>NW_027332211.1:7500000-10000000 GCF_041222505.1 Epargyreus clarus
GTCGTTTCAAGTTACGTTTCAATAACCGACCCGTTGTGCATATGGCTCGTTTAACGGTGAGCGATGTGTCCATTTAAAGTCCTTATTGAAATGGTACTACTGGTTTTTATTGTACATATAAAATATCTATCGATCTAAAGATCAACATTAAATTTTATTGATTTGGATTGGACTAGAATATAATTTTTAATAGAATATAAGTTTGTTGAATAGTTTGTTAGTTTGAAAGAATACTTGAACTACTTTTTTAAACGTGTTTCCCCATTCCTAAGTATTCGTAGGTCATCTAAAATCAGAAATATCTTGTCGTCTGCCTTAAATTCGACCTCCGTAACAAGCATATTTAAAATATTATGTCCATGACATATATTTTTCGGTAACTCTTTAATCACTTTCGCTGTCCCAATATTGTGATGTTCTGACTAATTCAAAGCCAAAAAGTACACCTACGTTACCTTCAAACTTCCACCTACAGTACATTTAACATGTCTAACCTTACGATTTACGGTAACCTTTGCCTCATAATGGAGGTATGAGTAAGGCATACGACCATTAATAACAGATGTCGCAGGGCAGGTAGCCAGACCAGACACCCCCACAGAGGTAAACGAACTCCAGAACAATTGGGCATATATTGTTTGTAAATACAATTGTATGCTTTTATTTACACTCGCTTTGTTCACAAGTTGTTGATCTCTAACACAAAAACTAGCTTATCTAGTGTTTACAAAAACTGTTTCTGTAGCGGCTCTCTATGATCGGGTTTTTACAAAAGTTTTATCGTTTGTAAATAATAATTTTATTTGAGTCGGCTGTTTTGGCCTACGTACGCCTGTTGTTTAATTATTTTACAATTTGGGTAATAAACATCATTATCTTTATTTATTTCTGTTTACATTACCAACCAAACCAATGCTTTAATAACCTAAATAGGTAAATGATAAATGTATAACATTAATAGAACATTATTCTTATTATTTACGGAAGAAAAACAGCTGATATATCATATTTTATTCGAGTTTAGTGTGGAATGCCAAATGATAACGCTATATAAAGTTGGGATGCTGGCTGCAGAATTGGGGCAAAATAAGAGCAACGTCGACAACATAAATTTTTCGGGCACCATTTATTCCAAAAGAGGGCTACGAAAAATAGGCCACTAGTAGGGAGGCGATTCCGTTAGAATTCCATCGTCCTCCCTTCTAATACGAGGGACGTGTTTTCGAAAAGTTCATTGATTCTATTATTTTTCTATCTAACCGGGGCGACGGTGCCGGACCCTATAAGGTAAAGTTACCTTAATAATATCACGTTTGCAATTACAGTCGATCGAAGTGACAATGTTTATTAAACTTTTAATTTCACCTATGCTTTCATTACTTTTCTTTTTGATTTTAATTTTAAAATTCTAAATACATAAAATGGATACTTACGGCTGTTAATTCAGATCTATATAACAGTCTATTATTTATTATTAGACCGTGTAAGTGTGCATTCCAGATGTATACATTTTTTTATAATTATGCAGTAAATAGAGATAATAGCTAGTATAGATAACGAGCTCAATCTCCGGCTACGAAGCTATATAAACAATAAATTTATGCATCTAACTGTACATTTGTGTTTAAGTACTTGTTTTTATGTGTCCTATTGTAGTAAAGCTGCATATAAAATCTATTTTCTTTTTATAATCATAGCCTTATGTTACTTTTCTTAAGTAAATTATGATTGTAAAGGAAATAGCTTGAGTAGGTATTTTTTGTCGCTGTTATTAGCAAAAGGGATTTTTAAAATATAGGAGTAGCAGACGAGCATGCAGTTCACCTGATGGTAAGTGGCTACTGCCGCCCATGGACATCTGTAATCAACCCCAGATAGGATTAGATATTCCTACCTAAGATCGGTCACGGATGCGCCGCTACTCCTGAGGACTAAGCTGAAACGCCTCGGAAAAGTATGTCTCCCTTACCGCACCCTTCAAACCAGAACACATGTTATGAGGCTAATGTGAAATGTGGCGGTGGTATCGCCAGAGTCGAACCTCAGAGGATTCTACCACCTTCAACAATTTAATTATACGATCTTACTCCTCACACTTACTGGAATCACTGTCGTACTAATTACTTATACATGTTCGAGCCTAAAGCGCGGTAATTTATGCGCTGTGTGAAGAACATTGTAAAACAAACTTGGAGATATAAGTACGTGACTACATTATAAAGTTCTACGTTCATACCGAACCCCATGCCCAATGTTTATGCAATTGTTTAAACGGAAAAAGTACCGTTTTTATTCGACCCAAATAAACGTTAGGTCTGTTTCGTGTTCGATTTTCCAGTTTATACAAATATTAAGAGAGTACGGATAGTACGTGTAAACGCTTTCAAATTGTGGTTCTTTATGCAATAGCAAATAAACTATCATAAAGCCTATAAGTTGTTAGATATTATCTGCCACGTCTGCTTCCCATGGTCATCAGCGACCAACTGTAGGTACAACTCAAGAGTTATAGTTGAAGTCGATCTTAGTTGTGTACTGCTCCTGTTTGAGGTGATAATCTCCTGTAATCCGAAACTGTCGAATATGTGTTACCGAATTTTCCAACCAGAACAGAACACAACAAAAGTAAGTATATGATAGCATAAGTGCAGCGTTTGTACCTCTACTGTTAGGTCATAGAATTCTACCATTTTCAAAAAAATCTGTCCTTGCAGCAGTGCAATTGCTGGGTTTTGAGAAGTGGTTTGAAGCTTCCAACTTTGTCGCAAGATGTGGCAACAAGTGACTGACTACTAAAATAGTAGAACTCTGGTGGTGGAGGTATGTGGAGTAACTTACCGATGTCTGTAGGTAACAAAGATCACTAAACCAGTAGACTTCTCGTTAGATATTCTTGTAGTATAAAAAATGTTGTAAATGGACAGACAATGGTAAATGTATAGTAATAAGATATTTCTGCGTTCCAACAAAAGATTGGTTTACACAATAGAGTTTATGGGACGTGAGCGGTTATTTTTTGTTTGATCTCAAGTGGGGTACTGACCGGGACCGGGACATCTAATGGAAAAAATTAAGTCACTTTTGAAATATTGCTCTTCAAAAAAGGTGTAAAAAGAGCTCTCCTCCAAAGCCGGCGATACATTGGCGACTCCTCTGGTGTTGCAAATGTCCATAGGCGACGGTGACTGTTTTCCATCAGGTAGCCCGTCTGCCTCATCGTTTAGGTATAAATATAAAAAAAAAATTAAAATATTACAATTGAATACTAACTCGAAGTGTTGACCAAAAAAACAGAAGAATATATTTTACTTATAACTTTTGTATATTATTTATTTGTTAAATTACGTGGGAAGTTGTTACGTTGTAGAGTAGTGATGTTGTTACTACTACATGGGAAAATGTGATTTGAATGATTTTCGTAAGAAAATCAATAGGATTTCACTAAAGTAGGCTAGCTTAATTAAATTATTTCAAACCTTGAAAATGTTCTATAGGTTAGATAAGCAGTCGAATACAATATAAAATAACAAGATTGTTACTGTTAGTTTAAATAAATGTAATTTCTCCATCTGTCAGAGAGATGGCCAGAGTATTAAAATTAGGTTTAAGGTTGATAAAACTAAACCAAATTATAAAAATAAATGTGAATCATCATTATCAACCGATTAATGTCCCACTACTGGGCACGGTTGACGTACCTTCTTTCACAATGAGAAGGATCAGACCATAGACCACCGCGCTGGCCAAGTGCAAATGATTAGACTTCACATACCTTTCAAAACCTTTTTTTTTTAAGATTTCTCAGGTATACAGATTTCCTCAGGATATTTTCATTCACCGTTTAAGCAAGTGCTAATTAATGTCTAATTGTGAATATCTGTTAGTGGTCGTCTTCAAAGTTGTGTTAAGCATGGTTAACCGTATCAAGGCAGGCCGGAGTAAAGTTGTATAGTTGCTATAAAGGGTTGAAGATGAACAAGTACAATTGACCAACAATGGCGGAAGGACACCATCCACTTTGTATGCAATGGCCAGCCGAGCTTCAAAACTTCTCGGAACGTGCGTCCGGCAATCGATAAACAAACATCATACAGTGTTTCTACTGGTTTTTGTTTGCGCAGGACGAGTACTAGAAGCTGTTTGTTCATTACCGATGTTTATAAACAAGTCTTAAGTAATGGTTGAGCTTCGTTCTTAGGGTAGTCTACAAATAGAAATAACTTTGTTCAAAGACTAATTAGGTATGTATATAATTGGAGTTATATTGACGACAATCGAGGATGGTCACAGACAACAAGAGTAGCTGACGATAGTGACAACAGAGACCGACTAGTTTGTCATTTATCATTACTTCCCAGATTTTGATCCTTATAAACAACACTATAAGATTGTGGAATTATATAGAGGGTGTTTTTTTTTTCAAAATGACCTTGTTCGATTCCTGGTTAGGGAAAAAGTTATTTTAAAAAAGTAATGATGCAGTTTTAGTTTTTATCAAAATCGGCCTATTAATTCCTTTCAGCATTTTTCGCTAATCCTTATAGTTTCGGATTTGGCCCTGAAGGCCCGTTTGAAAAATTCACCCTGTATATTCAAACATATACTTATGACCAGTATCTCATCATAGAACTAAAATCTAAAGACAGCAACACTTTCCATTACTATAAAAGATTGAACCAATATTGATTCTGAGAATGTGCTAACGATCCTCCATGGTGGATACACACTCGTAAATTATGCCGACGTAATATGTAATACGCATAGCCGTAAGTAGAACGTAAATGTACCGTTACCTATAACTTCCACTCATGGAATAGTAATATCAGTATGAAGGTTTATTTTGAAATTATTATCTAGTGTTGCTAATGTGCTATCCCGTTGTTTATGTAATAAATTGTTTATATTAATAAATGTCTAGGAATTGTAACAATGTTGTAGATATGTTATTGTGTTTGACGTTTTAGTAATATGTTAGAGATGTCTAACGCGTAATAAAGGTATGTAATTTAAATTGTAGACATTATTAGGGTATCTGTCCCTGTAGTTCCGGGACCAGAATAGGGCTACGGTATCCCCTGCCTGTCGTAAGAGGCGACTAAAAGGGGGCTTCCGGGGTTGCGGACGGCAAGAGTGGGAGCTCGAACCGCCCGGCCAGCAACCCCGGGATGGACGGCGGTATGTGTGGTCGCATACCGTCGTGAACACCAGATGGTGTGGTGAGTTTCAAGCTCACCTGGGCGGAGCCCGACGGGGCAACGCGCCAAGTGGACTCCGGTTGCGTTCCGTTGGAGATCCCGGAGTCCTCTACGCAGCGCCGAGGACGGCCACCGGGGGGGTTTTAGTGCGGTAAGAATCCCACATAACCCCGTGTCGCTCCCACGGCATAGGGTACCTTTTGAAGGTTTCCCCATCGTCAACAAAAAAAAAAAAAAGACATTATTAGGGGTCTTGTAGCAAAATAAAATGACTACTCATGTTAATGGAAATATTGTTAGTATGTCATCAACCTCTTAATCTGTTGCTGCGGGGTACGGCGCACTATCTTAGAATTAGAGGACTTTAGGCCATAATCAATAGAGCTGGAAAAGTGCGGATTGATAGACTTCTGTCTTTAGACACCTTTGATAATATATTTTGATTTTTGAGATCTCTCAGGCATATAGGTTTCATGACGATGTTTTCATTCACTGTTAAAACAAGTGATTATTAGTTTTTGATACGAACATATACACAGGTAATAGAAAAATGACAGGCTCCTGGGATTCGCACCTCGACCGCATCTCAATCACTCACTGTTCTGTCACTGACATCGACATATTATTATCGTAAATGAGGTAGGACTCCTTCGAACCGTCTCAGATTAATATAAATGCTGTACCTTAGCTTTTGTAGGTGGTAGAATTCTACTTAGCTCGACTGCAGCGTAATTCTACCTTATAATATCGATGGGATCGTCATATTTTCTTATCTCTACATTACATTATCGGTACCGATTTAAGCGATTTAAGCGGGTGCGTAGGAGATAGAGCTACACGAGTGATTATTTAACACCTACGATTATAATTATTTCTGTTTATGTAATGAACTTAGTGTGGAGTATGGAGAATTGTGTAAGAATATCGGTTACACAATTTCGGAGTCAGTTACAAATGAGCTTCTACAGCCATTTTCTATGTCCCCATTAATTTTCCTGTCCCGCTGTTGGGACAAACTTCTATGTCGTCATCAACCTATTGCTGTTTAACAGCTGGCCACTAGTCTCTTTTCAAAATGAAAAAGGGCTTAAACTATTGTCCACCGCGCTTGTCACATACGAATTGTTACATTTCACACACCCTTACAATTTTTTTAAGAACTCTCAATTGACAGAGTTCCCGCTTCGCTCCCGCGCTCGGTTTGCCGTGTAGGTTTCTTTCCGATAATTCCCTTCACCGTTACAGCAAGTGATAACTAATTTCTAATACCCACATAACTTTCAACATAACAAAATATTCTTTTCCATAATTAGCCGATACTTCTGACGGATTTACGTATGGATTTCAGTGGACACAGCTCATTAACGCGTAAACTTCATTTTCTGTTTGTCTGAATCTTTTGTTTGCTTATTTGTTGTTTTATTTGGTTTGTGAAGTCATGAATCATATTTGCATCTCTGTATTACTTACATGGCATGCTTTTACAAAATTGTGATTATTTGACTAGTAGGTAAATATTAGAAGTTTTACCAGATAAAAATATTTTTAGGTATTTAATAGGATACGACAGGATACAATACGTTAAGTACCTACCGTGTGTGTATTATTTCGTACCTATATCTATTTTGTGTTTAGTAAGAGCAAAAAAGAAAATAACTTCTTACCTAACTTCGCGGTAAAGACGTAGAAGTTCTTACTCGTACATGCGTATATAAATTAAATAAATCTACCGATTGCTACTACGGTTACTTAATTCCACAATCGACTTCCATACGGTGTAGAAATTGGGTGTGAAAAAGATTTACAACCTAACGTGATGCCTCATGATCTATTGCTAACCATTTATTTTTTCTGATTCACTATTTGTACATTGTAGTATGAACAAGGTTATAGCAAGAATTATGAAAAAGAACGGAAGAGTCCATGATATTAATATTGAAACGAATGGATATAATTTTGATTTAAGGTGCATTTATATCAATACATCGAAAGCGTCAGGTACGAGCCGTACCAGACAAAACATGTTCTTCTATACAATTTGTATGTTCACTTAATTGTTTATTTGTCATGAACGTTACAATGACGTGTAGAAACAAAGTTGGGTTAATTGTCTGTACATATAAATTTAAAAGGTGTCTGTTGGTGTCTGCTAATAACCGCGTCTGACACACTCAATGTCTGTATAATATAAATGAAATGTTAGCTGCTGTAAACGAACTTTTATGCGTCAGATAAAGAAATGGACAGAAAACGGGACCACATTTATAGTTAATTATCATTTCCGTTCTGCTTCTGATATGAAAATGAAATGTGACTAGGCAGGTGTTCACTTTTCCTTTCTCTACATTGATTATATAATTTTAAGAATGTTACTAATTTAAATGCGGTGTTATTAGTCAATGTATTCGTGCATATCTAATTAAAATTTCATATATTTTCGTTAACCAAGGCTTACGATAAATTATTCATTAAGCTTTGAATTTGTTAATTCTAATAGATATAATGATTTCAATACGAAGATTGCTTTATATCAGCGAAAGAGATTTTTTGTAGATTAATCAGTTATGATTTTGATTGCATTTTAATTTCGCCAGCATATTTTTCTTTCAACCCAGTTACAGAATTGCAGAGTTTAGATTTGTATTACTTACATAATATAACACGGTCATGCAGTGACAGATGAGTACTATAGCAATAAAAGTATTCTGTATGTGCTATGTATGTTCTGTAAGTATTGTATTTTGTATGTGCCGTAGCATAGCCGCGCAGTTACGGGTTATGTCTGTCAAGATATTGTATCAAAAAAAAAGGATTTATCTGTCACGCTCCGTGCCTGACACATTCAATGTTGCCATACCCCTTTCTAGCGTAAAGCAGTTCTATGTCTCAGTGCGGACAAACTTACATATAGAGCAATCATCTTAGTCCTCAGAAGCATCTGTGATCGGCTTAAAGTAGAGCTTCTATGAGGACCATCACATGGACAACAAGCTCGCTTGCCACTCCAATCCTTTAAAATAAACTTTGTTTTTTATAAACAGTTGTGTATTTTTAAGCATCGGCTTGATATCACAAGATCCGTACGTACTGTGATTCATTCGCAGTTATTCAGTACCGGAAATTGCAGATTTTATGTCTGTCATAAGCTTAACATTACAATAACTGTATAGTCTTATAAGTAAATTGAACAATATTTCTAATGGTTCTGCGGCAGATCTGCTAGCTAGATTAGTTCAGACATGATTAATGTTTCTCAATATTTCTCAGATAACATTCGAAGATGGACTGCAGTTCTTAACTTTGAACGTGTAGCGATCTATTTCAGTTAACATTTCAAGAATGTTGGATCGCCTTTCATGATCCGATCTTCCATATTTATTATCAATACCTTTTACCTATTTATCAGAAAGACTTGATATAACGTTGTTGTTGTTACGAGTATTAGTAGTAGTAATTTTAATGCAGTTTTATTTAAGCGATAAGATTTCAGATAAAGCGCATGGTTTAAATGAAATTGAATCATTTTTTAAAGCTGTCCGCTTCATAAATTGTTTGCTTACTGTCTCTTTAAAATATGTAGGTCAATATAATGTTCGTAACTTTTTTATAAAATGAAGAAATTTATTATCTCATTCGTTTTAATTGTAATAGTTGACTTGGACTCTGAAATAAAGTTTACTTTTATTATATGAAAGTAGAAAATGAGCAGGTAGACTATCTGCTTGTTAGTGTCAACTACCGCCTATGAACATTTGTAATCAACCCCAGTTAATATAAGATTTTGTACCCGAGGTAGGTCTAAGTTGCGCCGCTACTCCTGAGGAGTAGCTGCTCTCAGAAAAGTATGTTTCCCTTACCACATCCTTTAACCAGAACACAGCATCGCTTAACACTGCTGCTATTAGAAATAGGTGCTGTGGTGCTGCCGGGGTCGAACCACAGAGGGTTCTACCACTTTTAAAATATATCGAAACAAAATTGTTAAATAACATAAAAAATTATAAACCAACCGTATGTAGGTACCTTACATCAACATTACGTAGTATCAAAACCGAATCATAGCGCTTACTATTGACACGAGAATTTAATATTCATCAAACATTTAGCTACACGTATCTATGTTTGCTTTATGGCGAAGCCGTCGTACCGACTTCCGATGGTTCGCTAAAGCTCCGTATGTTCCGGATATCACGTTTTTGTCACTTCCTCCGTTTCCTTGCAGTCTACCGACCTGTCCTCACGAATTTGCTGCGCTGTTGCACAGACGTTGTAGGCCTTCATTTGCATGTTTATTGGGAGATTCGCTGTACCACGTGTAAGTTTATTTAAGTTTAGTTATACAACATAATATTGAGATCAGATCTGTAAGATAATATTGAGCAACCATTTTCAGTTATTGTGTGGTGGGTAAAACTTGTTTAATATCAAGCAATCGTGATCTATTTAGACTTGTTAGTGATGATTATTAAAAAAACTTTTATCATCTACGTCATACAAAACCTTATTATATATATATGTATTACTAGCTAACCCGGCAAACGTTGTGTTGCCATATAAATAAAAAAAATGTTAAGGGTGAACAACCTTTATCACTTAGGGGTATGAAAAATAGATAGTAGCCGATTCTCAGACCTACTGAATATGCATATAAAATTTGGTGAAAATCGGTAAAGCCGTTTTGGAGGACGGTAACTAACATTGTGACACGAGAAATTTATATATAAGATTATTACCTTATTACGTTATACAAAATTATTATGCTGTGTAAAGTACATAATATATTTAATTAATCAGAGATAGAGTTAAAGGTCTATGAAATCATAACCCATAATTAAAAGGAAGCGAATGTTTCTTGGTATAATAGTTCCTTATGAAAATAAAGAGGTCCTTGCTATCAAGTGTAAATAACCTCAAGACAGTGGCGGCTGTCCCGGGGGTGAGATAACGTGGCATTATACGGGAATTGCGTTAAGTCAGCTACGTGTAACGATATTAAAGCCGTTTTTTAACAATTATACATTTAGATTATATGTTTCAAAATATAATGTAATAAGGATTACATATGATCTAATGATAGAGTGCACTAAAAATATCAGCTATTTCAATATTTGGGGTTGCCTATTTTTATAGGCAACCTCAAATATTAATAGGCAGTTTAAATAGTTTTCCAAAAAATATTAATTACGTTATATTTATTTTAGATATTTTATTTTGATAGTCTCGTACAAGTAGGTATTATTTGTTAATATTTTACAAGACTGCATAAGTAGTATCAACTAATGTTTGTTATAGAATCTGTACGTTAATATTATGATACATTCAGATTAGATTCTGATATGGTAGGTATAAATATCGAGTCTATGGGTATTTTATTATGCCCCGCTATGATGAGGAGAGTTGATGTTATACTATTTTGTACTTATTTACATCTCTAAGGCGCCAACCAACCCTAAACGTCACACGTTACAATATTAATGGTTCCAATAGAAAGGTAGAACTTTATGTAGTTTTATCACGGCAAAGCTATTACAATTAATCATTTGTCAGCAGCGCGGCTCTACTCTAATTGGGATATCATCATCATCATCATTCATCAACAACCCATTATTGTCCAACTGCTGGGCACGGGTCTCCTCTCAGAATGAGAAGGATTAGGCCATACTCCACCGCGCTGGCCAAGTGCGTATTGGTAGACTTCACATACCTTTGAAACTTTTTTTTAAGGATTCTTAGGTATGCAGGTTTTCTCACGATGTTTTCCTTCACCGTTTAAGCAAGTGATAATTAATTTATAAACGCACATAACTCGAAAAATCAGACCTGGGATTTGAACCTCGGACCCCTCGAGTGAGAGGCCGAGTTTCTTAACCACTAGGCTACCACTGCTTATTGGTTTATTATATAATAATAAGTAATAAGTATGCTTAGGTACATGAGACGTTGCAAATAAATATCTTAAAATTCCTAAAAGAGACAACACTTGAATGACTAAGGACTTTTGATAACAATCAAATGCGACAACCTCTCATTTTCCCTGGTTCATGGAAGCTTAGGATCTTCACAAGTTCTACTTTATAGAATAAAAACATGTCATATATTTTACTCAGTCATCATATCTTTTACCCACGTTCGCATTCGCACTTTCTTAAGCACATCGTACAAATATAATTTGGCGCAGGGTAAACGTTTCTCTATTTATTTTCCGCCAACGGACGAGCAAATAAAGATCAATGGCCGACTTAACGCCCACCTGAGCCCCTATTTCGACGCACACCCCTATTTCGGTGTATCTTACGTTCCTCCTTAGCAGTTACTGTAAGATTTAATATCCTACGTGTTTTGAGGGAGCTACTGTCACAAACATGTTTTGAAATCGTAAGGGCGGTAGTACACTCGTGATTATAATTTAAATTGAAATTCAAATCTCAATTATTCAAAATTGATTCAAATAAAACTCGTTTTGAACGTCAACTAACTACCACTGCTTCGAATGGTACTTAGCTATGGAGAAGAAACGGCGAAAGAAACTCCATATTAAGTGTTAAAAGAACGTCAACGATTACCTATTTCTGCATCTTATAATAATAGCGGTAAGCGCAGTAGCATTATTAAGATATTAATTTATGAGGCTGATAAGATAGTGATCATCTGGATTGAGGGATGGGGTAGGCAGACACTTACACGGGATCCGTAAGGTAAGGACAATTGTTGGCCTCAAGTAGGTACTCGTATATTTCATTGCTATTTGGAGTTGATCACAGATGTCCACGAGCGGTAGTGACCACTTCATTAGTTTAATTCTACGCTTGTTTTCTATTACACTAAGTAAAGTAACTTATAGTAGATTAAATAATTAAGGAAATGCAAAACAAAACTTAATTGGTAGATGATTTAAAAGCACAGAGCGACCTAGAACCAAAAACAAGAAATGGTATATTAATTTACGTTTTGAAAATGGCCACGCCAAAAAAGTTGCGTCACAGTAAAGTGGGTTACAGCACAATCTGGCACTGAGCCCGGGACCCAGGACGAATAAGGTTAACGTTCTAGATAGCCACTTGTACCCATTTAGCCTTTACCATAATACCCCATTTCACGGTGGCATACTTGAATAAAAATTCATTTAAGGAAAATATTTCTATTAAAGCTCTCTTTCGCTAGTGGTTTTTATGTTCCTCTGTAGAAAAAGTCAGTTAATATAAATAGCTTCGGTCGAGAAATATTTAATAAAGTTTATTAATTTTATATTAAAGAAGTAGACCGCTATGAAGACATTATTAAATTATCTTTTTACTTATACAATTATTTGTATGATTATTACACTTAATGGCAAACTCACTGTACCAACTTTCATACTATCTAATTAGAATATTCATTAAACCCCAAGGAAGGGTTTTTTTTTAAACGACGAAGGTAAACCCTTGAGAAGGACATAAAATAGGTATCTACTTTTTCAAAATCACTTCCAAGAGCTAAAGCAAAGTAAAGGTTAGCTTTTGTAGTTACGAGCATAAAATTGGTGAAAAGACTGTAAGGAAATAAAAGCCACTTTCTCTTTATACTTGTATTATGAATGTTTCTATTTCTTTAAACCCACGTGGACAAATTCTAATAGATAATTAATAATAGCATATAGCAAGTAAACTAATAAGGTCTCTTAATAAAAAAAATATAGTATGCACTTATTTAACGTAGGTATCTTTGTTAAAAAATATAAAAGATATTAAAATATACTTTTATTTAGTTAAGATAAGTTAATCTTCGTACAATATTTGAATACTTTCCTAAGATCAAATATTACTTATCCCGGACAATCATCAGGATAGACGAGCGGTAAATATTCGACGCTATCTCGGCATGTAAAAAAGGTGTTCAAAAACCGTTATCAATATGCCGTCTGGCACAGATATTCGGCGCTTTGCATTCAAGCCGCGTTCCCTCAATAAATTGGTGCGCGTTCATATCTGGGGTTGGAGTCAGAAAAGATTAGTGTTACCATGTGCAGCGAGCATCATTGCGGGACAGAAATTTGGGACGTACGATTATTTAACTTTACTTTGCATCGAATAGACAATTGTGGTACTAATAATAAACGCTTTCTACACTCACAGCCCCACACTAGGATTCCCTGTGTCGTGGGTGTAAATACACAAACACCCAGGCCCAGAAACAGAAATCTAAATTCATCATTTAGACATCTGTCTGGCCGGGGATCGAACTCGGGGCCATTTGCGCGTCAGACCGGTATGGTGGCCGCTCCGCCACGCGGGTCGCAACTAATAAACGATAGACATCGATTGTACAAATGTACAGTATTGGAAAGAAAAATAATCTTAAGGTCTGTCAGATATTTGTAAATAATTGACAAATCTTTTTAGCCTCTAACTGTATGTAAAATATTATTTTACGATCTGTAAATAGATCTTAATCTTGTGGAAGATTAAGATCAACAATTAATATAATATTAAATATGAATCTGGGTTAAATGTAATTTCTATGCATATATCATTAAGTTACAGTAATAAGTTAAGTGAAAATACTATGCACTCGAAAAAAAATAATTTGATATTGATACTGCTTCCCATATTTGACAAAGTTACAGTGAACAGTTTTACTGTTTATAAAGTGATTTTAGTGAAATGTGACTTATTTTATAATTTTGATGGTGCGTCATATCCGTAAAACTTTATATCCTTAAATAATAAAAGAAAAACGATAATTCGTAAAAAATGATACATGCACATGCAGTGACTTATAATTTATTTTTATAACCTAAATATCTTAAATAATATAATCCCAAATCAGAAACTTCCAAACATCGATATTAAAAACTGAACAATGATTCTCATCTCACTTCAGGACAGTCCACAAAGGTTCTATATTTGCCAACACTATAGCAAACAGACCATGGTAGAAACGGCTGTATCGACCCGTCTGACGGCGAACGTGCACTCGTCGCTCGCGCCGCCTTTATATTATTATACAACGTAAATATTTGTATTATGGAATCATTAAACGTTTGAAAGGTGGTAGAACCCTTTGTGGTTCGACTGCGGCGTCGATATTGCCACCTGTTTTTGACTTATAGCTACATTGTGCTGCGTTCCTGTGTTCTGGATTAAAGGGTGTGAAAAGGTAGAGACACATGAGAGGCTTATTAGTATTTAGAGAGCAATGCAGTGATATAGCCTAGTGGTTAAGCAACTCGGCCTCTCGATCGAGGAGTCCGAGGTTCAAATCCACCACTGATTTTTCAAAATTATGTGCTTATTAGAAATTAATTATTTTTGCTTAAAAGGTGAAGGAAAACATCATGAGGAAACCTGCATACCTGAAAGATTTAAAAAAAAAGAATCTCAAAGGTATGTGAAGTCTACCAATACGCTTGGCCAGCGCGGTGGACTATGGCCTAAGCCTTCTCATTCTGAGAGGAGACCCGTGCACAGCAGTGGGACAAGAATGGGTTGATGATGATGAGGGAGCAATGTATTTGTGGTCGGTCGTTGATATTATGATGATTATGAGTCATTACCAACCTACCAATCATTAGTCACTATTAGACTAGACATGGGCTACCTATATATAGATTGGTGTAGCTGAGGTAGTAACAAAAGTCGGATGTATGTGCTACGTTAACCACAGTTGTCGCCGAATAACTTAAAAGGAAGCAGTAGCTTATTATTTAGGCTTAACCTCTTAGTCGCGTTTAGTGACATGTGTTGGAAAAAAAAGTAGCAATTCTAGGCTGACACCGCACACCAATAATCTAAACTTAAAATATCTATAATAACACTGTAATAAGCCTCAAACATGAAGTACAAAGATTTAAAATAAATAATGTATGAAGTAATAGTGAAAGAAATAAAGAATGCATTCGGATAATTGCAACACAAATGAAATAACAGAAAGAGGCAAAAAATATAAATACATAAATAAAGATACAATAACATGCTACTAAATTTATGCTGGAAATAGTTTTAGGATATAAAGTAACATATGAAGCTTTGTATGGAAGTCCCGACAATACTCAGTCAGCCGTTTGCATGATTAGACAGAGGGAAAATCCCAGAAATACTCAGTATCTGGAAGTCTGGGTAAAGTATAGCTGACAGCATTACGCAGACAGACACTGCGACGGAGCGAACGCCTTATCGACCCGTCTCGCCGCCAAATATACACATCGCAACCCGTACCTTTTGTTTAAAGAGCAAATCTTTAAAGATTAATTATTGTAACTCAGTAGTACTACTCTTTGTTGTTCGGTGCCACCACCACTGTCCCTGTAGTACCGGGACCAGAATAGGGCTACGGTATCCCTTGCCTGTCGTAAGAGGCGACTAAAAGGGGCTTCCGGGGTTGCGGGCGGCAAGAGTGGGAGCTCAAACCGTCCAGCAAGCGAGCCCGGGAAGGACAGCGGTTTATGTGGTCGCATATCGCTGTAATCACCAGGGGATGTGAGAGGAGCGTAAATTGCTTACCCCAGGGCAGAGCCCGATAAAAGAGCGTCGCGTTAGGAGGACTCCGGTTGTGTTCCGTTGGAGATCCTGGAGTTCAACCAAACGCTGAGGAAGGACACCGGGGAGTTTTAGTGCGGTAAAAATCCCACATAACCCGGCGTCACCCATGTCGTCCCATGGCGTCGGGTACCTTTTGAAGGTTTCCCCCTCGTCAACAAAAAAATAAAAGAGGTGCCACCACCACACGTATTTCTGTCTAACAGCGGAGTTAAGCGCTGCTGCGGCCTGTTTTAGAAGATGTGGTGACTTTTACCTGTTTAATAGGATCAGTGTTTAGCGCTGCTGTATTCTGATTTGAAGGGTGAGGTGGAGGTGAGGGAGATAGACTTATACGAGACGTGTCAACTTCGTCCTTGGGGATCGCAACACATCTATGGATGATCTCCAGTAGGAATCCAATCAAATCTGGTTTATAACCAGTCTATAGACGGCAATGGCCACTTACAATTAAGAACATTACTGCATGATAGCAGCGGAATATAACAGCAGTGTTAAGCGCTGCTGTGTTCCGGTTTGAAGGGTGTGGTAAGGGAGACAGACTTTTCCGAGGCGTTCCAGCTTAGTCCTCAGGGGTAGCGGCGCATCGGTGACCAACCTCAGGAATATCTAATCCTATCTGGGGTTGATTACAGATGTCCATGGGCGGCAGTAGCCACTTACCATCAGGTGGACTGTATGCTCGTCTGCTACTTCTATATTATAAAAAAAATGATAATTAGTTCGCTACTTACATTTAAGACAGATTATTTAACACAGTAGTCTTATCATACAACAAAAACAAACACATTGAACAATACCACATGCCTTTTTCATGTTCCCTACAATTTGAAAAGGTCACCAAAACGAAATCTATTTAGAAAACAATTGACTCTTATTAAATAATTTGTCAATGTAGAGCGTATATCATAATTATAAGACTTTAACAGTAACATTAGCTCAGTTATTTAAACACACTTGACCGCAGCGCGTCTTTGCTCTACATAATGTAGACAGAACGTCTCTTGTTACGGAGATTTGAGAGGCTCAAGTTTTGATTAAATTTGTAACGAGACTTGGAAGACTATAAAAAGACCTCACGATTGGATTTCCAAGAGTAGTATGTTAGGCTGGGTTTTAGAACGTAAGATAATATAAGAAGTTTAATTCTTACAATAATAATTATAAGGGATTTTTGCTTGTAACACGGGTATGTCGGTGTACGTGTTTACTTACTCGAACATGAGTCAATTTCACAAAGGAGAATAGTATATGTGAAAATTAAATGATAGAATGTGACTAATGTGAGTGACACGTATGTGGAACATAAAAAACCCGCGTCATAAAAAAAGGCACCTAAGAGAGCTCTATGTTTACATAAACTACTTAATCTATTGTCACAAAAAAGCTACATAATCATTTGTAACGAATAAACATATTTTTGTTAATGAAAAGTATTGAAGATGAAATAGTTGTCAAACCTTTTTTACTGTGTCTCACACTTTCATTACCAGAACAAAACTGCTTATTCATCCCGACTGTACAGTAATTAAACTCTTACGCACCGTCGAATTATCTCGTCTATCATCTGAAAGTCGCGAATTATTTCGAATTGGACTCATCAGAGGCCGCTATCCTGTCATCAGTTGGCCAGCGGTTTATTTATTTGTTTGGCTCGGATGTAATTACACCTCACGAAGCTGCGACGATCCCGTCTGACTGGTCTTGTTCATATTAATCTGATTAACTAGACGCCAATATAGCGGCTATAAGACAAATGTCGAACGATTTGACGCAGCCACAAAAGGACGTAACATCTCACTTGGTGTATTGTACTTCGGTCATTTTAGCTTCGGTCGTGTGTTGAAAGGACAATTGCGTGAACGTATAAATAACCTGCAGGTACAATGATATTATGTTGTGATCGGAACTCGAGTAAGGTGGACTAAGCATGTCTTATATAATTGTATTATTTTTGTAACCATAACAAAATCATTTGTATTTTTTTACAATTACAAGAAAAGCACTGAGTAATACAAGCGTAATGCTACTTTATTGTAACACAATATTGGGGACACAATCGGGACCCGTATTAAATAACAAACGTGATTTCTTAATGCTTAGTTTTATTACTATTATAGTCATTTTCTAACATAAAATATCAAATTTGGAGAACATTAGAAACCTCCTGATTTCAACCGAGGTCCAACATTTTCAACATTAATCCTCAATGCACAACAAAAAATAATTCCTACGTCTAACTAACCAAGTGATAATTATTTCTAAGACGAGACAAGCATAACCTTACTACTGCAGACGTCCACAGCACTTGTAGCTGCCATCCTCAGCGCTGATAATTGTTTGAAATAGTGTATCAGATGGAGATTCATCTGACGAGGTACGAGCATTCGTAAACCCTCGTACATGTCTCACGGTGATAATGAAAGTTTATTGAATGCTTTCCCGAGCTGAACGGCAGAGGATACGAATGGAAAGGAGATAGCACTCACCTGCTGTTTATGCATCCGCCTTTATACTCGTAGTAAGAGCTGGCGCACACTGTAGATATGACGAAAATATTAAGTAAACCATTATAGGATGAATACGATAGTTAAATTATCAATGTTAATAAAGTTTCAGACATAGATGAAAAAATGCGGTAAAACGGACAGATGTTAATTAAAGATTAAAAACATCAAATGAAGCTAAATATAGCGTGAAATATATGAAAACAAATTTGTAATGAATAATTATCAGGTAATTAATTACCATTATTATTATTAATTATGGTAAGTAATTTACCATTTAAATCGGTTGAACGGTAGATACAACTAATATATGGGTTAAAAATAATTATCTATTTAATTAACCTGAACTAGTGAAGCGTGCATTTGCTGTAGGTCTCCGTGCCAAATAAAGGAACATAAAAATAGAAAATAAATTTACAAAGAAAGAAAGTAAACGATAACAAAATTTAAACAGTTTTTCCCAATAAATTATCTTATCTTTTAACGCTAGAAACTTATCCTTGAATTATTATAAAAGCTTAAA
Organism: Epargyreus clarus; assembly: GCF_041222505.1. Lineage (NCBI taxonomy): Eukaryota > Metazoa > Arthropoda > Insecta > Lepidoptera > Hesperiidae > Epargyreus > Epargyreus clarus. Next base: position 7,518,740 of record NW_027332211.1, read on the forward strand.
ATATCTGTTCGACGGTATTACGACGTTTTGTCTATCAAAGTCTGTCTTATTTCTAAAGCCTATCATAAGGTCTAATGAGAGATAGCCGTTGTCAACCGATAGTAGGAAGCTGTAGAGATAATGCACATTTAGTTTAGTGCCATGTAAATAGGTTTACAATTTCCTCATCCGATGTTTAAAGGCATTAAAAAGATAACGCAAAGTAAATTCAGTGCTACTGTAACGGAAGAGCTGCGGGATGTTTCGTTATAAACTGGTTCTGTTGAGGCAATTTATTTGTGACACAAAGTTGTAAGTGTAAATTTAATATCTTATATATAAAATTCTCGTGTCACAATGTTAGTTACCGTACTCCTCCGAAACGGCTTTACCGATTTTCATCAAATTTTATATACATATTCAGTAGGTATGAGAATCGGCTACTATCTATTTTTCACACCCCTAAGTGATAAGGGTTCTTTACCCTTAACATTTGTTTATTTATATGGCAACACAACGCTTGCCGGGTCAGCTAGTATTAATATAGTTTTAGTAACATGGGTGCATTTTTGTGTCAACTAAATAGAGAGCGGTGGTACTTCTGTCCTATAGTAAAAATTGCTGGTTTAGAGGTAGTATAGTAAGGTACAAAAGGCATGGCAACTCCAACTTTCGGTAAGGTAGGTACTTATTACTACACTTATTATTAAGACTTCTGTCCTATCAGGCTTCTGTAGGCTTCTGTAGGCTTACCGATTTTAAAAAATCTTTCACCATTCGAAAGCTACATTATCCACGAGTAACATAGGCTATATTTTATATGAAATATATTTGATAAATAGACTTTGGGGTGGTACAAAGTTTGCCGGGTCAGCTAGTAATCCATACAGAGACAAGCCGTTAAATACATTGACATACTAAAAACATCCGGAAAGTCGTTATAGATATAACATAACTCACATACAGGTTATGCTCACATATATACATTATTTTTGTAGATATGACAGACAGAAACTACAAATTCATTTATATGTATATTGGATTGTCTCATACAATGATATCATAATAGTGTCGGGTTGCGATCACAACAGCTATTTGCATAAACATAAACTTTAATGTGACGTGTTAATTGTTGCTCATTATTTATCTACCGTTCTAATTATAATATAATCTACGTAAAACAAAGATTATTAGCTGTTAGATCATTAAATTTGCACATGAGAATCTTATAAAGGTACCAGGATGACCAGTGAGGCGAGCGCCAAGCTCACCTGAGCGGAGCCCGACAGGGCAACGCGCTAAGAGGACTCCGGTTGCGTTCCTTTGGAGATCCCGGAGGACGCCCACGGGGAGGCGTATTAGTGCGGTAAGAATCCCACATAACCCTCCGTCGCTCCCATGGCACCGGGTACCTTTTGAAGTTTGACCCTTTGCCATGGAACAGAAAAAACAAGTCTTTTCTATGAGTGAAGCAGTTCTTGCGCTTCGGCGGAGATGTCTGACGCTGACTAATATACACTATCTGTCCTTAAGAATGGCAACGCATGTGATTGGCTTCAGGTAGAATCCTTAATCTGTATGGAATTGGTTAAAAACGTTCACAAGCGGCAGTAAGCACTAACCAATTACCATCACGTTCACTACGTTTGTTATTTTAAAACTATAAAAAAGAAACAAATTTAGATTAGTATCAAGAAAGGCTTTTTAAAATTATAATTAAAACTATAAAGGGCAAAGTACATATTATAATAACTGCCCTATAATAATGATTATTGTATAATGTACAGTTCTAAGTGATAAAAATGATTGATTAGAAAATAATATTGTGTGACCTAATCACCTAATTACATGTGTGACCTAATTACAACACCTTGAGATTTTTTGTTGCTGTAATAAAACTGATGAACACATTACTTATATCTAATATGTGTTAATCAATCATGTATCTTGATTAATTTAGTAATTACGACTACATGTTTGCTCTGCGAAGTAGGCGCCTATTGAATTTACCTGAGAGATGAGGGTTATGAGTAGGTATATATCTTTTAATTAATAAATAAGATAAGTCAAGTTACTAGTCCAGTCTAGTAATTAGACTTATCCTGTTTATTAATAAACGAGCATTTGCCCGCGGCTTCGCTGTCGTTACGAAGTAATATTTTCATCCCCTATTTTATCCCCTTGGGGGTAGAATTGATCAAAATCCTTTCTTAGCGGATGCCTACGTCATAACATCTACCTGCATGCCAAATTTCAGCCCGATCCGTCCAGTGGTTTGGACTACGCGTTGATAGATCACTATGTCAGTCAGTCACCTTTGAGTTATATATATTTAGAAGAAAAGACTAGTACTAGACTCTAGTAAAGTGTGTAAATTGAATGTGAGCTGCCACTGGCCAACGGGTCTAGCCCGCCCCGATTTAGAATACGACCCTCTGTATCCTGTAACGGGTGTTAAAACTTTATGTTGAAACTTTCCAAAGATTGAAAGACTTTCTTGCATCGATCAATTTCCTGGACAACAAAATTGTACTTATCCCCGAAGCGGCATGTTTAACAGCTTTTTTTCCTTTTCCTTTCCTTCCACGCTAAGCCTCTTTGTTATGCACTAGTACTACAACTGTTTACGATTTCGTTAATTTTCTTAAATTCGACCTACAACTTCAGTAAGGTTGTTCAATGTTTATACTTGGCCTCAACCACGGTACAAATATCTATACCTCAGCGCTCCCGTAGGTATCTAATTCAAGGACAGGGCCGAGTTAAAATACTGTATAGATCCTTATACTGTGCCTCAACCATGATAGTTTGACTATCGAGGCTGACGGTAGTAGCCTCTATAGTCAACAGTGGCCTGCATGCTCGTTTTTAACAGCGAATAAAAAATTTTGAACAAATGGGGTTACAATTATACAATACAATTTTCTCATCATATCCACAGTTAAAAACTTACTTACGTACTGTACACTGGATAGCAATTTCGTATACCTACGTACTCTATTTTCAGTACAAAAATGGGTAAAGCATCATCAAAGTCATTTCCCGAAATTTATTACTTCCACGTTAAAACTTCCTTTGTGTTGTCCGGGATACCATTTATGCACAATAAGGAATATGTAACATGAGACATTGAAGTCACATATCTGGGACATTTCCTCGGCTACACGTGTTTTGTATACAATCTTGCAACAGCACGCACAGATGGACTAAAATAGAATGCAAATAGATGCACAGATGATATTTTTATGCGATAGAAATAGCAAACTAGTCCATTACCCATCTGATCGTCACGCCACGTCAAACCATTATTGTCCCACTGCTGGGCACGGCTCTCCTCTCAGATTAAGAAGGATTAGGCCATAGTCCAATGCGCTGGCCAAGTGCCTATTGGTAGACTTTACATACCTTTGAGATTTTTTTATATAAATCTCTTAGATATGGAGGTTTCCTCACGATGTTTCCCTTCACCGTTTTAAGCTAGTGATAATTCATTTCTAATAGGCACTTAACTTTGAAAAATCAGAGGTGCGTGCCCAGGATTTGAATCTCGGACCCCTCGTTCGAGAGGCTGAATTTTAACCATTAAGCCAGATGCCTATTGATAATAGCATCCACCAAATATAAAGTCCAAATAGGATGGAACTGAAAAGAAGGGTAGATGTGGTTCCTTCTTAGTTAAGCTGCAAACCGTATTGCCATCTTTGAGGCAGTTTATCATAGGCAGTGTTACCAGTATACCTCATATAACATCATGCTTGTAGATAGCGCTTTATATTCCAATTAAGTTGTAAATAGTATATTTTGAAATACAACGATCCTTTTTGTATGTAACATGAATTAATCTTTCGAATAACTCATATATACAACTGATAAATATTCGGGCACAAATATTTACATTAGCCAAATATATTTACCGTTCAAACTCTAAACAATTAGAATTATTGTATTATTATAGCGCAGCATCGAATTTTCCCTGAAATACGCATTCCCTTTAAACCTTTACTTTTCGAACAATCATGAAAATGTTTCCAAATAAAGTTCAATAAAAGGCGAAAAGGTTAGATTTGAATTCAGTGTAGCGACGCCGGGGGCGGTGCGATTTGAATTTTAAATGATTTTTTCGTGAAATTTCCAGGCTCCACGTTCCTACAATAACAACCTCGTTTGCTTAATGCCAGAGCTAATCCCAGACGGGAATAAGATACCTGTCTCATATATAACAAGTGACTATAAAAGAGCAGTAACAGCGTAGTGGCTGAAACTTGGCCAGTCCATCGAGAGGTCTAAGGTTTAAATCCCAGGCGCCTTTGACTTTTTAAACTTATGTCCATATTAGAAATTTCTTATCACTTGCTGACAGTGAAGGAAAACCTCGCAAGGACACCTGAGGGATTAAAAAAATTCTAATGTGCAGTTTACCAACAGGTACCTACGCGTGTGGCCCGCGCGGTGGATTATGGCCTAATTCTCATTCTGAGAGGAGACCCAAGCCCACCAGAGGGATAGTAATGGGTTGACGATGACGACGATTATAACAGGGTTGAGCGATCTTAGGTTCATACGACTAACTCATAACTAATAAAGTCAATGTATTCAAATATTGCTTATTAAATTCATGAAAATGTTTCCCTACTAGAAATACTCAAATTCCGATCTTTGGTGGATACAAATTGGATAGCCGTCGGCTAGAGCTAATAGCATGCCCGTAGTCCCAACAAAGGGCGTCCAGACAAACTCCGTGGGATTTTAGCCGCCAGGAGACCAGCATATCCTCTCCGCTGCCGCGCGGCTCAGTGACAATGCAGGGTTTCACCGCGTTAAAAAAGGCATTAATTAGAAAAGACTGATTATCAATAACGGACGATAGACATGTCATTACACTCTTCAAAGTGTGTTCTGGATACAGTATATATTCCCAAATTATTATTTATTTCATGATTTATTAAAAATAAATAAGAGATAATAAATAATGCGATGCAACACTGCAATATTTTTATCTAACATTGCGGTCATAACAAATAATTATTGTTGATATGTTGTACTAAACATTGTCAGTATCAAAAACTTGTCAATCACTGATAAATTAAAAAGTATACGAGCATAATATTTTCACTACAATTAAATAATTAAAGTTGCTTCATTTGTTATCTATAACCCAAATTCTTAAAAACAAGTTACAAAATATTTAATATTCTATGAGGGATACACTAACTTGTTATTTGTTAAAAGTCGCTCTATGTCAAGTTTAGTTGTAGTTTGATAGAGGTAGAACCCTTTGTGGTTAATTCTCGAAGCACCACCGTCACACCTATTTCTGCCTAATAACTGTTGAGATTTAAAGGGTGTGTTAAAGGAGATATATTTACGCGAGACGATCCAACTTAGTCCTCAGGGGTACCTTTGGCAGAACTTAGGATGTGTCATCTGGGGTTGATTACAAAATTTTATGGGCGGCACTGGCCATTTACCATAAGATACACTGCATGCTCGTTTGCTGTTTAAATAGTATCTTTCGAATTAAAAAAATTATAGTTACCTATTATGGTTATCTTTTGAAATTATAGTTTTATGATGTTCTAAGCGAGCGAGAACATCGTTTATCGCTAAGCGTGGGTACTATGGCATCAGTCAGTGTAATAGAGCCTCCCTACAGATGTTATTGTTATTCAAATGAATACCCGTACAGAAGTATAGACTGTACTGAATATTGAAGGTAGAGTTTACTATGTAAATATACATTTTCATTCACTAGTAAGCTATTGTATTACATAGGCATTGAAATATTATGAATAAATGAACTGAAATAAACTGGCTCACTTATAAGCTACTGAAAAGGCTTTTATTTTTAAGCATATCGGTTTATGTTCCTATGTATGGTATTATTTATTTAAAACACTATAATTTAGTAGTATTAGAGGTGCATGCCTGGGATTCGAACTTAGGACCCCCAGTAGGAGAGGTCGAATTTCAAATATTAGGCTCTTACATTATAGTACCTACCGATACTATAATGTTGTAGTATTAGAGGCGCATGCCTGGGATTCGAACCTCGGAACCCTATATTATCCCAATATACACTTGGCCAGTGCGGTGGACTATGGCCTAATCCTTCTCATTATGAAAGGAGACCAGTTCCCAGCAGTGGGACAGTAATGGGTTATTGATGTACCCCATATTGAGGGTCCGAATTTCAAATCATACTATCATTGTTTTTCAACGTCCATAACTGAATAATATGTTTAGTCATTAATATACCAAGTGTAGTAGTTCTATTGCATTTAGTGTTTATTGTTAAAACATATTTCTATTGCGAAACCGCAAGACGCATCTGTACGGGAAGCAATAAGCTGCATTATTGTAACCGCTGGACCGTTTTGATTTTAATGCTAGTTAACGACCAGCGTTTATCTGTAACCGCCATGGGAAACTATTAATGACTACGGGAAAGGAAGAGCCGCGAAATGTCATGGTGCGGTGTACCGTGCGAATTATTGCCACCTTTTAACATTTTAGGTTTAGAAGGTAGAAGCCATTGTGGTTCTACTCCGGCGCAACATCGATTTCTGCCTAACGAAAGCAGTAAGTGCTGCTGTGTTCTGGTTTGAAGCGTTCGGTAAGGGAGTCATACTTTTCAGAGACGTTCCAGCATAGTCCTCAGGGGTAGCGGCGCATCTGAGGCCGACGACAGGTAGGAATATCTAATCCTATCTAGGGTTGATTATAGATGTCCATAGACGGCAATAGCCACTTATCATCAGGTGCTAGTCCTATATTATAAAAAGGCCATAATATACACTCGCTTTGTTGTGGAGCCGGTTCCGAATATCGTATTAAGAATCTGCATTTAAGCAAGAATCTGGAAAAGTGAAAAGTCAAGATCGGAAGTTTATCTTGAAGATAAATTAAAACTTAAACGAGTTTGTATAACATAACTTAAGTAAAATACCTATTTCATATAGAAATAACATCTCCTTTCAGTATTTTAAAAGTATATATTCAAAACGTCTTTATTGTGTCACTTATTCTTCCTCACTAAATATTTTCGGATATACACGTACGTGGGAAGATACTTGGAGTGTTATTTTTGCTAAAAATTACTGCGCAGATCTGTTGGTTATTCATAACCTTTACTTGAGCGACACGATCGAGGAAAAATGGGAGCTATCTACATTAGACAGGTAAAGGGTATAAAATAAATTTTATCGAGACCACAGTCGGGTGGCATTTCACGATCTAGGAACGTTACATTTTAAAGCTGTATGCTTAGATGAGTAAAATACATAGATACTTCACTCTTAACAAGAAAGTGTAACCAGTTTTGAGAATTGAAATCGTTGAGTAAATAAAGTTTTGCCACGTCTCCGTGCTAAAGTCCCTAAAATGCTTAAAATACTTATTTATTTATTATGTAAATAACGCAGTATAAGTTATTTATACGTACATTGTCTCTAAAAATGTTTTTCATTTGTCAAGAATTAAAAAAATAACTAATAAGTCAACCTTTTATGGCTTCACCCAATTTCAAGGCGGTGAAGAATCTTTCTATTTTGTTTATCAAAGGTTGTACGGTAAAAAATAAATATCCAATTATCTTTACAATCCTCGACACTTGGAACACGGCCAATTACGACAGCCTGTGAACTTTTTCAACTCTTTCGAGCTGTTTGCAGGTCATCTAGTAGCGGGTAACGGTGACGAGTAAATGCTTTATTAGACGCCAATTAGTAGATACCATTTGTAGCTTACGTTATGAGGTTGTAAAAGAAAAACGTCCGAGCAACGATAGATCAACTTGACGCGAGATAACTTATTTGTTGATGGAGTTAGTAAGTTGTTGAGGTAAGTTCTTATAAGAGTGGTAACTTGACGTGCCGTCGTAATATTAGCAGTTACAAAGATTGATTAAATGCAACGCTGTTTGTGATTTCAAGACTGTCCATTTGGAAATTTATGTATTATTTGTGTCATACTAAAACATTTAAAAAATTTGAACCTTTTTCTGCAGGTTACTCTTGGCAACTTGGCACTTGGCTCCTAATAGGTACTACGAAAAAGTGTTGTATTTGTTTTGTGCCTTAAAATTCAGAGATTTTGTGTCAAATGCCAATCATTGTGGGTATCTTGTATTTAGACGAGATGGAAGCTCGTATTACAACGTGAAACAAATAAGAAGGCAAAGGAACGTTGAAGTTTAATCAAAAACTTACAGACTTTGTCCAAGAATAAAGATTGGAGAGCCGTTTCAAGAATCTTCACCGTTATAAGTTTGATGTTTTAAAATCTTTCATTTCATGTTACAAGAACATTGTATACGTTAATTTAATAATGATGTAAATACCATCCTAAACATTATAATTTAAACATAGATTAAGACATATGAGTATGCAAATCGAATCAAGTTTGTTTATTTCTCAATTGACGACGAAACAGCTAACAAGATAATAAAACAATACTATCATAATTATCCCGAATTAATTTGAATTAGAAGAAGCACCATATTATGTATATCAATTTAGTAAAAGAAGCAATTGACAGCATCCGAAATACAAGTATGTCGATAACAAAACAACGAGGACAGTAATCAAAGTGGGAAACCTTAGATATGCGAGGAATCCACTAGCAGTCTATAACTAGGTACGTCCTGGGGGCGACGAGACTGCAACAGGTCGTGGTTAAAATATAAATAGAGTTAGGGATGGCGATGTTCCTAAAAAAATCGATTTTTGAATCGATTCTAATCGAAGTACAATAAATTGATTCACAAAAAAATCGAGGCCCAAAGAATCGATTCTCCAAAAATCCATCTTCGATCTTTTCGACTAATAAAATAAGGTCATCAGGACGAAACAATCAGCAAAAAACTTCTATTACACATTTAATCAACTTCCACAAGATGGACTTCGATACCTTTCCTTCATTTTCGATTGCCTAGGATGAAAGATCGATTCACTGAAGCAATCCACTATTGGAGATCGATTAAAATAATCGATTTTTTGGCCCATAAGAACGATTCTTCGATTAATCGACCTCAGATCGCCATCCCTAAATAGAGTTGCTAAAATAACCCAGTCAAAGTGATCTTGACGTGTGTGAAGGGATACGTGCGTGAATATAGAATTATATCACTTAAAAGGGCAGTACCACTTTGCAAGCATTGCTTGACTATAAAATTATAAGAATTCCTTGGTATCTTAAGTTTTAAAGTTTACTCTCGTTTACTTGAGTCAGCGTAAATTATGTATTTTATGATTACTAAAAGTAAAGATAAGATATGAAATTGATTTTCGATGTACTGAACGTTAAAAGCTAAGTAAGTTCTGGGGGCCTACCACCATCTTTTAAAAATCATAGTTCAGGAAAGTTTTATTTCCTCCTTAAAACAGTAAAATATTCTATCATACTAAGTTGAACAAACTTAAACCCTTATTATTTTTTCGCTTATCCATTGTATAAAACCAACTGCAATTGTCATATTTTGCTTCAAAAGTTAAATTACCTGCAAAAAAAGTAAAAGTATGTTAAGAGATGGTAGTAACCCCCTTAATTGCTTGTAAGTCTTTGAACATTTTGTAAGTGTGAATTCTTCTATAGAATTAAAACCATCATCAAGAAATAGTACAAATCATACCTCATCTGTTAGTATAGTTACTGCGTTTGGTTGTGCGTGATGATCATCGGAGTAAATAAATACCATCATAATCATCAGAGGCAGCTTTCCATTTTAATTTCATCCCCTAGTCCCTTCCTAGGGCCCGAATAAAAAAGGTGCCCGAACCATTCATACTTCGATAATTTCTCTTCCGTGTATGAGCATCTGTAGATATCTGTGGTTCTATTTTTACCAGCTGTTGCTAGCAATCGTTACCGACAGGAGACAACAGTCGGCGGCAGGCGGCAGGCGGCAGTCGCCAGAGACAGTTCGCAGCAGCCTGCGACTGTCAGCGACGATTGTTGGTTATCGCCGCATCTCGTCGCTACCGTCGACAAATAACGATTGCCGTTATGCGATCGTGTTTAAAGGATTTGATTTTAAAACCTCTTAATTAAATTGACACAGTTATTACATATTGCAATATGGTGTTTAAAATGAGCTGTCGGAATGGCCTTAATCCACCCACAAGCTATTTCTATGAGTCTAGTAATTGATAGTTGTAGTATTGAATAAGCAGTTCTGCTTATTCACCGACATATTATCTATTAAGCGTAAATTGAATAAAGCGTAGGCATACATAATTTATGAATAATCTAAACATAGTAAACATTGAAGGTAGAGCTAACTCTAGTACAGCTACTACTACGTTGTCCCTGTAGTTCCGGGACCAGAATAGGGCTATGGTATCCCCTGCCTGTCGCAAGAGGCGACTAAAAGGGGCCTTCCGGGGTTGCGGACGGCAAGAGTGGGAGCTCGAACCGCCCGGCCAGCAACCCCGGGATGGACGGCGGTATGTGTGGTCGCATACCGTCGTGAACACCAGATAGATGGTGTGGTGAGTTTCAGGCTCACCTGGGCGGAGCCCGACGGGGCAACGCGCCAAGTGGACTCCGGTTGCGTTCCGTTGGAGATCCCGGAGTCCTCTACGCAGCGCCGAGGACGGCCACCTGGGGGGTTTTAGTGCGGTAAGAATCCCACATAACCCCGTGCCGCTCCCACGGCATAGGGTACCTTCTGAAGGTTTCCCCCTCGTCGACAAAAAAAAAAAAGCTACTACTACGTAACCACCTTACCTACTCGTATTTTTGACATTGAAATGATTTCATTGCTTTTTACTGAATACTCAAAGGCCAAGTAATTCATAAAAGTTTTGGTATTCGGTAAAATAATGTGTAGTACACTCGTAAAAAATTATAAAAATTCTGGAATCATACGCTTACGCCAGGTTCCCTATGATAAGTGTGTGCAATAACATATTCAAACAAACACACACAAAGAAACACAACTACGAAAATTCAGAAAATATTTATAACTCATCATATAGATACGTAGCCGTCGTATTCCTTAAACCTTATTGGAGTCCGATGCACGTGTTAGAAGGCACAGGTGTGCATCACCCATTCTGCATTAGAGAAGTGTGCTCGGTAATGGAATGTGTTAATTAGTATTCCCTGCACTTAACACACACACATAGCGGTTTGTGTGGAACCTTGCGTGGCCCTGCGGCTTTGATGGATCAGGACTTATCGACAAAGTTCAGCAACGTGAGCCTCAGACTGGAGTTGAATAGAAACCACCGATTCCAAGGGCATAATGAGTGAGGCTCCAGGATATTACAAGGTTAAACGTTGTTAGAGGCTTTATAGCATTTGAAAACATATGTTATATTATGATTCACCATATATTATAAGTGTGGTAAGGTAACATACTTTCCCGATGCATTAGGCTTAGTTTTCGAGGGTAGCGACGCTTCTGTAACCGATCTCTTCGGAATCTTATCTTATCTGGGATTAATTACAAATGTCCATGGGTGGCAGTAGCCATACCAATAGATGAACTGTATGCTCATCTGCTACTCCTATGTTTTTTAAAAAAGTGCACTAACTTAATTCAAGTATTACCACTAATGTATACTTGAAAATGGAAAAAGCAGTGATAGCCTAAGGCCAGTGGTTAAGAAACGCTGCCTCTCGATCGAGGGGTCCGAGGTTCAAACACCAGGCACGGCACCTCTGATTTTCAAATTTATGTGCGTATTAGAAATTAATGATCACTTGCTTAAACGGTGAAGGAAAACATCGTGAGAAAACCTCCATACCTGAGGATTTATAAAAAATAAATCTCAAAGGTATGTGTGTATCAATACGCATTTGGCCACCGCGGTGGAGTATGGCCTTATCCTTCTCATTCTGCGAGGAGACCCGTGCCCAGCAGTGGGACAGTAACGGGTTGATGATGATGTATAATTGTTATATGTTTGCTCCATACTAACTTTACGAGTTGTTTTGGTTCTGTTTCGAATGTGTTACAGACGCATAAATAAATTTAATAACGTTATTCCTAACCCCCATGTTTCCGTCGAAAATGCGTATTATAAACGATCTGTTAATGTTATTCCATTAATTATATCTTCCTGTGAGCATAGTTTCGGTCGTAAAGTATAAATAGTAGGGACACCCGAAAATAAAACATCTGTTTTTGGTATCAGCGCCGGCCATAGCTCACAGAGTTGTAGCATTCTATTTTGACATGATAAGCGTTGCAAATGATGCTTTCTACACTAATAGTCTCACTAGATTTTCTTGTGGGTACTGTCGACATACACATATACACACAGACACACACAGTCAGACTTAGAATAGAAATATGAATCGGAAATTTGGATGTGTGCTTGGTCGAGGATCCAACTCTGTGCGGCTTGGACCAGTATGGTGACTGTACTGCCACGCGAGGCATAAATTTTATTTATTATTAAAACTTTAATTACATCCTTTAAATATACGACATGGATGTTGGCTTGATTGATTCATAATATGAAGGAAGCGACAAGTATACAGTCCACGTAATGGTAAGTCACTGCTGCTCAAGAGCACCTGTATGATTGGGTTGATACCCAGTATAGAATTTATTATAGTTGGACTGCTACCTCTGAGAACTAATTGTAACGCCTTTTGCAATTGTGCCACATCTTTCAAACCAAAACTCTATTGAGCCTAATATTTTAACACCTAATTCTTCCATTTTCAAATAATTTCTTATATAAAGACAGATAAATACACCATGCATAATATCTACTACTTGTAATCTTCCCCAACACACATTAATACAATCATTTTACGATCTCAATGTTCTTAAAAGGCGTTAAACGGGTGTCTACAATGAATATCAATTTTGTATACCGCGAATTCATTATTTCTTGATATTCTTGTAGATTGATAAAGGTATTCAAATAAATACAAGGTTAGCTCGGCGACAACGAACGTATACATTCACTGACCTACTATTTTAATTAATTTAATGATAGCACGAAATGTTTATAAAAGTGATAGGTTGACACGTCCCCAACAATATTATTATGTAGCTAGATATGTGTTATCATCTATTGAGTCAACTCTCTTTATTGGGCACAGGTTTAATTAAACATTGAGAAGAGATAACTTTTCGGACGTTGGCGGTACCACTGTCATACAATTTACTGATTACTGTATAATTTCGAAGGTGGTAGAACCCTTTGTGGTTCGACTCCGGCGGCACCACCACTACACCTATTACTACCTAATAACAGCAGCGTTAAGCGCGGCTGTGTTCCGTTTTGAAGGGTGTGGTAAGGGAGACATAATTTTCCGAGGCGTTCCAGCTTAGTGCTCAGGGGTAGCGGCGCATCTGTGGCCGACCTCAGATAGGAATATCTAATCCTATCTGGGGTTGATTACAGATGTCCATGGGCGGCAGTAGCCACTTACCATCAGGTGGTCTGCATGCTCGTCTGCTACGCCTATAGTATACAGTAGTATAGTAGTATAGTATATAGTAGTATATAGTATAGTATAGTAGTATAAAATACAGTGCCAACTTTTGGAAAAGTGCGGCATGACCACTGTTTCACTGTGAAGACAGACATATTTTTAATAAAATAATTGACCTCCAAGACTTGTTGGCCTTCCAAAAACAGATTTAACCACTCCATTAGGCCACCAGGTGGAATCTTTAAAATAATCCTTATGACTCAAGATAGAGAAGAATTCGTTTTAACTGACTCCCTCAGACTCAACCTATTATGAAAACGTCGAAGTCGAGGCCATACAAACTGTCCTGCGAAGCTGTCAAGACCTCAATACGCCAATTATATTGCAGTCGGCCCTACGGCTTTCAAAAATGTGATTATAAACTATCGGGTGTCGAAACTGATTGACGTAGAGACAAAGCGAGGAAACGGCGGCGGTGATATGCCTCATTGGTTGGTAACAATCCTACTTGTGACCACCTCCTTCTTTTATAAGCCTCTCATTAAAGTACTGAGTATGGAGTTATTTTGACTTCTGATGTTTTAAGTTTCACTATTTCGTATCAAAATTGCTAAATGGCAAACGTTTTGCTTACAATTCTGTCAATGAACCATTTCTATCATATTAAGGATATCAAAGCTACTCGACTTCTCGCCTACTCGTGGTCCATGTATTTTATACACCACCGCTCATCTCATCAAATCTTATAATACAACAACAATGTAATTCTTATTGTAATATAATTCTTTGCCTTATAATAGTACAATAGTACAATTATGTACCAAACAGTTTTGGCTCAAGTAGTGTGAAAATGCTAATAGACTTAACGCTACACAGATATTAAATGATATAGAAATTGTCCATTGGGATTTTGATTTCTAAATTCAGTTGTTGATAGATCTAAATACATGTAAAATTCCTGTTCTATTTGGATTAGGTGCTAGGCCAAATATATCTAAATATATATAACTCAAAGGTGACTGACTGAAATAGTGATCTATCAACGCACAGCCCAAACCACTGAACGGATCGGGCTGAAATTCGGCATGCAGATAGATGTCACGACGTAGGCATCCGCTAAGAAAGGATTTTGATCAATTCTACCCCTAAGGGGATAAAATAGGGGATGAAAATATTACTTCGTAACGCGAGCGAAGCCACGGGCAAAAGCTCGTCCCACATAAAACACATTAATAAATATTTCTGATCTAATGATAAGACGTTTGTCGGTCATCTTACATTCTTCCGTTCCCCATTAAAAATATAATATTCGAGGCTTTAGTTACATAATCAATTTACCTTTAACAATGTATTGCAAGTTGCAAGTAGTAATATCAAAACGCGAAACCACACCCAGCTCAGGTCACGATGACATTTGCCCAGTGGGCCAGGCGAGAGGTGAGTCGAGGCCCTTTCGACCGATGCTCGCAGATGCGGGAATGCAACGTTGCATCATTCGCAAAGGTTTTGTTGTGACCGGCAAATGGTAACTGGTATTAAAAAAAGATTTTTTTTTAATTGTTTTTGTAAGGTCATCGACAATAAGATACTCGGTAACTTAAAAAGTTGAATATCTTTTTTATTTTTGTTGTAATGTCATGAAATTACTAATGGTTATTAGTACGTCAAAATACAGTAGACTAGCTGACCCGGCAAACGTTGTGTTGCCATATAAATAAAAAAAATGTTAAAGGTGAACACCCCTTATCACTTACGGGTTATAAAAATAGATAGAATATTTGAAACTGCGAAGTCTGTCGAATCCAATGAATGAAACATTCCAAAATCAACTTCCAAATACTTACGAATTAAAAATTAATTAAAAAAACCTTTTCCCACGTACTAAATTGTGAATCTAAACCATTCTCACACACAACAAATTTCATCAAAATCAGTCCAGTCGTTTAGGAGTTCAGTGACATACACACGGACATAAGAAATATATATATATAAAGATGAGCATAATATTGTTGGTGCTGAAATGAAGTTTTTTCGTAATAGTTACCTACCTATGTGATGACAACATCGTAGTAAGTGCTGTACGGATTTTTTAGATACAAGTACAAACAAATGATATTATATTATAGACAACATTGTCAAGCGATGTTTTGTTAAAATTGTGTTTTTAGAGAAGCTTTTACTTAAATGGACTAAAATTAATTATCCTTATCGAGGAGAATTCAACGTGCCTAAACTCAACAATATTCGTATCTTGTATAGTTCAGGTGTTGTTAAGAAACAGATCACCTTAACATCAAAAGCATCATATCACATTGTGACCAAAGTTACATAAGTCTTCGAAAGTTTTAAATATAAACTATGTTTACGTTATTTGATAAATAAATATAGTCCACGCCAAACTGCTAGTCCGCTCTGAATATAGAAATGAGTTACGTCACCATAGCAAATTGTATGATTACACCTGTTCGCAACAACTTCAGCGGACTAGCGCGGATTATACTAATATAGAAAATTTATAAAAAAGCAGCAGTACCTGATTGTATTTGCAATTACAGCAAATCAGTTATGAAGTGTTAACCGACTTACCTTATATATAGTAGGTAATTATGCAAATATAATAAGGTCAGTGTCAATAAATGCATTCGGTTCAACCGTACGGCACCTATGGTTAGAGCCGGAATGTTAAACAGTGAGTTTGAACAACTGTTTACTAGCCTATGAGGTCACATTAATGGTGTACCTAAGGGACAAATGTTATTTGGTTAACAGCAACGGAGTATTGACTCTAAGTACTATTGTAATGAGAAGAAACTGTACTTGCAAGCGTCAGAATGGTACAAACGGTGGTAGGAAAGTGAAATAGGTAGAATGGATTTTAAATATTAAAATGTATTTATGGTTCGAATTATTGAATGGATAGATAACACAATAATCTTGATTTTCAAGTTCTTGTCTTATTATTCAAGACTGCAAAGGTTTGAGAGGTTTATTTCTGCAATATAACAGTGTTAAGTCCTTCTCTGTAATGATTTCTAGTTGTAAGGCAAGATTTAGAAGGCATTCTAATTTAATTTAGTTAGTTTTAAATGCTCTTCAATTTCTTACAACAAAATGAAATGTAATTACGAGTACTCACAAATTTTCTTCTACCTCATGTTAAGAGAGAAAATGTAGTCACAGTAACCAAGTAACGTCATGTCCCTTCATGGGTTTGAATAATGAAACACAATCAGTCAACACGAAAGTTGCGTAAACTCGAAGTGCCATGGAATACTAAGTGATTGGCCAATCCGTAACATCGTACCATCTAACAGAACCTTCGTGAAAATAGAAAACAGAGCTCGTAAACCTAACGTCACTTTTCTTTCATACACGATTACTTGTAGATATTTTAAACGATGGGTCATACTTGTAAAAGAACGGGGCTTAATAAATGCACTTAAAGAGACTTCTAAGCAACGAAATATGATTAGTCGATTTGTTTTAATGTTCCAGATATTTGAGGTTAAAATAAAAATCGACTATCTGGAGTTACAATGAGCTAGATATGTTTTAAAAGATTAGGGTAGCGAATGGCTTTGCAGTCCATAAGTATGAGTGGTCACTGCCGTCCATAGACACCTGTGCCAAACTCCATATAGATTCTACTATTCTCTGTGTTCCGGTTTGAAGGAGAGGAGACATAGGTACATATACGAAACGTTCCAACTTAATTTTCATGATAATTAGATAATAGTTAGTACATAAGTACGTGCAACTTAATTGTCTTAAGAGTTCTTATTCGCAGCTTTTATTACCTTAACCTATTTAATTGCAAAGCCTTATAGCATATTATAAGTAGCTATTACACAGTATTGGCTTGATGGTAGTTGTAGGACCTTAAGTAAGTGCTTCAAAACAATAGCAAGCAAGACGGATTACCGAACAAATATATTCCAAACGTGGCATTTTCTACCTCGGCTCGGTCTGTCCGGTTGTGAAAACCGCTGTACATTATGAGCCTCTTAGTTTCCCTTCGTGACCGCGCACCTCGAAGGCTGTGTCCGATTTTGTAACAAGATATCGCATCGAGTACTTGCTTCTTCAAGAGCATTGTTAATTGTATTGAACGATAATCTTAACGGTTTTTATCTCCACTTATACTATAGGTCACGAAATTAAACGCCTGTTCAAGTCTTGGTATTTTCAAGAAATGTTTACTTGAAATTATTTTTAGGTTTTGTTTACGTAAAAAATGTATTATTATTAAACCCTTTGTAAAAGGTTAATATAGTAACATTGTTGGTTAATATAGTAACTGATAATAGCATAAAGCGGTTGTCACAAATTGCTCTTGTATAGATCTTAGGCAGTCAATAAGTCGATATTAAAAATAACCTTATTTCAACACAGATTGGGGTGTTATGTAAAATGTCGTCAAATTTAATTTCGTTTGGTCTACACTTAGAAAACAACACGGGTTCAATTACCCAACTCTAATACTACGGGCTTCTATATTTCTAAGTTACACATAATTTTCATACTACATAATCATATTGACATTATATCTTGTAATTAAGCGGTCAATGTTGTTTTATGAGCGCAAAAAATAATTAAGATATCGTACGTCGAGCAAAGTCGATATATTATTTTGTTTTATGCCTGCTATTAACTTTCGAACTTTCGCCTTTGAGTAAAGTTAAACGCCCTATAAAGATCTCATAAGATGAGGCTTTGACCTTTACTTGGTAAATTAATTTTTGTTGATGAGCAAATTTGCTTAAGTAAATACTTAAGTGAATGTTTTAGTGACAGTATCGAGATATGAAGGTCCACTACGAGGGGCCACTATATGAAGGTCCAAGGTGTTGACAGACTACGAAAAATATTTTTTTGTACAAAATAAAACTATATATATACTTACTACAAAAATATGTTTATACTAGTGGTACCCGCGGCTTCACCCGCATTTTAAAGAAATAATATGACATACATAAAACGGAAAATTTGTACCTGCATTGGAATGACAGTGGTGCCATCTGTCGAAAATTGGTCTTACCAACTCCCAAACCCTCGTGGGCTCTTGGACAACAACTTTGCTAAAGATCATCACTTGATCAAATGCATAGTTTCCGACTACGAATTAAAAATTAATTCAAAAAACCTTTTCCCACGAACTAAATTGTGAATCTAATCCATTCTCAAGTCCCCTTGAACACACACAACAAATTTCATCAAAATCAGTCCAGTCGTTTAGGAGGAGTTCAGTGACGTACACACGCACATAAGAAATATATATATAAAGATTGTTGGTCTCTGCTTTTCTTTATGATACCGTTTAGATTAACGGTTCCGTTGTTGTAATTAAGAAGTATTAGATGAAGGTCATTAGCCCACCTTGTTGCTGCCGAGCTGTATTCCCTTTACTTTTATTATTCATTATCCTTCTTTAAGGGATAAGATCTAGCAATATCTATAAATAATATACAGTTATATAACAGTAGAAAAGTTATACATTTAACGGTTAAATGAGCAATTTTAAGTTATCAACAGCATTCTACTCAGATTTCGAAGATGTTCACAGTTCTCTACATTCAGTTTGTGAGTTGGAAATTAGATTGGAGAAGTGTATACACTATGAATAACTTTACATTTTCTAACGTTTTCTTTCACTATTAAAGGAAGTGATAATTAATGTGAATACCCACATTTTGAAAAATCAAAGATACGTACTTATTATTTTAATTTAAGATGTTTATCTCAGGAAGCCTGAAGTCATGCTATCTGTACTCAATACAACTTAAAATATATTTTATAAAAATTACCTATCTTACCGAATTGCGTTACCAGTGCTGGTATTAGCCTAAATTCCCAAAAGTCATAATTTAACATTTCATATCTTTTACATCGGCAAGTGTTACAATTGAACGTAAACTCTTTTGTAAAGATTAATATCAGTTGCATTTTATTGACGCCTTACACAAAGGTACAATTAGGTATGACTTACATTCCGGAGGCGTGTATTTATTTGATTTCATAAGTTATTGGCGGAAGCTATTGCGATGGACACGCGCGGTAATATTGCGTTAAAATCGTATTTCATATCGTCATACCTCGATATGATCTAATAATAGGTTGAGATATGCAGGTTTTATTACGGCCTGTGAAGCCAATGTGCGTAGAATGGTCTAGTTATGTTTAGTTGGCTAATATCCGTGTTTATTTTGATTTCTATTTTATTAAATTATAGTTATTATGCTTAATTAGTCTCACAATAAGCGGCCATAGCATATTGACTTGAATTGTCTCTCAATCGAGGCCCGCGGTTCAAATAACACCTCTGATATTACAAAATTATACGAGTATTAGAAATTTATTATAATTAGCTCAAATAGTGAAGGAAAACATCATGACGAATCCTATACGACAGAGTTTATACTACAAAGGAATAATTCGATGACAGCACCCTACAGGTTACAAGCATGTCTTTACTTTCGTCTCGATAAATCTGTAAATTAATTGCTCAAGTCGTTCAGTGCTTGAATGCACATTAACAGATACACAAACAATTGCATTTATGTAAGGTAAATTTCTAGTAAAATTAATTCAGCAAGTAAGAACAAGGCTAAACTAAAAATCAATGTTAAACTAATCACTCATGTTTGGATTGATACGCTGACCCTAAATAAGACAACAACGTAAGATTACAAAACTCATTACCATTTATTTGAAACCGGAAATCATCATGTCTATAGATGCTTTAATTAATGCTTGTATGATAATTATTTTTACTAACATTCTCATTCAACAACTCCGTTAAACATAACACAAGATTCGTTAGGTAAACCCACGCACCAATTTTTTGATACAAATAAATACGAATACGATTTTAAAATCACTGGTATATAGAAAATAGCAGTTATTACCGACTTGCCATTTCCGTAAAGCTGTTACGAACAAATCTATTTGTGTAAAAATTGTTTTTCAGTATCTTAGTGCGATTGAATATTGATATTTTAACCTCTACGTTAGCATTAGCTTCTAACTCCTACTTCTACTCCCTTTCTCTGACTTCTGCTCCCATAAGGAATTATACATTTTGTCCGGTTGTGTTAAGAGACAGAGAAAAAGCAAAGCTAATTCATGATTAAAAAGCGAACGTGTACGTTTCTGTTAATCTAATACAAGTGTATCAAGCGTGTGCAGCGATGCGTACGTCGGTAAATACCAGCCGCGAGTGATGACACAGAAACGACATGCTCTGTTATATCGGAATGCATGTTGTAATTGACTGGTACACACACTGATATAACGAATTGTGAACGGAATGAATCGTTAATCTTAATGAAAATTAGCACAGGCTCTAACGGATTCTACTTAAGTCAAGCAAAATTATTAAATTTTATTTTTTAAAGTCACCTCTTTTTTGGAGCACGTCGCCGTATTTTAAACACTTTGCCTACTTTGGAAGGTACTTTGTGAAACGGGCCAGTGGCCTGTTTTATAATGAGGCCAGAAGCACTTACGGTTAGTCTTAACCTGTGCATGTCGTTAACACTGCACTGCTTTCTAGTATATCTTATTGTTGTTTATTTTTCTTGGACGCAATCCTCCGCCTTTGTTTTTTAAAAGTTCTCATTGTCACAAGTTCTTTTCTCGCGCTGAAATCGGTTCATTTATGTATTCTAGAGTCCTTATTATAATGCTGTTAAGATTGAACGTACATACCAGACGCGATTGATGACACAGAAACGTCATGCTCTGTTATATCGGAATGCATGTTGAGTAATTGACTCACACTGATATAACGAATTGTGAACACAACAAAACCAAATAAGAACAAGGTTCACAAATTACAGACGACTTTTTACAATTATACAATTGGAATACAAGTATTGAAGTTCAAGGTGGTAGAAGCCTTTGTGGTTCGACACCGGCGGCAACACCGCCACACCTATTTCTGGGTAATAACGGCAGTGTTAAACGCTGCTGTTTTCTGGTTTGGAGGGTATGGTAAGGGAGACATACTTTTCCGAGGCGTTCCAGCTTAGTTTTCAGGGGTAGCGGTGCATCTGTGGCCGACCTCAGATAGGAATATTTGACTGCGGGAAGTAGTCACTTACCATCAGACGGCCTGCATGCTCGTTTGCTACTCCTATATTATAAAAAAAAATAATTAAACAAAATCAGTTCGAATGCTGAAGATGATGTGTGGACACGGGCTACCGCCGCTGATGGATATCTCTAATCTCATAGATAGGATTGGACGAGTGTATTTACCTTACCTTAGGCTATAGTGTTTAAACCCGAACATTATAGCTTACACCGCTGTTATAAGCTAAAGATGAATAAAATAATAGTATAATGCTGCTACGCGAACGCCATCTTATATGTTAGGAATTTCTGTCACAACATAAGATTATTACATCATATCAAGATGACAACTTGACAAGATGAACAATTGAACATGCATAGAGAAGCTCGATCGCCTAGACTTAGGATTATAATTATATGGGCATACAGCCAAATAATTGTGAAACGTAACGGTTTTAGGTACTAATTTCGGATAAGTAGGAATAAACACAACAAACAAAGGTGGTAGAGAAGTTCAGCAAAATCCAACTCCATTAAGGAAAGTCGCAATCGATACAGAATTTGCGATGACATTTCCCGGTTTTCAATCCACTTTGCTGATAACAAACTCGGGAGCCCAAGGTTTATTTCCTTCATCGAATTTAACGTGACCTTATACTGTAGGGCGGGGACCAAATATACGAGAACGATAGTCATTGTTTCCTTCTAAAATTAGAATCGTGGTATGTGTGTAAGAATCTATCTATAATCTCATATCTGGGATATCTCCGAAATATAGATGATACATAATATATTGTTAAAACGATTGCTTACATCATATAATAGAAGGCAAAAATAAATCCCCTTGCCTTTTTTATGTTTATTTAAACAGAAAAAATGCTTTCAAATTTTGAAAACGGTTCTTTACTTATGCAAGCACCAAATCTAAAGGACGGTCGTAAAAGGGCTTATTTTCGAGACAGTTTTCACAGACATTTATTATTTAGTTATAGTACCAAAATGTAAAAGAATATTACGTCTATTATGTTATGTTACCACATACCTATTTAAACTAGTGAAAGTAATTTATTAGAATCTAACATTTATAAAATTTAATAATTCTGTTTTATGGCACAAAATTTGTACTAAACTCAACGAGATGTGTACGAATGACAAATGAGGGACAAATTAAGTTTAGCCTTTTTGTATAAAACAGCTCACTGTACGGATTTATGACTGTCATGTTTCTTTTGTTACCAAGGTCGTAGAGGTTGGCGCGTGACACCAAATATTGTAAAGTCATTTGTCAAAAACAAAACATATTTTTATTTAAAGTTTACTAATTGAATATTTATGTTTGACGGGAATTACGTTGGGAATACCCGTGTACTGCATAAAACATCTTCGGAAAGTAGAACGTTCATATTCGGAGCGAAATCAAGGTGGTCTGATCGACGTATGCGATTTTTCTTAGATAGTTTTATTCATTAGATACCAACAAATATAATAAATAGCAGGTGTTAAGAAAGTATGTTATAGTTTAAAACACCTAACCTAAAATCTATTTGCCTATTTTCTTTGTTTAGGACGTTTGATAAAATTGTTTCATTATTTATAATACCTTCTTTCGAAGAAATTTCTTGAATATAATACATATGTGGTAAATATTAGACTGAAAATTATGATAATTAATGTACATTTATTTAAAAAAGACATAATTACGTTAGATAATATCTGTGCAAATAAGCTTGAATCAAGGCGTAACTGTAACATTGTACCTACCTACCTATTTGCAAAATTTAACGAGAAAAAAATACATATTTATTATATTTACAAAAAAGTCTTTAAACATTTAGATTGGTTACAGTTACATTATAAATACCAAGAAGTTAATGTCAATACTTTGCATCTGATTAAACAGTTTAAGAATGAGTTAAGGCGTCCCTTATAATATAACGGTGATGTCTCTTAATGCGATACAATTTCCGCCGAGCTCCTGACGACTTCCGCCGATATCAGGCGCATTAGTGCGAAAAATATCGCTAAATGTACCAATGACTTAGCATCCCTGCTTTGAATATCATTACTTCTATTAATTTTAGCCATTAGAGGTTTTATATTTCCCGAGCTACTTATATCATCCTAGATCTAATGGCATGGCCAGTTAATTCTTGTAACTTCCTGAGTTGCTTCACTATCATCTATCGAATGGAATGACTCGTTATATTTAATCTTAATGAAAATTAGCATAGGCTGTAACGGATTCTAAGTCAAGCAACATTTTTAAATTTAATTTTTTTTTAAATCACCTCATTTTTAAAGCACGTTGCCGTATTTTAAACACTTTGTCTACTTTTGAAGGTACTTTTTGAAATGGGCCAGTGGCCTGTTTTATAATGAGGTCAGAAGCACTTACGGTTAGTCTTAACCTGTGCATGTCGTTAACGCTGTACTGCACTCTAGCATTTCTTATTTTTGTTTACCTTTCTTGTTTCTTTTTCTTGGACGCTATCCTCAGCCTTTGTTTTTAAAAGTTCTCAGTGTCGCGAGGAGTTCTTTTCACGTACTGAAATTGGTTCAGCTTTGTCTTCTGAGTCCTTATTCCTTATTATATATATGAAGAGTGAACGAATGCCTTTTGTACTGTTTTTTTACTATTATAAGTACTATTTACTATTAATAGTAAATAGTACTATTAATAGTATATATGTATTAGTAGTTGTAGTTATTTACTATTAAGTAGTATTTTTACTAGTATAAGTACTATTTTTTTTAATAAATCAATCATATTGTTTGCTCATTCTTTGTTTTATCAATTTACAATTAAGTTAAACAATCTTCCCGATAAGTCTATATCTAATTTCTTGTTTTTGCTTATCACGGAACATGTAAAAGTAAAAGGAAAAATCTGTTATTCCTGCTGAATCTACATCCCACAGTATACACAATGTGGCTAAGAAAATATATATTTAGGTCATAGAATCAATACGCAGCAGAAAACAAAAGAAGTATCACCATAACGAAAAATAATAGTGATAGGATTGCGAAACCTTGTTATGAAATACGATATGTTATAAAAATAAACGAGAGGTAGAAAAAGGAGATTAGCAGGTGAAATGAGTGACGTGTTCAGCCATTAGTGCGGTTCCAAGGCATTGTGGTGTGACGGCGCAGCGACAAATCGACCCTTTGTTGTCGTATTCGTTGACGTTGCGACACGCGATATGGTGGTCTAATATCAAACTCATCGTTACTTCACTACTCGTAATTCTGCCTTATATTGATTCATTTATTGGATGACCATTATGTAATAGATATACAGGCCAAACCTAACGCCTGATGTCATTCTGTCCCAATACAGAATTTTATGCCAGTTCAAATTAGAACCTGGACAAAATTTGCGGCAGATGTTGATTTTTGAAAAAAAAATAAGGACCAAAATTTTTGTAGGGTTCTAGATTGCTGGCGTGGTAAGATATATTCTGAAGCGGGTATTAAACACTAATGTGTTTGGGAACCCCTAATCCTAAATCCTAAATCCCTAATGGGAATTATTTACACAGGGTATTTGAACGATTTCGTGTAGGTCTCTCCTAGTTACATGCTGAATACTTCTGGACAAAGAATATATGCAACACAATATATATATATATGGTACTTAGGAGAAAATTAAATTGCATTAAATTGCATTGAAGAAGAAGAGAAAATTGCTTTTATTATTTAAACCATGTTAAAATATAGGTAGATGTATTTAAATCCTTACACTAGAGCTAATTAAATTTTACTTTATAAAAAATTGAATATTCTTCAATTAATTTCACATTAAAAACTTGTAATAACTGAAAATGGTAACGTGACGAAATGAGAAACTCAACACATACGTTTGCACGTAACTATCGTAACAGCTTATTTTTAATGAAAGGAATTCTGTGAATTTGTTGCAATCGCAGCGTGTGAAAGATATAATATTCTATATTATTACTTATTTAATCAATTCTGTGAATATTGGCACACATGTCGTACGTATGTATTAGCTTTTAATGCAAATCTTTTGAAAGTCTATTGCTAACTGAGGATCTGAGTATAGATTATAGTAGAGATGTTTAAATTCAATATGTTCACGTAGTTGATTTAGGTCATCAGATGATTTGGTTTGGTTTGTAAGAGCGAAATGTCTTCTTTGCCAATGTGTGGTCTTAACTCAAGGGCCTTTCTTTTTCATTAGTTGTCAGTCTTGCGACTTATGTCAGGATCTATACCTATATCGATATAAAAAGATCTTATTCACATTAAAAATAAACAGTAAATGAATAGTAAATAGTGAGTCATAAGTCACTCAGACTTTTTGGTGAAGTGATATCGCATGATCTAAGAATAGGATTGAAGATTTCCTTCATTGTTTGCAGGGTATATTGTCTTACGAAAGAGCGCTTCCTCTGACGGGCTTACGATAACGATATAATTTGGCGACGCTGTCAGCGAAAATACGTTTCGGAAGAAACAATAATTCAAGGTTATTTCTATAGATGAAGACATTTTCAAAATCTAATCGAGATTTAATTAAGACCTTTTAGCTTTTATCCTCCTTCCTCTTTGATTTATAATATTGTATTTATTTCTTAAATAGAATAGAATTTAGTACAATAATAATAAATATGTTTATTTAAAAATATGAGAGAATTGGCATGGATGGAGAGATGGATTCTAGGACAAGCAAATGTTTAAATACGTACATAGTAAATTGAGATATTCGTTATAGTTTTTTTTTGTGTATTGTCATTTTTTTTTGTGTATTCCTCTTATCCTTATTTTATTTATTAATGTTTACTTACAAATTATAAATAATATTTGTCTATTATGATTATATACAATGGACCGTGTTTAATTTATGTATAGATATTAATGGAGATATTTTCTATTATATAAAGAAGTATATGTAATGACATTTGGCAACAGAAGTTGCATATCATAACAGTTCAAAGGCACTGTCTCATCGTTTCCTCTCTTTATATTCCAATTCTAAATAAATTCGTTCGTTAATAAGTTCGTTCGGGAGTCTTTTCTTCGTTGTACAGTATTTTTCAATGAAACTGTACAGTAAGACTAACAGTATTCTTAAAACAAACTTTAATCAACTTAACGATTATTTTATAGCTATTGTGCTAGACTTCTGCGGATATTATTGGAGTGAAGTGAAACGGATATAATCTTTTTTACAATATTCATTAAAGTAAATACTATGAGACTTGAACATTGTTTTCTTTGATTAATAATTCTTTAGGCTTTCATGGACCAATATTATGAGGAAGATAGAAACTCTACATTGATGCCGATTTTAGAGTCTGAATTAAATTAAATTTATTCATTTTAATTATTGTATAGGTACATGATTTATTAAATTTAAGGTTATATGAATGGTCATAAGAAGTATTTTATTTAGATATATTTTTACTTATAGCTGTAAGTAACAATCATGATGAAATGACGAAATCAAATGTTAAGCGGTCTAATTCCTAGCTTTTGCAAACTAAAAAGTACTGAATGTAAGTCCTACTAATCTATACATATAGGTATATAGAAAATAATATGTGTATGTATGTCCTTTATAGAATTATAAACTATGCATTTCATTATGTGATGATGTTTAGCAAAGTTGTTGTGCAAGGTACAGTTATATATATCTATGCCATATTACTTTTATTAAAACGCGGGCGAAGCCGCGAGGAATACTAGTATTTATTATATAAATGCTAAATTGCTCACTCCTTGAATTTCTAGAACTCAATATAATATGATATTGAGTTCTAGAAAGGGTAAATAATATTTAGCGCGAATATAATAAAGCCTTTGTATTCAATATCTCTATAAATGCACTCATAGGTTTGAAAATATGACAGTCAATTAAAAATTTAATGCAGTACTTACAGTACGGTTTACAGTCACTTTCTCAAAAGTTAATAATCAGTGAAAGTGCTCTCGAATGAAATCAATAAAATGTACCTAATATTACCATTTATTTTTATATTACTGGATTATAATCGATATATAAAACATATGCCAATATTCTTTAATATGTAGGCGTGTTTAAATTTGTGTTAAACTCTTAAAGTTAATTACCTTTTTCACGTATTTCTAACGTAAAACAGTTCTTGTATTTCGTTGAAAGGGGTACCTATTGAAGATGGCTTCGATAATATGAGGCGACTCTCGAAATCCTCAGGAGGAGCAATGCATGTACAACTTCTATTCTACGTGGAGCCCATAACATGGGGCTGGTCATAGACGTCCATAGGCAGCAGGAGGATAGCACAGGTTTGCTACTCCAATGTTATAGAAAATCATATCTATTATAACGATAGGTATATTATGTTTTATCCCTGTAGTATCGGGACCGGAATAGGGCTACGGTAACCCCTGCTAAACGTAAGAGGCGACTAAAAGGGGCTTCCGGAGTTGCGGGCCGCAAGAGTAAGAGCTCAAACCGTCCAGCAAGCGACCCCGGGGAGGACAGCGGTTTGTGTGGTCGCATATCGCTGTAATCACCAGGGGATGTGAGAAGAGCGTAAATTACTCCCCGAGGGCAGAGCCCGATAGAAGGGCATTGCATTAGGAGGACTCCGGCTGTGTTCCGTTGGACATCCCGGAGTTCTCCAGCAAATGCCGAGGACGGCCACCGGGGGGGTTTTAGTGTGGTAAAAGTCGGCGTCACTTCCATGGCGTCGGGTACCTTTTGAAGGTTTCCCCCTCGTCAACAAAAAAAAGGTATATTATGTTTAATATTTATAGAGTTTCCATGAAGTGAATATCAATTAAATTGTTCTCAAAAATCAAAGTTATATAGTCATGTGGTTCTTGTTTTTTATAAGGTTGGTAAGTTATGTTGTTTTTTATAAGGCTGCTATCCCCGTTTCTAAGAAATGACTTTACAAATCGCATTTATCTAGTTCCTATGTAAAATACTAGGAAGGCTACAAAATGCTCGCTTCGTACGCATTAAAACAACACAATTTGCAAATTGTTATTACGACTTGCTTACAGAAAAGCTACATTCCGTGCAGCATGTTACATTCATACCAGTTTTTCCTCGCGAACCTCAGGTAATTCATATTAGCCATTTCACTATGACTGTGTGTCTAATGTGCATATAATGACACTGTGGATTGCATTTCAGTAGATAAAAATATCTATAATTTATATTACAATATAGTTAATTTAGAGTGCAATATAGTTAGTCTAAGATTTTGGACATTATACTTCTTTGGCGTAGTTAAAAGGAGTTGGAATGTCAATATATACACGTGCAAATAGCGGAACAATTATAAGACCTACAAATATTATAAAAATATTTGTATATATCATATCGTATTATATCACGACACATGATATATCTTCAACTAAAAACAAATATGATTATCATAACGTAACGCTCCAGCGTAACGTTTCCGTTACAAAACCAATACATTTTTCCCTCTCATGGCGCGCCTAAAGTAACTTCATTTATCTAATAGGATCTATAATGCAGACAATTTCAAATGCAACGTATGTTTGTAAGTAATTACGAACGTAAATGAACGCACGTTGTGACTGTGATAGTATCACGAACCCATTACGCATGTTATTAGCTGTTACTGCAAGGTCGTACCGCTATTAAGAAATCCATCAGGAATTCAAAGTTAATGAGCCCTGTTGACCGGTAGCCGCTGTTAGTTTAATAGACATATCAAAACTTAGTAGCGAATTGAAGTGATTTATTGTATTAAATTGCTGTTGGTACCTACCTAATATTGTATTATTTGTGAGATAATTTGTAGAGGTCAATGACCCGTTAATAAAATATACGAAAAAGTCAAATACATATATCAAGTTTGTGTTATTGCCGTCTATCGACAATCCAAGAATAGGTCCATGAAGTCCATAATCTGGAAACTTATGTGGTGGTAATAGATTTTTTCTGTATCTTAGACCTAAGATGGATATCTCATTAGATTAGCTTATATTTGAATGTACTTACCTCTTAAAGACGAAGACAGTATGAAGCGAAAGATCGTGTAGAGATGATGTCTCCATAGTCGATCTATAACAAGTACGAGTAACTCAATAAAAAAAAAAATTTTGGTTAACATATTAATTTAATTCAGATTATTGAAATAAAAACATTAAAAAACTTAGTTTCGATCAGTTTTTCCTTGCAATATTAAGTATTACTTACATACATATTAATACAAAGAATAAAAACATGTACTGCAGTACCTACTCACATCTCTCCCTACTATAAAGGGAGATGGAGTTCCACTCTAAGATTCTGCTCTAATGCGGGCTCGAGTCTACTCCACTATCCACTACGATTTGCAAGTTTTATTATGCGTGTCAAGGGGTAAGTCAAATGAATAGTAAAGAGCGAATACTTTTAGTTTTATGTTCCCCTAGTTGGCGACCTCTGATGGGGGAAACTAGGGGAACAGAAAATAGAAAGCATTCCCATGTTTATGACAATACTTGGACGGATATGATCATAATGATTTCTTAGCTAAGACCTCGTAACGGTATTATGACGTGAAATATTATATCTTGTATAAAATTATGGGATGCGAGGGTCAAATATGAATATGCTATAAGTCAATCGCCTTGCATAAAGTACTGTAAGGCTCATGGCGGGTTACACGTATTTATACGCTTAGCATTCGGTTGAAATAATTATGTGACATACTAGTAAAGTTATCATATTAGAAATGTGGGATGCTTGGTTCAGAAAATGGTTGTTGTTAAGCTCCGTCGCACAAAATGTTATGAATTTAATTTATGATTATATCTTCATACGGTTCCCCTTCTCGTAGATCCTAAACGGGTAAACTGATTTTGATTTTTTTTTAAAGTGAGTTGATCGAGGATATTTGAACTGTGGTTGAAGAAAATTGATTCAGTTGAAGATCTTACCTCTTTTGTAGCACGAGTTCGAAGTTTTAACAATACCGTAGGAGTCTCTACAGTAAATTTGTTCCACCGAAAAGAAACACTATGAACTCACACTTAATCTTTATTTTATAATTGTGGCTTTATAATGAAAACATTCGAAAATGTTATACCGAACACGTGGAGCGCGTGCGCATCAGTCGGAGGCTATAATCGAACTGATAGTAAAACTACCCGGCCGATGTCATAATGGTTCGATATTCGTTATGAGAGGGTAGTGGTAGAAAATCACATCTGTGACACTAGCGATATCACGATGATTTCTATGACGTTCCGTTAAATATATGTTTCTTTTTCTTGTTTGCATTTCTACTTTTTTCATTATGCCTGATTGTTTTCAATCCCATGTTAATGGTAGTATTGGCGTATGAGTTACGTAACAAAATAATTTAAAAAATACATTTAAATTAAATTTAAAGTCATCGCAAAGTTGTGCAAAGAGCAGATATTTATTAATAATTACAGTAATCTCATTATTTTAAACACATTAATGAAATCAAACTCATCTTGTAGGTCTTGAAGTCATGTAATAATATAGTCACATAAACGGTACAGAGTAACGATATAACAATTATACGTAAGTAAGTTCACACTAGTGATTAGAAGTATTATAACTACACAAGTATCTCCGTTATTCGACTGCTCTTGCTGAAGTCTCCGACCAGTACCCCTACCAGGAGTTTTCAAAACAACGCAAATGTTTACGTTATGTATGCTCAATCCATTCTTCTGTTCCGTTAGATTCAGTAGAATGATTTGTCAAAAACGCACCACTGAGTAAACATAACAAAAGTAAGTGCTCAAGTGACCTTGAACTTTTTGTCTCCCTCAAATGTTCGCAAAAAAGTGAGACAAAACATAAAGCGCCATTCTGTCAATTTAGACATTTAATTTTATGTTTTGAGTATTTCTTGTACCGCGTCAAATGTTGTACCACATTATATGAACATTATGCCAAAATATTATTGATTAATTATATAACAAATATTTACAAAAACACATTTGCAAATTTAAATAATTTAAAAATGAATATGTAGGGAAAAGATGATTAGGACATTAAGGGGAACAGTAATTCAGTAATAATAAAATTAGTTATCATAGTCAGTCGGTCGAGTATATGGCATCGCATAATTTAATAATCGCATAATTTAATAAAATTAGTTATCATATTCAGTAAGTCTACTATATAGCAAAATAACCATAGCGAGGGCTAGGACAGTCTATTGAAACAGACAGCGATCCGTGCACCGAGACGCATCCAAACCAAATGCGTACTGATCAAGTGCTTCAACCCTTTTTATAGGAAGAGCAGGTAAAGTAATCAGGTTAACGTTTCTATTAATGTTATTATAACATTATTTCCTTTAAAAAAACTTTAACAATTGTGTTTTTTCAAATTAAAAAATCTTTAATAAATATATATAGTTACGAGAGAACCGTATTTTTATTAATACTCTACATTCCTATGCATTTTTAAAAAATGAGTATTTATTACATATTATAGCACCTATTGTATAAAACTAATGTCTTACAAAGCAATAATGATGATAAGGTTGGAAATGAAAGTGCCGGGTTGCAGTTCATACTTTTTTATTCTACCACTGCTTCGGAAGGTATCTTATCTATATGTAGGAGAAAGAAGAATAAGTAAAAAAAAAAACTATGTGGTTGCTGCGTGTAGCCTGGTAGCCAGCCTGTCGCGTATCTGGCGACCCAGGAACAGCATGTCATCTTCTGCCTGCTGTGGATCCAATGAAGGCACAGCAATGACTGGAGTTTCTGAAAACAAAATATTTTATTATGTACCTTTTAAAAATTAAAATTGATTTCATACAAAATATATATATATTACAAGGAATTTAACAACTACCAAGTATTTCTTCATCAGACAGGAAGTCTTTAAAGTCTAGTGCAATATTATGTAACACTGAACATGCAACAATGATTTTTGCACATTTGTCTGGCTTGTAGTGCAATACTCTGTCTTTATGCAGACATCTCCATCTATTTTTGAGTCGTCCAAATGTATTTTCAACTATGACTCTTGTCTTGCTGTGTATTGCATTAAATGATTCTTGAGAAGAATGTGGTGTTGGGTTTATGTAGGGCGTCATGAGCCATGGTCTTTGAGGGTACGCAGAGTCACCTGTAAAAATTAATGGAATCGAAATTATTAATAAGCATAATAACTGAAACCTGACCTACTTATTAACATATATCGCTTTACCTAAAAGCCAAACCGATTCGCCATTCCGGTGTAAAGATTGCATAAATGTGTTAATGGTGCTATTATTCCATATGAAGGCATCATGACTTGCTCCACCAAATTTGGGATTGACATATAATATTCTGCCCTCATGATCCGAAACCTGGCAAAACAAAAACTTGTATGTTTCAATTTAGTCACTTGCTATATAAATTTCATATTAATGCCTATACTTACTACTTGCACATTAATGGAGTGATAATGTTTCCTACAGAAATAAAGGTGTTCCTCGTTCCTTTTGGGTTTTTTTATTTTGAAATGGGAGCCATCAATGCTTCCTAAGACACCCGGGAAGCCATACTTGTTGTAGAAACTAAAAGTAATTCAAAAGGTTATTCAAATTAAAATTACATGTATCCCTAAAATGTAGATGGTATAAATAAATTGTTAAATACTGACTTTTGTGTGGTACGCTGTCTATCTTCAGGCAAACATGGAAATTTTATAAATTTTTTTGTCACATGAGGGTGATTTAATGCCTCCGTGACCTCTTGCACGTACCCGCTAATCGTCTCTTGCGACAGGTAATTAGCCTCGCCAATGACACGCTGGTAATCGCCATTGGCGTAGAATAGTAAAGCGCTAAGAACCTAGAAATATAACAATTTTGTACATTGTATTGTACGACAAGTAACTATTAGGTATCTATAGAAAACAAAATCTTACCTTAGTCTCCAGCGACACCCTTTGTGATTTCCTTAAATCAGTATTTTCCCTTAATACTGTGCACAAATAGGTAAACCCCCTCTTTGAGAGCCGGTACAACTGGATGAACTTCTTCTCCGAGACACGAGATACGTTGCTCCGTTTCTTTAAATATAGCCGCTGCCTTGCCCGATGGTCTGCTTCCTCCTGCTGCTCAATCATCTTCCCAGCAAAATGGTATTTAGCGGCAAACATTTTCAAACAAAATGAGCAAAACACAAAACACGGCGAAAAGTCCGCTGACTGACAACTCGGTTGTCCGTTAATGTAAATGTCATGACGTATTTTACGGATTGATAATTGTCAAATAAGCAACTCATAATGCCAAATCGCGATTTGACGGCTGTTTATGTCTCAAACGTAACGTAATTATTGTAAAAAAACCGTTTTTGTAACTCGTGTTCCGACACTATACTTCGGAAACAATCCGCTAGGGGCGCTGATTGGAATTTGTATGGGCAAATACGTAAACAAATACCAAAACAGTCATTTTTGTCGATACGTAAAAACTCCTGGTAGGGGTACAGAATGTCGCTCTCTGTTAATTCGAGCGCCGCCAAGGTGTCGTCCCCACTTCACCTACCCGCATCTGTTTTTAAACTGTAGTATTAAATGAGTCACTTATTACTTTAATGTAACGTTATAAAAATGTGATATCGTTAATATCCAAGCTTCTTATTAACGACGATAACATTCGGCCGTCCTGCTCACACGTTCGTCCTCGATCGTGTATGGTCTGATGCAAGAGCTGCAAAAGAAAACCAGTTGTTTAATGCCTAAGTCCAGAAGAGTTACACATTTTCTTTTAATACCGACTCGCACGTAAGAGGCCCGAACTGTTTATCAAAAACATGGCTTAAACTATACGCATTTTCTTGCAATACCGACTCGCATGTAAAAGGCCCGAACTGTTGATCCGAACCAAGGCTTAAACTAGGTGATGTTCATATAGAATCACACTAGTTGTGTATTACCTAGGTTATATATCTGCCCCAACAGTGTTCACCACGGATTTCTGTTGCAGGCATAGTTCATAAGGACTCTTTACATAAATGTCATATGCGCGACAGGTATTGAAGCGAATGCATTAGACTATTGTTAAATAATAAAAAACACGGTTATAACTAGGTGATGTTCATATAGGATCACTCTAGTTATGTATCACCGCAGTTTTTGTACCTTGTTTACGATAACATTCGGCCAGTGCTCAACTCAAATTTACTCCAAAAATGCAATATTCACTTAATGTCTTCCAGGTACTCGATGCCTTGGGTCAACCCAACCATATGCGTCACCAAGAGACACCCGTGAACATCACATTGCTAGAGGCATCTGGACTAATCCATCTTAACTCCAGATAAATAAAAATCAAACCACAAAGTTTCCTACACCTACAGTAATGACAACTAATCTAACTGCCTGTATTCTAAGTCCAATAGTTAAATCTCCAACAACTATTGATTCGATAAAGTTACGCATCAGAATAACGACGTTTATCTTATTAGTCCATTTCGGAATGCTCAACAACCTGTTCAATAACTGTTATACTGATAGATAGATAGATCTATAGTTGGCCACTAAATGAATCTGTGCGACTCAAAATACTATTATAACATTATTTTATTACTACTTAGTACTTCTTTTAATTATTACAATGTTATTTTATACAAATAGTTGCCTTTCCAACGTACGTCTTTTATCAACTGATGGAGCAGTATCAGAATAATAATATATCGTTTATATTTGAAATGAATTATATCAAAGTTAAAGACTAAATAATGGTAAACAAACCATGAATTTCACACAATATAACACGTAATAAGTAGTATGAACCCAAATTTTTACGTTATTTATCACAAATTCAAATTATTTCTTTCAAAGTAACATAACCATTCAAATTCACATGAAATTGAAATTCACATTTCATAACCCACTTTTGAAAGTCAGAAAGAAATTTCATTACATTAAATTGAATTTATATTCAGTTATAATACATACTATTACATGAATTTCAAAATTTAGTTAACAAGGCAAAGAACCCATGCGTTCACGTCAGCGACATACTTGTCAATTGTGTAATAAGCTTAACTACTTAACTTTTTTTTTTTTTATTTCACCAAAAGTTTTAAATTAAGATTCCCATAAGGAAGTTATAGTTTGGGCTATTTTATTGTAAAAGTTATGCATTATACTAAGGAAGATTTGCTAGACTTTACGTAAACGTCGTTTTTTTTTTAAAAAAAAACAAATAATGTTATGGAAAGAATAAACACATTAAAATGGTCCGTTAATCTAAACGGAGTTTAAACAGACCTTGTCTTACATTAAGTTCCTCGGAAGCGGATTTTTTTTTTCGTAGTTATCAAACGGATAGTGTTATTGAATACATACTCGTAAACTACCTACCAAGAAAAATGACTTCAGAAACCGGCCATTATTTAACTATACTTATTTGTGTCTACAACTGATAAAAGATTTTTTTAAACACGCTTTTATTTTTGCCACGCTTTTATTAACTTGACCTGTATGTATGTATGTAACGGTATATTTGAATTCGATTTTTACCTAGTTTGAACGGTCAGATTTATTTAAAAATTTTGAAATACTTATGACATGACATGATTTTAATAATCTTGTCCAATTCTAATTTTGTCTCATCAGGATCGTCAGATTTAAAACTATAACTGTTTTACATAACATGTGGCTCCTTATCAATCACAACCTAAAATTTCTATGACCTGAAAAAGGTCTTTTAAAGTTGATC
Source organism: Epargyreus clarus (assembly GCF_041222505.1). Lineage (NCBI taxonomy): Eukaryota > Metazoa > Arthropoda > Insecta > Lepidoptera > Hesperiidae > Epargyreus > Epargyreus clarus. Next base: position 7,554,874 of record NW_027332211.1, read on the forward strand.
ATGATTTTATACCAGCCAGCCAAACAAACAGTTAGTCAAACTATCTTATGATACACCTTATTACCGAACAATTCATATTTATTATATATATTTCAAACGCCTCGGCTTCACCTGACTTTTATATAGTTTGTAATAAAAAATATATTAGTGCGTAATATCTGTATAGATTATGTTAAGATACTCGTAATATGTATCATTTACAACCAACACTCTCAAGGAGACGCTCGATGTTTCTATAGAGAAAACCTAGACATGACGCAATTGTGAACCGTATGAAATTTATATGAAAAGTAAATTATTGTATAAGAAAATCCCATAGAAATGTACCTATGCTTTTATTTGATTATATTATTAAACAACATTATTATTCATTTGGATATGATATACATATAATAAGAATGAAATCTTCACGTGTTTACATCGAATATATTTGAAAAACAAAAAAAATTGTCTGTCGGTTTGTATGTTTGAAAATGCATTAAAACCAAAACTACGAAGTTGATGTCAAAAGTATAAATTATTTTTTAAACATTACATGGCCAGGTAATGGGAATTCCAAATTACCAACGTACTCCGTGATCTTGACAGAGGGCATTGTATAATTCAAATTATATTTTGAATCCACATGAACAAAGTCGCAGGCAAGACTTGTTTTAAAAATGCAATTCAAATTATATTCTGAATCCACATGAACAAAGTCGCAGGCAAGACTCATTTTAAATATGGTATACAAAAAACCATCTAAATGTATGGAGGCTTCAATGACCGTTTCTCACTTAGTACGTATAATAACTTAATTGTTGTAACTTGTAAATAGAACTAAGCTCTAGTTATAAAAGCATCAATTTATTATTATTATTATTATTTTACTTAAAATTATTTATTCTGAATCCCATACAAAGTGGATCCCGTTTATCATTTCGTAAGTGGCTCACATAATTGATAATATCGATAGTCTAAGCGTCTCAACGTTTAAGGTACAAACTTCATTTACCAGTTTTTGATAGTGCCCAATTTTCAAACCAAAAGGACGTGTAATGTGTCAAATTCAAATTCAAATTTAAAGGTTTAAAATTACGAGATGTAAAGAAATATTAATACAAAACGAAACGTTGCATACTAAATTTAAAACAGACATTTAATATTCTGTATAAGTGAGTCAGTCAGAAGTAAAATGTGAGTTTTTTTATATATAATATTCCAAAGACCGCTGCGCAAAAGCTTCTCTGTTTTCTTATAGATCATTAAATAATGTGCATTTATACTTTATGGGAGTCAAAACACAGTAGTACACAGTACTGCGTGAGTTCACCTAGAATTGATGGAAAGCTAAATTTGGCAACGTACGTATGCTTCTTTCATAACAATTACGTATCAAGTATATGAAATCAAAAGGAAACTTTCATTGATTTATAAAATGAAAATGTGAACAATGTAGATGTGAATGCAAGTTTATTTTTAAATATAGTCAATTAATATCCGAAAAAAAATAACAATAAACCTTAAACTCATTTACCATTTCCCTCGTGGGTACACTCAGAGCCACTCAATACGGTCGTGATACTTATTTGCAGTCAGTTAAATATGTACCACGTAGATATTATACATTTCTGTACAATTATGAATAATCTAAATTTTGCAACTTAATAAACGTGTCACTAATATCTAGTAGGTATACTGTACTCTGTAACTGCGTTTGTTGCTACCGCATAGTCCCTTCCATACAATAATAACAAACGCATATACGTAAACCCAGTTTGAAACATTGAAAGTTATCAAAAATAAATTCAAATCTAACCTGTATGCAATTTCTGGCGTACATTAGCCTATATTAACAACCATTAGGTTCCCATATCTATAAAGCCTAACATTTAAGATTAAAGATCCTTAAAATATTTTCATAAGTACGTGTATTTCTATATATTTCAAAGTAGGTGTAACTTTAGAACAATTAGGATTTACTTTTTACACCACAGACTTTAACCAAATGGACAGATTTACCACAAGAACTGCCTTGCAAAATTACTTTTAGACACTTCTTCACAGAAAATGCACTTATTTTGAAGTAAACACCTCAGTTTACAATGTTAACAAGTAATTTGATAAGAGTAAAGTTTGTTCACAAAATTTAAGTATATCATTTTCAGAGGGTATGAACATTTCATTGAATTACTAGTCTCAATCTATCCATTTTCTTAATTCAAATGAGTTTGCCCTTACATCAACGACATTTATCTACCCCCATTTTTACTTATTCTACCAAGATGAATTCACATACGACAAAATAATGTTTTAACTCACGGTTTTTATTCCTGTGTCAAGTATGTTCGTACTTACGAATCGCCGTCCATGATTGTGAGCTGGTTCTTGTACACTTCTGATGAAATCAAACTCATCTTGTAGGTCTTGAAGTCATGTAATAATATAGTCACATAAACGGTACAGAGTAACGATATAACAATTATACGTAAGTAAGTTCACACTAGTGATTAGAAGTATTATAACTACACAAGTATCTCCGTTATTCGACTGCTCTTGCTGAAGTCTCCGACCAGAATGTCGCTCTCTGTTAATTCGAGCGCCGCCAAGGTGTCGTCCCCACTTCACCTACCCGCATCTGTTTTTAAACTGTAGTATTAAATGAGTCACTTATTACTTTAATGTAACGTTATAAAAATGTGATATCGTTAATATCCAAGCTTCTTATTAACGACGATAACATTAAATTACGTTAATTTGATACAAACCGCGGTCGTCTGCAGTTAAATGAGACAAGGACGAGATGTACGTAACTGTAATTACATAAAGTAATTCTTAACCTTATTTTTCTGTGGCTTTTGTTAAAAGTTTACGAAATATCTTAAACATATTATTGGATATCAAGGCAGGCAAAAGTTTTATTGCAATATATTAAATAGTTAGATTTAGTTGACAATGGATGGATTAATGAAATAGATGAGTGTAATAAGATTAAGCACTCCGAAGATAAAAGTTACATTAAAAGTAGGTACTTATTATCAAAAGGTTTGGCGATATATCGACTATACAAATTGAAGCTATTGATTTGATGCTACCCAATTGAAACTATCATAGAATATACATAAAACATGAAAGAAAGGATATAATAAAATGATACAAATACATAAAATTGAATTGTCTGTCCGTAAATTCAAAATAACTGACTTTTTTAAAGCTAACACTAAAACCCCTACTATTCCATAAAGGTGTTTATCTGTGACTTACGTAATTTATGTCACTGTACAAAGGAATAAATTATTTTTATAGTTCGTTTTGTAGACGTTAACTCGAGAATACATATTTATTTAAAACTTACAGAGCAAACAGAGACAACTACATTGGGGGCATAAAAAGTCTAAACGAGCTTAGAAATATGAAACAGGCAAACAATAGCCCTATTCTACTCACCGGAATAAATATTTGTCCATAGGGGACAGTGATATGCCATCAGGAAAACTAGGTATGTAAGCAAATGCAGATATTGAAGAATAGCGTTAACTAGAAAAGGAGTTCTATTTAACATCGAATCATTGTTTAAGACTACGGTTTAAGATGAAGCTGGATTGTCGTGTGTACGTTTAGCATTAACTATGGATGGAGTCAATATTTCATCAAAGGAGGAAATCACTGGTAAAAAATAACACAAGTTGGTATGACCAATTAACACGACGCCGTATTTTTACGATGCACGTCGTAGACGTCCACGGGGTGATGTCGCAACATTACACGACATCGCAACGTGCCACAATGGAACACCGTACCTTGTACATATGTTTCACCCCTTAATTGCACTTTTTTACTTACACGTTTCAATTATTTACTCTATTGATTTAGTATGTATCCATAATACCTACATTATATGAGCTCGACGTAAAAAGAGTAAAATTTTTTTTTTTCGAATTTGTTAGTAGCATAAGTCCCTGATGCTGTGTAAAGTGAGAAGACCGATAGTAACCGACACGTGTGGCTGAGCAAACATTACTTAACCGTATCACCTCGCTCTTTGATAAAAGTTTCGTAATATTTATAACAGCTATCACCTTATCACCTACATCCTAGTGCAAGGAATGATATGAGCTCCATAAATTTATACGAGGAAGTGTTTAGAAGTGTAGGTAAAACCAGCAAGTACGGATTTCGAAATCCGTACTTGCTGGTTTTACCTCATATTAGAGAAAGTCCACTTATTTAAAAAAAATCGGTGACTCTGTCATATTTATACCTCCACACACAAATACACACGCACACACACACAATGTGTACCTACCTACTAAAGAAATAATAATTATTGATTACCATTACTTTTATGAGGTTTTAATTTATACAATAAACCCATTATATCATTATTATTTATTAGGTAATAACTACTTTAACAATGTTATATTCGTGCCATACACTACAATGAAAACATAATTTAGTTCTTACATTCTTAATGAAAGATCGCCTTATATAAGTTAAGTTGTGTAACATGAAACCAAGCAATTTATAACAGAACTAAAGGGAATTTCGGATATAATCTAACTAGAACCATTTTTTACGTTTATCGGAACGCCCGTTGAGCCCGTAGTTTGGAAGCCTGCCATTTCCACTGCCTTACTGATAAAACTTTAAAGAATTGCCGCCTCCAGACAGTACGTAACTACGAACTTATTTATAGACTACATAATTTTTCGCAAATATTTTATTAGTATTAAAGGTAATGGCCGAATGCGTACTAATTATGGCATTTTTTTAAAAAGTTTATTACATTTTCTATATTTATAGTTTCATGAAAAACTGGCAGATTAATGAACAAAGGAGCTACTTATAGGTAGGAGGGTAAACCTTCAAAGGCCCTCCTCAAAGCCCTCCCAAACGAAAAAGCTGGACCCGCCACCGTATTCTGGGTGCCTTAGACACGTATAAAGACTAGGACACAAACAATCACAGCCAGAAAAATCCATAGTTATATATATTTTTGAAATCCGCTAAACTGTGATAAGTCGAATTTATCGTCACAGGGGTTTCGGGTTCAATCGGCAATCTCGGATTCAGAATTCTATTCTATATAGACATGGGTATGTAATTCATCATCATCATCAACAACCCATTATTGTCCCACTGCTGGGCAGGGGTCTGGCCAAGTAGACTGCACATACCTTTCAGATTTTTTTTTAAATCTCTCAGGTATGCAGGTTTCACGATGTTTTCCTTCACCGTTTAGCAAGTGATAATTAATTTCTAATACGCACACAACTTTGAAAAATCAGAGGTGCCTGGGATTTGAGCCTCGGACCCCTCGATCAGGAGGCCGAGTTTCTTAACCACTAGGCTATCACTGCTCCTGCTGGGTATGTAATTAATCTTGTCTAATCTTTGTTTATGTCCATCGCCCTCACCACATGCAATTTCTAGTGAGAAGGTTATGAGCGTAGAAAGCGTTAATTAGTTTGTTTATTAATCAGTTTTCCATTCAATTCCGGTTGCACATAGAGAAAAATCTATATCTATGGCTGCATGCATTTATTTTTTAACCTAGCCTGTTGAAAGTGTGTGGAAAGTTTCACACTGCAATTAGGTGGAATCGATGACAATCGTTAGACGCGAAAGGTGGAAGCGATGGTAAGATAAAAATAATGTAATCTTTGAGAGCGTTCAGTAATTAAACACAATTAAGAATCATTGAAGCGATAGCTGTGGTACTTTTGTATCGTAAACGGAAAAACTCGTGACTTTTCATACGTGGTCTCGTTTATCCAGGAAAAAAAAGAAAAATTAGTGTTTTAGGGCACCTTCAGCCATTAGACATGGTTGTTAACCTTGGTTAAGACTGAGTAGTTTTTCATGTCCTTAAGTTTCTGTTATTTTTTGAAGTTTGAAGTTTTGCTATAATACGAGCATAGATATATTATCCTACTAATATATCTATGAATACGAGTAATATAATTTGAAGGGTGTGGAGAGAGAGGCATTTGCGCGTCTTTCTTTTTTGTTTAAAAATATCCATTGGTGCTGCCATCTTTGAAACACTGAACCAATTACAAGGTCTATTCCTCGAATCGTAAACTACGTAGTGACCTAAAGCCGAGACAGATGTCGCTACAGTCTATGCGATAAACAAAATGAACAACTATAATAACTTGTAAAATAACCTATGATTTTAAAAATAATTTGGTGAACTTAACGAACATCATAAGCTTACTAGGGTATGAAAGTACCCTTGCCATGTATTTTTCCCTTTAAAAAAAAACTACATTTTCTAAATTGATTTTCAAAAAAATAGCGATAACCGCCTTCAATGTTTGAAGCAACAGAATAAGTACTTAATTAATTATCCGTTTAAACTGGTATTAAACAACATTTTTTTGTTTTATGAAAGAATAAAATATTTCTTATATTTTAAATATTTTTTAATAGTAATAAGATTATACTTATGGGCCATGTAAGAACATGGGCCTGTAGTCTATTACATTAACAAATGAAACAAATGTATATTTCAAATCTATATTTTAAACAAGTTTATTCGAATACAAATTGATATGTACAATAAAATACCTATACATATAAGCAATGTTCCTTCATAGTAACTTCAAGAGTAAATTCTACTTACAACAGTTTAAAACTACGTTGTCTACTTTCATAACAAAATGCGTCTATATAATATAAGATGTAACATGAATAACACATACGTATATCTTTATGACTATCTAAATTCTCAGTACTCTTTCATCTGCATTTGCATGTTTCAAAAAGTGATTAATAAAACTACAAGTTAAACGATTTTACTAGATAATAAAACTTTGAAATGCAAATAGTGGCGTACATGTGAAAAGTGCTTTAGTTGCGCGTTCAAATCAAGCGTATAGTCAGACACAGATTGTAGTGTAGTGTATTAAATCTGTATTTAACTAGCGTAGTGCATAGACTAGTAAAGATACTTCGCCGCCTTGAAATTGAATGAAGGCACAAACGGTTGATTTTTCTTTTTTTTTAATTCTTAACAAATAAAAACAGTTTTAGAGAAAATTTACGAATATATAACTAATATCTACTGCGTAATTAACATAATAAATAAATAAGTATTTCAAATATTTTAGGGACATTTTAGCACGGACACGTGGCAAACAGTTTTTACGCAAGTATTTCAATTCTCAAAACTGGTTACATTTTCTTGTTAGGAGTGAGCAATCTTTACTAATCTATGGCTTAGTGGCATAGTGTGGTCGGTTCGGTGTAAACAAAAGTTGAGTATCAAACGAATAACAGACAAGTGCGTAACTCTCAAAGTCAGCGTATGACAATACGTTTGGTGTGAACGCGCGATTAGGTATTTCTATAGTGGCTACTTTTCATAAGCATTTTTAGGGTGTAAATAGTTTTGTGGACTAAGAAATATTGTAGTTTCAAAAGTTTATTAATCTCAATCGTATGCAACATTTTCTGTAGTGACTGTGGCTATTCGAAAATTGTGAGACAAATGAAAACATGAAGTATGTAATTATAAGTGTATTATGTCACGAAAAGTATTATGTGTTACAACACGCTTTACTTTTTTTTGAGAAGACGCATTTTGGATTCCACAATAAAAAAGAGAATAATAAGACATACTAATATCATATTCCATTTAAAAATCACGTGGAAAATATTATATGTAATTTACAAGCTTGGGCTCTATCGTACGTGTGTCCTGAGGCGGATTTTATTAATTTTGTACTAATAACAGATTATGTGTGAGCGCTGAAATAAGGATCCTCTATAACAGGACTGTCTATCACAGCATGTAATCAGATCAATCAAAGATATTTCTAAAATCTAATTTTACATCATCGAATTGTTTATTAAAATTTATTGTACGAATAATTTAGATTCAATTGAAAATGTAATTTTATTACAATAAATCGATCTATAAAGTAGCATTAAATCTACATAGCTATTTACATAACTTTCTAAAGTCATAAACATTTCATTATATTTCAAAAATCTACTTGTAGGAATACTCAATAAAGATTTGTTTTGCGTCAAAGTTACTTTTAACGTGTACTGAGCTGCTACAGTGCTTAAGTAACAAAATTACATACCTAACGATAAAAAATAACGAAATACCTAGTTATTATTATAATAAAATCTCGAGGCGATCAATTACAATTGTCAATTATAAATATTGTATGATTTAACATATAAAAAACTTTGTCACAATGAAAATTACGTGATGAGATATTCATTAAGAAAACAATAATTTGCACAAAAAATACGAACCAAAAATTCTATCAGATAAAAATATAATTGAACAATTGACATTATCAATTGAACGCCGCCAATGATTTACAGATTTATATACTATGTGCGCAAATATTACATGACGACATAAGATTTTTAAGTAAAAAATACATAAGGGGTCGTTCAAGTATTACGTAACGCAATTTTTGAAGATTGTTGACCCCCCTCCCCCCCTTGTAACGCACCGTAACGTTTTTCTATACCCCCCCCCCCTCCCCCTCTCTAAACGTTACGTAACACTCAAGTGTCAATTTTTACCCTAAACTTGCTAAAAAGTTATGTTATAGTTTTTATCCTTGGGCGTGTTCAGCCGAACTAGGTGTCCTGAGTATTCTAAGTTAGTTTAAGTATAGTCAAAGCATATATACTGCTATACTGTACTATACTTAGTCTAACTCAGAATACTCAGGACTTATTTCGGCTGAACCCACTCATTCAAGCGATTCCCCGTAAAACGTAAATGAAAAGGGTTGCCAATTTAGGAGTTTTAATTCTTTATTTTTTTATTAAAAAATGTTACGTAACGTGTATTAAGAAAGACCCCCTCCCGCCCCTGTAACGTATCGTAACGTTTTACAAGAAAAAAATGCGTTACGTAATACTTGAACGCCCCCTAATGACAGTAACTTAACTAACATATCTTTGGGATAGTACTTATTTTAGATATCCACTAAGTTTGAGCGTTGTTAAAAAGAAAGAAAATAAAAGTCAGGTACAAGAATCGAATTTATACGTAGTGCGAAAGAGAATAGTTAAATGAAATAGTTAAAATATTGTTTCATAGGAGATTTCGAAAAATAGGTGTAACATGATTCTTTCAAGAGCATATACAAGATGTTCTAGTTGATATAAAAGATATTGGTACAACCCACTACTATAAAATTTAATAAACATTAATAATTATTTTTAATCTAGACACTTCAATACGCTAAAATCTATTTGAAGTAATTTTGAAAGCTAACTACTTGCCCGCTGGTGAGTAGTGCCTGATAAAAAATGCAAATAATTATAAATGGCACTCTTTACATAATAAAATATAAATAAGGTGTCTACAGATTTTCTATATATTTGGCATTTCTAAGTACTAGCAAATTATATATCATAATTACTTACCTCATAATGACAACTGATAGATAATTATACGCGTTTCTAAATTACTTTACCTCAATTTTATAAATTACCTTTAGCTCTTTATTTACATAAACTATGACATTTTTTTAAACTGTTAACATTAAATGATTTTCAATAATTGAAGTGATTACTGATTATAAATAGATAATTACCACAACATCTCATTATAACAGCAAATCATGTGTTTATTTTCAAATAATAATTAACCCTTCAATAAACAAGAAGAATTATTCTTATCATAAATTATTGTATATATTATATCATAAGTATTGTTTGCGGATAAATTATTAATGTTGTGCAATCATTACATTACTGGTGTCTTAATTATATTCTAAGATTCATAGTACAAATAAATAATTAAGACAATTGTGATAAAAAAGAGATGGTGACAGGTTGCCCATAATGTTACTATTGTTTTGTTTTACATACATTATATTTTTTTCATTACTGCTTTACTACAGATCGTAGCATTAATTAATTATTTTCTTACTTATCAAAAAAACAATTTCTCATAGACTTCGATAAATCCGCTTCGCTACTCGTCACAGATTTAAGAATGTACTTTTCAGCATGCTACGGGCATATACACATAATTACTATATATTGAAATTATGACATTACATTCATTTATTAAATGACTCAAGAAATACAACAATTGGGATTGTGGTTTTCCCAAGATTCATTTATTTGGACAAGGATAAATGTTTTAAACTATGATAAACATTTTTGGCTAATACGTGCACAGTTACAATTATTTAACGTCATTACATTAATTCTGAACTTCCTCGCAACGTTAATTAATTCAGGAAAAATATAATATAGATAATTATATAAAATTTTCCTTATAGTAACTAGAACTCGAGATAAGTATATGGCTCGACTTGGCGGAGGCACTACCGTGCCTTCTGATATAGCATGAATCTACGCATTAAACTTTTGAAAACTGTAAAGATAATAAATTAAATGAAAATAAAAAAACTGGTTCCCAATATTTGTTTCACTGATTCTTCAGTCGTCGTCATTCAGCAGATCTGTGCAGGATTTGGCTTTGGTGGACCTGGAAAAGATGAAATAAAAAAAATATTTATAGATAAATGATTTCGCTATTATATAATTTATTTCGTTAAACTATTTTGAAATCAAAACTCCTACGTCCATTGATATTTATTCAAAGTATCCAATATTTTTTCTATTAATGATCAACATAATTTTGACAATTCCTGCCTATTGCAAATTGTCAAATTAAGATAATTTGTGGGCTAAAGTTGGATAGACGCTGATACTTTTGATAGAAGCTTTCTACAGTCACGTCCCCACACTAGGACTCCCTGTGTAGTGGGTGCCATGGATACACACAAAGATAAATCATCATTCAGATATCTGACTGGCCGGGGACTGAACCAGGAACCCTTTGTATGTTAGACTGGTGTGGTGACCGATCCGCCACACGGATCCTCGGCGGGGGATTCGCGGGATTGATTAATTAATTAGTAATAAAGGGCGGTAGTCAATAGCTAGCAATTTGATAGCTTATGAGAAGTTAAAATAAAAAAAAATGTTAATAAAACCCTTTAATATTGGAAGTGCAGGCTGAAACCTAGATGGGTCAAGAACTCAAATTGTGTCTTAAGATTATTTAAGAAACTCACTGTCCATTCTTCACTCTCCGGCAGACCCTCAGCTCGATGGGTCCACTGCGAACTGCCTTGAACAAAGCCAGTGCTTCTACATGGGCTAACTCATGACAGGCTTGTCCGTTCACCGCCAATACTTCGTCACCTGAAAACCAGTTGTAGGTTTTGTTGTAACTATATTTACTTGTGAATACCATATGCACACATCAATCACGATATGTATAACCTCATATTATTATATTCGATAAAATAAACACACCTCAATACAAGATCACAATATAGTCGACATAATAAATACTGTATAATGTTAAATGTATATTTTTAATTTTTTTTATATGTATACATTTTTTAATAATTAAACAAAATTTACTAATAAAACGAAATATATTTTTGTGCTCATTGGAAACAAGACTATTTTGTTGTGTGCATTTTCTGTAAAATCAGCAGAGTACGAAATTTGTAGCATTTAAGAACGAATAGTAGAAAATTTCAAAAGATCGTTGTGATCTTCAAAAAATTATCTTCTTGCTTGATAATACACAAGCAGACCAAAATTTAACAACAGGTAAATATATGTTCAGTATTTATATGAACACAATAAGAAATTTGATTTTTTAAATTAAAAAGTAATGTAAATGATTAATATCTTTAAAATGTACATTTTGCTTTACTTTATCTGCTGTTAAAGTAATATATGAGTTGTACATATTTGTTTAGTCTCCACGGCTAATTAACTGGATACAACTAATTACAATAATTGAGTAAAATGCAACACAGTAGGTAGTATTAACATTATGTCATTCCCAGAACCGGCACATGTAACTTCCGATCCTTATCAAACAGCATTCCAATTCAAGTAAAACATTTTTAATGATGCAAATTTTGAAAGAACATACCTGCTTTGAGTCTACCATCGTCGACTGCCTGGCCTTGTGGGAGGATGCTCTTTATGAAAATACCAAGGGGTCCTCTTGGAGAATCACGTCCACCAACGATAGTGAAGCCGAGTGGTTTCTTCCCTTGGCCTTTCTCAAACGTAATTGTGTGGTACGTATGCGTCGGCGCTCGTGGTCTTCGTGGAAGCGTGCAGAAGTTGGCGGTTGGAGTTTGCATATCACTTTCACTATCATGTTTGTCTGTTGTCCTGTCTGCACCATCCGGCACATCCACATCCACTATTTCACCGGCACAACTGAGCGACAAGCCGTCCTTGTTCGCGCCACCGTAACTGACTACCTGCCGGCGCAGTAGCTTGTTGTTCATACTGCTATAGGTCGCGTTCTGACCTTTCAGGAAATGTGAGTGCGCGCTCGTCGCACTGTCGCTCGCTTCGTCCGCTACCGATAGCGCGACGCGATTACACGCGGTGTCGTCCTGTGACTGTCGACGGTCTATCCTGACGTCATATTTATCGACACGTTTTTCCTTCCCCAATATAATCGCGTTCTCGTAATCAACAGAGCTTTCTCTCATAAGAATAGGATTCCGCGGTGGTATCCTCTGTCTCACGTCCACAGATGTCCTTTCACGTTGTCTACATATAACGATGTCTATTTCCGATGCTCCTGATCTCAGTGCTTCTTTGGCTTCCGACATCGTCAAGTCACGTAGGCGTCGACCATTGACGTTCAACAATTCGTCACCGATTCGCAATGTTCCTTCCCTGAAAAAACAAGAATAATATTTTTAAAACTATATATATATAAACAATATTTGTAATATAACTATGAAATAATGATCACATTTACAAATAATATCCAAGAAATACTTACTTAGCTGCCAAACCGCCTGGGACCACATGAGCTACCAAATATCCCACATGACCTTCGTCCGAGAGCTTGGTTTTGGCAATAAATATGCCTAATTCATCGGAAGGATTCCTTCTCATAATTCTGACAACTTTAAATTCGGACTGGGTTTTATCAGAACTGCTACCCCTTTGAGGCTTTCGGCAGGGTGGTATTGGCGGTATTCCAGCATCTCCTTGACTAGCATCTCTTTGACGCATTTTCTGTTTTTCGGTTAGTTGGAGGTACTGCGGTTCCGTATATTCAGTGTTCTTTGGCATTCGCCTTAATATTTCTTTCCGATCTAGTGATAAGGCCCTTTGATTATGTCGTGGCCTCGGCTTGGGGCAGTCTGGCCTTTCCCTGCTTCTTCTATCGGATATTCTAGATTTTACATACGTTTGATCTCCTGATACACTCCTGCCATGACATGGAATTTGGGAATTTGTTTGTGACGCAGAACTTTCACAACGCGAGGATATTCTGTCACTGTCGAATAGAGAAGAAGCTGCCGACTCATTAACTAGTATACCTGAATCTGCATCTTCACAGTCTTGTATTAATATATTTTCATCGTCACACGACACTTGGTATACGTCATCGTGGAAAACAGAATGACTCTTCTGAAACTCATCTAATCCTGGTAAGGCTCCGTAAGAAAAGCTTCTTAATTTAGCTTTTACACCACCCCTTTTCTTACGGCTTTTGCTAACTGTTGGCTTTGGGACACTATCATTACTATCTTCATCGTCCCCAGCCTGTCGGTAAAGTTTTGATAGAAACTTATTTGTTGACGATTTTAAGTATCTATCCGACATTGCTCTTAATTTTGCTGACAGACACGAACTAGGTCCGATAGTATCTTTGTCGTCCTTAACCTTATATTTATCAGTCTTTTTATCAGATTTCAATGCAATTGGAGTATCATCATATGGCTCGTAATCATCGTTAAAGATTTGGTCGCTCGACTTAGAAAGGTTTGTACCGGCCTTTGGTATAGAATGATATCGGTCGCATTCAGAACCAGAGCTGTAACATCTGGCTCCTCTATTGGTAAATGATTTACCCTCCCTCCAATTACACTCTACAGGACTAGTGACAGTTTTGGCATAAAATACGTCATCTTCATAACTTGCCATTTTAACCCATGGATTATGATTTTCGAATTCCATATGTGTGTCAGGATATCGGCAGTGACCTATCTCGTCCACGTGCCCAAAACCGCTGCAATCGCTGCCGGATGTGGACGCCGCGTCATCGTTACGCAGAGGTCCGTTGGATTTAAAACACGATAACTTGGTGTTTTTTACTTTATCCAGTAGCGGATTTCTTTTTTCTCTATAAACCATATACTCTTTCTCTAGAGACCCTCCGCGGTTTTTGCGGGAAGCGCTATAGCTATCTTGTGGTGATGCCGAAGCATTTTGAAGCGATATGCGCCTAGTAACAGGAGTTTCACTACTGCGGTGATGCGGGTGAGGTGATTTTTCCACAATAATGATTTGGTCGCTTAAGTTGTAAAAGTTTGTTTCTACTGAACTGCTGCTACTTTTTCTATGCGGGTACCGCACTGGAGACATGTCTGAAATTTAAAAAGGTAAAATTTAATGCATAACAGTCAACAAAACTTAAAAGCATAAATCTTATCGCTTATTCCAACTTTTAGATCAATTAAAAAAACAATATATTATTTTTCCCTTGTTTACCCTTAACTTTCTTCTTAATACTTTGATTAGTAGCAGAGCTAACGATAAACGTTTAATATTGTATTTATACAGTCACTTTATATGGATCTTCATTTTATTTATTGAAGTAATACTTCTTTCAGGCGTTTAGGAAAAATAATGAGAGACATGAGAAATTGTGTAAACATACAAATGAAATCGAAACCATAAAGTTGGCTAGAAAATATTGTAAGTTTTTCATAACATGATACCATACGATATGAGTCTTATCGTGTCATATCTTTTTTACTATTAAATAAGCCAAAGAAGTATAACTTAAATAACACGTAACATAACGTAGCACTTTGTTTTGTCTAAACTTACCAATTCTGGACCTTCTTGAGGAGCGCGGTTCCGTTTCGGGTGACACGGCGAGCAGCCGCGGCGGCTCACCCTTTCTGAACCACCGCATTCTTCGTCACTCACACCATCTCTAATGCTGAAACAATACAAACAAACTATTTAATACCATACACACACATAAAAGCTTTCTACACTCATAGCTTCACACTAGGATTTCCTGTGTTGTGGGTGCCATGGACACACGCATAGACAAATATACAAATAGTCAGACCCAGAAATATAAATCAAAATTCACCATTTAGACATCTGTCTGGCCGGGGATCGAACCCGGGACCCTTTGCGCGTTAGACTGGTGACCTCTCCACCAGTGGGTCGTCAATACGATCGATGATACAGAGACAATTCGGAGAGGATATGATTCACATAAAATATATATAAGATTTGCCAATGATTTGGTGTGAATATTCTAGAAATTCGTCATTTAATGAACTGAATAGTTTTATTTGTTTTTATAGAATACATTAAACATTATTAGGTAGGCATATTTAAACGTCTCATAAGGGTCTTTACATTAATCGCATTAAAATATGCCCGTCAGAGCCTTTTACGATGAAATTGGCGAATGGAATCCAGCATGAATGTTTTAAAACAGATGTTAATGACATCTTAAATGGCAGTTGAATTTAGGTTCCTCGTGACGACGGTTCTAAGACTAAATAAAATATTTTGATACCATAGAAGTGAACGGGCATGTAGTTCATCTGACGGTAAGTGGCAAATGCAATAGACATGAAACTCAATCCTAGATAGTATTAATGTTTGAGCTACACAGATCCGTTGCTATGGTGTTATTAAGTCCTTCACTTACCACCCCTCAAACCAGGACACGCAGCAGACATTAACACTGCTGTTAAACAGCAGAAATACGTGTGGCGGTGGTGCCTCCGGAATCGAACCATGAACTAGCTTTTTCTCATATGATACACGTAAAAGCTTAGTTCTTTTTTACACGCTTTATATTAGCTTTACTTGTATGTTTGTCAGTAACTCCGTTTTTCAGTAGAAAGAGATTAACATACATCCTTATAATTATGACGCTTTGTGGATGCTTACTATAATTGACATAATTTTATTGTGCTTAAATTCACAAAATTGCATATTCATACAGTTATTTGTAATTGCACAATTAGTACGCATATTTTATTACCCAATGAACTGAAACTTATCGAATGCGATGTTATTAAATGCATTACATTCAATTTTAGTATCGATTACGGTTACAAAATTTAAATTAAATGTTTACACGTAGGTACGTATGTCGATAAAACGTAATCGTGTCATTCTAATTAAATTACAAGAAAATATGTTAAAAAACAATACGCTAATTCGTAGACCAAGGTAAGCGCGCCACTTGGTCATTTGTGGTGGTTGTTAACCCCTGAAAAGATGCTTAAGGAAATTTAGCACATCACTACTCCATGTCTATAATTTCTACACTTAAAGCGAAAGTATTAAAATTTCAATTGAAGCCTTTTATGATATTTGTTATTGACACTAATATTTATAACAGCTAAATTAAATACTCATTGTAACTTTAAATTGTTTAAATTCAATCTTTCTATCGACAAAAGCAGACAATAGACATGTGACCTTTATATGTATAGAGGTCTATAACACTGAAAATAGAATATCATGTCGCAGTCAGAAGTGAGAACTTAAGGACCATTTAATAACGCTGTTGTAAGATTCGAGACTAAACTCGATTGTACTTCACTGCATAGTCTCTTCAATGATAATGTTGACATGTAGTACACCGCCAGTCGTCAGCCTTGTGTCACGTATATTCAGAGCTAAAAACCTCGAATTCAAATAATTTAAAACAATATCCAACCTACTTATAGCGCCCCCTACCGGTAAATGTCATTATCGTTTTTCGTGCAGCCTGTGTACATTTATGATTTTTCAAAATAAGAAATAAAATAAGTAATTTATCGTAAAAATTGTTAATTTATAACAAATATTTCAATTCATAATTTATAAAAGACGTAGGTGTGATATATTGTGCAGAAAAGTTACAATGGAAAATAAAGAATTTTGACGAAATTATTCTGAAGACTTGTACTAGGCGGCCATTACGAATGCCGTCGCAAATTGAAAATGTATTATTTTCATTTATTAAAGATAAGATGATAATCTTATATATTAATGAGGAATGACAAGGTAAATTTTTACATATATATTTTTCCAAGCAAAGGATTTTTAGATTACCATATTATTCTGTAGCAAGGAATTTGACGTCTTATGTTCATTAACTAAGCTTGTCACCTATTTAGGTGATCTCGCTTATATAAATCCTTATATAAATCTCGCTTATATAAAGCTATGAACATAGAAATAAGGTGCTATTTAGCCCCGTGCATGGGTACTAACCCGTTTATACTGAGTATTTACTCACATAAAAGAATCTACTATTGAGTAGAATATACCTAATGGGTATTCACCCGTTCAAATAAGGTTATGACCCTTACATATTGGATATTTACGTACATAACAAGAAATAGGGTGCTATTTAGCCCCATTCATGGGTACTAACCTGTTTATATTGAGTATTTACTCACATAAAATAATCTACTATTGAGTAGAATATACCTAATGGATATTCATCCGTTCAAATAAGGGACCCTTACATATTGGATATTTACCTATATAACAACTATAACAAGATACTACTATTAAGTAGACGGATACAACGGATATTCATCCATTCTAATAGGGTATGATGTCCTTCACATTGGGTAAATAACCCAAATAACAAAATACTAATAATCAGTAGATAGACACAACTATTACCATCGAGTGGGTGTAATGATTTTAATGAATGAACATTTTATTGAAGAATCATTCAGATTAATAATGTACATGATACAGGACATAGAGATGACAATTTATATCCTTTTGTAATACTCTAGAAGAACCTAAATTTGTATTAACCATTCATAAGAATTTGGTATCTAGGTAGATCAGCATATTAAAGAGTAATTTACTAAAGGAACTATCTATCTATCTAGATGGTGATAGATAGACTAAAGGAAAAAATAGTTTAAAGGAAGAACACTAGCCTCTAGGAAACTGTGGGACGGATAACACATGATTAGACTTTAAAAGTTGCACAAGTCGCA
Organism: Epargyreus clarus; assembly: GCF_041222505.1. Classification (NCBI taxonomy): domain Eukaryota; kingdom Metazoa; phylum Arthropoda; class Insecta; order Lepidoptera; family Hesperiidae; genus Epargyreus; species Epargyreus clarus. The sequence goes on from NW_027332211.1 coordinate 7,572,906, forward strand.
GTTACTATTGTAGCTGTAAAGAGTCAAAAGCCATGCCACATCAGGCAAATGCTTACTGCTCTCGAGCATTTGACATGATTGTTTCTTAATAATTTTAAATTATTTGCCTTTATAAAGATAATTTGCTATCAATTATCGTATTACTGGTGCTGGTCATTTATTATGTATAATAAATAATAAGAAGAAATTTCATAGTACAAGTACTGGAACAAATGAGCGGCAAGATGGTTTAAGAAACAATGATTGTTCAATTCATATATATATAGTACAATATTTTATAATAACAAATATAACGAAGATATTTACACTTCATCCTATGATAAACTTCATCCAAAAGTTTGAGATACTCATACCAAATAGGGTCATTATCTGACTTACAACAAGCCTCATGCACAAATACCTGTGTCACAGAAAGGCTTGATCGAAGTTTCCTTTGGAATAAATCTTCAATCACAACAGATTTTTAGGTGAGTGGTTAATAATGTGGTCGATTATAATTATAATTTTAAAGACCAGTTGTAACAAATAACTATTAAACCAAGCTTTGCAAGTGGTTAGCTTTAAGAGTCTAATTGTATAAACACTTAAACTCATTATTCTCAAGGAATGAAGATTTTTTCAAAATATACTCAGTATGTGTGTAGAAAGACTTCTCACATCAGTGGTAACATATTGTTTACTCTTAACCAATTTTTTACAATATTATTACTTTACCAACACCTGATGATGGTGATGTTGGTTTATATTGAATATCTTGGTCTTAATCTTGAGCTTTAAATAAAGCCTGGCATTCCACTCACTACTTACTATTGTTTTCAAGAATGCATATTTGGATACTAATTCATGATTACCTTAAACAGTGTTTACATGTCTATGGTTAAATGGAAATTCTATGCATTTCAAGTTCTTTCCTTTGGTTTGAGCAAAACACTATATTTATGTTTTTACTAACCTTTTAAAAGATACAAGACCATACATAACTGATTAAGATCTAGGGACATTGTGTCAGTTATATATTTATATAACATAGTTCCTATTTGAAATGTCATAATAATGGACAGGGAACAATAACGACACTTAGTAATTTAGGATCATAGACATAATAAGCTATATCATTCTTTAGGATTTATTAGTTACTTAAAAGATAGTTTGATAATTGGAAATAATACAACTGTTAAGGTTGTTCATTGTATTATACAAGCAATGAATAAATAAAAAATGAAATTGCTTTACCATTAGATAAAAGATTAAAAATCAACACAAGGGTGAAATAAAAAGAAAAAAAAAAATATATATATAATAATAATATTAAAAAATAAAAATTAAAATAAATGCAAAGATATGTATATATATATAACAATTTTAATAATGTTTATCAAAATACTACCCCTCTTACAGATAGATATAATTACAGGTGGTAGTTGTCATATTATTTTTATTATCGGGACACAATCAGTTATGTAACATATGGTCATTATTCTCGGTATTTTTGTTATTTGATTTAAATAACAAATCCGATCAACTATTTAAAGTTAAATGCAGCGTTACTTGTGCTTAAAGATATTTTTTCAATAATCATCTTCAACACGGTGAAACCCTAATACGTGTAGGCAACTCCACAGTTATTTCATATAGAAACAGCATGGTGTTTAATACCCACATTTAACCGTAATATCAAGGCACATATTGGATTTATTGAGTACCCAAAAAATGTTTTTATTTCTCTAATACATTCAATAATTTCAGAATGAATTTGCTATCACTAAATCAAGATTATACATTTGGAATTAACACTTTAAAGGTTTTTAAATAGATTTATTTACTAGGAAACCTACAAGAAGTATGACTTACATGTCATGACTAAGGTTATACTATTTAAATGGAAATATTCATTTTATTTCTAATAAAATAATTGTTGTTAAAGATTATCTCTGAACGGTTGGGGAGTTTGTGGTAGTACCAGACTGATCCAGACAGTCCTAAAAAATAGTATTAAAAAAAAAAATAATAATAATAAATAAATAAATAAACCTTTCATTTTGGAAGGGTTGCATTTTGGGTCTCATATGAACTTAAAAAAAAAAAAAAAAATCCTATCTAAATCCATTTGTTTTTCGTCAACGCTTTACCCTGTATGTTACTCGCTTCCTCGAGGAGCGTTTCGTTTCTATACACGAATCTCAAGATTTTGTTGCTCTACAAGCAATGTTAGACGCAATAATGAAAACGTGATGCTGGTGCTTATAATATTTTGGCCTAAACAGTGTAAATAACTAGATCTATCTGTACACTGGTTACAATATTCTTTTCATTTTGATATATATATATCTAGAATTATTTTTGTTCTTAAAATGCATATTTAGGTTTTCTATCCTCCATATCCCAAGTATGCTATTACTTGGGATAGTTACATCTGATGTATAAATATTTTTAGCGAGTTAAGTGTAAAATATTTTATATTATTTAATGGAGATGAAGAAAAAATACTATTTACTTTTTTTGGTTATTGTAATTACTCATATAGTAAAAAAAAAAAAAAAAAAAAAACAATAATAATATATAAGTAGTATATAAAAACAATAGATATCGTATATTTTATGACGTTCACTTGGTGTAAGCCCGTGAATGCCATTATTACTACCGATTCGCCTACATCTGAGTCGAGACTTCTAAAAAGTATTCATAAACATAATAATAACATTATTGTATATTAACCAAATTGCTTGGCGGAAGATATTGTATATTAAATTGCCACATGAATTTAAACCTTACTATAACCAGTGTTCAAACAATCTAGTATTACCATTATTTCATAGTAATCATAGTATTTGTCCAGCACATCCTTAATAAAATTACCTAGATAGGCCTAGTAACACTTGAAAGTTACAAGAATAAGTTTATTTCTTTTATGTAATCTTATAATACAGTGACCTCCCAGACGACAGTTTCTAGATTTTATCAACCACGGAGGATGATGGCATTGATATATCATTTTTTACAATACATACCATTAGAGAGCACGCATTACCACGCTGCTACGCTGACGTCTTAACATATGAGCATCAGTTAAGACCCTCTTAGAAGGATAGCTGAATGGATCAGATCTAAGTTCAATTTTGTAGTAGAGACGTTACATCAAAGGTATACTTGATAACTGTAATTAATATTTAAATAGATATATTAAATTAGGAATTTTAAAAATAATAGGATTTAAATGTTTTTGTATTTTGTTTAATAGGCTCGTTATTTTACAAATCTCTAAACATCTACATGTCAACATTATCATTGAAGAGACTATGCAGTGAAGTACAATTAGAAATTAAACGAACTTACCTAAGTGAAGTTCCAATTTCAATTGTACGAACTGCATAGTCTCGAAATGATATTATAACCCACCCACCCATACTTATATACGATAAGTATTACCCATAATATCATCTATGTTGTAAAATAATCGAGCTAATGAACTTACATCTTGACCCCAGGATCTCTAAACTTAATGACATTTACCGGTAGGGGGCGCTATAAGTAGGTTGGATATTGTTTTAAATTATTTGAATTCGAGGTTTTTAGCTCTGAATATACGTGACACAAGGCTGACGACTGGCGGTGTACTACATGTCAACATTATCATTTCGAGACTATGCAGTTCGTACAATTGAAATTGGAACTTCACTTAGGTAAGTTCGTTTAATTTCTAATTATATCACGTAACGGTATCTAACCTTGCTCGTGACAACGATACATTGTGTAATAGCTTCGATGTATTTTGTTGCAACCGATTAATCGTTATTGACATCATCTTCAGACATGCCGACAACGTGTTAATTAATAATAAAATGCTAGAGTAGATCTGCAAACATTTCGTAATGCCGACGTGTGAATTAATGCGTAAATGCTACGAGTACTATTTGAATGATAGTTTAGTGGGCTACCATCTTGTCGCTTGAGCTACTGAGCAGTTGCTTAATCCGCTGTTGCTGGGATGTCAATTTTGTTAATTGAGCTACCGACACCGACGAGCACGTTTGATTCTAACCTAAAAGTCTGTCTACAGTCGATTTTCTACGCGTCTCTATTGAATAAAGTAGTCGCCGAAAAACTTTTGACAGCCACCTTAACCGTTTCTTAATGAAATCTACTAGTTGCTCAAGCGATACTACGATTATTCGTACAAATTTGTGTAAATGTGCATAAAAGGAGTTGGTGTTGGGGTGTAGGCATGTTGCTGAATATGTATAGGTATTTGCAGGAAATATAAATATGTAATTCATCAGACAGAAAAGTGACGGCAACATTGCTGCAATCACCCGATAACGAACGAACATATTTAAAAAGTCAACTTAGTAAAATTGTTTAAAAAACATCTATCCTTATCTTAGGGAACTTTTTGGATTTTTGTTACACATTGAAAGAATAATCAATGAAATGCACGTGTGATTGCGCGACCACTTACATAAATTGAATGACGGTATCGATGTGGTAGGTTTGGAAGGTTCAAGTTTTGTAACCGCAGATGTTGCAAATGTATGCACATATGTATGTGTGCGTTAATGATAGAGGCACTAATTTGGTAACCTCTCAACTAAAATATGTCGGTAATTAATGTCCTAGCGCTCATTAAGAAGGCACTTTAGTTATACCATATGCTAAGGTTTAGTATTTAAAATGGAGTTGCTTTTAAGGCGCGTATTTTAATCAGGCCGCCATTTATGTCGGAGATTAAATTAGGCTGTATTTACAGCGTTTAAGTTTAACATCGAAAATAATTAAAGTGTAAGAATACTTACATAACTGATCATTATAATAAACATTACCTACATAGTATTGCTTGTGTGCTATAGAGGAAAAAAATAGTTTAATAGGAAAAGGAAACGATAAAACTCAAGGAAAAAATAGTACCTAATAAGAACAATGGGTACAAATTATGAAAAAAATATGCACCCTCGAACCACATACTGGAATTTATAGAGAGACAGGACAAAGAGCTTCATCAACTTGACATGAACAAAGTTTTTTTTAATTGTGAGGAAATACGAACAGAATTATTAATAAGTAGCTCATCGTTAAGCATAATTTAAAACTTATTATGATTACTTAGAATATACTATCAAGGAAATTAAATGTTTATTTTCTGTACAAGTGACTATTTTTGTATTTTCATAGGTATGCTGCAAAAATATACCTATATGCGCTTGTAAAATTAAAAAAATACATGAAGAATAAATAAAAAATAAGCATAGTACCACACTAAGTAGTCTATCAAATAGTAATGGTGTTTTACAATGTTAACAGTAGGAAGTTTGTTACTGATACCTAGTAAAACTCCAGACATTTGCAATCGATATAAAAATTGAAAAGAGCAACTAATCGGTAGTAGATATTTCTGAAGAAACCCAAAAAGGCAAAGATCGCTCTCGACGGAAGTGTCCATATTCGCCGCGGTCACATTCTCGGGGGCTAAAATGGCAAGACGTGTCGGGTGGCGTAGAAACGTAAAGTTACTCTCACTAATTGTTCTTTATGTGGTTAATGATGCCCTTGTGCTTCCTGGTTTACGCTGCTCAAATGGCAACTCGAGTGCAAATAACTTGTAAAAAGTTGCTTAGATTTTTTTTATAATATAGAAGCAACAGACGAGCATACACTCTACCTGATGGTAGGTGAGTACTGCCGCCCATGGACATCTACAATCAACCGCAGATAGGAAAATATATTTTTACTTGAGGTCGGCCACACATGCACCACTACCCCTGAGGACTAAGCTGGAGCTCCTCGGAAAAGTATGTCTCCCTTACCACACCCTTCAAACTAGAACACAGCAGCGCTTAATACTGTTGTTATTAGGCAAAATTAGGTGTGCGTGTGTGCCGGAGTTGAACCACAGAGGATTGTACCACCTCAAATTAATCTAATTGTACGTTATGAGGTTAATGATGCCCTTGAGCTTCCTGGTTCTGATACTCAAGTGGCAAATAGGCGTAACTTGAGTGCTAAATAACTTGCAAAAAGTTGCCTAGAATAAGGCGACATCTTCGTAGATACCTACCGAAGTCTCGTGCGTTGGGTGGATAAGCATAGTTAGTCTTTGGTATATCTTATATATAAAATTCTCATGTCACAATATTAGTTACCGTACTCTGCGGCTACGGCTACTATCTATTTTTCATACCCCTAAGTGATAAGGGTTCACCCTTAACATTTTTTTATATATATGGCAACACAACGTTTCAATGTATGTATATATTTACTAATGAGCTGTATTTTTGATTCAATTGTGCACTAACTATAGGGTATTTAATTAACTCCCAACTACTGTAATAATTTTCTCTTACCTATAGACGTCGTTGGAGGGGTTGAAGAGATTTACGCCAGGAGATGACAGACTCTTATCTCTGCGAAGTTATTCGTCTATTGCGATACTCAAAACCCAAAATCAAGCGTAGTATTATCTCAAGTAGTGGACTTCCGTAGGCTGACGGTTGGTCCCAATTAAAAGTAAATAATTTCGGAATAAAAGACGGCTACTATACATTTGACATCATACCCCATAGCAATGTAGACGATTGGTATGTGAATTTATTGCTATGATGAATTTTGCAGTGAGTGGAATTTATTAGACTTTGATGACGAAATTAAATGACGAATACGTACCCGTACAGTATAATATAGCTATTATTATTGCACACATGAATCTGAATTTTAATAAATTATTATGAGTTATTTTCTATGTAAATAATGATACTTTGTTATTATTCCAGAAATAATTTGCTTACATACATTTTGAACATTTCGTACGTACTGCTATATATCATTAAGTTCTTCACCTTCTATATCTTGGGAATCATAGCAATAGGAATATGTGCTAATAGTAATAAAAATATTCACATAATTATTTATTGTTAATTGACAATAACAATTAATACTCAAGTTCCACACATTTTTACGATTTTTCTTTTGTAATACTAAAATGGTGTTGTAAGGGACGAGTTTAGTCAAAAAACCGAAACACGTTTACCAACAGGTGTGAGGAAGTAAAAACACTTAGCACCGCGGAAGAAGACAACTTCCGTATTTGTCCTACGTACGTGGCTGACATCCTGATTATGTACGCTTTACACTCTCGACGTAACTCGACGACCAAAAGAACAAGTTTAATTATGCGACAAAAATTAAAAGGCACATAAGTACGTGCACTGTCTGTGCATAAAAGCTTGGAAAGGTTTAAAGCAACGTGCATGCCTATAAACGTAACGTAGCAAATGACCGTGGGGTAGAACTGATGTTAAAGCAGTTCATAGTAGTAGTATTGAGGTTCTACGTGAGATAACTCACGGATGCATTCGACTAATCAGATCAACGCAGATCAATCACACCATTCAAACCAGAATTTAGAAACTTATGGGGATAAGACGGTAAAATATCTATGGCGATTGCTTCGCCCTAGTCAGACCACGAAGAGTTGTACCGCTTTCAGAGCTATGAAGCATTTTATTGTTATAAAATATATCACTATTATAATAATACTAACAGAAGTAGAGGCATGTCTGATAGTATGACTATAATAACGCTGCCCTTAAAATACCTACAGTAAAGTATTCAAGTAATTATATCATGCAATAATTAAATTTCATATTTCGATTAGAATATTACTATGCGATGATATGACGAAAAATGACAGCTAGATAAAGAAATTCACTCAAAAAGTTCGAGAACTTTGCGCAATAAATCATTCGTGCGTTTTACAAGAGTGTGGACCTCCCATAATACCTGTTACGCACTTTTCGATAAGGCTGTGATATAATGGGGGGCTGTGTCACACATTTATCTCAAAAGTGAAATTACGAGGTCCATAAGCGGTCGGGAAATTATGTAAGAAGTAAAATAATTTATGTAAATTATCAGTTGTAAATCATTTTGCAAATAGTGAAAAAAATACATAGGTAAAGCCGAAAATACTATCTTCTCTTTTCGAAGAGGGTAAAAAGGGACTAACCCTTTCAAAGTTTCCGACAAATATATGAGATTCAAGACTACACATTACCTAATGTTAACGTTATCCATAATATCATCAACATTACACAAAACTCATTCTGTCGCAAGTTAAGTATATGTCTAAGAATGACAAGGGTTTATGTCACATTTTATCAAGTCATGTGTAGATTGGTTAGACATACGTTTGTGTACATTAAGACAAAAGCTGATAAGGTATTACGAGGATATAACTTTCACGTTAATAATAATGTTGCTTGTTTTGGATTTAAGTTCAGGCATCTTGGATATGGATTTGAGGTCCGATATCGCACCACCTAGTCATCGTGGCTTATTCGGGTTTCGTACCCTAAGGGTAAAAACGGAATCCTGTTACTAAGCCTCCGCTGCCTGTCTGTCTGTGCGACCGCCACGGGGCTCTTCTCCTGAACTGTAATAGATACACTTAAAAATAAAAATATTCCAAATAAATAGGGGTCGCCGTACAAGACACTGCTATTTTTCGACTTTTATCGCTTTTATAGTTTGAACCGTAAAAGGTAGACAATTAAAATTTTCGCAATGTATTTACTTCTACGGCTGCTGCGAACAACGAAACCCGAAAAAAATAAAAATTGGTGGTACGGAACGCTTCGTCTGCAAGTTCCACTTGCACTTGACCAATTGTTTATCAACGCTGTTTAATTAAGAAGAAATAGAAACAGAATACATTAAAAGTTATACGTAACACGACCAAACCCAAGAAATACGAAATGGAAGTAACCTTATATTACCACGAAATCGGAAAAAGCGTTAATAGCATGTACTGTGAATAAGATTTACAGAACAATAGAATTCTTAGAAATCACCCATCGTTCCGTTTCGGATTATTTACAATTCCGTGGTATTACATCAGATAGCCATATTACACCATGACTCTCTAACTTGGTCTCTAAGTTTTGTAACACTAGCATTTCTGTGCGAACTCTATAATTTATTAAAATTGGATTCAATTTAAGAAAATGAATGACATTTTTATTAAGTTAAGGATATAAAATGGACTAGTTACGTTTACAGTAATGGTACTTAAATTGTATTATTAACAGGCCGTCAAGTTCCTTGTCAATATCTCTATTTTTGGAAACCGTCAAGCATAGATTAGTAAAGATACTTCGCCGCCTTGAAATTGAATGAAGCCACAAACGGCTTATTAGTAAGTTCTTTTTTTGAATTCTTGACAAATAAAAACTTTTTTAGAGAAACTTTACGAATAAATAGCTAATACTGCGTAATTTACATATTAAATAAATAATTATTTCAAATATTTTAGGGACATTTTAGCACGGAGACGTGGCAAAACTTTTTTACGCAACTATTTCTATTCTCAAAACTGGGTACATTTTCTTGTTAGGAGTGATTAATCTTTACTAATCTATGCCGTCAAGTTGCTGATTCCCTAAATTTCCGTAGCGACTGTATAATTTGTTATAGGTCTGTATAATTACTAACACGTAGGTATGTGTAATAATATAAGATAGGTATATCAAATATAGATTTTTCAAAACTTATTGACCCGGTTTTTTTTTTAAATTGGTTTGAATCACACAAAAACATAAAACGAAAAAGCTTTAGATTTATTAGTACTAAATAGTCGTATTTACATACTTAAGACAGTCGCGTCACACCCGTGTAGCTTTATACCCCTCCTGGGTAAGATTAAAGTGGTACTCAGCCAAAGTTTTTGGTATACAATGTTATTTTAAGTTTAACGTTAAGATATTTCAGCTATAATTACACAAACGCGTCAATAATATACATGCATAGTTTGTCTTTTTAGTTAACATCTTGCGTTTTCACGTCTTTGTTATGTCGTAATTAAACTGGTTTTTCCTTTTTTGCTGCAAAATAAACTACACTGTTGCCTCAATAACGCGCACGTTTTCCGTATTCAAAGATACTATTCATATATGCAGAATATATTTTCTAATGAAATAAATATTGTGTTTATAATTTATGGCAGATAAGTGGGCTGATAATGATTTATTTCCATATAAAAAAAGCTATAATGGAGTAAATCATTTATATTTTAGATATAACTCTTTATAAGTTCTACGCTTTTTTGCCTGTTCACATTTTTGTTTACAATTTCAGGCGACGTTTAAATACCAAAATAGATTTTGTCCAAATTAGTAAAAACTGGTTATTACTTAATTAAATAATAAAAGACTGCTTTACCTTAGTGAAAGGGGAAAATAACCAGAATCCCGGTTGTAAAAGGCTCGAAGGTACAAGGACGCCTAACATTATATAAGAACGGGATTCCATTCCCTTTTGCAAGGGTCTATATGCCTACAGTCTTATGCATGTTTTTACGTTTAAGCAAAACCTTAAATACTTTCAGCGTAAAATGCATCGTGTTTTATTATAGAAGTAGTAAATGAACATGCAATCCATCTGATGGTAAGCGGCAATTGTCGTCTCATGACGTCTATAATTAAACTCAGATAGGATTGGGGCCTTCCCTGAGTTCGGCCTCAGATGTGTTGTCATCCCTGCATACAAATTTGGAACGCCTTGTGTCTCATTTTTTTACTCTATTACCTCATCCTTTAAACCAGGACACAGTAGCGGTTAACACTGTTAATAAAAGTCAGACACAGGTGCGGCAGTGATGCCCCCGGAGTTAAACTACAAAGGGCTCTGCCTTTAAGTATCTTATGCAATTCCATATAAACTTCTTCATCAGTCACGTTTACTAACACAGATAAAACATATAATAATAGCTAATAGAATGAGTTACTTTGTGAAATACTATATTTACAATCGCGTTTTTACACAAAAACATAAGGAAATACACATAACAAAACATTATGTTGCATAACGCTTACCTTTTTTGTATTCAGGAAATAAGCTGTATCTGGATTTATTCGAATCTTATACGGAGACGTGTTATTATTCATAAAATGTTACGACGATACTCTGGTTATATATGGGCCGTGCTTTATGTTTGTCCATAATACGTTATCGATGGATCTATGTAGGTATATCCATTCCTGAAGGTAAACATTTACTGAGCAATTCATTTTTATATTGTGTCGTTATAAAAGATTACAATGATTTAGTATAGGAAATGGTTAGACTCGGATAAGTATAAGGAAGGCTGGAATGATTTTAAAAGCTTACATTAACTACCTTTATTTGAATATGTGCGTAGTTTAGTGCAATAAAACATGGTACTGATAGATTTTAGAAGTCAGTGACTACAGATCGGGATAAGAAACTTGTTATTATGTATGTCACTGTCAATTTTACAAAAAAAAAAAAAATACCATATATGTAATTAGTACTGGCGCACGTCTAATTACTACTGCTATAAAAATGGATTACTTATTTAGTGATCCAGTTTTTCTAGGATTGGTACAACATCAATGTGATTAGCGTGCGCGTGCGTCTAATCATCATTATGTCTACAAATTAACTTGATCTAAGTAGTTTTTGAACTACTGGGTATATAAAACCTAATTATGGCTCGTCATCGAACGGAATTCGCATAAATTCGAACGGTCCGGTGTGTCACCGTTTAATACTTGATATTGTAAAATCTTAGAGTGATACACATACACTATCATATTTTATGACCCATTCATACATTTCAGTACATATTAATATTTTATATCATACCTTATTAAAGCAAGCTGAAACCAAGACAGGGAATGTAACTTAAAGCATAAATAGTTTACATTTCTTATTTAAGTCGACAATTCTAAGTTTCCAAATCATTAAGAACATCAATAAACTAACATTTAATAGGTTCACGGACCTTCCAAGAACATTATCTAGAACTAATTTGTATAATAAATGCAGTGTTACTTATAAAATCGAAATCCTCAGTAAAATGTCAATCACGTATTCGTTCGCTCAGAATTGATGTCGCGATGTTTGGGTATGCTATGGAATACCAACGGGGATAATACGGATGTAAAGAATAGTACGTAAAGATCTCATAAAAGTACCTGTACTAGGAGCTTTTATTATTTACAAAATATTTTGTATGTACTTGTCTTCGTGTCGCTCGGTCCATGGCACTAACTATGGGGCATATTAGTTGGAGGACATAAGTGTAAATATCGTTATTTATTTAACCGCTATTGTGTATTAATCATGTTTTTAATTAGCGCTTCCTAAGAATAAATAGATTAAATTTTCAAAATACAGTCGACAAGTCAAGTGATATTTAAAATTTCGTTTTTTTAAAGTGGTAACTTATACCTATTGGAGTTATTACCACTCATCATAAACGAAGGTTATAGATAAATGCGTAAATTATTGTAACGTTGAATTTATTACGAACAATTCAATGGATACATAAAAGGGTATTGACAATGTCTCTAAAGGTTTCGTAAAAAGATAGTTACGGCTATGCACTCTTTTTTGCTTTTGCTCAACTTGGCGTCGACTCTGCCGTGCCCCCAGCCCAGCCCAAAATTATCTCTCGGTTAAAAATTAGCGCAAGCTCACTATTAAATAATTTATTCAATCAAAATCGAAATCCCCGATGATAATGTGATTCGTGTTGATAATCACGTCTCCATCTTATCAGTATTGGAGTCGCGATGTGTGTTAATGTTTTGGAATACAAAGAGGGAATACGGATACAGATGTATAGTGGGTCACAGACCTCCAATAAACTTTCAGTACATGACAAATGTTGAGCACACGTCTGTTGAGATGTGGATTGATTGATGATCCAGTTGTAATCTTACTGACTACTGGGTTTTTGAGTGATTTTTTGTGGAAGCTTTGGTGTCGGGCTTTAATAATACTCGTTTAATGGGCAAAGGTAATATAGAGTACACAAGGCAGCTTTATAGAAATTGTTCGTAGATTTAGTTTTATAAATATGTAAATATTCATTATAAAAGTAGATAGAATTGTATGCTATAATCAGAAAAAGCCTTACGTGTTCGACGATTTTTGATTTTACGATTAATTTCATTTTCATTACTTTATGCTTATAAATGTAATTCTTTCATTACATGGTTTAGTTCTCTTAAATTCTTATATTATACTTTAACTATATAATTTTGAAAATATAATCCAAAAAATGACAACACTGAAGAAATCGTATCATACACCACAACAATCAAGCGTACTATCGTGATTATCAGATCCCTTCTTTCCTTTTAGAAGTAGGTTAAATATATCTAAATAAGTTAGTATGGATGAACATTTACCTACCTGCTAACCATGTGATAAGAATAGGTATTTTGTCATGTGTGACTAGATCATAATTAGGTTGAGTCATTAGATCATCGATGACTCAGTCTCAGGTAACTTAAGACCATACACGATAACATAATATGGGATCATGTAATTAAATCTCCGGTACACACGTATGATATTTAATGGTAATGTGCCTTATCGTTGGAACGAGAACCAAGCATGACTCTACTGTTCTAAGAAATAATGTTGTAGTAGTGCCACCAAAATCGATTAAGTTTTTCCTCTTTAAATTTAGTTTGACTATAAAAATAGGTAAGTTATTAATGATGCGATGTTTACTGCTTAGAACGTAATAATTGATTAAAATCTGTTAATCTAAAAGAGCCAATCCACTGTTCACTTACGCCATTTATTAACAACTAGCTGACCCGGCAAACTTTGTACCGCCACAAAATCTATTTATCAAATATATTCCATATAAAATATAGCCTATGTTACTCGTGGATAATGTAGCTTTCGAATGGTGAAATAATTTTTATAATCAGTCCAGTAGTTAGCCTATTCATTACAAACAAACATACAAATAAAGTTTTCCTCTTTATAATATTCGAGTAGATTTTTTTTTTTTATATTTTGTCAACCCAATCAAATCAATACAAATGTAGGTAGTATCCAAAAACTTACATGTTAATAGAAATTTAAACATCAATTCAATCTCTACTTATTCAATACCAAGCCAAGCGTTTTAAAATCAGTGCACAATAGGTTGTTAAAACAATGAGAAAAAAATAAAACAGCAACATAATGTACTTGAGATAACTACATCGATTCAGCCGATAAGTGGTCTTATCAGCGTTCTGACCCACATCGCACATTCCCCACATTCTTACAATACTGGCAATAATTTTATAAGTGCACAAAGTAATTGCCAATTACCTGGAGCAATAACTTGTAATAGTATGTTATCGATGTGCTATAATCGTGTTCACTTCACTGATTATTATTACGTTTTAATAATGTTTGCAAAGTTGTGAAATGTAGGAAGACAATGTGTTTATTATTTCAACCCGTAAATCTATCTAAGTCTGATTGACACTTTAATTGCTATAATTGTTAAGTGACTAATATAAAACAATGTGTCTAAATAGTTATACCAAGTTCCTTCTTGGTCATTTATAGTGATTTATTCACGAGGTCACCTTGAGGACAATATAATGTTGACATTAACTTGATACTTCGTTTCCACCTTTTTATGCGCCCTGTTGGGCACAAGGGAGAGTTCTGTTAAGATTTAGAAGCTAAACTGCTCGTATGCGAGAAAGGTACGGGGAATTTCTCCAGACTTCTCACAGTTTCGGATAAAATTTAAACGACTGTAACTCCATGATATCGCCTAGCAACTACGAAAAGACTAACTACTAAAGAACGACTACTTAACGGGTCTTCGGATCACAGAAGCGTGATGGAAATTTAGTCATAGATAGACAGACACCAATCCAATTTTCAATTACTCCTATGATTGCTTCTTGCTGATAGTGCGTTCGGTTGGAATACCTGTTTGTCCAAAACACTGCCGTGCGTTTAGATATAATTATTTTTCTATGTCAATAACCTACCACCACTTCGTATTTTGGTTATAGGGAAGTGGTTACAGAAACTTCTTAACACACATATTTAGTAAAAGATCCATAATATTTATGCAATGACAACTTGCTTAAAGAAGATAACCATATATAACCACAATTAACATACGCAACCAACATAGAATCCTAAGTAAATACTTGGTAATCCACAATTAGTTGCTCAAGTAAATAGCAATACGATTGTATTGAGGTCATTGAATCCGTTAGCTTGGGGACTCATCGTCTCACGAATAACATGCATTTGATATGCATGCGGGTAATACCAAACGTTGTAATGTTGTCGGATATGAGGGACTTTCTAGAGTTGACAAGGACGCGAGAATTAAATTTATTGTATGTGACAAGTGACAAATACAGTACATGCATGGGTATCTATGTGGTCATTTCGTACTGCATGGGCATCTGTAGCCGATTCTAAACAGGATTGAAGTGTATGTGTGTGTGTGTGTGTGTGTTCTTTGAAGTTAGTGGAAACTGTTGCGGTTCAAGTTTGGAAGAACCACCGCCACGCCGTTTCTGCCTATTAAAAACGGTGTTAAGCGCTAAAAGGTAAGGAGGCAGTTATCCGAGTGATTCTAACTTGATCCTTGACCTTTGTGGCAGACGTCAGGTCTAGTTAGGATGTCCCATATAAATGAATTTACCTTACCACACGTTCAAAACTCTACTCATATACGGCGTTGGTATTACCAGTGGTACCACCCAGAATTCTACCACATTTACTATAAAGAACTAATTACAAACAAGATTATCTAATCGGGGGTTAATCAGAGATAGGTTGGAGCCCCTGTGTGTACAAATAAATATTGAGTAACTTACGTAATGTGTCCTACTTTGGAAAGATTAGGCTAATACCTGTTTACAATGTTTCGTTTAGATGGTTTCAGACTTGCACAGAAGCAGCGAGTATGCAATTCTAACAAATTATGTTACAGTAACTTAATAAATGAATAAGAAATTTAAAATTAAAATAAATAGTTTAAAAAATTAAAAACCACGCAAAAATCGCACAAGGAAAATCGTTAATCCTGATTCCTGACAATCTTGATGGGGAGAATGGGATAAAATTATTAAAGCTGGTTTTTAATAATTGTTCAAAATTTTAAATTAATCGGACCGTACAAAGTGGGTAAAAATCGAGTTCAAAGATTTCGTTACATATAGGCCAAGCTAATAAGTAAAAAGATATAATATTATTGAAATTGATACCTACTTATAGGTACTATTTGGCTTGTTCTACAAATTAAAAGATAGAGTATGCACGTCTGGTAATGCATAGAATTTGTAAGTGTTAAATGTCCGCGATTCCTTTCAGAATTCATGCTGACGCTATGCATGTGCACGTTGACAGCGTATGCTAGCACTTTCGACACCAAGACAATGAATGTTACCGCGGATTTGCGTTCAATTTGAATTTATTTACTTAATAAAACCTATCACTGACTGGACAAAGCAAAGCTTTAATCGGTAGGTATATACTTAGGAACATTAAACATTTCTCATGAGTAATTATAATGCTTTCTACACTCATATACCTATACTAGAATTTTTCACAAGCAATAGAAACGAATACATTTAACACTAAGATAATTGTCTGGCCAGTGATCAAACCAGGAACCCACCGCAAGGCAGTTCGGCATGGTGAATGCTCCCTTGTCAATGAATTCAAAACACTTATAAAGGGTTCAAACATTTATTAACCAAAGGGGATAAATATTTTTAATTAACATAATTCAAACTAATTATCCTTTTTATGTCTTGTTTGAACGATACCGATGTATAAAGTATAGAAAAAAATCCACAGGCTACGAAAAGGTAGGAAACATTACATGGTGTATGTAGCACAACTTGACAATTAATTAAAGATTATACATAAACACACACACATATGCAAGCAACAAGATGTCAAACACCCAGATGCAGCTACATATCTGATTAATTAAAATAATATGAATCATACTGACTATAGTACTACGATTTTTTTATTTGTAGAAAATGTTACAATTTTCGACTATCAGCTTAACCTAAATTAACTTCAGTTGACATTTTCGTCCCTTCGCCACTCCTCCCACAATTTTAAGGATCCTTTAGCTTCAACAGATTTTACCAGTCAGCTGTCGAGCGAAGTTACTACGGCTTCAACTTGGTAATAATCAGATAAGACCTACTTGTAACGTTGGACTAAGTTGTTCAACTTCATTTTAAGGTTTGCGGACGGACATAATGTCAGGAGTACCTATTATTTAGGAATGATACCGAAAGATAAAACGTTACTTCTCTAGAATGTAGTAAGGAGAAAGGTGGTAGGATGTTTTGTACAAGTACAAATATAATGGAATCACATTTATTAATGTCATGTTTTTTTCATGACGCATACCTAGTGATACTTTATGTACCTATCAAATACGATGTTAAAATGTTTATACTTGCTATTTCATTTTTTGAATTAACTATATCCAAATTATAACAATAATTCAGGCAAAGAAGTTATATGGAGGACGGGAAATATTTTTGTATTATCGAATTAAATAACACTCTACCAGAAATCAAATTTTAAAACAGTTACTCAAAGATTCTTACTATAACGTTAATTCACAAATAGTCACATTCATTCATTATAAATTTAATTTTAATTACGTCACATAATCATATTACATACCTACGACGCTTTATTCGTAACAGTTGAGACAATGACGGCTCAGAAACAAAGCCTCCTTAATTTAATCTCCAAATTATATCTTAAAGCTATATCATGATGCGGGTCATTACATCAAACCAGTTCGTCTTCCGTTGTCGTAATTGGTACCTACATTTAATTAGCCAGTAATTAACAAACACCAAAACTTTGTCTAGATTATATCCGTGACTCTTAAAGGTCGCGGTGCGTCACAATCTTCGTTGAGTCTAAGACCATTACGTAAGATTTGTTTACGTTGTTTTTTGTGTCAAGAATCAAAACGGAAAATGGTTTTTTTTTTTATTTTGGCAAGAATTTAAGTTTGGTTAAGTATAAACGCTTATTTTTACTTTACGCAACCACCTTAGTATTTAAATCTAAGGCTTAAAAATCATAACATAAAGAAGTATAGAAGTTTAATTAGGAAGTAAATGGTTCATTTAATTACTCAGCAATTAACCAACATCAAAACTTTGTCTAGATAAAGATTTTTGCAAATATTTGCAAAAGTTTGTTTAAGTATAAATGCTTATTTTAATAAGCAAATATTAAAATAAGCATTTATACCAATATAAGGCTTAAAATATAAAAAATATACCCATCACTACTTTTACAAAAAGGCTCTTGATTTTTAGTACAATTAAGGATATTAGTTCCAATAGAAAAAACTGGTTAAAATGAACCAATTATTATTTAATTAGCCAGAAGGTAATTAGCAAACACCGAAAAGTTGTTGTCTAGATTAAATTCGTGACGACGATAGAGGTCGAGGTGCGTCACAATCTTCTCTGAGATTAAGACCATTACGTAAGATTTGTTTACGTTGTTTGAGTGAAAGTTACCTATAAACCAATAATCGATTTACGAATTCCATCGTTATCGAATCGTGTTCGAGTTCAATCGTGCCACCACAAATTAATCGTCACGTTTCAAAGTTACATGGTAATGATGAGATTATTTATTTGTAAAAAGTTATATTTTTTTTTTCAGAACTATCAAAATATAAAATGTCTTTAAATTTTGATTCAAGTAATTTATGGTCGTTTAAATATAAGGCTTGCTTATTTTATAAGTTACCGCGATGTTTACCGAAAATTAGGTGGAATAATTATATAAAAGGAAAATACAACTATCACTAGTTTTTTACACACGGCTCTTAATTTTAAGCAGGATGTTAAATAAGATTAAGCGTATCGGTTTAAATAGGATAAAGGTACTTTAGCGTAAATAAATCCGACGTAGTGGGCTTGGTCTGAGCCTAGCGGATGGCTAAGATTAGCGATGACGCACAGTAGGCTCGGCACGCGGTCTTTACCCCGAACGGACAAAAGCATTGTCTATTCAATCCCGGCTTTGATTTAATAGACACGCACGTACTACCAAACAAATCTTTACGTGTTTCGAAAAAACTGTATTTTTTTCGACTATGTGGATGGATGAGCGGTCACTATACAGGTCTGACCTGCATTGAGCTCCGGATTTAATGAATTAAGGTTTAGATGGATGTGTATTCGTTTTCGTGTATCTATAGCATCCGCAAAATAGCAAAATGTAGAAAGCATTTTTAATTATTTCTGGTTTCCGGTTATTCTTCGATAATATTCGTAACATTTGATCGGGGTTTTTATGCATAGAAACATTACAAAGGTAGATGACCTTGCAAGATAATATAGATTGTAACCCCTAAAATGTTTAGGATATCTCGTGAAACTTTAAACACTGTAAGAAGTACAAATCTATGACGTCAGTCGTATAATGGACGCACAAACTAGCAATCTTTATAAAGGTAAAAAACATTGCCGTATCCAGGAGATATTTCTTGGTCGCAAATTTCATTGCAATTATCTAGTCGTAAAAGTATTTCTCCCGTTTATGAACTCTAAGGATTGCTTACTTTAATTAAACGTGCCGCTACATGAGGCCGGGATATTTAGCGCAGTAAAGTTTCACTGCACTTTCATGCCAGTATCTTTAAAAGGAAATTGTGGCTCGCATACCACAATTTACAGTTCTATAGCTACAATTATCTAAAATGGTGGTCTTTGCTATGTAGTGGCTTTATGGTATAACAGATTAGGCTGTCCACTCGATTGGCTACTGTCTTGTGAGCGATAGTTGTTAATAGCGTCTAATTTGTTGTTTGAGCGACAGAGGAGTGGCTCATGTTTATTTGAAAAATCTGACAAAGGTAAATTGTGTTGTTAGATGTGGTGATGCTCTGCATTCGCAACAAAAAGTTTGCCTAGCAATATCGCTACTAAATCGCTAAAGCTTCCGCTAGCCGAACAACTTTCGTCTTAGGCTACGAATGACCCTTAACTTGATATATAAAAGAAGGTTTGTATATTTTTATACAATTATGTAATTGTAAGCTGCTAGTGCAGTATAAAAAGTATAAGAGTAAGAATGTTCTTATTTCCTCTTCTTGATACATGTCCAATTGGTAGATGACATTTAACAGTTATTGAAATAGTTTGCTGGAACTCCTCATCTTCGTTTCGTAATCCGTTTGCTATTCTAATTCTATTGTGTTCAGGTGTGAAGTAGTCCGTCATAAACATCATTATTTATTCAAAGTTGATTCACATTGAACTCTTTTTGAATCTACCATCTGGCTGTCGAATAAGTCTAAGGACAGCAACATATCGTTATCATACGCTTTACTAAGGACTCCTAATAGAATTTGTTGACAGACGTCCATCGGCTGCAGTATTCATGATCACGTATACAACAAGCGTACCTAATGCTTCAATCACACATTGTAATTCATACTCAAAAACCTGCTGTCTTTTTGCAAAAAAGATCGTCTCGTCCATGGGACCAGCTGAGGATTTTACGAGTGGAATAAGCACTTCCGTTCAACCGGAGCAATTCTATTGAAAAACGCACATTGTGTGCTCCAATGGCGGTTAATAATGTCGGCTCGCTATGAAAAGTGCATATTAAACTGTGGGATTTTTGCATTGTAACGCAGTAATCTAAGTTGTTAGTGATACGCGGAAGTAGTTTGGGACATACTAGTTTATGTTGAATTATTACTGTGATCACGTTAGACAGATAAATCGGATTTGAACTCAGCAGCTATTTTAAGAGTTTCAAAACTAGAAAAGCAATTAATTACTTATGTGCTGCAAAAGTATTTGTAAGTTAATTTCAAAGGTTTTGTTTCGTTTAAAGATCAAGGTTGCTGAAATATACGAGTACTGGTTGCGCCAATATGGATTGTTAGAAGGTTGAATTACTTTGTAAATATCAAAAATCACCTTATAAATACGAGCCATTAATAGTTTTAGGTACTTCAGATTTTTTGAAAATTCAATTTGATATTGAGTACAACGCCCTTATGGCACTTATTATTAGTCCCTAGTTAGACACCTAACATAAATACGTTTACAGCAGAGAAATGAAAGAGGCCAATGACCATAAAGCCTAAGGTTTACAGCTCCACTAAATTGACTCCCGAAAATGGGTTCTTTTTTATGGTCTCCACCGTCTTTTATGACGTGCGAAACATCATTAAACTCTCATTTTATTAGTCCTGAAAAGTTACTTTTTGTTTAGAAGATAAAGTTAGAATTTAATTACGTAATTTCCAGACAGAACTCGAGGGAAACATTTTCATTATAAATAAATTGGAAGGACAAGAAAATAGGAATATAATATACTTTATAAGTCTTTAATAAATGTGCTGAGTTTAAAATGTGATCGAAATAAAAATAAAATAAGAATTTATTTACTGAGTGTTTAATAAACATGTTGATTTCAAAAGTGTGTCAAAATAAAATAAGTAAGACTAATGTTGTGGTGATACAGCAAATACTTACACGAGTTTTTGTTTTCTGTTTTAATGCAAGCATTTCTGAAGTATGTCATTCCAAGCTTTATAACATGAAGCTCAGGCGTCGCAACACCTTTGTCATGTAGGTATCTAATACATATTTGACTTTCTTTACCTACTGTTTAATGATCGACGATTCATTATAAATTGATCATAAATAGCTTTGAATATATATCAAACTACAATCATACCCAATAGCAGTGATAGCCTAATGGTTAAGAAACTCGGCCTCTCGATCGAAGGGTCCGAGGTTCGAATCCCAAGCATGCACCTCTGATGTTCAAAATTATGTGCGTATTAGAAATTAATTATCACTTGCTTAAACGGGGAAGGAAAATATCGTGAGGAAACCAGCTTACCTGAGAGATTTATTGAAAAAAAAATCTCAAAGGTATGTGAAGTCTACCAATATGCACTTGCCCAGCGCTTTGGACTATGGCATAATCCCTCCCACTTGGAGAGAAGACCCGTACCCACCTGTGGGACATTAATGAGTTGTTGATGATGATGATGATGATGATGAATCAAACCGAAATATCAGTCTGAAGTGAGATGAACGTTCTTATATGTAATTTTGGGTTCCGTTCTACATATAGTCCAATAAGTAATATTTATTTTGAGCACATTCGTTCTATAGTCCTATGTTACGAGTATTATTGCTCGCCATAGTTGCTCGCATATAATATTTCTAAATACGTTCATATGTACATTGCTTCGTCCTGCGTGGTCGTGAGTTGAGTGTACCGTTCTAAAAGATCTTTGTGTAGATGTAAACCGCTTGGAGCTAGGCAAAGGCAAACTTTGTGACAGATGGGGACAGAAAGACGGAACATGCTTCTTTTGTACTAATGCTAGTTTCAAAAGGAAGTGCACGAGCTGAGAAGTCATCGGACTTGTGAAGTCTATTGGACCATAAAACATTTTTGTTGCCTATAACTACGAAGTACGAAGTACGAAGGTTTGAAATATGGATATATTATTTAGTGTTGCATAAAATAATAAATAACAAATTTAACAAGAATACACATAAATTGCTAGTTAATGAAAATATTGTAATATAAACAATGTGCAATTTGTTTTATAGTCGGTAAAAACCTGTAGTTCTGAAAGAAATGAAAATAAAAGTGATGATTGAATGAGATCGCACACTCTGCGTTTGAACGCCAGACCGAGCAGCCCCGCCTGCTCGCGCTCTAGTGTTTCCTAACCCAGAATTTTCTCTGGCCTTTCGGCCGGTTCTCGCCTACTCGATATTATCGATAGCGGTCCGTGCTTTGTTTATTGCCAATTTATTGGGAATAAACAAAACTCACGTCCCGACGCGTTTGAGTTGGTGGATACCTAACGGTGCCAACGAAACCAGCTAGCGTTGACCCGGTGCGCTTCTCAGACCTCTCGGCCTGAGAGAAACCGGCAGACCCGATCCCACTGCACTTGGGCTATCCCAAGGGTGACGGTAGCAGTTACTTTCCCTTAGGGGTAATTGCATTTCCCTCCCCCTCCCCGTTAGCTCCCTGCCTCGGCAGGGAGGCATCCCAGGTTACCATGGCCTACATGGTAACAGATAGGTTTTTCGAGGCTCTGTCCTCCCTCTTGAGCAAGGAGCTCAATCGCCCATTTGACTCAGTCAAACTCCGCTCCCTTTGCGAGCCCTTAAAATCCGTAACGGATCCCCTGTCCGTTACTGATTCACCCGCATCCCCTGATGCCACCCCGAGACACGAGATGGACTTCGATGCCATCTCGCTCAAACGCCCCGCCTCCTCCGACGAATCGTCGGAGCACACCCTCATCACCGCCCCCTCCTCCGACGACGACCAGGGTTTCACCCCTGTCAAGTCGAGGAAGACCAAGAAACGACCGGTGAAACGCGTCGCTAAGGCGACAAGTGAAACCTCTTCCGAGGCCTCTTTCGAAGCCACCCCAGCCCCAGCGGCCCCCGCTCTGGCCCCCGTGCCAAAAGCCTCCACTCTGGCCCCCGTGCCAAAAACCTCCACCGAGCCCCAGAGCTCAACCCCCGCGGCTAAGCCCGCCAAGCCAGCCACGCGCTGCGAACCGGCACTTGCCAAGTGCAAACCGCCCCCACACATTTTCTTCAGAGATAAGTCGAAATGGTCCGACTTCTCTAAAACCCTAGTGGAAAAACAGATCCACTACACCAAGGCACGTAACCTTCGCGACTCTATTCGCGTTTCATGCCCCACCACCGAGGACTTCAGGAGCCTCATTAGGCTCCTAACTCACCTTCAACTCCCGTACCACACGTACGCCTTAGAAGAGGACCGCAAAATCAAAGCGGTCCTTAGGGGTCTCCCCTATGAGCTCCCCACCGACGAAATCCTAACGGATCTAGTCAACCAAGGGTTCCCCGTGGAAGGTGTACACAAGCTGTACAACCGCAAAGGGGTGAAATACCCTCTAGCCCTGGCCATTCTAGCCAAAACTCCGTCCTCCAAGGACATCTTCAAAGAGGAGGAGCTCACAATCTGTGGCCTTTCTGAGATCAAGGTGGAACCACCTAACAAGCGTGGCTACCCTGCCCAGTGCCACCGCTGCCAGCTTTACGGCCATGCAGCGGCGAACTGCACTGCCCCCCCAAGGTGCGTCAAGTGCCTAGAACCCCACGCCACACGTGAGTGCAAGAGAACTCGTGAAGACGAGTCCCCTCCTGCCTGCGTGCTATGCACCACTTCAGGACACCCGGCTAACTACCGTGGCTGCCCTAAAGCCCCCCGTCCCGCTCAAAAGAAGGTTGCTAAAAAGCAGCCCTCGAAAGCAGGACCACCTCCGGTCAACTCGACCAATTTCCCGCGGCTAGGGGCCTCCAAAACCCCAACCGCTCCCATGAGTTGGAGGAAAGTCGCACCCGCGACCGCCCCACCAACCCCGGCCCCTAAGGCCACTCCCACTCCCCGTCCCACCCAAGACGCATCGGTAAGGGAACATATCATGTTCCTTAAGGACTGCGTTAAGGGCGTGAACCTCGACGAGATCATACTCGTCTCGCAAAAGATGCGTAACGCCAGCCAGGCGGAGCGCATCGCAATCTACTCTGAACACCTAGCGTTGTTCAAGTCCATTCAATGAGTAACGTTCATACTCAACCCCTTCATCCCGGTCGTCAAAAACCTAAAGGCGTCTCGCTTATCTCCTTCAATGCACGAGGTCTTAAGCCTTGCATTCCCGAACTCAAAGAGTTCGTCCGCAACAGGGATATCGACCTGTTGCTTGTTCAGGAAACTTTCCTCAAGCCCTCCCTTAAAGGCGTAAGTCTCCCCTCTTACGCACTTGTACGTAATGACAGAGCCGACGACCGTCGTGGCGGAGGCACTGCCATCTACTACAAGAGATCCTTCCATTGCACCCCTCTGGAAACACCCAAGCTCACCAATATGGAAGCCACCATATGCAAATTAGGCATGACAGGACACCCGTCCCTGATCATAGCCTCAATTTACCTCCCCGCCAATAAAGCCCCTCTCCAAAGCGACTTGGAGGCCCTCCTCTCGCTCGGAGACTCTGTCGTACTATTTGGAGATTTCAATTGCAAACATACCGTTTGGAACAGTCGTCTGACTAACACCAACGGTAAGAAACTCTTAACCATTTCCCGCGCACTGGACTTTGATATCTTCTCTCCAACAGCGCCAACCCACTACCCCGATCGGGAAGACCAAGAACCCGACGTGCTGGATTTCGCCCTCCTGAAAGGCGTCGCGCTCAATACAAGAGCGATCGAAACACTGGACGATCTGGGCTCAGACCATCGTCCAGTCTCTCTACAGTTAGGTCCCTATGATCCAACTCCCCATACCTCCTCGAAAACCTTCACTAATTGGGAAGGGTACGAGAAATCTCTCACCTCGGCCATAGAGGCCCCCGATTCACCGTATACTATCCCCCCAGACTACCTTGTTAGCTCGGAGAAAATAGACAGTACGGTGAACTCACTCACCCAGCTAGTTCAGACTTCGCTTCATGACAACGCGAAGGTGGTAGAGGTCCCGAACCGCAAACTACCTCGTGAGGTCAGGAAGCTAATCCAAACTAAAAACGCAGCCCTCAGATGGGCCGCCAAGTATCCCACCCCTGTCCTTAGGAGGCGCGCTAACGCCCTCCAAAGGAAAGTCAGATCCCGGCTAGCCGAAATGAGGGACTCCAACTGGAACTCTCTCATGGAGGTTATCCAACCTTCTCATAAGGCATTCTACAAAATCGCTAGACGATTTCGTACCGAAGCCTTCTCAAGCACTCCCCCTCTCACGCGTCCCGACGGCAGCATAGCCTTCGAAGACGCTGAGAAGGCCGAATGCTTCGCAGATAGCATCGCTGCGCAGTGCTCCCCCAGCACTCAACCGTGCGACCCTATCCACATTCACAAGGTGGAGGAGGAGGTCCTTAAAAAGATCTCTCTCCCTGTCACCTCTGCCCCCATTAAAATCACTACAGACGAGGTCCGGACCGTCATCCGCGGTTTGAAACCTCGTAAAGCCCCAGGTCCGGATGGTATCTCCAACCTGGCGCTCAAACACTTCCCCGAGCAGGCACTGACCCTTCTGGTCATTATCTTCAATGCCTGCCTCGATCTCAGCTTCTTTCCAACAGCCTGGAAGACAGCAACAGTTATCGGTATTCCCAAGCCTGGGAAACCGAAGCATATTCCCTCCAACCACCGCCCCATTAGCCTCCTCAATGCAATGGGCAAGGTTTTCGAACGGGTGATCCTCGTTCACATAAGAGGGCACCTCTTCCCAATAGATGCTCCCCCACTCATCATTCCTCACCAATTTGGCTTTCGCCTCCAGCACTCGTGCCCCCAACAAGTCCACCGCATTGTCGAGTACATCACAAGCGGGTTTTATCCAAGACGTAACAAGACACTAGCAGTCTTCTTCGACGTCGCCAAGGCTTTTGACAAAGTCTGGCATGGAGGACTGGTATACAAGCTATACCAATCTGGTCTTCCTGATCGCCTAGTCCGCATCGTGGCTTCCTACCTTCAGGACAGAACCTTCCGCTACAGGCACGAAGGTATCCTCTCTCCCCCACGCCCCGTAACAGCCGGAGTCCCTCAAGGCTCAGTGCTCGCTCCTACATTATTCATATCGTACTCCAACGATATTCCTATCCCCAAAAATGGGGTGCAGCTCTCACTCTTCGCCGATGACACCGCCCTTTACATCCAAGGGCAAAAGGAGTCATCTGTCCTCGCCAAACTCCAACGCTCGGTCAACGAGTTAGGAGATTGGTTTAGGAAATGGCGCATCGAAGTCAATGCGGAGAAAAGCTCCGCAATGCGCTTCGACCACAAACGCAGGCGCTTAAACAACCTGCCCTCCGTCAAATTACTTGGGGCCCCCATTCCATGGAGGCCCACAGTAAAATACCTAGGAGTTACCCTTGACCCGGGCCTCACCTTTAGACCCCACGTCTCTAAGGTCACCCATACCGCCCGCTCTTACATGAGCCGCCTCAACGCCATGATTGGCAGACACAGCAAGTTGTCAGCCAGGAATAAGCGAACGCTGTATAAGGTTTGCATTCGACCGGTGTTAACATACGCCTCTCCAGTCTTCGCTCACGCGAATCCCACCATCCTAGACAAACTCCAGGTCATACAGAATCTCTTTTGTCGTCGGGCACTTAATGCCCCCTGGTATGTCAGAAACGCTGACCTCCACCGCGACCTGGAGCTCGCTCCAATACAACAAGTCCTCAGACAATTCTCTGAAGCGTTCTTCGACCGCTCAGAAAACCATTCCAACCCCTTAATCAAGGGTGCAGCGGACTATGCTGCCCCTCTTCCTACCCGTTACAATTGCCGTCGGCCAAGAAATATCTTGACCGACGCTCCTAACAAACTCTCCACCGATGTGGAGAATCTTCTGGCCGCCCACAGGGGCGTACAACTCTCCATAGAGAATCGTCTTCCCGACGATTCTAATCTTATTCATGATACGTTGACACCTTCAGTGTCATCTATCCAGCGGTAGCTCTCTAGGGAGCGCCGCTAGCGCCTCTCGCTCCGCAAACGAGAGGTCGCTATCCGATGTCGGCTGTACGGTCCCCTTGGACGAATGCCTTAAAGGAGTTTTTAGTGGGATGGTCCTCCCTTCAGGAGGACCTTTCAGTCAGCCCCACACGACGCAGGCACCGGCCGTCGCGGCCTGTAAGTGCTTGGACGCATTTTTTGCTCCTCCCTCTCCGTAGAGGGTCAGCCCTTTTTCCACCTACATCTGGGCGCCAAAAAAAAAAAAAAAAAAAAAAGAGATCACACAATGTAATTTCTTCTTCATTTGTCTACGTCTCGAAAATATTTGACGTAAACTCAATTATTGAAATGAGTGAACGAATGAGTGAATAAAAAGAATAAATAAATGAATAAATGAAATTATATCGATTAAGTTAAACAATTCTTGTATTAGTAGTTATAATGTTTAGTGTATTTTACCTAACTTACATGAGCAGTCGGCCCCCCATATTGTTTAGAATGACTGTATGGTAGTGTCGTTCAAAAGTAAACAGTTAACGTAACCACACAAACGTTGGGTAGTGTTTCCACGATGTATAAGCAAGTGTGAGTTGGTGGTAAAGTCAACAGATCGATTCTTGTCCGTAATTGGTATGAGGTTGCATCACTATTGTTAGATGTTGACAGCGTTATGTACAGACTATATGCTACATAATATCTATTTTCAATTTTCAATGGACTTACGCGACTGAGACATCTAAAAGATAGAACACATTATGAAGTAAAGAACAGATAATTATAATATAGATAGAAGTAGACACGTTCAAAGGTTTAATTCTTTGGCTATGATTCCAAATAACTCTCTTTCTAAGTCCGCACAGACACATAGTAGAATAATATCAAAAGATAAAAGTAATTTCTATTTTTTTGTCCGTTTGACTTAAAGTCTAATCTTGAAAGTGATAAAAGGAATGCTGAAAAGACTCATTACAACAGAAGATGGAGAACTTTCAAAGAGCGATAACATTTTACCACGAAAATACTTAAGGTTTTATAGCAGAAAAAAATGAATAAGAATAAGCTCGGCGATAAATTCTTATAAAAATGTGAAAATTATCATAAATATCATAGATTAGTAAAGATTACTCACTCCTAACAAGAAAATGTACCCAGTTTTGAGAATTGAAATAGTTAAGTAAAAAAGTTTTGCCACGTCTCCGTGCTAAAATGTCCCTAAAATATTTGAAATAATTATTTATTTATACGTAATTATTACGTAAATTACGCAGTATTAGTTATTTATTCGTAAATTTTCTCTAAAAATGTTTTTATTTGTGAAGAATTCAAAAAAAAGAACTTACTAAAATAAGCCGTTTGTGGCTTCATTCAATTTCAAGGCGGCGAAGTATCTTTACTAATCTATGATAAATATTTACGACACACGTTTACGAAAATATTTTAATTTAATTAATCTTGCGTAATTATGTAATACATATTTGTTAGACTACGTGTAATTTCTTGATATTATGTAAGGACACCGAAGTAATTTGTTTCGCAGAAAACAAACACAGCTATTACAAATTATTGGAAGATATGAAATCGACGCTTATTTAAATACCGGGCAAACAGTTGCCATGGTTGTACAGCTGTTAATATGTTGTTTAAGCGTAATTCTAATAACATTGATTTCCACTTAATTTTCTTATGTGTCATGTAATAAACGATATTGCTTTTGTGATTTTGATTTGAATCGATTGTTTGCAGTTTTGTTTGTTTAGGATTTCTTCATTTTTACATCTTAGTGGGTCATTTAACACATTTTTGACTGCAAATCTGCAGAGTTGCTTGAATAAATAAAATATGATTTTTTCATAAACCTGTACATAAAAGAGGTTGACAAAAACGTTCTCCTGTTTAACCGACGTCCGTATATACCGTATATAACTTCACCGACCACTTCTAACTTTCTGCTGCTTCTAGTGCCGCTGCGAACTATGAGTAGTCCATGGGCTATGGTTCAGAACTGGTATGAAGTAAGTTCCCGCATCACTTGTATATTTATTATACAGTTTACATCACTATTCAAACTAAAACAGATGATATTAAGTAACTATGACGATGGTGCCACACATTGAATAAAACCACGCATTCTTTACTAGGGTGTATATCATGGTAGCCATGGATACACACACACACACACGAACGAATGTGTACACCAACACCCAGAGAGAACAAAAATCGAAATTCGTAAAAATTATGTTAAGAATCGAACCCGGAACTCTGCGTGGTAGACAAGTACGGTAACCGCTTTGCCCCACCGAATAGTCATAACACATTTGCAAATGAATATTCATAACATTGTCGACTTTTGTTTAGCAAGCACCTTTTGAAAATCAAATTGTCATTTGAAACAAAAACATGAAATATTCAGGTGTTTTGTGAAGATATTGTGAAACTGGCGACAAGTATGGTTATTACAGGATGAAAGAGCTCATGTTTGTAATGAGTGTAAATAGGGAACCGTGGAATTTCTTAAGCAGAGGCGCCACGATGAATATGTATGACGCCGGTTCCTTCGGTTAATGATATTCATGTACAGTCAACTCCAGAAGTAGACGAGCAGATCAAAATTCCAAAAAAATCTATAGGTACACCCAAACGTTCATATACCCCTAACCACATCATAGAAACACCGTAAAGCGTCAAAATTAGATGAACTGGACGTAGCTGAACATCATGTATGTAAAATGGCTAATGGCGTCACTAATATAATACTCATATATCATTGTTCAGCTACTTTTTACATTGTAGTGTTCATTTTTGGAACTTTACGATGTTCATCTATTTTTTAAGCTGACTGTACACCACACTAACGCCACCACAAAGCGATACACCAAGTATATATCAACAGCTACTATGCTATGTGTGCATCACGAGCAGCTCACCTGATATGCGTTGATATCTGTAATCAATCTCAATCGAGCTTGGGATCTACTAGATACAGATCACAGAAGCCTCGCTACCCTTGAGGATTAAGTTGCAATGGCATAATTAAGCGGACGGCTTATAATATCCTTTAGACAAGTATGTGTAAGTACACACATACGAGTCTTAGTGCTACTAATTAGTAATGATGATGATAAAAATGTAGAACTAGTTGATATGTGTCAGAAAAAAGCTTAAAAAATATCGACGTAATCGTAATTGAGGTTGCTAATAAATGATATTCTATTCTTATTGACAAAAGTGGACTGTCCTTCTGAGGGCTTCATAGCTCAAAAAGTGTTGATACAAAAATCAAAATATCAACATCTTTAAATATTCTTTATATATATCGTATGTGAAATGAATATGAAACCCCAAGGCTTCTGTTACATAGTCGGACGCATGTGAAATAATTCATATGGAATAATGGCGTGACATAATTCGATATGTTACATCACATCTATTGCAAGAGTTTCATAAACGATTCGTCTTGATTATACCGATAAGGATTCATTGACATAATTAACATAAGAAAACTAAATATGTAAATAAATATCTGAAGACATTTTTATGCAATAGATATCTATGAATTAATTTGGTAAGAACATAGATTAGTAAAGATTACTCACTTCTAACAAGAAAATGTACCCAGTTTTGAGAATTGTAATAGTTGCGTAAAAAAGTTTTGCCACGTCTCCGTGCTAAAATGTCCCTAAAATATTTGAAATAATCATTTATTTTTTACGTAAATTACGCAGTATTAGTTATTTATTCGTAAATTTTCTCTAAAAATGTTTTTATTTGTCAAGAATTCAAAAAAAGAACTTACTAAAATAAGCCGTTTGTGGCTTTATTAAATTTCAAGGCGGCGAAGTATCTTTACTAATCTATGGGTAAGAAGAAAAATGGAAAACAAGATACGCGCGAGCATAACCCTTCCTTGGTAGTCGGGTAAAAATGAAAAAAAAAAAACAAATGGAAAATGAAATACATCTAAACAGTTAAATGTAAATTTTCTTATAGACAGACTAGTTTCAGCTATTAAAATCATCATAAAATCATACCATACAGTATGGGGCTAAATAGTAACCGGTTAAGACAATCCCACACAATGGTAAAATTCTAGTTTGCAATTCCACACACTTTTACTAAATAAGTTTAGTTCATATGAAACTGACATATATGAACTTTTTAGCTGAAAATCAATTGGAACTTAGTAGGTACATACATGTATGAGTTTGATAAATTAGACGTGGGATTCAAATTGTATATCATAGAAGTTTACATATTCTACAAACAAACACCGCAGCGGTATTAGCCAACTTTGGTAACTTCAATTTGTCGCATTAATCCTATTATTAGCGTTTGAGGTTTGGGCCGAGGGATATATTCTGGTTAAGGCAACTGTACAAACACGATAAGAGAACTCAGCTTTGTGAGGTAAAGTGGAAGTTATAACCGTATTGCATAATGTTTGGGAATATATCTGTGCCTTAACAAGTATGCTGTAGGGATTTTCGTTTGAAGTATAACGAAGACTTATAAACAATAAAATTTACATACAATCAAGCGTGAAAAGCAGCGAAAGCCTATTTTTTCGGTTATGTGCGTATTAGAAATTAATTATCATTTGCTTAAACTGTGAAGAAAATATCGTGAAGGAACCTGCATACCAGAAAATTCTAAACAAAAAGTTTTCTAAGGTATGTGAAGTCTACCAATACGCACTTGGCCAGTGCGGTGGACTAGGGCCTAATACTTTTCATTCTGAGACGTGCCCAGCAGTGGGACAGTAATGGGTTAATGATGATGATGACGATGAAGTGTTGCTATAACGTTTAAAATTAATTAGGGTATCTTTAAAAAACAATTCAAAAGGTAATGTACAATATGAAGTTAGTATATTAGGTATCAATTAGACGTCTTCACCTTTTAGGCTAAACGAAGAGCATAGTTAACCAGGCCGATTCAATGCTCAGGTAAAATATTCAAATATGGTATCTATAATAATAATTAGCAAAGTAAATAATGATATTCTTCAATAATACCCAATTACAAGGCTTTTGACAGGAATTGCAACAATATAATAAAGAAACTTTACCATACGATTCGGAGCACGGAAAAGCGTATGACTTTGTGTCACAAAATTCACCCAAACGCTTTAAAATAGTTTGGATATATTATAACAAATTATATATATAACGGGACGCGTGCCAAACTGGTTTCAAAGGATCGAAAATGACAACTTTTTGCTGACAAAGAAGTTAGTCGCTATTTACATTACCAAACAATAGATGACGTATTGTTTACAGCGGCTATTGACCAGAGTTATTTTAGTCTTACGATACTAGGATAGGCTAGGGATGGCGAATTTTTCCGAAAAAATCGATTCTTTAATCGATTCGAATTGAAGTGTAATAAATTGATTCACAAAAAATCGAAGTTTAAAGAATCGATTCTTCAACAATCATCATCAAAAAAGGGCCAGAAAAGCGAAAAACAAGTCATCAGGACCAAACGCACTGAAATTTGTATCCGTAAAGCAAAATATGTCTATAATACAGTTAACCAACTTCAAAATCGACTTACGATTTTCTAGGTTTCTATACAAAAAGATCGATTCACTGAATCGATCGATTACTGGAGATCGCTTTAAATAATCGTTTTTTTTTGCCTAAATGATCGATTTTTCGATTAATCGATCTCAGATCGCCATCCCTAGGATAGGCTAGTGAGGTCGCTAATCCCGAACCCACGACTTGGAACTAATGTGAAATGAATGAACCAGCACAGTTCAGTACACTTCATCTCTACGTCTTTGTGGATGTCCGTAAACTCAATGACGTTTATGCTAAATATCAGATCTTCACACTGGATTTCACGATGTAGATTTCTAATTAGCCATCGACTTCAAAAAGCGTTTCATGAGCATAAAGCGTCGTTTTATCTCAATTTCTAAATGTATTCCATATTTTTCTATAATACTCTTTTATACTGATGCGATACCATAATGTTACCAATCTTAAATTGATAGGAGCCTCATCTGAAATGCACCGCAGGTGACCTGCTGTTTTTAAGGATTAATTGAGAATTATTCATATATATAACTAGTAGAGTCCGCGGCTTCGCCCGCGTTTAAAAGAAAAAAAAACATGACATACATATACAAAATACAAAAATACAAAATTTGTACCTTCATTGAAATTACAGTGGCGCCATCTGTCAAAAATTGGTAGTACCAACTCAGAAACCTTCGTGGGCTCACACCAACTTTGCTAAAGATCATCGTCATGATCGTCATGATGAAATGCATAGATGACGATTCTATTAAGTACATACATACAAACACTCATTTATATATATATATATATATATATATATATATATATATATATACGTTATGACCTTTGTAAAAAACATCATCATTTACGAAACTAAACTCTCGTAAAATGCAACCTCTCTTAAATGGTACCGTTAGAATATAAGAATTTATTTACAATAATTAGGTATATTGGGAAATTAAAAACGCAATTTCAAATAAACATAAAAGTCTGTTGACATTAACGATGGCATTAATTTTATGGTTATATCCAATGAAACGACGTAAAAACAAACGATGAAAATTCCTATTAATAGGATGTCCATAATATTGCACTATGGTGTCCCATAAATAACCACTCTCCTTATCGAATGATATTAATTATAATGACAGAAACGTCACTTGATCTTTAGAAGACAATAATAATTGTCCAAGTGCAAATCGAACTCTCACACTGAGGGTTCCGTACTAACAAAATTTTAATATATTTTTTATTTTTAGTATTTATTGTTAAAGCGGCCACACTTATACATACTCTGTAAACATTTCAAGTATGTACCTATTACGGTTCAGGAGATAATATCCTGTGACAGACGGACAGACAGCGGAAGCTTAGTAATACGGTTCCGGTTTACCTCCTGGGTACGGAACCCTAAAAAATCAAAGTAGACATCTAGATTCATACTAACGAATAAATGCATTCATAATAAGCATCAATAAGTATTGAATTATATTAAGAATGGTCTGTCTCATAATGTGCCGGAGTAGTTTAACTAGTTCGAGACAATATTTCAACACCTGTTTCAACAGCTGGGTACACAAGTTACGGATCTAAAAGGAATAATTACAGTCATTATTGTACCATCGACATATTAGTACTTATTAATGCGGTGTTTTTGTTCTGTTCCGTTTAATTTTTTCTTAAAATTATGTATGGGTGGTAAATTAGTTGTTTATCAGTCATTCATGAGCTTTTCGAGGATCTATTGCTATTATTACCAGTCTTCCCTGTCCCTGTGGTAAGTATCGGGACCAGAATTGAGTTATGGCACGGATTTATAAATAGTTACTACGTAAGTTATGGTATACCCTGCCTGTCGTAAGAGGTGACTGAATGGGGGGATTCGGAATTACAATGTTGCGAAGTAATATTTTTGTAACCAAATATGACTTTTCCAAATTAGTCTAGGCCCAGTTATTAAGTTATCAGGAACATTTGACTCCTTTTTTGAAGTCAGATCATAACATTTTTGGTTTAAAACAGCGTATAATAATAATAAAGGAACAAATCACTGTGAAGGTAAAATTGTGATACGCGATAATGAGTTTTCATTTGACTAACAAAGTCTATCCATTAACCATTTGCTTCTGTAAAGGAAAATTGTATTTAAAACTGTAATTAATCATTGTCTCGGAGTTACCTAGTCGCCTATAAAACAGAAGGAAATTAACGATGGAAAAAGTACTAGCATAGTAAAAGTACTAGTAAAATAAAAGTAAAGTACAGGTACTCTTATACAGCAGTACTCTTTTTTGAGCGCCTAATACTACTGCAATTATATTTTAGTATAGGTATATATTCCTTTGTATAGAAAATACATATTTCAAAACATATATTTATTGTCCATATAGTCAGTGATTTCCGAATTTTGACGGACCTTCGTACGGACGCACGGATATATAATATAATGTCACACAAACACACAGACAGACTAGCTGGACGAAATAAAATTACGGATTCCTTATTACAAAAACGCCATCCAAATCGCATCGTATGTATTAAGTAGTTTCTGAAAAAAATGCAGACATACAAACTTACATACATAGATATACAAATACATACATACACATTCGAATACAGAACTTGCTTTTTTGAAATCGATTAAAAATACGAGAAACTTACACCATACTGTCCACACACCTTCATACATATGCATATACCTAAGCTATATTACATTAATCTAATGCGATTAGATACGCCCATTTCCCATATTGCACGTCGTGATCGAGATACAGTGAAAGTCGCGGGATTGAACGTCGGATTACGATGACGGGTGTATCAGTCGAGATAAAATTGCTACTGTCAATACCCACTTACAATAAGTTACACATACAAATGACAACTAGTCTCTGAAACTCGTTTAATCGTATTAGTTTAATGCATCTTTTAACTACTCTTGTTTGCGCTTAATATCCAAATATTATGATTGACAGTAACAAAACATGCTTTAGATAAGATGCTGCATTGTCTTGGGTTAGTACTTTAACTTTTATCCCTATTGTATACGGAAAATCACAAAGGTTTATAATACAATGACAAACAAATAATTGAGTAAATAATTTTTACTGCTATTTTGTTCATTTTTTTAATTATTGAAGTAACAGACGAGCATGCAGTCCACCTCGTATTTGCCCATGGACTGTAATGAATATTAGATTTATACCTGAAGTTGGCCACATATAGTTACTCCCGAGAACTAAATTGGAACGCCTCAGATAAGTTTGACTCCCTTACCACATCCTTCAAACTGGAACGCGGCAGTGCTTAGGTATGGCGGTGATGTCAAAGGAGTCGAACCACAAAGCGTTCTACCACCTTTATTG
The DNA here is from genome assembly GCF_041222505.1 of Epargyreus clarus. Taxonomy (NCBI): domain Eukaryota; kingdom Metazoa; phylum Arthropoda; class Insecta; order Lepidoptera; family Hesperiidae; genus Epargyreus; species Epargyreus clarus. The sequence continues at coordinate 7,609,137 of NW_027332211.1, forward strand.
TTTGGTGTTTAACCCATTCGGTTATAATAATGTACGAGTACATAAGATTCAATCAGTAGGTACGAATGTTATTCAAACTTGCCAAAAAAGTTGTATGTTTATGTAAATTTTATCAGATTCAAATTTATTTAGTTGACAATTTATAACAACTTGTATCATCATGAAGTCATTTCCAAAATTTAATCATTACCTCATCAACGATCTCACATAACTCTGGTAACTCTGGTAATAAATTTCGCGGTTCAGATATCACATTATAGAGAAAATTTATTATTTATTTATCGTTTAAAATAAACACCAATTTTCTCAAATAATTACGCAATAGTAATATTGGTTTACATAAAGTTTCCAAAAATAAAATGTAAATTACAATATGTCAAAACGTTTACAGCCAATATTTATGGAGACGTCGTATTCTGTCGGCCTGTCTATCGAAATGTACGATGGCGACCAGAATAGAGGTTAGAAATAATAAATAAAAATAAGCCACGTGTTTCTAATATGTTACTACTAATATTTAGTGGAGTTATCTACAACGCAAATACTACAACGTAATAAATGAAGATTTGTGCTAAAAACATATTTGTAAATATCTACAAGTGATATCTATTAGTAATACAATAAGATACAGGATAAAGATGTCTTTGAAGCAAAGCTAAAAAATAGGTAACATTATTGGCAACGTGCTAGAAATAACCGGGCCGAATGTGTATTTAACGGTAAATAACAGAAATAAATGCCTCCAGGTAAAACAGGATAATAAGCAAGTTAATGCAAGGGCTTTGAACGTTCAAGTACCTACTAGATATACGTATATATAAAAATATTCTTATATTATAGAAACGGCAAACGAGCATAGAGTCCCCTTGATGGAAAGTATAGACGCCCATGGAAATCTGTAATCAACCTCAGATAAGATTAAAATCCTACGTCCCAAAGGAGGACTAAGGACTGAGTTGGCACGCCCTAACTTCAAAAGTACTAGAAATATTGCATGCAAAAACGCTGATTGAAACACGTGCCTAAAGCTAAAGGTGAAACATTATGTAGAAAAATTATATTCTAGAAATAACGCATGCAAATATCTAAAATGGTGCGTGACAAAATCGTCGCCGGTCACGCAAGGCCGGTATATTATTTGCGATTTTATAGCATTTTCGTACGACTCGAAGGCGAACCAACTATGTTCGGTTTATGAGATTGTAAACGTTACTTTGTACTGTCACGATCGAAATAGTCTTCGTCGTCATCGTTGGTTAAACCTATGTATTAACTATAGTGACGGGATGACGCATTTTAATTTTAATTTAATTTAAATTGATAAAAGTTTATCGTTGTTTACTAAAGATGTCTCCCTCAAAAGTAAATAAATGTTTGGACTGTTTGTTTTTAAATTAAAAATAAATATTTCTGAAAGTTGGGACTAATGGGAATTAAATACTGGCCGTCCTGTTGTACAATACAGCTGAATACAATAATTACACTACAAAGTCTAATTATTGTATTCATCTGTCCGTACATCCTCTACTTCTAGCTTGCAGCAGTTCTGCGTATCGGCGAAAGGGTGTGGATGCCGCCTGACTTACATTTTTATGAGGCTTATTAGTCACAAACAGTGACAACTCATGTATCATTGGCTTGTGGTAGAATCCCTATTTCACTATTTGGAGGAACTGTATATGATGTACCATAGTAGCCATGAACAGAATACTCTTTTACTACTTCAATTATGAAAATACACTTTATTACAAGATAATATTACTTTCATCGATTGACCCATGTTCAAAGAACCAGTCTGGCCTACAATTTCATCACATTAACACGACAAGTAAAGTAGAATTTTACAAGTTTATTCAAGGCGAACTTGCAAACACGAATTCCTAAGAAGCCACATGACATACCACATAGAGTTAACTCTTTCACCTCGACACGGAGTATTTGAGTTACACAATATAAACTGAATGAGATATTGTGCGGCAAAAGTAAAACCAATAAATATGTTGTAAAATCTAAATAAGTTGGATCTTTTATTTTTTAAGTCAGTGCTTAAATTACATAGCAGCTAAAATACAGTCGGTAAAGATGTCACAAGATTTGGAAGTATAAAGCAGCACCTATCTTTCGATTCTTCGAATTAATTAAAATCAACAGGAAATTCTTTTGGTGTGCAACGTTCAGGTACGAACCCATGTAAAGTAGGTACTTCTCAGGATTAATTTTCTTCACAATCACGGAGAGCCACGTTAAGTACTTTTTGAAAAAAGGTCAAATATAATTTTCCTTACAAGTAATGTCAAATGACCATGAGGAATGGTTCCTTATAACCAATCTGGCACATACCAAAGTTCCTGAAGTAGAGGAAGACCTATCAATAGGTACCTAGTCCTTTTGAATTCCGTTTAAAATTAGTCTTAAACCTACTTTATAAAATTAGTCAATATTGGTATTTGATAAGACTTTTTAGGTTACTTTATAAGAAACATCAATCTTGCTTATACCTGTTTAATTAATAATTAATTTATTCAATTTTGATTGTTGTATCCAAAAAACGAAATTTCTCAGAATAAGCAGATATAAGGGCGTAGACCACCACACCAGTCAAGTGCAATCAACACTTAATATGGAAAAACCAGAAACCAAGATCCGGGTTGATATCAAATTTCCATGAATAGTTTTATAATAAAACCACGCAATTTGTAGAAATCGGGCGCCAAATCGGCATTCCACGATCGATTGCAACGAAATTAATTTACGAGATTAAATGTTTACTACGGAACGACAACCGCATTGTTTTGTGATCGTGATTATGAATCATGTTGGAATTCGTCGTGATGCGACGTCCTTCGACTTCGATCTAACTTGGTTGTCAAGATTTAATAACTGCTAACTCGCCGGTTAACAATGATGACGGGTTACAGTGAGGTAATGATGTACCGGGAAATGTTACGCTTGTAAAGTACTTGGGTAGTAGAATTTGAAACAAATAAAAAGATAAAAGGAAAATAAACACATTTGCGCCTGAAACCAAAGTTGCATTTAAGAAAATAATAGGACAAAGTTAGGAAAACAAGAGCACAAAGACGAAAAAGCATTGATGATCTCGATTAATTTATAAAACAAGTAAGTATTTGAGTACAAAATATTATTATAAGAATATAAGGCACTGCGTAGTTAAGAACTATACCTGATTGCATACTGAATTGAAATAATTTATTAAATAAAAATACCTTGCACGTAAATCTTATTTCATCCATTAACGACTAAAAGATCTATAAATAAAAACAAGTTCAAAAACTCATAAACTAAACACCTACCACAAGATTAAAGAAACTCCAATGGCGTCTTTTATAACGATGTAAAAGCACAAAACACAATAAAGTAATTTCACACTAAATTTTACTACACGACAATCAATTAACGTTTAAAGTCGCAATTTACCGACAATCGTCACAACACTTCAACAACAACGTTCACCACGATAGGTTTCCTTCGTCGAACTGACTGAACTGAAGTTATTTTGTCGACACCACGGCAAGTCTAAGAGACATTGCGGGCTAACTTGACGATAAAACCGATAAGCACGGCATACATTGCTGGATAAGACTGAAAGATAAGAGCGTACATACTACACAGCACGCAATGTATGGATGACAAATAAAAACATTGTTACGAAATAACGTTTACACGGATAGCAGTCCTAGGTTGAGATACGTCGTCAGACGGGATTTCTCACATGAACGGATTCGATTCAAGAATGAGATTATAATGCCCAGGTGAAAATGTGGAAGGATGTGTTCCCGACGCTCGTCTCAAGTGTGGGAAGCGACGTTTCTATCGGCTTTGCCATTTCCTATATGAAGTTTTTATGTATCTTTCTACTTATTAAGTATAATATTCGTTATGTGGGAAATTCAACAATAATAGCAACTAGCGCTTTTTAGGTACCTATTCTTTATGTCGTGAAAACGCTATAAAAGTGCACGAGCACCGACACTCAGAATATAATTATAAAATAGTTATACAGAAATCTGCCTGACTTTAAATACATATTTAAAGAGGCAATTAAATTATATTAAGTAACCACGAAGATAACGTTAAAATTTTTTATCTATAGCAAGTTTACCTTAGAAACAAAATTGGATTTTGGAACCCTTACTAATATTTATAAAGTAGGTAAATTATGGTAAATTTACTTAAATATTAAATTAGACCCTTTGATGAAAAACAACAGTTACTTTACATTAACTGTTGTTACACATACATAAGATAGTATCCATTAACTCTGTCAAATGACAAATTCTTGGTTTTCCATTCCGAATTTATTAATTCGTTATAACTGCAAAAAATGTGCGAATTTCCAAAAATCCGATTCAGCGAATCGTGTGCCGCTAATCAATTAATTAGGTCGTTAGTTCATTTACTCGTACTTAAACTAAGTTACCGTTATCAAAGCTACCAATGATAATTAATCATCATAAAGGATAAATTCCATTGAAACATTGGCTCATAAATTAACCCAGATTAATATGTGTAAACCCGTTTAATGACAAATAAAGTACCTTGTAATTAATTAACTACTCGCAATTCGAGCAACAAGAATGTTCAAATTAAATTTATGTGACTCGCTGTTATGATTTCGTAATCGATGCATGTTTTTCATAAACATAATATATGTCTATTCACATGTACTACAACTACACTACACCACAACGGCATATGTGGCCGGGAATTTTGCACGTCTTGCTGTACTATCCCCGTTGAAATTGGACAATATATGGTGTAGTGTATCATATTGTGGGTAGTTTGTCTCGAGCGCATAAGACACGGAATGAGAGCGGACTGTGTGGGGGCAGTCATGCTAGACCGTCGGTGAGTACGGGCGTGTTGGTGCGTGAGCGAGCCAAATATGGTTTAAGTGATACTACTAACCCGACGTTGAGTCGGGAACACTACATATGGTATCTAGAAATTTGTCAATTTCACCATTGTCAAATTTCGGTCGTTGGTAGGTAAAAATCGGATAGATTGATTATTAACACCGGGCGCAAAGCAACAGTGTGGACTTCACCGCAACCACAAGGCAAGCACAACCGTGTACGATAATCCGCCCACTCTATCGCAGACATGTTTTTGTAATTACGACAACGTAGCACGAGCAGAAATTCTTTTCATACATAACCACTGCTTGTCGCTTTGTCGCCGCCGTGCGGTGTAGTTGTGATACATGTGAATAGGCACTCAGGGGCATGTATGCAACGTGTATATGCTAATTCATCAAAACATGTACAATGTACACTAGTTAGCACTTTGCTTTGTCACTATACGTGATGCCTTTGTGAGAAGCAAATCTGTGACAAATAGGTACATAATATTATCTTTGCGCACATGGTGACAGATACTTTGTTTTTCATGACTAAATAGGCATGCACACACAGATAATTCTTAGAACAATATTTAAAATCATTTAATTTGTTTTCAGTAGGCTAAAAAGTCGAATATAAAGGAAAGTCTACATATTTTCTCTGTAACTGAATTGTGCATATTCTTAAGAGAAATAAATTCTTTAATAAAAACAAAGTCATAAATCATTTGTGTGAGGCTAGAGTTATTAAAAGAAGAAATTAGGAAGCCCTTACCAAAAATTGTAGGTTGGACAATTATCTAAACAACTAAATTAGGTTTTTATTCTGGGTCTGGGTGTTTTTGTTCTTATCTTCGTGTGCGCCTGTAGCAGCCATAACGGAGAATATCCTAGAGTGGGATTATAAAAAACCAAAACATTCTTCCATTTAACATAAACAAATTGTTACATCTACGCCTCTCCATTATCCCGAAAGTTTCGACTAGGACAAAGCATTTTACGTAAAAACGATACGATCAATCCCGCATCCAGGTCCATTTATCGAACCAGGTAATCGAGTTCCGTGGAGTTAGTTTGAACGGAAATAGTAAGCTGTAGGAATGAAATGAGAACTAGATTAGTAAAGGTATTAAAGTCCATAGTGTTTCCCAATTAGAAAGTTAACTTTCATAGCTAAATGTAATCTTTTGAGTGAATATTGAAAATTAACAGTTATGGAATATATTCAGTTTCTTTTATCAAAGCAATTATTATAAAAACAAAAGCCAGAATGCTTTAAAGATAGCTTATGGTTTCTCTCGCAATTAAGACGTATTTAATGACAAATTATAATTATGTTAAAATCCGTCTAGCTGTTTCCTTAATAGTCGGGTAAAAACTTAAACTAATTAAATGATACGACCCACAGTAATATTGGAGGTAATTCTATAGTTCTGAAAGACATTCCAAATTTTCTTGGAATAGATAATTATTATTCCTCAGAGAAAATTCAAGCTTCAATAAAGGAACATTTTTTTCGTTATTGAATTAGCATCGATATCGAAATTAAGAGCTCCTGCCCTAATTTCAATGTCAAAGTTTTTGAAATAGAATATTTTATTGAATATGGAAATAAAATCATAAGAAAACGAATTTCGAAAAATTTCAGTTGCCAGGTAGGTATTAAAATATCTCATTTAACGCCGTCCGGATTTCCATTTTCTGGGTCAGCGATCCCGATCGCCGGAATTAAGTACAATTTGTGCGAAACGTTCACATTTCGCTATGTGACGGGAATATTCCGGATATATGGAACGAATCGTCGTCGTCAACCCATTACTCTCAGAACGAGAAGGATTAGGCCAGTCTACTGCGCCAACTGCGAATTGGTAGACTTCAAACACCTTCGAGATTTTTTAAAGATTTTTCGGGTATGTTCCTCACGGTACTTTTTCATCTTTAAAACTAGTGATAATTAATTTGTAATACGCATCTAACTTGACAATTCTTATCACATTTCGCTATGTGACGGGAATATTCCGGATATATGGAACAAATCGTCGTCGTCAACCAATTACTGTCGCACTGCCGGGAACGGGTCTCCTCTTAGAATGTAAAGGATTAGGCCACTGCGCCAAGTGAGTCTACCAAGACTTCACACACCTTTGAGATTTTATAAAACTTGTCTCAGGTATCGAGGTTTTTTACGATGTATTCCTTCACTGTTGAAGCAAGTGGTCATTAATTTGTCATCTAACTTGAAAATTCTGTGCACACCTGGGATTCGAACCTCTCAAGTTCGAACCCTCAAGTTCGAGAGGCCACGAATCAACCACTATGCTTATAAGACTATCACATTTATGTGACGCGGATATTCCGGATATATGGAACGAATAAAAGGGGAAAATAAAGGTTCATCGAGTTTACTCCTCGATAGAGGGGTCACTTCCGGGAGTTACGACGCTAGGGTGTCCAGGCTTTATAAACTAATCTAGACTGTCTTAATTTAAATTTGAACTAAGTAATTATTTTTTTACCTACTTGAACCTACTACCGATTATTATCCGATCATGGGCAGCTACAATAATAATTTACCATGCCCTAAAATTTAGCTCGCATAAGGTGGAAAATCCCTTTTACTACCCAACTGCGGAACGTAATGTTTTTCGACCCGTAGTATATTTGTATTTATGTCTCATTATTTGGCACACCCTATAGACCAAATGGCTTGACAAACCTTCACTTATGAGGTATCGTTGGAGTCGTCTAAATTGTTAGCGTGACATGGACAAAAACACGACTGTTTTTTTTGTTTTTATAATAATTATCATGTTATTAAAACATTTATCCCTTACACAATATAAACAAATGTATTAAATCCTTATTGACCAAATCGTCTTATTTCTTTGCTCAGGTATCTCATCAAAAGCTATTTCCTGGCATACCCAGCCAATACTAGCTACGTATTATGAATATCGTCCATGCCCACTCTTCCGTGCATGCTAACGTAACTAACGTAACAGCCGCTATGAATAAACATTGTTTTCAAACAATATTAGCCGTATGTAAATCCCCCGTGGTTTCATGCGTTATAAATACGCAGTGATAAATGGCTACTGTTTTGTTTATAAAAGTACCGATAGACTAGTTGTATGGATTTTTTTAATAAATTTCCGATTGAAGTTGCGAACAAGCATGTAGCCTACCTGATGGTAAGTGGTTACTGTCACTTATGGATAACTGTAACTACCTTTATATAAAACTGGGTTTTTTTACTGAAGCTGATCACACATGAGTTGTCAATCCTGAGGAATAAATGCGTCACATGTCAAACAGTGCCTATCGACATCCTTCCACCTAACGCAAAAAGTATTTTATGTTACAAATAGGTATGCTGATGCTACCATCCTGGTCGAACTATACTGGTTCTAGTATCTAGAACTACATTACTCCATGTTACTAGATACCAATTACGAATAGTGTTAAAAGTGAAAGAATACATCGCGACGAATCTGTACATATTACATGCCTGAGTTTTCTAAAAACAATTCTCAAAGGTATATGAAGTGTACCAATGCGCATTCGGTCATCGTAGTGAACTATGGCCTAGAGTTTAGACCCTTTTTATTTTGAGTGAACCGTACCCGTGATGAGTTTATTGTTTCTCGGTGGGTACTCATATCTACTTAAGCGTGTAATGCTTTTACTGTTCCTGCTAACTTCGCTCTTGTGGCTCGCTCTTTGTCTACTTGTGCTTTGTTTCTACATAAATATGTCTGTATTTTAACTGGTATTTTTAATTAAAATACAACTTATACTCACACGTGGCGTACATGGTGTGATGTTCGTAAATAAATCATATATTTGTCTTGAACGGTAAAAGAACTCAATAAAATATCTATGACTTCCTGTCTATTCTACAGTAAAATTGTCATACGGGCATCTCATCACTAGTGCCTAGGTACATCATCATAATGTTAATTTGTAATCACTATCTTACACATATAAAGTATATAATACCCAGCTCCAATAAATATTAAATAGTGAATTTAGTAGTTAATCCAAACAGATTTCAAACCTAAGACCATGTATGGACGGTTGTCATGGTAACCTCGATAGAGACCGTGTGAAGATTGATATCGCTTCATTTTCCCAAAAATCTAATGTACTTTTAATAGACGACCTAAAATCTGTGGTCACACGCATTACCGCTCTTGAATTGAAATAAAAGGTCTTGTCCAAACCTTTTTGACCATTAAAATGCGTTTAGTGAGCCTTCTTTCATTTTAATTCAGAAAGGTATTCAATGCCTAGTGGTCGGTGCCGCCTCCGGCCATTGTGACTTGTTTAGGATAACATACATAATGTACAATGCTTTAGATCAAACAATTGCTCTTGCTTATGCCTTATTTTATTATGGTAGCTCAAGGCTAAGGTCTATTATTATTTTTTTCTTTACACAACATAAAATTAGTTAACTTATGTGCTAAGTGACTGCTATTATTTAACATGGCAATAAATACGTCATGTGATTTACTTATTTATGTAGTCGTTTTAATGCCCGTTTTTAAATGTTAATAAATCATTATTTGTTCATCAAGCTAATATAGCAGAGAATATAATCTAAGAAATGGGCCAAAGGGTCACCCTGGGAAAATACTCATTAACTATAATTAGTACGATCACTACCCTACAAAGCTATAGACAGCAAAAGTCTTCTTTCAACACCATTTTTATAACTGGGCTGATAGTAAGTAGGTACTTATAGACACCTGGCAACGTAACCTTGCTACAGTTCAATTTGATGACCCAAAGCTTTAGAGTGGACCTGAAGTTAATGTAAGTTGCAGAAGCCCTATACGGGATAATGCCACCATATTGGAACCACGTGGACTTACCACTCTTTGTCCTTACTTTCTTTGTATGTTATTACCTTTTGTTTTATTATTCGTGTTGTGCACGACTACCTTAAACCCCTTATAAAAATACACCCCATCTGCCGCAAAACAGTTTTGACACCTGCTTCACGTTCTAGTGAGCACCAAAATACGAACCCATTTACAGAAACTTGTTCCCGGAAATACAGCGTCGTTCCTGTTTTATCCATTCGAAGCCCTGTCTACGTACTCTAAATTGAAAAGGTGTTATGTTAGGGGGTTCCTGGTTCGATTCCGGGTAGACATCCAAATTATGAACTAAGAATTATGTACTCGGTCTAGGTTTTTATATATTATTTAGCACATGTTTTATGGATTCATTCGATGGTTGTTTAAAATACATGAACCGATTTTGATGAAATTTTTGCTTCTGATTAATATTGTAAGAAGTAAAGTTACTTAGCTAAGGCGTGGGTTAGAAACATTCACACAAGTAAAGAATAAGAAGTACCTACCTTAATTAGATTATGTGACCAGAAATTTAAACATGATGATAATTTGGTGTTATTAAATTATACGTAGATAGATTTCATTTATTAATTTAATTGTTTGGAAGTAATAAATTACCTAATTGGAGATTTACGAAATCTAATTCATTAAATTACTATATAAACTACATTATAAAAAATGTTGAAATGTATAACAAGTAATAACAAAGTTTGTTTACATTAAATTAATCTATTTTTATTAGTTATTACATAGACATGAACTCAGTTAAATTACGTTACAAATGATTTAACATCGTCATATAACTTGGAATTTTAATTTTATGACCCTTATGGTGAGTCCCACACACGTCATAACTCACACATCCATCTGTATAGAAAAGAGTCGTCATTTTCGACGTAATCATATTAACAGTAAATAGTAAAGTCATATTATTGTGTAAAACCGTCAAGCTTTTTATCTTTCAATCGATTCGGTTCAATAGTTTCGAAGATTAGTCTACCTAGATAGGCTGAAAAATATTTTATATTGACTATAAAATTAATAAAAAATAAATCAGGTGGCACTTAGGTATATTGAAAACCATGATAACATGTCGAATTTTTTTTTAATATTTCTAACTAAAACTGTAACCTTAAAATTATAGAGAAAACTTTATTTTTTCGTGTGTACTTGTATGTATTTCCCAAGACCAACGTCGCTAGAAAGAAAAACGACAAATTGTGATTTTATAACCTCACACCACAACGTCATGTTCGATCTTTAAAGCGACCGCGGGGTACAAAGATCCCATGACAGTACCTGGTACCCGATACAATGACGAATCATGCCCGGTCCTTGACCTCTCAAGGTCTTAGCCATTAAACGAACGAATGCTTTTATATCACGGTATCTACCACAGTCTTAATTGAGTTTTTTGTTGCGCAAAGATTAAGCTCTACAAATAGAATATTACGCGTTAACCGCTGATTGCAAAGGTGGGAAGGTACATTACGACATGGTACGAGTGTTGTTAATGTTAACTACATTTGGTCGGAAGAATGTCATTGTTAACACGGATAGACAGACAGCCGTCGCTTACAAATGCATGCCTTATTATGACGTCCATCTTCAGTATATTAAAATAATAAATCATTTGAAACAAAAATGGTAGTCATTCGCATTGTAATAACATAAACATACTTAATTGATGAATAGAAACGCACTGACAAAAACGCTTTTTATTGGTGTTATTCAGGTAAAAAAAGTATGAAATAAATAAAATATGACGAACAACAATATACATTTTAAATCACATTATAAGTAATATAATACACATAAAGTTAACGCGATAACATTGAATCCAATAGTCTTAGAAGACTAAGAAAAGTAAAAATAATATACATATTAGCACATTTTACTACATATTTAATAGTTGTGTAATTGACTCAAGTCGACGCGGCTTAGCACTAGAGGAACTTGGTAGAAGTCAAGTTGTAAAATGCGTACGCGAGCCAGTAAAGTAGTAATTAGTGTAAAATCTTGTAATAGGGTCTCAGTGGTCCAGGCGGTTTTTGTAGGGTTGACATAGTGCCGAGTTAAGATTAACTATTTAGTGCTTTTTGGGAAAATGATCTGGTGTCTGGACATATTTATTTTTTGAACTGTAAAAAGATTAATGCGATATTAATACACAAAGAAAGCTCTAATGTTTTGTTTCGATTTTGTAAAATTTTGCATATTGTATTGTGATTCTAATAGGTAATTAGAATTATTTATTGATATAAGTTTAAAATACTATCTTGTATTTAAGTGTTCTGATAAAATAACGGTCATTTCCTAAGAGTGCGAGTTAAGCTTATAAACTTAACTTGTTTTTTAAATACATCATTTTATTCTTAGTAACAGTATATATTTTTGACTGTTTACCAAAATGACATAAAATGTATTGATTGTAGTTTGCCATGTATGAATTACATTCTACTAAGCATTCGTCCGAGACTTTTTGCTCAACCCTCGCCCGTCAACATAATGGTCCTTGGGACCGGAGCTCTAACGACCGCTATTTATTGTGTGAACAGTCCCCGTAGGTGTCCATTTGTTGCGTGATGAGCGCATTTCTCCTTTTTAGGGTTCCGTACCTCGAAAGGAAAAACGGTACCCTTATAGGATCACTTTGACGTCCGTCCGTCTGTCAAGACCCTTTTCTCAGGAACGCGTGAGGTTATTAATCTGAAATTTATATGAAATACTCAGGTTTTCTGTCTCTTAGAGCGAGCTGTGAAAAAAAAACAAAATTTTAAGCCAACGCAAATTTTTAGTTTCATTGTGTAATAAAAATATTCTTAATATTTTTTTACTTTATCTATTGAACCGTAATAGATAAACAGTTCTATGCTATGATAACAAATTCGAAAAAAAAAAAAACGAAAATTTGGTGGTACGGAACCCTCCGTGTGAGTTTGACTCGCACGTGGCCAATTTTTCAAGTGCTTTCATACCATGCACATTGCACATGTCAAACCAGTCGGTTTGACGTGCATTATTAAGAGATTTGCTGTTTGCACGTCTCAATGAGGAGATTTTATGTTCCGTTGCGAATTGTCTTTTGTTTTCGGTTACCGTAGGTACTAAATATTTAGGGGTTTTGTTATAGATTTGTTGTTTGAAACGTTTGTCGTGGGTATTACATTAATTGCGGTTATATAATGAAGGTTTTACAACGGTCATATATCAGAACTGTACGTGTAACAACTAAACGCAAAAGTTCCATCATCGCATATATTTCATTACTGCCGTACATGTTCATGTACATGTACCCATCAGGTGTACACAACAGTGCATTCTGGACTCTAGCACCACTGTACGTGTATACTGGTATTTTTGTACGAGTTTAAGGTGCAACAATAGTAAATATTAGGCGAGGTGTTTATCTATATCATACATAAATACCTCTAAAACTTAACCTATATTCTTTGCAAACTTAACGTCCCATTTTAATATAACGTCCCATTTAATTCACTTCAGTTATTAACCTGCAACTTAAGTAATAACACCGTTTTGTGAACAACATATTCGCTTTTGTTGAAATAAACAGACTTCGGTCTGTTAAAACAATTCTGACTACAGTATTACTAACGTGCATTTACATTCTATCTTTGTTATGCACGGTAATTCCTTTGGTTTCAGCTATTCGCTACATAATGCCGTATTTAAGTTTAAAGTGGCTTTTAAATAATTACACACTTGACACACATTAATGTTGCTATGCTATTTCGTAAACGACGCTGAATTATATTTAAATTCACAACTGAACATGATTGTTTTTGTAATAACACGCACATATCCAAATACTAAGCAATGCACTTCTAATATTATGCTTTCATACGTATGAAAAACTTGAGGAATTCGCACCAAACCATTGATTAATTTGATAAAAAATACATATATCAATACTAAATATCGCACTATTATGATGTTTTCATACGTATGAAAGACATCAGGAATTCGCATAGAATCATTGATTGATTTGATAAAAATCGAGTACCTATCTACACTAATATTATAAAGAGGTAAACTTTGTTTGTTTGTTTGGTTGTAATGAGTAGGCTCAAAAACTACTGGACCGATTTTAAAAATTCTTTCACCATTCGAAAGCTTCATTATCTACGAGTAACATAGGCTATATTTTATATGAAATATATTTGATAAATAGATTTTGAGGTGGTACAAAGTTTGCCGGGTCAGCTAGTGTATGATGAAGGTCATGTCGTAACGAGCAGTCTTTGTCAGTCTGTATTAACGAAATCTTAATTCCATACTCATTCTGGAATTCGGTTTAGAAGTAGCAAACTAGCATGCAATTACCTGATGGAAAGGGGCCACTCCGCCTATGGAAATTTCTACTCCTAACAAGATCAGAATCTCCTACCTGAGCTTGGCCACAGATGCGTTGCTACTGCTGAGGATTGTACCATTGTTATTAAAGTAAAGATAACACATTTACAAAAGATTCAAACATTGTAAGAGGTATTAAATTATACTTCATCTTAAAGCTTTCAACTCAATGTTATATTGGCCCCATTCTAGTCCTGACATCGCCTCCTCAGCCAAACATCGTGGGATCGTGTAACGACATCGTTATACAAATGTTCATGTTCATTCAAAAGGGATTGTGCACATTTCGAAACCAAAATTTAATGCTTCCGTTTACAGCGGTATGATTCAGGCGCGCGGACTATTGTGCGGGCTAAATATATCGAAGTTTCCATCGAGTGGAACGGACCAGTTGCTTTTGGAGTACCATCATTATGATGATAATTCCTTAGATATATCTTTTGGACCGACAGCGGAGGGCTGTTTTTGGAGCATATACCTATCATTCTTTGGTACAGTTAATGTTAAAATCGGTCAAGCCGTTTGCCCTATTTTAACATTTTTGCGGTGTCGTTGGATTTTTCCTAGCAGCGAGAATTACATATATTTTGTTTATAAAACATACCCTTTTGTATCTTTTTGAGTACATGCTTTTGTGTTATATCTGAACTGAAGGTTCGAATATGATTCCATAAAAAATAACATTTACTTTACGACATTTCAATACTTTAGTGCAATAAAAGTGCTAGTAGATAATAATACCTAAATACTCGAATATAAATAGTGGAACTATCCAATAATTCGTTAATAATAATTAGCTTGGCTCCATCGAATTCCGTGACTAAATCACTCAAGTTCTCAGTTCATGTTGATTAGTAAAAAAATATTACGTTTTTAATAACAGTAGTTTCATATAACTGTTATTTAACAAACTATGTAGGAATGACAATTCATGGTCATTGTACTAGAATAGTATGCAGAAAATTTGGGTTTTGGTCTGTTTAGGCAGATATGTAAATGAAGAATTTAAAAACTTTTGCGTGAAAGTATACGTATTTGCACGTTGGACATATGCAAGTTACACATTTGTCGTATGACATTAAATTAGTATTAAAGATTTTTACAGCTATACGAAATGCCTTCAAGTTTTAATATTTTCCGTTTATTTTTTCTTCCCGTTATTTTTTTTCTTTCCGTTTATTTTTTTCCGTTTATATTTTCCGTTTATTTTTTCTTCTTATTAGGTACATATTCCTACTCTTATAAAGAGCGTGTCCATATCGATAGGTAATGCAAACTCCATACGAACACAAAAAGAGACAGCTGCCACAAGTAACATGTACGTGGGAGTGAACCCATTATAACCAAAGACATAAAATAATATCTACATTTTAAGGCCTTAGTCTTATTCAGAATCCGATCCACACACTACAAATATACCGTCACAGTTTTAACCGTAACTTAAAATGTTTACTATGCATTCAAGCGACCATGTTTTCTAGGAAAACGTTTGATATCCACTTGGATAATGCCAGCAACTGTGTTTAAACATCGACAGGGCAATAAAATCTCGGTTTTAGTGGGATTACTACAAACATTATAAAACTACACAAAAATATCCCTAACATAAAAGCTAGCGAGTTCGTAGTAACGGCTTTACTTCTCACGTTTATTTTTCTATACTAATATTATAAAGAGGAAAACTTTGTTTTGTATGATTGTAATGAATAGGCTCAAAAACTACTGAACCGATTTTAAAAATCTTTCACCATTCGAAAGCGATCCACGAGTAACATAGTCTATATTTTATAATAATATGAAATATATTTAATAAATTTATTTGAGGCGGTACAAAGTTTGCCCGGTCAGCTAGTCGTAAATAAAACTGTAAATTTAATTAATATGTAAAGCACCCTCTATCGCATCACTTAATAAAAGCAATAACATAAAATGTAATGGGCTAATTAGAATAAAGTTTTCAAAATATTTTCTATATCATTAATTAAATCGAAATTTATTTAGCATACGAGAAGAGTCGTATTTTAGATAATGTGAATAATATAATATGTTTTATTAATTAGAAATTCAGTATATTATTAGTTAATTAATTAGCCAGCATAATATAATATGTATTATTAATTAAACATTCTGTATATTATTAGTTAATTAATTAGCCAGCATAATATAACAAGTATTAATAATTAAAAATTCAGTATATTATCAGTTAATTAATTAGCCAGCAATCTTACTATATATCGATTTTAAATTTTATTACAGTCACCATTAACTACTTCTGTCTATAAAAACAAAAACGCGTTGACGACAAAAATCTTACAAGCTCAAAACTGGTTCCATTAATTGTGATTGTGTAATTATATTTTTGCAATTAACGTCATAAAGACGTAATAGTGGCTAATAAAGCGGTTCCCATCTTTTACCCCAGTTCATGATTCTCATAGTTATACAGGTGTCATAAACATATGATATCTATCTCGAGATTCTTGAGATAGATTCTAGGTACTCGGAACTAATGGCGAACCACAGGTGTGGGGACGCCAGTCAACAAAGTTCAGTGCTCCTTCAACGCTCTCACGACGAAAGCGAAATCTGCTCTAGTACTCAATTATTTCGTCTCAGTTTCCAACGGATCGTAACATCGTTTATTATGACAACATTCTTTAGGAGAGTAAGAACTGGAAGGACCGATAATTAGCGCGCAGTGAATACATAAAAAAGCAGTGATAGCCTAGTGGTTAGGAAACTCGGCCTCTCGATCGAGAGGTCCGCGGTTCAAATCCCAGGCATCTGATTTTGACCTCTGATTTTTCGAAATTATGTGCGTATTAGAAATTAATTATCACTTTGCTAAAACGATTTAGGAAAATATCGTGAGGAAACCTGCATACCTGAGAGATTTAAAAAAAATCTCAAAGGTATACCAATACGCACTTGGCCAGCTCGGTGGCCTATGGCCTAATTCATGGCTATTCTGTCCCGTGCCCAGCAGTGGGACAACAATGGGTTGATGATGAAGTGAATTCATTTCCGATCCAATTATCTGGTACAAGTTGATCTGAGAATAGCATTATTGAGCGACTTCCAGGATTATTTTCGGAACTGAGAACCCAGTTCCGTATTAGAAGCGGCGGTCGGTACCTACCTGTTTGGAAGCGAAAGCTTTATGCGCCATTTATTTCAAACAAAACATATATTACAGGATAAAAACTGTTTTTGTTTCGTAGCCATTACTTTTATATTTCATCTGTCTGTGTACTAGCCGTATGCATTAATTCTAAAAACTTACTTACTTTTATAGGTTTTTCACGACTGACGTTCCGTAACACCAAATGTTCTTTTTATTTTATTTTAAGTGTTTATTATATATCATATCAGCCATAGAAGTACATGCATTGTGACAATTGGAACCGTCTTCCTATTATGGTTCAATAGATAAAGGGAAAAACGCCGAAAAATGGCGGTTTCATGTATGGCCGACACCCATTTCTTTTTAGCCTTTATTTTTGAGTATTTGTTGTTATAGCGGTCACTGTTATACCTAGGTACATAGTTTGTAAATATTTCAAGCGTCTATATTATGGTTCAAGAGGTAGAGCCCTGTGACAGACGGACAGACAGTGTAAGCTTAATAATAGGGTTCCGTTTTTATCTTTGGGTACGAAACCCTAAAAACTACTTCCATTCATGCAGACCTACATAGCTTTACAAGTACTTATGTCCATTTGTAGTACTTAGTATTCGTCACTGGTGACGTAACTAGGTCTTAAAAGTAAAATGACTTCATCAGCACCAAACAGGCGTACCGACATTTCACTTGATTACGTATTCAGCATATCCACTTAACACGAGTAGGCATGTTATGTTGAAACATCATACATTTGACATGGAATTCCTGCTTTCCGAATGTCACAGGGCCGACTAACTACGTAGGTAACTATTAGCGAATTCCTCCACTCGTAAGATATAAATATAAGTATTTTATGTTTAAAGGATGCAACTTGTAAGCGGAATTTAGTATTCAATAGACCACACTACTGTATTTCTATCTATAAACAGCATAATTATTCTGGGTTGAATGGTGTGGTGAAGAATGGATACTTAAACAAATCATTCCAACTTAGATTTTTGGGATAGCACCACCAATCTCGGATAGGAGTTTGATACTATTTCGAATTAATAGTTATTTAAGAGCGGCAATTATTGTGTCCGTACAAATTTTCAAACTATGAAATGTTTTGCCTACCTAATATCGATAAACAATATAACAATTCAATGGTCATACTAGACATAGTCATATTTCGATCCAACGGGCATAGGTAGTAGTTGTAAAGTATGCTTGTTTGTTACTGCCATATCACAAAAAGCTCCAAAAAAGTGAGTTTAGAACAGTGCGGCAAAATTAGCGCATTATTTATAACGCGCCCCCGCAGTCAGTTACTCCACTAATAGTTTCTAACTTCGTAAAACTTTCTATGGACTGCACTACATTTTTCGGCCATAAATAAAATATAAGGTATTTCTGTTAAAATAAGTACTAGTTATACCTATTATTTGACATTCTTGCTCTGTTTATTTTTATACTCGGCACTGCACGTTTCTTGGTGTAACAGTTTAGTCAATACGACTTTTTAACCCTTCTATTATGACCACAACCTTGCTATAATTCAATTTCCATCTTTTTGCCTGAACGAACGTGAGCAGTTATTAGAGCAAGGCGTGCTATTGTGCCCAGTTATCGCTAATACACGTTTCGAGAAAGTGGTATAAATCAGCCCTTCTCTTTGTTTTATTGTTGGTCCTGACAACGCAGTTTGTATTCCGCCCGCGCAAATTCGAGGGGAAACGCGGAAATGTTCGTGTACGTAGCGTAGGCAAATTTTGCACGATACCGCTGCCCTTAGCTTTCTAATTACTCAGCAGGTGTTCTTGCGTTTTCTAGTAATTTATGTAACTTAATGTTGGTTTAACCCGTTGTGCCATGCTTGTTTTTTTTAAGTAAGGGGGATTAAAAACAGAAATTATTATAAATTATAAATTATTTGTCTTATTTTACGCTAATGGCTTTGTTTTTTATAGACAACATTTTCCACTTAATATTCTACATTATTTTTCGACGAAAATGCAGTGCATCTGATGGTAATGTAATGATAGCGAAATAGTCAACTATGTGCCTGCTGCTGCTACATCTCATATTTAACTACTAGTAATCTATTAAAGTTGAAACATAAGCATAAATCTTAAGCTATGACATATGGATACTGAAATATTGATAAAATGGGAGCCTCTTTGAATTTTTGCCTTATATAATAATAATAAATAAGTAGGTACCTAAAATTCCAAATTGTTTAAATTAAAAAATGTGGCAAATGCAATTAAATGCAACACTTAAAGTTGTTGAACTCCGAGTCGTTTTGAGGCGAACTCGTCAGTTAAAAATACAAAACGGTTAAAATATCCGCTTTAGCTCGTTTTCTATTAGCGGAGCGAAAACTTTTAATAATATCGCACAATAACTGTTTATGCGGTAAAAAATATTTGTATAACTTTTTCAAGCGTGGCGTCTTATAAATCATTAACCATCAAGCTGCCATAACTGACCTATTTTTCTACAAACGTACAAAAAACAGTTTAGATTTTTTTGTATATCTATAGTCATTAAATACGCCGCTTGTGAGCAGTTTTTCACGTTCGTTTTTATCTTTTACGTGAATATTGTAAATATTTCCTCGGTAAAAGGTAGTTTATATCACAAAAAGCAAGTCAAAATAGTTTTAAGCCGTTTCCAATAGATTGATAAAAGGTAGGATTGTAATATAAAGTGGCGTTTCTCTCAAGGGTTATGACTATTAGCTTAAAAATAGCGGTTATTCTATATTCATAGACAAACACATCAGTTCTCTATCATGTATATTTATAGCTATTATTGTCATCGCATAACGGTTATAACGGTTACATTTGTAGGTGCCCTCACCCTATTTTTTGTAAATTATTTTTATTGCAACCGTAAGCGTGGGTAGGGTAAAACGGTGCCGAATTAAAACTGTAAATTATGTCAACTACACTTAAATTTACTATTTTCAAAATTTAGGGCATAATAATGTAAAAAACACGTTAAAAAGCTCCACATTTTGTACCTAAATGCATGTATAAAAGTCGATGTAAAAATTGTACAGAAAAGTCATTTAATTTAGGACAATTGGTTTGTGCTATTAAAATGCTCCAAATTTTGTTTGGCGATGAAATTTAAACCTTTGTTTTGTGAAGTCGATGTAAAATTGTTAAGAACATTCGGTTCCTTCCAGATAAGTGTACCTGGCTCACAAGAGGGATGTCCCGTTTCAAATGCATCAGTTTTAACTTTTAAGATAATCTGATCCATCTCGGACGCTAGTAACTAGTGGTACGGGTCATACTAGCATTGCATGCTTATTCTATTAATAGGTATACCTTGGTATTATGAGCATCACAAGTATGCAGTTTAACAGGTCACAAGCTATGGCGCGTGGTTCCGCACTCCTGCACTAGATTTTCCATTTAACAGAGGATCTCTAAATACTTTAGGCATCACAATAGTCGTGTGCTTTTCCAAGTCTGTGTAAAATATCATAAGTTTCTTCGACTGTCCATACATAATAGACATAAATCTTAAAAATACCAAAAAACAATTACGAGCTTTGTATTTTCTGAGGTATTATTAGTTATTTAATCGTTAAGTGGGTTATGTAATCTAAAGACTTGTACAAAGGTAGGACTTTTACGCCGCCCATGTATATCTGTAATCAATCTCAATTAGGATTAGAGTGCTAAGATCAGTGACGGATATGTTGCTTCCCTTGAGGACTAAGTTGGATACTTCGGGAGTATATCTGCTTTGCAACATTTCCCTACCCACACTCATTCTCACTATCGCTCAATTTGACTTCTTAATAGAAAATTTCATTTAGTTTCTCGTTGCATTCTTTATTTTATATGAATAAAATAATAAATAAATAACGTTGCACCGGATGTCTCCAAGACTTTACCCTGTCTTATCGGCCTGGAGATAGCGATGTAATTCATCATGTTTATTATCCACGTCTGCTTTCATATTCCAAGGAAGCCGGGTACCGGTACAGAAAACAATCTTTCTTCGTCTATGTTACGTTTATATTAGCTCCGTATGTCGTGTATTTATTTTATAGTCAGGTTGTATATAGTTTGAAAATAAAGAGTAACTATCCTGCCGAAGAAGGATCTTAAAAGAGTCAGTACAGTACCAGGCCGTAAGCAACAAGCAGTAAGTAAATTAAATCAAGGTATGTTGTAACAACTCTTAATATATATTGCACTAGGGTGCGTCGAAAACTGCGCTATACAGATCCGAAGGAAACCGAATATGGCCGATGGTCTTTATTTAAGATAGTCTTTAGATATAAACGTTTAATTTTTTTTATCTGTTTTCTGATACCCATAGTAGATTTCTTAAGATATCAATACCTAAACGACGTTTTCAATATAATTGTGAGGACTCACTTCCAGATAGAAGTCCCTTTCATTTATAATGCCCGCATACGTGACGCATGTGTCCTTATGAGCGGATGTCTTCAGGACATTATGAGTGATAAGACTAGGTTATCAGTCCGTTATAATTTCCTTCGTTGTCTAGGTAAACGACCGACAGGACACACACCTTATCAGGATGCAGAATGCGTTCAATACTTGCGTCAATTGATAACTATTGATTTATTAACATTAACTGTATCAGAGCAAATAAACAGTAGTGCTTGTTTACGAATTGTTTGATATAATACAATGTATTAAACTAAGAATGTACTGGAATATTTCGACCACAAAAACGAAGCATGATTCTAGATACCAAGGGACTTCCAAAATAATTTGGGAAGAAAAAGTTGCGTATTTTTCACGCCAAAAACGGCCTGATCCGACGTGCGTATCCCTGTGGGGTGCGACGTAATAGGGTGGTTCTGTCGGCACAAGCAACTAATAAGAAATAAATTGAGTTATGGTAGGTGGTTACGTGATGTGTAATATACTTTCTTTCTCTGCAGTTTTGATTTTCATACACAAGTCGGTAAATAATAATTAAGAAGAGAAAGAAGTTGAAAGGAAACAGTGGAGTTGTAAACATTTTTCGCGTTTTATTTTGCCGCCAATAACAGACTGCATTATTCACATATTAAGTTCAAACTTCGGCACATCTTTGGTTTAGTTGTTCATCTCCAGTGGTACCATTGCCACACTTCTTTCCGCGTAATAACATTAATGATAAGCGTTGCTGTGTTTTGTTTTAAAAGGTGTGATACGAGGGATATACTCGTACTTTTACAAGGCATTCCAACTTAGTATTACCCCTAAATAATAGCGGCGCATCTGTGGCTGACTTCAAGAAGGAGTTTGCTCTTATCTACAGTCGATTACAGATTTCCATTTGCGACAGTTGGCATCATCAGGTGTACTGCAAGCTCGTCTGCTATTCCTATATTATAAACTAGCAGACGCGGCAAACTTTGTACCGCCTCAAATTTATTTATTAAATATATTTCATATGAAATATAGCCTATGTTACTCGTAGATAATATAGCTTTCGAATGGTGAAAGAATTTTAAAATCGATCCAGTAGTTTTTGAGCCTATTCATTACAACCAAACAAACAAACAAAGTTTTCCTCTTTATAATATTAGTATAGAAAAGTCATATAAAATGTTTCAATCCTTGGGGTAAAAAAGTATGCAAACGTAATATGGTAGTTCACTATATCATAGGTGGGCACCGACACCGCAACTTACTAATAAGTTGAAAAGCGATCCGCCTGCGGTTTGTGTGGGTTGCTTTCCCTTTTAATGTCACTTGTGAGTTTGAACTTTACTACTATTCAAGTTACAGTACTGGTAGCCGCTTCGCTTAGCGTAGTCATCGTTATCATGCTTTATGTAACTGCTATGTTATGTAATTCGTAGTGTTTATTTAGTTGTACTAAAATCAACATTCAAACAATTCGTCAAATAGTAAAGGAATAATGACATCTATGGGTACTTCTTCCTGTGTTCAAACTCCTTTCCACATACTGGTATTTGTCTATTTCATTAACAAGTCGTTTTCAATTACTATATTTTCTTAAACGGGAAGAAAACATCGTGAGAAAGTGTGAGTGTCAGTGTAGAACTGAGTTTTTAAAAAAGTATTCAACGGTGTGTATAGTCGATCAATCCATTATTATACAGCGCGGTTGATTATGGCCTAAAACCTGTATACTATATGCTCTGAGAGCAATGGGAGGACAGTATTAGATTGACGGGTAACAGGATAAATTTACAAATTCTTAGTGTTTACCGAAAGTATATAATAAACTCCCGAACCAAACATACTCAAAGATCCAAAGTTTTAACTGTCATCACCGTTAAGTTTTATTGAGTTGTTTTAAATCCCTAATGACGTTCATCTAAGGACATAATTCAACTAGATCCACATAATTAATCATGCAACAAACCGTCTTATCTGAACGGTTGAAATTACTCTAATCCCGTTAATCAATATGCAGACAGCTGAAGGGAAGGATGTTATCTTAAGTAAGCCCGATCGGGGCGAAGACAGAATTTTAATTAATATGAGAGAGATCGCCATGTCGTAATTAATTCGTGTTCTTGTAGGGATTAACTCTGCTCGAAATATAATATTAATGTTGATGTAATACTTTCCTTCGTTCAGGAATTTCAATTAACTTAATTTCTCGTTAGTCAAACGTTTAATTGCTGCTTTACGCGGCTGACCGCCTTATTCTTATCTCTACATTTTATAAAATTAAAAATGCGTAAAGCTTATCTTTGTCCCCTTTACAGATAAGACGTTTATCATATAAGATAAAAGATCTAAGTTATTTGTGTTCCAAAATAAACTGATATATCCGGATAATACAATAAAATAAACAAAAAGCGTAGGTTTCAACGATACTCAGTTTGGGATCACGCAGAGTTGACCAATCCCTCGTCCTATGTAAACACTATAAAATTCGAATAACTTTTTACGTCGGAATTTTGGCACGGACGGACAAACCCAAGGATTATAGCCCAAGTTCAAACATTTACAGCATTTTTATTACATTTTCATTAAACGAAGCAGAAAGAACTCTTTATTGCCGATTTACTGTGAAGTTTCAAAATCCGGCAGCGACAACTGAAATCGTAATTTTTAAAACAATTTTAAATATAAAATATTTTTTAGAATTCTGCGTTGAAACTTGCATCATATTTTGTATTGGATGATCCTTGTATATTCTCATTAAAACAGGTTGTTTGTGAATACCCTACCCCTTAACCCAGTTCGTACGATGATTAAGTGCATGATAGTGCACTCATTTTTCTAGAGCTCCCATACAGCCATGGTTTTTATACATTAAAATATTATTTCGACGTTGAAGTGTATCCCTGTTTCTATAAAAAACATTTTTATGTTTTTTAATTATGGAGATTTCTTTGTTCACGATGGTTTGACTCATTGATTTGTTCTAATAATATTTCCTGAAATAAAATGCATTGTTTTTAAATAATGTATACAAAAAGTAGATGCAATGGTACTCATTAATAATGTTATTGTACTTAAGATATCAGAAGCTCTTACTATTTTACTGTCTTAGATACCTTCTTCTGCAGTGCTGCTATAAAAACCAAAACATGATATGGCTTGATTAAATTGATCTTAGATTATTTATTACTTACTTATATTTTAGCATATTGCAATTTTGAAAAAGTTGAAAAATTAATTAATCTACAATTTTAATAGCTTTACATAATTTTAATGAGGATAGTTCCCCCACATTTCTAGCTTCAGCTTCATAATTCTTGGATTTCTTGCGTAACTTCATTAACGCTAAACTTAACCCAAATCCTGTTTATTATCGCGATGTTCCGTACTTTAGCTGTTTGTGGCCTGAATGCACGGTCTAAAAAGATGAATGAACAGGCGTCAAAGGGTTTTGACTAGCTGTGAGAGCATTTGGGATACCTACTAGAGATACTTGTTTCAGATTGCGAGGATTTGTTAGCCAATGTTTACAACAGATAAACTCAAGTACTCGAGTATTATCAGACTAATCTTGTATGTTGACTATTGACTCTAAATTAAAGAAGTACTGTTTAACATAAACATACGAACGCCACGAAATTTGTATGTACGCAAATCCTGCCAAAATCAAATCTTTAATGATAAAGATAAATCGTTTAATAGGTACAAAAACTGTTATTCTCCCAAATCAAACACCACATAATAGGACGATAGTCCTCGTAAATGTAATGATGTCATTAGGGATACACTGAAATGATGCAGTTCGTGTTTTCATTTGTCAGAGGGTTGGTGTGCCCTCTATTTTGTAGCATAATGGCGTGAAACGTGGATAGCCCTGAAAGCCTGAAAGCTTCAGCCTTGCGGCTTTTTACAGGTTCAATCAAAGCTACCTGAACATTAGGAGTAAAATTTCTGACAAAAACATTTTTGGTACGATAATCTTTACAGTTATCATCATAATATCATAACGTTATCATGGGTTAGTCATAACTTCTATATTATTGTAATCCTAACATAACACTAATATTATTGAAAGTTAGGTTGTTTGTTAGTTTATTCTTCTTTGCCTTATATCATAACAAAGGCGCGGAATAACTTGACCTTTGCAGATAAATTGCTGAAGGGAACGGTAAGAAAAGGTAAGTCTTTTTTCGGAAACATATTTACTTCGACGAAAACCTTATTTCGTCGTCGTCCACCCATCAGAGTTATCCTTTACCCCT
The DNA here is from genome assembly GCF_041222505.1 of Epargyreus clarus. NCBI lineage: Eukaryota > Metazoa > Arthropoda > Insecta > Lepidoptera > Hesperiidae > Epargyreus > Epargyreus clarus. Next base: position 7,635,014 of record NW_027332211.1, read on the forward strand.
CTCGGTTTAGATCTTAGTAAGCTAAAATAAACTCGGCAAGGACCACTTCACACACCTTTGAGAACTTTTTTTATGACCTCTCATGCGTGAGGGTTTCCTCACGATGTTCTCCTGTAACTTTCATAGCAGTTAACGATTATTTTTAATACGCATATAACTTTTAAAAATCACATGATCCCCAATTAAGCAGAGTTTTCCATTAGACTATTGTAGCATTAAAATACTTTACACTAGCAAGAAAATGTAGAACTAAATTCGAAGCTCAATGTAAGCGCTATCAACCGACCAGTTATTATTAAATGGTCCATAAACATAACTTTTAGAGCCAGTTGTGTTTATACTAGTAATATGGGGCAACAAGAAGTTTAAACTGGCATGTGGTCTCCTGTTCAGTTGCAACAGGATGTGTCAGAGGAAGCTGTTAAAGTCTGTCGCAGGTGCGTTAACTTTAGTGCACTATAAATAGGTCTGGGGCCATTACTAATAATTACACCAGTTCGCATCTATAGGGCTTAGGTAGTTAATACGTCTGATGTAGGCTTAACAATGTTATAGTATTTCAAAGTAACTAGAATTTGGAAGCCACAAAAGTTGGAGTCAGACAAAGTCATTGGTACTTCTAATAATTATCTATTACGCAGCGTCTCGATCTAGTAATCATAATCCAGTTCCATATAAAGAGATCCTTTTAGTATTTTTTTCTACAAATAGAGATCCTTATAAGACCCAACGCCCACAAACCACGAGATCAAAGAACCAGAATCGATCAATTGCTCATTGTCGGCTTTGCAATTGAACTGACATACAATTTGTCTGATCTCGCAATGTGCCTGACACCTGTCAGTTGATCGTTTTTGGGCAACGTAATTGTTGGTAACGTTAGATGCCTTTGGTAGAGCAAAAAATGCGTTTTTTCGACAATCGCAAATGGGAGTTTCTACTTGATTATAATATGATCCTATCAAATACATTCCTGTAAAAAAATACCAAGTCGCTCAACACTTTCGCCGTAAAAGTGTGAAGAGCCGAATGAGTTCAGACAAATGACTCGATTCAATTGATGAACTGTATATTTTGATCTATGCAAATCTGAGAATAGTGTACCTACTTACTATGAGACAACTTGATTGATGTGGATCAAATAAATGAATAACTTTTTATTGGTATTCATTACAAAACATTTTATTTTAAAATATTCAAGATATAAGTCGATGAAGAGATTGAATACGGTTCGCATTTACTTTTGATCTTTCCTCATTATCACCTTTTTCTTTGACCATGGCATTAAAGCAGCAAACTTGCAAGCAATCAATCTTATGTTAAGTGGCCATTGTAGCCTATCGGCATTTATAATCGAGATTATGCTTCGAGTCTTAAGTTGTTTCATGAATATTTGCTAACCTACTTAATTGCAACTACTCCTAACTACCGGACTGGATGAAATGCTGCTAAAACAACTTGTTTTCGAACTACTGTTACTGTCTACTGTTGTTCTACTTGATAGAACACTGACTCTCAGAGTAGTAAATTTTATTTTTACCACAATATTTCCTCTTGATAACAAGGTGCTACGATACCTAGTAGGAAATAATCAGCCAAGAAATTAGTCGTGAAATGATCAGGAAAATTACTCGTTACTGGCATATAGAGACTAACCTATTTCGCTTCGAATGTTAAGTGATACGGGTCATATTTACCTACTATTATATCGATACCCAAGGCAAACAATGGATAACAATACAGATCCTGCAAGTAGCATATTGAAAGGGTAAGGGATTCAATTAACTGAATGGGTAACATTTCTGTTTATTAAAGGGGTGGCAGGTGGGTAGCGTTAGTTGATTAAACATTATGTTTCGTGGACCTGTGGTTGATAATGGGTTGGCGTGTGATTTAAAAATGAATAGGTAAGGAATAGGTGGGTTAAAAACCATACCAGTCAAATTGTAGATTACATTCGCCATGATTCTTAAAATTGGCGACATTATACGACATACCATAAAAGTGACGTACCTAACTAGTTACCTACGATGACTTATGTGTCCTTATCGAGATCGAAAAAAAACCGTATAATTTCAATTTTTCGATCTTACCGGAATTGGAGTAACCTTATTATAACCATAGATTATTATAAGGTTACTCCAATTCCGGTTCTAATTTATGATTATAACAGGCACTATAGTGTACCTACTACTACAGACTACAGGCTACGTCAATTAAAATTAGGCTTAACTATAAAAGCTAAAGTTAATTTTACAAGGAAAATAATGGATTTTGTATTTTCCAGTTTATTGGCAGTTGCACTGGAAGCGCGTGGTTTAAATAATATTTTAGATCAACGGATGCGTCTATTTTTTCAACTTCGAGGTGTAATTCGATAAATAGTCGTGAGTTAAAACAGTGATCGCTATCTGAAACTTAGCGGGCAAGTTGATGTACAGAAAATATCGATAGCCAGCTACTCGTTGCGGCAAAAAATAATAACAAACTATCATCTGGCCTGGAACCGGTTCCGCGCCGGCGGATGAGGCCGCTCCATAGACATAACATGCTTCCTTTTTATTGCTTGTGCAACAGGGATAAAGTACTAATGAGTTTTCAGAAATGCGGTTTCAAATAACCAGAAGCCTCGCAGATATTTCCTTTGCACTACAAGTACGGAAACTAACATTAGTATTATTATTCAAACACCCCAACGGTCTATGCAAACACGACTTAAGCACTGTATAATAAAATTCAAACAGAACAAAGTTTGCTTACCTCAACAAACGGCAATTAGTGCACCGGCAAAAAGTACAAACAAAAACAATGTCGTTGTTCGGGTCGGCGTGTCACAAAACTGGGATTCCAACACTGTTCCTACTTCCTTCGATTCAATTTATAGACGATTGAGTTGTTTACGTGTGTTTTTCTCACAAGTTTCACTCCACTTGCAGTCACAATGTGTGACGAAGAGAATAACTTCGGAACGCGAGAGCACGTGAGACGTAAGGATAGCGCGCGCGTTCGTTTACGACTGATGCTTGCTTGTTCGATGCGACTGTTTCGCGCGGTACGCTCGCTTGCAGGCCGCTCTGTCCCTGCTGCTCACGGAAAGGTTCAGTAGCACTACCATGAGTTTACAAAAGTATTACTCGCTAGCGACTGCGTAAAATAAATGTATGAAAAATTGTACAGCGCCTCTGGTGGTCACTCGTAGAACTAAAATCCGTAGTGTGAGCCACTACGTAACTCGATACGTAAAAAACCTATCGAAATCAAAGCGCTAGCTAATGTCATTATGATCTATTGCCATACAAATTCGGTCCCATGAGTCATTAGTTTGACAGACGTTGTCAAGAAATACCGTAACGATAGTAGTTATGTTATTCACAAGGAAATGACAATAGTTTTCTATTTACAATTTCTATAGTGGCGTTTCTATGCCAACTCATGGTAGTGCTACAGTACACAAGACCGACATTACAATCGAAGTATAAAATAAATAATAAAAGCGTGTTAAAATACTTTTCATAATACCTTTTAATTTTGATGTATAAGTTACTATTCTTATATTTTGATCAATTCAGGATATTGAATGTTGGAGAGAAAACGTCAATAAAATAGTTTGTTATTACCAGTGTGTTTCTCAGTACTAACATAAATTAACAAGAGAGTTAATATAATAATTGGTATATTTATTTATATCCTTTGTCATTTTAAGTATTTTTTCACTACACGTTAACTTTTCTGACGCAAATTAACGTGTGTTTTTGTCAATTAAAAACGATATAACGTACTTATTATAAAGTATTAGGATTGTCGCTCATGTGTAAGTAGCCTAAAGCTAAATGTTTGTCGGTGAGTCTACGAAGCCCTAGGACTGTCGGAGGGCGGGCGCGGCGCAAGCTTCACCATGAGCTTTGTACAATGCTTCCATCTGTCACTGGAATTTCAATTTGCAGTGTCGATTATCACGACTTAGTGAAAAGGGCTTCCTTGAAGGCATCTGAAATCCTACAATGTATCCGCTTAAATTGGTACACACTTATATAATAATATATATATACGTACTTTTAAACGTAAAATTTATAATTTTTTTATACGCCTTTTATTTTTATTAGGCATTGAAGCGTGCGTGTCATAAATTTTAGTTTCACAGAACTTTTTATAATTTATCGTGCAAATTACACATTTTCTTGTTTGCAAATAACATTTGTATCTATTAGCTTGTTCGGTATATTTCCTCGTTTCACCGAACTATCTCATTCATGCTTCATCCCTCAGACAAAAAAGCAAGACAACGCCTCGCGGAACATTGCATGAAGCTCAACATGCACTTTTTTAAGCGTTTGACGTCAGTACAACAACGTAACAACCCGTCCGTATATTTTCTTTGTACGCTATCGGAATGATTTGCATTGTATGTGTGTAAATGTACACTATCTTTTTGTAGGTGGTAAAGACTTTTATGCCTAACAATGTTAAGCGGTACTGTTTTCCGGTTTGTAGGGTGTGGTAAGGGAAAGGGATACATATCCGAGGCGTTCCTACTTAGTCCTGAGCTGTATTAATTGACTTATCTGTTGCCTCGTAGTACTTTTATCTCATCTGGGGTTGATCACAGATATCGATGGACGACAGTAGTTATTCATCAGCTGGACTGCATGCTTGTTTCCTACTTGAAAATTATAAAAAATCTTCTTTGTACTCAATCGGAACAATTTGCATTGTATGTAAATATACACCGTCTACATCAGCACATCTGGTGTTCTTTAATATTCCATTCAAAAGAGTAAAATCTATATTTTTGTTCTGAACTTCATTCACACAAATTTCACGGTTTCAAAACAGAAGAATAATATTGTATTTTTTTTTTACGAAACAAAAAGCTCCCAGACTATTTGCGTGTCCGCGCGTGTGGTACTGTGCTTTGTTGCACATGTGCACGCAAATCTTGTTAGGGATGGCGATCTGAGATCGATTAATCGAAGAATCGATCTTTTTGGGCCAAGAAAATCGATTATTATAAGCGATCTCCATCCAGCAATGGTTCGATTCAGTGAATCGATTTTTATCCTAGAAATTGTTGAATTTGTTATCTACATTTTTTGCTGACGGAAACGTATTTAACTACTTGTTTGGTCCTGATGACTTTTTCTTCGCTATCTTCGCTTTCTAGCTGAAAAGATCGAAGATCAATTTTTGGACAATCGAATCTTTAGGCTTAGATTTTTTGTGAATCGATTTATTACACTATGATTTGAATACACGAATCGATCTTTTTTGTAAAGAATCGCCATCCCTAAATCGTGTTATGACGTTCATTTACCACATGCTGCAAGTTAAACTCATCCATTACTGTCAGAAAATGCATTACTGTTATAACAAAACTGTTGAGTACGGGTTTGCAATAAAAACTCCAATTGAATTTTTCTTCCTGTATTTTCTTTTCTTGACCATTTACAATATTCTTCTATTTTCCGGAGCGTGTCGGACATCGTTGTTTTCATCTTCCAGGGGCCAGTTTATGTCCCCTGGAATTATTTTTTACTATTTTTTTTTTTTTTTTTTTTTTTTTTTTTTTTTTTTTTTTTTTTTTCCCCCTGGCATACCTGTGGTCGTGGTTCCTGCTGTTGTAGTAGGGCCGTGGTATGGGCATATGCCCGTAGTGGTATCATGTCTGGTGTTGTTGTCAATCCGATGGGGGCGGCACTCTTGAGTGCCGCGGTCTTCTTGAGCTTCTCAAGAAGCCCCGACGTCCGCCGGCGTGTCCCGCGCCAGGAGATCGCGCGGGAACGCCCTGCGGTCCGGTGGTCGAGCGTGGAGCGGCGCCAGATCCCGCAGATGCGGGAATCGCGCCGTGTCGACACGCTCGAACATCTTCGCGGCGAGGCGGCCAATGAAGTCGTCCAGACTCTCGACTCGTAAGTCCCTCTGGATGACTGCGTTCCTGACGTACCACGGCGCGCCGGCTACCTGGCGCAGCGCCCGCGATTGAATAACCCGCAGGCGTTTGCGCTGCGGTTCGCTCACGAGCGCGTACCAGGCCGGCGCCGCGTACGTCAGGCGGGGTCTTATGTATTGTTTATATATGGTGTTCTTTACACCCAGAGGGAGGCTCGAGGAGAGCACTGGACGGAGGAGGAAGCTGGCCGCCCTCGCGCTGGCGATGACGGAGTCCACGTGGGGCTTCATGGATAGCTTCCAGTCCAGGGTCACGCCCAGGTACTTCGCCCGGGCGGACCACTGGACGTCCAGTCCGTTGTACTTCAGAGTGGGGTCGTTTGGCGAAAAGCCGCCAATCCTGACCGCTTGGGTCTTCCCCACATTCACCGACAGTCTCCATTTGGAAAGCCAGTCAGGGAGGGCATCCAGGGCGCGTTGCATCTTCGACGCGGCGTGCTTGGAGTTCAATGATGTCGTCACATACGCCGCGTCGTCCGCGTAGAGGGCGAGTAGAGCCCCCCCTTCCGCCGGAATGTCGTCGGTGTATGTAGAGTAGCAGGTCGGAGACAGGCAGCTTCCCTGCGGGACTCCAGCTGCCACGGGGTGTTCATTCGATGGCGTCCCGTTGACCACCACTCTGAAGCTCCTATTCTTCAAGAAGCTGGAGATCACCTTGACGATACGCCTGGGCGCCGACGACTGCGAGATCTTGTAGAGCAAGCCGTCGTGCCAAACACGGTCGAACGCCTTTTCCATGTCGAGGAATACTGCACACGCTCTCTCCTTCTTATTAAGGGCAGCGGTGATGTGGTGCAGCACCCTCGACAACTGAAGAGTCGTGGAGTGTTCCGGCCGAAATCCGAATTGTTCCGGTCGGGGTGTGAGATGGGGTGTCATGTGTTGCAGCAGGAGCTTCTCGAACACCTTCGACACACATGATAGCAGCGTTATTGGCCTATAGCTCTCAGGATTCAGGGTGCTTTTCCCCTGCTTGGGCAACATGATAATGTGCCCAATTTTCCATGAGTGCGGGAATGTCCCCGTGCGCAGGATGCCGTTATATAGGCGCGTGACGGCCACCACCGTCTTCCGTGGAAGTTGGCGGAGCACCGTATTAGTGATGCCATCTGCGCCGGGAGCCTTTCTGGCTTGAGTCCTTTCAATCGCACGCTGGACCATGCTCGGGGAGAAGACAACGGGATCTTCATCTGGAGCTATAGGCTGTGCGAGGTAATCTTGGAGGTGTTGCTCGACTGCTGCAATGTGCTCCGTCGCTTGTGACGGGTTCGGCCGGAACTGGCGTTCTAAGTGCTCGGCGAAGATCTCTGCACGATCTTCCGCCCGGTATCGGGGCGTACCGTCCGCATGCAACAAGGGACGGACCGGGGCCGGGGAGCGTGACAGCTGGCGGCAAAGTTTGTGGAGAGAGGGCCAGTCATCATGGGCCTCCCCTAACCGGGTCTCCCATCGCTCGGTGGCATGCGCTTCCAACTCGACCTTGAGCTTTTCTATGGCTCGGTTGAGGAGAGTCTTCTGCGTCGGGCATCTCGTCTTCTGCCAGCTCTTCTGAAGGCGCCTTTTGTGTGCTAAGAGTTGGCGGATGTGGGGCGGCAGTGGTGGTAATACCCCACGCGCTGGTATCTCTGTTGTGGATGCTTCCAAGGCGCCCCGAATGCTGGCGGTGAGGTCGACCGCGAGTTGGTCGACATCTCCTCCCGTGCAGATGGGTCGAGTTGGTGTGGTGATCTCCAGTTGCTCCTTGAAGTGAGTCCAATCCGTTTTACGACGTGGCTTCAGTGGTGAGACTCTAAGTGGTGTCTTCGCCAGGACCAGCAGGACGGGAACATGGTCGGACCCCATGCCGTCTAGCAGCGACTCAGGTGCGAGCTGTACCCCTATTCCGCGGAGTACAGCTATGTCGATGACGTCCGGCGCGTTCGATTGACGGTCGGGGTAATGAGTGGGGCACTCAGGGCCCCTCACCTCATACCCGTGGCGCTCGGCGTCATCGAAGAGGCGTCGTCCGTTGGGACATGCTTTGCGGCTGTTCCACCCCGGATGTTTCGCGTTCCAATCGCCGGCGGCTATGGTCGAGTGCGGCGCGTCCAGCAGTGTGTGGACGTCGGCCAGCTCTAACCTGCCGCCTGGCGGCCGGTATACACTGAAGATCCGGAGCGGGGTGTCGCCGAAGCAGACTTCGATCCCGAGGGCCTGTATGCTGTTCAGTTGTTGTACAGGAAGGGGCTGGTGTATGACCCTCCTACGGACGAGCACCGTGAGCCCTCTGTAAGGGCTACCTGAGTCGTTAATCTCGTCCTGGCGGTATACGTTGTATCCTGGAATCTTAAAGAGGTCCGACGAGGACAGGAGAGTCTCGGAGACCAAAGCCACGTCGATGTCCTGTTCCCGCAGGAGGAGTCGGAAGAGCGCGGCCTTCTTCTTTAGGCCGCGGGCGTTCCAAAATAGTATGCGAAGGGGCTTACTATCCATAATGAGCGGACATACTCGCTATGCCGCTGCGGATAGCTGGCCCCGTGTCGTGGCCCTCACCCATAGCTGAGATCACTTGCTGCAGCATCTTTGTGAGGTCCTGCAGTACCTTCAACTGTTTACTGCAGGCCTCTTCGCTCACCCCCTGGCTCCGCTCTGATCTGCGAGCGGGAGCGGGGGTAGGAGCGGGAGTCTTTGATCTCGGCTGCCTCCTGGCAGCAGGTGCAGGTGCGGGTGGGGCGGCCGAGGGGGCGGCCTTTGCCTTCTTCCCCCTCCTCCTCCGACTCTTTACTTGAGCCCCGCGTGTCGTTGGCCCGTTTGCCGGGGCCATGAGGGAGCCCTCGTGCTGCTCCTCCACGGTCCGCGGCTGAACGGGAGCCACCGAAGGTTGCGTCCGTCTCTTCTCTGCCGGCTTGGCAGAGAGGGCAACCGTGCCAGCGCGCTTGTTTCGCGCTTCCCGCCGGAATACTGGGCACGAAGTGTGGTTGGCGGGGTGCGGTCCGCCACAGTTCGCGCAGGTCGCGGGCTCCTCCCGAGGCCTAGGGCACTTGTGGGCCGCGTGCTGCTCGCCGCAGCGCACGCAAGCCAAGTGCCGATGGCAATTGTGGGAGCTGTGGCGGAACTGCTGGCACCGGTGGCACTGGGGGGGTCCCTTCTTCCCGCGCCAAGCCTCTATCTTGATGCCGGGCATGCATAGCAGCTCTCTGACTGCATAGATGCCCGGCAGGAGGTCCTCTGTCCTCTTCAATATGGCGAGGAAGATGCAACCGGGCCGTCCTCCACGGGCCCGGATGGCGCGCACGTACTCTGGGACGTACCCCAGTTCGCGGAGCTCGTCCTGGATCTCCTGCGGGTCTGTGTCTGCTGGCAGCCCCCTGATGGCTACCCTCACACTCTGCTCCGCAGGCAGGGAGTAAGTAAACCAGCTGATGTTCTCCCGTTTCTCCAGGTCCGTTAGGTATGCTTGGATCAGCCGGTATTCCCCTATCTCCTTCGGGGAGAAGCGTACTCCCTGCCCGAAGGGGCGCGCGTTAGGTGCTCTACCCAGCTTCTCCTTGAGCACCTTGAAGTGATGGTGCCAGCTGGGGAGCTTCTCCACGATGAGCGGAGGGAAGCGGGACTTGGGCGGCTCTTGCTGGCCGGCAGAGGGGGCTGCAGTGGACGGCGATCTTACCGCTGCTCCCTGGGCTGCGCTGCTGGTGCTCGGCTGCGGCGACAAGGTGCGTGGCTGCGGCGGCGCGGCACGTGGCGCGCTTGTGGACGCAGACGCAGTCGCAGTCGCAGCGGGCTGGGCGGCGGGCTGGGCGGCGGGTTGGGCGGCGGGCTGCGTGGCGCCCGACGCTATCTGTAGGTCGGTGCGCTTAGCAGCGGTTGCGGGCCTTTGGGTGGCCTGCGGGATGTTCGACGGGCGTCGGGCGTCAGGGGCGCGCGGCGCTGCAGGGGTCTCCCTGGCTACAGGTGGCGGGCGCGGAGCACCCGCGGTCACCGCAGCGAAGGAGCTGGGAAGCGGCTTCGGAGTACCGCTAGGCGATGGAGTCGGCTCCGGGTCCGGGCGAGGGCCTGGGTCGGAGAAAATCCGGAGTACCCGGCCTCTCAGCCGCGGATCCCGGATGGTGGGGCGCTTGATGACCCTGGAGGCGGCTGTGGCGTCCTCTTCAGGGCTTCTTTGGCGCCTCTTCTGGGCCCGGTCGGCGCGGTAGCTGTCCCAGAAGTCTTGGACTGCTACTACCTCCGGACCGGGAGCTTTCTTAGCGCGGGTAGCCTCGATGATGAAGTCAAGGAGGGTATCCTTGACTTCATCGGGGGTGATGTCTTCCCGGAGGAGCTGCGACCTAACCAGCTCATCATACTTTAGTCTGGTGCCGGGAGAAAACTCCGACAGCCAGGCCGGGGTATGTGGCGGTGGGCGCTCGACTCCGGGTGGTGACGGTGTTGTTGCCGCTTGCACCGGGCTTACCGGCGTTATGCGGGGCGGCGGGAACGCCGGGCGCGACGGACGCGCGACGACCGCCTGTACAGGCGAGGGCGTCGGCGTCGGCGTCGTCGACCCTTGGCGACTGGATTCTGGCCCGCGGGGCCCGACTGGGCGCGGCGGGGCGGGAGTCACGGGGCGCGAGGGTCCCGGCAGCCGCGACGCGGATGGGGGAGTGCGCTGCACACCAGTGAGCGACTCCACCGATCCGTGCGTGGGCGGCGCAGGGACCCCCGACGTCGGGGTGGTGGCTCCACTGCTTCGTGCGCGGCTGGCGGCGCGCGCGGTCTCGCTCCTGCGCGTGCCGGAGCGACCGCGGGCGCGCGATGACTCGCGCTGCGGCAGGGGTGGCGCGGCTGGGCCGCGGGCTTCTTCATCCTGGGGCATCTCCCCTCGCTGTGCAGGCGCCGCACCCCCTAAGGGTTGCGGCGCGGGTGCGGTTGCGGCAGATGCTCCCCTCAGGCGATGTTGTTGCCGGCTCTTTCTCTCCCAGATATTCTAAAAATATGTGGGTAGAGAAAGATTTCTTCAAAGTGGTGCACACGAGCGAAGTTGTATAGATGGCGCGAGATGCAGCAATCCGCGTGTCGGACCATATTTTTAGCCACCTTAAGTGGCAAAGTGAGTGTTACAACCGACGGGGGGCTAACGCAGCAGTCGCTCTTATTCCCGTCTCGCTCACTTCCTATAGCCCACTCTTTCTAACACGCTATCTCGCTCATACATGTACCTCTCTTTCTATCCTAGGGGTTTTTATATTTTTCCTTTATTATTTACATAAAACTTATTTCTAATACATAACAAAACGTAATATAACATAAACCTTAACTAAATAACAATTTATGCATTTAAAAAACAATTTATAATCACAACTTAAGACTATTTTATTCGCCGTCCGCAACAAAAACAATTTGAATGGTTACCGTCTTCGTGGGAATGGTCTACGTTATTTCTGTTTTCTTTTACATTCATATGTATAATATTTATGCATGCACATTATGCATGTGCACTACAATACATTATTATTTGTATCTGTAAAATAAGCGTTAAAAACTTGGAAGTGTATTATTAAAATGGAATTAAAATATTTTGTTATTGCATTATACCGTGACTAAAATTCTAGTAACTTACATTTTACATTAGTAAGCAATAAATTATTTGTTTTTCGTTATTCATTTATAAAAAATATTTTTTTTTTGAAATAACATTTGTTTTTATTATCCGTTCGTTATTCGTAGAAGGTGATTTGTGGTTCGACTCTGGTGATTGGTAGAAGGTGGTAGAACCCTTTGTGGTTCCACTCCGGTGGCACCACCGCCACACATATTTCTGCCTTATAATAGCAGTGGTAAGTGCTGCTGTGTTTTGGTTTGAAGGGTTGAATACTTTTCCGAGGCGTTCCAGCATAGTCCTCAGAGGTAGCGGCGCATCTGTGGCCAACCTCAGGTAGGCATATCTAATCCTATCTAGGGTTGATTAAAGATATGCATGGGCGGCAGTAGCCACTAACCATCAGGTGTACTGCATGCTCTTCTGCTACTCCTATATTATACAAAAAAAAAATCTGAGTCTTCAAGACCGTCATTAAACTTATATCTACTGGTGGCATTCCATATCCGCGTTACGACATACAGAAACCTATAAAACTCGCTCACAATACATCAATTACTGTGGTACATGTATTTATGGGAGGAGCGGCTCTGAGCCTTCCAGCCGGAAGTAGTCTGTGCGTTTCTCAACTACTTTGCAACATCTTACTATATAGCTACCTATATATTTGTTTCAACGTTATGCTATAGTCTGTAGGATTTTAGAGCGCCTCCTTGTTGCTGGCCAGTCGTATCAAATGATCTTGGGGTGCATCTTTTATCCGTAAAAATAATCTTATCAAAAGAAGTAGGTGAAGAACAAATCAATTTCAATAGATAGATGAAATATATTTTGAGTATGGTAGAAAGAAACCTAGTCTAAAGGTCCGTTCACATTAAGGTGGCCCAACAGATTTATCGTTCATCGACTGGGAGATTTTGCTGTTCACATTATAATGACGATCAATTTGTCGGTCGGACCTAATATGAACAAAACCAGCTCTTGTCACTTAGTGTGAACAACAAAATCACGGCAAACGGTAAAACTGTCAGGCCAACCTAATGTGAAGTGGCGCTATGGGTTTGATAGTAAATTTTAATTACTTCCTATTTGATAAATCAAACCATTCAAGGGATACTGCTAAACATGACCGTTAGACGAAAATAATAATTATTACGAGAATAAGCCAAAATGTTTCGCTATGACATCCGATGTCTATAGCTTTAGCGTTCTTCGCTCAGAAGCGTTCACCGCTTTTCTGACCCCTAATCACTTCAATTTGAATATGGACATGTATAGGCGTAAAATATATCCTATATGCCAATCGTAATACTGATATTGATTGCTAAAGCGATTACATTTCTAACTCAACTACTAGTTTAAATTTGCAACTTATTTGGGTCAAGGGTATAATACGTATATATATGCACATTGTAATGTAAACATGCGTATGTAACATAATATGTATCGACATACTTAATCGCATTAGTAAATAGAAGATATCATATGTCTTGTAATTTTGTTTATAAAGTATGGCTTAAAGTTTAAACCATTATTATTAATAATACTAGTTGACCCGGCAAACTTTGTACCGCCTCAAAATCTATTTATCAAATATATTTCATATAAAATACAGCCTATGTTACTCGTGGATAATGTAGCTTTCGAATGGGGAAAGAATTTTTAAAATCGGTCCAATAGTTTTTGAGCCTATTCATTACAACCAAACAAACAAAGTTTTCCTCTTTATAATATTAGTGTATATGTACATAATATTTTAGAGATCTCCTAAATTATCATTTGTTATTTTGTTTATTTCGGGAAATGGTGAAGAGCCTATAGCCCCGTGGCTTTTATAGACCGTAAACGACATACAACGTTAAGCAACATTAGGTTTGGTCGGAAGTTGGATGGGTGGCCAATACTGGCTAAATTTCATGCGTGCTCCCGTGCTTTAATGGGTACATTAAGCTATCGATCCAAGTTGTTATCATTGGATAGTAGTCGATAGATTGAAGGGCTTGGGCTTATGTAAGGGCTTGGGTGGTTCGAAAATATCCCTGACGGGGTAGCCACTACCATATACGTGCTTTCCTTTATTAACGCACAAAGTATAAAACTTCTTCATTTTATTTTAATTGGAAAAATATTACCTACTGGACCAAAGTCATTAAAAGTCAGTAAATTATTCTGTATTAAAAGTATCATGCAAGGTTCTCTAAATTTAATCAAAACCTTACTCAGTTAATGAATAAATGCGACACCCGTGTCAAGGTTGGAATAATTTAGCGTTGGTATCTGTCAGCTTCCAAAATTAAGGGAGGGTTATGCATTAGCAATGATTACAACTAAGATCTGAAACTCACATGCTTTCGTCAGTGAATTTGTTTAAGTATGCGTAAAGCTTAAAATGTGTGAAATGTAAGGCTTTACTCACTATAGGCAGCTTGGTAAATGTTGTGTTGATCTATTTTTAAAATTAAGTATGAAAATAAAAGAAAACGTATGAAATAGTGCTGTGCTTTATAAAAAGTGACTAAACTATAACTAAATACTATATCGATTACCTAAATAAATGAATGTACGAAATAACTGTTTTTACTATATTTCTCCCCGTTTTGGAAACTACTAAATCAATTTAACCGAAATTACAAGTAAAAATAAAAGATTTTACGGAAGATAACACAAACCCCTTAAAGTAAGTAAGTAATTTTTTTTTTTGCAAGGGCATGTGCCTACAAAGTCGAGGCCACATGCAAAAGCTTGAAACGTTACATATAAAGCTCTAGCTATAAGCTAGTAGACAAATTTAGCTTTATTTTATTCATAAGGCCTGCATTAAGATATCTATACATTCATTAATATATTCATGGAAACATTCGCATTTATCATGTTTATAGTCTACGTTTCACAAGACGGGCACCCACGTCACATGAAGGTTTAGACAATTACTTAGCGGCGCCGACTTCTTTCTTTTTGTGTAATTAAGTTGGAAGTGGGCGGACTGGCTGTAATAATGAGATAAAAGTTCTTAATCATTGACGTCAAGAAAAGTAAGTTTAGTTGTATAGTGTAAATGTTAGGTGTTAGCTCTACATAAAGTAGGTATAATTGTAATTGTAATATAAAGAAATCAAAATTATATTATCTTAGACTAAAATTATCGCGGAATAGAGACATTTTATTATGAATCGGGTACTCACGACATGCGTTTTTAAGGTGCGTAAGGAAAGTGGTTTAAGGTGGTTAGTGTTGTGTGTCGTGATATGAAACCTAGAAAAGAAAAACGAAATAGACGTAGGGTAGATAGATTAATCTACCTCTAGTACCTACCTACTTGTCAACGGTTTCTCCCCGCCACCGCAGTTTCACCCTGACCACGATCCATCCAATTGGGTCGAAATATCGACAATAGAGAAATTAAAAAACGCATATCCTGAGTACCTGTTACATAATAAAAATCAAAATTAACTTCATAAATGTTACTTTGATATTTTTGTCAAGTGAAGGTATAAAGCTGTGTTATTTGGTCATTAAGTAGGAATACGTAAAATATAATAAGCAAAAAAATACATATTCTAATATCAAGTCAAATTCAAGCAACGAATGTTTTTTTCTGTTTCCAAAACGTAATCACGCTTTCATTTCGATTAGCAAAAACTTTGCTATTGCGCATGAAACTAAAATTTACTTCATAATGAACTGCATGGAGGCACAATGAAAACACGGCGGAAGTATGAATATTTCGCCCAAAAACGAATAAAAGCTGGAAAAATCCAACTCGGGTTACGATATTCAGGTTTTTCGTCCAAAAAGCGGCGGAAATCTAATGGATAGCGTTCATTTATGACGCCCACGTGACTGATGGAGTCACTTTTATGCGATCGCCATGAATTGTGTTATACTCTTGGAAGCTTTTAATGTAGCTAGAGCGATATACAAATAAATCAATTGAAGTTTCCATTTGTATGACTTTGTATTTAGACGGCTTTAAGACTTTAAATACATTTTTTTTTACCCGACTGCCAAGGAAGGGTTATGTTTTTCGCGCGTATCTTGTATGTTTGTCTTTCTTTATTTGATCCGATCTAACAAACGGCTGGATGAATTTCAACAGTTAAGGTGTCATTATATTTGTCTCAATGACCCGAGTGTCCTTAGATAGGTGTTAGTAAAAAAAAAACAAAATGGCGGATTTTTGGCGCGAAATAGTAACACATTTAAAAAAAAAAAGTTATACGAACCTATCGAGTAGGGTATCAAATGAAAGGAAATTTAACGGAGATTATAAAAACATATTTGTATATATATAAAACAGCAAGGTGACTGACTGACTGACTAACTAAATTACTTTTTCATTTTTCAGAAATCAACGTACTGCCCAAACCAAAGACCTTACACTTCTGAAATTTTGCACAAAGGTTCTCTATATAGCGTGAATAAGTACTAAAAAAGGCCTTTTGGAAATTCTACCCTAAAGAGGGTAAAATAGGGTAAAACAGTTTTTTTGAAATTCTTTAATTTTGAAGCAACTACTATACAATTTTGTATTTGGCTTTCTGGATAGGAACAAGGACGCACTTATTTATCGCCTGCCGAAAAATCAACCCCGTAGAGGGTAAAATAAGGGTTTAAAGTTCATTTGAACAATCGTCAATTTTAAAGCAAACACTATGAAATTTTGAATCAGGCTTGTTAGATAAAAATAATGAAATTCTACCTCTAACGAGGTAAAATAATGACCGAAACTCTGATTTACTGAAGTTATATATTTTATAGACCGTAAATGGTGGATTTTTTGCGAAATACGAGTAGTAACACGTTTTAAAAAAAGTTAACCAAACCTATCGAGTAGGGTGTCAAAATACAGGAAATTAAGAGGAGATTACACATACGTTATATAATATATCTTATATATAAAATTCTCGTGTTAGTTACCGTACTCCTCCGAAACGGCTTCACCGATTTTCACCTAATTTTATATACATATTCAGTAGGTCTGAGAATCGGCCACTATCTATATTTTTTCACCCCTAAGTGATAAGGGTTGTTCACCCTTAACATTTTTTTATTTATTTGGCAACACAACGTTTGCCGGGTCAGCTAGTACATATATACTCGTATATACACATCAAGATGACTGTCTGACTAAATGAGTGAGTTGCTGTACCTACCAGAGATCGACGCAAAGGGAAACCGCTGAACTTAAGCGTGCTGGAATTTTACACATTTTTTAGGTTCTTTATATAGCGTAAATGAGCACTACGAGGATAAAATAGGATAATATTGTTCTGAACATCTTTTGTTTTTGAAGCAGACACCTACTATGAAACTTTGTATGTGGCTTTCTGGATAAAAATAACGAAATGCCTATTTCACTGCTTTTGGAAATTCTACTTCAGCCTTTTTGGTGCAGTCGGGTTTTTGATTTTTTTAATTAATTACTTGTTTGAACTTGCTCTCTGTTTGTATACATTACCATACATATATGGATTAGTAATGGGTGCGTTAATATCACCATTAAACGGATATAGAATTTCAAGACTTCGGAACTTTCAGGAATTTTAGGAAGAAAAACAAGTATTTTACGTGAAGTCTCACTAGTTCAGCACTCCTTTTTTCCTTATTTTTGATATTATTAAAGCAAGCATTGATGATAAGTCGTCACTGCTGCTTACAAACATCTGTAATATACTGCAAATAAATTTGGATACCAAACTAATGACCACCACGGCAGTGTCGCGGTCCCGAAGTTAAACGCCTCGTGTAAGTATCTTAGCCTCAACATCCTCCACAACATATAGGTATATCATTTCTTTAAAATCTGTGATAAGTAAAATTGATGAAATGCCGCAATCAAACATTGAAAATACACTTGACTTACATACAAAACTGTTACGCAATTTCTTTCCCAAATTTGTGGGAATAAAATAAGTGTAGGTAACATTGTTTTACTTATTGTTCTCTTAAGCAATACTTGTATGTTGGGTAACATTCTGAATCTGTTTCGAATGGGTCATGCCAAAACATTGAAGCATTTATGTTTTAATATAACATTACCTTAGTTGGGTTGTTACATGTTATATTTTAGTCTCTAATAATTATGTTATATTTGAGTACCTAATGTTAATTGGAAAAAATGTTCATAAATAATTTACTCATTTATGAAAATCAAACATTTTCCTACTTAATAAAAATATTTTTTTATTAAGTAATACGTTATATTTTTAATGTACATTTATTACTAAATAAGGATTTTTGGATTCTTGTATTTTAAGGTATATTTAAAAATATATTTTATATTATTTTAACAACCCATTTAATATAGCAATCACGGGCCCTGACAAAGGTCTCGCAGGACAATAGGCCATCCGCCATGAACGACGCGGAACAAAAACGCGGACGCTATTAACTGATTCATTTCAAATAATTAGTCAAGGATTTTATTGACTGCAGCTTTATGGATCCTCTGTTACTGTATGTCAATAGTATTTTGTAATAAACTCGTCACTCAACGTCACTCAAACAGAATTCAATCATTTAGCTAGCTATGAAGATTATGACAGAATATGACGATTTTTGGGAATATGGTGGGGTGATGATAAACGAAACTTGTCGAAAAGTTTTCAGAATTAGTAGATTGTAGTGTAAATGGGCTGGTCACGTGGTCACGTCGTGCCTAAGAAAGGTAGCGCGGCAAAGAAGGGTCTATAGTCTGATTCAGAATTAGGTGTCCAAAATGTAAACAAAGAAACGTCATTGTCAAAATAAGATTACATGTATTGTAAACCTTAATAAATTAATAAAAAACTAAAACTTTTAGAAACTCAACAAAATACAAAAAATTAATAACTACACACAATTTAACAAACGCGCTATGAAAACGATAAAACATTAGAATTCCACCACGATCACGAAAATGAGTAACATCAACTACGGAACTTAAAAATGGCGGCACAAAAAATGTGGTGGATCCCGATTGTGTTACCATTATCACATTTTAATTTTCTACCGAATATATAATATAGGATGGAGACGGTTTGGAAAAGGAATAAGTAGATCGCCCGCCTAGGTGGACTGATGATTTGAAGTACGTCAACTTGGTTGTTTAATAGATAAATAACATAATTTGCTGAATGCATGACCTAAGACAATTATATGTTATAGAATAAAAGTTCAGAATCAATTAGTTATGCAATGGTTACCTTGAATTCTAAGTTTCAATTTTTTAATGTTTTGTTGTTATAAATAACTTTAATAAAACACCCGTGTTGTAATATTGGAAACGTTAGTTAAATTTCTTATTACGAGTAGAGTAATATCTCATATTATGCAATAGATTAGTAAAGATTACTCACTCCTAACAAGAAAATGTACCCAGTTTTGAGAATTGAAATAGTTGCGTAAAAAAGTTTTGTCACGTCTCCGTGCTAAAATGTCCCAAAAATATTTGAAATAGTTATTTATTTAGTATGTAAATTACGCAGTATTAGTTATTTATTCGTAAATTTTCTCTAAAATGTTTTTATTTGACAAGAATTCAAAAAAAGAACTTACTAATAAGCCGTTTGTGGCTTCATTCAATTTCAAGGCGGCGAAATATCTTTACTAATCTATGTATTATGCATAACATTTTGATAATACGACTAAATTACAAAAAAGCTAATTCTGTTCTGTTGCTACGATTTCTTATAATTTCAATATCGAGTTGCTATTACGTAAAATTATATTTCAAAGTTTTAATCCTCTTTAATTAATATAAACTGGCGATCTGCAAACTACTAATAAATTAACTTGAATATTGCTTTGTAACATAATATTTGAAACGACACGAATACTATATTAAATGATACGTGTCTTGAATATTTTATTATATTGGCATTGTTTTTATTCGAATATTAATAAAATATAAACATAAAAACTAATATTCAATCGTTATGAAACATGATATAATAAATCGCTGCAATTTAGTTTATATTTGCAGCGAGTCGTAAATATCAATGATATACATTTATTGATCCTTTTATTTCAATTCAACAAAACGTAAGAAAACAGGGATGGCGATTCTTTCTAAAAAATATCGATTCCTGAATCGATTCGAATCGAAGTGTAATAAATCATACAATAACAAAAAATCTCATTAACACGTTGAACCAACATCGAAAAGAACGACATTCGATTTTCTGGGTGAAAGATCGATTCACTGAATCGATCTGGAGATCTGGACATTACTGGAGATCGTTTAATTTAATCGAATTTATGGCCCAAAAGATCGATTCTTCGATTCATCGATTTTAGAACGACATCACTACAAGAAAACATAAAAATAATGAGTTCAAAAGCCTGTAGATGGAATTTCGTCGAATATCTTTTTCCATCTTAAGTCATTCTGAAGATATTCGATGATTACCCATGTATTATATTGTCTAGACAAGATAGTTACATTAAGGATTATATTGAGGCTTAATTTCTAATCGAGGAGTCTAAACGAGGAGAGGAGGAGGGATTTATATCAATGTCAATTATTTGATTGTATAACCTCAATTAATGACTCAATGATCGTAACATTTCATGACATCAGTTGCCAACGTCCATACCACGTTGAATACACCGGTTCTCGTCCGATCACCGAAGTTAAGCAACATCGGGCGCGGTCAGTACTTGGATGGGTGACCGCCTGGGAACACCGCGTGTCGTTGGCTTTTTTGCTTTTTTCCACTACTACTTTTTCATCTACATTTTACTTTGTGAATTGTTTTTCTTCTCTTTTTTCTATAATATTGCCTTTTTTCATTTCTATAATTTAAAAGTTTCGTTTCACAATAAACCTAAGCCTAAAGTACAAGGAATTGCATAACGGTGAATAGTTTGCCATCCCAGGCACGCCCCTCTGATTTTTCAACGTTATGTGCGTATTAGAAATTAATTATCACTTGCTAAACGGTAAAGGAAAACATCGTGAGGAAACCTGCATACATGACAGGTTTATAAAAAAAAACCCAAACATTTGTGAAGTCTACCAATACGCACTTGGCCAGCGCGGTGGACTATAATCTTTCTCATTATGGGAGTAGACCCGTGCCCAGCAGTGGGACAGTAATGGGTTGATGATGAATTTGTAGTCTCTACAAGTATTTAATCTTATTATGAAGTTAATTGGTCTGCTGTGGATTTTTTTATAATATTGAAATCAGGATTCAAATCACTAATGGTTCTACAACCTTCAAAATCTACGTATATGAACTTAACCTACTGTAAAGTTTTTAATTAATATCGTGAGGTTACCAATTAACTATCGTAAAGTTTTATTTTTCTACCAAAAGTGAGTAAAAACATTAAAGTAATCAAAGTCTGTCCGACTTCGATAAAGTTGAAATTGATTTTCTAAGATAAATTTGTTCGTGCCTCGGTTCATCGAGACTATAATTGAATGAAAAAGACTATTATTACGGACGACAACGGCCTAAGAATTTAAATGTAAATGTTGATTAATGTAACTTGTGTATGTAATTAAGACTATGTAAATAAGACATTTTATTGCAATAGATATAAGTCCTACGTAATAAGAATAGATATGTAAGAGTAGGATAGCAATAGAGTGTAAGCATAGAATTGTAAGAGTAAGACAGGCTATGTTAGAAAGGGACGGCAATAGGACGCGGTTGCTGACTGAGCCTGCGCCTGTTGCGGTACCCAAAATAAGTACTTAAGCTCGCCTTTTGTATGGAAAAATGTGTACGCCTCGGAATAAAAACAAGAAGAAAAGAACTGAAGATTCAAGTTGGAGTTTTATTTGAAAACCCATAATCTACATTGGTCCTTCGAGAAGCCGGATTTAAAGAAGACTCAAGATGAATACGCCGATCGCAATGAACACAAGGGGTCGTGTTCGCTCCGAATCGGGGTACAGCGAGTCAGAAGCAGCCCCGGGCGCTAAGGGTGCGCCAGGGCCATCGCTACACCGAATTTATGAAGATTCTCCGCAGTCGCCGTCGACGGTCGCAGGAAATTCCCAAGAAAAAAGGATGGAGCACTCTCCGCCAGAAGGGGCGAGAGAGACAGCACCAGCGACGTCAACGCGGACGTCCGTCATGGGGCCACCTGCACGACCAGCTAGCACGCCACCAAGGCGTGAAACTTCATCGCCGGTGCGGAGACCTACATCGCCGGTGCGGAGACCTACGTCGCCGGCACACACCGCTCGCAGTAACACTTCAAAGCGAAGCATCGACGCACGTATGAAGATGGCACAATACGAAGCGGAGAAAGAACTCGCGGCTATAGAAGAGAAGCGGCTACTTATGAAAGAAAAGCTAATCAAATCGAGATTAGCCGCCGAAATGACTGCAATCGAAGCCGAATCTGAATATGCGGCGAGCTCATGCAACGAAAGGGTACAAGACTGGGTGGATAGAAGCATGGAACAACCAACGGCGACGAAATACAGGGAAGAACCGGAAGAGGTTCGCCCTCCCGTTAGTAAGCAACGGGGGGAGAACGCGAAATTCCAAGGCATTCAACGGCTAGCCGACACCTTAGAAAAACTAGTCGCCTCAAGACCGTTGCCTCGCCAAACAGCGGAACTACCTATATTCACGGGAGCCGTCGCCGAGTGGCTACCGTATAAGGCCGCCATGGAAGATTCTACAAGACTCTTTAAGTTCTCTCCAACGGAAAATCTCCTTCGACTGCGAAACAGCCTGCGAGGGGAAGCGAGAGAAACCGTGCTGTCACAGCTATTCACCGCATCTAACCCAGATATCATCATGCGCACATTAGAGATGAAATATGGAAGACCGGAATTCATAATAGATCGGGCCATGGAAGAGCTCAAAAAGGTCCCGAAATTAGGGAGCGCGAGCACCGATCTGTATGAGTTCGCGGTGAAGATTCAAAATATTGTCTATACGATAAAAAGTATAGATAGAAGAGGCTACCTACGAAACCCGCTACTCGTTCGAGACGTAATGGACAAACTGAGTCCTCATCTCATAAGCAAATGGGCGGAGTACGCAGCCAATAACGAAGCACGCATCATGGAAGATAATGAAATGATAGTACTCTCCGAGTTTTTAATGGCCGAAGCGGACCTTATGATAAGGTACACCCACACAACGAAGCGAAGCGTTCCGGTACCCGTCAGAAGAGAAGTAGCACCAAAGCGGGTTGCTACCAAGGGCGTATACACTGCGGGGGAAAGTCAACCGGAAGAAAGAAAATGCTTCATGTGTCCAACTGGGGGACACTACACTACTGAGTGCGATAAACTCAAAGCACTCGACGTCAACGAGCGATGGAAGTGGGCAAAGGACAACAAGATGTGCTTCAAATGCATGAAAAGGAAGCACAGCAGGTTCACATGCAAAGCCAAGGCCTGCGGAGTCCACGGATGTACCTACCAACATCACGCGCTACTACATAAAGAAAAAGTAACGGAGTCTACGACTACAGTGAGCACTCCGGACGACGGCAGGGAAGACGAAGCAGCCGCGCTAGTAATGAGCGTCACGACAAGGAGGTCGCCTATTACATCAGTACTGCTCAAAACCTGCGAGGTGAAACTCAGCGGTCCACGGGGGGAGGTAAATACGTACGCCCTCCTAGACGAAGGGTCTACTGTGACGCTAATAGACGAAGAATTAGCGAAGCAACTCACTAACGGCGGACCGAATCGACCTCTGAACATAAGGGGTATTAACGATCAGAGAAGGATCGACAGCGAAGCGGTCAAGGTTCGTGTCAAAGGGGTACACGAACAAGAAGCCTACTTAGTGACAGCCCGCACAGTAAAAGGACTACAGCTACATCACCAACGCGTACCGCACAACTTAGAACGGTACAAGCACCTGCGAGTTGTACAAGATAGCATCAGTAAGGGAGAAGCTCGACCTCGCATATTGATAGGTGCCGACAACTGGCATCTAATAATATCGCGACAGCTGCGCGCCGGCAAGAGAAATGAACCCGCCGCGTCGAGAACGAAGTTGGGATGGGTACTGCACGGGTCGGTACCCAGGAAATCGATTTATCAAGACCAGGCGGCCGTACTTCACATCTGCGCGAGCGACGTCCAACTACAGAAGCTCGTCGAGTCACATTTCGACGTGGACTCGCTTGGCGTATCGACTAAAGAAAAAATTAATAAGCATGAGAAGAGAGCCAACGACATTTTCGAAGCGACCGCCACAAGAAAGGACGGCCACTTCGAAGTGGGTCTGCCCTGGAAGATAGATAACCCCACGTTCCCAGATAGCTACGAGTCTGCCCTTAAGAGACTACACACGCTCGAGAAGAGGATGACTAAGGAGCCGGCGTTTAAAAAGGAATACGCGGCTCAGATCGCTAACCTTATACAAAAGGGTTACGCGGTGCAATGCGACGGCAGCGAAAGGGATAGCAACGTAAAATGGTTCCTGCCGCACTTCGCCGTCACCAATCACAACAAGCCGGGAAAAGTTAGAATGGTCTTCGACGCGGCGGCTAAGGTGAAGGGAGTCTGTCTCAATGACTTCCTACTAGAAGGACCCGACCTACTAGCTTCACTCACAAGAATATTGTTCGGGTTCAGAGAAAAGAGAATCGCCGTCACAGCGGACATCGAAGAAATGTTCCTTAGGGTTAAAATCAGACCCGAGGACCAACCGGCACACATGTTTTTATGGAGGGACAAGCCTACGGACCCTCCGAGAAGATTTAAAATGGTCTCCATGATATTCGGAGCCAGCAGTTCGCCATACCTCGCTCACAGCGTAAGAAACCGCAACGCCGTCGACTATGAAAGTAAATACCCAGAGGCGGCCACGGCGGTCAAGGAGCGACACTACATGGACGATTACCTAGACAGTTTCCCATCTGAAGAGGAGGCTATTAAAATGGTGAACGAAGTTACCTACATCCATCAACAAGCGGACTTCAACTTAAGAAGATGGAACTCAAATAGCAAGAGAGTTTTAGCTAGCATACCCGAAGATAAGAAGTCTGAAAGCGCGAATGTAAAGTTAGCAGCACACCAGAAGGAAAAGACATTGGGGCTGCGCTGGGACCCGAGCTCCGACACCCTCACCTTCAACACTGACATCAAGAGGGTTCCCGATGAGGTCAGACTGCGGTTGAGAGCACCGACTAAACGCGAAACCCTAAGCGCGGTTATGTCGGTGTACGACCCACTGGGGCTTATCAGTCAATATACGATCGTCGGCAAGATGATATTACAACGCTTGTGGCTCAAGAAGGTTGATTGGGACCAGGAATTGCCATCTGAAGACGCTAACCTATTCGACGAGTGGATAAGGCGACTCCCAGATGTCTCAGCACTAGCAATACCGCGGTGCTATAGCTACAACGTAACGCCGGAAACTCACATCGAGTTACACGTGTTTGTCGACGCAAGCGAGCAAGCCTACGCTACGGTGGCCTACTGGAGGATCGCACACGGCGATCACATAGAAACAATACAAGTAATGGCCAAGGCGAAGGTGGCTCCACTGAAGTTACTAACCATTCCGAGACTGGAGCTCCAAGCTGCGTTAATCGGGGCACGAATGGCTAACACTATAGTCAGGGAGCACAGCTGTTGGAAACCCAAACGAGTCATATACTGGAGTGACTCCCGCACCGTCCTTCAGTGGATAAGAAACGAGACGAAAAAATACACGCCGTTCGTCTCACATCGCCTAGCTGAGATCGCCGAGCTCACACATACAGAGGATTGGCGATGGGTGCCTACAACACTCAACGTAGCCGACGATGCGACCAGGCTTCAAACCGACGGGATCGACAGCCGGGACCGGTGGTTCACGGGACCGCAATTCCTACGAGCCACAGAAGAGCACTGGCCTACGGAGAACGGGGAAGGTGAAGAGACCGGGGAGACGTGTTACACCGTCTCAGAAGAGGACTCGGACCGCAACGACTCATTACCCGACATTAGAAGGTTCTCCAGTTACCTGAAGCTTATAAGGGCGACGGCACTTACTCAGCTATTCGTCGAGAAGCTTCGATCTAGAGACAAGACTCTACACTTAGAAGTGTCACACTTAGAAGCGGCCGAACGACGGTGGTTTCAACGCGCGCAGCGGGACTCCTTCAGCGAAGACTTAGCGCGGTTAAGTCACAACCAGCCGCTACAACGACACAGCAAATTTAAAAGGCTCGACGCAGTATTGAACGACGGGCTAATAACCGCAAGAGGCCGTATAGGTGCGCTCTATTCTACAACGCACTCTAATGAGCCGGTAATACTCGACGGGCAGCATCCCTTTACTCACCTGCTTGTCGAGCATTATCATCGCCGGGCGGGACACGCGAATAACGAACGAGTCGTCAACGAGCTCCGTCAACGATTCATCATACTGCGCTTGAGGCCTACAGTCAAGAAAGTAGCACGAGCGTGTCAATACTGTCGCGTGTACAAGGCGACTCCGACGACACCACCGAAAGGAGACCTACCTAAAGTGAGGTTGGACTCGGGGCACCGCGCCTTCACCTATTGTGGCGTGGACTATTTCGGGCCCCTAACGGTGACTATCGGACGAAGACACGAAAAGAGGTGGTTTGCACTATTTACCTGTCTCACCACAAGGGCCATTCATTTAGAGATCGTCCAGTCGCTCTCTACGGACTCAGCTGTTATGGCGCTGCGAAGGATGGCCGCCAGAAGGGGTTGGCCGCGCGTCATATACTCCGACAACGCCACTAACTTTAGAGGGGCCGACGTCGAACTGAGAAATACATACGGAGCATGGATCGCAGCACTACGGGACTACGGTCTGCAGTACAACACCGACTGGCGTTTCATACCGCCGGGGGCGCCACACATGGGAGGAGCCTGGGAGCGCTTAGTGCGTTCAGTAAAAACCGCACTAAGCACCACGCTCAAAGAAAAGTCGCCAAAAGAAGAGGTACTGCAGACGTTAATCACCGAGGCCGAGTACAGCGTGAACGCGCGACCGCTCACGCACGTCTCCGTGGACCCCGAGGACGAGGAAGCACTAACGCCGAATCACTTCCTCATCGGCTCATCGACGGGGCTACCGCGGACGGGGCCATGCACCGAGGCGGACCGCAGCACGTGGAGAAGGGCGCAGGCACTGGCGGACCAGTTCTGGCAGCGATGGCTGCGAGAGTACCTGCCTACGCTCATTCCGCGGGGGCCGTCCAACGCACAGGCGTCACAACTGCGGGAAGGCGATCTCGTAATTGTGGTCGACTACGCCTTACCCCGCAATACCTGGCCGAGAGGAGTCGTCGAGCGAGTTCACCCGGGACCTGATGGCATCGTCCGGTCTGCAGACGTCCGCACAAAGGGAGGTGTGTTCCAGAGGCCAGCGACGAAGCTTGCCGTCCTTCAGATGGAGGAGGCTTCGAAGAATCTACGCCGGGGGGAGAATATTACGGACGACAACGGCCTAAGAATTTAAATGTAAATGTTGATTAATGTAACTTGTGTATGTAATTAAGACTATGTAAATAAGACATTTTATTGCAATAGATATAAGTCCTACGTAATAAGAATAGATATGTAAGAGTAGGATAGCAATAGAGTGTAAGCATAGAATTGTAAGAGTAAGACAGGCTATGTTAGAAAGGGACGGCAATAGGACGCGGTTGCTGACTGAGCCTGCGCCTGTTGCGGTACCCAAAATAAGTACTTAAGCTCGCCTTTTGTATGGAAAAATGTGTACGCCTCGGAATAAAAACAAGAAGAAAAGAACTGAAGATTCAAGTTGGAGTTTTATTTGAAAACCCATAATCTACAACTATTATACATTAGTCACGACTCGTCTACAAAAACGCGTGTCGATATCTCAGGATGTGAAAATTGACTTCGTTTGTAATATACCTTAAAAGGTCCGTGAGTGACACGGAAAATGGAACCAGTTTGGAGCGAGAGCCAAAAATGAATAATGCAATGAGACTATGACATCGTATTAGGTACGGCTCCAATACATTGGCCGGTTGCGTCTCAATACGCATACGTAGGTGTTATTTTGTAATACTACGCTTCTTTGTCTTGGTGCTAAGGCCGTTGACATACGCTACGTTAACTAAAATAGTGGCCTAATTGGCGTCGACCTGAAATTGTATCCTCAGTAGGTTTGTAGTTTCGTAATTGTGTTGTGTGCGTGAAATGCTTCACATTCCTACAATGATGGACTAGTGATATGAATCGATTTGCCATATTGAATATATAGGGTTCGAAATCCAGAAATTATATTTAGAGTAAAACTTGGAAGTTATAGTATGTTATAGTTATAGTATATTAGAAAACAATTATTGCTTGCTGTTTCTGCGAAATAAAATATTGGAGGAAACTATACGTCTGAAAATCGTTACAATAGTTTTAAACTTATGTAACGTCTATCTATCTGCATTTTTAAAGATTTAAGTAAAAAAACAATTTACAGTCTACCGGTTAGTGGTCACTGCCATAGACATTAATTTGTAAGCTGTCTACCTGTACACTTACCATGAGTTTTTACGTTTTGACAAATATGTCTGTTTTGGTATGTGTTTACCTATTGGCCCATACTATTTCCAAGTTCTGATATAATCTGCTAGGGCGCTGATTGGAAATTGTATGGGCAAATACGTAAACAAATACCAAAACAGTCATATTTGTCAAAACGTAAAAACTCATGGTACGGGTACTGAAGCCGAAGCGTTGACAGTCCTGAGGATTGTCGCCTCATGTGTAAGTCTGCTGGTATACACAGGTTGATATTCTCTTTCCTTTGGGAAGTCGGTCAATAAACGAGTAGCTACATAAAGATAAAGCTAGATGTAGCCTTCGCTTCAAATCAAACAAGTTAACTAAATAATATGAAATTTAATACTTGTTTTAAGGAATGTTGTTTTGGAGTACAACTATTGCTTAACAACCTAATCTGTTACTTAAGAATAGCAGTAAGCATAATGAAGTATGAAAGATAAGAATTCACTGGCAGAACACCGCAATATTGATTTCGCAAGGACACCTTGCTACGTGCTCTTGAGGAAAATTGTATTCGCATCAACAATAAAATACGAAACGACTTTACTATAAAAATACATCAAAGATAAGTAGGTACGCGCGGTGCAAAAAGACTAGTTTCACGGTTATTATTTTATAAAAATACTTTAAAGATAAATACACGTGTAAAAATACCAGTTTCACCATAGTTATATTAATAACTTCTATAGAATTACAAAGACTACATTAACATAAAATTTAATCATTTTACAGATAATTTTACTAGCAATAAGGTGTAAGTGCTATTTGATGATAAAAGATTTCCATAACCTCTGACATTTTGAAACACCAGAAAAGTCTATAAGAGCTGTTTTTGCACCTTTTCAGAAATCCATTAGTAGCGCTTAGGGAATTCTTCTGAAGATCGGTCATTCCATATTATTCAGTATTAAGAAAAGTAAAAGAATTGTAAATGACAACTCCTAAGTGCTCCCGTAGGCGTATAGAAATAAAAAGGAAAGGAAACACCGCCGCGGTCCCAGCCTGTTGAATTTGAAAAAGAATTTAAGGCGAATTTGAATAGATATCTATTGATTTTTTTGATGTAGTCCATCAGCATGCATAACAATATAATGTGATTCAATCCGATGACCTAAATAAAGTATACTGATATCTACGAAGAGAAAGTGATGTATCGAGCGAGCAGTTCTTATGTAAGTGTACCTAAGTGGGCTTTGAGGAATATTGGCCAAAGCGTGTGTTCTTAAGCAACAATTAACAGACTTAACAAAGTTCTTTTGAAACTAGACGTCAAAGAGCATTTTTGTGTAATTAGCCCACTATTTTAGTAGTTCACATTGAAGAGTGAAAGGTAGGCAATGAGGTAGATCATTCAGAACGTCCTTTGCCGGTTATGTAAGTAGACCAACCTCCACAAACGTGATAATTGGCTTGAAATTGACACTTTCATAGACCATTACAAAATACAAGTACTTTTTAAGTTTCACCTTGCTCACGATATTAGTATGGACTAATTAGTGTCTCAGGCAGAAGGTGGGAAATATATGTAAGTTAATGAAGCCGCTTCGCGTAGCTTGTGTGAAGCCTAATCGATCTACAAAGTAACGTCTGGCGCTGTTATGTCTGGAGTTGGGATTTGAAGAGTATTTTGAGCCATCCCAATATCATTGGGACGGCATAGCTTTCTTTACGCCGGTTCCAGGAGTTTTGGTAAAATTCGACAAGGATTTCGTACCAATATTTATCCCATTCTGGGCCAATTCGTATTGGAGCGGATAGGCGTAAGCTTCAGGTCTCCCGTAGATGTGGGGAGATATGTACCCAACAGAGAGCACCATTAGAATTCCACTAACTTGTATTTCAAGTTAGTGGAATTCTTCAAGATTTAAGCGGCATAATGGCTACACCTATTTCAGCTCTATAACAACAGTAGGTATTCTCTCATGGTAGGGTGTAAACACAGCGGTACTCTACTTCAAGAACTTCTATCCTATTTGTATTTGATACCTACTTAAAATTACAAAGAATAACATTTGTATAAATAACATTTACACTTACTTTAAATGCTAATGTTTACTCAACACTCCCACTAGTTAAACAGATGACATTTTGATACAGTCACAGTAGAATACATTAAAAACCCGAATACAAATATAACAAACAACTTGTTACAAAGCAGAGGATCGAGGTGTTCAAGTATTCTTATAACAGGAACATTTCAACATCAAAGTCTTTCGCATAAACAAGTATAGAGGGGTTCGCATTGAGTCAATATAGCCCTTGCAGCGTCAAGTGTCGACTCAATACGGCTTCAGGACGTAACTCAAAACTCTTTTCTATAGCAAATACTGAAAGGAGATTTTAAAAGGCTTCTATTTTCGCGTCGTTCTATCCCTCCCTTCTGATTCGTTAGCTTTCAGACCGTATGTCTAGTCATGGCACGTTATTTCATTGTGTTTTTGCAATAACGTTTCTGATGTGTTAAAGAGAGTGGTATTAATTTTGGTCATTCGCGTTATTGTGTATTCCAATCCATCAATATTCAACAATTACAGGTTTTTGAATCATGCTCATTAAAAATAATAAGATATGTGACTTTAGTAGTGACGTAATAGATGGTGTCAACAGTTATCTACACTAATATTATAAAGAGGAAAACTTTGTTTGTTTGTTTGCTTGTAATGAATAGGCTCAAAAACTACTGGACCGATTTTAAAAATTCTTTCACCATTCGAAAGCTACATTATCTACGAGTGACATAGGCTATGTTTTATATGAAATATATTTGATAAATGGATTTTGAGGCAGTACAAAGTTTGCCGGGTCAGCTAGTTCATCATATTGTTAAAGGTGTGTATTAACTAAACTTCTACTACCTTACTAGTGTACTAACTAAATGTAAGTTACTCGTACATTTAGTATGGTTATTTACGCCTAATTCTCGGTATAGTACGCTATTTCAAGATGTATGTATTACAAAACCAATATTTATACCGTTAAAATATCTGTCCGATATTATTACGTCAAGTCCACACGACGGCAGACCATAAAGCGTGTAATTTCGGTAGGCGTGTCTTGCATTACCGGCGTGCAATCTGATCAACTCGTAGGTCAACGGATAATGTATCTGTGTTATCGGGTACATCGTGATGACCCGGGTAACTGGAATTTGAGAGCCGTTATATTTGGCCACATGGTAAATGATTATAGTTGAGATGTTGAGCGCAGGGATGAGAAAATAATAATCGATTATTTGTCGATTCTTATAATAATCGATTATTTTGTCTGACAATAGATTTTTATGAATCGTCATTAAAAATATTAAGAAGCTTTTTTTAATGTATCGATTATTTTTAACAAATCGATTATTAAATAATGAGCTCTCTCTGTGTCTTGCTTGAACTTAAAATTAAGTCAATTAATTGACACTATTGATGAATTGGATGCAGTCAAATTCAGTTTCAAAATTCGATTATTATCGATTATTTCTACAAATCGAATAATAACTGACTAAGAAAAAATATAAATCGATTGTTGATTAATCGATTTTTCACTCGTTCTCATTTGCCTATTTGGGCGTGCTTATAACCACGTCTTAACCACGCGGTTCGATGGTTATGTAACATGATCTAAATATGAATTTGTGCTTCACTGGGTATATGAACTTAGGGAAAATATTGAGCGATACAAATTGGCTTTTACGCAACCCGACAGATGGTTTTGAGGCTTGAGGGCAGTGATGTTTGAAGGTTGATGCGAGTTTTCTAACCGAGTAGGCGTGTAAAGGGTAGTTGATGTTGTCTTCCAAAACATAAACTTAATATAAGAGATAATGTTTCTACTTGAAGTGGTTTACTTAGGTAGGTATACTTGTTTCATAGTTTACAAAGTGGAATCCCGTTCAATGTAATGACTAATGATAAAGCATTTATTGTCTCTTTCCTTTGGGAAGTCGATTTAAAATACTACAAAAGTGTGTGTGTATTATATAAGGTAATTTATAGCACATAGACTTATAAGTATTTTATATAACTTACGTTACTATTTCATATTGAACCATCAGAATGCGCATAAAAATACCAATCAATACTTTTGCAAAGTAATTTTATAGTAATTAATATTAACGTACTGGTATTTACGAAGCTTATGTGTAGAATAGTTATCGAAAACCAAAAAAAAAACTGAGGTCAACAGGCGCGGTCATCCTTGCAAGCAATCACAATTATTTAAATCATGAACGTTTTTAAATTTCGTCATCCACTTTGTCCATATAAATTAAGTGGTTACTCTCATAAATAAATCAACATAACATGTTGAGTTAAATACATATACTATCGGACGGCGCATCTACCTAAAGTCTATCACCGATGCACTACCACTCTTAAGAACTAACATGGTCCTATTAGGTAAGTTAGTCAAATATTAATAAGAGTATTATAATTTGAATAGATAATTCCATTGCCTAAGTGTTAATACACTCGATGTGAAGTGCCACTTATGTAAAGAAGCTTTCGATCGCAGTATGTGTTGTACTCTCTTACGCCTTACTCAATTTTTTTTTTTTTTTTTATAATATAGGAGTAACAGACGAGCATGCAGTCCACCTGATGGTAAGTGGCTACTGCCGCCCATGGACATCTGTGATCAACCCCAGATAGGGTTAGATATTCCTACCTGAGGTCGGCGACAGATACGCCGCTACCCCTGAGGACTAAGCTGGAACGCCTCGGAAAAGTATGTCTCCCTTACCACACCCTTCAAAACGGAACACAGCAGCGCTTAACACTGCTGTTATTAGGCAGAAATAGGTGTGGCGGTGGTGCCGCCGGAGTCGAACCACAAAGGGTTCTACCACCTTCAAACACCCCCATTACATTACACCCCTCTTAGACAAAGTACTCCAACCTTTTTCACAGAAAAACCCCTTCAATAAGGAGTATATTTCTTTGTGTGTTACATTACATGCTGTAATAAGTCTTTACTTAAAGCGTACGCGCGTAGAAGAACTTAGAACGTGATTTAGATAAGCAGGTGGTAGAAGCCTTTGTTGTTCGACTCCGTTGGCACCACCGCCACACCTATTTCTCTGCTTAACAACAGCTGTGATGTGTTCTGATTTGAAGAGTGTGGTAAGAGAGACATACTTTTCCGAGGCATACCAGCTTAGTCCTCAGGGATAGTGTAGGTGGCGGTCCTCAGATGGGAATCAGGTCTTTTGTGTGGTTGGTTGCAGATGTCCATGGGCCGCAATAGCTACATAATATTAGGTGGACAGTATACTCGTCTGCTGCCTATGCCTACAATAATTAAAAGACGTTTGTGAAATAAACGTCAACAAGTAATTAATTTAAAAAATCAAAAACCCGACTGCACCAAAAAGGCTGAAGTAGAATTTCCAAAAGCAGTGAAATAGGCATTTCATTATTTTTATCCAGAAAGCCAAATGCAAAGTTTCATAGTAGGTGTCTGCTTCAAAAACAAAAGATGTTCAAACAATATTATCATATTTTATCCTCGTAGTGTTCATTTACGCTATATAAAGAACCTATGTGTAAAATTCCAGCACGCTTAAGTTCAGCGGTTTCCCTTTGCGTTGATCTCTGGCACAGCAACTCTCTCATTTAGTCAGACAGTCATCTCGATGTGTATATACGAGTATATATGTACTAGCTGACCCGGCAAACGTTGTGTTGCCATATAAATAAAAAAAATGTTAAGGATGAACAATCCTTATCACTTAGGTGTAAAAAAAAAGATAGTGGCCGATTCTCAGTCTATGACTATGTATACTCCTTTATGTACTGTATTCCTACTGACTATGTATATAAAATTTGGTGAAAATCGGTGAAGCCGTTTCGGAGGAGTACGGTAACTAACACGAGAATTTTATATATAAGATATATTATATAATGTATATGTAATCTCCTCTTAATTTCCGTTATTTTGACACCCTACTCGATAAGTTTGGTTAACTTTTTTTAAAACGTGTTACTATTTTGCGAAAAAAATCACCATTTACGGTCTATAAAATATATAACTTCAGTAAATCAAAGTTTCGGTCATTATTTTACCTCGTTAGAGGTGGCATTTCATTATTTTTATCCAAAAAGCCTGATACAACATGTCATATGTTATATGTTTGCTTCAAAATTGACGATTTTTCAAATGAACTTTTAACCCTTATTTTACCCTCTACGGGGTTGATTTTTCGGAGGGGGATAAATAAGTGCGTCCTTGTTCCTATCCAGAAAGCCAAATACAATTTTTTATAGTAGTTGCTTCAAAATTAAAGGATTTCAAAAAAACTGTTTTCCCCTATTTTACCCTCTTAAGGGTAGAATTTCCAAAAGGCCTTTCTTAGTACTTATTCAAGCTATATAGAGAACCTGTGTGCAAAATTTCAGAACTGTAAGGTCCTTGGTTTAGGCTGTACGTTGATTTTTGAAAAATGAAAAAGTCATTTAGTTAGTCAGTCAGTCAGTCACCTTACTGTTTTATATATATATAAATATGTTTTTATAATCTCCGTTTAATTTCCTTTCATTTGATACCCTACTCGATAGGTTCGGTTAACTTTTTTTTTTAAATGTCTTACTATTTCGCGCCAAAAATCCGCCATTTTGATTTTTT
Source organism: Epargyreus clarus (assembly GCF_041222505.1). Classification (NCBI taxonomy): domain Eukaryota; kingdom Metazoa; phylum Arthropoda; class Insecta; order Lepidoptera; family Hesperiidae; genus Epargyreus; species Epargyreus clarus. The sequence continues at coordinate 7,669,594 of NW_027332211.1, forward strand.
TTTACTAACACCTATCTAAGGACACTCGGGTCGTTGAGACAAATATAATGACACTTTAACTGTTGAAATTCATCCAGCCGTTTGTTAGATCGGATCAAATAAAGAAAGACAAACATACAAGATACGCGCGAAAAACATAACCCTTCCTTGGCAGTCGGGTAAAAAAGCAAGAATAATCCTCAACCAAAAACAATGCAGATAAAAAAAATGAAGACAGAACAGATTTCGGCACAACCTTACATGTTCAAATTGCCTTTACTAAGTAGCTAAGTATATTTTCTACAGTTGACTAGAATAACGGACACAGCAGTTTCTTTAAACTGTTCCCCGTAAGTTTATTATAGCGGCAAAAGAATAGTCATAATTTAAACGGTTGACTACTGTGCACGGAACGTAATATTATTTGAACGGTTGAGCAAACGGTCAAATGAACAGTTAAAGTTATTTAAGTGCGCAACTGTGTTTACGGATTTAATGCGAGAGAATTTTATTGTATCCTGTTAAACGTTTCTTTGTAAGCGCTATTTTGCGAATGTTAGACTTTAATGCCAATACGAATAGCATTTGCGATACTTAGATCTAAGTGGTAGGTAGTTTAAAGGGAGCCGGAATCAAATACATAAAAATTAAAATTAAAACAATTTGCTTTAAGCTTGACATCGGTTTCATTTTGTTGAATGTTACAGCCTGTGTCTTAAACAAATAAAAAGCTCTTTTATTGTTGGATAATATTTACATAGAAACCTTGTACCTAATAGGATAAGTCACGCAATATGAAATGGCTACTACCAAAACAATAGCCAATACACCATCCATGAACAGAAACAGGGGTAGTGTTGGTAGTATTGGAACCTACCATCAACGCAGTGGAATCTAAAAAATGATTAAGCCTTATTAATCCACACATCTATTTCAACCTTGAAATATAAGCTCAAATAGACATTGACACCTACAATTACGGTAACAGTTACGTTACACATCAATACTTTAGGGCTAGGGCATAACCTAGTTAGGGCAAGCGGCGCGTGCGCATTGGCCTCAGCTGCGTGACATGACACAGCTGATCACGTCCTTGTTGCACACCGTGTCAAAACACGTTTCTTAATCATAATTATTGATATTGTGCACTGATCATAGTGGTCGTAGGTACAAATATAGGTTGACACAAAATTAATCATCCAATTTTGTTTTTGAATAAGTTTTGTACTGAATAAAATAGCGATTTTGAGTAATAGAAATCTTTACTTGGACCTATAATTTGTTTTTTGCTAATAATAAAAGATGATATCTGTCAAGTGTCTGCCACTAATGATGTGCCGAGTCGGCCATTTTTGGTATTCGAGTACTTTAGTACTCATATAAAAAAGAATCGAGTCAGTACTCGAGTCCAAAGTATTCACAAAGTACTCGAGTACTTTGCACAACATACAGTCCAATAGCACGGATGAGCAAAAAAAAAAAAAAACGCCACTCACTACACAAAATTAATCAAGTTTTTACTTGTACGAATAGTATTTGTAGTGTACGAGTAACGTCAGTATTCGAGTATTACTGGTACTCGAGTATCACTATTGGTACTCGAGTATGCGAGTTTATGTAAGTACTCGAGTACTGACTCGAGTCGACCTGACTCGGCACATCTCTATCTGCCACCAGCGTAGACACGCATTTGCGCCCGTTTAACCATATTTTCTGTGCCTTTCCTTACTATTTCCGCCGATAACACTGCATTCCAGGAGAATATTCTCCTTAATTCACTATCCAAGAGAAAGGAACAGAGGTAGCGTTGGTAGTGTTGGTTCGTGCCTACAACCTATGCAGATGAATCTAAAAAATGATTAGCCCTATTAATCCTGTAACAGATACGTTACACATCAATACTTTAGGGCTAGGGCATAACCTAGTTAGGGCAAGCGGCTCGTGCGCATTAGCCTCGGCTGCGTGACGTCCTTGTGTTCACACCGTGTCAAAACACGTTTCTTAATCATAATTATTGATATTGTACACTAATCATAGTGGTAGTAGATATAAATACAGACTGAATAGTAATTATTGCAATTTATCCTCATTGAATCTAATCACTGATTAGACTCTATAAGGATAAACCTGAATTTTTCTAGATATTTATGTATGGTAGAGAAGCATAATAAGGTTTTTTCTTACTTTTTGGAAATACTATAGGTACTGAGTTCAATGAAGAATTCACTAAAATGTAAAAGTGTTTATAGCAACTATCGAAGTATCGAACAAACTTGCGGTCCATCTGATGGTAAGTGGCTACTCTAATTTATGAGAATACCTCATCTAAGGTAGTTATATCACATTTTTCAAATTGGAACACAGCCGCGATTGATACTTCTCTTACAGGCAATAAGGAACAGGAATGCACTATGGTGGTGGTTCTTCTGGATTCGAACGTCAAAGAGTTATACAAACTCCAGAAATATTATATATAGAATTATAGACCTTGGATTCAACAAAAAACCTACATTTATGTACATGACATAAAGCAACAATTTCATTCCACTTGAATAACTTGTACCTGATTATTTTACATCTACTTTACTTTAAGTTGCGTTCAGATTCCTAAGTGGCTGACAGCTGATAAGGCGGGATTTCTCACCGCCGGTACGCAATTTTGCGGTTAAAAGGAATTCCATCTCGAGGGATGCCATTTAGAAGATATTTAATGTCGACAGAAATATCTTGTGTTTGAAATGTCTTATGTAATGTTTATTATGTTAGCGGTTAATTAATTTATATAATAGAGAAAATAATTATTATTGATGATACCAGTATTGCTTTGACTATAAGATTCTTGTAGTATTAAGAAATTAACCTGTTTTGCTTAGTGACAGTATTGTTAAGAGCTGCTGTGTTTCTGTTTGAAAACTGTGGTTAGGGAGACATACTTATCCAAGGCGTTCCAACTTGCATTTTACGCATTTACTCAACTCAGGTACAAATCTAATCTTGAGGGGTTGATTATAGATGTCTATGAGCGGCAGTACCGCGTGTAGCGATATAAGTAGCATTTACCATCAGGTGTAGTCCATGCTTTGAAGGTGGTAGAACCCTTTGTGGTTCGATTCCGGCGGCACCACCGCCACACCTATTTCTACCTAATAACAGCAGTGTTAGGCGCTGCTGTGTTCCGGTTTGAAATGTGTGGTAAGGGAGACATACTTTTCCGAGGCGTTCCAGCTTAGTCCTCAGGGGTAGCGGCGCATCTGTGGCTGACCTCAGGTAGGAATATATAATTCTATCTGGGGTTGAATACAGATGTCCATGGTCGGCAGTAGCTGATGGTAAGCATCAGGTGGACTGCATGCTCGTCTGCTAGAGTAGCAGACGAGCTGCAGTCTTGCTGCATATTATATAAAAAAATGCTATTTATATATTGAAGAATTGATTTTACTCCACAATTTTTATAATGATACCAATAAGGATTCATGATTTTACTGCGACCTTTTTGTATCCTTTGCCCGAAAATCTTTTCCAAACAATGACAAAGACTTTGATCTCGTTTTGTGAGCCTTATTTAACGATCACGCGTCATTGGGTAATCTTGTGGTGTCGTCATCACTTACGACATCTTGTTATCACACTTCTTAAAGTCCACTACTAACCGCACCTTGTGAATTCATTTGTCACGAAGTTGTCTATAAGTGCTACGACTCATAAGAACTGATCGTTAAATTTTCATAAGTACCTACATATAGTGTCTTGTGTTGCGAAGACTCTTCAAATTTTTATTGTATTGCATTAAAGTAGATCTCTTTAGATATTATTCAGAATGTTCCTAAATCTGTAAATGTTGTACCTATGGGTTTTTATTTGTTTATAAATTTATCATCGATAGGTGCTGGATAGCTGGAGGTATGGATTAAACACATTCCAAATACGGATTCATGGACAAAGGTTGGGAACTTAGAATTGGTAGGTAATGAAATCTGTCGAATGTTTTTAAATCGTGCATAAGACCTTTGGCGACAGCATACCGATTAATGATAGCAATTGGTACTGACCGCTTAACTTTTCCTCCAAACCACAAATTAATATAAATTTTAACCGATTAAAAAATCTGTATTTATTTGTTTCTGATAATTTTGTCACCCAAATTTTTTTTTATAATATAGGAGTAGCAGACGAGCAAGCAGTTCACCTGATGGTAAGTGGCTACTGCCGCCCATGGACATCTGCAAGCAAACCCAGATAGGATTACATATTCCTACCTGAGGTCGGCCATAGATACGCCGCTATACCTGAGGGCTAAGCTTGAACGCCTCGGAAAAGTATGTCTTCCTTACCACACCCTTTAAACCAGAACACAGCAGCGCTTAACATTGCTGTTATTAAGCAGAAATATGTGAGGCGGTGGTGCCGCCGGTGTGGAACCACAAAGGGTTCTACCATCTTCAGATGATTTTTAACCGCGTTCGACGTCACTTTACTTTGTAGATATGGCAGTAAGTATACTATACAAGTTTCACGTTTACAATAAGACATACTACCTATGACATTTAAGTATACGACACGTATTTGTTCAGCGTAAGAAAGCCGTCACGGTAGCTGTTAGCGCTGTAACCTAACGCCGGCTAACGAGGACGTGACAGGTCCGGCAACTCCTGTCCTATTGTATCTGAAATGTATATCCAGGTTGCTTGACACGTGTCACAGGTTTCCAGTTTCATGCCTACTTTCTCTGTTTATACTAGAAATCAGAGCTGATCATCTAATTATGGGACTAAAGGAATTGGGACAGTTTAACCCAATAATATCTGAAAAATTTCATAAGAATACTTTCTTAAAAATATGAAGAAATGACTCAAAGATTCTTGAAATAAATATGTGAAATGAAAAATGTGTATTGAAGATTCCAATGGGGTTTTTATAACAGTTTTGGGTTGGGCCTACGTTGGCAGCTTTTAAGTGATGTTTTATTTCGTTTTGTAGCTGAGCAGCGATTTTACTAGCTTTCATTATTTCTTTAGCCAGTCTTGATGATGATGGAAGAACTGTTTGGGAAGAACGGGAAGATTTATTAATTTTTACGAGTTTTCTGGTTTTCCCTTTAGGTCATTAACCTGATCGCGGATGATTTATATCGCTCTTTGGAATAAATTACCTTTTTTGATGAGCGGGAACCATTACCTTTTCCCCGTGCCGTGGGAATGACACCGTGCTATTCTTACTCACTAAAACCTTCCCAGTGGCCGCCTTTACGTTACGTGATGGTCTTCGGGATCCAACGAAAGACAATCGGAGTCCTAATGCATCTTAGTCCTAGACCAAAACTCAAAACTCTAAACTCAAAGCGGTATAATTAGTACAGATAATCACATACGACATAGTTACAACACAAGAAGAGTTCTTTAGCTAAGGAATACATAAGGTCAGGTTATAAATAGTTACCTAGTTAAACTAGATAACTGACGATCGAAGTCAATTTGTTTATCGACGCCAGGAGGCTTTAATTGAATCCGTTTTCAATTTCATACGCTGTGTGAAGGTGGTAGATGAGTGACTAACTTTACTCTATAGGTGTCTATGGAAACAAGCATCTTATTGCAGCTTGGTTTGCTTATTTTTTAGTATATTAAACTATATTTAAGGTAAAGTATACTATATTTAATGTTTGGAATAGGTAAACTTTAAAGAGCTATAAAATCCTGCAAACTCCTTATAAATGGAAATCCTGTCAAAATTGATACAGATTAGTCCAAATTAATACCAAAAAATGTATCGTAAAAGTTGATATCAAGGTACCATAGTACCTTATTACAGAGAAGATGCCTTCATAGGAATTTTCTGGGAAAATCACAGTATCTTTTATATTTGCTACGACGAAGGTCAAGTCATGCCAATCGACAAGGCAAACATTTTAACGTACGATTCGTACCAAATTGAATTTGAGTTTATTATGTTTTATGTTTGCGTGATCATTGTAAGGTCATTTTCTATTTTCAAATCATTCATATTTACACATGTCACATATGATTATAAAGTAATCATACTGACATTTAATGTCTTTGTATGTGTTATTACTTTAGAGAGCTTGACTTCGCTTTAATCGGTAAACTAGTTCTGAATTCCGATGAAGTAGGTATAACTTCACAATTTGTGGAATAACGCGAAAATGAACTGACCAGTAGCATTACCATGAGTTGGCATAGAAACGCCACTATAGAAATGGTAAATAGAAAACTATTGTCATTTTGCTAGTGAATAACATAACTACTATCGTTACGGTATTTCTTGACAACGTCTGTCAAATTAATGACTCATGGGACCGAATTTGTATGGCAATAGATCATAATGACATTCGCTAGCGATTTGATTTCGATAGGTTTTTTACGTATCGAGTTACGTCACTACGGATTTTAGTTCTACGAGTAACCACCAGAGGCGCTGTACAATTTTTCATACATTTATTTTACGCAGTCGCTAGCGAGTAATACTTTTGTAAACTCATGGTAGTCCTACTGAAGTTAATAGACGAAACGGAATAAAAGTAAACAAAACGAAACCGAACGGAATGGAACTGCACAGAACGGAATAAGATAAAACGCAGCAAAAAATATGATATGATTTTTTTACATTTAGCCAAAAAAGGGCTTTTGGAATTCATGAGTTAGGTATAATCTTGTCACTTAATTATTACCGGATCGGAATGTATAGATGCTTAAGTTTAAAGAGTAACTTAGACTTACTTATTGACTTATACGGCATTAGAACTTTAGAAATGGCTACAACGCGTCAGTGAATCTGCTCCATATAGAACACCTGCTCTATTTTTTGCTTCCTACAGATACAGATGGGTTTTAGAAACGTAATGCGAGGTAAATTAATTCCAATGTGCAATAAGGAGTTTCGGGTAGGAAATAACCCTTAAGGTGTTTGACTTGGAAGGCACCAATGCCACACCTATTTTTGCCTAAAACGGCAGATTAAAGCGCTGCTGTGTTTTGATATAATTAAATTGTATGCTGAAGTTCTTATACAAAGTAGGTAAGTACTAAAGTGAGATTTTGATAAATCAACCCCCGAAAATTGAAAGGATATATAAAGATAGAGCTATTTGGCGGTTGTTAACTCATAAAATTTCGTTATCGCAAAAAATGCAGTGAAGGCAAGTTCTCAAGATGGCAGCATCCTTTAAATGCAACTATAATGATTCAGGCTCAGAATTTAACCTTTTTAGTGAATCGGCTGCATCCTCATTACTGCATTTTCCTTTTGAGCTTAATTTTTTCTAGTTCGTAATTGGAGGGTTTCAGTTTGTAAGAAGGTTGTACTAAATTAAGACTCAGAAATTATACAAGGTAATGATAGTAAATAATAATAATTTTAAAATGAGGTAGGTACTTATGTATTTATTGAGACATGAGAAAAAATAGATATCTTATAATTAATAAGTCAGTATAATTATGTAGAGGTATTTACCTATTATTTTTTTTGACATGTTACAACATCAAAAATGAATAGTCAGTGTATACATTTTTTGCCTACAAAATAGTTAAATTTAACAATTTTTAATAGGCAATAATTGTCAGATTTCGATATTTGTTAGACTTTGGATAGATTTAATTTTGGATATATTTATCGTATTCAATATCCGTGTATCAGTATTAAATTGATATATGTATATTGTGTTTTTTGAGTTTATTTTATCTGCTTTCATTCAACCGAAAATACCAATCAAAGTCTAACAATACGCTATCTGAGGGTTCTTCAATTAAGGGAATGTACCAGCTAATGGAAAAATTGATTTCCTTTGATTCAAGAGTGCTTTGTAATTGATATAGAACATAAATCAATTAATGAAATAACGGAGCATGTGTAAAAGGAAAAGTAATTGAAGTATACAAGCGTTGTTTATTACTTTGCATTAGATTGTTATTCAAATTTTGAAGGTAGTGGTTTGACTCCGGCGGCACCACCGCCGCACCCATTACTATTTAATAAGAGCAGTGTTGAGCGCTGTTCTGGTTTGAATGGTGTGGTAAAGGAGATATACTTTTCAGAGGCGTGCCAGCTTAGTCCTCAGGGGCAGCGGCGCATCTCTGGCCGACGTCAGGTAGGAATCTAATCATATCTGGGTGGCAATGGCCAGTCACTGTCAGGTGGACTGCTACTCCAATATAAATAAAACTGAGATGACCTTCCAGCAATCATACTAACTTAACAACTTTACATTACTTTTATAGAAGAAAAAAACATCAAAAAACAACGTTCGATGTATTGTTAGGGTTCCGTACCCAAAGGGTAAAAACGGAACCCTATTACTAAGACTTCGTTGTCTGTTCGTCTGTCCGTCTGTCACAGGGCTATATCTCCGGAACCGTAATAAATATACACATGAAATTTTTACAAAAGATTGTGAAAAATTTACGTATTATTCATCATCATCCCAACGCCATCTTATGTTGTTTCATATAACTAAGTATTGTTGAAAATAATAAAATTAATAAAAATAATGAACATTTCGTGGTACGGAAGCCTCCATGTCCGAGTTCGACTAGTACTTGGCGAATTATTAGATATACGCTACAAGCTTTAAGCACTTGTTCTATTTTACACAGTACAACTAATAAACATAATAGGTAGGTAACTGTAACTAATTTTATAATAGCAATGATTAAGGACCTCACATAGGGTCCAATGTCGTCGTTATGCCATAGTTGGAATGCCAATTGTCCGTAATTACAATGGCATAAGTATCATTCAGATCTGAACTCAAGATTGGTCGCTAATAGCAACTGAGGCTTTGGCGGCAAACGGACCTATACTTAAGGTATTTTAATGGTAATTATAGTAATTTAGGGTTATATTAAAGTTCATGGGTGTTATACATAGTACAATATCAGAACGAGGTATGAATTTATACAAATTATATGTAATTGACCCTATTTAAAGTCCAAGCTTCGAATGTTTGAATAGACATTACAAAAGATGATGATTGTACAGTTAATCTATTGGATTCCAATTAATAGTTAGATTCTTAATCTGAGTGTTTAAAACAGCTTTAATTATGCTTTCAGAAAAAGATAGATGAATAGACCTTAGGAAATACCCAATATTGAAAAAAACTGATCAACGATTTAATTATTAATAGGTATAATAGTTAATTGTCTATTTTTTATTTTCAAACACTAGGCTACAATTGGGTGCCGGTTTAGACTTTATTATGAACATCATCTTTATCATAGTAGTGATTTTTATTTCTTTCATAAATCTTAAAAAGTGAATTAAACAAGATAATATGTTTGTAATTTGTTTTACCAAAGCGTATATTATTTTGCATGATGCTAATATTGCTGGTGCAAGCGACATCTGTTTGACGTTGAGATAACTACGAAGTCAACGTACAAACTTACCTTGCTTCACTTCGAACCTCTAATAACTAAGTTCGCGCGACAATTGGTAGATGGCGCTGTTTTATAAAATTGTGTGACGTCGCAGTTGTGTACACTTTTAGAATATTATGCATTTTCTTTGTACCTAATCACTATTTTTTCAATTATTTTTTATTTATCTAACTGCTATTACTAACAATCGTAAATTGATTACAATATGCTAAGAAGCAACTTATCAAACTAATACTTAATAATAATTAGGGGTTAGAAAATAATTAATTTATTTACTTACCTTGTGCACTTGTGCAGGTCACTCTCCTTAGTTGCATGATGAGTTTATGACTGTGTCTGAAAAGAGAGGAAAGATTATAATCAATATGGGGAACTCTCCGGCATGTAATGGACGTATATAATATGCTGAAAGTGCATACGTTGGTATATTAAAAAAATGTTAATAATGTGTGTGAGACTGCTGAGGTCGTTATATGAACTAGGACACCGTTAATTCTTAGGTACTTCTTGGCTGTCACGTTCTATAAATTCTCCATTAAAGAGCTTAAAAGCTCTTAAAATAGTTAAAGTAACTTTCTACCGTTGTATATTATCCGATGTTTAAAAACCGTTGGGAGCCTAAGCCTATTCGCCGCTGCAAGATCGCAGCATTTCTAGAAGGGATGAGAAAAATAACGCCAATTTCTCGCGTCATTGGCATTCGCTTCGACTAGCGGACTACTCGACTCTACTCCGTTTTTATTCCCGCCCATTTATCACGTCATGAAATGCGAAAAAATCACGGGCTTACTGACCCGTTACATTTCCATTTACAGAGTGTTCTCGCTTATCTCATCCGTGTAATACTCTTTAACCTCGTAGCGGAGACAGAGGAAACAAAGGGTTTCGCGCGCCAGGATACCTATTGTTTCATATTTTTATAAGATTGGAGTAGCAAATGTTGGTAGGTGGTACCAGTATTGTCCCTGTAGTTTCGGGATTAGAATAGGGCTACGGTATTCCCTGCCTGTCGTAAGAGGCGACTAAAAGGGGGCTTTCGGGGTTGCGGGCGGCAAGAATGGGAGCATAAACCGTCCATCAAGTGAGGACGACGACGGTTTGTGTGGCCTCATACCGTTGTAAGCACCAGGTGTGTGGGAGGAGCATGAACTGCTCCCCAAGGGAAGAGCCCGATTGGGGCATTGCTTTCGGAGGACTCCGGTTGTGTTCCATCGGAGATCCCGGAGTCTTCACCAAGCGCTGAGGACGGCCATCGGGTGGGTAGCGCTCAACAGGGGCATCACGCTCAGGCTCCGGTTGCGTTTCGAAATGCTGAAGACAACCATGGGGACGGGGAGCGGAGTGGGGATGGGTGAGTAGGATTTCACCGCACGTCAACAAAAAAGATAGAACCTTAATGGAGATGCTAACAGATATCCATAAGATTTTAGGTAATGGAATAAATAACACTAATTAAGAACACTATTAGTATGAATGTGCCAAATGCATAAGGTTTTATTACCCACATTTTAGCTTTCATCTGTCAGCTATTCCTGGTTACGGTAGTTTTACTGCTTCCCATTTCAATTGCGTTTATGCAAAGCGCATCACTGTGTTCAGAATCACAGCGGCGTAAGTGCAACAGTCGTCAAATTGACTTATCGGTACCTTAATTCGCAAATCAGCCAACTCCATTTTTTGTCAAAATGTTTTTTTTTTTTTATTTATTTTGATAGTAAATTATGGCATTGAACGAAATCAGAATAAATAAAAAATCATTTTGACAAAAAGTGGAGTTGGAGTTGGCTATGTACAAAGATAGTTAAAAAGTTCCCAAATACCCAATGCAACATTGACTCTTGTATTGATGAACTGTAGTTCCGTTTAATGGTAGGAGTTTCATTTTTTATAATATAGGAGTAGCAGACAAGCATGCAGTCCACCTGATGGTAGGTGGCTTCTGCCGGCCATGGACATTTGTAATCAACCTCAGATAGGCTTAGCTATTCCTACCTGAGGTCGGCCACAGATGCACAGGCGCATCTGAGGTCGAGGCGTTCCGGTTTAGTTCTCAGAGGTAGCGAACCCTGAGTAATAAACTGGAACGCCTCGGAAATGTATGTCTCCCTTACCACACCTTTCAAACCAGAACACGCTTGACGCTGCTGTTATGAGGCAGAAATAGGTGTTGCGGTGGTGCCGCCGGAGTCAAAGGGTTCTACCACAAATTGAATGTAAAATTTCAAATTAAGAGGGAATTGAACGGAAAAATACTGATTTGTGCATTTGTCTCGGGTATACTTACATTTACGTCGTTTTAATTCTAAAGATAGGTTCTTTTATTAGGTACCTAACCTTAAAACCTTCCTTTAGTAATAGGTTGAAAGTTAAAAAGCTATAACTTTAACTATTTAAGTAATAAAATATATTTATAGCGACGCTGCCGCTATAAATCCAATTTAAAATCTGCGTGAACTCCACCAGCCGGGATATTGGGTGCAAAATAAATATGTATTAAAAATTACGCTTATACGCCATGCTGGTATTTTATAGGTTACATATTATACTGGTTGTAATAAATTAATTTCGTATGGAGGTAAATGTTAGTGTTTATGATAAGGACGCGGTGCTGGGTTTGACTCCAGAAAAAAAAATTGTTTAATAGAAATTTGTTCGATTTCGTGTGTAACCAAAATGCCTGATGATATTCCATTGAATTATTTAGAGGACTATGTACTAATTTTCTGAAATTGATTTTCTGATTCTGATTTTGATAGGACTACTTAGTCGATGTTTTTAAATATAAAATTGCTCTTAGTGAACATTACAGCTTCGCCGATTTTAGCTCAGCTAGGCCAAACGCGATTTGTCTTAAAACGATGGAAAAGCCTTTATTAAAATGGAGAACATGAGGTAGAAATACAGTCATACAACAATTATCAGATTACAATTGTTTCAGATTTTTTTGTTGGAGGTTAACGAATAACGCTACAGGTAATTTTTTGTTTCAAAAACTCTTCACATACCAGTCAGTAGCCTGCGCCAGAAAAATGTTCAATCTCCATGCTTCTAAAATATCACAACTCTGACCCATTTAGTCATTTTAAATCTAGGCAAATTAGGGCAAAAACTTGCGATGCAAACTCCGTAATTACTGCAAAAATTGTAAAAAGGCATCCGCTTCTCGTCCACTTCCATTACGGATCCGTCGACAGATCTTCTGCTTAAATATTCACGCAAAGAACTACAGTGTCACTTCAAATATCGCGTAATGTCCTGAATTGTGGAGCGGAAGAGATCGTTTTGGATAAGCACCTTGAAGAATCCTTCGTGCGTTCTGTTCAGTGTTACCAATCTATAAAAAATATTTTCCCATAACAATTGAAATAAGTATTTTGATCCATGAAACAATTGATTGTTTGATCTGATAATCCGTCAATCGGTTTAATAAGTATCTTGTAAGTTTTCGAGAATTAATTGAAATCAGAACTACCCAAAATAAATGACTTTACTTACGCAAATATTGTATTCAAATTTACCCAAAATATTGTAGGTAAAAAAATTACCCATTATTTTGGGAGAATTTCCAACTTGGCATCACTCACTTCCATTTGATACAGCCCCGCAGAGATATTTCGCGCTTCAGACGAGCGAAAGGAAAATATTTCATTTGCCCCGCGAGCCAGTAAAGCTTGGCCTGATCCTTTTTATGAGCTTCTATTTCACTGGCATGCTGAGCAATGAATGTCGCTACTATGTGACACTTACTATATTAATAGTAAAGCCCTGTCGGAGACACCGAATGTACTGTTCCACTTGGATCAATGTGTCTATCAAGATATAAGGTATATGACAGTAAATATCAAAGATAAGTAAGAAGACGGTACGATTAAAAGCAATACGGAGGTAGGAATAAAAGCATCTTCCATATATACTATCGGTGTATATAATAGGAGATAATTCTGGTATTAGGATTATGTTATGATTTCCTGATGTTCATCAAATCATTTCTAAAAAATTTGAAAAACAATATCTGTATTACTTGAGGCGAAGTGACGTCTCAATCGAGAGTTTAATATCTCTACCATTCGAATAGTATTTTGGATTTATATTAGGTGGAAAATGCACCAAATATAATTTCGGTACAATGCGCTTTAATAACCGCAATATAAACTAAAATGAGAATCGCGATTACTGACCACATTACACATACTTAATACAAACAAAACACTACATTAGGCTAGTTTATTCCGCTGTGGAATTCCCCAACTAGAATATTATATTTGAAATATAACTATCCCGTGAACAGATTTGTTGTGCTATTAAATCGGTATTTACTGTGCACGGAACGATTACGATGCCCTCGAAAGTCGCGGCTTGAAGTGTTCTCGATAATATGCTGCGAAAATCGGGTCTAAATCAAAGCAACCAAGATACGTGTGAAATTAATTACCCAATAAAGAAGGATTGGGGAACGTTCGCAATAAAGGAGGCTATTGAGACGGAGCGAGACCGCGATTGGTCGCCCGCTCGTAATCTCAATTCTCTTCCTATAACAACCAACTGACGCTATCATAAAGTGCGTGTAAACAGTTTGACACGTGCTAACTTACGTAAGTGTTCTGTCGTAATTTTTAACATAATCTCTGTAACGTTTCCTATTCCCTTGTTCGTATAATCGGGGCCGCCTTAAGATATTTAATTAGAAAAGTAATATTGATCTGGAAATTTGGTTATCTTTGTTATTATAATTTTGTAGGTAAGTTTGTATCGAAAGTCCCGTAACTAAGGGTGCTTTTTCACCAGAGATGAACTAGTAGCTAAGCTATGAATGTATCAAGTTCACCATAGGACTTTTTAATTTCAAATAGTCTTATCGGCGACTTCGATACCTATGGATAGTTAAGTTACCTCGCAGATTTCTCGTGGAAGGGCAATCTGAAGGTGGTCGAACCATCTGTTGTTCGACTCCAGCGGCACCACCGCCACACCTATTTCTGCCTAATAACAGCGGAGTTAGGCGTTGCTGTGTTCCGTTTTAAAGGGCGTGGTAAGGGAGACATATTTTTCTGAGGCGTTTCAGCTTAGTCCTCAAGGGTAGCGGCTCGTCTGTGGGTCGACCTCAGGTAGGAATATCTACTCCTATCTGTGGTTGATTACAGTTGTCCATGGGCGGCAGTACCCACTTACCATTAGGTGGGCTGCATGCTCGGCTGCTACTCCTATATTATAAAAAAAATCTCATACTGGGATACAAAAAGATGTTGATGATGCATCTGTTTGTTATGACAAATTATTAACTTTTATCACATTTGGGGATATAAAACACAATTAAATTGCTTGTCTGCGGAATATACGGAGTTGGTGTGAAAATAAAATGTGCTTTTTCAACTAAATCTAAAATTTACAGCTGTGCTTTGAGTACCGGTCAGCCAGTCGTAGCTTTATGAAGGAGAATATTTTTAACAATTTTATTTTTCTCTACCAGTTGCCTACGTCGGTTAACTTTAATATTATGGTTTTTGAAGTTTTTTCTAACAATTTCCTAAACGTTCTTTAAAATAACTATTTTAAAAATAAAAACAAATAAAATAAACTTCCGTAAACTTGCGTATTCACTGGTAATTCTAATGCTGCTAATAAATTTACTGTTAACATAAATAATTGTATTACGACTAGTAAGATTAGAGATCTATTAATACCTTCTGATATTTTAGATAATTAAGAATAAGGATACAATTCATAAAATCATTTTAATTAAGTTATGAAGTCCAAGCAAACTACTTTTACTCAAGAAATATTGAGATAACTCCTAAATAAGTAAGATACGAAAAACAAGTTAGACAAGTTTATCGTGGGAAGTAAAACGCTTTCCTTCTTATTGGTTTAGAGGTATTTCGTGCAGAAAATTACATGTCTTAAACGTAATCCATAGTTTAATAAAGCCGCCGCTCGCGTGGCGAACTAAGTGTTGTACATAATTGAATTTTTCACATTGTGTAATGTAATAGGAAACTGCTTGTAAGTGTAAGGTCATATTTATTTGCATTTATTTTTATTTCCTTTATTTTTACTTTATATATAAAAAGAACATGATTAAAAACTGAAAAATAATGCTGGCCATATATTTCATTGGATGTCATCGTGACTAAAAAACAAATAGGATTATGGCGGGAAACGGCAGATGCTGAGGACGATGTATCTACGTGTCTTGGAATTAATTAAAAATAAATAGCTGAATTCCTAAAATCAATATAAAACTATACAGGTCATATAAGGTCAATGTTATTTTAATATTCGTTGCAGAGCTTTCATACTATGAAATAAACATGAAACAGTTTTTAAAATTCAATAATACGAATAGCAAAGGATTCCTGGAGAATAGATGAAATTAAAGTTTCACTGAACATTTTTCGAGAATGTTTTCTGAAGTATTTCAATAGCTTGATTGAAAAAAGTTTGGAACATTTTTATCAAAATTAGAAGGGAACTTCAAAGTTTTCATTACTTTTTTAATTATACTTATACGCGAAATTTAGTAATCTCTCTGGGATTTTGTAATGTAAAATTATATTTTTGACATAAAATTACTAAATTGACAACTTACCCACATTATCATATCATATTTGATTCATACTTTTAAACGATTGTGCATTCGAACTATTGAAACCTTATATTTGTGTAATCTATACATCTATCAGCAAAATTTTATCGCGAGAAAATTTCAAAATTCGACCCCGTCCAATGCAAGGCGTTGCTTAGTTAAAACACTAAAACTCTTTTAGTGCTCTACGGAGAAAATCTCAAGTTGTTAGTTAAATTCAAATTGGAAAACTTTGCAATTTATGTGCACAGTTTTAAGGCACCTATTATGTCCCCGCGAGTCGTTACACGTGTAAGTTTTTTTGCCTCTAGACATAAATCGGGGTAGCCATTATATTGCGGAACTTATGACAAAGTTGTTGAAGAATGCGTGATGGAAGACGTGCTTTTCTTAACGACTACGCAGTCGTGTTATGAAAAGTTTGCCTTTGATGTAAAACTATGTGTAACAAGGCTTTTTAAAACTGTGTTATAACAATTTCACGTCGTGAGAGCGTGTCACGTAATCGTTATGCACACAACGCTACCGTATTGCTTGATCTACATGCAGAGAAAATTGCAAGAAATTGTGAACATACCCGTTTGTAATAATATTTATACAAACATGTAAGTCACGAAGAAATGCAAATAGTTGTTGATCTCATTATTATACATGTAAACAAAAGTCATCTTGAAGTCGTGTAATCGTCGTGTAATCATATAGTCACATAAAAGGTACAGAGTAACGATATAATAACTATACGTAAGTAAGTTCACACTAGTGATTAAAAGTATTATAACTACACAAGTAGCTCCGTTATTCGACTGTTCTTGCTGAAGTCTCCGACCAGAATGTCGCTCTCTGTTAATTCGAGCGCCGCCATGGTGTCGTCCCCACTTCACCTACCCGCATCTGTTTTTAAACTGTAGTAGCAAATGAGTCACTTATTACTTTAATGTAATGTTATAAAAATGTGATATCGTTAACATCCAAGCTTCCTATTAACGACGATAACATACATAACTATCATCTTATTATTATACCCGGCAAACGTTGTGTTGCCATATAAATAAAAAAAATGTTAATGGTCAACAACCCTTATCACTTAGGGGTATGAAAAACAGATAGTAGCCGATTCTCAGACCTACGAAATATGCATATAAAATTTGGTGAAAATCGGTAAAGCCGTTTCGGAGGAGTACGGTAACTAACATTGTGACACGAGAATTTTATATATAAAATAATATGTTTTATGACTTATATTCATATCTATAATGAGTTTAGATTTTTAACAACATTATACGAAACTTTTCATCGTGAACGTTGTAAAAATCCAAGAAGATAAACTTAGTTTCATCTTTCATTCAAAAAATGTCATTTAAGAACACGGCTTTTAAAAGGAACGCCATAATAATATCTACACTATGTAACATTACAATACTGGAAACATTAATCCTTTGAAAGTATCATAAGCATGTAACTCTGTTATTCAGTTTCCCTTCATGTGGTGGGAAATGCCTTATCCAAGTTTGTAGCTTCCTCGAAGTAGATAGATTGATGTTGTCCGTGGGTACCGAGCTCATTTAAAATAAACGAGTGCCTACTTCTTAATTTATAATGGGCTCCTCAATGAGAAAACTTGCTGCTTCAGTTAATTAGCCCCTAATTTCGCAGTACGGTGGGGTGAGGCATATACGAAAACCTTTATTTATCGTCAGCAAAAGCCCTAGGGGTCCATTTTTAGATGACTCTGTACATGTTTATTAATTTCGCAGGTGAATTAATATGCCAGGGGCGAATTCTGAGAGCTTTGACATTTAAACTTGTTGAATATAATCGTTCATTATTAAGTTATTATTATGTTGTTATATTTGTTTTACTTATCTTTGGAGTGGGTGAAGTGGATTTCCTGAGGGGGTGTTGTTAGAAAACAATGCCTCCTTTTGCGATAACGATTAACAACGAAATGAGGAAAAGATGGAGAAAAGGAAGAAGTTCTTTTGGACTTAGCCATACAAGTTTCCAAAAAGGTGAAGAAATCCCTAAGTTACGCAAAGTATAATTTAAAAAGTTTTAATTAAGATTAACTACTGTCTTATCGGTTTGTTTTGATTGATTTTAAAATATGATGTCTAAAAATATATGAATTATTATTTTTAGGTATTTTAAAGACTTTCTACACGTACAACCCTACACTAGGATTCCATGTGTGGTGTCGTACCATAAACAAACATAAAAACTACACTACACTCTGTTTCAATATTTGTCGGATTGGGGATTTAACCTACTACTATTATGGTGACCGCTCCGCCATGATGATCGTCGAAAATTTGCTTTTTATAGCAACAATAAAATGAGACCATAAGCAACACTCTATTAAGCGACTCATTATCTCCCAGCAGAAGCACTTTTTGCAAATTACAGAAATTTTATAAAGAATCCCACTACCAAACATTTGCCACAAATGGACATCACATGGGCTTAAGTGGTTTAAATTAGTATATCGATCAAAAAGTACGACGAATAGCATAAACATTAGCATTGATAGATGCTCAGTTGCAAAGAGTATACTTGGTACTGTTCGAATAAAATATATTTGGTTGCGCAAAAATTATTATAGATTTTAATGACGGAGACGCAAAAACCATCACAAATTTTAGTAGTATTTGTATGAGTTAAAATATTTCATATGCAAAAATAACTTACTTTTGGCATCCTATAAATCTGGTTACAACAACTTGAAATACTGATACGAGAGTAGCAGATAAAAGTGTGATGGTGGTGTCATTCCATAGTGAAGCCGCTACCGAAACAAAAGTCTTAATCAGCTACAACACTGAAATACGATGACAATCGTCTTCCAAAAAAACTACCACCTTGATTTAAAAATCAACTTTACACATAAACTTTCTATGTATGAGTACATAGGTAATGGGATATAGTATGGAATGAGATTTAGTAAAAAATCTGCTGAACGTATTCCAGGGTATCATGTTTTACCAGAAATGTCTTCCTTTCGGTGTCACCAAGCAAAGTGCAAGTCCCGTGTTGAGAGGTGTGCATTTTCCTGAAATATGTAGAAAATTCTCCCAACAATGAGAGTATCGCGGAGTAAATAAACAACTCTGAAGCAAAACATGCTCTATGCAGCTTTGAAAGCATGTATCTAAATTTAAAATGTATACTACAAATGCGTTTCCTTGGAGATTTTTGTAGACGAAGGTGTAAATGTGACACAACATATAATAAATCTGTGTCTGTATAATTGTAAGTATGCTATAAAAATAAAATAAAGCATTAAGAATAGATCGCTTTAGTTTGAAGGTGGATAAACTGTACCTGTACACAGTTTACAAGAAAAAATTAAGATATATTTAGTTTTACTCTATCAGTATCACAATTAACTTTATACGAACAAAATTTGGTCCCATAAAATCTGTGTATAAATAAATGGAAAATTTACTTAGGCATTCATTAATAAGATTCTAATATTTATTTACTAATTTTAATTGATCTTCTGTAAGACTAAAGGTTAGGATGAAGTATTCTATAATAATTATTTTATTTATTTATTTTTTGTTTATTTTATTACATACAATTTCATATATATAGTAACTATAATTGTAAATAAATTATCTTTAATTTTTGAGTAAAAAACTTTTGTAATATTTTAACATTATGAAAGTCATTATTATACTTCTTTTTAATAACCATTACATAATTGCAAAAAAAAAACACTTATTTTAATGATCGGGAAGATGGCCATCTTTCTGATCATTATAAAAGTGGAATGAGAGTTCCTCCACTTAATTGATCTTCAATTTGTGGCTTGAAGCAAGTTTTCAAACTTAATTGGAGCGCTGTTAAAAGGCGGTAACTGGTGCCAAGTAAGACACGTCGGGAATAATCTTTTTATAATAATGTATGCATTTTGAAGGTGACACCTCCGGCGACACCTTCGCCTCACCTATTTCTGTCTCATAACAGCCGTTTTAAGCGCTGCTGTGTTCTGGTTTGAAGGGTGTGGTAAGGTAGACATACTTTTCCGAGGTGTTCCAGCTTAGTCCTCGGGGTCAGCGGCGCATCTGTGGGGCCGACCTCAGGTAGGAATATCTAATCCTATCTGGGGTTAATTATTAATATTGAGATGTCCATGGGCAGCAGTAGCCACTTACCACCAGGTGGACTGCATGATAGTCTGCTATGTTATAAAAAAAAGATATTTTTATTGAGATGCTTAAGATTGTATGTTTTAAGCCTAAGGAAGTGACAAATCGATAGTTCACGTCGACAATCGTTACCGTCGGTCGCTGTTACCAGGTATCACTTGCTTTAACCTTGAAGGAAAACATATTAAAAAAACCAACATACGAGAAAGTAGGTTATCAATTTATCATATTACATAAGGTAAAGTGCAATAAATGATACATTGCTATTGTTGTGGATTATGGCGCAGGTTCCCCGTAATAAGGGAGGAGATGTAACAAACGATACTTTACTATCGTTGTAGCGCTGGTTTTCCTCAAGGTGAAAGGAGCCTCAAACCTGCCAATGGTAAATCATAAAATAGTAATAGACTCCTGCATAATGGCAACTATAATTGATACCCCGATGGCCGTGTAAGAATGCCTTGCATACGTGCCTTTGCTTTACTCGAACCTGACCAAATTAGTAATACTCGTAAACACTACTGTTATAAAAACAAAAATAGATAACGCTGGTACCGTTGTAGTCAAAGCATTTCCTCACCTTGTAAATTATTGAAACGAATTAAAAGGAAAAAGTAACTTGAAGTATAGGAGTACTTCCTATACTTCAAGTTACACAATAACTTTCCTTTTGCCCAACTGGTTGTGAAACTTGGTAAGGAAACAGGAGCAAGAGAACTCAGAACGATTTATTCCCTTTGTTTTATGAGACAATTAAGAGAGGAAGGGACATTGCGCTGAGCATTTTTGTTCCCTGTTCCCCGTTATAAAAGACGAGTTTAAATAGCGAATTGAACTTGTAACGATCTATGTTTATTCACGAGGTGAAAGGAATCTTTCTACTTTTTAAATTTAACTGTCAGGGGACGAAAGATAAAGGTGATTTATTTCAATTAATGTTTTATCCGAAGTTGTTACAGCGTGTTGCTATGCAGTTGGGTTTGGCTTTTATTTTAATAAAACGAGCTAGAATGAAAAGGAATTTTTGGAATCATATAACGAAAAGAATATATATTTTCTTTAATTCTCAGAAGAAGAATGGAATTAATAATAATATCACATGCACGTACAAAGACTTACGCCTATATATTTTATTTGAAAGCACTGGATAATGTAAAAGCCTAATTATTCAGAAACATAATACAAAATCTAATACTAATCCGTCATGTCTGGGAACTTCAGGCTTGAAAGCAGAAAGTATTTATCATAGTGTCAGTCTGAAATTCATATACTGCCAAATTAAAGTAATGGATGTGAAATGTTACTCGTTAAACATTGTAACATTGGCTTGACTAAACCCATGTTTATTCTCACTTAATTGTTTAATTAAAATTTTATGGTCTGTCACAATAAAATGCACATAAAGCGTCATTATAAAACAATTGCTGGCGATATAAAATTTATTCGATGCGAAAGGGATTATGTTTTGAGAGAGATTTAGTTGACCTGTACCCTTACCATGAGTTTTTACGTTTTGACAAATATGACTGTTTTGATATTTGTTTACGTATTTGCCCATACAATTTCCAATCAGCCCCCTAGCGGATTGTATCAGAACTATATATAGTGCCAGTAACGTAACATTAAATGTCGAAATTGATAAAATTTTTTTACAAAAAATACAACCGACTTCTATGTCACTACAAAGTAAAAAATAATTGAAATAAATGTTGGTTTAGTACATATTTCTGAAGTCGGCGCTCAATATATTTCGTTGGATAACGATGTAAACAACATGTCTAATATGAGCAATGTATTTTTTGTTAAAAAATTTTTTCACCCTTTTTAGTGATGACATACTAACATTTATATTAATACAATTTAAAATTGTATAAACGTGATCATTAATCAAAGTAAGGTCTGAGTTTACATTGATTGGAACCGACCGGTTAAATTGATTTTTATATTGTCTTATATGTTCCAACCTAACCTAACTAAATTACAACTTACAGCTCGTCTCTATACATTAAAAAAAATATTAAAATCGGTCTACTAACGGCGGAGTAATTCGTGTACATACATAGAAAAAAAAAGATACCGGCCGAATTGATAACCACCTCCTTCTTGAAGTCGGTTATAAATGGCTCTTTATGTTTTGACTCTCTTTTTTGCGAACATGTGAGGCAGACAGAAAGACTTGAGCTCTTACTTATTGTTACGTTTACTCAGTCTACTAATGCAAACGGAACAATATTGGATTGAGTAAACGTAACTTAAAATTGTGGGATGTTTTGAAAACTCATGGTAAAGGTACTGTTCCCATTATTGTGTTTGTCGTGAAAAACATTACAACATGTCAAGTATTATAACACGAGAGCTCAACGTTAATGCGCTCGTTAAAAGGTTTTTGGCGAGAACCTCTTTGTGTCTTTTTCGGACCCTCGTCAGGGTAAACGTGTTATGAAGCAATTAACTCATATTTTCATAAACGAGATTCATTCTGCCGCGCCAAGATTATTTTATTACGCGGAGTGGTCTAAGAAATAACGTGAACAATTAAATTACGATGCCGAAATCTTTTCCCTGTTTTTGTGGGGTGTGAGGCGAAATTACCTCGTTTTTTGCCCTTGGACTTTTATATCGGATTAGTTCGCGTAGACTAAGCTTGATTTAATTAAATCGTTATGCTCTATTCCGAGAATAAATTGTGTTTTAGACGAATTATAAATTAAATAATACAGCGTTAATAAAGACACCGTTTTCTTGGAAAAGAACGTCTTACGATTATTCCCTTCTCGTAAATCAGAGTATTAAAAATCTGTGAATAATTTGACATTACATAAAAATTGTAGCGTAATTAAAATAAATTTTGAAGTTAAATTTGAATATAACAAAGAGTCCGATGTTAAATGTTAGTAACATGTTAAATTTAATAACCCATTCATGTATTATATTATCTTTCCAGAGTTGATCAATATTAACTAACTTCTCCAGTGAACTAAGTTAGCACGCCTTATTTTCATATAAGAGGCCAAAAAGTAGGTCAACATTTATAAAAATGTAGTAAAAAATATTTTTATGTTACTAACGTGAAGAACTTAATAAGCACACCTTAGCGGGCTTACAAAAAGTCGGTCAAATTTCTTAAAAAGCGTCAGTTTTATTTATGTAATTATTGGTCGAAGCGAATTTCTAAAATGAGTGTACCGCTGGCGACGCATTTACAAAAAGTCGACTCGCAGACGTCTCGTCAGCGGAGATAGGTACAAATTTGAGCTTTGGAAAATGAGCTTATCTCCGACCCTTATAATCCCCTCCCGTAACTTTGATCCTCCCCAAATAGAGACCCGCAGAGATTGACATTTACAATGTTATCTGACGCACCAGGCGGACGCTTCCAAACTAACTAGTATAGAAATAATATAATCGTGCTGCCAAACATATTAATATCGCACGGCACACTTATGTCACAATCTGGTGCCGTACCTATATTAGTAATTATGTACCTAAATTAGTATTAGTAATTTTAACAAATTACATAAAGAGTAGGCTCTCAATGCCTACTCTTTATGTAATCAGTATAAACATTTATTTATTAATGTGATAAGATTGACGTTTTTAGCATAGTCTAGTGATTGAAAGCCGGTTTTTCAATCAGGGGGCCGAGGTTCGAATCCCAGGCACCACGGACTTTTCAAAGTCATATATGTATTACATATTAATTATCACTGTTAGTTGCTGCTGCTAAAACACTGATGGAATCGGAAGAAAACCTGAATGCTTGAGAGGTTTTAAAAAAATTCGCCAGTTAGATCGAAAAATGACGAAAAATACCGGTTTGTTGTATGGAGACCCCCTTTAATATTCTACTTTATTTTATGTTTATTTTATTTGTTGTTATAGCGGCCACCGTTATACATCCCCTGTAAAAAAATCATGTGTCTATCTATTACGGTTCCGGAGATATAGCCTGTGACAGACGGACAGACAACGAAGTCTTAGGACCCTATTAGGTTCCGTTTTTACCCTTTGAGTACGGAAGCCTAAAACAAGTTCTTACAGTGTGCGAAATCTGAACTTGGCCAGCGCGTCTTAACTAAACCTCTTTCACTCTGAGAGAATATCCGTGCCCAGCAGTGAGACAATAATGAGTTGATAACGTGGACGAGGATAACTCTATTTAAATTATCTGTATTCAGATTCACTGAACAGTTCAGGAAATGTAACTAATGTAATTTGATCCTTGGTTGTATGAAATGATGCGATCGTAGGAAGGTAGGATTAATCTATCCTGTTGCTTTGACCTTAAAACCACAGGGAGCTCCGTCCCTTGTGGTTGCGACGTCTATGTTCAAAAGAGCTTAGTCGAAATCTAGTGAGACCCTAAATATAATCATTGCCTACAGAACCAAACATTGCCACGTTTAGTTAAGTAAATTTAATTACGACGTCAAAGGGAGATACACTCGTGAGATATGCTAAAATGTTCTTGAGTGTATGAAATTTGCTTGGAATCCATAGGGATGGTGCTATAGTGCGTTTTCGAATGCCGTACCTGTGGAGCAAAAAGTCATAAGTGCTAAGGACGCCGTGTAGTGTCACTTGTCGATAAATGATTAAAGATGCAACAAAAAAAGGTGATGTTCTTTTAAAATCATTTTGTTTTTAAATAGGGGTGGGCGAAGGTGAATTCATAACATTTTAGTGTACTCGGCCTTACACGCTCAATTTTTTACTAATAATAAAAAAAAAATATTTTATTATTTTTATTCAGTGATCATTCCTACACAAACGCATAACCAACTGGTTGGTGGATTAATTTAACTTTTATTCTAAAATGAAAATGCCTGCAAAATAAACTCCGTTACAAAATCAGCCGATAATAACACCTAAAAAATAACAGTTCGAAAGAGAATGCCATTTTGTATTAAAATAATCCAGAATACAATTGAATGCAATTATTATTATATCACTTATTATTCCAGATTGTAGAAAATATGCACCTTAACCGATATATGCATTAAATCAATTATGGTTCTTAACTCTATTTGTATAAAATAAAATTTTGAATGTATTCAATAAAGGGAATATCATCTAAGAATTTTTAATCGAGAAATGCGCAGTGCATTTGCAATGCAAAATATGCAATAATAATTAAATTTTTATTCGTATTGTCATTTTCTTATCGAAGAACATAAGTACAATATAGTAATTTTTGCTTGTTATTTACATTTGGTTGCATTTCAACACTTTATCTTTACGACAGCTGAGCACGGATGAACCTTGTTTTAATGCAATATTGGAGGAGGATGTAAGAGTTAACGACCTGCCGTTTCGGATGTTTTCAAACTGCCGTTCTCTTAAGCAGAGAGTGCCCGTAAAATTCAGCCACCAGCGGTCCCCCATCCGACTGCTAGGTTCGCCTGATGTTGCTTAACTTTGTCGAGGGGTAAAGAAATACATAAGCTGTGGTGCTATATGGTGCGATCCATTAAACGTGGGATTATATTTTAAATATATTCATTATTAATAATGTAATCCCATCGGAATACCAAAATGTACAAAAAGTTAATGGAAGTAAAATGTAGTAGGCAAATAAACGAAACGAGAATTGTTTTCGAAATATGCTGATTAATATTTAATGTCGAAATTCCATTGAATACATTAATATCCAGTTGCGGTTCACTAATTTAATTACAGTTTTGTTGTAAATGAATTGTTATTGTACATTTTACGAGTATATTATACAATCATTATTATTAATTTCTTGATATATTTTAAATAATAATTAAAAATATACTTACAATAATCATAGCTTTGATAAAACAGAGGTGTCTAGGATTTGAACCTTGATCGTTCGATAGAGAGGCATATTTTCATTTACGAATCTGTCAGTCTTGTTATCTCTAACCGTCATTCCATTTACCTTAGCTTTAAGCTTTAAGCATTTAATTTAGCAAATGCAGCCCCTTTAATCTAGACTAAGCTCCTTTGAACATAGATTTCACGGCCACAAGAGACGCGGCTCCCAGTGGCTTTAAGGTCAAAGCAACAGGACGGCATAATCCTTATATTCCTACGCCCACCATATCGTACTACAGATTACATTTCAATTACATTGCTTATTTTGGTTAGACAGTTCTGATTGACGGTTATCCCCCGTTAGCAGTAATGTATCTTTCATGTTTTTCCTATCAACTATCGAAATATGTCAATGTATAATTTGAAGAAATTGTCAAATAAACGCTTTCTACACTCACAGCCCCACACTAGGATTCCCTGTGTCGTGGGTGCCATGGGCAAATATATGGCAAATATATGGCATACATAGACAAATACACAAACACCCAGACCCAGAAAAAGAAATATAGAATAGAATAAAGAAACAGAAATAAATTCATCATTTAGATCATCTGTCTGGCCGGGGATCGAAACCGAGATCCTTTGCGCGTCAGACCGATATGGTGACCACTCCGCCACGCGGGTCGCCAAATTGATCTTTGATAGGAAAATGAGTGGGTAGACTGGTTATTAATAATGGGCGTATGACATCTAGCTAAAATGATTAAAACTTTTCTTCAAGACACCCGCATTGGCACTTTCACCATCATAAAATTGTTTGACGCTGAGTTTGCCTGCAGGAGGCTTTCCGAAATAGTCCTCGGCCGCTGGAATTAACTAAATAAGACTTTAAATCAAGGAAGGTTATGTATATGTTGCTATAATTGATGTATAATTTTCAACGTGACGTGTTATATTCTGAGGCATTTGATCAAAGCAAATTCGAGAATGTAGTTTTCAGACATGCTTCAAATTTACACATCGCGTTCTACGTCGTTTGATGTGTTTATGGGAGAATAGCTGCAATATTTTGGTTATCATATAGAAACATCTAGGACAAACCTCTAAGGTAATGTGAGTTCGCTGGAAGAAATTATGGTAAGATCAGTTTCTCCTATCTTCATTAATTTCTGTTATTGTAAACTCTAAGGTCAACCACATAAAAACTTCCTCTTCAATTTTTTAATTCGTTTACTATAATTAATTGCAACTCTACCGATTCCAAGTCTCTCATCAAAAAATCTTCAACAATGCGTTTTTACTGTCACGTGCAACGTCCTTAAATTTTCTGAACGGAAAAAATCCTTATATTTGTCTCGAAATTCAGACGTACTTTCGGATCTCTTCCGACCTGTACCCTTACCAGGAGTTTTTAAAACATCACAAACAAAATTTTACGTTACGTTTACTCAATCCATTATTCTGTTCCGTTTGCTTCAGTAGACTGAGTCAACGTAACAATAAGTAAGTGCTCAAGTGACGATGAACTTTTTGTCCACCTCACATGTTCGCAAAAAAGAGAGACAAAACATAAAGCGCCATTTTGACAATGTAAACATTTAATGGTACGTCACTGACACTATAGTTCTGATACAATCCGCTAGGGGCGCTGATTGGAAATTGTATGGGCAAATACGTAAACAAATACCAAAACAGTCATATTTGTCGAAACGTAAAAACTCATGGTAAGGGTACTGAACGTACGTTTGACGGAAGCCAAAAGTCACACGGAATTTTGAATCCAAATTCTTGATAAGGAAACCAGATTAGGAACGTCCGTACACGACCGCACTAATTCATCAAACAACTAGTTACTTACAGTGGCATCACTGTTGGATGCAAGACTCTCACAGTGAGAACAATTTGGGAAATATTACACCAACCTGGCAGGGAGCGAGTTTACATGCTTTTGAGGATTTATTAATCTACATGAGAATAATGTATTTTTTTTATAATATAGGAGTAGCAGACGAGCATGTAGTCCACCTGATGGTAAGTGGCTACTGCCGCCCATGGGCATCTGTAATAAACCACAGATAGGATTAGATATACCTGAGGTCGGCTACAGATGCGCCGCTACCCCTGAGGACTAAGCTGGAACGCCTCGGAAAAGTATGTCTCCCTTACTACACCCTTCAAAACGGAACACAGCAGCGCCTAACACTGCTGTTATTAGGCGGAAATAGGTGTGGCGGTGGTGCCGCCGGAATCGACCTACAAAGGGTTCTACACCTTCAAAGGTAGGGTTTCTGTGGGTATTTTTCAATAATTTTTTAACTCATTAATTTTACTTACTTATTTTCATATTTTTACTATTAAATCTTGTAATCATCCCAAACCTAATTTCACTTTACTTATTTACATGTATTTTTAATTTTTGCAATTATTATTTCACTTTACTTATGTATATATATAACTTTTTAAAATTTGCAATTATTAAATGGAACACAGTTATTACGTGGAATTTGAATCGGGGAATTGAAAAGTTCGGGTCATACCAAACCAATATCTCCTACTAAAGATGGGCTCATTAGCTAAATTATAATTCGGTAACGATCTACCGAGGAATTAACTCGTCAACTTTTTGTTAATGCGTCGTCGACGGACACTCATTTCGTAAATTAGAGCTGACAAATGATACTACAAATTACGATCCGCCTAGCTTGGGGAGGCCTAAATTTTTTGCGTCAATTTAATTTGAAATAGAGCTTTGGCCTTTCTTGTGACGGAAAGAGAAATCTTCTGGAGATTACCGCACTTTTTGGGAAGAGATTTGGCTTAGGGTAATTACATTAGGGTCTTAACAACACTAATAGCACTTAGTTATTAATATTATCTCGGGCGCCATGCTTTGCACATACGAGTATTATTATTATTGTGTCTTCAGGACATTATAAGAATCGTACTAGAAAGAATAGAATTATATAAGTCATAGAATAATTGTGTTTTCCTCGTGTAATGCGAGTGAAGTCCATTGAAAAGTACATTTCATGAATATTGTTTTGTCTTTTTCGTTTTTAAAATCATCAGCCGAAATCTGTTCAATTATCAAGTTTCAAGTAAGTCAATGACACATATATTTTTAAACCGTGTTGATAGTCTCACAGACCTTGAAATTTAAAATAGAAATATCTATAAAACAAAGTCTCTCCAACTCTTGTTGTTTTTCCCAGCGCAATAATCTCAAAAATTCGACGTAGATACATTTTATGAAGATTTATATATTAACTTATGATGATGATTATTGATATATATGTATATTGTATAATCTAGAAACTTGTCACAACAGGCTGTCAGTTCTCTACAGCAAAAATAATATTAAGACATATGAATAAGCTACACGTGCTAAGCTGGGGTAGTTCTGACAAAGGGCGTCCAGAGAAACACCGTGGGGTTTTAGCCGGTAGGAGTCCGGAATATCCTCTCCGCAGCCCCCACAACTGAGAACTGAACTCATGTAGGGTTTCCCTACAAGAAGAAAAGTAACAGTTATCTTATACAATTGTATCTCGGCAAATGTTTCACTATTTAACAGCAATCTAAAGAGTGGTATTTCATGACACATAAATAAAATCGCAATCAGTTTATATAAAGCAAAGGAAGTTGCGTCGAAGTTTAAATGGAAAAGTTGTAGTTTCAAACAAGGCGGCCGGAGTGCACTGTTAAAATGTTAAAGTTTATTTTTTTACGGAACAGTTTTATTCCATGCCGCATGTTTTGTGCTTCTTTACGTTTTTTAACCAACAGAAACAAGCTTTTAAGTGCTGCGGCTAAAGTTTCAAACATAAGGCTCAAAGGAAACAATATTGTGTAAATAAATGAATAATAAGTTTTGAATATTTTAGATGTTAAGGTATGGTTTCTTAATCATAATCTTATAAAGCAAGCAAGCAATAATTGACTTGATATTTCACTATTGTATTTTGACTTGCATTAATCTTAAATCTTAAATTTTAGGTTATACGAGTAATTGTGAAGGTGGTAGAACTCTTTGTGGTTTGACTCCGGCGGCACCACCGCCACACCTATATCTGCATCATAACAGCAGTGTTGAGCGCTTGTGTTCTGTTTTGAAGGGTGTGGTAAGTGACACATACTTTTCTAAGGCGTTCTAGTTACTCCTCAAGGGTAGCGGCGTACCTTTGGCCGACTCCAGGTAGGAATATTTAATCCTATCTTGGGTGGCTTACAGATGTCGATGGGCGGCAGTAGCCACTTACCATCGGGTGGACTGCAAGCTCGTCTGCTACTCCCATATTATAAACTAGCTTTTGCCCGCGGCTTCGCCCGCGTTTAAAAGAAAATAATATAACATAATAACATACATAAAACTGAAAATTCGTACCTTCAACTTTGCTAAAGATCATCACTTGATCAAATGCATAGTTTACGATTCAATGCTTACTAATATCGATTAAAATAATCGATGTTTTGGGTCCAAAAGATCGATTCTCCGATTAATCGATCTTAGATCGCCATCCCTATTTCATGTGGGATTTTCAGGATAAAAACTATCCTATGTCCTTTCTCGGGTCTCTGACTATCTTTGTACAAAATTTCATTAAAATCGGTTCAGTGTTTTGGGCGTGAAGAAGAGACAACCAGACAGACAGGCAGACAGAGTTACTTTCGGATTTATAATATTAGTAAGGAGTAAGGATAAAAAAAATAAATAAATAATAGTTAAAAAAAACTAAAAATACGCTTTTATAAAAAATTCGACCAAAAAATTAAAAATAAATAATAGTTTAAAAAAACTAAAAAAATACACTTTTTATAGAAAATCCAACTAAAAAATAGAAAATATTTTTTTTAAAATTTGAATTAAGAATAGTGTAAATAAGATAAAAATATTTTTTATTGTAAAAAAAGCGTGGGGTGCATGGTGTCAATAGTTATAAATATTTTATTGATAGATATTGAGTAGAAGAATTATCATTTTGATAATATCTTAAAAAGCACAGTTCAGGTCAGGTCAGGTCAGGTCAGGTCAGTTCAGGTCAGGTCAGGTCAAGTCAGGTCAGGTCAGGTCAGGTCAGGTCGAGTCGCGTGATCGGCGCGCCTGGTAGATTCCTTTATTGGTCTTAACGCAGACCGGGTCTCAGGAAAACAAAAATCGCTGATCCTGATGATCCTAGTAAGGATAACGGGTCAGAATGTTTAAAATATTGAATTGTCATCGGTCCTTAATAAGTATGCCAAATTTCAAGTTAATCCGACGTTTTGAAGGGGGTTAAAATCATGTTCAAAGATTCCGTTACATACTAACATACATACGTCTGAAGCTAATAAAAGCGTATTAAAAAGGGAGAGAATCTAATTTATGCAGTTTCCTAAGGAAAGTCAACAATCAATTCGACACTATACAAATCAATTAACATCGAATAAGTGTGCAGTTGGCCTTAATGTTTATTCTTCTTTGTTCTTATTCTTTCTAATTCTTCTTTAAAGAGGAAACAAAATGTTCTTAGCGCTACGACGTCCTCCTCTCGTAATTGTCTCATAAAACAAAGGGAATAAATCGTTCCGCATCCTCTTGCTTCCGTTTACTTACTTTCACAATCAGTTCAGCAAAATAATAGTTATTGTGACATTATGAATGACGAAGGATGTTAAATGTGTTTTTGTGACAAGATTTCGTAAAATGGAGCCTAATTCCTGTTAGTTATAATCAATTCTAAACGATAAATTTGATTATTAATAACATGATTATGTCCATCAGTTAAGTAAGAATTGTTGATATTTCACTATTGTATTGTGACTAGCATTAATCTTAAAATTTTAGGTTTTACGAGTATTTTAGCCATAATTGTGTGGCAATCTTACACCACAACCCTCTCGGTGTTCTGTTTCAGTGTCTTTAAGGGCACTAGGATCTGTGACGAAACCTAACTGGAGTCCTCGGATCGCAGTCAGGTTAAGAATTAGTGACAGTCTTAATAAGACTTTCACTAATCACAATACGCCTGAAGGGAGAGAATCTCATTTATGCAGTTTCCTAAGGAAATTCAAGAATCAATTCAATACTATACGAGTCAACTAACATTGAACGTTTAATTGTAAAGTTGGCCTTAAATGTTTATTCTTCTGAGCAGTGATAGCCTAGTGGTTAAGAAACTCGGCCTCTCGATCGAGGGGTCCGAGGTTCAAATCCTAGGCACGCACCTCTGATTTTTCGAAGTTATGTGCGTATTAGAAATTAATTATCACTTGCTAAACGGTGAAGGAAAACATCGAGAGGAAACCTGCATACCTGAGAGATTTATAAAAAAAAAAAAAAATCTCAAAGGTATGTGAAGTCTACCAATACGCACTTGGCCAGCGCGGTGGACTATGGCCTAATCCTTCTCATTCTGAGAGGAGACCCGTGCCCAGCAGTGGGACAGTAATGGGTTGATGATGATGATGATGATGATGTTTATTCTTCTTTGAGCTTATTTTTTCTAATTCTTCTTTAAAGAGAAAACAAAATGTTCTTAGCGCTACGACGTCCTCCTCTCGTAATTGTCTCATAAAACAAAGGGAATAAATCGTTCCGCATCCTCTTGCTTCCGTTTACTTACTTTCACAATCAGTTGAGCAAAATAATAGTTATTGTGGTTTAAGAATTGTGACTTAGAATTAAGAAGCACGTTTAATGTTTCAATGATAAGAGTTTGTAGAATGGAAGCTAATGCCTGTTAGTTATAATCAATTCTAAACGGATTATCATATCGGAATTATGCCCGTCAATTAAAACGAGAGTTGATCTGGATCTAAGTTAAAATTATTAAAACTCTTAAATCTAGAGCAATGGAATTTCCGAGGAATATTGATTTTTTTGACATTATAGAGATCTTGAAAATGGGTTAGTACCTTTGAATCCAATTTTAAAATATATTTATTTACTGGAAGTCAAATACAATTATCCAAAAGTAAATTTTAGATGTGTATTCATCATTCATTACCTACTCATATGGTTCCCTTAAGATAGATAATTTATATTTGGTATATTATACACGAAAAGGTTTCATACATCTTCAAGAGGAACGTTCACAGGAATCTATTCAAGAACACAAATTGATCTAGAAAGGAACGACTCAATGATTTGGTCAATTAGGAACAGCTTCATACACCAGTGGTCCAATTAAGTCGAAAAAATGCAGAAACTGCAAATCGAAGTTCAATTAAGAGGAAGATTTTCATTCCGCCTCGTACTGTAATTACCGGAGAGATGTCTCGTTTTGCCGCTATTATTAAAAATGCATTTCATTTTTATATAAGTCTGACTTTCAAGGATATAGTTATACTATTATTACTAATATTATATTTGATTTTATAAGATGTAACAGGAATATTTAATAATCACAAGATAATTCATACAAATAGCCTTAGAAATAGGTTGCACAAGCAAATAGTGATGATGTGAGCGTACAAAGTAATTATGTATGAACATACATGATTTGTTAAGGATGAAAAATGGAAGTGCAACACAACAGTAACATACGTAGAGCTGCTCTCACCAACCCATATAATCTTTAGATTATAGCAAAAAAACGAAGTCTATGACATAATCATCTATAGTTACCTATAACTATAGTTATAACCTATAATTTATAATCTATAGTTTACGGGTCACTATTATTGGTAGGGACATTGACAACTGTTCATAGGTAGGGGTCAGTGGGTTACAGCGATAAACATCGTTTACGACGTTGAAATTGTCGCTATCGCTTCCGCGGTGAAATTCCATGAGCTCAATATCGTCTGAGATCGCCCCGGGCGGGTTTATGGCAATGAGCGTCGATATTGCATCCTGCGACTATTAGCCCACTGGACTTGATCCGCCAACCGTCTTTAACCATCTTTTCCAATATCCGCTAATATCGGCTGGTAACGACCTCCGCATCGCTGGTAATGCTCGCTTACATCGTAATACCAACGATACTTGTTAAGCGTTGGGTGAAAATTGAATTTTAAATTCAAGATAGAATTTATTAACATGTTTATATGCTTTGTGTTTCAGAACCTTCTAGAAGTTTTACTGTTTTTAGGAATTTGAGAAAATATAGGAGTGATTTTTTTAAAATCGACATCTAAAATCGTCACTATAAAGTTGGACAGTAAATGTAGAAAAAAATGCAGAAAATGCTATCAATAAAGTTATTTTAAATATTTTGATTTTTAGGAATTATGTGATATGACATGATACGAAAGACTCTAAAGAAGTATAACTTCTTACAAGCGTACATCATTATAAACATATGCATATTTGAATATTAAATTTAGTTGAATATGTGGTTTTAGTTTAGAATTGTAAATTATAAAATTCCTTTCATGAAATTAATATACACGTCTTATTTATGGAGGACTTCACTTCAAAATAAGTATATTTATGGAGGACTTCACTTCAAAATAAGTATAAGTAACAAGTTTTCTACTTTGAATATTTATATTTTCTCTTCAGCTTTTTTTTACTATATTTAATCCCGTGCACTTTCATACTGTACGTAATATGGTACACTTCTTAAGGAAAATACATGCCTTACAAGACGTACTCTGGCAATGTCAAAGGTCACTGTTAAAGAGACATAGCACTTGTAGCGTAATACTTTCGATTTTTGAATATATCGTTCTTATTAGTGATCGAAGAGTTTTTCCCAAAATTCTACTTATGTGACTGGCCAGTGCATAGCAGTATCATTAGCAAATAAATAGTATATTAGCAATACAAAATTTTGGCTGGACAGATAGAAAAAATTAAAAACAAAAAGAACTTATGTTGTAAAAATTACAAAATTATAGTGTCTGTATCGAGACTGTTTTTACTCTATGCTTTATGAAAATTTGATAACGTCATCAACGTCAAATATTATTATATTCTGAATGAAACTTGTTTTTTCAGTTTTTAGAAATGCTTAGACCGAAAACATGTTTTTTACTGTCAAATGTAAGTACAATCAGCGCATTACCAGTTTTAGACTACCTACGCATTTTACGGTACATTAGGCTAACTATATAGGGTTTTATACTTCTTTTAAAAAAGCAGTGATAGCCTAGTGGCTCGATCGAGATCGGCCTACCTGAGGTCGGCCACAGATGTGCCGCTACCCTTGAGCACTAAGCTGGAACGGCTCGGAAAAGTATGCTGTTAAGAGGCAGAAATAGGTGGTGCCGCCGGAGTCGAACCACAAAGCGTTCTACCACCTGTACTGTTTGTGTTTCATCTTAGGTTAAAGTATCGGCTCACTGGTGTACACACCGCACACACATCCATCTTACTCCGTAGCTTCCAGCAGAGTGAGGGGGGGTACCATGCCCCGCTCACCATAACATTGTTCGCGGCGTGTACACGTGAGACGACAGAACCTTCATAATACTTCTCATACGCTACACCACCAAAATCATACTCATAACCAATATTTTGAGATTCAGTTAGGGACTTGAAATATATAGGAATTGTATTTGGTATTCTAAAAGAAAATATTTGATTACGACTAAATAAGCATTCATACTGTCTATAATATTGGATTTTACAGGTGACAAGGTTGGTCCGAAGGTTTTCGACTTCCAAATGGAACCGCAGTGAAGAGTTGAATGTTCACAGAGATAGTGCCGATAATAATTGCAGCACTCCTTTTGAATTCACTGAAGCTAATATGCTTGTAAGTGTGAAATAGTGTCATTAATCTCTAACACAACGTTACAAATCGAAGTGTGTGGATAGAGCGTTTGAATTGTTTTTTGTAGTTTTGCAAGCGCTTGTAGCTTGTAGATCCAGTATAGTGTCGGTTTATAGGAAATCAAAGGAAATTTGCCCCAAGCACTTGCGACGCGTCCGCACATTTGGGCGTTTGTTGAGATTTAGAGTATGCAGCAAGTCATACGTGTGGATGTAGCATAATATATAAAATAATTCAGTTAATTATAAAACGATCTTAATGTCAGAACATGGTTGAAAATCTAAGCAGAAAACCTTAACTCGGGTAATGTAACATACTATTAAACCATGGAAAATTTGAAGAATTAAACCATGTAAAATTGAATTAATTTTACCATTGTTTTATCTGTCTCTGTATATATTTGATCTGAAATGGATCAAGGCTTTATACAACCACTCGCCTTACGTACGGCTTTTCATAATGATTCGTAAATGAGCAGTGAATTGCGTACATTCACTATAAAGCAAGAATTAATGACGCTACAAATTAATATAATTAATGCCCGTATAACAAGCTCGCCCAAAATCCGTATCAATTGACTGCAAGCTCATTAATAAATTGGATTAAGTACTAGAATATAAATAATTATTTGAGACGCGCCATATTTCAACGGGAGTAGCGTATAATGAACGTTTTTTTTAATATATAGAATTAATGAAGTTCGCAGTCCACCTGATAGTAAGTGGCTACTGTTGTTGTTTTTGTGTAAGGGTGTGGTAAAGTAGACATACTTTTCCGAGGCGTCCCAACTTAGTCTTGAGGAAGTGGCGCATTTGTGGCCGACTTCAGGTAGGAATATCTAATCCTAACTGGGGTTGATGGGATCGGATATGGGCGGCAGTAGCCACTTATCATCAGTTGGACTGCGTGCTCGTCTACTACTCCTATATTATAAAAAAGTCTTAGTGTTAATTCGAAAAATTAGTTTTGAAGAGCTTGTCACAAGCCAATTTGTAATAATCCCGATGAACCAGCCTGTTAATAATTATATTCGCAAATCACACGTAAATGTGACGATCATCAGAGCAGAATACAATTATAATGAACCCTCATTAAATTTACCGCTGACACGTTTAGCCGTTGTTCAGTGATTAATTCATATTGTGTGGCGTATTGGAATATTTAGTCTGTTATTTCTGTAGCCTTTGTGATTATATTCAAAACAGGTTTAAGCTAATTAGCTATCTTTGAGCTCGCACGTATTTGGTTATCGATGTTCGATATCAACTGTGATATACTAAGGTTGAAATTGGTTATGTACGGATGTACACACGTTAGAAGTTAATTTAAATGATCAAACTGGATCAAGTTATCAATCGTTTTGGTTAATCGATATTCGACATCGACAGTGATATAGGTTAAAATGCTTTGTGTACGAATGTATATACATCAGAAGATAATTTAAATTTTCGAAATGGATGAAATAGGCACTAGATGGCATGGTCTCAAGTGTAGGAATGTGGCACAATCATAGGCGGAATTTATTTTACAAATGTGCTCAGTAACCTATTTATCTCCTTAAAAATTAACTTTAATAGTGTGCATCCAGTAGAGTAGGGTCGTTTCAGAGTAAACGTCAAGCGTTCGTTCGGAGTAGGGTCGTTTCACATTGTTCATAACATTTAATTTAATTAACCAAGTGTAAACAGAGTGTATTGCTGTGAATTTTTTGCTACAAGCTGACAATTATTAACTGAACTGAATGTGCTTAAAATCTTTTGACTACAACACTTAATTTATTACTAATTTCGATCATTCATAGTACTAAAAGTGCAAATTAAAGAAATCATTGTGGGTAGTACAGTGCAGTGCATAAAGAGTTTTGCAATAACTCGATATTCCTTACAAAAACTTCACCTGTTAAAGAACCCTTGTGTCTACGATATCGTTATTTCGCAAGCTTGAGTAAGCTACGAGTGGTGCGGAGCGTAATAGTTATAACTCCGCTCGCGCCGGAGAGACCCGAGGTTCAAATCTCAAGCGACTAAGATTTTTTTTTTTTTTTTTTCTGATAAGAAATAAATTTATTAATTTATTAATAAAAAAAAAAGGGAGAAGAAAAAAAAAAAAAAAAAAAAGTGTTGAGAAAGGAAAAGCAAAGGGAAAGGAAAGAAACGGAAGAAATAAGACTGGGAAGGGAAATAAAGACAAATTAAAGTATAGACAATAATAAATAAAATGAAATTTGAATGTTGCAAAAGTACCTCTGATGGAGCAGCCGGCTCCCTAACATGCATCAAATGTAAACATTGTTATCACATACAATGTTTATTTCCGACAGATAAAAAATCTATTTCATCCGAGTTCAAAAAATCATGGATCTGTCCTGAATGTTCTTTAAAGCAACCCAAACAAGCTAAAAATGATAATACTCCAATTCGGAGTTCAACGCGACAGCAACATTGTTCGGATAACATCACGGTGCAACGCGGGGGCTCTAGCACAGTATCACCTCCTATGCATTCAATACCGGATTGTGGTGTCACCACAGAGATGATAAATAACATAGTGAAGACTCAGATGGGCTTATTGAGGGATGACATGAAGACTTTCGTCCGCAGTATATTATTGGAAGAGCTTAAGCCGATTAAAGAAGAAATTATTAATATCAAAGACTCTCTAGGTTTATTTAATGAACAATTCGAAAATTTAACGAAACGGATTGATAAAGTTGAGACAGATCTAAAAGCTTACAAAAAGGTGACCGAAGATTTAAATCCACTTAAGCTATCTGTTGCAAATATGGAAAATCAGAACAATAACAGTGAGCAATGGTCGCGGCGATCCAATATTGAGATATATGGAATCCCTGAAAAGAAGAATGAAAATCTGTTTAATATTCTTACCACAATCTCAGAGCGCACCAATTGCACAATAAACCCAACGTCGGACATTGATTTCATAACTAGAGTATCTCCCAAAAAATCGGATCCTAAACAGGTTAAACCTATTATAGTGCGTTTCTTAGCACGATACAAAAAAGATGATTTCTTATCAGAAGCAAGAAAGCTTAAATTAAAAACACGTGACATAGGCTATGCAACGTGTGATAACTATATCTACTTTAATGACCATTTGACCAGCTCAAATAAAGCACTATTACGCCAAGCTAAGTCAATAGCCAGAGAAAAGCAATATGCATATGTCTGGGTCAAAAAATGTACTATATTTGCCCGACGGAATGATATGAGTCCAGTTATAGTTATTTCAAGCAAACAAGATTTAAACAAAATAAAATAAAAGTAGCATTTTATATAATACACACGTCTGATAATCGCAATTTATTGATTTTTTTCACATTGTTGTTAATAACCTATTTAAGTCTCTGTAATATGAATACTTCATTCATTAATTGTTTTGTATTATTTTTTAGTCTGTATTACTTGCTTGGGTGCATCTCAGTACTAAAAGTAGAAACTTATTGTGCATGTTTATATCGTTTAATAATAAATACCATCTCTTACTTGAAAAATATTACGTCTTGGGGATTTATGCTTGCATTATGTTCTTTTAACATGTATAGGATGTTTGTCTCATCTTATGATATTAATTTTGTTTATGCATTGGGGTGGTCAATGTGTTTATATAACAAGTACACTTATGTTAACAATGGCGTCACATAATAATTTTTCTATTAATTATCAAAATGTACGAGGACTACGTACCAAGACCAGTGCTTTCTATCGCAACCTTCTGTTAAATAACTATGACGTTATCTGTCTTACAGAAACTTGGCTTTTACCTGGTATATATGATTCGGAAATTTTCGATGATCGGTACATAGTATATAGATGTGATCGCAATTACAGTGCTCGTGGTGATAAGCTAGGTGGAGGTGTGTTGGTGGCCACACGCAGGGAGTTTAGTGTCTACAGTTCATCTCTTGTACCCTTTAGCAATGCATCCTCGGAAGCTATTGAGGTAGTACTCTCTGGTAATGCATCTCATAACCTTCATATCTTCTGCGGGTATTTTCCACCAAATAAGAATCATGGAAACGCATTGCGTGAATTTATTGATTATGTTACTGATATATTTCTTAATCAACCAGATGATGACTATATTATACTCGGCGATTTTAACATTTCAAACGCAAAATGGTGTCCACATACAAATGTTCCTCTAAATTTTTATTGCAATAACGACGTTTCAGTTAATTTGTTATACAACTTTTTATCAATCAGTAACTTTAATCAGTACAATCATATTCCAAACGCTAATAAAAAGCAATTGGATCTTGTGATAAGTGGGTGTATCTGTGAAGTAATACACTGTGATAGACCATTAGTCACTGAAGATAGTCATCATCCAGCTTTAGATATAATTTTACGATCTCGACTTAAACATCCTTTGCCATCTAAACCCCGTTCAGTTCGTTTGTTTCATATAGCAGATTATAATATAATTAATGATATTTTGTCTAAAATTGAATGGCACCACATATTATGTTCAAATGATATAGATCGGTGTGTAAAAGATTTTTACAATACTATTAATGACATCATTGCAAAAAATGTTCCAACTAAATATATTAAAAGTGAAAACCGTTTTCCTATTTGGTACACTAGAGCGTTAATAAAAATTACTAAAGAAAAATTAAAATTCCATAAAAAGTGGAAAATTTATGGCAGAAATAGCGATTATGTTACGTTTCAATTATTACGTGAACGGGAAAAGCGTGTACAGCAAGTGTGTTATGACAATTTTATTTTCAAAGCAGAGTCTAACATTAAACGTAATAGTAAACTTTTTTGGTCTTTCGTGAAATCTAAAAAGGCTTGCTCAGGTTTGCCAGCAAAAATGATTTTAAATAATGTGTCATCTAACGACACGCAAGAGATTTGTGAGTTATTCAATAAATGCTTTCACTCTGTTTTTGAACCTGATTTAGACACCACGCAGATGTCTGATTGCAATACCGTTTCTACTTCTACAATCATTAGCTCCATTCAATTTTCAGTAGAGACCGTAGATAAGTATTTAAAGGACTTAGATATAAACAAGGGATCAGGCCCAGATAATTTACCACCAATCTTTCTGAAAAAATGTCACAATAATTTATCTTTACCTTTGTTCATTCTGTTCGATTTATCTTTGAAGACCGGCAAGATGCCTCAGGTTTGGAAGCAATCCTATGTAACTCCGTTATATAAAAACGGTGATAAACAAAACATTGCAAATTATAGACCTATTTCAAAACTTAATTCAATAGCCAAATTGTTTGAAAAGATTATATATGACTGTATCTTTCCATTTTTAAAGCCTATAATTATTGATCAGCAGCATGGATTTATAAGTAAAAAATCAACAGAGAGCAATGTGTGTGAATTTGTGCATCACGTTACCTCCGCCATGGAAAGTGGTTTTCAGATGGATACTATATATACCGATTACTCGAAGGCATTCGATAAAGTCAGACACTCGGTCTTGGTACGCAAATTAGAATCAATCGGTATACACGGAGATCTCCTACGCTGGATTGCTTCGTATCTGCGCGAGCGAAGCCAAGCCGTGGCAATTAAAGGGTTTTGTTCATCTTTTCTCCCTGTCACTTCCGGTTTGCCTCAGGGATCTCATCTTGCTCCACTCCTTTTTAATTTATTTATTAATGACATAATCAACATATTTAATCACTCCAATATTTTATTGTACGCAGACGACATGAAAATTTTTAAAACAATTAAGAACCTCACTGACTGCAAAAAGTTACAAAAAGACCTTGATAAATTTGTAATATATTGTAAAAATAACTATTTGGAGCTAAATGTTAAGAAGTGCAACATAATAACTTTTACTAGAAATCGAAACTATGTAAAATTTGATTATAACATCGACCATGTCACTGTAACTCGTGTAACTGAGAACAAAGACTTAGGGATAATCTTGGACAGCAAGCTGACATTTAATGAACATTTAAATTATACTATATCCAAAGCCCACCGTATGCTAGGTTTTATTTTAAGAGTCAGTCGAGACTTTAAATTAAGTTCAACACTTTCGCGCCTATTTGACTCATACGTCAGACCTCTGCTTGAGTATGGATCTGTCGTATGGAACCCGCAATACAAGGACCAAGTAAATAGAATAGACAGAGTTTTTAATTTATATTTAAAACATCTTAAATTTAGATTCAACAATGTGCCAGTGCTTACACCCCTTACCCTTAGACGAATTGAGAGAGACCAAATGTTTTTGTACAAAATATTAAATAATTATATTGAATCCCCTTTCATGCTAAGCACTATTGGTTTGAGATGCCCCCGAATTCATTCTCGTTGTAGAAGTCTGTTTCACGTACCGTTGTGTAAAAAGAAATACACAAGTAATACTTTCATATATCGTTCCTCAAACTTTTATAACAAACATCTACAAGAATTGGACATATTTAATTGCTCAATACTTGCATACAAGCGGGAACTGAAACAGACTCTTGAAAATTGCATTATGTAACAAATTACTTTTTCCTTTCTTTTTTTTTTACTTGTATATATATTTTGTTATTTCAATATACCTACTCCTAACAGTGTAAACAATTACATTTATAAACCTTTATGTATTATGTATTATTTATTAGTGGAAACTTTGCTGATTTTTGTTATGTCTGTGTGAAAGTTACTGTATGTATTAAATATTGTA
Source organism: Epargyreus clarus (assembly GCF_041222505.1). Classification (NCBI taxonomy): domain Eukaryota; kingdom Metazoa; phylum Arthropoda; class Insecta; order Lepidoptera; family Hesperiidae; genus Epargyreus; species Epargyreus clarus. Next base: position 7,711,853 of record NW_027332211.1, read on the forward strand.
TGTTTCCCAAATAAAAATAAAATAAAATAAAAATAAAATCCAGGAAGCTAATTCGGCCCCTGGTAACTGATCACTATAACCACTATGATCGGTCATAATAGCTTGAAGAATTGTAACTTTAAATATATTTATTTGCAGTAAATTTATAGTTTAGTTCGTTCAAATCTGCTTCATTTGCCACCCATCGACATTTTTCAACAACTCCAGATAATATTAGAATCCTTTAAATCAGAACACAGTAGCCCTTAACCTGCTGTTGCTATATATAAATATGTGTGACGGCGTTGCCTTCAAAGTCAAGCCATGCAGCATTCTACCATCTTTACATGTATATTCTCTCACAGCGATTGGCAGCTATAATCCAGAACTATCCGGAGGGGGCGCAGCGATCTGCGGTGGGCGCGGCGATGGATATCGTTCAACGACAGATCGGCTGGATCCCGATATCGGCGATGCACAAAGTGGCCGAACTGTTGCAAATGCCTCGCATGAGAGTTTACGAATGGGCTACTTTCTATACTATGAATAAGCGGTAAGATAATGGCTTATGTATGACTTTTATAAGTACTGGGACTTATTATGTACCTTTATTTTGTAGATGATTATTATTTAATTGTTCGGCGCGGATTTAAACTAAATTTAAGAAAGCATTAGGGTATATTTTGCTATGCGGGCAAAGTACGGATTGGCAGACTTCACACAATTTAGAATACTTTTTAGAGCACTTTAGGGCATATAGGTTTCCATGCTGTTTTTCTTTATGGTTAAGTTATAATACGCGCATAAATTCGATGAGACAGTTGCGTCCCTCGTGTAGAATTCTAATCCCGAATCCCTAGCGTAGAAGTACTGAATTTAAACCTATCCTGCTTCGTGACATAGACAGTAGTTAATTACATAAAATTACTAGTATTTTTTAAAATCCAAAACTCCTTTTATCTTCAGGCACTTCAGAGGCAAGTTCCACGTGAAGGTCTGCGTGACGACCCCATGTATGCTCCGTGGTTCCGACATCATCCTGGGAGCGGTGGAAGAAGCCACCTGCTGCTGTGCGGGCAGTCTCTCTAACGACGGGATGTTCGGTGTCGACATAGTGCAGTGCCAGGGCGCGTGTGCCAACGCTCCCGTTTTAGTTGTCAATGATGATTATTATGTGAGTTTCTTATCATGTTTTCATTAGTTGAAAATATTGAATTAAGTGAATAAGAAAGGTATTAATACGAAGAGCTAAATTAAAATATTTTAATGACTACATAAGAACTGTAATATGTTATAATTTTCTGAAATATTTTAAATATTATGGATCTTAAAGTTTTTTGAAAGCGCATAGGATATATATTTTTTTAAACAGCCTGTCATTATATTCTAGAGTGTATATTTTATTTGGTCAAATAGAAATATTCCTATATGAGATTATCTAAATTCTCGTTTCACAATGTAAGTACCGTACTCCTCCGAAACGGCTTTACCGAATTTCACCAAATTTTGTATGCATATTCAGTAGGTCTGAGAATCGGCTACTATTCATACGCCTAAGTGATAAGGGTTGTTCACCCTTAACATTTTTTATTTATATGGCAACACAACGTTTGCCGAGTCAGCTAGTATTTCTATATAACAAGGTCATTGTATATAATACGCTAGTATATGTGTAAACAAGTAAATTTATTGAAATTTTCAGGAGGACCTCAATGTGTGCGATGTCCATAACATTATACAAACGTTGAGATGTGGAGGGATTCCGCCATTCGGACCTCAGTAAGCACCTTTTTTCTAAAAGATTGGAGTAGCATATGAGCTTGCAGATCATTTGATGGTAAATGGTTATTGCCATAACTGTAACTAACCCGTAACAGAGGTTTTACGTGAGGCCGATCACAGAAGCGTTGCTACCCCTCATGGTCAAAATGGTAGCCTCATTCATAAATGAGCCAGCACTATTTAATTTAATAATTTGAAAAGTACTGCTTAGGCGTCGCATTCCATTTATGGTGGACATCAAGGTAGGACCCCAATCTTACTTAGGGTTGATAACAGATGTCCATGGGCGGCAGTAGCCAATTACCATCAGATGGAGTGTATTATTTGCAATTGATTGTCACATGTCCATGGGCAGTAGTCACCATCTTCCATCAGATTAACGCAAGCTTGTTTGCTACTTCTAAACTATATAGTTAAAATGTCCACAGGAATGGAAGGTATTCTTGTGAACCATGTGGTGGGCCGACATGCCTGTGTGAGAATCCCCCGCCACCCGGCTTTGGGCTTCAACCAGCTTTGTATGGTCCTTGTTGAAGAAACAAGTCCAGTGTGAAGAAATTTTACTGAGTTGTAATTTTAATTTTGACTTATTTAATGTACCCATAGAATAAAGTACCACGATCTAAGTATTCGGTATAAAGAGTTAATATTTTTGAACATTTTAATGTTAGCAATTTTAAAATGATCACTTCACTTATAAGCTGTAATGGTATACATTTTACGAGTTTACTCCTTAAAGGTAGCGACGCATCTGTGGCGGACCTCAGGTAGGAATCTAATCTTATCTAGGGTTGATTACAGATGTTCATGGGCGACCACTTCCCAAAAGTACACAAATAGTAGCTTCAGTTCATATAAAACGGTTGACATATATTTTATCATTTTCAGAAAGTTACTTATTTTATAATTCTGTTGTAATTGAAAACCAATTGTATTCGTTCATCACTCACGTGTTTTTGAACTGGAAAATTGAAATTGTGTACACTCGTTTTCCTGACAGGACTATTAGGCGAAAAATTAATTTACTTTTTGCCTTCGAGTGCGCCATAAATGTATGTACTTTATCTTATGGAGACGCTTCATATGTATAACGCATTTCGGAAGATTGAATCTTGAAATAAATGAAGATATCCATAAAATAACTAATGCTATTTTAGTCATTTTCATCAATTATTTTCCTACTGAAAAAATAGTTTTAGTATGGGGTAAGTATCCTAGTGTAAGTGGATAATTAATTTTCTTAAATTCTTCAGACTCTTATCGTGTTTATATTCTTCAGGTCTTACTTTTGTCGTGTGTTCTTTGAATACAATATTTTTTATTGAAAAAATATTTTATTTATCAAGATTACATGCTACTCAAAAATATTTCGTTCATAATTAAAACAATATAGTGAATAGCCCTAGAACCGCCAAATAGGTTAAAAATATCTATTAAGTTCTCCTTACGTAAGTATTTAACAGCACATCACATAAAAATTCAAGTGGTTTCCGAGATGACTACAGACTCTTGTACGGCAGATATTAGAATATTGTAGAGCTTTTATTAACTTGCTACATTTTCACCCTTGGCACAAAATGGCTTTTAAAGCGGAATTGTTTTAAGATAACTATATATCAGTGCAATCAATCAATGCAGTGATAGCCTAGTGGTTAAGAAACTCGGCCTCTCGATCGAGGGGTCCGAGGTTAAATCCCAGGCACGCACCTCTGATTTTTCGAAATTAAGTGCGTATTTGAAATTAATTATCACACGCTAAAACGGTGAACGAAGACATCGTGAGGAAACCTGCATACCTGAGAGATTTATAAAAAAAATCTCAAAGGTATGTGAAGTCTACCAATACGCACTTGGCCAGCTCGGTGGACTATGGTCTAATTCTTCTCATTCTGAGACGAGATCCGTGTCCAGCAGTGGGACAGTAATAGGTTGATGATGATGATGAACTATAAATATTGGATGCAACCCTCTTATGGCTAAAGCATTGTCTCTATTCACGAATATAGGAAGCATGCAACTATCAAGTTACTCCAATGTGTATTAGCGGAGGAAGGTACGGGTTTGTCGTCGACATGTATCAAATATTTTTAAATGTCCCATAAGATTCCCACGAGGTGTAATGACTGCTCTCGCAAGCAATACAAAATTGTTTGATCTATTGTTTAAATTCATTATATGTAGTTTTTGCAAATTAAAAATGACTGCGATGAACTAGGTTTTTATTCATAACCAAATTAAATTTTCTCTACGTCTACAACAGGACGGAACGTAAAATATTTTCTCAAATTAAATTTAATTCTATTGGAAAAGTAAGTTTATGTTAAGTTATAACATTTTCATCATAAATAACTGAAATATGACACATATTTCATATTAATTAACGTCCTTATTAATTATATTATCTATCGAATGCTGTTGCAAATTAGTCGTATTACTATTCCTAAATTCGGCTCTAAAACGTAAAAACCTGCCAAATCCGAACATTTGCGCTTATGAATATGCATTGCGAATGTTTGGACAAATAAACCGTTGCGTTCATCGGGAAACGTCATAACGAATAAGAAAACCGAAGCACGTAGCCCCTTAATTAAGCAAATTCGTAGCAAGAACGAAGTCGAACTCGCCTCGAGGGAACAATCCGACTGCTACTATTTCATTAAAAATTTTTCAAACAAAAAAGAGCTTCACGACTCCCATCGCCATATCGGAAGCTGGGGTAAATACGCTCCGACAACTTAATTTAGAAACTTGGTTAATTGACGTTGCTGTAACAAAACGTAATATTTCAATTTTTAAGTTACAAGTGGCTGTAGGTTGGTTTGGTTATCTAAACGTAATAGGGGGGTAACACTTTTTTCTGCCTGGTACTTTATAGCAAGTCTAGGTCTTTATAATTATTTGTTTTTAGAGTTCCATATTTTTTATATACAAGTATCACGTGCGCATTTAATCTACAAGATAGTAAGTGGTCAGTGCCGCACTTGAATATCTGTAATCGATTCTAAATTAGATTACCATATAGATAGTGTCAAAAAGTTGTCGACACCGGCTGAATTTGAGGCGTCCATCTTAGTACTCAAGAGTAGCAATGCATTTGTCATCAGTAAGAACTTTTGTTATATAAAGTTATTTACAGATATTCTTGGGTGGCTGTGACGACTTATCATTAGGAGGACTGCATACCCGTTTGCTCGTTAAACATATAAGAAACATATGCGTTCAAACACTTAAAACATTACACTCATCGAGGGCAGGCAGAAGCTATCTCATTCAAAATAGTACTACACTGCGTTGTACCAAAATAGTACTGCACTACTTACGTAAACTCGTAAAACTAAATCAATTAAGCGAAACAACAGTTTTATACCTAATCCGACTGATTGGGATCAGTAATTACACGTTATTTGATAAGTAACCAGATCAAGAGGGGTCAAGCAGTAAATCTTCGGAGGCACTCGAGTCGCGGTCTCCGATCGCCTCCCTCGGGATCTCGGATCCTGTAATTAAGTAGTTGCCGGCAATCACAAGCGATATTATCAGCCCCGCAAACTTTAATTACAGGTGAAACTATCTGTTACTAGAACAATGGCAAGCGTTGGCAGAGCAGGAATGTTTTATCGAGGAAATTACTTCCTAACCCTGATTCAGTGGAGAACAGTAACATACTCGTAAGGTTACCACGCATCCAATTTATGTATAGGATAATAAGTTTTACATAATTGTCAACAGGATATTGCAATCTAATTTAGAAATGAAATTTGATGCAACTAGGTATGTATTTATGTATATACATAGCTTACATACATATGTAAGCATTGATTTTTGAGACAAATTGAAAAAAAAGAGACATAGTTTTAATACTCCACACATAGTCGTATCGAACCGTGTTTTGTTACTGGTATTGTTGTGTGTTCAAATAATTATGGTGGTGAAATATTTATTGAGGTTTTTGCTAAAATATTCACCAACCACATTAAAATTTCATTATAAACTATTAGCTTTTTACTATTCGAAACGCTATGTCGAATTTAATGTATAAAACTGCGTAGAGTTAACTATGCCGTGGTTGTCATGGGCATATACAAATATGACTATGAAAACGCCCAAATCCAGAAAAGTAATTACACATCATTATAACTTTTGTTTAGGCGGAAATTATATTTAAATCCGTTTAGGCATCAAACTGATCTGTATGCACCATATGCAGACCGTTAATGTTCGAAGACTTAGAGAATGAGACTATCCTTAAGAACCTACGATGCATGGACACCCCACAGTAACACTTATACGTACGCCGTAATAGCTTAAAGCCGCAGATATATTGTCTCGGGCCGATAGCAGCTGCGTAAACTATTGTTATTTGAGTACGGACACCAAACGGCCGTTACGGAATATTGTGCGAGTGGGTCACGGACGCGGCCCCTACGCCTGAACGTTTAATTTAGAACCACGGGACAGTTATATTAAATTAGCTGGGACCACCCTCATGTGTTTAGATTAAGTGGACTCTTGTGCGCTTTTTCGATTTTTTATATATCAGGAAGTATTTTTATGAAGAAAGTTTCGTAATTGAGAAATAGGTACGCCTTTAATTGTGTCACATAAAGGTCGATATTTCATCTTATGACGAACTCAAGTGAAAGTCGTAAACACTCTGAATCAGAAGATTCCAAGATTATTTTAGCGGAGCTTAGCGCTTATGTGGAAATAAATTTTATGTTTTTTTTTTAGGTTATGGATAACGCAACGATACAATTAATTTTATAAAATGGCGTTTTGTTGAAATTTTCGACAAACATATACTCGTTTATAAGTTAAAGAAATAGATCGCTTAGGTAGGTACCCACAATTAACAGTCGATTATACTAATGAGTCGAAACTTCTAGCTTGCATTTTTTCTACTACATTCTCTCACGCTGAGTTCAAAATCAGTATATATGAACTAATCTTAAACGATTTAATCGTGAAGCAATTTGACTTCTATTTAAATTCTAATAATTTTATTATACTTTTGAATTATTTGTGACGATGTTATAATTACTGAACTTTGATACTAAGTAGTAAGAATGAAATGTTGAAAAGACGACAGTAAATAATTTATCAATACAGTCAAACTACCACTGAAATATCTCCATTAATGTTTTTTAGGCAAAGCCGCATTTGCTCAGGCGATGTTATTAGCATCGTCAAATTTCATGTATTTAATATATTTTTTTATTTAAAAGGCGACGTATCTCTTTGAGTATGTTAGCAAAAAATAAGAGGATTCAAATATTTGAAGGTTGAAACAACTCAATGTAAAGTACGTTTGCTTATTACGTTTAAGAAGATTACGTTGTTTTCGCTCTCTATGAAAGCTGACTGTTGACTTATAGTAAAACTGAAGAAAGTCTTACAAGGTTGTAAAAGGTTGTCTGGTATAAATCGTCTTGAAATTAATCAATTATTAAGCCCTCAAATTAATTACAACGCAATGATAAATGTTATACTCAAGCATAATTGATTTAATTATAAAGCAATATTATTTTGATGTTTTAGTGTATTTAAGCTTTATAAATGTACCTTAAAGTCCAATAAGTAAACTTTGACCCTAAAGTCATGTCACAGTTACCTGGCCAGTAGGTAGTGCTTGTCGTTGAGAGGACACCGGTTGCGTTCCTTTAGAAATACCGGAGTCCTCTACGCAGCGCGGAGGACCTTCCACCGGGAGGGTTTTAGTGCAATAAAAATCCCACATAACCCCGTGTCACTCCCACGGCACCGGGTAACTTTTGAAGGTTTCCCCCCCCGAAAAGACAAAAATAGGTAGTGCTTTGAGTGCCTATCAAAATAAATACGTATTTATTTATGAGATACATATCTATTATTAAAAAAATTACTATAAAACTCCCCCAACCTATAAGAAATCGCATAAAAATATTTTGGTCTTGCTGAACGTATAAATCTCATATGATGTTATTTCGCTGCGGACAAAAATTCGCATCCTGAAATATACCTTCTTAAGCGCTAGTTAGTACTAAAATTATAGCTTAAAGTATTCTTACTACTTATTAAATATCTTATACTGTACGTTAACTACGTCATGTGTTACAAAGAGTTTTCGAAAAACGAGCGGTTAGGAGAAAATTCGTCTGGCTTCGGTAATACGCTCGATTTTTGAACAAACCGTGTTTACTTAATTTAAAATTCAGCAGAGAATTTCGTGTTCGGGACGAGGCTCGTTATTCCCCATAATTGGATTTCCTTTATACGTTAACTGATTTTTGACATTTTTCGCATCTTTCCGTACATTTTTGCACAGAAGCTTATGCTCTGCAATAGATAATTTTAAAGTTTTAACGTAAACAGAAATCTCGTCGTGTGCTAGTTAAATTAATTTCGGGATAGTTTTTAAGCAAAATAATGTGTACGTAAATACTGTAATTCCACGATGTAGTGAATTTTCGTGTCATACTTTTATGGTATTTATAATAATTTTGTGTATGCACTTTAAAAGGATGTTCTGCTCGCTACTGATTGTTCTATCTTAGTATTATTGCATTAAAATAACTGAACATATCGTAATATGTGATTACGTATACAGTTCTCTTCTTAACCTCAGGTAGGAATTTAATCCTATCTGGGATTGACTACAGATGACCATGGGCGGCGGTAGACACTTACCATCAGGTGGACTGCATGCTCGACTGCTACTCCTATATTATAAAAACTACGTTTGATTTATTTAAAGTTCGAAGTTAAAGTGAATGGCCTTCTATACTATCTACAATGTATGCCTCACCATCACTTACCACGAGGGGATAATGAGGCTTAAAGTAAATTTATTTACTATCAGTAAAAAGTATAATTCAGTATGTATTGCATTGGTGAATATATTCCAAATATTTGCGAAGCACGATGAGATAATATGCCGGTTAACTGCGGTACCGGACGGCGAATACCTTGTTAATGCGGGTTGCACCGCGGTGTAAGAATATCCAGAAAGTTTAACCAAATTCCAGTTGCTTTTGTACTGTACTTTGCGAATATCGAGCTTGTTATATCCACTTGATATTGAGCTTTCATAAAAATTGGTAGATTAAATTTATAGTGTAAACTTTATGATATAATTGTAAAATCAGTTGTTGCAAAACTATTTTATATCAAGTATCTTTAATTTTAATGCAGGTACCCTTAAAAAAATATGAGAACAAATGCAGAATAATTGCTTGTTTTTCTTGTCTCACATCCGGTCCTTTGCTAACAGTTAAAGATATTAGGCCTGTAAGGATGGCAATTTGTGTGGTCGTATACCACTCAAAACATCTGATTGAAAGTGTAGGATGCAAGTTCCTATCAAGAAAAGAAGTAGTTTGCTCAGAGAACTTTGGTTGCATTCTATCACAAATCGCAGATTTCTTTACATAATATCGAGAGTGGCCACCAAAGATTCTCTTCTTACACAGAAAAAAGTTTTAAAAATATTACATCAGGGTGTATTCATAACTTTGATACGACTAATTAATAGTAATAAATTAAAGTTCGTAAATTTTATACAACTAGTTCATAACTTTAGGAACTGTAATGCGTGGGAACTTGACATCTGCGTCAAAACTTGTAAAGAAAATTATAACCTTTCGGAATGCTATTATACGCTATTACACAACAAGTTTGTAAGGCTGCTTAAGTTTAAGGAACATATCGTAATTGCTAAGTAACGAAATATAATTTAATTTGAATTAATTCGGGCGGTTTTGTCACGCCGAAAACTCACATAAACACGTTACAATGCCTGTTATCTTTAAATCCTTATTCAAATCGGTTCAAGTTTCTCCAAGATCAACGTAAAACGAAAACTTTGTTTCGTAAACAGTTTTTAAAACCGTTTTCTATGTGGAAGAAATAACCATTACAAAATAAAAGTTATTTTGATAATGCAGAAATATGAATTATATATTCTCTGTTACCGATCGGTGTGAATGCTACACCCAACCCTGAGGGCTGGCTCGTAAATGTAAAATGTACAGTTGGAAAACAAAACTGCAATAATATTCCCCTCGAATTCCGATTCAATGACCGTAAGCGGTATTTTGACGTGTATTATATTTTGATGACTGTACTTAATGGGTGGACCGTACTCTTAATATTGTAAACAGGGAATTGGCTGTATAAATAAATGGGTTGGAACCGCGGATACAGCAAATGACGTAAGGGATGTAGTTAACGGAACGTACATGATCTTTCGTTTCGTTCGAGGTACGCTTTTCAACTTCAATCTAAATGATGATTTTTTTGTATATTGAAGCGGAAAACGCGAGAACGAATGAAGGTCAGTGTATGCATGGTGGTAAATAGTGTATGCCGCCCACAAACAACTGAAACCAACTCCAAACAGAATAAGCGGTTTTATCTGAAACTGGTCGCAGAATGATGCCTTGCCACTCCTAAGGTCTAAGATGGTGTCTTTTCGTCTTACGTACGTCAACCGACATCTACACCTATAATCCAAAACGTAAGAACAGCTCCAAGAAATAGGTGGACCTTCCCGGGGTAACATTTTAAAATTCTTGTTTGTGTTACTGTTGTAAGGTAAACATTTTCGTATACTACTTTCAAAGGTATGAGCGTATATACATAAGGTTAAATTATTGAAATTAAGTACATGGTTACAAAAATATTTTAACAGATTTCGCTGTTATTCCGCTCCATCAAACCGAGTTGCTATTTACGATCATTATTGATTGTTCCGTTCAATGTTCTCATGAATCTTTTGAGCACTTTGAAGACCCAAAACTCTCAATTGTACGAATTTTTTCCAGGACCTTTAACGACCATTATGACGATAAGTATTCCACCCTGTAAAATGTTGCGCTAAAAATTTTATTTCCCGCTCTGAGTATTAAGAGGCTTTAAATTTTTGTTTATTCCGTCATAACATTCGCCGCCGCTATCATGAGCATGGTTTAAAAAAACTTTATTATTCATGAGCGTAGTTGTTGCAAATTATATCTCTTTTAATAAAATGCCACGAAATTGTTTTGGTAAAATGAGTACAAGAGGAGTATAATATGTTTTAATTAATAATAATATAAGAATGATATTAACAGTAGCCATATTTACTTTTTAAAATCATTTACAGTAAATGACAGTTCCCTAGATAAAATGATTTTAGGACAATCAATTATCATCAATGTCAATTTGTTATCACAAAAATCAATCTTTCAATAGCAAACAGGAAATTGATTAAAAATTCAACAAAATCCATGAAAAGAAAGGTACTTCTAATGGAAAATCTATAGAGCGATGTTTCGTTATTTACGCAAACGCCGTAAAATGGGACAAAAGAAAATTTATGCCGTAAACTTTTGGGTGATATCCGTTTCGTGTGACACGTTTTTTCGAGGGCCGTTGTTCATCGTTAATCTTGGCAACAAAAACAGCAAGTTCGGCGGCGCGTCTGCTGCGGCCGTAATTCACGCGGAACAAGTGCGCGCGACATGCGGCCGGGGCGTGTACGGGGTTCTACCTTAAACACATGCGGGTTGCTCTCATTACGTAAATAATTTTAATAAAAGCTTTTTATAATTACTTTGCCTTTATAAAAGTAACGTAGTTAAAATCTTAACGTGTAATATCACAGACGACATAAAGCTTCATTTCCATGTCATAAAATGATTGGTAGTCATTAATGTAATTATTATTATATTATATTTTTATTATATTATATTCAATGCAGTGACAAATTAATTTACCTCTTGTGAAAAACAAGCATTAAGTTTGGTGGAGTGTCTACTGCGGCCATAATTTACGCGGGAAAATGCGTATGACACGTACGTCGTACAGGCTTCTACTCGGAATCCATGCGTATTGGTTTCATTAGGTATTTATTTGACAGTACTTTATGGATAAATGAAACTTATAAACGATAAAATAAACAGTCGGTACAATCGACATCATTATGAGTGGAAATAAAAAGTTGTTAAAACCAAAACAGAAACTTCGACACGTTTGGTGCGTCCGTAATTCACGCGGAACGAGTGCACGCGACATGCGGCCGGGGGCGTGTTCTGGGTTCTACCTTTACACACATGCGGTAAGACGTGGGACTCCGTGAAAATTGCAGTGAATTATTTACTTTAATTAATAATGGAAATACAAATGTATTGCCATTATTTTCTAGTATCTTTTTATATTGCGGCGAATATTATATGGATATAAATAGAACAAAGTATAACATTGGAAAAGAAACCAAACAACTGAAAAGTTGTTTAATTGAAAAATGTTTTAAGCAGTACTTATGTTATTATTATAAATTTAGTTTACTACTTACTATACACAGGTACTACACATAGTTTAACATTTAAATTGGTCGATTATTACAATAAAGGATTTCACTAACTATTCTAAGCAGATTGGGGGTTTCAATGTTGGGCATAAGCCAGATTTAACAAGCTCTAATATCGATACTAGTATCTGGTGTCTTGTTCAGACAGCGTCGAACTTCAACCGAAAATAGAGGCACAGTAAAGAGACATGCAGAGAGGAATGTTTATTAAAACGCGTGGAATAGAGTTCCGCGTGTGATAGTGTCGACGTATCCTGACAATAAATGGTTCGATATTAGCGTGACTTGGTAAATTTTTAGGCATCTTAAACCTTACCTTTGATGACAGTAAGTCGCAACAAGAAGAAAAAATACAGACTTATATCGGTGTCGCTTCTATTGCTGTAAGTATTGTCATTTACTGGTGGTCGAAATCTGCGGAGTTCATTAAATTATTTATGAAATATATTTATTTTATTTAAAATTGTTGCTGATTATAGGATAACTAAATATACACGTATGAGATGGATAAAGTCCAACGTACTTTGACTTTTCATCGTGAAACTTTATTTAAATGTTTTCTCTTGGCAAGGACTTTATTCAATCACTCTCTACTTTAAAAGTTCACTTAATGAAATCGTGGGTATATTTCGATTTTTACAAAAAGCAATAGGTATTTTGTTTTTAAACGACATCCCTAAACGTTCATGCGAGTGTAGGTATTTAACCTCGTGTTATCTCCCGTAATATGAAGTGTGCCTACTGTTCATAATCTGCTCACGGTAATGAAGCTATCATTCCCGTCAACTTAGATAGGCAATTTGGCTTCACAGAGCCTTCCACTGCTTGACAGGCAGATAATGGAACGACTGGATAATGTTACAAGGGTTTACTAAATTAAGGGGTTTAACCTTGGCATCGAGAACGGTTGATAACAAAAGTTCTGATTCAATTAGTGTGTCTGCGTATTTTGGCTATTTGTTCTCTGTAATCTGAGGATATCCACCTGAAAATAAGTATGGATTAAGAGATTTTTAATAACTTATTAAATACCTGAAAAAAAAATTATGAATCCCTAATAAAACGAATATTCTTTCACTATTAATAATATTGCTTAATATTTGTAAAACTTGTTAAACATTTTATTACGCAAATAATTAATTAATAGATAGAAGGTAATTTTTACGTAAAAATAATTACTATAGTAAGTACTTAGTAAAATAAAAATCAAGTTTAAAGGACCGACTTTAGTAAATAGACGTGATGTTACATAAAGTAAGAATTTTAGAAAAAAATCCTAACGTTTGGAAACGACTGAAAAAAGCTGGTATATTCCATCGGAGTACGAGATCAGAAAAGCGATGTAAAAGTGGTCGTGCGTAACGTTGAAGTACCATTTATTTCAGCGAAAAGTAAATCTCTGAAGGGCGAAGCAATGTCGATCCCAAATTCGCTGTTCGAGCATAGCTATTCGTAGCTGAGTGGATATTTAAGACTACCTTTTATTTATTGACATAGATATGTCTAGACATGTGGAAAAATAGTCATCATATTATTCCGACATAAACGTGGTTTTATATTTGACGCCGGGTCTACATTTGTACTTCATGTGAAGTTGATACGTTTAAATCAGTTTACATATTTACGTTTTGAATCTGAATTTGAGCTAGTCTTTGTGTCTGTCCATAACAAAAAGGGACAGGAAATGTACGACGCAGTACCAGTAGAAAGCGGTACATAAATAATAAATATGCGGGAACCCATGATGGTTGTACGATATTCGGCAATATAATGAGCAATGAAACTGATGATAAGCGATTCAATATATTACAGTCTTCCAGACACCGAGCAATTGACTTCCTGGGGTAATCGAATTACCCGAGCATACAGTATCCGGTCGTTTTGGTTAAACAGAGTTCGGTATCATTCGATTTTAGATTTGCGCTTGAGACCGAATTGGGAGTTGGGGCTTTGCCAAATTTCCGTGACAGATACGCGCTACGCTCGTAGTAAAGCTCACTCGCTCTGCGGCGGTAAAAATTTATATACGGTTCCAGGGCCATTGAAATGCAAACGTAGATAGGAGACAATAAAATTAGAGAAATAGGAGGGACGTTTTGTAACGTTTGTGTTGTGGGTGGAACGAAAATATTTTATTCGATATTTGAATTTGTTATTTGTCTCCTCTATATTGCACATAGAAATAGAGTTTGTGCACATAAATTGTAGATTGAAATAATACCGTGTATAGACACGTGTTCCACGATTATATTTAAGTAAATTAGTGTTAGTAAATCTTGTTAAGCGTGACGAAATGCCGCCTCCGGGACGTCACTAAGTCGAACGATGCATTACGATCCATTTGCTGGAATCGTAACGTCTAGCCAAGTCTAACGTATCATTAAACAAAATGAAGTTAAATCTTAAACTAGAGCAACCCAAGAAGAGACAAACTGCATTTAATATAATGTGTAGATTATGGGTTTTCAAATAAAACTCCAACTTGAATCTTCAGTTCTTTTCTTCTTGTTTTTATTCCGAGGCGTACACACTTTTCCATACAAAAAGGCGAGCTTAAGTACTTATTTTGGGTACCGCAACAGGCGCAGGCTCAGTCAGCAACCGCGTCCTATTGCCGTCCCTTTCTAACATAGCCTGTCTTACTCTTACAATTCTATGCTTACACTCTATTGCTATCCTACTCTTACATATCTATTCTTATTACGTAGGACTTATATCTATTGCAATAAAATGTCTTATTTACATAGTCTTAATTACATACACAAGTTACATTAATCAACATTTACATTTAAATTCTTAGGCCGTTGTCGTCCGTAATATTCTCCCCCCGGCGTAGATTCTTCGAAGCCTCCTCCATCTGAAGGACGGCAAGCTTCGTCGCTGGCCTCTGGAACACACCTCCCTTTGTGCGGACGTCTGCAGACCGGACGATGCCATCAGGTCCCGGGTGAACTCGCTCGACGACTCCTCTCGGCCAGGTATTGCGGGGTAAGGCGTAGTCGACCACAATTACGAGATCGCCTTCCCGCAGTTGTGACGCCTGTGCGTTGGACGGCCCCCGCGGGATGAGCGTAGGCAGGTACTCTCGCAGCCATCGCTGCCAGAACTGGTCCGCCAGTGCCTGCGCCCTTCTCCACGTGCTGCGGTCCGCCTCGGTGCATGGCCCCGTCCGCGGTAGCCCCGTCGATGAGCCGATGAGGAAGTGATTCGGCGTTAGTGCTTCCTCGTCCTCGGGGTCCACGGAGACGTGCGTGAGCGGTCGCGCGTTCACGCTGTACTCGGCCTCGGTGATTAACGTCTGCAGTACCTCTTCTTTTGGCGACTTTTCTTTGAGCGTGGTGCTTAGTGCGGTTTTTACTGAACGCACCAAGCGCTCCCAGGCTCCTCCCATGTGTGGCGCCCCCGGCGGTATGAAACGCCAGTCGGTGTTGTACTGCAGACCGTAGTCCCGTAGTGCTGCGATCCATGCTCCGTATGTATTTCTCAGTTCGACGTCGGCCCCTCTAAAGTTAGTGGCGTTGTCGGAGTATATGACGCGCGGCCAACCCCTTCTGGCGGCCATCCTTCGCAGCGCCATAACAGCTGAGTCCGTAGAGAGCGACTGGACGATCTCTAAATGAATGGCCCTTGTGGTGAGACAGGTAAATAGTGCACACCACCTCTTTTCGTGTCTTCGTCCGATAGTCACCGTTAGGGGCCCGAAATAGTCCACGCCACAATAGGTGAAGGCGCGGTGCCCCGAGTCCAACCTCACTTTAGGTAGGTCTCCTTTCGGTGGTGTCGTCGGAGTCGCCTTGTACACGCGACAGTATTGACACGCTCGTGCTACTTTCTTGACTGTAGGCCTCAAGCGCAGTATGATGAATCGTTGACGGAGCTCGTTGACGACTCGTTCGTTATTCGCGTGTCCCGCCCGGCGATGATAATGCTCGACAAGCAGGTGAGTAAAGGGATGCTGCCCGTCGAGTATTACCGGCTCATTAGAGTGCGTTGTAGAATAGAGCGCACCTATACGGCCTCTTGCGGTTATTAGCCCGTCGTTCAATACTGCGTCGAGCCTTTTAAATTTGCTGTGTCGTTGTAGCGGCTGGTTGTGACTTAACCGCGCTAAGTCTTCGCTGAAGGAGTCCCGCTGCGCGCGTTGAAACCACCGTCGTTCGGCCGCTTCTAAGTGTGACACTTCTATGTGTAGAGTCTTGTCTCTAGATCGAAGCTTCTCGACGAATAGCTGAGTAAGTGCCGTCGCCCTTATAAGCTTCAGGTAACTGGAGAACCTTCTAATGTCGGGTAATGAGTCGTTGCGGTCCGAGTCCTCTTCTGAGACGGTGTAACACGTCTCCCCGGTCTCTTCACCTTCCCCGTTCTCCGTAGGCCAGTGCTCTTCTGTGGCTCGTAGGAATTGCGGTCCCGTGAACCACCGGTCCCGGCTGTCGATCCCGTCGGTTTGAAGCCTGGTCGCATCGTCGGCTACGTTGAGTGTTGTAGGCACCCATCGCCAATCCTCTGTATGTGTGAGCTCGGCGATCTCAGCTAGGCGATGTGAGACGAACGGCGTGTATTTTTTCGTCTCGTTTCTTATCCACTGAAGGACGGTGCGGGAGTCACTCCAGTATATGACTCGTTTGGGTTTCCAACAGCTGTGCTCCCTGACTATAGTGTTAGCCATTCGTGCCCCGATTAACGCAGCTTGGAGCTCCAGTCTCGGAATGGTTAGTAACTTCAGTGGAGCCACCTTCGCCTTGGCCATTACTTGTATTGTTTCTATGTGATCGCCGTGTGCGATCCTCCAGTAGGCCACCGTAGCGTAGGCTTGCTCGCTTGCGTCGACAAACACGTGTAACTCGATGTGAGTTTCCGGCGTTACGTTGTAGCTATAGCACCGCGGTATTGCTAGTGCTGAGACATCTGGGAGTCGCCTTATCCACTCGTCGAATAGGTTAGCGTCTTCAGATGGCAATTCCTGGTCCCAATCAACCTTCTTGAGCCACAAGCGTTGTAATATCATCTTGCCGACGATCGTATATTGACTGATAAGCCCCAGTGGGTCGTACACCGACATAACCGCGCTTAGGGTTTCGCGTTTAGTCGGTGCTCTCAACCGCAGTCTGACCTCATCGGGAACCCTCTTGATGTCAGTGTTGAAGGTGAGGGTGTCGGAGCTCGGGTCCCAGCGCAGCCCCAATGTCTTTTCCTTCTGGTGTGCTGCTAACTTTACATTCGCGCTTTCAGACTTCTTATCTTCGGGTATGCTAGCTAAAACTCTCTTGCTATTTGAGTTCCATCTTCTTAAGTTGAAGTCCGCTTGTTGATGGATGTAGGTAACTTCGTTCACCATTTTAATAGCCTCCTCTTCAGATGGGAAACTGTCTAGGTAATCGTCCATGTAGTGTCGCTCCTTGACCGCCGTGGCCGCCTCTGGGTATTTACTTTCATAGTCGACGGCGTTGCGGTTTCTTACGCTGTGAGCGAGGTATGGCGAACTGCTGGCTCCGAATATCATGGAGACCATTTTAAATCTTCTCGGAGGGTCCGTAGGCTTGTCCCTCCATAAAAACATCTGTGCCGGTTGGTCCTCGGGTCTGATTTTAACCCTAAGGAACATTTCTTCGATGTCCGCTGTGACGGCGATTCTCTTTTCTCTGAACCCGAACAATATTCTTGTGAGTGAAGCTAGTAGGTCGGGTCCTTCTAGTAGGAAGTCATTGAGACAGACTCCCTTCACCTTAGCCGCCGCGTCGAAGACCATTCTAACTTTTCCCGGCTTGTTGTGATTGGTGACGGCGAAGTGCGGCAGGAACCATTTTACGTTGCTATCCCTTTCGCTGCCGTCGCATTGCACCGCGTAACCCTTTTGTATAAGGTTAGCGATCTGAGCCGCGTATTCCTTTTTAAACGCCGGCTCCTTAGTCATCCTCTTCTCGAGCGTGTGTAGTCTCTTAAGGGCAGACTCGTAGCTATCTGGGAACGTGGGGTTATCTATCTTCCAGGGCAGACCCACTTCGAAGTGGCCGTCCTTTCTTGTGGCGGTCGCTTCGAAAATGTCGTTGGCTCTCTTCTCATGCTTATTAATTTTTTCTTTAGTCGATACGCCAAGCGAGTCCACGTCGAAATGTGACTCGACGAGCTTCTGTAGTTGGACGACGCTCGCGCAGATGTGAAGTACGGCCGCCTGGTCTTGATAAATCGATTTCCTGGGTACCGACCCGTGCAGTACCCATCCCAACTTTGTTCTCGACGCGGCGGGTTCATTTCTCTTGCCGGCGCGCAGCTGTCGCGATATTATTAGATGCCAGTTGTCGGCACCTATCAATATGCGAGGTCGAGCTTCTCCCTTACTGATGCTATCTTGTACAACTCGCAGGTGCTTGTACCGTTCTAAGTTGTGCGGTACGCGTTGGTGATGTAGCTGTAGTCCTTTTACTGTGCGGGCTGTCACTAAGTAGGCTTCTTGTTCGTGTACCCCTTTGACACGAACCTTGACCGCTTCGCTGTCGATCCTTCTCTGATCGTTAATACCCCTTATGTTCAGAGGTCGATTCGGTCCGCCGTTAGTGAGTTGCTTCGCTAATTCTTCGTCTATTAGCGTCACAGTAGACCCTTCGTCTAGGAGGGCGTACGTATTTACCTCCCCCCGTGGACCGCTGAGTTTCACCTCGCAGGTTTTGAGCAGTACTGATGTAATAGGCGACCTCCTTGTCGTGACGCTCATTACTAGCGCGGCTGCTTCGTCTTCCCTGCCGTCGTCCGGAGTGCTCACTGTAGTCGTAGACTCCGTTACTTTTTCTTTATGTAGTAGCGCGTGATGTTGGTAGGTACATCCGTGGACTCCGCAGGCCTTGGCTTTGCATGTGAACCTGCTGTGCTTCCTTTTCATGCATTTGAAGCACATCTTGTTGTCCTTTGCCCACTTCCATCGCTCGTTGACGTCGAGTGCTTTGAGTTTATCGCACTCAGTAGTGTAGTGTCCCCCAGTTGGACACATGAAGCATTTTCTTTCTTCCGGTTGACTTTCCCCCGCAGTGTATACGCCCTTGGTAGCAACCCGCTTTGGTGCTACTTCTCTTCTGACGGGTACCGGAACGCTTCGCTTCGTTGTGTGGGTGTACCTTATCATAAGGTCCGCTTCGGCCATTAAAAACTCGGAGAGTACTATCATTTCATTATCTTCCATGATGCGTGCTTCGTTATTGGCTGCGTACTCCGCCCATTTGCTTATGAGATGAGGACTCAGTTTGTCCATTACGTCTCGAACGAGTAGCGGGTTTCGTAGGTAGCCTCTTCTATCTATACTTTTTATCGTATAGACAATATTTTGAATCTTCACCGCGAACTCATACAGATCGGTGCTCGCGCTCCCTAATTTCGGGATCTTTTTGAGCTCTTCCATGGCCCGATCTATTATGAATTCCGGTCTTCCATATTTCATCTCTAATGTGCGCATGATGATATCTGGGTTAGATGCGGTGAATAGCTGTGACAGCACGGTTTCTCTCGCTTCCCCTCGCAGGCTGTTTCGCAGTCGAAGGAGATTTTCCGTTGGAGAGAACTTAAAGAGTCTTGTAGAATCTTCCATGGCGGCCTTATACGGTAGCCACTCGGCGACGGCTCCCGTGAATATAGGTAGTTCCGCTGTTTGGCGAGGCAACGGTCTTGAGGCGACTAGTTTTTCTAAGGTGTCGGCTAGCCGTTGAATGCCTTGGAATTTCGCGTTCTCCCCCCGTTGCTTACTAACGGGAGGGCGAACCTCTTCCGGTTCTTCCCTGTATTTCGTCGCCGTTGGTTGTTCCATGCTTCTATCCACCCAGTCTTGTACCCTTTCGTTGCATGAGCTCGCCGCATATTCAGATTCGGCTTCGATTGCAGTCATTTCGGCGGCTAATCTCGATTTGATTAGCTTTTCTTTCATAAGTAGCCGCTTCTCTTCTATAGCCGCGAGTTCTTTCTCCGCTTCGTATTGTGCCATCTTCATACGTGCGTCGATGCTTCGCTTTGAAGTGTTACTGCGAGCGGTGTGTGCCGGCGACGTAGGTCTCCGCACCGGCGATGTAGGTCTCCGCACCGGCGATGAAGTTTCACGCCTTGGTGGCGTGCTAGCTGGTCGTGCAGGTGGCCCCATGACGGACGTCCGCGTTGACGTCGCTGGTGCTGTCTCTCTCGCCCCTTCTGGCGGAGAGTGCTCCATCCTTTTTTCTTGGGAATTTCCTGCGACCGTCGACGGCGACTGCGGAGAATCTTCATAAATTCGGTGTAGCGATGGCCCTGGCGCACCCTTAGCGCCCGGGGCTGCTTCTGACTCGCTGTACCCCGATTCGGAGCGAACACGACCCCTTGTGTTCATTGCGATCGGCGTATTCATCTTGAGTCTTCTTTAAATCCGGCTTCTCGAAGGACCAATGTAGATTATGGGTTTTCAAATAAAACTCCAACTTGAATCTTCAGTTCTTTTCTTCTTGTTTTTATTCCGAGGCGTACACACTTTTCCATACAAAAAGGCGAGCTTAAGTACTTATTTTGGGTACCGCAACAGGCGCAGGCTCAGTCAGCAACCGCGTCCTATTGCCGTCCCTTTCTAACATAGCCTGTCTTACTCTTACAATTCTATGCTTACACTCTATTGCTATCCTACTCTTACATATCTATTCTTATTACGTAGGACTTATATCTATTGCAATAAAATGTCTTATTTACATAGTCTTAATTACATACACAAGTTACATTAATCAACATTTACATTTAAATTCTTAGGCCGTTGTCGTCCGTAATATAATGGAAATCTATTATTTACTGATATTATTATAATAATTTGTGTTTCTGTTACATCTCCAAATTATTTATCGTAAAAACAAAGACATTCACGGACAAGTGTGTCCTTGTCCCTTATACACCGTTTCACTTAAGCAAACGAGTGTCAGAGCTCGTAAGGCATGACGGAGCCGCCTCCGGCCGTCACGCTGTCATGCTGAGCGGCGGAGCGCGTATCACGATCCATTTGTTGCGATCCATCACAACTTCGAGCTGAGTCGAGAGTATCATTATACGAAATTTGGTCCAAATCTTTTCACATTTTGCAAATAGGGCAAAGTATAGAGACAAGTGAGAAATTGCGATATCCTTTAAACATTTTGTATTGCAACTTGAGATAACAAATTTATTAATTTAATTAGAAAGGTCCATGTAATGTTTAATTAATTGCTACTAGATTAATTTTGAAATTAAGCACTTAAATGTACTATACATAAGTGGATGGTAAGACAACAATCACCAGAATTGTAGCTCATTTTACTCAAAATATACGTCAAAATCAATCTACATCATTGTCGTTGAATCAATTGCACTCGTCGCTTATATTCGACTTGTATAAGTAAGCAAGTTTCAGAGCTCATGAGGCATGACGGACCCGCCCTGGGGCATCACGCCGTTATGCTGAGCGGCGGAGCGCGTATCACGATCCATTTGTTGCGATCCATCACGACTTCGAGCTGAGCCCAGAGTATCATTATACGGAATTTGGTTCAAATCTTTTTACATTTTGGAAATAAGGCAAAGTATAGAGACGCGTGAGTAATTGCAATATCCTTTAAATATTTTGTATTGCAGCTTAAGATAAAACTATTATTAATTTAGTTTCGAGGGTCCATGTTATGTTTAATTAATTGCTACTAGATAAATTGGTATTAATTTACAAATTAATCTAGTGACATTTAAATATACTGTACGTAAGTGGAGGGTAAGACAACAATAAAAATAACTGTAACTAATTTTATTCAAAATGCGTATCAGAAACTGTAAATATCAACATCAGTTTACAAAATTGCCCTTGGATCGATTGCACCCATCGCTTATATTCGACTTCTCTAAGCAAATGAGTGTCAGATCTCGTAAGGCATGACGGAGCCGCCTCCGGCCGTCACGCCGTCATGCTGAGCGGCGGAGCGCGTATCACGATCCATTTGTTGCGATCCATCACAACTTCGAGCTGAGTCGAGAGTATCGTTATACGAAATTTGGTTCAAATCTTTTCACATTTTGGAAATAAGGCAAAGTATAGAGGCGAGTGAGTGATTGCGAAATCCGTATACATTTTGTATTGTAACTTTCATTCGAATAATTTAATTAGGAAGGGTCTTGTCATGTTTGATTAATAATTGATTGATTAATTTGTTAATCAAGCGATCCTAACTTTTACTCAAAATGAGTATCAGAAACCATAAATAGTAAAATCAGTTTCAAATATTGCCCTTGGATCAATTGCAATCGTCGCTCATATTCGACTTCTCTAAATAAACAAGTGTCAAAACACATAAAGCATGACGGAACCGCCTTGGGGTATCACGCCCTCATGCTGAGCGGCGAAGCGCATATCACGAGCCATTTGTTGCGATATAACACATGTTGAGCCAAATTGAGTATAGTCTACGAAATTAAATAAAATCTTTAGATACTATGTTGAACTTCAAGAGCATAAAATTTAAACGAAAGGTGTTGTTAATATAATATCTTCCCGGTTCATAAGTTTAGGGAACATATATTTGTTATGTTATTTAGGAGCATAAAATCCAATTCTTATATTGGTGACATTTCAAACTAATTAAACAAAATTATACTAACTGTTGTTGGTTAATATGACAGTAGTATTTTAATAAAATCCCTCTATCCATCAGCCTAGCGTTCCAATTTCCTTTATCCCATTCCTTAGAGCGATGTGACCGGTTCATTAACACTTCAGCCTGGAAATTCTGAAAGTTATGCCGGTAACTTTTGTTCGCCGACGAGTTTTATCTAACGAATTTTCGAATATCGTAATAATATCGAACCAAATTTCGAATATCGTTTAATCAAAGTGTACAATAAGTGATAGTAAGGGGGTGTTCTTATCCGACGCGTTCCAACTTAGTCCTCTAGTAGCATCGCATCTGTACTTAACTTCAGATAGGATTCTACCTAGAGTTGATTACAGATGTTCATGGGCGGCAGTAGCCACTAAAAGGCTACATACTCATTTGAAACATCGAAATTACAAAAAAATAATTACTGAAAACTAACGTCAACAACTAACTAAATGACCATACCATAAAGTAATATTTATTTAATTAAGTGTGGTTTTATTACTGTGTTTGTTTATTGTACGAGTATATCTGATTAACGTTTGAACTTTTAGTTAATTTTACAAATTATTCATTTTATAGTACAGTTTATAAAACAGTTATTTAGTTTCAAACGTCATTTTTAGATAAATACGATTGAATTATGGTGCATGTCTATCACGTTGTCACGCCGAGAAGCGGCGCTCTCATTACGAGTGATTTACAACGATCAATCACCAGCCAAGCGGGCCTACATCACATTGTTATTGAAGTAGCGAACAGTTGTGTTGATGACGTTAAATGAAGAAGAATCTACGATCCCGATGTCGAGCTTCTGATGCTGTTGATGATTGTATTCGAAATATTCAAGGGCTCAAATGAAACACAGATAAATGAGAAATATAAAATGTTATAAAAATATGGACAATGGTACATTTATATTCATTAATAAAAGTGAGTGTATTATACTCGTAAAAATAGAAGTTGTAACGATGTATATTAATACATCGTTATAACTTCTATTTTTACATATTGTTTTACCATAACCGTTAACAAATAATACTTTACTTTTACGGTTACGAATATTATAGAAAATACATCTACCCGATACTAAACAGACACCACAAACAAAGATGAGATAAATGAGAAGAAATAAGCGTATGCTATAATAAGTACCTACGTTTCAATCTGAAATATGTAAAATACCAGCCATATCAGTATTATTAATTTTCAGGCAAATTTTGTCAGTAAAAATATGTTTTCAATGAAACATAAGTAGCTTAGGTCGTTATTAAGCTCATTATAACTTAAGAAGTCTATTCGCGTATATCATGTTATTATGTCTTCTTACAGAATCCTCGTAACTGTCTTCAAGTATCGGAGTGGAAGTTAAGAAAACACATCATTGTTTATTTAGGAATTCTCGTGGGTATTGTTCTTGGAACTCAATAATGGGGGTTTTTATTCAATTTATTTACGCGGTTACGGAAAGTTTTGGTTGCAAATTTTGATTGATAGCGCATAGGGGACCATATGTTTCGGATGGGACTGGATATTTTTGTTTTAGTGTCGAAAGCAAGTATGCATGTGGCGCTCGATTACCATGTAAACGATTTGTCCTAAGGATGAGAGGTAAATTAATTTATCACATGACAAAATCTCCGGATCTCAAATATCAATTAAAAATAGCAACTTGAATTTAAGTTACCAGCATGAAATTTACTTATACAAAACTTAATGTAAGATGATACTTTAACTTTAGATTATTGATAATCATTCCTTAGTGAAACAGATTTTAACAATAGTCTTTATCTACTTCAGAGACCTATTCCGCGTTAAATTATTATTATAAGTCACGTTATAAGTCACTACCATTACTAACACACGTATATCAGCGGCGGTGGCAATTTTATTGGTCTCCTAAGCGCTAGTAAGCCACAATTGTCTCCGACTTCGTCCTGGTCCATTGGCCAAAGTGCTCTCTGAGGATACGACACACTCAAGATTTGAGATCTAACAACCCGATTTCGTAACCCTTCGATGATTCGTAAGAATAACTGGCTCAACTATGTTTTTGAAGATCCCACTAGGAATATTGAGGATTTTTTAAATTAGGTCAGTATTTTTTTCTTCATATCTGGCCGTTTGGGCATAATATGTGCATATTTATTATGTATATAAAGAAAATGTTACCATATAATATTTAAAAAGAGACAACCAGATGATTCCAGTAGTTTCAGGTTTCCAGATGAAACCATCGGATAGGACTACATAATTTAATATGTATTATGTAGTTACTCCATGTTTTGCATTATGCTCACCGAGTTTTGAAGAGAGACGCACAGAAATAAACGTTAAAAGCTTTATAGCCTTTACAGTAACAGTTAACAGTATACATACTTTAAATTTTCTTAAAAATAAAACAGTAATAATTCTAATCAAAAGGTAGATAAGAACCTATTTAATTTGGTTTAAAGGATACCGAAAGCGGCAGTTCCAACTCTAACATTCTTACTTACCTTAACTGAGACATTAACTATCGATTTAAGGCGCAAAGGAGCTCCTAGCTAATTTACTAGTGCCCATTAATGTGCAAATGCTCTCTCGGGTGGAAATTGATGGCCCCGTACGAGCTATCAATCAAGATTTGCAACCAAAACTTCCTCTAACTCAGATAAGCGGAGTAAATTGAATAAAAACACCCATTTAAGAGAGTTTGTTGAACAATCCCTCTGGGCATTTCTAAATTAATAAACTTTACGTTTCAATATTAATCTGTAGTACTGAAACTAAGGCTTGTTCAACACAAATAAGTTGTTATGTATTGTTATTTTATTATGTAATCAATTTGGAAATTCGTCCCTTGTTTTAATATGGAGTAAAATTTTGCCAATAAATGTTTTAACGTCCCGACGAAAATTTATTGGATTTAATTTTAGTTGAAAGAAATTGTGGATTTTGTACTTAATTTACCACCGCGGCAAGCGACTGTCGGCGTCGGTCGCTATCATGAACTTTAGCTTATGTATTAGCTCACTGCCGTTCATATAAGACAACATATGTTAACTCAAATGATAATATTTTAAACAATTATGACTCTTTTAAAACACCGCCTTTTATTTTACTTTGGAGACAATTCATAAGCAATTAAGAGACAACGTTAAATACGAATACGTGGAAATCGCTTAGATGGCACCCTAAATATCTTTCGGAGGCCTCGGTTTATCACATCCCCCATATATTATTCACATTTTATAAGAGAAACGGCGGAGGAATAAAATAAATGCTACCGTTTTACGTACGTATGATGTATGTACGCGCGTTTTTTATTTGGAAAGGGCAAAAATGAGCCATGTAAGTAACATATTTTAGGGTTTATCGTCAATTGCATAAGTTATCATGCCATTCACATTATAATTCCTCGAAAGAGCCCAAATTATTTTTGCGAATTAGGGAAGTATGCGTTAAATTAGGTAGTAATTATATAGACTAACTAGCAGAACCCGCGGCTTCGCCCGCGTAAAAAAATATGGTATGACATACAAATAACTGTAATCGTAAATTTGTACCTTTAACAATTTTAACGATAAAGTAGCATTAATATTTAATTAATAAAAGCTTTCTTTTAGTCATTGTGTACCTAAATTGGTCAAGCTTTCTTCAGAAACATACACTAAAACTCTAATTAGTGGACTCTAATGAAACTTTCTTTAAAATATAAGTATCTTGTAGGATACAATAATTATTATTTACACTATTCCATAGGAATCGTTCATGTTAAATGGGGCCTTACATACAGTGGTTCTTTTCAGGGTCTCTGGCTGGGCGGTTAGAGCTCCCATTCTTGCCGCCCGCAACTTCAGAAGTCCCCCTTTAGTCTCGTACGACAGGCAGGGGATACTATAGCCCTGTTCTAGCCCAAAAATTAAATCTAAGGTCGATGTGTCTACCACATCACCATCACTAATCCACGCATAACCACAACCATACTCCACGGCAGGACAAAATGTTGACACGCAGTGTGTCCAAAGTAGTTACGATGTACCTAATCAGTATACCAAAATGTAGGCCAATTTGAATAAACTTACGCATTATCTTATATGAAATTTGCACCCGTCCACGTTGTCGTGTATTTGTCTGAATAGACGTTATCTGAAATTTCACGTTTCTAACTTCGAACCTAAAAGATTCCCGTATACATACATATAACCCTTCTTTTACCTCCTTAGTAGAATTTCAAAAACATTCCTATGTACATATGCATCAATAAATACTTTATCAGCAAATTTCTGAAAGCTAATATTCAACTTCAGCGGTCGGCAACCCGACACCCACGGGTGGTGTGTGGCCCGCGACTTTCCCTTGTGGCCCGCGGGTCTGCGCGTTACTAATAATTGGCCAAGTGCAAGTCAAACCCGCACCTGGAGGGTTTCCGTACAACCAAAATTCTCATTTTTTTTTAATTTCTAGTATTTAATATTGCAGCAGCCATTAAAGTACACGCATTGTGAAAATTTGAACTGTCTACCTCTAACGGTTTAAAAGTTAGTTGGAAAAATATCGAGTAGCAGTTTGTTGTATGGGGACCCCTTTTTGTGTTCAACTTTTTTATTTTTAGTATTTGTTGATATAGCGGCCATTGTAATGCATCATCTGTAAGAATTTCAAAAGTCTATCTATTACGGTTCCAGTGGTAAAGACCTGTGACACACGGACAGACGGACAGACAGCGAAGTCTTAGTAATAGGGTTCCGTTTTTATCTTTTAGGTACGGAAAAAAACCGCTGGGTTTTTTAGGGTTTCTGCACTTCAGCACGCGCAATACATTCCCATGTTAAAAATATATGTTACGACGGCCCATGGATTTTCGCCCTACACTAAAGTTCTCTGCACTCTGTTATTTTTCCAGATACGCCAAAGGAAGTAACTTCAATAACGGTTTTTAAAGAAACTTTCTTTAATTATAGTACCCTAATGGGGTTGATTGTTGAGTTGCTAAAAATGCTGAAACAGATGTGTAAACAGAAAGGCATAATGCATACACCCTTTTATAGCCGTCTTAAGGGTTGATCTTAAAAAAAAACAGTGACTCAGATGCTTCATTGAGTCCAATGATAATTTTTCATAGTGATTGCTTCAAAATTAACAGTTTTTAAAATAAAGTTCCATCCCCTATTAAACGTCCTTAAGGGTTAATTTTTCAAAAACGGTGAAATAGGTGTTCTAATATTTTCAATCAGAAAGCAGAATACTAAATTACATAGACTTTGCTCTAAAATCTGCGAACTTCTAAACGAAGTTTCTACTCCTATATTATTCTCTTCAGGGTAGATTTTTCATAAACGTAGTTAAAGAAGTTCTATTTTTTTGTACCAGAAAGCTAAATCCTATTTTTACATTCCTTGTTTCCAAATAAACGGATTTTAAAATAAAATTCCATCCGCTATTAAACAACCTCAAGGGTTGATTTTCCAAAAACTGTGAAATAGGTGTCCTGTTATTTCCAATCAGGAAGCCAAATAACAGTTTTCGTATACTTTGCTTAAAAAGCTGCTGACTTCTAAACGAAGTTTCCACCCCTATTTTACCTTCTTAAGGGTAGATTTTCCATTAACGGTGTTAAAGAAGCTCTATTATTTCGAACCAGAAAGCTAAATGCTATTTTTACAATCCTTGTTTCCAAATTAACGGATTTTAAAATAAAGTTCTATTCCCTATTAACCGAACTTAAGGGTTGATTTTCAAAAAACGATAAAATAGGTGTTCTATTATTTTCAATCAGAAAGCTGAATACCTATTTTCATAGTCTTTGTTTCAAAATCTGAGGACTTCCCAATGAACTTTCAACCCCTATTTTATCCTCTTAAGGGTAGATTTTCCATAAATGGTGTTAAAAAAGTTCTATTATCTCCAACAGGAAAGCCAAATGCAAATTTTTATAGTCCTTGCTTCCGAATTAACGGAGTTTGAAATAAAATTCCAACCCCCATTTAACGACCTTAAGGGATGATTTTCCAAAGACAATGAAATAAGTGATTAATTATTTTCTATCGAAAACCCAAATATCAATTTTCATACAGTTTACATCAAAACTGGAGGACTTTCATACAAACTTAGAACCCTTATTTAACCTACATAAGGGTTGATTTTCCATAAATAGTAGAATTAAAGTTCCACTATATCTAACCAGTGAGGCAATGGTTAACTTTCATAGTGCTGGCTTTCAAATTGGCAAATTTTAAAATAAGCTGCCAACCCTTATTTTACCAACTTAAGGGTGGATTTTCCAAAAATGGTGAAATAGGTGTTTAATTATTTTCTATCGAAAACCCAAATACCGATTTGCATACAGTCTACATCAAAACTGGGGGATTTTCATACAAACTTACAATCCTTATTTAACCCACATAAGGGTTGATTTTCCATAAACAGTGAAATTAAAGTTCCTCTATATCTAACCAGTAGAGCAATGGCTAACTTTCATAGTGCTGGCTTTCAAATTGGCAAATTTTTAAATAAGCTGTCAACCCTTAATTTACCAACTTAAGGGTTGATTTTCCAAAAATGGTGAAATAGGTGTTTAATTATTTTTAATCGAAAACCCAAATACCGATTTTCATAGAGTTTTCATCAAAACTGAGGGAATTCCATACAACCTTACAACCCTTATTTTACCCACATAGGGGTTGATTTTTCAAAAACGGTAGATTTAAAGTTCTATTATATCTAACCAGTAAAGCAATGGCTAACTTTCATAGTGCTGGCTTCCAAAATGGCAAAATTTAAAATAAGCTGTCAACCCCTATTTAACCACCTTTAGGGTTGATTTTGGAAAAACCCTTACATTAGATTTTTATTACTTTAAATCAGAAAGCTAAGTACCAATTTTAATACAGTTTGCTTTAAAACTAACGGACTTTCATACTAACTTTCAACCCCCTTTTAACCCCCTTAACGGTGGAATATCAAAAAATCCGTTCTTAGTGCGCATCTACATTATAAAATGAAGCTATATTTCAAATTTCATGATTGTAGCTTCAGTAGTTTAGTCAAAACCTTGATTAATACGTTTCGAACGTGAGTATCTTTTCGCTTTTATATATATAGATATTTTTAAGATTATAAAATAGGTCATTGAAATAGCAAAGTAAGTTGTAGCTTACCTGATGGTAAGTAGTCCCTGCCGTCCTTAGAAATTTGTAACCAAGTAGAACATGGTTTTATCCAAAATCGATCACAGATCATATAGTTACACAACATACATTATATATTTTATATACAACATACAATATTACAACATAAATTAATTCTTATAAATATTTTAATTCAATACAGACACAGGTATTGTTAAGTTCACAAAATAATGGTCGTATGTCACTTAGGCATAACTGCATTGTTACAACCATTAAAATAAGGTAGCTTGTGACCAAAAATACTCTTTTGTAATTTTCGTGATCTGATAATGTAATGCATCTGAGGTTTTTTTTTTAACCATTCTAAATTAATTTTATTACAGACCACAAGAGCTTCAATTTCAGAAGACACAATCCAGTACTACGTAATTTACTAGAGCACTATAAAACACCTACTTATGATCATCGAGCCCATAAAAATGGTTTCAGTATAAAATAAGCCCCAATATATGGTCTATAAAAAGCACGGAAACATAAAATTTTGCAGTAATATATTACCAATTTCCGATATGGAGCTTACATCGTAAGAACCTTCGCTGTCGTAATTTTTACTTGCGAGCGACTAAGGAGGAAAATAAATATTACGATCATATAGTATGAGTACATATAATATTAGACTTTGAATTTCAATGCAGGGTTTAAATAATTTGAAGGTGGTAGAACCCTTTGTATTTCGACTTTTTTTTTTGTAATATAGGAGTAGCAGACGAGCATGCAGTCCACCTGTTGGTAAGTGGCTACTGCCGCCCATGGACATCTGTAATCAACCCCAGATAGGATCAGATATTCCTACCTGAGATCTACCTCTCTGGAGTTGATTACAGATGTCCATGGGCGGCAGTAGCCACTTACCATCAGGTGGACTGCATGCTCGTCTGCTACTCCTATATTATACAAAAAATAGTAATATGAGAACTAAAGATACCATGATGGATACCTCGACACCGTAACACCGAAGAACCGCCCTCATATACTATACAAGCATCTGTGACTTGGAACTGGTGTATGTATATGAAATTAAGCTTTATCGCTTTAATGTTACATTAAGGTTAAGTAAAGAAATTCGTGCGGTTTTAATAAGTTCTGTATAACGATTACAAAAGTATGTAAACTTTACCAATTCAACGGCTTAGTTGTATCCGATCGCAGTCTAGGAGCAGTCAGTGATATCACCGCTTTTATTCCATTTTATTGAAACCCATTTAAAAATAGACACAAGAAAGCTGCATTATATAGTAGCATGTATAAAAAATTCATCAATACCGAAATAAATTTATTGCGAATCCGACCGAACGCTCAATATAAAATTTACATTTTTAAGAGCTCCCAGTACGTGTCCGCGCGAACGAAAAGTGAACGACTCGTGTACAAAAAGTAGCTCAAATATTTTAAATGAGTTTAAAATTTAATTAATTTATTCTCTTTCCTTGTAGTCTATTGGAAGCCGAATAGTAAAATATAAATATGCTTTTAAATATAGATTTTAATTATATTTTATCCTCTGTTTTAATTTCAGTGTATCGAGAATTTTTAATTAGAATCCGAACTTATAAACAAGTTTTTTATTAGAAAAAGTTTATACATATTGAGTAAAGTTTTAAATTTTAATGAAATATTCATTAATGAAATATTACGAATATTATGAGTTCCGACAAAAATTGTTGGAACATCTTCGTATGCTTAATTTTAACAGTTATGACAAAAGTTTATTATTACCGCTTTTGTCCTTAACATTAAATAATTGTAAACTTTATAGTAGGTCATTGAATATACCAACATATTCACATATGTATATATAGCTAGTGATAGAGGCAAAGATCCTTCGCCGACCCCCAATTTGGGTGGGCAATTTAAATCTGTCGTCTTATACACTGTTACAGTAACGACTCGGGCTTGGTCGACTTTTTGTTCCCGAGATTAACGACAAAGTATGGGTCACAAAAAAAGCGTCGCCAAGTACGGAAATTGCCAAAACTTTGTGTCGAAGCCCAACATTTTCTTGTTCTAAATGTCGTCGTAAATGAAAGATGGCTCTTTTAAAATCGGAAAAGAAATTAGTAACAGACGTTTTTGGTATTACGAGTTTTGTTACAACTCGAGCGCTTTTTTATTTTTTTCAAACGGACCGAAGTGGTTTAAGTGGTCACACCTTGTTGGTGGAAATGAACCCGCGATTTAACGATCTACTTTTGACATTAACTAATAGAATTAGTTTCAAGCATTTTTTACAGTTGTGTATGACCAAATCTGTGTACTATACCAATAAGAGACTTAAGCTATGTTTTCAGACTCTCTCATTTTATGTATTTACTAAATAGGCAACTCATAAAAGAAGAGTACAAAAGTTATATTACAAACACGTACAAAGATGGATGGTAGCAATTTATTACGTAATGCCTACCTGTTTAGTAAAAATCTTTGATATTTTTAGATACTAGGAATTTTTATTTTTTGTTTAGAATACTAAATACATATTAACAGGATATTTGGTTACAGCAAAAAAAAAGCAGATACTGATCTGCATTAGATTTTTTTGTTTAGAAATTTTACAGAATAGAGACACTTCTCTAATCTGTAAAATTTCAAACTTTTGACTCAGAATTGTTATAATTAAAGCCATTGATATATACATTACACGTATATAATGGTAAGACGTGATTTAATTAATTTTTAATCGCAACCTTGCGTCACGAGCAGGCATCATGTGTCGAGGCCGTCCCAACACGCTCGCATACGTGAGGGTTTTGACAACCGTGGATATAACATCTATAAATATATAGAATATGTAGATATCCCTTGCTATCCCTTTTTATGAACGAAACTTCCCTATGCAAAATGGAACGAAATTGAGTTAAATGAAAGCTTTCCATTTTTAGGACTTACGTAACATTTATTTTGTTTGTTTAAAAAGTAGTGGTTTTTGCATTTTATTTATTGTATTGTATATCATCTATACATATAAATAAAATTGGAGTGTCTGTTTTTAATATTGAAATAACCGCTTTTTGCTACATGCATATGAATATACATACGGTACATACACCAAAATAACATTTTTTACAATTTTTATCTGTCTGTCTGTTTATTCTGGCTAATCTGTGAAATGACGGGACTTTTATTGGCAGGTAGCTGTTGTAATAAGGAGTAACTTAGGCTACTTATATTTTAGAACTAACTTTTTTGTTTATGATATTGTAAGATTTATTTTTAACACGGGTGAAACCGCGGGGCACAGCTAGTCGTTAAATAAAAGCGGGTTTGAATGAAGCGGCAAAATGTGACAAGTCTTTTAACGTCGATCTAATAATTGTCAAATTTATTTATAAAAATCCGACGCCCTAAGGCCCGTTATTCATATCCAATGCACCAAAGAACAACTTTAGAAAATGTCTTCAATGCAAAATTGATAAATTCCGATTTTTGATATACAAAATTAAGATAACATAGCAACTTAAATAACATAACTTATTAATTACGCTAAGCAACATACTGTTAACACTGCATATGTAATATGAATTTAAGGTATAGTTACAATAATTTAATTAAACCTAATTTGTGCCTTAAAATATTGTCCCCTCAAAACGTAGCCTAAAAAGAATGTTCCATTATTATAGTTATTATTTATCATTATGACTGTAGGGGGATGAAATAATGGCCATATAATCCCATCCCCCTATTGTGCACCATTACCAAAATTACCTCTGTTGTACCGCGTGTATTATAGAACATATACGCGAACATTTCCCGTAATAACTCATTCTTTCTGTGAAAACTTTAAGGTTTCTTATCTTCTTGTCAATCAATGCAGTAATAGTAATGCAATTAAAAATATGTTTTAAATTAAAACAATTATGTAGAGATTTTTTCATTTTATTTTGTTGTTTATTAATAGAATGGAAACGAACAAATTGTTTATGAATGAAAAACACAGTACTTAATGCAAATTATATTTTGTGGGTTTATAGAGATAGATCGATTTATCAATAATATACACAATGTTGTGGCTCTGAAGTTAAGATAAAACATAAGTTCTTGTAACAGAAGTAAAGTAAAGGGCTTTTTACGAGAACTCTGGCTAATAGCCTTGATCCGCAATATTTCTAACAGCGGACAATCACGGCGACTCGCCCCTTGATTGAGTTCTTTTTATTGTGCGCCCTTAAGGAAATAACTAACATGAAACTTTGCTTTCACTAGGCCTGTTGCACTTAATAGTATATCTATAATAAGATTTGTTATTCTGTAATTATCATTAAGTGCGAAGTGTGATTCTATTTTGAGTACAATTTTACACTGTTGTCGTACTTTTTTAATGTGCGATACAATAAAATAAGTTAAGTATAGCTAAAAATATTGATTCATTATTAAATAATAATATGCCATCAAAACACTGCTTGTAAAAAAATCCAAGCCTCGCCATTCAGCTCTTCCACCGTGAAAAGTCGTGAGATCCATGCAATCCAAGTCGGTTGATGCAGTCTCTACTTAAGAGACCTTCTGTCTTAAGGTATTATATCACTATCTAACCTAACAACATCTATGGGACCATATCAATATTAAAAATATTTTATGTTTCAAATAAATAGATTGGATTTGGCAATCGAGTGCGAAGTGTGATTCTATTTTGAGTACACTTTTACACTGTAGTAGTATATTTTTAATGTGCGATACAATAAAATAAGTTAAGTATAGCTAAAAATATTGATTCATTATTAAATAATAATATAAGTTGATAAACCTGGTCGTATGATAGTGACGCAAAATAAGGTTACCTTACGAAAAGTATCGCAACGGCTC
The DNA here is from genome assembly GCF_041222505.1 of Epargyreus clarus. Lineage (NCBI taxonomy): Eukaryota > Metazoa > Arthropoda > Insecta > Lepidoptera > Hesperiidae > Epargyreus > Epargyreus clarus. Next base: position 7,746,511 of record NW_027332211.1, read on the forward strand.
TTTACGAGAACTCGGGCTAATGCCGTCGACCCGCAATACATCTCCAAGCGCGCAATCACGGCGACTCGCGCGCTTGATTGAGTTCCCTCCATTGTGCACCATTAGCGGAATAGCTCCCCCTGTGTTCTATGTGTAGCATACGTCGGGGAAAATGATATCGGCGATTTTTCTTCTTCTTCTTCTGTTACACCTATTGCTCGTGATTTTTCAACTTATCTCCGGCGGTTTGCTTTTTGTTTACGCTATGAATACATTTTTAGTGCTACTATATTTCGAATAAAAATATTATTAACATATTGTCCAACATGCTAAATAAATTGTGTTCTATGTGTAGCATACTTAAGGGAAAATGATATCGGCGATTTTTCTTCTTGTTTCCGCTATGAATACATTTTTAGGGCTACTATATTTGGAATAAAAAAAATATTAACATATTGTCCAACATGCTAAATAAAAAGTAAACACCTGGTGCTAATATGGTAACGCAAAATCAGATTCCTTACGAAAAGTATCGCATCGGGTCTTTGCGAGAACTCGGGCTAATGCCGTCGACCCGCAATACATCTGCGAGCGCGCAATCACGGCGACTCGCGCGCTTGATTGAGTTCCCTCCATTGTGCGCCATTAGCGGAATAGCTCCCCCTGTGTTCTATGTGTAGCATACGTCAGGGAAAATGATATCGGCGATTTTTCTTCTTCTTCTGTTACACCTATTGCTCGTGATTTTTCAACTTATCTCCGGCGGTTTGCTTTTTGTCTCCGCGTTGAATATTGTTTTAGTGCTATTATATTTCGAATTACAACATTGGCCAAGTGCGATTTGGACTCGCATATGTATGGGTCTGAAGTAGCAAATTTTCACCTTTTTATTTTAGTATATGTTATGATACCAAAGCAATTATATAAGTATTTCACGAAATGTATTTCACATTGCACGAAAAAATCAGACAGCGGAAGATTAGTAATAAGGTCCTATTTTCACCCTTTGGGTACGGAGGCCTTCAAACAAATTAAGATTTATCTGTATTCATTTTTACACCATCAGTAAATGTTAGTAATTTTTTAAAATCAATCAATCAATTGTTACAAAGGTACTTTGAAGGTGGTAGAACCCTTTGCGGTTCGACTCCGGCGTCACCACCGCCGCAGCTATTTCTGCCTCATAACAGCAGTGTCGAGCACTGCTATGTTCTGGTTTAAAGGGTGTGGTAAGGGAGACATACTTTTCGGAGGCGTTCCAGCTTAGCGTTGCTCAGGGGTAGCGGTGCACCTGTGGCCGACTCCAGGTAGGAATATCTAATCCTATCTGGGGTTGATTACAGATGTCCATGGGCACCACCAGGTGGACTGCATGCTCGTCTGCTACTCCCATATTGCAAAAAAATTACAACCTACCTATATGACTACATAGAAAGTTAGATACATAGCAAGATATATGACTACACAGATAGATAGAAATATTGTTTAATATATTACACAAAGTAAAGGTGGGGGCTCGAGGGAAAATAAACGAAATGGCCGCTGAGTGCTTGAAGAGCTGCCGTCTAATTAACGACGTATCTCATTATACCAGCGTACGAAGAATCTACCGAATTACCTACTCGTTCTTATAACGAAACGCAATTCATCTAGAGAATTGTGAGGAATAGGCATAGTATTTTGTGTATACGTTCCGAAATATGTTTATTATTTATTTACTTATTAAAGATATATTTAGTTACATATTTTTAGGTACTTTAGGTAATAGTTAAATCAAAGGGGAAAACTTTGTTTGAGGTAGTAAATCTACACCCATACCGTTTCTAGTTTCAAGATAGTAACACTCTGGAAAACTCATGGACACTTTTTTTAGAAAAAAACAATGAATACAAGAGCATGACGTCACCATTCTAGAATGCCAAAGTTCAATTTTCCTTCTCGGTCATTAATAGCTCCTTACTTTCCATTTCTTATTTCAGAAACCTAACAAATCGAGCAATCCGTAACAATCTTAGTTTCTTCGTTACTTTATAGCTATTATGCAATGGAAAATTAAAGCTTTCCGTTACTAGCCGTGGTCTGGATTGTTCTTTAATGATGTATGAGTTGGATTGTGGGGTGACGTGCCGAGATAATTACCCGCTTGCAATGTATTGCATGCATATCAAATGTAGCTATTATTACGTGAAATAGAATGAAGATTAATGGATAGATATGATTGTTGTTGAATAATAATGGCAATGTTAACAACTAGCTACGGTTGAGTGGGCATTAGTTATTCTAATTTCAATATAAGCTGTAAGTAGGCCAGATTTTTTTCTTTATGGTATTTGAGCAAAAAACGAGCATGCTTCCTTCTGATGGTAACTGCCGTCATGGGATTTTGTAACCAACTGGATACAGTACCATCAGTATGAGTTTTTACGTTTTTACAAAAGTTCTGTTCTGTTCTGTTCGTTCAAAAGTAACAGTTCTGATACAGTCCGCCAGGCACGCTGATTGGAAATGTATGGGCAAATACGTAAACAAATACAAAAACAGTCATTTTTGACAAAACTCATACTAAGGGTACAGAACAGGGATTCAACCTGAGGTGTAGCGGTGGTATCGTCCTGGTCGAACCATACTGACTCTACCACCCTTCTTACCTAATACTAGTCATAATAGGTAACAGAACTGAATTAACGTTATTGAGGTGGTAGAAGCCTTAGTACTCGGCACAACAGGCACATCTATTTTCTGGTCAAAGGTATATAGTTACTCGAAGCATTCTTAGTCTTCAGGTTAATGTCATATGAGGTCAACCTCATATACAACCTCTTATTTTTTGTTTGAGATTATATACAATTGTCCATGAGCAGCAGTGAACAATTAAAATTAGATGCTATGAAAAGTTCATTGCTATACAATCTTTAAACAAAGTTAAATGACGTATGAATAAACGTATGGGGTAAAATACGGTAGGAAGGCGGTTCCCCGCAAATAACACAAGCCAAGTTGCATTTACCAAAACAGTTTACGAAATAAACAATCGGTGTAAAGTCATTAGCGGAGTGATCGCGTGTCTGTTTAAGTTAAAATGAATAGCAAACAACTGCTTTAAGGGAAAAACGTGTTGATAATAGTTTTGTACATTCACCAGCTCACGATTTTGTTTATTATAGTAAGTAATATACGTATTTATGAGTATTTTTCTTAACAATGTTGACATTTCATCGAATAATTATTACAAAAACTATAAACCGCTTAAATATACCTAATTAATTGAAAATGCATATTCATATGTGACTCCCGTAATGTAGGCCAACTCAAATACACCTCACAACGTTTTTAAAATCTGTTAAGCAGTTTGGGATGTACTAAAGGTAGTAGAATCCTTTGTGGTTCGACTCCGCATACACCATTGCCACACCTATTTCTACCACATAACAGCAGTGTTCAACGCTGCTATGTTCTGGTCTGAAGGGTGTGGTAAGGGAGACATACTTTTCCGAGGCGTTCCAGCTTAGTCCTCAGGGGTAGCGCATCTGTTGCCGACCTCAGGTAGGAATATCTAATCCTACCTGGGGTTGATTACAGATGTCCATGAGCGGCAGTAGCTACTTACATCAGGTGGACTGCATGCTCGTCTGCTACTCCTACATTATACAAAAAATGTACGGTTTGCAAAGTACGAGACAGCAGTACATAGTTGCACACAAACATTCATTCATACAAAGATTATTAAACAACACAAGTTTTTTAATCTAGGTAAAGGTTTTGCGAAAAATACTATAATACTAGGACCAGTAAACAATAATAACAATATTACCTGTTATTCAAATTAAAGTTACCTTTATCTTTTATCTTTTTTGTGTATACAACGATTATGTAGTCGAATTAAATAAAGACCATTCTTTCAGTAAAAAGTAATTGTGTTGGCTTTGTCAATACGTAGTCGAGGTCCATTACTTTTATATACATTCCGTTTAAAGAATACCCTTGTTTGACCTTTTATCTTAACATTAATTCATTTACTCTTACAATGTAATGTAGAGATGGTCTTGTTTACAAGGCCCTTAATTTAAGATGTCTTTTTGAAATGCTTTTGTCTTTATTCGTTTGATTCCTTTTTGTAGAAAAATAACGACTGAAATGAGTATCATTTATATTTAAGGAGAATGTACGAAAAAAAAACAATTTTACTTTAATTAAATTAATAAGACATATTTTATATTTATATTATATGCTCACGTGTCATTATAAATCCTTCAGTACTGTCTCACTACTGGAACTCCTCCCAGGAGATCCTTTAGGAGAAGTTTAAGCCATAGTTCACTGCACTGGCCAAATGCAAATAGTTAGACTTTACATACCGTTGAGATTTTTTTATTTATTGATGAAATCTCAAGTGAGTAGGTTTTTCAGTATATTTTCTTTTATCGTTTTAATTAATTTCTAACACGGAAATAGCTTTGAAAAATCAGAGATGTATACGGTTAGAACTTCTGACCCCGACCAGAAGGTGGTAGAACCCTTTGTGGTTCGACTCCGGCGGCACCACCGCCACACCTATTTCTATCTAATAACAGCAGTATATTATAAAAAAAGAAAGAAGCCGAGTTCTAACCACTATCACTATACATAAAAAGACACATACCTTAGCAATTCTAAGCGCTCACGTACTATTTTTATATCAAGCTTTATACGTTCACAAATCGTTGAAGTTTTAATCAAAGCCGTGTTTGCGTAAAATGGGGACATTATCAGAAAACCATTATCAAGCTAGTTCTCTATTAGAGCTTATGCCACACCTGGTTCACACTAGTGAAATGCACACAGAATATACACTGTTCTATACTGAAATGTCAGGGTGACTAACAGTTAACTTTATTGAAATGAGGCCTTCGATCGAGCGAATTTTGTGTCACGCAAAGTGATATTAGTTTTACTGAGCGCCTCTCCTTGTTTTCCTTTGAAATGTATCATCATCAAATGTATCAAATCAATCTATTACTGCCCCACTGTCATCATCATCAACAGACCATTACCGGACCACTGCTGGGCACGGTTCTTCTCTCAGAATCAGAAGGAGTAAGTCATAGTTAACCGTGCCGACCAAGTGCGAATTGGTAGACTTTCCATATTCTTAAGGTTTTTTTATGAAAAATCAAATGTGTGTGTCTGAGATTTGAACCTCGGACCCCTCATTTGAGAGGCCTCGTTTTAACCATTAGACTATGATTGCTTTTAATTATTTTCCCTTAATCACAGATTTACTTTCATATTACGATATTTATCAATCCAATTAAGGTGTAAATAAAAAAGAATTTTACTGAATGCATGAAAGCATTTTTACGTAACCTTAGCGGGATTTAGTGATTGATGAGACTTTACATAATGGGAATTGTTCCGATTCCTACTTAATTTCCTGTTCGGATATTTAGCTGTCATTTAGTTATAAATTTAACGAATTTGAATACAAAATTACTTCTGAATCGATACCGCTGCGTCAGGCTCACGTTTCACGTTACCTGGGTGTTAATTTATTGTCATAATCTTTTGCGTTTGCGCGGTATTCACAATTCTGTTTTGGAAGACCTTCTGAATTATGTCATTGTTATGGCATAATTCAACATGCTGCATCACGTTTTGGCGACTTCCTGTGTTCTTTTCATCATCAACAACCCATTACTGTCCCTGCTGCTGGGCACGGGTCTCCTCTCACAATGAGAAAGATTAGGCCAAAGTCTACCGCGCTGGCCTAATAATTAATTTCTAATACGCACATAACTTTGAAAAATCAGAGGTGTGTGCCTATTTTAGAGGATTGACACTCGGAGCCCTCGATCGAGAGGCCGAGTTTCTTAACCACTAGGCTATAACTGCCTGTGCCTGTGTTCTTTTGCAGTATCAAAAATTAGCGTTTTAGCGAGAGCAATAATGTCATATCGCGCTCCAGACGCGATAGCGTTTGATCGGTGCATCTAGCTTTCGAAAAGCATCTAATAGTCAAACGCCAATACTAAAAGTAGCATATCTGCTTGCCTTGCCCTTTAGTGTTCCACTACTTGACTAAAATGAAAAAAATTTAGGTCTTAATCCACCAGGCTGTAAGTGTTGCTTAGTGGAAATAAGACTTATTTTAGAACAAGTACGAGGGACTCTTAGGCATGTAGGTTGTGAAGAAATGTTTTAGCATTACTAACCAATGAGTTAATTTATTATTAATTTATATACACATTGTCATGCATCTATTTTTCGCCCATAATTAAGTTCTTCAGGGGATGTTTCAATAATCTTTATTAGTACTAAAAATAGTAGAATGAAGACTTGTGCAAAATACATTAAGAAAGAAAAAAATAATTTATTCGACAAAATATGCAATAAACAAAATAGAAAATTGCATCCAAAAAATATTATAAAATTTTCGACCGAAAAGGTCTCCGCTTTATTGTTTCAGGTAAGCTTAGTCACCTGCAACGCTGGTATTCTGTGGAGCCTGTACATTAATTTTAATCCATTCCAATTCCATTAATATTAATTAATTCCAATTTATTCAAAGCTGTTACCGTAGATGTTATACATACACAGTTTAACGCTTCACCCTTGACTTCCACCCCTGTTCGTGTCAAAGAGGAATAAAAGAATAACGCCATCGTAAGGGTGGACAAATTTTAATAAACCCGCGATTTCATTCGTTATCTGTCTCTTTACACATTGTTTCACGAAAACCTAATCAACTTCGTGAATTACAATAGGCTGAATTTCAATATCTCTTAATTAAAATCAAACCTTTCTTTGTGCGAGAGCGTTCACAATGAAACGAAAACAGAATCGAAAATAACACATTTGAATAGATAAACGTTTAATGGTTTCGTTTGAATGCTGTATTTTAATGTCTATATTGAATACATCTAAATAATGAATCTCAATAATCTCTTCGTCAGCGCGTGTTTTCGTTTTATTAAAAGGTATGTCCCACAAAAATCAGTGAAAGCAGTGGATTAAAAGCAAGTACATATATTTTTTTGAGTAATGTGCTTGTTAGAAATTATTTATTATTTGATGTCATATATTTTAGAAATCTAAAAATTTCAAACGTATATGAAATCTACTAATCCACACTAGGCTATTATTCTGTTCTGTCCTATTCGGTTCTGAATTCCTGTGCTTATCAATGAGACGATAAAGGTTTGAATATTCTGTAAAATGTCAATGCATGATGCCATATTATAAGAAGAAACTGTTACGATACATAGGTTCATTTATAAATAAGGATTTCGCTCATAAAATCCCCCAGCGATAATTTTCTGACAGCCCCTATAATTCTCATGGGTATTGAGGAGAAAATTTTGAAACGAATACAACGTATTTACGCTCAATGATGTATTTTTACATGTTACATTCATTTTTGTATCAATTATAATCACTATCTTATTTTATGACTGGGCTAAGAAAGGCATCTAGTAAGAATGCATAGAATTTTATATTTGCAAAATATATCTTACACCCCATACGTTCCTAGAATTATAGGCCAAAGGAAACTTTAACAATTTCATTGTTATATTCGCAGTCGTAAATTATATAAAAGGTTAAAATTATTTGAAATATGCACTGGTACAGCGATTTTCGGAAGCTACAAGAGTTACATGGGCCGGCCATGTAGCTTGGCCGAAATACCGGCAAAATACACAGTCCGCTGGTAGGCAGGCAATTGTAGGGATTCCAAATATGCATATTACAAGTATCTACCACATTTTAGTTTACGTATTATATTCTGTAGAAAATGATTTATATGGGCTTATAAGCCTGGGGACTGATGTCTCAAATGATGCAGCCATTATTATAATTCTCGCAACAAAAACATGAACATTAATAAAAAAGTCAAGTCGCAAAATGAGATTCTTAAATTACCTACTTATACTTTTTTGATTAACGCTTATATCTAATTTCAAAGTTGATAATGGTTAAGCAAGCAAAATAACATTACGCACATACATTTTTTTGCATGATAAACTTCGAATTTTATTGTTTGCTTATTTTGAATTACCCAAAGTCATTTAAATCTAATACAGTACAACAATACTTCCACATTACGATGAGATGTGAGAGACTCGACTCGTATAAAACAAGTGTGTGGAACGGCAGAGATGCGAGGAATTTTACGAGTAATAACTTCTTACATTTGAAACAGAGGAGTTACATTTCACAAATTCATGAAATAAAACAAAACAGAAACATGTTAAAACTCCACATTGTAAAAAAGTTGTAATAAAACAATTTGGCGCGGTGAATGTAATGGGATGAAAATAAGAGGAAGGAATTTAAAATGGCCAACATTTATGGAATACTCAAATATAAGCATGCTTGCCAAAAAAGTAAATAAGCCGGTCAAGTATAATGTTTTTCGCTCCGGAATATCACATTCGTAAAAAATATATTATTCGTGTATGAATTCAAGTTTTGTGCATGGCCGCTATATTATTATAGGAGAGTATATATTTTATAGCGTTTTATATGTATTAATACGTGTTTTTAAAGACATTAGACAAGTTAGGTTAGGTGAGGATAGATCATTTATAATTTGAGAGAAAGTAGAAATTAGACTAGACATTTAGAATAAATTATATGTCGATAATATTCGTAGACATTATTCAAATATTTGGACAAATTCGTTTATGGTATTTATTCATTCATGTATGAATAACTTAAATGGAGTTGAATTTTTATGAAAGAATAATATAATCAATGTATTTTAAAATGGTTTAGTTTTCGTTAGCAACTAAATATAATTGCAAAGTGTTCAGGTCAAAGAGTTTAACGCTAATTTAAGTTACCTCTTGAAATTGTTCATAAACAGGTTTAAAGCAGTACTAATTATAATCTGCTTGTAACAGTGAAAAAAACAACTACACGCCTGAGAGTAAATAAAAAATAAAAAAATAAAGTTTTCAAAAGCATCTGAAGTCTACCAATTCGCTTGCCTACCGCTACAGTCCATGTTCAGCAGTGGGACAGTAATGAATTCAGGACGGTAACAAATATAAAATAAGAAAATAATATAGTTTATATGCAAACAGGGGAGGAGCAGAAATATTCAGAAATAACTGAAGTTTGACGGAAGCAAACAGTTCGTTAGGGAAGATTTGCCTGTATAAACACAATCTTCCGCTCCATTTGCAATTCATATTCAAAAATTAACAACTTGAAAAATCCTAATACTTATTCATCCTCTATTACGCCTCCCAGACTTTGTATAACAAGTTCTTGGTATTATTTCACTTCTAAATATCATAAATGTTAGTAAACAAATTATAATGATATGTTATTTTTAACACCATTGTCATTGAAATATGTGTTTCATTCTTAAGAAATTTTCTCTTAATTGCACTGTATAATCAATTATCTAGCAATATTCTATCTTAAGAAAAGAAACTAAGGTACATAATTATGCAGAATATAACTTTTTGTTAAAAGTATCAGGTCAATTTAAAATATATCACAATTAGTATTGGTACTACACTGGCGGTTCCATGTATAATCGGCCGTTAGTCAGTTTGTAAGCTTTCAAGTGTGAAATTTTTCACAAACTTCATTTGGTTACTAAAACTTAAAGTATCTATTTCATTATTTAACCTCATACTAAATATGATCGTTTTCACATTTTGATAAATGTACGAAGTGAAGTAAAATAAACCCTTATATTACTTTGCATCAATACCACACTTGCGGTTCCATATTAGTCATCCGTTAGTCGGTTTGCTCCCAGAGCTGCACTTAACATATAAAGTGCATTTGGTTATTATAAAATTACACAGTTTGCCACTCCCGTTTGTTCTGTGAATTCGAGTTCGGAGAATTAGATTACTGTCTCCGTGCGAATTGGCGTGCCGCAGATAAAATTATGCTCTCTGCTGTATTAAATGGGAGAATTCGCTATTTAACATTGGTATTTTTGTTAATTCAACCTTCATTTATTGCGTTAGCTTTTTTACACTATTGTTTTTTGCTTTTTTTTTGTTCTTATACTATTGTTTATTTGTCGTTTTTGTTTTTACAATTATTTTCGAAATATGGTAGAGCCAATGTTTCGGCCTGGAAGGTATGACCGCCACCCCTTCTGGAAGGATACGAACGAAGGATTGGGGTTGATCACAGGTGTCCACGAGCGGCAGGGATAACTTACCATCTTACATTGCAGCTGGACTGCAAGCTCGTTTGCTGGTCCATTGTTATAAAATATATTTATTGTAATTATTTGTTTTCCACAATTAATACAATAAATATATTTATATAGGAATAATTTACAATAAATAAATCAATCAATCAATTTAACATAGTATCATACTGTTTTGTTTTTATTAATTTAAACAAAATGTGAATCTTCTTACCCTTAAGGGGTAGCAAAATACCAATGATCTAACTTTTACGCTCTATTTAGGATCTCTTACAGATGCCAAAACGCGGCAGAGAACACTGAAGATAGGACGGTATGCGTGTTCTTTAACCGTATAAACGTAATATAAAAGTTTGTTGAGGGACGTTTCGTCAAATTAGTCTTTACACATCGACAAGAAGTTATGTTTACGGGTCGTAAATATAAGCAAATGGGCAGACTGACATTCCTCTTTTAGGGGTTTACATTATACATATGTGATGACTAAAACGATGGTAGAAAAGACCAGTAGCACTACCATGAGTTTACAAAAGTATTACTCGCTAGCGACTGCGTAAAATAAATGTATGAAAAATTGTAATTGTATTGTAACTCTGGTGGTTACTCGTAGAACTAAAATCCGTAGTGTGAGCCACTACGTAACTCGATACGTAAAAAACCTATCGAAATCAAATCGCTAGATAATGTCATTATGATCTATTGCCATACAAATTCGGTCCCATGAGTCATTAATTTGACAGACGTTGTCAAGAAATACCGTAACGATAGTAGTTATGTTATTCACTAGCAAAATGACAATAGTTTTCTATTTACAATTTCTATAGTGGCGTTTCTATGCCAACTCATGGTAGTGCTACAGGTGTGTGATTTTAAATCTACAGTACTACGCTATGGTACTTGGTTTTGTATAATATGGAGTAGCAGACGAGCATGCAGTCCACCTGATGGTAAATGACTACTGCCGCCCATGGACATCTGTAATCGACTCCGGATAGGATTAGATATTCGTAATGGAGGTCGGCCACAGATGCGCCATTACCTCTAAGGACTAAGCAGGAATGCCTCGGAAAAGTATGTCTCCCTTACTGTGGTACCCTTCAAACCAGAACACAGCAGCGCCTAAACTGCTGTTATAAAGTAGAAATAGGTGTGACGGTGGTGCCGCCGGAGTCGAACCACAAAGGGTTCTAGCACCATCAAATTTCTATTATACAATACTACGATACGTACAAGTCTAAGGTACTATACTATGGTACGATACTACGATCCGATACTATGGTACAGTGCTACAATACGTTTCAACGGTAATATGTACCTAGTACAATACTACGCTTTTGTACTACGCCCCGGTACTACGGGCCGGTACTTTCCCGGTATCTCCGGTAGGTACTACTGTACTTACTGTAGTGATGTTACTGATATACTTTTTTAATGTTACTTATATGTTTACCAATACATAGGTTAATAAAGGTTCTAAATCAAAGTTCATATATTATTAATATTTCAACGTAGGTAATAAATAACTAATGGAATTTAATGTATCCAACTTTTAGTTCGGATATTGAAAACTTTTGTAATTTATGACATAAAATTAGGCCGGCGTAGTTGTTTGAGCCTTTATTAATATAGGTATTTATTCCTTATCCAATCCATAGTCATTAATTAGTTAAGCCATGATGAGAATATCCGTTAGTCAGTTTGCTTGTTAAAAAAAAAGTAACAAAAACACCGACTTCTATATTACTACAAAGTAAGAAATAATTCAAATAAATGTTGGATTAGTACATAGTTCTGAAGTCGGCGCTCAATATATTTCCTTGGACAACGACGTAAACAGCGTGTCCAATATGAGCGCTGACTTCAGAAATACCGCCCAATTCGCGAAAAAATCCCTGTACTTAAAAATATATATATACGCGACGAATAGATAACCTCTCTTCGGTTAAAAATAAAAAACATTAATGTATTTTAAAAAATTCGTCTAAATGGCCAACTGAAGATACTGAACTGATTTGGGATCCTTGTAACGAAACAAGGTTTTTTGCTTATTATGTGTAAATAATAAAAGGAAATTACATTCGTGGCTTTGAATATTAATAAAACTTAATGTCGCCTGAGAGAATTAGACCCTTATAATCCAACCCTTCAGTCTCATCTTAGTATAGTCCCCATATGATTGACATTTTGCTGGACGGTTCATTCAAGAGGATTTAGACCCTAAAATTGACTTGGTGACTTATATAAATAAATACACCATATATTTCGCAAATAGACTGATAAACATATTAGAAATGTTTCTGGGTAAAAGGAAAATAATCGAATGGAAAAAAATTAACGGAAAGCTCTTACGAAAATAAATATATTTTATACCTCAGAGTTATTATAATTATAAGCTCAAAACCTTTACTTCACAGGGCTCAAGACCAGTCTTTGTGACCACGATAAAGAAGGCGTATGCCTAGCAAATTATAGATGTTTTTTAGATATGCCGTTCCTAATTAGTAAAAGTTTTACAACGGTTGAAAAATGGATTTCGCTTCGGGTCAGTGGTATACTAGCACCCATAGATGCAAAGCTGCCGAATGAAACGTTTCATCAGTATTCGGCGGCGGAGCAATCGAAATACCAGCAGTGGCGGCCTCCCACTCGATCCTTGTTCCGGGCTTCAGTTATTTGCATCACAAAAACACGGTGTCGAGGCAACGCGGGACCATTAATCACGTGCAGCGGAACTGCACGAGCGGTGAATGACGCCGACCGCACGCTAATCATTCAGATGTGTAAGATTTGAACAATTGAATGCAATATCGGTGGTTGAACGTAAATCCTCATTGTAACATTCAGTCTGTAACCAATAGTGTAATTCTGTAATTAATCAGTATCTATTTCTGCTCTCCGTAAGTAAACAACATGCGCTAAATTTGATGTCAACCAGCTCGCGTGGAGGGGCAAACCAAGCGTTGGCATGGCGACGCGCCTCGTCATTGCACGTATGTCACGCCATCAATCTGCATAAACTTCAGAAGATTGTCACTGGTACTGTAATAGTGATTTAATGCATTATATATATAATGGTTATATTGCAGTCACTGCTATTGCTATTTCAGCAGTTGCTGTCGGTGTGAAGGGAACGCGGGAACGTTAATCACGAACAGCGGAACTGCAGGCTCCACGAGGGGTGAATGACGCCGACCGCACGCGAGTCATTCATACTCGTACAACAATTAACCGTTTCGTTCAAAGCGGCTTTTGCTTCTATAAGTTTATCTGTTTATTTTAATGCACAGAATTCGGCTTAACTATAAAGGTGACGTGACTTCAAAAATGTTTTATATGTGTGCAAGAAGTTTATTAGACTATAGTCCGATTCATAATTAGGTGTCCAAAATGTAAACAAAGGTGTTGACCTATCAAGAAAATATGTTTCAAATGGTAGTTCCTTATTTTTGACACTATTAAATTAATACAACGATAAAAAACAATTATCTAAATAAATTAAAATAAATTCACATTTTCCAATATTTATATTAACTTAATTTAATTTCATACAGTAATAATAATAAAAAACAAGATTTATGGCAGAAAATTAAATTGCGATAATGGTAACACAATCGGGATCAAAAACATTTTTTGTGCCGCCATTTTTACCCGACTGCCAAGGAAGGGTTATGTTTTTCGCGCGTATCTTGTATGTTTGTCTTTCTTTATTTGATCCGATCTAACAAACGGCTGGATGAATTTCAACAGTTAAAGTGTCATTATATTTGTCTCAATGACCCGAGTGTCCTTAGATAGGTGTTAGTAAAAAAAAATAAAAATGGCGGATTTTTGGCGCGAAATAGTAACACATTTAAAATAAAAAGTTAACCGAACCTATCGAGTAGGGTATCAAATGGAAGGAAATTAAACGGAGATTATAAAAACATATTTGTATATATATAAAACAGTAAGGTGACTGACTGACTGACTAACTAAATGACTTTTTCATTTTTCAGAAATCAACGTACAGCCTAAACCAAGGACCTTACAGTTCTGAAATTTTGCACACAGGTTCTCTATATAGCTTGAATAAGTACTAAGAAAGGCCTTTTGGAAATTCGACCCTTAAGAGGGTAAAATAGGGGAAAACAGTTTTTTTGAAATCCTTTAATTTTGAAGCAACTACTTTAAAATTTTGTATTTGGCTTTCTGGACAGGAACAAGGACGCACTTATTTATCCTCCTCCGAAAAATCAACCCCGTAGAGGGTAAAATAAGGGTTAAAAGTTAATTTGAACAATCGTCAATTTTGAAGCAAACACTATGACATTTTGTATCAGGCTTGTTGGATAAAAATAATGAAATGCTACCTCTAACGAGGTAAACTAATGACCGAAACTTTGATTTACTGAAGTTATATATTTTATAGACCGTAAATGGTGAAATTTTTCGCGAAATAGTAACACGTTTTAAAAAAGTTAACTAAATCTATCGAGTAGGGTGTCAAAATAAAGAAAATTAAGAGGAGATTACACATACATTATATAATATATCTTATATATAAAATTCTCGTGTTAGTTACCGTACTCCTCCGAAACGGCTTCACCGATTTTCACCAAATTTTATATACATATTCAGTAGGTCTGAGAATCGGCCACTATCTATTTTTTTTACACCTAAGTGATAAGGATTGTTCATCCTTAACATTTTTTATTTATATGGCAACACAACGTTTGGCGGGTCAGCTAGTACATATACACTCGTATATACACATCGAGATGACTGTCTGACTAAATGAGTGAGTTGCTGTGCCGGAGATCAACGCAAAGGGAAACCGCTGAACTTAAGCGTGCTGGAATTTAACACATAGGTTCTTTATATAGCGTAAATGAACACTACGAGGATAAAATAGGATAATATTGTTTGAACATCTTTTGTTTTTGAAGCAGACACCTACTATGAAACTTTGTATTTGACTTTCTGGATAAAAATAATGAAATGCCTATTTCACTGCTTTTGGAAATTCTACTTCAGCCTTTTTGGTGCAGTCGGGTTTTTGATTTTTTAAATTAACTACTTGTTAAGTTACGTAGTTGATATTATTCATTTTCGTGATCGTGGTCGAACTCCAATGTTTTCTAGTTTTTATAGCGCGTTTTTTTAAATTGGGAGCAGTTATTAAGTTTTTGTTTTTTGTTGAATTTGTGAAAGTTTATGCTTCTTGTTAATTTGTTAAGGTTTGCAATACCTGTAATCGTATTTTGACAATGACATTTCTTTGTTTACATTTTGGACACCTAATTATGAATCAGACTATACAATATTAGCATCACCACAAGCGTGTGTGACATTACGTTGTGGTATTTTTTTAAAGGCTGATTGAGTTATACTTAAGTCGTTTCAACTTTGTCCCTAAGAGTTTTATTGTATCTGCGATCGGCTTTATGTAGGGTCTTGAGATTTATTTGGAGTTCGTTAGGGTATAGGTAAGTGATAAGGACCATTAACGCCCTTTACTACTATCTATCTATTTGTACTTACTACAGATCAAAAGTTGACGATTTCGATAATTAACACGTTGTTCTATTCTTTGAATGGCAAAACATTCGATAGATTGATTATTAACAACGGGCGCTAATAACTAATTCGAGTAAAAGCGAGACGACGCGTACATAAAAGCACTGTTGGAATTAATGCAGTCGTATAAAAGTTTAATTCATTTAGCATATTGAAAATAACTCCAACTGAACCTTTTATAAATAAATCTAGTGCTTAGGCACATGGGTTGCCTGATGAAAAGTAACAGTAACCTGTGGACATTTTCAACACAAAAAGAGTTGTCAATACATCGCTTTGAATAATTTTTTTACCTTTTTTAGAGCACCATGTGATAGTATTCCAGGAATACCTCGGGAGGAAGTTAGAACCTGATATAAAAAAAAATAGTACCAAATGGCTCCAGGAGTAAATGGGAAAACCAATATATAACAATAAGTAATACAACGTATTTATTTAGCATCAGCCTTGTTAAAATATGTATGATCGATTACCAATTTACATTTAAATTGTGGTACGGCCCGCGTGGTACAGCAGTACACTTTACTTTACCAGTCTGACACGCAGTGAAATCCGAGTTTGATCCCAGGTCAGAAAAATATCCAAATTATGATTTTAGTGTTCTGCTCTAGGTCTGAGTATTAGTAAATGTCCATAGCACCTATGGTACAGTAAAAATCCTGTGGGGATTGAGTATAGAAATCGTTAGTTAAAACCGTACAACACCACCAGTATGACGTTGAAATGATCCAATAAAAAAAGCGAACCGTATTCAATCACACCACAATTACGTCTCCTTAATAACTTCAATACACGAACACTGTTTTAAATTGTCTGCGCGGTACTTTGGAAGTTTTTTAAGTGGCGGAACAAGCCGCCGTTTTAATTGCGGCAACCGGAAAGGGGAGAGATTAATGGAAGGAAACGGCAGGAGCCTTGCCAACCGCCCCACATTATTAAAACTTGCCTCTCGCTTCGAAGCGCTCCACTTCGCTACTCTGCGGCGAAAATGAATCACATCACGGATACACTTGAAATGATTTCGTTTAAACTTTTTGTTTAATTGCCTGACAAGACAGATAAATCTTTTGATAAAGTATACATTAGATATAACATAAATGACGATGACAAGGTCGGTAAATAAAATTGTCATTACAGTAACCATCATTGGCAAGTACTATTGTATTCATTGATGTAGTTGATCCATAATATTTTTTTATCTTAAAAGTAGAAAATATTCTCAGAATGGAAAAACAGTAAAATACATTTTGTACGCACTACACAAATATAGTAAGGTGTTGAAATTATAATTTTAATGAGACCGATATTCTCAACTTAAAATATATGTAGTGAACTTATGTAGATATCTGTTGCATAACGTAACTATTACACGCATTTTCCGCCAGCAACAAGCACCAACAACTAAATTACGTACACTAAACTTTACCAGAAAAACGGGCGTGTAAACTAATTGCGTCCTTGTGGGGCTAACCGTGGAGCGCTCGTAAACATTGTTTGTGAAAGGTGCGAAATACCCTGACCGTCTTACCTTACCGTGTCTTATCTGCAAGCCCATAAGCCCAGGCTGTTACCTTAACACGTTGTAGCACATTATGCGCAACGTGACGTCGAACCCCGTCCTCACATAATAAGAATATGTAGTCATATGAATATTTTGCGGAGCTCGACAATGTGCGATTAGAGATTACGAGCGCGGTACCTGCCCGCGTCGGATGATAACACGCGAGCTTTGAATGCACAACTAAGTTTCCATTTCCAGACTCCGCTCCACAATAGCACAAGCGAGCGTGAGCGAGTTTCCGTAACGACGCACAACTCGGATAATGCTTTGAAACTTAGGTATATCGCACACGATAAATAAACTTTTAAGATGATTTACGGAGATCGGGTCAGATTTGGCATCTAATACTAAATACTGAATATGATGATTATTTATTTTTTTGGTATTCAAATGTTTTTAGATAAAGTATCGATAAAGTTGCATTCATGTCTTGAAACCTTATTTACCGCCCTAAATTATAAATAACAACAACGCTTATATAAGTATATAAAGTCTGCTTCAAATTGTAAACATGGCCCCATGCGAAGTGATTTTTTTTCTAAAGTACGTAGTGTATCTAAATCTTATTCTATAAAATTTAATTAACAGTTTCTACCATTCACTACAACAGCACAGATAAACTTCGCCCCACTTCTAAGTATTTACGCTAATGTATTTTCCAAAGTATGTAATTCATCTTTGTCATTGATAAATCATGAGATTGTTATTTCGGCTGTAATAGATCATCTTGGTATATTCTAAGCTTATATTGTAATAAGATTACAGGCTATTATTCTATATGTAATTAGGCTAAGCGTTGATTAATCCCTAATCGATCTATCTGCTTAAACGTCACATGCCTAGTAGACAATGATGAGGAATTTGGCTAATTACAATATAATACTAGAATTATATAAGACTATTTTTTGTACTATTGGAAAATCCGAGGATATGAGTACACAGCTCCATATTCCCCTCAATATCACGGCCAATTCTGCAAACTGCATCTTAGCAAACTTTAGCGTGACAACAAATTTTAGAAATAATAGTTAGCGGTAAAACTGATCCAGGAAAGAGGAAGAAGGAAGAGAGAGAGGAAAGAGATAGTCATCTCACACAAACTCTAGCGTGATAGCGAAGTTTAGAAATTAAGGTCAGTGGTAAGATCGATCCATTCAAAGTTCATAAATTTATTTAAGTGCTTGAAATGATAAAAAATAAACCAACTTTGGTTTTAGGTAAATAAGACACCTGTGGAACACATCATAGGAGACGCACACTGGATTGAGTTTTACCAGCAGATAAGCACCTAGACCCAGAAAATAAATATAAATTTAACATTATCGAACCCCTAACCAACTACGCATCAATCGTTGATTCACAAGAATCGTTCATTTTGCGCTTATTTGCGTATATTTTTAAGAGGATTATACTTTCCAAGCTTTAGGATTATATTTTCATATTTGTTTACGCTAAAAGTAAGGTTAATAACATCATTATTTTTTATGTAAAAGCATCAGAAAATACAGGAAAAGATAATACGGTAATTACGTAACGCCGTGTGATAATTTCTGGCTTCATTTACCGTAATTAATGTATTCATCTTGATCTTTCCCTCGAGATAAAAATGGCGGTCTTTGTAATGTTGTCTTTATTTACCGTAAATTAATTACACGTGTTGTTTATAAAATTAAATGATTACTTGTGTAATCTGGTACTGAATAAATAAAAATAAAAAAAAAACTCGGCTACTTATATATATAACCTCTGTCACTCTCACAATTTAGATGAATCCAAATGTATATGTTAGGGTAAATGTGGTTAGTGCGGTTATTATGTATAATTACCGGGAACTATGCATAATTACCAGTGCTCGTGGTAAAAGTTGTAAAAACTTTCGAATTAATCACATTTACCGGCAATTATATAAAATTACCATACATCGGAATCAAATGTTTATTAAAATAAAACTCATTTTTACAAGAAGTTGCATACAGAATGTATGCGACATTCTCATAGAATATTTTCAAAGTAAAACATTTGCTCGAACTGTACAACTAAAAAATAAAAGTAGTGACCAACTTTTTCAGCTTGTTTCAACCATTTGAATTACCATTTGAATGGTAGCAATAATAAAAAATAATTTACAAACAGTTATATAATATTTATTTACATTTTTTTTATAATAATCATAAGAGATATTACAGCAGTTCAGCTACCAAAGTTTATTTCTACAAATTTCGAAATTTTTCGATAGACTGAGTTGTATTTTTTACACAAGGTTTAAAACTGTGTATGTGTTTCTGTACACGAGTTTTTATGTCCTTTTTGTCCGGAATTTCACCTGGCCAGGTTCAGCTAGTATTCCATGAATTGTAAAAATTGAAAAAAGGTGAAAAGGTTTGCAAGCGGGAAGTGCCGGACTTTCTCATGCATGTTGTAATGTAATAAGTTATAAGATTTATATACAAGTTCAGTGTCGGATTAAAAAACCCGGCAATAGTTATTAATTAAAAATTAAATAATGGTAAGTACGAGAGTGTATGAAAAGAATTCTTAAAAATAAAAACTTTTCCTTTATTTCGTCATATTATTTCATATTACACCGCATAGTTTGACTTTTATTAGCGAAGTTAGTAGATAGCGATAGATAATTAATATATAACACATATAGGATTGAACATAATATCCTGCATGTTATTTTTGGATCTTACACTATAACTAATTCCGTGGAGTAGCGATGTTGAAACAAGACACATCCGGTCTCCGTGCTACACTTATTGTTCATGTTTTCAAAGTAATTTCCTCTTGAAGTTTATAACTGACGCTTAATGTGGCGCTTTTTAAAGAGCCATAGTTAATCTTTGTTGTGGATAGCTCCAGCTTGGCCCAACATCTGGTACAACAATAACTTACGTTGTCAGCAACTTTATAAAGTTTTTAACCTATGAGACGTAGTTTTTTGAGTGCAACGACCTCTGTAGTGTACTAACAAAACAATCCATTTGGTAACAGCACAACGCAACACCAGAATCAAATATGAATGTAATATATTTACATGAATCATTTAAGCGAGTGTTAATTTATTAGAGTGCGATTTAGAGATCTTTTTCTATACTTTTTGTTTAAGTAGTAGATTATAATAAAAATCATCTTTCTTGCGGTGAATTTTTGAAATAAAAAAACAAACACCAACTTTTATGTGTTATTAATTCCAACGAATAAGAGGTTGTATTGCGATTTTAAACTTTTCTATCCGTCTGTGGATGGTAACGGTTTTCGAGCGTATATAAATACGCTCGAAAAACGGATGGCCGACTTAAACATGACTGTGTTATCGTTGGTTTCGTCTAAATTGTGAAAATAACATGGGCTATACTTTTAAGTACTGTTTTCTTTTTATTATTTTTTCAAGTCTGTGTTATAAAGATTGCATAATTATATCGTTCCGACCTTTTAAGAAACATATTTATAATACATATTTATAATACTATGGATCAACAAGTGGAAACTACCCACGGCAAGATAATGACCTTGTCAGATTTTGGACAAACGACGCAGCTGCACAGTTGAACTAATTTCATCTCGACACGACAAGGGTATTAGAAGGACGGGACCCTTTTTAGCTCAGATTACTAAATGCGGACACTGCAAAATCTGACATTAGGACTGATTTGACATAATGAGCACTTTTATCATATTTGCGTTTAATTAATTGTTTAGATAGTAGTCTAAGATAATAGTTTTTTTTATTAATTTGACGTAGAAAATGAGTTTGCAGTCCATTGCGAGAGAATGCGGCAGAAATAAAACAGTATTTGACATTTGACTTTTACAGTTAAGGTATTTTCAGTTGTTCACAGTTAAAAATATATTTGGTTCAAATTTATTTTGATTCACTTTTTCAATTTCTCTCTACTTTGTGGTAGAATTAGCAGGGTTTGACCTGGCAGGTATCGCTGTTACGCTTATTTTATTGTGAAACCATAGATAAGTATAGATATCTCACCGCCTTGTAATTGAAGGACACCATTGAATGGCTTAACGGCTGACAATTCTGTCAGCCATTTATTGGCTGTTATGGTGTAATTTACGCAGAACAATGCTGACATACGCAGTTAGGTGGTGATCATTTACCATCAGATGAATTGTACGCTCCTTTGCTACTACACTCGATTAAAAACCTTATTAACTTCAAACGAATTGAGCAGATAAACACAGTTCCCTAACATCTACTGAATAAAGGAATTTGTCTTGAATTAAAAGCGTGTTAGTGGTCCTGAGAGGATGTCTAGCATTGAGTTTCAACAAGATTTAAAGGCGTCGCCGAGGAAACGGGAGAGATAATAGTGGATAGCACTAAGACGGTGAATTACTACCCTTTCTTTGCGCGACATCTGCAGACTTGATATATAACTTATCTCGTATGTGAGAGTAGATTTTATGTGCCGTACGACCACATAACCAAGATTGTGTAAGAGTGCAAAGAATGAAAATGCATAGTTTTATTAACACGGATTTTATTAATAAATTACCATCCTAGCCAGTGTGGTTGAAAAAAATTGGCCAAGTGTAGGTCGAGTTCGTACCACTAAATAAAAAGTATATGAAATTATCTGTTGTCATTACAGTCATTTAAGTAAATACATTGTGAACATTTGTCTCTACCTATTCATGTTCAAAAGATAAACCGAAAAACGCTGTTTTGACCCTGGGTCCGGAACCCTAAAAATATTAGAAGACAAGATAAAATGAAACATACGATTAAATTATAAAACGAGTATGCAGTTCGCCTTACAGTAAGTGATCACTATCGCCTATATACGTATTTTACTCACTGTCGCCCATAAACGTATTTAACTAACTCTGTAAAGAAGAAGGATTCTATAATTCTACATCACAAATATTTATATTTGTAGTTACTGCAACGTAGCTATAAGAAACAGCAGCAATGCTATTCACACGTAAGCACTGCTTACTTAAATTTGGTCGCTAGAAGGCCATTGTGATGTGTTATGGTACGTGTGAATAGGAATAGGCCATATCTCGCTTCTGACGTATAAATGAAGCGAACCGACGTCATTAACTCGAGAATAATCGTAATGAAATGTTCTCCCATCGTGACCGAGCGCGGTTGTAAATTTTGTCACGAGTTAACGTTACAAGCCTAACTTTATGTTTTCATTATATAATGATTACATTTTTAGGGTTCCTTACGAAAAGAGATAAAAACTGGGCCCTATTACTAAGCCTCCACTGTATTTCCGTCTGTCACAATGCTTTATCTCCTCAACCGTAGTACGATTTTTTTACCAATTATGTTTGTTTTTGCATAACACACTTGTTTTTTTTGTACCAAATATGTTTGTTAATACCTTACAATAAATACTAAACATAAAGATAGCTTGAAAATAAATGGAGGTCGCCATACAAGAAACCCCTATTTTTTCTGTTGAATCGTAATAGGTAGACAGGTCATATTTTCACAAAACACTTATACACATTTATAGCTGCTATGATAACAATTTTATAAAATAAAAATATTTAAGAAATATTGATATTACTTAAGACAGTGATATTGTACCAGTATTATCTAAATATTGTGATATTTCTTATACATTTACTAAGTAGAAAATATTATAAGCTGATTTTGATGGAAGCTTCGGCGTAAATTTCATTATATTTCTAAGAAATCACGTATTTGTATTTTGACGTACCTACCTACGTTTTACATAGATCCTCATCTCAATTGACTTTCTGAGTTTTATTTGCTTAGTGTAGGACGGAAATGGGATGTAACATAATATGTATATAGATTGTGAAAAATACATGTCGTTTCCTTAAGAAAACACCCTCGTCTACCGGTAGGCGGCCCTCGTGAATTATAACAGCGGAGGACAACTTTTTGTGCCTTCATTGTAAGTATATTATTAAAATACGACAAACAACTTCCTAGTTTGGAAGTTCGAATAAGTAGTTATCGAGCATGCAGTCCACCGATGGTAAGTGGCTACTGCCACCCATGGACATCTGTAATCAACCCCAGATAGGATTAGATATTCCTACCTGAGGTCGGCCACAGATGCGCCGCTACCCCGGAGGACTAAGCTGGAACGCCTCGGAAAAGTCTATCTCCCTTACCACACCCTTCAAACCGGAACACAGCAGCGCCTAACACTGCTGTTATTAGGTAGAAATAGGTGTGTCCCTGTAGTCCCGGGACTAGAATAGGGCTACGGTATCCCCTGCCTGTCGTAAGAGGCGACTAAAAGGGGGCTTCCGGGGTTGCGGGCGGCAAGATTGGGAGGTCGAGCCGTCCAGCAAGCAACTCCGGGAAGGACGGCGGTATGTGTGGTCGCATACCGTCGTAAACACCAGACGGTGTGGTGAGTCCTGAAGCTCACCTAGGAGGAGCCCGAAGGGGCAACGCGTTCAGAGGACTCTGGTTGCGTTCCGTAGGAGATCCCGGAGTCCTCTTGGCAACGCTGAGGACGGCCACCGGGGGGGTTTTAGTGCGGTAAGAATCCCACATAACCCCGTGTCGCTCCTACGACACTGGGTACCTTTTGAAGGTTTCCCCCTCGTAAACAAAAAAAAAAAAAAAAGGTAGAAATAGGTGTAGCGGTGGTGCCGCCGGAGTCGAACCACAAAGGGTTCTACCACCTTGAAAATAAAATATAAAATATAGTCTTTCACGATGGAAGACCGAGGATAGAATCCGAGGCATACATCACTGATTATTTCGATGCTAGGTGCGTACTAGCTAATTGTCATTTATTTTAATAGCGTTTTAGGCATTATGGACATTGGAGAAGCAGTAGAGAACAGGATTCCCTTAGTTGTAGATACCTTTATTAATAATTATAGTTCAAAAAACTAAAAAACACGCTTTTATGATAAAATCAACTAAAAAGTAGAAAATAATTTTCAATCTAAGAATCAATTAAGGAACAGTAAATAGTATAATTGTGGAAAAAGTGTGGGGTGCTTTTCGAACCTGATAAATGGAGCACCCCACACTTTTTCCACAATTATACTATTTACTGTTCCTTAATTGATTCTTAGATTGAAAATTATTTTCTACTTTTTAGTTGATTTTATCATAAAAGCGTGTTTTTTAGTTTTTTGAACTATAATTATTTATTAATTTTTAGTATTTCTCGTTATAGCGACCACCATTATTCATCGTTTGTAAAAAAATCAAGTGTCTATCTATTACGATTTAAGAGATAAAGCCCAACGACAGACGAACAGACCGCAGAGGGTTTCGTTTTAACCTTTGAGTACGGAATCCTAAAAATCATTCTACAAGAGGGCATTATAGATATGTTTCAGAACATTTGAGTTATAGGGAAATAACATTATTATTTTCTAAACTAAAAATCACGATATAAAAGTTACGCCTATTGAAACTAAATAGCAATAATTATTATTTGCAATCTAAAATTGCGATGAACTTTGCTGAAGGTGTTTGAAAAATCTCGCCTCGAAAATCGTTAATCCAGAGGATGTTGATAAGGACAATGGTACAAAACTATTAATGTTTAAAATATTGAATTGTCATCGGTCCTTAATGAGTATGCCAAATTTCGGGTTAATCCGACGTTTTGAAGGGGGTTAAAATCATGTTGAAAGATTCCGTTACATACTAACATACTAACATACCAACATACCAACATACCAACATACATACGTCTGAAGCTAATAAAAGCGTGTTAAAAAGAGTGCAGATAACTGTGTTACGACCATTTCTGTCATAAACTCATTAATAATTAAATCCACAATAATATGCCTGTAGTCATGAGTGTAGTGGCCGGTTGACAAAAACCCACTTGTAATTGAATACAAAATAGAGCTACATTAAGGCCATCATGCGCCGCCCTGAATATTAATAATCCTGTTGCCAGAGAATTAGACCCTTATAATCCAACCCTTCAGTCTCATCTCGGTACAGTCCCGTGTGATTGACGTCTCGCCGGACGATTATTTTCAGGGCTTTTTGGGCCATTTCTGAACTGAAATCCCAGATTACGCGCGGGGACTTTTTGAACCTGATTAATACGCTTCCAAGAAAGGCAAAGCCTATTGAATGGGCTTAATCTTCACGTTAGTTCGGGACCGGAAAATGTGGTGAGTGATGTCCGTACATCATTTCAGTATGCTGTATGTATACTATGAAATGTATTATTGTCTTACGGTAATAAATTAATACATGTGTATATATCCCACACGTTGGTTTTTATGGAAGTAACACACGGGTAAATAATCGCTACCGTATGCGACCGTAGGCGATGGTTGCCGCCTATTGCCTCTCACTTATTTTGTTGACGATAGGCAGCGACCGTTGGCGACAGGACGGACTGACGATTGGATATTACCTCACTTTACCGTCAACTCCTAGAAACAGCCTTTTCTGCAGGTGTAGTTCAAGTGCCTCTTGAACTACTTGATAAAAATTTGAGAAAAATAATTTAGTAGAATATGCTGTTCATCTATGTATTTAATCTTTTATAATCACCTACGACGTCTACAGCAAGAGAGAGCGCATTGTAGACGCATTCTATATAGCTAAATACCATCAAGTTTAGTTATATGGGTTTGGGTAACCTATGCATAATAGTCACAATAAAGGAGTTCAACTGCATCCTGAGCACACACGTATGATGAATATGTGTGTGTGTTTTGATTCTCATTGATTCTATACTTGCTTTTATATGTATATGTACGTTAGTGTGAGTTTGAGTGTAAAGTGTAAATGAATTCCATTATTTAAATGTGAAATACGCGATGGTCTGCTATAGTGGTGCTGAATCTGATCGGTTTAACTGAGTTTAGCATTCAAAGTGATTGATCTGATCAATGGTCTGCGAACTGCGATACGGTTTTGTTATGTAGATCGCAAAGGGGGTCAGTCCAAAATAGTTTTAAGTGGTTGAGTGTAGTTGCTATAGGTAAGCGTCGAAAAGAAAATTAATTCTATTAAGTTTTAATTAAGTTTTTGTATTACAAAGTTTTGTAAGTGAAATTTGTTGTGAATAAAGTTATTCTTATTCTTATTGAAATTAAAGCATAGATATATTACTGTCTCGGGTGATCGAGTTCCAACATTTTTATTGTAGTAATTGAATGTAATTTGAATTGTTTTTCTATTCAATTTCAATCAGTACGTAGTCATAAACATACTACAGGTATATAGCAGCGGCAATCTTCTAAAAACCTTATACTCAGTCCTATTGAAGCAGTATCTCTATGGGGACCATAGAATTCTATAGCTTTACCATACTATACTAAGGAGCTTCCGTTCACTCTAAGAATATGCTTGCCCAGCAATGAGACGGTAATGGATTGATGACGACCAGAGCTCTATAGCGGTCTTAGTGGTCCCCATTTCAATTACTAATTTAACCACCATATGAAACTTCCAAAATTATTCATAGGCCTTTTCTTATTACGGTGTTAGCCGACATCACGTGAGCGTGTAATATTATGCTATGTTTTCCGTAACATCTTCGCTTATGACGCTGTGGGGTCGCAGATAACGGCACGGAGACTTTGTATAGGTAATACGATCACGGTAACGGTTGACTATTTCCCCACCTTTCATAAACAACGTTTACGAAGACGCAATTAGTTTCCTCGTGAGCTTGTTTTTCAGTAAAGCGCAGTGTGTCGTTTTCGTCAACTCCTTGATTTGAGGACATGCGTGAAATTACGTGAAATTGACACTGAGGAAATGTGGTGAGATTACTAAAGCCATTTTTAAATTAGATATACTTAATGTGTGTATCAGGTAATAGTTTAGGATTCCTATAAGTACTCGTACATTTAACTTATCAAAAGTTGCATTAACAAATCTCTATACTTCTTTGTTCTTATTTACAAACTGAAGAAAATAAATATAAGACGCTTACATATTTCTTAGCTTGAAGCTTGTAAGCAAAGAGCAAAGTAATTAATAAGCAAAGAGCAAAGCATTAATAAGCAAAGTAATTAAACACTTTCACTGCACATGATAAATAAATTGTTTTACTGATAGTAGAAACAAACGTGACATCATAAAGTTACAGGCTAATGATTCAACGACAGTTCAATCATTACACTCAATCGGAAAAATCTTACACGTTGGAATGATACGCGTATGGTCTACGTCATTCATTCGTGCAGTTCCGCTGCTCGTGATTAATGGTCCCGCGTTCCCTCGACACCGTGTTTTTGTGATGCAAATAACTGGAGCCCGGAACAAGGATCGAGTGGGAGGGCACCGCAGTTTCAATTGCTTCGCCGCCGAATACTGATGAACCGGTCGGCATTATCTCTGTTGCGTTACAGCCAGCGTTCGACACTCATACCTAACACGTCACCGCGGTTAGCTAGTTCGTTCGAACTCGTTTAACATGCAAATGTTGTTTAGTTTACTATTAGCAACTACTGATATAGCACTATAATGATTCTGGTGCTTTAATATTTATTACATTGCGATACACACTCCTTTGAAATTTATATAAATAGATGGCGTGACGCTCGAGTGATTGTGTCGCGTCGCAACGCCAACGGCTTGTCTAACGTACCGCACTAGATGATTATTTATTTTCTGAGAGTAGAAATAGGAACCTCCTGAAGAGTACTGGTGGCGGTCTGATTTTAGTTACAATGAATATTTTCATACAACGTCCGATATTACACTCTATTTGAAAAATCGTACACATCTGAATGATACGCGTGTGATCTACGTCATTCATTCGTGCAGTTCCGCTGCTCGTGATTAATGGTCCCGCGTTCCCTCGACACCGTGTTTTTGTGATGCAAATAACTGGAGCCCGGAACAAGGATCGAGTGGGAGGGCACCGCAGTTTCAATTGCTTCGCCGCCGAATACTGATGAACCGGTCGGCATTATCTCTGTTGCGTTACAGCCAGCGTTCGACACTCGTACCTAACACGTCACCGCGGTTAGCTAGTTCGTTCGAACTCGTTTAACATGCAAATGTTGTTTAGCTTGCTATTAACGACTACTTTGACATAGGTACTAATTGTGGTAAAAAGTAATTATTAGGGGGTATATCATTTGTTGCATTTGTAATTATTATCAAATGAGACGTACGTATAGAAATTAGAATAGAATCAAGCAACATAGAAATTATGATTTATTTTATGTGATGATATAAAACTTAATAAGTATTGAAATAAGTTTTAAAAATATACGTTGAAAACATATATTTTTAAATTAAAAATTAATAACCAGTTAATACCGAAAACATACCGAGAGGAGGTTTTTAAAAAAAATCTAAATGTGTGTTAGGTTTACACAGTCGTACGACTGAAATTTGATGATAATGACTATCATAAATAACGTAAAAACTTGAGCCTTTAAATACTCTAAAATACGAAGAGATTAAGATACATCACCGTCCCAATGTAGGTACTTACTCCCACTTTTAATACGCAGTTAATCTCGGCGTAAAAAGTTCGCTCTCAGATGTTATAATTCACGAGGGCCGCCTGCCGCCCGCGACAGGGGTGAATTTCTTATGAGAACGATGTACATTTGTCACAAGTTAGAATCTATATGTAACTCTCATACCTTACGCATAAGTTGGCTGTTTTATTCATGTTTTGGAAGTAGGCACGCAATCCGCCTAGGCAAATAGGCGTCTATACCTATCGTAGTCTAAAGAGTAAGCTGGTATAAATCAGCGGTATTCTTATTTCTGCTTTATACAACATTGCTGCATCCTGATTACCGATTTTTGGCTTAAGAAAAAATACCAGAAATGAGTATGCAACACAATAGTATGAAATATGCTGGTAGGTGGTGATCCAATATAATCCACAGGAACAGCAATACATCTGTAATCTTCAGATAGTTATAATATGAGATCCAGTGATCATTTAATATTGATGAATTATTTTGCGAAACTGCTCTAAACTGGTGATAAATAAATAATCATTCATATCATATATGACACACAAGTCACTATCATCATCATGCCGCATTTTCACTTACTTCATCCACCCGTATAATGTATAAAGAAAACGTAATCATTGTAGAATGAAGACATAAACGGGCTGGAAACGTTAACTTGGGCCAAAATTTACAACAATGTCTCTTGCGCTCTGTCACGATGAGAGAACATTTCATTACGATTATTGTCGAGTTAATGACGTCGACTCACTTCATTTATCCGAGAGCTGAGGTATGGTGTGAATTTAAATAAATTCGAGCACACACGCTAGCTAGGGTTCCATACAAACTGGGGGTGTCACACAAAGAAATTGTATTTCACAGGCTTAGCGCAATCCACTCTTATCTCTCAGTTCTACGCGACGACGTCCTTAAATCTTACGAAACTCAATGTTAGACGCGCTCAGGAACTCTTATACGATTTTAATTTGACAAACTCTATACCGAAATTCTTTTGGTACACAAAGATGTTCTTGACTTAGGTATATCGCCTTTTGTTTTTAGTTTCTTTGTGTGACTTTCGTGGCCAGTATTTTTTCTTGCATTTTTATTTTAATGTTTATGACATCGAATCATATATTATACAAATGGTGTACTATGAGGTACTATATTCAAAAATATTGTTGGCTATTTTTAACCGTCTTCAAAAAAGGAGGAGGTTACTCAATTCCACCAATAGGTATTAGTTTTCCACTCAATAGGTATGTTTTTTTGTTTATAAAGACTTGAGCGAAAAAAAAATTAAGTAAACTCAACCGCAAGTCGCGAAAAAAATACCCGTTGAAATAAAATTATACTAATTATTTTAATGACTGGACTACTTAAGACAGCTTATACAGCGTATGCTGGTGACCTGAGTTATAAAAAGGGTCCCGACCCAACTAATACCCTTGTCGTGTCAAGATGAAAATTAGTTCAAGTCGTGCAGCTGCGTCGCAAAACCCCTTGTTTGTCCAAAATTTAATCTGACAGTTACATCGATGTACCCAAAACACGCTGGGAACACGACCAAAACACAGCGGAACAATGTCTTTGCCGTGTCTTCTTATCCGTATTCAAACGGAACGTAACTAGATTTGGTTTTGTTGAACCATTTGTTATATTTTCTGTTTTTCTTCATGTACCTCTACATATCGATGTTAGATCTGACCAGGGCAACACACTAATTAATTTCATTAATTCATTTTAATGAAAGTGTCAGTAATTTTATTTTGTTCTTCTGTAAAAAAAAACGAATAAACATTTTTTTATCTTATATTTTTCTTTCTTACACCGACTGTGAATTTGATTAGAAACGTGAAAGATGCCAGTAATAGCATATTCTGCCACGGCCCGTGCCTGATACGTTCAACGTCTGTGGATAAAAAAGAGGCCTAAC
Organism: Epargyreus clarus; assembly: GCF_041222505.1. NCBI lineage: Eukaryota > Metazoa > Arthropoda > Insecta > Lepidoptera > Hesperiidae > Epargyreus > Epargyreus clarus. The sequence goes on from NW_027332211.1 coordinate 7,777,084, forward strand.
TCGAACATTTAATGTATGCTCACTAAAAAAAAGGAAACGTGAGCAACTAGTAAATTACAACAAATATAACAAAAACAATCATTTTAAAAAGTATTACTTCGCGTTTAAAATTTTACACAGCAATAACTGACGTAAGTTATTGTTGAAACAGATGTTGCGAGCGAGAGCTATCCACAACAAAGATTAACTACAGCATCATAAAAAGCGTCATAATAAGTGCTCGACGGTTGTAAACTTCAAAGAAATTACTTTTAAAACATGAAAAATTAATATCCGTAAAAGGACCGGAAGTGGGTTGAACATAGCTGGCTTTTACATCAGATAGTCGGGTCATTATCGTTATACATAAAGTGAATACCTAATGTAGTGTACCAAAATGAACCATTAGAAGCGCCAGTGGTGCTAAATGTATAATATCACGAAGCTTATCCGTTATTTCAGACATAATGTGTGAATGTTATTCGTGTATGACGCTTTGGGAGCGTGTTCTTAATTTATATAAGGGTCTGTTATGTAGCAATATGGTACGTGCTATGTATGACTTTATCTTGTATGAAAGAGTCACTTTTGAATTTGTCACTTCGATTTCTCACAATGATTTGTTAAATTGTAAATCATCTTACAACAATAAAACTTATTTATGACTTTTTAATGTAATTATATTATTTTTGTTCCCACGTTAAGCAATCTTGCGTTACAGCAGTTGTTCGCTTTTTAACCACATCAAAAAGGAGGTGGTTATCAATTCGGCCGGTATCTTTTTTTTTTTTTTTTTTTTAAATACAGAAATGCAAGTCTTTTTGGTCCCATTTTTGGGCTTGGATCTGTCTGCTAAACTGGGGGAGACCTATATCCTTACCATGAGTTTTCAAAATATCCCACAATTTTACATTACGTTTACTCAATCCATTATTCTGTTCCGTTTGCTTAGTAGACTGAGTAAACGTAACAATAAGTAAATGTTCAAGTCTTTTTGTCTACCTCACATATTCGCAAAAGAGATCGCCGTTTTGTCAATTTACACATTTAATATTACGGTACTGACACTATACATCTGATACAATCCGCTAGGGGCGCTGATTGGAAATTGTATGGGCAAATAAGTACGTAAACAAATAACAAAACAGACATATTTGTCAAAACGTAGAAACTCATGGTAAGGGTATTGAGTGACTACGACGTTGCATTAATACGGATTTGTGAAAGTAGGTACATACTGCTAAGTGGGCAACCCAAGTCGTATGTTTATACACGTACATAATATATGTATTATAATATTTAACAACTGCTATCGAATAATAACAGCTGGGACTGATAACGTAACGTGGCATCCTATCCACGGAAGCGTGGAATGAAATTAACGCTCAACTTTGTCGATCTATTAAGATTTACAAGTTACGGGGCTTCGGATACGCTATTCGTCGATTCGGATTCGATACGGATACGCTTCATTTATCTACAGACATACTTACATAGGTATATAAGGGTATCATAACCTACTTCGTCGTATCTGGATAATATTTAAGTGGAATACGGGTTTCGTAATCTTCAGAAATCAGTTTCATCTTCAACTCACAATTGTCGGCATAAAGCAATAAAATAAACATTTTTGAGATGCGGGCCTATGAAACCCAAAATATGAAATTTTATACTACCAAATGCTTTTTTTTTATAATATAGGAGTAGCAGACGAGCATACAGCCCACCTGATGGTAATAGATATTCCCACCTAAGGTCGGCCACAGATGCGCCGCTACCCCTGAGGACTAAGCTGGAACGCTTCGGAAGAGTCTGTCTACCTTACCCTTCAAACCGGAACACAGCAGCGCCTAACACTGCTGTTATTAGGTAGAAATAGGTGTGGCGGTGGTGCCGCCGGAGTCGAACCACAAAGTGTTCTACCACATTCATACTACAACATGCTACAATAATAAACGCTTCATCGTTATTTTATAAAATCAAAATTGTGTACATCAAAAATGTGTGTGTTTACGTAACGGTGATATTATTTTAGAATATAGGACATACAAAGGCACACACTCACGTACATGAAACAAATTTTAATGATAAGTAATAAATATGATTTTTCATAATTTCAGCAGTTACCATTCATGATGAGGGAAAAGTTTTAAAGATAGTCTTAAAACATACCTTTCCAATTGGAGTCCTAGAAACTTCATACATTATTTTCATATATTATTTCATACATTATAAATAATTATACCAATAATATATTAATATTACTTGCTAACACATAATATTTTATGACAATAACACATTTCAACATTCGTTTGTAAGCTCTGCAAGGAAATTTCGTATATTGAAGCAAAATTTTGTCCATGTAACGCAACAAAGGAAATGTGTAGTTGCACGATGCGAACTTTTCGCAACATTCATACATTTCGTTGGCTATAATCATTACGCTTTATTTGCGTTATAAAAAGTTCCTCGTAGTTGGAAAGTCACATGCTAATTTTTTCAGTTTTTTGGAGTAATACAGAAGTGCATGTTTGAATGTTGGACTCTAAATATTGGACTTTTGAAATGAAATGAATATCAAAATTAACTTCACAGTGTGCGATTCCAGTTGGCGTGAGTTTCATAGATGTAATCACAAAATAAAAATAATACACCTTAACACAAGTTAAAATTAATCATTTACATACATGTTTGCATGATAAGAAGGAGAAACTGAAAACTTCTACACAGCAGCCGCTATGATGACCACTGAAATAGATCAAACAGATTTGTAACTAAATGTAACTAATTTGTAACTTTGTAACTAAATTTGTAACTAAAAAGAGAGAGTCAATATAGAGAATTAAAGTCTTATCAAGAAATAAAGGATTCAGGACAAAATAGCTTAAACGATGCAAGGTCATTGTACATTCAATAAGGTTGTAGAGCGTACATACTTATAATTGCCATAAATAAAAATAGTTTTTAATGCAGTACCTATTGTATCGCAGAAAAATCTACTTTAAATTTATCGATAGTATTCACAGACAAATATTGTATCGATTCTTTAATAATGTAACTCATGTGCTGGAAAGTCCGATACTACCGATAGCTCAATAGAAAGTCTGAAAGATTTAGGGCATCTCGATAGTCTATCGATAGATATCGTGAAACACTAGTAGCCTCAACAGCAAGAACAGAAACACTCAGATTCGAGTCGTCCCCCACAGCTATTTGCCCGGCGACGCGGAAAAATGGTCCACTTGCATTTTCTGAACGGAAAATAAATATGGAGGATTTAAGGAAAGAAAATCAGTGTACGGGACAGAAACAATTTTGAATTCGCTTACATTCTAGCATTTTTACGCGTGGTGGAACCCTTTGTGAAAGTGCTTCGCATTAATTTTTTACCTATTTGAGTTGTAGCGGCGTATTTTAAGTTCTTTTAGGTACGTTAAGAGTAATAAGGTAAATACGACGGTATGCTGAATCACTTTCGATTTTTCGTTTGTTATCGAAATTATTAGGTATTGGCGTCACATTAATGTGTCTAATATAATGTAACAGTAACATTATTTCTTCACATATTAGTTTACTCATGAATATCTACGTCATAAAACTGACATTATTATAACATAATTATAATAAGGTTAAAATGTATCTAAAAGTAAAATAAACAACACTTGTTAGCATATATAATACTGTGGTTTATGAAGTATAAAAATGTGAGTATATCTTGCTATATATCGTACCTACGAGTATACAGTTTTCAGTTAATCAATAACTCATAAAAGTTTCGACGTTTGTCATTGACATTTTAAAGAATGAGGTATATTCTTCGGATAACATAATCATCATAATATCGGTTGAAGCTAATAAAAATATTTTAACACTATTATTAATGAATAAATATTATACACAATAATTAAGAGTACTATTTATACAACTAAGCTATCATAATTCTTGACGACAAAATGCATCTATTCAATTTTTCCGTCATAAAATATGCTTATTGCGTACTTGTGATGTATGACGAAGTGGGTTGCCACTGATTAGCAATTCGTCAGGAACTTGACTGACTGACACGTGGCATGACGTGAACGGTTCATTATGGCACATCGGCAACTCAGCTCTTTATTGTTCTTGTTCATTATTTCCGCAATTGTTCTATATTGTTTCATTTAGTCTGAACTTTTAAATACAACAATGATTTGTGATATTATGGATACTACACACTTGGTAACGATACTATTCGATTATTAAAGCAATTACTTTGAAGACGGTTATGTCAGTGGGTGTTTTCGTTAAGTACTGTAGTTCCATTTATATTTTAAGGATATTGATACTATAGTTAATTAATTGGCACACCACAACTTACATTAAAATTAGTAGGTATAAGTGAAATATTTTTGCTCTTATTAATTTAAATTTCTAATTATTGTATAGCACCTAATTTGTATATTGTTAACATTATTTTACTCCCTATATGTATAATTATAATAATAAACGACCTAAAATTATATACATATATTATTCACACAATGATATCGTGAAATATTTATATTAATGTAGGTAAACATAGTATTACGAACTCAATTTCCCCATAGGAATTCCCCCAATACTACTCAACAAAAATCTAACTATATCGCCAGTATTACTACTCGTATATACTCATACAATAATAAAATACTTCGTTCCTGATTTTCTCCATATAAATCGCGGCAACGCAATTTCGGCTTGCTCTTTTATCAGAGTTATTTCATTAAGTACAGTAAAACCCAAAATATGAGAGGAATCTTTGCGTGCAAACATGTATTAATTTAGATAACTCATGATACGCCCCACAAAGCTGGTTTAGCTCACAATATATATTACAATAGTATTAAGAAGATATATGTTTTCGATACGTGACTCGAAAATCAAACTCGGAAACACTGGTTTTACTACCTTGTAGTAAGCGACAATAAGTTTTGGAATTAGATCAAGAAAATTATGAATAGTTCTTCATGAAATACCCTTTCGATGCGATTTGATAATACCTCAAAACTTGGTTTATTATATCACACATTTAGCTATTTAACATTAGTGCTTACATTGCTGTGGTCTAGACTGAAAGAAATTTCATTTCCAGTCACATTTCCAGTTATAGGTTTATTTTAAGCAATACTTTTATGACAGACCATGAATAATGGAAATAGTGTTCAACATCTAGGATATAGTATAATTTTTATTTATGCTTTTTATTTTTATTCATACTTACATAAATCATACCGATAATTGGGATAAAGAAGATCATTGATAAAACGTTATTGTAAAAAGTCATATTATATGGACGTTAAAAAGAAAATCCCGTTTTTTACAAGCCTTTTTGATATTGAATACCTTTAAGGTTTTTCTTCTACAAGAATACCTATTGAATTGCTGAACATATTGAATACCTAAACCCTTTAGATACTTATACTAGTTCTCATGTATTCATACGTGAACGCTCTCGGAGGATATTAGTCAAATCTGTGACGTCTCTATAGGCTCGTTGAGTTGTCACTCCCCATTTAAATGGAAGATGAATTACGGCCTTGTCAATGACTAATAATATAACCTAGATTCCTGAATTAGTATGTTGGAATTTTTGTGATAATATTGCGATATCTTATGTGTTCTTTGATTACTTATTTCGTACCATATGTTTTACTTTACGAATTAAATATACGCATGGCGGCTCACAGACCAAATACTAATCATTTAAAATTGAACTTCCTGATGATGATTTCCAAGTCATGATTTATGTACTGGTGACTAAAATAAAATATCTGATATGAGTAGGTTGGCCAGATCCGAATACACAAGGCAAAAAGTAGAAAATAGTATAAATAAGACATTGGTTACTGCAGACAAACCATAGCCTCGTAAAAAATGTCAAGAATTTAACAATCATATTGTTGTTCCATTATCGTCATACATATTTAATTTAACTTGTATTATGCCATTGCACAATATAGCATGCAATTCCATGCAACTAAAAATACACTTAATTTAGTACTCAAGTCATTTAAGACAGATACCAGCTCAGAAGTCTGCCAGATTGCTCAAACAAGGATTATTCAGTATTTTTAATTTCTGTTTTATTTTCTTGCATCTTGGCTTTTAATAATTAAGATATACTCCAACTGTAGCACTTAGCTCAGTGAAGTACCCCTAAATTACTAAAGCTTGGTATACGCGGTCGGACTAAGTGCTTATTATTGAAATTAATTAGAAACTGCACCGTGGATTAAAACAGAAACTTTGAATAACAAGACTGCTTTAATATTTCTGTAAGTTTTTGTCTAGTAATTTTAATTAGACTTTATTTATGATGAAAGTTTTGTGTCTGGGTATTGTTTTGCTATTTGCTGGCTTGTGGTATTTACAATTTTAAATGTATTTAATAGATGAAATGTTGGTTCTCGATTTTTGATCTTTATAAAGATGTTGTGCAGATGTAGATGTTATCTACTATATGATATAGCGAGACTAAAAACAGCTGCGCATTTGACTCATGATTTGAAGGTTTTGTACCACTATAGTATATTTTGTTGTTCTCTGTATAACAATGCAATTCACCTAATAAAATTGTGACGAATTATAAAATTGCAATACTTCAGAATTCGAACAGCTCCTCGACAAAAATGGCCACGATAGATTTACAGCGAATTTTTCACTCGACCCCAAACAATACAGCCATCATGTCGTGTACAAAATTTTATATTGTCTCTTGAAACTCAACGTCGACTACGAGTGTGCGGCAATCGACACGTACTACCAACTTCACTGGCCGTTTATAAAAATTGACTGCTCGCGAAATTCGCGAAATGATGCATTCAACCTTTTTATGTTGAGAGCTTTTGAATTAAGTAATGGTGACTTGGTTTCGTAGTTTTTGGATTCAATTTTAAAGTATTATTCAATTTTAAAGTAACATTTCCATTAAAATGGAAATGTTACTTTAAATTTTTTTTAATGATAACATTTCAATTACGTTTCAAGTTATAGGTATGGGAGATGTGGAATAATTGGTTCATTCCGGGGAAAAGAATTTTACCTCATTTAGAAAGAGTTCTTAATCGGCTCAATTACCGATATAAACATATCAGCAAGAACTAAATTACAGCTCTCATAGAGGTCACTTTATTTCATCTTCTAAAAGAAGCGGCATTTTGCAAAAAAAAAAAAATGTTCCACTACTTGATATTGGTTGTTTCTCCGACGTGTGATAAGAACCACCCATAAGGTTCAATAATTGCTATCTAGTGACCAGGCTTCGAATAACCGGTATTTAATGGTTACAATAAAATTAAAATCAAAGGCTTATTATTAAGTATATGGATTATTTTAACCCACTATGATATATACCAAAGTCGCGAGATTATGCGCCCTTCTGTTTTTAACACGCTTTTATAAGCTTGAGTTGTATGTATGTATGTATGTACGTAACAGTAACAGAATCTTTGACCCCGATTTCTATCCACTTTGAACGTTCAGTTTAATTCAAAATTTTGAAGAATTATCAAAAACCGATGACAATACACGATTTTAATAATTTTGTACCATTGTCGCTATCAATATCCTCAGGATTAACGAATTTCGAGGCGACATTGTTCGAGCGCCTTAGGGAAAGTTCATCGCAAAATTGCTAGATTACAATCATTATTGGTCTTTAGTTTCAATAACTGTTATAGCGTGTTTTTAGTTAATAAACAATTTTTATTTTAACAGTATATTAACTACTACTGTGACGCTAAAACCAGCGTATTAACAGCGTCAAACCAATTTAAAGTTAACAAGATAGTATGTGATTATGATCGTACTTGAGTTTGAAGCTTGAAGCCTTATCAGAATCCGTTATCACAACAAGTTTGTGAACATTAATACGTATTTGGGTTCAGTTACTTCGCGTGCCCCCATTATACTATCTTCGGGGAAATCTTCAGTACTAGTGTTATTTAGTAGAAGTTAATGAGTTTTACTATAGTTATGAGATCTTTCGTTCCGTTTTTGTATACTTTTTAACCGATTTTCCAAAGGAAGAGTGGTTATCTATGCGTCGCGTATATATATGTTTTTATGTATGTCCAGCGATTTTTTCGAGATGTCGCGACCGATCAACATGATTCAAACACATTGTGTGCGGCTAGTTTCACAGTGATCTAATTGCGACTACTAGTCGTTTAATAAAAAGACAAACATATGTAAAAGCAACTATACTAACTAGATATTCATCGTCAACTGAGCGATTCGTGCAATCTATCAAATAGTTCAAACTCAATTTATTGTGCCCTAACCAACGTGCCTTTATTCTTCATAAAATATATTTTTATTGTAACGTTCCATTTATCTAAAGCCACGCAAGAATTTAATTTTGACGTTGACAGCTGCCCGCTTATTACATGACTAAAATACCACGCAGAAAATTTCAATAAACTCGCTCAAAGATTTTTTGATCGCTATTTTTGACGGCAGATTTTTTGCCGTGTCACGCTTAAACGGTTTGAATGCTAAATATATTTTCATAGCCTTTAACTATCCTTTATTTGATGATAACATATTTTTAAAGAGATAGAAGTCTGGCCTAGTCATACAAAATTATAAACGTCTCGTTTAATATAGTTGTAATATATCGATGGGTTCTTTGTATATGGGCCAAAAAGCAAAATTAAACTTTACAGGAGAGGCTTCCAATGTTTAAATTTACTAGAACTTCAGATTGATACAACCGATATTTACGAATCTTTGCTTGTTTGCTAAGGCAACTTTCCTCCTCATTTATACTATAGTATTATATATATATTTGGTCAATGTAATTAAAAAGGTAACTCGTGCAAAATAATTAGCGTAGCAAAAATATTTTCATATCCATATTTCCTAGCCGTAAGCAGTCGAGAAGTATAAGGAAAATTCGTATATTATGTAGATATTACATATATTTAATTTTTATCACTGTTAAAATCACACGTATCGACTCTCAAATCATAGGCTCATAATGTCATAAATCACACACCAATAAATTCATGTACGCAGGTATAAGTTACATAATAGTACAAAGTGAGAACATCAAATACGAACTAATTAATCGATTGTAAAAGCGAAGTTTATTTTACAGTGTTTTCAAAGCGGATTGCAGCTCAGTCAGCTAGCGTATTCGATCACAGAGCGGGCAGCGGCCGCTGACAGGTAAACAATGGTTGAGCCGGACCATCAAAACGCTTCATCAGCGCACGAGGGCCGAACATGGTCGTTTGAAACGCCCATTGATTGCGGAAGTGGACATTTGCTGCTGTGAAATAGATGACTTTGCTATCAAGCTTTTAAGAGCGTTAAAACGCGGTTTAATCCGAGTTCATTGATTAATAGATAAACTGTGGTTTTGCTGACTTAGCGACAATATTTTATAAACACACGGATATATCTGTTGTTGTAAACGGTGATTACATACACGCGTTACTTTAATTAATTATTTTTAAAATTTAATGGTGAACATTAAAACATCATAAGAATAATACTTTTTTTTGAAAAAGTAGCATTTAAAGTGGTGATGGTCTAAAGTGTATTTTAAAGTATAAGAGGTTCTCGGCCATTTATATTATAAGTTTAGAATGTAGGCACATTCAATGCTTACTAAGTTGAACTATGTAGTCAAAACAGCCCGCACTGAAAAGTTATTGATTTCAATATGAACCATAGATAGGCGTCGACACTGTAATAAACCTTGGTATTGAGATTTTCTATTGGAGGTTTTTCTAAAGCGTTGCGGGGTAAAGCCTCGGCAAATAACTATTTCACAAACTGCTATTACTATTTATTTAGCAACATTTTCGAGAGTAGTGTACACATTTTTATTAACATTTGTATAAATACTCGTAATGTACGAGTATATACTCGATATACTCGAACATTACGAGTATTTATATTACGAGATTAGGAAGAAAAGTAGGTCACAAATTGCGACAGATATTTAAACCCATTTCAATCTGTACAAAATATATTTATGTACGTTACTGTTAAAAATGTCTCTTTATTTTCTGATTAACAAGTAAGAAACAGAAATGAAAATTGATATATGTATTTCACTCATGACAGAAGGTTTTCATGTTTCAGTATTTAAATTTGGATAAAAAAAGTCAGAAAAAATTGATTGAGCATAAGTTAAAAAGTATTTCGCGAAATTTAGGTTTCATTTAGGTATTAGGTTCTGTGGGTTTAAGATTTTTAATATATTCACAAGTTGTTATCGATATCAAATAATCCTGAGGTTTATTGAAAATGAGAGCTGTGCCTACGAACTAAATTAGAACGCCGAATACGTACACGACATTTAATAATATAAATTTCGCTCATATACAGACAAGGTGGTTATACCTTTGTGGTTCGACTCCGAAGCCACCACCGTTTTACCTATTGCTGCGAACTGACTGCAGTGTTAAGCGCTGCTGTGTACGGGTTTGAAGGGTGTGGTACGGGGGACATACTTATCATGGCGTTACAAAATAGTCCTCACGAGTAACAATGCGTGTGCGGTAGACCTCAGATAAGACTCTAATCTTATATGGGGTTTGGGCACTTATTATCTATTGAACTGCATGGTCGTAAGATAAATTATAAACAAAAAACTGGCCCGCCTAAATTTAATTAAAAACCAAACCAATTTTCGTCTACATTTGATTCCGATATGAAACACAAATAAAATCACATATTTATGAGATATACGTTCTATTTCACGCTCAAAATATTCGTTGTAAATTAATACTGAAATAGTAAATCGCAATTCGTATGAACTCGTGTGTAACGCTGTTCATCATTAGAGAATTGGGCATGCATCGGAAATACGGGCACCTATATCAGGAAAATTAATTGTTCTATTACATATTATCAACATAGATTCCATTTACCTATTGATGCATAGAGAATTTCGGGTGAATTTTATGCTATCATTTTAAATATTTAAATTTATTGGACTATGGCACAACTAAAAGAAGAAGTACAAATTTTGGGAGTTAAGAATGGTCTGTTTGATCTCCTAATCCTCGTATTTTATCAAAATAATAACATTTTTTTGATGTCAAATAAAGTTTAAAATAGTGGCTTATTTTTGAACTTAATTGTTATAAAAAAGCAAAAAAGGAAAAAGGACCATAATATCGTGGTTGGTTTTTAATAAAAAACCTAAGTACATTCCATAAAATAAAAAACAAAAATTCTACCGATTAGTTCAGTATTGTTAAGATAGACTACTAGGTACTAGATGGACCAAATTTAGACTACAAACATTTCCGAAGATATATGCTTAATCGGTCGATATTTAATTAATCTTTAAGTAATATACTTTAGCCTATATATAATGTAGAGCGATTATTGTAATCTTACACGTACGGTGCTCGTATGTGCGCCTCCCTGAGGAAATAGATGGGTAATCAAATAAAATATATGGCGTTATAAGCGATTCGTGGAACGCGACTAATTTGTTGTAAGTGGTCACGTAAAGTCTTTTGTTTTAACACAGATAAGGTGATACAACCTTAATGAATTGAATCAGACTAGTTATTTTCACTTTATATTTTTATTGTTTCTGAGGTGGAGTTGACGTCGGGTTGATAAAACTATCGAAGGACCGCGAATGGATAAAGATATTACAACTCAAATCTTTCCGATAAGTCTGTGCAATTTCACTGCGATCTTATATCATTGGACATAGAAGAGTAAAAGCAAAATTTTGATATTCGTACTCGAACAATTATGAACAATTAAGGATGGAACCCAAGCCTGTCATCTCACCAGCTTTGAGGCTAAAGATGGATCTATTGATCGCCAAGTATAAAACTAACTTTGAATGCCATTTACCACTTCATACCATTCATGGTAAGATTGTATCGCATATTGTTTGCTACGCTTCGTCAAACTGATTACGAAGGGTTGTCCTTTGAAAATGACTCTTTATTTATGAGAATATTAAGATTATAGTCTAGTTAGGCTGAATGTGAGTTAACCTTTTCATGCCCTAGAAACAATATAAATAAACTTATAAAAATGTCTCCAACCTGTACATGTTTAAACGACCAATGATCTAATTTACTAACGCCAAGTTTAATATATTTCGCTATTTCCCGCTTAATTTCCATAAAACGGGTATTTTTATTTATAAGTGAGGCGTGGGAGTCGGTTAATTTGCGGTAAGTGCTCACGTAGGAACGTCCTTCGGTTTAAGAGATATCCACGTTAAACAGCCGCTTCGTACGTGTAATGTGGTATTCGCGCGATATTAACCCTTAAAACTAATTCTGTAAATTTTGCAAATGTCGGTTTTCATTATATCGTTGGCACCGCTAAGTACGAAAATCGTATGCTGTTACACAATGGAATTGCGTTAGTAGGTTTTTATAGCGTCTAAGTATTAAAATTTATAGATGTAAGAATAATAAAATTTATATAGGAGAAAGTTTAGTTATAGTATAAATGGGAATGAATTTCCTTACATATATCACAATTACATTATTAGGAGTTATCACTTGCTATTAATGCAATTAATTATCACTTGCTAAACAGTGAAGGGAAACATCGTGAGGAAAGCTGCATACCTGAGAGATTCTTAAAAAAAAATCAAAGGTATGTGAAGTCTACCAATACGCACTTGGCCAGCGCGGTGGACTATGACCCAATCCTTCTCATTATGAGAGGAGACCCGTGCCCAGCAGTGGGACAGTAATGGGTTGATGATGACAATGATGATGATTATTAGGAGTAAATTGGAAACATATCCGTTATGATCCGCAGTGATCATGTTGAATTTGAGGGCGTCTATAAAAGACGATTTTATCGTGGGTGCCATGGACACATACATAGACGAATGTGCAAATATCCAGAACCAGAACATAAATTATTCATTTAGATACTTGTCTGGACAGGGATCGAACACGGAACCCTCTGCGCGTTAGATGGTATGGTGACCGCTCCGCCACGCGGGTCATAAGTCACGTTATGTAAAACTAATTACAACCTTATTACAATGATACGGTGAATATTCATATTAAATAGCTATATCATTAAAATCTGCTCTAATACTGTCATAATTATTAACACCAATACAATATACCAAACGCGCATCGCCAGTAAAACTGCACCGTAATTGCGTAATACATCAAAGATGAGATTTCAATTACCCCATATATTCAAAGGGAAACTGTCACTCGTTAGGCATACAAAAGCGAATCATTCTAGGAGGCATTTTCCGAGGGCGGCCATTGAGCCCTGACAATGCTGCTGTCCGTGGACGGAAGGCCCATTGTTATACTCGGAAGCCATTATTGACATTTTTCAAAGTACCATTAAATTATTTTCATGGAAAACTTTATACGCGTTTTCGTGACTATCGATAAATAATTACCGTTGGTCCGTGGATTTTATGGTTGCTTAATACTAAAGGTAATGGTTCATTTAAGGTCTTATTGATTATAGTTAAGTTAATAATAAGCTTTGTAGCTTTCTTTACATTCCATTCAATTTCCAATTTTCTTTTTCTGTTATATGAGTCTGAGTTTTGAATAAGTTCCCAAAGGTGAGAAGCCAGAAGTGTACCCATTCGGGCTCGGAAAGCGCGATGATCCATGCGCTACATCGTAGGCCAGTCATGGATTGACGAGTATTTAGCTGGGCACAATGATTCCATTGCAATATTATTCTACGTTGGATTAAAATTAAACGATAAAATGTTTTGTAAGTATAGTGAAGTCAATGAAAAAGTGTTTTCTTATTATTGTGTCAACAACAACTTCTATAGCTGTACTTGCATCTAGTAGATAAAGTTTGAATGGTTTTTGGTGCAAAAGAGGATATTTCTGTTGAACTGTCGCTATCTAGATCGAGTACTGTCGAGCTTATTATGTCTTTAAACTTCTTGTGTTTTCAAATTATCGTGAGCTAAGGAGCTAATCCGTATTTTACAAACTTTTTACCTTAGAGTGAAATTCAACATAGTTCAACATAATTTTCTTAGGTACTTATAACTCCTTACATCATATCAAGTACATTTCATACTATTAGGTAAGGATACAGTAGAAGAAACACTGTTGTGTTTATTTTTAAAAAAATATTATATATATATTTTTTTTCGTTTATAAATATGTTCGTTCTTACCACTATCTGATAATAAAATGTTTTTGTCTTTACGTACCTAAGTTTAAGTAAGCAATCAATGACTACTTCATTTATTTCATTAAAAAGTCATATTTTTATGAATACTTCAAGCTCATATTATTTCAGTAAAATACGCTGCAATCGTGTCTATTCTAAGATATTCTAGACAAAAGTTTATCTACTTTTTATATAAAGAACCACCCTCGAGTCGATCTGTTACCGTCCAGGTTTGTAAGAGCTAATCCTTTAAAATTTTCTTTACATAAAATGTCCTCTTTAACTGGAGGAGTCTTCAATGATTCAACCGATGCTATTTTTACTATGAGTAATTCCTTTCTTTGGTCAATCTACCGATGCGTCTGAGCCAGATAAAAGTTTAAATAACTTTTGGTACAAACGCGATCCAGATTACAGCTTCAGCATTCATTTTTAATCAATGCAATTTTTGAGACGACGAAAATGCTATTTAATTAAAGGACTCAATACTACTGTAACACCAAATACATTACAACTGACTAAAACATTGTAACAATAATTTGTACCTTGAAAAGTTGTGGGAATATAACAGTAATATTTCGACACTCATACATTTTTCATGAAACCTGAATTATAAATATTAATTTCCATTATTTAATGGATGCAGTCATGTGGCGTGATGTGCAAATTTTATATCTCAATAATCCGTTAACATACGAGCGATTAACAAGTTTTGTAAATAATAATATTTATAACTGACATGTTTCATGGATATTAAGCACTTCTGCCGATTCTTACCTTTTTATCCACAGAAATGTAGAAAAATGATAAGAGTTGAAAAACGTAAAAATTTAAAGAACTGATTTTAAAAAGTACGATACTATCTGTTCATTTACATATTTCTATCTAATGTTTTAATAAGAAAAATATTAGTGATGGTGATATTGAAAATCTTGAAGGTAAGATATTTTACTTTATATTTATTAAAATTAGCTTTATAAATATATTTTTACTTATGGGAAATGGTTTCACCATTAAGAAGGATAAACAATTCGAACATAAGCATTAGCGTTCCCAAATCGCTATTTAATCGAAAGGGACTTTTGTTTTCTTACAATACTAAACATAAAAAGACGCAAGCTGTTACTAATCACAATTACATTGTGATAAAGGACGGTAAAGAAGCGAGGATTTACCACATTCGAGCAAAAGATTTCGAAGTTAACACGAGGCAATATAGCTTCTGCTCCAAACTTTAAGGGAGTTTATATCAGTTCTATGTCGAATAAAAAGAATGAACGATTTATCCTTACCTGTTAAATTGAAAAAGTTGTGGGACCACTGTAAGGGCAGATTTACGTGCAACGGGTGCTGAGTAATATCAAAAAAGTTTATCGCGAACGTTTAACGCTCACAGTGCGCGGAAATTTTAATAATTTGAAACGAATTGAAAAATATAACTCCAATATTGACCGAGGTGGCGCGGAAATTGAGAAAAATAAAAGAATTCAACCGTTCGATTCCTAAATTGGTTTTCACGCTCTTAATGTTATTTTTAAAGGCGTAAATTAAAACTCCGTCTGCTATCTCGCGTTTTGATTAAAAACGAATTAAGCTGTGAGGATTGCAGGTTTGGTGGTATTTTGGCAACTCGCACACAAGATATTGAAAAGTAAATTTAAATTAAGTTTTATTTAGTTGAGTGTCCTAATCCTTTTCCCCTTTATACTGGTACCTTAAAAAAAACAGGTTTTATATTATGTTAGTATTAAAAAGTAATAATGTAAGTTAAAAAAAATATTATTTTGGGTTTAACTTAACTACCTTATTTTGCTTAGTTTAAACGACTAACGGAAAGGGCTGGAAATTTTTTGAAAAGATTTTAATTATCAAAGAAAAGTTCCCAGTAATGGATGTTTAGGTATCACGTTTAATTAGCGCGGTTGGCTTATTTTGAAAGCTGGCTTACAAGTCTGCGTCGTTACTTTCCACTTAACGTAATATACATTTATTGAATGCAGTCATACATAAGTTCTATATACTTATATGAACGCAGTAAAAGGAAGTTCAAATGTAAAACAATAGAATATACTTCACACATTGTAAAAAGTAATTATACGTTACTCATGTATACAGAGTTAATTTTTCCAGTGTGCGCAGATGGAAAAGTCCAAAAGTACAAGGAATAGCGAAAAATAACGAAATTTGATAAAAAATAAAAGCTTTAAATTTTAATCACTTCTTTCCGTTGACACGTCCGTTAAAAATCTATGTAGGTTCTTAAAGGTAAATCTAACGAGTTTATTTTAATAAAAAATCTACGCCCTAGGTTTTTCCGCCATTAGATAGTCTCGTTTATAAAGATCAAATTATTGAAAATATCTTATTTAAAAAAATACGTGTGGCACTCGGAGACTGCCGCGGTAAAGCTATTGCATAGCATTTTTTATGCTATGAAAACGCTCAGAAGGAATTCCAGAAATACAATATATTCTTCCATAATCATCAACATTTACATTAATACATCTTTATCCACTATTTTATCATATCTCCATTATATAAGACATTGCAAATATCAGCTGACATTTCATAACTCCAAGCAAGACTGAACATTCTAAAATATAAAATAGAAAAGTATTTAATAAGTGACATAAAGTATTAACAACCAGCAATATAAATGGATCAATGCGATGTGCCTGTGACATTTGGCCGAATGTTACATGTACATCGCATTTTTCATTAATAAATGCACTTTGTTTATTCATATTTAAAACACTTTGTACACAAATTATTTGTACCATAAATCATAATGGCGTTTTGATTTTGTGCTGTCAAGTCTGTCAGTTGTAATTGTACGTTTAAAAATAACAAACACTCTTTTACGTTATTTTATCAATCCAGAATTCAACATAGCTTATGTTGATAAAACATATTATTTGGATAATATGGTAATATAATTTTGAATTTTATAATGGGAATATAAAATATACTTCACGCAATTTTAAGATTTCTGCACGGATTATAAAAAATGTGTATTACTGCCATCTGTGTTCAAGTTGACGAATTAAGGTTATCAAATAAAATAATGTAAAATGTAAAATAATACTTTATTCAATTATATCCATATTTTTCTATTGACAGTCAACAACTCGGTTGCCTGGAGACTTGATATCCAACAGACAGACCTCCACCGCTATTTTCACTTACACCACCAGGGGCGCCGGCAGCATTTGGTCAAGGTGACGGCGCACCAGCATGCCATTTTCAGTTCTGACTTCATAATGGAGTCTACCTAATCTTCGGATGACGACTCCGAACTCCCATTTAACTCTTGGGTTGGTGTAACTGCGGACTTGTACCTTATCACCTTGTCCGAACTCCTGCGTTGGCGGTGCATTGTAATGTAATCTGGATAGTGGGGCGGATTTCTTAAATAAGGCATGCATATAGGTTCTTACCTCTCTGCCGAACATTAACTGATAAGGTGATAACTCTTTTGTATTAGGTGTACGTCTCAAGCGTGCCTTGACAGTTAACAGTTTATCAAATAAACTTCCGCTCTTGCTGATATAAAAGAACATTCAGGTATTAGCCGATTATTTTCTTTTTGTACATTCAAAAATTTAAATTTTAGCTTTGTATATATTTCTTCAAATTCGTACCTGTATTTTATTTCCTCTTCTAAATTTTCTTCTTCTGTAAGCCATTCAATTTTTTCTTGAATCGCGTAGAATTTGTTCAAATTTTCTTGTAAAGAATTCAGTCGTATATTTATTTCTTCAATGTCAATTTTTTCTATTCCCGAAATGTAATTTTCGGTTCGTTTCATTAACCCACGTAATGTGGCTCGTATTTCCTTATTGTTTTTTAGTTCATTCGACATCTCGTCGCCAATATCAAATAAAATAATAAGGAATGTAAAATAATACTTTATTCAATTATATCCATATTTTTCTATTGACAGTCAACAACTCGGTTGCCTGGAAACTTGATAGTTGGATATCAAGTCTCCAGGCATCCGAGTTGTTGACAGGTGTTACTTATTTTCGTTACGAAATTTCTCGATTCGGTCGCCGCGCTCAAAGCCCGCGATAAAAGCTATGCAATAGCTTAAAAACATTTTTTCCTACTTTCTCTTACTAAGCCTTAACCCTACGCAATTACACTTCTTATTTTAAAGTACATTTCCAATTTACTTTGTTTCTTAAGATTATCTTTGACTTAATATCAATATACTAATATTTAATACTGGGTTAGTTAAATCCATGTAAACCAAGTTTTGACACAGAGGCACATAAGGTTCAAAGTACCAGCGATGCGGGAGAAACGCCTGTATATTTAATGAGTGCGGTTGGTTAATTCTAAAAGCGGGTAACTCCGTCCTTCCCCGGCTTCCTGTGTTCATTTACTTGTGTTTAGTATAGTCTAAACGGGAGATGTATACGTAATGTAACGAATTTAATGCCGATTGTGGCGCTACTAAAGTAAGAGCTTCTATTTAATACCTACGTTTTAAAATAGATAGTTCAATTTTATCCATATAGCTCTCGCGGTATTCAGTATATAATTTTATTCATGATGCTTAAAATAAATTGACTTTTAAAAAAATCTGCCATACTTGTTTACTCAATTAATTCTATGTACCCTTTCATAATCTAACGAGTTTATAACTAGATAATATTTGAGATGTTTCGATGCTACAAATAAACACCAAATATTTTACCCAATTAAAACCTAAACTAGACCCAAAACAGAAATCTGCCTAAATAGGGTTTTTATCTAGAACTCTTTGCATGTACAACGTTATACAACTTTTATGCTCAATCAAATAATCAAACAATCTAACTAGAAGTAATGTATTGCACTTTAGTTAAAAAGATTCTACAACATTAAATGAGTTAAAAATGTCAATTATTTATATTTTGCTCTAGTTAATAATAGTCTACGTACACTCCAAATAGATCGTAAACTAAAAGCAGTTTACCCCACTAACCGTCGTCGAATGCAAGTGGAGCGTGTCAGAAAACATTACCAACGCGATGCAGCCATCAAACTGGGGAGTGTTGCACAAATGTTTGTTTAAGTCAGTACCCTTACCATGAGTTTTAAAAACATCCCATAATTTTTCGTTACGTTTACTCAATCCATTATTCTATTCCGTTTGCTTCAGTAGACTGAGTAATCATAACAATAAGTAAGTTCTCAAGTCTTTTTGTCTGCTTCACATGTTTTGCAAAAAAGAGAGACAAAACATAAAGCGCCATTTTGTCAATTTAGACGTTTAATGTTACGTTGCTGACACTATAGTTCTTATACAATGCGCTAGGGGCGCTGAATGGAATTTGTATGGGCAAATACGTAAACAAATACCAAAACAGTAATTATTGTCAAAACGTAAAAACTCATGGTAAGGGTTCAGGATGTGCTACGTCCACAGTGCTACGACGCTACGAGGCTACGACGCCATGAGCTACGGCGTAGCTACGCGACGTGTCCGAGTCAGTGGGTCGGAAACATTTACTCGATTAGACTGAAGGCACACGGTTTAGTGGTGACGAAATTGGGTACTTGACAGTTATAACAATAAAATATGAAATATGTTGGATATGATAGCTTATAAGTAAACATAAATTATGCAGTATTTCGTTTATTTTTTAATATGTTCTAAGTATTTTAATTTTTAAAAAGAAATTTTCGATTTTTTATCTGTGGATTTTAAATCCCAAAACGGCGACAGTGCTGCCTCAAATGTCATGTGACGTCACTACATCGAAACCTGTCGATCACATCGAAACCTGAAGTATGTGTAACGTCAAAGTTTATTTCTATATTTTCAATGTGTTGACGTCACGCTACGAAATGACACTTGACCGCCTGTTTTGGCGTAACGTTCCGTTTACCGTAATAAAAATATGTTTTTTATTAATAAATAGCCCTTTTTCGAAAAAATGATCAATGAAAGGCATATATAATACGTATATGAATTCATTAAAACAGTTTCCCAAAAAGTGTCAAGTAGCCAATTGTCTTGCTTCGGTCACTGGAAGTCTGATTTGTGTGTTTTTGAGATTTTAAATAAATATTCGTTTATTTGAAGATGAATAGATCATCATTATCATAGTGATTTTAATTGATAATTAAGACAATATTTAAATAAGTTACATTTTATACTTTGTGTGTTATTATTTATCCATTATGGTTGATTATTTTACCTTAGAAAATATGATACTAAGAATATATTCTTCAGAGAAAAGAAATAGATAAGGAAGATTGTACTCTGACTTTTTTCAACCAAATTTAAAAAGACGTTATAAAAGTACACATAACGCTTTGGTTTTGGATTAATGGATCCAATTGTTTTACAAAGTAACAAATATAAACGATATACGAGTCAATCTAGTTGAAAAACTTTTAAAATTAGCGTCTACAACTTTATAGCGAGTCCCGCGATAAATCTACAAGAGTTATTTTAGCTCTTATCTTGCATTTGGACCAAATAAAGACATGTCGCATCGAACACTTATCAATGTCGCTTTACGGTCGCGCGGGTTAAAACGAATGTAACAGTTGGGCGGTGTCCCATTTGTCACGTACCCAACTTAAGTGGAAGAATTTACGGCAATACCCTAACAATGTCGGTTGTAACACAATCATTGCGGACAATGTTTTTATGGGCAAATTACATTAATTAGCGTGGGTCCTGATTCCCTTCGGCACTTTACTTTTATTAATATTCAGTTGACTGTACTTTTGTCTTATTGCTGGACACACATCTCTTTTGACACAAGTAAATTAAGAGTACTTTTCACCATGTTGCTCTAATGTGGACTACGGATTAGTAGCTTTGGTCGAGTGTTTTCAAGCTGTCAAAGCTTAACATACTTTCTTAAGGAAGAAATCGTGCATTATTTTTTGCCTCTAATGGTCACTTATCCAAGTCTTGATCGCATTCGTTGTTCTTTTTTTTCGCTCTGTTTTCCTATAATTATACCTTATACTTTTTATAACATTCAAAAGCAAAATAAATTCTTATTTCTGAACAATAAGGTACCTTTATAACTATATTAGTCTCTACAAAGCATGAAGCGTATAAGTAGGAATTTATTTTAAAATGAAAGCCGTTTTACTCAACCTTCGACTGAATAAGAAGGGCTTATACAAAAATAAGCAATGCTTAGCGGGAAAAGTGCAGGCGCAACTTGGCCTAAAACAAAGGAAACCACTTGAGACGAATCGATATTTTAGGCTCAGCCGAAGCATTTTGCCTTTCTCGGCAACAAGAACTTTGGCCTGTTTTTCCTGAGTACTTTTTGAGGTTCCACGCTGCATAATTCTTGGGTTACGTCTTGCTTGGGATTTTTTCTAACATTTAAAGTTTGAATTTTATTCTCCATTTGTCTACTTCTTTTTGTATTGTGTAATCAGAATAGAGGCAAAATTCAGTGTGGTGTTCTACTAAATAATATTTACATGCAAATGATTTTCAGTAAGATATCAATTAACATAACTGATCAATTAACTTTTACCAAACACTATAATACAATAGACCTAAATGTAAGAACTATAACTTTCTATACATGAAATAAAGTATTGTGTTATCCTAGTCCTATTAATATTCAACTAATTTATTTTTAATTTTCCTGAATCTGACTATCGACATAAATGTAAAAAGATATACATTTATCAAAGGTTTTTCAAAGATATCTTATATATAAAATTCTCGTGTCACAATGTTAGTTACCGTACTCCTCCGAAACGGCTTTACCGATTTTCACCAAATTTTATATGCTACTATCTATTTTTCATACCGCTAAGGGATAATATGGGTTGTTCACCTTTAACATTTTTTCTTTATATAGCAACACGTTTGCAGGGTTAGTTAGTATCTATATATACCTTTGAAAAACTTGCTTTTGAAAATTAACAAGCGAATATTCCTTAACCCAACTGACGTACGACAAAAGCGCACACGTTATTTCACAGGCCTGAAAAGTGTGCCATGCAGATTGCATTTACAATTTTATAAAATCCATACACAGTGAAGAATCGAGCCATGCATTGTGATAATGCTCGTTTTTCGTCAGCCGTCAACCGCTCGACATATCAACAAAATTCATTGCTTCATGACGTAGCTGCAATCCTTATAATGGTATCGAAAAATGGCATTTTATTTTTATTCCGATTTCATTTGTCAATGTTTTCGTGGAAGTTAGCAATCAACAATTCGAATTCACATGTTATGCATTATCGTCTGAAGTCTGGTTCTTAATAAGTTGTATGCTTTGTGGGAAATATCCCTACTGTTTTTTTCTAGAGCAATTTGTGACGTAACCACAATAAATGAAATAAAAAAAGTACAATTAAGTAATTCTGGTTAAAGAATAATAAGTATGGATATTTCAGTAAAATTACATTTCAATTATTTAAATGGACAGTTAAAACAGCTTATTTTGTAAATTCGCGGATCTCATAGTAGTTGGGAAATTTTGAAAACAATATTATTAAGCTCTTGTTTAACGACTTGCATTAATCCCTATTTGAGCAGAATGGTGAAAATTACTCTAGGCCTCTCCAGGCGAGCAGCAGTTGGATATAAGTACCTAATAAGGGTCACCAGTTCCCAAACATGTCACGTTTTAGATATTACTTAGTAAGGAACCTTAAAACATTATGTTAACATCCCTAGACATAAATTCCCATTTTTCTCACTATTAAGGCGCGAGAAACAATAATGTCGTAGGTTAAATTTTGTAAAGCACCTACTTCTCCCGGTAATCTTATTTCTTTACTGAAAGCAATATTTTCCCATTTAAGTGACAAAGTGCACTTAGGTCGGCGTGTCTGAAACCAAAACTTTGCCATTTGAAGCGAGTACTACAAAGCAAGTCACAGCCAAAGAAAAGAATTTATGTCCTCGCATTTCGCGGTGCGTTTTTTTGTTTTTACGACTGTATTTAGATTGTACGTATTACATTAAACATAAGGGTTGCTAAAGTACCATCGTGAGGTATATATCGTAACAGCTCTCAGTAAGTCTCAGTAAGGATTGTATCTCATAGTTCTGATAAGAATATAACCAAGAATTAATGAATTGCCATTTTTGTTGTAGAGGGAGAAATTCCTTGATGAAGAGGGAGACCTTCAGAATGTATCCAAAGCCTCGGGAGAGACACCGGGTTATGTGAAGTTTTTACCAACCAAAACAAGGGCAACTCTAGTGGTATGACGTATCCCTAATGGAAGTGAGTTTAGGACTCCGGTCAACTGCATTGGCCAAGTACCCGGCACAGCATATGTGATACCAAGTAGTTACAGCACTTAAACATAACACCGTATGTGAATATTGAGAAATCTAAAAAATAATTGTTATAAATAATTAATGGATTTGAATACCCATACATTCAAAATCATAGCTTGGAACTCGAATTCCGGACTACTCGAGAGGTAGACAGATTTTAATCCCACCGAGCTCTATACAAAAACCGAATATGTATACGAGAACGTCACTTTATTGTCAATGACAGCAATTAAAGTACGGAAACAAACGTTAAACAAAAAGTAAGGAAATAATATTGACTAGGAAATATCACATTTAGCCAGCGGCAATGCTGCAATAAAACATTGAAAAGCTTTCAACGGATTTCCGGACGCAGGATGATATCGATATAGCTTAAACAATAGAATCTCTAAGATAAACTGCGAGTGGAATGCAAATCTCCTTATGTGATATGTGGAAAATAAGACTTTGAACAATGAATACTATTTTATAAAGGGAATAAAAGTATTAAAGTTATGTTTTTATAATCAGACTAGCTGACCCGCCAAACTTTGTACCGCCTCAAACTCTATTTATGAAATATATCTTTATATATATATTTCTTATGTCACTGAACTCCTCCTAAACGACTGGACTGATTTTGATGAAATTTGTTGCGTGTGTTCAAGGGGACTTGAGAATGGTTTAGATTCACAATTTAGTCCGTGGGAAAAGGTTTTTTAATTAATTTTTAATTCGTAAGTAGTTATAGAATCGGAAACTATGCATTGATCAAGGGATGATCTTTAGCAAAGTTGTTGTCCAAGACTTCACGAGGGTTTGGGAGTTGGTAAGACCAATTTTCGACAGATGGCACCACTATCATTCCAATGCAGGTGCAAATTTTCCGTCTTATGTATGTCATATTATTTCTTTAAAATGCGGGCGAAGCCGCGGGCACCACTAGTTTCATATAAAATATAACCTATGTTACTCGTGGATAATGTAGCTTTCGAATGGTGAAAGAATTTTTAAAATCGGTTCCGTAGTTTTTGAGCCTATCCAACACAATCAAACAAACGAACAAAGTTTTCCTCTTTATAATATTAGTGTAGATTACTAAGTTATAAATTTTCTTGAAAACTTTCTATATCCAATATATCTGTAGAAAGACATATTGGATATAGTTTTCATCCAATATGTCTGTAGAAGTCATTAGGCATTGAAGTAACGTAAATGAATTATCCGAAATTTTAAATAAATCTAGTAATGGATTACAAAAATATTGCCGTGAAAATATTTTCATTTCAGTTAAGATTATGTCTAGTATTGACTCAACCAGTATAGCAAATAAAAATACTCAGTCTACTATGTCATACTACGTCAGATATAGACGTGCACTTGTCATCAACGTTAACAAAGAGAATTGTACGTGAGATAGCGGTAGGAAAAAATAAGTATGATGCTCGTATGTTTGATATGTTTATTATAAAAATAACTTTTATAGTAAATAATAACTTGTATGGGAGGACATGTAAGTAATCTTACACTTTAGTCCAAACTGTCAAGTATCTGTGACCGAAATGAGACTGTGACTAAAATCACCACACACACACACTGTCAATCAGATATAAGCGTATGTGCGCATGTCATCAACACTAAATGAACGTTAGGCGATTACGGTAACGAAAAAATGCCACAGACAGCCAAGCGGAAAGAACGTACTAGATGAATAAAAGGAGACAATTTATTGTTTAATTATTGTCTTTCACTTCTACATAAGTTACATAACATATAAGTTTCGTTAATAAATAAATGCTAGCGAAGCTGTGACTAAAACCGCCGCACACACAGACAATCAGATATAAGCGTATGTGCGCATGTCATCAACACTAAATGAAACTTTAGGCGATTACGGCAACGAACAAAATGCCTCAGAGAGCCATAACGGAAAGAACGTACTAGATGAAGAAAAGAAGACAGTTCATTGTTTAATTATTTTGAAGGTCGTCCCTTTGTGGCTCGACTCCGGCGGCACCACCACCACACCTTTTTCTACCTAATAACAACAGTGTTAGGCGCTGCTGTGTTCCGGTTTGAAGGGTGTGGTAAGGGAGACAGACTTTTCCGAGGCGTTCCAGCTTAGTCCTCAGGGGTAGCGGCGCATCTGTGGCCGACCTCAGGTAGGAATATCTAATCCTATCTGGGATTGATTACAGATGTCCATAGGCGGCAGTAGCCACTTACTATCAGGTGGACTGCATGCTCGTCTGCTACTCTTATATCTCCTATATCTCCTATACGTTATGTAACATAAGTTACATAACGTATAAGTTCCGTTAATAAATATATGCTAGCGAAACTGTGACTAAAACCGCCGCACACACTGTCAATCAGATATAAGCGTATGTGCGCATGTCATCAACACTAAATGAACGTTAGGCGATTACGGTAACGAGAAACATGCCTCAGACAGGCGCGTTCCTGAAATTACATTCGCCGTTGACAAGGCTCGAATTAATTAAAGTCAAACAACGCAACCGTTCTACAAAATTATCTCCTTCGCAAACGGAATTAATAATTTCATTTTGCGTATGTTCACCAGCAAGATTGAAATTAGCGTTACATTTGAATATAAACTTGAGTCGTTGAAATGTAGATGTTACTTTTAGACGCGTTTGGGTTTTTTAGGAGTACGGGTTGATTTTATTGCCTCGGTTTTGTTGACGTAGAAAGTAACGTAGTTTGTATAAAATATAGTTTCGTTTTTAAAAGTTCTTGTACGTTATTTTGGACATACCTTTAATAGTTTCTGACTTAGCTTTTTATAAGCACTATTTCTGGCTGTAATAACTTAAAAAAATATCACTTTTTACACTGTATTGCTCATTATTAATTTATGGATATTTTTAAATAATGGATTTATGAAGTAATTAACCGATATTAAATGAAAATAAATTACCAATATTAACTCGAAGAGACACAAATTACCTCCATTATATTTCACAAGTCTACAAAACGCCAAACAATGATTGCAATATCACAGTAAGCCACACTATTATGGCCGCGACTTGAAATATTGTCGTTCTACGAATAGAAAACAAATGCAGGGGATAAGTTCGTTGCTTTCCGAATCGCGAAAACCGATAGGTAGACTGCGAACGCACGCTGAGCCGAACGAAATCCGCACCATATTTCATGTTCTCTACGTTATGCGCTTTGTGAAAGAAAATACATTTTTCACTATCTTTAGAGCTTTTGCAGTATATTTTCTTTATTTGTTTCATTCCGAATTCCGATACTTTTTGTTGGGACATTAATCAGATACGAGTACTATTGCTGGACTTGATAACGTTTTTCGTTTATATTCGTGATATCATTTATAAATGATATTTTTACTGTTTACTTTTATACTAAATTAAACTAATTGAATAAATCAAACAGAAAACTGAACAAAAAATAAAATAACACTTATGATCTATGTTAATGACTGTGTTTTTTTTATACTGATAAATTACCTTTTTTATATTAAATAGTATGTATTTAGCCTCATCGTCATTATAATCAATTTATTTCTATCACACTTAAAATGAGTAAAAAATATTTTTAATCGCAAATAATGAATTTAAAATTTTCGTTTCACATGTTTAAAATATTACCATCTACATTAATATTTTCCTTAAAATGTTTACAAACAGTAATTCCAGTAGCGTTCTCAAACGGCGAACTTAATTGAAAGCACTTGAATGAGCTCCGGAGAATGATTTCTCATTTGCGAACACTTAGTAACGATTCATTTGAGAAACTCATTTGCGAGAGGCCTCCCGAGAACGATTCTCATTTGCATTTGCAGCCGAAGCGTACCTTCGCGTTGCTTACATATCAAGTCACACACGGGAACTGAGGCCTTGAAATAACAGCAATGGGAAAATGTGGGGAATAAGGACTCCAATTGAGGTTGAACGCAACCATGGCTACATTCAGGAAGTTTCTATTGCTATTTAGAATTGATTGGATGTCTTATACAAGTGGAATCCACGAAATTGTTCTATTTTAACTTTATACAAAGATTCACTCAGATTAAGAAAAAGTCAAATGTATTGTAAAATCAAAATACTTTCACTTGTATTCATAGCTTATCTGTATAAAAATATGAGATGGTAGAATCCTGAGAAGACTGGTAGATAAACTCTGAAAGAGCTCTTCGTTTTTTGAGTGCATTACACCTATGCCATCAAAGCTATTAATGCTACCTAATAACTGCGTAGTGAAAGCTGATGTTTTTATGACTGAAATAGCACAAATGATTCCACCTTATGGTGAGTGGTTACTGCCGCCCATGGACATCTGTAACCAACTTCAAGGTATAAAGGTTCTAGATGTAGCCAGATGGGAAGTAACTCCTGAGGTCTAAGATGACGGTACTTTATTTAATTTAGCCGACATCCACACCTTTTCACCCAAACGCAAAAACTGCTTCACGTTAGGAATAAAGGTAGTCGGTAACATATCTCTGCAAATCATTTTGGTTCTACCTTTTAATAACATATAAAAAAGCTTCAAGATCTTCAGAATGAATTACGTCAACATTGATATATATTACTTCTAATATACGCCCATTATATTCATTTCGTAAATACGCTCGTTTCTCCATACTCTCGTAACATGACGGAGCTCGCTTTAAGAGTAATGTGTCGCTGAGAAAATACTCCACATTAAGTGCTCCGACAACTTCACTGGAAGTAATTGCGTTTTATGAGCTACTTATAATATGAATCTACAATTTATTAAATAGAAGTGTATGTTTGTAATTTTAAAATAACAGCTATTTTCTAAGCTGTATTTATATATCTTGTGTGTTTTCGAGGGCGGAACCTTTAAAAGGTACCCAGTGCCGTGGGTGTGACAATAGGTTAAGTTTTTCTGAAATTACAGGTAACGCATTTAACACCTCAGAAGGTAGCTACAAATTTTTCTTAACAAAAATTTAGATATTCCTTTCTTATTCCGCATAGAACTATAAAATATGTCTATGAATTTAAATTTTACATGTAAAGTTGTAGAAACTGTGAGATAAAAGTTTCTTTCACATCATATCTGTTTCTCGGCGGAATACATCTCGGAAACTTTCCTTTATACATGGCTGGGCAATAACAAAAGGCTGTTGAGATCTGCACTCAGCTTGCATCATGAGTCGGGAAGAATACTCGACTTTTCGAGTGTGGGGAGCAACGTTACTGTGACATCTTGCCATCTTGCCCACTTTACGTCCTCGTACTGAAGACTACTCATTTATAACAATAGGTGAAATTGCTCGACAACATGCAACGTTATTCATCTCTGTACGGTGACCGCATTCGAGGGCTGCAGATGCATCCGTTTATGTAAGTATTTCTGTTTCATTATTAAATAGAAAGGCACTTGCAATGTAAATGTTACGTATTTCTTTTTTTTTCACTTTTATTTACGGTATTGTCGGCATTGATCTTAAGTTTCGGTATCTCGTGCCAGTATTTCGGATTTAACTTTGTATGCAAAACGGTTTTCTTAGCAAGTATCTACAAATAAGTTTTACCGCTGCTGTTAAAATTAACGTGAATAAATACGTCCTTAGTTTTAAGTCAAAATCAATTTGTTCGTTTACAAATTGATTTTGACGCCATCAAATTGTACTCAAATATTTCAATGCCAAATTAATTTGTCGTCTCGTGTTAAATCGTAGCATAATTATCCTCGAATGGCAGTTAATTAACCGAACACCAAGATTGAAAAGATCTGTAATAAAACAGGCAGGCAAACGGCGGACATCTCGTCACGAATATGAATATTCAGTGTTATTCAGACGTTTATCCGAGCGGTGATGTTTCATTTAAAGAGCGGATGACTCTGTGATTTTTTGGAACCGTTAAGTAATATTAACGTCAACAAAAAGGCCTGAAGTGACCCAGCATTAAAGTCAGCTTATGACTGAGGGCGTGATAGATTGCCGACCGCCCGCCGCGCCCGTTTATTTTTTATTAAATGCCTCCCCATCTGGCTTCAATTGCGGTAACAGCTTTTTATAGTATCTCGCTTGATGCGTACACGGAGATATACTTATTACACGTAATGGTGCCATCATCGACACAAATAAGGGGACTTTGTGGATTTATACAAGTAATAGCAATTTGACCATTTCTGCCTGCCAATTGTCAAGTCTGCCTGCTAATTGTCATCTATGACAGGCAAATATATTATTTCCAATGACATTCGAAATATTCTTTTATGTAATTCTTATACTCTTTAAAATCAATTTTACAAAAATACATACACCATTTCGGAATACTTTTATATTGCATATTGAAATATTACTTGCATTACGTTTATGCCCCAGTAAATTCTTTTGACGTCTTCAGAACGTCAATATTAGATAAGTTATATGCACTAAACTTATTGAAAACATCCAGTATATCATATTTTCACATGTACGATGTCAATAAAAATTTAATATATATTCAGATGCTGTCTGTACATTTCTTGAATCTATTTATCTGTAACCTGCTTTTTGTACTAAGTTAAGCTAAGAAGTGATAGTCCATTTTTACTAATTTCAATCTCCCGTGCATGAAGTCCAAGGTTCAGATCCCAGTCCTCGAATATTAAAGTTATTTTAAAATTATTTAAGTCAAAAATTGAACAAATTTCTAATACTCTTATTCAGGTTTTTATTCTTGGCCGGAGATGTAAACCGGAACCCTCTAGATACAGCACTGTACGAGTATTGGTGACCTTTACTCGGTGTCATAGGTTTCTCCATATAGCAGTTTTTATTACAACAATTACGACAGTTTAACACGTGAAAAAAAAACAAATTCCTATACATATTTTGTTTGCATCCAACCTACACAGGCTCGTTAGTGAGTTTACACCAAAGTCGTCAAGATTCTTTGTTCGGTGTCATAAGTTTCTCCCTGTAGCAGTTTAATGACAATAATTATGACAGGTTAACATGTGACAAAATGCAATAAATTCCTATACATATTTTGTTTGCATCCTACCAACAGAAGCTCGTTAGTGAGTTTACTCCACAGTCGTCAAGGTTCTTTGTTCGGTGACGTGAGCCACGTCTGCTGATGTGGACTGTACCCTTACCATGAGTTTTTAAGTTTTGACAAATATAACTGTTATGGTATTGTTTACGTATTTGCCCATACAATTTCCAATCAGCGCCCCTAGCCGATTGTATCAGAATTATAGTGTCAGTAACGTAACATTAAATGTCTAAATTGATAAAATGGCGCTTTATGTTTTGTATCTCTTTTTTGCGAACATGTGAGACAGACAAAGAGACTTGAGCACTTACTTATTGTTACGTTTAGTCAGTCTACTGAAACAAACAGAACAGAATAATGGATTGAGTAAACGTAACGTAAAACTGTGGGATGTTTTGAAAACTCATGGTAAGGGTACTGTTCGTGGCGAGAATTCGGAGACGCATTACGAATATTTGTTTCACGAAAATACGATATAGAATTGCACTGAGACGTACATTTATATCGGAAAGTTTCGGGTACGTGCGTTTGTTGGAAACTTTTTGCTTTTCGTTTCAAAGGCTTGTTTCTGAACTGGAAAACTAGGGTATGAATATAGTTGCGTTATAGTAATAAAACTACCGCTGTATCTATTTTTGCCTAATAATAGCTGTGTCAAGCGCTGCAGTGTTCTGCTTTGATGGGTGTGGTAAGGGTGACAATTTTATCCAATGCGGTCATCTTTATCCCTAAGGATAGCACACCACCCTTAGCTGACTTTAGATAATATTCTAGTCATATTTATGGGCAACGATAGCTACTTATTATCAGGTGGAATCCCTGCTCGTTTGCTACTATATTACTTTTGTTATAAAGTTTATTATGCAATGAGTTTTGAGTACAACTAACGAATATAACAATAAAGACTATACAGGTGCCTTAATTAGGTACTAAATTAGTAAAAAGAATCTCGTCAATATTAATTCATTTAAGTTTTTAGTGATATAAAATTAAAAACAATCTGTCAATATCAGGAGCAGGTGGTGCCATGAAGACTTATCGAGCTTAGTTTTTTGCCTATAAATTGTCGATCATATTAGATACTACTTGGAGCAAAATTATGATATTAAAACTAGATCCATAAAATAATTTACTCAATAATTGTAATAATCTTTCATCTTCATAGAGTAACAAAATATAACAAAGTAACAATTAAACATTTATAATTCAAAAATATATGCCGTCGTCGACTTCAACCCTTTCCTGACCCATTGCTGAGCACGATCTCCACGGGCACGGCACTTTTGAGTTTTTTTAAGTACTCTCAAGTATGTAGGATTGAAAATGTTTTCCTTTGTCGTTTAAGCATGTAATAATTATTACAAGTATTAGTATGTGCGTACGCACATAACCTTGTATATAATTAGAGATGCGTGTCTGGTGCTTGAACCCCGGACCCCTGATAAAGAGGCTAGAGTTAACCACATTTACTGTTCTGATAAATAATGTGTGTAAATGTTTATTAATATTTTTGTTTACTGAATATTTCAAAATTAAATCAGGTTTAACCTAAATAAATATCCACATCAATTACAAAAATAAATGAAAATTGCGGTTGAGTTTTGATAAGCTGGGTACACACGGTGTGACATGGCTGTTACGGTGAGTATCTGAACAGGATACAGAGGGAGGAGACGGCCTAGTGCCATCATTGCGGGCACCACGAGGATTCCGCACAGCACACGCTGCAGTTCTGCCCAGCGTGGGAGACTCAGCGGCGGATCCTCGTGTCAAAAGTGGGACCGGACCTGTCTCCAGCGGCCATTGTTGGGGCGATGGTTTAGCGTAGCTAAGCCTGGGAGGGCATGATCACCTCCTGCGACATAGTCATGTCTGCGAAGGAAGACGCCGAGCGAGCTAGGGAGCGCGCTGAAGCCGCTCGGAGGAGGAATCGCCGCGGGCGTACATAACGCTCACGAGCGCGGTGTCCCTGTAATTCCGGGACCAGAATAGGGCTACGGTATCCCCTGCCTGTCGTAAGAGGCGACTAAAGGGGGCTTCCGGGGTTGTGGGTGGTGGTGTTGTGGATCCCGGGAGGGACGGCGGCATGTGTGGGCACATACCGTCGTGCACACCAGACGGAGTGGCGAGCGTCATGCTCACCTGAGCGGAGCTCGACGGGGCAACGCGCTAAGAGGACTCCGGTTGCGTTCCTTTGGAGATCCCAGAGTCCTCAACGCAGCGCCGAGGATGGCCACATGGGGGGGCGTTTAGTGCGGTAAGAATCCCACATAACCCCGTGTCGCTCCCACGTCATAGATAACCTTTTGAAGGTTTCCCCCTCTTATACAAAAATAAAGGGTAACACCTGGTGTCTGTTATGAACGTTATGTTTACCTGCACCTTATAACAAAACAAATTACGTAATTGGTCTATGAACTATAATAGTGGCTGTATTGGGAACTAACCAGTGTAGTTGTTTTTTTTTTAGATTGAGCCCATTGAGCGTATTTGCCCATACATTGCCAATCAGCGGACTGTATCAGAACTGATTAATTGAGTTTAACCAAGTAAATAACGACATTAATTAAATATATAAATTAAAAGCGCGGTTGTGTTTTGTTAAACGAAGATAAGCGCAGCGTCTGTTAGGAGCGTTATGTGTTTTGTTGTAAGGCGCTGCAGTGTCTATTCTATCGCTGCAGTGTTTGGAATGAAGCCCATCTTACCTGTGCAGTGACGCAACCTAAAACAATATTTGAGTTTAACTCTTTTTAAGTTTTCTTTTTGCTATTGCGGGGGAATGATCTTTTTCTATCGAATCTTTTGTCGGTAAACATTGTCATTTTAGTAACATTGTAAACTACATAACTAAGTAAAACAGCGCGAAAATACTAAGAAGTTGTTCAACAAAATGAGCCCAAATATAACAAAAACAAAACGTTGTTTACTCGTCCATGGTTACCTGAATTAAAATAATCAGCAATTATTAAGTAAAATACTACTAGCTAACTTTTTATGAAACATAGTCCATAAAAAAACAATCTATTCAGACAACAAAAACTTTATAAGTTCGTTGAATTTTTATAAGCGGAGTACGTTTGTTATGAGTATAATAGTAGATAAACACTTTTATTGTTATATTTACATAGTTGTCATATAACACTAAGCATTGTTACCGTACTTGTTCGTCCTACAACAATGCTGGTGTATGTCTGGAGTATAATGTGAGTTTAGTTTCGGGAGATTTGACATGCTACGCGCAATTGTTTTCTACGCTGGCGGTTTAAGAAATCTGAGGCGGTATATTATTTAAAACATTTATTCCAGTTCCATTCAGGCAAAATTCGAAAAAGGGTCAGTTAAGAGTATAATAGTATCTATACACTTTTATAGAGTTGTACGTAGTTGTTATATAACACTGAGCATTGTTACCGCACTTGTACGTCCAACAATAATGCTCAGTGTTGCATGTCTGGAGTATAATGCGAGTTTAGTTTCAGGAGAATTGGTATACTACGCGCAATTGTTTTGTACGCTGACGGGATAAGAAATCTGAAGCGGGATATTTTTTAAAACATTTATTCCAGTTTCATTCAGGCAACATTCGAAGTACGGTTGATGACACGTTCTCTCTGATTTTTTATGTAAGTCCGAAGAGCACATCCCCATTCAGAGTTATAATCGATACTTGAAATTTAAAAATAATATTTAATAAAATAGTTAATCTATCAAAGAAAAACAGTCGCATTAGGTAGTCGAGCTACAAATAAACATATGTGGCGATTTATATATCAACTTTTTGAACAAAATGACCATTAGCTCTTCTTGAACTACAAGATATCTTCCACCTAGTAATTAATTGCTCATCAGTAGGAGAGTAAAGTACTAATTGCTAGCAGTTGGCATCTATAGAGAAATGTAGAGTGCAGTTCTAAGAGTGTAGCCGACAAAACTTGTAACTAGATTGACCAATTAGACGCTGTAATATGAAACATTTTAAACTCTTTTATCATATTTGTGTTTTGATGTGATTATATTACAAAAGAATATATTAATCAAATAAACAAATGGTAGTCTATATTGTTCGTAATCCTAGGCCACATAAAGACAATATTATACTCATTATAAAAAAAGAATAACTGTATTCTTTTTTATCCAATGTAGTAAATATATTTTATAGCACTCTGTGACCTAAACCAGTTTTTTACCACTACTTACGCTACTTTGGCCACGCGTATCGTAATGTACTATTATTTAGTGCGTAATATAAAATAATTAGGTATTCAATTAAATGTTACGACTAGGATACATCTGGAGTGTTCATTACAATATTGTACCTGTTACAAACACTATTCTGAAACGGAACAATATGAGTGAGGGAACAGGCAGGTGAACGTACCAAGGACGCAGAATAATGTTTTTTAAAACTTTAAACAGCTTCTTTCTAAGGTCCCTTGAAAAATGGCCAATATCTCCTGATAATGGTTGATCATTTAATACTAATAATAAATTACAAGTTTATGACGTCAATATGTCATACTTGTGATCTGAGCTTATAAAAATAAGTTAGCAGACATGTAGCGGAACACAAGGCTCGTCTGACACGAAAATAAGCCGGAATTACTCACTACAAGCGAACAGTGATAAAAACAACATGATGGATGATACCGGATAATATTAGTGTATTAGCCGTCCCGATAGGTTTTAGTTTAGTAAGCTTTTAGAATTAAATATTCATGTCCACTAACGTGAATATATTTGAAATTCTGGTCGCCATAGTGACAACCCGTACCATAATTCGTTTTGCACTTTTAGTCGAATTTTTTACTACGTTGAACGGCCACTGCGACGGTTCAGAGGGATTGCCATTGCAGTGGTGGATTTTCGAAAAGGTATGAATCGTTTACACAAAAGATAAAATGGTGGAAATTTTACCATTTCCACCATTTTACCTTTTGTTCACGATTAACTGTTACCTAAAATCCTAAATGTATTGCTTTAGCAAGTGTTCACATTTTTAAGATCTTCATAACAGCGTATAAGTGTATTAACTGAGGTTTTGTTTTCCTTTATTTTTGTGAATGTTATGTTTTCATGTGCAGTTGGTCTTAAATGTGACTTTAATGATAATTTTCATTTGTAGATCTTTATAATATAAACAAATCATTTTATTTAAAAAAATAATAATAAAATAACTAATTAAGCAGATTGTTCATCCGATAAAATTGTTTCTACTTTTTAAGGTATATAGCTAGATGGATAAAGGTTTAATTGAAAACGAGAGTGACATTTATAGTCTATATTGGCTATAAATACGCATTAGTCATTAGCAAAACGAAAAGAAAAAGTGCTGTCATTCTTTTCAACTCATTGAGATTTACCACTTAAGCATCTCGTAAAGAAACACAAAAAGCGGTTTGTGCATAATGCATTGAACTCGAATTCCATTCAGCACTTAGCACACATGAATAACGATTACACACGAATCAAAGTTCCAATTCATCCTGCACTATTTCGGGGATTGCCGGCACAAAAATGAAAGAAGCATTTTAAAAAAGGTCCGATCTATTGTCCCTTGCGTCGCGACGCTTAACCCGCCAGTCAGCACAAAGCACTTCTCGGGTAAATGGGCTCGGCTCCTGAAACAGCGCTCGCGTTCACAGACCAGATATCAAGTAGAGATGATATACTATATTTTATGTGCCTTTTTCTTGTTTATTTACTAAAATAGTGAGGTGCACAAATCCTGTTTAACATTGTCTACTTAGACTTGGAAAGGAAAACTATAACGGGGATTTCTTTTATGTAAAATAAAATTTGCTGTTTCTATCTTCTTCTTATATCCATTTTCATTGTGTAATGTCGGTCCTCCTCCTTAAATGAAGAGAATTTATTCTTCCTGCTATTACTAACAATGTACCAAACCAAAAATAATCATGTGGGTCTGTAGGTCTTCGTATATTTTATGATATCCATGAGTGTCTACGACCGTCTTTAATAGGATTTTTATCTGCACTGTCATCATATTTTAGATATACTCGTTGTTCGCCCCAAGTATTCTTGTCGCACTTACAACACCTGTTTAATAACGCTCATTATTGACGCTGCGGTTTATTAAAAAAAATCCGAGTGTGTCATTGAGATGCCTCATGTAAGAATCTACATTTTCTACAAGTGTCCACGTGTCTCGCGAATGGCATTTCTACTTCATATGAAATCTGCACTACCATTATACTTTAGACGCAGAACGCCCCAAGCATTGTCGCTGCACTTACAACAGCGCTATAACATAACGCCCATAACAGACGCTGCGGGTGTACCCGGCTTATTAAAACCCAACCGAGTTTACGCCGCGTTCTTCATTGAATGTCTCATTGAGATGACTCATGTAAGAATCTACATTTTCTACAAGTGTCCACGCGTCTCGCGAATGGCATTTCTACTTGATATGAAATCTGCACTACCATTATACTTTAGACGCAGAACGCCCCAAGCATTGTTGCTGCACTTACAACAGCGCTATAACATTACGCTCATAACTGACGCTGCGGGTGTACCCGGCTTATTAAAACCCAACCGAGTTTATGCCGCGCTCTTTGTTTGAATGTGTAATTGAGATGCTTATTTGTTTAAGCAGCCAACGCGGTTTTGTGGAATATTTTATGTGAAAACGCTGTTAATATTTTAGCTTAAGTGGGATGAACTGGATTTGTGAAGCAAATTGCGTGTAGTCTTATCTGGAGTTGCATAATACAAGAGGTGGATGTTTATGATTTTTGGTTTCATAATACGACTATGTGCTAGTTCAACGACTGGGTACAAAAGAGTATTTTGGTATTATGTTGTCATATATGTAGAAGGTTTGGATTTAAAGCAATATTATTTACAACTGTAATATTAATTGTATTGTTTTGATAAGGAACGTATATTTCGGAATGAAGTTTTAAATACATACTGAAATTTTAATAGGTAGATAATAAATATACTCAAATTATGAAGTAATTGACTTGGTAGTATTTACGCCAAAAAAAAGATTAATTACAATAATTGTTCATTGATTAAAGTAAATTTTCATTGATCTTCGTTTTTATTAACAAAAATTGTAAATATATGATTATTTTTCCTTTCCTTTCATTAGAATAAGGTCTACTGAAACCAATCTTCCGTGTTTCATCATCGCGTCTTGTGTTGGTGATATAGACAGATTGTTTTCAACCCCATGGCTGCTAATGATCTCCATGTAACGTAAAATTAATGATCTCATATCTTGCCAATCAAGCAAGGCGTTTGATAAAATTAGGGCTGATTTGAGATTTAACTCTTTCTAATATTTTTTTCCTATAGCTATAACTCCACATTGCACCAGAAGCTTGTCTACTTAATAGAGATTAAAGAAAGGTGCCACATTTACTATATAGAGTAGAAGAAAAAAATTAAGGCTGTTTTCGAAGTATGGAACTGAGACACACTAAAATGTTATTATCGCTACTTTATTTTGCTATTTATATTATTATTGTAGATAATAGACCACTTTCTAATACGCAGTATAAAACATATAGTACCAAACAGATCGTTTGTGTACTTAAAAGGTATATGTATAAAATCCATTTCATTTCATATTTAAACGTAAATGTTACGGACTTAGTTAAAATAACTACTGAAAAAGAAGTCAATTAATCAGAATAGCAGATATTAAGCTAATTTGCTGTAAATGACACCATCGTTAAATGGACCATTAAGTATAATAATGCTCTGTATCCAGATAATATTTGTTTAAAACAGAATTTTCGAACATTTTACGAGGATTAATTCTATACAAAGTTATCAATGAACGGTAATTAACGCTAATTCATGCAATAATAACGTTGAATGGACCAATTTAATCACTTATTAATTTTACACGCGGGTTTATTTAATTTGAATGAACTTTCTTTTAAAGAAAATAAATATCAGAATATCAATAAAAATTGAATTAAATTGTAACGGAGCAGTTGTGAGATGCCCTTATGTGGTGAGGTGCGGTGACAGATGGGCGAGGACAGGTGAGGTCAGGCGAGGTCAGGGAGAGCTGATTGACTTTTTGGCAGGAAATCAATGCCGTTATAATTGTTATTATTATCATATATATATAAATATGTTTCTTTTATTATGATACACTCTTGAAATACAGCGTCATAAAATATGTAAAATATTGCAAATTAGGTAATATTTTATTGTTTTCATTCCCTAAGTTATTTTTTCAGTGTTAGTGTTAAATTTAAGTTTAATTTAAATTTTCGCAATGTCGCAATTTTGTAGTTTCTCATTCCGATATCTCATCGCTTCTAAGTAATCAAAACTAAATGTCGTAGACCGCAGTCTAGTCAGTCAGTTTCATAATGTTATACCAAAAAAGATAGTTTTCTATCTTTTTTCTCGCTGATTAAATGTCACAGCATAAAATGATTAAATTAAAAAAAAAAATAACTCTATAACTTAAAAAATATTGTTCTATTTTCTCCATACCATTTTAATATCATTGTTTTTAATTTAATACGTAAGTTACTACTCTACTATTTCCAATCAAACATAACCTTGCCTTTCGGCATTGCTTCAAATAAATGACAATCGCGGCGAGCACCACCGTCGCAATCCGATCAAAGGCAATTTACTCGAAGGATTTTCTTTCCCTTGAGCAAATATGCACTCATGAGTTTGTCAAGACGTAGGTGGTAGAGGTGAAATTGAATTTGATTCTAGAAAATGTTGTGGATGCTTGTACGGATATTTCTGATTTACGGTAGAGTTAATGCTTTTAATATACTAGAAATAGTATTGTTTGTGATTCTTTAAGTTGATGACGCTTTCTACATCCACGCTAGAATTCACTGTATCGTGGGTGGCATGGACACATACACATAGACAAATACACCAACACCCAGACCCAGAAACAGAAATCAAAATTCATCATTCAGATATCTGCCTGGCCGGGGATCGAACTCGGGACCCTCTGGTCTGACCGCTATGGTGACCGAGCCGCCATGCGGGTCG
The DNA here is from genome assembly GCF_041222505.1 of Epargyreus clarus. Lineage (NCBI taxonomy): Eukaryota > Metazoa > Arthropoda > Insecta > Lepidoptera > Hesperiidae > Epargyreus > Epargyreus clarus. The sequence goes on from NW_027332211.1 coordinate 7,816,480, forward strand.
TCTATGACGTCAGTCGATTATGATGTAAGTATTGGAAATAAACATTTTGTTTTGTTTGAAAAATCGTAATAACGCCAGCTTTTACAAAAATAATAGACTTCGCATAACATAACATTTTAAAATAGTAAAAATTGGTAAGTTTCTAAGGTAAGAGTTTATACTACAATATAAACAAAATACATTAAATTTTCTTGTGTGTACAGCAAATAATACAGATAACGAAACATGAAGTAGATTTTTAGATAACAACTTTACCTCAAAGGGACATACACTTTTATTCGTCCAGTATTGGAAGTTTTTGAAAAATAAAAGAAAGTTCTCCAATACTGGCATATGTGAACGTTTGTTTTTCACTAGGCCAACTGACTAACGACGTGAAAAACTTTTGATGGATTTTTCACGGCTTAGAGTAAAAACACAACGATATTTGGTCACCCAATATTGCAAGTAAGTCATTATTTGGTCACTACAATTGTTAGATTTATATTTGGATAAGGTGACGTATTTGTTTATTTATTCTTTAGGAACCTTACAGAAATAAAAAGGCACAAAGGCGGACTTAATGCTATATAGCATCTTCGACGTATCACGGCTTTTCCCTGAAGATCACTGTCTATGTAACTATTAAATTAAAATCTCATTTGGATTTACGTCACAAAACTCAAACCATTGCCCAATATGCTATTACATAATTATCGTACTTATCTAAAATGTATTCTATTATTAGGGCCTTTGTTGATATTCTGACTCTCATTCCAATATTCGGAAACGCGCTTATTTAGGCTCCATTGCCGACATAACATAATCCTTCCGAAATAGCCACCTTGCATGTCAGCACTAACCCGTAAAAATAGTAAAAGGGTGAGCGGCCGAGTCAATGACGCAGCCATAGCAGTTAGGGTAGCTATTTTATTACATCTGAGTCAGGTTTAAGAAAGGGAACATGATTCTTTCGTAGAAATATCTAGCAAAATCATAATCGATACCCACTGGTCCCAGCTGTCGTCATATCTTTATTGTGCAACGATAACCTCGCGTTGCTTGTCTCTCGTATCCAATATTGTTTTGCTTCATTTTTTGTACCATTCAATCTCGCGTGGTGTTATTACTTTTCATTGTGGCCTGTTATTTCGGACCAGAGCTGGGAACGGAACGAAAAAAATCTATTTATTTCCCCTGTGAGCGAACATGTCCCCGGTTAATCCAGTTTGTTCGACCGGGCAGGGGTTGAATCGTCAATGAGTACAGTCCAAACGTAAAAGTGCCTCATCGGGGTAAAAAGTATCGAATATTGGCCCTTCGCAATAAAAATCCGCCGCTCAATAAGATCAGTAGGGACCTATTTATAATTCTCCTCTTGACGTGGAAAGGTTGTATACAATAAACCCTGGCTATTGACACTTAATCGTTTATCTTGGTTTTGTTCCGTGTTGCTTTGCTTACGAAAATAGTATTCCGCTCTTTTGTATTGTGTTTTTTGTTTTGCATATTTTAGTTTATGAAAAATGAAACGTTTTTTCATCGAACGTTAAAAGTTTTGACCTACCTTTAGATTACTAAGTCATATAGTCTATCTGGCTCACCATTAGCCCGATAGAGGCGTCATATTATCTTGATGACCACATCATGCTTTAGAATTTCGAATGGAATGCACTGCTACATACAATACATGAAGTCTTTTGGGCTTGTGACGTTTCTATTGTTCTATATTCGCGTAATTATACGATAACTTACGAGACAGTTGTTTACGCATTCGTTGATGTTAATGCGTAAACAACTGTCTCGTAAGTACAATACATGAAGTCTTTTGGGCTTGTGACGTTTCTATTGTTCTATATTCGCGTAATTATACGATAACTTACGAGACAGTTGTTTACGCATTAACATCAACGAATGCGTAAACAACTGTCTCGTAAGTACAATACATGAAGTCTTTTGGGCTTGTGACGTTTCTATTGTTCTATATTCGCGTAATTATACGATAACTTACGAGACAGTTGTTTACGCATTCACATCAACGAATACGTAAACAACTGTCTCGTAAGTTTTGTAATAAAAGTTATTCCGCATCAGCACGTAGAGGTTGAAAACCGCTCCGTAAGTTCTCACTATTATATTGTCAATTATAGCTCCGTCATAGTAAATTAAACTGTTGGACTCAAGTTTTGTCTCAATGTACAAAAAGAGTTTGTTTCACAGTTCACCACTCTGGTCGAGTGCGGGTTTGTAGTTCAAACAATAAGACGACGACTCTGTTCAACTTCTTCAACTAAACCACTTGAGCTGAGATATCTGTAACTCTGATTCTAAGATTTTCTTGTGATATTTTCTTTACTGTTTAAATATGTAATTATGAATTTCTGATGCCCACGTTTTCTTAAGTATCAAAGGCGCATTTATTTCAATACTGTAGCATTATCATGAGTTGGCATAGAAACGCCACTATAGAAATGGTAAATAGAAAACTATTGTCATTTTGCTAGTGAATAACATAACTACTATCGTTACGGTATTTCTTGACAACGTCTGTCAAATTAATGACTCATGGGACCGAATTTGTATGGCAATAGATCATAATGACATTCGCTAGCGATTTGATTTCGATAGGTTTTTTACGTATCGAGTTACGTCACTACGGATTTTAGTTCTACGAGTAACCACCAGAGGCGCTGTACAATTTTTCATACATTTATTTTACGCAGTCGCTAGCGAGTAATACTTTTGTAAACTCAAGGTAGTCCTACTGCTCCGCTACAGTTTTAGTAATGGTAGATAGAATTTTCTATCTTATAGGTATATGAACAACTATAGCCATATTGTCGTTAATCAATTACTGTACCTCGTAGAACGAGAGGAGTTTTAGGCTATTGTCCACCGCGCTGGCCAACTGACAATTGGTAGAGTTCACATACCATTAAAAACTTTTTTAAGAAACCTCAGGCGTGCACGATCCCTTGTGCATGTCTTGGATTCGAACCTCGAACCCCCGACTAAGAGACTAACTTTATAATCACTGGATTGCTAACGCGAATGCAAAACTTTCTCAATCAATAGAGGTAACTCATAGATTTTACATGATTACTTACATTTCTAAAATTAAAAATACATTTTTAATCCTTTAAAACTGCGATTCGAAAAACAACGACGCAACATCTACATAACTTTTTATATGAATAATGTTCAGTACAAAAAGCTTAACTTGAAACTCATCAAACGAGTTGGATGCTCCGACTGGTGTGCAGGCTTTGGAGCAGAAAAACTTATGAATAAAAAATGAATTCCTTGGTTTTAAAATTAGCATTACAAAGAGAGGTAATTCTCGTACCTTTGCGCTTGGGAAAGAAACGTATAAACGGGGCCTTTGTCGTTAAATGTAAGTAAAAATCAGCGTTTTGCTGAAAACAGTAAAATTCGCTGGATTTAGCACTGCTTAAATTGTTTCTATTACGGCATTTCTAAAAGAAAAGGATTTTTGTAAAGCGTGCAGCACCCGTCGTTTGAAATATTTAATTGTTTTTATATATTCATTCAGGAGACGTTCAATATAGATTTGCCTAAGTAAGTATAAATTTTGCTTAAAGGCACAATATTACCAAATGTCGAGAGAAGAAAGTATTTTACCCGACTTTGGAAGGTAATGTTTTTCGAGTGTATGTTTATGTCTCATTCTTTGGCACGCCCTCAATCCAAATGGCTCCACGGATTTTAACATATTAGGGATCGTTGGACTCGTTAAAATTGTGAGAGTAATATAGGCTATATTTGGAACAGTCCGGTTTTTTTGTTATTTAATGTTGTTGATTGAATACTTAACACAACTAAGCACGTGGTTACATTCGGAACTGGGCTTTTATTTAAGATGATAGCATAGTTAAACGTACTAATTATAGTTCCACGAAAAAATGTATCATCGCAATTTTGTATACAAGTTCGAATCTCAATATATTGTAACTTTTATACAAAATACTATTACCACATTTATTAACGACTTCTGTGTGATAGAATCTTTTTTACTTCTTGTATAAGTTCATTCCACATTTTGCGAAATTGAACTTAAAAATAACAGTACCATCACGACTCCCGTTAATATACATAGAACTAGATCATATTGATTTTCACACGAATCAAACAGTTACACGGGTCACTTACTATTTACTATAAAGCCATAGAAACCACGATTGGATATCTGAGAGATATTATCATGATAGCCACTGAGTGCTTCGGAATTAATTCCAGTAATACCATCGCTGCTGTCATTATGCTGAGTGCCGGCATTAAGGTGATATCCGGAAATCGTGATATTTATAATTAATTATTTATTATTGCTTTCATGTAATTTCATTGTAAATTGTTGCTTCAATTGTTCTTGCGTTTCGGGAGAGTGTGAATGTCGGCTAATTTATATATGAGGCGACCATAGGTTTGGTAATCTGTGATCGGCTTCAGGCAGAACCACCGTTCATATTGGTTCGAGTTGATAACAGATGTCCATGGCCGGAAAAAACTACTATCAGCAGGAATTTATGTTCGCTTTCTATTTAAATTTTCTTATTACTTTATAATATCAGCTTCGTTTCATAGTGATATACATACATATGTGATAAACTTATGTTTGTTAGAATAAATCGAGTCATAACAGTCATAGAATAAATCGAGTAATCAGATGCTTTCCTGGCATAATGAAACAGCGTGTACGATATAATAATATCACTATTGATAATTTTAATATGAAAAGCTTAATATAGCGGTACTTAATATAGCGTAGACTTTTAAACTCAATTTATTTCGTTTGACGCAACCCTACATGTATATTGTTTTAGTTTTTGTTACAGAATACTAAAATTTATGTTGAAAATATATTTTACAACGGACCATATTGCAACTTTAATGATAACACTCTGCGCCGATTGCAACCGAAATAAATATTCGTGATTGCAGTAAGTGGTAAGCTCGTTTAACAGGTGACAAGCTTAAAATAGCACTGCAATTTTATTTCGTGTGTCGATTATATTTATAAGTGCTTTTTTATAATATACGAGTAGCAGACGAGCATGCATTCCAACTGATAGAAAGTGGCTACTGCCGCCCATTGACATCGGTAATCAACCCCAGATAGGATAAGATATTCCTACCTGAGGCCGACCACAGATGCGCCGCTGCCTCTGAGGAAAGCCTCGAAAAGGTATATCTCCGTGAGCTTTCTATGACTACCTCGTATATCGTTTAGATAATGAGTTAGATATGATGTTCCCTGGGTCTGAATATTTGTATCCATAATATTATGAACCTATGACCTTTAAATGAAATAATACGATTATTTAAAATTAATACACATAATTATTATTTCAATTGAATGTACCTTATGGTTTAAAAAGTTTACTGAAGATTTCGAAGACTGCTCTAAAATATCCATAAAATAGGAACAAGCGCCGTAAACGCAATGCTTTAAATATCAATTACAACTCGTGACAATAATAAATTTATTGCAATGACTGGGCAAATACCCAGTTATTGCAATAAATTATTAATTATACACTATTTAGCAAACAGGAAATCAATTACTCCAACATATCTATTCACTTCGCATAAATCGTAAACTTTTCTTTGCAGTTTCAATTTTCTATTTTAGCCTTTTGTAATACTTTAACGACATCGCACGGCGGCGCGACTGAAATAAATTCTCAGCGTAAGGTAATTGTAATAAGTGCTCGCATTAAACGGGTTTATGTACTGTCGCCTATAAAAGTGTTCTATCCGTTTTGTCGTTTGTATTCCGTGGCAATGATTGTTTTCTAACATATAAAACATGTAGTTATATTCATTTATGTCCAAAAAACGCTGCTATATAATGTGGCTGTAAAAAAACTCTAAACTTAAAGTAATTGTAAAGTAAAAATAAAAGATATCCTTTATATTACTTTTGTTAATATCGTAGTGGAAAATATTAAAATTTAAATAAAATTTATATGTAAAATACATTAAATTATTATTTTTAGTGGTTAGAAATTCAATCTTTCGATCTGGGGGTTTGAACTTCGGATCCCATGGCTTAAACTTATATTAATTATCATTTGCTTTCCAGTGAACACTAAGAAAACCGGTAAGTCTTATTATAGGTGATCTGTGCCCAACAGTGGAATAGTAAAGATATTTAACATCTTTAGTTACAAAACTTACGATAGGGTAATGAGCGTTTCAAAAACATTTTGTCGCGTGCTTTTTAAAGCTTTCCGAATGAAATCCGTTAAGTTTTACTTCGAGTTTCCTCACGGTTGAAATATTTTATGAGGATTTAATTTATCTAATCCTTTTCCTTGCATAGTAAATAGTTAAATCTAAGAAAAAAAACGATTGTTACTTCTTGTATGAATAAATTATTGTTTGTATTATATCGTTGTAATGATACAGGTAAATTGTTTTGTACTCTATGATTTTAGACTAATACTAGCTGACTCGGCAAACGTAGTGTTCCATGCAAATAAAAAAATGTTAAGGGTGAACAACCCGTATCACTTAGGGGTATGAAAAATAGATAGTAGCCGATTCTCAGACCGATACTGAATATGCATATAAAATTTGGTGAAAATCGGTAAAGCCGTTTCGGAGGAGTACGGTAACTAACATTGTGACACGAGAATTTTATATATAAGATTATCGTAGCATCAAGGCATTTTAATTTGTTACGGATACTCACGATACGCGGTTTCAATATCCTTAGTGCCGATATTTCGACCCAGTTGCATGAATCGTGGTCACGGCAAAACTGCGGAAGTAGGGAGACACGTTGTCAAGCACTAATAGTAGATTCATCAATCTACCCTTCGTTTCCGTTTTTTGTCACTCCAAACACCCAATAAATATATACGGACAAAAGTGCAAGTAAAATTGCAGTATAATACGAAGAGGTGCCGATATTGTTTAAAAAAAGGAAACTGATCTTAACGGAAAAGAACACAACAAAATGACTATTACGTGCATATTGTATTTCTTTCCATGCATAATATGGATTTTTATGACTTGATTATTATATTCCATTTGAGACGTGTGTAAATGATTTAACAGTTAAGAAATAATTTCAACTATTTCATTTAGAATTTTCTTAATGGGTTTCCTTCTTAACTTCACAATGTCGGGAATGTCACCATACCATGACACACTAATGAGTGTTGGAAAAAATATCGCGTGACTTCCAAAGGAAATTTGAATTAAAATCCCTCTACGTTTTTTCTTTTTGCACCTGCTAGTTAAGCCTTATTACTGAAGCTTTTAATTAATACTAGCCTTTACCTGCAACTTTTCCTGAGTGTTCAGTATCAAGGTAGCATTTAATAGGATAGGCGTTTTAATTAATGTTATGGATGCGTCATTTAAATTAATTTAAATTGAGTTGTAGGTTTATATCTTAAATAGTTTAATTTATATTAAAAGGTTTAATTACGTATTTAATTATCAATTAATTAATGTGTATTATAAAGAACATACTAAAGTTTGATGTACACATAATAATATACTATACCATTTTAGTCTAAATATAATTTTAATAAAGCACCAAAATATTTGTAATTAAAAATATAATAATACTAGTTTTTGCCCGCGGCTTCGCCCGCGTTAATTAATATAACATTCTAACATACATAAAACTGAAAATTCGTACCTTCAACTTTACTAAAGATCATCACTTGATCAAATGCATAGTTTACGATTCAATCCTTACTAATATCGATTAAAATAATCGATGTTTTGGGTCCAAAAGATCGATTCTCCGATTAATCGATCTTAGATCGCCATCCCTAGTTCAGTGGGATTTCCGGGATAAAAACTAGGTATCCTATGTCCTTTCTCGGGTCTCAGACTATCTTTGTCCAAAATTTCATTAAAATCGGTTCAGTGGTTTCGGCGTGAAGAAGAGACAACTAGACAGACAGACAGAGTTACTTTCGAATTTATAATATTAGTAAGGATAAGGATTATGAAACTTTTATATTTCAATACTACATTGACCAGACAACTGATATCTTAATCCATAATATCAATTGGTTTTGGTATTACAATATCCAATAAACAAACCCGTAAAGGCTTATCGCGTATCACCAGATGATTTTATCCCAATAAAAAAGATCAGTCTGATTCGAAACAAAGAGTATTTGCGAATCTTATCCCGAGGGAATTGCGTTTCTCGGTGAGCTCTCGAACTATGCATAGAGTTACATTTCGTTACTGTGTCAGCATAAAAGTAGATAGAAAAGCATCACATACAAAAGAGGGTATATGTCCTTTCGCATAATCTTGAAAATGTTATCGCCTCACACAAAATTGAGTCCTTTAGAGGGAAATAACTTGGGGACTACAATGAGACCATGAAGCGAAAGCTTTTCTCCCCGGGGGAAATAATAGAGCTCTTTTAGTCACATTTCGGCATAATTTTTCAAAGGATTGTCCTTTTGACGGTTCACAATGCTATTTCGGTTCACGTCTCGCTTGTCATTTATTGAAATGAAAACGAGTAATTCTCGTATTATCTGGTATAATTGCATGGAACTGTTTATTTATATAGATGTTCGATTGATAATACTCGTACGTATGATTAATACATGACTCAGATGACAAGATTGATAAAGGTGGTTTTATTAAATAAATCTACAGTTTAACAGCAGAAACTCGTAGAGAAAAATTAAAGTGTTCACGTACTGTGCTTTTAATTGCATTTGGTACGTATTACATTACTCATTAACAGTCTATTATTATGTATAGTAAAACATAAAATAATAGTAATTAAAACTTAATAATTAAAGTATATTTTAGTTGTTCTAAACAAACACTGTCATATTACGGATTATTAATTACGCATTTTCTACGATAAATAAATAAAACTTTTCAATACACCGCTCCATATGAATACACGCCGCGTTCGCAAATCGTACAAAGAGCTTGAGCCGATCACAAAAAGCGGTGGCAACGGAATTTCTCATTACTGCTCACGAAGATCCCCAGCGTCACGATGAGGGATATCACTTTAAAGCTCCCCTCTGTGTCGTTTTGTATGATTCATCCACACATTGCACCTTTACAATCAAAGGCCCTTTACACAAAATTACCTATTTGTGGGAACTGAATTTTAGTTTACAAAAAGTTGCATTTCTCTAGAACTTAGTTTTTAATAGAAGGGTGTGGATACCGGCCTACTTACATGAGATCAGACTGTCTTAGTCTTCAGGAGTAGCAACGCATCTACGTTCATCTTCACTCTATATGGAGTTGGTTACAGACATTCATTAGTCAGGTCAGGTCAAATAATAACTAGTTACCATCAGGTGCTAATTTACTCATTCAATCATATAACAAAAAAAACAAAGGTACTGGATTGTAATTTCTCATTACTGCTCACGAAGATCCCCAGCGTCACGATGAGGGATATCACTTTAAAGCTCCCCTCTGTGTCGTTTTGCATGATTCATCCACACATTTTACCATCCACACTTTACAATCAAAGGCCCTTCACACAAAATTACCTATTTGTGGGAACTGAATTTTAGTTTACAAAAAGTTACATTTCTCTGTAACTTAGTTTCGTTTGGTATGAAATAAAAGTAGTTTTTTAAAGGTAGGAACGAGGGTGGAACCATCCACCGGACGGTACTACCGCCATACTTAATTCTAACGTAAAGCTGATTTAGTGTTTTAACAGAAGGGTGTCGATACGGACTTATTTGCATATGAGGCTAAGAGACTATCTTAGTCCTTAGTACTACAAACGTAGAATCCTTTGTGGTTCGACTTCGGCTGCACCACCGCTACACCTATTTCTGCTTCATAACAGCAGTGTTAAACATATGCTGTGTTCTGGTTTGAAGGGTTAGGGAGACATGATTTTCCGAGGCGTTCCAGCTTAGCCCTCAGTGGTAGCGGCACATCTATGGCCGACCTCATCCGATCTGGGGTTGATTACAGATGTCTATGGGCGGCAGTAGCCACTTACATCAGGTGGACTACATGATCGTCTGCTACTCCTATATTATTACAAAAGAAAAAAATATTGCGTTAAGTAACCTTAAGTTAATAGTGATGTAAGTGATTCACGTCATAATGAGGGAATGTCATATAAATGCTCCCCTTTGTTATTTCTATGGCATGTGTATGGAACATATTCACAATGCCTGCTATAAACACTACGCTGTGAAGGTATTTTTTAATTTTATACAGACATTATGTTTCTGTGTAAGAGTCTTTTAAAATAGCGGTAAATTAGAGGGAAGGTTTTAGGCTCGTTTACCATTATAATTGTGTATACCTGCCATGTCAATGAAAAAAAGTGGCATGAATCGAGACAGGCACCACCGAAATTTGTAAGTTATGTGCTACATCATTTTTTTTGTAAATTTGGTAAAATTTTAATACACATTACTGCTTGCTACACGTATCAATATTGTAAAAATCATTAAATCATACAAATACTGCAGTAATTACAATACATGTATAGTGTAGATATATATTACACATGTTTGCTTTCGTATCACATATGTTACATACACAATGTATTGGATTTCCGCTGCTACACTCAAGCTGGCTCTCTAAGGTTTAAGGGTTTAACTAAAAGCTTACGACGCATGACTACTTGAGTGCAGATTAAGGTTAATACATATTGTGTTATACGAACGTGAACGTAATCATTATAATTGTTTCGCATATTCATTTTTAATTATTACTGATTTTTGGAATCACTTGTACAATATTACAAATACTTTCTTTGCCTTGGATGTACTTATCAATAAAAATACACAAAAAAGAGACTGATCAGATTTTTAAGTTAATTATTTACATATTAGCTTGGCTGGAGATCAAACTCGGGACCCTCTACGTATCCGGCCGATATATTAGATGACTCCATTAAGTATATTCATCAATAATCCCATTTACGAACTAATTAATACCAATTGTTTGATATGTTCCAGGATTTTGGACTTATCAATCTGTTTTTGTAACTGCCTTTACGTGTCTACAGTAATTTACAAGGAAAATATTTGACTCTTAAACCAACCATCAAAAAGGGAAAAGACAATAAAAAACATCATTATTCTTTTTAATTTCAATCCAGTCCAGAACGAACTCAATTAATACCTAAACGCAATCGACATAATTACAGGAAAGCGTTTGGAGAAGGGTCGTTCGCTTTAATTAAGACGAGAAAACACGGATTCCTTGCTAGCTGCAATAATGTACGGAGATGCCGGCGCTCCCACTAATTAATCTGATTGCGTAGTTTTTAAGCTGTTTAAGTATTATACGCGTTTTCCTCTCTTTTCTTATGAAATTATTTCTTCAAAGGATTTTTTTTAGTAAATGATTAAATATTGACTATTTTATGAACCCAATACAGAATACGCATAAGCGGTGATGAACGTGTATAATAGTTAACTGACAACAGAATGAAATCTTCGAGGTTTACAAGTACCTTTATCACATTTTTCATTTTTTTTTCAATAAAATTTAAAGGTTGCAAATTATGTTGTTTTATTTTGTGTATTATAGCTTATGAAGGTTCAAGATACGTAGATAAGATAAGCTGGTGCATTATAAGAAAAGAGTTCACCACCGGACATATACATATACGGCGTTCATACGGATCGCACTGTTCCTGTCTAAAAATAATTCTAAGGTAAATTACCGTCTCTTAAATTGCTTCTGTGATTCAGAGTCATAATTTAGATAAATAACAAAATAACGTGATAATAATAATCCTACTGTTAGCTACATTTTCTTATACAAACGTAAAGAAAAGATGATCACTTAGATGTTGCTTATGAAAATGATTTGCACAAGCTATTTCTGTAAGCCTTTGAACTTTCAACTGAATTCGCGCTTGCTAGTTTTATGAGCAATTTCATCAAATACTTAAGTATTCTCAAAGCTAGATTTTTACAAACTGCATGAATAATGAAATAGTTAAAAAAATACAATCGTGAATGAAAACGCTATTTTTACATTTCTGTAAATTCATATTTTAACAGAGTTTTACCAAATGAATGATAATAAAAAATGTACATGAAATATATTTTTTAGAACGGTTTCGTTATTACAAATAGAAATACTTGGAGGCTTTTGCTACTAAAGTACCAAGGAATTTTAACATTTTGGGTGGATTTTAAGAGTTGATAATTGTGGCCAGTCACATAATACTTAAGTACAACATAAATATCTATTTTATTACATCATATGGACACGAAGCACAGATGAATAGAAACATAGATTAAGAAAAATGTACCAACTTACCCAGGTGTCGGTATGTGCCGTAATGCTCGTCTCTTGTCCACACGTTGTGATTTTTCTGCGCAAATCAAACAATTATATTTTACTTTTCGAGCGCGATATTTACAACTGCTTGTCGAGTTATGATGGACTATTCGCGAGTATGCAAATTTTCGAAGAATTGGCATCAAAATGATCACATCCTTATAAAACATTAATCATAACAATAATGTCACGATTCCTTGTGCGTTATCCTGCCAGAGATACAACTTTGTATCAAAGTCATACGCAGTTCTTTGATGTCAAGATCGCAACGCAAACACACGTAGAAAGCTACGTCAAACCTCAGGGGTTGTGACGCAGCAAACTCCTGACAAACGGATAGACAAACAAACAATACAGATTCCTGTTTGAGATCAGTTTACGCTGTATATAGACTAGAATTGCCGTTCACTTTGCAAACGTACCGCACGACATGTTCTTTTGTCACGGTTATAAGAATAGAGCTACGAAAAATATAGATAAGTGGTAAAATGATTAAATGTCTGTGGAATAAAGGTAACTCCTTAATTAATTTAGTAGATGTTCTTCGAAGCAATGTCTCATTTATGTATTTTAATAAATTGAAAAATAGCGGAATTGATGTAATTGAAATGTACTTATTACTATTTATTAGTAGACGGCACATCGTAATTAAACTCTTCTAAAACTATAAATGCTATTTATTTTGATTTATGAGTTAAATTTTTATTTGTAAGCGTTCAAATTGTTCTTATTCGTACTTAGTAAGATTATAGATCAATTGTCTCTTCAGTTTCTTGTTTTATTTCCATTTTATAAATATTGTTAATCATGTCTTATTAATGGTTCCTATAGAATTATTTAAAGATAGCAGTTCAAATTAGTGTTCACATTTACCACGATGCGATGGTACAAATGCAAGCGTGTTCAGAATTCCGATTATCGGATTAGACCCGCGCCCAACTTGCTGTAGACCTTTCTGCTTCTGCTTAGCTATACAGATAATTTTAAAGCTAAAAGTCTTCAAAATTCTTTTTGCGTTATTTATACAATAATTAATAAAATAATTGCAAGCCTTCAAGTAAAAAAATAAAAAAGTGCTAGGATATTTTCTGTTTTCATTTAATCCCTCATTTCTAGTCATTCATTGTAATTAAGAAAATGAATCCTATTATTATTATTTAATGAACGAAATCTGTAGATAACAGTTTAAAGTACTATTCTAGTATAAATGCAAGCGTGTTCAGAATTCCGATTACCGGATTAGACTCGCGCCCAACTCGCTGTAGACCTTTCTGCTGATGTTTAGTTAGAGGCTATTAATTAACTTAAGCTATTCTCCATAGCGCCTTAGGTCTGGCTGTAAGAGATAGTTGGCTATTTAGGTTTTAAGTTTTTTTCTTCATTTATTATTTCCAACTTCTTACTTTACCTATTATAATTTTACTATCTTATTGTCTGTTAATATGCCAGTGCAATAATAGACATAAATAACTTTACCGTTATACTATAACTTTTAAAATCTTTTTGTTTTTTTCCAGGCGTTATAAAACAAATAACACATTGGCATCGTCCTTTACATATTACTGTCCCACCGCTGGGCACAGATCTCCAGTCAGAGTGAGAGGGGTCTAGGCAACAGTCCAAGACGTTAGCCAAATGCAAATTGTAGGCTTCACACACCTTTTGTCCCTGTAGTTCCGGGACCAGGATAGGGCTACGGTGGTTACCGTACTCTTATGACAGGCAGGGGTTCCTGCCTGTCGTAAGAGGCGACTAAAAGGGGGCTTCCAGGGTAGTGGGCGGCAAGAGTGGGAGCTCAAACCACCCGGTCTGCGACCCCGGGAAGGACGACGGTATGTGTGGCCACACACCTTTGATATTTTTATACTTAGGACTCACTATCAGGCTTGTAGTTACCTACACGACATTCCTGCACCGTTTAAGCGAATAATGTCTAATACGAAGACGAGTTTTGAAAAATCTGAAATGCATGCTTGAGCCTCGGACCCCCGACTGAGAGGCTGTGTTTCTCCCACTGAGCTATCACAAATAACACCACAAATTTAACAAACATCACAACACACATAAGCATAGGATATACGTATTTACGTAAGTAGCCTACCAAACGCATAATTACGCGAAACGGAGAACCCGGTTAATAATTAACCGGCGGTTAGTAATCAGGGATCGCAGTTAAATGCCGGTGTAGCAAACAAAACAATTGGAGTAAACGGTATGTAACGAAACGATTTGTGGGTATTTTGTTTTATTCATTAACAATGAGTATTTGCTTGGTGCATGGCTTCCAACGGTCCGTGACACTACAGATTTATACGCCGCTCGGATGACCAAAGTTGTAACCTTAACGAGACAGTTCTGTTGAAATCGATTTAGCAGTTAGTGCTGCTGTGTTCTGGTTTGATGGATGGAAAGAGTGATACATTGCCGAGGCGTTCCAATACATATAGGAATCTAATCTATCCTGGGTTGATTAAAGATGTCAATGAGTGAACTGCATAGTCATTTATATTTCTATAATATAAAAAAAGAACATACAATACGTAGAATTCAAAATTATGTAATCGTGTTTCAAATTTAGCAAATCAGCTTTTATAATGTGTTTAGAACAAATGATAATATCAATTTCAGAAATATCGATAGATAGACCCTAATTTAACTTCAGGTACGAGTATGTGTTTAGTATACAAAAAATATATCAACGATATATTTTGTAAAAGGTCTGCTTATCTCTAAAATAAATCTCTTCCAGTAGGCCCGAATAGAGAAAACATATTGTAAATCAAATTTAAACGAGCGCCTATATCAGATATGAAACTATTTTGTTGGACAATAGGCCAATGTTGAACAATATGTTTGCTAAGAAATATTTTTGTTATTATTCTTACTTCGTAAACTGGCTTGTTCAATGTACATATTATTCAAATTATGGTTCCATTTTCATAGTTTTGTTTATACCATCCAATATAATAAGAGCGTAAGTATATTATTTCTTTATTACCGTTTAGTTATTGTTTATAGTAGTAGGTTTAGAAATAGTAGAAATGTAAACAGTTTTGGGCACAATAATTAATAATTGTTGTAATAAACTTCGTAGGAATCAATTATTTCAGGTTATTCAAATACTTGTAGCAAAAAATGTATACAATTCTAACTTTATAAATGCCGTATTTGCGACCTTCAATATGAAGTCTCAAAGAAGGATTTTTACAAATTAGTAATCTTGGTCTTTCTTCGGGTTAAGATCTGACTATCAAAAAATAAAAAGGAGAAACGCGGTATGGTACTTGCCTTTTGTAAAATATCTATTTGATTAACCTAGAGAACCATTCCCGATACAGTAAATAAGCAAAGTAATGAAACGGGAAATCATATTAAAAATATAGAAATACCTCTACAAACACTCTACTGACAAATCAATTATTTACGTTTAAAAATATTATTCTGCATTAAAAGTAAAATTAATTAGGGCAAGTCATAATAATATCCAGCACAGCGTAAATACAATGAATAATCAGCGAGCAGTGGCCCCTAGGGGGCAGTTCCAGTTAATTAATCGCTCAACTAGCGACTCCCGCTGCCCGCGAGGACCGCATCGCCGTCGTGAAAAATTAATACAGCTTCCTTTACTAAATAAGCACTAATAGGTTAAGTTCTTGACTCGAATGGCTTAACTGGTCATTAAATCGTTGTGAAGTGTAAAACGCTGACGCTTTAAGGATAACATTTTAAGCTGTTATTATTTATGGTATTGTTCACATGAAGAAATACGTTGCGGTGTTTGGCATCAAATAAAGAGGATATAAACATTCACCAGGATTTTTAGTTCCTTCATCTTTGCTTTTAAATAACAGTTTACTAATAAATATCTAAAATTGTGGCTATTTGCTTTGTATTTTTGAAATGTGGAAATAAATGATAATAATGGCGAATAATTCATTATGGATAGTAGACTTGACACTCACAAGTTTGTGTTTGTGTGAATTCTATCTTGTCATGGAGTGGTTTGAGTGTAACAGGAGGAGGATTTGTTCGTACTAGGTACTATAATGTATTAGGTCCATAGTCTGAAGGCCTTATTACACCTATGTTATCGCTTTTACAGAATTATGTACCTAAATATATTTTTATATGAATTACATAAATAAGTATAGAATTGATTTATACTGAGATCCACTTTGTTACAAAAATTAAATGAACAATTTTTGCCAAGAAAATAGGTTTAATGTAATAATATCTCACGATAAAAGAAAGCCCTGGAATCCAGATTGACATATCGCTTCCTTTTGCGAAAGTGTGACATTGTTCCCACGTATAAGAGTAACATTTTTCGTAAAGAGCGAGGGTCCAATGAGTTATGCTGGGCACATAGCGCGAACGATCACCGGCGCCTCGGTGCATACGAGATGAGTGCAAATTGATGGAATACAAATGCCCCGAGAAACCTCTACGGGCGATAGCTCCACACTCCGGATGTGTGATCCACGTATTATTCCTGCAAGCCTACTACTATACATACAAGATGTTTTTAGGACTATAAAATATTTTTTCAAGATTAATGGGTTTATTCGTTTGTATTTTAATTTTACATATACATATGATTTGTACGATTTTCTCAATTCAACGTTTCTAGTGGTAAGAGAAAACACATACACGATACAACGTCGCATCGAGACTTTGTGGCACCTTGTAACGAGATGACGCTGCATCGTGATCTTCGTATTCGTGTCTTCTTTTTACTATTTGCAAGAAATATGGAGATATGGGCCGCTTTAGGCCTGTTTTCCTCTTTATTTTAAGGAGATGCTTTGAAGTCTACAACTCATATCACGAAAAACAGGACACAGTGCTGTAATACTATTGCGGGTCTTGTAAATCCACGACACTGTGTCGCGTGTTTGTGTTTTAGCCCTAAAAATGAAAAAATATGCACTATATTTAGTAAATGTAACGATATCTCCAACTTGGTTATAACTTGGTTTGTTTTTGCCTTCAAAATCCTAAGCCTACAAATAAAAATTAGGTAGTTAACGTCTTTGTATTAGCATAGTATGCTAAATTTATTATTGTTTCTTTGGGCTTCAAGAAAGTAATAACAAATCTGTACTATCACATAAATATTCACGTTTGAAAGTATTAACTCAAAAACATTTTGATTTGATTTGAATACTTTGTAGTATTTCTTACGTCTACTTTAATTTAAACTTGTTGCATTCTATTTATTTACTTTTAAGCAAAGAATATAATATTAGTCTGAATTCTTAATAATTCCAACTTTAGTTTGAGTTTGCTATTAAAATATGTAAATAACTACAGATATATACTCTAAAACAATATATCGTTTTCAATTTATAATTCAATATAAACTACGATACCTAGTCGACATTGTTTTAAACCGTTATTCTTAAATAACAGTTATAAACAAATCAACGATATTGTACCCCATTATAATAAAACAAATGTTAAGCTAGTCCATAACTCCCGACCAATTAGGGGGATTCGTTACATTCTTGAGCGGTTTCAGTACAAATTAACCACAAGCGTACCGTCATTGGTTTTCTAGTCACGAACCGACTGAATTTAGATGAGAGTATCAATGTGTATGGTCAGATGATCCCGAGTGCTTACGCAGCCTAAAGTTCTCAAATTGAATTGGTCGGTTCTAAGAACGGATTTTCTTAGAGTAACGAATCGGCCATGAGCCATGTATTTACACAAGTAGAAACCTAAATGATTACTAGGAGATTTTTATTGAATTATTTATTGGAGAATTTCATAAGATTGAGTTGGTTCTGTTAAGAGATATAATATTTACCGTTTCAACATTAATGTAATGGATTTTTCGTTTCGTTTTGACTATGATATAAACGGATTATTTATTACAGATATATTTAATAAACTTATGCGATTATCTTAACTGAACAGTGTTTTTTATTAAGAGTGTCAAGGCTGCTGTGTTCCAGCTAAGGCAAAGACACTTACACGAGACATTCCGACTAAGTTCTCAGCAGCGGCAATTTCAAGGAGTAGGCTGACCTACAGTAGGAGCCAATCTTATCTAGAGATAATATATGTCCACAGGAGGCAGTACTACCACTTAGATGTAGGGACTATTTACCTATGTTATTTTTCATGTATTTAAATGAAATGTAAATACATAAATAGCAAGCGGAAGAATTTAAGATAAGTAGGTCAATGCAAAATATGTAACTAACGCTTCTTATGTTATCGGCTAGATAGGATTTCATTTTTTTAATTTGATAGACATATTAGAAATTGACTATCACTGTAGGGCAACGGAATACATCGTGAGAAAAACGTATATGTCTTTAAAAAACCTTGAAGGTGTATTTATATTCGTAATTGGACAGTGTGTAACAAGACCCTTCTTCCTCAAAATAATAATAAGATCACGAAGTTTTCTAGCCAATATCCAACGCCAAAATAAAAAAAAAAACTTTGATTCAAATCGGTAAAGGAGATGTTTCATTTTCGGCCATCTTATGTACACTATATCTAAAAAACACGAATAATTCGTATAATTGAAGAAAAATACACATATATTTTGATAACCTAAAGTATTCCTGTTAAAAAATATTTATAATAAGCATTCCTCATTGAAATATTAAATATGGCGGAATACTGTCAATGTCAAATTTCAAAACTGTCGTTGTCGGTCAGGGAACCTATGTGTACTCCACACATAGGTTACTATACTCTTTGGATGTCGGTAATTCTTTATTTCGCTGTTTTTGTCGTAAAGTTATTGTTACCTTAGTACTTTACAACCTGACTTTTGTTTTGGGTATCCCGTCATTATTTCTGAATTTAATTAATTATTTATAATAATTATAACAAAACCACCTTTTAAATAGTATCTAGTTTTATAGATGTAAGTGACATGTCAAATTAAAGAAGAAGAAGTTGTCAATTTGATATGTGTATAAGTGGATATATATACATATCATATAATAGTGGAATCCAATGTAAACGTTGAATAAATATGTACTGATGAGAAGATTCCATTTCAATCTTGAATATGTTTTTGCTCTGTGCTGCTTACGATTTTGGACTGATTCTACCTTACTTGTTTACCCAGCTTATGTTTTATGGACTCTTGTGATTTTCGTGCGATCGCTGTGGATTGTGTTGACAAGGATTCAATGTCATCAGGTAAAATATACATCAGTTAGTTGTATTAATCGTGAAATAATCGTTAATAATTTTAACCTAGAGAAGCTAATCTTTTTACATTTCTCTTTTTTAGATAATTACAATGGCAAGACAAGGACATTCTTGGGATAACAAAATAATCAGTTATTATTGCAACTGCATCGCCGGGTAACGAACCGTAATCGTAGGTAGCTGCGCTCACATTATGACCATTGTTTGATGTTTGGGCTGAGCTCGTCACAGGATATTACAGAACCTGCTACATGATTGGATGAAAATATTGATAAGGGAAGATATTGAAAATGAATAAATAATGTATCTAAGTGTATAAATAAATTATTATCTAAATGTGTACTTAAAGTTGTTTTATTTACACACTTAACTAAAATAAATTGGTATAGAAGTACATATTTTGGTATGTTTGTTTTAAGTCAAGATTTATGAAAGTAAATATAATTAATATTTATCAAATATAGGTATTGTTTCTCAATACATACAATACAATATTTATATATCTACGCTCATTCGCGTAAAAAATATATTAAAAAGTATATAATGTACATAGTAAGTTAAAATAGAATGACAGATGACATTATTACGGTAATCACTACCGCCATGATGTTTTTCGACTGTTGTGTTGCAAGTTTAAGTGTAAATTATTGTTTTTAAACAATTAAACGAACATGATTTCAAGAAAATGAACCCCTACGAATTGTTCTTTGCATGTTTTCTCAGTTTTTAGTATAGTGTACAAAAGGTGGCCGGGAGCCCATACATTTTGAAACATCTCCTTTGAAATATAATTGTCATAATAATAATTGATAAATTTCATAATTCTGGGAGAAAACTAACGATAACGGGAGGGTCTGAACGGGGAGCATATTTTATCAGTTTTGGCGGATAAAAGCTATCAACGACACCTGAGACTTATTTTACGCCCCGCGTGCCAATATCCCTATTTCCTACCTACGAATACCTGGGGACTGTAATTCAGGAGATAAATCTTATAAGTCATGTACAGGCCGCTTCTGAAATCTTAGTTATTTCAAGAGTTTGCTAAGAAATATAACAATTTGGGTGGTATGAGAAGTTGGTGATAATTTTAATTAATTTTAATTAATACGTTGAAATGGTCTATGTCTTATGAGAACTACATTTAACGTAAGATTTTGATCAAGTAAAATATGTTAAAGACACAGGTTGATGTAAATATTTAAATTACATAGTTCTCATCATCATTATTAATATAGCCACTTTGGGTCACGAAATGATTAAGGCAATAGGCTTAATCCACCAGGCTTTATTATTACGAATGATAGACTTCAAATATCTTTAAAACATTTAAGAGAACTTTCAAGCATGTATATTTATTTCTTTATGATTTTCAAACTTATGTGTAACACGAACATAAGTTTGGAAGGCCTCGGATTCGAACTTTGGACACTCAGTCTAGGAAATCAAAATACATACCTTTACAGAGTATAAAAAGTTATTTTACTTAATAGATGAGTATTGTCGTCAAAGTTTTGAAATATAACGTTTTGCTATTTTCCGTGAACAAGCAACATCCGAATAATATTTACGTACTTGACACTCACGGGCGTGATGTTTGCTTCAACGTAGTGTTATCCACGTAACACGTAGATCTGGCGGATGTGGCGCTATCGCCTAGAGAGGTTTCTCGGGACATTTGTATTCCATCAATTTGCACACATCTCGCATGCACCGAGGCGCCGGTGATCGTTCGCATTACATGTGCCTGGCATACTTTATTGCATCCCTTTGGTCTACACGAAAATGTTAGTCTTATACACGAATAATGTCTCCATACATTGGGTGTTGTGTAATATGGGCGAGTAAACTGTGATAGAACTCATGATATTATGGAACTATTAATATAGGTTGGCGGTAGTTTATACTCTGCCTAAATCATCCATAGCAGTGATAACCTAGTGTCGATCGAGGGGTCCGAGGTTGAAATCCAAGGCATGCACCTCTGATTTTTCAAAGCTATGTGCGTATTAGAAATTAATTATCACTTGCTAAACGATGAAGGAAAACATCGTGAGGAAATCTGCTTACCTGAGAGATTTATAAAAAAAATATTCAAAGGTATGTGATGTAAAGTATGGCCTTATCCTTCTGATTATGAGAGGAGACCCGGGCCCAGTAGTGGGACAATAATGGGTTGATGATGATGATGATGATAAACCATGCATTAAAAAACCTTATAGCTACTACAAGCTGTAAGGTCTTTTGTAATAAAATTGAAGACTTTCTACCGAAACGCAAAAATTTCTTCAAACTAACTCATTACCTGTCAAGTGATGTAACTACTATTAATGTGTTCTGTCTTGATGTATAGTGTTACTGTGCGGTAGAGATAGTAATATGAATTGCTTCAAAATAATCCTCAATGACAGCAATGTATCTATGATCGACGTTAAGTAGCCGTGAGCAATGGAAATTGATATATATTGGAAGATCTGATATATAAAATTACATAAAAAGTTAAACTTATTCGCTTATTTCTCTTGTAAATTTCCAGCAGCCCAGTGTAGTGTAATTTATTGTCATTGTTTATTCTATCGTATTGAAATATGTTCCAATAAAGTCCGCAACATCGATGTCACAAGGCTTACGATGTAGCGCAATAAAACCCGTAGAGGCCTAGGGGGCCTACTACTTTGTAGCAGCTGCTACAAAGTAGTAGTACAAACTAATTCCGCCAGTTGAAATTCCAGCAGAACTTTTTGGGGACGTTAAATTAGATCGGCGACGCGCGTGACCTGCTTTGTGATGTCCACTGTGCCACACGGGTATTTGCTTCGCTATTTACTTTTCAAACAACTTTGGCTCTTTCATACTTTCGGAGGAAAGGAAGGACGCCCGACAAATGCGGGCTCGGATTTTAATTTAAGCAGCTCGGTGCCGAAAATTCCCTAACGTATCTACGTTCATTACCAGCTCTTTAATAGAAAAAGATAAGAGCTCTAGGACGGCGGAAGCCTTAAAATGAAAAGGTTGCTTTACTAATTATTATAATTAAAATAATATTCTTTGCTCATTTACGTGGAGGCCCTTTCTGGCTCCTTACATCCTTAATGTTTATAAAATGTCAGGCAGCAACAGCAAGACAAGAATGAATCTAACGAAATAGTTGCCGGTGTGAATTAAGCTTTAAATAAAAGTATCATATTAAGTGAATCATATTGACTAAGATCTTGTTTATAAAAAATTTAAAAAAAAAAATTATACATACTGATATAACTAATATGACAAGAATATATAAACCATTTATGCCATGTAAGTAGTCAACTTTAGTAATCTTAAAATATAACGAAATAAAAAATGTAGTTTTATAAATGAATAATCCAATACATAATTTGTCTAATTTAATAAAAGAAAGCTGTATTAATTTTTCACGACGACGATGCGGTCCTCCCGGGTAAAGAGAGTCGCTAGTTGGGCGATTAATTAACTCGGACTGCCCCCTAGGGGCCACTGCTCACTGATTATTCATTTTATTTGTGTATTCTTGCAAAGTGTTATATAGAAATTGCTAAATTAATTTTCATGTTTGCATTACCCTATTACTAAGTCTACATTGTCTATCCGTGTGTCCGTTAGTCCATCTGTCACAGGCTTCTATCTCTTGAACCGATATAGATAGATACTTGATTTTTTACAGAGTGCACATTACTATGGCGGCTATAATAAAAAGGTATTGAAAAATAATATAAGTTTAAAACAAAGACGGGTCCCCATACAAATTACAGGTACATACAGGTATTATTTTTCTCGACGGCGATGCGGTCTTCCCAGGTAAAGAGAGTCGCTAGTTGGGCGATTAATTAACTCGGACTGCCCCCTAGGGGCTACTACTCGCTGTTTATACATTCTATTTTGTATATATTCTTGCAAAATTACAATATAGACACTGTTAGATTATTTTCGTAAGTATTAGCGTTTGTTACGACTCCATTGTTGATTAATATTCTACATTTGTATATTTTTGAATGTGATCTGTATTACCAAAGAGC
This sequence comes from Epargyreus clarus, assembly GCF_041222505.1. Taxonomy (NCBI): domain Eukaryota; kingdom Metazoa; phylum Arthropoda; class Insecta; order Lepidoptera; family Hesperiidae; genus Epargyreus; species Epargyreus clarus. Next base: position 7,839,981 of record NW_027332211.1, read on the forward strand.
ATTTCAATGATATTCGTGTTTATTATGTATATCGTTGTGTAAAACATGTGTAATTTCAAATTACATCTCCATTGACAGTTGAGAAGTCATTCTTTCGTAGAAGGCGATTAGAGAAATTTAAGCCTTTTCATTCTGTACCTATAAGTTATTGTTAAAATATACTTAAATATCATAAGATAATTAAAAGCAACATGGTTTGTATATTTTATATATACATTAACATTGAAGTATCCTAGAAAGGGCCCTAAGTGTACCCTAAGCCTTAATAAAGCTGTCATACATATGATAAACAGTACTGAAGATTAATTCCCTGTTACGTAATTATATTAGGAGTAACAGCCGTGTAAGATGCCTCTTAATACAAGTCTGAGATTCTGCCTCAAAGCTTAGATACAAGACGTCTTTGTAACGCCGTACATGGAATCACTTTGAGCCTGTAAACTCTAAACTTAAGTATAAATTAGAACACTTCAGTTACAAGATATAAGGGTTAAAGGAGCTATGGCTGAAGAATTTGTTTTCATAAAAGACATTTGTTACTTTAGGAATGCCTGTATTTTTTTTATAATATAGGTATAGCAGACGAGCATGCAGTCCACCTGATGGTAAGTGGCTACTGCCGCCCATTAACATCTGTAATCAACCCAAGATAGGATTAGATATTCCCACCTGAGGTCGGCCTCAGATGCGCCACCACCCCTGAGGACCAAGCTGGAACGCCTCGGAAAAGCCTGTCTCCCCTACCCCACCCTTCAAACCGGAACACAGCAGCGCCCAACACTGCTGCTATTAGGCAGAAATAGGTGTGGCGCTGGTGCCGCCGGAGTCGAACCACAAATGGATCTACCACCTTCAAATGTTAATTGTATTAATTGTTTATTAAAATTAACATTAATTACATTGAAAAACGAAATGTATCTTTATATTTTATAATCAAAAATGTAGAAATTAAGGTTCAAATAAAATAAAAACTCATTACGAATAAGTTATTGAGATCCCACATATCGATTATTAATTTAATGTTAAAAAATATTTGTCTTTGTATATTTTATACCTATATTGGAGTTATTTCAGTGCGATTATGATTAGTAAAATATTAATTGGCTGCAATTTTACCAAAATCATATTCATAAATAAATATTAAAATACAAATACCCTCAATAAAAAACACAAAACGTTCTAAAAATGTATCCAATAAATAAAATGAAAAACCCTATTAAATTTAAATTTTTCCTCTAAATTGTTTTGCACGCCTGCATTTAACTCCGTTCTTGACTACAGTCGGGTAATTATTGGTTTCGAACCCCTGCTTACCGCATAATTATATTAAACCTACTGCAGAATTAATGATTAGATTAACTGAGAAACCATTTTATTTTATTATATTAACTTATATAATCTTCGAATTTATGACCCGGATTTGTTATGAAATTGGAATAGCAAATGTCTTATAAAAAGCGATTATATCCAAATACATCACTGCTGGTGACGATTAAAGTAAGAGTTATATTATTTTAATAAAAAATAAGTTTTATTTTGTTTTATTTATGATTCAGGAGTAGCAGACAAGCTTGCAGTCCACCTGATGGTAAGTTGTTACTGCCGCCCATGGACATATTCAATTAAGCCCAGATAGGATTAGATATTCCTACATGAGGTCGGTCACAGATGCGCCGCTACTCCTGCCGACTAAGCTGGAACGCTTCGGAAAAGTATGTCTCCCTTACCACACCCTTCAAACCAGAACACAGCAACGCCTGACACTACTGTTAATAGGCAGAAATAGGTGTGGCGGTAGCGCCGTCGGAGTTGAACCACAAAGCATTACCTAAGCTAAAGCTAAAGCTACCACCTTTAGAACAAAATCAATAATAAAAGTTAAGTAAAACAAAATCTTATCGTCTTTTAGTATGTCTTAATTCTCAGATAGATATACACTTTGTATGTATGCAACCTTGTGGTGTAAGATTCACACAAATCCAAAAAAGTACTTATTAGAAAATATCAATTGTTAACGATAGTCACTAGGTTACCGAGGAAATACAAGTTGAACATTGCAAGAACGTAATCGCATGACAACATGATATTTCTATAGAAAACAGTCAGACGTGCGTGAAGTCTATTCTTATTCGCAGCCAGCGTGGTGCAATATGACTTAACCCTTTCTCATTTGCAACTTCTCACTTGGTAGTGCAATCAACAAGAGCGCATGTTATTTTTAGTGAACACAATATTAAGATAAAATATCACAGTACCTTCTCATATGTGAGGACCCTTACCTTGGAATATAGTAGAGCACATATAACACTCGAGTCCTTAATCCACAAGGTAACATTGGAGCAATTTCTCAGCGTAGTATTTCAGGTTCCACGACAAATAATACGGATGAAAGTTTTACGTTTGTTGTGTAAAGTCTCATATATATTTGTGCTTGAAAGAAAAGGAACGGTATTTTAGATTATTTTGTTGGTTGATATTGAGTGCTAGAGTTTCGTGTCTGCGTAACGGGGTTTTTGGTTTGATGAGGTATGCATCTTAAAGATTATTTTCAAATTATTATTCTGTTTGTCTTATTATTAACTGGTTTGTCTGATTATTATTTTCATTTGCCTATTTGTATGTTAAATTTGCCTTATGTCAATTTTCATTCTATGAGTCTACGCTTTTTTACTACTTACACTTTATCGTTTTATGGAGTAAGAAAAAATACAGTAAACTTAGATCGATAACGGATTGTACAAAACAGTAACATCTTAACATTAATTTGTTCAAAACTCGTGTAAGTTGATTATCTTTGATAATAACAAACACTAACAGGAAAACAAATCTATTTGTTTACATACCCACAGAGCCTACAGAGCTTGGACTAATACGAGCTCAAGTACTTTCAACAAACATACCGACAGATGGATTCTAAATACACATCGGATAAATAAACGTGTGCCTTAATGCCAACTATTTGCAGAGTAAATTGAATCAGGCTGAGATTGTTTCATTTAAACAGTAAATATTTGCTACATCAAGAAAATTAATGTATGCTTACATCAAAATAATTTAAGCTCACTAAAACAAAGCCGACATGTAATAAATGTTAGCGGTAAACCCGATGTAATAGTCAGTCACAATATTATGGTAATACTGCTCTGAAATCCAATGTAATTACCGCTGTGAACCGTGGAGGATTTAATTGTGGTAACTTTTTAATCTGTTTTGTGTTATCAATTTACGAAACTGATGATGTACGAGTAGTTGCGCTGTTCCTCTTTTGACTCACACGGTATCTTCGTTATACTAATTTCTGAAAAATTGAAGTATCTAATTCACAATTGTATCTTAGTGTACTAACCTGTATCTTAGTGTACTAACCTGTATCTTAGTGTACTAACCTAAACTTAGTAGTACAATATGTCGGATTAGTTCCAAAAGACTGCCTGTAAGACTGACTGTAAGTAAAGTGCCTGTTAACCGGGGGATCCGAGGTTCCAGTTCGCGTGTACCTCTGATTTTCAAAGCTACATACTTATTAGAAGTTAATTAACACTTGGTTTAACGGTGACGGAAAATAAACACTTACATGCCCTGAAGAAAACCTACCTGCCTAGTATTCTTAAAAAAAGTTATTAAAGTGCGTTCTCTATCAATTATTCAGTGAAATAACACTCACAAAGTGACTAATGTTTTGGGACTTTAAACAGTACATTAATTTCAAAATACTGTATAAACCTTTTCATGTTATATTTAAGAAATTTCAATTAATTAAAATAAATTAATTATATTTTATTGCATGAACACGTAATCCGGCCCATTAGCGCTTGTTCAGGTGTAATATAACAGCTTATGAGCGCGTAGCTCCGTATACCTTCGTAATTTATTTTAGGCGATTACCGGGAATTTTTGTAAGATACGTCCATATAAAATGTAAGCAGGTTACATGTGTTTCCTTAAGTTTTTATCTCAAAAATGCTCTAAACTTTATTACGCTGCGGTAATTCTTTGAGCATTAAAGTTTGTGTTTTTAGTAAAGATTAATTTACGTTTTATGTCCAGTAATTTGTATACATAGTCTATGTGTATAACAAATCAATTACAATTTAAAAAATATATTCTGTTAGCTGTTTTCGTTATTATGTTAAATAGCTCTTATTTAAACTTCAGGCATGGTAGTAACGACTAAGGAGTCGTTAATGGAACAACATACAATATTACACAAGGCAATCATATCACATCACTATAATAATATCACATCACTATAATCATATCACATCACTATAATTAGTATCGATCGTATCATATATATCGTGTCGATATCGAAGTATCATCTCCGTGTTTTAGGGTTCGTACACAAAACTGCGATGCGACGTCGCATCGCAAAAATCTGCGAGCTTCCTCGACGCATCGCAAGAACTTGCGAATTGATTCGCATCGCACAGTGGTTGTTGTTGTTGGTCACCCTGAGAGACGCTACGCCGCACGATATCGCATCGCAGCAATTCGCATCGCAATTTTCTGCGTTGCGAATTCGCATCGCGTCGCATCGCAGTTTTGTGTTCGAGCCCTTATTTGTTCTTCCCGCTGTATGAATGCTCGGAACAATGTTAAGGATATTGTTTTGAGTATGAATGTAACATAAATAATGCTGTACGTCAAATAAAACAAAGGGCAAACATTGAAAACTCAATAAACGGACCTATTCAAACTGGCACTGAATGGGATAAAAGGTTCCTGTACAAACTCTTCAAGTATCCCGATATTTATCATACAAAAGTTTAGATATTACTCGCAACTAATGTCATCTCGAGGAAAATATATTTATCCAAAAATGATCATGATGTCCCTTTAAGGGCTGAACGCATTTGGATTACGGTTCGCGGATTATTATAACTTAACCAGAAAGGTTTGAGACGAATTCAAATATTGTTATAAAAAGGCTTTTATCTCGAATTTCCAGTTATCGTACTGAAGAGGGGTAAAAGCTCTGAAAGCTTCGCACTGTTGTCGAAACCGCTCCGGGCCAATGACCGTTTTCTTGAAAAACCACTGAGAAATTTTGTTATTTCAATTACGTATCTCGAATACATATTAAGTTAAGAATATCTTATTGAATTTACAGTGTTTTTATTTTTCCTTTTATAAAGTGACTGAGAAATAATATTGCAGTGCGTAAGTCTCCTTAAGCATATTTATCCTTAGTGACACCTTACTAATGTTCTAAAGAAACCTACTTTTTAAATAGTTCTTTTGTTACTCCTGAGCAGTGAGTTCTTAGTTATTACGATTCGAGTTCTAATTTATAAATCTATCTAGCTTAAACAAGATTTTGAAACGCCGCACTACAGTGACTAAAAAAATTTTTAACAAAAAATACAACCGACTTCTATGTCACTACAAAGTAAAAAATAATTCAAATAAATGTTGGTTTAGTACATATTTCTGAAGTCGGCGCTCATATTAGACACGCTGTTTACATCGTTATCCAACTAAATATATTGAGCGCCGACTTAGACACGCACACATATTAGACACGCTGTTTACATCGTTATCCAACGAAATATCTTGAGCGCCGACTTCAGAAATATGTACTAAACCAACATTTATTTGAATTATTTTTTACTTTGTAGTGACATAGAAGTCGGTTGTATTTTTTGTTAAAAATTTTTTTTCACCCTTTTTAGTGATGACATACTAACTTTTACATTAATACAATATAAAATTGTATAAACGTGATCATGAATGAAAGTAAGGTCTGAATTTACATTGATTGGAACCGCCCGCTCGCAGGGCGCTACCGCGCCCTGCTCGCTTAGTTTTATATTGTCTTATATGTTCCAACCTAACCTAACTAAATAGTAAATGATGAACTGGCTTCGCAATTTCATTAGAACCTACAGCAACATTCTTCAAACACAACTCAATTATTCCCATCGGTTGAGGAGTTACATATTTTGACTCCGAGCCACATTATCAGACCCTTAAATAGTCAAAGATAAACTGGTTTTTCAATTTCATTAGAACCTACAGCAAATATCTTCAAACACAACTCAATTATTCCCATCGGTTGAGGAGTTACATATTTTGTCTCCGAGCCATATTATCAGATCCTCAAATAGTCAATGATAAACTGGCTTCGCAATTTCATTAGAACCTACAGCAAATATCTTCAAACACAACTCAATTATTCCCATCGGTTGAGGAGTTACATATTTTGACTCCGAGCCACATTAGCAGACCCTTAAATAGTCAATGATGAACTGGCTTTGTAATTTCATTAGAACCTACACCAAATATCTTCAAACACAACTCAATTATTCCCATAGGTTGAGGAGTTACATATTTTGACTCCGAGCCACATTATCAGACCCTTAAATAGTCAATGATGAACTGGCTTTGTAATTTTATTAGAACGTACACCAAATATCTTCAAACACAACTCAATTATTCCCATCGGTTGAGGAGTTACATATTTTGACTCCGAGCCACATTATCAGACCCTTAAATAGTCAAAGATAAACTGGTTTTTCAATTTCATTAGAACCTACACCAAATATCTTCAAACAAAACTCAATTATACCCATCGGTTGAGGAGTTACATATTTTGTCTCCAGAACCCACTCTGATCCTCATCATATTTAAATGGGACCAACTTGTAGCAATTGTCCACACACGAAATGAAAGGCATTAAAATAGGTTCATAAATGGCGAAGTTATGGCTGTTATATTTGGGTGGAGGAGTTCCCCTCTTTTTCTCCAGAACCAATCGATGGATCCTAACCATATTTAAATGGGACCAATTCGCAGCTCGTCTCTACACAATAAAAAAAGAATTATTAAAATCGGTCCACTAACGGCGGAGTAATTGCTGTACATACATAAAAAAAAAAAAAAAAAAAAAAAAAAAAGATACCGGCCGAATTGATAACCTCCTCCTTTTTGAAGTCGGTTAAATAGTATGATTGATGGTAATGCGGTATACTGGGTAACGACAGCAACCATATTAGCTTATGGTAGATAACTATATTTGAGATACATAACTATTGTGTTACTATATATGTAACTACACTTTCTTAAATTTAAACTATACACAATATTTGTGGTTCGATTTAGGTGGCACCACCGCCACCGCCTTGTAACAACAGTGTTAAGCGCTGCTGTGTTCTGTGTTCTTGTGGTTTAAGGTAAGGGAGACATACGTTTCCGAGCCGTTCCAGCTTAGTCCACTTACCATCAGGTGAACTGCATCCTCGTCTGCTACTTCTATATTATGAAACAATATAAATATATACGCAATGTTTGTCGTTCATTATGTAGGGCACACCGCGTCGAATTCGCGCTTTAATTGTGGTTCCCGCAGTTCCTTGTTTATTCTACATCAATATTCAAAGCCGGTAGAAAAATCTTTGGCGCGAAGAAGCTTAGCTGTTCAGTTTCAGGCGGTCCCTATACAGGCATAACGGCACACGATTGTCTTTACATATTTTTATTAAAATGTGTGTAACAAGAGTGTTTTTTTTTAATATCAGGCGAATGATTTAGCTTTATTTGTTGATTTTCATCATCAGCCCATTTCTTCATTTCTCGTTGTACTTATGTTATGTATTAACACGTACACTACTATTATATAATTGAAACTTATTAATACAGCTTCACTTGTTATCGGTGGTTTTTCTAGTCTCAAGTAGACAAGTACAAAATGTTCATCAGAATCGTTGTATTTCATCAGAATATTGTAGTAGTTTATCTGTATACAACCATAAGCCGCCAAATAAAAGCTTTATACTACAGACAGGATATGATTGTCATTCGACCAAAAATAGAATTTACACAATATATGTAAGTATGTGTGAGTCGTACGTATGCTGGCTGCCTCAAGTCGTGTTGATATGAAAGCACGGTTGGCCGCTTCCGCGACGACAAAATGCACTCACGTCTGCGCGCACTCAGCGAGGCATTCGGATGCACTAATATTATTGATCATGGGATCCGCATTCTCTGTCTCTACTATTCTATTAAATGTATCTGTGTTCAATCTGCGTGCGATATATCCTTTAACTTATTGTATGGTCACGGCAGGTACGTTGTGTGTTTATTTTATGTTATGTAATTATAATTAATATCTATAATTAAATAATTATTCATTGGTAGAATTAAAAAATGTGGCAAACTCTTTTTTGAGTTGAGTTGATACTGTGTATTATTGTATTTCTACACCTATGAATAAACACTGTATCTATTTTCAATTCTATAATAGGATTCTCTGTTTGATGACGGTCTAGACAAGTATAAAGATGACTGTCAGTCACCACGTCGTAGATTTTTTATTATTTAAATCTACTCGGCAATGGATTGAACCCAGAACCCTCCAGGTGTCAGACTTAAGGTTCCGTCATGCTGAATGTAAAATAAAAACAATTAACGATTAAAAATGGCGACATCAGCGTTAACCTATGCTGAAGCAATTCCAGGACGACAGGAAGTCAAAAAATACAACAAAAAAGAAACGTAGCTTTAAAATGAAAGTCAAATAAATAAAAATAGACACGCCATCCGCTATATTTCGCTTACCAAAATAAATCGACAGGGCTTCGACGCAGCGAAAGTTAATTTCACGGGCTGTAGACGCTGCTTGGGCTCATCTCGCTCGAGCAGACCTCGCGACAGACGCCATTAATCAGGACCCCGACAAATATCATTAGTTTTCTCACCGACCATTGCAAACTGCATACTAAACGGTGAGAAAGTAAATACTCTTGGCTGGAAGTCTATTTATTTTCTCGGGACACACTGACAATTAGCGGTCAAATAACAGCTGCTAGTCTTTAATTTGTTGTTTCTCTACATGTCTAATTACGTGTTTACGTCAGATATCCACTATAATATACCCACGTTCAAAAAAGGAAATTAATAATATGTTATGATTTTATTGTGTAAAAGTCATCGCGAAAACTTACAATAAGTCTTTATCCACTTTAGGCATGAACTTATATATTTTAAATGAACTAACAAATTATTTTATTTACTTGGTTTCCAAAATAATTAACGCCCTTTTGAAATATTTACGCCCGTAATAACATCAATTTAATCAATCATCATCAATCCATTTAAATTTTAAATTTTGTCTATCGAATATCAAAATTTGATAAATTCTAGGCAGATATTTGACAGAACAACGGTTAAAGTCGTGGTAAATTAATTTATTTGTATTTATATTTTACTTTAACCAGTAGGCAAATTAAAAAAATGTTATAAACTAATCAAATAGGTTGCAATACATCTCATAAAACAGACCGTAACGTAGTTACACAAGTTTTTGCATGTTACATAAAATATAACGAGGTTAGCCGACGTCATCCGTCTAACGTAAAAAAGTTTAAACCTCCTTTAGAAAATTTTACCGAGAATCTGCGGATGACATGCGAAAGTTTCCCAAGTTGGCCTATAAATCATGCGGATCTACCATAATGTGAAATAGTAGGTACATGGAGGAAATCTTAATCCACTTTCCCTGTAAAAACGCGGGCCTAACTTTGTAATCTCGAAAGAATTTGAGGTGTAGGAGTTAAAGAAAGGTTGTTTTGTTATCGCTGTGCGTAACATGTTACTTTACGTATTGTAATCCTAAAAATATCCACGTTATAAAACATTTCTCATCACATTACTTGGCCGTTCTGTTTTGGCAAAATAAGATAAACTTTTGTTCTTGTCTAAGTTAAACATTCCCTTTCCTTCAGGCTTTGAACAATTAAAAGTTAGGTAAGTACCTAGATACAAAGTTTATTCATGTTACAACAATTGTGTGGATTTTTTAGGCGTCTATATGCTGACTGTTTTAGAGTGATAAGAGCACACTGAATATTAATGCAAGGTACAATATTGTTTGTTAGGAATGTAATTTTAAAATGCACAGTATATAATTAATATATCCTAGTTACCTGTAACGAAGCTCTGAAATCTGAATACTGTACTAAGAAGCCATAGATTAGTAAGAACGTACATTTACTAATCTATTGTTTCTTCTAAACTTAACCAATATTAAATGAAAACAAAGAACTCGTAGATATCAGATAACGTATAAATGATACAAACAGTCCGCGTCGAACACAACATCCCATATTTCACAATAAATTCCCAATCACTTCGTCCGTACGCTTCTAAATCCAGTATCGTATCGAAATTATACGTCAGTTGTATGGGAGTATAACCGGGGAAAGAACAGTGGAAATGTCTTCGAGACGGGAAGCTCAGCGAGAACGGGACATGTCCGCGCAATCCCCAGGGACAGCCGGGAACGTTAACTGACTACATTCCAGTTTTCTAACAACTTGTTTTCTGTTTATTCGGCGGAATAGAAGTATTATCAATTTCATTTAGAGCTCCCCGCTGAAGCTTCGTGTGTCGTTGCATCGAGTGTAGTTGTGATGCTGTAAGTTGCGTTACGATTTGATTGTTGAGTTGAAATGAAATCAACTTCGCACAAAGATCGTTTTATCTAATTTGTTACTCTTTCTTTTTTATGCGGTTATTTACTTCGAATAATTTACAATAAAAATAATGTTTATGTTCCTTAGTATAGAGTTAATAACTTTTAAACTGATTAACATAAGAAACAATAACTTAAGTTACATACAGCAACATAACACGTAGAAAATTATAATATCAAGTTGTTTCACGGCATATTTAAGAGGCGATATAGTTTATACTAGGTCGTAAAGAGCCTTCAGTATCCAAGACCTAATAACAATTATGCGTAGGAATGAGAATGTGCACTATTTACCTTGACGTAGACATACGTAATGTAAGGATAAGACCAAGGCAATCTTGTAGGCAGTTAAATTTTACCTGAGCGTACAGTCAGCTTCATTAGTAGATTAACAGATCAACATTCCAAAAATACCTATACACTTTGGGTGCATAGGAGCGAAAACTGCTCCTCCAGGGCAGAGCCCGATCGGGGCATCGCGCTTGGAGGACTCCGGTTGTGTTCCGTCGGAGATCCCGGAGTTCTCCAACAAGCGTTGAGGACGGCCACCGGGGGGGGCTTTAGTGCGATAAAAATCCCATATAACCCGGCGTCGCTCCCACGTCGTCGGATACCTTTTGAAGGTTTCCCCCTCGAAAAAAAGGGGTGTTTAGCTACTTATGAACGCTTACGTGTATAGCTACTCGTATTTTTGAAACCTTAATCTGTTCATATACTTTTGGAGCTGACTGTACCTATGTCATATGAGCATTCAAGGGTTATTGCAGCTTGTGTAGGAATTATTTAGCTTTATGGCTAAGACGGCAGACTAATTAGACGGCAGACGTAATTAGATTTTTCTTAGCAAAAGAGCTTCGCTTGCGGCCAACTCACTCTTAATTAATTATCGAAGCCGTCTTACGTGTTACTTTTTAATAGGTTAATATTGGTTGTCTTTTTGCGACTTTTGTCGTTAAGTGATTTAATAAATTACATATATTTTTTTTGTTTATACTTTAAGCTTTTATTAGAACCATCTTTGAATACACATAACAAATTTAATACCATTGTATTTCATTTTATTATGATTTTTCTATTTTATATTAAGTTAATATTGTAAATAATTTAATATGTAATTAAAAATAATATACATAGTTTAAAAACTAAAAACCACGCTAAAATCGCATAACGAAAACCGTTAATCCTGATTCCTGACGATCCTGATGAGGAGAATGGGTTAAAATTATTAAAATCGTGTAGTGTCATCGGTTTTTGATAATTGTTCAAAATTTTAAATTAATCGGACTGTTTAACTTGGGAAAAAATCGAGTTCAAAGATTCCGTTACATACATACATACATACAACCCAAGCTAATAAAAGCGTGGTAATAAACATATTTATGTTACTATATTCAGGACCTACAAAGATTTTATGTCCTAATGACATTAATTATTTTTAAACATACATATAATTTTGTAACCTTATTCTTACAAAATAGTATTTATCCCAATAATATCCAATATATATTTTTTATATTCCTAAACAATTGAAATAATTTACTAGGCAAATTTTCACTCCCGAATCTTTTTTCCAACTGAAACCCAATCCATGAATTTCCACTTCCTAATGGTAGTCCAGAAACATTTAAAATCATTTATATGCCCATTACGTCGTCTAAAAACATTTCTTCGCGAAACCGAGAAAAGAAGCAAAACAACAAAACCGGAAATAAAGGAGATAATTCGAATTTTATTTCAGCGGAACAATCTTGTGCACAATTTTATTTAGCAGCCTTCATTAGCGCGAGACAAATCCTTTCACTGGTATTTTTCGTTCTAATTGCAACATTAGTAGCGGAATGAGGTATTCTACAACATCAGTGCCAGGATCTGTTTTATATTACACGCTACGAGAAATACAATAGCTACTTCAGAAGCCACAAATCAAAGAGTTTTCTGAAAGACAGATGTTTCACTGACTTTACGGGCGGTCTTATTACTCTAAATTGTTTTAACTAATATTACTACTTATACAATACAATCAATGAAAGAATACTCGTACTTTATGTTATCGTTGTACTAACTCATATTACTATGCTTGATTAGAAATAATTACATTCTAACAATGAACAAATAACATAATAGAAGTGTACGTCAAGTATAAGTGTTATCAGAGACAGCAGCGAGTTAAAAGTAGCGTCAAACTCAAGTTTTCAAGCTTAAACGGTGTGGTAAAGGCTGCAAACTTACATGAATGGTTGAAACTTAGTCCTCAATAGTGAACACTGATCAATGAAGCAATCGATCCCAACTTAATTTATTTTGTATTAAAGCATACAATGTAAAAATTCTAGTGGTAAACTTTGTGGTTTGATTGAGGAGGCAGTGTTTAGCTCTGCTGTGTTACGTTTTGAAGAGCGTGATAAGGAAAACATACTTATCCAAGACGTTCAAATTTGATTCTCAGAGATATCAACACATCTGTTGCTGACCTTAGGTAGGCCACTTTATGGGGTGTTGATTGCAGATTTCCATCGGCGGCAATAAACATTAACAATTGGGTGAACTGCGTGCTCAAACGAGCACAAGTAAGTAAACAAAACAAAAACAAACAAACAAAACAAACGCTTTCTACACTCACAGCCCCACACTAGGATTCCCTGTGTCGTGGGTGCCATGGACACACACATAGACACATACACAAACACCCAGACCCAGAAACAGAAATCTAAATTCATCATTTAGATATCCGTCTGGCCGGGGATCGAACCCGGGACCCTCTGCGTGTCAGACCGGTATGGTGACCGCTCCGCCACGCGGGCCGTCGTAAACACTTATACATGTTAAATACTCTCCTACGTGGATTTAAAAAATAAACAGTCATATTCAGTTTCAAATATTTTCAGTCAGCACCCAACAGTGCTAGCTCTATTACTTACTTATTTACAAGGGTCTGTTTAACTTAAGCGGCTGGAGTGCACGCCTCATCGCGCTTTCCTCAACGAGAATCGCGCAGTAGAGCCGCTACTAATTTGGGATGAGTGCTCGCAAGGGCTCAGTGACTCAGCGTGCGGAACCTTTGAGCTACTAAACGCGCTTTGACAAGGAATGCTACGTGCATTAGTTTACTAGACATCTTGTTAAATATATCAAGAAAAGGTTTGTTTAGATTAATATCAACAATTATATATTTTTACGCATTTCTAAAAATGATACCCCTATGTAATATCTATAATTAAAATTGTAACAAAAAATGTTACTTTACATGTTTATATATTACATACTTTTTCTTTAAAAATTCATACTTTATTGTATTAAATTAATCTGATACTAAAAAGCGTCATAAAATCAGACATCATTAAATATTTTATAAGCCATTTAAATAATAGGAGCTGCTGTGAAAAGTATCGTTATTCATAGATTTGTGTAAACATTTTATTCAGAAACAAAATACGCAAAAACGTAATAAAACGACATCAATACTATTGAAACATGTAAAGGCAAAGTGATATTATTTCAGTAGAAAGGTAGTTTTGAGAAATGTTCCCCTTTACCTCGGATTTCTGCACCAAGGCATTATGTACGTTAATACTAATGGCTCGCCAGGCTTAAGTTGGATTAATTTTGGGTATTCAATTAGGTACATTTTCGTTTGCAGTCTTGCTCCTCAGAGAATGAACGGGGTACATTTTTAATTAGACCTTCCTGGACCAAATAAGCTTTGTTAAAATGGTTTCATCAGTTTTAGTAGAGTTTTATGTAGTTTTTGTAGTGAAATGCCACATTGGGATTTGATTACGACGGGGTATTAAAAAGAATTAAGCGTATCAAAAACAAAATGTGGAATTTTATTACCAACTAAATCAACATTTCGAGTTACATTTTTTGAGTTATTTATAGTAAGATACTTCTATTGAATAATGTAGAGTCAAATCTATTTTAAATACTTTAGGAATCGTTAGTACCTAATCACATCATGAGAATTATTGAGAAGCATTGTCTAAACCCATTATTCTACCACCATTCCTGTATATAGAAATCGATAGGCTCAGTATTCAATTCCTATTTTTATGGTACAGCAACTTTCAAACACATTTTTATTAAAAGGTTTTTCAGCCGTTCTAACTTTTAACGTCTAACACAGACTCCAAAATCACGCTTATTTCGGTAACAGTGAACGTCAGTTCGGACCCCACGATCGATATTATTAGTGCATTTGAACGCTTCGTTGAATATACTCGGAGACGTGAGTGCATTTTGTCGTCGAGGAATGAAGCTCCATTCCGCATAAAGTAGTTGTTTCCAGCACTGAAGGTTAAGTGAGGTTTAGTGTAAAAATAGTTAAAAATAATATATTTATTTTATCTTGTTTACGGTTGACTACAAATGCCCATGGAGGAGTGAACACATACCATCAGGTGTCTTTATGCACTTTTACTAGTGAATATAATAATATATTTCTTAAATACTTATTTTTTTATTTTATTTAATTTGTTAATTAAACTTTTTGAATAATATATTTTGAGAATTTATATGGTGTTTATACGTATTGCTCTTTTTGGTCATTTTATTGAAATACGAATATGTTATCATTCTTTCTTTTTAGAATTTTATTTTATGAAAAGAAATCTTGTTTAAACATTTAGGTTAATACTCATATTTTCCTATGACCTTACTTATATTATACATCTCTACCTCTTTCCTTTCATAAGGATTATAATCATTTGCGCGAATGAATACATCAAATATCCGTTCACTAACAACAAAGTATATGATTACACATACTACAATAGTACTGTGTATATTTGTTTCGCACCAATAATTAGCTGATGTCAGCTTGATTGGGATAAACAAGCATTAGGTCGGCAAATAATTTATACGTATATCCGTATTCTGTATGTATAATTACGTGCACTAATTTGGGTATTTATTTTGAAATAGCTGTATACATGAATTAGTTTGTGTTAAATTCCGAGTTGGTTTAGACTGATGAGAAATAATTAAAAGTAATTGTGCGTATTGATAGATATATTTTTGAGTCATAAACGGGTGTAATTTGCTATGTTTTGATTTGAAGGGCGTGGTAAGGTAACTACCTATATAATTAAATATATTTATTATATACGTTAAAATTAGTCATTTTTAATTCAAATATTTTAACTTAAGTAATCCTCAGAGGTGTAATATGCCTATGATTTACCTTAGGCACGATTACTGACATTTTTGGGGAAAGCAGGGTTACGAATGAGACTGCTTAACATCAGGTAGGCTATACGCACATTTACTTTTTGTAAATAAACTCAGATAATATATAGGATAGTCAAATAAAAACAAGCTTTGTAAGTTCAAATCCATTCGATTAATATATCACCAGAATTTGCCTACTTAAGCACTGTGTCTATGTTAGAAATAAAATACAAAATAAGAAACTCACATAATGCATTCTCCAAAAATATGATGTTGGATGGGCTGCGCTGAAAATCAGCCATGTTTGTTCAGAGTTTACCTGAGCCAGGAGATAATGCCGAGCACACAATTTGTGGTGTTACGCTGCAGTATCGATAGGTGTTCTAAAGAGAATAACTTTAACTTTAGAATCCCGCGGAGGGTAATGTTTTCGAGTGAATGAATGTTACTTTTGAACCTGCAAATTTAATTGTGGGAAGAGCCTTAAATTGTGGGAGTGACATTTGTAAGCGGACAGATTTTCATTTTTATAATTTGTAATGTCTTATTTCAATTTGATAGTTTTTATTTTTATTTTATATTGATTGATTTATTTAATCAGCAGCCCATTTTAGTTCTGTGCTCTCTTATCTTACGATTATAAATGTTAGACCGTAATCAATCTATTCGTTTGATTCTATTTTCACAACATTAGTTTCTAAAGGTTTCTAAAGGAATTACATATTCAATTTCTAAAACCGGTACATGTTTGAACCTCTACTCCTTCATGGGAGACCAAAACTAATATATTTCAATTCACAAATACTACTAAGTTACACAAAGCATTATGAAGTTAATAATAATGTATATGCAGTTCTGAAAACATAATTCATTAGTTTTATGTTATTCTATACAGTTAGTTAATAGAAACCAATAAATAATGGAACACAACTGTTTGTTAAAATATTATTGTTTTCGAGGGTACGTTCAATTAATTCACCCGTTTAGGTGATAATGGTTCAATAAAAATGGTTTAACTGCTTTTGGACATGCAATGCTCTATTCCGTTAATTTATTGTTTATATACTACCTTTATGTTTCCATTTTTTTTTGACTATGGTATGTCTGTGTAGTTAGCGAAGACTAAATAATTGAATATTGTTATGTGTTAATTGGTTCGAAAAGGTTGTTAAAAATGCGGCGCTATTATTTATCTCTAGCTCGTTTCCTCTATTGTGTTAGTAAGAAATGTTATATTTCAAGGTATAATAAATAATGGAGTAATATGTGGTATAAAAATACTATAACTTTCACAAACCTGTGTTGTACCTAATGTCTGAGATAACTTCTATAATAAGCCATAGAAATGGCATATATCACTTCACGCAGTACCAATGTGGCACGTTACTGGCAAGTGTAATAATATTTTAGCACTGTTTTGTAAGATATTGTAGACGTCTACGTTTAGTACCAAAACAAACATTTCCTTTAAAATATATTGGAAAACAGCACTTTTATTTTCGAGTCAAAAGCTACAAAGATTTCAAGATCAATATATAAATGGAGTCGTGGAAGCACACGGCCGGAGGCGTGGGTGCATTTTGTCGTAGACCGCAAGCACCCGTGACGCAAGCTACTCTACAATCGTTGACTTCGCCCCACGTTTGCTACTGACGATTTAAATAAACGCTTCATGCTTAGAAATCAGTCTTTTACGTATACTCCAAGTCCATATGAACTTAGGTATGAGTAAGAACTTAAAATAACTTGAAACATTACAAGTGCGTGCTTGGGATTAGACTGATATCCCGATTGAAAGGCTCAATCTACCTCTAGGTTTATGACTGTTCATGGAAAATATTTTAGCCTGGGTAAGTAAAAAAGTACATATTTGTATACTAGAACTGGCATTATACTTTCAATTTAAACGATACCCACAGGCAATATTTATAAATCAACACCAAACCAATTGTTTACAACAAAAGTTTTATCGATTGTAGTGGCATGTCCCACGGCATTAAGCCTCGCTTTCCGTGGCTGGGCGCCGTAAGTTCGGCTTAATTTGTGCCGGATAATGACTCGTAGGGCCTTCGCCGATTGGAATGGCCGTGTAATATGGATTGTTTGTCGTTTATTCAATTTTAGTCCGTGTTCCAGTTCATATTACCGTCCAAACGTTTACTGTTAAACGGTATAAGTTAGTAAGTTTGGACGAATTAAGAACAGGAAGTCACTAATTATATATTTAAAATTAATGTTCATTCATTAACGCAGTTAACATACTTGTTTACTTAATTCATTTTTTTTAATTTTTTTTTGGCTCTAATCTATATGTTTAAACTAAATAATTTGATTAAATCAAACGTTGAAATTAATTAATTAATTGCTGGAATCTTTGAACAGTTGCTCTACCTATAGTAGGTATTATATTAAGTGGGTTCACTAGGGAGCGCCGATGAATATTTCCAAAAATCATGCTTGGCAAAAACACAAATATATAAACAAGCTCTTGGATTTCGTACTTATAGAAATATCTTAGCAAAGGATCGAACCCCGAACTTAATGCATGCCTGACTGCTACAATTACCATCGCTCCGTCACGCCATAAAAGTTAAATTTAATTAGGTATAGCGAACAACAAACAAATTTTAATGTTCGAAATATACTTTTATGTTACTACCGAACACATTCGCTGTCTTTATAGGTTAAAGAATCGGGTCCGTTTATTGTTGTTCCCTCGTACCGCTTAAAATAAAACAGATCCGGCCAGCGGAGCTACACAATAGCTCATTCCGCTCCTAATGCTGCAATTAGAACGAGAAATACCAGTGAAAGGATTTGTCTCGCGCTAATGAAGGCTACTGCTGAATTGTACTCAAGAATCTTCTTTCTCTTCGAATAAAACTCCAATTATTTGCTGCGTTTCCGCCAAATTTGTTCTGTCGCTGTTTTTCTTCGTTTAGTAATAAAATGTTTTTAAATTCCCCTAATTGCTTACGTAAGGAAGGTTTACAGAGCTCAATACATTGCCTTTTACACTGAATTATGTTCAAAAATTTTTCACAGGGATCGCATCAGCAGGAATATCATAATCTTGCCACGACATGCAAAATATTACGGTAACACTATCTATAACTTGGGGCATTATTAGCACAGCACAGCATTAGCATGGAAATGTATTATCAATTTTATAAAACTTTTAATTTTGCCGTCTAAAAATATCTGAAGTATAATTCATTATATTATCAAATATATAATGCCAATTTCTATTAATAAACGTAAAAATTTTAAAACGTTGCCCAAAATTTGCTCACATTATAGCGTCAAAAAACAGGCTACAGTTTGTTAAGATCACCTCATATAGACAAACGGAACATGAGAATTATTATAAAGAAAAAAATCCGGCTGCGTAACATATACCCTATGTCACTCTTACAAGTCAGACGAATCCAACGACACCTCATATTATAATAACCCGTCGATTATGCTGCAGGGTATACTAAAAATAAGACAGACATAATACATACGCTCGCCTCTCATTATCCCCTGCAGTCGGGTAAACATAACATCTAACTCTAGTATATAATAAAGTATAATGATTTCATTTCAAATGAACATACGATATTACAGACCGCAGTTTATTAATCTACATAAAGTGCTAGTAATTTTAAATTAATGCAAAATTAACACAGAGACAACCGATTAAGGAGGGGTGAGTTAAATGTCCACAACTGTTAAACCAACAGAGGTTGATGTAGATTTCGCCGGTCGTGCGGTCGTATTTAATCACGACGTCGCCCGACGGGTGAACGACATGCATTCGATGTCAAAGTGAGGCTCTGATGGAAATTATTCCCTCCATTGCCTTGGCTCGTATAAATCTTTAGGTCTGATAAGTCTAAATCGTATTCTGGAAAATGAGATTTGGGTACAAAGAAATAGATAAATATGTTTCTTTTCGTCCCTTTATTTTAATCTTTCTTTTTTTTTCAGAAATAGCATTAGCAAATGAGCGTACAATCCAATTTATGGCAAACGGTCACTCCCACACGTGGACAACTATTGTCAATTTTAGAATTCAAGCCCTCCCTCGGACAAAGATGCATTACTACCTTCTTTAACTAACTACTTTCTTAAACTAAGGATTAAGTTGAAATAGCTCATGTATATTTCTCTCACAACTAAGCTTCAAATCTTCCACCCTTTAAAACAGAACGTTTCTACCTGCTATTGTGGCAGAATGTAGTATTCCCCGCGGTGTTGAACCACACCTTTAATTAACTTACTTTTTCTTACGGATTTTAAGCACCTTGGAATGGTAAGAAAACTAATGATATTTGTCAGGGTCCTGATTAATGGCGTCTGTCGCGAGGACTGCTCGAGCGAGATGAGCCCAAGCAGCGACTACAGCCCGTGAAATTAACTTTCGCTGCGTCGAAGCCCTGTCGATTTACTTTCGCACGCAAATTATATTATTTATGTTATTATATAGTGGCGTTATCGAATATTGTCTACGTTTTCTTGTCTGTCGATCCATTAGCGGCCTGATCGGTCATCCCTTTGCAAGTACCTATATAAGTACTCACATAATACGATAGTCCGTAAATTTAGGCAATATGACAGTACAATTTAATAATTTAAAGTAACAGTTTTAAAAGCATGGTTGTGTCATGTCGAGTCACTTGGCGTGGCATGTTTTAACATGATTATTTCGTTAAACTTGGCCGTTTGCGTCTTTCTGATTTTGCAGGTCTTTTTAAGAATATCTAAAGTACCAAACGATAAGAAACTATAAATGGTACATTTTAAATTTAAAAAGACTTCCTAATTGTACGCATAACTAACTGGGTATTTAATTAAAATTTGTGGATTACGAAAAATAATAATAGACAATTATGATCAGACGACTACGTCATATGTCTATAATTTCACAAAAAATACGTTAATATTCATAATATCACTTTATGGGGTAAAGTCACGTAATAACTTATGGCATACCCACATTGATAGTGATTGGTATCCCACAGTGATTGGTACAGTTACAAAGTAAGCATTAGAGCCAGCTCATTTATTGACATATCGTCGTGACATGCTGTCGACCCATTAGCAGCCTGATCGGTCATCCCTTTGCAAGTACCTATATACTCACATAATACGATACTACGTGAATTTAAGCAATATTACAGTACAATTTAAGTATAAGTTGGAAAAGTATGGTACTTGGCATGTAACTTGACATGTTTTAACATGGTTATTTCGTTAAACTTGGCCGTTTTTGTCCTCTTGATTTTCAAGGTATTTTTTCAACTATGTTTGAAGTAACAAACGATGATATAGTCTAGATAGATCATTAGATGATGGTGAATGATACTGCCACCCATGAATATGTTTAATTAACTGCAATTAGGATTAGATTAGAAGTCGGATTTAAACCAAAACACACTATCATCTTATCCTGCTATTATAAAGTAGAAATAGGTTTAGCTGTTGTATTTGACTTACGAAGGGTTCTATCACCTTCACCTACCTATATAAGGTAAATACTTACTTTCAGAAAAGGCTTGCCTTAATTTTAATATAAGATTTATGCATAAAATCTCTATTAATACGACATAAGGCTAAATCAAACGACAAGATAATGCAGTCTGCATTCTCCCATGATTCACAGATAAGAATATTCTAAACCAGTACTGTAACTTTGAACTACCAGTTGCCAAATTGTAGCTAAGTGCGCTGTCAAAATTAGTTGGTGCGCGGTTGCAATACAAGCTGTGTTCACACAAGTTAAATACGACTTAGGCCAAGTTCTCACCAAGTGTAGTAAGACGACAGTTTTGACTACGAAACTAGTGGCTGCATTAATCATAGTTACCTGTTATATCCTATTTGAGGGGTCGTAATTGTGTTGCCTCTGAGTTTCGCGGGTAATGGAACACAACTTCGGGGACGTTTACTTACGGACTAAGTGGAAATGAACTTGACTCTTGTTAGAGCAACGAGCTGAATACTTTTATGGCTTTAAGAGATATATTCTGAAAAATCTTTCAAATATTATAGTACGTGAAAAAGAAAAGGATCGTATTTTTGTTAGAAATGTTTTCATAACTGTTTAAAAAACGAGTTCCGTATCACTTGCGTAAGCTGCATTAATAAAGAAAACTATCGTTTTAAGAACTTTAATAAAACTAGTTTTTAGTACATTTTTACTACTACCATGCATTTACTACATTTTTTAAATATTTTTATAAAAAAAACTCTGGTAAAGTTATGAGTCGTAATAATTTAACGTATAATGTATCATTATCTGTGTTCTGGTATGTAAAGTCTTTGTAATTTATTTTCAGTGGCTCTAACAGGGTGCATTCTGCCTTATCTTAGGATGTAAAGTTCCTATGCTCGGGTTTGAGAAAGGGGAGATAATAATATTAGACATACGGAGAAATCCTCGTGGGTAGTAATTCCTTTGTGCTCGTCTTATTTTAGAAAGGTTATTATTATGTTTATTGGCTTCGATGGCTCCATAACATCAATGTTTCGTAACGTTCCGTGCTCATTTGTTATATTACGTTATATAAAAAAACCCTATTCACATTTTTAAATTAGCTATGTATCAACATAGGTGGTAGTACAAAGGTAGTATTATTACAGTCTTACTAAGTTATTGGAGTATATAAATACAAAATCGCATTTGGCCAGCACAGTAGACTACGAGTATGTAGTAAGCCCCTAAGCCCCTTTCGGACAAAGAGGAGACACGTACCCAGCAGTGCGACAGTAAAGGATTGAATCACCAGTAACGTATATTTTATTTATTTTCATTATAAACGCTAATTCATAGAACATTTAGTTTTAATTGTGTTTTTATACCGTAATAAAAACTAAAAAACCTAGAAACAATTCTTAACAGGCATTTAATTTTAGTTCTTTCTCGTGCGAGCACCTACAAAAGTTTTATGGGCAATCGCGTTGGCGGAGCGGGCATAAAATTCGTTTCAATTGTACAGGCGTTAGCCGTAACTAGCAAGTTCGGCTGTTGGCACAGTAAATTCTGTACTTAGATCGTATCGCCGATTTATGAATTTCGGATTACCACAAATTATCATTTAATACGAACATTTGTTATCCGGCACTCGTTAAAAACAATTATATGGTACAGATGGCGCGTTGTTTATTGCTTTATTGCGTAAAGGTTTTCAATCAATTGGTAGTCGTATTTTTATTGTGGTAGCTTGTAAAAGAAAGATTTTGGATTTGTTTGTTTATCTTGGTATTTATACTTACTTTCGACACTTGATTGATTATACCTCTTAATGCCATGAAAAACAATATATGCAGAGTTTTTGGTAAGTGACTTCAGATGTCCTTTTTCCAGATAGTGTATTTATTTACCTCATCTACAAAAAATAGCTTACCGATGTACTAGTTTTTTTTTAGTTAACGTGCATTTCAAAAGTAACATCTAATATAAAAATATCTATCTATCCATCCCTAAAGCTTAACATAACATATTTGCATGTAATTGTACACATATGTGGTATTTTATCACATAGAGATTACGTGCAGCCACCTTTGATATTTCCATTAAATCAGATCAAATCCCCGGTATTAATATTCACCCTCCATATATTATTGGTAATCCCCTCATAAGCAAGATATGCAAAGCGCTCGCAATGAAGGTGTCACACCTCGAAAATCTCGTCATTACCTATATGAGGTATTAGGAATTTGATCCAACTAATGTCAGATATGTATATTAATATGTTCCTTCTAAGAGTATTATTGCGTATTTGGATGTTAATATCGTGAACCGATTTTAAGTTTGGACATACAAATACAGTCGTGTTATAAAAAAATGTATGCGACTCAATTATAAATTACTTGCGGACATTTTTTTTAAATGTTACTTCATGAAAATGTTAATTGATTTCATAAAATGATATGCAAACGTATCTAGGAAACGTATTTATTGATTCACAGTTTGTAATTTTATGGAATTCAGTATATAAATCTTACTTAGTAATAAAAATTAAAGTTTTGTTAAAGACCGTACTGACTTACAGAAGAGTTTGAAACTTTATAATTATATTACATAGACAATAGACAAATATAAGACTAATTAAAAATCCTTTCGTTTATTGGTGATGCGCTAAGAGATTCAGTAATATTCCAAGATCAATAAGTACTATTTCGAGCCCTACTACAAGTTTAACTTATATGATAATGTGTGGGTGTAATTGGATATTCTTTAGCAAGTTTGAGTTATGTTTGTTCTTGCTATATATAGAAGTCCTAAGTATTATTATATGCGTAGGTACTACGAAGAAATACTAAAAGTATTTTATATTATTATCTACGTAAGGTTTACAGTTTCTGCTATTTTTCCAGATGTTTTATGTCCTTCACTTAGATTTAATGTTATTATGTTATTAATGTTATATAAATTTTCACATGAGTTCAATAATTACAGGAGTATAATGAATGAGAGTAGGTACTTTGGAAAATATAAAAAAAAAACTAATCCTCTTAGTACGTCAAATGGGGAATAAGAACTTGTTTAAAATAAACAACTCTATCCATAACGTCTGTTTGTACGATTATTTTTGCAAAGTAAAATAAACAATTTATTATTTTGCTCTGCATTTTCGTTATAAATAACCTTTTTATAAATACTTATTAGGCGTGCCAAAAATATCTTAAAAGTGATTGTTAAGATCAAGAAATTCCCAAGTATAGGGAGTTACATGGAGCATTTTCCATGGTAACCCGTAATAATGGCGGAGTTTACGATTGAGGGCCCGCTAACAAGTAATAAGCCCTCTTCATCTCTTCGCCCTTCAATTGTTGCTTTCCAATAACTCTATACTTATGTATAGGTACGTATTGCCTTTGTGTGTTTTAGACTTTGTTACGAGTTTAATATATTTGTTGTTGGAAAGGAGTTTCGGAAATAAGTCTTTAATTAAAAATGAAAAAAGAAAGTCTGAAATTATATTCATTCATCGTAATAAGAAAAGGGAAATGATATGAAATAAGATTATGTTATCATTACACGCACCAATATTTTTGAACCAAACAGATATTAATTTCTTAGAAACATTAAAATTATGCTTGATGATATAATCTTACTTAAGAATATAATTGGATAGCGTTCTTAACGATCGCCGAGTAGTGTTTATTTTACGAAAATCAGTGGAACTTTTAATTCACGTGAGATAATCCACAAGACGTATGAAGTACAGGTGACTTTTTATATTCGTTACAAATTTTAGGTTTTCGAAGTGAGCGTCGCTACCTTCACGGGGATCACTCCTCCTCAATTCAATAAAAGAACTTCAAAATAACTAAAAAAAATACGGATTTCATATTTGTCGCATCATAAAATACAACTTGATAAAAGCGGAAAGCAGTGTCGTCGGAAGAAGTCGCGAAATAGTTTTACATAGCTAAGGGGGTATACTATACATTGTAAAATAAATAAATCTTCAAGAGGATTCATTTAAAACACTGACACACTCACACGTTTCAGTTCTCAGCTTACTTTAATGAGCTACCGAAACTCGGAAACGGTACAACGATTTAAATTTTCTTGCACTTGTAGATTGCTGGAGTTTCACGCATAATAACTCAAGCAAAATAATCCTTGCTTCGGCATTAAATAGTATGAAATGGAAATTTATTTTAAATATAAACTTAATTACATTTGCAAAAGACTTATATTTAAGTGAGAAGTTTTTTTTTAGAAGTGACTAACAACTTTTAAAGATTAGCAGATAAAGAAGATGACTAAAACTGGATATTATTAAAATTACTATCATTTATCTAAAAGGAAAGTGAAATGTCGTTGTATTTCTCGCTGTAATGCCATTTTCTAAAACAATGCGTTATTCTATAAACTATCGGCTTGCAATATTTCCTAGGGGCAAATAAATAAGTCCTACATAGAGTTACTATTTATACTGCTTTCAGAATACATTTTGTAGGCGAAAATGTTCTAAGCTTTCGAGCACAAAGCAATGTAGCAAACATGATTGATGTTCGTGTAGCGAGGCGCTCTACATACCTATTTATCGAAAATCAGTTGCAAGTGGCTTCTCGAACAGCACACAGTCGGTCTCAAAGCAGCAGGTAGCAGGTACAACGTACTGAGTTCGTCGAATACAATTGAAGGATATTTTGGCAGTCAGCTAGACGGAATAAAAAGATTACTGAGTGCGGACCTACAAGTTTTTTGATAATTAAAGTGAGCTATAAATAATTTGTAAGCGTAGTACTGATAATTTTAAGAATTACCTATATAAAATATTTGTGAGAATTGTTTACTTTCACTCCAAAGGTTCAGATTTGAATCCTCATGAATAACTACCAATGAAACTAACGACCAAAGAGGTGTAATACAATCAAGTCCAGCATAACAGAATTAGATCTAAACCCTTCCTAGTTTGAAACGAGACCCACGGACCTGGAGCAAAAAATTAAGTGATGGATTAGGCTGATGATAATACTTGTAGTTTTATTGAACAATTTTCAGAATGAGCAGTTATTCTAAAACACTATTTTCATTATTTGAATAGAAAATAAATAAACCGTATGTGTAAATTTTATAGCTTTTAGAATACATGTTGTAGGCGAAAATGTTCTAAGCTATGCAATGTAGCAAACATGATGGATATTCTTGTATCGAGCTCCACATACTTATCAATGATCGGCTGTAGATGGGACGAACAGCACACAGTCGGTGTCGAAGCAGCAGGAAGCCGGTACGTCGCGGGTATTGTGACGGCGTTCGGCCGAGTCACCGGGGTGGAATTAAGAGATTTATTACAGTCACGGAAGGCAATTCTAGTACTGACGTTACAGTTTATACTGTAGTTATTTTGATATATAGTTTCAGTAATACTTAAATTGTTAAAAGTTGTTTGTATCATTTTATATTGATTAGACAAATTAAGTTTTAAATAATAATAATGTGTTGCGCAAACTTCATGATAATTATGAGAACCATGTTATTGTATGACGTCCACTGCGTGAAAACTTCTTTTTAAAAAATAATCTACACTAATATTATAAAGAGAAAAACTTTGTTTGTTTGTTTGGTTGTAATGAAAAGGCTCAAAAACTACTGGACCGATTTTAAAAATTCTTTCACCATTCGAAAGCTACATTATCTACGAATAACATATATTCTATATGAAATAGATTTTGAGGCGGTACAAAGTGTTCCGGGTCAGCTAGTATTTAATACAAATACTTTTTTGTTTGTATTTTTTTTATTTGTATAGGTACGGAATTTTTGTGTCCCATTTGTGTGTGATCGGCCGTGTAAAAATAAATGTTTTTGGAGTGGTTATTTATTTTGATATACGATTGTTGGACACTTTGATTTGCTTTGATTGAAAAAGTCACGATTTTCCACGCCAATAAATATAATAATACAATACTATTCAAACGTATCGTATTCTGTTAGACAGCAGAGACTTGCACAGAAATTGCTAATATTCAATCACTATTCCATTGAGGGCTTAGTATTTAGGTTAAAATTTTCGTCATTTTGCATTTAAACTTTACGGTAAATGATTGAAATGTAGCATTCATATAATTTACAAATTGTCCCGTTAATGCTCCTAAACGTATAGTTTATTAATTACTAATTTCCTAGCGTTAATTTATCATCACTAATTGCGCCATCCATCATTTTAGGATTTCATATTATTTTAGTATCTTTCACAACTTAAATAGGATTTTGGTGGCGAAATGGAGATTTTTCACATTCTGATCAGGTGTTTAATAGTTATGATAGTAGAATAAAAAAAATAGAATTAGCATGGTTCGACCGAGGAGGTACCACCGTCGTATCCATTTATCATTAGCGTGATGTAGTATTTACGGTTCGATGGAATGGTGGACCTGACTGGAGCATGCAGTCCACCTGGTGGGTAATATGCGGCTACTGCCCCAGATAAGATTAGAGTCATAAGAGAGAGATCGACGCCTCGGATAGGCATGTCTCCCTTACTTCTCTTTCTTAAATAGGTGGGCGGTGGTATCTTCAGGGTCAAACTACAAAAAAAGTTAATCACCTACCTTCCACTTTCCACGTCGATCAGGAATCGCGCCTCGTCTATATGATGCGTTACTCACAGGTTGCTCAAAGCAATAAGCATGGTGTGGTTTCCCGGAACGAGTAATCCTATTGCACTTCACTTTGTAACACAGCTGCACATTTAGTCCGGTAGGGTTAAGGAACGGCTAATGTAGAACGTCTGATACATTGCAATCACTGGTTGCAAGAAAACTATTCCAGCACGCAATATGGAAAAATAATTTGTCGCACTTTTGTGTCTACCCTTGCATAAATTGACAAAAATAGAACAGATTTACAATGTCATATTCATAGATTAATAAAGATTATTCGCTCCTAACAAGAAAATGTAACCTTTTCACAATTGTCACTGTCATCTATTTTCGTGTTTTAAAAATATTAAAAAAATGTAGTTTTTAGATCATTTACGAATGAAACGATATTTCTTCGCACTTTTTCTTCGATTACGTGTCTTAACAGCGCATGTCGACATTGTTCGAATATTATATACATTAGAATATACATTAGAATTGTCAGCCGTTTAAGTCATTTAATGGCTTCCTTCAATAATAAGGAGGTCAGATATCTATACTTATCTATGGTCATATTCTAAAAGATCTCACTGCCGAGTAAAGGTCTCCTTTCAAAGTAAGAGGTCTCCTCCGTTGTGCAGGTTTCCTCACGTAGTTTTCCTGTACCGTTTAAGCAAGTGATAATTAATTTCTAATACGCACATATCTTAGAAAAGTCAAAAAGGTGCAAGCGTGAGATTCGAACCTCTAATTCTATTGCAAGGGCCACTTTTTAACCACTATCTATCCGGCATATGCTACAAAAAAGTGCCATTAAAATCTTAAGACTGATTGTTTATTAATAGTAGAATTACATTTAAGTAGCAGATAATTTTTTTATTAATATTTGTCGTTTGTTTTTAAATGCTGTAATAAATATGATTAAAACATAATTAATATATAATATTTTACTGTTATTTATTTACATGAATACCTAAAAAAACTAAATACAAATAAATATCATCACTTTTATATAAAAAGTATTGAATTAACTGATATCTAATTAACAGGTCTGTGAGACCCACCTCGATGTCCATGTAACTCATTTCCACCCCCACGACGCCGGGTTAAATAACTAATTCATGTAATTTTAAATTGAAATCAAAAACGTAACTGAATGCAATAACTACGTGCGAAATTACTAACGACAACCTTTTTGTGCGATTTCAATAAAAATTAACCGTAACATCGTACGTTTTCAGCTATCATATTTCAATGTGCCTCATTTCGTGTGATCTCCGCTGGGACAATATATCAACCCTAATTTATTTTCTTCCACAACCTTTCATAGCCTTACTTTCGGGGTCTTTTGTATAAATGTTACACCAAAATTTCTTATCTTTATAAAATTAGCTCTTTGGGTAGTTGGGTCATTTCTCTTGTTTCAGTCTTTGTCAAACAGATAACGAAATTGTCCTTTCCTTTGTGACAAGAGCTTTCAAAGGCTAAGATGTTGTACATAGCATTGTTGTTCTTTTTAGATAACACATCGGCCGTTTTTGTAATCTTTATGTTATTACGAGTGCCTATTTTTATGATATTAGGGTAGTAAAGGGTAAAGTAAAGTTACACATACGTTTTCAATATATTTTATAAAACATTTAATAAATGTTAATGCTCACTTGGAAGGTTTGGAGTCGAATTTGTAATAATGATTTTTATTTTGGTATAGGTACATATTAACACATAATCCTAAAAACGTAGTAGTTATAACCTTTTCTGTCCCTGTAGTTTCGGGACCAGAATAGGGCTACGGTATCCCCTGCCTGTCGTAAGAGGTGACTAAAAGGGGGCTTCCGGGGTTGCGGGCGGCAAGAGTGCGAGCTCGAACCGCCCGGTAAGCGACCCCGGGAAGGGCGGCGATATGTGTGGTCGCATACCGTCGTACGCACCAGACGGTGTGGCGAGCGTCAAGCTCACCTGGGCAGAGCCCGACGGAGCAACGCGCTAAGAGGACTCCGGTTGCGTTCCTTTGAAGATCCCGGAGCCCTCTACGCAGCGCCGAAGACGGCCACCGGGGGGGTTTTAGTGCGGTAAAAATCCCACATAACCCTGCGTCGCTCCCACGGCGCCGGGTACCTTTTGAAGGTTTCCCCCTCGTAAACAAAAAAAAAAAGGGTAGTAAAGGGGCGTAAAGTAAATATGCTGTTTTGTGTTATAAAAACCAATTGGTCCCTTTTTTAACCAATCATGACATAGGTATATGTTATCACGCTCATAAAAAACGGTACCAGGTCTTTCACTTTTTTTTTCTTCATGTTTTAGAAAATCATAAATTGTAAATCTTAAACTTTCTACAAAACACATTATCATTATTAAACCATGAATTCACAAAAACACTTGGTTTAAATAAAAGCCCCAAAATCTCATTTTAAAAAAATCTTTTAAAACCGAATCTTCTAACCTAGACAGAACCATGTAACATGTTCTGATACTGTATATTCGCGACACGTTCTGGATGCAAGCCCCGGGAGACGAGGAATCTGTTCGCAGCGTATACTTTCGTGTTTACCTCAGCCTTATTTATATGCTGTTGACGGAAAAATATCGCATGATCGTATGCCAATGCTGCTGAAATCATACCGGCTTTGTCGTTCACACTTTGCCAAAATGCTTCGGGTATTGTACGGTATATTACGTTTTCAGATAGTTTTGGAGACAAGTAAACTGGTGTCAGAAACATTTGGAAATATTTTTTTTATTGTTTTATACAATGAAATTTATACCTATAATTTGCCAAGAGTATACAAAAGTGTAAAGCACTGCTATACCCTGGTTTGAAGGGTGTGGTAAGGTAGACTTACTTATCCGAGACGTTCCAACTTAGTGGGGGTAGCAATGCATCTAATGGCCTACCTCAGGTAGAGATCTCTTTAGAGTTGATTACAAATATTGGTGGAAAGCTCTTTTACCATCCATATCATAAAAAAAAAACATCGCCGTTGGTTTAATATAATCAGTAAGGAAACCAAAGTTTGGTACAAGAATATTTTTATACCGCTTTCATTCTTTCCACAATACAGCTTTTAATAGAGTGATAAAACGTTCGCGCTAAACACGCGATTTTTATGATCTCTTGTTCTTGCTCTGGTATAAAACATTATTTATTTTTCTGTTTACCAAGAACATTCGCCTAAAAGAATTTTTAACCGAAGAATTTCGTAAACGTGGCATGATTCCAAACTCTCTTTGACTTGAGAAAATTCTGGATCCTTGAAATAAGTTGCGGGACAGAAAGTACATAATGCTAATGTATAAAAATTGGGCTTGAACTGTTATTTATTTTTAAGTGTTAAATTAAGTTGAATGTTATAAATATGAAAGACCCATTTTAGTAGCTATTTCTAGACGGCAGAAGTCTTAATAAATTGACTATAATATTGTGACACCTATTTCTGCCTTATGGATGTAAAGGTCGCAGTCATGGTTTGATGGATCGATGCATGGTGAGTAACATATAAGTCAAATAAGGTTCTGTCAAATTTATCTGAGTATTTCAGTAGGAGGATAAAACCGCGTACCCATTAGTTAACCGTAACCATAACTGCAACCATTTCATAGTGTAACTAGAACTGTACTGGTTCGGTTAGTACAAATATAATGCAAATCTATCCACTACCGTCCTACCCGCACGGCGTCCACACTAAGACTGACGTAACAGATCAACTGACAGCTAACTGGATGTTGCCAGATGCGCACCACTACCGCACGCCACACCAGTACTCGTATCTATGTTTAGTGTCTAATTATGAGCGTACTTACTAATACACTACAAGACCTAGAGAGATTTCCCGGCAAGGTGATCATGCCCCGGGAGCGGCCGTGCTCCTGCAGTATCAGTTTCGAGCTTAGTATATGCAAGATAGTTGTGGAGTGGTTGTGGTTACGTGTGAATAGGCTCTTAGAGAACTATTAAGTTAAAATTAAAACTACTTCGCAACAATTCGCTACAAATATATTTTAAACCATGCAGTATGTCCCACCCTCCCTCCCTCAATGGAATCGTGCAAATGTAAATAATTAAAATATACACCACCATAAATACCACCACCATCACGTGTTCCGCTCCAAAACGGAGCATCATCGGGGTAAGTTGACTCTACGACGTTTAATCGTTAAATTAACTTAACGATTAACCGTCGTAGAGTCAACTTATATTTGTAGCGGATTGTTGCGAAGTAGTTTTAATCTTAACTTAATAGCATGGATTTCCCCAAAGTAACGCCTGATACAATTAACTATCTTAGAAATCTTGTCTTACTCAATAAGTTTAGTTTAACACTACTTATGTTTAACATTATTTATATATAAGTATATTTCCAGTTACATTTCCGAAGGACATCGGTAACTTTTGTTTCTATTGTGAGAAATACTAAAACGTAATCCTTTAACTCTATGTGATGTAAAAAGAACTTTATATAATTCAGGCTAACAAATGGTGCCATCCATCATAACATATAGTCGTAATGTACTTGTACCCACTTTTGCGTATTACGTTTAGGAAATTTGTTTCCAGAAAATGGAAAATATTATTCTAAGGCCTGCTTTTACCCTTTTTGCTAAAATATAAGCGTTCACTTATAATACATTTCCATAAATAAACAAATGTAATTTCTATATTAATAGTTCGTCATTACATGTATTTTGAAAACTAATGGAAAACCATGAATAATAATATTTTCAAGTTTGTAGAACCATAATGGTTCGAACGATGAGATAGCACCATCATGTCTTACTATTTCTAGGATGAAATAGTGCTAGAGTTAAAAAAAAACAATATTTAGACCTGCGTTACCTATGGAAAGTGGTGCGAGGCGGTGACTGTGATTAGCAGCACAATGGAATGCAAAACGTTCCTACTTAGTTTCAAAGACTAACAACAAAAAAATAATATATTTTGTAATAACACTCAGTTGTAATTAAGTATGTATATAATTATAATATGTCTCGTGGAATGTTAGGCATTCCGTTTTAGCCTACGAGACTATAAAATACTAAACCATTTTTAAACAGCGTTTTCATAACAATTGAATTTAGAACCTAATATGTTTTACCGCAGATAATACGTCGAGATGAAGTTGAAATAACGTTACGTGACATAAAGGTACACAAATCAGGGTAATTTCAAATCCGTGTACCGCAACGTGCCGGGGCGTGCCGCAAACAAAACCACTAATCGCTTAACACCGCAGTTGCTACAAAATTCTTGGCAAATGTTCTGTTCAAGTTTAATTTTGTCTGCTCAACTTTTAACATCATAAAGGTTAATGTAACCAAAGTACTACTTACCACAAAATAATTCGGTACTGGGGACTGGAGACCTGGAGAAGCTACAACTGGAGCCGTCGTGAATTGGCGAAAAAAGTAAGGTTTACTCAAGGATTAAGGGTCAATCCTTGATGGGTTTTTTTAAATACCCAATAAGGTGAAGTTACTTACTTCAACACTACCCGTCGCTCTTTGTTCAGATGATTATAAGAAGATAACTTTTATCGTAACCTGACAGTTAACAAAAGTGTTTGTGGGTAAACTGAAAATCAACTACATGTTTGAAGGTAGTTTACTTAATGATGGTATTAGCTGAGTTTGATACGTTTTTTTGTTATTTCGTTGGGTAAACCTATAATTATTTTTTTAATTTAATTTATTTTATTACTGTGTGAATAAAATAGTTTCTTTCATTCTAGTTCTGTCTTTGATGATAATGGTATATTATAATTAAAACTCTTTATTGAGACTATGAAATGCAATAATAATGATATCATATAGTTAATAGTTTATAATAGTTATAATATATACATCTTTTTGAAGTTTGTACATATTTCATCCAAAACCCAACGGGATACAGCCTAACATTGACAAGGTTTGAACTTCATACACTTTTGAAAGGTACAAAAATCGACTCCCAAGACAACTTTTTCCTCAGAACATCTATTGCTTATTTTCCTTCCATAATGCCCCCAGGGAATCCGGTAGCTCACATGATTTACGGCTTATGCAAAGAATGAGAGGATATTTTCTGCACCATAATTCAAGCTAGTTGAGATTACAGGCGGACCGTGTAAAAGATGATATATCAATTTATTTCAGTTATAAATGATACTTTTTATCCTCCGGATAAAAAAAATGATTGTTCTCCAAGTATATTATAGTAGGTATATTAATATTTTGTAACTTTTATTAGTCTTAGTAGTAAACTGATTTATGGTGTTATCCTACGTCTATGCTGCATTTGGTTGCAGCAGCCTCTTTTGTGTCATTATACCCATTTCAATAATTTAGGAAAAAATATAATTATGACATTTTCCTCCTAAACACTTGCTGGACTTCACGACTTTAGAAGTACATACGTAAATTGTAAGCATCGTACGATCAAGTGAAGTCGAATAGAAATTATCAAAAAATCAAAAAAAATATGATCGTATATAAATCGCGCAGCCGTAATTATTTACGGCATTCGAATTACAAGATTTTTTTATCTTTCGCAGTCATTTGTCCGTGCGACGTGGCTGAAGTACGGAAATTGTCTGCATCATTAAATTAAAAGCTTTCGTGTTCGGGCGCAGTAAGTGATGTTCACGGCTAGATCCCCCATTCGTAGTCAAGGGCACGTCGACCAAACAGTCGACTAATTTACCATCCATAAATTTCTGATCAAGATGTTGATAAAACACGTCCCTCAAGATTTTACGAGTCGTCAGACCTTGTTTAATCAGGACGTCCGTAAATTAGGGTTGAGATCTAACTATATACGAGTAGGTATATCTTATACCTATAACGAAGAGTTGAATGACGTAACTTTATAACGAGTCTGAAGGCAGAAGAGATGGGTATCACAAACCGGATCGTAATCGCAATCATTAAAATAATTAATTATGCTGTGTTTTATTTATTTTGGAATACATGTGTGTATATGTATAAGGCTCTTAAATTTGGTGGAAAGATTGACGGACAAAACAACCTTATTCGATTTTCGGGCGAATTTTCAAAAATGTTTTTTTTTTCTTATCTATTGTTATATATTGTATTTTTTGTTAATTTCAATTTCAAAATTATTCCAAGTGTTTCAAAAATCTGTGCGTTATGTTTCAGGCAGTTAGGATTTAAAATTTTAGCAAAATAAGTTGTGTTATGATAATGCGTATATTTTGTTTTAGTGCTAAAGGTGTTGTTTCAAAATCAACGTCATAATTACCTTAACAGATATCATTTATTTATCTTCCTAATTGATATTCTCATATACAAAGACTTTTATTCGAAATATAACTTTCTCTATTTCTCTTTTATTTTATTTGAAATATAACTTTCTCTATTTAATACAAATGTATGGTCAGTGATACACCTTTTAATAACTCAGCAATTCACATTCGGTGCTATATTCCCGGAAATTCCATTCGTTGGCTTTGTTAGCAATAAATTGTCCATTAACGCGTATCCGTATAACTCACTGCAAATCTCACAAAGCTTGTTAATTCAATACAAAACGCTTAAATCTCGAGAGGTTGTGCGATTCGCGGAAATTCAATGTAATTTGTACATAATTGCATATTAAAGGATTATGTTTCCATCTATGAAACCTACTACTATAAATACGATAAGCTTTATAGTGAGGATTGCGTAAAGGTTTATGGTATTAATAAGGTAATCCTAAGTTATGTCTGACTTGTTTGTTTCAACCTACCCTACTCGTAATTGAAACTTAAATAAAAGTTCTTTCTTTTTATCTTTTTTTAACTTACAATAGGCTTACGTTTGACTGCAACCTTACTTGATGTTGAATAAGATGCAGCATTGGACAAAACAGGAATGAGTTTCTAAAACGCTTAGTCCGTACAAAAGGAACATCCACCGAATATTGATGGTATCCCGCGGTAATCTCAATATTGTGCATTGTACTTTTAACTAATGTGCGATAATATTTTTTGTTTAATTCCACTTAGTAAAAGATTCTATTTTATGTTTAATAATTGCTCGTTTTTTTCTCAAACCCAATTGGTCCTTAAACCAGAATATTTTACTTTTAATTGGCTCGAAGTAGCCTTAACTAATATTATCTAAGGATTTTTTTTAAATTATTTCAGGACGTCTTCCTGAGATATCTACTAGTACGATCATTGTATGATTCTGGGTGTATAGAGTGATGTGGCAATTATATGTGTAGGTACTAGTTAATATGTTTAAAAGATAATTCGAATCCTACAGATAAATTCGACAGTCACCGGAGAGACAACTGATAAAAACAATAAATAATTGTATCGATAAAGGGTAAAAAAACACAAAAAACTTCTTGCAGTCTCATTTAATTTTATCATTTGTATTTATTTAACTAATATAGGTACATCAAAACACACACTGCGTAACAAATTAGACTGGAAGATATGTCAAGAACCAGTGATACAACATAGTAACTACAGGTAGTATTATTGCTGAGGATCCGTGTTCCCGTCTATTCGCCGTAAAATTTACCGTTTCGGCAACAGTATTTGATACCAAGCCATTGGCGTGAATTATCTACAATATGGACCGAATGTTACGTTCGAATATGATCCGAATAAACGGGAAGAGGACTAAAACCTATCATCTAGAATTTAATGGATATGTTCCGTTCAACCACGAAGCAATCTAACACGTAGATAAAACGTAAATCTAAATGCTGTGTAGATAAATATTTTAATATTGTCATTGTTCATATAATTTAAATTAGTATTTATATAATATGTTACAATTAGACCACTAGATAGAGTAGAAAACCAACTTAGCTTTAGATTTATTAGCATAAGCTTTACTAGAATGACGAATGTTAACCCGATAGTTATATCGGGACAAATATACATATTTAGTCATACACGATACAAAGTGCAAACGTAAAAGTTACAATTTTCACACTCCATCTAATAAATTAATTTATGGACACAAACTAACATCATGTTAAATTCTTAATACAAAATTATTATTTCCCGTGAAGTGTAAAGTTAAATAGTTAACTTTGAAGCTAATTAATTTGACTTAAAAAAACAGTTGTTCATGAAAGAGAATTCAATGTTTGGCGCTTAAACATAAAAAACCTTACATTTAAAATCATAAATAATCGTATAAGCTTTTACAAAAAAAAAGGCAACCTCTCAATTAACTTTACAAAACTGAATTATTATCTAAATGCCCATAGACAAATATGTAACATACATAAAACATTAATAATATCATTTTCAATTTTTATAAAAAAAAAAATAAGTATCGCGTTCTTAATTCAAGAATTCAAAATGACATGACACGCATTTATTTATTCATAGTAATGCAATTATTTCACTTTAATTTATTATCATTGCTGTTTAATATTTCCAATGAAAATTGATTTATGCTTGAATATCTCTTCATTTACTCAATGGCCCGTGCTGATATCATTTCGAAATGTATCATTCAAACTAACGTCACAGATTTCAGATTCAGATCTACTTATAAAATTGATTGATTGTAAAAAATCTTAAACTTTTATTTTTTTAATTAAACACACTCGACGAAAGAAATATTTACTACGTATTTTTAAGCTATTTTTCATTTCGACATATAGGTACTTAAACACAAAAATTGATTAAAATTTATGGACTTTTAGTAGACAACGTTAAAGCAGCTTGTAAAAAAATCTAGACTAGTTAACTATATACATATATTACACAACGTTACGAGTAGTTATTTTCGTAAAGGAAAGCTTATTCTAAGTAAAATAATTCGTAATAAAACCGAGTACAAATTTTCAGTAAATTTCTATAAAATTCTCAGGTGGTGGTATTTAATTAATATTGTCACGTGTACAGTCGGTTGCGTAAAATATTTAGCACTCAAAAATTACGAACATGTAACAATATAATTATATTAAATTGTAATGTTTTCATTATTGCATATTCCTTTTTTAGTTTTTATGGGCGAATATGAAGAAATTTAAAATAAAAAATAGGTAAGTACCACAAATACGAGCTTTCCGGATCCTGTTTAGTATTGTAGTACCACGCAATGTACCTTATTAACTTTTGTACGTTATCAAGTTCTGTACCTTATTAAGTTCTTTCTACAGGGCAACAAACAAACAAATGGAGTCATAAAAAGGTTTTATTTGTGAGAATGATTTTTATCGGCCCACAAACGATTTATAAGCGTGACACTAAAAACGCCATTACTCCAAATTGGAAAGCACATTGTACCGCATAGTGAATCATAGGAGTAAATTGCTAAAACAAGTTCTACGCTGAAGTACACAAAAGAGTTTAAAAGTAATTAATTGCCAGTGTTTAATTACGCTTAAATTAATTAAAGTCGCCGCCATTTAAAAATATCTTAAAGACTTTACTGTGTTGTATATAATAAATTAAAAAAAATACACTCACTATAAAGGAGACAGCTGAATTTATAAAGTACTACAATATTTAAGCTCAAGGTCGGTAAAAATTAATGATTTTATAACTTCTTGTAAGCCGACAATGTTTCGTTTATATTTTTAAGTGCGTAAATATTTTCGCAACTGTACTTTTTCTGAATATATTTTTGAAAGCCATTGGACTAGCCTCATGGCAGTCTACGCTAATGACATGCGATAAATTGAAGCAGATATCAAAAAAATGCTCACGATTATAAAATATACCCAATTCATTTAAATTCAGTTCGTCTTTGATTTGTAACGTTTATAGAACATAGTAGAGTATGAAGTAGTAATACTAAACAATCTAGGTATTACATTACATGCAAGAGCTTACCTACGTAGTCAGTTACGTCTAAGAGAATCAGCTACTGTACAACTATGGCACTGTTAGAATATAATTAATTCGTGGAATGATATTAATGGAACTATGAAACATGGATTCATTTAAACCTCAAACAATCGTAGTACAAGGAGAGTACCAAACTGTCACTTACTTACAACTGCCTATATTTAATATCGGCAACCGAAGCGAATGAAGGTAAGCGTTACGGTTACATAATACTTATCTTAAGGAATGTTAACATTAAAGCCAATCTATCAACGTCACCACATTAAATTGATCAATCGATTTTAACATAGCATAGTTTTAACATTTCCGCCCGAATTTATACATTAAATATATTTTATTTATGATTATGTAAAGCTGATTTTTGTGTCAAAAGCGACTGTCAAATTCCACGTATTTGTCGTGGCAAGCAAGGTCTTACTGCCTTTAATACGCGCCCAACAGCAGACTCCTTCAGGGCGTGTTGCCTTCATTGGAAAACCCAACAAGATCAAACTTGTTGTTATACTACCCAACTTTCCGAGTTTCTTACCGAAGCTAACTTTTAGATACACACGCTTTTCACAAAAGACAGCTTTAGGGAACAATCTACTTTCTAAATAATTATAATATTCACTAATAACAACGAATTATAGTCTTTACTTCGTACGTTCTATTCTCATCGTTCTATGTATTATACCTCTGATGTGTAATCCGAGCACCGAATTCGAAAAGTTAAACTGTTTAATCCTAAAAGACCTTAAGCTAAAACGTAACGTATTATGGCAACACATTGTTTGGTTAAAGATATGAATACTCTTTTCGTTCCCTTTTGTAAATCAGTATTGCAATATTCCCACTATAAATGAATATAAACATCACGAAACAATGGAGAACCCGCAAGTGAAAACAATCAAAAACTGTTAAATATGTAACATTTTAAAGTATGTAAATTAAAACACAAAATCCTCCATGAATATTATACGGAAGGCATTGCAAAAAATATACCACCGCGCCACGATACATTTCCGTTTCGGCTTTTAAAAAATAACCACATGGATTCTCTCTCCGTGTTACACATTGTTTCTGACAACCGGGTGGGAGCAACAAAAATTAATAAAAACGAACATCTGGGAACGGATATGTATCGGTAGGTACTTTTGTAACAGGTACGTTTTTCACTCCTCAAATAGGAATAATACTTTTAGTTTATTTTAAAACCATTCTTCCAATCTGATTGGAACGTTGCGTCCATAACATGAATATGTGACTTCACGTGTGAAAATTAATGAACGAATCAGTGGTGTCGAATGATAATGATATTGAATCATTAGTCACAATACCGTATCGGAATCATTGGTCGAATAGGTGTCGTGATGTCGATATGTTTTCCGCTTGACTTCACACTGGCGACACAACCACGTAGACCTGTGTAGAGCGCGGCCGGCAGTCCCAATGGCAGAGATGGTGAACCGCCTATTGGAAAAAAAAGATAAATAAAACAAATATATAAAAAAATAATAAAAATGTGACAAGTAAGGCCTTTTAATATTTCGTATTCGGCTCAGAAAATCCTTTCATTCCATTAGGTTTCTAATTAGGTTCTAAAAAATTGCCCTCCATGTTAGGTAGATAACCATATTGGACTTCTAATGACGTCACTAATGTATTCCACTCAATCAGTTTCGGTAGACTTTTAATTTCAGTTGCAATATTTGACTCTCACATTCATACGATACATATTAGATAATAAAAGAGGAAGTTATATAAAATCTCATTAAAAGTAAATCCAGGCCATTACATCTTCAAATATACCACACAAATACCTTTCGTTCAATAAATTTCAAACCACTTAAACAAAAACCGGACTTTTATGATAAGTCAACATCAAGAAGTAGTTAGAAGTACGGTCGGCTCCTTCAATATAATACGTCTCGAGTTACAGTAAGTAGGAATGACAAACGATTGAAACTTCGACTGGAATATCAAAGGTAGACGCCACGAGCAAACTTTGAACATTAGTCAAAGCTTAGAACTTGACAATAACGTAAGGCAAATAGAAAGTATCATACCTATCCACAACTTGGGGTTTGCTTTCGAGGGTACTAGTAGTGATTGGGAGTACCCCCTCACTGGTGGCGTGTCGTCGACTTGCAGCATCGCGAGTCTCTTTCTCCTCCTCACTGAGGCTGTATGCCAGAGGCCATCGTCTACCCGCATTTTGGATTCAATGCTTTGAAACCAGTCCTCATGTATCGCATTGGCCTCCTTCACATCTGTGTCTGTGTAAATCAGTTGTAGTTTCCCGTCGCTCAAGCCGAGTCCAATGAAATCTCGCGGTCGAATTCCGATCTTTCGCCTCCACAATAGAAGACCCGACTCGTTATAAGTTCGGAACTTTATTTCGTATCTAATGCCGTGAATGCTGCGGTTCCTAGAATTATTATGCTACATTTATTTGACAATTGGGAATAATGATGAAGCATTGTCGATTTAACAAAAGATTGTTCACGACCCGTAATTGTTCTACTGGGTATGGGTTCAATCTATAAGAAGGGCTTAGGCAACAGTTCATCAAGGTGGTTGAGTGCGGTTTGGTACACTTCACACTTTTGAGACTATTTTTAAAGCTCTCAGGCATGTAGGACGTAGGTTGCTCAATGAATATTAAGG
The DNA here is from genome assembly GCF_041222505.1 of Epargyreus clarus. Classification (NCBI taxonomy): domain Eukaryota; kingdom Metazoa; phylum Arthropoda; class Insecta; order Lepidoptera; family Hesperiidae; genus Epargyreus; species Epargyreus clarus. Next base: position 7,881,159 of record NW_027332211.1, read on the forward strand.
CATTTAATTGCTTGATAATTAATTTCCAATACATACATAATAAGCATAAATGCATGTTTGGGATTTGAACCTCGAACCCCCACTGAAAAACCCAATTTAAAATTACTACGCTCAAAAGCACAGCTTATTGTGTTAGTGTGCAAGATTTATGATATCAAAACACGGAAATACTAGAAAGCAATATTTTCTCTGTATGCTCCTATGTAAATGTGTAAACTTCAGCATAACTTTTATGACTCCCTCTGCGAGTTGCCTTGTTAGGTAGCTTCGCTAAGAATAATTATCAGGAGCATAGTACGCATTTATGTCTGTTTATGAAGAAGCAACTTCCTAAGTTTAACGTCTATTGTATTTTAGTAGGGCAAACCTGTACATACTCAACTAGCAGTAGGTTAGAAGAGCTTTTGATATGAAATACTAGCTTTTACCGGCGGCTTCGCTTGTGTCAGAGGTTTTTTCCCTTAGGAACGATATGTTTTTTCTGGATAAAAGGTACCTTAACTCTTTTTCTGAACTCCTGGCAATATGTGTGCAAAATTTCACGACAATCGGTTATTTAGTTAAGCGTGAAAGTGTACCAAAAACAACAAACAAACTCACATTCGCATTTATAATATTAGTTAGGATTTTAACGTTAACGCACAAGTTTTTAATAGTTTACTTGACGTCGTTAATAGTTTTTAAACGATTAAACTTCTTCGAAAATTTTGTTAATCCTAGTAAATCGAAATTGTTTCTATTATATGGCGGGTTGTGAACTTACATTAATTAGTATGCAAATCAAAGCACTTTTAACAATAAGCAATTATTAATTTACATTTACGAAGAAATGTTAACAGGTAATTTTAATAATTAAAAATCAGCCGCATGCAAAGCTTAAGTGAATAATAAAAATATATTTTAAATGCCTTGTTTTATATGAACTACTCGTACATATACGATTTCGTCAGATTTTAAGAAACAAAAATATTAGTATTTAAATAGATGAATACTCAAAAAACTTATATGATTCTTTAGAAATCTTTTTGGCCAATCTTAAACATGATAAATTATACCAATCTGTAATAACTATGACGGAAAGCGACTTAAAATCATTTATAACTACTGTTAGGTAGGTACTGGTTTTATGAAGGATATGTGTTACGTAAACGATACCGCGAAAGAATTGTATAGGATTATCCATTTTGCTAAAGATAAAACATAACTATAAATATAATAATCATAGAAATGCTACACCACAATCTATCGTAAGGGCTACGAGATGGTTTAACCCCTATCACTTAAAGCCACATGGTGTTTCTCAGAACGCTCTTTCTACTCACAGATATAGTAACGGCATTGACCCTTTGAGAGTACTATTTGTGGCATGGAGTTTTTGTAAAAAATGTAACTCAACTACAATATATTACCTAAATATAATATCAGCATCTTAAATCTTATTCTAATATAAAAGCAATCCTACGTCTGCAATACCTACATTTAGCATTAGTAGTATATAATGTATTTTTAATAAGTCACTTAAAATAAAATAAAAATATTTTAAAATTGTTCTGTGAACTTCAATATAACCAAAATTTTCTATGGAACTATCATTTATATATCATTTTATGGATTTTATATATCATTTTCTATGGAACACGGAGCCCTGAAGCAGTCCTTATTCATCATATCATCGTGATCCACTAACCAAATTATATTTCACTCACACATTCTAACTTCAAGTCAAAATTAATCAAATAAGACTCGTTAGAGCAATTCAAATAGTATGACAGCTATCAAGTAATGTAAGTATCTGAATTCACTATAGAGGCGTCGGCAGTTCGCGTGTCTCATAGCAAACTCTAGTCACGTTCGTTCACTACTGATCTGATGGATCCAACACAATTTGTAGCTTAATAAAGCCAAGTCGATCAACAATGAGCTACGGAATGAGACATCTGAATACATCACTCGTATTGCAAAGTAGGTATGCTATCTGATACTGTCGGTGATTGCATTTGGTAACATCATGTCTTAGTACCTGTAGTCGTCACACGTACCACCCTATACTTACAAACACACCACAACGATAACTGTATAGGAATGTGGTTCGTATGAAAATGTATTAGATTCATTTATATACAACACGGTGTGCTTGTAGTACATGTGAATAGATACGTGGAAATGGTATAATATACTTTTTAAAATCGAGAATAAATTTTACTTTTATGTAAAATATAATTTTTTAAGTTACCATATTCTAATTTCTGATTTTAATTTTTTTGCGAAAAACTGAATTATTATTAGTATCTTTGTTTTAGCGAGATTTGGTAATAGTTCATATCCTTTTAAAAGTTCGCTCCAGTTTTAGGTTATTCTAAACTGTTACTAAAATAAAGGGCTTACAGTTTGGCTAGATAGATGCTTAAACTTGATAACAATATTTAAGTCTAAGCTTTTTTCTATGACTTATATAACATTTATTCGATGACTAAAATTCTAATATCTATATAGGAACCAAAAGGTTGATGTATTTTGTAGGGTCGTAAAGGCGAGGGAAATACTGCAACTTAGCAGTTAAATAAGGTTTATGTACTTGCGTGTTCCGTAGCTAACACAAACCACTTTCGTACACTATAGATCTGATAGATTGGGCTTAATTTAAACTCTAATAAGAACTGACTTGGTAATACCTGGCAAGGTGTAATAAGGAAGCTATTTATTAACTAAAACGTTTTTATTAGGATTGATAACTATGACTTTGTTTGACTCAAAAAGGAGGCCTAACTTATTGATACTAAACCTATTCCTTACCGTAAAATAATAACGATCAAGGTAAATTAGACAAAGCTGATATTTATGACACAAATTAAAGTTATCAATATTCAAAAGGAGACTCAACTGAAGATACTAATATCTTTATAATGATTTCGTAGATGATATTATATGGAAAAAGATAAATGCTTAAAGGTTGTGTTCCGTTTGAAAATGTCGAGAAGATCAACAAAATAAAAATGCACCACATATTTGAAAAAAAAATAAGACTTTTCTTTCGCTCTACCAAGTTTTGATCTATACAAAAGTAAATCTATATTACATACAAAGAAACTTACTAAGATTGACTTCTTATACTCTACAATTACCTCTACTTATTACCATACGCTAACCAAATTTAAATCCACATTTTCTACACCGAAACACTTTAGAGAGTTGTTATAAAGTGGAGTTTAGTTGTACCCAAGTCACGTCCGTGCTTTCTCGTGATCTGATAGATCCAACTCAATTTGTACCATAATAAAGAGTGACTGTAGGCAATGAGCTTCGAAGTTGTACCCATTTGAATACAAAGCATTTATAACTTATTTGAGTATAGGAATTTGGTACTTTGTCACTTAGTAAATCGGTCGTGACCTCGTAATAGTTGGAACATTTATTTGTTTAGTTTATTAATATTCAAAATAGGGTATATTTACCACACATACTTTTTTATGTGCGTGACTAACTCACATGCGTGATATGCATTGCTGCAGTCTCCTCGTTTCGCCTGCGTGTGACTTACATAACGCAAGAGTGACTTTCCTGTCGTGCGTGTTTACTGTCGAACGCGTGACATGCGTGAGTTTACTCAACTTTATATTATTATCGTCACACCACTCTCGATGAGACTGCAGCGAATTAATTATTGTGTGCGGATGTAAAATGCGCGACAGGAAAAGCGTTCCTAAAAGTATCTACAACTACAACTATCGTTTTGTAGATACTTTTAGGAACCTATCGGTTGTGAGTGGTACGCATGCGGATCAGTTCTCCACGCGGGTGCTAATCCATGACAGGATGACGACTCTTAATAACAGTAATTTAATATTGTATTTAACAGTTTATTTATTTATAATACTGTGTGTTACGGACACCTACAATGTGAGGACATACAATGGGTATGTATATGAATGAATTGCGTTATTCTTTTTTTCAGATAACAGGTGTAACATAAAGTTTGACCTACATTTTAAAAATCGTATATGCAAACAAAAATAATATTACTGAATGCAATCTCCATACGTCAGAACAATAATTTCCATTTTACAGGGCAATTTAATTTAATGCACATTACGGTTAAATTTAAACTACAGTCAAAATTGTAACATTTTGTTAATATTCAAATATCACGTTGTTGAGGTTGCATAATAATAGAATCATTTACTCGAAATGGAATATTCATTTCCTAGTTTGTAGGTTAGTCACTTTATTTAATAACTACAAAACATATGCGGCTATATTTGGACCTCTAATTTTACTCTATGTATCATTAGAAACGAATAATTAGATAATGTTATGTAACATGTATGTATTTTATGTAACATCACATCACAATATACATAAAATTAGTGGGATTGTATTTCAACGAGTATCGAATAAACTAATTACCTACTTTGACTTACTTCAGGTAATTAATTTTATGAGTATATCATAGTACCGCCGTAGTATAAAGCGAATATTAGACAAATATTTTGCTGCATTCAAAACTTGTTGTTTAAGGCTACATAATCGTTATGACAAAATCCTGTAAAAATGTATGCGCATTGTCTTTTATCGATATTATTAAGTGTGAATGTGTAAAACGTGGTAATTACGAAAATAAATGTTTACCTAATCTAATAAAACTTCGGCAGAATAAAATAAAATACTGGACTTTTCGCCTTCGTGCTATCTTACATCAGAGATTCCTCCACCATCATCTGTGTTAGTTTCAAAGCTAGAAATAGAACATTAGATAGATTAATAGAAAAATTTGCTTACTTAATAAATTAATTACTAATATTACTATATACAATATTATTATTAGTTAATTGATGATAACGTCATTACTTTAGTAATAACAATCTAGTTAAGATTCGATAGGAATCTTAACTAGATTCGTTATTACTAAACCACCGGTATTCGTGTTCACCAAGAAAATTTCGAAAGTTTGTAAATCATTTCATAACTAAATGTCACAACGAAAATTTTGACTGTCGTAGGAGAAAATTGGCTAAGCTTATAATTAACTTATACTGTATCTTTTCTAAAAGACCAATTTCGTAAGTTCTGTTAATATGGTTAAGAATGTTACATGTCGCAAAACCAAAAGGACGAATAACACGTCTAATGAATGCAAGTTAAACAAAGCGTTACCTCCGTCCCCCCCTACTCCTGTACGAGTAGTAATTATTTCCGTCAAACTTGACGGGAGCTCCGTCGCTTAACATCTCCACTTTTAATTGCACCTCGCAGTTACGGCCCTGGTACCCGTCGGGGCAGATACACTTGTACTCGTTTAGAAGCGGGATGCAGGATCCGTTGTTTTTACACGGTGTTATGCCTGATACAATAGAATTGAAAAAAATATAATAAAACGAAATTTCAACAATATAATTACCTATATAGAATACGTTACAAATAAATGTTATTAAAACAATATTAAGATTTGATTCGATTCGATTTCTACAAATTAAATTACGATGAAAACTTTATGATAAACGTAATAAGTCCTAAGTGATTGTTGATTTCATTCTATTTAATCTGTTTCAAGGGAATTGAGTCAGAAAAATCTCACAAAAATTATTAATTTCATACTTAGTTGAGCGTTTGTTTTATTGAACTACCTTTAGGAATTACGGTGGAATCACTAACATGGTGATTTCCTTCCGATTCCGTTTCAATTGGATTTTTCATTTGTTTTAAGGAATACATCACAAGTACTTAACAATCAATGTATATCAACCTGTAAATTAAATTATAACTTACCATCACCGCATGGTGGTCCAGTGTACCTAGTGACTCCAGTAGTGGAACAGGGCAGTTTCTCCTCATCAGGTACCACTGCGCACTTAGCTGTGTCACCACTATACAGAGTCAAGGGATTCCCGTTCACGAAAACTTGTTGCATCGCGCCTATGAAACTGCTGGTCACCCCTGACAGTTTGTGCGGGCGGATATAAGCTCTAAAACAAGCAAAGTTTTTAACAAGAGAATTTCACTTTCTATGACGTTAAAGCTAACTTTGAACAACATTAAAGGTTGTTATTAATCTATTGATCTATCCATTGTTTTGCCTACCTATGATCGACAATTGAAATTTGGTGCCAAATAGAATTTATTAAATTTTGATCTTTGCTAAGAAATTACGGATAGAAAGAATGGATAGATTTATTATTAATCGCGAGCGTAAATCGACAAGTTTCTTAATTTCATAACCTAACACTGTCAGATTAATAATAAAAATATTCATGTTTGAGATAGTTTCCATCAAAGGATATTATCTACTACGCAGCAGAACGGGTTAAACCAAGATCCTTTTTGGAGTTGGTTAAAAGTTTCAGATTACAACAATCGGGAAATAGTTACAGTTTACTTTCCCATAAAGAAGATTGATGGCTTCCCGAAACTATTGGTGGGTTAACCCTATCCAATGAGATAAGTTGAGAAAAAGTTTTCAATATTGACGTCACATGGATAAAATTTCGGGAATATGGTTTACTCAGAAATAAGAGAATGACGAGGGTACTGAAAAGGGTAAGTAAAGCAATAATATTGTTATATCCGTACTCGGTATGCTATTAAAAGAATTCCTCATTAGTGATCTCACTCCAAACAATGAAGTTGGCAAACGGAAAGATAATACGTTCAGACCAGATTGAGATAATTGTAATTATCAAACTTGAACGGTTCACAAAATTAATGAGGACTATGAATATAATGAACGAATCGTTTTCAAAATAGCGGTACTTGATAGAAATAGCTAATTGATGGCATCAAATTGAATGGGTGCTATTAACAGTGTAACGATACGAGCTCAATTCATTGACAGTTTAGCAAATTAGGTACTCCAGCGCGTAATGGCACAACATTATACTACCAAGTGAGATGTAGGTGGTAGAATCCTTTGTAGTTCGACTTTTGTCGCATCAAAGTCCCACCTATTTCTGCCTAATTACAGTAGTCTTAAGCGTTGCTATGTTTTGGTTTGAAGTGTGGTGAGGGAGACATAGTTTTCCGAGGCGTTTCAGCTTAGTCTTCAAGGGAAGCGGCGCATCTGTGGCCGGCCTCAGGTAGGAATCTAATCCTGTCTGGGGTTGATTAAAGATGTCCAAAGTCGGCAGTAGCACTTACCATCTGATGGATTGCATGCTCGTTTGCTCCTTTCATATTATAAAAATAAACAAATGCCTTGAAAACGGAGACCAATTGACTGTCTTAAACATAATTCCTAAAATATTATTCCAAAGATGTTGTCAATGAGTAAATGAGAATCACAAAATATAAAGCAAGATTTCTCTGAACGATTGCTAATTTTAATTTCCACCACCCCTCGATTATTTCCTGCAGATTGATCTTTGGATTAGAGATGCCGGAAATTACTTTCACGATTCTGGAGATATAAAAAAATAAATTTCCTTGTATATGCATATTTATAGTATGATGTTTAAAATAAGAGTGGGTACTGGTACTATACTTAGTTTAACAATAAATACCTACAGGATGTGAAGTTTTTATTAGGAAATCGATTTAAAAATATATCAAACATATTTACGACAATATAGCGTGACATTGAATTAAATAAGATACTTGTATTGGATCTCTCTCCTCACTCCTATTTGAATCGCAGCTGTAGAATAACATAGTATTACACACCATGTAGACACCATGGATGGCACTGTTAGTGAGGTTGTTATAACAAACATAATATTTAATGAAATATGCTACGTTAAGGCAACCGAAGAGCTAAGTCTGGTCGCCTAGGTACCTAAAGATACAAAATAATAGATAAATATAAATAACACTCACGGCAAAGATCCAATAAAGAGCGGCAGCGTCAGGTCCAAATGTGTGAGTGGCGGTGGTGAGTGTGCTCGTCTCGCGGGCAACGAGTCTAATTGAAGGCTGCCGTGGCGACCGAAACGAGCCACCCGGACTCGATGCCATCTACCCTTTGTTATTGCTACAGGTGACCTAATTGACAAAAATATACGATTTTTTCTGTTAAGACAAAATCTTTGCAAAAAATATTCCTACAAATAAAAGTACGTGCTTAAGTAAAGTACGATACATGATTAATAGATTGGCATACTTTGGCATCTTGCTTTATTTATGTTTCATACATAATTATATCTTAATTTTGTTTATCATTAGAAGGTGGTAATTACTAATTAAAATACTATGTTTACTAACAACGTTAACATTTTGCAATGGTAATATTATAATCTATAATATATACTTGTAGCACGTATATACTAAATAAATTACAACATATTTATTGTTATAATAAAGTAACGCAGATTAATATAAAAATAGTAATAACATTTCTTTACGATGATGCTTTGAATATTAGCAATGTATATATGCAATGTGTATATGTATGTATGCAAATATTAGATACACAAATATTTTATTAAAATAACAACACCTTAAAACAATGGAAGAGTAAAATGAAATAAAATTACAATTAAAATTATATAAATCCGTAAAACAAACTAACGCTTGAAATTTTACCGTGTTCGCAATAAACAAATTTGGACACTTTCAAACACTCTAATCCGTTAAATTAATTCTTCGTCCCAAACTTTCGGAACACCTAACGTAATAAATATTTTGTGTTATCATTTTCGTTTCTAAAATTGTCTTTTGTCTTTATTATTACAAATGAGTTTTTAAATTTAATTTAAAACTCGGATTACTACATGTCTAGATATTTCATAAAATTAATTATTTTAACCTTAGTTATTCAATTTTAAAGTACGATTCTATTTTACACTATGTAGAATTAAGTAGATTATGTAAAATTATAATGAAAAATCGGATAATCCATAATCAAGAAAAGTTACGCACTGAAACACGTAAATCCATTCCGTAAATCCTTTGAACAAAACTATAGGATCTACTTACGTGATATTAGCGATCCCGCTGCCCAAATTGTACCTAAACTGTAGATATCCATTAACCAAGTTAATCGCTATGAAATCCCCCTTGGCTTTATTGGACTGGCCGGTGTAGAGGAGCATTCCAGAGAATCGGTTCGTTAAAAACCAGAGCTCGATTCTGAACGCTTTCCCTAAGCCCTCGAGCGGCGGTAACTCGATGTAGCTCGTGCCGTTGAATTGCGGGGACAACGTTTCCTGGACTACGGTTACGTCTGTAAACAAATAAGGCTCTAATGATCTGGAGTTGAGCAACACTTTCAAATGAGAAAAACAAGTAGACATTATTATTGATATGGGATTAGAATGTCTTATTAGGAACATATTTACAGTAATAATTAAAGAAACCAAAATATAATCATAATCGAAATTTGACCAAATAATTCACAATATGACTTCTAAAAGTATTAAAACTGAACATTTAAAATATCAATTAAATTACACCAATAAAAGTTCCCTTAAAATCGTTGCGGAAGCGGAATTACAAACATTAATATCAACGTCCTATGTAGTTTACTTTCAGCTTAGACCAGCTTTGGCCTACTTACGGCACGTTTTCATAGCCACTTGTAGACCGCCTTATTGGAAAACCGAAATTTTCAACTTTTAGACTAAATCTAAACGCAGAGATTCAAAAATATGTTTTTGAATACGACTTAACCATAAGCAATCTATAACATCTGATGATGTGAGAACAAAAAATAAATAAAAAAAAACAGTTACCATTATTACAGGTATTCCCATTAGATCCGATTTCGCCGCCGAACAAACAACGGCAGACGTGTCCTCCGTCGGAGTCGATATCACACAATAGGCCCTCGTCATATCCGCAGGGATTCGATTCGCATGGATCTAATCTTTCATCACAATTGGCTCCTTGGAATCCGATAGGGCAGCTACATGTATACTCACTCGCCGATCCCTCTATAGAATTACACGTGGCCCCGTTTCTACACGGCATACTCATACACGGACTCGATTGGCATTCTCGAACGTTTTCTATAGACACGACTAATGAGTCCGGACGACCCAATTTCTTTGTCACTTGATGACGTATTATTCTCAAGTACTTGACGCATCCAATGAAACTACTCCTGGTGCCGATATTATCGAATACCCTGGACAGAGACGTTGATTAGCTATTAATTGTTTATTATTCCAGGATAATACGACGCGAGAGCTTCCAGAAAATATAAAGGGTATACGAGCTCGAGTAAAACGTTATTTCGGTTACATAAGTGTGGTGTAATGAACAAATTGGGCAATGAATAGATGGGATGAGTACAGCCGCCAGCTCCTAGAGTGTTTTAAGAAATAATTAAGTATATTCCCAAGCCTCTTGAGGACAATTAACCGTTTTCGGAGGTTTAGGGGTATTAGGCGAGCAGTATGAATGGAGAATAATGAGAATGTACACGTTTTTGTAACCACTTTATCTAATTGTACGTTCTGACATTTATAAGTATCTAAATAATATTGCGTAAAAGGAAAGAAGGAAATATTAAGCAATTACTTGCAGCACTTACCTGGAGAAATTTGTAGGTACGCTTCCGATATAAGCATCTTCAGCGAGGTCTAGAGCCTTCAAGTTGCCACTAGACTGCCCGGTGACGTCTTCCATGTCGTCTACTGATAGTATCCCGTCTCGATGGTAGCGCTTTGCGGAAACTTTGTGGTATTCGTTTAAAGATATTTTCTCGAGAGACGTTAGAACTATTGCCCCATTTCCAAGGTTGTACCTGATTGTAAAACATTTTCGCTTTTATCACAGTAAAATTTGCCCTCAACATTATTATTGAAATTGCAAACACGTAGTTCTTTTGAAAACTTAAGTGGCTTCCTACAAATAGCGAATTCATAAGTTATGACAAGAACTCTAATTACTAATTAACAGTTGCCCTTTAAAAGTTAGTAACATAAATGTAAGTCCCTCAAAAGACGACGAATGAATACTTAAACACGACTCGTCGCTTTGGGGCACTTCAGCAATTTTATTCAAATCAGAGATTTAGGTCGGCAATTTTAATTCAGATGAAGCAAGCATCCATTTATATAAAACATGACGATTTTATGTATAAAATCATACGAGTGTATTTAAAACATCGCACTCAGCTGTCAGTATCTAATTTATCAAATATGTGTGCACAGTAAGTGTGAGGATTATGTGTAACCTTACTGAATTATAAATGTCCAGTGTATTTAGACACGTTGACATTCTCAATACCTGTCTCTACTATTGTTATAACTTCATGTTTATTGTCTTCTACAAAGTAATTACATAAATAGCATATGATCACGTTTATTGACAAGGCTCGAGTATATTATAGATCTAGTCTTACCTAAACTCTAGGAATCCTTTGACCAAAGCGAGCGAGACATAATCGCCAGTTCCGTCTGCTTTTTGCTGATTGTACAATATGACTCCGTTCTCGGAGAATGCCTTAAATTCGATATCGATGTTCAACTTGTGGTAAGCCTTCAATGGTTTTAGGCGTATATATGAAGAGCCGTCAAAGGAAGGAGTCTCTATGTAATTGACTGTGGGGCCATCTTTTTCGGGATTTTCACAGTTCAGTCCGCTATAAAGTGAACTGCACACACAAGTGTAAGTTGAACCGGGTAGATCTATACAAGTGCCGGCGTTATAGCAAGGCTCTGATAAACACGCACTGTACTCTTCTGTAGTCTCTTGCGGTAGTTGTTCTGTAAAGAAAATCGATGTAAGTAGGCAGCTTACCGTAATTATTTCGACCTACTTCGATATGTTCGGTAAATTTAGATATACAAGCGTTTCGACTATTGATTTTTTCACAATAGCCTTGTCGAAGACCTTATTACTTTTCCTCGTCAAAAGTTCAAAGTAATTATGTATTCGAACTTTGCCATTCAATAATTTGATTCTTTCGACGTTGATGTATTCATTTAATATCAATTTAGTATTGAGACCAATAACGATGGGATAGCTACTTACTAGAAAATATAATATTTAAGCTATTGTATTCATTGACCCTTTTTTAGACCCTTTGATCTTAATTTTTCTTTAGAGTAATCTAGCTACGTACCGTGGGTTTTATTACTACTGAAATTTCCAGTTTTATTACGGCTATTTGTATTTTTATGACAATAAAATTAAGGACTAATCATTTTCAGATTTACTCTTAAAACTTTTCTTACTAAATATTTTAAAAAGTACTAATTAATGTGTAAATTTTTAATTAGAATATGTCTTTTATCTGCTTATACTAAAGAGACTTAAATTTTCGAAAATTTTGCAGCTGTTATGTAAATACAATTTACATAATAGTAGGTACTATTGACTGACTGGCGTAATGACAGGTAGAATTCCCTGCAATAACTCGAGGATTACAGTAGCAGGTGGGTAAAATGTTTTGGGAAGGATTACTATGTGTGCCTATACTTAATATGAGAACATACTAATATCGGTCTGGTATTTATTGCTCCAATTTTGTAATCCGTGTAATATGTTCAGGTATTTTGTTTAGTAAGCATTATTACAGGATAGTCTTACGAATTACATAATAAACCTATATGTTTTAGTAAGACGAGGAAATATTAAAACATATTTAGATTATTCTGTTAAAGATTTTGTATTAGTTCTTCATTAAACATTATTATTTATTTATCCCATTAATATTATAATATTATGTTTTATACATTACTTTTATCTGGTGATAAAATGTACTTTTAATCGTTTTATCATGAATGCATACTAAATTATTAAGTTAGGAATAGTATCTAATAATATTCAATATTACGTTTTCAGTATTAATTACGTTTGTATTAGTTCCTTATTTAACGTTATAGCTACTGTAATTTAATTACGATATTTCGAAGGCCTGTAATTCTATGTACATATTTAATTGTTAGTAGAGCCTACTAAGTTATTGAGTACCGCAAGAACAATTCTTTATTTATTTAAGCCTATTTTTACCTTACAAATTGAATAGGACAAAAGGCTTAGTTCTTGAAGCCTTCTACGAAGTCGACCTTTTAATACTTAGTTAATTACAATTGACTTAATAAGTAAGACAACGACTTTTCTTGCTAGCTTATTACATTTGAATAATGTTTACGTAATTAGTTACAAAACTCACTTAGTCTCGTTTAGACTAATGCTTTGAGTAGTAGAAACGGCAAAAGGTACGAGTTTATCTAGATAATGTTAAACGGATACCACGGTGTAGAACATCAACTAACTCACGTGGTAGAACACTCCGTGTTTCGTCTGTGGTGGCACTACCGTCTCACCAATTTCCTTACAATAGTAGTGTTACAATACATCGAAATTTAAAATAATTGCTATTTATGATAGGTATAGATACTTATCATGTAATTAACTCATTTTAATTAATCTTATATAACACAAAATAAAAACCTGAAATACTATATTACGAAAACCATGAATCAGTCAGACCATAGACAGCGAATAACAAAAAAAAACAATAACATCAACCAATAGAGTTTTTTATATAATAGAGGAGTAGCAGAGGAGCATACAGTCCACCTGATGGTAAGTGGCTACTGCCGCCCATGGACATCTGTAATCAGCTCCAGATAGGATTAGATTTTCCCACCTGAGGTCGGCCACAGATGCGCCGCTACTCCTGAGGACTAAGCTGGAACGCCTCGGAAAAGTATGTCTCCCTTACCACACCCTTCAAACCAGAACATATCAGCGCTTAACACTGTTGTCATTAGGTAGAAATAGGTATGGCGGTGGTGCCGCCGGAGTCGAACCACAATGGGTTCTACCACCTTCTTAAGTTAAGAGTTAAGTAAAGACTTTGTTACCGATGCGTATGTCACGATTTCTGAATTGATACCACAAAAGGTCCAATTCATATAACTTACCTATACAAGCCTTCCTGTGCACAGTGGCGACGTACCCCGGGCGGCACACGCAGCCGCCGCGCGCGCAGTACGCGCCGGGCAGCGCCGCGCACTCCGCGTCCTCGGCGCACAGATCCCCCAGCAACGCCCCCACTACACCCACCGTCGCTGTTGTAGCCGTTTGTGAACCTTGGTGAATGGAGAAGAAATGACGGTTTTATTAACTCGTCTGGGTATACCGAAACATGGGAATAAATGTAGTAGTTTCAACATTTTATTCCATTCAGAACGCGCTGGCGTGAAAATGTTTACACATGTTCAAATGTTATAACAATTTTAAATATTATTAGTAAAGGCCTGAAGAATTTAACGAGCGTCCCGAAGGTGCAATAGTTTCAAAATATATCAAATATATGAAATTGGTATTAAAACACTGTAAATGTTTTAACGATAAAATTAATTATTATTGTTTTAAAATTGATGAAGAAACTAAAATCGTTGAAATAATAATGATGGATCGTCATAATTTTGCAAAAATTTTTGGTCAAAAAGTCTAGTATAGATACAGTATATTATTAGACTTCCAATACAAATGTAAAATTCTAAAAAAGTGTTCAAAACAAATAATCAAAATAAATTCCTATTCCTACTAATTGATGTCTCAATAGATTTAATGATAACGTATCCTGTTTAATTTCGTGTTTATCCTTAATCCGAAAAGCGTGTAGCGTTAATTTTTGTTTTTCCTTTGTCCCATTCGCTGGATATTGATCCCCGCTAATTGCGTATTTACGATAAGTATGGTGACGATACTTATCCCCAAATACTCAATTTTATCGTTTCTCAGAAGTTGGGGCCGCTTTAACCTTTTATTTACTCGGATATCTATGTTACTTACGTAGAATTGTTTTATTTGGGTTCCCGTTTTATTGCTATGTGAACGAGTAATTTCTATATAAATAAAAATAAAAAAACAATGTGAGCCGTCACGGGACGCCTGGCAGATGTGAAACATCGACATTATTTTGTAAAAGTAATATGCAGAAAAGAACATATTGTGATAGAAACTAAATATGTCATAATGATAAAAAAAATATAACGATTTTTGCGCATGGCGACGCGTCGCCACACCGTACACACTACTGCATATAGACTGTATATATATACCATCGTATAGCGTGGCGAGCACGGCATGCGTCGCCACGCCAGAAATCGGTTTTACGTGCGGCTATAGATGTTTCACATCAATAATTAACTGAGGGACGCCAAAGAATATTACATATATACAATCATGCCTCCAAAAACATTACCCTCTGCTTTGGGGTAAAACAGTGACAACTTAATAAGGAAGCTGGGGTTTAAATTCACGACACCCACTGAGACTAATAATTCACAAATATTATTGATTAATATTAATCAATAATTGGCATCAATCAATAAATCCACTGGCTTTAATAGTGAACAAAATAGCATTAGTAAAACTTATGCCGAAGAGTAAAAAAGCTATTCAAAGGTGTGTTAAGTTTCCAACTCTTCACTTGATCAGCGTAGTGAACTATGAGGTAAAATGTTCTTATTTACAAAGACAACAACGGACCGATGTTAATAGTGGTTGCCCTAGTAAAGTTAATACGAATTCACTGAAATAATCCACCAAGGATTTCTTATGGTAAAAGGGTAGTAAATCTTACCGAATACTAAATCACATCTGCATTCGAGCTAACCGTAACAGCAGTATATCTTACTAGCATATGCGCACCATAGACTAGTAACATAGGGATAGGCAAGTCATATTGATTTATTCAACTGTTTTCCGACGTACTGTATCGGGGTCACATTGTAGATAGATACGAAAACTGTGATTTTAAACAAAAAATCTAGTTATAACAGTAACGAAGTGAATCTGATTAAAATAGAGATTAAAGTTATTTTTCTTAGTTGACCTGGATGGCGAAGTGGTCATCACACGTAATGAATTCTGGATCTTAGTTTTTGCAAATATGTCTTTGACATCACGACACAGGAAAAGCCTAGTATGGGGCTATGAATGCAGACAGAAATATGAATTTATTATTTATTTGTTGCTAAACAAGTGCCATATTAAAAAAAATACTTTTGCACGGCTAAATAAACATGCGACAATAACGAAGTTATGATACAGTACTGCGTGCGTGCCGGAATTTGAGAACACACTTATTGATAAATGCAGAACATTATAAACATGGTATTGATACAAACGAAAAGTGTATTATTAATTTCCATTCCAAATTATGCTTTTGTAAAAAAGGTTTTGAAAAAGACTAACATTTTAGACTTCGTAAAGAAAAAAGAAAAGTCATCAAATCAAATAAATAGTCAGTCAATATTGAATGAACTACGAACAGATATAATATTGATTCCATTATATTTCATTTTAGTTTGATTATTCCACTTAATTTAGGCAAGGGACGACGTCAACATTAACGTAAGAGGAAAGAGCAAAATAAAATGTTAACAGAGTTAAGGACGTAGGCAGGGTCGGGTGTCACCGAGTGACGAAGGGACCGAACCCTGTTGAACAAGCACTGTTGTAATCACAACATAATTAATTATCACATACAGTACCTACAAGTCAATTAACACTTGCTGCATCATATAACCATCGGTGAAGGACTGGAAGGAAGAACCATTATTGACCCACTGCTGGGAATAGGTCTCATCTCTGAGTATGAGAAGTGTAGGTTAGTACACCGCGCTGGCCAAGTATAAATTGGTAGACTTCACATACTCTTAGACTTATAGGTTTCATCACGGAATTTATCGTCTACCGTTCACAGCATTTAACGTTTAGGCAAGTAATTTATATTATGCATAGAATTGCAGTAGACATTAAATATGTAGCGTAAGCTATAACTGATCTATCACTGTGATATTATCTATGATTATCTATGATAGTAAAAGTAAACGAAGTATCGTTTAACTTAACAACTGTGTAAATTAAACCGTAGGACATGGGACCGGTGTCATGAATTGACGAGGGAAAGTGCGGGCAATAGGAAACAACACAATGTTAACAAAATTGGCATACTTGTAAATGTACTAGGTTGTCTCTAATCTTTCATTGTCCGATTACAACAGTAACTAAACATATTTTGTCTTAACGACTGATTAAGTTTAGCGTGGGACGTAAGGGTTGAAGTCACCGACTGACGAGGGATATTTGGATGTCCGGTTGAGAGAGTGAACAATGCTCACCAAATTAGCGTGATTAAATATGTATTAAGCTGTCTCTCATCCTTAGTCATGAAAGATAATAATTGTGAACTGAAATACTTTAGCAACTGATTAAGTTTAAGCGTGGGACATAAGGGTCGGTGTCACCGATTGACGAGGGATGTTTAGATGTCCGATTGAGAGAGTGAACAATGCTCACAAAATTAGCGTGATTAAATATGTATTAAGCTGTCTCTCATCCTTAGTCATGAAAGATAATAATTGTGAACTGAAATACTTTAGCCACTGATTAAGTTTAAGCGTGGGACATAAGGGTCGGTGTCACCGATTGACGAGGGATGTTTAGATGTCCGGTTGAGAGAGTGAACAATGCTCACAAAATTAGCGTGACTAAATATGTATTAAGCTGTCTCTCATCCTTAGTCATGAAATATAATAATTGAGATCTAAAATATTTTAGCAACTGATTAAGTTAAAGCGTAACGTTAACGTAAGGGTCGGTGTCACCGATTGATGAGGGATGTTAAGATATCCGGTTAAGAGAATAAACAATGCCCATAAAATTAGCGTGATTAAATATGCATTAAGCTGTCTCTAATCTTTAGTGTTGATAAATCATAATTATGAACTAAAACGTTTTAACGGCTGATTAAGTTAAAGCGTAGGACGTAAGAGTCGGTGTCACGGAATGACGAACGATATAAGGAAGCAAGGCCATAATCTCGACAACATTAGCGTGGTTAAAGATGCATTAAGTTGTATCGAATCCATAATCCTTTACATTTTTTAAACAAAGCTTAATAGTTTTATATTTACTAAAAATAAAATAAATCGCTAATAAAATATGAAAAGTCTCATTGTAAATCTAAAAGTGTATTCAAAAACGTCAAAAACAGTTCAAAAACAGATTAAAATTCGTTAAACAATTAAACAAACATCGGATAGAAAATATTAATATTATCTACATACATTTAATATACTGTTATAAATGAGAAACTACATAGATGTCACTACTGTGTCTAAAATGCTAAGCAAAGAGAATATAACCACTACGATGCCAAGCTGGCCGGATAAAAAGAAGCAATGGTGGATGACCTCGATGACGATAACAGGAATGACAGATTAGAGAGATATCTAAAAACTATGGCGTGGTTATTAAGAATTGTTACTTTAGAATTGGATTATTATTTGTAGAAAGCGTGTTGGATATGTCAATGTTGTAATATTACCGCACCATTAAATATTGTTCTGGTTTATGGTCATGTTCCCCTAATTTATCTCTGATTTTAATAATACAAATATTTTTATCACAATTAATTAAATTTACAAAATATAATCTATCTAACTATTAACAAACTATAAATCTATATACAATATATACATACATACATACTGACTTTAATTTTGTCACTTAATAGAACAATTTACTTACGTTATTCTCTGGATAACCTTTATCCAACAGTGACCAAATAGACACTAACATTAACTATAATACTAAACATTTGTCCGAGTTAGATTAAGTTAACAAAATTAAGGATCGTTGTTACAGAATGACAAGGGGATAGGAGAAACGATCCCAAATAATTATGTAATCTCAACAAAATTAATGTAATTAAGCAATATATCTGTATAAAGTTCCTAAATTACAGCAGCCATTTAATTTAAACTCAGCTTTTAATAATTGTTTTGTGTTGGAGGTGTTTGGTGGAATACATAATAACGTTCGGTGATCTTATGTTAAATTATGATACGAAATCTTTGTTGATAAGATGTTTACGAAATGCTCGTATAAGCATATTTGCCCATGTATAAGTTTGAATGTAAATAATATTTTAAGGACATACGTATTACATAATAGATTATTTTATTATTATATTTATCTTTTAACTGAAGGCTGTCAGGTTCAAGTTTTGAACAAGTTTTAGTTATATTAAATTCAGTGGGTAGTTAATTTAGGTTCATTATTTAATCGAAGGAATCATTTAACAAAAGATTTGTACTAAAACATGACATGGCTTAGGTATATAATTAATAAAGTATGTAGTAATATTTCTTACCTTTAATTTTTTGTCCCGACAGCAAGTTATCATAATCACTTGGCGTCTCTTTTCTCGTCCAGTCGTATTTGTTGTAGTATTTTTCAGGGTTGAGCAGATGTCTGGTAGACTTCGATGCGGCCCCATCGTCTTGTTGCGTGAACTGTATAGGTGACGAGGGTCTCGGGGGACCAGCTGTCCCTCCCATTTCCGACAGCTTACAAGGCCCAAACGCCTGCACGACTATGTCATCTTGAGTACGACAGGCTTGCAACTTCAAGTGGCACTCAGATTCATAAGTTTTCCCGTCGCTCCCGCATACCTGTTGGTTTTTACCGAACTTACTGAGTGGTAACTCGAATGAAATTTATACGGAAATTTCCAAGCAAATATTGTTAACGTGTAGACGGAGTTCCTGAATTTAAATGCAGTGTGCTTTGTAGTTTGGGAAACTTATGCCTTCACTTTGTGTGTTTTTGCTAAATGTAGTTTTCTGTATTGCGAGAACTCTTCCTGAGGTTTTATTTTTGTACGAATTTCTTTATAGAGTTACAAAAGAAATAATTACCGAAGTACAGTTACTCGGGAAAGTTTCTAACGTCACGTCCCTGATTTCACTCCCAGTATATAAATGCAAAAATTTTGCTTTCACTGGCCTAAACGTTTTACGTTACATGCCGCGATATTTTGCGAAAACAAAGTTCGAAGGTACATTAAAGAAAAACTTTTGCGACCCTTGTGAAAAAGGAATTTTCTTCTAAACAATTTTCCTCGCAAAAAGCACGGGATAATGTATATTGCCTTCAATTGCGCCATTAACGTCTCACTAACGTGCAAGGGCGCCTACTCGTGAAGAAATTTGCTCTAATAGCCTACCTCTATCCAAAGATGATTGATTGCTCAATAGAGAATCATTTCAGTAACAGATACGGGCGCTTATGTCCTTTTAAAATGAGCAGCATGTTTTAGGCTTATGTATAGTACTGAACGGTCCTTTCTGTCGCGCGAATTTCAGCCTACACGCGTGTCCTACGCACATACGTGTCACTTGTATTCTGTCATTTTATGGATACCTTTCCTGTCACGCATGCCACATGCTCGCGGGTCGCAAAGACACTTCAGTGAAATTATACATATGCGTGTGAGTGTACATGTGACAAGAAAAAAACGCTTGTGATAAAACAGGGTAGGTAAAACTTTAACGCATTATTCTTTTGTATATAATTGATTATTCTTGACTTTTATGTATACGTTGTAAAGATTTTTTTTAATTTTCGGTCTTTAAAATGCATAAATATAATGTCGTATAACCAGGTTATTTTTTGCCTGCATACGCTGAGAAATTATTGTTGTTAAAATTGAAAACAAAGTAAACAAACACCATACAAACGGTTAGGTAAATTTTAATCAACATTATAAATGTATATTATGTTTGAGCGGAAAAATTCTAAAGCACGCACAAGTCCCTTTTCGCAACACTCCGAGGGTTTGCTCGAGCGTAGTAATATTAAAGGGTATTTTACTTTGATTTAGGCACACTTTTACTGGAGCGACTATACGTAACTTTATGAAGTCGAACTGAAAAGGTCTAACACAATGTTAGTCACAAGTAAGTAAGTTATAATATAGTAGGTTCTAAGAAATAAGATTTCGCAAGTTAAATTACAGGTACATTAAATTTGTGTACTATTATGAAAAAGTGTAAGGAATTTAGTGAAGAATGCGAAATTTATATAATTATTTATCAAATGAGGATTACTTTTTGTTTTTACAATCCATTCAACCATTAAATTTTTGGGTCCACTTTTGACATACACCTTCCCAAGCCGAGTCTAGGCTAGGCTAGGGAACCTGTATTTTTTGCATCTAGACATAGATAGATAGAACTTCGCATGAAGATTAATCTCTTGAAGGAAATCCATGTATTACCTATAGTCATATTACCTGTAGACATATTACCTGTAGACATATTAAAGGATACAGCTAAAGCATTTTAGGTCAACATCACACGATTTACACACAATTGCCAGTGAGAAATTATGACGTAGGATATTATTATTATGACGGAGGGTGACGTAATAATGATAATAATATATACTCACAAGCATATTCAGATCCGTGTCCGGGCAGGGCGCGGCGGCGCACTCGCACAGCGCGCCGCCCGTGCGCTCCGTGCACACCGCGCCGAAGTAACACGAGAGATCCGCACACGACTCCGCTATACCACCTGTTTCAGCTAACGAAAAGTAAGGGTGAATGTTTTGTTACGTATCAATTGGCTATAAAAATATACTAAAATGGTGCACCTAACAAATAAAACAATGAATTTGACGCTTGGGAACACTTTTGTTAACGTTAACGTTACATGGTGCAACCCAACCTGAGACTAGATTTTCTATCATTAAAATATAGAAATGTCCGAATAGGCTTATGTCATATTTTTTACTGCAAATAATTAAATTCACCTGTTTCTGCCTACTTCTTATCATGTAACTCTTTATATAATGTGGTCATTCATACAATGAAAAAAAAAATAAATAAAAAAAAACCCTTATATAGTCCGCGTAAAACTGGTAGTCTGCTCTGAATATAGGAATGAATCGCGTCGCCGTAGCAAATTGTATGACTACACCTGCTCGCAACAACTTCAGAGCGGACTAGTAGTTTGACGAGGACTATACCTATCTACCTTATCCCTTGGCACTTACAAAAGCATAAATGGTAAACTTTTATTCCCAAATAGATTATAAGAAGCATAATTGAACGCATAATCATTTCAGAACATTATTATGCGTTACACTACATTAAAAAATGCATAAACGTATTGTATATTTCATTAAAACAATAAACACATAATCTGAATAATTTCCATAAATTCCATTTACAATAGCACTCAGCAAATGGCTGTATTATATCCACTTAATTCGTACATACATAATTATGGATTGTCTTACACCACACCCGCAGTACCTAGCTCGCCTCATCTCCCATAAATTAGAGTTAGGGAACCTGCTTCTGTAATTGTTATTCATGTGTGTTACGCAACTCCTAACAACAATATACTTCGACGTTTACAAATTAGGATTTATTTTAAAGTTAGATTTACGTTCCCACCGAGAAACGTTATTTGAATGCCTCTATCCCTCTCTAGCGTTATCACTATCTCTCTTTCTTGAGAAAATAAAATTCAAGTCTGTTTTTGACGTTTATTTGATAAACTTTTTGAATTTAGCGCTTTTCAGCAATTTAACGACACTTAAAATATGCATGGACAATTGCACATGCATTTTTCAATTTTGTGTATCTCTAAGGGCTTATCTTAAAAACGACAGCGCCGAGCTTAATAGGAATGGGAGACTTGAACTACTTTTCCGAAAAATGAAAACCCTAAATATACAATACATATAGGCTAACCTTCCATAGTTCTAAAAATAATAAGACGTAGATGTTTATCTTTAATTTTTCATTGCGTTAAACCGATCAATAATTTGTCAAATCTACTTACCCAAAAGTAAGTGTGTATGTAACAAACCCATTTATTTATATTTACGTTAAAAAAATAAAATATAAAACTTGCACAGGTGCATTATTTTTCCCGACATAAATATGCATTTAATTCTCATTGCGAGATAATCTAAGACGTATTTTGCGGAGGAATCGATAAGACCACGAAGCGGTGCCAACTCCGAGTAACAAATGCTTACCGCATTGACTTTACCCGCGTTTACCTCGGAATAAATGGAGAACAAATATAATTTACACCTGTACATATTTTTAAATATGAACATGCTGTCCACTTGACGGTAAGTGGCTTCTGTAATAAACCCAAGATAAGGAAAGAGTTTTACGTGTGGTTGCCACAGATGCGTTACTCCCCTGAGAGCTAAGTTGGGACGCCTAGGATAAGTATTGTAGGTCTTAACCTACCACACCGTCCAACTCGGTACACAGCGGCGACAAATACTGTTGTTAAGGGCAGAAAAAATGTGGCAGGCTCTTTACATCTTATTTTTTTTATGAATAGAATAAATGAAAACAAAATAGTAATGATATACAACATGAAATTAAGCTCAAACAACTAATGAGATATTTGGTTCCGTTCAAACATGCATTAATAATTAATTTTGATAGTTAAGTTAGTTAGTTTTTTGCTATTCTATAAAGCTAGATATTTTGGGTTGCGTTGCAGACCACAAACCCTTTGGACAGATGTTGTTAAGAAAACCAGCGACACCACAGTCTACCATTCCATAGAAATAGCACAGAATCACACCATGGAAACCATCATAGACAAGGATGTTTTTGATGGTCACGACCCTCAGTACTAACAGACTAAGAAGATGTATTTTTGACTTATCTTTAGTTGAATGCATAATAATATTACAAATACATTTTAAGCTATTGACATGCAAATATACTGAAAGACCAAGGTTCAAATCCTAGGCTCGAAGTTTCCCTTAAATATTTCGAGCATATTAGAAGTTAATAATATTTTTTTAACATGGACAGGCAATATAAACGCGGCAGAGTTTTTTGTTAAAGAACTCTAAAGTGTGTGAAGTCTACCAATTCTTTCATGGCCCATGAGCTGGATTATGGTCTGACCCCCTCAAGGCCTAAAAGGTAGCACGTGCCCAACAGTGGGACCGTAATAGGTTGGCGACAATAATGACCCATCTGACTACAGTGATAGATATATTTGCATCAGGCAAATTGCAGACTCGTTGATTACTTTCGGAATAAAAAACTATTTCTAGTGCAATGTTTCGGCTATGAAAGCGTATTGCCGACCTATTTAAGCTTTAAAAACTACTCATATTTATAGTTACGATACCGAATGCATTGGTTTGTGGATAGAGAAAATATATTTCTATATTAAGATGCCAGCAAAACAACACTGCCAGACTTTTATAATATAGGAGTTACAGATGAGCATGCAGTCCATCTGATAGTAAGTGGCTACTGCAGCACACGGACATTTGTAATCAATGCCAGAAAAGATTAGATTCCTACCTGAGGTCAGACACGGATGTCACACACACCCTTCAAACCAGAACACAGCAGCGTTTAACACCACTGTTATAAGGCAGATTAATTTACTATCTATTAACAATCATTTCAAATATGTCAGTCACTCCTTTTAATTTAAATTCAATTTCATTATGTAATTTATGAGGATATTTCATAAAATTAAATTTAAACTCAAAATAAATACTGCTATCCATTTGGTTACGCAATGCTTTCCTAGTAACTGCAAACTAACCGCGCTCTATTTCAAACAGTATTTGTAACTCACAACTAACAGTTCTAACTATTTGCCCAGTCACAGTTACACTTAACTGGCACTAATCCCCGAAAACCAATAGCCACCGATTTATTTGAAAAACGATAATACTAGTAATAGATAAACCAAAAGTTCGTGGTATTGTGTTAACTAAATAATCGATAATAGTGTTGAAGTAATTTGTGTTGTCAGTTTTGGTAAAACTAACCCTTCTTCCAACCTAAGCGTAGGAATTGTTTACTGTACCTAGACAAATTGTCAAAAAAACTTTCGTATTCTTCTCTAAATACCCTTTCATTTGAGTACACTAGTATAACATCACTAACTAAACTAATCATGCATTGTCATCAAACCAAACATGTATACAAATTAGTTCAATCGGATAGGGCTTAAAATTCAGTTGTCAAATTTAACCCTTAAATACACATGGACTAACAGACTTAACATGAAAGTTTAAATTAACCCAATACTTACGATCAGAACATCCATTGGGTCCCAAACGCCGCCTATGGTCCGCACAGACAGTACATTTCTGACCCTGCACCCCCGTCTTGCAAACACATCGACCAGTCATTTGTTCACAGTCCTCCCTCACCGATCCGAAAGCCGAACATCCACACGCTAAAAGTATAAATCACCTCGTTAATTTATTTGCAATTAACGCAAAATTAAATAATTATTGGTCAATTGGGCGCCGATGTTACCATAATTAATCTCTTTTAGAATGCAAATAATTTCTCAGTTAAATCCGGCTGCGTGTTCAATAAAAACGTATTCAATCATAACGACCAAAAGTAACAAATTATACGGAAAATACATAGATAAGTATAGATATCTCACCGCTTTGTAATTGAAGGAAGCCATTAAATGGCTTAAACGGCTGACAAATCTGTCAGCCATTTAATGGCTGTCATGAAGTAATTTACGCGGAACAATGCCGACATGCCCAGTTAAGTGGTGCAAAAATACGAAATCGAAGAAAAAGTGCGGAGAAATATCGTTTCATTCGTAAATGTTCTAAAAACTATATTTTTTTAATATTTTTCAAACACGAAAATAGATGACAGTGACAATTTCAATTGTCAAAACTGGTTACATTTTCTTGTTAGGAGTGAGTAATCTTTACTAATCAATGGGAAAATATACAATCCCCATCCCTGATTCTACGTTTGCAAACTTAATATCGGTAAGAGCTAATTGATATTCAATGTACGTACGGATACAGCCCGTGTGTCCGGACCCGATGCGCGGCAGCCCCCAATAGCCGGGCTCGCATCTGTCGCACTTGAGGCCCCCGACGCCCGGCCGGCACACGCACTGTCCGCTCTCGTCGCATCTATCCGACACCGAGCCCAATCGATTACAACCACAAGTGGAACTCGTGATCGGACACCCTTCCTCATTCGGCCCCGTCGCTACGCTCGAGCCGTCCGAACAACAACCGAACGAACTCTCCGAGCAATGCGATCTCCTCTCGTCCACTTGCTTGCTATCATCTAAAATAGATAAGCCCATGAAAATTGCTTACACGTGCACCGTTGGCGAATAAAATTGAGAATTTTATAGCCCGATACGAAACGTTTTATGAAACAGAACAAAGGCTTCGGCAACAGCTAGCGTGATTGTATCCAATTTGCTCGCGCCGCCTTGTACCTCAGTATCGTCACTTCCAAATCATAAGTCACAAGTTATATTTCCGAACCGAATACTTTACAGTTTTATGGTGTAACAAACTATGGTCTTGTTTATTTATTGGCACGTATAAAGAATTTAAACTCGCTTTTGTTTTATCGCATTATTATTCTGATCGATTAGATTCGATTATTCTCCATGGAACTGTATTTGAATAAACATTGTACATTGAAACAAAGGGGAAACAATTGACAAACAACACTTCAAAGCCAACAAGCTGTGAATGAATTCAATTACATTTTTCATTTAGAGTTGACAAAAGAGTCGAAAAAGTTCACGGGATGTCTTTGACGTTGATGTTGGATTAATGGTTTTGTTTTGTTATTTTTTTATACTTAATTATGTTATTTTCTTATCCAGTAGACTCACTTTTAGGACAACATCGTGCTGCAGTCAATGTGATGTGACAATAACTCCCCGGCGGGCAGTCTTGACGATGTGGTCCGTTGCCGCAGTCTATTTCGAGCCCGGTAGACATATCAATCATGGCTTTGTTGTTACCGCAAGGCCTGACCTCCATACCTGTGTTCCGAATAATTAATTAACCGAGCTATACTCCTGTTAGCTTTGTTTCAAGAAATCGTGATATAGGTAGTTTAGTTGCTAATACGCCAAAGTCATGCACGAGAGAGTTAGGTATAAACTTTACATGCAATACCGACCTTTACATAGGTCCAAAGGCCGCAACCGAAGCTCCAGTTGTTTGTGACAGCCCTCCTTTCGCATGGCGCACAAACTTGGGTAAAGTCTGAAGTCGGAAGCGCAAACGGGGAAGTATTCGTCGTCGGCCGGACATTCGAAGAGACAAGAGCAACGAGGGTATCCGTCGGCCCCGACCTCGCAGCTGGCGTCGAAATCACAGCGAATGTCGCGGCAAGCGGACGGGTTCGCCGTCCCTTGATCGGTCGCGCCCAAAGAATCCGTCGACCCTTCCTCCGCCTCCGTCGTGGTCATCGCGGTCGTAGCTACCCACACCCAACCAAATATTTGCGTGTTAGTCGAGCGATAAAGCGGAAAGTTAGTTAATTGATCAAGGATGGGTCGCTTTATTGAAATTACTGCTAACAACTAGGGTTGATGACGGTCCGATAGTAAATATTTTGCCTGCACATGTACGCTATTTTATGTTGAAAACAGACATCCATATTAGTTGGGGAATACAATTACCGAGTTTATATATTGTGATAGTAATCTAAACTTTAGTGATGTTAATTGTTAAATTGTATTTAGAGAACAATGTTGATAAAGGTTGTATAGGGTAATTAAACGTTTGTTTTGTTATTTGTTTAAGAGATAGGGAATGTAAATGTAGGGAATGTAAACTCTATACGCACTCATAGCAATTGGTGGCACGACGGCGAGTCGATCTTTGCAGTCTCCATAAAAGATGACGTGTAGGGTTGCAGGCGGTGGTAGACGGCAAGCTGCCTTCTGCAGTTCGCACTCGTTGGGGTAGGTTTGCATGGTGCTGCCGCAAACTGGTTCCCGGGGAGCGCCGGTACAGTCGGTGGGACATATGCACTCTCCAGCCTCGCAGTGTGCTCCAAACGAACATTGGACGGATTCACACAGCGCTGTTATAAAATAATGAGGTATTAAAATATTTTATTTGGTACAAGCTCGAATATAACAGTGTCTAGATACTAACTAATACCACGATTATAAATGTAAAGGAAAGAATGAAATTACTAATAACTTTATTCCGAAAATTTGATAGAATACTAGGAATGTAGAATATAGAATCCGTAAAATAGATCTGTTTATTTTCATTTGTGTTTCAATCCCAAAACCAGTATACGTAATTTTGTATTAAATACAACAAGTAATTAATTAAAAAATCAAAAAACCCGACTGCACGATAAAAGCTGAAGTAGAATTTCCAAAAACGGTAAAATAGGCGTTTTATTATTTTTATCCAGAAAGCCAAATACAAAGTTTCATAGTAGGTATCTGCTTCAAAATCAAGAGATGTTCTATTTTATCCTCACTATGAGCACTACTCGTTTACGCTATATAAAGAACCTATGAGTAAAATTCCAGAACTCTAAAGTTCAGCGGTTTCCCTTTGCGTTGATCTTTATCACACCAACACTACTCATTTAGTCAGACAGTCATCTCGATGAGTTATATATATTATATAATGTATGTGTAATCTCTTTTAAGTTCCTTTATTTTGATATCCTACTCGATAGGTTTGGTTAACGTTTTTAAAACGTGTTACTATTTCGCAAAAACAATCAACCATTTACGCTCCATAAAATATATAACTTTAGTAATTCAAAGTTCCGGTCATTATTTTACCTCGTAATGGGTAGAAATACATTATTTTTATCCAACAAGCCAAATACAAAATTTCATAGTGTTTGCTTCAAAATTGACAATTGTTTTAATGAACTTTTAACCCTTATTTTACCCTCTACGGGGCTAATTTTTCGGATGGGGATAAATAAGTGTGTCCTTGTTCGTATCCAGAAAGCCAAATACAAAATTTTGTAGCAGTTGCTTCAAAATTAAAGGATTTCAAAAAAACTGTTTTCCCCCATTTTACCCTCTTAGGGGTAGAATTTCCAAAAGGCCTTTCTTAGTACTTATTTACGCTATATAGCAAACCTTTGTCCAAAATTTCAGAACTCTATGTTGAGCGGTTTTGGCTGTACTTTGATTTCTAAAAAATGAAAAAGTCATTTTGTTAGTCAGACAGTCAGTCACCTTGCTGTTTTATATATATACAAATATGTTTTTATAATCTCCGTTTCATTTCCTTTCATTTTATACCCTATTCGATAGGTTCGGTTACCTTTTTTTTTCAAATGTGTTACTATTTCGCACCAAAAATCCGCCATTTTATTTATTTTTTTCTAACACCTATCTAAGGACACTCGGGTCATTGGGACGTATATAATGACATCTTACCTGTCGAAATTCATCCAGCCGTTTGTTAGATCGGATCAAATAAAGAAAGACAAACATACAAGATACGCGCGAAAAACATAACCCTTCCTTAGCAGTCGGGTAAAAAGGGTAACAAACAATACAGTTTGAATTTTAGATAAATGTAAGACAAACAATAGTTTCATTTAATAATAATTTATTTATTTTGTTTATAATGGTCTGTATTCAAACGAATTGTATTTTCCATTTCAAGATAGAAATTAAATGGATACGAGCGTTCGCGAATGAACAGTGTTTAAACATTTAAGCTAAACTAAAATCACTTTACTTCGTGGCAAAGCGAGCGACGCCCTACAAATTCCTATTGCATGAAACATATTATTTAGGTTTTCTCTTTTCCGCTAGCAACGGGGGAAGACATCCGTGAAAATTTAATAACGATTGTTTTACCATCCGAAGCAAAACGAAAGCCCCAACCGCGCTCGATTACTGTCCGACCTGCTGGAGTAAAATGGCCTTAGGTGAACTAAAAATAATATTTCCCACCCATAGTCTAAGCAATTTGAAATAAGTACGTACCAACGTCGCTAATTAAAAAGTTTTCTAATAACTCAACATTTCAGAATTCTGTCGATATTTTACAAAGTGTCGTAATTTTTTCGCTGGCGGAGTTTTTTCCTCGAGTCCGCCCGGTGCCGTTTTATGATTTATGGCGTAGAGTAGTGAGAAATTTATTGAGGCTGATCAATTTGACACGAAATCTACGGGTTATTTTTCAAGAAAGTAATCTTGAAAGTTTGGAAGAAATATTTCCATTTTATAACGTAACAAAGGCAAATTATTATAGGCTGCGTTAAATTATCTGGATGCCTCTTTATGTGGTTTGCGTTGGTCGTTAATACGCCCACTCGCCGTATCATTATCGCTTATCAAGAAATCAATCTGTCATTTAAATTGGTAAGCAATATAAACGTGGGTGGATACTATATAACAAACGTTATTTTTGTCGAAGGGTATTGTTCGTAGAATCCAGAATGAAATATTATTGTTCGTAGAATCCAGAATGAAATATTATAATTATATAGCGACACTAATTACGGGTAAATAACAAAAGACAGTTTTATGAAGCGTATTTCTTCTGTAGGATCATTTCATAATTTTGGTTTACTTAAATACCCTGTGAATAGACAGTTCAATAGCTTATTAGGCTTCGATTATAACAGTTATTGGAAAAAGATAATATAAAATCATTCAAATAATTAAATACGTAACTATTATTATATTAAAAAAGAAATGAAAAATATAAAAAACGGGAAATAATGTATATTTACCATATTAATTTTAAGAATGGAAATATTCATACACTGACATAATGCGGGTTTTAAATGCAAAAACATGAAACATGTTGAGTTAATGAAATTTTCAAAACCATTGCTTTGACGGAGATAAATGGTTTATTCATTTCCCTCCCAGATACGTTTGTAAATGGCTCTTCTGAAGTTTTCGCTATCTACAAATCTTACTGACGGCTAATTCATATTGTTTTAATAAAATTATTTCTCTATTTCAATTTAAAAATTAAATTAAAATGTATATGTCAGAAATAGTTATGCAAAGTAAAGTATCAGCCATTATCAGGCCTTTATTATGTCCCCTGAACGTTCCAAATTTAATTTAAAATTCTAAGGTTCTAGAATTACAGGGTTAGGCTCATTATCTACACGAAATACAGGTTGAAATATGGTTCAAATATTAATTTAACGTAATTGTCGTTTTAATATTTAACAAATGGATCAGATACCACCGTGAAATTATGCCTGAAAATTATACATAATTGTTTTTAATGGTATTTTCATTGTACACTTTCATATTATTTTTATTTCAATATAGTTTTCTTTTTTACTTAAATATACGGTTAATTAGTCCTCAATACCATAATTACTTGTTCACGTGCTTATTAATAGTTAACACTCAAATATATCGGACATGAATTAACATCAGCATCAAGTAATTATTCATAGAATGAAAAATATTAAAACAGAAATCCCCACGTCCACACTGTCATAGGGTAAATAGATATATTAATTACACGGGGCTCTTCAAAAAAGGTGCTCTCCTTCAAAGCCGGCGATGCATTGGCGACTCCTCTGGTGTTGCAAATGTTCATAGGCGACGTTGACTACTTTCCATCAGGTACAACGTTTGTTTTATTGTTAGGCTCAAATATAAAAAAATAAAAAAAAAGGTGCAGAACTTTTAGACATGTGGATTTCATTATCATATTTTAGTCGTTAAAAACATTGACAGACGGAATAATTATAATTCATACACCTACTAAAGTACCGAAACAAAATAATATTTCTGACCAGACCCTCTAGTCATATTTTTGTCGTGTTATTTTTTTCTACTTCTCCTTATTATAAGAGGGCTTAAAATGAAAAATGTCCTGTAATATGCTTATGACAGATATTAAAGTGTACAACATAACTGTTTAGTTACTAAGTATTGTTATTGCAGTATTTTCATAATAAAGCAACAAAACATAATCTGTTAAATATGAAAATTTTAAATAAGGTAAAACAAAAACATTGAAAGACGTATTTATTATTTCAGCCGTGTGACTAGGTGTGACAGTTTTATGAACAAACAACTCTGAAGAAAGAAGAAAAGAACAGAAAAGTTATGAACTTCAAGAAATATATAAGTCGCATGAAATTGTCGGATCTTCCCAAAGTTACGAATCACGTACAAATAAAGTAGGGAAATAAATGTGTAGACAAATACGAATATAAGTTTGTACTGAAACGAACCATGTCCTTTTTGTTCGAAGTTTAATCAGGAGGAAGTTGACGGCAGTTGTTTTCTATCGTTATTGAATATTTTATGAAATTAATTATATGGTTAGTTAATGACTTATAAAGGTGTAATAATATCACATTGGATATAGTCCTCGATTATAAAGCTGAACTTTAGAACCCTACGACTCCGGCGACACCACCTCCACACCTACGAGTATTTCTGCCTAATAACAGCAGTGTTTAACGCTGCTGTTTTCTGGTTTGAAGGGTGTGATAAGGGAGACATACTTATCCGAGGCATTCCAACTTAGTCCTCAAGGGTAGTGGCGCATTTGTGAACGACTTCAGGTAGGAATATAATCTTATCCCGTGCTGATGATAGATGTCCATTATACCGGACTATACATTATACCAGGTATTCCGTTCATTAGATTTCATTAAATTAACAGACATATTCAAAATATCAGATATACTTTTACACAAATTTCATTTATTTTGAAGTATATATTTTAAAAGCATAAGCATCTGAATATCAAATATTGGTCATACATTTTTTAAGGGAAACGTATAATTATTTTTTTACAATTTAAGTGCAAAAACTAAATAAATTACTATTATAATTATTACATAGAAAGAATATTAATAATGCCTATTTAAACTCAAAATAAAATAGGTAGGAGCACTTAAAGATATGAAGACAAAACTATAAGATAAAACTAAAGCCATAACATCTGAAAACTAATATCACATGCTTTGTCAATGGTGAAACGGTAATAAACTAAAATTGGGTTTAGCCAAGGATAATAACGCGACATTAGGAATAATAAAAACCATAAAGTAACACACGGAACCCGCACGATGGAAGCCATTACAGGAAAGTTAATCTTCATATAGCATCCTTTGTGCGACCTTTCCCTTATTAAACTGATGACTAGTAATTAAAATTTTGGCCAGCCACCTCCAATGGCACAAAAGCGTATTGTTACCCTACCTCATTCACTTAATTCCTCGGAAATTATAATTCATACCTTCGAATATGAACCTTTTCTTCGTCCGTTTTCCATTACGATCTGATTTTCACGTTCCATCGAGTGGAATAGTTTCGTCAGAGCTGATAAATTTTACACTATTAATATTAAACTATGTATATTGTATATACTTTAGATTAGACCTTTATGGATTGTCCAATATTACAATATATTTCATCAATCAGCATCATCGACAACCCATTACTGTCCCATTGCTGGGCACGGGTCTCGTCTCATTATGAGAAGGATTAGGCCGTAGTCCACCGCGCTGGCCAAGTGCGTATTGGTATCTCTCAGGTATGCAGGTTTCCTCACGATGTTTTCCTTCGCCGTTTAGCAAGTGACAATTATTTTCTAATTGGCACATAACTTTGAAAAATCAGAGGTGCGTGCCTGGGATTTGAACCGAATTTCATAACCCCTAGGCTATCACTGCTCCAGTACAGTATATTTAACATTTTATTTTTATTTTGTATGTACCAAATACTTTCCATTACATGCAATACTTTACAAGCAAACATTGCTACAACTTCAATACAAATATTCAAATATGTACAGTTCGATACAACATGGAAGTCGAATCGGAAATACGTAAAATCGCTAACTCTTGAATTTCATGTCTTCACCGACTTCGAGAGAAGTAAATCGGTGAATACGTCATGCATAAAGTATTTTGTATGAAATTCTCAACGTTCGCTTATATAAATCATTAAATTTAATTTTAATTTTGAATGAAATGTGTTTTAGCAAATATGCGAATTAGCGAATTTTATGCGTATAGCCTGCAGCATTCAAAATGGCTGTCTTTACTTATATAAATTAAATTTTACCTATTTATATAAAAATGAGTTACGATAGATGTACGATTTATTTACTAATTGACGTAATTAATTGCATGTGAATTTTAAAAATACTGCTGATAAAAATAAATCTTTTATGTTAAGGGGTTAACACTTTATTATAAATTTAGTAACGCTTATTTCTCCGCTTTAATAAATCACGTTCAGAATTCCCCCGATAAAATTTTCAGAGATAGCCAGATATTTTCCCCGCAAACATTTCATGAAATCATTTATGAGAACATTCGCGCAATAAACACAGTAATGAAGCAAAATTGTGGCAGAGATAAAAATGACTGATATAAAATTTTGAAGCAAACTTTTTGGATATCGTGTGTTGGCGCCGTTAGTGAATAATAGTGTAATCCTGAAGCGAGGGAAATTGTTTCAGTAAAATTATCCGGAGTGTACTAATTAGTTAGCAACGTTGTGGCCAAACAGAGCAATTAGACCGGTATAGCCTATAATTTTAGCGCGGGAATTTAAGTTGCGAGGCATTAGAGTACGGACTTTTTCCTTTTTCTTTGCTATTCTTTGGAATATACTCTGATGTGAAATGTGTTGTTTATTTTTTGGTACTGAATATATCTTTTAATGCGTGGGAAATAAGTTAATAACCAAATAATTCCATGAATTTGCCAAATATATGTCATTGGCAGACTTCACTTTCGCACTCTTGGCCAGAAAACTACCAGATCGCACCCTTCTTTTTATATCAAGAAGTGATCCACGGCCAACAAATAGGCCCATAATGAAAAACATCTGACTGCTTAATGTATTTCGAAATATGGAACCGTTACGAAGATTTCTACTAATGGGCACCAATCCAATGACCGACCGTATAATTATATATCGCTCGCCAGCACCACAGAGCTATGATCGTTTCGTAATTATAATGCCACTGTTTCCAACCACAATCGGCTCTGAAAGCCAACCGCAATGCATTTGGAATGACACACATACTCGTACGTACCGTCAAATTCAGTTTGTACTGTAGCACTACCATTAGTTTACAAAAGTATTACTCGCTAGCGACTGCGTAAAATAAATGTATGAAAAATTGTACAGCGCCTCTGGTGGTTACTCGTAGAACTAAAATCCGTAGTGGCGTTACTCGATACGTAAAAAACCTATCGAAATCAAATCGCTAGCGAATGTCATTATGATCTATTGCCATACAAATTCGGTCCCATGAGTCAATAATTTGACAGACGTTGTCAAGAAATACCGTAACGATAGTAGTTATGTTATTCACTAGCAAAATGACAATAGTTTTCTATTTACAATTTCTATAGTGGCGTTTCTATGCCAACTCATGGTAGTGCTACTGATGAATATTGTTAATTAATGCTTGACATCTTTTAAACAAGTTTCTTTGACTATTGTTTTTGTGCGGCACTTGTCTATATGTTAATATGCATTGGGTCGCCGTGTCGTACGTTTTTCAAAGTGTTCCTGTCAAGTATCGCGATAAAAAATATATCGTTGTTTTCATATAATAATGCAGATTGGTAGAATGTATGTTTCTTTGCGATACGTGAAATGTCGTTAAGAGTCGCGGGACGAGAGTCATTTGAGTTAGAACGTGATTTAACTATACAAGATTAGGCGTAGAAAATATTTTTAATTCGTTTAGTTTCTATCACCGGGCAATCGTAGTATGTAAAATTTGACTCGCAAATAAGATGAGTTATTTTCTTGGAATTTTATGTATACATTACCACAAAACTAGCCAACAGTTGCTTTATCCCATGCTACTTTATACGAGTAAACAAAAGACTAATTTTACCATTCTTACATTTATCTCCATTACTCGTTATCATCATTAAGATAGCATCCAAAACATAGTTCCCCGAAAAACACGCGTCATTCAAACACTAAACATAATTAGTATAACAACAAACATACCACAGTCGCCCTTGTAAGCCAGCCGCAGCTCGTTTTGCTCGCGACAAGCCGCCGAGTCCAATTCGCATTGTGACGGGTAGCTCTGCCCGTCGGAGCCGCAAACGACGTCTGATTCCTGTTGCAAATATTTGGAACTGTTAATGTGACGCTGATTTAATACGAAATCATAGTTGACAGATAATCTTTAACGTAAAAAGAAAGTTTCTTTGGTGAAAAGAAAGTTAACTCTACCAATTTATATAGTTTTGACGACGTAGGTTTAAATTTTTGAAATGTAATAGGTTTAGAAATAGTTGATGTTTAAGTAACGTGAATCCAGGATTTAGAATAATAAAAAGTAATTATCAAGCGATCATGTCACAAATTGGGTAATGAGTGGCAATTGAACGAAGCAGTCCTAAAAACTGCCGTTATTAGGCAGAAAAAGGTAAAGCCTCTAACACCACAAAGGGTTCTACTACCTTTCAGTTGCATTTTATCAATAAAAACAAAATTGAAATATAGAAATCTAACTCGAATTTTCAACAATCTAATAGACTATATGAAGAGAATATCGCCCACACGAAGAAAATTGAGTAAGCATCGTCACAACTTCGTAAAACAACAATATTCGAGATCATCAAAATGTTATTTCTAAACAAGTTATTATTCGGTTTGTGTAACAAGCGGCTATGATCTCCGTGTTCCGCAGAATTAAGTGGCCATTGTTGCGAAATTATGTTCGTTCGAATCCGACTTAAGTGATAGGAATTTCGTTCTCGACTTAATTCCAAATTGAGAACCTAATTCCATTCACGTGGAGATTGAATATTTTTATAGAGTAATAAATTCGTTTCATAGTTTAACAAGCGAGATTGTTATATTTAACCTGAAGCGTCATTATTTACAAAAGTAATTAATTAAACATGTTTGAATATTAGCATATCAGGGGATTTGTTCAACTGGAACGCTTTCAAAGAGTTTCGTTATTAGTATAAAATCTTGAAGTGTGGTTATGGCGGTAGATGTATTAACATTCAAAAAGTGCCCTGTAAAGAACCTATTTTGTGTAAAAAAAAAATGATTTGATTTGATTAATATTTTTCGCAACG
This sequence comes from Epargyreus clarus, assembly GCF_041222505.1. Taxonomy (NCBI): domain Eukaryota; kingdom Metazoa; phylum Arthropoda; class Insecta; order Lepidoptera; family Hesperiidae; genus Epargyreus; species Epargyreus clarus. The sequence goes on from NW_027332211.1 coordinate 7,917,724, forward strand.
CAATTTCGTCTTATACTATAATTGTGTAATGCTCTACTTTCCATGCGTATCAATGTCAAGTGTAACTTTAAAATGCTTTATAAATTTTAACATACGGGCCATATTTATATTAAAGTGTAGGACTTGCCCATCACATTCGTTGACATCTTAAAGTAGTCTTATATTTAAGTACTGATACTTATAACACAGCATTACCTGTGCCTCTGTGCAGTTGTGATTGCAGTGGCAGACGGGCCGGCCGCTGTCCACGTCCACCGCACAGTCGCCGCCGCCCTGACAGACTATATCTGCGCACGTTTCTACACAGAATTGTTACAAATATAATACTGATACATTATTACACTGTAGTGTATATGATGTATGCATGTATGATGTTTGTTTGATTTATTGATTTAATAATCATACACACATCATATACACTACAGTGTATGCACTACGACATACATAAAAGGAGGATTTTACAATAAGAGTTCCTATAGTAAACATGTCACTTTCTATAATATTTTTTACAGTGAGTATAAGAATAACATTGAAATTATAAAATTAACGCAGGATAGGGCATGAGAAAATTAATTACAAAAATGTTATAAAAAAGTCTGCTTAAAAATACAGCCCATGCCACTCACACATGACGAATTCAGCGACACGTCACATTTTTTTTAATCCGTGAAAACATTTCGGCGGTAGAACATGCGAGAGAACGAGACAGATACTTACTTACCTACGCTCGAAAAACATTACCCATATGAAAGTAAGCTATGTACCTTATTGTATTTATTTATGTACTTTGTGATATGCACGTAGACAGTAGGTACACAACAATCTGATCGTTCATTTACGATATCATTAATAAAATTATTAACAACGTGAGTATTACAGAATTTAAATTAAATTTGAGCTCCATTTATTATAACAGCATTCCGGTTTCCATGCGAGATATTCGTAAATGGAATACTTAATTTCAAGTAAAATCAAGAATAAAAAGTTAAGATAGTTTTAAAGTGAAGCGATGCTTTTAAGCAAGAAACGTCACTAAAGTAGTTAGTGTCTGTAGTAAAATTTGTTCATCCAAATGACTACGCCAATCAGGGTCCGTCGGTCGATCGATAGCCACCGAACTCCCACGCTTCGTTATTAAAACTTATCTGCTAACATTTGCAAATTGCTCCTGACTTTAACCAAATGCCTCCGAGAATAATTTTATTAGTATTGAGACTGGAATATTATGTTCTTGTTTTATAAGATTTGAATAATAAACGTGTCATCCACATGATGGTATGTGATAACTGCCGCGTGGACATCTGTGACCAAATCCAAATCGATTCTACCTGAAGCCGATCACAGATCTGTTGGCACTCGTAAACATTATATAGATGGTAGTCTCATATACACACACACTTTCTACACTCACAGCCCCACTCTAGGATTCCCTGTATCGTGGGTGCCATGCACACACACAAAGACGAATACACAAACACCCAGACCCAGAAACAGTAATCTAAATTCATCATTTAGATATCTGTCTGGCCGGGAATCGAACCCGGGACCCTCTGTGCGTCAAACCAGTATGGTAACCGCTCCGCCACGCGGGTCGTCCCTAATCTAATATCTAAGTTAGCTGACAGTTAGACTAGAAATAAGTCCTCTTATCGGATCTTTCAAAGTACGGATAGGTTACCATACTAGCTCTACCGCCTTTCAAAGTACAGAAGATGTTAAGACATCCCTGACATCGGCTCGCTAAATAGCCAATAAGATTCCAAAATTAATCCTTTGTCCTCTTCCATTTATCTGTGTCTACTTCCATTATTCAAGCACCCGTTTTAATCTCTAATTGACATTTCAGCGAGCAACGTAAGTGATAGATACGCAGCAATTAATTAGCACTCATTCTCTCGAAACAAATGACCGCCATCAGTAGCGTATCGAAAAACAAAAACTACGTGTGGGAGTATGAGAATACCTTGAGCTATTTTTATTGAGAGAAAACATTTGTTATAAAAATTGTATAAGGTCACACGGTGACCCACTTTTTAGCTAATCATCTGATTTGATTTGGAAAAATGAGAGTAAATCTACATAAATAAAAAAAGAAAATGGCACCTACACTTGTGTTACAAAATTTAAGTAACGAATAGCTTGTAGTCCACCTAAAGCTGAATGGTCACTGCCACTCCTGAAGATTAAGGTGATCGCCTCATATGTGATATCACATAACAATTATTCTTTGTGACATAAATCAAAGAAGACTCTACAAACGCTCAAACCCGGGATACAAATCTAAAATCAGATGTCTGCTTGGGTGAGGTTTGAACCCGGAACCATTTACGCTCTCGTAATCGGTAGAAATGTGTAAAGTATTGGTAAACTGTCACTTCAATTGTCAAACAAGAAACTGTTTATAGGAAATCAAAAATGATTGCTTGTCCACTTGAAGACATACGAGAAACCACAAACTAGGAAATGTTTTGAAATTATTTATCAAAATAGAATAGGAACGGTCTCTTCCCTTTACGTTACTTACCTCTTACGTAAGTGACTGTAGCAGTAACATATAGATTTTCACAATAGGTTTTCCGTAGGACCAATTCTATCAATTGCTCCTACAAGATTATACGACCGTCTGAGACGAAGTGAAAAACATCAAGTGAGATTGAACTGTTACAGTACCTCTACAAATGTAGAGGTAGATGATATTAAAAAACAAGCGTTCTTTTATAAAAGCATTTTTTCGCCATTCTTGTGCGCCTTTTATTGACAACTTTATAAAAGGAAAAGACTTCCATCAAGAGAAATTGATAGCGATTTTTCTTCGGAGGGGAATTTTATAATTGATTTCATCTTTACCTTTAAATTCGCCGTTCCAGAACGTCGCTTTAACCCGAATAAATGATGAAAATATTTGCTCATCTCGCAAATCTGAATATTAGTAATATCTTTGTACCTTTTCACGAAACAAATTAAGGATATTGCGTTTCATTATTATATTAACATTTTCGTCTTTGCTCCAATCGTTTCATCTTATCAAAATTAATAAGATTTTTTCGTACCACAGAAAACATGTAGATAGCTGAATAGTAGTCGTAATATGACCTGAATTTTGAGAATAGCTTATGGGGAAAAAAATCAACATATTCGTAAATATCCTACATAAAAGTTAGGTGCACTAGCTCGACACCAGTCGACAAAATTGTACACACTGTTGTTCGTCTGTGAATTTTATGAATGGATATTTTTAAAAGTGTAGTTTTTTCAGTTCGTTTCCGAGCGTATTGTGGTCAAAGGCATTTATTTACGGGGTCATAGGTGCGTTGCAAACGAGACAAGCACAAAACTAACTCTCTTAGAATGACTGCTAGAATTATGAAGTTATTTCCTAATTTTTCTCTATTTATAAGTCCAATTGAAAATAATTCGTAACTAGCCATCCTTGGAGCTGGCTTGGCAAGCGTGCAAGCTCATCTTGCTCTAGCTTCCGTACGTGATATGGTCAGACGCATACTCTGGAACCAGAGTAACGTCGCAATAAAGGCAAGTACCGTACGCTGTTTTTCTAGAGGCAATATATTTTTTTCTACTTACGACAAGTCTCGTTGTACAGCACTCGTAAGTCGCCATCCTTGAAGCTAGCTTGGCAGGCGTGCATGCGCATCTTGCACTCGCTGCCGTACGTGTTGTGGTCGGAGGCGCACACCGGGGCGAGGGTGGCGTCACACACGGGACAGGCGCAATGCGCTGTCCCGCCGCGAGTCACGCACGCCCCGCCCCATGGACACGTCGCCCGGGCACATGGGTTCTCTGATCCTGTTGATAAATTGAGTCCTTGTTACGCTCGAGAAAGTCGATGTACAAGGTCAACCTAGATACGTGGTAAATCATAACATAACACTTCGCCGTACACTTTACACACACCGTAACGGTGTAACAATAATAACATAGGAGTAATATTGCTAATTGGTATTGTGTAAGTAATTAACCTATTTATTCGATTATATAATCAGTCTATCCAAGCGTTAGATAGGGCGATAATTGAGTAATTTAGCACAAAAAATACGAAAACTATTTCTACGATCGGTCCAAAACCTATCAGTTTTTGGCAAAATATAATGTTAAAAATACAATGTAAACGTAATTTTATTTTTTTTTGTGACAAAAAACAGTGCGTATACAGTATTATAGCATAAATTCTTCACACATTTTTCCAAACATAAATATTGAATACCAACAAATCACAATACACGCTACCCGGATAAAATTCAGCCGAATATATCTTACTCACCGCAAAATCCCATATAAGCGACCCGTATATCCCGGTTGTCCAAACACGAGGCGCGCTCGAGCAAGCAAGGATTGTCGTACGTCCGTCCGTCTGTGCCGCAGACCGGCCGGACGACCTCCTCGCACGGCGCGCCGCAGCCGCACACCGCCACGCCGCGGGCGTCCAACGAACACCGCTCGCGGAGGCCACACTTCACTGAGTCGCAGGGATGTTTCGCTAGCAACAAAAAATCATATTAGAAACGTTTCATCACCTTTTGTTGAACGTTATAAATAATATTAACTTATATTGACGTGTGAATGTTATCTTATTTCTTATTAACTTCTTCTTCTATCTTAATATAAACTTCTTCTATCTTACAGATTGTAATTTGAAATATATATGTAACTTCGATGTCAATGGATTAAAGGTATATGACTTGATCTGATAATGGATCCCGATCGTGGCCATAGGAACTCCTCAACTACATAAAATATTCTAGTAGGTACTGTTTTGACTTGTTGGATAGGTACATTTTAATAAGTACCATTCCAACATAGGTTAAATAAATGCTCGTTTTTCATTTGTCTTTTGTTTTACAATTCTCTTTATATTTATCTTTTAAAATAATAGCCATCCTTTCTACTAAAATGTGGTTCTCCTTCCGTAACAGTGAGCATTCCGGATTACGATCGGAACAAACATCTGTCTGGCAGTCAAATACATAAACTAATATTATCTGGCTTATAGGTACTTTGTCCTTCTTAGTATAAGCCAAATAATATTAGCAAATATATCACATCGAAATGTTTCATTTACACACACTATAAGCACATTTTAAGTATTTGGTTTTATTTACTTGCTGTAAATAAAAATGTACTAATTTATTTTCTAGCGTTTAGTAGCAATAAACTTTGATTTCGAATGGAGACTAAATTAATTGGCTTAAATAACGGACGGACAGTGCTAGGAGCTTTGCTAGGCTTAGATTCAGACAGAGCAAATGGAAAGGCAATGTAAAGGACGGTTAGGACCTAAGGACGATTAAGCTAAGCACTTAAATGAAGTAACAAGTTAAATACGCCGGTAGCTATAGATACCGCAGTCAGACCAGACAGTATAGATACCCCATAGCAGTGATAGCCTACTGGTTAAGAAACGCGGCCTCTCGATCGAGGGGTCCGAGGTTCAGATCCCAGGCACGCACCTCTGATTTTCAAATTTATGTGCGTATTAGAAATTAATTATCACTTACTTAAACGGTGAAGGAAAACATCGTGAGGAAACCTGCATACCTAAGATTTATAAAAAAAAAAAATCTTAAAGGTATGTGAAGTCTACCAATACGCACTTGGCCAGCGCGGTGGACTATGGCCTAATCCTTCTCATTCTGAGAGGAGACCCGTGCCCAGCAGTGGGACAGTAATAGGTTGATGATGATGATGATGATATAGATACCGATAGCTGATAGAAGATCAAAGGTTTTATTTATTGTAAAGAAGCAGCAAATGAGCATGCAGTCCACCTGATGGTAAGCCATCACTGCCGTCATGGACATCTGTATAAATAAGACCTGTGGTCTTTTCTAATACTTTTCTAAGACCTTAATGATGATTTTGGTTTCGAGCTTTGTTATCATAATGAAACCATAGTATAGGTTTTTCACAGTATTTAATCTGAGAAAAAAAGTATAAGTAAAATTATTTACCTAACTAAAATAATTTAACCTTTATCTCAAGCAAATTGTTCTAGATAAGTCAATAAGAGGCACTACAGCCTCTCCAATATTACCTCAGACGGATTAAATTAATTAATCTGTTCAAACCTTAAATCATTATCAAATTTCATTGTAATCTACTATAATTTAATAACTATGAAGCATTCTCATTTGTTTCCGCGGACTCAGAGCTTTAAAGGCTTTGTCTTACCAAAGTCGATAATCGAGTAATTTAGAAAAAATATTATTAAAAGCTAAAATACTTAAATTTATTAAAACGATATGATGAATAAAGGAAGAAAACGGTGAAAAAGGATGCATTTATAAAAATAAATGGTTTAAATTTTCAAGTTAGTCATAATAGCGTTGAAAGCAAATTTCTACGATTTTAGCGCGACAACCGACTTCGTTTGAAATGAATGAAAGAGTTAACCTTTGTCATGACAATTAATACATATACAAGATGTATACCGCTACTACCGCTGTTATGTAATGTAATGTAATACACGTATAATTTTCGCAAAACTGCTACTCCGCTCTGAAGTTGTTTGGAGCAGGTGTAATCATTAAATTTGCTATGGCGACTTGATTTATTTCTATATTCAGAGCGGACTAGCAGTTTTACGCGGACTTTACCTACTTGTAAATAATGTAAATTGTAAGTTGTATACGATTTAAATCTAATTGATGGATGCGGCGCGTAACTTCACAATGTTATTGTTATCTTGCTCGCTTATCGCTCATTCGTTGGTGGTTGGACCAGTACTTTTGTGATTAATCGCTTTCTACTAATAGTATAGGAGATCAAATTGTATAAATTCTGCTGATTTCAGAAAATTTATTCGGATTGCTTCACAACTTTGGTCTAACGTTTTACTTTAGGAACTGTGCAAATTAAAAGTTTTATGTTGCATGATATAGGGTAGTTACATAAATCTGTAATGCTCAAGTAAGTAAATATCAAAAATTAAATTACAATCTTGTGTTCAAAACTTCAATTATAACGCATCACATATTTATGGAAAAACAGTAATAGTGGAGGTATTATGTAAAGAATCTACTTCGAATAAAATATTTTTGATTTAATTTCATTAATTGGATTATCAAGATTTTTACTATATTTACCTTACCATACCTACTCTTTAAAGCAAAATACGCCGAATCAGTTGTTACAAGGTAGAAATAAGTGTTGCGATGCCGCCTGGGTCGAACTACAACAGGTTCTATCACCTTCAAATTACGTTATAAGCAATGGTACATAATACACAATACTTGCTTTGTGATATATCATCTATTTAAATGTTAACGTAATAATTCAACAAAATTCAATTATATTTCTCCTGTCACAATGCCCTTTCGGAGGTAAACGCCTCGATACTCGTGTCCAATTACTTTTAAAACAAAATGTCTCTTCAACAGGGACTTCAGTACGGCCTCTTACAATTTCGAATAAAGATTTAATTTCAGATTAGAAGACGAGACGTTGAGGTAACTATTTGTACCTAAAACGCAGTATTAAAGGTTTTTGATTAATAATTCCGCCTCAGCCTGGAATCTTTGCCTTCCAGTTTACCTAAATTGCGAAGTTTCAGACATAATATACGCTAACACCAAGTCTTGTTATATTATATTTTAAATCAGAGCCTCATGTAAAATAGCATAACAACCATTAGATAATCCACGAGCACCGACGAATAGATGCGAATTTAAATATGTAAACAAATTAATCGAATGTATTCGGTGTTCTCCACGAAGTGCAGCTATTGTAGCACGAATCCTATAAATATATATTCCTGCGCGATGTTTACATACTCGTCTGTGCAGCGAGTTAGTGAGCCAAATACTCACGAGTACCTAAATCTTGCATAAACATTATATAAAAGTTAATAAACAACACAACTTACCAGAGGCACATTCCCCTCTATACGCGATCGAAAGCTGCTGCCTCGTCCTACAGGCTTCGCGTCGTAGCGCACACTCGCTCGCGTAGTCCCTGTAGTCGGAGCCGCAGACCGCGGACCCGGTCCGCACCACCAAGTCACAAGGAGGACCACACCGGCAGACCGGCGCGCGCGCTTCGTTCAGCTGGCAGATACCACCGTCAGCGCATTCGTGTTCGGCGCACGGGTCTAAGCAAAAAAAATATTGTCGAATTCATTTCTAGCACGTTATCAAATTTCGTTTGTTAAAATGCTAGTAGTAGCAAAATACTACATGTCTTGTTCCTCTGACATGTCAAAAAGTCATGACATGAACATAACATTTCATAGCATGAATGATAGAATAAATACTTTAAATGAAGGGTAAGCTGACGAATAGATTAAGAAAATACACTATAGAACAAATGTGGTTCCCAATTTGAAATTCTATAATTTTTCAAGAAAGGTATTTTGTCTGATTTCAAAATGAACATAGGTACTGTAAGTTCTTGGCCCTGTAGTTCCGGGACTAGAGTAGGGCTACGGTATCCCCTGCCTGTCGTAGGAGGTCACTAAAAGGGGGCTTCGAGGGAGCTCGAACCGGCCAGCAAGCGACCCCGGGAAGGACGGCGCTATGTGTGGTCGCGTACCGTCGTAAACACTACATGGTGTGTGAGGAGCGAAAACTGCTCCCCCAGGGTAGTACCCGATCGGGGAATCGCGCTTGGAGGCCTCCGGTTGTGATCCGCGGAGATGCCGGAGTTCTCCAACAAGCGTTGAGGACGGCCACCTGGGGGGTTTAGGTGCGATAAAAATCCCACATAACCCGGCGTCGCTCCCACGTCGTCGTGGAAAGGTAAGGGTACTGTAGTGTGTGTAGGACTCATAGTTATATAAGTTAGGTTAATAATAAAGACTTCAACCTATAACGCCGACGAAATGCCGAAATTACGCCTCTCAATACCATAAGAGCCTGCGACATCACTACAGTACCTTTTGAAGGTTTCCCCTCGAGAAAAATAAAATAAATAAAAAAGGTACTGTAAGTTCTAAACATGGGTCACAAGAACGATTACTACCTCAAGTTAAATAATGTAAAATGATATCTTAATCCTGTATTATAGTTTTGAAATTCTTGACAAAAACGTCTTATCCTTCGTAAATAACTGTTATTGTATAGTTGAGAAGCAATAAAATAGAATAGACCTTTTCTAGAATAAAGTACCCACGCACGCCAGATTACCTTCTCCAAGATTACTTTACCTTACTCTTACAATAGATGCAAAGCGAGATGAACAATTCAATATAAGGACAAAAGCGAGCTTCTAAAGTAAATAGAAAATTTCACAAAGGATCCCGGAATGTGCGGGCATTCGTTCTCTACAAATTTAGTTCAAATCGAATGTACCGGGACAAGTTTTGTGAAGAGGGTTACAAAACGAACGAAAACGGCTAAAGTAGTAAAGATTAAATTATGTCGTGGACATGAAAAACACTGCTGTTGTGTTCTGGTTTAAGGGTGTATTATGTAAAAGGCAAACGAGCCTTTTCATCTTCCAGTTCTCATGGATAATGTACTGTGATAACTCGTACGGTCGACCACTTTAATTCTACTTTTAGATGAGTATGGATGGTAGTAACCACCATCAGCCTGTCTGTATTCTCATTTAATATTTCCACTACGTATGAATAAATGATCATTAATTTCAGTAAATTATATAATTAATTTAATAAAACTTGTAAAATAACAATTTCCACTACAATAAACTTTTAATTCTAAAAATTAGTACAACACAAAACAGTTCAATTAACATTAAAATACAAAATATAATGATAATTTTGTTATGTTTAAGTACTTTTAAGAACCGTTTTATCACAAATGGATTGCTTAATTAAATAACGAAATCAGATCAGGGTTTGTTTTGATTACGAAGAGAAAAGCTTTCAGTAATATCCGACCTTTTGGATAAGATTTCGGGTTACATGTGATTCTTGTGTCATATAATATTTCGTCGCGCGATGTCTAATGTAATATACTAATTTCCGATATTAGACATGTAGACATAATTATCAATATATTTCTTTTGTTATGTACGCTAACAGTGTCATCAGTTAAGCTAATAACAGCTACCACTTTAAGAGGCATTGCAATGAGATTCTTAGGGCTATGATCGATCTCAGATGGGTATCCTGACCCATTTACGACTGGTAAAATTCTAGTATTGATTTTAAAAACATAAAAAAAACTAAACATATATCGTACAGACTGTCACTGACATTTCGATATCTAATGTGATATCAATATAATAATATTGTCGTTTATCAGTCCGTCCGATATTAGAAATGTACGTTTCAATAAAAGGTGTCACCGTAACGGAAGGTGCGTCACCTTCCGTGTCCATTTCCTCGCGGACCGACATCATTCCACCGTCATGTGACTGACAATATGAAACTATGACGACCCGCGTGGCGGAACTGTCACCATAACTGTCTGACGCGCAGAGTTCCGGGTTCGATCCCCAACCAGAAAAATATCTAAATTATGAATTCGAATAGTTTTTTATATGAGTATTTGTTTATTCGTCTTTTTGTGTGTTCATGGCACCCATGACATACGGAATCCTAGTGTGGGGTTGTGAGTGTGGATAATGTACTTTTTTATTTTGATCCTTTTTGTATATTTCACATCTATTATTACGACTTCGCCTTAACGAGTTTCATTTAATCTCAAACGGACATCGAACAATAGAAACATCAGTATTCGCCTTTATTAATTCCCCTCTTAAAAAGAACTCATTTTTAATGAATGTTACAACTTTTGTTAGCTTACTGAAGCCATTCTTTATTCAGAACCATGTTTCAAACTATTTTTAAGCCTGCTGGACATTCTGAACTTTTGTCTCGGTATGACTACTCGTATTTTACTTTTAAAAGAGGAACTTTGTAGTTTAATGCATAAATTGTTTCATTATAAGCTGTTTGCATTTCCTTGCAGCTTCTTTTAACTAAAATAAAAGGTTATTCGAATAAGGATACGACTGTACTAAATCACACTGCAGCATTTAAGATTGTATTAATCTTAATCAACAATATTTTTAGGTGTATAAGAAGCCTCTGTATTAGCAAGAATCGCTTCTAGATTTGAAGTAATTTATTTAAAAAAAATAATTTAATTTAATAAAGTAAATAACAATATACACTTACCGCATTTCCCAAGATATCGTATAGTGACGTTCAGTTGATTGTCACACGCGTGTTTATCGAGATGGCAGGCAGACGGGTACTCCCTGCCGTCGGTGCCGCATACAGGCTTACGACGTTGGCAAGTCCTCGGACACCGGCACTCAGGCTGGCCGTAGGTGACAGCGCAACGGGCCCCGACCGGACACGACACGCCCGTGCAAGGATCGCCGGCTTCTGTTGGCAATTACACGTGATTAATGTCATTCATCTGGTTGGGTTTGCTGGTTAGAGAATATCGATATATTTTTCAAATGTCTAAAATATCTAACGTCTAAAATATATAACCTATATATATACAAGGCTATACACATAATATTACAAGTCCTACAAAAAATCACATTAGACGAACGGTTTTATTTCGCCGACAAACTATATAATTAATTTTGTTTGTCATTTCTTCAAAATTTTCGATATTGATTGTTTTTTGTTGGGCGTGGGTGCATGATTATTTTCCATATCATAACGTATTATCAGTGATGGTTCAATGGTTAAAAATATCGAATATTTTACCGTTTGATATTATTGATATAAATAAACTTTTTAAATAACGTTGCATCTCTATTTGGACTAGACGTATGTCCTACTCTTAAGATTACATTAGATAGAAGTTTTCATCTACCCGTTTATTAGCACAGTAATAGAGAGATTACAACTTAATTAATGTTAAATTTAGCATATCAGCAGTAAGCTTAGTGATTTATAAATGAAATAATTCTCAAAATAATAATTCACAAAGTATTGTAATATATTTTTGTGGAATTATATCACAATATTCACGCCAATAAATCTCAATTTATTACTAGTAAGATTTATCAAAGTAAAATTTTGTTTTAATAAGAACCCTCAATATTATTACACCGAACATAAAGTACATACGAAACCTTGGTACGTATTGTATATGACTTCTTCGTAGTGACTTTGAGTCATGTTTTCAAAGAATTACTTACAGGAAATACCTTTTCTGGAAATAAGCGTAGGTAACGTACAAGCACCATTGTAGCTACTATGAAATATCGAATGAGTAATAGTGTTTTAATATTTGTCTAACGCGTCATTGGCTAACTTGTTTCCTTAAGACTGAATAATAAGTAGACTACATAATTTTTTAAACTTATGATTAAAAGAAACAAGTGCAATAAGTACTAAATATCACATAAGATTAAATAAAAGTAACCTCATAACATCGCTTCAGGTATCTTCCAATATTAAGTAAAAATAGGCATAAAATGTAGAGCTACCCAAAGTTTTGAAGTAGTTTAAAAAAGAAACGAACTCACGAACTTAAAATAGACGATTAGAGCGGAAATGCTCGCAGATTTAATTGTTAATGCGCTTCACTAGTGCCTCTAAAAGCTTTTCGGAAGCTTTCACTCGCCTAACTGACGTGTAGGTATCTCAGAGGAATCCTCTGTGATGATGTGAACTACCATCACACGGTAGAGAGCCTTCGAAGGCTTTAGTCGTAATCTGTATGACGTTGAAACGCGCAAAAATTGAGAGGAATGTAATACGAGTACAGCACTGTGTTTTTGTAGTATTTTTGGCGCAAACATACGAACATTATGACTGTTCTTTGATATGAGTATACGTATAGTAAGCTATCCTTATACAGATTTTAAGCATTAAAAGGAGATAAATAATAGAACGCCACAAAAAATAACAACTTTTCTGTGTGGCTTACATTCATTTCAAGTAATTTAAACTGGGAAGCCTCAAGCCCCAAATCCAAATTAAGATTTTCAGAAATATTTATTTTTATTAAATTTCAAGTCATTTACTTCATCTCAAAATGTACGATTTAAAAATATTTAAATTTTCAACAACTTTATATTTTCACAAAATAATTTTCATAGAGGTAGAATTTTATTTCGTTGTTAATGTTAGTTGAATATTTTTAGACACGGTAAATTTTTACGTCATTTTCAGAGTTATGGACTAAAAAACTTTTAATTCATTTACTGTCGCGTTTAAGTGAAACCACGAAATTCCGTACTTTGTTCTGAGAGCCATTTTCCTGTCGCGCCTGTTTTCCCCCGCACGCGCGTATTATACGCCCTTACAAATTAACGGTGCAGTCTCGTCGTGACCTCTACGTGACAGTGTGCGTCACACCTATTGTTATATGCATGTGGCACGGATGTGTGTGAAGTAAGCGTGCGGGTGTGTCACGCGTGCAGGCTAAACACGCGTGACACTAAAAGGGTCTTTCGAGGATTCATACGTGTCACAGTGTCAAGAGTCTTGTCTAAAATATTATTACGATCCATGCGCAAATTGAACTTTATTATTACGATCATTTTATAATATTATTTATATCGCATTATTCGTAGCATTCAATAGGTTTTACATACTGTAATGACCAATCGGAAATAGTGGTATTCGATGTATGAATCAGAATCTATAAATGTGAGACTATCAATATTTAATGATGATAAACAAACTTTATGATTTTATACCATGACTGGCTTTGTAGAGTGTAGAAGCGTCTAAATAAGTTTAATTTTGATCAACACCAACAAATTTTGACACAAACTTTAATCGTACCATGAGAAGGAGATGAAGAAAAAATGTTGTATCTCGTAAAATATCACACTATATTTATAACGTAAGTACCACTAAATACACAAGTGTATATATGTAAGACATACGCATCAAAACACAGGATAAAAAGACATGAGAATATCTTCCCGAGTACGTTTGAAAGTATGTAGGGTATACGTGAAACCATTCTACTAGCAAACACAATAGGCGGTTCACCATTGCTTTTCCTGTCCCATATACGAAGATGAAGTAACTTGGAAAAAAAGACGATGTAAATTGTTATGAGAAACTGTAAGGGAACATGATGTTTGTATTTATTTCATATTGCGTACTAATAAATACGCAATACGATAAGTCAAATAGATTTAGTGTGTACGAGTGTGTGTTTGCATCGGTAACCTTTTCTGTCATTAAAGATGTTAATGGGTGGCTGTACGCTCTTGCCATCAGATGGACCGCATGTTTGTTACTCCTATTATATCATAAATATTGAATCATAAATGTAGTATATACATATATTTAACGCAGAGTCAGTCTAATATATATCCTAGGTTTTTCCAGGATGGGTATTTCGAACTTCTTTCTTTCTTGATCCCCGTAGTTAATTACGAAACAACTTTTGTAGCGCGGATCATCATGCGTTTATATGATCCGCGTAATCATTTAGATCATATGCGTAAAGTAATATGAAGGAATAACTTAGTCAGTTTTACAGTTATTTATTATATGTTCTGGGTCCAAACGTATTTGTCAGCAGTCCCACGACACCCACGAAAATAAGGCCTATTTAATATTACATCAGATAAAGGTACGGTTGGTACTGGAAAATTAATTAAACACGTTTTGAATAATGTAGGGCCGAGCGGAGTGCGTATCATCTGTTCACACGGCTCAGCGGGGATTAACTTTTTAATATTCGTTATCAACGGATCAAATCCAAATGCTAAAAACCAGCCAGCTGTGAATGAGGCCGCGGTATATTTTAATTTAATAGATGGTTGCGTAATCCACTGGAAACTGAAAATATTAGCCTGAATTAATTCGTTGAAACAGTGGGATAGTGTGAAAGTACATGCGGTTGCAAAATAAGCGTGATGTTACAGAATTATTATATTTCCATAATGTGATATTTTATTTGCTTTAAAATAAAATAAAATAAAATTTATGAAATTGGTCAATGCTTTTCAATAAATAAATTTGTTGTTAGAGTGCGTGTAACAAACATTCATTATGTATTGTTTAAAGTAAGAGTATAAAATAAGCCTTTATTTCTTAATACTTATTATAATAATTTAATAATTTACATCTTTTGTCAATATGACGGCCAAAGATTAAATTAGTTTTATCTCAATAAATGGGTATTTGCCACACATTGACACTTGACCGGCGTCAGTGGGTTTTATCCCTTGAATATTTTCATACTAAGAAGTGCAAGTCGTTTTACGATGCCGAAGAGAGAAAACTAAGTGGGTTCATATTATTTTACGACATGAAGTGCACACGTTTGTTAGAATTTAAAAGTACCAGTGGTGTGGGACTCTCTCTTCCTTTATGGCTAGAGCCTATAAATAGGGCGTCCAACATTTTGTTATGTGTTGAACATTAATATAACTATAGATAGCTTAGTGATTATTATCAAAAGTTACTCATCGATGAAAAGTAAGTGACACACCTTTTGAGACTTTTGACTTCAAACCCTTAGAGATAGAAGAAAAAATATTTTAATGAATGATAAATGATCTCAAATATCTCAGAGAGAATAAATATTATTTTATCATGAATAATTAAGATTAGCAAAGATGTACGCACCTGTAACTGGCATGCATACCAGTCAACGTGTATAAGAATAAGTCTGTATAATATTTTTTATATGTAATGCTGTTGGTGTGTCTTATAAATAAATAAATGAATACGTTTCGTTTCAATCACTTAGGCTATGGGTTGACACATATTTTATCACTTGATCCTGAAACTCGATTATTTTCAGAATGTATTACAAAGAGGTTCGACGCACTTTATTCTCCAAATTCCTTACACTTACCACATTCGCCTTCATGCTTCACACGTAGATTGAGCCGTCGTTCACACGCCTCCTTGCGCAAGTAGCAATGGTTTCTGTAGGTGCGTCCCGCCGTGGAGCAGACGGGAGACGCCGAGGACGGACAGCTAGTGGGACAGGCGCAGTGAGCTCGCCCGTCGCCCAGGGACACGCACTCCGCGCCCCAGCGGCAGAAGGTCTTCTCGCAAGCCTCTGTAAAATAATACGGGTTAAATATTTGATATTGAGTTCGGATTAAAATTACATCGCAACAATCCACTACCAATATGTATGATGGTATATATTTTAAACCATGTATCACCCTTCCCTCCCACAAAGGATGCGTGCAGATGCAAGAAATAAAGATATACACCACCATACATACCACCAATATGTGTTTAGCTTCAAAACATCATCAGGGTAAGTTGACTCTACGACGGTTAAACATGAAGTGGCGCTGTCATCCTAATGCATCCTTGTATAATGTTATCCAACCCTCCCTTCTACGAGTACAACTTGATATGAAATGTAAACAATCGATGACAGATGATTAATTATTGACATTAAATCCGGGAATAATTATCTGCTTACTAATTGTTGGTATAAATATTATGAAGTAAGGGTCAAAACGACGAAAAGACAGCCTCCTCATATATAACTTATGTGATCATAATTAAATCAAACCTACACGGAACGGTTATTTCCAAATGACACAGAGTAATTATATAATAATTTAAGCGAATATTTTGATATGGAATCAAGTATAAATATACATAGCAGTGGTTCCAACTGAGAACGAGTTACCACATAAAAAAAAACTAGTTACTAAAAAAAACGTAACGGAGTATTTATAGTTATTATGTTATAATTATAATACCCCGATTCAATGTTATGCAAATGTTATGTTGTTTGTTACGCACAGCTCAATAAATAATATCTAACTTGAATAATCTTCTTTTTTTACAGTCATGACTTCTCTATCTATCTATTACACTAAAATACAAGTCGTTTAAATCACATGAAAACGCTGTCTGAATTTCTTAACTAAGACATTTGGTTTTGAAGCAGCCCAATCAGCGGCGGAAACCGTAAACCTTTTAAGGTATCTTTGAAGACATGATTCCTTAGCAAACGCCGCGAAGAATGACACAATTTCCAATTTTCTACCTGGGGAGTTGAGTCCGTGACAAAATTATTAAGCAGGACTAAAATAAGACGCGATATCCGTTTTACCACGGCATTGTGTTACCAGGATTTTGGGATTACCGATCTATATCGTCTAGTTAAAATTCTGTGCAGAGATTTTCGGGCGCGAAGTCTCACAGCGCTTCGCCGAAAGTTAATTTACAATTTTCTACTCGATTTCGAAGCTTTAAACTCTGTTTACATATCTGTTTTTCGTAGGTTCACCCTTAGATTTCAATGAAGTTTGAAATTTATAAGCTACGATATATGAATATATAACGTAGACAAAGTTTAAGATACAAACAATTGGAACAAAATTATCTGTATAAATATCTCAGGCCTATTAGCTTTGTACTAAAAATTACGTATGTACTAAAAAAATGTATGATCAATTAGTCCTAATTTCTACCGTGTTCCCTCTATCAAAGGAGTTCTTCGAAATAAAACACAGTAGCACTGTAAATTGCTACATGGTTCTAATTCTATAAGACTTCAAATACAATTGCACGTCGTAGCTCGTAGCAAAACGTCTACGAGCTACGGCGCTACGGTAAGCGACAAAGGTAAAGACATTGATTAGAATTAGACAGCTTAACCACAAAGCAAAATGATTTTACTCTGCTATTCCGAACTATCATAGCTTAGTTTTGTTAATTCAATAGTCTTCTATAATTTAAGATGAAATTTCTAAGCTTTGAGGTTTAAGTTTTAACGAGCTTTTGCCCGCAGCTTCGCTCGCGTTACGAAGTAATATTTTCATCCCCTATTTTATCCCTTTGGGGGTAGAATTGATCAAAATCCTTTCTTAGCGGATGCCTAATTCATAACATCTACCTGCATGCCAAATTTCAGCACGATCCGTCCAGTGGTTTGGGCTGTGCGTTGATAGATCACTATGTCAGTCACCTTTGAGTTATATATATTTAGATATGACCTTATGATTCATACTCGAATTTTTTTTGTATAAATTATTGTTATGCCTCTCATGATTAATAGTTTATTATATTATAATTACGAATTGTATTTAAACATAATAACATAAACATATAAACATTTTCGTAAGTAAGACAATAAGTCAAAAGGAAAAAATATATAATTGTAACTCAATGCGTCAAAATCGCATAAAACATATGAAATTTTCAGCCATAATCTACTTTATCTGCTTTACCTTCGGAATAAGACCACGCGACAAAAATTCAACCCCGAACTCATTTCCTTGACTTTTACAAACGCCGCAGTCGAATCCGCTTAAAGGAAAGAAAGCAGCCGGAAATAACAATTTTGTAAGAAACAAACAAAATGTAAGGACGGGAATCGCTGTAGGAGAGACCTGAGATAAATGGAGACAGGAGGGGAGATAAAAATGATGGCGGATGCCTCGTGAATGGAACGAAATTAGGATATTCACCGCGTCGCTTTTTCAGATACCGCGCAAACTGTTTAAATTATCTATAAGTAGGTACATGTACTCGCTTTTATACAAATGCGGGCGAAACAAAGAAACCGTTTTTACAGACGTTTAAATATTCATTGGTTCACTATTAACTGATTATATTTTATTGCTATGTACTCCAATATTTATTTATTATTATTTATTTCTAACCATTAAATATTCTACAAAGAGCTTAATAAAAATGTAAAAAGAGTGAGTAAAAACCTGATCGTATTAATCAAATTTGAAATATGATGCTTTTATAAAGTTATTAAAAATACTACGCAGCGCTGAGGACGGTCACCGGGGGGGTTTTAGTGCGGTAAAAGTCCCACATAACCCGTCCTTGCTCCCACGGCGTCGGGTACCTTTCGAAAGTTCCCCCTCGTCAACAAAAAAAAAAAGGTTATTAGAAATAAATGCACAATAATATTGGAACAGCGATTAATAGGTAATTTCAAAATCAAGAATAAACTAGAGAACTAATATATGAACAAAAACCATGCTGCTTACAAATACTCGTACAGCCTATATAGCTCTCACTATGCAGAATACAACGATAACGGATATGCTAAAATCTATCGAGCTGAAACCAGTTGGGCAGAAGGACGTACCAAATAATGAGATGTACAGTCAGTTTAAAATTAATTAATTAGATCAAACTATTAAATCGTTTATATATTACCTACTATTAAATTTTACACAAATAAAATAGTAGCAATAGCATAGTTAAGCTTCTCAGTCAATTTCAGGTTGTTGTAATACATAATTCCGTACCTAGATCCGCACACCGCCTATAAGTTACGTCAGCATCTTAAAAACTGTGTCAAACATCTCGGCTTAAACACTCCATACATCACACTTGGCATAGGCTTTATACCGCTTTACGGAAACTAAATGTAATGCTAAATGCTATAGAAAACATGTCATAATCTCTTTTTAAAATAATTCTGCTTTTTGTACCAATAGAATATAAAGAAGAGATTAAAATAATTTTCTGCAGTTTGCTGAAGAATTAGTAAATAATGTTGGGGGTATAGTAAAATATATTTCATATAAACCTAATTATCTATTTTTTTACCCGCGTAGCGGAGCGGTCATCATAACGGTCTGATGCGCAGAGGGTCCCGGGTTCGATCCCCGGCCAGACAGATAATTCATTTAGATTTTTCGTTTCTTGGCCTGCGTGTTTGTGTCCATGGCATTCACGACACAGAGTAGGTATGCTACTGTGAGGCAGTGAGTGTAGAAAGCGTCTTTTTTCGTCTTTATGAATATTAATTTTCTGAAACATTTTCATTACATAGCAATTCTTTATAAATTTATAAAATAAAGTGTATTATTAAAAAGCTCTATGAAAAAACAACTTTATGTTGTAATTACGATAATTATGTGACACTGACATTATTTCCCCTTTCACTGAATAAAAATGCAAATTTTAATAACATTCAGTTCAGACTTTATATATTTTTCGGTTTGACAATACTTAGAATTCAATAAACTCTTCATTCATTTGGAAGATCTGAATAAACGTAAGTGATTTTCAGTGTTTAATCAATCGTTAAGTTAATAAAATAAACCAATCGTCCATAAATCACGCGGAATGCAATGCACTTTTATAGGTTACTGGTCTACCTTTCCCATGATTTATAACCCAATATCCATTAAATTGTAGCCTCTTGATAAAACAAAAACGAAATACGAGCGGTCAGTCAATGATTCTTAATGAAGAAATATGATTAAATTTTCTACGTAACCTTATTTTAGAACTGATTGTTACTCTTTCTGACAAACTGAGTACGGGTTTTTGATACAACTGGTGAAAACCAGAAACTTAATGTAACACGATGTTCCAATCCGGATTCATAGAGGTTCTACATTATGTTTATCATACCGCAAAGTAGATAATTATTATAAAATAGAAACCCAACTGCTTAAAATATGTAATTCCCAAAATTTAGACGTATCTAATGAAACCACATAAGTTAATTCATGCATATATTTACTCGAAAAACACTACCCTCCTCTCTGAAGATTTCGGGTTCGATTCCCGACAAAATTCAGATTAATTTATTTTGGCGACGGGTGTTTGTGTACTTTTCTCTACATGTGCTTTATTCCTATCTACAACTATATTAGACTTCCTATTCCGTTAGCTGAAGTGCTTGGTATGTGAACGGCACAATAGTACGTGTGGACTGAAGATAAGCGTCTTAAGGCTTCGCTGCTGGATCGGCAACCATCACTTTATGGTAATTCTATTCCCACTTGCTCCCACGACGCCCTCGATATGTGCGTTTCCTTATCTCCGCACGTCGTTAGCATAAATAGATTTTACTCGGACCATATCTAATAATAAGCATTTACCTCTTTACTTACGATAAAGGTATATCTTCTATGCATTGGTAAAATCAGTAATTCTTTAAACTAATATAGTTTTACTATTATTAAAAAAACTCATATATCCGGTCGAATTGAGAAACCTCCTACTTTTTGATGTCGGTTAAAAAATACAACAATTTGAGACATTTTTAATGCCATATTAATAAATCATTTATAGATAATGTATTTAAACAAATCTGTATTAAAATAACGAGAAAACATAGAACCATTTTATGCCTGGATAACACAAACATGATTGTAATAAAATAATTCGAAAACCTCTCTTAGATTAAAAACAAATATTTCTTTATTTACGGCACATGCCACCTGAATCTTAAAATATTGTAAGCTTTAGAAATGTGTAGAAATAAATATTTATCGTTCTATATTAGTGTAACATGTGACGTCACTTACCCTCAGGGGCGGGCGGCCTTGGTTGATAATGTAAATCTGAAACAAAGCAGAGGTCCAAATAAAATGGGGTGTACACATTTTTATTTTAATATAAAATTATTTAATGATTATAATAATTTTTAAATAATAGAGATTGTTTTGAAATTGTTCTGAATAGAAAAGTGATAATCTGAAATATCATAAAAGTTACATTATAATTTAAATTTAGTGTGTTTATATAGAACCATACATTTACATGACTTGATTAACCTGAGGTCGTGTTGTGGACATAATAAATTCCCAACATCAATTTAAATAAAAATGGACACGGTAATTACTTTATATTACGCGGGCAGCATGAAATTACGCAAACCGTCCATCCGATACAACACGCAGCTCATTTGTAAATCCATTCGAATGCATTATTTAGAGCACAAACCACAATAATCTAATTATTCAACCAGTCCATAGTCGGACCACAACTGTTTAACTTTGTCAGTCCCGTGTTTCATTAGTTTTATGTACCTACTTACAACAAACATTTGTAGTGCAGGTAATGGAAATCTTAATTACAGTAAATATACATTTGACACATAATCCGCGTAGTAACTCTATTACAATACAGTTGATTAGTTCAGTTACGTGTAAGTTACTGATCTCTACTGATTTCTACAGTAGAAAACGAGCTTGTAGTCCAGCTGATGGTTAGTGGCAGACAAGATTAGGGTCCTACCAAAAGACGTCAGACGCCATGCTACGCCAGAGAATTTGAATGCCTCGTTTAAATGTATTTTACCATACTCTTCAAATTAAAACACAGTGACGCTTAACACTTATGTTATAAGTCTATGTATTTTTGTGTACGTGTGTGACACAATGCGTGTATTGAGAGTTATTTGCTTTTTTATTTTATTTGAATTCTGAAATTACTACATTTTCATGATTATTTTCTTATCCCAAATATGTATATGTAAACAAATTGTAATATAAATATTACTATTATATTGTACTCTTCCACCGACCTTCATACATGCGAGTTCTTTAGAAACTTTTACTGGAAAAAAATAGTAAATCAGTGTGAAAGCACATTTTTCTTTATACAAACTCATTAATAAATGCCACCATTTTAACCCTCGACCTTCCGAATGTACACTTAAATAGCTACCGCTATTTACTCTTAAACCACCCCTTATTCCACGGTTCAAGCTGAAGTGATTTTTGTTTCACATTTCCAAACATTTTCAAGGGTGTCGTATCATAAAATGTCAGCGTCGTTCTATAATAGTACTCGTAGCCCAAAAAATATGAGCGAATTTATGTTATTTTAAGATATTTTAATTACGTTAGTGTAAAATTATATATGTTATAAAATTTATTTTTTTGTTGAAACAAAGTCATTCAGAATAAAATTTGCCAAATGTAGGTTTTGCCGGTTTTCGACATGTAATGTTCTCAAAGATGCCAAAATTAAAATGATGGACGCTCATTTAAAAAAAGACTTAACTTACTACTTAGGTACTCGTATTATATAAAGGTGCACACAAAAAATGGTAATACTGCTTTAAAATCTATTAACATTATGTACCTACCAATACAGATAGTAATTACCTACTGTCATTTACCTATTTCATTTACATATCGTTTGCGCTTTACAAAAATACGCATCTTCAAGGCGTAAAGCCTTTTCCTACTCTATACACAAGGGTGAAATTTAATGAAAGTCCCTTTTCCATTACATTACATTGTTATGTAAATAGGGTCTGTACAGATTAAATATCAACGAAGTCACCGTACCTGTTGACACCTTTTTGTGACTTACGTAGTGAAAATCGTCCGGCTTCTAAACGCGTAGGCATCCCTCCACGGGCATATGACCCTCCCAAATTGGATTTAAAAGGTCGCGCGGGACAAAAACGTAAACAGCCTGACCGAATTTTGGACAAAGAATAAGACAAAACTACATTTCCTAAGTTTCTTAAGTCTATCGCTGCGTAGACTTTAGTTTTGTTTCAGTTTTAATGTTACATGTATAAATAATTTAAAGGGTAACCTTTAGCGGTTCGCCGGCTGAGGCGTCACCGTCATACCAATACCTCCCTTTGTGTACCTATAATGTGTAGCGCTACTGAATTTTGGTTTAGGGTGCGGTATAACACATACACTTCCGTGAGTGATATACCTACACTTAAATACTTCATTACGTAGGGAAGCAACATACCTACTCTTTTTAACCCCTCGCATTCTGAGAGGACACCCGTGCTTAATTTCAATGACGTCGACAATGCTTAAATTATACAAGAAGAACAACAATAATAAACAAATAATAAAATCACAAGCTGAAAATGTTAACAATTTTTTTTTTCACACAAACATGTAATAAAAATCCGAGTATTCGATTATTCTTATAATATAGGAGTAGCTGACGAACATGCAGTCCATCTGATGGGAAGAAGTTTCTGCCGACCATAGACTATCTATCTATCTCTCTAGCATCAACCCCAAATAAGATTAGATTCTTACATGTGGTCAGCCGCTATCCCTGAGTACTAAGCTGGAATGCCCCGGAAGTACCTACTCGTAGTACTATGTATCTTATACCACACCTTATTACCACGTCTTATTAACACACCTTTCAAAGCACAAACAGCAGCGCTTCACACTGCTGTTATTAGGCAGAAATACGCAAGACAGTGATGACGTCGGAGTCGAAATAAACAGACAAAGAAATTCATAATTAACGCACTGGCTCAACTAAATCTTGCGTAATCCTTAGCTTCCGTAATATTACGGACGTACCTACCCAGTTAAATTTGGAGAACAAAATCAACCCACAAAGGTACGTTTCCGACCGCCCGGATTAATTCCACCTTAGGCACGGGACATAACATTTCGGAATGTGACACAAAGAGGTCGGGGCTAATGGTGCCAGTGGCGGATAAATATAAAATACAAGAGGCTGAACGCGGTCAAACCGGGGTGTGTGCGCCATATTGTTTTATTGCAAATTGGTTGGACGTAGACCGCGCCTGTCTTTTACATATGCCGGGCTATTACGACCGGTGGGCAGTCACGTGTTAAACGAATTCGATACACGGATGCCCCATGACGGGTGACTTTGAAACATTGTTTGGTGATACAGCAGCGTTTTGAGTTTGAAGATTCTTTTTTGCATCGTTAGGACTATGAAGTTCGTGTTAGGTTTTCGATACTATTGGTCGTTCGAAATGTACGTTTCGGACGTATTTTTTATGTTTTATTTGTAGTTTTGTAACGGAGTCGTAACCTTTATAATATAAATGTAGATAATAGCTTTATACAGGTAATCTACACATGTTGTCAATTTAAAGTATAACTACTGTGCTACTGCCGTCAAGAGAATGCTGCGGTAAGCTCTTATCTGTAATTTCCGTAATTTCTTATCTTTCAGATGAGCAAATTCTTATCTCTAGCATCTCTCTTCTATCACCATCCCCTTTAATCAAATTAATATAAAGCAGAAATGGGTGTAAAGGTCGTGCTACCGAAGTCAAATTACGTAGCTTCAATACTTTAATGTCATATAAATATTAATGTCATATAGTTTATAATATTAAAAAACACTTTTATTCTCATAAATATGTAACTTTCAATTGAAAATCGTCATTTAGCACTTCGTTTTCTCGACCACCAAGCTACTGTTACTCGATAGAAACTCATTGCATAAACCGCGCGGTGTTTATTCAAATACACAAATTACTATGCATCCGAAACGGTAATGGACTCGATTTGTTCACGTTAGAAATCTTATTCAAATACGCATAATTAAGGAACGCTATACAAACACTCAAAGTAAATCGTCAATAGGGATGGCGATTTCCGAAAAAGATCGATTCTTAAATCGATTTGAATCGAAGTGTGATAAATCGATTTACAAAAACTGAGGCCCAGAGAATCGATTCTCCAAAAATTTATCTTCGATCTTTTCACCTAAAAAACGAGCGAAGATACCGAAAAAAAGGTCATCAGGACCAAACAAGCCTTCAAATACGTATCCATTAGCAAAAAAAGTCTGTATTCCATTTGTTAATGTTCAATTAGAATTGTTGGGTCCAATAGATCGATTCTTCGATTAATCGATTTCAGATCGCCATCCCTAATCGTCAGTCTCTTGCGGCGTGAGGTTTCGACGTAACCAGAGTAACCCCATTCTACGATACCTGGTCCCAGTTTCCGCATGATTACGCAAGCTTCAAACGGAACCGTCAACTAATGTTTAGTCAATCCTCACAATAATTTCACCCTTCAAGGATCAAGGGAAGGCAATAATCGAGTGTGGAACTCGAGATGAGGTTTATGGAAATACCTCACAAAATTATGTCATATTTTGTAATGTGTACAACACCATCTAGTATCGCACTCAAAACCTGAAATTTGTCATTATAATTTACATTATATTAAGTCTAGCTACTCTGTACAATTATTTTTTTTCAGTAACAATAGTTCAATAAGTTGAATTTCGCTATTATACACAATGTATCATGTAACGATAATTCACTTGATTCACACAGTTTCACTTATATTTATCACATAATAAGCGCACAAATTCTAATATCAGCGAAAATTTGTGCTTAAAGCTTAGTACAGTACACTATAGTCAACAAGTATTACTTTATACGTGACACGCTTTTTGCATAAACATATTATTTCACACTTATGCTTATCTTTAGGCTCGAAGTAATTCCGAGAAGCAAATGAATCGGTAAATCGCTTGAACTTGCATCTGCAGTTATGGCACCACAAATTGTAGTTGATATCAGTAGCAGCGTGCGGGTATTATGGGTATAGCATGATTACGTAATCACCTAGTAGACACAACTATTTACTACGAGTTTACTTTCAATTATATACAGGTTTCAAGTCTACTTAATTGATTAGAAATTGAACTTAACGCTTGCTTTTCTTTTCTATGTTAACATGTTAACGACTATATTTATTTAAGATTTAATCGTATTGATTTAGGAGTTAGTTATATCAAGCCATGGAACCGGAGAATAGCAAATTAATCATTTATTGGACATTAAAAACTTCAAACAATCCTTTCTCAATCCTGAACTTCATATAAATATGTGTTATATGTTGTACTTTATAAAAATACATAAAGGATATAATTTAAGTGAAAGACTTTACCAACTTCACGCATATACAATTACGCAAACGTGCATGCACACATACATACACTACGTAATAAGGCTAAGGACT
This sequence comes from Epargyreus clarus, assembly GCF_041222505.1. NCBI lineage: Eukaryota > Metazoa > Arthropoda > Insecta > Lepidoptera > Hesperiidae > Epargyreus > Epargyreus clarus. Next base: position 7,944,070 of record NW_027332211.1, read on the forward strand.
AAAATATCTTGGCAAAAACGAGTCAGTCAATCAGGAGGACCAATCTTTGTTAAACCAATATACCTATTTCGAATTTAGCCCCTTAAAGATCAGTTGTACAAATCCTGTTGTCATAATAACAGTAAAAGAAGAAGCAACAGGAAACTGCAAGGAGATCGATTTTCTGAATTGGAACAAAGGTGGCGGTTATAGCGCCGCTACAAATTGAAATTGATATTATCTGACAGCGGCCGGATATTACGGGTGGCAATACTAATCGTGCACTCGCCTACGTAGACGCGGCTTATACATATTTATATTTGTGCATTAATAATATTTAACTACATTATACCGATAAAAAAACCGATTGCTAAATCATAAATACTGATAAATGTTTCAAATGTCACTCCAACAATTTAGACGGATCCAACAAAACCTTACGTATTAAAATGTCACGTGTTACGTATTAAAAACATTACTCTCTTTGGTCATATAAAAATTAATATTTAGTATACATTACAGAACTAAACAGAATTAAGAATGTCTATATTATTTTCCCAGAATTAAATTACAATGTAAGTTATTATTTATTTTTATTTACTTACCTCCTTACCTTATATAACCGACACACATGATTTAAGCCATGTAATCGAACATATCAAAAATCTTTAAATGATAAAAAAGAAATAAACATTATTTTCCTGTTTTCTTTATTAGTGTCCAAAATATTGAAACATCTTATATAGTTGATATAGCAACAACTTGAAATGAATATTATCGGACACAGTATTGTGGATGACAAGCGTAATCACGCAATCACCTGCTGAGAGGATTTTAGATAATATTCGGTCTTATCTGCTAACATAGTGTTCCTACGCTTCCTACCTAATGTCGAATGAAGTCATTTATTCCTAAATACAAAACTTGTAAAGATCAAATAAGGTATTTATTTGTATTTTTACGCCTTTTTTCCCTAAGTCAAGTTGAAAAATTGTTGAAATTGATATAGCGACAACTTAAAATGAATATTGTCGGACACAGGCAGCAGGCGGATATTGCGGGTGACAAGCGTAATCAGGTAATCACCTGCTAGTAGGGTTGCTGAGCTATACTTATACTTATCTGGTATCGTATCGTAATATCTCTGAATACGTATTGTTATTATTATTTAACCTTTTCTATAGACACCGTATATTTAAACGTGCTTCTGATAAAATCATTTTTGTTTAATAAATTTTGTAAATAAGTAATACTACTTGGATAATAATAATTAATGGATTGTACGTATCGTTACTTAATTTTATTTTAATAAATACTCGTAACCATTCAACTATAGTAAATAAACATGTCTAAATGTGGAAAATAAACATAGAGAAAATATTGGGGCAAGGGCCTGAGGTGCATACTTTTTGAGCTTTAATCACAATAGGTGTATTGTCGTTTGAATATTATATATTATTATATTTCTTCTTTGAATGTTAAATGTTATTGACACAACACAACGCAACCAGCTCACTCAATCAGCATTACTACAATAGAGTATCAGTATTGTTTACCCAAATGTTAATCAAGAAGATGTGGGTATTATAACAGCAAATTGAAATTGATATCATCGGACAGCAGCCGGATATTGCGAGTGGCAAGCGTAATCAGGCAATCACCTGCCGCATGAGGTGTATGTACGACTACGCTACGCTATGTTAACGTAATCCCTATCCAATCAGGCTTTGTGGTCCGAGATTATGTGTATACTTAGACAATACACTGCTCTGTACTTTACACGCAATCTTTTTTAAAATTCCATTTCCTTTTACTCTGTCCGTCTAAATAGACTAGGATTGAAATTTTCACAATGCATTTATTTTATGGCTGCTATGATTACAAACAAACAATAAACAAATAAAAAATTGGTGATATGAAACCTCACTTAGCCAATTATTTATTTACCGTTTAGAAGCATATTTAATATACTCGTATTATCTTAACTCGTCAACAAGATTCAAGTTCTTTCTAATAAAGATCACAAGTTGCAAAGCTTTCTATTTTTGTACATTGGGCATATTTAAACCAACATTTTGCGGTGTATTGTCATAAACAATGTATTAGGGACACTACGAGATACGAGAGAGATTTTAAATTGAATCTAGTTCATAAATCAGTTCCCTGCCGTTGAAAACTATTTTGTAGTTTTAAATTCCATTTTGTAATATTGTACAAATATTTTTTTCTACAATACACAAAACCGAAATAAAACATTCGAAATTTACTTAAATAAATAAAAAGTTGCATTAAATACACAGTTTTAATCTCTATAAAGTACATTATAAATCCTTTGTGACTGGACTGAATGCGGAAACTATTCTTTTAATAATTCACACTGCAAGTACGTGAAACAAATGTAGGATAAAGGTATAATGTTTTTTTGAAGTATGATAACACACGTGAAAGTAATTATTATGAATAGTGTCAGTATTTGTAGAAACATTCTATTATATTCAAGTGAAAAACAAACATCAAAGAACTTTCACAGGTCCACTGTCGACAATAGAATTAAACCGTTTAATTTACGTCTATTTGTTTTAATTTGTAACTCATATATACGATAATGACATCAAGTATATTGAAAACTCCTTTGCAGTTTCCATCAAATAAATTAATAAATAAACGTATACTATGTACTCGTATATTCAATCCTTTAATAATGTTTATGATTAAAATACTAGAATAATGTGAACGGGCTTTAACAAAAATCGGAGCTTTCAGTCCGTAAAATGTTGAGTTAATATTGTTGTGCGTTTACCCAGAATGCGCAGAGGGTTTGCCGCGAGACATAATTCAATATACTCCCTACCCTTTGTGCAGGGTTTTTGTGTCCGGGTGCCACTTATTAAGGTAAAGCCTGCGTGCCGGGCGACCGTTAGTCACATTCATTATTGTTATATAAATTATAGCTTCATACTCAATTATTTTATAGTGCACCACGCAGGTAGTGTGCGTGATTCGTAAAGTTTAACCTGTAATCACACTCGATGGCTGTTGATAATCTCGCATAGGGATCGATGCGATTTATTGCACTGTTGAAAGGTTTAAGAAACCATTTATTTAACTTTTATTACTTTATTTCTATTTACAATAAATGCTTGAACATAAACTCTATTATTCCTATGAGAGAAAAGATACAGTATGTTATAATAGTTCTAATCTTATTTTATTGGTTTGAAAGGATTGTAAACCAAAAACCTTAAGAAGCGTAGCGTAGCGTTGCGTTACTACTTTATTTGCATTATATTCACCAACTAATAATATTCACCACCAACATTAACGACCTGTGTATACAACTGTATAAGTACTACAATATAGAATTTACTGCAAAAATCCCTTACAATCATTATGAACCCTGCAATCAGTGCCCTCAAAAACAAGTGAACCATTAAAATACGGTTCATATACTCCAAAAGGTCGGAATGTTCAAACACCGTACGGATTAATCAATCGATTAGCCATTCGTGCTCAGTTTCAAAAGCTTGAGTCTCACGTGATTCATGAATCAGTTCCCTGCTGCTAAATGAACTATTGAATCATCATTTTTTCGGCAATATTTCTGTAGTGTACTTATGAATAATTGATTTTTTTAATTATTTTCTTCCTATTGATAAATGATAAATTATTAAGCTATTGCATAGCTTCTATCGCGGGCCTTGAGCGTGGAGACCGAATCCAGAAATTCCGTAACGAAAAAACCTAACACCCCCCACTCCGGCCGGCACAGCGGTGATACTTTTTAGGAGCGATCTGTGCGCCCCGGGGCGCACACACCAGTTGACGGGTTAATGACTTTTTGCATACTGCATAAATAAAATAAATATATAATTGTAATTGCATAAGTTGATAAAAAATGCTATGCAATAGCTTTACCGCGGCAGTCTCCGAGTGCCACACGTATTTTTTTTTCTGACAAACAAGTATTTACACATTAAGCTTATACGCATTGCTAAGTCCCTTACCAAAAATATTCCTCAACGTCGATGTCAGAAATTTACAGAAACCAGCTTCCATTAACCCAAAGAAGTGAACCGTTACAAATACGGTTCATATACTCGAAAAGGTTGGAAGGCTCAAACACCGTGGAAATTAATCGATCGATTAACCATTCGCGCTTACTCCCGAAAGCCCAGGTTGAACGTGACTCGTGAATCAGTCCTCTGCCGTTGTCCGTAGAAATTAATCTCTTGTAAAAAAAATATAAAAACGAATCGTTCAAACTTTTCGACAGCGCGGATGGAGCTTGAAACACTCTTCACACTTTTATTTTAGTTTCGGGCCGCGTATATTCGTATCGTAAATAAAATAAAAGCTTCGGTAAACATTTTATTGATCTATCAAAATCCATTAATAGTTCACGTTGTTCGATAAATTCCAATATTGTGCGAAACCTTTTACATGTTACACATCACTATTTGTAAAAAACAATTACACAAAAATATTCCGGTACCTAAATGTTTGCTTCTTTATTCAAATACTACAAATATTATTTTGTTATTTTTATGCCTATCAATATTATTACTAAATCAAAAGTATTTTTTTAAATGAGCCTTAAAATAAAGCGATTATGGTAAATGACAATTCAAAGATTCTGGGGCATAATTTTGTAGAAAATAAGAAAACACTATCGTATTAAATAAATTGTTAGTCGCCTGAAAGTTTACGCTTCATTAATTAAAAGTTAATCGAAAGCTCTGGAACTTTGCTGAACAAACTAAGTAACTTACAAGCTCCTATATTAACAGTAGGTCATATGTTCAGGTGTATCACACGGAAATTACTTTTTGTATTATTTTATTAATTACTACTAGAAAAAGTTAGGTTTGGAGTAATTTTATTTGTAAATGTATGTGTACATGTACATACACACAAAGATTTTATGCAGGCAAAAGCATTAAAAAATTAATGAATTTTATATCGATGGAATATTTTAACGCCATGACTTTTTATATAATAGACAGATTAATAGATTATAACAACATGGTAACAGCTTAACAACTAGTTTAAATGTGTTCGAAATTCTTTTGAAATCTACTACAACTGCACTGTTACCCCTTGAGACAATGTTGGAGCACTTGTTCCGTCATAGTTTTGAAACTGAAGTGGGGTGAGCAATGAGCATTGCTATAAAGTATGGTAACACAAGTCATAAGTTACAAATAAGAATGTGAAGCAAAGATAATGTTTATTGTACGTAAACATTTTCCACTTTATACCAGATAATTGCCCTGGAATTCGTATAAACTATTCGTTTCCCATTTTATGATGTGATATGATGATATACAATACGGGTACCTACAGCATAATGGTAGGAACGTGACCAATATCAGTTGATAAATATTTAGAACTTCATTCTACTTATCGTGAATGTAATAAAATAGAAATATGTTCAATGTTATATCCATAAGCATTTCAAATATATTATCCCACAGTTATCTTGTAAGGAATTTAATCTGATATAATATCATCGAACAATACCGAAGATATTTCATGAAAATCTACAACAAAGTATCTCGAAGAATATAAATTCTAATTTCTAAGATGCTCTGGGAAAATTCAATACGCTTAGAAATAATAATGCCGGGGACGTCAGAAAGTTTCTAACAGAAATAACAAAAATATATTTTCGTCCGTAGTTGCGATATCGAAGAAAGATCGGTCCGTCATACTTGCGGCTTATTTACGAAATTGTGACAGATCGGAACTCGATGAAATTGTTTACCTTGTATACGTATTGTATAAACCAGATGCAGAGGTGGATACGGGAATCAAACGGGGGTTTTTAGATATCGTGTATGCGTATTACGCGCTCATCTTATGACGTACTTACTCCCTCTCGGAGCGCGACCAGGGCCAGCCTATGTTGCTGGTCTGCAAATGTACTGCTAACCTCAGACCGAGCACTAAACGTCCAAAGTACCGCTGTTGAATTTAAGTCAGTAAAGCTCAACATAACACTTCTGCTCCCCGGGCGTAAGGGGTCCATGAGGATTTACCGTGTTAAAAAAGGAAGAAAGATCGGTCCATAATATTTGTGGCTGATTTACGAAATCGTGTCAGACCCAGTCTCAATGAATTTGTTTATTCCGAATACTACTCGTTCTCGGGTATTTCGTCCTCACTTCGCATAACAGTAAATGAAACCACGGATGAACATAAACGGAAAATGGTTTTACTAATCCGCTTAGAGCAGATACCTAAATAAAATCCAAAAGTAATTTGAAGTTAAATTTCATTTCGTAGTTGAACGCAATGCACAAAAGCTTTACTATATAATGTACAGTACAATCTAGTGTATTTTATTTAAATAATTACATATGATTTAAATTTATTGTACATTTTTGTACCTACTAGGTATTTTAACAGTTTATCTAAACATAGTATTTTCTTATTTATAATACTGAAGAATACGAACAAGCAACTGGTACAAAATTATTTCTGTAACCCTTGGATATCGGATATGACCGACGAATCAGGTTAGTGCCCTACTTAAAGGCGACCATCGATGCTTATTCTTTAGGGTTAAGTTGAAACACATTACGTGTCACTGCCTATTACAATTTATGAACGTTAATACTGCTTAATATTGCTGCTATAAGAGAGAATGAGAGTGACGGTCAAACCATGAACAGCTCTTTAATCACCAATATGTTGAATAGCAAACAATTCGACATACATTTCTCCTTAAATAAAATAACGTTAGTACAAGTAACAAATACAGGGTGAAAACTCTTAGTACTCCATTCCAAATGTATCGTTTCATATTACTAAAGTTCTGAACCGTTTCCAACTGCAATATTTCTTGTGAATATTTAAGCCAATTCCTTAATTCCAATAGTTTCATTGCAATTTGAAAATCCTCTACGTGGCGCCCGAAGTGCCACTAAAATAAATGTTCTGTCAGGGAGAAAAACGAGCGAAACGTTGTACTAGCTGGCTACCCCCTTACCCCTCACCTCACTATTTCATTTCAACGAATCAACAGCGAATTGAGGTTATAAAGTCATCTGCGAGCGGTTTACGCGCTGTGCGGTGTTGCGCGCGTTCGCTTTTTGTTTTGTTGTAGGCAATTTGTTCAAACTCTTGTCTAGATATATCGCCTTTATATAGATTATAGAAACAATCTACTAACAACGTGGTTTCTTTGACAACCTTATTTTGCGGAAAACATATGATTTGACGCTTTTCTTAAAGAAAGGTAGACTTCTTTCTGTGGAAGTTCAACTTTAAAACCTTTTAAATGACGTATTGATTTGTTATAAAATATCTTCCAATTTGTTCTTATAAAGTAAATGTAAAATATCCTGAATCGTTTTATAAAATATCTATATGGTTTTAGCTGAACCGCAATATAAGTGACTTTCAACTTCAGAAGGTTCAATTCAGTTGTGGAGCTGAAGTTTACACACTCCAATTATTTCTCTATGGCTAACCGCCCATTGTCTACTATCGTTTGAGCTACTAGCTGTTACTTTTACGCCCGTCATTAATAATCAATCTATCCAATCTTTTGCCTACCAAAGACGTGCTTGATTTTTTTTTATTTGATTAGTAAACAAAAATTGGATAGTTTGAATATTGATAACGGGCGTTAGCGATAAAGTGAGTACTGGTTAAGCGACAGTCAAAAGTTGCTCGCCAGTACACAGGAAATCGACTCATGATTCTTGAATAAAATGTTGCTTCAACAATAAATTTGACGTCTGAGGGGTAGCAGATTAAGTGATAGTTATGCAGCTTTACCCACAAAATTGGTAACCTATCTATCGAACTATCACTCACACACATATTTTGTGAAACCACTTTTTAACAGGAGCTCGTTCGATTAGTGAAAGGTATAGGTTTCCAATATTTTTTCTTTTATATTTGCACCATGGCTGTGTTAATTGCCAGTTAGGCTTTTGACTGGTGTTGCTGACACCGTATGTTCTACATACGTTGCGAACAATTACTGACTGCTCGGTTCAGCGACCTCAACTTCAGCGAGGATAGCGTATGTTTCATATTTTTGAACTAACAGTTACTCGTATGTCCGAGCTAAAAACGAACGCTCTCGTGCATACATTGCCAACACAGCATTATCTATACTCGTATCAGTAGTTTTCCTTGGCGTTGGCTAGAAATTTAGATATCACATTCCGTTTCTCACCATTGCATGCAAAATGAAATCGAATTTTGCGAATATCAAGTCCTGTGTAAAATGTAAATTAAGGGATGGTATTCGAGTTTCAGATAACACTTTTCTAGTCGATCTACTTGAAATTGAAATTTGTATGCTATTCTTCCTATATTTATACATATTTTAATGTGCATTTCGTAATAATAACTTTAAGAGAATGCCCTGATAAAAAAATAAGTCTTATAAAGTCTAGGACAGAGTATCCTTGCTCTTGTTTCATCTACATTTTCGAAACATACATAATCTTTAGAAATTTTAAGGAATATAAAGCCTTTGGAATTAGTTTATCACGCCCGTTCGAAGCTACAGCGAAAGTAACTCACACGGAACATCACAATTTTCTTCAAAATACGTACGTAGGTAAGTGGGTGGCTAGAAATAAAAGTAAAGCACCAGCTTGAGACAGTAAATCTTTTCATACCTACTGGACACACTTACTCTTTATTATATGAGCTTTTCCAACCTACGCTGCGGAGGTGAAATAGGTTTTTGCACTGGGTGATAAAAATAAATGAAGTGTCATGTTACTAATATTTATAATAGATTTGATTGCAACCCTTTTAATGTCCGACTTCTGGGCAAGGACTTTACAACTCGGTCTGCTTACTACAATCCAGATTTGTGGAGGATGCTTAAAGATAGTGACCCATCCCGTTTCAAATGTTTTCAAACAAACCTTTCGAGAAAAGTATCTTTTCCTATTCACCGACAACTATCGGTACAATAGCTTAAGGTACCCTCTGAAGTACAGAAACGCGCATAAAATTTTGTCACCCATCCATTCTCCAACCGCGCCTGAATGGCTTACTTTAAATATCCATACTGCTCCATTCAGCATATTACACTAGATACATACGAGTAGTATTCCTACAGTCCTGTAATTACATAGTAATTTACATATACAATAATCAAGCCATATACAAATTATGTTGTCAAGGTGTAGACTTTATAAAACAGCCGTACGGTATGTATGTCAAACGAAACCTCGAAACAAACTGAGATAATTTAAAATGATCCTATTAGAAAGTTACGAGCACATTATTTCAAATGGACATTACGAGCGAAACCGTCAGCTAAACCTACGTATTACTAAGGTTTTATTTTTAGTAGGTATAAGGATACTCTTTATAGATACAATATAAACTTTTATTTTTTCTAGAGCTGAACAGTGGTTTTTTGCAAGAACGAGAAAGGAAGAAACATTGTCTGAGAGACAAGCGCATTGGTAGAATACACATGCATTTGATAATATATTGATGTATTGATTTTTCCTTTACTTACTCTCCCTGACAGGTTTACATATTTCATCGTGTTGTTTTCTTCCGTAGTAAAATCACGGGATATTTAATTTTTAATTTACACAATTATTCAAATCAGACGTATCTAGGATGTGAACATCGGGTTTCAGTATTAGAGACCGAAATCTGTATCACAGTTAGAATTCTTACATATACACAAGATATAACAGGTTAATAACAATAAAACCTGCACTAAATGAAAAAGTATTTAAACTTACGATGCAGATTTAAAATAAATTAATAGAATTTTACCGTAATAAGTTTCGTAATAACATTTCTAAACGAAGCCACAAAAATGTACGTTCTCATTCCATTTCCATTATAAATGTAGATTTCAAAGGGGTGTAATTAATTTGCAGTAATTTATTAATTTTTCTGCAACGCCATTTTGATTTCAGTCCCAAGGGGAACACGCGAGTAGTAAATTAATAAAACCGACGCAATATCAAAAGTGACTCGCTGATTTAATTTATCGGTCTGAACAAGCGTATTACGTCACCCGCGCTTTTACTGAATAATATTAGAAAGCATGACAAGTCAATATGTCTATATCAAGTGTAGATAATATGGCAAATTATATTATGTGAAAACTTAAAGTAACAAACGAACAATAGTAAGTAAATATACAAAAGACAGACCGCGCTGACGAGTGTCACCGACAGTCGGTGACGGTCGCCGGCACGGGCTATGACTCGTATATTAGAGGCCTTATCGTTGAGCACGCATGTGTGTAAAATGACTTATCGCGTTCGTGACGGTATTATGTCAGTAATAGCAGTAAAGGCCTGCCATAAAATTATGCATACAGGTGATGAAAGAAAAGAAGTCTTAAAGGAACATTATAAACTAGAAAATCATGCAATCCAACGTCATTGTTACAACTCCGTTGGCACCACCGCCGCATCTGTAGCTGGCTAATAACGACAGTGTTAAGCGCTGCTGTTTGCTGGTTTTAAGGATGTGGTACGGGATACGTACTTATCTGATGCGTTCAAACGTGATCGTCAGTGTAACGCATCAGTAGCCGACCCGATATGGGACTCAATCTTATCTAGTGTTGATTAAAGATGTCTATGGGCGGCAGGATCCACTTATCATCAGGCGAACTGCACGTTTGACTGCCAATTATAAAAATATGCAAAAGAAATAACATACTTACAATTATTTGTCAGTAAGAACCCTGTCGAAACGCCCAACAAAATTAGAAAAAATAATAGCAGCAAGACTATTAAAGCTGGTTTGCAGTAGTTGATCCAGCAGTAATCTTCCGAGTTGGCGGCTTGGCCGTTCGACGACCATGGACAGCACTTGCAAGTCGACTCCGTTGGTGGAGTGGACCGTACCACCGCACTGTTGCCTTGCTGATTTACAATTACACCCTGTACTGGCGCGTCACTCGATTGCCCATACGTGGGCTTTTCCGAGAGCCGCGCGAACCCTGAACTGTCGTCGTCTTGCGGATTTCCATACACGCCATACGACGCGACCATGTCGACGCCGGAGAGCGACCGTGTCGTTTCATTCCCCGCACTGTCTTGTACGACATTGTTGTCTGAAGTAGGCCAACATTCGCAGGAACAACGGTCCTCTTTTCTTCTTTGACGCGCTTGCGTCGCTTCAGCCCTTCTTATGGGAGGTTCAACTTTCTTTTCCTCTTCTTTCTTAATTTTGGCATCCTGAGGTGCGGTCTCATGGCTGACTTCGAAAGTTGGTTGTAAGCTCTTGTGATTTTCTATGTACCAGTGTCGTTCTTCTGCTCGGAGCGTAGTATCATTGTTGCCTTCGTATATGTCTGCGTAGTTAGATAGTGGGTGGGCGGTGGGACTGTATAGCGGTACGGCCGCAAGCTGCCCGTAGCCGCGGTCATACTGCGGCGGGCGGTTATTACTGGCGTAGTACGTAGTCGACACAGGCACGGTATATTCGTAGCCCGCTCTGTTCATCTTCAGTCCTTAATCGTCTCATTTGAGCTTATTTTCACTGAACATTGCTTTATAATTAACACTGTGGATTTAAAGGATTTGCTATGATGCTGTAATTGACATACTAAAATAAAGCAAAAGGTTTAGTGTTATTCGCTTGGTATACTTTATTAAATTCATATGTAAATAGAGACTCTTGAGCCAGCCACTACAACTCTAATGAAATATGATATTTCATATGTGTAACATTATTTGTTTGTAATAATATGAACATACGACGTTGCAACTGTAGATGTCAATCTAGGTGACAATTATTGTGTCCAATGTATACTTAGAAGTAACAACCGTAATAATATCGTCACATTTGATGTTGAGTGTGATCATATTACAATTGTGTTATCGTAATGATCTAGCCAAACTTAGTTACCGCCATCATATTTGACATCCTTATACTCGTTGAAGTCACACAGGTCAAAGCTAAGCTACACATTCGAATCGCGAAACGGTTAACTATTCTGCAAATAGAAACAAGCAAATATTTATTGTACACACGTAACTTGTAGTTGGATAACGTCGCCGACGAATGGCAGGTAAGATGTTAGGCAAACTCCGTTGATTCTGTTACGTGTTACATTCGTAGCCAGAAAGTTATAGCGAACCTATATTTATCTCAATTACCGCTCTTGTTCGACGCAGTATTTATCTTTTCTGTTAAAATGAGACGTACGAACAAAGAAGTAGCGAGCAAATAAACTCCTAACTTAAATTATCCTTACTCATGGAAGTACCTGATTTTGACACACGAAACTTATATAAATTGATTACGAACAAACGTAAGAAGTTTGTTAGACGTATCAAGGGGAACTCCTGATTCAATATATTACTGTCCCTATCTCCTACATTGCTTCTTGCATACGACGTGTAATGTAATTTATTTGGAAAAACGGATGACGTTGCTTTAGTATATTTTAACCATATAGAAAAGGCAAAAATAATTTTGCCTAATCTGATTCTCTCTCTGATTTGCCGAATCTAAGATTCTGTTGTAAATATATAGTTGTACTGTCCTTAAATAACATCGGAATGAATTAACTAACCCCGCAGATAAATTTGGTAAGCTTTATGTTTTAAGGAATTCTTAACAACGGCACAGCCATACAATTTTTCAATCAAAAATGTGGCACTATGAGCACTGTCACTTAACAAAAGAAAAAATGTACGAGTAACAAATGTGTTCTCATTGGGAATAAAATAAAGTATGTAGTTAAGTATACACATTGCTAAATCATATCAGTATACCTACCGCAATAAAATTTGCGTATTAATTTAAACTTGCAGAAAAATTTGGTGTATTTAATCACCCATATCAAGTCCAAGATAGTTTGATTTGATTCAATTACTTTTCTTATTATCTACGACATTAAAATTCTAATTAGGTTAATGTCATTAATATTAAACGAGGACACATTTTGTTACAATGTAACGTAAGGTTGTAAGAACGAGGTAGTTGACCTTTTCACCGAGACAATAACTAAATGGACTGTGTATCCCTGCGGTAACTAGGATAATCCGTTCCAATTAATTTAATTAAAAACAAACAAAAGTCGTTACGTAAGGCTGGATATGAGCGAGCGACCCATTTAAAAAATGAGGCGTAACTTTTATGCATTTTACGCTTGAATCCAATTATCTATATTTATATTTGCAAATCTTTGTTGAGTCATGTCAGCGAAAAATAGTATCCCTCCATTTGGTCCTGATCGTATAGTAGGAAAAGTATCAAGTAGCAGTCGTAGTTTGGTAGAGTTAACTCATATTAGAATGCTTCTCTTTAGATTTTTTTCAGACATGTATATAACACATACATACAATACGTGTACATAAATAAACATAGGAACAAACCCTCAAGGTGTCCAACCTTTACTGTTAACGGTACTGTTTACGGTAAGGGTTAATATTTTTTATAAGTTTATTACTTAAAATATCTAGAAGTGCCTGATTCGGATTCGAACCCCGGTCTCTTACTGTAAAGAGCCGAATTTCAAATCACTAGGCTATCACAGCTTAAATCCAGGTCACTACAGCAATGCCGCCTTTTCTGCAGCCGCCCAATGTAAATATATAAGAGCTGATGGATAAATATTTGGACACCTACGTATTGTTCTACAAATATTTGCGCTAAAAGAGGATTTAAATAAAATTTATTGAATAAAAATCGCACAGGGACACAAAACCCCACTGCAAATATGACCGGTATTGTTATATGTTGTTTAGGTTATAAATCAAGATAACTTTGGCGTTATGGAGCTGTATAAAAAACAAAACCGTTAAAAAATTTTATTCAAAATTTTATATCAGATTTTTAGTGGGTTTTTCTCTTCGATGCACGAATATGCTGAATACTCTCATATAATGCCACATACTCGTATGTATGAATCGCCATGCTATCCCAGTACAAGTCGTTGGAGATATCAGTTGATCTGCTACCAGGGGAAAGACCTTAAATCAAACCAAGGAAAGAGGTCATTCTGTCAGAAAATTTTAAAGCTAATGGATCTCTTGGCTGGTCATATGAACTTTGGCAAGTCATCAACATGTGTAATGTTCATATGTGTTATATCGATTCAAAGAGCCCACCTCTTTAAATAATGATAATTATGATGATATAATGTTAATGATAATGATGATAATGTTTCATAACAACTTACTGTGTTTTGTATATGTATAAAACTAATAGCAGTTACTTACAAAAAAAATATTAAGATATAATGTATTTAAAATGTGAAACCGTGACTCAATTCTACAACTTAAATCCTTGTATTACCCACATCGGTTCACTTTGTAAGTGAAGCTGCGGTAAATCTTCCGTTAATCTGTTTTTCCACCCACGACACGACAAAAGAATCGACGACTTCTGATCTCATAATATTTCTGCGGATTGTTTTAACCAACTATGTTGCGACATTGATAGTTAGCCATACGAGCGCTAAGTGGCCAGTATGATGGACATGTTTTTTTGGATTTTCTCGAAATATAATAAATTTCAAAAAGTTTTACTATAATATACCATTTAATTTTATGGCATAGAACATATTAGTATCATAGATTATTAAGATTTCAAAAAAAAAAAATTAGGGTGTGCCCTAAAGGGTTAAAGGTGACGGTAAATTAATGAATTATGCATATGGACACAGTGAAAATCAAACTGCATGAGTGAATTCGTTACTGGATTTTGGTGCAAAAAAACAAACAAAACTTGTATAAAAGTAGTAGTTACTTACAAAAAAAAATATTAAGATATAATGTATTTAAAATGTGCTTCAATTCTACAACTTAAATCCTGGTATTACCCACATCGGTTCACTTTGTAAGTGAAGCTGCGGTAAATCTTCCGTTAGTCGACGACTTCTGATCGCATAATACTTCTGCGGACTGTTTTAACGAACTATGTTGCAACACTTGCCATCGACCCTTTCATGCTCATCCTTCTTATCCAACAGCTGGGCACATGTCTCTCCCCATAACTGGGATAAGCTGGAAGCTAACTTCAACACGTTTCTTTAGTGCAGTACGGTGAAGGTGGATAGTGTGACATACGTTTTTCATACCTCTATTTAATTAAGTCGATATATTATAATATTACAACAACATTTTTTAATATTGGTCTTATGAGCAAGTCACGTGACAAATAAACTTGCTGACAGAACAACGTATAACGCGATTTAAAGGTGACAGCAAGTTAATGAATTATGCATATAGTCACACGTGAAAATCAAACTGCATGAGTGAATTATTGCTGGATTTCGGTGTGAAAAAACAAATACAACTTATATATACGAATTCAAGGTATCGCGACAACGTATCGTGTCGTGAATAGTGGAAGAATGCCCTTACTTAACGCTTCCAAATAAGGCCAAGTAGAGTAGGGTGAACCACCCGCGGGGCTAAACTTGTGAATCCATAAAAAGGGCACTTTCAAACGGCTCTCTATTGACTGGGAGTGTTATTTTCTTTACACCCGTAGGTTTAGTTTCATGACTCTTGCAATTTTGAATACATTTACGTTTTCGGGTGGAAGTGTTCTTTGTTAGTTTTATCTATGCTTATGTACAGGATACCCTGAATATTTGACACCGGATCTTTCACATACTGTTGCCTTTTCTAATAGTGGACAGTAGTGAGTTTCGTGAGACTGATGGTACTCGTAGTACAGTCTATTGATATGTGATATTTTATGCACACTTATTGAATTTTAAATGGATCACATTACAAGAAATACGAACGTAGTATTTTCGGGAATTGTAATCGACATAGTATCATAATTTTGTAGGCGAAGTTCTCATCAACCCATTATTGTCCCACTGCTGGGCAAGAGTCTACTTTCAAATAGGTGAGACTGAGAAACTTAGGGCCATAGTTCACCGCGCTGGCGAAAACATAAAGAACTTGGAGGTAATGAAAACAGGTACAATAAATTAAAACACAAGCTGATGAATAGATTTAGAAACACAAGCTGTATCCCACATAATAACGCCAAGTCTGTCGCCGACCTTATACTCACTAACAAAAGGCGAACCCTTGCAGCTAAACACTGCGTCGACATTTTTTATTCTCCGACAATGCTTTGCGCCTTAGCCTTTTCAAGCAGAAAATTGAGCAAAGACGCTGGCATTTTGTGCTTAGCTACATTGTGGCAACTTTTAAATTGTTGACCACAACTTTAATATTGCATTGTGTCCTTTTTCCAAGACGTGAAAAACGACGTTCTCTGTATAATAAATTTGACCTGTATTTTGTACATTCCTTGATATCCCCAATAGCATTTTAATTCACAGATGGTTCGCGTATTGTTAGGAATTAATCAGCGACAAAAGCACTGTTACCCTTGAGTTGGAACGCCCCGTGTAAATCTCTGTCTTACAATACCTTTCAAAGAAGAAAAACATTAAGAAATATGACTTCGATAAAATTAAAAAGTAAATAAATATGTCTAAGTCGGCCCTTAAAACCTTTGCTGGATCACAACGCAAAGCGTGTCCAAGATGAACGTACATAGAACCTCCTTTTTCAAAGTCGTTTAAAAAATAATGCTAAACACTGCTGTTCTAAGGCAGAAATAAATATAACGGTACCGTAGTTGAACCATAAAGGGTTTTACCGCCTTTAAATAAACTCAAAGGAAATCCTACTAAAGAAAACTGTTATAATATCCCTCAACTCGAATAACGTTAGAATATTTAGTACTCACAACGAGTATACGAGTCGCACCGCAAAAGATTTTCATACTTTGCGTTTACACGCGGAGGAATTAATCCAAGCGTTTATGTACAACGATATTAACATGAGCGTGTACATAATGTACTGTAAAATGAAGTAAAATGAAACTGAAACCTATGTTATGTGAGTGAGGTGAATACTTAATCTTATATATAAAATTCTCGTATCTCAATGTTAGTTACCGTACTCCTCCGAAACCGCTTTACCGATTTTCACCAAATTTTATATGCATATTTACTATTCAGTAGTTCTGAGAATCGGCTACTATCTATATTTCATACCCCTAAGTGATAATTTACCCTTAACATTTTATTATTAACATGGCAACACAACATTTGCCGCGTCAGGTAGTATGCTATACAATGTTTCAACCTCTATTTAACCCCCTGAGAGGCGGGATGTATAAAAATCTTTCCTTAGCTATAAAATTAACCTATTATTCAAATTCCTCTTTTCAACTTCAACAGGCTTGTAACTTTAGAAGAATAATATCTAAAAATGAAAAATGACGTCTATTTTTTACTATGACCTTTAGTTGCCTCCTACGTAATTTGGAGAAAGACAATGAATGCCGACCCTTGAGTGTATATAATTATTATACAGCATGTATGTTTCTATTATCGTGTCAATATCAAACCATTACTGTCCTACTACTAGCACGGGTCCCTACAGAGTGATCAGATAAATTAATAGACTTCACTTATGTTTAGTTTTTAGAACTATTTTTAGTGACCTCTCAGACGCATAAACTTTAAAAAAATCTGAAGCGCGTACCTGGAATTCTAATTTGGCACTCTTGATAGAGACGCTGAGTTTAAGCCACAAGGCTATCACTGACTTTTACGTCCACTATGATGTTATATAATATTTAATTTCTAACAAATACCTCTACCATGCTACTTAAGCTTGAAACAGCTTAAATGTCTTCAACAATGTTTACGACTGTTATCTGATAACAACTGGCTACGAACGTTTAATGTGCCCTTCGAAGCAAGTGCTCTGATTAATGGCTAACTGCCGTAGTCTAATGACTAAATGGCTAGGTTTTGCTAAGCATGACGTTTTAAACATTACGTCTTTTGATTTAGAAAACCAGAAATTATTGATTTCGCTTCATCAGTGATGCTACTAATGGAGACTAATAGAATTTATTATTTTGTGGTAATAAT
This sequence comes from Epargyreus clarus, assembly GCF_041222505.1. Taxonomy (NCBI): domain Eukaryota; kingdom Metazoa; phylum Arthropoda; class Insecta; order Lepidoptera; family Hesperiidae; genus Epargyreus; species Epargyreus clarus. Next base: position 7,961,936 of record NW_027332211.1, read on the forward strand.
TTGAATTATTAGATAAAAATACCAGATTAGTTTGCTTTACTAGCGTATAAGAATGGACACTATATACTTCTTGAAAATTAATATAAAGTGTTATGGCATAGGTCTTGGAATATTAAGTGCTACTGTGAGAAAGCTTAATATAGTAAGTAGGTATAATAATAATAAATTACACAACGCTACGCCGTAATGCGGTTATTGGGACGTTTAAGATCAAGTAAAACTCACGCTAACATTGTAATTAATTGTTTCACGTAAATTATAATATAATACCATGCTTGTTTCCACTTACAAAACCAAGACCTAATATTTGAGAATATTTATTACATCGTACCTAATTTGGACCACAAAGCACACAGCTTTACGGTATGAAAGGGAGGTTGTTCTGTCATGCTGTCTTCTCACGATCCGTATCTTACGAGTTAGTGGCGGTATGTCGGATCCACCGCGAGTCGGTAAAGGAAATAAGTAATAAATAAGGAACAGCCCGCGCCAGCCATAGCTCGTAACATTCCGTGACCGACGATCGTCAGCTGTCGTCATCCGATGCCGGTGACCACGTGCAGTCGTCGGTAGCTTTCTACAGACGGCAACTCTCGACAACCGCGAGCAGTGACCGTCGGTGGAGATCGCCAGCTGTCTAGCACTCATATTTTTTTAACCTAACGCTAAGGCAGACGAGCTACCTGGTAGAAATCAGTCACCGTCGCCTATGGACATTTGCACCACCAGAGGATTCGCCGATGCATCGCCGGCTTTGAAGGAGGGCTCTTTTTATACCCCTCTTGAATAGCCCCGTAATCCTGAGGGAATACCTCAGAAGCAAGTTCATTCTACATTTTGCATGCACACGGCAAAAATGACCGTGCAAACCGAACCGTGGAGGACTACCACGAGTCTAGTTGATGTAGACGGAACCTCATCCTTCGGCGAGTGGTGCGATGAAGGTAGGGTGATGTAGGCGGTAGAACACGCAGATTAAAGGTTCTAACCGATCAGAGATCGCTGGGTTGTGGTGCCCCTGCCCAGAGATGCGAGCAGTACTCCATGTGGGGCCTCACTTGTGCTTTATCGAGCAAAAGGAGTTGCCCGTCAGTGAAGTATTCCTTAGCTCTGTTCAGGACTCCTAGTTTCTTTGATGCCAACTTGGCTTTAACTTCCAAATGACTCCTATACTGCACGTCACGCGAGATGTCAACACCCAGGATCCCTACACTTTTATCAATGGTGAGCGAGGTAATTTGGAAAGTAGGTACTATGACGAATGGGTTTTTAGCGGTAAACGCGGAGACTTGTGTCTTCCTGGAGTTTAACTTAACTACGTTAAATCGACCCCATTCCAAGACCCGCTCCAGAGAGTTCTCGATATCATTATATCTTGTACATTAGATGCTTAACTTCAAGGATGCATTTGCATCTTCATATCACCGCAATCTTATCTCATTCAAAATTTCTTTTGTGATGTGTGATCTGTGAATTTTAATTTGCTCTCGAAAAGCGAACAGTCTGATGAATGAATTTTACAATGACAGTTAATCGGTTTAATGGCCTTTTAATAAGGCTTCTCTGCATGGAAGGAGATTTTGTTGCTACGTTCATTCATTTATATAACGGAATTAAAACGAATTTAATGAAATACTACAGACTAGGGATCAAACTTGCAGACAAGTGGGTTAAACCCAAATATATGATAATAATGCTGCTAATACTATTGTGACATTACTGGATTCGATTCCTGGTTAAAAATATAAGTATCATAAGATAATGTTTTATTTCGGCTTTCGACGAAGTGTTTAAAAATGCTTAATGTTAGGTTCTGGATTAAATTCCTATACAAATTATTTAAGAATTAATAATATTTTCCACCTGAAAGATGAAGGAAATGTGCATCGCTTGGTACTTTAATTCGTAAAGTAAAAAAAAAACAAATTTAACATCTAATCGAATAGTTTAAAAGAAGATAAAGATGGTCAGTTAACTGCTAGTTTCTACTACGGTTTCGTTCCAAAAGGCAAACAATAATATTACTGGCATCCATTTCCTGCTATTGTGCTGATCTCTAGACCTACATGAGTGTAATTTGTGCTCGCTTACAGCATTCCATACAAGCAGTATGTAGTTCAAGCCGGTTACTGGAATTGTACATAGGCTCGATCGGCCCACAATTACACGCCACAAGTGAAATAGAACCTACATTCTGGAGCAAGTCTGTAATGCTAACCGAATAGAGAAGGTAAAGTTGTAATAAAGTTGAGAGCTAGATAAATGTGAAATGTTGTGATGGATTGAAACCCAGCTTTTCAATCAGGGGGTCGAAGGTTTAAAACCCACGAATATTTTTTTAAAGTTATGTGCGTATTAGAAACCAATTATCACTTGTTATTGGGGTAAAAGAAAACATCGTGAGAAAAACTATGCAGTTTTCTCAATGAAGTCAGTTAAAAAAGTTCTGAAAAGTCTGCCAATTCTCTCTGCCAAGCCTCTCTCTCTCTCTCTGAGTGTAGACCCGTGTCCAGCAGTGCGGCAGTTAAAGGTTAACGACGCCGAAGGGATAAACGTATGTCAATGTCTTTATTTGCTATTTTGAATTTGGGCTTCATTCTTGTCACAGGGAGTTATGGGTCATGCAATACACAAAAAGTATTTATGAAACCATAGGATTTGAGGTGCATGCTTTCAAAATCCAATCTGCATGCGAGCTACATGTACAGACCCATATAATACAAAAAAGGCTCATAAGGCTCTCGTGGTGAAACGGTCATTTTACTGTTCCAACATCTGAAAACTAACATCCTCAGCTAGGTAATAATTGAAATGATGAATTTTGATTTCTGTTTTGGGTCTGGGTATTTGTGTACTGAACATTTCTGTTTGTCCAAAGCTTTGATAGTATTTACAGAGCGACATATTATGATTTTACCAGTAATTTTCCTCTAGCTGGAGTGAATTTCACCGGAACTCGAAATTGTTAATTTTGACTCATTTGAAAATTAAAGATGAGAAATTCATTTCAGTAACTGTACTAGGAATATAGAATAATATTAATTTACCTTTGGCGAACTATTTTTGAGCGTGGCTGTTTTTACGGCTGCGGCAAAAACGGTAAAACTAGTGCCTACTAGTATTTCCGGCAGAAGTGTTTGCATACTCGCACTCCCCATTTCCCTGTACATCGATCAAGTGCTCCGGAAGTGAAGTGAATCAAACCTGTTAAGTACAAAGTAAAACACTTATACACATACACTCTGCAGACCTTTTAATTTAGCCAAAAAACCGCAGTACTAATGAACTCCATAGCCACAATTTTAGAGTAACATAGTGTTTATTTACTTCTATAACGTATTATGCTGATCAGTTACAGTAATAATAAGCACGAAGTGTTGTTTATTTAAGTATCAAACGAGTAAGTAAAATACCTGACGGTTATTGCTCACTGCTACTCGAGGACATCTGTAATCCCCAAATAGGATTAAGACCTACTTCAGACCAGGGGTCCGTTACTAGCTCTAAGAATTAGGTTAGAACGTGTCATGTAAAAATATGTAATTTACAAAGCCTTCATCATCGTATAATTATACATAGAAGAAGGTATAAATACATAGAAGAGGCAGATGCATCCCTAATTTACCTATGAATAGTAGTAGACCAATTATTAGCTATAGGGAGTAAAAGAGCTTTAAAAAGTAATACTTCACGATAGCTCTATGGATTTAATTGAGGAGATCAGAACGCAAACTGATGACACAAGCAGACACACACACAAGACACAAGATAATGCAAAAACAAAGCAGAAGTCAGTAAGCAAAGAGACAAGGACACTTGTAGTAAAAGTTCCAGTTAACAGGTTTGCGTACTAACTCGCCACTTTCCTGCCCATCGATCAAGTGGTTGCCGCGCCAGTGAGCTGAATGTAAACCTGTTAGGTACAGAGATAAACACTTTTCCACACATACTCCGCTGGGCTTTTGATTTAACCATGCTGACCACAATGTGGAAGCCAGGCAATCGGAGCGAAAAATATATGTAGCTAACTTAGAGATTAAGTTATGCGGAATATCTGATAGAACTTGTAACTAAAAATTTACTCGTTTTTTGTACCAAGTCTCCATAGTTGAAAGACATTTCCGTAACACTAGAAGATTTGATAATGCATCGTCAGCATTGACGAGAGACTTCTTTTTGAAAGAGTTTTTTTAAAATAAGAAGCAAAAAGGAGATTTACTCCTTTTTGCTTCTTATTTTAAAAAAACTCTTTCAAAAAGAAGTTTTTCCGTATCATGTACTAAGTAGATTGTTTGTGTAGTGTATTGTTCACATATTATGTGGTGTGAAATACAATAAGAAACCAACAATTTTCTAGTATCATTTCTACTTCAACTACTTTCTTACTAACTCCAAGTTTCCAGTTTAAGTGCATAAAAACTTAGAGAAAGTGGAAGACGTAAACTCCTTCGCGAAAGAACTGTAGGCTTTTTGCTTCCGTGTAACTGTCATCGTGGAGCGGAACGCAGTGCAAAAACAGGGACAGTGTCGGCGTGAAGTATGCGTTACACACACTTCACATGCTACACTAGAAGTGGGCTAAATTTACACTCTCCGTATGTCGTGCTCCAAACTATAGTAGTAAAGATGTTTTAGAATCCTATTCAGAAAAATATTTTGGTTTGTTTAAAACCTCGTACTTCTACTATTACGTAAGCTTTTTCAAGCCTATATTTATTGTTGTTTATAATCCTTGTTAGCTAAATTAATGGTATTAGAGAAAGAAAGTGATTATTGAATGATGATAGTACTATTAAAACTGACAACTAAATTTCTGAATGAAAACGGAAGGAAATAAAAATATAATACAACGTTCTTATTAGTGATCGAAGAATACAACAAATTGTTTGGATATCAAAGGTAATAAAAAAACATAGGGTGATTTTGTTATGTTAGACATGTTAAAAAGCTAAAATATTTCAAAAGTGGTTTGTTGTTTTAAGAAAATCTAAACAAACTGCCTAATAATCAGGATTAAACAAAAAGTACGTATCCATTTTGGTGTATTACTGAAATTAATGAATAAATGAAATGTAACGAATGATATCGAGGTCGTATAATATCGATACCTCTACAATAATACGAAAGCTGTACAATAATATGCAATACTAGTAAGTACGAGTACCAACTGAGTAAATCAACATTCAGTAAAATATCACAGGAGTAACCACCGTTCGAGAACGAAATAATGAAAAATAAACAGAAAATGAACACGTTCCCGCCCGAAATATTATTACAATAGTTGAAAGTACGGGCCTAATTGAACATTAAACTTTGTTGTGGAACCGAACTTTTGAAACACGCTGTATATTGTTTTTAGTAATGAACGCACGTTCCTCTTACGTGCAGTAAATGAGATGGATTTAGTCTTATTTATTTAATGGAGGAGAATTTAGCCCAAATTAATAATAATAATATAGCTTGCGTATGTTATGTCTTAGGTTATTAAAGCAGAAATATATAAGTACGGTATTGTGCATTGCAGAAATACTTAGTTCTAACCATATTTCAATATGGTATAATATGGTAATGGAATTTTGTATCTCGAACATATTAATCTTGGAAACTGCATTAAGAATATGCGTTAAGGTTATTTATATTTGGTTTTATTTTAGTTTCATTTTTTTACTATGCTTCTCTAATTTTCCAAAAACTAGGAATCCAGATGAATAGCAATACTAGCGGCGTAGTCGTCAGGGATTGTTAAAATCTCCTTATGTATAATTAGTTTCAAACAGGGTCCAAATTCTATTAGTAGATATTTTGTGATGTCGAAGGGCTATAAGTAGTCGGTACTTGGTACTTTCACGGCCACACATTTCTGTTTTATTTCAACGATATTACCACGTTTTTCTCTGAAGTGTGTGGTAAATTGGTTATTAAAATCTGAATAATCATTACGGATCAAAAGACATTAGTGATCACTTTATTAAAGGACATCTACCATAATGTGTGACAAATGTACATAAATAAATGCGGGTTTCCGATCTTCATCTAATAAAATATCCACGCCCCGTTTAAAAGAATCCTTTTGAACTGAAATTTGCTAAGATTTCGGATTCCCGCCTGGGGCGGACACGCACGAACTGCGCAAATTCGAAAGCACGTGACTGCTGCATACAAGTCGCTTTCTGATGCAAATTCTACATCCATTCCAATGTTCTTCCTTGTAACTAACTTGGAATCTCTGCGACACTAAGTTCTAGTTTTAAGTCATTTTAATGCACCAGTACCATTGAACTGCAAATTAATTTATGTGGAACGAGTTTTCGCTCTAAACTTTGCTTGCGTTAAGTCTTAAATTTTGTCGCAGGTACTATGTATACATTCTCATATCATATACTCATATGTACAGCCAGCTCAAAAGTAGATATTAAGGTACCAAAAATACCTTTGTAGGTAAGGGTTCATAAGTAGCCGAACACAACTAACACCATAAGTAGATGAACAACATAAAGTTTCGAAAGTAAATTAACACTAGAGTGCCAAAAGTAGCTGAGCAATTACATATCATATTAGTGACGTTAGCTATTTTGTATATACGTTATTCAGCTAATTTTGACGCGTTAGTGTTCATCTAACTTTGACGCTTTTCGATGTTCATCTAATTATGATGCTAGGGGTGTTCAGCTATTTAGGAACGCTTGGGTGTATAGGTATTATTGAAATCATAATTTGTTCATCTACTTTTGAAGCTGATTGTACCTATATAATACCTACAGTAGTAAATAAAAAGCGTGTAGAAATATAAAGAGACATAAACGGGGACAAAGCCACGAGTTGAAAGTCTTAATACAGAGACGAGAAAAGGTAATCTTGAAACATAAGCTTGCATTAAGTAAGAAATATACAAGAAAAATATTACGGTCATCTGATCTAATGTCTACAGCAAAGAATTTATCCATCCATGGATGGATTGCACCCGCGTTTGAAAGTCCACTGCTGTACATAATGCCTCCCTTAACCGACGCCGCTCTGATAAGTCCTGATTCGTCTGAATCCAGCGGTTTTCCGCCGTCTACTTCATGTCATCAGTCCACTTGGTCGGGAGGCGTTCTGTACACTTCCAGACGTGGTCTCCATTCGAGGACTTCCTAGAATTACGTCTATATAGAATTACAGGAACAAAACCTACAGAAAAAATTGTTGAAAATTATAGCTTATCGCTTACCCACTAGTTGTCAGACGTTTTAGGATTAATAAAAAGCCTAGTAGCTAAACACGCTTTGAATACCGTCAGCCGAATTAAAAGGAGTGATTAATGTTTTATCCTTAAAGTTGTTGACTCGCTTTAGAAGTTTAATTATCAGAATAATTTTAATGAAAAGATATTAAGATTTAAAAGATAAGTAGGTAGGAATAGTTTGTGCCATAGGCAATTGTTTATACTTCAAACAAATAATTTAGGTAAATATAAATATCCGTAGTTTAATTACGTGAATATTTGTGAAAAAATACCACACCGATATTAAATTATTATAATAAGGTGAAAAAACGATATATTTCCATATAAATTATAAATCATTTATTAAAATAAATCAAATAATATATCTGTAAGTTTTAGTTTGGTATACAATACAGAGTTATATAAATCATAATTTATTTTGTGGTAAATACTTGAATTAATTTGTGTGGATACACAACACAATTATTTGCGTAAATATTTTTCGGAATTTCTACATTCATTTTATCTGAAATGATTACGAAAATCATGATTATGATGAAAATAAATTTAATTGGAAAAACGAGAAGTAAAGAAACATTAAAGTATATGTCTGAAAAATTATAAACAATTACATGGAATGGACTAACAATTTAGAAGATACTTAGTGATGATGAAAATCAGTAACATGATTAATGATTATGGCGTAAAATCAACGTGTTAATGAGGACATAAGCTTACTTTCATAAAACGTCCACTGCTGGGGCAGGAGCTCAAAATTTGAAGTCGTAAAGATAATAGCGCACCACTGCCCAAATGCGGGTTGGTAAATTACACACACCTTTCAGGGCATTACGTACGGAGAAGTAAGCCATGTAGGTTTCCTCGCGATGTTTTCCTCCATAAAAGCAAGTGATAATTAATTCGTAAAGCGCTTTCCAGACGAGTTTAAATTCGAGCTAAACCTTTAGCTTAGAAAACTCGCATTCACACTTACTCGTTTAATGCGAAATAGATTCTAAATTTGAAAAGCCAAAAATAATATAATTGGGTTATCGATGGTCTATGAAATTAGCTCTTCAATTTATCAATATAATAAAAAATTTCAGCACAATAATATACGAGTATTATGTACCAATTAACAAACCATTAAAGTCGATCAAAAATAAATATAACAATAATAGCACACCAATGTATTTTTCTAACAGTTCTTATATAAGTACTATAGTAAATTATTAATTACTATAATTATACGCTCTTATTGATGAAAATTAACTTTAAGTATAGGCATTATATCAGCTGTTATTGTTACATATTTTATTTCTATAAGTACTCCAAAGTACCACTTTAATCTTCAGTTACGCTGTTAATGAGCTTTCGTGGCTGGCTCAGTGAAAAAGTTGTTATTACAACTCTCGTAACTTTATCATTTACAACATCATAGCAAAGTTCCATCAACACGGCCGCATGACCAATAAACACAACTGGTTCATTCTAATCATCGAAAGTGGGTGACAAACAATGGCTATGCCAATGCACCCGTAGAAACTAAATTCACGCTTCAGCACATACTTGTTTCAAAAGCACATCCATTCGGAACACTAAACACAATTCACCCAACATACTGGCGACATAAGAACGAGAGTCTCCATTTATGAAAATTGAGCAACGAGTTCGAAATTCAAATTTACAAGGATCGCGATCACGAAGTGTTGTCCGCGCGGCGTAGCACCGACGCGACGTAGCCACAGCGCGGCGCGGACTGCCAGCCGACTGAACTACGAACCCCGCCCGCCCTCAACCCTCCACCCCTGTCACCGCCACTTGCCTAAATCCAGACGAGTTTTCATTAATGTTGTTATCGGTGTAAAGTTCGCCCAAGTCAAACTAAGAACCTACTGATTTAATTAACTGTCCGTAAAATAACACTAAACAATCGAGCCGAGATTCGACAACTTTTCGACGCCAATATTTGTAGCCGACGTCTTCGACAGCATTGAGGATGGCGATTGACTTGTAACTCAAATATTTGCTCGAGACATACAATGCTGAACTTGCCTAAACTTTGTATGTAACACAATATATACGAGTAATTGCGTCCGAATCGCTGAAGTTGACCCAAAAATAGCTGCTTACTGTTCCTAGTGCTGTAGTTACAGAAGTAGATGGGTTTGAATGACTTGAATTATTTATTTCAGTAGATTTAAGTGCTACGTGCTCAGACTTTTTCTTTCACTTGGCTCTTACTTGGGATTTTAAAGTCTATTCTCGAACCGGCGACTTCTTACAGGCTGTTTTGGTACCAATCAATATCAGTGTATATTGTAGACATTAACTAAAATTACATTAACCATACTTAATTCACATACACACATACACATTACATTAATTATACTAAATTCAGTAGGACATTTACACGTTCGCTTAAAAATCTTCACATTTTATTTCTTTATATCAGTAGTGGAACTGTTTTATGATTGTTTGAATTGTAAAACAAATTCAGGTTCCCAAAGCATTCCGTCTAAGGGAGGTAACATACAAGCGACAGAAAGCGAATACACAAGCGACAACCAGCGCTGACAGCCCTCGCTAATGTATACGGGCCCTTATTCCGCAAAAGTACCAACGCGTTTCTGTACCCTTACCAGGAGTTTTTACGTTTCGATAAATATTACTGTTTTTGTATTTGTCTACGTATTGGCCCATACGATTTCCTAGTTCTGAACACAATCCGCTAGGGGCGCTGATTGGAATTTGTATGGGCAAATACATAAACAAATACCAAAACAGTCATATTTGTCGAAACGTAAAAACTCCTGGTAAGGGTACTGATCAATTTTCAGGTAAGATTCAAATAAAATATATGGTGACTATGAGTATTTTGTTAGTGTGCTTAATAAAACAAAACAACCGTATTGTATTTTTACAGTGTCATATTCAAAAAGACAACCACGAAAACCATTTTTCAGTAAAAGTAAATGCACCAATATTATTGAGCTAGCTATTCTAAACACAAGTGGCTCTACAACGTTATAGCGTTTTCCATAAACCAGCTACTGTAACACTGAAATGGTTGTCGGTTTATCTATAAAATATTTCCTTCAATTGAATGTTATAAATCAGAGAGAAATAACGTTCATAAAGATAGAAGTTCATTATTTATACATTTTTGTCGTAGTGTGCAATACTTTCAATGTGTGTTAGTTTTACGGATGAAACTAAAATACATGATAAATTCGCTTCTAATTTTCATGGCCAGCAATGTTTTTCAATCAGTGGTACTTTTACAGTGGTATCTTTTTATTTTATTTCATTGGAGTAGCAAACGGACATTACAGGGAATTGCGTGCTCGTTTGTATGGTATACACCTAATGGTAGGTAATCTCTACCACCCACTGACATTTATAACCAGCGTCATATAGATCAGGGCTTCTCGCTGAAGCTAAATGCGTTGTCACTTCTGAGGATTAAGTAGGCGCCTCACAGCCTTCCACCGAAAAGCAAGAAATGCTTTTCCCTATAAATAAGCGTGGCATCGGTACCTCTCCGGAAGAAATATATTATTTCCACCATCTTATAAAACTGATATAGTTACAGAAGTACAGAGTAATAGATAGATCGCATAAAGCAATTCATTTATTACTTGTAGTGCTTAAAATAATATTAAATAAGAGTAAAAAATAAACATTATTTCATAAATACTTTAGGAACGTAAATAAATGCTCCGATATTAACATTTGCTTACATTGATCTTATGTTCCTCCGAATTTATAAATCAATAAACGACTTTGCAATAACCAGAGACATTTCCGTAGTTAAATAATAGAGACATGATCACGATTGTAGTCTTCAGAACTGGCTTTGTCACCCCGAGTAATGCAATAAGTTAAACTTGGAAACTATCTGAAATATCATGATAGAACAAAGCTAAGTTGGGCTCGGCAGTAGTCGACAAGTTAAGTAGAACCCTCTAAGTTGTAATACGTTGAGATGCTACGAGACATGAATTTAATGATATAAATTCTGCAAATGGAATGGTTTATAAATATTATACCCTACCCTAACCTACTGGTTACCCTACCCTAATGGTTTATAAATATTATAACCTACTTATATCAGAAGCAGATAAATGAAAAGCAACTTGTTGTAACAAAAATGTTAATAAATGTTACATTATGATTATGCGAGCTATAACGTATGTTTATTGTAAGCCCTAAAGATATGTTGTCTGAGAAATTTCAATATCATGCTAAATATATCACAAAGATACTCCAATAACAAAACACGTTTGTGTACACAAATAGCTAGACCTAGAATAGATATCTGAAATCCACGTGTGCCATGAACTTGTGCCTAAAAAACTAAAACGAACTAGACGTAAGGTAGACATCACATATTCTAGCTTATTTCTTTGGTTACTTCTTCATTAGATAAACTACATTTCATTTGTGCATGTACTGGGATACAGTATCATTATCTAGGTTTTAACTCATATTGGTACTAGTTTTAAAAACTGTTCTCATGAAAGTCAGCAAGGTTTATAATGTTTTTATATAATTTCTGGCGAATTACCGGTGGGTTCGCTAATGCTACAGTTGTTAAATAGAATTGTATTCAGTACACGCCTTATTTTTTTTTTTTGTTATTACAATTTTTCTCTCTATTCCCAAATCCCCAATCCGTCCGGGAGTGAGTCAACCGTCATCCGCAGAGTCAATTTTAAAAATTTATAGCAGTAGTAAACATGACCGCTAGAGCAAAACCAAAGTTTTAGTTTGATAAAACCAAAATTCGTCACGGTGGTGCAAATGTCACCAGTATAGTATGTCATCATTTTAGGGTACGGTAGTGCCGATATCATGTCTTCAATCTGGTCAGAGCATCAAATCTTTCATTAATATTTGGTCCCAGTACTATATAAGGCCAAATATATATAATATCCGCATTGGAGCAGCGCGATGGAGTACTCTCTAGGTCTCTCCCAGTTGTACAGAGAGATCCGTGTCCAGCAATGATACATACCAACGATTGCTGCCTATGTGGAATCCTTTCGTAGTGAAACATGATGTGAATGTCATTCATATAATAATAAAATAAAATAAATAGGATATCCCTACGATTATACATATAAATCCCGTAAGCGTAACTTCTGTTTCTTTACGGCGCCCAATATATTTATGTATCCTGTAATCATACACAATAAAACAAATTACATTATCTCAGGTTTCACCTTAACAAAAAAGGTACTACACGAAAAACTACCATCTACTTAAGTCATAAAAACGACAATTGTATATCCTGTAGTTTGACAATTCGTACTTTTATACGGTCGAGGCGATCATATCCGTTTATCATCAAATTTAGTACTTGCCTGCATCGATTGTACGGCAGGAAATATAATGTAATCGGTGGCTTAAACATAAACAGTCGTGTGAGTTAAATGTTTATTATTTTACTGCTGTATCACATTCAAGTTCAAAATACTAACTAAATAGTATTGACTAGTTAAATTTCTCAACGGCGTATTCTAAACTCGCATTCATTACATTTTATATTTCGGTGATAGAAATAGTCCAATCTACTTAGTAAAAGGGAATTACATTAATTCAAGGATTATAATATCTCCTTGCACACTTTATCATCAAAATCCAATGCCATTATTCATAAATCGTTAACATTTATGATAAGAACCTATCATTTTCACATTTTAAACATATCATACAAATACGGGCACACTCCGAATTCGTCTCACATTTTATTCACAGACAGTAGCGGTCCGTTTGTATCGATTCAGTCGGCGAATCGCAAGAATTATTGATATCGCGTGGTCATACAAAAAGTTTATAAAAGCAAGTGGAGCGCGAACTGGCGGGAACAAACTTTCACGCCGGGACGCGACGTTACTTATCTCTCGCCGCCGAGCTGACAGCTGCAGATGAAAAATTGAAATTGTGTGAGATAAAACGTAACCACTGCATCGCGAACAATGTGATGACAACAACTACGTAATAATTTTGCGTTTGCTACGAGACAGCGATTAATTTCCGCAGCTGCGGGCCGCAAGTGATTGTGTTATCTACTGGGTTGTATTAAAAGGTTAAGCAATAAAAATAATAAGTGTGGTTGTGATTTTGATTTAAGATTAAATAAAGTTTATACTTACACTTCTGGGATATGAAGTAATCTACGTCACAGTAAACACAAATACAAAAACTGATAAAGACTGAATAAAAGATGATAAGACTGACAGAGACTTTTTTCAAGTATTCCCTTAAAGAATTTTAAAAGAAGGTTTCATTTCATTCGAACAAAACACCAATTATTATGTATGAAACTAGATTCTTTAGTAAAAGCCTAACCGTATCACAATACAAAAACGCTTGAGGCATCTAATTTAGCGCAGAATTAAATTGTGCAAGCTTACAAACAAACAAACTAAACTGGTTTCTATGACAAGTGAAGCTTGCTTAATAGTTTGTAATCAAGGAACTTATTTTGAAATAGTAGACAGACGGTTCGATTTCTGTACAGTAATGGAAGACATCATTATAATTACAGCTCTTATGTGATTTTAATAAATATTGTGTGTATGTTTGTGACATCGTTAAATTCGCCCCATGCTTCAAAATGCCTCCATTACAAATCAAAGTCAGCCATGAAAACTCATAACGGGTAAATAATATATTGTTGTTACACATAAGTATAGGTTATCGCAACGTACGCAACATATCGTTTTTATTCGCCGGAAAAAGGGAAAGGAAAACAAAATATGCAAATGCTATCTCGCCCTACCCATATCTTATATCAATCCGTTACGGTCGATGGAAGTTGAATAGTGACAGCGATTCGGCCCTAATATGCAATAATAACGAAAACGTCAAGCTGGGACCCTTTTCTATTTACGGAGGAACTCAGCTCGAGAGCCACGTGAAAAGTCTCGCGTAAATCAAAGTCATAAATTTCTCCTATCGTGAATGAACATTTCTCTTTCGCACGAACGTCTACGTTGAATGGATAACGTCGACCCTCCCTCAGAGGATCACCTCTATCGAGTCATTTGCTTTTGTTCGTAAGGCAATTAATAACAAGCATAAGGGCGTTTCGTACCGCAGGCGCCATTGGCATATCAGTAATGATCTAGCGCTCAGGTTCCCCGATCGATCATAGTCGCTTAAGCGAACAGCTTGTTCAAAGCGCCTGCAGCGCTTTAAGGTTTAAGTTATAGTCAACGAGTCAAGCTTTAACTATAATATGTCATTAATATATTGTTTTCAATAATATCATTTACAAGCAGTGATCATTTAATGATCGAAAATGGGTGGCTGAAAAATAGTGCTCAAACTTAATATAATAACTTTATTATAATGAACCCTTAGCCAGCGTGGTAGACTATGGCTTAAATTCTCTCTCACTTCAAAAAGAGACCCCTTCTCAGAAGCAGTACGGTAATGAGTTAACGAAGAATATCATTCGCATGTTTTTCTATAAAAATCATAATAAATTCCTAAAAAAAGGAAATTGATAGCACTATGCTACCGCTTGTTATAAGGCAGGAAAATCTGTTCAGTGTTTCTGGGAAGTTGCACTACAAAGAGGTCTTCCGCCTTCATAATATCAATTGGATAAAGTACCACCTAGTGCGATCTTCTTTATTTTTTTGATCGCTACAGAGAAAGTTTATATGTTTAGAACTGTTTTTTATGTTACATATAAGACCTAATAAAAAGACCCGTCAAATTCTTCTCTCGCTCAATTATGTTGCATCAACGTGGAGAAGTAGGGCCAAATCATCCTTAGTTCCAATATTATTTCAAGTTCCGTCCCTAGTAGTCGAAAAAACTCGTAGAAAACTGTCAGAAATCCACCAAAAATGTATAATAAAAAAACTATTAGTAGTCATTCATCATTGCATTAACTATTTATATATAGATTATTTAGACCGATATGACTTAACTATTAGAAAATAAACATTCATCTAGTAAATATATGGCTGAATTGCATGTTATTATTATTCCCATCAGTATAAATGCTTTTACACTATTAACATAAGAATCGTGGTGTGATATTTAATTGTATTCTGTTAGTATGACAATAACTAGAAATGTTGCAATAAAATTTGCTTGAAACATTCCATGAAAGATTAGCTAATTGTTAAATGGCGTGTCGTCCGTCCTTAAAATGTTGATTGCTGTGAAATAGGTTAAACAATGTATTAGTAATGTATTTATAATATGAGGATAATGTTTAAACATGGCTATTTTGAATATTTTGATAGAGCACTTCCTATTTGTGAAAACACCCGTCATTGTGTTATTTGTTGATTTTTGTAGATTTTAGAGATCTATTGTATTGATTGTTTTTTTTCTCTGGACTAAAAGAAATAAGTAAAAGCACATTCCGTAAAAAGTACGTGTAAACTACGTGTATACGTTTTTCTATCTCAATATCTAACTGAAAGTTTTATAGTTTTCTGGTTATTTATAAGAGTCCTTATTTAAGTCTCGGAAAGCCAAAAAAATATAACTGGTTTCTACTTATCTCAATAAAATTTCAAATTATACCCTAAAATACGAGGACATTGAATAAACTAAAGAATTGAATACTTTGAGTTAATTTGTTGCACATATTTTTACAATTGTTGAAAGTTACCAACATTAAAATTCTAAATTATAAAAACAATTTACGCACCGCAATGACAGCGACAAGTTTAACAAAACCCCCAAATAAGTTCACAAAACTTTGTAACATGAATTTGTGGCGTGACTTTCTTTCCATTTTACACGTCACATTAGTCCGCGGCGCTTAAACGTTGGCCAAGTTGTATTGTAACAAACTTGCGACTGAGCTGAGCAATTGAGCTCATAAATAGCCATATAATAATAGCTCGGAGAATCTCTACAGAAGCAATTCTATATGATTCTATATATATTTATATTGAATGAAAAATCTCGAAAATAAGTTTACTAAACGTTATAAAACGAATTTGTAGCGTAACTTTATTTCTATTTCGCGCGTCAAATATGTCCGCGGTGCTTAAACGTTTGCCAAGTTGTACTGTTTGTAACAAACTTGCAATTTAACTCATAAATTGCCATATAATAATAGCTCAGAGTTACTACCAAGGAGCAATTCTTTTAGCGAGTTTTTGGCCAACATTTTATGACGCTGGAACGGGAAAACCCCATATAAAGTAAAAAAACGATGTAACAAGAATTTGTGGCGTGACTTTCTTTTCATTTCACACGTTATTACTCTGTGGCGCCTAAACATTGGCCAAGTTGTGTACTGTTTGTTATACTTGGAACTTAGCTGAGCAATTCGCCTCATAAATTGCCGTATAATAATAGCTCAAAGTTTCTCTAGCAAGGATTGCCAAAGTGGGTGCCGGACCTAAACGGTTTCATGTTACATTTTTAGCTCCCTTTTATTAGTATTAACTGCATGCATGAATCTATAAGCGAATCTTAGTTTAAGCTAACATTATGTTTAATCTGTGTAATTCAAGTCTCTAGATAGTTGAGTTAAATTGAAAGTTTACACAGGATTCTTGTAGCGCCCAGAATACTTATCTAGTATGTGTATGTAAATCATTAAACTGATGTTAAAGCATTTTAAATTACGATGTCTTTTCTCCGTAATAACCTGTACATATTTATTTATTTGGTATTTATTTGTACTTGTAAGTTATATATTATATTTTTGTTTCTTCTAGGATATATACATTTTCTTGAGGATTTAAATTAAATTTTAATTTTAAAGCGACAACTTTAGATAGAGAAACTTTTGGAACCGTTGCTCTGAAAAGCATATAGCATAAGATATACGCTATGGCTAATTAACCAGCTTGTATTGATATGTTTCATATAATGTATGTTATATAAATTACTCTAAAGTTATGTAACAACTAGAAAGTTATGATGCGTGAATTCGTAAATGGAAATGCATCGTATAATTAGCTCCAAATGACGATGAAATAGGTACAGTATGGTTCAATCAAAGTTTCATTACATAGAATTCTAAAACCTTTTATGAGTATAGTATATTCGCTTAAGTATTTATAGTTAAAACGTTATACCTATCACATTTGTCTGATACATCTAATCTCACGTCATATTCATAAATAAATATCACTTATGTAGCAAGCTCCTAGCTATTTATTAGGATTTTCTTGAATCATGAGTGTCATGCACACAAGCAAAGAAAAATCCACAAACACCCAGATCCAAAGCTATCCTTTACACCTGTCCTGTGTATACCTGGAGATCGAACCCGGAACCACAGAGTGATCGCTTCGCTACGTAGGTTGTCAATTAACTACATGCATCCAAAACAGGAGCCAAGTTGTGAGTTGTTCGTGAGGAACTTAGCTGAAGATTTCATCTTATAAATTCTCATACAATAACAGCTCAGAGTTTGTTCTCTTAAGCGTGTGTAGAGCACATGTTAAGATTTTGTAAGTACTCAAATTACATATAAGTAACTTGTACGTAATCTATTGCTTTTATTAAAGTTTTAAATTGTGTGCAATAATTATAATACAGATAAGAAATGCCGGGTGCATTATATTTTAAATCTTAGGTAACTGTAGTTATACCGACTTAAGATAATAATGGAAATAAGTTTTTTGATTTCTACAAAAGTACTAGTGGGCCTTGTCCTGCCCGAAATAAAGCCATTTCCGCATCCAAATTTCATTAAATTCGGTGCAATGGCTGACTGATAAAAATGTACAGCTTAATCTGATATGTCTAACAAGATATTTGACACGAATAACATAACGTCGACGAGTACCGAGATGCTCTGAATATTCCCTTAGAAGTTATATAGAGAATGAAAGCTTGTAATAAATAATGTAACACAATGTTGTTGGACGGCTTTTAACAGTCAATTTGAAACTAGGAAGTGAGCAAGCGATACACCCTATAAATTATTGTATAATAACAGCCCGGCGCTTCCCTAGACACTTGTGAGAGCTACGGCTAAGTAACCACGATCCCTGCCCGTATGTTATATTGATATGCACATATGTTTCTGATACTAGCAATGATAGCGTAGTGGTTTGAAATTCAACTTCTTATGCACGTTGCTAATAATCAATCTTTCTAGTTCGTTCAAATTGGTGGCCCGCGTGGCGAAGCGGTCGCCATGCCGTTCTGATGCGTAATGGGTATCGGGTTCGATCCCCGGCCAGTCAGATATCTGTATGATAATTTTTGATACCATTTTTGGGTGTAATCATTTGTGTGTGTCCATGCAGAAAATAACAGGAATAGGAAATCCTAGTGTGATTGTAGCAAACGAAAGTCTTTTGTGTCTAAAGATTGACATTTGACAATCTTTGCATACTCGAGACGTCAAGTTTTAATAGTTATTAGGCAAAATTTTAATAGATTGAGTATTAATAATAGGTATTAATCTACAGGTCTAAGGATCGCATCCTACACACCTCAGTGTATAACATTTTTATAAGTTCAATACGTGTGTAAAATCTACCGATTTACTCATTCGCTCTAAAGGACCTATTGCCTATATACCTACGTATGAAACAATAAAAGTTCGACGACGGTGTTTCAATACTGTACCTACTTATATACATGTAACTTGATACCTGTTTATGTAAGGCGTAATTGTAAATACCACGCTTTATGATTATTGATTAACGGTAATATTAATAGAAGTACAATGGGTTATTGCATTATAAGAAACAACAAAATCCAAACAAAGCGACTTGGTATCTGACGGTTAAGTTCATTAAAATCGCTACTGTGAAAACCTATAAAGGTTTAGGTACTATACTACTGCGTATGATTATGTTCTTGAAATTTATAATAATTTAAAACATATACCTACCACCATACATTAGTAAAGATTACTCACTCCTAACTAGAAAATGTGCCCAGTTTTGAGAATTGAAATACTTGCGTAAAAAAGTTTTGCCACGTCTCCGTGCTAAAATATCCCTAAAATATTTGAAATAATTATTTATTTATTATGTAAATTCATGTAAATTACGCAGTATTAGTTATTTATTCGTAAATTTTCTCTAAAAATGTTTTTATTTGTCAAGAATTCAAAAAAAGGAACTTACGATAATAAGCCATTTGTGGCTTCATTCAATTTCAAGGCGGCGAAGTATCTTTACTAATCTATGCCTACCACTATTTTTAACAAGTTAGAAATCGAAATAAAAACGACAATACGTACGTCAGCGGGAACGGGTCTCAATTATAATGGCGGTTCGACACTGCAAATTATTGAAATAATGTCCAGTTATCTATCACATCATACATTGATTTAATTGTGCACAATCACTCTTATTTAAAGTGTTCACTGATTTAATACAATTTAACAATTAATACAATAAACATATTACTTGGTCCGATTTAAAAGTTATATTGTTCCCGCGTAAAATACAACTCTCCCGCCAAAAGCGTTTTTTTTTCTTTTTTTATGCTAATGTATACAATCGCGGTACGCATACAGCCAGTAATTATATAAATGGGCACTTATTATTATAAAAATAACATATCATTTAAATAACAAAATAATTAATTAAAATAATACTGTAATTAAATATTTTGAATATATTTCTAACATAATATTATTTATCACTATCAATAGTAACATATACTTCGGCAAATTCTCCAATCCGTCATTAGCTGTCATTCCATAACCATCTTCCCGCCAAACTAAAGCTTCCAAATTCAAAATATCTTCTTTAAAAAGAAATTAAAGGAATAAGTTGTTCTATAATCTATGGCGCATAAATAAGGAGAATGCTAGCGTATATAACTGTCTCCGATATAAATTATATTTCACTATCAGTCAAGAAGAAACTCTGAAATATGATGAAATCGTAAATAATTAATTTTACGATGAAAAAGTAAAAATTTCATTATAAGATGAAAAAGTTCACTGTTCCACGTCTTTTCTTTCGCCTTTAAAGTTTGATTTTTTTTACTTTTAAAGATTTAAAAAAAATGTAATGTCTTGGATTCTAATCTGCACCTTTCGATTCAAAAGCTGAAATTCATTCCGTTGAACAATCACGAAATTACTTGTTCACAGTGTTATTGTGTCCAATAATTATATTGGAAATAACTGTGTAATTTATTTAGCTGTAAACAAAGGAATGAATCGTAAATGGCAAAGTTTGGACTGACGATTCATCACTTGTTCGCAGTTTGTAGAAAGTTGAGTAATTAAATTTTATGAAGTAAGAAAAATGAATGTTATTAAACTTGTACAATGTACAGTCACGAGCATAAATATATGACTATGGGCAGATCAGCAAAAATATGTGATCCAATAACGAGTTCAATAATATATGCCTGCACGAACGCAGCAAAAATATCTTACATTTATAGGCAGCAAAAATATGTGATGACAACGTTGATCAAATAATTGTGACATGTGTTATGACATGTGACGTCAACTAAGTGCAATAATATCTGACATCATTTATAAATATCTTCGATGTAAATATATCAAGCTACCGGTCAAAGGGGCCAATGTATTTTTCCAGAGAAAGAATATGAGCAAAAAGCACGTTATAAATATTTTCTCATATTTTTTTATTTAAGTAAGAAAAAAAGAGGGTTAAAGACAAAGACAGGATAAATAATGTATTTTAACAGGGTGAATTTTCCGAATCTATAAGGATTAGCGAAAAATGCTAAAAGGAGTTACGAGGCCGATTTTGATAAAAACGAATACTGCATCATTCGTTTTTAGGGTTCCGTACCCAAAGGGTAAAGAGACAACCGGAAAATAAGTATTATACTTATTTTTATAAAATAGTAAACATCTGGTGGTACGGAAGCCTCCATGTGCAAGTTTGACTCGTACTTGGCGAATTATTTAAAATATCCCTATATACGGGAATCGAACGACTTCATTTTGAAAAAAAAATACACACATTATTCCTCTATCGGATAGTGTCCCTTATACGGATTAAATTCTGGGATTAAATGACAAAGGAAAAGCTTAAATTTCACCCTGTATACAACAAAAATAATATGTCCTAACGACTTTTATATATAGATTATATGGATTATATAGTTTATACATTATTAAACTAAAATGGTCACGAATATTCTGCTAAGACAAAAATATAAAAAGAAGTTACCGCAACAGTTAATTGATACATGTAACTTTAATTATTTATATTAGCAATACCAAGTTCTACAATTAGCAATATTATCGGAGAAGTAGGTTCTATCTTTTTGATATCGCTTTGATATATTTTTATCGTTAAAAAGTGGGTAGTAGATCTTTTTATCCAACGCTGCCATGTAACGTTTAGGAATTGTTTGATAGTGTATTATTAGAAACCTATTCAATTTCTTTTTATTATAGTATTATTTTATATAATTATTTTGTATTATTTTCATGGTGTGTTATTTTTATAATAAATTTCTTATTTATTAAGTCACTGGCTGATACGATTCTTATGATGATGACTTAGCATAAAAAAGAAAAAGAACGCGGCTTGACGTTCGAGTTGTATTTTGAGCCGGAATAACAAAAGTGAATAGATTAATAGTGTCACATATTTTTGCTTCGTCAGGTGGTCACATATTTTTGCTGCCTATTAATGTCAGATATTTTTGCTGTGTTCTTGCAGGCAGATATTACTGAACTCGTTCTTGGGTCAGATATTTTTGCTAATCTGCCCATAGTCATATATTTATGCTCGTGACTGTACATTTTATGGGTGGGAATGTAGGGTTCATATATTATGTAAAATATAGCGAGGCGATACTGGCGATTATGTACTGTATGATTTTTAGGCGCCGACCTGGAAATTGCTATATTCCTTGTTTGCATTTTAGTTTTAAAAGTACCGGTAGCTTTACTGATTTATATATTTTAGTTCAATCTCGATAGAAGATGAATTTTAAAAAAGTGTTGTTAATGCATAATATAAATAAAATACTGACCAAAAATTTTATGTTTTCAATATTCAATTCGCAATTAAGCTACCAATTTCACACGGTGTGTTAGCGGAATTTTGGTGTAGTTAAAAAACTGTTATTTCACGGACTTTGAGCCGCGCATACCAAACGATCGTTTAAAATTTATAACGAATACCAAATCCTTTTGACGAGGTATGCTATCATTAAAATCTGTGTACTAACCCCAGCTAAAATCAACAAGCGATGAAAGTTAAACTGCTATCGACTACACCAGAGCGTGCCGATATTTTTACAGGGATTCAATTTGTACGCTTTTTTGCTTTTTTATTCCAAAACATACAACTGTTGAAATATTTGAATAAACTAACATTTCAAGCCATGAATACGTAATTAAAACATTCCGGCTTTTGTTTAGCTAACAATTTCGGCGAATATTTCACTGAAAAGTATACTATCTAAGTAAAATATACCTACCGTGGAAAGGATTGCCATTGAAATTGGAAAACACGGAAACTAAGCACACACAACATACACTACTATTAATATTTACTAGTATCTGCCCGGTGGTCAAATTTCAACTTTCAACACTAAGGGTATCTTTCCCCTAGACATGTATTAGATAGCCAAGGTATGGTGGAGCGTCAAATCCACGAATAGTATCGCTAGATTTTCATTCAGTAAAATATCGTTCACTCAAAATCTAGCAGTCGTATTGATGGATTGCATGGTAGATGGAAGTCGCATTAGTGTTATATATTTATAGATGACTGACTGACGTCAGTCATCTATAAACCCTTACCACACCCTTCAAACCGGAACACAGCAGCGTCTAACACTGCTGTTATTAGGTAGAAATAGGTGTGGCGGCGGTGCCGCCGGAGTCGAATCACAAAGGGTTCTACCACCTTTTAACCTGTCTCCTAAGGAAGGATATTTTGATATTCCACCGATAAATGGGTAAAATAGGGGTTGAGAGTTTGTTTGAAATTCCGCCAATTTTAAAGCAATTTTTACTGTTTTTTAAATAAACTCTAAAGGCAAAAAAGGGTTTAAAGTTTATAATATTGTATGTTATGGCTTACGCATACGAAGTCTCTGCCAAAAGATTCTCCATATTAGGTTTATAGGTGAGGGGTAAAATATTTCCAAACAATTTCCTTTAATAATATATTATTTTAAACAGAACGCAACCGCCTGTCACTTCGCCAGGCGACCGAAGACCGCAGTCTAATTAGCTGGATATGACTTTTAAACTAGCTCCTCCGCACTTCTATATTGCTGGAAAGTATTTTTAACTACAAAGTGAAGTGTTATTAACTAAATATGACTTTAAAAACAGCTTTTTCATGCATACTTCAAATTTATCTTGTAAAAACAGAAAGGGGAATGATATTTCCAAGTTCGTATAGAGAAAGTAGACATAATATACAACAGACGTCAATCATTCACCCAATGTCGCCCTGCTGCTGGGTACGGACTCTTCTCTATAATGAAAAGGGTTTAAGTTACTTTAACATGCTAGTCTAGACTATTACACATCATTTCAAAATCAATTATTTTGCAGCGCCACCTTTTTGGAGCTTTTACCACTCCTAGACCTATAGCGTCCAAAAGAAGGCCTTATCAGTCACTTCAAGGGACACTTGCGTAGATGATATCATCTTCAGCCATAAGCCTAGTTGTACGTCGTCCAGTCCAATAAAATTATAATATGAATACCCATGGCTAGACTACGAGACATACTGGTCTCAGACAATTTTATTACATTCTTAGCACCACATATTGTTTAAAAATGTAACATAAATGTCTCAAGATACATTTTATAGCGAAATTTCGGTGCAAAGCAGTAACCGCTAGCTCTACGACCGTGGCCACAGCGTAATTAGCGGATATGACTTTAAAAGTAGCTGTTTTATGTATATACCTATATGTAACTTTTTAATGAATATAGCAAACTATATTTTTATCTAAATATATATAACTCATAGGTAACTGACTGACATAGTGATCTATCAACACACAGCCCAAACCACTGGACTGATCGGGCTGAAATTTGGCATGCAGGTAGATGTGATGACGTAGGCATCCGTTAAGAACGGATTTTGATCAATTCTATCCCCAAGGGGATAAAATAGGGGATGAAAGCTTGTATAAATCTTCTTGGTTAATAATATTACTTCGTAATGCGAGCGAAGCCGCGGGCTCGTAATATATAAGTTGCAAACGAACATGCAGTTTACTGTAAGTGGCCACTGGTGTCCATGGATATCTGGTACCCCAAATAAGATAAGAGTCTTACCTGAGTTTACACAGATTATACTACCAATTTAGACTAAGTTGAAACGCTTCGGATAAATATGTCTGCTTTACCAGCAGCCACGCTTAACACTGCTGTTATTGGGCAGAAACAGTTAAAGCAGTGGTGGTCAAGGAGTTCGTACCAAATAATCAACGTAGGTTAGTATTTTTTTAGCTTTTGTATTATAATTTGGGATGAATAGCGTGCGATTTAATATTCCACTTAACTTAATAAAAAAAATAGAAAAAAATGGGAGTGGATTGCATTGTTCTTTATTATCAAAAAGGAAGGTAAAGTATTTCCGGTGCAATTACTAATGCGTAGAATATTTCGGAGCCAAGCACGGCGCAGTTTTCGAAAACAACGACACACAATTTCCCGGATAGTTTAAGTTAAAACGATCGCGAGTGTATTTTAATTCGTGGCGAAAATAATTCCACATCACGTTCCTACAGGAAGCTGACCGTAATACGAGTTCGTGAAGTCTAGCTATAAATCATATCTCCATTTCAATTTACCCAGTATAACAGAATTTTAGTAGTTGTTACGACATTAGTATTTAGTAAATATCACATGATTTGTGTAAATACGCTATATTTATAAAACACTGTATCTGTTTATGAATTCATACAAATTAAATCATTCAATTTATGTTCTACAGATACCTAAACACTGGCTAAATAATAAGGTACAAACAAACATGTCACAGCTATAATAAAAATCCAAATAAACTTTCAAACAAAAATGGAACTAAAACATGGTAGGAATCCATAAGTAACTAATTAAAAATTATCTACATTAAAATATTAGTAACAAGGATCTTAAAGATTAAATTACAGACAGACACTTAGATTTGATTATACGTTTATATACAGATTTCTAAGTGAGCAATTAATATGTCTATCGTATTATCATCTGAAACTAAGACTGAGATAATATTGTAATAGAATGCTTATCGGCTAATTATGTTATTTTGTACCGAGTCAATACCTTCGTTATCAGTGTTGACGGGCAGATAATGACAGTAACGAGACCGCATCTGTGGTTATCTCCGCTTATCACAATCTAGTCGCCCAGCTTAATTTCCAAGTCAGATTTTGAAGCAATTACAAGTATTATTGATTCTATCCGTAACGCTTTTGACGATACAACTGTGTGTAGTGAGGAAAATTGTAGCATTCATTAACTCTTAGAATAATAAAAGTTAAGCATATGCTTCTTCAAAAAAGGTGCGCTTTAAAACCGTAATTGTATGTGTATGCGACAGCAGTAGATACGTCAAAATTATCATTATAATCTTCATATTAGCCTTTATTATTGACAGGTTTACATGCAAATTAGCCTCCCTTATGGTATTCCGCAAAATCTATATACGAGTATAATATGAATAACTTTACATAATTACTGTCCTTCTCTAAGATTTTACTTCTTTGTCACAAATCAAATTCAGCGCAAATACGGAGTGGGTAGTGCTAGGTCAACACGAATTAACACGCTTGCCAAAATGCAGCACCTATTGCTACTATCCCTTTTAGAATCCAAATTCGAATTTCGCCGCCAGTCAGCACCAGTCAGTTACTGCCAGAGAACTTTTTCAGATAGTCCGATCAGATATAAAAAGCCAAGTCGCAACTTTCCATGTGATGACTTGTCTCACAATCAACTAGGTATACTAGTAGCGAGCGTAACTACGCTCAGCAAATATTCGCAAAACTAATGAGTAGTCTGCCAGCATTTATAAATCATTGTAACAGAAATATTAGCAACCACTGTTTCTCTCTGTTCCCTCTCTTTTCCGCTTCCTGCTACACAAATTCTCTCTGAAATACTTATATGAAAATTAACACTATTCCTCACTTCCATAAATTTGAATTAGAAAAGGAAGGATTAGAAGCCAACTTAATCAACGCCCATAATGTTTACAACTCGCCCATAAAGCATCTGATAATACATGACAAATGTTTGCTAATAAATTTTATTTATATTTGATATTACTAAATAATATACTCCGTAACAATTTCTTAATATAAACAATAAACTCTTTATCAATTAGCTTAACTTGAACTACCAATGGGGCGTATGAGTATTTGCAACGGAATACTTAAATTATTAAAAATAAAACAAAAATATATACAACAAAAGAAAATAATCTCTCTTTTATAAGCTTTACCTTCCCCTGATAGGCAAACCTGCCTTTACAATAGCTGTAAGTATAATATGTAGCCCTGTAATCGCTCAGTATAATTTCCTAGGATTACAGTTGGTTTATCGTAGGTTGTTCAGTTCACTCCGATGACTGATAACATCTTCGTTACGTTCGCTTACACTTCCGATATCGGACCGATGTTCAACCCTTACGTAATGCGCATGTTATGTAAGTATAAATATGCAATAGATACCGACAGTAATGAGGGTCTGACAGAACTTGTGGAATCGAGATTCTAATATTTTAATCTATGTATAGTATAATTTTTTGCGAAGTACAGATGTGATTTTTTTTAATGAGGTCGTCCAATTCTTGTTACTTTACGTTACTTCAAACCCTATAAGTAGAAATAATAGTGAAAGTTCTGTAAACTACGAGGATACCTACATTTATAAAAATACAGACAGCAGTAGAGAAACGTAATGTGGAAATTAAAGACAAAGCTTTCTTTAAAAAATATTAATCTAGTGTATAAATTACTATAATCGGAACAGAAAGTACATTAAATTTAATGACAACCATGTAAATGAAGCGAAAATTCTACAAATTTCATAAAATTTTCCTTAAAAAATAATGAAAAAAATGTATATATTCATATTGAATTTGACCGAAACGGCACCTTTTATCAATTTTAAAGGTAAAATTTATTCGAAAGACAATGTAAATGTAAATGTTTCTATTTGGTATTCCAGATAAAATTGGCTTGATTATACGGCAAGCCCCTGTAATGGGGGGTCGAGTTGAGTTTACAAATCGTTTACAAAAAGCGATTATAGTAATTCTAAATCGTATCGTGCAGAATCGGCTGAAAAGGTATGAAGTTTTTATCGCCTGTCCGAGCACTGGCGGGCTGATTCTAACGAGCTCATTGGCAATTCAAATAAGGCTGGACAGCCGCCTGTAATCAATAATATTACATGTACGTGCTTCCTGAAGCCGAGACTTCAAGTGCCCCAACACAATGCAAAAGTGAATATTGCATCACGAATACCTGTGAGTTAAAATCGATCCTGGTAAATGGGGCGAATGGTTTATTCTATGCACTTAGAGTACACAACTAACACCTTTTATCATCGTAATTGCACTCTTATTACTTTATATGTTTATACTGTCACTGTAAATCTGTATCCCACTACTGGGGCCGCTTAATAAAATGTGTTAAGAACACTTATGCACCTGGTCCAACACATCCAATTAGTGAGTCTTGATAGGTTTAACCGTAAGGAATATTATTCAAAATGATCAGGCTTTTCTGATTTAATTT
The DNA here is from genome assembly GCF_041222505.1 of Epargyreus clarus. NCBI lineage: Eukaryota > Metazoa > Arthropoda > Insecta > Lepidoptera > Hesperiidae > Epargyreus > Epargyreus clarus. The sequence goes on from NW_027332211.1 coordinate 7,989,825, forward strand.
GGGCCGTACTTTACGTGCCTGATATTCAAATAAGAGCCTCAAATTTATATCACTTGTCTGATCAATGCGTGTCTGTAATAAATACTATTAAATTTTTATAACCGATACATAACACCCACAAGACAGTAATATGGGAATGAGTCATTTATTGCCTTTAAATATATTCAATCTAACCTCACACAATGTGCAAATTGCATTAATACAAGATCTTATATAAAGTGATAATACTAGAATTATATGCGAATCAAAATATACCTACGTAGAAATTCTTGTGGCACATAAACATTGCAACAACGATGTTATCTAAGGTACACGATGAAATAGTGAGACATTCGCAGATAATGATTTTGCATGAAATCATAATATCATCTACATGTTTATCTCGCTATCATATTCCTAAAAGCTTATTAGATAGAGTGAAATAATGAAACACGTCCAGATAGTTACAGGCACGTATAAAATCTTGTTTATCTGAACCGATCCTGTCAATCGGCTCCATATTAAGAGATGTTATACTCCTAGATATCTTAATGAAACTAATGAAGTGATGTTTCTTATAGCCACTGCTTCAAATGAAGGAGTTAGTTCACACATATTAAGCGCTTATCGGAAAGCGTTGAAAATGGTTATCGGTGTAAGTGTTAAAAGTAGTCTTAGATATTTGCAACAAATACGAATATAAGAACCGCATATTATTAGCGGAAGTTCCTTGCTTCCAATAATAAACTAGCCGTGAACAACCAGTTGATTGTATGAGACGGTATTTGCAGATGTTTCCTACGCAGTGTATAAATTGCATGGTTTCAAATATATATCACATACATGCTAGTAGCGAACTATTGCAATGTAGTTTCTATCTTAACTTTTAGAATACGAACGTGAGACGAAACAATTGATTCTCTATTTTCAACTGTTTTCACTTACTTTCAGACAGAATGTAGCCTTATCTGTTATTTTAACTAAAAATAAGCCATATAAGGAAAGCCTCTCCAAGAGGTTATTTTAGATGGCAATGACTACTTACTATTAAATTGACAACATGAGCATTTGTTACTTTCATTCCATAAAAATACATGGTTTGGTAATAGAAATCATTTTAAAAATATCAAAAACAGATTTCTCAAATAAAAATGAGATACCTTAGAACGAGATCAACACATTCACATGCAAACATTAGTCTATGCGGGCAAAGATAGTCATTAGCTCTATCTAAAACTACTGACCCACGAGATTAGCGAGTAACATCTAAACTGGCCTTATTTAGGCGTCTGCTCTGCAATTAGTTCGGAGTCAAACGACAGCTATTAAGTTCAGTGTCTTGCTCTTTAAACAATATACCTTGTGTCGTAGAGCATTTGCAACAATGTGTTGAAATACAAATCAATGTGTCTATGTATTTATTAATTAAGCGCAAGTTGCCCAATAGAGATGATACCAAAAGTATAATATAGCTGTATCAGTCCTTTAAGTAGTGATAATAGTCATAGTACTGATTAGGCCAAGTCAAAGAATGTTGGACATTTTTAAACAGGCTAACTAACTAGTCTTTTAACAGATTACCTCAGAGCACCTGCTTATATTACAAGACGTAACAAGTATAAACATGTAACCGACGCCGTAGACTATAGCCTAAGCCTCCCTTACTCTTAAAAGATACCCCGTGCCCTGAACATGGACAATAATAATGGGTTGACAATAAGAACAAAAACTAAGAGCTAAATTTTTACGTTCAATTTGAAGCACATGTCACTATTAGCGATCACTAGTACCATTATTGTTCAACTTGGCCGATCGTTGCAATTAATTTTGTGTCATAGAAAGATCGCTTCAGTGGAATTATTAAATGTAATGGGAAATAATGAAAAGTAGCTTCTCCTTACGTATCGATAATTAAAATCCTAATAGCCAAGCAAACTATAAAACTGTGAACGAATTCATCGTGAGGAAATACAAGTATACTATACAATCTATTAATTATGTGTGTTGTGTGCCTGTGTGTTCAATAAAATAGTTATTGTTTCTAAAAACGAATCCTCACAGTTCAATAAAAAAAGTCTTCAAAGGCATGTGAAGTCTACCAATACGCACTTGGTCAGCGCGGTGAACCTAATCCTTCTCATTCTGAGAGGAGACCCGTGCCCAGCAGAGGGACAGTAATGGATGATGATGATGATGATTATTTTTAACAACTTAATCTTATCCTTATAAATCATCATATATTGCAAGCTGAAACTGGACAGTAAAGGAATAAATCCAAAGTTTTTGACAATTAGACCACTGCCCTCGGACTTGGTCATTTTGGAAGTTGTAATTAACTTCGTCTCAACTTGGCGCTCACCAACTAGATACGTACTTTGTTTGCGGACTTTAATATATGCGTCCACTCAATTTCGAAAGTTTTCATCTGACACTCTATAATTAACAACGGACGAAAGTCCTTTAAACTCCTTTGTTCTTGAGAAATTCTTAGTCACACGAAGCAACGGAATAGTTATTAAAATTGAAAATTTCGATTATATCTGTTTTCATGATCCTGTTTACAAAAGCTATTACATCATATGTAACATCGCGACATGCGCAAGAGAACAATAAGAATATTCAACTACCTATATCACTCTTCATACATACGTGTAGTAGCAGAAGTGGGTACCGCTTCTGCGATGTCTAGCGAGAAAAAGTTCTTCCATTTCGTTGGAAGGGAGAAGATGCTAGCTGAATTCCGTACGAGACGGCAATTTGAGTTCTCGGAAGTGGTAATTAACCTGTAATCGGTTTCAGGTAAAACCCTTATACCTTATTATAATAGAATTACAATTGTCCACGGATGGCACCTGCAGACTCGTTTGCTTATTCAATCTTATAAAAACACTTATCCTACAAAACAGCACGTTTTCAAAATAGTGCTTACGTAACCGTACACGTTTCTAAGATATATTGGAAGCCATCAATAAATATTGGGATGGAAATTCCAATTTAAGCTGACACAGACATACTAGATGAGCAACTAAAGTGGTCCAATTTATGCGTACAGTCCACAGTTGATAAAGGTCCCTAACTTGCGAAACTCAAACGATCGCCTTCTGAGTCCCTTTGATAGTGTCTCTCGGTCTAAAGATGACAATTTGATCCTTCCAGCAAATGTTTGCTCGCTTGTATTTCAATGTCTATCTAAGTAACGAGATTCTGTTGAGTTTGCAAGATTTCAGGAACTATAGAAGTGATTTTAACTTTATTTGAATTATTTTGTAGTTTTATCGTTAGTATTTTAAACTGAACATCACCTAAAATTATGAAACTTATGAAAACAACTTTTAAAAAAAAATATTACGAAAGAAAGTCCTTATCTTTCTGACTTCATCATCAGACCAATTTTACAGTACCTACTATATTATTGCACATTATTATTATGCCACAGTCAGTTAAGTCATTCATCAAGAAGTGATCGAGCAATGGTTTACAAAACTTTATCGAACACACATACAGACAGACAAACAAGAATAAAAACATCTAACATGGATGAGATTTCTGAGCAAAATGAAAAGTAGCTGACAATTCGTAACCGAACTAATACAAATCGGGCTATTACAGCTCGATCAAACTTACAAATGAACATGAACGCAAGAATAAAATCATGTTAAAAATTTATGAGGTTCTCAAACTTTCCGAGTAAAGCAGAAAGTATCCGACAATTCTTAACTGAACTAATACAAATCGAGCAATTATAACACAGACAAACACAAACGCAAGGATTATGTTAAAAATGCATAAGGTTATCAAAGTTTCCACGCAAAGCAGAAAGTATCCAACACTTCTTCGAACTAACAAATCGGGAGGTTGTAGTTGTAGCAGCTCTTAATTAAAGCACGGCGCCTACCGGCAAACTTCGATTGCGCTGTCAAAAATCCGAAGAATTATTCCAGCAGTAAAATAACTTCTGCGATTTTAGACTTTATCGCGCGAGTTCAGGCATATTAGCGAATTTATACGTACCGATGCAATATGCGATCGAGCGCTAGTTGGGCGCAGCGCTTTTATTAAAAACAGTTTTTATTTATTGACGGTTCGAGGCTAGCTGGAATTTTTCTTGCGATACATTCCTGGATTCGGGAATTGATTCCATTTTTCAGCGCTCGCTTGCGGTCGGGCTTTACTAAAGTAAGTAGGTAATATTTTTACAACACTGTATACTTACGATTATTTTGAGAACTGTATAAAATCAATACGATATTTATAAACCATGCAAAAATAGGCGTAATGATGGTATCGGCGCAGTCAAATAAAGAGTACATCACCATGAATAAATCCAAATACGTACACATAATATTTTTTTTTGGCAACAATAATACCTTCGATATTACGATTCGAGTATCGTAATAATAATAATTTAAATAATTCGCCAAGTACGAGTCGAACTCGCACATGGAGGCTTCCGTACTACCAAATGTTCATTATTTTAATTCATTTTATGATTTTCAACAATACTTAGTCATATGAAACAACAATAGATGGCGTTGGGGTGACAATGGGACGACGATTATACGTAATCAAAGTATAATAAAATTAAAATAAGTATATTAAAATATGTTCTATGGTTCTTATTTGTATTTATTATAATACCAGTTATAGTAGTAAACGTATTATAAAAATTACAACCGTTTTCCTAGTACAGTTTAACAGTTAGATCGAAAAATGCCGAAAAAATCCGGTTTGTTGTATGGAGACCCCCTTTAATATTCAACTTTATTTTATTTTTAGTATTTGTTGTCATAGCTGCCACCGTTATCCCTCCTCTGTCAAAATTTCATGTGTCTATCTATTACGGTTTAAGCGGTAGTGCCCTGTGACAGACGGACAGACGGACAGACGGATAGACAGCGAAGTCTTAGTAATAGGGTTCCGTTTTTACCCTTTGGGTACGGAACCCTAAAAAATGGCTACTTAATTTTATTCTTATAATATTATTACCGAGATAAGTAATACACTCACAAAGATCCGCTGTAGGCATTCATTACATAATACCTTTTCAAAATTCAATAACTGTGTATACATTATCTACCTTCTTAAGTCAGAATCATGTGATTGATTACGGTTGTTTGTTAAGCTATTGGAGAGTAATTTACTCTGCCGTTCTATAACAATTAAGCCCACGTACGACTTTAAGTCGAAGATAAATCGCCTCGACATTATTCTTTTTAATTAAGACAGTCGGTGTATTAAATTGGGTAGCTAAAATGGAGTCGATGTCTGAGATTAAGAGCAAATTAATTAAGGCGACAACAGGTTAATGCAGGTTAACATTTTATAAAGCAACTCAATTAGTAACCGGTCCTCACAACCCGATGCCACTTAATTGGTCGGTGTGCAGTAAATTATGAAAATTGCCACCAATTAGTGGACATCGGGTATCCTACCGTTTATATTGTGTGTAACAATGAGAAAATTACGATATAGGGTACTGTATTGCGGTACGTATAATAGTATCCGTAAGTCATAAGTACCAGTAACGTATGCACTTTACGGCGTTCGCGTAACAGAGGAGGCAAGCCACTGTAATTATAATACACGCCAGAAGCCCAGCTAAGTACAAAATGTTCGATCGACGCTGCATACAAATGTGTGGTAATTACACAGTAGGCTTCAAGTTGAGACGAACATAGCTTACGAGGAGCGGCAGGGGGTAGATATAATAACTACTAGTATTTCTTTGGTGAACGTGCATGTAAGATCTTTCTAACAGTCATATTTATTATTTAACGAGCGCTAGACCTTTTGACATTTAATTTTGTCATGAGTTTGGAAATTCTTACAATAGGTATTTGTAATTTTCCAAATCGATAAGAATAGTACAACTTGCCCCAATAAGGATTGTAATCTAAAATAGCAACTTTTTAATATTTGTCTCGTTTACGCGCATTAAAAAAAAGATTTATTATGTACCAATTAATATAAATATATACTTATATACCATGTATGTACTATGTAGTATGCACTTACTCGTATATAGTAGTAAAAAAATAACTTTGTTATTTTCGGTAACGAATATATAAATTGTACATCAACACTATAGATTTAACGTTTTTACGTCGCTAGTATGAAAGCGTATATTCGACGTCCACGCGACACATGCCGCATAATAAAATTCCTTAATGACCTGAAACGTTCAGGTGATTTATTGGAACTAGGAATTTATTAAATGCATTTGTGTTTATTCTAGAAAATAATGCAATTACGTGATTACTTGTGATCTTTGTAGATACGAACTTTATTGTTACGAAACATGCAATACAAGCATGTAAAAATATTGGAATAATTACATTATTTCTGACCTTTTTGAAATTTAACCCTATACTTTAAATGTAGTTATTTTATTAACTTTGAACACGTGTTCTGTGTGCTTAAAAGAGATTAACCAAGAAATAATGTTTTAAAAACTCGAAAAATAATAGAAAATATAATTGTTAACATTAGTTTAAATACCAACAATAATTACTTAATGAAGTTGAATTACATCTGAATTCAGTTCAACTTATTTCTTAAAATCTTTGCATTTTTAAAACTTAAGAATTTTAAGAAATATTTTAGTTCTTATAATGCTTGACTTTAATGCAATTTTTAAATGTTAATGATAAATGGATGCGACAAATGGGCATACAGTACCCTTACCATGAGTTTATACGTTTTGACAACTATGACTGATTTCCAAGTTCTGATATAATCCGCTAAGGGCGCTGATTGGAAATTATATGGGAAAATACGTAAACAAATACCAAAACAGTCACATTTGTCAAAACGCAAAAACTCATGGTAAGGATACTGTTCACCCGATGTTAAGTGGATACTACACGATATAACAGGAGTTCCACTTGAGGTTGATTATATTGCATGTTGACCCTGAAGGGTAAATTGGGACGCCTCATGTGGTGCACGACCTTTTGCCCGCGGCTTCGCTCGCGTTACGAAGTAATATTTTCATCCCTTATTTTATCCCCTTGGGGGTAGAATTGATCAAAATCCTTTCTTAGCGGATGCCTACGTCATAACATCTGTATGCCAAATTTCAGCCCGATCCGTCCAGTGGTTTGGGCTGTGCGTTGATAGATCACTATGTCAGTCAGTCACCTTTGAGTTACATATATTTAGATATGTTCTCTACTCACTCATCATCTCTCATCATCATAATCTCTTGAACTAAATAGGGTTCACCGTTTAGGCTGCCTAAATATTACTAATTACACTATTTTACCAGGGATTTCTATGATACATGTTCATATCACGTCACTAATACGTGTGTAATATAACATTTATTATTTGCACTTAACATTAAACAGCCACTACGCTGCATAAAATAGTCAAGATAGTTTACCAACCAGAATATTTCCATAAAAAAGAATTCTGGACTCATTTCTCGACAGTAACAATTGGAAAGGAAACGGTGCGATGAATTCTTGGAACAAATATTTTTGTATGTAATATTCCTTAAACAAACGATTAAACTATATATTGGAGCAATAGATTCTCACAACTAACACGTCATAGATGCCCACTTACCCCTTCACCGAGCTTTGAATCCAGGTCATGTATGTACTACATTCAAAATTGTTTCCCCAACCCTGATCTCGTATTACTCGCACTGGATCAGCCAGCTTCAAATCGGAGCACAAAGCAACTATGTCTGATATTGGAATTAGGTTAAGCACGGCTATCCATCGGAACAAACCCTTCAGTGAACTGTGTCTATTGCGCGAAACAATACTTGTTTGCTACACGAGTGATCTTTGAAATTAGTTACACGCTACACCTATTTTATGCAACGTTAAGATATTTGCCGAGTATAGACGAAAACACGCAAGTACGAGTATATAAATAACGTATTTGGGATTATTCTGTACTCGCCACGATGCTCGTTTGTTCAATTTTAACGCGAAGCAAATGATTATGCGCTTGTACTCGTACGCGGCGTTTACTTAATCGTCATGGTTCGGCTTCTCCCGCGTATTTCATTTAAATTTACGAAAGTTAACAAGATATTTTCTATTTACAGAAGCTTATGTCAATTCCTAGGTATTTATATTTTAGTGAAAGTATTTTAAAACGTGCGGTGTCTATTACTAACGTTAGCTAAAATGATATTGGGATCGTTTAAATAAGCATGAGCTTAGAAAATTATAGTTACTTTGATTGATGTCGGTATTTGCCTATTGATAATCTTATTTATTTATTACCTTAAGCCATATCATTGTTTAATTATTATAATCTGTCACATTACAATTAATTGAGTATCAAATTATCCTCACAATAAAACAATACATTTCAACATAGGGCGGTAATAATACTAATTCATACAGTAGTTACTGCCATCGTGATCTTAGAAGAGGCTTATGTGGGTTAATGAGGTCCCTATTAATTCATAGTGCTAAGAAGTGCTCCCTTGAACATGACGCAGTTACCATGCAGATGAGACAAGCTTGAAGACTAATATATTCTGTCATGTAGTTTTTAAAAGGTTCTTCAAAAAAAAGAGAGCTTTTTTCGTCATTTTCTTACTTACGAGTACTTTCTATTTCACTAGCTCTATTCGTTTTTGGTGTAAATCATGTTTTTCTTTTCCCATCATTTATAATTTAGGGTGGGCCAAAAAATATTTTTAATTTTTTTTTCGCTTGATACCATGAAAATATCTTTCAAAATGACGAAACAAAAATTCTGTTAAAGTTTGAGCTCTTAATATTAATATTAAGAGGTGGCGATTTGTAATTTTTAATTTCCCATTTAAATAACACAGGAATATTTTTTTATTTTCTTTCGATTTTTGATAGGTTGGAATGGATAACTGTCGAGTAAAAACAAAAACTTATTTTTGTAGAGAATTTGACGATCTACAAAAAAGGTTTGATATGATTTTTCGCTAGGTTGAGTCCTTTGAAAGTTATTCGAAGTTTAATTCCAACCCGTAATTATAAAAAATCATTTTTACAATTTTTTGAACTTTATTACAAAATAATGCCTCAAAAGTATGAAGTATCTCATTTTTGTTAAAATTAAATCAAAAGTGAATAAAATATCGTCAAAGTAATACATTTTTCCCTACTTCATTGAAAAAAAATCAGAACTTTACTTTACCTGAACAATGACTTAAAGAACAGAATTATTTCCTGAAAAATAATAGCTATTTTTTATAGACTTGACCATTACGTAGTATCAAATAATAAATTTTTACCATAAATTTATCGAATACAAAGTACAAAACTAATGAAAAATAAGATATTTTATACTTTTGAGGCATTATTTTGTAATAAAGTTCAAAAATTGTTAAAATATTTTTTTCTAATTACGGATTGGAATTAAACTTCGAATAACTTTCAAAGGACTCAACCTAGCGAAAAATCATATCAGACCTTTTTTGTAGATCGTCAAATTCTCTACAAAAATAAGTTTTTGTTTTTACTCGACAGTTATCCATTCCAACCTATCAAAAATCTGAAGAAAATAGAAAAATATTCCTGTGTTATTTAAATGGGAAATTAAAAATTACAAATCGCCACCTCTTAATATTAATATTAAGAGCTCAAACTTTACCAGAATTTTTGTTTCGTCATTTTGAAAGATATTCTCATGGTATCAAGCGAAAAAAAAATTAAAAATAATTTTTGGCCCACCTTAATTTATATACTTTATGAACGAACGCAGATTTTATAAAGTATATACCCAAACGGTTTCTAAGTGGATATATAATATCTATACTACAGGTATAGCATTTGTATCTATTCTGCAGGTATAGATACATATTCTATAAAAAATAAAAGTCACACAATACGTAAATGAATGCATTTTTCATTTTAATATCTTCATTTTTTACTTTCTCCTTACGATATTGAAAATAAATATATATGTTACGTCATTTATAATAATCATTCTTAACCAATTTTTGCCTAAGACAGTTCAAATTTGACAATTTGGGCTGGCAAATGACAAATTTCGAACTTTGGAACACACAAAATGGTTAAGATTAATTTATTGATAACAGACGTTAGACTACAGGTTTTATTTCACTTTAATGTTAAAAAATGCCGACAATTGGAAGTGAATACAATATTTTGTCTCCAAACCGATCGTGTTCATGAATAGCAATGATGAAAATGACTCCATTACAGGACACATTCAATTGTACAGACAGTGTTATGGGAGCAGTAGTTGTAAACGAAATTGAAACATATTTTTTCTCTTATTACCGTTGACGTATACTTGTTTTTTATTTTTATTTTTATAAAAGTAAACCACATAATTATGGAACTTGGTTATACTCGGGATAAATTTTATCAGGAGTTAAAATAGATAATATCGCATTGTATTTTTAAAGAATATCTACCATATTCTTCTTACAAAGTTATTTCTGGAATACTATAGGTACATAATTATCCCAAATATTTAAACTAATGAAGCCATTTTAATAAAACGCACTTTTTAGATTTACAGTAACTTGTATATTTTTTTAGAATTTTATTGAAGAGTTAGTTACAAGTAGGGGGGAGCATACATTTTATGTCCTAACGTCTACGAATGCAATGTACTATTAAAATATTCATGTACCTAATACAATAGCAAGCTGCAAATACCTAACAATTTATACATCCGTACGAAATAAGTGACAAATTCACTTATATAATAAGTTCGAGTTAATTATTTTCCACGTTTGACCTTTCACACTTTCGTAACTCGCGTCCATAGTTAGAAAACAATAGCTCGTGCCAGGTGACCTACCCTGGTGAAGAGTTGGCAAACTTTTAATTGATGCACTCAAGCACGCCCGAACCTGTGACCTACAATAAAAGTAGGAAGTAATTAAAATCATTTTCTACTAATGCTTTGTACTCACGAAGAACAATGGTATGTCGGAATGACCTTTCGTTTCAGTTAATCGTGACTATTTGTGAACCTACTTTTCGGCTATTTTTGATTTCGAGGTAAGTAAGGTTGATTTTACTGTAAATATATGACATGTTTCAGCTATAGCTATTTTTTTACATATAAAGTATATACGTAATCATTTTCATCCTCTTGCAGCCAGAAGGTAATAGAACCCAAACCCTCTGTGATTCGACTCCGGCGGCAATATCGCAGCTGTGTTAAGCGCTCCAGTGTTCTAATTTGAAGGTTTGTGGTGAAGGAGAAATACGAATACTGTTGCGAGGCATTCCAGTCTTCAGGACTAGCAGCGAATATGTGGCTGGTATCAGGTAAAAATCTTATCTGGGGTTAATTACAAACGTCCATGTGCGGCTCTAGCCACTTACCATCAGGTGGACTGCATACTCGTCTGTTACTGTTATGATATGAGTAGTAGCAATTACAAGCGCTGAAAACGACGGTAGCCGAATAAAGTAGGTGTTTGGAATTTAAATGCCAGCCACCAGCAGGAGAGGACAAATTTCAAACCACTAGCTGTTGAAGAGAGTAGAGCAGACGAAGCCACGCAAAAAGCTAGCACAAAAGAAAATGATCAACTCATAGTAGTTATAAACTGTAATCAGAAGACAACGATGGTAACTAAAAGTTTCACCGATTGGCACCGAGTGGCTGGCGTTGGGTGGAACGGGAAACTTGTAATGGATGCATACGAACACGGGGTTATCTGCAACGATAAAGCTTGGCTAGCATTCCTGCTATAAAGCAAACGAGAGTTTCGTTGTAGTTGCGTCAACGTGTTTTGACGACTAATTTTACATGTTAATTAGTATATTAATTACGTGTGATTACTAAATTTAGTTATTATTTAGGCCGTGTAGACCTGTAGTCAGATAGATTTTAGCCCAAGCTTATAGGTACATATTAAATGTTTTGAACTTACCTATTTCATGCAAACCATTCATTGTACGCACACACTTTTACGACCACTTTATTTTGGTAAAGGTCTTCTCTGCGAAAGGATTTTGCTTACTTAGCAGCCCTCGCAGATATGGTTTATGTAGCGTCACCGATTCGTGTTATAGTGATTTCATCAATGCTGCATCACGTTTTGATAAGGACATTGCGGTATCGAAAATTCGCGATTCAGCAGCAACAATTGTTGCATCGAGCGTGAAAAAGTAGTTGCGATCAACGCTGAAACGTGTGCTCAGTTTAGCGATTGGTCACTGCGTCTAGCTTAAAGTTAAATCGATTTTCAATACTAAAAAGTAACTAGTCTTTTGAGGAACTTAGGTGCGTAGTTACGGAGCGGTATCCTGCATATCTTCTGCATGGAATATTGAAGTTGCCTCCTATGAATATAGAAATTATTCGTGGAGTTCGTTCGTACTAATGTGGAGTTTGGAGGAAGTATGATTAGCGGTCAATATTAGACTACAGCTGTTATTGCATACAATATTACAAAAAATGACATTTAACGCAGTTCCACACGTACATTCTCGAAGGAGGAATAAACATGTGTAGGTTACAAAGTTTGCAATGAGAAGCTTTTTGCGGACAAAACTAACTCAATGTACGGTGACCTACAATGATAAACATAGGAAGTGCCGCATTCATGTGAAAATGAGACACTTGCACTAAAATGTTGCGGTCGTTAACCTCGTGCCTTACTACGAACAAAAACTACTAGAATATACAAGGAACAACTTTACAGTAGTTTAACGTTTGAAATGGGGAATATCCTGAATGTACTATTTGAATAGGAAGCCTGTATAATTTGATTTAGCTTTTTAAGTTATTATAATAACGCTTTCTACGTTCATAGTCTTTCCATCAAGTAATTAATATAAGGGTTCCATTTTTACTCTTTTTGTAGAGATCCCTAAAATTATTATGTAAAGGTGTCGTGTACAGAATCATTGAGTACATAGATATTCAAATATCAAGATTAATCGTTGATTTAACAATATTCGAACCTGAACCATGTGGCTGTTTATTAAATCAATATAGGAAATAAACACACGCTTACGTAAAAGCTTCTACTTGTAATTAAAATTTAAATAAAGACAACATCGCATTATTACCTACAAATGTAAGCTACATTTGGTGTAATAAACCAGCCTTATTTTTTTAAGTCTGTAGTACCTAAAATACTTTTCGCTAACAAATGAAAATCGTAGGTAGCGTCATAGTTACTAATAAGTACAAAAACAAATATCCATTACACTAACAAAATGTATATCGGACCCCAATGTTGGCCATTAACCTGTAAATTAATAAACAGAAGTAGCCATAAAGGAAAGCCAAATAAACCGCGGCCCGAAATATTTAGCAGTTTTCCTTAACGCAACAACGACACGTATATTCGTGGTTCAAATTAACTGATTTTATATATATTTTTTTATAATATATTTGAAGGTGCTAGAACCCTTTGTTGTTCGACTCTGGTGGCACCACCGCCTCACCTATTTCTGCCCCATTACAGCAGTGTTAAACGCTGCTGTGTTCTGGTTTAAAGGGTGTGGTAAGGGAGACATACTTTTCCAAGGCGTTCCAGCTTAGTCCTCAGGGGTAGCGGCGCATCTGTGGCCGAACTCATATAGGAATATCAAATCCTATCTGGGGTTGGTCACTGTCGCCCATGGCAGTGGTGGACAGTGGCGGTGTGGAAATGTTGAATGAGACCCGGGGCGGAATGATGAATGAAATCTAATTAGTTCTTCTAATTTCACAAGCTTTTACAATTGTCTCAAGGGAACTTATAAACATTTGGAAACCCCCCAGGACCAAAAGACTAGAGGGCACGGCTCATGCCCATTAATCCGTCAGTGTCCCATATACCAAAAATCAACCCTAGATAAAATTGGAGCCCCATCTAATATGAGGGTCTAAGATGGGTGAATATCCTTGCCACTGACACTTTTTTGTGTACTTAGTACTAAATTAGTACCAAATAAAGAAATGTAAGGCGTTTTTTGTTAGTAAGTCAATGGTGCCAAGGTCAGAAGTATTATGTTAATTCCCATCTCGCTAGTTACTACGTTAATTGTCTTCGATTGTTCTTAATTGTGGCTAAAAGAAATCTTTCATTTCCAAATCTAGCACAATTCAAGCTTCTTAGTTTAAAAATTAGATCATTATAAATACCACACTGCGATTTTATTTTGGTTTTTTTTATATTCTTTACATAATATATATATATTCTATCGCCATCACCCAGGGTCGACTGGCAGAGAATGCCATTAGGCTTTAAGTTTACCCTTTGTAACCCTTAGTTTAAGGTGTACAAAAATAAATAAATTTATATACAATAATTTAAAGTAGGTAATATTCTTTGCTTAAAATTATTTCGGAATTTTCGATCAACGTCCATAAAGTGTTAGGGAACACTTTTTACAACTTGAGAGCCGCATATTTCAGAAACTACTGACTTATAAAATGTCTCTACGTTTACCAGTTTTTTATAATTTTTCAGATATTTTTAAAGATTCAATCAACATTCTTTGAACAACGTTACTGAATGGCCATTCACAAAATCACTTACATACATAGCTCTCAAATTATATGTATTAATAGAGTGCAAATATTTGTATAAGGTTTGTGATTTTGTGCAGATAGACTTCGAGTAAAACCTATGACAATAACTGTTAGACAGTACTAAACTATAACGGTTCTTTGGCCTTGAAAGCTTAAAAAAACGTAGCACGTATTAGTCACCGAATCCATTGAATTGGCGAAGATTCACATATGTATACGCTTGACAAAGCTAGTTAATAATATGAATAATTAACCCCGCAATTTAAATTACAACTGATAATAAGCAACAATCATTGCCAACATTTATTGCGCGAAGGTTTTACGACGGAACATAAGTAGCGGTAAAACAATAACTACTGTAAATATACAATACCGTAAAGTATTTGAATTACGTTGAGACGTGCTATAAATATCGACGGAGTAACCAAGTTCAATAATTTGTCGGGTTGTCTAAAAATTTGGAAGAAGACCCTAACATATAATAATCTATTTTGACACGACTTAATTGATAAATAGATCACATTACAGGGGTATGATAATGTAAATTCTTATTCTACAAAATTAAGGAACTAGTCTATGCCGCTCTAACAACTTAGACGAAACCAACGATACCACAAAATAAATTGTGACGACACCTTATATTAAAATATTACTATCATGTTTGGTTAGTTTCATATTTATGTCCCACTGTGCACAGGCTCTCTCTCTCTCTGTAGCCATCGACGGCCTGGAGAATACTGTATAGTCCCCGCCAAACTGCTAGTCCGCTCTGAAGTTTTTGCGAGCCGGTGTACTCATAAAATTTGCTATGGAGACGCGATCCGTTTCTATATTCAGAGTGGACTAGCAGTTTAACGTGTATACCATGCTATTACAATTCAAACTATAATCGTTATTACACAATTCCTTAAATTACGCTTTAATTGTTATTCACGTGGCAATAGGATATTTCATTTCCCTTACCTTTACATTAGAGTAAAATATTAAACTGCCATCATTATTTTTCTAAACTACACTTCTTTACACATTTTACGCCGTACGCAGTAACAGATGCTAGGAATGGTCGGCGGAAAACGTAACGCCCTAACCATTTTTATTTATAAAGAACACTATTATATAGCTCTCACATATTTCAATTCACTATTGTTAAGAACAGTGAATATCTTTTGAGTAATATTTCATTACAAATTATTTTAACAACTGATTTTTTCAGTAAATCACACATAAACACATCTCTAACCACCTGGTAATGGGGCAAGCTCTCATCGTAATGAAATCCAAGCGTTGTAAAAACTGAAATGCCATATATTAGCATCATTTTTAAACAACCAAAGCATAACAACTATATAAATCTTATGTGGAAAAGTAGTTTGAAGGTGGTAGAACCTTTGTGGTTCCACTCCGGCGGCACCACCGCCACAGCAATTTCTGCCTAATAAAAGCAATGTTACGCGCTGCCGTGTTCAGATTTACCGTACCACAGTAAGAGTGACATACTTTTCCGAGGTCTTCCAACCTAGTCGTCAAGTAGCGGCGCATCTGTGGTCGACCTCAGTTAGGAACTCCTAATCTTATCTGGGGTTGATTATAGATGGCCATGGGTGGCAGTAGCCATGTACCATCAAGTGGGCTGCAGTGTCGTCTGCTTCTTTTGTTTTATAAAAAATACGTCCAGAAATTCCAGCCGCTTGATAGAAAAAAAATTCAACGGTAGGTGTACAGAAATAAATATCTACAATTACCACTCCTCTCGACCCATCAATTACGTACTCCTCAAAGAGTCGAAGAACGTTCAGTACCTCGCAGATGTTATCTGCAGAGCGATAGGATCGCTCGACCTAATTCGATTCCAGCCGCCTGCAGCGTTCCTCGCCTATCGGGAACTCCTTAAAGGAATACCGGCTTGGTTAAACTGCAACGTTCATTAAATTAGCACGGATATAGATAACGCTTTTTGAAGTTTAGATAAATCATAATTTTCTACATCTGCAGTGGGTAATGTTTTTCGAACGTAATTCTCATTCGTTGACACGTCCTCGCAACTCATATGTCTTGTTGGATTTTAACAAATGAGGTGTCGTTGTATTCGCATTTATTCTAGGGATAGGAATAGCCTATAATTTTAAGCAGTCAAGTATTTTGTTAATGTGCTCTAGTTAAAGGCGAAGAATATTTACATTTAATTGTTTTGTTTGAATCAGATACAAATATCTGTCACAGCAGAAAATCAGTGAGCTCTTGAAACTTTAATAATTGCCTAACAAATATTTATGAAATTGTCACCTTTTGACGTATTGATTTTTTTACCAAAAATTAGACTCTATCAGCTTTACTAAATTTTCCTAAGTAAATAAATGAAAAAACAAATATATAACTTAAGTTTCTAAGGACGCAGGAGATGGGTTTGCGAAATACAACACGAGAAAAAAAATTACAAATATTCCTTATCAAAATGCCGTTATGAAAATCTGTCTTGCAACAATTCCACCAGAAGAGGTTTGAAAACATCAGTATTGTCTCAATAAACCTTATACGTACGTTCTTAACTATTGCTCAGAAATTAGTTAAAGTAGAACGAAAAGCAAACCAAAACTTTAATTCAATTAGCGTGGGCACAGAAAAACTCATTTCCAGCCATTAAAAGGAATGGTCCTCGGCGGACGGGCGGTATCGCAGTGGTTGTTATCAACGGACGGTAGATACCATCGCACCCGACCTAATTCGATTTTCAACCGCGTAACCCGCCGATCTCGACAGGGCGTGCTCATACCGGGAAATGGAATAACCCTTATCTTCTTAAATATGCAAAGTTGCTAGTGAATCGCGATCTATTCACTATTTTAACGTGAAACTTCTTTGCCTCCAGTCTCGAGTGCTTTATTAATTTTATTACGGTTTTCCGACTTCGCTTTTAAAACTATTAATTCACTCCGGAATCTATCGGTTCGGATTTTCAAGTATAATTAAGTTTTTGTTTATGTTGCTGTGACTTTGTTACAACACTATTTGAAGTTGCTGTTTATTTAAAATATATATCTAATCTATAAAACATAATTCGTGTTATTTTACTAATTTATAATGAAAGTTACTAGAATTGCATCGTAAACCTAAATAGCTAAGAATGCACTTGGAGTTTCTAGAATCGGTAAGATTCCATATCAAATAATCAAAATAGTTCACAAACATTTTCTTTGAACTGTATGATGTGAATATTAGTCTGTTCGTGGAACTATTGAGTTTCTAGTGCAATGGGGCCCGAGACCAACTTACTTCAAAACTTTCCGTACACATACATATAACATAGTATACATACGTTAAGCAGACGAAATTAGGTTAAGCGAAAACAAATCTAACTTGTGTTTTGTGCCATTGTTAAGCAAATACGCGACTCCTGTTTCCAGGACTTTGTATTACTTACCTATTATCGATATTGATTAACAAGGAAGTGATATCTATTAGTTATAGACATAAACATTGTTACACATTTATTCATTCATTCATTCTATTATTGGTATTTATTCATTCGTTTTTATGGTCATAAGAATTTCATATTTACAGAATAGAATATTTTTTTAACCAAAATAAACAAAATTTCAATTTTACGTTACATTCCCTGGATGGATGGGTTTTTTTATTAGTCGCGTGATGAATTCCCAAATGCCTCAAATTATAAACGAACCACGTTGAGTAATTACAATATAACAACATTCGTGTAATGTTGAAAAATAACAGATCCGTAACTACGGAACACCGCCTAACTAGCTCACAATTAATTCAATGATCGTCCGCATAATGACTTGCATGTGGCCACCCTCTTGCAACTGGAGAACTAACGCTCGCTAATTCTACTACGTAATGAAGGAAATTCACCGCAGAGGTGCTTTTTGCACACACGACCAGGATTTTTGGCACTGTCACCCCGAACGTTTAAACGTTTCCTCCATTAATCTTGCGTTTCCGCAAAGATTGCATTTTAAAGTTTGTATTCGGTAGCATTTGCTTGTAATGTCCTGTTTTCTGGACGGTTGCTGCTGAATCGAAATGAACGGAATGGGATTGTAATAATCGAATGCAATTTTTACGTATAAAAAGAGATGAAGAGACGCGCTCACTACGTAAACATAAACTAACCTAACCTAACCTAACCTAACTAGCTCAAAATTAATTCAGTGATCGTCCGCATAATGACCCTCTTGCAACTGGAGAACTAACGCTCGCTAATCCTACTACGTAATGAAGGAAATTCACCGCAGGGGTGCTTTTTGCACACACGACCAGGATTTTTGGCACTGTCACCCCGAACGTTTAAACGTTTCCGCCATTAATCTTGCGTTTCCGCAAAGATTGCATTTTAAAGTTTGTATTCGGTAGCATTTGCTTGTAATGTCCTGTTTTCTGGACGGTTGCTACTGAATCGAAATGAACGGAATGGGATTGTAAAAATCGAATTGCAATTTATACGTACCTAATAACAAGGTTCGAAGAGATGTGCTCGGTATTTAGATAATAAATGACTAATTGAGACTTATTCACTGTACTGTTAGGAGTATAGTAAATAAATCTCAATTAGTCACTTAAAACTTTAGTTTTTAAAGTTAGTCTAACAAATTTAATATGGCTTATTTGCGTGTGTTTCAGATTTTTTTATTCTTGAAGCAAAATAGGAAAATTTCCTGAAATTAAAAATCGGTAATCAAAATTGCACATCAATACCTACATCAAAACTAAGTATATTTCTTTCCTACAACATTGATTAAAACACATTTCTATAACGAGACTAATTTCACTTTTACCATATCATTTCCATAAGCACCATCCCCGGCTCCATAATTATGGGACCCGTTCCTTCATTATACAAAAGGGATTTTCATAACAACATTCAAGAGTTATAGTGATCCTAAGACTGCTTTGGGCTACTTAGAGAGCCATTTGCAGAGACATCGGCCCAACCTACGAGGTAGATTGCTGAACTTTGGAGATAACTTCTGGAAACTTCGAACATTTGACGCTGCAATACTTGGATAAGGTAAACTGACTGTTTTAATTAAGTTACGAAGTTTAAACACCACTTAAGCTCATGTTGATTGTGGATTTTTCATGAAATTTAATATCATTGGGTAGAAATGATTATTGATCTTGTACACGCGGTGTTGCGTATCAGTGCAGTTTTTCGGATTTACAAATGTTTATACGTAATTAATACTTAAAAATAATGTTTCTATCTTCTAACAAAATTAGTTCGTTCATTCTGATGCATTATAATTACAGTATGTTGCACGTAAGTTCCTACAATCAAATGTTTGCAGCCGAATGCTTAGAAATTAGTTGTTAATTCTTCTCGAAAAATTAATCTTGGCAATATATTTACTGCCCTGTTAATTTCAGTTTTTAGCTTGCACAAACAAAAAATATTTTTAAACAAATATTTTTGGTATGTCGGTGGCTTGAGTGTAATTAAAAAAAAAAACAACGGTGCACAGTCTACCAATACGCACTTGACCGACGGCGCGGTACACGACGGTCCAAACTACATCTCACTTTGAGATAACAGTACCCAGCAATGGGACACACCATTGACGACAATAACAATAGCCTCTATATTATCCGGGCAAAAAAAGAAAAACAGGAACCTAAAACATAAACAATATACATGCAAAAAGTTAACTACAAGTTGAGACATCTCGTTTAACTTGCACGCTGAATTGCTAGAATGGCTTAAACATTCGCTTACGTTTTATACGATCCGGAGCAGATTGTAAATAGACTTCATTCTTTTTTCGCTCGACGAGCGTAGTGGAGTGTAAAGATTGAAATGAACCAATATAATTACGCCCACCAACGGGCTGAGAGATCGTTATCCAGCGTTCCTCAACCTGATTGAAACTGGCTAATAAATATTTATATAAATAAGTTTAATTTTTAATGCATGTAATTGTACAATTAATAAAAATAAACGGATCAAACTTTTAGAAATGATATTTAGCACAAGCACCAAAACGTCTAATGAGAAGATAGTAGGTAGCAAAAAGATCGTTACTACATCGCTGGCATTAGGTCTAAATATGTATGATATTGCTACAAGTGCAGTTAAACTAAAAAGAAGATGGTGGTGGTTTTGAAGGTATTAGAACCTTTTGTGTTTCAACTCCGGCGGCACCACCGCCACACCTATTTCTACCTAATAACAGCAGTGTTAGGCGCTGCTGTGTTCCGGTTTGAAGGGTGTGGTAAGGGAGACATAACAATATATCCATTTTTTTATCCACGGAATTTTGCATTAACCTTTGCAAAGATATCTGTATTCAGCACAATAATAACTAAACAAAATTGATTTTAAAAGTGGTGGCATGTTCAAATTAAAAACTTTGATCAGAAACTGACAAAGTTTAAGAAGCGCTGGCCTAATCGTATTTCTCGGTTTCAACCTCCTTTGGCGGTATGTTCGTTACAAAGGGAGTGAAGTGCAAATCAGACTTGCTTATAAAATACATTTACTACGTCTTTAGATCTGAATCAATCGGATTAATTATACGATTCGTTTAAAGTTTTTTCGTCGACGAGTTAAATATAACTTTGACAGACAAGCCAAAAGCATTAATAGGTATTTTAAATGTAATTGTAATTTTTTTCGTTTTAATTACCTTACATACCTACCGGAAGGTATCAGATTCCTCATGGCCTATGTATAATTATTTATGCATTGATGTTACCAAACACAAATATTTATATGGACAAGACGCTGCAAGTCGTTTGGGTAATAAGGGCAGCAATTTTATTGGAAATAGTAACATGCATTGCAATCCTTTCTTTTAGCCTTATATCTTTGTCTTTATGTATCTAATTTTGTTGCAATGACACGCGCATAAACAAAAGATACACTTTACACTACGCAAATGCTGCCAGGTATTTAAGTAAGGGTAGTAATGTTATTGGAAATGATGACAAGCGCTGCAATCAAGTGACTCAAAAGTTTAAAAAAATATTCAGTAATCGTCGTGTTGAATATGTCGTTACGAAATGGCGTGAAATTCCAAGAATAACTTTATTAAGCCATTAGGTACTTCGCCGCAATCAAGCAAAATGATGCAACCGAAAGAAATAAACTTCATTCTGGGAATTTGCTTTTGAAAATTGAAGGCAGTAAGCAAATTATTAGCAAGTGGGCAAGTAGTTACGTTGTATAAGGTTAATCAACTACTTACGTCGTTACTAATAAGTGATTACCTTGAGCAGAATATAAATAGGATGAACAAGTTGTTTTTTGCTGAGATGAGTTTATAGAACTGGCTTAATCCTCACTCACGGAGCACACTTCACGCTGCTTCAATGCAGATTAACGGACAAAAGTAAGTAGTAGTCTGCTTAAAAGCATCCAACAAGGTAACATGACTGCTATCAAATGACAATAACCACGACTAAGGATTAATGTTTCCTCTGATAAAAGGAAACGCGCGTGACATTTTACTACTACAGCTTATTTCTTAATTCAATAGATCAATAAATTATGACCGTTCTATAAATGGCACACGATTACAGTACGCGCATTAAAAGCCAGTATCTTAGCTCACCTAAACGTGAAAATTATATTTTATCCTTCAAAAATAAAAAATAAATATTTTAATGATCTCTATTAGGGTTTCAAGGCATTAGTGAATAAGCAGAAACACCTCCATGATCATTACTTATAATCTGACAGCTTCAAACAACTTTACTGGAGTCGCGTCACAGACACGATTGGTATTAATCATATGCTCACAAACTATCGGTATTTTATCTACATTTATGTCATCATCATCATCATCATCAACAACCCATTACTGTTCCACTGCTGGGCAAGGGTCTCCTCTCTGAATAAGAACGATTAGACCATAGTCCACCGCGCTGGCCAAGTCTATCGGTAGGCTTCACGTACCTTTGAAAACCTTTTTTTGAAATATTTCTAAGGCATGCAGGTTTCCTGACGATGTTTTCCTTCACTGTGAAGCATGATGATTAATTCTAATACTCACATAACTTTGAAATATTCATAATATGTATCCGAGACCAAATAATATCGCAAGCGTGCAACCGATTTTATATCAAAGATAGATCCGACTGCGTCCTTTTCCAAAAAAGCATTCTCCGGTTTAGCAAATTTAGGCAGCTCGCCAAAACTTGAGACGGGATATCTCGCGGTCGATCCGACGACATGCTGGATTAAATATAGAAGATAGGTGATGCGACTCCTTTTTACCCGACTGCCAAGGAAGGGTTATGTTTTTCGCGCGTATCTTGTATGTTTGTCTTTCTTTATTTGATCCGATCTAACAAACGGCTGGATGAATTTCAACAGTTAAAGTGTCATTATACTTGTCTCAATGACCCGAGTGTCCTTAGATAGGTGTTAGTAAAAAAAAAACAAAATGGCGGATTTTTGGCGCGAAATAGTAACACATTTAAAAAAAAGTTAACCGAACCTATCGAGTAGGGTATCAAATGAAAGGAAATTAAACGGAGATTATAAAAACATATTTGTATATATATAAAACAGTAAGGTGACTGACTGACTGACTAACTAAATGACTTTTTCATTTTTCAGAAATCAACGTACAGCCTAAACCAAGGACCTTACAGTTCTGAAATTTTGCACACAGGTTCTCTATATAGCTTGAATAAGTACTAAGAAAGGCCTTTTGGAAATTCTACCCTTAAGAGGGTAAAATTGGGGAAAACAGTTTTTTTGAAATCCTTTAATTTTGAAGCAACTACTATAAAATTTTGTATTTGGCTTTCTGGCTAGGAACAAGGACGCACTTATTAATCCCCCTCCGAAAAATCAACCCCGTAGAGGGTAAAATAAGGGTTAAAAGTTCATTTGAACAATCGTCAATTTTGAAGCAAACACTATGACATTTTGTATCAGGCTTGTTGGATAAAAATAATGAAATGCTACCTCTAACAAGGTAAAATAATGACCGAAACTTTGATTTACTGAAGTTATATATTTTATAGACCGTAAATGGTGAACTTTTTCGCAAAATAGTAACACGTTTTTAAAAAGTTAACCAAACCTATCGAGTAGGGTGTCAAAATAAAGGAAATTAAGAGGAGATTACACATACATTATATAATATATCTTATATATAAAATTCTCGTGTTAGTTACCGTACTCCTCCGAAACGGCTTCACCGATTTTCACCAAATTTCATATACCTATTTAGTAGGTCTGAGAATCGGCCACTATCTATTTTTTTTACACCTAAGTGATAAGGATTGTTCATCCTTAACATTTTTTTATTTATATGGCAACACAACGTTTGCCGGGTCAGCTAGTACATATATACTCGTATATACACATCGAGATGACTGTCTGACTAAATGAGAGAGTTGCTGTGCCAGAGATCAACGCAAAGGGAAACCGCTGAACTTAAGCGTGCTGGAATTTTACACATAGGTTCTTTATATAGCGTAAATGATCACTACGAGGATAAAATAGGATAATATTGTTTGAACATCTTTTGTTTTTGAAGCAGACACCTACTATGAAACTTTGTATTTGGCTTTCTGGATAAAAATAATGAAATGCCTATTTCACTGCTTTTAGAAATTCTACTTCAGCCTTTTTGGTGCAGTCGGGTTTTTGATTTTTTAAATTAATTTTACTATGAATTTTGTAAAAATAACAAACAGTCTCCCGACTTGTCACCTTGTTGTCTCTTCAGGTATCGTAAAGACTCAACGAGCAATTTTAGGTAGGTACTACTATCTTACGCTCATTAGTAATAATCGATTTTAACTATTTGTTGTCCATCAACGTATAACTTTTCCAGCGAAATTTGACTTATTACTAACGGGTTTTAATTGGATTTTGTAACAGGTTTCGTAATAGGCATATCAGTTTACTAAATAGATATCAATCTTATTTCTTCTTTGAGAATCTGATCCTATACCTACTAAGTTAACCCAACCAATCGATTTGAACATAATTCAACCACCCATAATAAAAAATTATGCTAATAATCGTGTCTCATAGTCTCGCTCTAATTCTTGAAACTGTTTTATGATATTCTATGGTTATACAAAGACAAATACTGAAACAGTAGATACTCATTGTATTCATAATGGCTAGGAAACTATATCTCGATATTGAAATCAATTAAATATCTGTCAGACCAAACTTTAATCTCGGAAACTCTGCCATCACACGATGGCGATTATGCCATGCGGATTGTTACGAAACTATAGAATTCAATGAAGTAACACTGAAGACGAAATATTAAAAACTGACAGAAACACTTTAATAATGATATAACAATTTGATCCGATCTATCTCACAATGGCTCACTGATACAGTTGTATAAACCGTCAAGGCAGACGGCGGGTCCCCGCGCGAGTATTGTACTCGGGGACGCATTGTTAAGCGATTCGAGAAATCGCTTTCTTAAAGTGAGGTCCGCTTTTTGCGATTTATAGCTGTCTTCATACTATAGTGATAGAAATGTTACGAAATCTTTTTGACACTTCAAGTGGGCTAGTATTTTACAACAGCTGCATGCTTGACGCCGCAAGATGTGTTCAAAGAATTCTTTACGTCTGTCTCACTATTCATAACAGTATCGGACACCTTATTCTTATTGGATGCTTAATCGATGAAAAAAAATCTAGTGAGTGAGTAGTTAATGTGAAAAAACACCAACTATATATGCAAATATGTATGCTTTGCATGAGAAAAACACGGGAAACATGTAACTAATCAGTCTAATAAAATAATGATATATCTAATAATATAAAATTCATCACGCGGCAGTACATTAACAAGCAAAAAAAAATCGATACAGTTTCGAAAAAAACTTAACTTATCAAGGAATATTTTAGAGTAGTGTAAATTTCATAAATGACTGCTCCAAAGGCGTAATAGGAAAATTTGCTCCAAACGAAATTAGCGTACTATGCACGGGAGCACTTTGCTCCAATATCATCTTAAAATTAAGGCCTTCTCGAGATAACTTTGCGTCCAACAAAATTAGTACTCCATGATGTGCAAAGCACTTTGAGTTGCCTTCTACCATCTTTTAGGTCAGCTCTTTTCTAGATGAAATAGGTACGTGGGTGGCTTGTTGATTACTTCAGGATGTAGGACGTGATATTATGAGTCATAAGATTAATAAAACACCTGTAAGTTACTTAGGCAGTGGCCTAGATTTAGGTCATGCTCTGTGAACCCTACTGAACAGAATGTATAAAGTTTTACCCCAGCGCCGGTACATATCACGTCTTCTATTAAAATATAAGTAGGTAAAGTGCAAAAAGAGGTAAACATCTAGTGTTATTTATTTTTACAAGACTTAACTGCACTAGGGCAATCTGTTATAAAGGACAGGAGTCACATAAAATTTGTAACACACAATCCAGATAAATAAATAAGTTTTCTTCGTAAGTATTCTTTGCTTGGCCTAATTAATATATCTATAAAAGAAATATTGTAATTGATTTATGTACTATAAAATTCGAAGTTAAAATACTCACAGAAGACTAATTGACCTAATTCTACTATACTTATTTACGTTACAAACTATGTGATATTAATCCAGATAATTATTATTAAGATTTATATGAAAGCGCGAAGTGGAGTAAATGTTCGTGTCTATGGCGCCACAAACTTCGCGTGGGCTATGTCTGGTAGGTGATTAATGATATACGCTAAAACATAATTCTCCGAGAACTTCTTCAAAATTCAGGTAAGTTAATTTATCGATAGTAAAATAAAGGTAATAGACAGTATGGTTGAACGACCATTTTGTAATTAATAGTACATTAATTAAAGCTTAATAACATTGATTGCCTCGGCGCCACAAGGACTCTGGCGAACTTTGATGCTACTTGTTGGGTAACCAGTAAGTACAAATGATAATTTATACTATTTTACATAGGAAGATATATTCCATATGTATTAATGAAATATAAAGTACCTAATGACAAAAAATTTATCGCCAGCGTACAGTTACTTTTATATTTGCATATTATGGTCTGTTGCCATACGTGGCTCATTTATGTCAACTTGCGAACAGTGATTTCAAATGTTTTAGCTTCAAAATACACTTGTTTCATTATTCAGTAGCGCGGGTATAGATGTACTCATGCAACAATTGCTACCACGCATAGGATTACAGTCCTTTTTCTGCAAAGGAGCATAGCGGTATGTATTTCTAGCCTAGAATAGCCAAATTTATAATTGTAGTGCTTTATAAAAATATATTAAAATAAATATGTTTCACTTCACTAAAACTTTTAAAATGTCCAGTCATTTAACAAAAACAAACAAATAAAATTATGCCAAATAGACTTTTAACATCGTGGTACACACAAAAGAGAATCTATAACATCGTCCTACTCAAACCGAAAAAACATATTCCAATAATCTACAAATATGCCAATAATCACTTATTGTGTCAACGTTATAGGAATATGAATTTAATTAATACGACGATTTATATCGCGGCGCCAAGCGGAGCAGACTGGTCAGCAGGCGCCACTAGCGGCTCGCGTGGGCGAACCCGTGCAGGCCACTCTGATTTACCGTGGAGAACACCTTCGCTTTAAATGGTCTTTAAAACTCTAATATATTTCAGTTCTGCTGCAATCATTAGCGCTATACAAGTTATCACTAACGCAAGGCATTTGCCAATGACTTGCACAAAAATACTTACGAGTAAGTTATTGCGTAGAGTTCTCAAAGTGTGGCTATTTTTCTTGACATCGGTACTTTTGTATATTTTCGAATATCTTAGTATCCGCACACGACACGTGTGTCGTCACTGTATTTTATTTCAACATTTTCTGTATAAAAATATTGTCCCCTAATAGCTACATCCAATCATATTATATCCATCTGAAATAAGACAACTTTCTTATTAGAAACTTATTAGAAACTTTCTTATTAAAAATTTCACTATTGTGAAAGACATTAGAATCCCTACAGTATTTTAACTATAACACAGATAAACACTGGCTATATCTTAACTACGTATAATTTGACGACAATCAGAGTATTTCCTTAACCGAAATAGTAAAGTGAGAAGCAAAAATTTGTAAACACAACTCTTAATACACAATTGTAGACATTACAAAATACTTCGTTAACTTTTTACAACCTGTGTATTGTCGTAAGACAAAGTTTGTCAATAGACAGCTGAGTAATAAACACTTCTTTGTATGCGGTATTATACGGGAAGCTAACAAGGTACAGAATGTATGAGAACGTAATTGCATTTGTCGATAGTGTATTTTGAAAATTTGCATGTACATTTTTACTTTAAGTACATATTTGCTGTCAGTGTAAAAGAAAGTTGGATTTACACGCGTATGTGTAAGGTGTAATTTAGTAATCAAGTGGACTATGCAATTATATTATAAAAAAAAATCAAGCGACTCATTTACAGTTCCAATATTGTAACCTACATATTATATTTCAAGAGGAATTTAGTTTGGTAGTACTGGTTACTATATATAAAGGTTTTTGTGACATAAAAAGTTCTACTATAAAAACTTTAAAATATTATGTGCAGGTCTATCTTCATTTATTATCAAAAGAAGAACTCTTAATGGAAAATACAGACTTTATAAACGTAATGCTTATAGACCTACTACATTTACGATATTCACACCACATAAAATTGTAGAAGTGTAAATTGCAATCAAGTTTAAAGGCGGTCAAAGGCTATAACTACAAAGGGTACCTAGTAGTTATCACACCATATCTTAGGAATGACTTTCATAATGATTGGACTTTAGTATCACCATAGATTAATTAAAAAGTAAACAATAATCTAAGATGGTTTTTGATCCCTAATTACGATAAGTTTTAATTATAATTTGTCCCTAATATTAACTTATGAATGTGAAAGTAGTTATTGTTTTAATAAATTATTAATTTTATTTTTTTCATTAAAAAAAAATAATGCTTAAAAAATAATTGTGGACATGACAGTTACAACTTTATAATTCGTTTATTAATAATTATCTATAAAAATGTATTTTATCTAAAACAGTTGGATGTAGCAATCACGCGGTCGGATCTCATACTAATAGTAATTATCTGAAAGTGGTCACCTGTTTCTTGTTTTATGGTCAATAGACCGTAAAACTCTTAACGACAGCTTTTTTAAACTAAACGATAATAATTGAAACATTAGTCGTTAAAGAGTAACAATTATTTTTATTATTTATTACTATTGACTTAGCCGATACACGGCTAGTAGAAATGTATACTGAAACTTAATAATAACTAAAAGTTTGTTTAAAATACAAAAAAATATATTCTAAATGCAATAACATGCATCTACGTGAAGTTGAATGGGTTCGAAGTGTTCGAACATTGCGTAGCAAAACATAGTCCATACATATATAGTTTCCAATACTTCCGCACACTTAGATGTCTCCAAATCTTTTTAGTGTCTATTAACAGGACAATCTACTAGACCACCGACCACCGACTACGACTACGACTTCTAGGCGCTGGTGTCTCACTTAAAAGTTTAATTTCAATCAGTTACGATCTTCACAAGTAAAGGGGTAATATGCGGTTTTATAGATATGAAGATATACGCAATCGTAAAAATTACCGTTATTTTATAAACATATACTCACACTTATTTTTATTATTTCTTAGTTTAAATTATACTTATGCTGAGACGCTCATAAAAACTCAGTCATAATTTCTTAAGTATATTAATATTAATGGACACTTAATATTTAAACAGAAAATAATTGATAATAAGTTTCTACGCATAAAAGTAATTTCCATGGTAATAACGGACACTAATATTTCACCAGCAAAGCAGAAATAAACTAACTGTGATCGTAGCCTAGTTAGATTTAACGGTAATGGAAACAGAAATTCTATCGAGCCTCCCACGCGTCGTCAATAAAATGTGTACCGGCTTCCAATATGACGTGCATTTAATTAGTATGAACGGTTTATGGTGAGAATAGTACAGGATAACTTCACCTCTAACCTATACTTGAGAATTTAGCTTAGCTTATTTAGCAGGTGGTCGATACTGCCTTTAAAACAATTACCTAATGCCTTAATTGCACTAACACAGGGCACAGAAGACAGGGCGCTATTTTTCATAAATTGACCAACGTCCTATGACAACATTTTTTTAAGCCCCACTACTTTTCACGCGTCTCTCTCACAACTAGGGAAAGTTTTAGTATACTTTATTATGCTGCTCTAATACGTATTGGAGAAATACGGATTAGTGGCCAATCCATATCAGATGACTGGGATGTTTTGAAACCGCAGATAAGACCACCTCGCGTCACCACCACCACCTAAATCTTAATCGAGATTCGTACCCATTAGTGAAGCAATAAAATGACTTAGGTGATAAAATTACTAATAAGATAAAGATGGTGATAGTTTTCATTTGTGTCAATATTAATTATGCTATAATCAATTCTGGTGGAAAATCTACCGATAAAAGAGTATTAGTAAGGATATCTGTACGTAGCTTAGATAATTAAACCATTAATTATTTATCTAAGGTGCTCTGTATATTTGAAAACTAATTAAATTTATTACAAGTTTACTCCAATTTTCGACGATGTTATTAACACCGGCCCGAAATATTATTAGATTTGATTAAGTAATGCTCTAATTTTGTTCATAAGAAGATACTTATCTAACCCGGTAAATATTTTCTTAAGTTCTGAATGGCAATACTAAACATAAATAAATATTTCCAGGAATACGAGGTAATAAGCGTTTTCTTAAAACTTTTTCCTTGAAACCAAGAATTACTATTCGTGAAGTCACCGAGACCTATTAGGGCTACCATATTGGTGTACGACCTACTCACGACCATGAAGTCTGAGACCACCTTAACTTACTGATATCAAACACTATATCTGCACACGTCGTTCATTAAAGTGCATTTGTGGAATGCAGCGTATATCGTCAACCTACATTAAGGTCTGCCTGTCTGTTTGAGGAAAGTCTATGTAAATAAATGAGACTAAAGTGTCCACTTGTAAAGCCTTTGGTTTTAAATTGGCTATCATTTACCAGGAAAATTATACGTACCTTCTTAGGTAAATATAGACAACATTTTTTTAATGTGAAATCTATCGGTACAAGAGACGATATTTTCGAAAAAAGCTAAACTGACTTGTCGGAACTGTATAACTATATGGAAGGGATGCAGTAAACTAAAACTTCGTCGTCCATTTCCCTGCTTAAATTAACACGCTGTTCTAATGAGTATCAGTCAAGGATAGTAAGTACCTTTCTATTAAATTATTAAATGTAAGAACATATATATTACTGATATACTGAGTCATTTATCGTAAATTAAATTTTGTCATTTCTCCTAAAAAACCAATTGCAGCCGTATTTTGACTTTTTATGAGACTCATGAAGTATCAGGCGGTTGATCACACATGCAGGATTTGGCAACTAACCTTATTCGTGTAAGGCGACAGTAAAGACCTGGTATTCAGTATTCATGCCTAATACTGTTTGAACGTAACACAATGTAAAGTAAATACACATATATGAAGTCAAAGGTATGTAAAATCTCAGGAGATTAATTATTCACGAATACCTAAACATTTGTACAGTCAGCTTCATTAGTAGATGAGCAGATCAAAATCCCAAAAACTAAACGTTCATAAGTAGCTAAACATCAGCCTTAGCATCATAGTTAGATGAACATCGTAAAGCGTCGAAATTAAATGAACACTAATGCGTCAAAAGCACCTGCACACCGTATGTGCAAAATGGCTAACGTCATTAATGTGATATGTCAGTGTTCAGCTACTTTTGACACTGTAGTGTTCATCTACTTTTCAAACTTTACAACGTTCATATAATTATGGTGCTAGTTGTGTTCAGCTACTTATAAACCTTTTGATGTATAGGTATTTTTGAAAATTTAACATGTTCCTCAACTTTTGGAGCTGGCTGTACATGAATACGAGTACGAATAGTTTAGAATTTTACGTAAATATGAAGTTGGTTTGTTGGTTAATATAATGTTTGAGAATAACCTAATTGTTTAAGATCGTCGGGTTTAATTTTACAAAGTTATACATCATTTATCACAAGTTTCACATGATTGCTATTGAAATTTAGGTTGAAAGTACGAGTATACACTGTAACTAAATTTAACTTTCCTTTTGAAGATGTTTCCTTCTGTATGGATTATAATATTTTATAAAATCATAATACAATTACGGGAAACGGGATGCACTGAGAGAAAGGATTACACAAAGCAAAGTTGGCACGAAATATCATGAACGAAACAGTTGTTAATTGTGTGTAGCGCTTTTGTATGGCGAACTAGTGTAGCCGTCGTTACCAGAAGAGGCTTGTTTAGTTAAAGTAAAGACTTCGTTTAGTAAATAATGTAAGTTAGGCAGAGGCTTTCGCCGAGTCGTGTTTACGTGTGTCGCCGCAATGTTGACAGTGGCGCTAGTGTCGCCCGCTACGCTGCTGCTTTGCGTCACTTGTAGGGTTGTCAAACTTGTGTTTGTATAATTTATTTTGTTGAAGTGGTTACTTATTTATAGAACTTACTAACTTTATTGAGATTTTTATACAAACTAATAGAAATATAATCTGTAAATAGTTAAAAAGTTAATAAAATTATTTTACAATATAAAGTATACCTATTTGATTTGTCATGAAGACTTGTAAAATAAAAATATAAACGTAAGCTTCTGTTTATTATTCTTAATATGTACTTTCTATTAAAATTTGTACCCTTGGGTATTATTGAGTAAATAATTCGATCTAACCAAGAAGAACATGTAGGTAAAAGTAATCATCAAAAAGAAAGCGAAGGGATGGCCTTGATATCAGTAATTATGTAATTTACAGAGATTCATTACGCTTCTTTTTCCATAAACAAAAAAGATAATGACGGCATCTTTATATGGGAAAGTTAATTTTTATTTGGCGTGCCTGAGTACAGACCTACTTACCGTTACTGTCATAATGTTTCCCTTATAATAATATAGACACTTTCAGACTTAACAACTGTAAAAATATCTTATTAGAAAGTGCAATTTATTATAAATTTAAAAATATGCATTGCTATTTGTTTGCCTTATTTTTTATGGTTGTCAATTACCTATCTATTGATATTTAGTAATTAAATCAGTCCATTAGGTCAAAAGGTGACAGTATAGAAGCAATTGACACGTCATGAAATTGATAATTACGTTTATAATTTAATTTCGTAGACCAAAAAATGTGTAATAAAATATAAATTGATGAATTTGAGTTCGACAACCCTATACTTCGCAAATATACCTGGTACTGCGTCAGGTTTTATTATAATAGAAATTTTAAGAGAGATTGCTTTAAGTTCTTTGCCCGTTCTATATTTATTTTAAGCTTGACTTGCTCTGTACTGATGCGTTTGTTTACCCATTACGAAGCTTTCGTGTTAAATCACGCGAAATATAATTAAGCTTTAAATGTATGTAATAAAATATTTTAGGTAGATACTTTTATATTTTTAGTAGATGAAGCTCTATTGAAAAAAAATAGTTATTCAGGACTTACCAATAAAAAGTTATGGGGATTAGGCTTTAGTTAGTTATTTACTCTCTACGTTAAAAGCGGGGCGTTAATAGTTTAACGTGTAGATCCATGTGTTCGTATGTGGCATCGTAGGTCTTAAACTAATGAACTGATTTTGATGTAGTTATTTTTGTGTTTAAAAGATTATTATATCGCCAGTGTACTTAGTTATTCAATTCACTTATTTAAAGATTCTCACTATGAGTAAAGACAATATGTTGAAGTATTCGATTAATAGCTTATTCATATTCAATATCTACATATAATAGGTTTTATTTTGCTTGTGCTCGACTTGGTCCCTGCAGACGTCCGGCAGTGCCCTTGCTTTGCATGATGTTCTTAAAAAATGACAATAACATATTTACTTTTTTGGAATTGTTAACTAAATAATATTTTTTATATAATATTTAATTTATAATATATAATATTATTATATTCTATTTATTAATACACAGGATAATCTCATACAAGTTTCTAATACAAGACATACATAGGTACACGCGTTTCTCGCATATAAACCCAGATTAATTTTACGTACCGATAAAAAACCTTCGTTCCCAAACAATACAATGCCTTACCTGTAACAATGAAGAATAGAATCAATTAGTAAAATAGCTGTTACATCATCTGCCTATGACAATGTGTGCCCCCGCAACATTGTTAAAAATAAATCATCCGCGTGTGGGTGGAGGGCCTTATAATAGGCGGAATTGGAACGTCGGTTCAATTATTAACTAATATAATAAATCTATACGTTCAGCTGTTTAGCTGTTAAAGCCGATAAGATAATTTTGATGAGATTATTTAATAATGTGTTCGAATCAAATTAATAAATAAGTACATATATTAGGGACAAAACATTGGGTGTTTTATTAAATAGTAGAAAACGTGTTAAATTGTGACTATCGTGCTTGGGTTCTGTTCCCAAACGGTAAAAACAGGACTATATTACTGATCCATCGCGGTTCACCTTTCAAGGTTCTAACTCTTGACCCGTAATAGACAGACACTTAAAATGGCCCTTTATAACAACGATATTTAAAAAATACTAAAGTTAAATATAAATTCCCCATGGAAGAGACAATTATTAGACGACCTTTATTTGCGATGTTTATTTAATAAACTGTTTTAAAGTTATATGTGTCAAATATTTCATAGTGGTACGGAACTATCCATGTACGGGTTCAACTCGCACATAGCTGATTATATTTATAAACAATCCAAATAAGATATATGCAAATAAGAGAATTATCGACCAAACATTTAATCGACTCTATATTGACGTAAAAATAATCGTAATTCCATAGACATGGAATTTTTAGCTTCGCCTAATAAAGTTCCTATTCAAAAAATCTTAAGCAGAAAAAAAACGAAAGAAATCGCTAATAATAAAATCAATTCTTATTTACACCAACAGCTCAAAGATCCATAAATAACGCGACTAAGCATTATCATTTAAATCCTGCCTACACGATGTTTTACATCATATCTATCTCTTCAATAATTAAGCTATTAAATTAAACACACCATAAAGCGCCTTTCATATGCTAATCGTAGAGGAATAAAATAGTACTGGCATAGGAATCAATTCTACGCTCCAATAAAACAGGGCTGGTAATAGTTAGTCTCTATTATAACGATTATTCGTTTTCTTCAGCAACTGGTTAATTAAAGGCCACGTTATAATACCATTTTTATACGATTGAAGAAGAAATCGAACATTTAGTACACCTGAAGGTAAGGTCACCGCTAAATTGGAAATCGAAACAAAGAATTTCTGCCTGAAGTTGATCGCTTATTTATTACCACTTCTAAGGATTAAGATCGTCGATACATAGTGAGACGTCATCCATACGTCAGGAAACGTAAGGTGAGGCGATTCTAATAATTTACTCCTAATATTTTTTGTGTCCGTCATAATTGGTCAAAATTACAAAGTTTGACAACACCGCGCGCGCTTAAAAGTTGGATGAGTGAACAACTATTGGCTAAATTTTATACGCGTTTTCATGCTTCGGTTTCGGCTCTAGGTGTTTCTCAGTGGGTCCTCATCAACCCATTATTATCCCACTGCCGGGTACGGGTCTCCTCTCAGAATGAGAAGGATTAGGCCATAGTCCACCGCGCCGGCCAAGTCTGTATTGGTAGATTTCACATACCTTTGGGATTTTATTTATGTAAAGGTTTACAGGTTTCCTCACGATTTTTACCTTCGCCGTTCTCAGTGGGTAATAGTCGTTTAATCTTAAGGGATCTTATCGGATTTAAAAACATCCAAAATGCATCATTCCGTTGACCGTTAACTCGTTCCTTTCTACACCAGTCCAAATTGGAATAGTGTACAGTAGGTATACACTATCATTCCTCCAGTGAGAAACGATTGGTACCCATCAATGTGACAAACAATATTGCAGCTGTTTCCTGCAGTGTAACATGGTAATAGTTACAGCCATTGTTTTTTCAAGATCTGACATTACCTGGAAGTATCATTGTGTGGTAGCCCTAAACCAAAAAGAGTAATTCATAACATCCGGAAATGTGTGGGCTGGACGCGCCAACGGAACAAAGGCAAGGAATGTAGGCTGAATATCTACATCTATAGTTATTATCATGGTTTAAAGAACAAAAAATACTTTATTAGCATCAGGATGCCACCTCCTAAGAAGTTTGGGGATTCAAAAAAGATCTCCCATAGTTCAGGATTATTGTCGCCGTTCAAATTTAATTCTATGGACATAGTATACGTTAAAAAGGATTTGTTATCGACGTTAGTTATAAATTCTTTTACTTTTGTTTATACGTTAGTGTGAATGACAGACTAAAAAATATAGACTCCGCCTCTCAAAAAATAACAAGGAATAAGTGTTTTTTCATAGCATACATGAATCATGTACGAATATTTACAAAGCAAATCACGCCAACTGCCTCTATTGCTGTATATTCATTTATATTATGTAAAAATAAAATATGTAATATTAAAGGCTTAGAAAAAAATAAAAGCTATCGTTTTTCACTGACTACTACCTTCCTACTAACATTCACATTCGATACATTCATAAAATCTTACATAACATTAAGTCACTGAAGTAAGTGCAAGTTTTGCTTGAATACCATAATGTTCCTCAAGGCGTTGTCTTCCTTTTCCCGTCTGAGGTGTAGATATCCATTCATAACTTATTAGAGATTCCATGCGCTTTCTTCTAAGGTCTCGGGAACGCCTTGGAATAAATTATGACGTTTTAGAATGTGAGGGGGTTGTGGTACTGTCGGCTAGCTTATTTAAAATTTTATAACAACAGCAAACAATGAATTATTTATACATCGATTTTATTATTAATAAGTCTTAATATTCGCGGTTTATAAATACATCAAAACATTTTAAATGAAACATTACTTACTCATGGTAACAAGTAAGAGAAAGTACATAATCAAAATAGCAATAATCATACAGACATCTAAAAAACACACGACAATGAACTGCTTCCGATTTTAAAGCAAAAAAGTCTACTTGGCATATAACAAGCAAAGAAAATAAATTAACCTATGCCTATTATCCTATAACCTATTTATCGATAATAAACATAACCCGGACTTAAGATTTCACGTAATAGATGAATAGTTCACAAACTCGAATCTACCGGAACAGCCCTGTACCTCTCGTTCTTATTTTAAAGTTCTACAATACATTACAATGTTACAACACGTTACACAAAACACCAAAGTCCAATACAACCAAGTGACGTCATTAACCTTGAAGAAACCCATTGTATGAAATGAGGTCCTGTAGCAAGAAAGCGCACTGTATCAATTCCATGTCCCGTCCAATTCGACTCAGTTGCGGCGTCACTTTACGACGCCAGCACCCGCGCAGTAACCGCTTTACGACCACCGCATCCCTTTGTAGGACTTGTCTCACTACTGGCGGTAAGCGAATAGCGAAGTAAAAGAGCAGAAGCGAATTGGCCGTTAATAACGTAATACTCATCCCGTTTTTTAATCGTTCAACCAATAGCTATCGGTTTTTTGTAAAAGTACGGTTGTTTTAAAGATAAAACTGGTGATGATCTTAAAAACGTTTACAAGTGTGCTAAAAATAATGTCTACCTTATTAAATTGAAACAAAAAGGGAAATAAACTATTACAGATAACGTTTGAAGTAGTTGTGTGTGAACCTAGCACTGTTCCACTGCTCATCACAGGTATGCTCTCAGAGTGAGAGGCGTTTAGCACATAGTCCACCGCGCAGGAATAAGTGCGAATTGATATACATCAAACCCCTTTGAGAACATTACATTTTTCAGGTTTTCTCATAAAGTATCGTTAAAGTATTTCATTTTATTTCATTGTTAAAGCAAGTTATAATTATTTTGAAATTAATATATCTTCCGGAATGGTAATCCTCAAGAGAAAACCTTTTCAGACGCACAAACTTGTCATAATGGTCTTGGTTGTGGGGATAAGAGCATTTAATGAGAATCCTTAGCCCTTCATTCGAGAGTTGCAACTCTCTATGCAATAGTAAGGAGAAAGTTTACACATAGTATGAATAACATGCGAAAGCGTTTTGTGTTTACTTTCGTGTAAGTACTGAGGTGGGTAAAATATTATTTTTTCTAAATATTTGAGACCAGTTTTAGAAAACAACAAGTAACCTCTAAATACAGAGGGCGCAAGAGCAGTCTAATTGGCACCAATTAGAGAAAGCCTCTCGTCGAGGACTATGGCCTGCAGTCGACCTCTAAAGGTTGATGGATGGATAGATATAATTTTATTTATTTGTTTGTAACTTTTCATATTTCTTCGTTCGATTATTACTAGACATGCGCCAAGTAGTCGGCTTTACTCGATATACTCGGTGATTTATTCGGTACTATTAATCGATTGAGTAGCTCGGTTTGATAAAATAAAATAGTACCTAATACACGCTGCTCGGTTACTCAATAAATCTTATAATCGGCCCATCTCTCATTATATTATTACTACTGGTTTTATTTTTTTATTTAACATGAAAATGCCTAATCTTTACGTATCGTTAACTCATTCGCGTGTCGTAAGTTCGTCGCCATGTTTGAAAGTAAGTGGTTAAGGTTTCACATAAAAGATGGCAACTACCTAATTTTGGTTGCCGCTCCAACATCGCCAATGGCCGTTTAAACTTTTATGTTGTCCCGGAATTGATCAGGCAACCCATGAATTTTTAGCACCTTTTTTTCGTGCACCGTTTAAAATAGGAGTACACGAAACGTTACGGTTTAAGAAGTACGGGCTTACAGTTGTTTTTTTCGAATTTTAATGTGTCGTTAATATTCAAGTAAGTTTACTTTTAAATCTATTTACTTATGTCATTCTTTGCAATATTAGTAATTTTTTTTTTAAGTTTTAGTGCCATCATGCTGATGTTACGCATGGGTTCGAATTCTCAGCGACAATATGAGATTGTGCAAATACTAGATTAAATTTGGTTTACTTATATACCTATAACATATTTTAAAATAATTTAGCGCAACAATTTTCTTACCAACTACTGACATGTGCACATAAAATACGTCAATAAAAAACATTTGCAACTGAATCTAATTTTCACTTTATACGGAATCGATTTCAATAAACTCTCTAATGACATCAAAAATGGCGTCATGCTCTTAACACGTGCTGCTAGCCGCAATGAACGTCGTAAAACTACGTTATTGATGCCGTAAACCTTCAAGAATTTTTCATTCACTTTAATATCAGTAACCATCTTGAAAATGTAACATCCTGAAAATTCTTGATGATAGAAATATTGACTTGACCTTGTTTCTTTCTCTATTTTATTGGTTTGATGGATGGAAGAAAGAGTGAATTTAGACAAACAAAACATTGAGACATTCTTGGATCGACTCTGAAGGCACTACCATTACATTTTCTTTTTTTTTATAGTTTAACATAACGATTAGGTAGACGTGCCACCTGATGGGAAATAGTCAACGCCGCCTATGGACATTTGCAACACCAGAGGGTACCAATGTATCGCCGGCTTTATATGAGAGATATTTTTGCACCTTTTTTTAAGAGCCCCATGTCATAGCGCTCCGGGAATACCTCAGGAGGAAGCTCATTCCACATCTTACATGTCCGCGGCAAGAACGTCCGCGCAAAGCGAACCGTGGAGGACTACGAGTCCAGTTGGTGTGGATGGAACTTCATCCATCGGCGAGTGGTGCCATGGAGGAATGGTGACGTAGGCACCAGGTCAAATAGTTCCTCGGAACACCCACCATTGTAAAGCCGATAGAACACACAGAGGGAACCTATGTCCCTCCGCAAACTCAAAGGTTCGTTACATCCATTTCTGCCTTTTAACACTGGAATGCCTCGTATAAGTTCTTAATACTTAAGAACTTATACGAGGCATTCCAACTTAATCCCCAAAACTAGCAAAGCATTTGAGGCCGAACTCAGGAAGCATTCTAATCCTAACTTGATTATAAATTTATATTAAACACAGTAGCTATTAACTATTAACCATCAGGTCGCCTGCATGCTTATCTGCATCTTCTATATTTACAAAAAACAGTAACAACGCTTTAATTGTTTTTACTAATTTAAAATATCTGTTCACTCGATAACTTATCCATATTTTTGCTTTCACTACCTAAATGTATAACTTAATCAACTTAAATATTGCAATTGGTTTGTCAGCAAATTGTAACGAAATTACACAAAGACCGAACACAATCAATCTTTTGTTCAATTTATTCGACTATAACAATAGACCATTTTAGAATATTACCTTTGGAGTACGAAGTAATTACTTTTTAACTACTACTTGACTTTTATTTTAAACGAGACAATGAACAAAAGAATGATATTATTGTGGGACACGATTTAAAAAGCTGTGATAGCCTTGCTATTTAAAATTCATATTCTCAAAACCTAGAGAGCAGAGGTCTTAAATTTGATTCGCACTCTCCCAACTATGTTTTTTAAATGTTATGTGCTTTTTACAACTTTGTTATTTTGCTTTAACGGTGAAAGTAAACATCGAGGGGAAACCGCCATGCTTCATGTTCTTTAAAAATGAGTTTTCAAAGATGAAGTATACTAATGCGTACATGGTCAGCGTGGTGCACCGCGGCCTGAAAACTCGTACTCTAAGAGGAGACCCACGCCCAGTAGTGGGGTCACAGTGGGGTGGGGCAATAAAGATTCACGAGGTTATTTAACTTCTACTTGACTTTTATTTCAGATGAAACAATAAACAAAAGAATAATATTATTGTAGGACACTATTTAAAAAAGCAGTCTTGCTTGCTTTGAAATTCACCTTCTCAAAGTCTAGACGGCAGAAGTCTGAGTTTTGTTTCCCACTCTCCCACCAATATTTATTCAAGGTTATGTGCTTTTTACAACTTTTTATTTTGCTTTAACGGCGAAAGTAAACAACGAGGGGAAGCCGCCATGCTTCATGTTCTTTAAAAATAAGTTCTCAAAGGTGAAGTCTACTAACGCGTACTTGGTCAGCGCGGTGAACAGACTGTATTCGAGAGGAGACCCACGCCCAACAGTGGGACAATAAGGAGTTCACGACAAGTAATCTTAATGCTCTATTGGTCTCAGAGCTAGGTATGTCATTGACTTGGTAATGTAAGTTATGTGAGAACTTTGGGAATATACATTTTGTTACCTGAAAGGGGTTTCATAAAACTGAATTATAGCCATAACCCTAACTTGGTCTTGAGGATCGTCATAAAATACCATCTTGGGTGCTCACAGGACACGTGGCGGACTGTTGTTAAATTTTATGGAAACTACATACAATGGATGTATGTAAATTAGAGAAACATAAACATTTCTTACATTTAAATGCTATTCCGTCATAGTTAGAAGTTTATTTACTATTGTATGGAAGGTGAAATGGTGTAGAATCGAAGTTGGTAGAAAACTATTTGGTTTAACTTCGGAAGCACCACCGCTACACCTTCTTCTTAATACCAGCAGGGTTCAGCGCTGTTGTATATTGAAGGGTGTGGTAAGGAAAACATAGGTACTTATCGCGTTCCAGCTTAGCACTCAGGAGTAGCAACGCCTCTATGGTCAAACATAGGTGGGGCTCTAATATAATAAGGGGTTGATTTTTTTATAATATAGGATTAGCAGACAAGCATGCAGTCCACCTGATGGTAAGTGGCTACTGCTGCCCATGGACATCTGTAATCAACCCCAGATAGGATTAGATATTCCTACCTGATGTCGGCCATAGATGCGCCGTTACCCCTCAGGACTAAGCTGGAACGCCTCGGAAAAGTCTGTCTCCCTTACCACATCCTTCAAAACGGAACACAGCCGCGCCTAACACTGCTGTCATTACGCAGAAATAGGTGTGGCGGTGGTGCCACCGGAGTCGAACGACAAAGGGTTCTACCACCTTCAATTCGATTGCAGATTACAAATGCCCATGGACGACAGGGGCCGCTTTCCATCAGTTCACCTGATGCCGTTCATATATATATATATTCAAATTTTCGTATAAATATAAATAAAATTATAAATATAAATAAATCTGCTTTTGCATCCTTCAACTAGGTAAATGTATGTAAATGAAATATTCTCATACAAGTCCATACAAGCAGTACGTTAACACGTCTATAACGTAACGAGTAATAAAGCACGCGATGATAAAGTTTTCCCTCCCCTGAACTTTCAAGTCACTGTTGATTTAAATTCAAATTCATAACGTTAGCATTCACAATATTGCTATTCATCTAAATGTAAATACGTGCCTAAAATATACTGCTGGTACATGAAATTTGCAGGAGACAAGATACAAGTTGCTCTATATTAGGGATGGGAACTCTTCACGAATTGATTTTGAGATCGATTCGAATTAAATCCGGAATAATCGATCTAATAATAGGTTCGATATAGTCAATGCTCTTCTGGGAATATATTAAAAAAGATCACTCGCATTTTGTGTCGTCCAAAATTCCATATAAACAAAAGATATACCTTTTTAAGTACGAGTAACTTTAACAAAAAAAAATAATCTTGGTTTCCGGGTATCAGAGAAAATCGATTTTTGGTTAAAAAAATCGATTCTTCGATCTCAGGTAGACATCCCTACTAGACATAAAGAGTCTCCTTCGTAACAGCTTTCAACATTGCTTAGTTAGTACTCGTAACGTAATTTTTAGTCTTATCTGAAGTTATTAGCAGTGATAGCCTAGTGGTTAAGAAACGCGGCCTCTCGATCGAGGGGTCCGAGGTTCAAATCCCAGGCACGCACCTCTGATTTTCAAATTTATGTGCGTATTAGAAATTAATTATCACTTGCTTAAACGGTGAAGGAAAACATCGTGAGGAAACCTGCATACCTGAGAGATTTATAAAAAATCTTAAAGGTATGTGAAGTCTACCAATACGCACTTGGCCAGCGCGGTGGACTATGGCCTAATCCTTCTCATTCTGAGAGGAGACCCGTGCCCAGCAGTGGGACAGTAATGGGTTGATGATGATGATGATCTGAAAATGAGGGAAGTTACCTCGCGCAGAATGTAGATTGTGTTTTTATTTCTTCACCAAGTTACCTTTTTTTTCTTGAATGTGAATATAAATGTTGTGATACACAAATATACTCGTACAGTTAAATAGGACGTGATTTTGTTTTTTTTTTCCAGTGTTTTAATTAAAAATATTTTGATGCTATATAGCGCTCATGACAGTGATTGGATTGGGATTTTGGGAATCACTTTGCTACTCATATAATAATTATCGTAAACAAAAAAGGTTATTTTTTTTCAAAATACGCCAATGACAGTATAACGCTGCTTCATGCCTTCTAAAGTAAGGTTATAGGAATTATTTACTCAGTCCTTTGGAGTAATAACGGATTTTTATAACATTAAAATAGCAAACGAGCACGCAGCACATCTGCTGGTAAGCCATGGCATTCATAATTAGCTTCATATAAAACAAGGGCTCTATTCAAAGGCGAATATTTTTTCTTTATTGTTAACCTAACGATTAAGCAGACGTGCTACCAGATGGCAAGTAGTCAAGTTACGAGTCCAGTTGGTGTGGATGGAACTTCATCCTTCGGCGAGTGGTGCGATGGAGGAATGGTTACGCAGGCACCAGGTCAAACAGTTCCTCGGAACACTCACCATTGTAAAGCCGGTAGAACACACAGATGCGTTACCAAATCCTGCGTCTAAGATGACTGCCTCATATATACGAGTAAGTGAGAATTGCAACAGCACCCATTCACCGAAGCGCTAGAAATTGTGGCTGTGGGTAAATCCGTCGTCGAACATAAAATATGACAGAACTATAAGATATTAGATGGCAATGACCAGCAGTGAAAGACTATGAGTAACCTCACTATGTTATGTAATGTTATAACTTAAGAATGCTTTCTAACAATAAATTTCTAACAATATCGTTAAAACTGTTCCATTTCTTTTTGCTATCATCTGTAACATGACAATACAAGTCTAATAAAAGACAAAACATAATAAATAACAATTTCATATCTCGTGACATATGCCCGACCGTTTACGAAAAGCATCTATCAATAAAACAAAACGTCTTGTTAAAAAAAATATCATCTATATTTTCGTATGTTATTCTATTTTGTAGATCACGAAAAGCCTCTCAGATTTCTCTCCGAAACAACAATAGTAATTCAATATCCATTATTTTACTTAAGGTCTAATAAACACAAATTTTCTTAAACAAAACACGCTCTATTTATTTCGAAAATGATATATTACACAAGTAAACATTTGGATCGTGTAATGTAATGTGATTAGGTAATTATGTTTTTAGAGAAAATGTGATCCTTTTATAAATATATTTTTTCGTATGTTTATAATACTGTGTGAAATCGAAGGTGATCATACTATTAACCCTTATAAATTTATAACACTGGAGAATTGTAAAGGATTTATCAGTTTGAAAACAAAGCACGGTCACTCCTTATATATTATGAGTGACCGCTAAATTATGACCCTTTCGTTACTTTAGGAAATAGTTAGGCTGCCAATCTGCTATAAAATAACACTTTGTGGATCACTGATACTTGTCAGAAGCGACATACACCTTATCAAAACGACGATCATTGTTACTTACTTATAAATACTGTAAAATAAAGTCGTACCTTTATAAATCGTATTTTCTGAACAGAAGCCAACAAAATAAAATTAAGTTGTATAAACGGTCTTACCAAGAAGCTTTCTAAAAGATTTCTTTTTGTCTTTTAACTCCTCATTCATCGATAAGGGGGATCATTCCTCGACCACGAAACACACTCGTAATATTCGAAACCTCGTGTCACG
The DNA here is from genome assembly GCF_041222505.1 of Epargyreus clarus. Taxonomy (NCBI): domain Eukaryota; kingdom Metazoa; phylum Arthropoda; class Insecta; order Lepidoptera; family Hesperiidae; genus Epargyreus; species Epargyreus clarus. The sequence goes on from NW_027332211.1 coordinate 8,034,152, forward strand.
CTCTTCTCCAATAACATTACCCTTTTAACTTAAACAATGCGTCAGCAATAATATTTCTTTCTTACGTCACGTTCTCTAAAATCCCCATTGTAAAGCCATAGACCATAAAACTGACAAATAAAAAGCGTTGATCGATCATGAGCCTTATTTATTGCTTAAAAACATCGCCATATAATTTACCACAACAATAAATAAATTTTGCACATTACAAAGCTGGAAGACAACATGTTATTAACATATTTACAAGACGTGTAGGCGTAGAGTTATTCGTTTAATTGTTTCGGAAAACCGAATTGCTTGTTAAGAACTAGCCAAACTCAAGTTTATGGTCGTCATAAATTATTGCCGTTTTGAATGCGATACAAAATGTCCAAACTCATCCATATTATGATTAAAATTGGTTTTAGTATTTTATAGATGGATTATGATATGGCGCTGCGGATTCACTTATAGATACACGAAGCGCTTTAAAGAATGATGAATAGTCGAGTTACGAAAAAGCAGGCTATTACGGCGACCTCCTGCGCTTCGGCGCCGGAGGCCGCGCGGGCGCCGTGCATTTCTCCCGCCCACGTGCGGCGGCTTATCTGCCGTGTTCTCACACAGAAATTTACACATGCTTGCGAGTATCGCCGGCTCGTAATAACGCAGTCGTCGCATTTTATCGTCGTCGAACATAAAATATGACAGAACTATAAGATATTAGATGGCAATGACCAGCAGTGAAAGACTATGAGTAACCTCACTATGTTATGTAATGTTATAACTTAAGAATGCTTTCTAACAATAAATTTCTAACAATATCGTTAAAACTGTTCCATTTCTTTTTGCTATCATCTGTAACATGACAATACAAGTCTAATAAAAGACAAAACATAATAAATAACAATTTCATATCTCGTGACATATGCCCGACCGTTTACGAAAAGCATCTATCAATAAAACAAAACGTCTTGTTAAAAAAAATATCATCTATATTTTCGTATGTTATTCTATTTTGTAGATCACGAAAAGCCTCTCAGATTTCTCTCCGAAACAACAATAGTAATTCAATATCCATTATTTTACTTAAGGTCTAATAAACACAAATTTTCTTAAACAAAACACGCTCTATTTATTTCGAAAATGATATATTACACAAGTAAACATTTGGATCGTGTAATGTAATGTGATTAGGTAATTATGTTTTTAGAGAAAATGTGATCCTTTTATAAATATATTTTTTCGTATGTTTATAATACTGTGTGAAATCGAAGGTGATCATACTATTAACCCTTATAAATTTATAACACTGGAGAATTGTAAAGGATTTATCAGTTTGAAAACAAAGCACGGTCACTCCTTATATATTATGAGTGACCGCTAAATTATGACCCTTTCGTTACTTTAGGAAATAGTTAGGCTGCCAATCTGCTATAAAATAACACTTTGTGGATCACTGATACTTGTCAGAAGCGACATACACCTTATCAAAACGACGATCATTGTTACTTACTTATAAATACTGTAAAATAAAGTCGTACCTTTATAAATCGTATTTTCTGAACAGAAGCCAACAAAATAAAATTAAGTTGTATAAACGGTCTTACCAAGAAGCTTTCTAAAAGATTTCTTTTTGTCTTTTAACTCCTCATTCATCGATAAGGGGGATCATTCCTCGACCACGAAACACACTCGTAATATTCGAAACCTCGTGTCACGCTCTTCTCCAATAACATTACCCTTTTAACTTAAACAATGCGTCAGCAATAATATTTCTTTCTTACGTCACGTTCTCTAAAATCCCCATTGTAAAGCCATAGACCATAAAACTGACAAATAAAAAGCGTTGATCGATCATGAGCCTTATTTATTGCTTAAAAACATCGCCATATAATTTACCACAACAATAAATAAATTTTGCACATTACAAAGCTGGAAGACAACATGTTATTAACATATTTACAAGACGTGTAGGCGTAGAGTTATTCGTTTAATTGTTTCGGAAAACCGAATTGCTTGTTAAGAACTAGCCAAACTCAAGTTTATGGTCGTCATAAATTATTGCCGTTTTGAATGCGATACAAAATGTCCAAACTCATCCATATTATGATTAAAATTGGTTTTAGTATTTTATAGATGGATTATGATATGGCGCTGCGGATTCACTTATAGATACACGAAGCGCTTTAAAGAATGATGAATAGTCGAGTTACGAAAAAGCAGGCTATTACGGCGACCTCCTGCGCTTCGGCGCCGGAGGCCGCGCGGGCGCCGTGCATTTCTCCCGCCCACGTGCGGCGGCTTATCTGCCGTGTTCTCACACAGAAATTTACACATGCTTGCGAGTATCGCCGGCTCGTAATAACGCAGTCGTCGCATTTTATCTGCTAGCGGCGGCCGCGACTGGTCCCGGCCGCGATACGCGACGCGCACGAACACCTTACGACGCCCGTGGGACGTGGGCGAGCCGCGAGCCGCGACTGCCGCATTTTATAACCTTTTTATTCCATTGTCACTCGAACGAAGCGACGTAACCCAGAGAAAAATAAATTTTACTTCTTATCTAAATGTCAAATCGTTCGGTTTCGATCGAATCAGTTTCCAAATAGTTTTAATAAATCTCCTTTTACGGCGGTCGGAGCGGGCGGCGAGCGATATCGGGAGAGGCATTACAGATTCACGCTGCGAGTTATCGTGTTTTACTCTGTTGTGACGGGCGCGGTTGTTCGGCAACAATAGGTTTAATTGAAAGAGTGTCAATAAATTTGTCGCGCTGGTCCTGTGCGTCGCCGGTGGTCCCAATAAACTTGATCGTCCCGTGGCGCAGCGACACATCCCGCAGGATCGGACCCTTGTTCCGGAGGACGAGCGTTTGTTTTTATCTGACGCCGACCTTGTCTTCATTACAATAAATCTTCCAAAGGGTTTATCTCAAATTATCGATTCGCTATCTTGTCTTACTTAACATTTGGGACCAGATTCGTAGTTATAGCGATAACGTTTTTAAGAATTTAACCCATAACATTTTTGTACATTTCTTTGTGCCTGAAAAGCGACTGATTTATCGCTCGACCGATTTATTTATTGACTTCTTATAAAAATAGTTATTAGGGTATAAATAGTTTATTGTATATGTACGTTCATATAAAAAGTGAATGTTATGACGATAGAAATTAATGTAAACCTCTATGATTTGTAAAATTCCGATGTAAATTTTTTTTTAATTCGTTTTCTCACGGTACGACGCCATCAGTCCGCCCACGATCGCTTCTACGAATACATTTCTACTTAGGAGTGGAACTTTGTGTTCATAATTTAGTTGTAACAATGATATGAGAATACCTATGTTTGGATACGACATTAGAACACATGAATTGTGTGGACAGTTAACTGTTAATATGTAATGCCACGATGTTAATATGTAATGAACACGGTTATTTGGAGATGGAGCATTGTTGTTAAATATTACACGTCGGATTTAATTTTCCTTAACAATAAATAGTTTATTTTTTTAATATCTTACAAATAAAACGATTACTTGGTAAGAAGGAGGAAGAAATAGTTAATATAATTTACTAGCAAGTACCTAATTTACCTAAAGTACTCGTACATAATGAAATATCCTTAATGAAAATAATTTGTATCCTATAAATATACTCTAAATATAAATATTACAACATTTAATAAAGCAATTTTTAAAAATGTATTTTAGTAATCATGATACTGTAACCATGACAGTGTTCAACATAGAAAACTCACACATCCACAAGCTTGCAATTAGGCACTAAACCCACGTCATAACTGTACTACAATTGCCGTGTCCATAAACGTATGGATTCCTGGTTTAATGGTTTTACTGCAGTCCACGTTTGGGCCCAAACAATTCACACCCGATAATCATCTGAGATAAACCTTCGGCGGTACGTCAGCGTGAAATCACAGAAATTACACACGTAGCCCGATTTAGACATTGTAACCGAAAAGGGACGGACGTGTATGCAGTGAGGTTAATGCATGTACATTAACGGTGCGTTAACTAATTATCGGTTTGACACAAGTGTGTAAAGATCAATAAATTTGAGCGTTGATATTTTTTGGGGTAATTTGAGCAGGTATTTGACAAAATGTACAGAAAATTCTACTCAGTGGGGTTAAGTTTGAATATTATACAATTTGAATTATATATTCTAGATTCAGACAAACTGGGGATATTACGAGAAATGTTTTGCACTTCTTAACTATATAAATTGTATTAATAACATTTGCAGTCTTACATTAATATCATAATCATGTAACAATAAAAATCTGTTTACTAAATATATCAGAGAAAAAAGTATGTAAGCCTAAATAAAAGTGCTTATGTAAATAAAATGCTCAGTTTACTTAATCAGACCTTAATAACATTACCTTTTATCAGGGCCTTTACTCGCTTCACTCGTTCGCGCGTAATAGGCACGGGTTCGATCAGTAGCTTCAATGGGGTCACAAACGGCCCACCACTGAATAAGATCGCCGCCCAGCCGCGCGACGAACCACAAACCTTCCAATAACCCTCCGTCAGAATATACGCTCGATTCGACGAACGGTTTGTCCTCGTTTCGAAATTTAAAACATCACTCAATCCACCAACATTTCCCTTCAAAATCTTACGCACAAAAACTTTGAACGTCCTTCGGCCACGCTTATTTTCGACACTCTGAAATTTGGAAACCTTTCCCGTAAAAATGTACTTCGACTCGGCCACGACACGTCTCAAGGAGTCAATATTTTTAAACATCGAGCCGTTGTAATAACACGTTGAGACATTATTGTCGGCTCTTATTATCGTGTTCCTTTTTTTCACCTTTCCCTTTATAGCGAATTCGGAATTTACCGGAAAAATTGTCTGTGCGAAAACAGTCAGGATTATTACCGTTATTAGCTTGGTCATTTTGTGGGTTTTGTTTTGTCATTTATTCGTAACACTTCTTTCGACATTATGGGAAATTTTATTTGAACTCATTTCGAATATTTGTTGTGGAATCGATCTTATTTTCGACGCGTGTTCGTAGTTTTGATTGAATAGGTGCGCGCGCGCTGCCTGCCTCTCGGCCACTGGAGGCTTTATCGCGCCCACTGCAACTTGCAGCCTGTTTTTGTTATGTTAATCTCAAAGCTCTTCACTAAGCCTTCGAGAACACTTAACAAAATAAACATGATTGCGAATTCAAGCACCCAGTCGATTTGTTGGCGCCGGCTTTCTTGTTTAATATTTAGCGGAGAAATGATAAGGAGATGGTTTTGTCTGGCATTGAAATGTTTGTTCGTTTGCGCTCTTTTTTTGTCCTTTAGAACCTTACGGACGGCACGTAGCATCAACTCCCTTACTATATCATAATTAGTATTGTCAGAATAACTTAAGTTTAATAAATAATTTACATTTTTATTTGTGTAAAATGTATATTTTACATAGTAGTTAATAGTTAAAGTACTTTATTTTAATATGCAAAAGAAGAGAATTATTCACGCAATTTGCCAACGATCAGCATATACAGTTTCATCCTCGCGCACTCTACATAATTAGTGTCGGATTTACAGGCTAATAATAATATGCAAATACTGGCATTAAAAGGTGTAACTATAGAACTAACATCACATACAAAATGTGAAAAATAGAAAGCTTTGTGAAATACACAACATTATGACACATGACAATTTATATTTCTTACCTTGGTTAAACATGAAACCAAACGACATATATTTTTTTTTATTTCTTACCTTGCCTTTCATGTTTTGTCGTTTTCGAATATATGTACTATATTCACTTTTATAATATTTTCACTAGACTTAATCTCGAGATTGATTTACAATTTGCTTTTAAATAGTATTGAAAATAAAATATTAAATATATCGCAAACAATATCCCCCTATCCTACTACCTGTAATTAAAAAATAGTAACGCTAGTAAGTAGTCCAACTTAGTTGCTCACTGTACATAATAAGTGTCGCATGTAGAAACCAATAAACATGTAAATGTTGAATAAAAAGCACTAAACTACACAACGTTACAACTGCAAACTGCGGCGACAAGCGCGAAGTTCAGTTGCGCTGTTATACATCGCAGGCGTAGAAAAGCATTACCGTGCCAGTTGTGACACCTTGTTAACAGTTTGTGTGAATTGCAAATACACGAGTTGAATATTGGATAAATAGTGAGATTATAAAGCTTGTGAAATTAAGTGAAGGATTTTTGTTGCGTTTATCAAAATATGCACGAAAATTCTGTTTAGTTTTTAGGCATGAATCACGAGTGTAATGAAAATTTATAAATGTAAAAGGCTGTAGAAGTAACATTTTACAAAATAAAATAGACTCAAACAACCCAAAATTGAAAATACAAAGACATATAATGTCATATTTCAATAGCATATAAATAAAAAGCACTAAACTGCACAACGTTACAACTGCAAACTGCGGCGACAAGCGCGAAGTTCAGTTGCACTGTTATACATCGCAGGCGTAGAAAAGCATTACCGTGCCAGTTGTGACACCTTGTTAACAGTTTGTGTGAATTGCACAATTTACACAAGTTGAATGTAGATTGAATGAACGTATGGAACTGTAATACTAGAACACTGAATTAAGGTCATACAATTAAACGTAGTATAGTATAAATATCTAAGAATTAAATCTATCTCGAAAACAGCTAATAAAATAATAAAGATACTACCGAAGAACGTCTTTTTTTCGTAGGATTGACAAAGTTTAACAATATTAATTTAATTTCACACCTTAAATCTTTTCCTGGTTTCTTTAATGCGGATCATATTTTCTAAGATATAATTCAACATTATATATAAAATTATATTTTTATATTTAAACTTAAAAGTACCTCCAATAATTAAAAAAATATCTTAATTTTCTGATAGCACGCTACGGCTAAGACCGGAAGCTGTTAACTTAATTAATTACGTGTTTGCACAGAACCCAGATGCTATAAAATGGCGACTGCCTATAAATCTCCCTACATGATTGCATTACAAAATAAGTTAGGTATATCATTAGGTTTATAGGCGTCCTTAGTGCCCGATATACAGAATGTAATGATGAAATATTAATATGTAACTTTTCAATTGTAATTTAGTTTATTTGTGCCGACGTTTGGCCCTGTGGCATAAATACAGCGAAATTTGAGTTTAATTGTAACGACTAAAACTATACCTATACATGGTTATTACCATTGTGAATTAAGTATGTTTAAATGTCACATTAGTTTCCCCGCCGAAATGTGGTAAAACGCTTTTTTGTTTAAGTTCGTCAATAAAATTTATTTTCTACTTTTTAGTTCGATTAGCAATAAAAGTGTGTTTTTTTTTAACTTTTTTTTATTATTTTTTTTTTTTGATATGTGACAAACTCATAAATTAGGGAATTAATGATAGATTCATATAAATATAATGGGAAACTGTTATCAAATTATTGCAATGTCACCGTTCCTTGACACCTGTGCAAAGTTTCAAATTAATCAGAGTTGTGGAAGTTGGTGAAAATTATGCTCAAAGTTTCCGTTACATACGTCGCCCCAAGCTAATAAAAGAGTATTAAAAATATAACCATTACAGCAGTCTTTAAATCAACGCACTATTGAGACAGAAGAAATATGGATAGGTAAGAGTAGAACACAATCGTACCACAAATTCTACACTCAGCAATAACTTTCTTTATGAGATGAATTCAGTTCAAGAATATTCTTTTGCATTCCATTACCCCTCCTAAGCTTATTTAAGACTCGTAACGTGTCAAACTAGGGCTGGGCGTTGCAACGATTGCGCGTGGCGCCGCGTGGGCGAACGAGTGGTAGATGCATTGGCCTCTCGTGAAATGTGACGGCTAACTCGGAATCGAACGATACACACGAGTCTTATTCTAATTGCGTTATGTATATTGCAATTGGTTTTGTAAATGTCCCAACTGATAAATTGACTGATTGATTGAAACGTGTCTGATAAAATAGGTTATATTGGAAGTAGCAGTCGTCAGTAAAAATTTCATAAAATTAATGAATGTGGACACCTATTTATGTCTAAACAGCACTGCTATTCGCTGCTGTATTCCGATTGAAAGGTGTGGGTTTGGTAAGGGAGATATTATTATCTTAAGCGTTCCAACTCAAGGGTAGCAACGCATCTGTGACCGACCTCAGGTAATCTAATCTTATCTGGGGTTTACTATAGATGATAGATTAGATAGATAGACCACGGCACCATAACTTCCATATCTAAAAAAGTGGAAGAAATCTGACATTCGTCTGCGGAACCTGTCGTAATACTCTTAAAATTACAGCACCTAATACTGATGTTTAAAGGTAGTGTAGGGTGTGATAGGAAGAACTCTACGGTGTTTAAATATTCAAATAAATATTTAATTATTTATATATTAAATATATATAAATAATATATATATATTTAATATAAATATAATTTATTTAATATATATATATATATATATATATTAAATATAAAATATATTAAATATTTAAATAAATATTTAAATATTTAGGAATTTACAAAAATCGCTGTTACCGATAGATGTTCAACACTCAAAACAATAATTTTATAAATCGTACGAACAGGCTTGTTTATTGAAAATTATTCAGCAAATCTTTACGATTACTCGAGTTACTTTACGCGATTATTAAGGCACTCACCACACAAGGCACTTTCACAACCTACTTGGTATCTTGGTAACAAAACAATAGGGACTAATCAAGTTCCTATGCACCATCAAGCCTGCCCTTATACAGTATGCGTAGTTCCGGTCCAATTACCGGTAACAGAACAACGTAATTACCGGTGCAAAGGCAGTGTAGATGAGGATGTGGTATCACTGCATCTGGAGTAACCTTCAGGGGACTTATGCAATTTATAAGGTACCGTCACCTATAAGGTACACAGGTAACCTTCAATTCTTGTTTATCTCCGTTTCTACTTTCTGTGTGTTCGTGCTCCTGTTGCCGAAATACTGTAGAATATGTGCTCATTTATACCTTATTAGCTTCATAGGCTTCCTTTCTGTATAATTAATGCAATGTAATTTCTAACAAGCATGTAATTTGTACCTACATATGATTCGAATGCCGGAACTATTATTCTTATTCTATTGTTCTCTTAATTTAACATTAATTGTTTCCTGTATCATTACACGCTATATAGGTATTCAAACGTTACACCTTGATGTCAAAAGGAGATCCTATGTTGTAATAGATTTTATCGATAATGAATTTTAAGATTTTTTAATGTACACATAATTCCAAAAACTCACTAAACAAAAAACCCTTATAACTTCACCATTATCTTGAAAGGTTTCTGTTCTTATCCGTTTTCAGTTTAGGGTACAGCTGGTATAAAATATTATGTGTCTTATCTATCTTTCTTTTGTCATGCGGTTAATCTTTGTCTTTAAAACATTTATTATTGTATACCTAATCTTATATATAAAATTCTCGTGTCACAATGTTAGTTACCGTACTCCTCCGAAACGGCTTTACTGATTTCAGCAAATTTTATATGCATATGCAGTAGGTCTGAGAATCGGCTACTATCTATTTTTCATACCCCTAAGTGATAAGGGTTGTTCACCCTTAACATTTTTTTATTTATATGGCAACACAGCATTAGCCAGATCAGTACTTAATAAAGTATAAGTAAATTATAGTACATAAAGTAAGTAACAATGAAGTAGCAAACTAATTATGCAGTCCATCTGGTGGTAAGGGGTCACTACCGCCGGTAACTATATCTGTAACTAACTACATATACTGCCTGAGACCAATCACACATGTCTTTGCTCCTGAGGATTAAGGTGGTCCACTCATATTATGTAAGCCAGCTTCTACACCCTTCCAGGAAAACGCAAGAATTACGTCACGCTAGAAATAGATGAGCCTTGTGATAGTAGATACTTCCCGGTTCAGACTGTACAGGATTTACTATCTTCCAAATTTTACGCATCTTAACTTATAGGTCAGTATATCTTTAAATTATTTTAAAAGTTAAATTAATACTTTATCCTTTTCTAAAGCACGCCAAAAAGAATCCTTTGCCACTTTACTCACAACTGTTTCATATCAAAAGGTTTATAGGTAAATCTCTAATCAAAATATGAAAGCAGTGCCACAAGCTTAATACAAATATCAGTTCCTAACAAGATTTATATGAACGTTGAGCAAGTTTGCCCGTCAAACTTCGAATATTATATCTCATATTAGTGCATTCTCGATTAGAGGCACCTTCGCCACTACTGTTGGATAATTATAAAGTTTGGAAAATCCAAAAGTGCACGACTCATAATGCTCATTTAATTATGAAATATATAAAAAAAAAAAACTTAAGTCGTTCAAAATTAATTGCCGAAAAAACAGCTGTAGTAGGAAGAAGGTACTGCACAAGCGCCCCTGGTGGAATAAATGTACATAATATCTATAAATATACAGTCTTGTAGTTTTCGTTTTTTATTAATTGCAATTAAACGACACTGAATTAATTAATCATTCGCATTCAGTGACCTACAATCGTCGATTAGAATAAAAAAAAAAAAAATAACTCAAATGATGGATTTTTTCACAAGTTACAGGTTTCACACATGACGGACAGGAATTTTTTTTGACCTATTTTGGTGTTTTTTTCCAATTCTATTGCAGTAAATCAATTTTTAAAAAGTATGGAATTAATCTCCATTAAATTATCTCGACAATAGTATGCAAAATATCTTGATTCCGTGAACTATCAAGGCTATAATAATAAAAATAGCCGCCAAAATGAAGCGAAAAAAATTTTTCGATCGTAAAGCACTCTCTGATGCTTCGCATCATGAGTCGTGCAATACTATTATATTGATACATATTACGTACTTATATTAATCTGTTTTTTTTCAATTAACTGCCGCCCATGGAGATTTTTTAGATATATATTTCAACGGGATTAGTGAAAGTGCTATTATAAGCGTTTACAATATAAACACATTACTTTTCTGATGAAAGTCAATTACAAAAGCTAAACCTGAAGATTAAGGTAATCCCCTAGAAAAAATTAATCAGCCCTTCAAACCAGAATACCACAGGTGCTATAAGTCAAAAATAAGCGTAAGGGCAATGCCACCATAGGCAAACGTGAAAACCCTACCTTTCTATTGAGACATTTAATTAATGTTAAGTAAACATATTACCCAGCGACCCGCTAACATATTACCAGTTACTTCTACTGCCCTTAAATATTTAGTTACAAACAATAGAGTAATAAGTAAGTATGTGTTCAGCAGTATTCTAAGGGCCGACACACACAAAAGTGGTGCGATGCGTTGCCGCAACGCATAGCTTAGCGGTACGTCGTAGCAAAGCGTGCTGCTAACGTAGCGCGAGGAGACCATTTATAAAAAAACTGAAATTCGTCAACAAGCGTGTAGTGACAACACCGATAAATGCGAGGTGTACAATGGCGATGCGATACCGCACCGCTTTTATATATGTCGGCCTTAAAGAAATAGATATCGTGACGTCGTCATACCACAAAAAGTCCTGACACTTTTAAAGTGTTTTAAAAAGAAAGAAAGGAAGTAAAGGACTATCTATCTTTAAAAGCCTTTTATGCAACACAAAGAAAAGTATTTAATAAACACTGACAAAACGTAGAGATAAATGAAACAGCACTAAGCCAATTAACTCTAGTATCACCGCTGTACATATGTCATATGATTTTTATCTTTTCATTTCGCCATGTTCCCATCCCAGGCGTAATAAATCTTGCCATATCTCCTCTACGAATGAAATATTTTTTGTATATTACGGAATATTATTAAGACGTTTGTGCCTAGGGAGACTGGAATATATTTTACAAGTAAATATAAAAAGCAGTCATAGACCTTACTTATTTCAGTTTATATCCCGAATAAGATAAGAATGCAGAATGAGTTTATGTTTATGTATATGTATATATATTAAAAATGTTTTTTTTTTATATAGCTTATAAGACAAAATGTCCGTTACTTTTAAAAAATAAAAATATCTCTATGAAAAATTATTTGATAAAAATCTTTTTTCAAGTTTTACCAACATAATTAAAATATTAAACGGTAACATTATTTGTTACCGTTTAATATTTGACAATGTGGTTCCTAAACCAACACAACCTTTGTTAAATGTATTATTACGTCAAAACCGTAAGGAATTTACGCAAGAGTATACATACCTACCCTTTGATTTAATTCCTGTGTGTAAATTTATTGATATATCATGTAAATTACCATAAAATAAATTTAATCAAACATGGCTTAAAACTAAACTTAGTCCCGATTTAATCTATTCTAATATATTTATTCTAACTAACTATTTCTGATCAAACAAATTATGTTGGTCTTATGGTCTACAAATTTATTTCTACTGCATTTCTGTGGTTTAATGCTTATTACAATCATCACCAGGAAAGTTCTGTAAGGAAAATACCAGATGTAGAATATAGAAGCTATAAGGATAATTAAAATTCTTTAGATTAACATAAACACCCTGATAACATTAACAACATACTAATATTAATACAGCTTTTGCCCAAAAGGATTTTACTATCTTAAAGGTTAATCGTGTAATTGTCTAGGATTCTTATTTCAACATAATTAAAACTTTTTACTACGTATTCTGAAGTTCTTACACCTATAAGATTTTACAGAAGCTTGTATTCTTCATTATTCACAAGTGAAAGGAGAAAAAAATTGTTTTCATTCTTGTATGTCCCAAAATACATACAAACATTCCTATATATTGTACGTACATAGATACGCTAAAAAGACATTAACCTCCGCATTCGGATAAGAAAAACTAATGCAATCATTTAGACGAAAATCATTGTGGCATTCGAGTGATATTTAAAGAAGCTTGTCGCTTGCCGATACCGAGCCATCTGCCCCTGGGGAGCTGGCATTCACGAACAATGGTTGTTGCCTTTTGCTTTACCTTGACAAATTTATTCGCAAATTAAAATCTTCCTCATTATTATGTGTTAAATTATTACAGTTTCGGAAAAGCCCAAATTCCCCGAGCAATTAGGGCGAGACGTAAAAATATTTTTTCGTTTCTGGAAGCCTTTTAGTTTATGTAATACAATTTTTTGAAAAATAAAATACTATTTTAGATGTTGGTTTACACAACATACTTTAAATATAATTACACATGCACATAAGATAAATACGCGTTATTTAATACCCCTTTTTTCTATATACAGAGGGTTACAGATGTCAGGTGGTAATAACCACTCAATAAGGGGTAGGATACTGAATGCTCGTTTTGTAAAACTTCAATCCTTAAAATAATTTTATCTTATTCTTAAAATTCTAATCCTTAAAAATGTGCTGATTTAAAAACAAAAAATATGTAGCAGAGCGAAGCTTAGCAATAAGATATAGTAGCATTCGGATCGCAACTTAATCCACTTACTTAAAAGCTCATCTGATTAACAAAGTACCTTATACAAAATTTGGACTATTTCCAATATACTTTAAAACCAGTTAAGTCATCAGTTGGCTTACGTTCCGCTTTAAATATCTCTACTTATATGAAGCTTCGCAAAATTATAAATGTAAACTTTCAAAAGAATCTTATATATCTACATCTTTCGTTTTATAAATTAAACTTATTATTTACAGTCAAATTTAAAGAAGTTAATAGTTTTAAACATAGATTACTTATCAAAGAATTTAAATGGAATTTTGTAAAATATTTTGAAAGGTAACAATGACACTTCTACTAGACTCGGTTCATATTTTGATTAAGCTACTTGTGTTAACTCTTCAGCAAAGTAGCCCATAAATCTAAAATGATGACAATTCTGAGCTTAGCGTCAACTTGATTTTAAATTCAGACCAGACAGATAACTAAATGATGAATTTGGATATTTGTTATGAGTATTTTTTTTATTTATTTAATTCACAAAGTGCACAGCTTGTAACAATCAATTTACAATCTAAACTTATAATATAGGTCTTGAAGCCAATTACGGATTTACAATATACTTATTAAGCTTATTATTGTATATGAATTCGTTTGTATGTCCTTGCATCGATACGGGGAATCGTAGTGTGGGGCTGAGAGTGTAGAAAGCGTCTTTTTTAAATGGACGTTAAAGCGTATAGTAGTCGTAAACATATTGGCTTTTCCGTCATAGTATGCCCTAGTGTAAGACTATCAGTTTAAAAACTTATTTTATTATATATTTCCTTGCACATCGAATTGCATTCCAAGCACTGAAGGGGCAGACAGCGGTCGATAATTACATTTTGTGGTCGCGGAACGCTCCAGGCGGCAAACACGCGCGAATGGAACGCAAACAGACTGTAGTTTCTTCTAGCCTTAGTCGTATAAACTGCGCTGAGCTGCGAAACTTATAGCCGCTTGAGCTTGGTAAACAGTCGTTTTGTTCACTTCACTATTAATATAATCTCCATATATTCCTTAGTTTGAACAAAAGCTTTCACTGTGTTTGTTAGTATAAGGTCCTTATAACGTGCCTTCTTTCAATTTACTACGTATAAAAATGTTTTCTATTAAATTGTCTATGTTTTATGAATAATATGTACAATGACAATCACATAGTTTCACCAAAAGCTCACGGGTTAATTCTGAGGCCTAAGATGGTCGCCTCATAACTAAGTTTACCACCGTCTTTCCACCGAAAGCAGTGCTGTATCACGCTAGAAATAGTTATACCGTTGGCACCGCCACGGTCGAACCATACTCGCCGTGTCACTTTTTATACATTTTATGCATTGTTTACAATGATAATATTCTTATCTTTAAACTCACTGCCAAATCATGTAGAAGATCTTATCTTTTAGAGTTACCTTTAAACAAACATTGTTTTAATCTATTCTCTAATCTGGAAATCTGTACATTTAACTATTGTTCAATATTACATGGTCAATGTAGACAAACAAATAAGACAAGCACAGTAACCTAAGGCGGACAAACAAGCCAGCGCTGCGCTGAGAAACTTAGTGCCTAGAACTAAGTAAATATAGCCGTTTTGTTCACTTCACGTTGATTAAATACTTACGTTCCATTCATTACGAAGTAAATACAGTGTCTTACTGTGTACAGTATTATGTATTGTGTATTTAATAAAAATATTTTTTAAACATGATGTTTAAATCGATGTACCTACGCAGTTTTGAAAATTTTAATCAGATGTTTCACGGTTGGTATTTTTACGTTAAAAAACGAATAATTCGTTGATATTGGTGATTATTATGTAACAGTTAATATTTAAGACACTAGTTTATTATTATTGGTAAGATCGGAATGCAATGCAAGCACTGCACGGTAGACAGCGGTCGATAATTGCATTTTGTGGTCGCGGAACGCTCCACTTGGCGGCGAACACGCGCGGTCGAATGGAACGCAAACAAACTACTTTCTTCCAGAAACCTCGAGCGAATAAACAAGCGTGCGCTGAGCTGCGGAGCTTTCATACCTTGAGCTGAGCAAACGCTGATATTGTTTAATTTTCTATTGATAGAGTAACGAGCCATATTATATAACATATTAAATCATGGACAACTGTGTTCACTCTTAATTGCACATTTTAAATATTTTTTTAATCAAATTTCAAAAATCTTATTTTTTACTTAAACAAAACAGAAGTTAAACATTCACCTTTTTTCAAACTCTGAGAATATAATATAACACCAATCATAAGATAAAGAATGAAAAATCCTATCACAAGCTCATTTTAAAGTGAAATGTTAACATGACAGGAACCGAAAATGTACTATTAACATCGCAATCCAACTTTGATGCTAAAACATTAACTTTATTCATGGAATAACTAAAGAGTTTGGAACAGTACATCTCTGTACGCCTTACTGCATTTCGAGTAACAGCAAGAGAAAGCTGGTTCATATAAGTCGTAATAATTTCTAACTATCACTATCTAAAAATATCATGATGTGTTATCAAGTGTCATCATGCCTATTTAACAAACATTACAAAAAAACAGAGATAGTCTAGTGATTTGAAACTAGACCTATAAACTTGGATGTCCGAGGTTTAATTCCCAAGCACATTCAATTTTTCGGAGCTACGTTCATATTATAAATTAATTATCATAATACACATTAATAATGCAGAAGGATATCGTAAGGAAACATTTATGCCTAGGAGTTTTTTTAAATATCCCAAAGTTATGTGATGTGTAATCTACTCTTCAGACTTGGCAAACTATGGCCTAAAAACTATTATGATAGTGAGACCCGAGTCTAGCAGTGGGACGGTAATCATTTGACAATATTAAGTATGGTTAAGTACAAAGCACAGATGACTATATTATTGACACGATCTCTCCACTTTTAATAACGAAATGTAATGAAGATATAAAATCAAAAGGTCATTCATAAATGTCCCTTATTTTAAAATAGCCTCGTTTAAAATTGGAGACAGGTTACAACTACTTGAGCTGACTGTAGATAATAATTGAATTAGTTAACTGAACCGAACTCAAATTAATTTCAGAACGATAAGAGAGCTCCGACTTAATTTTTACACAGAAGCGTTAATAATTTTCGGACTAAGTGACCTGTAGCTAAGTCTGTCTAGACTTGGCTCCAGAAAAGTCTGAATAGATTAAAAAATAAGTCATAGAAAATAAAGTATAAAACTTTTAATCCACGTATTTAATTTGAAATGTAGAGCTTACGAGTTTCTGAGAACATACTGCAGTTAAAGTAAAGACGGGCGTCCTTCTTCATAAACTGAGGAAATAACTATTTAATTAAGGAATTGTTTCCCTCTAGTTCACAGTTTTGTAGGTCTGCTCAGAGTAAGTTTCTGCGGGGTAACAACGAGTAACTAGAAAAATATAAATTTTATTACGTAGGGATTCCGTTAATTGTTCCGTTTGTTTCAAACTTTTCAATTACCTGACGCAGTGGTTATTCTTGTATTATATAATAATGAACATTATTATACACTCGGACTAACCTTGAAAATAACTAGACTTAGTTATGATAGTTAGTAGTTATAATAGTTATAACTTATGAGGAAATTTTCGCTGTAAAAATATCTCGGATATCTCATTTCAACAAAATCATGTCAACATTTTATTTATTTTGCTGCGAAAAAAGAAACGAAACCAAAACCTTTTAAATATAACAAGTCTAATAATACCCAACATTAAAGGTTTTTTTATTCCAAAGTATAGGTACTCCCAAAAAGAAATAAAATGCCCATAAATGTTACAAGTACTGAAGAATCAACCAAACATGAAAGTCTGTGAGTTAAAACCCTATATTCGAATTCACAGTGGAATCTCATATCGGGATGTCTCGCCGTTCACCTACAATTATGACACAGCCGGCGTGCCAGTAGGTAGGTACTATTGCGGCAAAAATGAGATGCCCACGCCCAGCGGCGAGATTAAACGCCGAGCCGCCTGCCACTGCCACTCGCTAAAATATTGCTCCACATTGAAACGCCAGTAAAATAAAGTACTACCTTCGCCGATAAGAAAATAAAATACGGAATCTTTTAATATCCCATTTAACATTATGAGCACTAACTCCGCCGTCTATTCGATAACTAGAAATAAAGAACCCTGCGCTCTCATCCCACTCGACCGTTGTAACTCAAATTATTTCAACCATTTCAACGTTTATCAGGTTAAGCTAACGAGACAATTCTCGAGTGCGCTAGTTATGGCTATTCTCCGGCGAAATATAGCTGTCCGGGAAAAAGAGCAAAAACACGAGGGACGATAAGAACAAAGGCACTAATTCCGCACAGAGTTATCGATAGTTTTACGTCAGCTCGATTCGTAGCTTTGTTACGACGACACACAAGAGAAATGTCCGACAAATTGCGTCCCGCGAATGCAGCACACTCGAACACAATACACAGTCGCATCATTCGCCATTTTATGCACAACTGGACACGGCACCAAAGTGGCCGTTTGACGTTGCCAGAAAAGTTCTCTGCCGTGTATATGCAAATCAAATGTAAAACGTACCTTACAATGTGGAATATTGTAAGCGAATTTGTAATAATCGTTCCTTTTGGTTTACGAGAGGATCTCTCGATACATTCGTTCACTCAATTATAAAGGTCGAAAGGATGGAGGGTATGTCCACAAATATCTTACGCTTCAATCCGCAGAAGTGTCGCGCGGCACGCGAAGAGAAATGGTCCACAAATTGCGTACGCCTGACTACGCTACGAGATAACACGCCAGCATAACTGTACATAGATACACTATTTCTATAGTCCAGTATTTATATCACAAAGACTTTGTGGCTTCACGAACATTCAAACCAATATTATCTCTTTTAAACAGGTTGTAAATTTTTATCGTTATGATACGTACATTTATTCGAGGTAAAAAAGTAAAAATATATCGAAACAAGTCTACGATCCCCACGATAAATGAGGCAAACAAAGATGTGAGACGCCAATCGTTCTCATAGGACATTAAGCCTCTTTAATGTTCCGTCTGAAAATTAATGTCTCACCTACCGAAGTACTAAACATAAAAATATTTAATAGGTAACTAAAGTGAGGTACAGTGGAATGCACTTTAGACTGTTTAAACCATGAAATAAGAGGTAACAACTTTTATTATAAGTGTGAAATAAACGTACAACCAACCATCGAGTATTTTAGGTTCTAGATATGAATAAAGTGTTTACACATTTTACAGTAGCAAAAAAAACGTTTGAATAAAGCGATAAAAAGCGACACTTTTATAAGGTATATCTGTATTATTGAAGCAATCTAAACCCAGCCCACATAATCAAATGTGCATAAAATATCATCATTTTATACACATCGTAGACCCACGAACGAATTTTAATAAAATACGACCAATTGACATTTAAAACTGATGGCTTTTGGTAGTATTTTGTTTGGACGCAAATAATTTGCGACAGGATAGTCGTTTGCAAATAAAAGCCGTCTCGCTGAACGTTACGAGAGGAATCAAGGACGCTTTTAAAAATATACTTCTTGTTCAAACGACAGTACAATTTCCGAGCATTCAGCGTCGGTATTCTCTGGAATAAACGATTTGCTAGAGACAAATAAACATTTCGTCTCTTATTATTATCCTTTGCTTGCTTCTACTCCGTTATAATATAACACAATATGGAGAACATTTGCACAAAGTACCTTTTGAGTAACGCTATTGAAACTGCTGGGAACTCTGTTTTAGCAACGCCATGTCTATTTCTGTTCCGGTCTACAATAGCCGTTTATACTCCAGCTAGAACATCAGCAGTGATAACGTAGCTTAGTGTAATATACTGTCGAACTTCTGTGTAATTACAGGGTTCAGATTTCTGGGAATAAATAGATCATTTACATGATGTTGCATTACACGAACGTTTGCTACATGATAATGTTCTGGAATATATAAAGAGAATGATCATCTGAAGGACCGTACGAGACATTAGTAAAATATTTAAGGTATTGAGTGTTACGAACGAAATTTCAAAGCCTACCTCCTGTATAGGGTTGGGCCATGGGTGGAATTCCTTAAGCAAAAACCCTTAAAGCTGTTTTTTTCACCGTGAGTACCACAATATTATTACAATTTCGATGCATTCTTATTCTCATCACTATGTGCGACACCTGATTAAAGTCAGCAAAGCGTGCTAACTAGACTGTTGCAATTTGCCAGCCACAAGCTTAGTACCACGGTGAAGCAAATTCAAGGAACCTTTGCGAAACGTGAATGCACTAAATTGAGGGGACGCACGTGGCGAGCGTGTCCGTGTAAGTCACTGCAGGGAAGCGAGGAGCGCAAAATTGTGTTGACGCAACGACCGCAGAGGTTACAGCTGTACTGTCGCTCGGCCGGTGGTCCAGCCCACTCAAGAACAATTCTAGTGAAGCCGTCATCCGCTGGGATAAGCGGCTCATTATTCACTAAAAGCCCACGGCGTGCCCGCTCGGGTAATTGGAGGCTTTGTTCCTTTGCTCTCAGCTTTGACGCTCTCTTGAACTATACGAGCGACGCCGCACCAGATTATTATTCGCACAATCAACGATGTACAAGCTTTATATTAATCTGACATCTAATGTAAAGACTGACGAGACAAACAAGTCGCATTAATTTTTGTATTGTAATTAAATGCACTGTAAGTTCTAAAATAAATTCATAAGGCCCTTTACGGACTTACGGACCACTCTCACACGCATATAAATAGACTAATAAAAATATATTATTATGATAATTTACTCAACATTTTCGACAGCGCGAACATTTTCGTTATTTACTTTAATTATATTCTGCTTCGTTTAAGTAAAATATAGCAATATGAAAGAGAGTTATTATAGTATTGTCAGTTGTGCGAAAGTATTCGAAGCGTGGGACTGCAGACCAGATGAAACTTGATGGCACCATGTTAAAGAAATAGTTGCCTCGCCCGCGCCTGTCACTGTTACTTTGAATAGTGACATAAAGTACTGCCGTGGAAATGCGGATTGTAACGACCAACACCTTTACTATTAGGTACTTTCTCGTTTTATGGGTACAATATCATCGGGTACTACTGTCAAACAAAATTATATCGGGATACAAATACATGAACGTTATTTTTAACACGTTGTTTTTTACGAATTTATTTGTTCTATATAAAAAACTATTATAACTATCTCGAGTAGAAAATAATTTTATCTCGAGCTGATAGTATATGTGGTGCTACCCATTAAGACTAATGTTCATTAGTAATAATCAATCTCTTCAATGATTTGTCTACCAAAGATCTAAATTAAAAAATCTAGTAATTGTGCCTACAAGATTTTTTTTTAAATTGCGGTCTTTAATATGAAAAACATCAGATAGATTCAATAACTATCGTAAGTTGGAACACCGCATACAGAGTTGCCAAACCAAAAAATAACACTAATTATACCACGACTAGTAATTTTACCATTGCCACACAAAGTTTACCCAAAACTGGTCGCATATTACTTTTAACCCAATATTTTACTCCAATGGTTCGTAAAATAGCCAACAAAACACAAACAAGCACCTTGGGAACCTACCAATTGCTCCCGTGGCCTATATTTTGCGCTTCAAGTATTTAAAATACCTACAAAAGTTTTCCAATTTATTACCAACAATACAACTCGATTCGGTAACTTTGTTAATCTATGAAACAATTGTAAGTTTAGATTCATAAAATATTTATTTGAATTGTTTTCTAATTTAAAGTAAGTTTGTATCCAATTTTTCGCTTGTATTTACTGAGATAAGTTTAGAAATGTTAATAGAATTCGTTGTCGTTTAACTTTAGTACAATTTGGAGGACTAGAACTTTGAAGACAAAAAACCTCAAAGACAAAAATCAGCTAGATGGTCTTGCTAAATGAAAGGTCAAATATCTAAATCAAAATACCTTAGATATGAAGAAGACACATATTTGCAGTAGATATACCTGCAATAACTAATAAAACAGGTTCAGTAATGAAGAATTTAATGACAATAGGACTTTTTCTGTACTCTAGTTTTTTATACTCCAACAAATGCATCCCCGGCCTTAGTGAAAAGATCTTTTTGCACCTGTTTTGTAGATCCATATCAATTTAGATTGAAAAATGTCGGAAAGATAAATACTTGTAAATATCAAACATTTCGAAGTAAATCTTAAGACAAGGGAGATTCAAAATTAGAAAAACTCGTACCACATCTCAATCGGGAAGTCCAAGGTACCCAGGTACGTACCTGTGATTTCTATAAATTATACGTATTCGAAATTAATTATCATTTACTTCACTTAGCTCGTTGGACTATTGCCTAACCCTTCTCATTCTGGGAGTAACCCCGTGCCCAGTAAAACAATAATGAGTTGACGATGAGGACAATAAGCGTTCCAATACATAAAATAACGATATAGATATTTATCACACTTGTTTTCTAATTTGAAGTTGTGTTTCGCTCATTCGTCACTAGCTCGAACTCATTCCAAACGTTCGCGAGTATTGCAACGATCTGTTATCCTGCTAATTAGTTGTTGGTGAACATTGGCTGTTCAATAAATTATGTTGTATAGTTTGAAAATCGTGGACGGGAATGGTTTTTAATTATTTTCATGTGAGTTATTTTGCAGCAGTGATAGCCTAGTGGTTAAGAAACACGGCCTCTCGATCGAGGGGTCCGAAGTTTAAATCCCAGGCACGCACCTCTGAATTTTCGAAGATATGTGCGTATTAGAAATTAATTATCACTTGCTAAACGGTAAAGGAAAACATCTTGAGGAAACCTGTATACCTGAGAGATTAATAAAAAAAATCTCAAAGGTAGATGTGAAGTCTAACAATACGCACTTGGCCAGCGCGGTGGACTATGGCCTAATCCTTCTCATTATGAGAGGAGACCCGAGCCCAGCAGTGGGACAGTAATGGGTTGATGATGATGAGTTATTTTGGAAAAATTTAAAAAGAATGTGGTTAAACTGATTATAGCAGCAGTGATTGTTTCGGTGAAAGGGTGTACGGCTGAGATTTATATCATCCTAGTCATCAAAAGTGGTTACGCATCTATGATCGACTTCGGGCAGAATCCCTTTTACACGTGGAAATGGAATTATAAAACTAACACGTCTATGAATCACGGAGATAGGATCACGTAGACTGCACTTACTAGAAACTTATACCATGAAAAGTAACAGAAACTGTATATTATATATCTTTCCTAATTTATTATGAACAGTTTAAGCTTCCTGTCAACAAACACGAGCCATGCTTTACATAAGGTCATATTTTAGTCAAAAAAGATAAAATTAATAAAACGGAAACATTGAATGAAATTTAAGATGTAATCTCAAAAGTGGCGTACTCGAAAGCTGTTTGTCGCGATTGCCGCCGTCAACGCAAGGGCTCGTTAAGGCGGGCCCCGCGGCGTTAAGGACACGCCAACCTTACCTGCACCTCACCTTATGCAACTTTCAACCTTACCACCACAGAGCTGAGCAACTTTTAAGGAAATATTTCGGTGGCAACCAACGCTTACAAGCTTTAAAGCCAACTCCTCATTACCTCTGTCGGCGTTATTGCCATCCAAAAGTAAACGTTGAAAAAATATTTGTACGTACTAGATAGGTTTATCCTGCGGTTACGCCCACGGAGAATTGCCTTAATATCGACTGACAAAACATATTCATGTTTCCCTAGAAATTCGAATCGGCTTCTCTATATAGGAACGGAATAGCAATTTTCTCTATATTGGCTATTATATTCGTCGTATACGATGTTTTATTATATCCAAAATTTTTATGCGAGCCATATTAGGATAATTTGGTTTTTGATGGATATAATAGTAATTCATGTACTAGTCCGCTTTTAAGCAATTACAATAGAAAAATAACTAAAATTTTTAGATTTTAATTGTACAAACGGACGGTCTTTTTGAGTTGCAGTATAGAGAAAATAAGCAGATGAACTCGCAAAAAACGCAACAAAACAGACAGATGCTCTCATTTATTTAGAATACATATACGTAGTAACTTTCCACCCCGGTTTTATGGATGTGACGTGAACTTTGAAGAAATATTTCTTATTCATCCGGAAAATTGCAATATTCTCCATAAAGTTACGGAAAACTAGCGTGCAAATAAGGCCTTCTAGAAAATATTACTCATATTTTTTCATACAATATATAGGTAGCACGTGAACATGCCGCCCACCTAAGTGGGTACTGATGCCCATACTCCCTGTAATCAACCCAAATAAGATTTGATAGTAAGCGGATGGACACGGACATTTGGATATTTGGAATTAACCCTAGATAAGATTACGAGTCCTACTTTAGGTCGCAGATGCGTTGCTATCCCTGATGACTAAGTTGGAACGCCTCGGATAAACAATGGAGATCACACACTAGGACCTCCGATCCAGAACATAGCAGCGCTTAACACTTCTTTATCTATACTAATATTATAAAGAGGAAAACTTTGTTTATTTTTTTGATTGTAATGAATAGGCTCAAAAACTACTGGACCGATTTTAAAAATTCTTTCACCATTCGAAAGCTACATTATCCACGAGTAACATAGGCTATATTTTATATGAAATATATTTCATAAATAGATTTTGAGGCGGTACAAAGTTTGCGGGTCAGCCAGTCAGGCATAAATAAGTGTAGGGTTGATGCCTCCAGAGTCAAATTACAAAGTTCTCCCAACTTTAACATGCCATGATGAATCACAAAAATATGCTACATAAGGAAACTTACACAAATAATTATGTTTGCTCCCATTCCCTTTAATATTAATAACGTCATTACATACAAACATCTCCTTTTGACGACGAAACTCAGGTTTCGCAGCTTATTCATAAGATGGATGTTATTACAAACTGGTTGCTCTTTTACGAAAAGGAATTTAATAAATTTATAATAGAATGTTATATTTCAGAAATTGTATATTAAATACTAAAGGTACCTTTTGACGTTTTATAAAAGATAAAATATGTAATTTACTTGTTATATTGCTATAGATGATGAAAAGTTATTATATTAATAGTAATATCAAAATTTTAATCAGTTAATGTGTTTAAAATATTTATTAAATAAGTATTAAAAATTGTTCTTGAAAAACACATTGCAATAAACATAGTTAGCATAGAAACTTCAAAAATAATTAATAATAGAGTCTTTTAGATAGAATACGCAGTATCTTGAAAAATATTGCTTCTAAATTTACAACTAAATTGCCTTCTTGACGAGGGATGAAAAACAGCCTAAGTTTCAGAGGAGCAGGTAGGTTCTTATGATGTAGTATCCTTTGCGGTTCAACTTCAAACGTACTACCACCACATCTTTATCTGCTTAATAAAGACAATGTTAAGCACTGATGCGTTCGGCTTTGAAGGGTGTGGTAAGAGAGACTTCCCACACGTTCCAACTTGGTTCTCAGGAGTAGCAACACACCTGTGACCACACATAGAAATCTTTTCTTACCTGGGGTTCTTTACAGTCCACGGCAGTAGCCACTTACCATCAGGTGGACTACACGCTTGTTTGCCAAATCAAATGTATTTATTAAACTAATGTATATATTATTCAAGTTATTTCTATGCACACTATCCCGAATAACTCCCAAAGCAATCGCTCGGCAAACAAACAATAAATAGATACGTCGGACTGACGGCGTTTAAAATAAAACCGGAGTAATCGGTAGCGGAACTAACGTCCATCTATCGATTGAAATGTCTTTCGTTTTGTTTTGCTCCTGCTTTTACAAGGTAAAGCTTTGATATACGATGGAAATATAAATAACTTTGCAACATGGTGGATTTGAAGGGTGTCGTAAGAGAGACATATTTTTCCGAGGTGTTCCAGCTTAGTTCTCAGGGGTAGCAGCGCATCTGTAACTTCACCACTGCCACAGCCACTTACCATCAGGTGGACTGTATCGTCTGCTACTCCTATATTATATGAAATGTTATTAAAGATGGTAGAAGCCTTAATGGTCCGACTTTAGAGGCACCACGGCTATACTTTATAACATGTTTTTTTCTGCTAAAAGATCAGCCCTGCTGTTACCCGGTTTTTAAGGTGTGGTGAAGGAGACATGGTTATCCGAGGTATTCTAACTTAGTTGCCAGGGGTTACGCAATTGTGGCCGAACTCAGGTAGGACTCATGGATAAGATGAGATCATCTAGGGTTGATGATAGATGACCATGAGTGGCAGTACTTCTATATCATAAAAAGGTTTAAAATGTATACAGAATTTAAGACAATACTTTGTAAGACAACATAAATTCAAGCTTGAATTTCAAGGACCTCTTAAAGCCCTAAAGGTTCGTATTAGTCGCCTGTATAATATGTTGCAGACAAATTATTTCTTTAATGAACACACGAGCTATTCAACTCCATTTGCCGTGGAAACTAAAATGGCCAACGAACAACCGTATCAAACCTTTATAAAGTCGGTGCAAGCTCCAACTACAATTTAATTCCATTACAGTGTCTTCATGACTGTATGGGTGTCTTGGGAACAAAGCAGGTTTAATCCATTTAGCATTACGTCCGCGCGTGATTTCTCGATTGAGACTTAGAATGGCTCTAATGTTTTGTATTCTGTCTCGCTTCTTCTACGAATGAAAAACAGAGACGCTAAACCAATTTGCAGAGTCACTCGACCTGGCGATATTTTTATGTGAATACAAATACGATAGCTACAATTTCAATCAGCCTTGGAGGTGATGTCAAGATAGTGCATGTAACGAAAAGAGGTTTCGTAAAATTCTATATATGGCGAACTTCTACCAAGTTCTAAGACTATCAAATTCTATCAAGGTGTAGGTGTTCTGTTTAACCTGTGTGTTTATTAGACTTTTATTTTAATATAAGTTATGGAATATTGTTATTAAAAATATTGTTCAACTAATATTATTTATGACTTTTAAAACTAAAACTTTGCTACGATATTTTTTAGGTTCGTCGTAGGATCGGTAGTTTTGTAACGACCACGATACATGAAATATAACATTTAGATATCATAATTAGCGTCCTATTATATTGTTTGAATTTAGCACAAATATACGTTAGATATTTAGGAGCATTGTCAAGAAATACAACAACAGTGTGGAATCTACAAAAAAATAAATACTACACACAAACACGAGTATGTCACGATCAATACGTACCTCGTAGATGCGTGTGAAGCTTTCGATTTTATAAACAATGGAACCGGGACCTACCTTAAGGATTTTAACAAAAAACAAATAAGTCGTAAGCCGCACGGCCTCGAGCACGTAATCCAAACAGATAGATCCCGCTGTCACTTGGATTGTCACCGGACGGCTTTGGATCGTTAAATAAAACAATATGCTCTGATGGGAATATGAGTCATTGGTTTGTTCTTACAATAATAATCAATTATTAGAGAAAAATAAAAAATTAACAAAACTAGTAAAATTTCAGTAAATTTTGAAGACCGAGATGGGTGGCTTGGCATGGTTTTATATTAACAACATTGCTACTACACTGCAAAAAATGTAAACACGGTAAATATTATGACTTTTTTGCAAAAATATTATAATATTAAGCGATAAAAAACAAGAATAATGTAGTCGTAATAGACACTCTCCAACTAATGCGAAGATTTAAAATAAATCGGTGTTATAAGTTAAAGGATACAAAAACCCTTAATGCCAAGACGTTTCTAAGCAGCTAAAAAACAACTTACACTAGATTCCTTAATGCAATAAATCAAGACATAAATAGCAAAATAAAAAGTATCAAAATCAACCGCACAATACCACAAAATGAGTATCAACATTCACGATTACGTATAAATTGCAAAATATGACTACAAATGGACGACAACTTAGTTTATGCCACATTCTTTCGCATACCTCAATATAATAGTGTAATGTGACCGCGCAAAATGAAACTCGCTCGCAGTGGGTGCTTCCAAAGAAGTTTCCTGTAGGCGGTGGTCTATATCTTCTGGTATTTGAATAACGGTTATTTCACAATCAGTGGGAGAAAGACAGCGTTCTATCTGCATGCGCGTGATTTGTTTTATAACACGATCAAATGTACTAAACTGACACTCTACAAATGTATAAGTCATATAATCTTAGATAGCAGCGCCATCTATTATAAACTTTAGAAATTGAAATGAAAATGAAAAATTACTACACTATTTTAACCCTGTATTGCTAAGTGTAAACAGTTGACATAGATTTCACGTCTTCTAGAAGACATATGGGCAACATTGGGTTCAGACCTCGGAGAATTTGATTTGGGCCAATAATAGTACTCAAATTAAAGTTTGGCGACTTTCAAACTTTGGCGACTCAACAAGAGATAGCACCACCACATAAGCCTGAATCACGCTATATTTTTTTTTCTAAACATCTTATATGTATTATGTATATGCAAGCTTATAACGAACCGTCAAAGCTGGGTTGCTCCTCAAAAATAACTACCTCGCCTGGTAGAAGATTTTTCTTTGCTAAAAAAAATAAAACTAACATATTTAAAAAAATGAGATATTTGTGGTGTTTCTTTGCGCTGTTGTGTCCATGCCTCCTAACACCACATTATTATACATAGAAACATTAAAAACTAACCAAAACCGAGTGAGTATAATATAGGCAGTATACAGATGCCAGATGGTCTATGTCCTATATCCTTAGGGAACCAAAGTGTAGACTACGTGACAGACAGCTGTGCTGCCGTGCACTGATTTGTAATTCCAGTTTCACTACTCCAAAGTCTTAACACAAGATAAACGTGTGCTCATACATAACGAAGAATGAATACTTTCTTGGCTATAAACGGTAACCTTCGTTGTTCAACTGTAGGTACATCATCGCCACAGCTATTCATTTGTTCTTAACTGATCATTAGTCTGAGGACTAAGTTCTAACATCTCAGTTGCTCACCCTTACTACTCCTTTCTAACTAGATCAAAACAGCGTTATCACTGCTCTCATAAGACAGAAATAGGCGTGGTACTGCCTCCGGAGACGAACCATGCCGGGTTCGTTCTTCCCACATACTTATATCAACTCTATTATCACACATACCACTCCAACAAATGCTCTCAACTATCTTTATATTTCCTTACACACCTAGTTTCGTTCTGTTTATCTTTTCAATATTCCGTAGCTACTGAGCGCGAAGTTTATTCCCCGAACACATGGTACAGCAATTTCTTGTGAAAACTCGTTGCTTCGAAAATAAATTCGAACAACATCTAAATAGCGATAAACGTACTGGTAGTGTTATTGTAAAGTAGAATAAAGGCGGGTAAAAATGAGCGCGTATGGAGCTTTTCAATAAAAGCGGTGCACAGCGAACAGCTATTGGTTTTCTTTGCTACGCCATTGGAACTGCGTCGTAATATCAACTCGACCACGAATTCCAAATTTCCGTGCCTAATACTAATACTTCTACTACTATAATACTGACACTAATACTAATGCTAATACTCTAATACTAATACAAATACGAATACTAATCCTAATACTAATGCGGATAATGACACTGATACTAATATTGTTACTAATGCTTATACTTATACTGATACGAATATACTAATTAATTTGTAACATTATTACTGAAAATAATGGTCTTAAATATAATAAACCCATACTCATCTTAGTGATAACATTAAAAAACATCCATAAAACGAAATAAGATGATTATCGAACAATTTAAACAAACATATAATTCCCTATTAATTATACAAACGATCAGTTATTGAACGTTAATTATAAATCGCTTTACATAAAAGTACTTTTTAATTAAAAGTTATGAAATTTCTCCATCGTTACGCCTAATTATATTTAATGATATGGCATGTAATTAATTCAAGGCCGTATAACTTTCGCTTTATTACCAACAATTTCTTTTTAATATACTTAATGAGTAGGTACCTGACTTAATAAAATTGCTTTGAAAGACAAAGGCATGTTAGATTAAATCGAGGATAGAATGTCATGTAAATAAAGTTTCTAGAGCGGCTACGTATTTTATGAAAGAACAACGAACGATTTTAGAGTTTCGTAACTATAGGGCAAAAATGAAAACTTAATTCGCTAAGAGTATTTTACTCAAAATGTACCCAAAATGGTGTCCTGTAACAATGACAGATTTTAAAACATATTATCAACTTGTTACTATGTCACTGCTAGTATTCAAATCAGAAAATAGTTTAACGTGTGGTTTATGGAGAGCTACTTTAACATATGATGACTAATAATTTTCTTATTGCGTGATACCACGAGGCATTCTAACCCTTTGAAGTACTGACACATCTGAGGTTGGAGTGAAATACTCGTAGGCCCCCAATCGAATGCAATGTTCATGTAAGTAGTTCAACTGATCCATTTATGATCAGATGGACTACATGGACATTACTATTACGACTATAAAAGGTACCAGAGTAGAAAACGCCAGAACCTTTGCAAGTTTCCAATTTCGTTCAGACTAAACCTCCTAAACCTACAGATACCGGATTACACGCCACTAGGCAATGGCTGCATTTTATTGAGCACTTAATATGGCATGTTAGTTCTTCGTAATCTTGTCACGTCTTGTAAAATAAACATAACTTTCGCTTAATCCAATAACCATTTAACACTAATGTCTATAATCTATAACCAATTTAATTAAATGGATAACGCGCCGTTTATTGCATTTTATACGTTTTCTTCCCACAAATAAAATAAAAACGAAGTAACTTCTTGAAGAACGTGAAATTCTTACTAGAGTTTCTTGATAATGATAAAATAATTGTACAGCTTGGCCAACGCGATAACTTTAAATCTGAGAGGAGATCCATGGGGATATGTCCAGCAGTGGGACAATATGGGGTTAACGACGATTCATTTAGTTACGAATATGATATGTTGTAATATTTGATGTATTTGAGTGGTACTCAATGTATTTTTTTTTTATTTTTTCACTGAGTTTTGCATAAACTCTAAACTGTAAATATTCTAAGCAGTATAGGTAATATGAATAAATAAAATTTGAGTATATGTATATCAAAAAAAATAATTAACTGCCATTTTCTGTAAGTATAATTGTTAATAATATTGTATTTAGCCCTTTAGAGATATTTTCTATATATTCTACATCTAAGATATTTTCTATCCAGCCATGAGGCTAACCAGCCTGTAACCTATACATTCAAAGAAAACTGAAAAACTGCGGCGATTAATACACGCATGCGAGTGAAAAATGCACGCTGACATAAATCCACGGGACAAGAAAAAGATCCTTAAGCGCATTTGGCACATCATCTAAAAAAAAGGCATTTTTCTGACAATCTTCATGGAATAATATAATAACGACTCAAATAATATAGTCAGAACTTTAATATACAAGTGGAGTATTGTGCGAGGAATAACAAAAGCTTATTTTCTTTTAAAAATCTAGAATTCTAGCGAATCAAAAACCAAGCGCGGGTGGAACGTGGAAGCTCGTTTTAAAATATATTTGCTGCATCACGCCACGACAGTAGGTACACCGGTTTAAGGAACCACCACGCCTGAATGCTAACCAACCGTGACTATACAGATTCTACTCCATTTAAGTTAAATTTTAATACATTATCATAACCATTTACATAGCAAGCCGACCGGTACGATAAATACAGCGTCTTTAGGCGTTTGTTCTACGGCCAACTATGATCGATAAAAGATATCTTATTGATAACGATGATAAGAAATAAATTTGTGCAGTCGGCGAATATACTGTACGTTGCAACAATATGACAGTATACTAAAGTCACTTTTGATTTGAAACAATAACAATTAATTAATATTCTTAAGGACCTATTTAGAATCGCTCTAATCTTGAAACTGGCCAAAACATGTATTCGTGTGAGATGGACAGAGTCAAAGTGAAATACTCTAAGGGACATCGCCCTCATACCACAAGCCGCGCTAAGAAACGTCATTCCAAGAATATCTTAACCGATTATCGATATGATATTGTAGATAACATTATCTTACACAAGAGATGTTGCAACGGAAATAGATAACAAATACGTAAACATTTATGTAAGGGCGCATGAGTTTATCTTCTGACAGAACAATCGCAAAAAAGACAAGATCTCTTATATATTAATTTGACATAGTAATTTTTAATAACCTAACTGTAAAACTATTTCATTTAATATTTTTGTTCTGTAGATTCTATAATAAAGAAGATTGAACACAAACAAACAAATCTACTCGTATATCTGTAAACCACAGAACAGTATATGTTTTGTGTAAAACTTTCCTTTACAAAGTATTAGCTCGAACATGCGTCACTAATAATGAAGCAAGTGCCTTAAGATCGAACCTAATTATTGTGCCTTGTGTTAAAATTCAGAGGGATTTTTATTCAAATCGGGTCACGTATGCGTCGGCGTGAGAACAATGAGGAGACCGGGGTATAAAGTTGTTAACGTCCTCCACTTATCGGGTCTGTTTTAAGGTTTTATTTTAGTTATCGGGCCGTACAAAATCGCACTATATAGCGGTTTTACTCTTTTTTCGCGTCTGAGATGCGGTCAAGAAAACGTATAATTGTTCTTGGTAAATGCCTTGCTATGCTACAAGTTTTTCTTCCTTTTTAACAACTAAATCACAAATTGTCGTTTTAATAGTTATTCTATTAACTAATGCTAACAACTATTAGCAGTGATAGCCTTTTGAATTTTGGGCCTTCACGTTGCAGATTCAAAGTTCAACACAAAAGCTCTGTTTTTGTGAGTTATATAAGTATTCCATTTTTTTATCACATTCTTAAGCCGGCTAAAAACATCTTAATAAAAAAAAAATATCTTAAGAAAATATATACACCCGAAACCTATGTAAAAAAGTTCGTAAAATCTGAAGACTTCCACTCTACATTTGTGCAACGTGGTGGACTGTCGTCTTAATCTTATTTTGATAGCATATCCGTACCCAGCTTTAGGCCAGTGATGAGTTCTTAATCATGATGAAAAGACTCTGATTTGAGGTCTCGATCTTATTCTATGTAGTAACGGACACTGACTTCATTGAGGCCCAGCCTTGGGACAATAATGAGTTGATAATGAACTGCTAACAAAAATTAAAACATAATGACGTTCCTATTATCATGTGACGTAACTCTTACAACACTAGCCGAGAGGCAATAGGTTGTTGATGACCTACAAATATTAAAACATACCACACAAATAGTTATATGAATAAAATTTCACTAAGCACATAGGTACAGAACACTGCTGTTACTCCGTGATATAAATCCCCGTGTGGCAGAGCGTGTCACATAAACTTGATTTATCTCTCATGACGTAAGTTAACCCGTAACAAATCTTATTACAATTCCACCTCACTAAAAATGTATTCTAGGCGCATAAAATACATAATGTGGGGAAGTTTCAGGTGATATTTGGTATAAAAAGCTTAAGACGATGAATGATGATGAAGAATGAATTAAGATCTGGCAGTGTTTGTGATAACGAATTTTCGCATTTATGTAATTATTCAGACCTAAAATGTTATATAGCTTTTGCTTCATATCAATGATGGTGCAGATATATCTACTTAGATAGTTTTAGAAGAAGTTAATAAAATTGGCATGCAGCCCGTCTGCTATTGAGTGCTCTCTGCTGCCCATGAATAGTAGACCCAAATTTGACAGTCCTGTATGTAGTGTAGAAGGGTGTGGTAAGGGAGACAGACTTTTCCGAGGCGTTCCAGCTTAGTCCTCAGAGGTAGCGGAGCATCTGTGGCCGACTTCAGGTGGGAATATCTAATCCTATCTGGGGGTTTATTACAGATGTCCATGGGCGGCAGTAGTCCCTTACCATCAGGTTGACTGCATGCTCGTCTGCTACTCGTATATTATGAAAAAAAAACAACTTTATATAAGCGGTTAGAACAGCCTTCAATATATGAGAGTAAGTACAGACTTCAGAAATCACTACTAACTTTACTAATATTTACCAGACTCTTGGAGTTTTAATAATTTAAAAATTAACATAAAACAAGAAATCTTTTTTACCCTTCTGTTAATCTTGCAAATACATTAATACAATTCATCATATTCCTCTCAGCCGTTTATATTATCTGTAAAGTTTCGCTATAAAAAGAGGGAAAGTTAAGAAGCAGGAATGAAGATTTCGAAGTTCGTCGATAAACATTCATCTGCATTTAACTTTTCAGTGTTCTAGACTACCAGCATTCAGAACTTTATCTACTTCGTCATATTTTAAGAGCTGAGATTTAACAGAGCGATACAACGTAACTTTCAGACTTACCTGGTTTTACGGAAAGTAAATTTATGTGTTAAAGAAGAAAGTCTTTTTAAAATAACGAAAATTCTTAGGAACATTGGGCAAAGGATTTTTTAAGCCCAGCTTGAGAGATGAGGTCAAACAATGTAGTGTTAGCAAAGAAAATTTAATTGTCAATTGAGGGTATTAACTAAAAGATAGGCGTATAAAAGGGAACTGTATATCGCCTTCTGGGTAGTTATTTTTCGATTATTGTAAAGAACGTTACTCTGCCACTTTTGTTGTCGAATCTATAATTTGTATGCTTACTTGTTATTTTGTTAACTTAGTAACAAAAGTATGAAAAAAATTGTGAAGTAAAATGTTCTCGGTTTATAAAGGTTGTTTTTTTAAATAATTTCTTGACGAGTTTTCCTGACAATAGATTAATTCTTTATATATATTTTTACATTTAAACACATACAAAGCTTACATACACATAATGTAGAAAAGGGTGTAATTGCATGGCGCTGACGGATACGTTTCGTTTCTATTAGAAAATAAGACATCTTTGAGCCTTGAATTTATTTCCTCCAAAATAAATACGAAATTGGTGAAATAGTGCATATTGTAAAATCATATAAACAAAGGCAAGGCAAAACTCTCACATAAAAGCGCTAGTGTGTGCGCAGCAATAGCTGTGTGTCATCGTGATAGGAGCTAAACTGAAAATGCTACAGTTTATAGTAGTTTCGAAAACTGAAATGATTTTCTGTTTCAAACAGTAAAAAATTCAAAGCTTCGCATACAATCTTCTTTGTAGCACAAGGTACGAAGGATAGTACAACTAGTTCTAGGAGTTTATGTTATTAGTAGACACCCTGGCATGGCCGCCAACTCTACAATGAAAAGCAAACAATGCCTTTAACCTTTTTAATATTGTAAATTTCTTATAATTCTCAGGAAATTGCACTTCAGGAGCTTTAG
Source organism: Epargyreus clarus (assembly GCF_041222505.1). Classification (NCBI taxonomy): domain Eukaryota; kingdom Metazoa; phylum Arthropoda; class Insecta; order Lepidoptera; family Hesperiidae; genus Epargyreus; species Epargyreus clarus. The sequence continues at coordinate 8,068,849 of NW_027332211.1, forward strand.
TGGAGGGGTGAATATTTCCACAGCGTTTGAGCAACCGGCCAAGTGCGATACGATTGTCGCACTGAGAGTTCCGTCTCCAAAATCCCCACAATATTTTCTTTCCTTTAATTTGAGATCACTGACAAAAATCCGGTTCAAATTGGTAGATTTTTATTATTCCTCACTATTTTAGAGGTTTGTACCAAAAAAAAATCACAGACCGTATAAATATCATCATCAGCGTCATACCGGGTAATGTTAGAAACAAACTATCTTATGTAGTCTGTCATTCAAGCAAACAGCTTACATAACACGACACTCTTATCACAGAAATCATTATATTATATCTCTTATCATATCATAGAACAATCAAATAACAATAAAATATCAATAGGGACAATGATTCTTTTAGTTAATTGGGTATTAAAAATGAATAATCGTTTACCTTTACAGTAAAAACAACGAATGATAATCTACGATATAACAGCGGTAAGACGCAGTTAAGCTTGGATTTATGATTTAATAACAATAAAGTTAAAAGCTAAATCTTGATCGTAACTGCAAATTATTTTTATTTTTAAAACATTTTACTCGTCGAAAAAATATTAACTCTTGAAGCTTTTAATCCTATTGAGTTTGCTGGAGCGATTTAAACTGAGTCACTTAATCCGATGAGTAGACTATAAGGAGAAATCAAAAGTCACCCTAAGGTTATAGTAACTTAGCTGTAAAAGTTTAATTTATTATCAGATTAAGAGCTTTCACTAAACCTATTATCGTTTTAACATCAATTATTTCAATCCTTCACCGTGATCGCATTACTGTTTAGTTTCCTTTTAAATGGAAAGTAGCTGGGTACTTCAAAAATATCTTAGGTCTCAATTAAATGGCGATATAACCAGAATAGTATAATTGGGGAGATTTCATCGCCATGCCTTGTTTTAGCGTAGAGCAATTCTTGTGTTAAAGAACTTCCATATCATGAGGCGATTACCTTAGTCCTCACGAATGCCAACACATTTGTGATAGTCTTCAGGTACAACCTCAGTTTTATATGGTTATAGACGTCCATGAGCGTCAGTGACCATTTGCTATCAAGTGGACTGCAAGATAATTTGTTACTGTAATCATATAAAAAAAAAACTGGGAAACCATGGTTAATAGTGACATTATGTATCTATGACAAATAATTAAGACCATATTTATGTACTAGTGCAAAATACAAATCTTGATAAAAGATTTAGTAAAAAATACTACAGTCAGATTTACATTAAAATGATAAGAAGTTTCAGCAAACAGACCCACGTTTTACTATTCATAGAAAAGAAAGAGCTGCTTTTGAGCTGTCTGAGTGTCTGGGCTCATTGACCTCAACAGTTCCATTGTGCCGCCACTTATTAAAGTTCGCCTCTTAATTCCACTACCCCGCAAAGTGCTGCGGATTTTCTTAGCGATAAGATTTCGCCTAGAGACTACTTTGCCGCTGAGTTGCATATTTAATTTGTGCATAGACATTACGGAAGTCCTAAGCCTTATCTCGCCAACCATAGCTGTGTTGTAATTTTAATGAAGGATCCAGGTAATTTCTGTGACTTTTAGGAAATATTCCGTCTTAGAGAGATAATACAAAAGCGACAACTCAGTCAAATCAGGCGGTGAAACCCGACGATCACCACTGACTGCTGTCACTGTCAGCGACTGCTACGGTTTGCTACTCGTACTGCCCGTTGGCAATTATCATTGACGATCGTCAACACGAAAAATCGTTCGTGCGTTACCTCCATTAGTTTTAGAGGGAAACCACGGACTTTAACTTTTATACAATTCGATCACAGACTGATCGATTAGACAATATTATATACAATTCCTGTTCTATGTTGTATTGATTTCACAATGCACACTACAATAGTAAAGAATAAATGGATACGACAAATTCAGTATGAAGTCTTTTCATTTAGAAGCAACGAAATTCAGTCGTGAATTATAAATAGATCCATCATCATTGTGAATAGGGACACAAAATTTTATTTACTTAAACTCGCGACATCCATTTTAAAAAGGCCCTTACCAAAAGTTACCCTGAATAATAAATCTATTACTCCTGTATTATTAGGATGGAAGCTGGTACTCAGAATTTCAAAATTGGATATCATGCAATAACGAAAACTATGTAATTTATAAAAATGTATGTAGAAAAATAGAAAGGCATCTATTTACATGAGTTATTACGTCACTACGCAAACCAAAAAAATATCAGTCATCGTAGCGTATCGTGACCTAGATAGTAATCATGTAAATGCATGGGGGTGTGGTGAGTGAAAAGTTAATAGTAACGTGAATTTCATTATGCGGTGCAATGCGCATAGTGCTTCACACGCGCATTTTTCATAACATACTTCACATTATAGTACTCTAGTTTATCTCCATATTTTAACATTATACTCCACTTAGATATATTATATTAGAAGAGTCTGAGAAAGGATCTAAGATATACTCTTCTTGAATTTTTACATCTACATAAAAAATAATGTTAACGTTTTACTTATACTTTTTATGAGCAAATAGGTTCTTTTTATTCTTCGTCAACCCACTATTGTCCCACTGCTGGGTACGCATCTCTTTACTGAGAGGAAGGAGCTTAGGCCATAGTCCGCCGCTCTGGCCAAGTGCGATTTGATATACTTCATACGCCTTTGCAACATTACCGTTACAGCCAATGATCATTAATTTCTAACAGGGACGTACATTTATAATTATAATTTAAAACTCATCAAGACGTTTGGACTCCGGTGGGCATGACAAAGAATGAAACATACGCTCGAAAAACATTACTTTCTGCAGTCAAGTAAAAAGGAGAGTTGTACAATTCATGAAGCATATTTTCTACATACTTACAGCAAACTTCACTTCACTTATAAAACAATCATCATTTTTCGAATATTTCTTTATATGTCATGAAAAACTTATTTTTAATAAAAATGAACCAAAATCTGAAAATTACTCAAAGCAGTGTAACAGATAACGTTGACAATAGTAGCTCCTATCATTCAAGAGCTCCTTTTCTGTTATCTCAGTATCATAGTATTCCAAGAATTTTATCCTCCGGGAAATTTATTCTATAATTATCGTAAAATGTATCAGTATACAAAATTAATTATTTAACATGTACAGTAGCGGCCGTAGGTCTACCCTATCAGATTACACATGATAAGGATTGAAGTGTCCATGGGGAACAAGTTCTGGTTTTACCTGAATCAAAATTACAGTTAACAATATTTACACTATAGTTTCTATTCTTAAACAAATTTTAGAAGATTTTTTACAAACTGAAAATTTGAGTTATTTTTCAGCATTTTCTGGAAAGACTGGGAAATCTTAACAAATAAAATGTTGTTACCATGCAACGGAAAGCTAGCTTGAAATTATTAAATTATCTAGCAGCCAATCTTAGAAATCACCATATAGATTGTACCTCCAGATCAAACCATACTGGCTCTACCACGTTTTGCCAGTAAACAAAATATGTAATCTACATAAAAACACAAATTAAAATACGACCCTGCACTAATTATTAAGACAAAAATATACCCGAATACGCATGAATCTTAAGGAGTTGACGTGTCATTAATAAAATGTACTTTGATTTACATTAACTGATATATAATTTAATTCCCAGCAATTTATACAACTTGGTCGATATCGGTCCGCAATATCAGATTACAAGATACGATACGCACTGAAATCTCAGCGGGGAGCGAGCTTGCGGATTAAAACATAAATCACCATTCGAATTAATTATGCACAAACCAGTATGTAATGTCATAATTAAAATGCCTCGACCGGCGATATTGTGGATTCTTTTATAGTATGCGAGCGTAGCCGCTGGCCAGATATTGTGAATGTCGTTTATAGGTATCTTCAACTATTATTGCAAGGGATAACGACCAATGTATGGCGATAGCGAGATGTGGTTTTGTGAATTAAATATTTTTCAAAGGAAGCTTTTAATAATTTCGCAGTGTTATTGGTATTAGGATTAAACTAACCTGCATAAGTATGCAGGAAATCTTAATGACTTCAATGGATGGATGAAGCTGATGGATGGATAATTTGGAATAAATAAAGTGTGTTGAATGAGACGAAATGTTTTTATATATTTAATACATTTTTTTGGTCAGATTTCATGTTCTTTAGTATTAAATACTATTGTTCTTCTCAAATTGTGTATACTTAAGACATTCCAAGTCTGCTTTGACAAGCAATAAAAACGCCAATGCTCTTCCAAAACTGGCAACGTATTCCTAACTACAAGATATTAGGACACCCATTTGTCTATTACTATAATTTTAAAGAACATACATTGTTCAACATTTCAAATATAAAATTGAATTCCATTACATTACCTGCCAATCTCCGCCTCGTTATCGCGTTAACACCTCGTCCCGTGGTCAAAATTTTCATAACGCGCCCCTCGAGCGAAATGAACCGTGACCGATTCGAATGATACATCCGTCATAATTAATGACCGAAATTAACTCGACGCTCCATTAACTTAACGAATGCCTGTCCGGTCCGTCAATCATCACTCAGGAACGGTATGACAGATCTTATTTGGGAATAAAGTGGCCTTCAAGCTTATGAGATTACAAATAGTTTTTGAGTTTGTTCTGAGTGAATTCAAAGGTGATTTTAATTCAATTGTTAAGTCGTAACTTCTATAGTTTGAGTGGAACGAGACAACCGGCACGCTTAGATAGAAATCTTATAAAAGAAGATTATTCGATTGTTAGTAATTTTATACTAAAGTACATCCCAACGTATCTCTGACAGATGCGATAATCCTGTATTTAGCAAAAATAGTGGTATACAATTTACATCCAAATTAATAGTCGTGTATAGATTTACATAAACTGATCATAACAAAATGTGAAAAATACAAAAAGTACCAAAAAATATAGTTTTATTAAAACCGTGTAATTTATTTCCCAGTCTCGATTTTAATGAGCTGCTATCATATATTTACGAACGCATCCTTTATAAAATACATCGCAAAATTTCGCAGTAAGGCCGCTTCCACATTATCCTAGTAAACTTGCATGAATTTTACAACATAAATATTTTGAATATACTTTTTATTCACATTGTCATGGCTTAAAACTTAGTACAGGGCCAACCCTGCCCTACAAACCCTAGGTTCATAAATAGGTACATAAAGAAATTTGCCACTTACCCAAGGTTGGACTATGAAATTTTACTACTTTGTTTAGATGATATGTATTTATTGTCTTAGGAGTTAAGACTATAAATTTGTTAAGCACATAGAATTTACGCAGACAGGACAAGTGATCGAAAAATTGATAATGTTAACAAGAAAGCAGTTAAATTAAAAGTCATTAATTAGTTATAATTGTTACTAAATACTTAAGTCTCGTATTGCGATCCAGTGTGACCGCACCACAATCGCCTGTGAGCCTTGTAAAATAAAACCGTCAGGGAAGATATATTAAGATAATACAGATGCAATTTATTATCTGACGCACTCCGCACCCTCAAGCCGTATAAACTGCTGGCTACTTACTATAACTAGACACATGCTTTTCTTACTATAATTATTCCGTGATAAGCTACCGAGTTGGCAAATATATTTGTAATAGCAAAAATCATTCGTACCCAACTGAAAGTAACTCGTATTTGGGCTTAGTTTGACATACTACCATTTGTATCCCTGCAATCTTCATTGGTTTCACTAAATTGAAAATGCTTCGATAGTTAGTGCTGCCCTTGGTGTCGTTCAGAACGTAGTAAGACAAGCAGAACTATTACAGGACAGCAGCTGTCTTATTATTATATGATTTTGTCTGATGCGTTCATTGATTGTAGACGAAGCCTAAGTTTTAACTAACCGCAGCTTTACAGCCTCTCATATTATTTTATACAAACTTCTTATTAGTGATCGAAGATACAAACACATCGAATCACACTTTCTTATTAATAAAACTAATCTTGAGTAACTAAAGTTAGGTGACTAAATAACCTAGTCCCATTAGAACTCCGCTACGTAACAGGCGGCGCTACCGATCGCCGAGCTTCCAACTGCCTCGTAAAGATCTTATTTCCTTCTAACCGATACTAAAGTATAATTTAAACGCTCTAAAACAAACTATGGATTCGCATTAAGTAACTAGCCATAAAGAAATAATTAGAAACTTTCACTCGTAATAAAGTAAAATTTATTATTGTTCTCGGATATTAAATACATATACGTGACGAATTGAAAACCTCCTTCTGTGGGAACTTAGTTATGAAACTAGATAATACTAACTGCAGGATTTAATGTTCTATGACAATATTTAAAAAAGCAGTTGATTATATTTTTATCGATTATATATTGAATACTGTCTTCACCTATAATTGTAATGACACTTACCTCTTTTTATTTGGTGTACATTATGTTGGTGATCATGAATAAATAAATAAATCTGTATTGTTTCTTCTAATTCAATATCCGAAACGGCCAAACTGTTTTCAATGTTTTGTGAGTCTGTATTTTAATACCTAACTTAAAAGATAGGTTACTCAGGTACAGGACAGGCAGCGCTTTTTATAGAGGTCTAATTTTTTCTTAGCATAACATATTCTACCCAGCTCTACTAATCCTTTATGTAGAGCATGAAAGAGTCCTTTAAGATGGACTGCCAATTTACTTAGAAAATAAAAAAAAAATAGTGCCGGTAGGTATATCGATGGGTCCTATGTATATGGGCCAAAATGCAAAATTACAACTTTACAGGAGAGGCTTCCAAAGTTTAAAATTACTATAACTTCAGATTGATAAAACTGAAATTTAAAAATCTTTGCTTGTTTGCTAAGACAACTATCCTCCTCATTTATACTATAGTATTTTATATAAACATTTATTAGCTTTTTTTTACGTCACATTGGCGCTTGTACGTTCGTTTTTGTTGTAATTATTTTTCTTTAAAAACACCCTAAAAGGCCAATGAGTCATATTGACCTTTATACGCATATTACTCTAATTAGCATAAAGTATATATATATTTTTTATTTTTTACCCATAAAATTTGAAGTAATTACAAAGGTTATCATCGCTATTTTCTATAACATCGTCGTTTTCATTACCTAAATCCTTTTACTGAGCACTGTTATTTTAATTTCCCAATGCCAAATTCACTAAATTCCGACTTCTACACAACTTAGCGCGATAATTGGATGACATATTTGGTTATTAAACTAAATTGTAACCCAAAAACAACAATTACATTTTGTATTCGTCACAGTGCGGCAGTTGCTCCGTTCAACGTACTCGTATAAGTGTCTAATCAGCTGATTGGTCCACACCATAGAAAAAACGCGGGGGAACTCCCCGCGTATAAGTCTCTAGCTACTCTTAGGACCATGTACGTTTGAATTCATGTTACATATGCCGTTATACTGTGATAAGAAATCGTGTTTCTATGCAGAAATCTTTTTTTTTAATAGCTCATATGATTAATTATATCGATAAGATGCGTTTACCATAAAAAAGTCAAAATGGCCAAATTGTTAGTTTGGCCCATATACATAGGACCCATCGATATGTACATTGTACATACTATCAAAGCCATACCTCTTGAAGTCATACACCGAATCAAACTTACTTTTCCAAAAGTACACATTTGCTACTTTTCCAAAGCGCAAAATAAATTAAAGCCCAAGATTTCCAGTGTAAACGAAGGCCTATTACGGTTAAAGTCAACTTCGTACGTGTTATTGTGGGAGTACATTACATTTACGGCAACGAGTACCTATTTCGCGATGAGGCCTGTGGTTGAGTAATGACATCAATGTACGTAAGTAGACGACTTTGGTAAATTCTGTGAAGTTCGCGAGATATTTTGGCTAGGATATGAGTAAGAGGTTTTCGGCTAAGTGATGAGCGTTGCTTTCAGTGGCGCACCTACGTGAGTAATTTCGGTGTAACGACGAAAGTGTTTATGATGTAAGATTAATGTAAGCTTACGACCTTTTTAAATAAAGGTACTTGACAATTGTGATATAGGTTTAAGTAATACATAGGTGAGATATACATTTTATATTATTATAGATTAGTTTATACTAACAGAGCGACATAGCCAGAATTCAAAGGTCTTAAAATAAAGATTTTAAAAATGTGATAAACGTGACGTACCTATTATTTTACTACTATAGTAAAATAATAGGTACGTCACGTTTATCGTGACGGCTCGCGGCAGTGATAGACTAGTGGTTAAGAAACTCGGCTTCTTGACGGAGGGGTCCGACGTTCAAATCCCAGGTACGCACCTCTGATTTTTCAAAGTTATGTGTGTATTAGAAATTAATCATCACTTGCTAAACGGTGAAGGAAAACATCGCGAGGAAACCTGCATACCTGAGAGATTTATATAAAAAATCTCAAAGGTATGTGATGCCTACCAACACGCACTTGGCCAGCGCGGTGAACTATGCAACTAACTTGCAAAGAAATAAGCTGGATATCGTATGTTAGTGTATTTTTTTATAGTATAAGAGTAACAGACGAGCATGCAGTCCACCTGATGGTAAGTGACTACTGCCGCCCATGGACATCTGTAATCAGCCCTAAATAGATAAGATATTCCTACCTGAGGTCGGCCACAGATGCGCCGCTACCCCTGAGGACTAAGCTGGAACGCCTCGGAAAAGTCTATCTCCCTTACCACACCCTTACCAAAACGGAACACAGCAGCGCCTAACACTGCTGTTATTAGGTAGAAATAGGTGTGGCGGTGGTGCCGCCGGAGTCAAACCACTAAGGGTTCTACCACCTTCAAAATCCGCAGTAACCATGATAGAGAGTGAAGTTCTGTTAAATTATAGCGTGGAGCCATAAATGTAGAAGCGACTATTTATTTATTTAACTATATAATATGCTTCACACTGAAAAGTAATAACAAACATGAGTAGGCATATTATGTAGATTAAAATAGTGAACCACATTTATGTTAAACTTCTAGTTATAAATATTGTAGGCTCCTCAGAAGATGTAAGAAAATAAAAATATATTTCTGAATACACAATTTATATAAAGTGTTACTTAACATAATATATTTTATGTTGTTTATCGGTATGCTCGAAATGTAACAGTAAAATATTTTAAGACCTATTTGCATCTCTCAGTCACTCCACGAATATATTTTCATCTACTTTGCAAATACAACATGATAGATTGGTTTTAAGGTCTCAATCAATAATGTATTTCAATTAATAATTCTAAGATAAAATCAAAGCTACGTAAACACCTATAAACAGTATTAATCAAAAGTACATCGCCTTACCGAGGCTTTAATTCCCGAGGGTGGCTTGCACCATAGATCTTTAACATTAAATAAACTTTAACAGCCGTCAAATCACCGGTTAAGCAATTCATGGGTTGCAGCAATTTAATTATGGTCAACACGATGACATAACTAACATTTAACGTTAACCAATCGGTTGGTTAAGTTTTTTTTTTTTTCAACTTCCGTATCAGTACCCTTAGTATGATTTTTTACAAAAATTACTGTTTTTGTATTTGTTTACGTACATCCCATACATATTCAATCAGTTCTGATACAGTCCGCTAGGGGCGCTGATTGGAGATGTATGGGCAAATACGTAAACAAATACAAAAACAGTCATTATTGTAAAAACGTAAAGACTCATACTAAGGGTGTAGTATCAACGACTAAAAATTGTATTGACAGTGACACAACTGACGTTAATGACAAATAAATTGTGCAACTCAATATTTACATTCCATCGTTATCGTCAAAGTTATTGTTATAGTTAACTTTAACGGAAGTTTAAAAGAGTTTACGGTGCAACCCACCCCTGAAGTCTTAGAATAGATTTCGTGCGAATAGCTAATAAACTAGGTAATTTAAACATTGAGTGCGTTCCACAGCGCATTGGCTAAATTCACTTACATTTGTAAAGGCTAATTATTAGGGTAATTATGCATGTACTGCGACCATGATATTCCTTCGAGACTCGCTTCTATTACGCAAATGAAATGTTGACATGTGTTTTGTAGAGGCGTTGATTAGCTTAAGAATGCAGTGCTACCGTGGTGGTTAGAAACTTCACTTCTTAATCAGGAGTTCGAGGTTCGAAACCCATACGCACATCTGATTTTTCAAAGTAATGTACGTATTAAAAAACATCATTAACTTAAGCGAGGATGGAAAACATCGTGAGAAGACCAGCTCATCTGAGAGTTCTTAAACAAAATTTTCAATCGTTTGTGAAGTCAACCAATCTGCACTTACTCCTATCCAGCGCGGTAGACCTTGTCCTAAGTCGCCTCTCATTCTGCAAGGAGATAAAGATAAATAATTTATCTTCAAAAAAAAATCATCTAGTTTTATTTAACTACGAGTAGATGAAAATGTTACAATCGCTTACTCTACTTCAATAAAACTCTATAATTGTTATCTCTCTATCATATTACTCGTATTATATATTGAATATTATTCAAATAAATATCTCTAAATGAGCACATAAATAAGTCCCAACCACAGGTTCCAACGTAAAATATCAAAGTCGGTGCAAATCAAACTTAGTCATTCCATACGCCCCGCAGCGTTCAAAGCTTTAATCACACGAGCTTTCTAATCATAACACTTTCAGTGAGCTTCAAGGCTTCATGCATTTAATTTAATACTGGACGGAGACGAGCACGCCAAAGCTTCAGAGATTGAAAGCTCAGTCTTGCTCGGGTATACTCCAAGTAATTGAACGTTATACCTATGTTGCCTAATCGAGTTAGCTTTAATAACAGTGTATGGTGCTGCTAGCGTCATTAGCTTGATGATCGGAGGTAGTTAGGGATCTAATAGAGATTCCTATCGAATTATAAATATAATTTAAGTACTTATAGTGTTTGGTATGCGAACACGGACTGTTTTGTAGGTTTAATATAGTTGATACAGAAAACGTGACGCATTTGAAAAAAATAATAAGTGGAATTCACGTGTGTGGACGCATATATTTGAACTTTTGGCAGTTTGTTTGTGTATATGCAATCTATGGCAACAGATAAATAGTAAATAAAATTACTGGACTACTACTAATAATAGTGGTTAAGATTCGATATGGTGCTTTGTTTTAAGATGTGACATTGCTTGTTCATACATATATTCATATATAACGTTATATTTATAAAAATTCAAAAGGATTGTTTGGAAAATAAATAGTTTGAAAGATATTTAGTACCTACGTGCCTTAATATGTATATTTTTTATTTGATTGGGTTACAAATAAAAAACAGAACATTGTGTTCGTATTCATGAACTTAATCAACGCGGCTTTAAAGGACTTCGGGATAGTTTACACAACGACACTAAACATCTCATTTCAATTAATTGACTGAGCAAGTTCTAAAGACAGACCACCAGTCGGTCGGGCCTCATTTACACGGGTGATTTACGAGTTCACACATCGGGCCCGATCTCACTTAGCAATGATTTATGCCCGACATCTCCCCTGCCGAGTTAAGCGCATTATCGGACCGCATGCCCTATCAACTTTGTAAACGGTTTATACATTAGCCTAATACTGTGCCGGCCCGCCGCAGGACACATACCAGATGTGTACTATCAGTGAATTCAGCTGGAAGTACTGACTTAAATGGTGAAGGAATTTCAAATTGTTACGGGACGCTTTTGTTTGCCTTTGTCTGCATAGTATCAATGTAGTGAGTCAAACGATATTACTTGCAACATAATAAATAATAATCAAACTTTTCTTCTTCTTTGTAATAACAATAAAGGAGTATGTATGTATTTTATATAACATTAGTGAGAATTCAAATATTTGTCTTCATAGGCTCGATACTCATACAAAATGCATAGCATAGTTGCTAAGTTCAAACATTAGTTAAAAAATACAAAAAGTTATATCAATGTCAGTCAATTTGTGAAACTTGATCAAACAGGAAAACAATAGCTTTATCGTGTCTATCTCTAGAACATCTACGGAGAGCAATGGAGAGCTCTAAAGCTTCTAGTGCGGTTTGGTATGTCAACTTAATGGGGAAGGCTGTCCATAAATCTGTGTAAATTGCGCCTCCGCAATGAACATGTTCCAATTTACTCATAGCCCTAAACAGTCTCAAAGGTTGCATTAACATGCAATGTTGGTATCTTATCCGCGAATTGTAGCCACCCATAACATTAAAAGATCCCAATCCGTAAACCTTCCCAATATAAACTGAAAATATTTAAAAATTACTTGAATTACTAATGTCATTCAAAATAATTGGTTTATTGTGTATATTTAGCTAACAATCATAGTCATTGGAAAATTCAAGGAAATACAAGTATATTCTACTACCAATTGAAACAAATAAATGCTTCGTTCAAGAAATTTCTCATGGGATCCGTTAACTTTTCAGTTTTTTTAACTCTTAATGTGTAATTTTAGTTCCGATCCACGGAGGCACTGCGTGAGCGCAAACGTAAACGCTGAACATTTTCGAGCAGATTTAACTCATACTGAGGGTACTTAAATACTAAAACTGCTTCGATACACGTTATTAACGTACAAAATTAGTTCTTCCCAAAATTACCTCTTCATGGCCTATCCCTACACGCGACCCTATAAGACTTGTAACGCTGCCGAAATATTGCGCCCATTAATCTTCCTTCATCCGCACGCGTAAATAGGTGAGTAATTACGTTCCTACCTGCATTTACGTTGGGACCTTGAAGAAAGCGACTTTGGAGCCCATGAAAGCTTTTAATAATAAATTTGAAGCTACATGAGTTTATTTTTAAGCAAAGAACGTTATTTAGGGGGTTCACACATGCACAAGTCCTCCAACTAGGGCCAACAACCTGAAGAAGACAGTTGTAAAACATTGGATTAAAAGGACACAGGACTAATTTGAGTAACTCCAATTAAGTGTGGACCCCCTGCATATGCACCTGAAGAAGACTGTGGCACTAATTAAGGGAGGCTTTAGTCCAGAAGTGGACCTCAGAAAGCTAATAAATGAATAGATATCACTTTAATCTCTAGCATTCACAGGAAAATACAATTAAGAGCTACAAACGTGGAAAACGTTAATCATATTAAAAGCTAGTCTTTCACAACATTCTTAGAATGCACGCATCGTAAACTGACATCATTAAAACGCGTCTCAAAGAGCACTTCGTATACGCAACGATTTGTCTCGCACGCTTTCAATTTACTCGCTGTCTAGTTTAAAGTGAAAAAACTGACAAAGTGAAGCACTTGAGCCCAGAAACACCTAATGCTGACGAGATACTACTGAGTTGCTGATAATTTAGCAGTTTACATCTAATTTGAATCAGCAACTGATCTACGATTCAAATACGTTGCTACTGAGGACTAAGTTGTTATTTTTTTATTATTTTATTACATAATGATCAATAATATAGAAGTAGAGAACGAGCATACAGTCCATGATGGTAAGTCCTGATGGTATGATGGTATGGTCCACCTGAATGGTTATTGCCCACCTATGGATACTAGTAATCAACAAATGAGATTTTTGCCTAAAGTCTGCCACAGATGCGTTGGTACCCCTGAAGACTGAGAACACAACAGCGTTTAACACTGCATTATGATGCAGATAAGTGTAAGGATGTGGTGATTCCGGAATCGAACCACAAAAGATTATACCACCTTCAAACTCTACTATTAAATGGCAATTGCCGCCAATGGGCATTTATATCAATCCCAGATAGAATTTAAATATGACGGTCATAAAGGTCGATGTTTCACTATAATAAAATGAATTAAGCTTTAAAGGGCATGTCAGTACAGCTCTGTCCAAAGTCTTCTAAAGTAAATAACCTATTTTATTAGACAATCTGCATTAATAACAAAGGTGGGAGCGTTCAGCTAGTTAAGTTTACACAACGATAGTGACACCACCCATAAAGTTTCTCTTGCCTTTTATCAGCCGCGGTTCGTAGCTCAGTAGTTTAGATTGACATGATTTAATTAACCCTCTCCCGATGTTGCGATTGCTAGTTACAGTATTTCAATGTCGTAATTTATTTAAAGCTTGTAGCATAGTACATTGATTGAATTATCTGTAAGCCATGCGCTGCCTCTTGTTAACTCTCTACAGAGAGGTTGCGTTTTCAAACTCAATAATTGTGTAGTTAGACCTCTACAGAAGTGTAATTGGCTATGATTTTAGACTAATATTATCGCGTTAGTGACATAAAATCTCTATAACACTTTCGTCTGAAAATAACTGTAGTTATTTATATACTAGAATTCAATTGAAAATTTTACAACCACTAAGTTTCATTTTCTTAAAAGGTTAATAAGAGCTTAGCCGCTTCATGGGACGTTCACTGCCGATAGTAAAAGTATCATGAAAGGTCAAAAGCATTGAACTTTGACTAATAAATTAACTTCATAAATAAAGCATAATTTTAATTAATTTATTTATACATACGTAAAGCGAAATCTTCAGTTCCAGTTTTAGGAGTACACGCATACTGAGTGTTATATTTGGCATAGTAAAAGGTTAAGAAAATTATGTATGTATACATAATAATTGTTACAAATTTCATAATTAAATACTTGTATATTACATTTCTTACGATAACTTCGTTCACCGATAAATATGTGTCAATTAATTAAACTTTTTTACCACGAATATTTTCAAAATCAGTATTCTGAAGGTGGTAGAACCCTTTGTGGTTCGACTCCGGCGGCACCACCGCCACACCTATTTCTACCTAATAACAGCAGTGTTAGGCGCTGTTCCAGCTTAGTCCCCAGGGGTAGCGGGGCACCTGTGGCCGACCGCAGGTAGGAAAATCAAATCCTATCTGGGGTTCATTACAGATGTCCATGGGCGGCAGTTGCCACTTACCATCAGGTGGATTGCATGCTCGTCTGCTACTCTTATATTATAAAAAAAAATCTAATCATTAGTATGTGACCATCAAACATCAGTAACAAATACATTAGCGTGTGTATTCATTATACGTTACGAGTGGTGGACGGTGTCGATGATGCGTAGCTCGTATGTAAGTATGTCTTAGTTTACATACGGTACAGCCTCTGTGCACATATTGCATACATTGTTACCTGATATTCGGTTTCACCATATCTGCATACCTTTACGGCTGGCTTCAGAAATACACACAATACAATTATAGAAAGTACAATTACTATAAATTTTCTAATTTTAAAAAAGGTTTCGTACATAACTGATTGTTTACTTGATTTTAACGATTTTTAAGGACCATATGATAAAAATAGGTAGAGAGTTGCATATCTTTTTATCTCTAATAATTTGTTCCTTAATTATTTATCATATAAAATGTACATATTATTTAATAACTATTCGTTGAGGTTTGTGAAAGTATTCCGACCATTTTATTGTTTCCATTATTCGCTTTAAACACCTACAAAGTTACGATATCTTTTAAAACAACAGCGCTTCAAAGTTAAATTTTGATAGAAAAATTCTTTCACACTCGCGAACTTTTTACTTAAAAAAGCAATTGAAATAACTCAACGGGTACGAATGTTTTCGCATCGCGATTTAAACAAGAGAAAAAGTTTACACCTAAAATTACTACCTGCCTGCCGACCCACACTGAGATTGGAGCACTACAATAAATCTTAAGACCGAACAAAGCTGCATTGTTAAGCTCATTTGCAAAAAACGTTTTCACAATTACGGCGTAGGAGTATAAATAGCAGGCGCTCAGTTTCATGTTTTGTGTGAAAGATACCATTGAGGTGTCAAATTACCAACAAATTCTATCCCTGCTATAATAAAAAGCACGATAAAACATTGTTTATGGGATACAAAGCAAATGCTACGGCCAAATCTATATTGTACGTCGAATAAACTGTATTGTATTTTATTTGACACGAGATTTGAACGAGTGAACATTTAAGAGATATGGAGCTTTTTGATAAAAAAAATACGACGATACATTAAAAACAAATTTATATAGGTATGTCGCGTAAACATAGAGCAACTTTTCACTCTAATTTTTTTTAATAATACACGACAGATACAAAATGACTTTTTCATAGACGCTACTAATTTAATGCATTTTCAGATGTAATTTAACTTCAGCCACTTGATACATATCAGTTTACCTAGCCGAGTTAAATTTCAGCGCGAGGCGGCGAAGCTCGTTGGGTAAATTCAATCAGAGGCAGCGACCTAAGCAATTTCGTCAGCGGCGCGAATGCGGGCCGAGTGTGCATTCAGTCCGCCGCTGGACAAATGATGGACGAGAGTTCTGTACCCTTTGCCGAAGCAACAATAGCCGTTAGCCATTCTCAAATTTATTGCAAGAATTTTTATCTATCAGATAGTTTAAACTAGAAGTTTATATTTATATAAAAAATCAACAAAAAGGTGACGTCCTGTTCCGAGCCAGTATCTACTGGATTGAACTGGATTGGATATTGATCTCAATACGAACGAATGAATAAGAAAAATATTGTAACTATTAATTTGTAAATGCGTCCATAGGCCTATACAAAATAAATATATTTCAGTTCACTCAAAATAACTAGATATGCTTCAATTAGCAATTTTAATGGTTTAAATATAATTTCATTCTAACAACGTTTATTAAAAAGCCCGATGATCAGAAAATCATAATCATAACAGTCATAAATTATAATATTGCTCTATAGCAATATTGCTCTTAAGATCTCATTTAGCTTCACGACCACTTGACCCACATCGATTTACCTTGCTCAGTTAATTTACCGGGAGAGGCGACGAGCCTTGTCGGGTGAATTCAATCAGAAGCAGCAACCTAAGCAATCTCGTCAGCGCTATTGCGGGCCGAGTGCGCATTGAGTCCGCCGCCGGACGAGTGCTCCGAGTGCCCTCAACCGAACCCACAAACCTCTTACCCTTCTTCAATATCGAAATATTATTTCCCATACAACTATTCTCGCGAACAATGATGGAATATAACAATTCAGTTTTGCACTTACATGTGGTCAGGCCCTTTGTCTGCCTAATACCTTATAACAATTTTCACGAGCTTCTGTGTCCTGATTCAAACAATGTAGTGAGAAAAAGCCACTTATACATAATACTCTAAAATACTCAATACTGTTAGCAACACATTTATAGCCGATCTTAGGTAGAACTTCAATACTGTTTATCGTTGTCTACTATAACCACTTACCATCAGTCGGACTGCGCGCTCATTCGCTACTTCAATTTCATAAAATATATTTTCAAACCGTTAGAGAAACGCCAAAATACAAAGCCCAAGTTATAAAGTACAATACGATCCGTGTTTCGTTTTTGTTTAGTCTCCGTTAAACCGCGGGGTTGCCATCATAATAATGTAATATCGAGACCCGGCCACCGTTTGTTCGGGAGCTGCGGGTACGGTTAAATGAACAGACAGACCACTTAACCTTCGTCGTATATTTAAGCGGAAGGTGAACCGTTGAACTCTGCTGCCGTCCCATTCAATGTTAAGGTAATATTTAGATACACGATGACCCAAGCTCTCAACGGTATAGAGGTTTCATGGTGTTTTAGTAATTACGAAATCAAATGCAGAAGTTGGTATTATATATTCATCGATCGACAATCATACATTTTCAATAAATTTTGACCTTTATTACATTTAAATTTGATTTTACATCTAGATATATCTTGATTAGTTTAAGAATACAACTTCTTAGTTTAAAGACGTCTTTAATCATTTTCGCTCGGTTAGTAAAAAGATAAAAAGTAATTACTATTATTAGCACCATACTTTTACTAGTACTTCAAAAGAAGAATTACTATAGGTTCTTTTTACGACTTTGATAACAACAGTACGAACCCTATGTAATGGACATTACACCATTACCCAACTCCATGAACTTTAACGTTTTGGCTATAAACATTTGTGTTGAAATAGTAAAACTGTTCAATAAAGGCATACGGGCATATCTGCCGCTCGCCGCGGGACCACCTACGACACGGTTTTATTATACAGACAGAACAAGATCGTTTTAACCACAATAATACTATGAAAAATTCCAAATGCGTTACGTTTTTATAATCATAGCCGCGTTAAGGTTTTAACAAAGATTTTTTTATACGAGTGTAAGGAAAATAGAAAAACGAAAACTAAACGACCCTGAATTTAAATCAGTCTTCAAATATTCGTTTGGTAATGAATCAACCCCAAAACTGACACTATATAATGAATCCATACTTTTAAAGCATTATTCTAAGATCTTAAAATGATATTTTATATTTTCTAGATTCAATAATCCGTACTGTAAATTGAGCATAATCTATTAATGTTTACTGTATTTAATTAATGTATGTTATTTAAAATCTCAACAAAAGTCCACTTTAAATCGTAAGAAACTAATAAACACATGACATTTTAACATGTACCTTTAGGTATAGGTATCAATTTTTAAACCAGTATCACACAAATTGCGTAACTAGGGAGACAGACATAAGTATTATTACTGACAAACGACTACGTCTAACTACAAGAAAACGAATGTTGTTTCTTGCCTTTTTCCCTCAAAGGTACTTTGAAGACTGTACCTCATACTTGAACGTCATACTTCAAACATTTATCTCTAGGTAAAGATACGTATGATATACGCAAAGTCATTACACGGCGATAAAAAGGCGTGCGGTACGTGAAATACGAACAGAAATGTAACAGTAATTTATTCAATTCGTTCGCATAATGTCCCGGATTCAGGCTAAGGGATGCCTTAAAGCTAACCAAGGGTCTTTCCTGATTTATCGATAAGGAATCGTTGAGGCGGAAACGACTTTATGTTAGAGATATATTAGTTATATTGAATTACCGTTTGGTTTTGAACTTATATACAATTCGTAGATTTAACGGACATTTTTACTATACTATTACTACTGAAGTTAAAAATTAAACTAATTAATAACGAAATAAGTAATTAAGCTCTGATGGGTATCAGTACTAGCCATCAAGGTTTCGATTGATTAAATATGTTATAAAAATAAATTAAAATGTTAAATAAATAAAAACTTACTACCTTATAATAAAGTCGGATACCAAATTTTGAATTCGTTCAAAAGTAATACCACCAAGTCCACCAACCGATAAAAAAATTAAATTCAATTTGCATACGGACCTGAAACAATAAAAACACAATGTTTAGTAATAGAAATACTTGTAACGTTCATTTTTCGTAAACCCTATCCGCAAAAGACATTCGTAAATAATCCAAAGTAGAAATTATCCGTTTACCCTACCGTGCGGTACTACCAACGGTTTCTTTAACATATACTAGTCATTCTTCATCCATTCAAAGACAAAAACAAATTGATGAAAAATGTTATAACAGAACATATAGCAGAACATTCCTCCTCCTCCTTTTTCGAAGTCTATAAAAATAAACCTTCATAATACATATTTCGTGCCATACAGCTACGAACATAACATGCAAACTGAACATCATATTACATACATAACCGTTACCACGCCGATAAATGAGGGCAGACTCTTAAAGCTAACTAATTTGGTTAATGTTAATGATCAAAATTTGTGCCAGGAACATTTTCGCTAGCTCTAATATATGGAACTGACTCGTCGGATTTCAGTCGGGAATGGGTTTAAACGTTTTGCACGTTAGGCTCATTAATCTTGGCCAGTTTATCTTGGAGAGAAAGCAATTTAGTCACTTTGTTACGGATAGGTGTGTTTCCTAGTTGAACGTTTTGTCAATTCCGCTCATTCGGACCAACTTCGTTTTAGTTGGAACGTGAAGTAGAAGTGCTAGTTGCTCATTTTAATTTTAAATATTTAGTAGCTTTTGAATCATAAAATTAATTTTAGTAATTGCATATATCGCGAGTATGTATTCGGGGCATTTCACGTCAAGCGGACAGGAAAAAAAAGTCAGGTTCTGAATTTTGTTCATATTGGGGGCAATTATAGTCTAAATGGTTAGGAATGTGAACGTACAATATTATTTTTATATAGTGATTATTTGTCGTGTTATGAGCTTCTAAATAATGGTGAAAATTGAAATCATGATTTTTTTTAAATAATTTTTTCGTACATTAAAATAACTAAATAAAATATTTTATTTAGCGGTTTGTATAGAAAATTAATTGAACTTTTTAATAAAAAGATCTATTTTGAAAAATAAATAAAAATACACGTCCAAAATCGGAAGTGAAATTTTCAAAATATTTTTTCAAAAACTTCGACCATTTTTTTTTAATTTTTTTTTATCCTTAAATATAGCCAAAAGTATATTAAAACTACGCTAGAAGTTTTATCGTGGGATCTCCAGTAGTTAGGGAGATAGGTAAACTAATGTACATGCAAGTCGCACAGACCGTGAGGTAATGTATTGGTTTGTTGTCAGTAGAATAATGAAATAATACTCGTAATAGTATAATAGATCTTATTTTATAATATTAACTACTTTACAATGTTAATCTGTACTAGAACTAGTTATTTTTATAAGCTGGCCTTCGGTTGTTGGAACAAAATTATGTCACTTTTTGGTTCCTGAAATGGTGAACGCGAAATCAAATCCAATTTGCAAAAAATCCTTTCACGTTAAATGTCACCTTTGATACAGTAGTATATCGCTGTTTGTTTAAATTATGACTTTACCCATTCGTACAAATGCACTAGAGAAATCTATTTGGAGGTATCTGTAGACTAGCACGAGTCGCAAAACGTTTGAGGTTTCCTCCAAGGTCATGACAGGTCCCTTATCATGAGCTGTTGGATGAAAATGTGCCTCTGCATTGGTATTAAAATTATCTCTTTGAAACATTTGAATATGTGACAACCCAAATATGGCTTCGACTTTACTATATCATTTACTAGAATTAAAAGATATATAGCAATACATCTAACCAATCTCAATTAAGCCTTAAATACTGATAAACATCTATTACTACTCTAAAGACTCAAGTCACAAAAACTAGAAACTATAAAAAAACTTCTTTATTTCGTAAATATATAACAATACTGAACAAATATCCAAGAACACGTTCAAAAGAGGAGTAACATAGTAAAAAAAAGTGAGATAGATGTTGTTGTACAATCTCCTTGAAAAGGTCCCTCTCTCAAGCTTTGTCGCAGCGTACCATGACTGCTAGTTCGGTTCCTACAGACGATAATCATTGACAGTAGATATAGTAATCCAAAGTACATTTATCCATCACAAAACTATTATCGTATCATTTTCTTAAACTTCCAGCTATATGCATTAAATATAAAATTTTCATATGCAGGTACAATACCCATATATTATAATGATAGCGTGACTGAAGAGTGAACAAACCATTCCACCCACAAACGGAGCAATGTTCTGTACATTGACCTGCTCAAGCAGGTGGCGAATTGCCACCTCGTCACTATTAGAAGCCATAGACACATTACCAAGTTACCCGATCACGTATGCATACAACACTAAAGAGAATCTTACAGAATTATTTTTAGTATTTTTAGTAGAAGTTGCAAAGAACGTGAGGTTTTTTGGTGCTGGTCAAATCACATGTCATTTTATATAATATAGGAGTAGCAAATGAGTACACAGACCACCTGATGGTAAGAGGCTACTGCCGCTCATGGATATCTGTAATCAATTGCAGATGAGATTACAAACCTTGGCTACGATATGTCTCCCTTACCGAAAACCTTTTAAATCGGAACACAGAACCACAAAGACTTTTACAGTTTTAATCGCGAGTACTTTTTTGGAATTCTAGCATAAGCACAAATAACGAAGAACACTAAACCAGGTCCAAACAATACAACCATTCAAAAAATGTACCACATGGTCGGCGTGCAATCAACTTTTATAAAAAAGAAACTTTGAAAAGCATATTAAAGCATATAATAAAATGAACTATTCTCAAGCGTAAAGCTCTAGGAGGTTATTGTTTACCACATCTTTTACGATTTACTATCAATGGTCGGTTTCGAACGAAAGGAATTTGTTTCGCAAAGTTTGCCTTACAACAATTGATTTACAATTATTGTGGCAATGTGGAAATATTTATTGCTAACTAAATACTTCGTACGCATAGTTTAGCTAATAACTATACAAATTAATGTAATTGAAATCTGTAGTTTCTAAATTCATACCATTTTCATAATTACATTGGCATGAAAACCTAAAATATAACTGTTTTCGTAAACATTTTATGTGAAACAGTATTTTTTGGGTACAGTTTAACTTATTTAGAAGAGTTTTCATGAAATGGAAGCCCAACGAAAAATAAGCGAATAAACACACAAGCGGCTGTGAGCTTATGAGTTGACAACGATTGTCGTCCTATGTAGTCGGCGACTATAATCATTCGTCGATCGGTAGTGACAGGCGGAGACGTTCGGATGCTGTCTTTGGCGGTCAACAATTCTTAAGAAAATGTGATTTTAAATCTATAAACAGCTCGATCAAAACGCCATCTGATAAATTAAGATAGCTATGAACCATAGTCTCGAAAAAACAAATACATTGTGTGAAAGCGACCTTAACCGGTAGTCGTTCAAAGTTACGCGATAAGTAACAGACGCACTAACGATTATTTATGAACGATAAGCCATATACCTATTATTCAAAACCCGAACAGCTCACCACCTTATAATAGCAGATCTTCCACAAATTATAATTTATAACATATTTGAATGTTATGCGTTCAACTTTAAAATCATCGTAACGAGAAAGCTTTAAGGAGCAATTGCACCTCAAACACACCCATAACTTAGGCTCTAATGAGGGAATGATGAGTTCACTTAGAGCTTAATTTACTACCTCTCTTAGAAAGAGCCAGTTCTATATAGCCCTCTCGCTCAGACTTCTCCATTAGTAACATAATTTTAGGGTTCCGTACGTCAAAAACCTTTATAGGATCACACGCGTGTCTATCCGTCCGCCTGTTACAGCCAAATTGCACCTTAACTACTTAAACAAATGAATTTAACCTTAGTACTTATGTGCTTTTCCATGATCCAAAGACGAATGTATATCACAAACAACTAAATTTTGAATTGTGGAGGTGGAGGTACTTAAAACTTGCAAAGGGTGAAATAAAAATTAAAAAAAATGCAAATTGTATTTAAAAAATTGCAAACTGTAACGTGTGTTGTGTCTTTAATTCAGAAGACATTGCTTGTTGTAGGGATGTCGCATATACGAGTATATTGTTGTAACAGTTCTTCAATGAATAGTTTTAAAGTTATTCAATAAAGAACACAAGTGTAATGCGAACAGACATTACATTATCGATTGACAAACATATCTTCCATAAGGGTCAGATTTAAAACTAGTCTAGAATCAACGTACCGAACCCTCTACGTGAGCTTAACTCACACTTATCCAGATTTTATTTCGAAGCTGTGACCGCTTGTTTGCTTCTCACGCTAGCACCCGCCCACGGCTCTGTTTGCGAAGTCTCGAGTTCAAACCCGCGACCTGCTAATAATGTTATATTATTCAAAAACTCACGCTTTAGAAAGTTGTTCGCCGCTACCTGTCAATATTTGTCTAGGTTTGCTGACAAAATATTATTGAACAAGTAACAAGTAGATAAACTTTATCAGTACAGACCCGTACAAAAGGTTTCGAAATTAGTTTAGACCCGTAATCCTAACTCGACGTTCTATTTCATTATTTATTTTCTGAGAGCAAATATTATCGCGTACATATTTAATCAAGGCTAAGCAAATACATTCATAACATTGAAATACATACTAGCAAATATTTTTTTAGCCTTTGTACGAGTATTTTGTAGTATAGTAAATGATTATTATTTTCCAATTAATATTATTAAATGAATCTATTTGTCTATATCTTCCACTATGACAGATCAATTATTTGTCTTGAAGACTAAGTTGGAATGTCTCGTGGAACTGCAAATATATCAAAGCTTTACGATTCAGTGATAGCCTAGTGGTTAAAAGTCGGCCTCTCGATCGCGGGGTCCGAGCATCGAATCCCGAGCACACACCCCATATTTTTCAAAGTTATATGTGTATTAGAAATTAATTATTACTTGCTTTAACGGTGAAGGAAAACATCGCGAGGAAACCTGAGAGAACTTTTAAAAACCTTCCTAAAGATACGTGAAGTCTACAATTACACACTTAGCCAGCGCGGTAGATAATGACCTAATCCTTCTCATTCTGAACGGAAACCGGTGTCCAGCAGTGGCACAGTACTGGGTTGATGACGCTTTACGCTTTTAAACCGTATGCAGAAATCGATTCGAACCGCTCACGCCTGCTCTTTACGCCTCTGCCCATCAAAAGCAAACACTAATTCCCAGTATCATTATTGACACGAAATAATAGCCCCGATTGGAACTTAGTGGAAGCGGCGACCGTAAAGTGAGGTAATTACTGTTTGATCGTAAGAATCCACGCTCACTGTGATTGCCATAAGTGGCCAACCACTTAACGCACGCTAAACATAAATTGTCCCATTCGTAATGCTGTTAACTAAATCTTTAAACAGGATGGGTGAATTGAATTGTTTTGGTATGTTTTGATTGTAGTTAGTTCTACGGTAGTATTGTAACTAACTACTGATAAGTAAAGGGTTTAATTAAAGGTTGTTATCCAAAATGGTTGCTTTCGGGTAAAGAATGATCGGGAAATAAATAGAGCGAAAAGTAAGTAAATCTTTACTAAGCTAAGTCATTATTCAACGAATCACCTAAGTTTGAAAGTAGTATTTTCTATGATTATTTAATTTTACGGTAGAAGTTGTAAACGAACACACTGCAGACAGCTTGATGGTACTTGATGTCCAACTGTAAGCAATTCCATTCAAAACAGGGGTTCTATCTGAAGCCAATCACAGATGAGAACATTGCCTAAGGACTAAGTTACCGCACATGTAAGTCAGTGAGCGTTCTATCCCATCCCGAAACGCGGGAATTCCTTTACCTTGTGGCGTTGGTACCAATGTCGAAATATACTTCTTCTACCACCTTTCAAGTAGACGAACAGATTTCCACTTATTTGTTAAATTTATTAAGCATATGTATCGGAAAAGGGTTATCATCATTATTTAATACTATAATAATATACTGAAATAGTGCGTTCCGATAAAAGTAAGACAATATTATAGCCGATAAGAATTTTTTGGTTTTTATCAGTCAAGTAATTTGCGTAATAAATCCATAAGAATATGTGTTTATGTGAATATGATAAGGTAGATTACCAAGTGAAGAATAGTTGAGATAAATATGTATGTACTAAAAAAAACTTATCTCATCCAATAAAATAAAACGTCAATAATGTTTTTTATGTATTTAGTTTTGTCACGCGGTATGTTATTTTAAGATTTAAAATACAGATAAATAAATAGATACAATACAATAAATAAACTAGTTAGAAATACATTATCAATAGTAACTACAATTATATCAATCCACTCTAGACAACAATAATTTCAATAAATAAGTACTTACCGACATCAATAATATCGATTATTTATAAACCCCTTTCATACCGTTCGTTACTAAGAAATTATTGCCCATCTTACGGTGAAACGGCACATAGCAATCATCTTATAGTTTAATGAATCAGGACGTTAAACCCAAACAAGGCAACCGGTCCCAGCATTTCCATGAACGGTCCCATCTCCGCAGGAGGTCTTTTATTACTAACGTGGGACAGTGGTCGTGAACTGACCTCGGCTGTGTGGAGTTCATACATTTACTGGAGGCGAATCGGCTCACAACGGCCGGTACTTAACGTTACTAGGCAAACATAACCAGAAAGATATTGTCCATTATAATCCCACTACAGGGACCTTTTGATGCGCAAGCGTTTTAGGGCTGGTTCGTTTAATAGAATCCTATTATGAATCTTGCTAGCTAACTTAACTCCCACGGTCTGATTTGCGTTTATTACTGCATTTTTGAATTAATGAACCTGGAATTAATTACAAATATTAAACGCTCATTATCTAAACTTAAGTGTGATTAAACTTAAAGTAATGACATGTTATAATAATATAAAAACTAAGTCTACAAGTATCTTGAATGAAATTTTATGAAAGGACCGTTCTCTCATTGGACCAGTGACCATTTATTTATCACAAGATATCTTGATGATAAATAATCACCACCGCTCATAGATCTTCATACCCAACACTATATAGAACGAAATATATACCTTAAGCCGATTACAGACGTTTCAACTCCATAGCGAGAGAAGTAGCAATGTCGCCTCTTATGTCTTTAGAAGGTGGTAGAACCCTTTGTGGTTCGACTCCGGCGGCACCACCGCCACACCTATTTCTGCCTCATAACAGCATCGCCTAACGCTGCTGTGTTCCATTTTGAAGGGTGTGGTAAGGAAGACATACTTTTCCAAGGCGTTCCAGCTTAGTCCTCAGGGGTAGCGGCGCATCTGTGGCCCACCTCAGGTAGGAATATCTAATCCTATCTGGGTTGATTACAGATGTCCATGGGCGGCAGTAGCCACTTACCATCAGGTGGACTGCATGCTCATCTGCTACTCCTATATTATAAAAAAAATATTTATAAATCAGCCGACACCCAAAAACCCTTTCTACCGAAATGCAAAAACTGCTTTACATTACATAAAGGTGTCAATCAAATTACATGTTTGACACTTCAATCGTATGAAACCGAGTAAGCGCTGATAAGTGTGGGGACTCCTAAGCTAATAGTGAGGGAAACGGCAACAATTCACGCTTCGTAGAAGGCTCATTATAGATAATAACGTCAAGAAAGATTACAGTTATGTAAGTATGCAGGAATCGATATCGCGATTGCAATCTTCTCTAGATGTTTAGGTATCTACGTTTATCCACAGATACGTAAATACAATCATTAGGTCTCTTGAAGGAATATGATCCGTTGATCTTTTCTAAAGTTTATTATTTGAATATTTTCTCATGAAATAAATCTTTTATAGAAATGAATCTTTTATTTTAATCTTTATTAATTTATCAGTAAATTCA
Source organism: Epargyreus clarus (assembly GCF_041222505.1). Lineage (NCBI taxonomy): Eukaryota > Metazoa > Arthropoda > Insecta > Lepidoptera > Hesperiidae > Epargyreus > Epargyreus clarus. The sequence goes on from NW_027332211.1 coordinate 8,095,819, forward strand.
CCATCCACAGTTTTAACCGCAAATTAATGCGTATTTTCGCAACATTCAATTAAAAGTACAAATTGTCGACGAAGATATACTATTATATATTCAGGAATCTTTAATTTTATTGCACAATACACACGTTGCACAATCATCAATACTGATTTTGTAGGGTTCTGGGTTCGACATGCGGTCAGATAAACTATCAAATGGATGAGTTTAAATGTCTATGATAAAAGGACGTACTTATTACAAACGTGAAATTGTGTGTGTTCGATGGAAAAGTTTAAATGCCGGCTGACTTACACATAAGGCAATGATCTGTGTCCTTCAGAGTAAAGCATCTTCATGTTGAAGTCTTGTTCTACATAGAGTTGATTATAGATCTAAAAGGACGGCATTTACCAGTTACTTTCAATTGGATTTCATGTTCGTTTGCTACTTCAAAGTAATAAACAAAAACAGTTTTAGGTCTGGAAACTAGTGGGCTATCCATAATTTTAGTGTAAGGATGTGACTATATAACACAATTATTTGATAAAATGTTCAGGTGTGCTAATATACCCTGATACCTATCAAATCAAACTTCAAAGCTATCGATACCGCTGCAGATAAACTTACCACCTACTTAGAATCAGGCTATCTCCCATACAGGTACAAGTTGCATACCACGTAACGTAAACTAGAACAATCTGTGCTAATAAATATCGATACGATTATGGCACAAAATTATATGGCCCATGAGTCTATGAGTCACATCGGTCGCCGTGAGAAGACTCGGAGGGTTCGAGCGTGGGCGAACCTGTTACGAGCAGGCGTACTAACAAATTGCGTTTACCTACTAAGCCTTACGGGTCTAGCAGACTAGGTACTTTTAGAATCGGCGATTCGTGTTTTAAAGATTGCGGTGCTGCATCAGGTTTTGGCGGCTTGTGTTCTGGCGGGGTATCTAAAGCGCGTGTTTTAACGTGGGCATTACAACTGCATCGCGTCTTTCGCGTTCAATCGCGACGTTGAGCGTCCAAATGTAACTGCGACCGGCACTCAAGTGTGTACGCGGTGTATAGCTAGCTTTCGAGTTAAATGGTCAATCGTCAATCGCTGTCGCTAAGAGTAGCATGTGTACCGAGAGCCTTAGATCAGTTCTATGTTTAAGTCACACTTACAACAAAACGAAAAAATAGAGGTGGTAGAATATTTTTATCGAATGGAAAGCTTAGTAACTCGATCTCGAAAGCGCTATTACTTCTAAGGACCACATTGAAACGCATCATAAATTATTTCCCTTATCACAGCTGTTTCTAACTATTAACAGCAATGTTATTAGTCACAGCAGTATTATAAGGATAACACAGCTAATTCCTACAAAGTCTAATTGTATGTTAATCGCGTATTTCATTATACATTTTATGTTTATATTTATGCTAATAGAATATATGTAATAAAATATCTACATTCGCGCGAAAATAAAGTGATAAAGTGGGTGCCGAATACTATCTTGTTATGTGATAAAGAAAAATGATAAAACATTGAAAAGTCAAACAAACTGATAAATATGCATTTAAATTTATCCGCATAATTTTTCATATTATTTGTCCTTATAATAATTTTAATTAATCATTTTAAGACTGATAGAGCTTGTTGTGATTCTACTACAGCGGTAGCAGTATTTTTGCTTTACTACGTATTTTTCCTTTTTTTGTGTTTGATATTCTGTCTTGATAGGAATAACTATATTATGTACTAAGATGGTTGTTATTACTTAGTCAGCCGAAAACTTTCAACCAAATCATAGGAACTGGTTCACGTTAAAATATGACAATACGTGATCGATTCATACATTATCCACAACCTTTTGACTGTTGATAGATATAACGTATAGGTACATTCATGTATAATAAAAAAACGTGATACGGCTTATCAACAACAAATTAAATTCGTAAGTTACGTAAACAGATAAATTATTAGATACACAGTAATAAACATGAGATAAAATATTTCATTCACCTATTGCCTTATGTGATAATTGACGTGGATCACTTTAAACGTTATATTTGGACCGGTTATAATATTATTATAGTCGTACATATGACTTCATTCTAATTAATTTACCATTATTCGAAATTTAAAAACTCATAATTCCTAAAAAATGATAAATTGACGATTGCACGTAAATTGTTTTGAGGTATCAAATACCTTAAGATCAAGATAAAATTAGATAATTCCTTGAAGATACCAGAACACACCGCAAGCGATAATAGTTCGCCACATCGAAAGTCACGAAGTTGCCACACGTCATTTCAAATTTTGTAACTAAAATTACTGTAAAATCGATACTTTAAAAATAAAAAGGCCAATTGTTCGACATTATATATTCTTAGTAAGATTTAATAAAACTGGAGTTAGACCCTGTATTATATTAAGTAGTGTTGCTGTATTCCACTTTTTGTGGTACAAAATAAATTGCGATCCGCGTCAGTCAGGACATAAATAAACAGATTGGCCTGGCCATAGGCAACCTACACTTAACTTATCAACTGATACTTGTTACTGCTGATAATATACCTAATATACAAATATTGCAAAACTACTGTCAAATCGCACAAAAATTCGCGTCGCTTCATATTGTAGAATAACGCAGACGCATCATCGAAGACAACAATAATATCAGCTGTCCTTGAAAATTTTTGTGTGCGCCAGTCACTGCGGGATTTTCAGTGTAATCACTCGTGAATTTTTAAGTGCGAAATGAGCCAAAATTCTCGAATAATATACGGGAACCAAAATTTTACACTGCCCAAGCATGGATGCTACGGACGATTTGTTTTGGAACACATTCTTAACTACAAAGACAAAATATCACTTGTAAGTCATGTGCCTCTTATATATTTCAATTTTTTTAAACACTATTTGTTTTTGATAAGAAGAGTGTTCTAGGATATCCAGTTATGTAAAAGTAGGTGTAGAAATTGTGACACGATTTTACTAATTATAATATAGTGTAATAATAACAACGCAAACAATAAAAATAATTCATTTCTGCGATTTATTTTCTCATCCCTAAAAAGTTTCCTAGAAACAGGTGTATTCGATATAGTAGTTTAATGGTAAAATCATAGATTAGTAAAGATACTTCGCCGCCTTGAAATTGAATGAAGCCACAAACGGCTTATTAGTAAGTTCTTTTTTTTAATTCTTGACAAATAAAAACATGTTTACAGAAAATTTACGAAATAATAACTAATACTGCGTGATTTACATAATAAATAAATAATTATTTCAAATATTTTAGGGACATGTTAGCATGGAGACGTGGCAAAACTTTTTTACGCAACTATTTCAATTCTCAAAACTGGTTACATTTTCGTGTTAGGAGTGACTAATCTTTACTAATCTATGGGTAAAATGTAGAGTTTTCTCAACATTTTAATACGATTGTCTTTTATCTTTTTATAATATAGGAGTAGCAGACTAGCATGCAATTCACCTGATGGTAAGTGGCTACTGCCGCCCTTACCTACATCTGTAATCAACGCCAGATAGGATTAGATATTCCTTCCTTCCTTCCTTCCTGAGGTCGGTCACAGAAGCGCCGCTACTCCTGAGAACTAAGCTGGAACGCTTCGGAAAAGTATGTCTCCCTTACCGTCTCCGTTTAACACTGCTGTTATGAGGCAGAAATAGGTGTGGCGGTGGTGCCACCGGAGTCGAACCTCAGAAGGTTCTACCACCATCTAAACCAGTTCAGAAGTAACCTGGTGATGCACACGAAAGCCAGTTTATGATGATATAATTAAATAAATATCCAATAGGTTAATAGATATAAACAATATATAAATGAATATTTTTGTCGTTCATTCTTTATTTAAAAATGTACACAAGTGTTTATAATTCATTACAAAATACATATTTCTCCAAGGCCAGACAAATAATATCAGTTATATTTAAATAATATTTTGTAAGTACATTGGATATGTTCCGTAAGTACATACGTACTTGCTCACTGAATACTGTTTTTCTGTTTAAATTTGCAATAGTTCAATGTCACAGCAAATCATTTACATATTAATGGTGACAAAAATAGTTATTCATTATTTATAATTATTTTCACATACACACTTAACGTATATACTCGCTTTTTACCATTTTCCTTGCATTGATGTTAAATACGAATCAGGAAAAACAAGAATTATTTTATATTTAATATTCAAGTAAATTACGTAAACGATAAAATAACAAAATACCTAGAATAAAAATAGAAAGATTTCGGATAACTCTTGCAAATAGCTAAATCTTATTTTTTTATTGTTTAACCGTTGTTATACCTAACAATTAGGCAGACGTACTACCTGATGGAAAGTAGTCAACGCCGCCTATGGACATTTGCAACACCAGAGGAGTCGCCAATGAATCGCCGGCTTTGTATAAGAACTTTTTATGCACCTTTTTTGAAGAGCCCCATATCATAGCGCTCCGGGAATACCTCAGGAGGAAGGTCATTCCACATCTCGCAAACCGAACCGTGGAGGACCGCCACGACTCCAGTTGGTGTGGATGGAACTTCATCCTCCGGCGAGTAGTTCGATGAAGGAATGGTAACGTTTGCACCAGGTCAAATAGTTAATTTGAGAATACATAAATTCTAGATCAATGGCACCAAGGGGGATCAAATATCCTTTAGCGAGATGGCTCAAAAAGTGGTAAACATTGCATCGTCGCTATCACAACTGGGCGTGAAGAGTGGAGACATGGTGGCTGTATGTAGCGAAAACAGAATTGAATTCTTGCTCACAGCTATAGCTGTGTGGTGTACTGAAGGCATCGTAACTTTTATCAATAGCTCCTACAGTAATGGTAAGTTCATAATTTGTTTTATCACTTTCAAAATTCTAATAACTTTGTACTTCTTTTTATTACATTAGGTAAATGTTAATTTCAGAAACCACTAGTTTTAGTTTCGGAATTGACCCTAGTAGAAAGATCCTTAAATTTCGAAAAAATAAAATTGACAACCATCGCCTTTTGTATGGGTATAGAGACAAACTTCACCGGTTCCAGTTATCGTGAACACCCAACATATTATATTAACTTAAACTAAATAAGTATATTGTATTAAAACCAGGTGAAAAGTAAGTGTAAGTGGTGACAATGTATGAATGTTTATTGCCTCAAACTTATGACATAACTTTTGTGTTATATAAATAAACTAGCTTACCCGGCAAACGTTGTGTTGCCATATAAATAAAAAACCTTATCACTTAGGGGTGTGACAAATAGATAGTAGCCGATTCTTAGATCAAGTGAATATGCATATGAAATTTGATGAAAATCGGTAAAGCAGTTTCGGAGGAGTACGGTAACTAACATGTGACACGAGAATTATATATAATTTATAAATTTTCAGACGAAATGGCTCACGCGCTCAAAATTTCAAAACCGAAATACATGTTCTTGTCCGGAGATGTCTATAAGCAGAAATACAAAAACATGAAGAAAGTCAATATAATTGAAAAGTATATCTCATTCGATAATGTAGATACTGAAGCTGGAGTGTTATTCTTTAAAGATATTGCACAAAATCATACAGATATAACTAAGTTCGAAGGTCCTGATTTCAAAGGTGAGAAAGTTAATTAACTTCCAAGAATTTAATGTTATTACATGGAGCCAAAACTAGTTACTTATAAGATACCCGCAAAGTTTTAAGTGTCCGCCTTAAATCAGATGATCCGTCTTAAAGAGAGTTTGTTACCGCTCGCCACTTTATTGCTCTACGGAAACTTGATAATAAAAATCTAATCGGATGACCCTTTTGATCTTACCATGCGAATTGTTCGATATCTATTTATCTTTTTAACATCATTCAACTATATAACAAGGCGTTCAAAACGATCTGAAATAGTATCGCTTTCTTCACCTATCTCCGTTAAAGCTTCAATCTTATTTAAGGTTGATTACAGATGTTTTATGCCATCACATGCATGTGTGTCCCTCTCGCACGCATAAAACTTGCGTCCTATCGATTCTAAAGAACTTATCCTGTCACGCATGCCACACTCACGCAGGCGGAGTGATTAGCGAGTTAAATCGTGTATATGGAACTTCGTCTGTATGAAAAAAAAACAGTAACATCAGAAACACATCTCTTTGTTAGCTTATTTTTCATATAAAAAATATTACATTTTATTTCCAAATGGATACGCTTTCTACCTTTCATAAAATATGATATCACTCGACTCTTATAATAAATAAAATACGTAATGTTGTTGCTTCTAAGGAGAAACTCGGACGGCACTAATACTTTACTCTTCGGGCACGACGGGACCAGCGAAGGGAGCCAAAATAAGCCACACCAACTTCATTGTTGCTGGTACACGACCATTGTAAGTCGCAAATTAGTAACAGTATTGTTTTAAGGAGACTACATAGGCTGTTTATTGACAGCAGTAGCTGTCGCTAAATGAAAACAACCTACACAGTATTTTATGTTATATTGACATTAACGAAGTTAACGAACAAAACGACATTAACTTATGAGACAATAATTTATGTCATTTAGACAATAAGACATAAATATTGTGTGCAAACTTTAATAATAATTGAAATTATTTACTTTGGAAGATTTGAATAACGTTTATTTGAAAATATAGTGAATAAACAATTGAGTGCAATCCGAAAAGGATAATTTTGTCGCCAAGAATTACATTTTCGCTATATGCATAACTGATTTTATTTATATTCATATATCTGTGTTTATGTGTATAAGACACTACATAATACTATGTGTAAATTTGTTTATGTATATATTTAGTTATTTATATGTATATATATATATATATATATATATATATATATATATATATATATTTCGTATATATATATTCATTTCCCTTTTTTTGCATTGGTTTTTTCATTGTTTTTTAACGTAACACCCACCACAACATTTCTCCATCAACAAGGGTTAACTGGTGGAGAATGACACTAGGCATTAAGTTCGCCCTTTGTAACCACTAGGTTTACAATAAAGTTTAAATAAATAAATAATATTTTGTATAGTACCTTTTCATAGTTATACTTTAACAGGTTTACTACCTTATCCAAAATGCTGCTAACTATAGCTCCCTGGTCGAGCTGTATGGGTATTATGACTACCATGGATGAAGTGATCAAAGGACGTACTGTAGTATTCTTACCAAGATTTGATGAAAGACTTTATTTGCAAACCATTGCAAAACATAAGGTATATCATTAGTATATATAGAATAGTAAACATTAGTTGATGCATTAAAATACATACTTATATATTCCGCCCTAGTCATTAATGACGATACACATATGATAATTACGAAACATAAATCTTTGATACTAAAATTAATCATTGCTAGACCTCTCTTTACATTTTCTTTCATACGTAAAATAATACATATTTTTCATGTTCATTGCAAAATTTTCAAATTTCTAGTATTTTCTTTAACACCTTACTTTTATATGAATTATGCTTTTTTCATAAAAAAAATATATATTACATCAACTGATAGTCCTAAGATTTTTAGCGTTTATTTAGCACGTAACATTAATTAACACGAGAAAAATTTATCACCGACTGTAAAACACAAATCATATAACAGGTCATATAATTTTATAGATCGGAATACTATCGGCCCCGCCGCCATTGCTGGTGACACTGTGTAAATCAACCATTGTACGGGAATATGATATCAGCTCTGTGGAACTAATATATAGCGGAGGTGCTCCTCTAAACTTGAGCGTGATAAATCAACTTAAAAACAGGTAAAGATTTGTAAGTTATAGCAGATTAGATTACTAACTAGGGCAGTGTTGGTCTATTGGTGGGAATCGCAGTCTTTCATCGGAAGGCTTGAGTTCGTATCCCAAACACCTTAGATCTTTTTGGGAATTATGTGCCTACTAGAAAATAATCATGTATGTTGTCTTAGCAATGAAGAAAAATTTCATAAGTGTTCTCTGCAAATCTTAAAGATGTGCAAAGTCTACCAATCCCTACTTACTTAGCGAGGTGGACTATGATATCTAAAGGCTTTTTTATTTAATTTTTAAATGACAATTATTCCCAACACCGAGATCATGTCAGTCATGGATTGTCTCAGTTTGCGAACATTCCATTCAATTATTTCTATATATATGTTTTTATTTCCATAAATTCTTGTGAATTTATACATTTTATAAATGACGTATTACTTTTAAAATATTCTTATAACTTTCAAATACTTTAATTGATTTTATTTCTTAGGTATCCCCATATAAAGCATGTACTACAAGGTTTTGGGATGACAGAAACGGCTGGAGCTTTAACACAAGAGTATGACCATGCACCCAAGGAAGGCAGCGTCGGACAAATTGTAGCTGGAAATATTATAAAAGTAATGACTTTTTTCTAGTTTTCTTATAAACTTAATGTACTAAAATGATTCTTGCTGAAATGACACTTGAATTGATGCTTTCAACCCCTACGTCAGTAGGATAATATATCTATGCTTTCAACACTCTTGTATTTAATGACATGTGTGCTATGGCACACAAAGGCTCGTATCCGAGTACCCACACACGGGACATCAATTTAAAATCATTTAGATGTCTGCCTAGCCGAGGACCGATCCCAGATCCCTCTATATGGAAGACTACTTTGGTAACCAATCCACTTTTGTTTAATCTAAATTTTATTAGCTTTAATAATCATGATATTGTTTATTTTACTATTTTCGTTCTTGTTATTATTAGAACAATTTCACTTTGTTTTCAGATAGTCGACGTCGAATCAAGAAAACTATTAGGACCCAACGAACCCGGGGAGGTGTGTGTAAAAGGACCTGTGCTATTTCAAGGCTATATTGGAAAAAAGTTGAATGAAGACACCGACGATGAAGGCTTCTATAAAACTGGAGACATCGCGTATTACGACAACGAAGGTTATTTCTTTATAGTGGACAGGTTGAAGGAACTTATTAAATACAAAGCCTGGCAAGTGAGTATGAAATCTTATACGAGTTATTTTTGTACGTAAATGTTCTTGTGCAGTCCATAACTATGACCATAATATGTATAGTTTAAAGCTTATGTGTTAAAAAAATCCTTTCAAATAATATTTCCTACTAAAGTGGTCCTTACATAAAAGTCAATGTATACTAAGCAATCAGTATTTAATAAGATTTTCATTCAAAATACACTATGTTTAAAAATACTTTGTTACAATTTGTATTATTTAAGTAACTAATATAAGTATAAAGATGCCGGAACTGCTTTCTCAATATAGAAAACTAGTTGTGTTGCCATATAAATAAAAAAATGTTAAGGGTGAACAACCCTTATCACTAGTAGCCGATTCTCAGACCTACTGAATATGCATATAAAATTTGGTGAAAATCGGTAGAGCCGTTTCGGAGGAGTACCGTAACTAACATTGTGACACGAGAATTCTATATATAAGATAAGGATTGCGAAAACTTACCTATAGTTTGATCTACTTTGCTACCAACTTTTTTTAGCCACAAAATGTCTATTCATAATAGTTTAATCTACTTTGTTAAATACATTTTTAGTCACAAAATATTTGTTAAATCATTCAACTCTATTCAATCTTGTAATCAATCAAGAAATACGCATTGCGTATATTTTATTAATAATGATAAAACATTGTTATATTTGGCTAGCTCAGGCACTAATATAAACTCCTGAACCATTTCAATATAAGATTAATAAACTTAGATACGATGCCACCAAACTTTGAGGTTAAAGTCCTCTTAATCGCACATGAACAGTGCATCCCATAGACATGGACAAACTGAATTAACTGAATTCACTCGAGCATTAAATCTTGCATGTAATCTTGTTTCATGATAGATTATTTCTGTCTCTTTTATTTTTATATAAAATTGAGATGAATTTATAACCATTTTTCGTTGTTGGAGTACTAAGTTGATGTCCCAAAAATATAGAATTTACTAAGATAATTCAGAATAAAACTTTTGTATGCCCATTTCAGTTAATGTAAGGTTATTTTTTCTTAAAAGCTTATTTTCTTCTCCACATACTCAAATCCTTATCTATGTGATAGAGGGCTATTTGCCTGTACCTATATCACTACTTATTATTAAGTAATAGTTAAATTTACCACAAATGTGATCAAATAAGAACTTATTTTTAAAATTACAGGTGGCCCCGTCAGAGCTAGAAGCTCTCCTGCTGCAGCATCCAGCTGTTAAAGACGTTGGTGTGATTGGAGCACCTGACGCTTTGGCCGGGGAGCTACCTACAGCATTTGTTGTAAAACAAGCGAATGTGACAGTTACGGAAAAGGAGATCATTGACTTTGTCGCGTCTAAGGTTTTTTTTTTTATATAATATAAGAGTATCAGACGAGCATGCAGTCCACCTGATGGTAAATGGCTACTGCCGCCCATGGACATCTGTAATCAACCCCAGATAGGATTAGATATTCCTACCTGAGATCGGCCAGAGATGCGCCGCTACTCCTGAGGACTAAGCTGGAACGCCTCGGAAAAGTCTGTTTCCCTTGCCACACCCTTCAAACCGGAACACAGTAGCGCCTAGCATCGCTGTTATTAGGTAGAAATAGGTGTGGCGGTGGTGCCGCCGGAGTCGAACCACAAAAGGTTCTACCACCTTCAAAAAACGTACGTACGAAAGGTACGTACTTTCTTAAGCAGTGGCGCCTCCGATGGAGTTAAGTTGTTCAAGAAATCTAAATAAGTGTACATGAGCCTATCTGTGACCCTTAAGAGTGCTAAAAATATTCCAAAAGTTAACCTTTTCATTTAATTTTACAAGTAATGGATATGGTGTATACTGTTCTATCTTTCGTTCGCTTATTATTTTCAGGTATCGCCTTGGAAACGACTAACAGGTGGAGTTATATTCTTGAAGGAGATACCAAAGACACCTAGTGGCAAGATTTTACGGAGAAAGTTAAGAGACTTACTTCCTAAGATACCATTATCAAAATTGTAATAGAAACCTAAGATATATGAGGTTTACAGAAGAGTCCAAAAATTATGATTCAAAACAATATTGAGGAAAATTGACGTGTTATATTTGAGATGAGAAGATATGAAATGAAATCAATATTATAGTATTACTAATATAAAAACTTGAAAATATAGACTTGTTTATTTATCCGAAATAATTCCAAGTACTTTAAATTTGACTTATCACTGATAAGTAACAGTTTATCACTTGAACTCTCTATCGTATGACCTACGATACATTGAGGAGTTCAAATAAATTGGTCGTTTCGGTAGTGAACGTTGGAAGTTCGGGTGGCAGACTGATACATAGGTATGCGAAAGTCTAATACAAATATAGTCTGATTCATAATTAGGTGTCCAAAATGTAAACAAAGAAATGTCACTGTCAAAATTAACAATAAACAAAAACTTTAACAAACTCAACAAAAAACGAAAATTTAACAAATATACACAATTTAACAAACGCGTTATGTAAACGAGAAAACATTCGAGTTCGATCACAATCACGAAAATGAATAATATCAGTTACGAAACTTAAAAATGACACCACAAGAAATGTCTTGAATTCCGATTGTGTTACCATTATCACATTTTAATTTTCTACCATAAACTTTTTTTTATTATTATTACTGTATGGAACGAAATTGAGGTGATATAAATATTAGAAAATGTGAATTAATATTAATGTATTTAGATTATTATTTTATTATTGTTGTATTACTTTAATATCGACAAAAATGAGAAACTACCATTTCTAAAGTATTTTCTTGATAGGTCAACACCTTTGTTTACATTTTGGACACCTAATTATGAATCAGACTATAGATACTTATACATCAGCTGGCAATTCTGTAAGCGGAACAAACTATTGGATGTCTAAAAGTGTCTGCTCAAAATTTTACTCATTGCATTAATACACGGTTATACCATTGTAATCAAACCAAATCATTTTTTTTTATTCAAAATAGGTTCTCTACAGACTCTTTTTGAATGTCAATACAACTACCACCACTTCACTTACAGTAAAGAAAGAACTTTCTTTACTATGGTTATACGTAGTCGATATTAATGTCGTCAGTAGCCATATGATAAGAATATTTGAGTGTACACGATCTACTCATAACCCTAAACCAGGGCTGCGACATTAATTAATCTTGTAATGTCTGCTTTCATTTAAACACATCTTGTTTCGAGGACCCGGAGTAATGCTGACGTTACTACTTCTTTCTATTCACATCACACACACACAAGTACTACGATTCATTAATAACACTGATTGTCGACTGTAGTATTTCCACGTGTAACTATTCTTACATAATTAAGGTAGTTTTTAAACGATTAATATTTATTATACTGTACAGTACCGTACCGTTAAAAACTTAATGTAAGTAAAGTAAACTTCTCTGCTTGGTAATGATTGACGAAATGACATAAAAAACAAAGGTTATATACTCGCAATGAAGTTTCATTGTCTAACAACACTTGTTTTAAACACGCCTACATAATTTATATAGTTCGTATGAAATTTATAGACGTAAAAACCCTAGATAAATAAAACAATCCACTTAATTGAACTAGCAAAATATCTGTGATAGCCTAATGATTCCAAATTCGGCCTTTCAATCTGGAATCCAATTTTCGAATGGCAGGTACCCTTGATTTTTCAAATTTATTTAATTAGGCAAAGTAATTACGATATTATAAAGGTGGAGCACAACATCGTGAGGCTTCCTACATGGCAAAGATTTTTTAAAGCAAGTGTGTAAAGTACTACTAATCGGCACTTATCCAGCGTGAAATAGCCTAAAGGTCCTGAGATGAGCCCCGAACGTCAACAGTAGAAACGTACCCAATAAGTTGATGCTTGATACTTACTAGTTAAGCAATTAATATATGACATAAAAAAAGTGGATTACACTAGAACAGTAGCAATGAAACTGTTATAAGCATACTTTATAGCACAACCAAACCTGACTCCGAGCAGATTGCTGTCAGCGGATTAATTGATATTACCTCCGTAAAACCTCTCCGTGCAAGTTTCCTTTTTATTCTAAAGCTATTTCAGTCCACATTAGGTCGGAGCCACATGACAGGTGGTCCAGTAATTACTGTATTTAGCCCCGGACATAATATGTATCAATATCGTGTAATGACCAACCTGGGGGAGTAATTAGAGCCTTTTGTAGAGCTGAAATCGTAGTTGTTAAACTAGTAGAACTAAACGGTCGATAAAACATCGGTTTAAATAGTAAAGATAGGCTATTTATGTTTTAGTTCTAGTTTTCCCCAGAAATTCGATAATAGTTACAGAAATTTGCTGTTTTTGGTTGATAATATAAATATTAAATATCACCGGAAGCTACCAAACAAAAGTAAATACGTTGACAAATAAAATAATACAGAATTATTATAAAAAGTAAATATTCGGCTGCTTTAAAACAACCTAAATCAATCCCACAATTTAGCTGAAACTATCCACCGTGATATGCTAAAACCCGTCAAACCCTTTGGACTGCAGGGCGTGCCAAAGAATGACCCATACATACAATGGCTCAAAAATCATAACCCACTGCTACTAAAATGTTTATGTTGCAGTTCATACAATAGTATGTAATATGATTTAGATATAGTTTCACCACTTAAAGTTTTCCAAGCAGTTTCCATTCAGTTCCTTGAATTCATACAGGAAAAGTTCATTTAAACCCATTACAAGAACAGTAGTTCAAACATTATATTTCCTTGAATCTCAACTGAAGAACTTCGAGGTATAAAAGACGAGAAAACTCCAAACTAAGTACTTTGCAAGTCCGTGGTCACTTCACGAGTGGCTCAGAGAAAACTAACAATTCCAGTGGAACGAGTTTACATCATTCAGAATTCATTTATACCAGTAAACAGATAAGTTTTCAATTACACCATAAACATCGGTTGAATTTAGTAGCTCACTTTATGACCGACGTATGTTTAACCGATTACTTGCAGCATCTTCGCGAGATAATCATTTTGTGACTTGTTATTTCTTTTTTGAAATTACAATAATTTCAAAATACAGATGTAACTATACAGATACAGACGTAGAATCATGTATACAGAATATACAGATGTAGAATCTACTTATTCAAAAAACCCTCCTATATATGTAATGTAGGTGCCGGCTGACTTACATAGTAATGAAGCGACTATCTTAGTCAACTTAGTCAAGTAGTAACTTCAAGTAGAAAGTCTGTTCCATAATCTAGAGTTGGTTAGAGAAATAATTTACATAGGAGGCAGTGGACCATCATATGGACATAATATGACGTTCATTTGCTACTTCAATCTTAAAAATATATATATACTTATACAAATCTCTTCAAAAATACACAAAAACAGAAGACTTAAGACAATGAACAGTAGGTGTGTAAGTTGTATCTACACTCTAAGGTAATGTGTTGCAAAATATTTAAATTACAATCATTAAGAGCTGACAGTAGGAGGGACGATTGTTAAAGACCTCGATGAGGTAAATTATAGGGCGCACTAAGCGCTGAGGATCGCCCACTCGATTCTATCTATTTAACTTACCTATCCGAACAAGAATAATTATGTATTACGACATAATTGGGAATAGGAATCTTGTAAGTAGTACGAGTACATTACAATTCGAAGTACTCGTATATAAAATGAAATTTAAGTTTTTGACCATAATTATTTTTTGTTATATCCTATAAATTATATTTATTATTTACTGATCATACTAAGCATTTCAATTTTCGTACAAAGACGTGTATAATAGAGATGCTGATGATAACAGCAGGTTGATACGGCTTAATCGTTTGAAAAGCGTTCGACTTCCATTTAAAATTTGAATTAAAGTCGAAGAAGACTAATATAATTGTAATAATAATAGTTATGAAACAAAACCACTCAATAAATCAATAACTTGTAATGCTGCAAATTATTATAAATATAAAAAATGCTATCCCAAAAATACTTTCTGGTACTCAACGATTCTGCAGGATTCGACGCGAGCTTCGACAGTCGATTTTCCGTGACGGCGCTAATCCTCAACGGAACAAGTACATGTCTACTTAGCAGTGTGCTCGCTAAATAACGGAACATTTTATTCCCTACCTGCTAAATGACGCAATCCCTCCAAAGCAATCAACTTTATCGGAGCGTAAAGCGCTAACATGTAAACAAATATAAAATTTATTGACGTGGACCCGTAGGACTTAATAATAAAGGCACATAACGTTTATAACGTGTACACTCCGCTCATACATGCCAACACCTCGAATGACAGTAAACATTTACCTTTCAACGCGGCATTCACTCTGTC
Organism: Epargyreus clarus; assembly: GCF_041222505.1. Taxonomy (NCBI): domain Eukaryota; kingdom Metazoa; phylum Arthropoda; class Insecta; order Lepidoptera; family Hesperiidae; genus Epargyreus; species Epargyreus clarus. Next base: position 8,111,146 of record NW_027332211.1, read on the forward strand.
CAAATCGTAAAGTGACAGTGGAAGTGGCTCGTTCAACAATCGGAGTCGCGGCACCTTTCCACTATCAAAGCCTACATAAAAACCGTCGCTCAAAAATATACCTGAAGAATGTCTATACAGTTTATAAGCACACTTGTTCGTCCGTAGCCAGTTAACAAACACAATCGCCCCATTCAGTGTCTGCTCATCGCCTAAAAAAACGTGACTCTTCAGGTCTTCTACGTTTCCTTTCAACATTCCCCGGATATACAATTTGTAAGACATGAATACTTTTACGTTGGGCTTGCTGCCTCGCTTTATCTTCCTGACTCTCAGGACTCTAGCTGTGAAAATGTATTTAGATTCAGACACGGCGGATGACAGAATCTCGTAGTCATTAGTTATCGTCTCGTTTAAAACACATTTGGAGCTATTTGTGTTTTTCTTGCGATGTAACGTATCTCGTTTCTTAACAACCCCCCTTATACGGAACTGGCTGTGAATCATGTGGCATAGGAGCAATAACACTAAAAACTTTAGCTTCATTTTGATTATCGGAGGTATCTTCTATTATGTCAGGCGCATGTTCGATTAAAAGCCATCTCGGTGACTTTGAACGGGTATTATTCGATCGAGACGGCTCGTAAACACAGCGTACACAAAGTTGCGCAAGAGTCCGAGTTGGCGCCACCGAGACGCGTGCGCGTGCGCAGACCCGCGCGTATACTGGAGGCCTCGCAATTCTATGCAACCTTCATCAACGTAAACAAACGTGGACTTACGTTACGCTAATGTTACTATGTTCCAGCTGACCGAGGAGCGAGCGAACTTTACCGTAATTCAGAAACTGTAAATGCAAGCTATGGGGCTTTATTATTACGGTTGCCATTTAAAAAGATTGTACGAGTTCTGTCTTGATGGTTGAAGGCGGGAAACGATCGCCGCAGGGTGGAGGATAATACAACGCAGCACAATATGGCGCGAGTTAACAGTTATTGCCGAACCAGCCAGCCGCTGTACTACCCCTGAATATTCATGTACGAGTGTCGGGCGGTGCATCGCTCCGAGTAACTACTTTTGTCGCAACATTAACTATTTATGCAACGTTTCTGTAAAATAGAAACTTTTGTTAAGGATACGACGATAGCACGTTATTGTTATAACAATGGTTGTTGTTCAGAAGTTGTTTGGACTTATTTATTTTAGAAACAACCATTTTTAAGATAATAGTTATCTATATTAACAATTTTTAACGAACATTAGTTATTCTTTTCATACGTTAGAGTCCGAGTAGACATAACTTGGAATGTGGGTATAAACTTAATTAATACGTTATGAGACGTGTGGTAAATAAATTGCTTATACCGTTTCATAAAGAGTTCAGCCATAAATTCAGCGGTATTATTACACATTTTTGTCGAGGAAACTTTACCATACAATAAATTACTAGCGCCGTTGTCGCATGACACGCACATAGGTGATTGCAACGCTTACACGAGGAATTTGGAAAGTGGTACGGACGTGGGCGGGCGAGTCGAGGCGGCTGCTTTCTTGACGAATCTTCGACGTCGCACTTTATTATTTTGTAACATTTTTCAAACGCTTTATTTATTTTAATGCTACTTATCTACCTCATTCTAACACATCCATCCTATACAGAAAGAACTGACGCGGCTCTATCGTTTAGACGTTGACTTTTACGTACCCACTCATTAATATCTGACGTAATCCTTTATTCTGAACTTAACGAATATGTGTGAGTTGACTCATGCTTATCACCGCAATTCCGGTAGAAATACTAGTTTCAACTCCTACTGGTGATTATATTTAAAAGAATTACTCGGTCGTTGTGTCGTCATTAAAATAGATAAACTTCGTGTGGGGTGCAGTCGTCGTGATGAATGGTGCTGATCATTACTTTCTCTACAGTCTATAACGCCTCCTGCGATCCGAGATACGAAGCCTTCTTAAGTATCGATCGTCGTTATTATATATCGATGATTAGGCTCACTTCACATTGGCGGATTCTTTTCTTACGTTTTTACTGTCTCGTGCATTTCTTTGAAGCCTAATGAAGCAGATTACATCGCGTACATCTGCAATTCCCTCACGTTTATCTGTGAGAATTCCCACGGATCGTGAGGTCCGTGTGACGATATAAATCGGTTTGGCCCGGTGTTCGCTATTGCTGGTATTGGAACTTTCAGACAACAAAAGGTGTCATAAATCATGAAATACTTTGCATTTATTTACGAGCGACGTCGTATCAATAATTTTGTCTTACTGCGCTTAATATAATTCTGATTCATTGTGCTTTATGGAAAGCAAACATTCAATTTTACGTATTGCATGAGAAAGATGATTTATGCCTTCCATCATTTTTATACTTTGATACATTTGTTATGTTTTATTATTCAGTTTATTCATATAGTTATACAGAAAATTTCATGTTTAAATTGTTCTGGCTACAATTTGAAACTATTTACCATTTTCTAAGCTGGTAGTACTTATCCGTACGATGCTCTTGGAAATAATGAAATAATGGACAAATTATTTGCAACAGAAAAAGTTAACAAAGTAAACATATTATGAAGGTAATATGTAAGCTTTGTGTTTATTGTAAGTAAATTTATTTTTAAAGGAATTTTCGAAGATTTACCTAATAAATAAATAGTATAAACCTGTTAAAGTAATTTTGATGAAACAAAAATATCTTCCAGAACCATCTTGAGAGCACATTAAAAAAGTTATTAACGGATTAAAAAATCATAACCATAAGATGTCTGACAAAATTTAAGCGCCCTCCTAGCACAGAAACGTGCAAAAAAGTGCGTAATAATTCATATAAAATTAATTGAAGTCAAACCTGTGTAAATAATAAGTCAGCACAGTCGTTTCATTTCAAAAAGATAATTGTACATAACAAAAAGAAAAGGGAAGCTTTGTGACAAGTTGCCCTGTCACCACGTAAAGACTGCCTGTCACAATACCATTCAGCCGATGATTGCACCGACTGAGACTGACAGCTTGATAGCCTCCATACAAATCAATTTGTTACAAGAATGCTCAAGACATAATGATATTGAGATGACCGCTACGAAAAATTAACTTGTATATCAATAACGGACAAATTGTTTTCAACAGATAAAGTTAACAAAGTACCTAAACATATTGTGAAGATAATATTATGTACGATTTATGTTTATTGTAAGTAAATATTTTAGAATTATCCAGACTGCACAACACAAAAACTTAACGAAATATTTTTTTTCGAAACCATATGAGCTCTAAAAAAATTAAGTGCTACCGAAGCAGAGAACCACACATTTTTAGCCACGAGGGCTCACATATCTAAGGGCTTATTTACACCAAGTCTTACACGACGTCCCTTACTCTTCGAAAGTCTCTACCAACCCGATCGAAAAACCTGGTTAATTAAACTCAACCGAAGTCGATCGAGTAGGTAATAGTGCTCTTTGCAAGTCAAAGTCGCTCACCGTAGGTGGCAGTAGACTTGACGTATCCAGAAGAAATAACTATATTAATTTGATTTCCACCAAAGCAGGCAAAGTAATTCATCATTCAAAAAGTATCTAATGTAAACGAGCCTTAACATCCGACCGCCCCCCATGTCACTTAATTTACAGATTGGTTGCAATCCGCACAATTTGCGGGACCATGTCACTTCTAGTAATAATTATTGAAATAAATCTTGTATATAAAATTCTCGTGTCACAATATTAGTTACCGTACTCCTCCGAAACGGCTTTACCTATTTTCACCAAATTTTATATGCATATTCAGTAGATCTGAGAATCGGCTACTATCTATTTTTCATACCCCTAAATGATAAGGGTTGTTCACCATTAACATTTTTTTATTTATATGGCAACACAACGTTTGCCGGGTCAGCTAGTAGTATATAATATACCTCACATAATAGCATACTTAACGGTGAGCAGTGTTCGACTTTTTAATAGAGACATCTTTTGAAGTTTGTGTAGTTTGGACAAACGAGTGGAGTAAGTGATTGGTGGCCACTTGACCAAATTGTCTCGTGTCTCGTTCGAGCACAATGTAACCGAAGGTCGAGAGCCAATTTTTTAGTGTTACAAATTAAGTGAGAAGCGATAAGCGTCTTGTTATAAATTGAAATGAGCTTGTTTCAGCTGCTGTGATTCGCGTGTTCTTTTGAAGTTTTAAGCTGGAAATGGTAGGAATCGAACGATATAAAATTTATTTACTTATATAAGTAATAGCATAAACAAACATAATATTATAAATAAAACATTTACAAATAAAGTTTTGAATATGTTGCTACGAAAATCTGTTAACTCGATTTTCTGTTATGAATAGTTACAAACACATCATTTTCTTCCTGTACAGAATTATTCAATAAAACATTTTAACTACAATTAACATTAAATATTGTCTACGTGTCTTTAACTTTGAGAAGCATACCTTCGTGACCTTATTTAAATAGTCAAAATAGATGAAGTCAAGTGAAGACCACTTTCATTTCCTTCTTAAGAGTAAATAAACTGGATTTGGAGTATTTTGATTTTTCCTCTCAAATTTTGGTTTCGATTTCACCGGACAGTAATTGGATGTGGGAAGCCAATGAGGTTTCACTTTTCATAAATCGCTCCAGTTATTTAACTTCAGAATGTTATAAATGTCTTGTGTCGTAACACGTAAATAAATACTTTGCTGATAATTGAAAATAAAAATTACCTTTTGGGTTTACGGTATACCAATAATAATGAAATCAAAAGCATTCAGATAGGAAGGATAAAATAGGAAGGATTTAGACAGATTTTTTTCTATAAGAAAATATTTTTGTATTATATTATGTCCCACTACTGGGATAAGTTTCTCTCGACGACTTATAGAGTTCTAGAGCGTACACCACGCTGCTCCTGAATTTATCGAGACAAATACATATTCTACAACAATACGGCATTATAACTAACGTACAATAATGTCCACCACATAGTCCACACAAAGACAGCGGCTCTGATGCTGAGAGAGATACTCATCTAATGCATTATGCTAGGATTAAATTCAGTGAACAATCACGAGTAACAATATTTGTAATATCACAACTAAGTATATAACAGCTGAGAACCGCTTCACATAAATGGGAAAAGCCTGGAATATAGTCCACTATCTAATTTGCTTTAGTAAAGTTGTTACAAATATTATCACACAACAATGTGGAAATTGTAATAAGCTTAATTTCTAAGGCTAGCGTCGACTGTCCAAATTAGTCTTGTCGCAGGACCCAGCTAATTAAACTAATGTTTTAGAATAAACCGTATTGTCTATTCTCTCAGTATGTAGCGCATACAATGCGCTCATGAAAAACTATTCCAATCAGTAAAGGTAACTGCAACACCTGGGATAGAGCTAGTGATGGCCGTCTCTGGTAATTGATGTGCTGAAAAGTCGTTATCATTAGAGTTTCTTCGCATTATAAGATCGCTGACTTAAAATCAAGCACTTTTTGTGTGATAGAAGTTGCAAACAGGTGCAGCTGTTATTAAATAGCCGTAATAGTTTTTACTGTGATACCAATACAAAATAAAAAGCAGAAGTATTTTATGCGTATTTTAAGCCATATCACTAAAACTGATGCAAGATGCACCATTCATTTTTTTTTAAATGAAGGAAAATGGCAAACTGAACTGCAGTATCAACTACAGTTGAGTTTCACTACCTTTAAACCCTGTAAAATTATGACGTACTTTAGCAAAACACATTTAAAAAGCAAATATAAAAGAGTCAATTCATATCATACTTAAACAGGAATCCCGTTATTCAACTTACATTTTGACACCGCTTTTCCTAAAAATAGACGTTAGAAAGATCCCTAGTGCCTACACAAAGGCTTCGCGTGTCTTGCTGGCCGCGACGCGATATTCATCTCTGCCGCATAATACGAGGATTAAATTGGATCTTCTTGGAATTTTTAGGTCAGAATGGCGTCGCAATAAAATTTATTGCAAAGGATTTCACCCCGGGCGAACTGTATCCGTGATTGTGCTTCCAATTAAGAGGCGAGGGATAATAAATAGGGATAAATCTTTAAAATTCTTTATCGGGTTATAGATTATTGAATTAATTAAGACGGAGACAGCGCGATGCATTTAATTTCGTTCTGCGATGTTCGCGTACTTTGATTATTTTTATATTTCACATATCCAAGTACCGTGAGAGCAATGATGATAATCTCGATATTTAGAGGAAAGTGGTATTGATTTTTTGGTATACATTTTTGTTTTTATTTTTAACACGAAAATGGGATATTTAACAAGTAAGACGGTAATATTGAGCATTTAAAAATAAAGCTAAATCTAATCTAGTTCTATGCTTCGGATGTGTGTGGATATCGGCTGGCTTATAATATATTATATGACCATCTTAATCCTCAGGAATAACATCGCATCTATGATCGGTTTCAGGTAAAACATGTAGTTCGGTTGCGTTCCGTCGGAGATCCCAGAGTTCTCCAACAAGCGTTGAGGACGGCCAATGGGGGGGGGGGTTTAGTGCGATAAAAATCCCACATAACCCGGCGTCGCTCCCACGTCAGTTTCCCCCTCGTTAAGAAAAAAAAAAGAAAAGGTAAAACCTGTAGTTGTCCATGGGCGGCACGGACCACTTGCAATCAGACGAGTGCGAACAATTTTATCTAAAATCTATACACATAGATACAATACTTAACATTAGATTATACACACAAAAACACATATCAAATACATATATGTGTATCTTACATAAATACTTATATCCATCGTACCCACTTCTAATCAAGTAAACACCCAATATAGAATCCTCACCTACTTTAGTCCACAATAGGTACTGTCATATCAAGATCAGATACACGTCCAGCCACCCACACGGCGCACGTGACCTGTACACTGTAATGACATACCCTTAACTATACTTGTGTCATTTCACTAATTGGAGCGAGTGTACAGGCGCAGTAATGTTTTAACACCGAGTAAGTTATCAAGTGATCAATTCACACGCACTTTCTACTTTAAAATAATGTAGATCATGATTTTTACATACTCGTATGTTGCATATGTTATCATAAAATGAATAATTAATAAATATTAGTGACAATAAGCAGAGGTGATAGCCAAGTGATTTAATGTGAGTGTCAGAATCGGTCCAAGGTTCAAATATCGACCTTTGAATTACAAAATTATGTGTATAATAGTAGTAAATGTCACTCTTTTTATCAGCGAAGGATTTTTCTGAAGAAACCTAAACTCATGAAAATACTTTAATAATAAAACTGTGTAACTCTACCAGTACTACTCTAAGTACCAATACTTCTAACCTAACCTAACCTAACCACCTGAGAGGAAACCGATGCCCAGTAGTGGACTAATAAAGGATTAACAACGAATAACAATAATATTAATGAATTCGTAAACATCTCATATTATTATTATGCTACCTATAACCTCTAATTCTCTCGCTTTTGAGTGATGGTACGCGTGTGTTACAATCTCATTCTTATTCTTTCCTCCCTTAGCTCCTAAAATAGTCCCTATAAAACAAAATAAACCGATCAATTCTTTAATCGGACGTTTACAAGCTACAAGCTGTTTGCAATTAAATGCAAATGATCGAGTGATCTCGTAGATTTAAGCGCAGTCGGTGTTACAAACGTGGCGGGCGCATTCACTCCATTAACTTAACGAACAGTTGTCGAGATGTCGATCAAACCACATCTCAATGCCTTCACAGCGCATTATGGGTACAACACCCACACATTATTATAATTTCCACGGAGCCCAACCTTTTGAGTTTAATTTTGCTTTTGTTCGAACGCTGAACGTTAATGGGCATTACTTGTAACAACCGATATGAAATCCTTTGTCTGTTTTGGATATAAAATTCGGTAATCAGATAAATATCGTATCGTCGGACGTGGCCTCTTGTTTGCACGGCTGTTAAATACCGGATAATTTAAGTTGCATATCAAATTTATTGAAAGTTGGTAAATACAATATTCGAGCAGTAATACGAGTAAATATGAGAAGTCGAAAATATATACTTTTTAATTATTCGTTACATTTTACGAGTACGCCATTTATCTTTTACAAACCTACTCAAGTATGAATATTTTTAAAATACTACAATGAAAATCCCATGAAATACGAACGTACAGAAAAGATTAGTCTGACGAAATCTAAGAATTACAACAAGAAGACTCACCTTTGACAGCGGCGTTAATGCGATCGAGATGATAAAGGGTAAGCGGCACAGGATCCGTCAATAGCCGCAGACGTAGAGGTCCATTATCATCATCAGCATACCCGCCGGAACACAAAAAAATCGCGGACAGACGAGGCCGTGGCGCCGGCGTACAGTACTCGCGCGCGCGCAAACGCTCCACCATCAAAGTCGACCCACTTAAAGTCTCCTCCGACGATCCATCCATATTCACATAAGTCCTCAAGTTCTCCAAATCCCCCTTCAACACCCGACGCATATGCACCCTATACATATTAGATCTCTTCCCTCTATATTCATCAACTGCTTTAAATTTTTTCACCGTCAAAACTTTAGCCGTAAAAATAAATTTCGACTTCCCTATCGCTTCCATCAGGGACCACTCGTCCTCGATTAGAGTCACATTAAAATCACAGGGCGGCAGAATGGCCCTGTGCCTTCTGTGCGTCGTGTACCTTTTTTTCACTCTACCTCGAATCCTGATCTCGCCCCCGACGAAGATCGCCAGAGCGATAACATAAACAATAACCGCTGAGGGCCTCATGTCGCAGAATCACTGGTTACACACTATTGAATGCGGCTACAAATGTATGTGTCACATTATGCAAGTTATTTATGTTTCCAGAAGCTCATAAACTGCCGCCGACGGCTTATTAAGGGGTCGAGGCGTTGACATCTCACTAACAGAAAGTCATCAAATTGAATATCTGATTTATGAGTGCGTTCAGTATGGTATGCAAAAGCTTATTGGAATTTTAATGAGTTCAGGTATGTCAAAGCCGGTATGAAGTGTTGTTCTTCACGCTCGTGCGTTACTGAAGTGTGTTGGTAAACAAGCGATCGTCCCTCCTATGCAAACGTAGTACGCAAGTAGCACAGAACGCGTGCGCGCGCGCAGCTATCCGGAGCTGACTAAAGGCTGTGACGCGTAGCCTCCCATGAGAAATAAGGGAGAGGACTCCCGTGCTTTCGTATAATGTAGTCAAACACTCTTATCGCCACGCTATCCTGCTGTCAATAGTACAATAAACAAAGTAATCCTACAACAATATATTTGGCTGAACCTTTTTACTAATCTCTATCTTTGTTATGTAGTAAACGAATTACAATTATAATCATGACATACCTTTCATTTGAATAAGATGAAATCATTTGATAAATTTAAATGTAGGTATTAAAAACAAAAATTTACTTAACCACATATCTGTGTACCTATATCCGCAAATTTGGCTAGTATCTAGAGACATGGTTTTATTACACACGGATGAGGCGTTAGATATTGAATATTTAAAACCACTATAAAATTCCGTGTGTGCGAAACTCGTAACCGTTTCGGGGAAACGCTTTTAGCGCACATCCATCTAGTATTCTGCGACATATTACATTAGTCTTAAAATTAGCGCTAGTTTAGGTAAGGACTGTTCTCCACCGAAAGTACAAATAATTACTATAGGTAGCTAAAGCTATTTTATGTAAGTACATATAAGTAGTAAATTAGTAGGTACTTTAGTAATAATAATTGTAATAGCTTTTTACACGCATTGATGATGACTTGATGATTAGCATAAATATTTAATTTCCTTGATATTTTACCTATAGATTCATAATTCCTACTTTGAAACAATTGATGGGTGTAAATTTAATAGAATAAAAAAAAATATGTAATAATATAGTCACTGAATTTATATATTATAGTAATCAAATCAAAATCAAATCATTTTTTTTTTATTCAAAATAGGTTCAGAGCACTTTTTGAATGTCAAGCTACCACCACTTCACAAGGTGTTTCGCTATGGAGAAGAAGCGGCGAAAGAAACTCCATAACACACATCTTTTAAAAAAATGGATTTTACAATGTTAAATTTAACCTAATGGTACATGTGGAGCTGGAACTACTTCAGACCACACCGTTTTGTCAGTCAAATAATCACTTAGTTTATAGTACGCTTTTTTACATAGCGTTTGTTTAACGACATGTTTGAACTTTTTTTCTGTGTGATTCAAAATGTGGTCAGGTACTTTATTGTAGTAGCGAATACAGTTACCCATGAAAGATCTAGCCACCTTGCATAATCTATGTTTAGGAATAATATTTTCATAGATGTATTGACTATGTACCGTCAATATGTTAATAGTGGGAAACAGTTCTCTCAGGGACTCACCACGTCGCAGACTATATATTGACCTTATTGCTCTTTTTTGAATAGTAAATATAGAGTCAATATCAGCAGCACTACCCCACAGCAGAATGCCATAAGACATAATGCTGTGAAAGTAACTGAAATAGACAAGTAGCCACAATGAATACCTTCCCATCTTTAATGTCACGTAGTAGTTATCTTAGAACTCTCTCCATAAGCTAACCTACCCTAACTTAAGCCATAATTATCCGCATAGTAGCAAAGAAATCACTGCCAACGGGATTCCCAAGGACGGTTCACTTCAATCGACCGGTCGTAACTGCCACTTTCAAGCAATATGGGTGTGATTAATCATAATGCTGTCAACTGCATTCCTAAAAAGGATCGACAGCAGACAGGCGCCCGGTTGAAATTCCTGCCAATATGCCATACCAAACACAATATGAGCGCATTAAAATAAATAAAATTGGAGTACCTGTCTGGAATTTTAAGATAATTACCATTTTCTAAAACATGACAAGTTGTAATAAAAATGTAAGTTAATATGTATGTTAATATACGGATTAGTTTTAAAAGTATTTATATCATTTGGACATAATTTTTTACTCAAAGATTGGAAGTTTGATGATCTTTTATATGTTTCTTAGGTAATTTTAACTCAGATATATTTACTCAATAAAAATAGGACAACCTGTATAAGTTTTATTCGAGTAAAGCCACATTAGAAAGTTCGTATAATAAATGGAATGCACTAATTTAAATTTCGGTTTCCGGATAACAATGATATATTTAATTTAACAATAAAAATATACTTTTAAACTAAACTCTTCATAATATTACAGCACGCAGTGGAGTAATAGCCGTACTATGCATTATTAATTCTTGTCGTTAATTTTAGCACGGTACTTACTCCGTACTATTTTAGATGACTACTGCGAGTACAATTAATTTTTAATTACGGTTTCATGGGTTATAAAACTACTTCTAGCACCCAGAACTTACATACATAAAATTAATGTTATAAATAAGGTACGAAATATAACCTTTATTTATTTACCTATATTATGGTTACGTTATAAAAACGCGGTTATTCCAAATATTTTAAGAATCATCTTGGAAAGTGTTTTTTTTAATAATAAAGTAATTACCGAAATCATTCCTATGGTTTTTGTAATTACAATCACCTCTGGAAATCAATTTTATACTCATATAACAAGGCGGGTTATATGAGTATAAAATTAAGCTGACTTCGTCTGGTTAGGATATTTCAAAGCTGTTAATAATATTTAAAAAACATTTACAATGATTGTACACGGTAAAAACTTTCCTACTTAGTTTAAAGAGGCAAAACTGCTATTATTTAGCAACGTTGACTATTCGTGTTTTACTTTGCAAAGTGTGGTAAGGCAGCGATACTAATATGCAACATTCCAACTTGTTCCTCAAAGTATAAAAAATGCCTGGCTGCCGTTCACAACATGAACATCAAGTATGGTCCCTGATTTTGATCTTTAGAAGATGTCCCGTTCAAAACCGAAACCAAAAAAAGGATTCAGGATAACATATTTTAAGCTAGAGATCTACACGAACGACAGTAGCCACCCATACCAGCTTTATGTTAAACTGCTGCTACTAATACATAAAACATGATGGTAAAGTCTGCCAATAAATCTCAAGACGCATAGTACAGACAGACAGAACACAGTTTCATTGTAACACATAAGCTTATCAATTTATGAAGTAATAAAACTCTTAGACAATCCTAATTGACTTTATAATTCTTTTAGTATCGATTAGCATCAACAAAATAATAAGTCTAAGTTGTGATCACGGTATTATAAAACCCTTATTCTTCTGAGGCCGCCGCCGTCTCTTGTATTGATTATTTTATTGCTTTATAAATTATTCATTATTCTTATAGGATTACAGAAGCGGCTGGTGAATCTCTGTTTTATAACAAAAATATGATAGCAATCGAAAACCTTAGGGGCGATGTAATTAAGATGTGAAATCATAAAAGTGAAGTATCCTTTCTGAACCTTTGTACTTTTAATTTAATTTTATCCAGTCATAATATTCGATATCTGTATTTTAAAAGACCTTTTTATGCACAGTACTTTATTACTTTATTGTAAAGGTTTGTAGTTATACATATTATGGGCTATGATTTAGTCCGAAAATATTTACTTTTGCTACATCTATACCTGGCTGCAATTCATTCCTCTTTCTACTGGTTATAGATAATACTCATACTCGGTATATGTCCATATTGGTTTGGGGGCAATCTGCGCCAATAGGTTACACGAGGCGACCTTTCTTATTGTTATTTTTTAATATGTTATTTATTTTATTATGGGCTTATTTTATAAAATGCCGTTATATTCTTAACACGCCTATTACGCTACTGAGTCATTACAATATGAATAGTCTAATGGTTAAATGTTCTGTACCCATAGAGACTATATTCAGTTTTTATGTCCCCTTTGTACCCAGACTTAATGTCGATAGAAGCACATCGATCAAACCGATCATTAATGATCCCTTTACGACCGTTTTATATGTGATTAAAACTCCACTTAGTATGAGAACTCGGGACCGTTGCTCGTGTGACATTTATTGAACTAGCAGTTACTCTAGTTTCTAATGTACCACTGTAAGTAACTAGTTTGTCGATCACGGTTTCGACCTTATCCGTTAATAGACTCCTTGAAAAGATTCAAAGCATTATGTTAGGAGAAAGCTTGCTGAATAAAATATAAACAAATAGTATTTAAAGATTAGATGTGTTCTTGTATAGAGCATACTTGCATATCTTGTAAAATAAAAAATATTATTACGTTACAATTAAATGTATAATTTACATTTACTGTAACTAAAAATCAAAAATGTAAAGTTTTCCGTGCCTTTTACAAATGAAATAGAACATGTCAGTTATATACAGATCACGTATCATTATTATTGTGATTTAGTCACCAAACCATAATTTTTATTTATAGATTCTATAGCCTAATGTTAAAATATTAACATGTATCACCTAAAACCTAGTAATCCTTGTTATAAGTAAACCGCAACAAAATAAAATATTTTTCTTAACAATTGTAAATGCAGTGAATATCAGAAAAATAGCATGTATACAGCAGACATCCATCGATACACGCGTACATAATCCGAGTGGATCTGAGGTTGTTTGAGAAAGCGATGCGTGCGTGGGCGGACTGGCTCCGGCCGGCCAAGGTTCGTGCGGCGGACACCGTGAACACTTTTTGACTTTTAAAACAAAATTTAAGTTACAAATTGTATCAGCTGATACACAAACGAATAATATCAAAATTTGCGCAACTGTTTATGTTTTACGTTAAATAAGTTTGATTTATAAGACCTTATTATTTTGATTTAAAACTTGATGATATTCTTTTATTACGAATTTATGCAATTTGATTTGAAATAACGCTTTGGTCACCTTTTAGAGGCTCTCTAACTAGATACTCTAGCTTTCTTTCCCCAAAATGTAGAGGTCAAAATTATCCAAATGTAGAGACATTACACAATCAAAATACAGTGTCAAAAGACTGAACTAGTTATTAACTTAACTAAATAGTATGTATATGCGCTACTGCATACTACATGAGCAATTACACATTATACATACTGAGTTCCAGCACTTGCGGTTAAAGGCACTTAGTCTCTTTCCGTGACACTGCATAAAGTTGCTATTAGATTTTATACTAATAAAATAGTTTTCACTTCACTAACGCTGATGTACGAGTATGTGAAGGATTCTTATAATTAAAATCAAATGTTATTTTTAGGGTTTTGTACCCTAAGTGTAAAAATTGGAACCCATTACTAAGCCTCCGCTGTCTGTCCGTCTGTCCATCTGTCACAGAGTTCAATCTCTTGAACCTTACTAGATAGACAGTTCAAATTTTCACAATACAATTACCTACTTCTAGGGCTGCTATGAAAACAAGTATTAATAAAATAAAATAAAATTTGGTAGAATGAAACCCTCCGTGTGCGAGTACGCCTCGCACTTTGCCAATTTTTCAAATTTAATATAACTACACTTTTTGAATGTCAACTACTTCGCTTCGCTCTTACTTCGTTAACTACCTTGTTCATTACTTCGGAAGATGTTTCTATAGAGAAGGAGTGGCGTAAGAAACTTTATTTATTAGGATTTTTTTATTATGCACGCAATTTTATTTAAGTGCACCATGCATTTTTATTATTCGTGCGATTTTATTTAAATGTAACGAGTATATCAAGTAAGGGGGCTTCTTTGTAATACTGACGTAGTGAACAAGCATGCAGTCAACCTGAAAGTAAGTGTTCATCATCTCCTATGGACATACTCGTATGTGACAGTCACAGACCGATATACTCGTATAAACCACATATTAGGTGTCTCAAGGACCTGTCAATAAATAGACAAACAGAAAATCGCAGCGTTATCAGTCAGCCTTATTTTAAACCGTTTTATCACTACTATCCCAATCCGGTTAATTTATACGCATTCCGGTCTTATAACCTTAAACAGCGATCACGATATGCTTATCGATCGTGCCTTACGCCGCACTACGCCGTCTTACAAATATATAAGATGTAATTGCATTTCCTACGCAGATACCAGCGCCGGACTAAACAGGAACTGTATCAAGACCCTTATAAGAAACCACTTGCAACAAAACGCTATTTTACCGTGAAAACGAATATATGCTTAGAGAGCGGAGACGGACGACAGTTTATGTCGACAGTCGCTGATTTTCGCCACCTGTCGTCAGCGACAGTTGTCGACGGGTGTTGACTTAAAGGGTACTTCAGCAACCCTGGGAAGGACGACGGTGTGTATGTACGAATATCGTCGTAAACAGATGAAGGTGTGGTAAGCAAGAAATCTTCACCTGAAGAAATCCGACTGGAGCACCACACTTAGAGAACTGCAGTTGTGGACGCAACCACTGGGAGGGTTTTAGTGGACAATAACCCCCACACACGCTTTCACCTCATCTGGTATATTTTCAAGATATCCACCTCGTCACCAAAAAAACAAAGCATTATATTTCCCTCTATAAGCTTTAGCTTAGGCATTAAAACTACAACATTGTAGTTTCGTACAACATCACTATTATCCTTATCAGCTTAATTTATGTGCGTATCGGTTTATTACCCTAAAGTGGCGATCGCGATACGCCGATACGTTATCGATCGTACTCTACGTATTGGCGCGTGTAACATATCTTTACGGTAATTTCAATTCCTACAGATACAAGTGTTAAGCAAAATGCTTACATTATATATTAATAGCATGATTGTACCGTTTATATTATGATAATTTGCTTATAAATAGGATAATAATTTCGAATGATTATGTTATATTGTTATGTAACCTAATAAATGTTAGGTAAACGTGACAAATAATGTCATGTTTACCTTTATGTTTGAAGGAGGGATAAGAGGAAAACCATACTCTAGCAATGGAACATTAATAAGGTCACAATATTGTTCATTATATTATGTATTTTTTTATAATCTAGGAGTAAAAGACGAGCATGCTACGGACCTGATAAGTGGCTACTGCCGTCCGGTGACACCTGTAATCAATGCCAGATAGGATAAGATATTCCTACCTGAGGTCGGCCAAAGATGCGCCGCTACCCCTGAGGACTAAGCTGGAACGTCCTCGATAAGTATGTCTCCCTTACCAAGTTCTTCAAACCAGAACACAGCAGCGCTTAACACTGCTATTATTAGGCAGAAATAGGTGTGGCGGTGGTGCCGCCGGAGCCGAACCACAAAGGATTCTACCACCTTCAATATATATATAAGTATGAATACAGGTATATTCGCGCTCTTTGTGTAATGCAGTAACAAGTTCACGTCACAACGACGCCTATTTGCTTAGGCTCTTAACAAACGTTGGTCTTTTATTTTGAACAAACGATAGTTATATTTATCATTATACACCGTCTATCTGTACCTCAGAGATGTTGTCAAATAAGACGAGAGAAAATTATATGCACATACGCCAACGCACTACGTTTGTCTGTACTCGTAACGCAGAACGGGTATGATTTAGAAATGTCATGAGTGCAGTTGACAGTTGACAGTTAACAAGCTGACTTCACTTCTTCAAGAATGACATGACACCTACAAATTATAAGCACTTCGTGTTATGAAATCTAGTCGTGATTTTTTTTCTTGTGATGTAGCGAACAACTCTTCATCTGATGATAAGTGATTACTGCCGACCATGGACACCTGTAAGCAACCCTACATAAGATTAGACCCCTTCCTGTCGTCGCCCATAGATGCATAGCTGCCCCTAATGACCAAATTGGATAACCTGGGATAAGTCTCCCTAACCACACTCTCCAAACAGAAACACAACGAATAACACAACGGAGGAATAGATAATATGGCGTTGGTGATTCCGGAGTAGAACCACAAACTGTTCTACTACCTTAAATCTAAATATATATAGCTCAAAGGTGACTGACTGACATAGTGATCTATCAACGCACAGCCCAAACCAGTGGACGGATCGGGCTGAAATTTGGCATGCAGGTAGATGTTATGACGTAGGCATCTGCTAAGAAATGATTTTGATCAATTCTACCCCCAAAGGGATAAAATAGGGGATGAAAGTTTGTATAAATCTTCTTAGTAAATAATATTACTTCGTAACGCGAGCGAAGCCGCGGGCAAAAGCTTGTAAATAATAAAGTATGTGAACAAACATATAGAAATAGAACAGGATACATTTCTATCTAAAATTGACCACAAGAGGGTAAATTTAAGTTTTTGAGAACTAAAGTGGAATGGTTCTCTTGCAAATGCTAGCTGTCAGTTAGATATATCAGCTCGAAACACAGTAACATTAGTTCTATGTGAATATATTGATATCAGTATGAGACATTAATGTTAAGTGAAGGACAACACATTGACTAATATGAACGCTTATGTTAATATGCCTTATTTCAATAGAATTAGATCCAAAATGGCTCCTTTATTATATTTATCACGTACATAGTATTCATCAGAACGAGCGAAATGTAAATAGGAATGCCTCCATTCTCTATAACAATTTAAAAAAATATTACGACAAAACTCTTATTATAATCATCTTAACATCTAAAATTGTTTTTATCAATCAATTTAAGCAATTTTAATTAATTAAAAATTGATTAAAAAATACATTAAAAATTATAGAAGAAATTTCTATTTATTATCAGTTCTGTGTTGTTAAATGCAGCCTTTTGTTTCGAGCGTTCCAGCTTACGTACGCATGTACCAGCAACATATAATTAATGGGGCCCATTCATTACGTTCATATAAACAAACGTTCTGTAAGCTACGTGCAAATAAAGAGTAATAAATATTTTAATATATCTGAAATATGTGATTTCAATTTGTATTGCAGCTGTGTTTTGTTACGATCTGAATTAATTGCCACTTGTGTCACAAAAAGAAAATATTTGTTTAGTTTTCACGAATGTACACAGTACACAGTACAACATATGTAGTAATAATTAAAAACGTAAATTATTAGAAAAGAGCGAAATCCAATTAATTTTAATTACTTAGAATACCTATCCTAACTAGGCTACTAACTCTAATCAATGATTTATGGACTTCGTGCAATTAATTTTTATTATTTTTAACGTTTTTTTTTTATATCATGTTTTCCGTTTTTTGTTTCAAATAATATCAAAGTACACATATATTTAATTACACTCAACATATTTAACCAAAATATTATCTCACATTAATATGAGTAGTACTGACGACTTTTTTTCATTAAAATGTTTTTTTCCCCTCCATCATAATACATAATTATAGTAATATTGAATATTAAATAATTCAAATTGATATCTAGCGATGTCAGTAAGTTTTCTAGTATTATTTTATAGGCGACAAATGCCATAATTCAAGCTTCGACCTCACCTCAACTGATCCTGGGTCACCGAAGCGCCGCCAATAAATCACTCTGTCACACAACAAGCCGAGCATTGAGCCGCTTAGCAGACCCGATACAACACTATTATAATCAATCCTTTGATTAAACCAGCAATGCCAAAAGGTAAAAAATTCACGATAAAAATTTTGTTCAGAGTATTTTGAATATTATGAAGTTAAAATTTAGTTACATCAGTACGTTTTTCAGCCAAATAGGTGACATTTAGGTGACAAATGCCATAATTCAAGATTCGACCTCGACCCCGATTCACCGAAGCGCCGCCACTAAATCACTCTGTCACACAACAACAAGCAGAGCATTTTGCCGATTAGCTGACGTCGATACAGCACTATTATAGGTAATCAAGCCTTTGATTAAACCAGTAATACCGAAAGGTAAAAACATCACCATAAAATTTTATTAATTAAAGCAAAATAAATTTATATTACAATATTTTGAATATTAAGAAATTCAAATTGATATCTACCGATATCAGTAAGATTTTGAGTCAAATATTGTGATATACACGACAAATGTCATAATTCATGCTTCGACCTCACCTCAACTGACCCTGGGTCACAGAAGCGCCGTCACTAAATCATTCTGTCACACAACAACAACTATTAGCTGACGTCGATATAGCACTATTATATGTAATCAAGCCTTTGATTAAACCAGTAATACCGAAAGGTAAAAAAATCACCATAAAATTTTAATAAAGAAATTCAAATTGATATCAGTAAGTTTTCGAGTCAAATATTGTGTTATAGGCGTCAAATGCCAAAATTCAAGCTTCAATCTTACCTCAACTGACTCCGGGTCACAGAAGCGCCGTCACTAAATCACTCTGTCACACTACAACAAGCCGAGCATTGAGCCGCTTAGCTGATGTTGATACAGCACTATTATAGGTAATCAATGCTTTAATTAAACCAGTACCTAATGCCAAAAGGCAAAAAATTCAAAATAAAAATTTAGTTCACATTTTTTTGCATATTATGGAGTTAACATTTATAGATCGTTATATCAATACATTTTTCAACCAAATATTGTATTATATGCGATATAAGCCATAATTCAAGCTTCAACCTCACCTCAACTGACCGCGGGTCACCCAAGCGCCGCCACTAATTCACTCTGTCCCACAACAAGCCGAGCATTGAGCCGCTTAGCTGACATCGATACAACACTATTACAGGTAACCAACTCCTTGTTTAAACCAGTAATACCGAAAGGTAAAAAAATCACCATAAAATGTTAATAAAGAAATTCAAATTGATATCAGTAAGTTTTCGAGTCAAATATTGTGTTATAGGCGTCAAATGCCAAAATTCAAGCTTCGACCTTACCTCAACTGACCCCGGGTCACCGAAGCGCCGCCACTAAATCACTCTGTCACACAACAAGCCGAGCATTGAGTCGCTTAGCTGACGTCTTTACAACACTATTATAGGTAATCAACCCTTTGATTATACGGTCAGAAAGGTACGATAAAATTTTAGATGAAGTGATATATAAACTTAAAAGTCGTATGAAGTAGTCATATCAGTTCGTCGCAAACGTGTTCTCGTAATCAACCAGGTAAATATATTTATCTATAAGTTTTATTTTCAAAAAATTGTTGCAAACGTCGTTTGTCTGCTAATATGGCCAACACGAACGTCGTGTATTTGATTCATTCATTTATTCATATTTTATTCACCATTTGCTATTCATATTTAGCTATATAAATTTAATAGCATTCAAGATTTACATCAATTAATACATTGTATACCACTTTATTATTTACATTAATTACTTTCATAAAATGCAAATGCTAAATCATTATTAACTTAATAAATAAATAACCATATTTATGAAAATTCCCATTAAGTCGTTAATATAAAACAAATTTCCCGCAAGTAACTCAATAAATGTAAAATTACCGACTTATAAATCTTTACATCCGTTCCATTCTCAACTTTTCATTTTCCAATTAAGGCAAAACATTAAAAGCAAACTTATAAAGTAAACTTCCTGTTTAAGATATTCTTTCCGTTATAAAGGAGGCAGCTCGAGGCTTATCATCATTTAATGAGCACTTTCAAGAGCAATTATCGTAAAATGACATTGTCAATTTCCTTAGTCTTGAAAATGAAGCTAATTGGAGGCTCGCCTTAAGGGTGGTCTTTTAGTAATAAAACATTATTAAAGGTTTAAACGCTGTCATAACATTCCTATTATATACCGTTCAAATTTTCTGCTTGAGGTCCTTATTTAAATTTAACAAATTGTAAAATTTGTAAACTGATTTTTATAGACAATTTATTGCCACGTTTAATAATTAATTTATTTTTTAATATAATTGATTTATATAATACATCCCTTCAAATTCTAATGATTAAATGTAACATTTCAACACTGAATTCTATATGCATAAACTATTTAATTTAGTTTAACTAAGTATAGGGGACACTGTCCCACTTAATTATATTAATTACAGGGTAAATATTGTTGGCATATTCTGCATAACACGTAACTACAGCGTAATACAAACAAACGTATATACAATTATTTATCATCGATACAAAGTAGTAGTGGTATATGATACCTCCTTAATAAAGTCACTAAACTAAAGTGAAAAACATATCATAAATTCGGAATCAACCAGACACGTTTGTCATTTCATAGAAATTCACAAAAACCAACAGCAACCATAATCCAGAAACACTGATTACACTGTACATTTATGAAGTGCTATACACTCAAAAATCAATTTGACCACGATAATAGCCAATACATTTAAATAGAGCTCTCAATTATAAATTACGTTATTGCAAGCGTTCCACTGAAATAAAAGCTGAAACAGTCACGTTTGTAAGCCGCTTTCGATTTATGCGCCGCTGAAAAGCTGTATTGCTGAATGGTGTGTAGTGCAAAGCACTTTCACGCCAAGTCTACGCGCCGTGTCCAAAAAGTGTGTGACTGCAATGTGAAAATAAAAATTATTAAAACACTTTCCGTACTCAGATATAGTAAAATATAAATTGGAATTATTTGCGAAGCCGTATTACCGAATGGTGTAAATTGCAAAGCACTTTCACGGTAAGTCGGCGCCCCGTGTCCAAAACATGTAAAACCGCAATGTGGAAATAAAAATAATTAAAACACTTTCCATACTCGCATGTAATAAAACATACATTGAAATTATTTGCAAAGCTGTATTACTGAATTGTGTGTAGTGCGAAGCACGCACGCCAAGTCTGCGCGGCGTGTCCTGAACGTGTTAGAATGCAATGTGGAAATATAAATTGAGATAAAAAAGTAATTGAAACACTTTCTGTCCTCAGAGGTTGCATTCACACACATTTAAGTTATTTACGTAGCCGTTTTGCCAAATGATGTGTAGTGCAAGGCACTTAAACGCCAAGTCTGCGCGCCGTGTCCAAAACATGTAAAACCGCAATGTGGAAATAAAAATAATTAAAAGACTTCCCCTACTCCGATGTAATAAAATCACATTTAAATTATTTGCAAAGCCGTATTACCGAACGGTGCGTAGTGCAAAGCACTTTCGCGCCAAGTCTGCGCCCCGTGTCCAAAACATGTAAGACCGCAATGTGGAAATAAAAATAATTTGCGTACTCGGATGTAATAAAATATAAATTGATTTTATTTGCAAAGCCGTATTACCGAATGTTGTGTAGTGTAGATCACTTTTACGCAAAGTCTGCGCCTCGTATCAAAAACATGTTAGACCGCAATGTGGAAATAAAAATTGAGATAAAAAAGTAATTGAAACATTTTTTTATCCTCAGAGATCGCATTCACATTAAAGTTTTACTGGTATTGCTGAATGGTGTGTAGTATAAAACTACCCGATGGAAAATTGTCAAGGTAGCTTATAAAAATTGCAGAAGAATCTCCAAATTAAAATTAACATAGACAATCTCATATTTGTATATACCCATACGGCCTACACACCCTACGAATATCGTGGTATTCGAACTATCTATTTTAGAAATCTTTCATACATACTTATTTTTAAGCTACTTATTTATTGCAGAACGAGTGCAACGCAAAACTGTTTTCATATCAACTTATACTGTATCGTATTACATGCTTTTAATACTTCTTAGTATACAAAGATATAAAAATAAAGCTGATGAGAACTTACAAGCGGATTTTTTAGCGCTCAATAATACTGCTCCAAAGAAGTAAGAGATATTATGGGAATAATTCAATTTTCTTTCCACCAAAATTCAAACATAAGGTTATTTATTTAATATTTAATCTCTTTGAAAAACATAGTGCATACATATAATTGCGAGATACAGATTGATACCAAAAAACTACTTTTCCGCGTCTTTCGCAACAATATCCAGTGCATCCAACTAGAGCTAATTGATTCACAGTCCGTGCCTTATTTCCTGTCCCCTTCCTGATTTTTGGACCCTTTTACGATAAAATGATGTATCAAAGCCATGCGACATCATTAAAGCTGCACAACCGAACCGAAAACTAATGGAACAGAAACCCCTCACTGCTCAAAGGTGCTAGCTTAGTCCGGATGGGACCTTTCGTTTGAGTTACTTGCACCGTCACAAAAAGTCTAAGGCTGGTAACACACAAACGGCGACTCATATCGACAACCGTTGCTGTCGATAGGCGGCGACAATCGATATCAGTCAGTAACGATTTTCGACAAATGGAGATTCTCCCTAAAATCAATTACAAATGCCTCTGCTGAAGACAATTTTTAAATATCTCGTATGTGCATTACAAAAGACATCATATCATATCACAGTTAAATTTCTATATAAATATATGTGATGGATGAAGATAGTAAGAATTGATTTAGATTTTGTAAGTGTATTCTTCATTAATTGCAAGCACGCAATCGACTCAACAATTAACTCATGGACACATTCAATGTGCTTGGTGGATATTTTTTCTATATTTATTGAAATATTCTGCAGACATATGACTAAATAATTTCTTCCTTCCAATTTACAATTACCGGTAGCGCAATACCATTTGCTAAACTACTTTATATTACAGCTATTTGGGTAATACAATATTTACGTATTTATTTCCAGCGCAGTGCAGGCGACTGGTGTATAAAACTATTTTCGTAGCTCAAAATTATAATAATTTCATTCCATTTTTATGTAGCGTCGTAAAAACCTCATTTTACAAAGTGAAAGTACATTTTCATTTTATTTTTGAAGTATTTTCCCTCTGTCCACTATTCCTTTAGGGACAAAGTGTAGCAAGTTAAGGGTGCCTTCATCATTAGCGCTATAATCATGGTCCAGTGGAGCAGAAGGTTCTTACTGAAGGTTGACTGTTAAACTCAAACAGAACTTTTGACCTACCTACTTACTTTACAAAGCTAACTCATTGAGTTGTATTATTTTGTAGTCCTGATATTTTTGTAACATTGCTGGCGTACAATGTTACAAAAATATCAGAACAATTTCATTTAACAGAATTTTACAGAACATTAATTTAACAGAATAATTTCAAAGTATAATAGTGAAAAAGAAAATAGAAAATGTTTGTTTTTACGACAGATTTTTCGTAGACGGTACATATTTAGACATATGTACCTACCATATGTGTCGTCTGTAAATATAATAAATTAAAAAAAGATTCCGACTCGATCTAAATCAGTCTTCATGTAAGCATTAGAATAAAGACTCGTCAGAAATATCAGACAAACAGAAATTTATATTAATTAGTACAACTCCATGCAACTTACACAAATTTTAGATAAATCCTTTCTAATCGACTTAAGGTTGATTGCAAATATTGCTTTAGTAACGCACAAAGACAGCTGAACCACAAGATTACAACAAAAACCTATCAAGCTATATAAATTAACTGCATTCTTCGCAACAAAGAAAAGTGTCGGAGTACGATAGACGGTGCCAGTGTTGGACTTATTTTACACTCTGTGGCTTTTAAATTAATCCTCTTTGCTATCCTTTTTATCTTTTCGTCGCTACAATGACTTGAATTAGCCAGATAAGCTAGTCTCATTCTAACATTAACGCTTTAAATCTTAGCACAATAGTTAATCGTATAACGAACAAAGAGAAGTAGTTTATTTCTGTTTAGTAGCTATGATGGACTTATTTGAAGTGCCTTAACGATAGTGAAAATTGCTGGTTATTTCTGGTCTCTTCTTATAATGTTTTATTTATATACAAATAAAAATAGTAGTACACGTATTTTGGACATGTGTAGTTCCTTCATCTATAGCAATTGTCTTCCAACTTTACAAAAAGTCTCTTATTTTTAGATTTCATGGCTCGTCATTAGCCTAGGTAAGTTTTCAGTCTATTGTAACCGTCTAAACATCCTGTACAAACATATCTACTAAGAGATCGAATTAAAATTCCTAGAGTGTCGCAGACTCTCTCTTTTTCTCTCAGTTTCTCTAAAATTTTCATTTTATCGTTAATAAGTTATTAGACACCCGATTTTACTTATAATAGAACTGAAGGTGGTATAACCCTTTGTAGTTCGACTCCAGCGGCACCACCGCCACATCTATTTCTGCCACATAACAGCAGGGTAGAGCGGTGCTGTGTTCTGGTTTGAAGGGTGTGGTAAGGGAGACATACTTTTCCGACGCGTTCCAGCTTAGTCCTCAGGGGTAGCGGCGCATCTGTGGCCGACCTCAGGTAGGATATCTAATCCTATCTGGGGTTGATTGCAGATGTCCATGGGCGGCAGTAGCCACTTACCATCAGGTGGACTGCACGCTCGTCTGCTACTCGTTGGCTATATTATAAAAAAAGAAAAAGAAAAAAACCAAATAGACTTCAGACAAAACTACTAGCTCGCCCTAAATTTTAAAATCTTCGACACATCATTGAACTTTGTGACACCTGAGATCTACTCTCTACTAATTTATTTAACGGTACAGGTATGCAAGGCAGACTGAATCCAAAGTTAGATCGTCTAAATTAGGAGAGTCAGCCAATGATTAGCCATGCATCGACTGATGGTAAACGGGAGAACTGTGAAACTTCGGGATGTCAGGACATTTCATCAATAATTCAATTTATCCGCCCACCGAGCCGACTTTTCCACTAGTTTTATGAACCTTGTGTAGCGTAAGTGCTATCCTGCGAATTCCCGTGACGTCATTACACATCAAACTGCAATTTTGCCATTATTTTATTCTTTAAAACGCTATAACAGTATGTTTAAAAAAATACAAGAATATAATGTTTATGCAATGATACAATGATTAACAGGTGTGTTTTTACTTGTAATTGCCGCCATTAAGAGCGCAAAATTTTCACTTTTTCGTGATTTTTTTTTACATTATCTGAAAAATCCTTTGAAATGTCTGAAAAAGAAATGTAGCCCCGTATTTCGGTTTCAAAGTAAAGTTTTACAGACAGGCAGACATATAAATTACAAACTGTTATTTATGTTTTAGTATCGAACATACGAGCACAGCTATTTTAAAATTGGACACGAACACGTTCAATTTTATTATATTTCGTGTAAATAAAATCAACCCAATATACAATTACAATGATTTATCAAAGGAAAGGGCTCCATGGCTACGAGGTTTTATATTAAAGTACCTGAATGGAATTACCGCTATACCTTCAAAGAAGACAGAAAAATCGTATTTTCCGGTTTGAGGATAACCGAAACCTTTTCATAAATGCGTCTGAGCGTCATGGCGTACTTCGCAAATAAAACGGTGTATTTAGGCAACGAAAATATATTATGCTCCCACTTTTTATTTGCGAATAGAGAAAACTGCAAACACGGTACATAAAGACGATAATACAGTTTCGAGCGTCCCATATTTATTTCGGCAACAAAGGAAATCAAATGTGACGTGCATTCCATCTGACTTACTAATATCATGAATATAAATTGAAACATCGCGGATATTTATGCGGGTTGGTCGCGGATATTGCGAGCGATACGCACCGGCAGGTGTTCAGGCAGCGCCCGCCGGCGATAGATTCCTGATATCGATATTTATACCCATTACCGGGCCCATCATGAGAAATACAATACCGTAATATGGAATTCATATGATAGTCGGCTTTCCTTTGGAAAATTATAGGTTTTCCACGTATTGAATGCTGAAATAACTTCGTCCATTCTACGAAACTTGTATCTATCCTAAAACATAAGGTTACGGATTTTGTATAAGGTGTCTCACACATTTTTTCTTTTTTAAATTGTCGTTATTTATTTTCTTAACAAGGGAAGTATGTTTTTATGTGAATTTCAAGTAACTTATTAAGACAAGAAATATAAATGTAAAGGGTGCGAGTGAAACCCCTTGACAACCAGCTCCTATCAACGATA
This sequence comes from Epargyreus clarus, assembly GCF_041222505.1. NCBI lineage: Eukaryota > Metazoa > Arthropoda > Insecta > Lepidoptera > Hesperiidae > Epargyreus > Epargyreus clarus. The sequence goes on from NW_027332211.1 coordinate 8,137,813, forward strand.
TACTTCTAAGCATATAGTTTCTTTATGAAGCTAGATATGTACCTACAGTTAAAAAAAACCTAAAATAGTTTAAAATACACTTAGTGCTTAGATACATTGATTAACATTTAAAAATAGACGTGACAATATTTTATATACTAATACTAACAACAAGGTAAAATCAGATGTAACGTTCATTCTGTCTGAGTTATCATGAATATAAATTGAAACATCCCGGATATTTATGCAAGGCTGGATGCGGATATTGCGCGAGATGCCCGTTGCGAGATACGATAGACAGGTGTTCAGACAGCGCAGCGCCGGCGATAGATCCTGGATATCGATATTTATGTATATTACCAACCCCATTTTTATTATTTATGACCTTTATCAAACATTCAAAAAATGATATCGCTAATTTCCAATGACATGTAGGTGTACACATCACGTTTATATTTTATGGTCAAGGACTACATGCGCAGAGTAAAACTCGTAAATTATAAATAAAATATACCTGATATCTTTTAAGTATTTTCTATTATATAAGACGGATCGAATTTGCTTTTCCATATTTAGATATTTACCATTAGCAGAATGAAACAAGAAATCTAAAGTACTTAAGGTTAGACGGCCATTAAAATGTATTTTAGCTTACAAATGATACGGTTTGGAAATTCTTATAAGTCTCTAAATATATAAAATACAACCATTTAATATTCTTGCAATTTTTGTACAACAACTAATCCTTGTTAATTCTTTTCCCTTTAAAGGTTAATGAGCAGTTTGACTAGTTCATCGTATGTAGCATTACAGTGTGACTAAGACGCTTAGTTTCAATAAACAGCAAAGCGAGAAGCGTATCAAATGCAATTAACATAATCTGCCGACACTCAAGGTGCATGACAGTGTGACATTATAATACGGATTAGCAAGCAATTCGCTTCAAGATATTCGCAATCATGAAACGTTCGAGTTCGCATAGGCGTTTGTACTAATCCTTTTTATGTCCTATTGCTGGGCTCTGGCCTTTCTGGAGGAAACCTGGACCATACTGTAACCAAGGACTCAGACAAGATGCCTAACTAAGTTCGGCCACACAAGCGCCGTTGCCATAATGGACTAAGCTGGAATGCCTCGGAAAAGAATATCCTTATACGTAAGCTCGCGCCGCTAGCCCCGTTTAAGCAATATTGCAGCGTCAAAATCGCCGAGCGATTAACGATACGCACGACGGACGCCAACGTTTCCATCCGTAGAGATTCCGATTACCTGCAAACGTGGGCGTCGATAGATACTCCTAAAGTGATAAAGGATGGCTATTGATTCGCATAAAAACATAAAGAAAGTTGAAATCTCATTATAACGTTGCACAACATGACTACGCGATAGGATACGTCGCCTCGTGCAATGGACGGCGCCTGCAGCGAGATTGCATTCCGTGCAGATACTGATAATCTGCTTATGTGGGTGGCTATAGATGCGAGCCGAAACTGATAAAAGAAAAACTATTTTAATATCCATGTATTTTAAACGAGCATCTAAATATGGAATGTGTCTAGAGAAAAAGAGGATTTTATAACGAGAATATGATTTAAACAAGATTGGAGTCGAGTAGGCCTGATTGATAGATGTTTTATAGTAAAAATGTGTATAGAGAATAATAATGTGAACGCTATTTACTCTCGTGTCCCCATACTAGGTTTTTTGCAGTGACATGGGTGCCATAGATGTACACAAAGACCAATACACATATTACAAAACAGAAAATTCATCATTTAAGTATCTGTCTGGTCGTCGATTGTGGTGTGATTATTGTGTATTCTACGCCAAGAAGATATTACTATACCAAGATGATCATAAATTATGTTCTGGAATTAATATAAATTTGCTAAATAATTCCATATAGAAACGAAGCTTTGAATCATTCCGCGTGGTTTCAGGTACTAAACTACTCAACTGTTGGCGCCCACGATTGCATTCCACGCAGATATCGATTATCAGGAAATATAGAGCGAGTGCAGATGGACCCTATCCGACATTGATTAAGCGTATTTACCTTTAATCTTGCTGCAACTCAATGGTAAAGTAATTTACTTACAATATCATTGTGAAAACCATTTCTATTTCTAGCCTCATACCACTCTGGAAAATATAGAGGGTAGAGAGATATGGATTATTGGGGAACAGGTTCGCCAGAAGTTTTAATTAAGCTACCCGAAGGTAGCCTAAATTGGATAACTGTCCTCTAATGATAACGATCCCTATCCAAAAGTTAATGAGATTTGCGGAGTGTAGAAATTCTTATCAAATCTTCTAGGGGTCACTCATCAAATCAAATGCAGTGTTTCGTGTGTCATACAATTTGTGAGATATCACATCAGTGTCATATGTACTGCATCAAGAATTTGTTTGTTTCTCATGTAAAATTCCGTGATAAATTGGTGCATCAAATTATAACGTTAAGAACTATTTAAAAGAAATTTTATTCGAATTACACACATTTTGGGACGAAATAAATACTAACTTAATTAAAAATACCCATTAATGATGCGCAGTTTCACTCTTCTGTCGGTTCTCTTAATTACGAAATTCTTCGTATGTTTCACCTTTTCAATTACAAAATTATGTCACCGTAATTAAGTGTGTAGAAAAGAGTTGTCATGAAAAATATTCGTGACAAAAAAATTCAGGCACAAGCCGTGTTGTGCAGAAAAGAATTAGGTTGCACTGCACTCCGCTGAATGAAGTGAAGTGTAAAGATACACAGTATCTTTCTTCCTTCGTTCCAGCAAGTAGGTTGTAATATGAGGTAAAATATACAGACCGTACATCCGCCTGCAAGGATGCTGCGAAACTGTTGACGCAAGCGCGCTCTCGTAGAAAACTACGACAATAAGCAGACGAAAAATATATTCCCGTTTCGATGCATATATTAACGCAAATAAATAAAATGGTAAGAATGCGAAATAAATTCCATTATTCATTCTATATAATAACACAAGTAAATAAAATGGATATGTACTGTATGATAAGTAACTGTTAGTAAGATCATTAAAATTTGTACGTTTCCAAAGCCCAAAAATATAATTTTTAATTATTTTACTATTTGTATTGCAGAATTATATTAATCTACAATTCGAACAGGAATATATTATTGTTTTGATGTAAGGAGATCATTGACACTATTATAGTCATATACACAGGCCACTCAGCAAGATGGTTTGTTATAGAGAACAAAACACAGTTGATTCAAACAATTTCAAACAACTAGAATTGTACCTACACAGTTATCATAAAGACTGTTTAGCACATTTTATAACTTTGACAGCTGTTTGCGTCGTTTTCAATTATGTTAATTGACGAGAGAGTGTCTGCATTTCTTGGCGGCGACGCGTGTCGTCATACAGTGCAAATAGGTGATAGTTTATTCATGGTGTGGTCACAGAGCTATTGAAAACAAAACCTACGGTCAGTAGCGGCAGCGAAGCATACGATAGTGCAAACTACGTGCAGCTTAACTTGGAATTATTTAGAAGGCTCGTCCGGAAAATATTTGTATGAAATTTTTAAACTAAATTTGAGACTTGTTCAAAATTATTTTTGACAAGATATTTTCCCCGAACTTATGTAAAATATAAATATTTTATTTGAATTGAAAGGTACTATTGATTAACCATATATTTACTCACTATCTTTATAAATTATCTTACATTATAAGTATTATGTAAAAATAGTTACGTAACCATATTTCTAAGTGAAGAGAATGTACGTAATTGAATGAAAATGTGAAAATAATTACATATCGCACAAAACGATTATTACAATATAATTTAGACAAGAACGTCTCAATTTACCACTGCTGTTGGAGGCAGCGTAAAAAGCTGTACTTATTGCTAGTGTCGCCAAGAAATTGTAGTAAAACTGGATAAGAAATAGTACTATATTTCACTGAATATATTTTGAAGCGATTTTTTTCCCGTTCCGCATTTTTCCAGAATCGTGAGCTTCCCCAAATAATTCTGAAAAGAGTCTCGTGCATAACTGTACACTGTACAGTAATTAGTTGTTTATAATAATGATATTGATGATATTGATTTTGATTTTCAAGAACAGTGTTTATTTTTTTAAGTTGTGAGTTTGTATTTTTTTATTTTTTAAACATAATATAATGTACACTAAATAATGTTGCAAGACGGATATTCCAGTAGGATAAAGTCAAAACTCTTGCCGTGGTGAAAAATATGATCAGCCTGAGCATTTTATCGATTTTCAAAATCAGATAAATAATATAACGATTTGATCAGAATAAAGATTTGATCAGAGACCCATATTCAGCAGTAAGATGAATTGATAGTGTAATGTTGAATAGATAGTCACTAGTCACTCCTAATCGCTTGCGTTGAATTTAAAAGTAGGGGAGAGTAGACTTCTTAACTTCAAATGGCTCGAACCAAATCTAAACTAAGTTTGTCTTGATCGACACGATTTTCCCGTTTAACGAACGTGCTGGGCATTCGTGTACTGAAATGAAGTTACAAACGGATTTATCAGTCTATTTTAAACATGCCTAGGATGCTTGGGTTTCACCCAGGAGGTTTCCTATCCCGACACAACGGCCAGGAAGATGGTACAGTGTTCACCACCACGCTCAATTCTAATGCGAAGCATCTATGCGTTTCGGTGTGTGAATATCAGCTAACATATCTGATCTGTGATGATCTACATTTATTATCGGTGACGGCAATAGAACATGTTCTATTTAGAATTGTTCGAATTCGTCCATGGGCGGCAGTGCCTACATACAATCAGAGGAACTGCAAGCTCGTTGCGTCTTTAATCTTATAAAAAAAAATCTACTTGACGACTAGCACTAGTACCTATAAACGGTGAAAATGGAGCTAGTAATCTCGTTCTATTTCCAGTTTAAAGGTAGAACTCATTTCTATTTTATTGCTAGAAATTAACTTTCTCTGTACTAGAAGAGTAATTTCCGTTAAGTTTATTCTTTGTTAATATTTATTGAAGTTAACAATTCTCTAAGTCAGATTCTGCACTTCATATTAGTAACGTAAATACTGCATTGCTACCCTCGTGGACTAGGTAAGAACGACTCGGATAAATATTTATCTAACAGCTACCAGCGCCTAACACAACTTTTATAAGACAGAAAAATGTATAGCGTTAATGCCTCTGAAGTCGATCCACAAACCTATAACACTTTGTATATAAACATACATGCAAAATTTCTGCTCAATTGTTTCGGATTAACAGGTTTAAAATCCAGTTGCAAGATATGGCCCTTGCATACTTACGAACCAACAACGTAAGTCAAGTCAAAGCTTGTAAAATCATCAACTTTTTAGGGCAATAAACATCAGGACAGTCCGCCAACATCCTACAATGACGCCACTCTACTCGTAGGCTTCATCGTACTGTTAATTAACTTTACGCAGCGTGTTTGTGTAGTGTAGGCCTTGCCGGCTCTCTTGATGCTCTTTTAATAGCGATTTAGCGAAACAGCCCAGTCCTCTTTACATGGAAACTTAATTTACTTTACGACACATTATGTATGCTTACGTGTCTATTACTAGGATGTACGTAAGCCAAAGTTACTAAGTAAGAGGGCGGTTACATAATAAGTGTTTAGTTTCAATCCTTTTTGTGTATTACTGTAGGAAGAGACGCTGGTGTCGTTGCTTGTTGTAGTTCAGTAGTCGGATGGATGACCATTAGTGCTAAATTTTATGAAGCATTAGTGCTACGGAAGCACATTATTTGATCGGCAGTGATTTTCATAAGATAACAGTGGTTCATGCCCCGTTGAATGCCCTCAGCACTATTGGGTTTGAAACATCAACCATAGGTTTGCTACTAATCCGTACCCGGATTAGGTACGTATACCAAAAAACAGTGGAACAGTGTGGTAGGCAGAGTGTTAGAAATACTGGCTCCAGAACTTCTCCAGTTGCGGGAGAGGCCCCCGCCTAACAGTAGAAATGAACCGGGTTGCAGCTCCATTACTATTATTAGTCCAACGCTGCATGAACATAGTACTAGGAAGACTAAAATACTTCATAGAACGTTAATATGATTAAAAAAATTCAATCAAATTATAAAAAACATTATAGTAAACTGTGTCACTCGTTCATTTTCCATATTCGCCATAAGCTATTTCTTTTTCCCATATCCTCTGTTCTTAGTGGTAATCCTCAGCTCAGCACTGACTGAGACGCATGCGAGGGGATCAATGAGATGGATTGGTCGCCGTTGTCACTTATTTTACTGCGAATCGATTCGAGCCAGTGGTACTCAACTTTTTTCCTGATAGAGGTCATCATAAATGTATTTGTTGTTAATAAAATCAATACAACAGTTTTTAAACTGGTTTATAAAAATTGATTTGTAAAATTAAAGTAGCAAAAGTCTATGAACTATGCAAACCTCCTGATAGTAGGTACGTGGTAAGTGCCGCCTGAGAATCTCTGTAACCAATTCTATATAGAAAGGCTTTCCACGTGAAACTTATGTCATGCAGTAGCAAGATATCAAGAGGCTAAAATATTCGCCTCATATGTGATAAATAATTATTGTCACTAATGGACATTGGACATCTGTAATCATTTAATGAACCACAAATGGAGTTAAAATCGAAATTATAGTCCAAAAAATGCGTCGCTACAGCCATGAACTAAGTTATTTCAAGAAGTACGCACTTTATATCGTTGGGCTCCTAGTTTTATATCAAAATTATTATCCATACTACATTTATATCAAAACTATTATATCCATAAGCAAACAAACAAAAAGAGTTATAAAAACTTTTCAAACACTTAGAAATTTACGAGTCCACGAGATCATTCCAATCCTTTTGACATACTTAATGGATAGACAAAGACAAACAAGGACAACACAATCCTACAGTTGGACAATAAGATAAGGCTTACAAAATATATTAATAGATCACAGTTTGAGTACCGTTAGCTAACGGTTAGAGGGGATAAGCGAGCAATGAGGGCTAATCGTGCGCGTGGGCATTCCGCTTCAGTCCCTTTAATTATCTGCGCTATAACCAGTGAGGGATAACGTGGCTTGTGGAATACTGCTATGGTTCTTTACGGCCTATCGTGGTTTGTCGTCAAATTGTCTTTAGTAATGCATTTTTTTTTCATCAAATATTATGCAAACTACAGGAAAATTTATTTAGGACGCCTAAAGTACTGAATAAAATTTTACGGTATTTTATTTGCTTAAGAAATTTTGACGGGACTTTACAAGACTCTGTACGATGTTTATCATTTATTATTTGGAATATGAAAGGCTCCGAAAACAGAAATCGGTAATAAAGTTTAAAGGAAATAGATGTTTTAACCTTACTTAAAATTCCAGCTTAGCATTCTACCCCAGAAGACTAAGCAGGAACCCGTGATGTTACGTAGCAAAGTTTGTTATAACTTAATAACACATTAAAAACAGGTTTCATAACTCTATTAGTGATATATCACAGTAAGTTTTTGCCTTAGAAACCACGAGACAAGTTTGGCAAAGAAGAATACATAATACACATATTTATTTCAGCAAAGTAATTATTCTATGACTGCAGTATTGCATCAAATATAGAAGCTTACAAAGTGGGTTACCTCTCGCTCGGGAGCGGTTGTTAAATCTGGCTGACAATAATAAAGGCGACGGTATTTACGTCGCTAGCGGCAAGTCGCAGGTCGATCCGATTAGCCGATACCGAGTTTGCCGAACGTGTTTACGGCAGCTGAGCAACTTGTTTAACCGAACCGTCATTACATAGCTACTGCGCAAACAATTGTCACTAGTTACCTTCATAAATAACCTGATGTATTTTTCCGTTAATAGGAAATAGAATATGTGGGTTTAATATTACACCACTCACGCTGAAGGTCCGGGATTCAAATCCCAAGAACACACCTCTGATTTTATTCAAAGTCATATATGAGTATTAAAAATTAAGTATCACATGCTTTAAACAGTAAAGTAAAACATAATCAGAAAACGAATGTACCTATAAAGCCTATCAAACCTCATTTCGTCATCGAGGTGCACTACTTCTTACACAGCTTATACACAACACAAGGACTTAGCAGTGGAAGGGAAATAGGATAATAATAAATCAGGATATTATAAAAGTCCTATTTTGATACGTTTATACTTAGTGAGTTACATGTCACTCAGGACGCGGTTGTTTTTGGCACAGATAATAAGGTGACAGTATTTGGGTCGCCCGCGGCAAGTTGCAGGTCGATCCGATTAGCCGATACCGAGTTTGCCGAACGTGTTTACGGCAGCTGAGCAACTTGTGTATTTAGTACTATTTAGCCGATCAGCCAGTGTTAGTGTAGATAGTGTGAGCGAGTATAAACAATTCACGTCGATTCCTATTACAATATCGTTAGCTGACGAGTTTATCTGATACGTTTGTCCCGACAAATTTACGACTACAGTAAAACAGCTTGTTTATTTAGTGTTTCAAACGTGTATGCCGTATAATGCGATATATCTATGTATAGTACCTATACGTACAAATATAATTGAAGTATCTGTTTATGATGTCTCTTATTATTTCATGCAGAGATATTCAAACATATAAACTAATAGCATCACCGCAACATTAAGTTATGAAAATGTTTTGTTAAAACTTTAAGGTACATTAAAGCAGAGATACTAAGACAGGTCATTACGACTTGAGCCTCTACTGCTCGTAGAACATTCATTATCGACCTCAGAAATAAATTCTATTCAATTTCGCATTAGTAAAATATAATCATGACTTACTCTTTAAAAACAACGCATAAATTTATAAAAGTAAACATATTATAACATATTCAAGATTTCACGTCGTTACTGCCAAAGATAAACAATCCATTTTCATCCAAACACATAGATAATGTAGGTTCATAGCTACGTGATTAAATAGCAGCTTTGTCATGATAAGGGTATGGTCATTTGCAATGAATACATTGTCCCTGTTTAATGTTCGAGTTAGGATAGTCCTAAAACAACACTTCATTGCTTTTACTGCGGGGTATATGATAGCACCGGTCCTCTGTAATCTACATTATCACCTAGTTTAGAATTTAGAGCTGTTCGTTTGGTTAAATTGAAGTTTATATCTTTCTGTGAGTACTGTAGTGATTTCCTATTTATGTATCACTAGCCCTTGCCCGTGGCTCCGCCCGCATGGACCTCGTTTACAATAAAGAGTATCTGAAGTATCAATTCAATTCATAAACTTTCTGTGTGCGAAATGTTATCCAAATATTTTTGCGTCAGACTCGCAAATATCCAATCATTTACACAAACTTTCACGTTCACGCCAGAAACAATAATAACTCTTTGATTGTCCCATTGCTGAGCACAGATACATCACATAACTGGGAAAAGCCCAGAGCATTCTCTTCCCTGCTACTCCAATGTGGATTAGAACAGAGTAAATAACAAATTTGATTCATGTTCTTAACATGAGTCGTGAAAGTATGCCACCCTCTCTAATTTTTACTCATTTTTTTACGTAAATTCTCCAGATAATCTAAATAGTTAACCCTAAAAAAATACTTTCTACGAAAGATAGCATGCATTGTTTTTGTTGAAATTTATATAATAATATTATTTTATGCAATACATTTTTTAAACTTATGAATTCCAGCGCCTTCGCTACAATTTCACTCAAAATCTTATAAAAATCGTATAAAATATAATAATATTATTTGTTATACAGATAACATAGAACACACGCGTATAATTTAATTTCCATACATCATACTCTTACAACCAAATAAAACGATATTTTATCTTTTTGAATTGTTCCTTGTAATTTATTGCCGGCCTTATTTAAGTTGCCTATTGACAACGTGGTTTTAAAAATAAACAAGAGGCTATTAAGAGATGTAACGTCGAAACAAAGCAACGTAATTTATTTATGTTGCAGTCTGGACGAGGCTTTATGGCTTTGCATTTCTCTGTATAAATCAGGCGAGAAAAATCAATGAAATGCAGGAGCTTAAGGGTGTTGCAGACGAGAACGCGGTATGATGTGATATATTTCAGCCCAAGATTTTTTTGCTGTATTCTAAACGAATATATCGTGGTTTTCTAATTATATTTAATAATCACTACCAGTAAATAAAATCTGTACAGCTTGATTTGATTAAGATTCGTATCCAATTTTATTGCTTTTCACTCCTTTTGTACACCTAATGTAAAGCAAGAAACATACAGAAATGCTATTTTGGATTGCAATCTTTATTGCATGAAGTTATAATCAATCCTCCTGGGGATCTAGGGAAAATTGAAACCGCTTTCTCACTTTTAAAACTGATCACAAATTTATAATGACTATTAGACATTAATACGTGAAGCTATTAGTGTAAGCATAATTAAATTGTAAGAAAATAGTTAACTATATCAAAGTTGTATGACTATGACCTTTTTAATCCAATGCGTAGCAAATCCTCACAAGCTCTACCTTTTGTAACACCTCCGTCTCGGACAGGTGTCGTGTGGACGGCTTAAATTAAAAACACTTTTAACTCCCGCTTTAGCCTTTGTTCCTCAAACTCATTTCTGTTTTTCCAACAATTTATTCTTTTTCGTAAACAATTGTTCTAATTAAATTGTGGCTTTACAATTTATAGAAGAGTTAACTGTGAACAAGCGTCCATTTTCTGATGTAAATTAAATGTATTTTAAAGGAAAATCCGGGTTCCATTATGAACTTATTTAATTAAAAAGGCACATAATACTATATATTTGTATGTGATTGGATCATTATATTGGAATAATGAACTAAAGCAAACTGAACTTTTTAAAATATCATAAAATCATTTTGTGAAATCAATTCAAGTGTTTCGTAAAGGTCCTATCCAACATTCACATATCTACTATTAAAATCAGATGCGTTCTGAAATAAAAATGTCAAGAGCCACTTCTAAAGCAACTCTGTATTACGCAACCCAACCCTTCGGCATTTCAAAGAGACATGCACGACTCTATTCCTCATTATAAGAAGTAAAATTATCTTAAACAGCGCAATTAAGATTACAACCTCTAAAGTGGCCGTAATGACATCGCCGGCAAACAGTTTACAACGTAAGGGCAGCTAGCCACAAGCTTTATCTATTTATTAAGCTGTAATTTACATGTATCACATATCTTTATGGAATTCTCATATACTTTGCTTACGTTTTAGTACATACTTATTATAATTTAGATTAACACATAAAGTAACAGTAACCCAATAAGAATACTTATAACGCAACTTCGAACAGCTGTTTCAAAATTTGTTGTAGATCTAGATATTTATGATGAGCTATTAACAGGTAGTTCTCAGACACTATAAATGCACTAGCACTTAATTACATTAAAGTCCAATTTTGACATAAAATAATCTAGTCGGAATTAATTTATATGAACTTTCGATTTTTATCATATTTTGTTCGCGATATGGGAGATATACATCTCACCTATCCGGACGATTACAAAAAATGTTCTTGAATTCTAAAATTTATATGCCATTTTGCATCGCTATAATCAAATATAAAAGATACGAGTACAATAGTATTCAGTACGATAGAATTGACAAATAATTCATCACTTGCTTTACCTGCGGCGAAGACAAAACGCTGAGGAAACCTGCAAACTTGAGAGTTTTTAAAAAGTTCTCAAATAATGTGTGAATCTTTCCAATCCGCACGTATTGACCAGCGTTCTAAAATAAGGCCTAAATCACACTCTGAGGGAGACCAGTGCGTAACAATGGAACAGTAATGAGTGGATGTTGATCTTATTCTCCGTTGTTAAACGTCTGAGACTAAAGTTTCGAGCTAGTTGTAATGTCCTGATGAAATCATTACACACAAACACGTTCCACGGAAAACATTGTTTACCTAGCCTAATATTGACTTTCCTTTAATTGACGACTGGTTGGCGTGTTTGACAAAGTTAACGATTTCGTTTCAACCTACAGCTTTTTCAGACAAACATGGCTTAATTTACTAGTAGATTACAAACACTAGATTTCATACGAAACATATAAGTCTTTGGGAGTATGCACTGAGTTTCGTTGTGAAAAGTGTTGAGAGGGAGACATACTTATGACTTTAAGTTGTCCATGGGTGGCAGTAGCCATTTACCACCTGGACTGCAACCTCGTTTGTTAATTCAAATATTGAATAACAAAAAATCATACGAAATGTTCGAAATCCTAACCATTATTCATACACAATCTCGTCATACACTCGGGACAGATAGAAACATGCTCTAGTTTGTGATATGAATACATATGTCGCATATATCACATACCAATAGGGAGTTGAAACTTGATACTCTATATTTGCTTACAAAGAATGAAAAGCTGCTACGCTGGAATTGTGAATATTATTTCACTATATGCATAAAATATTATATTCATTGTTATTAAATGATCTTAGAAAAGCTTCAACAATACTCATCATCAACAACACTTTCCTGTCCGAATGTTAGACGTGCTCGGAACAATAAGGGTTAATATTAGGATTAAATTTAGTGCCTACGGTTCCAGAGTAAAGCCCTGTAACAGACGGTCAAGCAAGTAGACGTACAGACATCGGTCATTTCACACCCAATTATTGGATCCAGTCTTTATAATTTGGGTACAAAACCCTAAAAAAGCTCACCGTTTATATAAGACGAAGAAACTTCACTGAAAATCACGTTAAATTATTTTAACCTTATGGTATGTAACCGTTACGATGCAATTAATCTTTTAGAAAAAACTTTCCTACAAATATCAAACTCACACTTATGCTGGTGAAAATGGGACTTTTTCCATTAGGCTACCATTCACGTCAGATTAAGTAATCAGAGGTAATTAATCTATACCGCACAGTTTTATTTCTTTTAGCACAAAGAACATTCCTTTCGTTGCGAAAAATTACGTTGAATTTTTCTATCATTTCTTTTGGTGGGTAATGAGTACTTTGCGTGCGAAGTGGAGCATATTGTGTGACGGGACATTCAGGTTCTAGCTCAGTGTTTCTCAAAGTAGGATAACCTTGTGGGCACTAAAAGCCTATAGGGGGGTGGTAAAGGCCCAGCAAAACGTAGAACGGTAAGGTGTTAAGCCGTTTCTGACGCGAAAGCTGATTTGGTTTTTGTAACTTTGCGTAAGCTCAAAAATATTAGGACCACTTTATTTGCCGGCATACTACAGACTCAGAACGGATTATTCCTTTAGAATTTTTTTTCGCCATCCCAATGAGCGGCATAGTGAAGCTCAATAAATATTTGATGATAATAGTGGATGGTATGAGTTTGAGAATATCTGTTCTAGGTATTTCAGACTTTCTTGACATTTATATCAACGTCAGAAATATACGATTTGAAGTGATGGTTTATTAGGCCGATAAGGTCGCGTTCTCACATCGAATACTTAGTATTTTGTATACGTTATTTGGTGATAACAAATAATGTTTTATTCAACGACTTCAACGCCATAAGCAATAGAGTGCTTATATAGAAACTTAATATTACTTTTATATTCGTACTTTTATTCTGACCATCTAGGATTTATTCAATTTTCCCCCATTAAAATAAAGATAAATTTTCGCAAATCCACTTTGCCGTTTCAAAAACTTCAGAAATACATTATTACGTTTTTAATTAAAATGTACATCGAATAGCGTAAAACAGAAACTTTCAGTTGGTATTCGCAAATAATTAGGCAATTAAAATTTTATTAAGCGAATTCATTTGAGCTTAAAAATTGCGACATCGCTTTGCAGGGTCGAACGCTTTTGCACGAATAGCATTTTGCAGTACGAGTACTAACGGATTATTGGAAATTTGTCAGAGCCGCGGGCACCATTGTTTTCGTTTAATCACTAAAATAGTTTACCGAGCCGAAAAACAAATGAATATATACAAACGAAGTACAACCTGAAGAAATTATTTAATTACGCTGATTTTCAAAACGCGTTGGATATGGATTTATTTATATTTTGGTGTCGTATATTTATTGATGCTAGGAATATGTAAGAAATCTATATATATGGATAAAAAGACTCATATATAGTATGATTGATCAGCGGCGAATCAGACGTCTTATTGGATTTACAAGCAGAGGGTTCCAGGTACTTATCCATGCCACCCATTACGCAAGAAATTCTACCAATAGACACATCAGTAAGCATAAAGGATACTAACATTCATACATTTTATACCCTTTTACAAGCTCTTTAAAGATACTTCATATACCTTTTTATAGGTACTATAATGAATACATATATGGACCAATATCCCTAACAACTATGATACCAGGGGGATAACGTATATGATTCAGTACAGATCTAATTTGGGTCTCAGAGAGCGATCCAAATTGTGCCTATTATGTTCCAAGATGTAATATGGATATGGATTACGTTGGACAATACCAGTAGTTTAGGTATCGTATTATCCCCGAGAAGAATATGCCGTTATTGTTATATCTTAGTTTCATGAACCAGCAAACGAGCGTATTGTTGTCGCTATCGATTCACGATGCAATACCGTCGCAAAACGAGTAAGAAAGTTGATTGCGCTTTTGAATTGAACGAATACTGTACTTAGTCTGCATCGCAAAGCCATTCGAGAGGCACTTTATTTTGTGGATTATCCTAATGATCGTTTATGCTCGGAAGGTTTCGTCGCTCAGTTAATACAGCTAGATATAAATCAGTTAATCCTGTCGACACATTGTGCTGTGTAAATTGTTGTCAACGGTTTGCTGCATCGATTTAGTTTCTCAAGCTTGTGTCTTATTTTCAAGCTTTGAAAGGAGTTTGAAGGGTTTTCATTTAACTTCATACCTATAGCATTGCATTATATCAGGAGGAGATGAGCGGATGAGGATCTGGACACCAAAGAACAAAACACTTTAAATAGGAGGACAGTTTGTTTTCCGCTGTCAAATTTCAACTCTTTCTAACATACCTATTGCTATTTTAGGGAATAGTACGAGTATATTTTCTACTTGCTGCATATAAAAAACATTATTTCTAGTAATAGTTAAATAAACTTTAATATTCCTCTATCTAAACATAAGATTTTAGTATCATAAGAATCGTAACTATAACGGTAAAAGTTTGTCAATGTTTAGTAGAAACACGTGTTTATGGCAACATAGCAACATTTACAGATCGTTGCAAATAGAATAAAGTGCGCGCGTTCCAATAAAAGATAATTTACTTACTCACCATCGCACACTGAATAAATTTAGGTAATACAAGCCTATTGACATTGTCGGCACGGCTGCTGCGCTGCGGCATGCAAATGAAGACATGATGCTGGCGCCGGGAGGTTTGCTCGCGAGACCAGATGTTAACACTAGTGCTTGTCACCGCCTTAGGGACGGAATGAACTGACTTCTTTAGATTCAAGATCGTGCGATTTATCGACGTTAAGTAATAATAAAAGATGGATCATCGCTGTGTTAGTGGTTAATCTTAGTGGTACTCGGCCTCTCAATCGGGGGTCTGAGGTTCGATTTCCACGCATCTCTGCATATTCTGCAAGACTGCTGCGCTACGGTATGCAAATGAAGACATGATGCCGGCGCCGGGAGGTTTGCCCGCGAGACCAAATGTTAACTAGTGTAACCACTAGTGTGGTTATACTTGTCACCGGTATAGGAACAGAATGAACTGACTCCTTTGGATTCAAGATCATTGCGATTTATTGATGTTAAGTATTAATAAAGGACAGATTAGTGCACTATTAGTGGTTGACACTCGACCTCTCAATATGAGATCTGAGGTTCAAATCCTACGCACCTCTGCATTTCCAAGAGATTCGTGTTCAGCAGTGGAAGAGTAATGTGTATCCCACTATGTCGACGGGTTATTAATTACTAAACTTAGCTAAAATGACTTTCGAGATAATAAGAAAACCCAAAAAGACACACATTTCACAAAAAAACGGACAATCACATCAAATCACGTCATCAATTACAACTTTACAGCTACTCAAGTGTCACCTTTAAGAATGAGAAGGGTTTAAATTTAATATTCACAACAATAACTTCAAAAAATCAAAGATACCTAATTCCAACCTCACTCCCCCAGAATGAAAGGCCAGGTTTCATACCATTAAACTATCAATGCTATTTTCACCCCGATCACCACGACTAGTTTTCACCACGATCTAATCGATAAATCGCTTGTAAAAAGTAGGTGTTCCGCTAAAGCTCTTAAACACGTTCCACGTAACGAACAGTTGATAGCTATCTACATAAATTTGCGGTTATTTGTGGCATCATAATGGCGTAATTTGCGCGAACAACGCCTAAGTGGTTACCACGTTTGATGCGGCGCTTAGCGATCGAGGGTGTAGCGAGGTGCTTAACATTACTGTGACAAATTTTGTGAATACTTCGCAGGTACTGCTAATATGCATAACATTGTCTTTATAACCACTTATTATGATAATGGCACGATCGGATCGGATGGGAGTTTGTTTGTGCGCGACGAGTATGAACTTATATGTCTAACATAGTACGTGTGCTAATGTTGTTGAAAAAATCTCTCATGATTAAATACATAGTATATTAAAAAATATTTTAATATACAACGGTATATTAAAATATTAATGTAGGTGTTAAGTGCCACACACGACAATTGTTATGCATTACTGAAATATAAGTATTTTCTTACTAAAAAGAATGATATATTTTCTTACTAAATATGATATGATTTTCTTACTAAAAAAGAATGATAAATACTGAATTGATCTTGAGATATTTCGAGCAATTACTGGAGTATCGTGTGTCATAAATTAAGATTTTTTATATAATATAAGAATCGAGTGTTATGTAAGAATTGTACAACTTATAATGTTCTAAGACATAACATACATTTTTAAACTATTAATAAAAAAAAAATGTAAGTTGCAGCACTACCATGAGTTGGCATAGAAACGTCACTATAGAAATTGTAAATAGAAAACTATTGTCATTTTGCTAGTGAATAACATAACTATAGTCTGATTCATAATTAGGTGTCCAAAATGTAAACAAAGGTGTTGACCTATCAAGAAAATACGTTAGAAATGGTAGTTTCTTATTTTTGTCGATATTAAAGTAATACAACAATAATAAAATAATAATCTAAATAAATTAAGATTAATTCACATTTTCTAATATTTATATCAGCTCAATTTCGTCCCATACAGTAATAATAATAAAAAACAAAGTTTATGGTATAAAATTAAAATGTGATAATGGTAACACAATCGGAATTTAAGACATTTCTTGTGCTGTCATTTTTAAGTTTCGTAACTGATATTATTCATTTTCGTGATTGTGATCGAATTTGAATGTTTTCTCGTTTACATAACGCGTTTGTTAAATTGTGTATATTGGTTAAATTTTCGTTTTGTTGAGTTTGTTAAAGTTTTTGTTTCATGTTAATTTTGACAGTGACATTTCTTTGTTTACATTTTGGACACCTAATTATGAATCAGACTATACTATCGTTACGCTATTTTTTGACAACGTCTGTCAAATTAATGACTCATGGGACCGAATTTGTATGGCAATAGATCATAATGACATTCGCTAGCGATTTGATTTCGATAGGTTTTTATACGAATCGAGTTACGTAGTGGCTCACACTACGGATTTTAGTTTTACGAGTAACCACCAGAGGCGCTGTACAATTTTTCATACATTCATTTTACGCAGTCGCTAGCGAGTAATACTTTTGTAAACTCATGGTAGTGCTATTGATTTTAAAACCCTCATATCAGAAACGAACACGTCAGGTAACATTGTGATAGTGAGTAGCGACAATTGTTTACGCAGTAGCTATGTAATGACGGTTCGGTTAAACAAGTTGCTCAGCTGCCGTAAACACGTTCGGCAAACTCGGTATCGGCTAATCGGATCGACCTGCGACTTGCCGCGAGCGAATTTAATATCATTCCCCTTATTATCTGTACCAAGTTTAACACCATTCGCAGTGAAACATAACTCTTTCAAGTCTCACAAGGGTTATGTTCGTCGTCAATCACATTATTGTCCCACGGCTAGGCACACGTCTCCTCTTATAGTGAAAGGGACTTAGGACATAGTCCACTCGCTCACCAAGTGCAAATTAGTAGACTTCACAAACTTTTGACACCTTTACGACCTTACAGGACTTTAGTTTTCCACGCGAAGTTTAGTTATAAAAAGTCAAAAATTGATTTGTACAATAAATTAATACCTCTCTCTAATACGCTTTTTCGAAAAAAAAAAGAGTTTAATTGCTTGTTTAGCTACAATTTCAAATCAATCGGATTTATCAGGCTCGAACACAGACCCTCTACTTGTCAGAACGGTCAGTTAACCGCTGTGCCACGCATATTACTTAATAATGCCGGCTTAGAAATGCATTTACAAATGACAGAGATAATGCATAGCAAAATCAAAATTTCACGTAACATGCAGCACTTTGATTAACACGATACTTAATTATTCGTAACTGAACTATAAATATTCGGTACATTAACAGATAAACTCGTCAAGCACAATATTGTGACAGAAGTTGGCGTGAATTATTTATACCGAACACACTGTCGCCCAACTATTGGCTGATCGGCTAAATACACAAGTTGCTCAGCTGCCGTTAACACGTTCAGTAAACTCGGTATCGGCTAATCGGATCGAACTGCAACTTGCCGCGGGCGATGTAAATACCGTCCCCTTTATTATGAGCTAGATTTAACAACCTCTCCGGGCAAGACGTACTCAACTAGGTTAAACTTAACTTTATTTATATTACACACTAAATTTGAAGCAAACATTTTAGGTATCATAATAAATGTTGTAATTGTGACATGAGTAATTGCTTATACAGTAACATAAATAAATAAGTCGTGTTATAGAACTACAGAGGGTCCGATTCTGAAGGCATCTTCGCTGCCCCTATTTCTGCCTGCCTTATAGTGGCACTGTCAAGCGCTGCTATGTTCTGGTTTGAATGGTGTAGTAAGTAATGGACACTTACACGAGATATTCCTAGATACTTATCAGGGGAAGCAATGGAACGATGAACCACCTCAGGTAAGACTCTAGTCCTACTTGAGGCTGATTACAGTTGCCGATGGGTGGCAGCAGCAGGAGCATAGCAGTTTAATCAAGTGGCCACTTTAATATAAAAGAAATATTGACGATTCGACAAAGCAAACTGCGCAGCTGCCGTGAACACGTTCGGCAAACGCGGTATCGGCTAAACGGATCGACTTGCAACTTGCCGCGAACGCCGCAAATACCGTCCCCTTTATTATGAGCTAGATTTAAGAACCTCTCCCGGGCAAAACGTTACTCACTAACCTGCTTTCAGAGCTGAGTGGAGCTTGACTTAATTACATAATTGATGCATAGAATAATCTAAAGTAGCTAGCTGTGTACTAGACACATGTTTTTTATCGCGCCTGTGCCTAATTGATTTTCTTCGTGAAACTGATTATAACACATATATTTATTTGTAAAGAATATATTATATTCCTTGATTAGTGTAAGAAAATTCAAATTTCAAATTCATCTCTTTTTTTCCTAATTTGTGCCTCAAGCAGCATTTATACTTCTATCTAAAGTATGATGTTAACACACTGGTAGATACTGGATACGGTTATTTATACTGATTGTCTTTAATTTAATATTGCCTGTCATTTTACGAATCTATTTTGTCATTACGCGCATCTGCCATATTGCAAATCTGCCAATTTGCGTAATCTGCCATAATGCGATTCGGACAATTCGCTAATCTGTCCTTATGCGTTCCTAACATTGTGTAACCGAATGCACGAATAAATAAACAACTAAAGTTATGGCATAACACACACACAACCAAAGTTTTTAATAAAATCTACACTAAAATTATAAAGAGGAAAACTTTGTTTGGTTGTAATGAATAGGCTTAAAAACTATTGGACCGATTTTAAAAATTCTTTCACCATTCGAAAGCTACATTTGAGAGTAACATAGGATATATTTTATATGAAATATATTTGATAAATAGATTTTGAGGCGGTACAAAGTTTGCCGGGTCAGCTAGTCAGAGATAAGTAGAGGATTTTTTCTGGCTATGACTGGTCTCTGTCAGTCGTCAGTTTAATTGAATCGCGCGTCAAGCCCATGATATACGACGAGCGGCGTCGGCCGGCGACGACCCGCACCCAGAGTTATCCCACATAAACAATTCTGGAACACCGATTTATATCAGATTAATTCACTGAATCGAACTTCGAATTCGTCGTACGCCGATTTAAATTGGAGACAAGTCAATTATGACTACTCAAACTAAGTAATGATTTCATTTAAAATGTCCTCGAACGATTGATTCGTTTTAATAAATGCCGCTTTAATTTTATTGGAAAACTTTTTACTCTAAAAACGTCCGTCCCGCGTTGCTCTACTTGAGATTTGAAGAGCTTAGCTGGTGTTGTTTTCCCAAAGGATCTAAAGTTGCTCGACGCAAGTTGAACCGAACTCGATCATCAACTTTAACGACCTGCGAAGTTTAGATATTAAGCTTTCTGCCTTTGCTAATATTTTGATTATCGTCAGGTTAACCTCTATGAATATTTTACACGTAGTTTTTCGTTAAAATTTGTTAATTGGAGATTGTATATATCCATTTGTCGGTAATCAATATTAATTAACATTTATGGTACGGTAAGGGACGTATTGTCTTCGTAGATTGGTTGCAAAATATGATGACGCCAAATAATCAATGACAAACCACATTAAGCACAAGTCTTAGAATCAAATATAGTCAAAGAATAAGAAGCAACTGTTGCACATTTTAAAAGCAGTAATAATTCATAGTCATCAACTATTACTGTTCACTGCATGGGTCTCCTCTGAAAGTGAGAGGGTTTAGAGTGTTTGGACTAGCGACCGACTAGGAGTGTTTCGAATGGCGACCACAAATCGGCAGACGAAGTGTAGAACGCCACGCTGGACCAACCACCTAAAGAGGGCTGGTGGTAGTGGCTGGATGAGAGCAGCGGAGGTTGTGGTTGTGAGTGTTGTGGCACACATGAGGGGAGGCCTGTGTCCAGCAGTGGAACGATAAAGGCTGAAGTGATGATGTGATGTTGATGATGATTCGAACCCGGAACTCCCCGATTGAGTGGTAGAGTTTCTAACTTTCTAAACACTGCATTATACGTAGCAATTACTAAAATAACCAGGAAGCACAGTAGAAACAAACTAATTTCAAACAAGAAAAAGCACTGTAAATACGTAAATTTATTATGGCACTGTACGATGGCGAAAATATCGTTCTATATTGAGAACGGGACGGAATAAATTAATTATGATGGATGATATGCCACAACTTTGAACGTTAGCCACGAGTGCGATTTACAAGAAAAAAATAACAGGGATTTCATCTTACCGCGGGAAACTACGAAACTGTTATAGGTAAGTGAATAATCTGAATATCGATATTATTAACATAATATTATTATACCTATATCTTTTATAAAATATAACAACTATAAACTATTGAACGCTTATGTAAATAGAGTATTTTAAGGTTTAATTATGTATGTAATATTAAACATAACGAACTCTAAAAGTTTTATGCCATAATACGACAAGCAAAAGTAAGTAGATAATAATTTCTGAATGCCACGCCAATAGTAGCAAAGAGCTCATAGCTAATAAAGATTAAAAATATTTACTAAATTGGTTGAATTTAAATCCATAAAAGAATACACCATAATAAAACACGTAGACATCGAACTTTATCCGTCTTTATAATCTTAGCTCCGCCGACGTGTGAAATATAAGACCGAAATAAACATAAAATCGTGTTGAAGCTCGTTTTTATAACAGCAAATAAGTCATTGTCGGAAAGCCGGCTTATTCGCCATGATCGCGTCGTAAACGTAAGCGGACTTGCAGGAAACATTTATTGAAATATACTTTTTTTTCTGTATAAAATTGAAGTAGAAAACGAGCATGCAGCGCACTCACTTACCATCAGTGAATACTGCTGACCAAGAACATCTGTAATCATCCCCAGATAAGGGTTAATGATGAGGGTGAATGATGAAGGGTGAATGATAAACCTATGATCGGCCACAGATAAGTTGACCTTAGAGAACTAAATTGCAATGCCTCTAATGAGTATGTCTCCCTAAATTCCTAAAATTATTATATTTTGAGATTTTCTTCCTTACGCGTATTGCGCGTCTAATAAGTGTTTATTTGATTCTTCTAAGAAACATTACTAAGAATTTATCTACCTTACTTTACATATTATTATGTAGTTTAATATATTCTCCACAATACATTGGAAGCTATTAGGTATTCTTGTATTGTATAATATAATATGCCACGGGCCAGAGGCAAACATGCAAACGTTAAGTAAAACTAGGTTCCCATTTGCTCACCGAACTCCACCGTTGGTTGAACCTTTCATAAAATTAATATCTCCCCGCAGCGCACAGGTAAACGGAACTTCAAAACATGAGGGAACTTTCTGGAGACATGGAACTAGACAAATTTAATATTCCTGTGGCATGTACCTACTTATCTACTTCAAAGCAGGACTCTCTTGGAAAACTGAATTTGATAGAATAATCTTTAAAATGCATTTGCCCAGAGCACGTAGTTTGTTCGTTGTGACTTTTCTCGAAGATAGGTGCTTACTTTATTTTCTTTTGACTTTTTAATCTTATGAATCGTTTTGAATAAAATAGTTCATATAACATACTTATACAACGCATCTAATAATAAGAATTATCAATCAAGATAATAAGTTATTGTAACAACTGATTGGATGGAATATCGAACTCGCTATTTTGAACTACTGCACAAGTACGAACATCTGTCTAGCTACTACAAATGACAACTATAGTCTAAGATAGGATTAACTATTACTATTGCAATTTACAACAGTAGAGAATAGTCACTGCGACTCTCGAACACCAAATCCAAATGGAACAGCAGTCTGAGGCAAAATGCGAGTATCTTTTATCAGTATGTGTATCATCCAAACCTATTCAAGATATATTATGGTGATAGTCCATTAAAACTACGAAGAAATTTATCTTTAGTACACACTACAGTTAATACCAATAGTTATTAGTATAGTTACAAAGATTGTAGTGTACAAAGACCCTAATAGCTGGTGTATTTCCAAACGGACTAACGGCCGTTTTGGGACCCTCCATCTACTTTTTAATCCTAAATAGGACTGAATTTATGTACCCATTGTGGTGTAAATTTAAGGAGGTACTACAACCATTTAAATTTGTAAGAACACGATCATTTACTATTTACAAGAATTACCTTTTACCCTTGATGGAAATACGAATTGATATCCAATTAACACGACTTATTTCTTTGTAATGTTTTCAAAGTAATTAGTCTACGAAGTTTTTAACGTTTTATCTCAATAAAACATGTTTCATATTACCTATCTATCTTTAGTTTAGTAAAAATATCCGAACAGCAGTCGCGCTTAATATCGTTAGAGATGAGTTCTTGACAATCATATTGCATTATTATAACAGAGTATAAATTTATTTCATACTTCCTCAATGAAATGTTATGACGTCATCATAAGCCATGTGAAGCCATATTTGGATCGCATACTTTATTCCTACGAAATTATAATGTGCCTAACATTTTAATACAGATAGTACTTAGGCGTACGTTATCTAAATATATATAACTCAAAGGTGACTGACTGACATAGTGATCTATCAATGCACAGCCCAAACCACTGGACGGATCGGGCTGAAATTTGGCATGCAGGTAGAGATTATGACGTAGGCATCCGCTAAGAAAGGATTTTGATCAATTCTACCCCCAAGGGGATAAAATAGGGGATGAAAGTTTGTATAAATCTTCTTAGTTACTAATATTACTTCGTAACGCGTGCGTAGCCGCGGGTAAAAGCTCGTTTTAGTATAAAATGATCGGATCGGGCTGAAATTTGGCATGCAGGTAGATATTATGACGTAGGCATCCGCTAAGAAAGGATTTTGATCAATTCTACCCCCAAGGGGATAAAATAGGGGATGGAAGTTTGTATAAATCTTCTTAGTTACTAATATTACTTCGTAACGCGTGCGTAGCCGCGGGTAAAAGCTCGTTTTAGTATAAAATGTAAATATCGTTTTTAAGGTTTGATTTATCTTAATTCTCGTGCATACTTAGTAATAGTATTACGAAGGCATTTAAGAGTTTATTATGATCAAAGGTATGCGAGTCAATTTAACTCAACGAGCGAAATACTTCAGTGCTCTTTAGTAAAATTGTAGCACTAATTACAGACAGTAACATGTCATCTTTGTGTAATAAAATATGCAGTTTAAAATTCCTGCAGTCAGTTGGTACAGGGTAATTTGAGTGAGAAACATTAACATGAGCTTGCTCGCCACGCTCTAAGTGGTTTCAACTGACCAACAAATCTAGAGCCGTAATTAGAACCAAAACGGATATTTAACATTTTACGTCAAATAAGAAGTTCATTACACATCGTACATTGCAACTTCCTTAGCGTTTAGAATTACCTATTGTTTTGTAAGCTAAAAGCTAATTAAGCTCGATAATAACTATTCTATATGAGTTCTTGCCAGCTAAAACATTTTTTTTATAATATTGGAGTATCAGATGAGCATGCAGTCCACCTGATGGTAAGTGGCCACTACCGCCCATGGGCGTCCAAAATTAACCTCAGATAGTATTAGATATTCCTCAACATGGAGAACATACATAATTTATCAAAAAACATTCTCAAACCTGGGCACATTTTCTTGTTAGGAGTGAGTAGTAATCTTTACTAATCTATGGCTCAACAAAACAAATAAATATGAGAAGAGCAAGAAGTTTGATGGGTGAATGCGAATGGCTAAATTTCATGAGCTCTTTCTTTCATGTTTTGAAGGGCAATATAACTTGTCGCAATGGTGACACTAATTTGAGCATATGAAACCCAGGGAGGCCTGGGTATCATATGCTCAAATTTACTTTTTTTACTTGCTATGCTGGTTCTTACTTTCTAGAACTTAATAGGTTCGTTGACATCACTTACATAAGCGTTTATGCTATAGACAATTAAATTAAATTAAACCTATTTCTGGATGCAATTATCTGTCTAAGCATTAAATATTATCCGTTACTTCCATACATATTAAATTATATCAAACTGATATTCGAATCTTATGTTATACAAACTAATCTAAAACAATAAACTTGTACGTGCATTGTTCAGGAACAAATATTCAATTAGACGGTAGTTTACCCAACCAATTAAGCAAGTCGTGTAAATCTTAATATTGAAAAGTCATTAAGCTTCTTGACCGGTAACCGCAATAAGTTGCCGTCATTGCGGTCACCGCTAGGAAAACCATGATATAGAGGAAAATTAGGACATGATAAAAGTATTTATTTTTACCGTGTTCCATTATTTCTAGGATAATTGAATCTGTTTGGAATGATATAGTATTGTATGGTGTGTTAAGGGAGGGAGGGAAATAGACTCATAAAAAGAGTTATTAGTTCTCAGGGATAGCAGCGTATCTGCTGGCAACCTATGGCTAAAAGACTGCATGCTCATTTGCTACAATATAGGAAAAAGATCGATTTTTCAACAAAAAGGGATATTGTACAAGAAACGTAACCTTAACAGACTTGTACTGACTTAACACCGAGATTGCGTGCTGGTAGGCTGCTTTGATTCTATAAAAATACATTATAACGTTTACTTTTAATCAAAGATAACCTACCTTTTTTATGGAAGTTCCAACATCTTGCCTCAATTTCGGCATTATCTTAAATTCAATTGAAAACGTGTCCGCTTAAAATTTGGCACAAACTCGCAGCCCAATTTGTTACATTGAATGCAATAAATAAAAGAGCCTAACGACTAAATTTTCTTTATTTAAAGACATGTCCAGTCTTTGAGTTTTGAAATATTATGGCCACCCTAGTAGATATTAATTAACTTACTTTAAAAGTGGACATACATGTTTAGAAGAAATCAAATGTGTGTAAAAAGTTTATCATCGAAGTCATGTGAAATCTACCAATACACACTTGGCTATCATGGTGGACTATGCTCTAAAGTCTAATCCTTTCTCACTCTCAAAGGAGACCAGCTTTCGGAGAGTGCAGTAAGTAATAGTAGGGTAGAAATAAGCTAATGATAATACTGACCATAAGGTTTACCTTGTAGCATAAAAATTAAACATATGTTTAACATATATTAAACAAGATCAGATAATAGACATGATGTTCGTTAAGATATAGTACAAATGTGGCAAATTGTTAAATGGGTTTCCGTGCATCGTAATCCGAGAATCGAGCGGAACTGATAATTCCCTGTAATTTGGGTTGTCCCGACTTAACGGGAACACCTGGCAACATTAGTCACCGCTAACTATAGCCCCGCCCCTCGACTAATTGCCGCCTACTTGTTTACTCAGCTTACGCACCTCTATTAAAATACCTGTACTTATATTAACGGTTATAGTAATACTACATTCATACCTACTTGTAAAGAAATAAATTACCTCTTTCCTACCGACTTTCCAACTAATTGATACCATTTACAACCTTAGTTGGAGTGAATTAATAGTTTCCACTCGAAGCTAAACTACTGCAGTTGACGTCGATACCCAGAGTGCTATTTGTATTGATAAAATGTTTCCAATACTTCGGTTAGAATAAGAAATTGGAAGTTTGTTCAGTTTTCTAGTAGCTACAGAAACTATTGTAAACATTATATCTCCTACAGGTCTAAGTTATTAGTTAACGTTAACATTAGTATTAAAAATTGTTAACCAAAAAATCTTTCAAATTCATATATCTTTGTTAAGGTATATAAACTGCAACAATGATGTCGTAGATATTAATTTATCCAAATGACCCACCCGTTACAAGAAAACGTATTAAGTACTTTATTAGCTTGATTTAATTGTGTACCTTTAATTGCCGCTTCGATGATGTCGATGTTCTTCAAAGTCAGTAGGACTGGCTCGAGCACCAGACTCAACCGCAGTGGTTTCTCGGGCCGTTTGTTCTCCGTTAAAAATATTGCATATGTTCCTAATCGTAACGTAGGACACTTAATTACAAACGAACTTTGCACAAATACAGTCGCATCGCTAAATCGCAGAGACCTCGCTCTATCGAACCTGACTTGCACTCCGATGTCATTTAAATCACCCTTTAAAACGCGGCGAATATTCACTTTATAGATCTTGGTCCTTCTAGTCAAGTTTACACCATGCACTTTGCCAGTAAATACATATTTAGAGAGCAATGTCGCACGCTTTAATAACACCTTGTCGTATGTGATATTGGTGTTGCAATCAGATTGATAAACACTCGCGGATTCCCGGATATGTAGAGTCAAAGTCGGGTAAACGGCCAAAAGGATCAACGCACCCAGAGCACGCATGACGGAAACTTGAATCGTTAGCGATGTTGACAAAAAGGTAGTAGTGAGCGTACGTAATCTGAGACTAGATCAGGATCTAGGAACGTGCGCACGGGCGCAGGCCGCGCCGGAGGCTGTCGCGCCGCGCAGGCTGCACCCACGTACTCCAGAACGTTCACCTTCAGTTCTATCCCACATACAGTGCCGGATTGAGGCAACTTGAACTATTAGGATGTACTAACCACCAACACCTAGGTGTTGCCTAAGTATAAGGTGCGGCATTACACCCACTTTTTGTTAGGGATATGAAATGGTGCCCAAGTACTCGTATAAGTTAGCATTACTCACATTTTTTGTTGGTAACGTGAAATAAGCTATTGATTTTAATTATGTTCAACAGAAGAGGAATTGTTAAATTAAGTCTAGTAAAAAAACGGAAAAAGAAGAACGAAGCGAGTAGAAGACTATTTTCATTAATCAAACAATGACTGAAGCGTCTATATCACATAGATATATTCAAAGTAAATTTGTAAATATGAACAGAGTTTTGGACACGGGATGACGCGGACAAGTAACAAGTCTTTATGGAACTATTACTGTGACTGCTGAGCATGCATGGTTCTCATCGAAGATTGGTATCATTAGGTCAAACAGTTCATTAAACTATCCAAATATTGGTTAATTATACTTCAAACATCTTTGAAAACAATGTAGTGTACACATTATACGCAGATTTATACATTTTATGGAAAGAGGAATAATGACAGCGGTTGCGTGAAGAGACATTTTTACTGTGAATATATAAAACGCATCGTTCTATCCACCGCAAAAATATTATTCAATGCACAAACGCACTTGCTTTCTAAAATTTAGCGACTAAGATTCCCATCTGATTTCCAAAATGGTGCCAAAATTATACTACCAAGTTAGCATCGCTGATTCACAGACAAGCACATTTTCGGTGATAAATCACAGTATTTCTTGTTGTAAGAATCCGGCACTGCCAGCTATTTACATACTGATTGGTCCCTGTAAATAGCACGCACTAGTAATACTATACCCGGTGATTGAAAGGCGTGTTTATCTTCAGACCTATCATGATCTGAGCGAGGCGACAAAATAACGTACGGCTTCATTCCTTTATGTGTGGAAAGGAAAATTATATCATACCGCTTTTTATATCATTCCTTTTGATATTTTCTATTCTTACAAAGAAAAATTCTCCCTCAATAAAAAGTGTTTACAAACTATTTTCTTTTATTGATAAAATATGAATGTAATAAGAACGCTATATTATTAGATATACAAGTATAATAGGTAACGTAAAAGTTCAAGTTAACGCCCATTAACTATGAGCAATTAGGTAATATAAAAATAGGTAAGTACCTACATACCTTATTTCTCCCTCCTCTGCCTCCTTCTTCAAGATGTTTTAAACGCAACCTTTTGGCGAAGGGAAAATAAAATTAATAACTCAATTTATCATACATAACAACTGTTCAATACAGAATTGTTTTCTGGTGTTATTAAAGTTTACCGGCAAAATAAGTTTTTGTGTGCAAATGAGGCGGCGCGCGGCGTCGGAAAATTATTATCGCGTAAGAGGAGACATCAAAAATCAATTTGTTTCTTGCGTCTCGAAAATCCCGCTACTTTTTTGCTCAAAAACAAATATCTTTTAGATACCGCCCCATTATATAAGTATGCCGTTTTAGTTAACTTACATCTGTGTACAAATGTTTACCAAATTACATTACAATGATAAAACCAGAAAAGAAGTTGTAGGTAGATACCTAGGTAGGTAGATACCTACAACTTCTTTTCTGGTTTTATCATTGTAATGTAAATTGAGAAATAATTATTGTTAATTTGTTAGAGGGCATGATTTATAAAATATCCTCCCAGAAAGGATATTTGTAAAGAAAAAAAAAATTCAACAATCTTAAACAGTCAACTGACAACAACAACGTAAAGACGAAATAATGGAATTCTTCTTAACGCACATAACCTACATAAAATATGTATTTGGTATCTAACGAATATACACTATGATCAGAAATAATTATCGTTTACTTTGTGCACTGATGTTGTAGGTAATATCTGATAATTTTGCTCAAAAATAAAAAGTAACGGAATTAAATTCAACATCATCAGGTTGTTTTATCAGAATGTTTTAACAAAATCCATTTGCAAAGGTCGGTGTCCGCGCTAGGGTCATTAAAATTAAAATTCGTCGGTACAAAGGCTTTCTAGTGGTGTTGCAATTAATATGAAAATCTCGGATAATATTTACGACACTGACAGAAGCGAAATTATAGCGGAGTTTAATATTTACAGAGTTTAATATTTACACTCCGCCCGTATTTTACACGGAAAGAGGATTACGTGCGAAATATAAACGTAACACAACGTTATCCAAATTTAATAGTCGCTATTTGACACTTGATCATTCGTGTTTCATGGAATGGTTCATTTCGAATGCAGTAATGGTGCTGTTTATTATTGCTGACAGCTCGTTTACCGGGTTTATTTGCACGCTCAAGTGGCATAAAGGGTCCTGGGTCTTGTTCAGTTCCGGAGGCATTTATGTTAAAACATATAACATAAGTACAGATATTATATACCTACATTGAAAACTCGAAAAGCTATTCAGAATCAGTCAGACGAATAGAAGATTCTGCATGAGTTGTACGAAAGTTAGCAGACCACTAAAGCTGAAAGATCTAACTTGAGTTCTTTACAAGTTCTTCACAGACCATGCAGCACTTTTATGGAAACCTGAATTCTTATATTCACAATTTCCTACTCTATATAATATCACTTTCCAACAAATGAAGAAAATATTTTTGTTAACCTTTTATCCGTCTTTTAAACTTAATAAAACAATACAACCTTTTTTTTCAGTTGCCTTACTTGTTACACTCTATTTTCATTTGTGAAATGTTGAACATTTTTAATAAAAGTTAAAGTAATTTTATTTAAAGGTAAGTTACGCATATTATCATTTTTACTCTATTTTGTCGAGCAGAAATTCCGTGCACTCCATTAAATACCTTTATAAAGAACAATGTGAAAGAAGAGAGCATAAACAATTAAAATTCTTTGTCGTACGTAGCCAGCAACATACCGCAGCTACGCTAAATGCCTCTCCATTTCTATAGGTTACAATAAACAATTGACTTTGAAGCAATTGTAAAATAACGCCTGTAAGTAAGTTTGAAATTTTTTATTTTTTCTAAGCTATAATTGTCAAATTTCCAACAAAAATTAAGTTTGAATATCAATAAATAAATTTCATTTTATTAAGTAAGTATTTAAAAAAATACGATAATGAAACATAATATTTTATGTTGCACACAGAATCTTCTATTCAAAAGTAAGTTTTTACTAATATTAGAATTAAGAAGTAGAAGCACTACCTAAAACTGAAATCCAATAAAATAGATTTGATTTTTGTACGTTATTTACATATCGAGTAAAAGCATATGGAAGTTTGTTTACTAAAGGCAAATTTGCTGAACACTCGTCCACATCCGCTCCACTCGCGGATCTGCCATAATCATACAAAAACATACGTTGCGAGAAAAACTCATATATTAACCGTAGGATTTTATAAAAATATAAATCTTGACTGATATAAATAACATTTACTATGTAAATAAACACAAAATTTCCTTTATATCACGGCGTGCGTAAATTGACGTTTTACGCACGCTTCGCGTGCGCAAAACCCCCATTTCCGACCCCGTAATATAAAATTTTATACAACACGCGGACGAAAAATGTTTTTCTGACTCGTGTGATTGCAGTCCTCGCCTGCGGCTCGGCCTGCAAACTCACACTTGTCAGAAAAAAATTTTTCGTCCTCGTATTGTAATGTACTATTAACGAATGAGGAAAACATACACTTCAAATATACGAGTATTAGCCAAATAATTATGGTCAGTATCATATCTCCATCATATTTCAAGTTGAGATGTAATATCAAACTTGTGCTTTCTAAACTACTAAGCACTAGATAACTCCCACAACGCGCTCAGTCACGCGATCAGCCGCTTGAGAATCATTTCATGTATACTCGAATGTCATATACTAATCTATCTGTGCATGCAAATGCAGTATCTTCTGTAGATAGGTCAGGGAGTTCAACTACGTACAAATCCCATACGGTACGTATCTACATCGACCTACATAGATATCAAACGTCGATGAAGCGTAAAGAACAATTAACATGGGGTAAACCGTGTCTGAGCTACCCATTTGATTAGAATTTTCTGGTGTCATGTAAGTTTGTGTCCTCACTTTGCGTATATTTTGGACATCCGTACTAGAAGGACGACCAATATTGGTCATATAACAGCTTTCTCGACTTCTCGCTTTCTTACTTCAAGCTCTTCCAAAAAATTTAATTGTAGAATAATTTTACCGATATATACCTAATTTACTTTTACGAATACCTAATGTATGTTCGGACGGATCCGTAACTTCGTCGACAGATGCATAGAATAGATCTCTAAAGATTAGTACCGAGAATACAACACGCTTGCCTTATGGAAAACAACGATTGAACATAATTATGTAGGTTTATAGCAATTACTTTCACAAGTGCCACCCTCCACGATAGCTCGAATATCTACATCTATACCTACATTTTGCGTTTTCAAATAATCCCCTCAGCTCGAATAATAACCGGTGAATAAACATAAAAGGTGCAGAGGCTGTAATTCCGCAGTGGAAATGTCGTAAATAATTGCCGTGGTTTCCGCACTAATTTCTCCCCAAGAATGAAATCTATGAGATCGCTCGGCGCCGAGAGATTGTGACTGTATAAGCCTGTTGCGTCTTTTTATATCCAACTTTGCACAAGAGAGTAGTATTTTTACTAAACGTATTGTCCCCTTGGAACTTTACAGTATTATAATAATTTCGGGCTTTAGTAAACGAGCTTTATTTATGCGCTACCTTTATAAGTATGCACCTCTAAAGTTACATTGTTTATGTACCTTGATAGAAAGATGAGATAGATGATGGTTCATACAGATGAAGAACAGTTCTGACGTTCATGAAGTACCTTATTATTTTTTGAGTCTGTCTGTGTTGGGTGTCTGTGGACTTTTTGTGCGTGCATAGCACCCAAAACACATGAATCGTAGTGCTCGTAGTGTAGACGTTTAAGTGCCTACTTACATTTAACTTCCAATAAACCCCCTTTATAACTTTAACTCAATCACTCACTTAAAAACTTTTTTCTCACTTCCTAGCTAACTCCTCCAATCACTTTTTAATTATGTTACACTTTTAACACGCTAAAATCACCTACACCTATTTTCGTATTTTTATATATTTATACCAAACGATAAGGCTGACGGGCTACTTGGTGGAAAGAAGTCATCGTCGCCTCCTTGGCAGGCATCGCCGGCTTCGGAGGAGAACTCTTTTTGCACCCCTCTTGAAGAGCCCCATGTTATAGCGCTCAGGGAATACTTCAGGAGGAAGCTCATTCCAAGTTTTGCACGTACGCGGCAAAAATGACCGTTCAAACCGAATTGTGGAGTACCGCCACGGATCCAGTTGATGTGGATGGAACTTCATCCTTCAGCGGGTGGTGCGATGAAGGAAGTGTGACGTAGGCACCAGATCAAACAGTTCCTCAGAACACTTACAATTGTAAAGCCGGTAGAACACGCAGAGGGAACCTATGTCCTATCTCCTAACAAGCAATATTATGCATTGCCAGCATGAATCGCCACAATGAAAATTATTTCGTATATAGTTATAGTAATATACGCATATGTACAGTTAGTACCTAATAGAGTAATAATTGTACATGGCGGATAAAATATATCAACTATTACGTAACTAAACATAGGCCCTCAAAGTTCATACGTTCAACTTCACAAACAAAGTGAACTGTCACGGGAGTTTCACTTAAAACCCAACTTGAGGTAATACACGTCAAAAGTTTGTCTTAGTTTAATATTACTTAAGGGGGTTCCGGAAAACTAGGCGCTGATATCTTTGACGGGTGCCTACTTACCTAGTTATAAACAAGTCTACGAACAAGATTTCACACTTCGCACAATATGTAGATACAATGGAACTGATAAGTTATACGTTTTTGTTAATTGTTAAAATGTAGACACATTGGAACTCGCACAATGGAAATCTCTAATGGCATTTCTTTGAGAATTATCCAGGAAAGAGCCTTGAATGATCACGAATTGCAAATTTTGCAGACATTCCCTACTCAAAAATAAAGCATTAAGTATAAAAACATTTCATATTTGTGTCTAGTGCAGATACTAGGGCCCAGGCCTAACCTGTCTTTTAGGCTACAAAAACCCACACAATTAGAAAAAATAATTAAATTGAATCAGTTGAGGGGTTCCATGTATAAAGCATTGTGCACTAAAGCCATTGTTATGCAAGATATAGAAAGTAGAAATGCATATTTTCTGACATCTTATTTATACCTAAGATGTGCGCAGCAAACGAGAATGCAGTCCACCTGATGGTTTCTAGTCACTGCCGCTAGATATACAGATCTATAACCAGCTTCGTATAGAACAGTGGTACTACCTGAAGCTGATCAGATAGTCTCTGGACATGTAAGTCAGCCGGCATCCACGCCCTTCGAATGAAACACAGAGCCATTGCACGCTACACACAGTTGTGGCGGTGGTACCTCCTCCGAAACATGAAAGTTCTAGCACCTTTATAGATAATAAATATAGAACACTGGAGTATTAAAATACAAGACCTACATACAAGATGTCGAGGTACCGTGAAAAGCGCGCACTAAACCTCGTATCTAAGCGAAGTGCGAACGTGGGCGGTAATTAAACATTCCTCAGCGCCATCTTAACCGGTTGAAAATGCTAACAATGTCGCGAAATAGATGCTACCTGAAAATAGGTGGCGATACAACATACAACTATGTACCTATATCAAAGCCTTTGAAGGTCTTCACGTGATATAAGCGTATGCTTAATAACTTCTAAGGCGATAAAGGAGTAAACACACTTATATTAACCTACGTAATTTTAACTTTCACCAAAATGACTGAAATGTGTGACATAAGATAGGTCAAATAGGGGTGCTTAAATTAAATTTAAAATCCTGTTCAATAAAAGCCGTATTTTAATCACAATGTTAATGATTTTGATCACTATATGGCAGAAAAGTAAAAGCATCATATCGTTATTTGATATTTATTCCAACATCTGTATGTTTATTCTAGTAACTCGCCCTATCTTGTTTACAAAATAAAAAAGCCAGATTAAAATATCACAAAGACCTACACAGCTTTCCGTGTTTTAAGATCCGTTATTCAAGCCAGCTTCAAGTCGCGCCGCCTCGTCTTAAGTTGACAGCCACTTCAGCTAGTCACAAAAGTTTAATTGCTGGGTTTACAGTCACTGTAATCATTGTAAGAATGACGAGAGATCTTATTATACCTTGAAATAAAGCTAAAGAAAGATGTATAAAGATACCTACAATATCGAGGTATGTTGTTGAACTGTTTTCTTTAAAATTAATTTTCCTTACAATAATATGTTTCAAATATATGTAAACTGTAACATTATCATGTAACGGGTGATCGTTCACCATTTGCCATAAGAGAGATTCCTTCCAAATAATATCATGAGTGTTGAGATATGTTACACGTCAATGCTCGTCAAATCGAAATAGTCTTGTAACAAAAATCTAAATCGAATTATGGGATTTACATTACAGGCCAAGGTATGCTAGCGCCCTTATATTAAAAAGAAGTATAACATACTTTACAATTTTAGTAACTTAATAACAAAATACCTACTTTAAAAGTTTTTACGATCTGGCTTTCTGTTGTTCCTTTGCAGAATAATATCTTTAAATTTAAAGTCCTCAGCTTTTACGAAGTCGACAGCGATAAGAAGGATTATAAAGGCACGAGGGAAGGAAATGTTCATAAGAAAATAATAGGGGCGAAGAAAACTTCAGAATTCCCGAATAATTCTATCTTTGCTCTTCTGTTTTTATGTAATTGAAAGTCAGAAATAACAAAGATGCGGTGTTTTTTTTACATTCGGTTGATATACCTACCTGTATAAACAGAGTAAGACAGGTATCCTTCCTGAAGCGGAATTTAAGAACTCAGTTGGCATACAATACTTTATTAGGCTAAACGAGGATGCAGTTCACCTGATAGAAAACGGCTACTGGTGCTGACTGCTGATGCCTATGCTCTTAATAAGATAAGACTGTCTGCGATTGTCCAAATTTGGTATTGCTATACCTGAATATGTGTAAGTGCCTCGTATATATGTATGTTATATGGTATCTTTCAAAGCAGAAAACAGAATTGCTTAACATTGTGGGGCAGAAGCACCTAATTGTCGAACCTGTGGTTTCGCAGAAAGCGAACCACATGAATTAATTTTAACTAGACTTTAAAGTATGTATGCCCTAAGACAATACACAAAAACTTAATATACGCCCATGAATGTCATGTGTGAATAAATACTACATTATCAGATAGGAACCTTGGTTTATGTCAAGAAAACAATTCATTTTTAATCATTCATTTAATATTGTTTGAGATAAATAGAATATAGCAATTGCCAATTATCTTTACAAGATTATCTAATTGTATAATTTTAAAAGATTACAATTTTCAGATATGTGGTAGCTTATAGATAATTCACAATTGGTGCAGATAAATAACTTCTTATATGATTATAAATTTGGTGCATACATGAAAATACCATTTTTAACAATTTATCAATTTAAAATTCGTCGTAAATCAATATTTTTTTAAATACATGATATTATTCAGTTCATTAATATATATTTAATTATTTATTGCTTCCGTTTTTATATTAATATATTTATTTACACATCTATCTAGATCAATTCCAAGTCGTTTATAAGGCTTTTATTTTTTATTATTTTATTAAGAATGTTCTTAGCAAAGTATAGAGAAATATTGATTAATGTAAAGAGTGCAACCACCATTTAATTTAATCCTAATCAATAACTGAACGTTGTCTACAATAACGTATCTACCAGAAAAATAGTGAAATGTCACAATTTATTACTTAATGAGTTAAAAATTTATTTCGGAATTATCAGATGCCAAATTTAGTTTTAATTTGAAACCACTGTTTAAATATGGAACCTACCTACTTATTTATGAGCAAGATTTGATTCTTTACTTACATCACGTTTAGGAAGATAGATACATATGTGAAAATAATATTATATCACGGCGTGCGTAAATGGACGTTTTACGCACGCTTCGCGTGCGCAAAACCCCCATTTCCGACCCCGTAATATAAAATTTTATACAACACGCGGACGAAAAATGTTTTTCTGACTCGTGTGATTGCAGTCCTCGCCTGCGGCTCGGCCTGCAAACTCACACTTGTCAGAAAAAAATTTTTCGTCCTCGTATTGTAATGTACTATTATGATTTGATTCCTCTTGCGCACATTAATAGCTGTTAAAATCGGTATATTATAAAGGAATAGTAACTAAGACTTTGATATCTATTGATATATACTCTGATATCTATTAATCACTTAATTTTGACATAAAAAGCAATATCATAATACATAATGATCTACTGCAAAAGATATCACTGTTAGAATTTTAAATTATCTTTGTTATCACATCAAATCATCATCTTGATTATTTTTTTATCAACATTAACATTTCTTATGATTCAATTGTGGCACGGCGAATATCGTAGATATGATTATTTTTTATTTTTATTAAAATCCCAAGAAGTGGACTTCGGGTCTACGAAACGATCTTACTTCCAAGACGCACAAATAGATGTTTCTCATCAAAAAATAAACATAATATTTTTTTTGCTTCTTTAATTTTGTGGCCATTTCCGGCTACTCGCTAAGAGATGGCGCCACGAGTATTCTGAATCACATTTTCAAAGTTTTCTAAAACATCGTGTACATATACAAGTTTCGAAGTGACTGTCGGAGCATGGCCTCTCCCCGGGCATGATCACGTAGCCCAGCGGAAAATCCACCCTATGCCAAAGTTTTAAATAATTTTAAAAAATATTTTAAACAAGGAATAACGTTTTTACGCAACCACATGTTCGCACGTATATTTTTCCATTATTTTTGTTTTAATTTAATACAGACCCGATATCCATTCTAAGGCATATTCTTCTAAATACAGACCCGACGTCCATTTTTAGATATATTCTTCTAAGGACAAACAACTTGAGCGAGGTTATGAGGCGTGCACGGTCGTATACCGTGTGCTGTGAACGACATGTCACGTGACGGGGGGATCACGTCCTGCCCACTCACACGCAGTCGATGTACGCAGCCAACGAAACCGGTGACCGCATGCGTTCCAGATAACCTGCATACAAAACATGCAATCAGAAATAGCTCAACTATTGCTCATATACAAGTAGCTTCTTAGCTGCCGGTGGAATCAATTGTATAGCTTATCCCATTAAAATTACAATAAGCGAGAAAAATGAATCAATTTACTATCTACTGATAATACCATTTAAAAATTAGAGAGATCTCTGAAAAAACTTCGCGATAAGCATGATTAAACTTTCTTAATCTGTCGGAATTAAATGCAATCAACATCCACTAATGAATATAGGCGTCACTCAGAAAATAAGTCTTGCTGTAGTCTCGAATATCTAAATTGGTGAGCGTAGTAGATGAATAACTTCTCACAAAGGTGCTATCCGGCAATATTTTAATTCATAAGTGGCTTCTTCCAACATTTATGAGAAGGACAAGTGATGATATTTGAGACCAGCAATATACTGAAAAGTAATCACATAACCTACCCAATGACTATGATTATGTTTTATGTTAACAAAATAGTAAACTTACTTTGTAACATTCTTCGGAGGTTGGCCGACGTAAATGTACGGATCGACGTCCAAGGAGCTCATCCGCCCTTGCGTCGTGCCTCGAGCAATCGCCGATCCAAGTTTCAATACGGCATCCTTCTTGTATCTTCTCGCAGAGATCTTGGACTTGTCATCAATTCTAACTTTTCCGGTTCGCAACTCCAATGGGCCATTTCCAGCATCCCAACGTAATATGGCTCTGTCATGCGCGAATCCGACCCACAAGTAATCTTTCACTCCCGAAGCGCTCACCAAAGCCCCATTACCACAAACAGGAGACACCTCGGCCCAAATGTCGAAGCGCTTCGCTGGAAGTCTCGTCCTCGCCATAATCCTGGCTTCCCCATCGAAAAGCGGGACTGTGTACAGGTCGTTCTTTTCTCCTGCGAAGTAATCTTCGTACACCGGATAATTCTCCTCAACCTCATTCGTTACCCACTGATCCTCCTCGGAATCTTCGAACAGAACGTCAGTTTTCGGTTTGGTAGGTTTATTACAACCGGACCTCGCATTGCTCGTCTCTACTACTGTACTGGGTGTGGTAGGAAGCATAGTTTCTGTGAATTAATCAGCATAGGAAACGTGAATCGAACTGTTAAACAAATAATATGGACTACGATCGTGCGGAAGGACGTCTAGCGCTACCCTAGCGATATCCTACCGGCGGGAGGATGTCGACGCACGAGAGCTCGGGCTCCGGGCTGTCGGGCTTGCCGCTATCGCTGGTGTCCACCGAGGCGTCGGTGAGATGGAGCGAGTTGGAACTCTGGTACTCGGTGTCGACTTCTACCGGGAGGTTCGTCTCTAGCGGCGGCGGTGCGGGGGTGCGGGGGTCGGCGGAGCGGCTACCTCGTCGCACGTGCGGGGAGTCGTCGGCGCAGGGCCCGAAGGCCTGCAGCACGATGTCGGCCTGCGTGCGGCACGCGTGCGTGCGCAGGTGGCACGTGGACAGGTACGTGCGGCCGTCGCTGCCGCACGCGGGCGGCGCGGGGGCGGCGGGCGCGGGGGCGGGGGGAGCGGGGGGACACTCTGTCGCGCCGCACTCGCACGTCGCCAACCCGCTGCGTACCACGCAGTACGCGCCGAAGTAGCACGTCATCCGCTCGCAGTTTGTCGCAGGTAGCTGTGTTGATTCCGCTGGAAATAGTTAGATTGATTAGGCACATTTATCCCGTAACTTGAAACGTGTTTAAAGTTTTTAATGTATAAGGAGAAGTCATTCAGAATGATTTTCAAGTGCTTGCGCAAACTGCGTAAGGTATGTGTGTGTAACTGTGTACATGTGTACATACGCAGACGTGCGTGCCTGTGTGTTTTTGTGTACGTGCATGTGCAAATCGGTTGCGATGGTTTGACATCTTTTTAAATAAAATTTTCAAGCAATAAAGTTTTCTTCAGGTAGTTTTACACAACCAATGAAAAAGGCATTGCTATAGAATAATAGCTACTGATACTTACGATCAAAACACCCATTAGGTCCAAGTGTATGTTCATGGTTTGAGCATACAGTGCATTTCTGGCCCTGTATGCCAGGTTTGCAGACGCAACGGCCCGTCATCTGCTCACAATCTTCACGAACAGAACCAAAAGCTGAGCATCCGCATGCTATGGAAAAAACAAAGATGAATATTAATAAAAAATATTTAGAACCTTTCGTATAAAATATAATTCAAAGTATTTTAACTTTATTTTGGCAAGGTAACATGCATTTTATTCCAACATATTTTTAAGACAGCAAACTTCATAAGATTGTAAAATGTAAAATATGCACTGGGAACACTTCAGAACCCTGGTTCGCAAAGATCACATTTCTGCTCGCCATACTGGTGTAGTGAGCAAATCTGGATTTGTACTCACACTACCCGTTCTCTCTCGTCACATTTCTTATACACGGAAATAAATTATGTGTATAATATGTGTGATAATAGTGCACTTACGTATGCAACCAGTATGTCCAGTTCCAATACGCGGCAGCCCCCAGTACCCTGGTTCACAGCGATCACACTTCTGTCCTCCGACTCCAGGTCTGCAAGTACACTGTCCGCTCTCATCACACTGCTCCGATACAGAGCCCAGGCGATGACAGCCGCATTGTGAGGGGCAGCCCGCACCCCCTGGCCCCTTGGAGGGTGTCACCCCATCCGCGCAACAACCATGCCATGATTCTTGACAGTCTTTCTTCTCAGCAACGGCTTTGTCTAGATCAAGTAAGAATTGAAAATCAAAAATACTACATACCATGAGCGAATGTACTTAGAGTAGATATTTGTTTCCCTGTTACTATTAGTATAGTACAGTGTTGTCAGATCAGATTTGTAATATTACAGTGCACTGACGAAAAAATTACAGTAGATGGGCAATCATAAAGTCAAATACACTGTAAAATTATAATACATTATACAGTAAAGGCACTAAAATAAAGTAAAATTTCAGCAAATCTACTGTAATTACAGTGCATCTGGCAACACTGGTATAGTATTTTGAATATTCGCTAGACATATTATATTATAATACCTTAGCGAACATAGTAGCGCATACAAAAATAATTTACCATTGGTAATTAATGCCACTTCGTTCAACATGATTTATTACATTG
This sequence comes from Epargyreus clarus, assembly GCF_041222505.1. Lineage (NCBI taxonomy): Eukaryota > Metazoa > Arthropoda > Insecta > Lepidoptera > Hesperiidae > Epargyreus > Epargyreus clarus. Next base: position 8,178,701 of record NW_027332211.1, read on the forward strand.
ACCATTTAATATTTAAATTTCTATGTCTTAGTGACAAAAAGCCTTATTAGAATTAGAATTGTCTACCTTTCCGACAGCACCTCGCAGCTTTCGCGGTATGATGGCAATAGCTACCAGCAGGACAGTCCTTACGATGAGGTCCGCCTCCGCAGTCCATTGGTAGTCCATCCGCATTCATCAATGGCTCATCGTCACCACATGGTCGGAACTTGAAAATATAGAAATATTACGAAATATTATTATACATAAAATATCACAGAGATGACAGTATTCAAAGGTGCTTGGTCTTTGTCTAACTCTGCTAGCAGAAACATCAAGACCAATAATAAATTACTGTTAGATATGATATCTTATGCACAGGTCAATTTAACATCGCTGTTTCTAAATACCTAAAACTTTGAAATAAGGCTCACCTCCAAACCTCTACACAGTGCTAACGGACGAAGCCTCAAGTCCTCTTGTCGACGGCAGGCTTCCAGCTTCATGTGGCACAGAGTTGGGTACAATCTAAGGTCGGAAGCACATACTGGTGCAGATGTTGCCGCGGCGGCCGCAGCAGCCGCACAGTCGAACAGACAAGCACATCTCGGCTGCCCGTTAGCATCCACCTGAAAATAATAAATAATACGTAATAGCAATTTGGCGACTCTATTCTTCTTCGCTTCGAAACTATTGACGAGCTTTAACATTGTCATTGGAAAAAATGGAAATATCAAGTTAAAATTCACATATTTTGCTTATGATGAAATCTCTATCTAGTGGCAGAAATCTGCTAGTCCATACGCTACTTCTATCGATGGACCACTTATTTGGATAGTTTTATAAAATTATCTGCATAAATCTGCATTAAACAATCTTGATGCAGTAAAATCGTCATTGTTCTACAATTGCGACGAAAAAACAAGTATTTGAGTTGATTTAACAAGAGCTGTATTTATTTGGTCTGGTACGCACCGCGCATGTAGCCTCGTAGGCGCACTGCACTCGGGCGCACACGGCCGTGCCGGTAACGGGCTCGCTAGACGTCTCCATTTCTTCCGAATTGCGGATCTCGTTCGCAATGTCGCTGTGTTTTATGTAGGTTTTGTTAGAACCTGCAAGTAAATATGAATTGTTAATAATTTACAATCTCATAATCCACGTCTAATAAAAAGAAATAGAAGTTATCATTCTGGTAACACACGGATTCGATCTAGAGCTAGAGAAATATCTGAATGATTCATTATCGCGTTTCTCACAAACCCCCTGGTTTTCCACGCGCGAAAAGAGATCAGCGAATGCGACACGGTTTCCGTATCGGCCCATCAGGATCTCAGTGACTTGGCCAACTGGCTTGGATTGCAGTGTTTCGGATTGCGGTGGTTGGATTGCGGTGTTTTTACGGATTGCAGTGCAGGACCCCCCGGTTGGAGACCCAGGTTACCGCCGGAGAGCTCCGCGCTAGAGCGAGAGGTAAGACCCGAGTACCCCCCATTCCATCTTTTCGCGAATACCCTCCGCAGGCTTGCTTTGGGGTGCGAGTGGGAAAGCACCATTGTGTGCCTCCAAACACTACCCTCCTTTATTAAATAATGAGGGGTGTGCTGGAGAGACCGCGCGTCACGAAGAACTGTCGTCCGTCGCTGGCACCCTCACAGGGCTTTGCACAAGCGCACTTGACCCGGTGGGGGGATGGCCGCGCGGTGACCGAAGAAGGAGGAGGAGACGTGCCGGTCCTCCGGCGCTCCCTCAACACCCGTGTATGAGGGTAGGCGCATAAGGGTGCGTGACTTGTTCGCGCCCCCTAGTAAGCCTACACGTCCAGCGGAGGACCCCCTGCACACGATGTTCGTGCGCGGGGGAAGTCGGGGTACTCGGAGGCGCGTAGCCTGCCGGGAGGTCCCACTGCCGACCACCAGGCCGGAGTCGGACGCGCCCTCTGTACCAACAGAAGACGAACCCGATCCAGAAGAAGGACCCGGGCAGGACATGCCGACGTTAGACCCGGAGCCGCCAGCACCTGTAACAGTAACACCACCTAAGAGGGCGAGTAAAATCCCGAGACGGGTCTCGCCCTCCGACCCCATAGAGGAGAGACCAGCAAAGTTGCAGGTGCTGGAAGCGTCGGCGTCAACAGGTACGTCCTCAGAGTACGAGGACAGCGTGAAGGAGCAAAGCGCTGGCGTGGAGGTTGCTGCTGCGGTGCAGGTCATCGCGCACCGGTCACCCCCGCGTTCCCCCTCCCCATCCCCTCCACCCCCGAGGGCACCCTCCGTCGAGGCCGGCCTCGACAGCACCTCGTATGCGCAATTGGCATCTAGGTCGTCACCGTCCGGCCACACGGAGGCGACCGATAACCCGTCTATTCCCGCCTAGCCCCCTACCCTTCCTACCCGCTTAGCCGCGAACGAGTTGGAAAGCGACAGTGTAAGTAGGGATAGGGTTAGCGATGTACCTGCCTCGCCTAGTGGCTTGAGGCAGGGCGTCACCTATGCTGCGGCAATGTCAGCACAGGGGCTACGGAGTGCGCCCACCTCACCATCCCCGACAACAGCGGCTGCTGATGCAGCGCCGCGTTCACCCGTCGTTGGTGGACCATCCCAGGGTCCTCGAGCAGACGACAGGCCAAAGGGTTACCCCCCCATAGTGGTGGAGCGGTTCCCAAATTGGACGCAGCACTTCGAGGTGCTGCGAGCCCGATTGGGTCGCGAGCCGAGCGCACGGCCCTATGGACGAGGGATAAGGTTCATCCCTCAGACAACCGAAGAATACCGGACGATCCAGGCGTTCCTGACCGACCTGTCAGGCACAGAGCCAGACCTCTCCTGGTTCTGTTATACGCCGCGCGAGAACCGCCCCACTAAGGTGGCTGTGCGGGGCTTGCCGGCGGATACGAACCCGGAGAGTTTGCGGGGCGCTCCCGGACTTGGTTGCGGCCGTGCAGCGGATTGTCTCAGACGTCCTCGGGGTCCAGTGCGGCGTTCCTCAGGGTGCTGTAATAATAATTATCACTATTTCTTACCAACAGTACTATTATCATGTGTCGAGTGCGTACACTCCCCATAGTACGCGAGGCAGGGCGGCTCCTCTCCCCGCGCGCGCGCCTCGCACGCGGCGTTCCGCAGCGCGCACTCGTGCGGGAAGGTGCGCTTGGTGTCCTCGCAGACGGGCTCGAATATATCCTAGTATTTTCAAACTTGGCGTACGTATAGCTATCGCAGCCCAGTACCAGTAAATCCCATAATGCCAATCACACATTACAAAAAACATTTGTCTCACTATCTACCTACCTACCTCCCACTACGGGTACACGGAGAAGACACCGCACTAGTGACAACTCGCTTGGAGGATCTGCCACCGTACTCGTCTGACAGACACTCGGTTCCGGGTTCGATCCCCGTCCAGGCAGATATTCAAGTAATATTAATTATCACTATTACTTACCGACAGTACTGTTATCATGTGTCGCGTGCGTACACTCGCCGTAGTACGCGAGGCGGGGCGGCTCGTCTCCCCGCGCGCGCGCCTCGCACGCGGCGTTCCGCAGCGCGCACTCGTGCGGGAAGGTGCGCTTGGTGTCCGCGCAGACGGGCTCGCGCGGCGCGCCGCTGCACGCGCCGCCGCACGCGCACGCGCCGCGCGAGCACCACGTGCCGGGCGGGCACTGCACCCCACCGCACGACTCTACAAAACGGGATAATTTTATGTTGTTTTGTTTATTTTAAGTACAGTTCGCGCCAAATTGCTAGTCCGCTCTGAAGTTGTTGCGAGCAGGTGTAGTCATACAATTTAGGTACTATGGTGACGCGATTCATTTCTATATTCATAGCGGACTAGCAGTTTTACGCGTACTATACTTGAAATATTTAAAAAAATATAGTTAATAGTATCAAGCGTTAGTTTGCTGAAATCCATGCTTAATAATAAGTACAAAAACTACTTACATCACAATTGAATTACTACTTTGTAGCGAAGTAGGTTTTATGCTTAAAAACTTTTAAAAAATTCGTTACCAAGTGCAATCTGTTAAATTTATAGCAGTAAAGGAACAATAATAATTTATGTATTTCATACGTAACAACTATTAATGTAAATGTATAATTACATGTTCAAAATTATACAAACGTATCAAACTCAAAAAACTGATTATTAGTTGTACATCTCTCACATTTATGGATCCCAGTAGACCATGATCTACAACTTTTAATCCGAAAACAAGAAACCATAATATGATGATATATAAGGATACAATCTTTGAATAATTAATTAGACGTGTCTGTATAAGGATACAGACAAATAAGGATTTGAGATAGCATTTTATTGTATGTTTCTATTAAAACTCACCACAGGAGCCCATATGTTTTACGTGAAGTCGCTTTTTCTCGCGGCACGCTACATCGCGCAAGGCGCAAACGCTGCTGTGCGTTTTATTGTCATTGCCACACACTTCTTCAGTTTCCTAAAATAATATTATGATTTTAACATATTTTTAGATAAACTGAATGAGTCACTGCTTGTGTTGTGTGAGTCAGAAATATGAACAAAAAGATGGCATTTTCGAATTACATTTTTATTACGACCTAATAAACAATTTATTTTCAAACATTTGGATCGCGTGGTTTTTCGGGAAACTCAACAAATTTTGGACTATCTAAGGAATACCTACTGAAATTGCATAGACTCCTCATACTTACAGTTCCTTCTTCACAATGTTTTGGACATACACAGCTGGCTTCTGAAACACCGTCACTTTCACACACAGCGTAGAACTCACACTTCTTATTCTCGCAACCATCTGAAATTATTAATATTGGCATATAACAGTTATCTCATTCTTAAAAGTCGGAAGACAGTAATCAATTCATATCATTAAAAGAATCGTGAATTTGCAATAAGGTACTCATTGACATAAAGCGGAGTTATCACCTAAATTTACTTGCCTCCACTAAGTAAGTATATTAAATATCGTCAATACAGTAAGATGCTCACGATGCATATGGGCGCGAACTTGTTGGAGCAACACGAACAACGCCGATGGTGGTGAGCTTTGTTTGTTTCCATCGAGGACAATTACTCATGTCACTAAATGAACACTAAGTACACTGCTAGCTTGCAGCCTAGAAATAAGCCACTCACTGCAAGGTCCGTCGTACAGCACTTGAACGTCACGACGATGTCGGCAGGCCTCCAGCTGCAGCTTGCAGCGGTTGCCGTAGGAGATGCCGTCGGAGCCGCACACGGGCGCGAACTCGTTGGAGCAGCGCGGACAGCGGCACACGCCGCGCCCGCTCGCCGCCACGCACTCGCCGCCGTGCGGGCACACGCGGCCGGCGCACACGCCGTTTGAACCTGGATAGATGGAGAGTTTCACTTCCGATTATTCTAAAGACATTTTCAGTTTGAATTTTGAAATAATCTGCCTAATTGCAAGAGAATCGTCGCAATGAAATCGCACATTACTTACATTATATTGTAAGTTGCCTCATTACTCGGAGAGTGTATTTAGTGTGACGATACTGCCATACTTTGTTGAAGCTTCAACAGGTTTCTATGTCTATCAGATTTCAAACTATTGAGAAATAACACACAATATGTCCATCACAGCGACAGAGAGCTGGCAACATTGGTGACTGTTACATTGCAGCAAATTTTCTAGAAAGATGTCGTTTTTACAGCTCATATACGAATCTCTATCAAATTTTAAAATGAGGGTAAACAATCAAAAATTTCCTAATTCAAGAAAAGACAGATACCCGAATTCAAGAAATGAATAGTACACGATTAATAAATGTGGCAAAAAGTTCGCGATTCATTATTGCTGAAATCTTCTGAAGAAGCAACATCACAAGAAGAAGTCACATCTAAAACATTAAATTCAGGTTTACTTTTGTGTATAGTAAGTAGTGCTAGTAGTTCATAAGTTTCATAGGACTTTACCGCACGCGCCGGCGTGAGCCACCTTCAGCTCTCTACCCACTAAACAGCCAGCACGCCTTAGTTCACATTCGCTGTCGTGGGTGCGGCCATCAGAGCCGCAAACAGGCCGCAACACCGGCTCGCAGGGCGGCGGACACGCGCACACAGCGCCGCTGCCTTCCACGCGACACTCAGCCCCGTGCCTGCACTCTACCTCCGCACATGGGTTCACACCTATGGATAATCATGACCTCTAACGACAATTTTTGGTAACAATCTATTAATACTTAGAAACTATGAAGCGTTTTTCCTCCGCCTAGTAGGTAGTCGTAGAATCATGAATGTGTATGAATAGTGATATATGTATGAATAGTGCCGTTTCCACAGCGTCACTTTTGTCAGCTTCGTCTGTCTGCTTTTTTGCTACGATGATGGGCAACACCGTCCCCCACGGTTAAGAAAAAACATTACGTGAGTTCTCACTCTTAATCTTTCGCGTTCATGAATCCTCTATCCACGCACTGCTTTAGGTAATTTTTCCATGTTCAATGTAAAAAGGTTAACTGTGTGTTCAGAAAAAGGCATTTTAAAATGATGAAAACGTTTTAATGTAACATGTTATTACAATACAGTTTGAAGATATTAAGTATTCATACCTCGTTGGTAAATAATGAACTGCCGTAAAACTATAACTTACCGGAACTGCACTGCCCTTTAAAAATAATCCTCAACTGTTTCCTAGCGCGGCAAGATTCGCGGTGCATCTGACACTCGTTGGAGTAGGTCTTCCCGTCGGACGCGCAAACAGGGGAGAACTCCAGCGGGCACGGCTCAGCGCAGCGACAAGATGGCGCGCGGCGGTCGTCCAGCTGACACACCTCGGGGTCGGGGCAGGTCACTCCCGAACAAGGATCTTTGGGACAAATTCAAATCAGATTGCTGTCTTACTCGAATACTATCAAATTTACTTACGTCTCGTCCTTATAAGAGGAAAAAACTCAATTAGAAAATTTTAAAAATAAGTTTTTATCTTTTAAATATATTTAAGGTCTATCTATCATTAATTTAAAATAAGAAGATAGACTGTCATCAAGCATACATTGCCGGAATATTGACCGGGAGAGAATGCTTAGAGTATTAAATCGAACCTTAAAGGTATTAGAAGTAGGTACTCGTTTACAAAATAAATTATAATAGATGCGATTTGAACATTCTCTCAAAACTAGATTTTTTTTCCGCAATGTCTGCGAATACAAAATATACTAAGTAGGTACATCTCTACTCGAAGACCTAATAACATAAAATTATTAGGTAGATAAGTATGTAATTTATCTACACTTACCACATTTCCCATAGTATTTAAAAGTTATATTTGTGCTTGAATCACAGGCAGCGCGGCGCATCTCGCATTCTCCTGGATAGTCTCTCGCATCGCTGGCGCACAAGGCTCGGGAGCCTTCATGGTCACCGTAGCTGGGGCACGAGCTTGGACACTCGCAGGTGTAAGATCGCCCGTCGGCCGCTGGGCGACACTGCTCCCCCGGGCCGCAGGTCACGCCGCGGCACGGATCCGGCACGTCTACCACAACAGGCACTTTATTTCAATAAACTGCAACAAAAATAGTCGCACGAGCTTATGCTGTCGTAAAATATTGTAAAAACCTTACACAATAATAAAAGTAATAAAATTCCTCTGATCTTAATGATTTTAATTTTATTTTAGAAAGAAACCGGACTAAAACACTAAACTTACTCGCAAAAATTAAGTACGGTAAGGTACTCACAACTTTATTTCAGAGCAGTAAATGGACCAATCCTAAATAGACTAGCCGCTCTACTGAAAGCCGATTATAGACCGACCGAGGACTAAATTGGAATACTAGAACACCTTACATACCTACGCCCAATTTAACAGTCCTCAAAACAGATCATAGTAGCTGGACCCCATAAAACGGAAATAAGTAAGAACACAACAATAAAACCACAATGACTGCTGATAGATTCAAAGTTGCCTTAAATAATATTGAAAAAAAACAGTACACTTACCACTGGGAAACAAATAGCAACCGTACGTAGTTGCAACCAGCAAAAGCAGCAACGTAGGATGGGCAGCCAGCATTGCCTGATGCACTCCGCTGAGTCTTCGTACTTCTGCCATCACACATCGTACTGCATTCAACCTTTCCTTCAATAACCTATAGCTATATTTTATTCTTTTCATTCATCTATAGCTGGTTATGTACCTACTTAATATTATATTATATATTACGTATGTAAAATGTTACGGAGTTATTAAGCTACGTTTTTAAACTACACACATTAAGCTAGCCACTACTTTTAATAATGTGTTTAATTTCAAATTCTCATAAATATTTATCAATTAAGTTATTAGCATCCCAATCAGCTCTCTACAAATTGGATTATCTCTACAGACTCTAATCTATTTAATTTCGCTACTAAAATTTAACGAACATCAAACTAAAAGTGGTTAAAATAATGACTTCACGCTTAGCCAGCTCTCAAGTACCTAATCGGAGATGAATAGAAGCACTTATTTATTGATCTTTAATCAATAACACCCCTAACGTGTTTACATTACTTTGTATGTGTATGTGTTAAATTTAATTATACGGGCCCGTAATAGTATGAAACTGAATGAAGACATACTTACCAGTCACATTTACGGATGCTAGGACGAATATCAATGATAAAGCTTTACTAATCTCTGAAAATTAAAAATAACTGAATACACTGAAAATAAAACAACAATATAATTTGTAACAGAACTTCACAAGGGAACTCTGGCTCCTACACTGAATGAAGCTGTGGGCATTCAACAGAACATTGCGAGACCTGCGCAGTAGGCGCCGTGTAGTCCTAGTGTTTTTCTTTGAGATTCAATATATTATTTTACGTAACATGTGAGGTTCGGAATCTAGTTTACTGCGATCTGAATTCGCACGAACATATCTGTTTATGCTGAATATATGAACAGAACCTTTGGGCGTTATGTATAAATGCTTTGTATATCATGTATTTTCCTATTAATATACTGAGAATAATTATTTTATTGTGTATTACTATACATTTGTGATGTTACTAAATCTTGCGAAAATTCTGTCAAAATTAATTAATTCTTTTTCTAAATTAGCCGATACAAACAATCATTTTACATGCTAGATTTGTCCTTACATTTGAAATAGAAAAATGTGGTTTGAATAAGTATACTTTTTCGTTAGATTTTCATAATTTCAGTTTTGATGATCATTATGCAGAGCAATAATTAGTTATCTATAGGCAGTTCAACGATAACAATAACTGACCTACTACTGTACACAAATAGGTAATTTCCCCTTTACACGAGATTATAATCATAATATCTGCATATGTAATTAAAGGAGATGTTTCATTTTCGGCCATCTTATGTACACTATATCTAAAAAACACGAATAATTTGTATAATTGAAGAAAAATACACATATATTTTGATAACCTAAAGTATTCCTGTTAAAAAATATTTAAAATAAGCATTCCTCATTGAAATATTAAATATGGCGGAATACTGTCAATGTCAAGTTTTCAAAACTGTCGATGTCGGTCAGGGAACCTATGTGGGGTACACATAGGTTACTATACTCCTTGGATGTCGGTAATTCTGTATTTCGCTGTTTTTGTCGTAAAGTTATTATTACCTTAGTACTTTACAACCTGGCTTTTGTTTTGGGTATCCCGTCATTATTTCTGAATTTAATTAATTATTTATAATTATTATAACAAACCCACCTTTTAAATAATATCTGGTTTTATAGATGTAAGTGACATGTCAAATTAAAAAAGAAGAAGTTGTCAATTTGATATGTATAAAAGTGGATATATACATATTAAATAATAGTGGAATCCAATGTAAACCTTGAATAAATATGTACTGATGAGAAGATTCCATTTCAATCCTGAATATGTTTCTGCTCTGTGCTGCTTACGATTTTGGACTGATTCTACCTTACTTGTTTACCCAGCTTATGTTTTATGGACTCTTGTGATTTTCTTTGCGATCGCTGTGGATTGTGTTGACAAGGATTCAATATCATCAGGTAAAATATACATCAGTTAGTTGTATTAATCGTGAAATAATCGTTAATAATTTTAAACTAAAGAAGCTAATCTTTTTACATTTCTCTTTTTTTAGATAATTACAATAGCAAGACAAGGATTCAGGAAACATTCTTGGGATGACAAAATAATAAGTTATTATTGCGACTGCATCGCCGGGTCCGGTTTCTCAATACATACAAAACAATATTAAATTTATATATCTACGCCCATTCGCATTCGCATTCGCATTCGTAAAAAATATATTAAAAAGTATATAATATATATAGTAAGTTAAAATAGAATGACAGATGACATTATTACAGTAATCACAAATCAAACATCATGGCGGTATGATGTTTTTCCACTGTTGTGTTGCGAGTTTAAGTGTAAATTATTGTTTTTAAACAATTAAACAAACATGATTTGAAGAAAATGAACCCCTACGAATTGTTCTTTGCATGTTTTCTTAGTTTTTAGTATAGTGTACAAAAGGTGGCCGGGAGCCCATACATTTTGAAACATCTCCTTTGATAAGTTATTTTTATTAAAGAATAATAAGAATAAAGAATGTGCACATTAAAATTAAATTCAATGAGTGGGTTGCAATAATACCGACAAAAATAACCTGTCACAGTTAAATGATATATGTATGTCACAATACGAGTAGCACAATTAGCACACGATAACTTGTCCACGCCATATTGGAACTCCGTTACACGTGTAACGGAGATTCATTGTTTGCCTGATCCACAAACAAGCACGCTAGCTGCCTAATTATGCGATAAACCACCGAATATAAACGCAAGAAAGGAAGATTAAAATTGCCGCTATTAGTAAAACAATCTTGATTTTTATTTAAATATTTTAAAATACTTGCAATAATACTATACAGTTCACTTATATGTGAACCATAATAATATCTCCAATGTAATTCAGACTCATATGTGAAGACAAAAATATCGCCTCACAACTACATTAGAGTAGTGGGCACAAATCTTAAAAATTCTACTGGCCGATCTAATGAAGCAGCTAGTGGAAAGTTCCTAAAATCAGCTACCAGACGGCAGGCTAACAATAGTATTTCTAACCTGGCGAGAAAAGCGATAAAAGGTCAGTTTTCACTCGCTCTTCTAGTACCTATGTCCAACAATTGATATACTTATGGCCAGCGATCACTCCGGGCATATAAAGGGTTATACTGGGCATCCCACAGAAACCATAATTGACAAAAAAAAAGAGGTAGAGATTATACTATAGCAGTAAATGGCAACAATTTACATTATAGAACATAAAAACCACAATGTCCTTGCATTTCCAAGTCATATTTACATAATATTATGAAAGTGGTCGTTTTGGGAAGTAGTCTTTATGAGTGTAAATCGTACTTACATATAGGGAATTGAATAAATTATAATAGAAGGAAATAAGAAGGCATGAATCAACTTTAATAATATGTTTATTATCATGGTATACACCATTAAGATGCTTTGACTCTTATTACACTCACTGCATGTAACAGAGAATAAGACTTTACATAATGTATAAAAATAGGACTGTAAGAGCCCTACCAGGACCCTGAAATGCATGTATAATGAGAAATGAATTACAAATCAAACACTCTTTCCTGCCCACTGCTAAAATGCAATGACAAAATTTATGTGCCCTTTATTAATTAAGCTATACAATGTTTTCAATTGCACATGATTTTATTTATATGCAAATCTACTAACACTAGCAAACTTTTGTACATCTTCTATTTACTATTTATATCACCTGCGATTCTGTCAAATTAAATACCCTAATTAAAATTGTAGTTTCGAATAAATAGTAAATCAGAATAGCAGATAAAATACTATTTAAATGGGTAAAATTGGCAACACAATCGAAACAATATAAAAATTAATGGTATTCATCTATAAATCTGTACATTAATAATAAATCGGCAGACTCAGTAATAAATAAATTTACTATACAGTCTCACTTACAAAACACAGTCATAATATTCAAATAATGTCTCAGGTCGAAACCGATGCGCTTCGCTTATCACATAGATAAAAACCACAGCACTATTTGTCACTTACACTTTACAGTTTTCGGTTAAACCAGCGTCCACGGAAAGAGATCTCTACCGGCTATTTACATAATAAATGATTACATTACTATATTTACAACGAGCGTCTATAAGAGATAAACAATATACTAAGTGGGTGGCGCACGACGATCATAATCCCGTCTGTAAACTTCGCGCTCGTAATCTCGTTCGTCGTACGGATACTCTGGCTGCGCGTAGCCCCGCCACTCATCCGGGTACGTGCGCACGGGCGGGAAGCCCATACTGCTGGCCATCGCCGCGCCGTCGTAGTAGGCGCCATATGGAGCTCCCATAGAAGGGTAGCTTCCAAACCTGAAAACATTATTATTATTTGAATTGTGACCGGCACTTGGCGAGCAAATTTTTGACGGTGGTAGAAGACTTTGTGGTTCGACTATGGCGCACCACCGCCACGTCTATTTCTACCTAATAACAACAGAGTTAAGCGCTGCTGTGTTCTGGTTTGAAGAGTAGTAGTAAGGGTACGTTTCCGAGGCGTTCCAGCTAGTCCTCGGGGGGTAGCGGCGCTTGTGCTGTCAGGTAGGAATATCTCAGGGTTAATTACATATGTCCATGGGCGGCAGTAGCCACTTACCATCAGGTAGTCTGCATGTTCCTCTGCTACTCCTATATTATAAAAAAGTTTTTTTAAGAACACGTATGTTCATAATCTAATTAGCAAATATATGTTATTTCATTGAAATACATTACTCTTCAGTCACTAGTTCATTTCTATTATCCCACTTAAAATATCAGTGTAAGATAGTCAAGTTTGGAATAAGCACATTCTGGTTTGTAGTCACGGATATAAGAGTTGTCATCATAGTGGGAGTTAGTATAGTTATCCAAATGCGTCATAATCGTTATAGACTCGTTAAATCATCCGGATAAATACAAGAATTATTGTTTCTTACAGAACAGCACAGCATGACACAGCTATAGATAAACTGTATTTTATAATCCACTTCTATAATATAGGTAATGTCTTCTGATTGCAGAAGTCATATTATTTCGTTAATAAATTAAGTTTCACTGCAAATAATAGCAGACGTTTTCATCTATTTTGAATTAAGCGCGAAAACGCTCGGAAGTGTCATGGCGTCTGCTAATGACGTAACGCCACAACATTGGATAGAAGCGATACGGTGATGCTTGTGAGGACTGACGTCATTCGCTCGTTTAGCGTTGCGACAAAATGGCCGACTGCAGTATTTTATACTTTTGTTTTATTGAAAATATGATTAATTTTAAAGTTTATATCAAAACTAGGAAATTTTTAGACACCTTTCAAAATGATTATTTTCATTAAAATTATAATTTTTTGATTGACTGATGTTGTCAGATCTATTATGAGGATATTAAACACAATAATTACCGTCTCTTATCGTGATTGCGCGGGTTGCGGTCCCCGCGGTACTGGCGCGGGCCGGGGTAGGCGGGCGGCGTCCAGGCGGGGTGCGCCGGGTGCGCGGGGTGCGCGGGGTGCACGGCGTGGTCGGCGTGCGCGTGCGGCGGCGCGTAGGGGCCGCGCGGCCGCGGGCCGGCGCCGCCGCTGTCCCGCCGCGTGCGCGAGCGGTCCCGCTCCCGCTCCCGGTCCCGGTCCCTGTCCCTGTCGCGCTCCCGCTCGCGGTCTCGATCGCGGTCCCGATCTCGCTCCCGGTCCCGGTCCCTCTCCCGCTCCGTCCGACTCCGCTCTCTGTACATCAAATCGTCCCGCTTGAGGCTTCCGTCCCTATCCTTGCGATCCTTGTGCTTGTGCTTATGTCTGTTGATATGGAAGAAGCGAGATGGCGGTGAGCGTTGGCGGAGGTTAGCGAGTTAATAGCATTGAAGGAGGCGAAATGAAAGAATGAAAATGAGGCGAAAGAGCAAATAAAAACAACCGTATCGGGTCTTGAGGTTAGTTACAGGTTATAATTATGATGGTTCTAACTGATTTTACCTTTCATGCCGTTTGTTTTCATTCGGCTCCGGATCACATTCTCCCTCTTCCAGTTTTCTCTTCACCCCTGAAGTATGTGGAAGCTTATCATTTGTTTTATCAGATTTTTCTTTGTTAATTTTAGGCTTCTTCTCTTTCCTATTGTTGCTTTCGTCGTGTTTTTGGTCCTTTTTATGTGATTTGAGGTGATTGTTTGAGTTGAGATTATTTTTGTTCTTGGCCTGGAAGTAACATGTTTGATTAATATAGATCTTCCTACATGTATCTATTTAGAATATTTAATTATGCTATGACACTGTAATGATACCTTAGCATTTTCGTTATGTTTGCCATCCCTCGATTTAGAATCAGTAGTTTTCTTGAGTCCATACTTGTATAGCCTATACAACTGTTTCGCATCAAAATTTGTAAATTTCGACACGAAATACCAAAGATTACTTCTCCATTCCACTTTTTTCTCAGGATCAGGATATTCATCCAGACATATATCTATTTGATTCCCAATTTGGGTTAGACAAGTTCGCGTCCTTGTCACTTGTTCAGATTCGGATATTGTTTGATCAGGGTTATCAAGTGCTCGTAATGCTTTCTTGACAGGTCTCATTTTTTCTTTGCACTGTAAAATTAGCACGTGAAATTAAGATAACTTACTTAAAAATATATATAAGTGAGCATATAACTTGTCAGAAATTTAACATACCTCCTCAAAGACTGAAGGATCAAGATCACCTAACACTTCTAATGCTCTTGGCTCATTGTTAGCTGTGAAATGCATGGGCCCAGCCGGCTTTTTACGACCCTTTACCTTATCACCCTTTGTCCTGTCTTTTCCTTCCTTTCTTGACCTCTTTTTATCTTTTTCTTTTCTATCATTTGATGTCTCGTCGTGTGTTAAGAAATCAGATTTGCCCTGGAATTAAATTACACCAAATTATTATCTAAATTTCATGTACCAGAGGTTAATCACATAAATCTATATGATACATACCTTTTCAGTCTTTTCATTTTTAAGACCTTTATTGGTTTTTTTATGTTCATCACCCGATGTTGCATCTTCTTCTACAATATCTTTTGTTACAGGTTCCTTGTTCCCTCGCTTTATTCGAGGCTTTCTCTGTTTTTGCTTACCATTCTTTTGATCGAGCAATTTCTTTATTAGTTTTAACAAATATTCTGCTCTTGACTGCAAATGCTTAGCTTGAGGTTTCTTATCCTCGTTAGTGAGTATTTTATCTCCTATTTCAAATGAAGAATCCATTTTAATGGCTTCCCACGACCCCATTCCGTATTGGTATATTCCAGCTAGGAGTTTAGAATCATCTGCCACACCCCATTCTACATCAAAATTAGGAGGCCTCGTCCTGTAAAGTAAGTGCTTTAAAACATACATCACCCTTACTGAAATCATGGAATATATTATTATAATTTAATGTACCATATGCTAGGTTTTTTTTTACGCGCTTTAATAGACAAACATACCTAAAGTCTAACTGCCATTTCAGTCTTTCTTCTTTTGTATCCGGAAGGAATTCATCCAAAGGCGCAAGTTCATCCAGACAGGCACCTAGTGTCTTTGCGTTAACTGGTACACCACCAAGCTTAAATGTTTTTCTTGCATTTTTCCGCCCATCTTGCTCATCTAAAATAATTTTAATGCATCACACAAACATTATACTTAAGCATAAATAGACTGTTAAATACAGCAATAACAGCAATATTAATCCATTGAAATGAAACATTAGATACTACATAAGATTACTATAATGTCCATACTTGGTGCACCAGAAGTTTCATTGAGCACAGCTCTACACCTCTCCTGCAATACTTCTCCTAATTTCTTAAGCTCTGCCAAGGGCTTTTCTTGCAGTTCGGCATCACACGCTATACTATCGAGATGTTTCAAAGGTGCCGAAAATTTTTTAAAGCTTTTGACAAATCTGCGTATCTGTTAACAAATTATTCGAAATATAAATTTTGCGTTTATCAACATATTACAAAAATAAGTAATTGATACATGCATTAAAAATAATAAATTTAAGTTAAATGAAATAAAAGTTATTTAAAAACAGTCAAGTAAAGAGAGAATGTAGCGTAAAAGGTAAAAGCAAAAAAAAAGTTGAGATTCTAATTTAGTTCAGTGAATGACCCAAACATGTTTTCTATATTCAAAACATGATCTATACAACATAAAAACAAACTTATATATTAATAAAATAATAATAAATATATAATATTTAGGTGGTCAACTAAAAAACTTTGTACATATATAGACCAAAAATACACTTGACAATTCTTGGAAGAGTTGGTATTTGATTTCATTCTAAATTATTTGCATTATCAAAATTATTTCCAACAGACATTATTTGTTATTTAAATAAATCCGCACAAAAAAAATCCCAACCTCTTGGTCCGTGAAGCCCTTTATCTTCTCGCGGTGCGAGGCGGGCGGGCGGCCGCGTTTCCTCGGGCGGTCGTCGTCGGCGCTGGCGTCACCGTCCGCGTCGCCGTCCGACGCCTCGCTCTCCGCGTCGCCCTCGCCCTCCGCGCCCTCCGCAGAACCCCGACCACGGCGTTTCCGTCCACCCTCTAGACATAATTATTATTACGCGACTATAGTATCACCGCGTTATTTAACTAAAAGACGTAAAGTATATCTATAATTTGTAATAAATGTAATAAGTTGTATAAATAATAATAGCTGATAAAGATTCTACAGAAAATATATCATGATATTTAAAAAAGGATATTTAACATATTTAAAATTATTGTATGTATTCGTAATGACGTAATAACTAATAAGACAAAGTTTGGCATGCTTGAACATTGTATAGTATATGTAAAGATGACAGCACGAACATAAGAGATAATCATGAAGACTACTGTTTAAAACATTTTTTTATATATTAAATAGTGATATGAAGTATATATTCAGAGATCTAACTTACTATCTAAATTGTTTTGTTGTAAATTCTTCCTCCTTGGGGGTAAGTACAGATCTTCCATTTCTTTGGTCTTTTCCTGTTCTTCTATAGTTTTTCTTACATTTTCAGGTATAATATCATCCTGGGAACACAAAAATTTTGTTAGAGAAATCCCCTTATCAGATCCTTGTACATACAAATTATAAAATATTTTCTAAAAAACAAACCCAGTCTTTAGTATCTTCCTCTCCATTATCCTTTTTAACCTCCATTACGGCTTTGTCCTCGTCAAAAGCAAAACTTGCAACTTTAAATGCAGAAAGTAGTTCATCTCCGACCATCGAAGGCCCCTCATCTCTTGTTTCGGCGCGTTGTAAGATTTCATCAATATCACACTGAAAATATATTAAGAATATAATGTGTATACTACGTTATCGAGAATACTGTCCTCATTATAGGTACAAGAAACGAGTATTTTTATGTCAATTTAAAAATGTTACTCTATTCCTCACTTCAATTTACAACTTCCACTATAAATAAAAAAGACGAAGACTAAAATAGAATAATTTGAAATGTCATCAATATCTCAGCTATTTTTGCTGATGCAAGGTACTTTAATAGTAATTATCACTTACGACAGGCTCCTCATCATTTTCATCATCATCTTTAAACAACTCCTCTGCACCAAACTTTAGTATAGCATTAAGATCTTCCTTATTAAACGGATTATTTGCTTTTGTCCCTGAAGCATCCCTTTTATTAAGTACTGTCCTTCCTGTAGTGTCCATTCGTTGAATGACTAAATGATCTAATACCATTTTACGTTTTGCTCTTTCCACTATATCTTCTTCCACAGACCTGGCAGTTACCAATCGGTAAATGTTGACCTATCAATAAAATAGATATAAACCACAATATTTAAAATGTATTTTGTTTTATCCATAGCCAAATAACAGTCATTCGGCTATATGTTTGTTTCATAGCTTGTTCATATGCAATCATAGTCTATAATTTAATCAAACTAATTACCTGATTCTTTTGCCCAATTCGATGAGCACGTGCCTGAGCCTGCAGGTCGTTTTGAGGATTCCAGTCAGAGTCAAAAATAATGACTGTATCAGCTGTTGCCAAGTTTATCCCCAAACCTCCTGCCCTCGTGGACAACAAGAAACAGAAATCTTGCGAACCTTCAGCATTAAAATGGTCGAGGGCTTGCTTTCTCAACTCGCCCTTAATACTACCATCAAGACGTTGGAAGGGAAAGTGCTTCCTTTGTAGATATTCTGCTAATATGTCTAACATTCTCACCATTTGCGAAAATATGAGCACTCTATGGCCTGTTTCTTTTAACCTACATAGCAGTTTGTCGAGCAATAACAATTTTCCAGATCCACGTAAAAGTTTCTGAAAATAAAGTTACAAGTGAAACGAAATACTTACAAGATTAAAACAAATACTTTTTTTGTCAATTGACTTTACCTCTACGGCATCGGTGGTCGCAAGCGACGCTCGCGACTCAAAATCTTCTGGTTTCGTTAATAACGCATGATTGCAACACTTTTTCAGTTCTATAACAATATTGATAAACGAATTAATGGAACCTTTAACTCCTTTTCGCAAAGCACTATAGTTCTTTGTAAGGATCCATTTGTAATATTGTTTTTGTATTGAGGTCATTTCTACCCTCAATATTTGCTCTACCTTAGCAGGCAATGACTTTTCCACATCTTTTTTCTGTCTCCTCAAAATAAATGGTTCCAACTGCTTATGTAACTTTTCATATCCTTTCGTTGCTGCATCTTCATGATCTTTTTCGAATTCTTCCCATGATTCGAATCTAAAATTAATTTAAACCTTAATCTTGATAAAACTAATTGTTGTGTATGGTAGACAAAAATTAAGGCACATTAATTAAGTTTTAAAGGACCAATAATAAACATGTAATTCTAGGTTGTTTACATCACATCTTTTATTTAAATTCACATCAATAATTTATTTTTATATAAATGGTTTTACAACTTACTTGTAAGGCATGATAAAATGCAGGAGAGCCCATAATTCTTTAAGTGAATTCTGTAAGGGCGTGCCAGTTACTAATAGCCGATGATTTGTGTCAAACTCCTTTAAGGCCTTATATAATAAAGAATCGTCATTCTTAAGTCTGTGGGCTTCATCTACAAGCAAGCAAGCCCAACTGAAAGACCTCAAGAATTGCCTATCTTTCAGTAAAATTTCATATGTAGTTAGTATAGCATTAAATTTTAGCCTTTTTGAACTAGCAAAACTCCATTCAAATTGTCTGATCTGTGAACAAGTATTTTTTTTTAGTTGCATATATATAATATAACGATAATACTAATAAACTATGAAATTGTTGGAATATCACGTTACTTACAATGTCTCTGCTCACCACATCTCCAATATATGTCACAACATTTATATCAGGTGCCCATTGGACAAATTCTCTTTGCCATGCAGTCATTGTACTTAGAGGAACAACACAAAGAAACGGTCCATATAATTGTTGTGATTTGAAGAGATAATATAAGAAGCATATTGTCTAAAAAACAATGAATAAATTTCATAAACTTGTTCTAAGTATATTTTGCAATTTTCAAATGTTAATAATATTTGTTTCATAAGCAAAAAGACCATAGTAAAGCTTGTAAGGAAATCAACATTTTTGACAATAACAATCACCTGTATAGTTTTACCCAAACCCATTTCATCTGCAAGAATGACAGAGTTGTCTTTACACCAGGAATGTATTAACCAATTCAAACCATCCATCTGATAATCTCTCAAAATGTAAGTCTGCAAAAAATATTTGTAATTTTGAGTCATTTACCAAATATTAATGTCTTTTAACACACATTTTTGTTATTTTAAGAAAATTATATCAATATGACATTAATGAAAACATACTGACATGAATGAATGAGATGAATGACATCAGTTTTCATAGTATATTTATTTTTAAAACATTTACAATTTAGTATAATTATGTACATCTAAGTGCATGTGTTACCTGATCTTTCCCCATATATTCAGGTTGTTCTTTAACTTGATGGAATTTGGGCCGTCTTCTTAGCACAGTACAATGCCTAGATGGTGTTGTTTTAGCAGCTTCTCTACTCTTAAATTGCTCAACTTGCTCTGGCCATCTTTTTTCAATTAACACTGAATCTTCCCAAGTGGCATCAGCATATGGTAGAGATTCCCATTTGCAAAAATATTCATGAGCAGTACCACCACCCTCCAATTCTCTAGATTGCTCAGCTTAAAAAATTAAAATCATACTTAACCAACTATATGACAAAACAATCTAGTCATTTTATTTAAAAAATAATATACATATCAATACCTTAATTCGCAAATCAGCCAACCCCACTTTTTGTCAAAATGTTTTTTTTTAATTATTTTGATTTCGTCCATTTATTATCAAAATAAATAAAAAAAATTTTTTGAAAAAAAGTGTTGGCTGATTTGCAAATTAAGGTATTGATATATCAATCAAAATATAATTTTTTTCCTTGAGGAAGTCTGTTAATTATTTCATTATGTTCATAATTACCAAAAATCCTTTCAACATTGTTGTAAGTTTTAACTAATTCTTGTTGCAGTTCACTCTGGCATTCATAATAGTCAATGTCTTCAGGACCAGCTTGCTTTCTCCACCATGTCAAATCTGCCTCCTTTTTCATGAAATTTTCTAATTTCTTGAGTCCCTTAACTTTTTGTTCATTAAGTGTTGTTTCAGACTCCCAGGTATTGTGAATATGTGACCATCCTTTCCATTTAATCAGGTACTGCGGTTCAGTTGACTCTTCATCATCCGGATTACATCCTTCATTAGGATCCCCATGTTCTTCTATATAGTAAACTGTAGTCACATTGCCAGTGACTGTATAACGACAAGAAGATATTAGCTAAAATTCAATACTACAATTGCACCCAAATGCTTTCTTCATTAATTAATGTGAAACAATTTATTTTGTAAACATAACATTTCATTTTTTATCCAAATGTGAAATTATTTTTTATATAATCAAAACAATAGATACCTCCTTTCTTGCCGCGTCGGAAACCAAGAACCCTTTCTATTGTCTCACTATGATCTTCAGGTTCTGGTTCTGCCTCAGCTTCACCATCTCCTTCAACCTCCAGAAGATCTGAAGAATCTGTTTGTTCATCACTAGCTTCTTTATAGCTTACCGCGGCTCCAGTACGCCTTGTGGCAGCACGACTGTAAACAATTACTGTAGTAAATTTACTTTGTAAGGTACAAATTGGTACAAACAAGAATTGCCCTCTAGTTAAGTAAACATTGGCCAAATCCAAATAAACAATTGTACCTTATGTTACCCAGGTATTACATTAAAAAAATATATAGAAAATTACCTCTTAGCATCTTCATCTGACACATCTGAACTTTCATCTTCATCACTAGTAAACTGTCTTCTTCTAGCAGGTTTCTTTTTCCTGAGAGGTACACTTCTTTGGCCTGGCCGTTTTGAGGGTGGGGGTGGGGAACCCTTAAGATCACTATCACTATCAGAGGTATCTGAGTTCCAAGAATCACTAAAAGAGATGATGATAAAATTATTTAATTTTTCAATAGACAAGGGTTAAAGAAACAACATATTTTTCCCAAAAGTTATTGTTGTCTAATTGAAATTAGGAAAAAACCCCAAATAAAATGCAAAAATACGCAGTCCTCATATTTTCATATCTTTACCTTTTTTTCCTACTTTTTCTATGATGACTTCTGCCTTTTTCACTAGAATCACTATCAGCCAGCTTCAGCCTGTCTGGTTCTTTACGGGAGCGACCTGATCTTCTTATCCCATATATATCTGGATTATCTTCCCATAGGTCAGATTTAACTTTGCCATGATTACTTCTAGATTTAGATTTTTTAATTGTGTCATCATCCGTAGAATCTTTGTCAGTGTGATGATCCGATTTAGAAGAATTTGGATTACTATTTTTTGGAGAAGACTTTGTATCGTCACTTAAATGTGATCTATCGTTTGAAGATTTTTCTGAACCTGACCTTCCAGACCCAGAACCGGAAGAACTAGAGCCGCTGTCACTGTATAAGATTAAGTGTTATGATAAATTTCTTTTTCGGAAACAAAAACTGAAGAAAAATTCTGTAATGTGACTCACCTATCACTGCCAGACCCCGACCCACTGGAGTCACTCTTGTCACCCTTCTCACTCATTGACTCACTCCCAGATTCATCCATAGAACCCTTCTGAAAAAAGTACATGGATTTAAACACAATTAATATTTACAAATATTTTTTAAATAAGGTCGATTATCATCATCTGATGGACCATCAGATGCTGGTACGTTGTCACTGACTTCCATGGACGAGGGAACCTCTAAAGCTGATCATAGATGTATGTCACTTCTGAGGACTGAAATGAATGTCTCATATGTAACACACTTCCACCAAAATCTAAGAACTACTTCATGCTAGAAATAGTGTGACCATGCTACCACCTTGGTTAAATCATACGGGTTCTACCACCTTTCATATTTCATATTTAATCTGTTGTCGTCAAAACTAACAATTATTCTTTAAAGCAATAAAAAATTGTGTCTAATTCACAATATATAAAATATATATGGTATTAACAAATATATTTAATTGATGAAATTGTTTTTAATTGATAATCCACAATGCCTCATTCTTTTATTCTGTACACTATTATAATAATTTTAAAATATTTTTTGTCAATACAAAGCAAAGTTAACACGAGCAAATGACTCTGAATAATATTATTTAAAGAAAAATTACCCAGGAAAAAATAAAGTGACTTTTCCATCTCTTCAATTTTACCATTCCCACTCTGTAAAGCTTTTAAATCAGTAATATACATGTATGTATACTACAAATACTCAACATAACCTCAAAGATACATTGTTTTGAAACTTAAAAATGCATCTTTTTTGGGGAAAAGAAGGCAAAAATAGTCTCAAAGAACTCCAAGTAATCCATCGCCTTTGTTCCACTTTAGACAAGTTCTGTATACATTATATATTTGAAAATACAACAACATAACCTCAAATGCTCCTCTGTAGATGGGCACTAAGTAGACAGACCTATTTTCAAAGCCAAATTGCAAAAATGGGTCCATTTCCAAAATCACTTTAACATGCCTCTTTGGAAAGATTACGTAACAAAGAATCAGTGAAAACCCTTTCTTGCGTGGAACAATTAACTTTTAATACATAAAAACACGAAAAAACATTGTAAACATTCGTAGAAAACGATTTATTCAGTATTACGTCTTAAAAATTTACCCTCTTGTAGGGCCACACCCATCACTTCTAGAACATTCTCCCACAAATTAAAAGCCGAAAACATTAATAAAACCGAAAAATACACCAAAACATTAAAGAAAAAGCTTTAGAAACACTTACCAAGAGCATTTTGTAGAAAATTCAATGAACACACCGTTACATAAATAATTGCAGAATAAAAATTAGATAGAGACATTTAATTCATTTGAAAAAAGCATAAGAAAATACTTGATTTAACATTTCTTGCAATTACTTTAAGATAAACCAATAAAATTGTAAAATCTATTTTGCAGTAAAATCTTGTCAAGCGACGCCATTTTGTCGTCGCATGAATTCTGGTGACGATGGAATTAAAAAATCAGTAATTTCTCTATACGAATTGAGTTAAAACAAGATAAACACAAATAACAATCACTAAAAAATTAAAAAATGAAACTTTAGAGCCGTCGGAAATACTCCGTTCTATACTGGAAATGATGTGAGCACCGCGCACTACCAGCGAAACTCGAACGCTACAGCCATATTGCCACAGCTAGATAGCCTGACGTAAAATTCAGGAAAAAATTACCAATCAATGTGGCCAGCCTTTAATTTACTTAGTACGTAATATCCGCTTTCCAAAATTAAATAGAATTATTTTAATTTAACTGGGAAGTTTCAAATTTTGAAATATTTATCTACCTATTTTACAAAGTATTTTATAAGATAAAATGTCAGAAAATATACCAAATAGCCAATTATTGATTAAAAAAATAATTACTTGTATAGTAGTAATAATAGTATAGGAAAATAATCCTTTGAACATATTTAAGTTTTAATTAAATTTCAAAACAAAATAAATAAACCTTCTTACCCTAAAATAAAACAAAATTATTATTTTAAATAAAAAGAAAGTACGCTTTGATAAAAAAAATCGGCACGCGTAATTATATAAAAATTTACAAGACTACATTAATTTTTAGCGCACCTCGAAAAAATATAGTCTCAGTATAAGTAAATTAACTTTGAGAGAACATCCCGCGACAAGATATTTTTAATTCAATAAATTTATATTGTACCGTTTTACACGAACTTCTAAAGAACTTATTTTTTTATTTCGTACAGTAATAGTACATTACAATACGAGGACGAAAAATTTTTTTCTGACAAGTGTGAGTTTGCAGGCCGAGCCGCAGGCGAGGACTGCAATCACACGAGTCAGAAAAACATTTTTCGTCCGCGTGTTGTATAAAATTTTATATTACGGGGTCGGAAATGGGGGTTTTGCGCACGCGAAGCGTGCGTAAAACGTCAATTTACGCACGCCGTGATATAAAATTATTTTTTATAAAAGCACTATTTATGACTCATTGTTTCAATTTCACCCATGAAAGATGAGTTATAAAATTATTACAATAGGTGCTAAAAAAATAATGACCAGAAATATAAAGCTTTAATTTGGTAACAGGGTTGACACTTTTTTTAAATAAGTCCTATTCATATACCCTAATAAAAAAAATATATTGTATTTTTTGGACGTAGAAAGTTAATCAAAAATTGTTTCCTTGAACGCCTGAAAACATGGTCCAACACAGATCACCTATCTTCTCTGTCCGAAGACGCTGTCGGACTTGTATTGTATTAACGATAACGTGTCTTTTTTTCAAAAGAAATGTTAATAATGCCATAGGGTTGCCACCAAATAATTATAGAGTAAATAATAAGATAGTGCGATCAAGTTATCTATGAATTGAAAGAGCGTCGCTGAACTCGCTTCAGTGTTGCTATTCCATAAATAGTACTAATACTTACGATACAAAGAGTATAGTTACTTATATGACAATATCACGGTTCCCAACTTAGTGGTTTTCCCCCTAGATTTAGGGGGTAAATGAGTGTTATGGGATTTTTTAGGGGTTTTATATGTCTATGGGTATTTTTAGGGGTTTTGTAAAGGCGCGGCGAGCAAAAAAAAAAAAACAACGGGAAACGTGTCATCATAAGCTGGCACGGCGTCCAAAAGGAACATGTTCGGAGCCGGCGCGGCAAGCTAAAAAAAAAAAACGGGAAACGAGTCATAAGCTGGCACGGTGTCCAAAAAAAAAAAGAAGCCCACCTAAAGTGTAATATATTTTTAGGGGAATTTTCAAAGGTTTCGACTTCAGTTTAGGGATTAATATTTTTGAGAGTTGGTAACACTGGACAATATTGTCAAATTTGTCAATACGACACAATATGACATTGACTGTTGACGACGTTGACGTAAATTGGGAATAAAAGTCAAATCTAATTTCTGAATCCGATTGAAATTATTTAATAAAGTAAAAGTGACAAATATATTTTCTCCTATCTAATGTTGATTAATACGTGTTGGGGATTTAATTTTGAATATGTAAAAATCTATTTATGTAAAGTACATTTGAAATGTAAAACGTTGATCAAAGTGGATATAGTCGTTGGGACAAAACATTTTCTGCGCACGAAATCGATAAAATTTTAAGTTTATTTTAAAGTGACTGTTGCTATGAGTCGCTATGTTATTTTTGTGGAAACTAAAATTGAGAATAATAATATGTGAAGTAAATTTGTGGAATGACTTGAAAAATGTGGAAAAAAGTGAAGCATCATTGAACATTATTAATAACTTCATACATAAATAAAATATTACAAATCGATAAATACTATTCCTGTTCATATTAAAACAGAAAAATGGCGACCTTACTGGGTTTACCAGAAGAGATGCTAATAATTATTATCAAGCAATTAGATATGAAATCAGTAAGTAATTTATATGAAACATGTCATCGGTTAAGGGATATTATAGTGATGCACGGTGTAATTAAAGTGTGTCATTTATCTTTGAACACTCTGGCCACAGCAAAGTCATTACAGATGAATATGATAAAACAGATCTCAAGTCATCTTTGTGAACTGAACATGAGTGGTGTTTCTGACCTGACCAAGA
Source organism: Epargyreus clarus (assembly GCF_041222505.1). Taxonomy (NCBI): domain Eukaryota; kingdom Metazoa; phylum Arthropoda; class Insecta; order Lepidoptera; family Hesperiidae; genus Epargyreus; species Epargyreus clarus. The sequence continues at coordinate 8,204,903 of NW_027332211.1, forward strand.
GGACACTATTGCCAGCAATCAAGAAGATGAAATGTTTAGAAAACCTGGACGTCAGCTTCACAAAAATCACCATGTTGGATCTACTGGAACTTTATAGGAATTGCCCAACAATCAAAAATGTAGCTGTTAATTTTTATTTTAAATTCCCTGATGGGCAAAAGATACCAAATAAAACCTTTCTTGAATGCCAGGATGTCTTCAAAAATTTTGTCAATGTTCATTTTGTTATGAGTCCATGGGTTTCACTCTTACCTATTTATGTTTTAGAAAAGTGTTCATTAAACACATTGAAATACACCATTTGTGAACGGGATACTGAACTTTTTGAAAATTATGAGATTAAAAAAATGTTTCCATTTAATCACTTCTGTATATTTATATTAACTTCAGAATTTGTAAGTGTTTATCATGAACCTTGGTATTCATTACTATCTCCAGTGAATATGGCAAATATTGAATATATTATCATAGAATATAATAATACATTTTCCATTTGTGCAACACCAATGTTTACAAAATTCATAAGTGATAACTATAATATAACAAATTTTCTTACCTTCAATTCAGAACGCTCAATGCATGGCAATATTGCCATATTTATATGGAACAAGACAACCACTGTATTTGATGAGTTGTTTTTTAGTAATTTAAATGTAAGATTAAAAGAGATATTTATATGTAAGCTTGAAGTTGCTGATGAACAACTATTGACTACAGGGATCAATATCAAGTCTTATGACCAATTCAATATAATCCCAGTGCGGCCGGAAGATCAGAGGTCAGAGATATTTGAGCCAGTTATTAAAAAAAGCAGAAGTGCACCTCAAGGTTTTCTAAACTTTGATAATATATTTATGGAACACAGGAATATCAAGCTGAGCATGTCTTTTAAGTATGTTCGTAATATTAGTCTGTCAGCAAACAGTGTATATTTAAAAAAAATTACATACTTAAGTTTAAATGGTTTGGTACGGTATGGTAATGGATTTTTTAATATCTTATTTCGATGCTGTGAAAATCTTATTACGCTGAATGTAGAGGGATCTGTTCTCTCTCCTTGCTGTCCACCAATTATGAGATCCATTCCATTGAGTAAAAGTATAAAGAACATAAGAGTATCAGATATGAGAATAGATTTTAATATGTTGTTTTCATCTTTTAGCCAATGTGGCACATTAGAAAATGTTAATATAGTTGATACTGCATCTGATTTTAATAATTTAGCTGATCCCACAGCATTATTGCAGAAATGTGATAATTTGTACAATTTATATATTCGAGTATCAATGAGCAAGTGTTCCATGGCAAAAAAGATGCATTTGTTAAATAGTGTGAAGAGTAATTACTCAAAACACCATTTAAACTTGACTTTACATAATTCTCAAAGCCAATTACATTTAGGCTATAATCCTTATGTACACGTTTTTCATTTAAATCCAATAAAACCATTGTTCATATAGAAAATATTTGGTTTTTATTCTTTGAAAACATACCTCATTCTTATAACAAATTTATTTCTTAACGTTATTGATTTGTTTGAGCTTTACCCCTCAAAGAAACTATTGTGAAGGATAGCGATAGTATGCCTAAAACAGCACTTCCACCACAGGCATATGTCAGGACTCCTCTGTAGTATTGAGGGCACTCAAGCGCATCGTCACATTTGCTGTAAAATAAAGTATAAAGTAAACTCGCCATAAATGTTTGGTGGTGGTAGAACCCTCTGTGGTTCGACTCCGGCGGCACCACCGCCACACCTATTTCTGCCTAATAACAGCAGTGTTAAGCGCCGTATTCTGGTTTGAAGGGTGTGGTAGGGGAGACAAACTTTTCCTAGGCGTTCCAGCTTAGTCCTCAGGGGTAGCGGCCCATTTGTGGCTGAACTCAGTTAGGAATATCTAATCCTATCTGGGGTTGATTACAGATGTCCATGGGCGGTAGTACCCACTTACCATCAGGTGGACTGCATTCTCGTCTGCTAGTCCTATATTATAAAAAAAAAATGTAAAATCAGTCTCCAAACCCTTCCACTGAAATGCAGAACTGCTTTACATTTAAAATTAGTGTGGCAGTGTAACTTCACCTGTCGTGCTATGTTGGTTCCATCACCTTAGTAATTACGTGTAACCCTAATACATAAAGTACTTAATATGTAGTATATAGGCCGTACTTACTAATTTTCTATAGCTACAACAGCAATACCAGTGACTAATTTATCGGCGAAGGTAACGATTGAGTATATGGATGCTCCTTGATGGGAGTGAGGTCCTATAAGATCGGCAGTTATGCATAAACTCGCCACAAGAGTAATTGAACTTCCAGCACCTGAAATAACGCAAACGGTAACAAATCTTGTTAATAAGTAAATAACTGTAAGAGCATGCTTTTAACATCGCAGTGACGGTCTAATTAGAATTTGCACTCATTCTGCGGGTCGAAGGTTCGAATCCCAGTGACGCTGCTTAGTATTAGGTATTACTTGATTTAACGATGAAGGAAAATCTAACGCCCAGCTGTGACAAAAATGGGCCGATGTCGATATGTAAATTTATGTAATGATGATACGTAAAGATATGTTAATTTTATAAACAAAAATTAAGTTTCGTCTTTAAGAATTAAAATATTTGCAGTAATAATATCCATTAATGGATTGCCTATCTATGATATCTTGACCTCGGAGTGAGAGGAGAGTGGCGGAGCGGTCACCACGTCGGTCTGACACACAATGGGTTTCGGGTTCGAACTGATTAGAGGTATCTAAATGATGAATTTATATTTTTGGCCTGGATTTTTGTGTATACGTCTTTGTCTATCCAAGGCACCGACGACTCACACATAAAGTATGAGGGTTAAGATCTACTAGCCCACTGCGATGGGTAAATATGAATCGGTAGACTTCACTGAGATTTTTTTAAGATCCTTCGTTGAAATGAGTGAAAATTAATTTTTTATACGCACACAACTTTAAAAAATTTGAAAATTCAGATATGCGTGCCTGAGGTTTGAACCTCACACCACCCGATTGAGAGCCCGAGTTATAAGTACTAGCCTCTCACAGCTTCTGAGATATTTAATATAGAATAATAGCAGATCAGACCTATAAGAGCTGCAACTAAATATATTTGTACGACACTAGCTTCTGGGTCAATCGCAAGAGCTATCCATAGACAGCTGATTAAGCTCAAAAAACTTCCAATTAAATACGCCACCTGAAAATATAAAATTACAATTATTCACAACCAATATTTTAGAAGATGTATAGTCTGGATACCAATACCATACCAATACATCTAACATCACATTTAGATCCTTTTTGGACACGATTTTCGGTTTGTTAAGAGAGTGTTAAGTAATATTTTATGTTTTTTTGGATAAGGTGACTAAAATAAGCCTTACAAGCATATATAGCAATATTCATAAAAATCTTACCCGGTTCCCACAAGAACTAATTTTGCTTTTGAGAAGAAACGAGAAGAACAGAGATGACAAATATAGAACCAAGGGGACGCTGGCCACCAATTCTGACCCTTCGCTCTGATTCACCGACAGGCGCTCTTCCAGGAACAATGGGACGTACACGAGACTCAATGCCCAGTATAAACGAGAAAAAACATAACTAAAATAAAAAAAACAAATATTGATAAATTTTATTGCTGTTATATCTGTAACCTTTCACAACTTAATAACAGATGGCGTTATGCGTACCATAATTCAGTAAAGTTATCGAAAGAAAAGATTGTCGACCATATCTTTAGTCATTAAAGAAAACTTTAGTAATGTTTATAATTTATGCTTTATTACAGTATTGTTTATAAAATAGGTGTATAGTATTTCAGTACTGTATAAATAAAAAAAGTGAATATTATAAATGGGTACGTAATGTCTTCATTAATTTTGAGTGGGTTGCAATGTCGCCACACGTGTATTTCACATGTATTCTGCCCTAAAACAGTGTGCTGATGATGTTGTTATGTAAGACATTGTAACTTAGTCCTCGGGTTGTAATAACATATCGGTAATGAACCTAAAAGCATTTCTGTGCCCCCTTTTCGTTTTAGTTTTTGATATCAACGGACAGCAGTTACTACTTTACAATACATGAGTTGCTTATAATATTACTTAATATGTTCCGTGAAAAATGTGGAGAAACGCACCTGTTTTGTTAGAAAAATATTTGCGTCGCACACTACGTTTGGTCTGAAATATGTATGTGTAACAACTCATTGTGACCTTTTTTTTTTGTTTTCGAGGGGAAAACCTTCGAATGGTACCCGGTGCCGTGTGAGCGACACAGAGTTATAAAACTAAACCCCCCCCCCCCCCCCCCCGGTGGCCGTCCTCGGCGCTGCGTAAAGGACTCCGGGATCTCCAGAGGAACGCAACCGGAGTCCTCTTAGCGCGTTGCCCCGTCGGGCTCCGTCCAGGTGAGCATGCCACTCGCCATACCGTCTGTTATACACGACGGTATGCGACCACACATACCGCCGTCCTTCCCGGGGTTGCTGGCCGGGCGGTTCGAGCTCCCACTTTTGCCGCCCGCAACCCCGGAAGCCCCTTTTAGTCGCCTCTTACGACAGGCAGGGTATACCGTAGCCCTATTCTGGTCCCGGAACTACAGGGACAAACTCATTGTGACCTGCTTCAAACACTATTCAGCACACATATGCCATATTCATAATTTCAACTGTATAAATATTTTTTACTTTTACACAAATACTTACAGCATACTAGTATGGTACAATAACGGCATTCGTAAAAAGTGCATAATCTTCGATCTGGCCGTAACCTTTAGTGGTAAATTTTCATTAGCTTCAGCGGTTCCATTACACGTTGCTTTTGGAACACTTTTTGGATCTTTTAACGGTTTTAATTTGAAAAATATATGAAATATTATATACGCTATTATTCCAATTCCGGATATTATAATTGATACGTCCTGAAAGTAAGTAATTAATTTGCAGAATTAGTTGCATATTTCGTAATAAATACTTTCATAATAATTACTTATAATATTTTTAGTACGTATAGGCAATGATACAATACTTTTTCATATATCATTTGCTGTAGGTATAATAACTTACTCTAAATTTGTAGTCATCCGCCGGTCCAATAAATGTGCTGTAGTTAGTGGCCCTCAATACAGTCCAAGTGATGAAGTAAACCATGAGACTTGATATTACTGAAGCCATATACCTAAAATGTTATAGAATATTTTTAAATTGGAAAGTTGGTGGCTAGTAGGCGTGGTTCGAGCAGGAAGACACAACTGTCTTATGTTTTCTAGATTGAAGCAGTTTTTGCATTTCGACGAGGAAGCTGGTTGACTTACATTTGAGGCCATCATGTTAGTCCTCAGAAGTTGAAACGTATCTGTGACCGACTTCAGGTAGAAACATCTATGCTCTAAATGGAGTTGGTTACGGATGTGACCATTTGCCATCATTTGAGTGAATCTTATTATTTACATATACTTGTACATGTAAATAATAAGATTGAAGTAGCAAACGATATCGATGTAAAACAGCAGCTTTTCTAGTGTGGTTTTGGAAAAAAATATGGGTCAGTGACTGATTCAATCTAATGAAAATAATCTGGAGCGACGGCTTTGCATTCGCATGAGTGCACGTTATGCTATCGATGTGTCGCCGTGCCTAAGCATGGAAACGTGCATGAAATTTAACCTCTGGCAGTCAGATACTTTCGATCACGTTGGACGTTGCTTAATTTTGTAAATCAATTATTTAGACGGTTAAGCGCGCTTTAATACTAATGACATCATGTCACTAGCGAAGATATCGTCATCGAGTGTATATTTACATTTTTAGAATAGAGTAAATAGTTGAAATATGAAAAATGTCTCATCAATTATAAGATATGTACCTACCTATATTATTCTTATTTTATTTTATTAATTTAATTTAATTTATTTTATTTGTTATATTTTAAATTCATTGATCGAGGCATGTAGATTGTAGTGTCGCACCGTATCAAATCGCGGCGTGACATTAAACGATTTCATAATGTATGATCTTGCATGTTATGTACTTTGTAAGACATAATATGTGACATTATGACCTATCGTATTCATATTTTATCAGCATTCATATTATATACATTGTTAGCCTATATATGTTGGGAAGATGAGCGCCATAGGACCAATCGCGGTCCTTTGGTCGACCCACCTGTGTAAACAACATGTAACACGAATATAAATTCACACAGCAAAGTGAAAAACAATATGTAAATAAGTCTCACTGTGAAAAAAAAAAACATTTTAATAAAAATAAGTATATTATTAGAGAGGTAGGTAACTTTTTACCTTATAGAAGTTAATTCAGCGCGAACCTGGAGATTTTCTGTTATAACCGGTATCATAGCGAGATGTGAGATTTGTACGATGGCCCATCCTATCTGGAAGAAGACTATGAGCACTGCATAGTAAAATGGCATCCACCACGTGAGGTAGACATTGTCATCAGATACCCAGCATGACCAGCACCTCACAAAGAGTAGAGGGAACGTGCATGTGACGATTAGGCTACCTGGAATATAAATTATCACATGATAACAGTAGCTGATATGCTCAGACGACCATCGTAGACTTTAGGAGTTGCAACACCTCTCTGATTGGCTTTAGTTAGTACCTACCCCTGTTATTAATGGAATTGGTTACAGGTGCCCATGGGTGACAGTGAATAGTAACGAATTATTATAAAAAAAATTGTCTTTGATGATTTTAAATGACCACATTTAGGTATCTGTGGTAGCAGTTAAGTAAGCGTGGTCACCTCGTATCTTGCCCAATAGTATTACTAGAAACTTAGCCACCATAAAATGTCAAAAGTTAGATACCATTTATTGTCATAGAACCAGAAAATACCACCTTAGAATTTTGTAATGACTCTGGAGAAATTTCCTTTGGTTGATGTTTTTTTTAAGTAACGATATATTTAATGCTAACTAAACTAATGTTAAGGTACGAGTAGGTACCTAGTTCAAATGCGAGCCGGAAAACGGATTTCCGGATCACATGATTCTTTAAGTACCGATGTACATACTTAGGTACATCTATACATTCTTGGCTTATCTTACGATTATATTGGAATCAATATATCTAAATAAACAATTTCAAGTTTCTAGGTAGGAACATAGTAGCTACAATTTCAAATTTCAAAATATTAAATTATACTATTAATCTTGATGTTAACTAATTTCGCATGAGCATACGCGAGAAAAAAAAATCTTCAAACGTTTTTAGTTTTTCGCCGTCAATTTCAGAAATTATTTATTTCAATGCACGGAAGAGGACCATTTTTTCAAAGCGTTATGCCACTGCTTTAGTCACTCCTCTAACCAACGAAGATATAACTACGCCATGTTCGTTTGGATTGGAATACGGATTTTCTGAATTCATCTGAAAGACTAGTAGCTCATTTTGACATACCCGTTAAGTGCCAGACTTTCTTCGTACTGTACTTATCAGCAAACACCCCCACCATCGGCGTGGCCAATGCATCTACGACTTGACCTGAAATTAAATTAGTATTTGTTATAGTTTCAAGTATTTGGTGCCTGTTAGTGGTTAGAATATCGATTACTACTTTGGGTAGAATTATAGCAAAGTTTCTTATTTTTTAGTCAAGGATGATTCATAATTGTCAACTTTGGTAGCGTTTTTACCTACTTTTCTTCATTTCATATAGGTACAGATCATTCTCATATCAATGAACCTTTTTCAAAAAGATGTGTGTTAAAGTGTTTCCTCCGTTTTCGCTACTTCTTTTATATAATGAAACACCTTCAAAAGTCTAATTAATCTACCACCCAAAATATTGGCGTTCAAAAAGGATCTACTTCGATTTTTTTTTTATTTTTATTACGGTTGATCTCAATACTCTTTTGATGTAACATTCCATATCCAGTATGGTCACAACGATGTCCTACGAAAATAAAATATCTTACCTAGCAATAACATAGCGCCAGCCACAGCAGCCCTCATGTGCAGCACTGCTTGGAAGAACAGCATCATGTAGGAGAACCACATAGCTGCGCAGAGGTCATTGTATACATGTCCCAAGCCGTAGAGGAAGTTTTGGTTTATGCGCCACCATCGTCGCCTCTTGCATGGTATGCTGGAATAAAAAAAAGACCCTTAGAGGTGGTAGAGCCCTTCGTGATTCGCCTCCGGAGGCCTGAACCTGAACATAGGAGCGCATAAGCAGCGCTCCTATGTTCAGGTTTGATTTTTAGTTCTGAGAAGCGATAAAGCATCTGCGGGCGATCTCAATTAAGACTGTAGGTACTCTAATAATATTTAGGGTGAAATTATACGTCCACGGGCGGCAGTGACTCCTTACCATTAGATAGCCTGCATACTCATTTGCTGTAATATAAAAAAGCAATGTAATCTTTTTCGAAATCGTAATAGTCAACTAGCATGAGTTAAAGTAGGATAAAGTAAGATGGTAAGTAGACACTGCAATCTGTAATCAACACCGTGTAGGATTGGAGAGCTACCTAATGTTGGCCGCAAATTCGTTAAAAGTTAAAGTCTAAATTGCAATAGCTTAATACTGCTGTTATAAGACAGTTATAAATATATGTGCTAACTAAATAAATACCCTAAAATGTCTAGGGTATGTTTAACATCATATACTTATTTACATTATGAATGTGTGATATTAATGAATAAAAAAACATTCATTGAGGTGCACGCGTATATGTAGCCGTATTTGATAAAGATGGGTTGGTACATACTCTTAGTACTCGTATAATACATATATAAAAGATCTTGCAGTTTTAGTCTTAATATAGGTATAATTTAGGTGCTAGCTTTCTTTAAGGGTTTCATATTTATCAACATCAAATAAAGCTCAACATCTTGTCAAACGTTTGGAGAAGTTCCTATGTAGGTACCTTATCAAGTTGATGTCTATAAAAAATGTTTCGAACGTTACGTGCCTTAATGGTACTTAATGTACCAATTAATTCACAGTTATTACCTATATTAGATAGGTCTGTTACTGCCGTTTTTTATAAAAAAATAATAATTTTTAAACGCAAACTTAATTGGTACAAGTAATAACGTTGCTTAAACGAAACTCATAATTAACCACTGTGTTGAGTGGCTAATAGCTAAAAATGATAGGAAAAGAAGCGTAAAAATTGATTCGCATAACGCGTGAAATTCTTCGGAAAGCAATCATTTGTTTTGAGTTAAAAAATATTTCGTTTACTTGTTAATTTTATTTTACAAGGAATTAAGTGTTCCGTTATAAAAAAAAAACTTAAGTGACAATTGCATAATTTTTCATTATTATTCTATTTCATAATATCATGTGTACAACATGAGCATGGGTTATAATTGTATCCGATAGCTAAGACCATTACCGAGACAGGAACAATGGTTAAGCATAGGAAATGTTCATCTTTCCATTAACAAGGACGACAATTTTCATTTTGTGCCCCACTTTGGGATCGCGTGTTGTAAATTGGATAAATAGTAAATTGCACCGTTGATCACACTGGCATGAACTCTCAAATAATCTAAAGATTACCTTAATTCAATTTCACGTGGGAAGCCCTCTTCATTAACGTTTTCCGTCGATATTTCATTAACGTTCGTCGCTCCATATTTGGTGTTCATCTTATAATAAAAGCTTAGAGTATATTTATATTAACGATAAAACTATTTTTTTTATTGCAATATAAATAATGGATCAAGTTACTCCAAGCCAGGTAAAAGTATGTCGCACTTGTGTTAAACTAAAATATATCTATTACTATCACTCGGTAGGTATCTGGACGCGTGTGCCATGAAGGCTATCCTACCAACTTGTGAGTTACAGCGCCGGCTTATCCAGACGACTGTATAGATAACTGATGCTCTTTAATAGGCAATTATTGTTGCAACAAGCTATTCTCGCGGATTCACGTGTACATACCTATCTTCATTCTTAAGCGAGTGGAATGATGTAGCTTTTTAACACTGTAAAACGTTGAATCGGTCCAGCTTCTGAGATCATCACTCAATGTGCGTAGGTGTTATTATAAAGTAAAATATTATAAGCTACAAATAAAATTACCGTACATACCAAATCATTAGATGTAATCACTTCTAGTCTTCTAAATTCTTGAATTTTCGTCAATTTGAACGATATTAAGGTGAGCATTTATTTTATAACACAAACAAAATACAGCTGATATTACTGAAATATGCATGCGAAAATGTAAATAGAAATAGTTTTGTTTGTTGAAGTTGGTAGTAAATATTGATTTTGTAAAGTAGTTTACGATAACAGCTACCTATTAAATATTGACAGCCTTGGTTTTTTCGCATTCTTAGGTGAATAATAAACAATGCTTAAAAATGTTAACGTTTATGTTAAAATTGTTAAAAATGTTAATGATAATAATTTTTACTAGTTTTACGCCGCTTTTTTTATCAAAATTACAATATCATTATAACATCATTATGTGTAATGAATAAGCAAGTGAATTCAAGTGAAGACAAGTGAAAGCCCTAATTCATGTGAAAGATCATTATAAATGTACCTTTAAGTCTACCAACAGAACTATTTCAGCCTAGCATGAGACTTATTTAATAATTGACCTAGATATTTATACTCCTACAAATACATTAAACTTAAGACTAAAAAGATAGAGACTTACCCTCTCGAATAAAACATCGAAACAAACCATAATATGTTCATGCGAATGTGGGCTGTGTGAAGTCCACACAGTTCACTAATTTTTTTAAATTTAAATGCATTTATTTATCTTTAAATGAGAATATATACAATTCGAAACATTACATAAACACTTAAAAGTAATATCACCCTTGTGTTCATATCTTGATATTAATGTTCTGCGAGGCGTTATCTTCCATTTTTAGTCTATGATATTAACAGTGAGGTGCTAAAGTTACCGTGTCTCTACCTCACCGCGACTCAGGTCATTAACTCTACGAGGGCTTCCGTAACTATTGGGTTTCTTATTCGAGATACACGCTTGATTTCATAATATATTTCGTTAGAAGAGCAAGAAAAATGCGTTACAATTTATAAAAGTCTAAACATAATGTAATATTTATTAATCTTAGCTTGCCCTTAAAGTTTTGTAATTTAAATACGAAAATTAATTTATTAACTGTCACGTACGTACTTGGTCGAGCTGAAGGTCATACTAAAGTTAAGGTTAACTATAAAAACACCGTTGAGACAAACATCTAACACAAAGGTATTATCACCGTATGAATTAATGTTCGGCAGATAAGTAAGAACACATTTACATATCATCTACATTACATTATAATGAGCCCCCAACGAAATAATTCGAATAAAGTAAAAGAGTACCTATCTACAAGTCCTAAACTATACAGAAAAGGATGTAATGTAAATTAGGGTCGTAACCCGATGACTGGGTAGTTCTTTATGAAGTTAAAACCAATTCTGGTATAGTGGTGCTTCATTTCGATGAAAATTCTTCCAGTAATGTCCAACATCCTTAGTAGAATAGATAGAAAGGGTAGTGGACGCCGATCACATACGCGGTCTCTCCAGGCAACCGAATTGCTTACTATTCTATATACGAAATGGATAGAATCGTATTAGATATTTTACATCCTTAAATATTTTTTATTTGATATCAACTATAATGACGTATCAAAACAACTAAACATGCTCCATCTATTACACTTTGTAAGAATTGATACAACTTTCAGGGACCGCTTAACTCAACTGGTTAATATAGTTGTCGAGAGATGGCGCTGAAGCCCAGAAGTTGTGCTAAAGTACCAACAGATAGAGCCACTAGAAACAGACGGAGACAATAATACAACAGATGGATTAAGCAATTACAATACTTCTCAATTGGCGCTCTTTAGAAATTGGCTTTAAAAATAAAATTCCTCGCCTTTTATTAGTGTTAATTGTATGAAAGACGCATAAATGACGTCTTCAAAAATACTTATTTTTAATTTCAAAGTATGAATGGTTTGTTTTGAACGGTTTTTTTAACTTAGCACACCCTTCAAACAAAACGTAGCAACTCTATACTGCTCTAACGAGACAGGTGTAGTACTAATATGCTTCACGCACTTCTGCAGGCGAATCACTTAGGTCCTTACAAACTTCAAAAGTTTGAGTTCTTGTTTGAGTTGTAAGATTGTCTTGTTTGAGTTTATTAATATTTCCGAATGCTCTTATTTAAAACAGAAACGATAATTTGTAATTTAAAATCCGTACTTAAATGCACCAGCCTCTAGTTGAACGCGATAGTAGATCAACAAAGCAATGAAAACTGTATTGGCGACGAAAGCGGGCACGAAAGTAGGTCTCTATCATGGTGTCTATAAGGTTTGTAGGAATAGAAAGGAACTTCCACAGTATAATTAAGGTTACAGAGGCCACATTTCGAGTAACGGTTACAGAGTGGCTGTTACCAGAGCCGCGATGTACGTGACGATAGCAACTGGCCTGACGACATAAAACTGGTAGCCTAGAAACAGCTCAGGTGCACACACTTCTAAGTTCTATCTAGATTCCTTGTACGACCACGAATTTTTATGGCCGTGTGCCACCTGGTTTATTAATGTTTACCTTTTGTAACCGTAATGTAATAAATAACTTAACAATTGTCAGTTGAACTATTTTAATAGAGTTTGAAATAGCGACATCTGATCATGCCTTGAAGAGTTAGATAAATTCACATTTACCTAATATGCAAAGTAACAATATATTTATGTTTAAAAAAGTCACTCACTATTGAATACTATCAATATATACCTATTGACGATTTTTTGGAAACAACACATTGATTTTATTCATAGGAAATTTAAATAGAACAGGCTTTTTTCATTTTTTCTATCAAAAAACATGTCTTTGTTAACTAAAATTTATATTCACATCATTCACAACAATTCCGATAAATAAGCGATAAAAAATATTTGGCTGAAATATACTGAAGGCTGCTAGTATTGAACAATAGAGCGTCATATTTTGGGGGTATGAAATTTTAATTCCGATTTCGATGTCAAATAAATGCAATAGTGGACCGAACCCTTTGTTCTGAATGCATTCCGTTAAAAATAGGTTGATCACGAGTAACACGAGCGGTCACAATCGATTGCACAACTGAATGCCCTGTGGATAAGGAGCTATGTGGCAAAAAACAAACGTTGTGGGTGGTACGACCCTGAGTGGTTCGTCTTGACTGCTGCACCTATTTCTGCCTTAATGTATGACATCAATGTTAAGCACTACTGTGTTGTGGAGTTTTGAAGGGTAGATAACTTTACCCAAGGCGGTCCAACTTAGTCCTCACGGTACCAACGCATGTGTGGTAAAACTCAGATAGGGCACCAATCCTCACTCTCTATGATCCGTACCCCTTTATGTACTCATTACACTTTTGATCCCCGTACACTTTTGAGAACATAATGGGCATTATGTTCTCAAAAGTAATATTCAGTCAACTAATCAACAAAGTAGCAGTTTGGCGCGGACTATACCTTTATCAGTTAACCTTAACAAGAAAAAAATAAATATAAAACGATAGCCTTTTCCCACAAGGTTCCCGTGCTATTCCGAACGCTGCAGCACACAGTGCTCCCTTGATTTATGGTCCAATCGCTCCCCGCCCGGACACCGCGGTCTGCTGCAGTCACGATAATTAAATCTGCCATTAATTAACCACGTGCCGTTCATAGGAATTACCGTTATTGAAAGGATCGCACCTTTTATTGAAAGTTAGTGATGGTTCGTTTATTTAAGATGAACGTTTGAATTCTCTATTTTCTAAGAAGATTTTTCTATTTTCTCTTATTTAGAAGGGATTCTTATTTATAGCATATATTTAAAGGTCTTCCAAATAATAGAGATTCTGAAGTAAATAGGTACATTGTTATTAGTGTTTGATTGATATTTAAAAACCTATGATACTGACATAAGGTATCTATATCACCTTTTCCATGGGTCTCACCCGAGCTCCGGATTTTTGAATATCTCTATTGTTTCAATATTTTTGGCTATCAAATAATCTATACCATTCCCAAATCGGTTATCTTTTAGTTAGGGTTCCTTGGAAACTGGTTCAACTGATTCTTTGGTTTTATTCACAGGTAAGCAAGCATTTAAAAAATAATATCTTAGTATGGCAAATCAGCTAAGGGGTTAAGAAAGTCATTTTGAAGTTAATGAAAGACTTATCAACTTTTTATTTAAGTTAACTCTGTTATGGTAATGTTGTTAATGTAGAACATTAACAATCCTATGAATATGGCTATATTTTGTTGTTCAGTTCGTAGCAGATAGACGCGTAGGAGGCATCTAAATTATACCATTTGACACTATTGTATGTATTTAGGGCTATTATATGAATTATTTATAATGTTTTGTTACATAAATTTAGATAAATCTAGTAACAACTGGTGTGATAAATTCACATAGGTTTAACTACTAAAGTGAAATGTAAGCGGAAACAGAACATAGCCATTCCACGGATCCTCTTTTGAGAAGTGTGGTAGAGTAGGTACCTATATTGCCGTCATCTTTAAACTGCAGTAAGAAATCTATGCCAACCTAACCAAACCTATTTATTTATTCTTATTATACCTAGAAAATGGTACGAAGATGGACTTAATGATGTGCTTACCTATAAACGGGAAAAAAGCTAGCAAGCCTGAGAAAAAGTAACGGTCATAACTTAATTCTGAGCAATAGTTGCGTAGTCTATCATCTTGCTGCTTAAGCTACTAAGCTTGTTGCTTATGTCGCTGCTGCTCGGGCTTCCAACTGATTGATTTAGCGAGCGAAGAACGGCATATGTCTAAAATTATTCTAAAAATCTTTCAACAGTCGATTGGCTTCGTGTCTGTATAGATGCATAAGCTACTAAATAATTGCCGAATAACTTTTGTTAGTTTGTTTCCAACTCATGTTAACCACTTTTTAAAGCTACCAGTTGTTCCATTAATAGTAGCCAATGGACAGCGAGCTTTAGGGCCATATCGAAATCTCGTCAAGAGCTGTTGGGACTAAAAGGTCCTCGAGATCTATTTGTTTAAGTAAGTATCTAGGAGTTATATACCTACCCTTTCAATACAGAATGTAGTCAATGTATTGTTTTTAATATAAATCTTCATTACTTAACACATAGCGAATCTATTCGTTGTGATATTAAGTGTGGTAGGTACAATTATTTATTTATGTTCGTGAATGTTTAAATATGCATATTTTACAACATTTCTATATATTTTTAGAACGGTAAAAATTGTAAAAATTAAGGCATTCTCTTAGCGTAGGTGAGGAAAAAAATTCAAACAGGACAACCTTTATTCGCCGGAAAAATTTCACAGACTATTTATTCCAGAGATTATAGTATCAATTAGCACTGAGTAAGAAAATTTTCAAAGATTTCCCGATGTCGACTACGTCCCTGCTTTTGGTACCCGCCCCTTAACAAAGCTATATGTAAGCCCATGATAAGTTGGGTACGTACCTACATTGTTATGCGACACGGCAGGTTAGAACGACGTATAACAACAAAAAATGTGAGTTTTGGCAAAAATCCAAAATCTAGCCCTGATTCATTTAAAAGCCATTAGGTCCGTATTTTATTTCAGATCAGTCGGTCATTTGTTTTATTGGACATCGGGCGAACAGCGCAAAGCCGCTTACCTATAAAATAGAAGTCTAATGGCTTGTTCATAGTTTATAGGCATACCTTCTTACCCGGCTGTATAAAATGGAATAAGTAATTATGTTTTACTACGAAGAGTACAAGGGTTGTTTGTTCGATATCGCTAACTACGCAAAGAGATCAATTTTACAAAATACTTGTTGTTTATTGTTACTTTGTACCTGTATTTAAAATTCCATGTTTATAAGATAGGAATGTATAACTTTATGAAAAATAAGAACTTACTATTACTTAAATCCTTGTATTTTAAATTTCGGTAACTAATGATCTAAGTAGTGTAATCTCAGATCAATAGATAAAAGAAAGAAGAAGAAGTAAGAAATGAAATAATTTAAGTCCTTGTAGAGCAAAAAGAGTTAAATATATATCAAATGAGTTTCCATCAGATTCAATAGAAGTCGTAGAAATGGACTAGTTTGACATAATTTTATATTCCCAGGTGAACGTGAATTATGGATATAAAATCTACCGCTACTGTCCCGATACGAACTAGATCACGTTACATAATAACTACATTTATATCCATTCCGTGGGAATGTAGCAATAATGTGATAAGATAACGACGTTTCTTCTTCTGTAAGGCAGTGATAGCTTCAGGTTGAAGGTTTAAAGACCTACTAAGCACGCACTTTTGATTTTTCAAGGCTATGCGCCTGTTGGGAATGAATTATCACTTGTTATACCTAATGGCGAAGGAAAACTTCGTTAGGAAAACTACACGCCTAAAAGTGCACAAAGCTGTGAAGTCTATCAATTCGTACTTAGTCAGTGAGTTAGTCCGTACTTAGTCTATGAACTAAACAACTGCTACTCTGAATGAAGACCCGTGCCCAATAATGGGTCAGTCCCGGTTTGACTACGAACAAACATATCGTTGTTGAAGAACGGTACCTACTCAATTCCTTTCTATAACCATGATATATCTTCGAGGCAATACACAAAAAGATTTAATTAACCACACTTTAAATTCGAAACTTTGTTTTGTTTATAAACTCCGTTAAAAATAGCTTCACAAGTCCATATAAAGAGTATAAAATATGAATCACGGTTGCATTAATAAACAAACCTAATTTATAGAACGGGTCAACATTAACTTGATTTCAAAACGAGAACTACGTGGTAGGCCGTGGGCTGCTTGCATTAACGTTGTTTAAATAATCCTTTACAATATTTATTATGATTTATGGGACAAGTGTACAACACTACATCGTCGACAAATGCTGTCATGCGATTAAAGCGACACCTACGCGTTTAACGTATTGTAGGTTGTAAGCTTTATAAACATTATTCACGTGCTCAGTGTAGGGTAGTGATCCCATTAAACGACCTAAACGAAAGCGATGTACATTTTTCTTAATTAAGAAATCTGGCCATCACCGCGTATTAAAAATTACAAACGAAGACCTTACATAAAAATACTTCCAAAATTTTCTTTGCACTTATGGTATACTGAAGAAATAATAATAAATAGTCAAGTGTGAGTTTTAATCAGTCATGGAAAATTACGCACCAGCAATTTTTTTAGTACTTGTAACCACAGCACCGATAATACCGGTATATATGGAGAGTGGGGAATCACCTATATTTATTTTAGTGTTCATTTAATAGCGGCCATAGTAATATAAGCTGTGTAAAAAATTAAGTGTTAGACTCTTATTCATACTATTAAGTCATAGAGCCCTAAGACAGACGTAAACACATCGGAGTATACTAATAAGATTCCGTTTTTACCTTTTGGTTACGGAGCCATAAAATAAGATCTATGTATCTTAAGATACATTTTTCAATCCTCATCTTCATGCATTTATGCATTCTGTAGGTGGTAGAACCCTTTGTGGTTCGACTCCGGCGGCACCACCGCCACACCTATTTCTACCTAATAACAGCAGTGTTAGGCGCTGCTGTGTTCCGGTTTGAAGGGTGTGGTAAGGGAGACAGACTTTTCCGAGGCGTTCCAGCTTAGTCCTCAGGGGTAGCAGCGCAACTGTGGCCTACCTCAGGTAGGAATATCTAATCCTATCTGGAGTTGATTTCAGATGTCCATGGGCGGTAGTAGCGACTTACCATCAGGTGGACTGCATGCTCGTCTGCTACTCCTATAATATATAAAAAAAACATATATAAATTTAATAGTGTCCAAGAGGCGTTATGTCATTTATTTTGTAAAATACTTAATTATTTCTACTGTCCCTTAATTAGACACTTTACCCTATCACCGACGCTTGAATGAATTTGAATTTGAACTTTGGGATAGTAGCTTGTTAATGAAGCTCAGAATAGGTCTCGAGGTATTTAAGCAAAATAATCCTCTATTGTTTGGAGGATTACTTCCTTTATTTCAACACCAGTTAAATTAAATTCGAGAATTGGACCTAATAAATTAACAACGTTCGTTGAATAATATATTAATTAACATTTTCATCAAATATATTAAATATAATTCGCATAGCAACGGTTGAAACTTAAATATTCTCAATTTATGTCGAATATAATTCAATTTCAGTAGGTTTATCAGTCTCTTTGAAAATTGCTCGTATATCTGTGAAATACTTTTACAAACATTGGTTTGTGGTTCAGGTGGGAATGTCATTATAAAATTAATGTACTCGAGTATGTAGTCCAAGTGTTATTTAATTTTATTTATAAGATATGAGTAGCAAAAGCACACAAGCTAGCAATCCAGTTGATAAGTGGTCACTTCCATCCATGGGTAACTTTGACCAACTTCATATAAGACGTTCAGACGTTCAGACATTCAGACGTTATATCTGAAGCCGATCGCAGATGCATTGCTACCCTTGAGGTATGTAAGTCAGACAGGTATCATGGACATATACAAAGACATGTAGAGGAATAATGATTTGTAAGGCCGGGGTACGAACCCGTAACCCACAGGGTGGCAGACATAAGATGAGGGTTCCACCACGGGGGTCGTCGTATATGGATGTATAGATGTATGTCATAAGTTCTTAAAAGAAGGTCTACCTTTTTTTTTTTTTTTGTTATCGAGGGGGAAACCTTCAAAAGGTACCCGACAACGTGGGAGCGACGCCAGGTTATGTGGGATTTTTACCGCACTAAAACTCCCCCGGTGGCCGTCCTCTGCGCTGCGTAGAGGGCTCCGGGATCTCCAAAGGAACGCAACCGGAGTCCTCTTAGCGCGTTGCCCCGTGGGGCTCCGCCCAGGTGAGCTTGACGCTCGCCACACCATCTGGTGTGTACGACGGTATGCGACCACACATACCGTCGTCCTTCCCGGGGCCGCTGGCCGGGCGGTTCGAGCTCCCACTCTTGCCGCCCGCAACCCCGGAAGCCCCCTTTTAGTCGCCTCTTACGACAAGCAGGGGATACCGTAGCCCTATTCTAGTCCCGGAACTACAGGGACAAAAAGAAGGTCTACCTAATGGCGATTATAGATCATAATTAGTAGTTTTGATAACCCTGAGGATTAAGTCCGAATACTTCACTTAACAATGGATTTCGTCAATGACCTAGTGGTTGGAAATTCAGCCGTTCATCCTAGGTTCCCAAGGTTCGAATACCACCTATATTTTTTTTCTAAATTAATTGATATCTTTTAAATAAATACGATTGACAGATTATGTTTTTAATATTTAGATGCGTACGTATCATATCAAATCAAACTCTTATTATCTGAAATAGGTACTATTATATTTCGCGAATAGCAAATCGATATACAATACATACAAAAGTATTGAATTCAATAGAATATCAGATTGAGGTATCTAGAGGATTGACGTGGAGTGTAATCATGCGTGAACACTGCCACTTGTATTGACTTTTGGTTCACTGACTCGCGTTTGAACAGCTCATAAGTACTTATGAATACTTGACAAAGTAATAAAATAGACTCCCAATAGAACACTTTTTGACCTAACAATTGTCGAATTGATTTTTAAGTTACGCCTACAATTAAACCTATTATACGTTTTTTTGGGAACATGTAGTTTCAAATTAGTTTGCGGTTCACATTATCGTAAGAGCCCGAAACCTATAGAAATCTATAATCAACTCCAAATAAGCCCTGGATGCGGTGCCACCCCTGAGAAATAACTTAGAACATTCTATGTGAGGCCAACTTTTACGACCCTCAGAGCAGAACATAGCATCGTTTAACACTGCAGAAATAGGTGAGGTGGCGGTGTCACCAGAGCTGAATTTTAGCATCTTAAAATTTAATTATGGTTTTTAAGTATCTTCGAGTATATAGCACGCTCATAATATATAGTACGCTCATATTATATCGCTTGTCCGAGTCAATTATCGTGTATGCTGAGTGGATCAGGGTGCAATCCAAGCCAATCAGCAATTGCACCAGGTTCTATCTTAAAATTTAATTATTGTTTTAGTATTTACTAAGTGACGCGCTTGTCCAAATCAATAAGCGTGTATTCTGAGTAGATCAGCGTGCAATCCAAGCCAATCAGCATTCAGTTTGAGCTTATCAGCGTGCAGTTTACTCGCATGCCGTTGCGAATTCACAGATTTACAGATATCACAAATTACTATCTATACTAGCTTCCCCCGGACTTCTTATCCGTGGGTGTCCAGGTTTATTTTCATATGAAATTATATCCACACGAAATGACACACATGAAATTATATATACACGCAGAAGGATTTGTGTAAATAAGTTAAAATAATATTATAATATTTTATGTTTAAATTATTATTAGGATTAGGAGTCTATTTTTATTATTCCATGTGAAACCTTGACATATGTTATACCCACTATAAAAATGTGTCTGCACAGTCCTATGTCCTAAAAGTTAACGTAGTATGTAGGTAATGCTAAAATGCAGAAGTTTTTAATAACCTTTGTAAGTACTAAGTTTCGGTTAAGCTTTTTTTAAATATACCGTACATTTAACGTAACGTAATTTTTGGATCGCTTTACAAAGTTTTTATTACTACATCTCACAGTAAAGTGGATTATCTGTATTATGTTTAAAAAAATATTAGGTAAGGCTACTCACATATTTCAATTTTAAACAATGTTCATTAAAAACGTAGTCTTTGCAATTATTATATGAGATTTGATATTTTGTCAGATATTTATGGAAAGATCTCTAAGACTGATTATTATGGTCCGTGAACATCAAAAACATGGTATTGGTATTTGGGTCACGCTCCAGGGTTGAATCCATGTGTACGAGACCTTGACAAGCTAAACGTGAATTACCTAAATGCGTTGCCATCTGTTATCATACTGCTCAAACAGACGCCTCTGGAATGACAATTATATCACTGCTATTGTATGTATGAGCGCTAATCCTGACTTCCGATTTTTAGGGTTCCCTCTTAGATGAGTAAAATACATAAATAGAAATCACTCCTAACAAGAACGTGTAACCAGTTTTGAGAATTTAATTTTTTGCGTAAATAAACTATTGCCACGTCTTCGTGCTAAAATGTCCCTAAAATGTTTGAAATACTTATTTATTTATTTCGTAAATTACGTAGTATTAGTTATATATACGTACCTATATTTTCTCTAAAATGTTTTTTATTTGACAAAAATTCAAAAACAACTTCGAACAAATAATCAGTAATATCGAAGAAAGACCAAAGGCATTTTGCAGATTGGTGAAATCCTACCGATTTGTAGAATCCTATTGAGATATTTCCAAATTTATTTTTGCACTTATTGCTAACAGACATCGTATTGTATTATTCTATTTATTATTTTAACTACTTAGTTGTTATATAATGATTCATTTGATCCTACTAATCTAAAATAATAAGTATGTCAAACTGACTCTCGCCGTTACTAAGAGAAAGGTGCGAACAAGTTTCTATCTATATTTATTGTAGATATCTATAGTCTATTCGTGGCCTATTTCGTTACATATATGAACTGTTCTCAAACTGCTTCTATACAGAAATAAGAGGATTAGTCTCAACCTAATTCCTAGGTGGAAATCTGACGTCTACTACAACTCCAACGCAATTACCTGCACCTGCATTTTGTAGGTAAACTGAAAATTGAAATGCGAATTTAAAGTCTAATTGTGTTTATTTTCTGATAGCGAATGTCAGTTGCACTGCAGCTACTAGGCTAATTGTTGAATAAATTTGAATACTCATAATTGGCTTTATAACTTGTAGTGCGCTTATTGTATGTGGAATACACATTTTATGTATTTAACAGCCTTACATTTGAGCGAACTAGTGGTATGAATATCGGCTTTTAACGCTATATTAGGTACTTTATTAAGTGATTATTCACACGTACCGCAATTGTTTCACGCCACAACGAGTGCTGTGTGCTTTATATGAAAATAGTCACACGGGCCACAAATTTTCAAAACTTCAGTAGCCGGTACAGACCATATCGCATCTGCAAGATAACCACTGGCAGAACAGCCCATGAGAGGTAAATCCCTCTATCCCAAACATATTTTTTTAGTAGTAACTACAATACAGTTATAAGAAGATGCTTGACGATATTTCGTTTCTGTATAGTCTAAGATCTTTCATTTTTTTATATGCACAACCATTCATATCTTCATTAATTTATTTGTATTTTCAGAAGATTCAAATAACGATATTAACGATGATTTTGACTTGAATATTGAAATCCAGGATTGGTTCGAGTATGAAAGTCGAAACTCATATGAAGCAAACAATGAAGATTAAGACTTAATTAAATAGTAATGGAAGATCATATTTTTACTAAATTTCTATATTTTTGTATTAATATAATGATAATAATAAATCGACATTTAACTAAATAATTTATTGTTGAAAACAAACCCTGTGTAGGAAAAAAAAACATTGTTTCTGGGGTTCAATAAAAAAATTAATTGTGTCTGGGAGAATGTTTGGCCCTTCGGATTGGTCTGGCTGTCCACAAAAGGTATTAAAATAGTCCCCCAAGCATCATATATAAAGTTGAAGACTTCGAATATAACAAAAGTTTAATTATTTTTTTATGAGGTTTAAAGCGTCTGGGAGGAATTACCGCCCACAGGAACGGTCTGTCAATATGAAATATTTATTTTGAATAATATTCTATGTGACATACATAAAAATCCGTGCTTCGAATTTAAGAAAAGTAAGTTATGTTTTTGTCTACCTTTTCTACCTGCTAGCTGTGAACGGGCCGCCTAGCCAAACTACCGAGTACGCACACTCTTAAACACATATAGGAGTGTCTATACCCTAAAATTCGTTACTTCAAAAATAAGGAAGGTCTGGGGGCTCTGGGATCTTACTCTAGTAGTGTTGTGTGGTACGTGTGAATTGGGTTAACAAAGTGTGACAAGATAGTTAAGTAGGTACTGTATTACCAACCAGTCAACTTTACTAAAATATTGTTAAGCTACAATGACGCTAGCTTAGAATATGCATTGTTACGAGCTGTAACATAAATAAAAAGTTGAAACTGTGCAAGTTAAGTAAGTTATTGTTACAACTACTATAACATACATCACTAAGATGGCCCTAAGCATGTGAACTCTGCAAGTTTTCGTCGTGTATATAACTAAACCAAATTATTGTGTCCGTCTGTACCTAATTTAAAAATAGCTACGATATTAACTTACCTTAGTTTTAATATTTTACCATAGCAAAAAATAAAAAATATCTGCTTTAATTTTCGTCTGTGTTATGCGGACTAATTTAATAGAGTTGTTTTAGATGAATGTTATTGCCCATACATTTCCAATCAGCGCCCCTAGCGGATTGCATCAGAACTGATTGGAAATATATGGGAAATACGCTAACAAAAACAAAAGCAGTCATTTTTCTAAAAACGTAAAAACTGATACTAAGGATACTGAAAACGTGTAGAGTCCCTGTCAGATCTGTCATGGAACAGGTAAATAACCAGGAACTTTGGACACAAAAGTTTTTCTAAGGTGGTAGAACCCTTTGTGGTTCGACTCCGGCGGTACCACCGCCACACCGATTTCTACCTAATAACAGCAGTGTTAGGCGCTGCTGTGTTCTGGTTTGAAGGGTGTGGTAAGGGAGACAGACTTTTCCGAGGCGTTCCAGCTTAGTCCTCAGGGGTAGCGGCGCATCTGTGGCCGAACTCAGGTAGGAATATATGATCCTATCTGGGGTTGATTACAGATGTCCATGTGCGGCAGTAGCCACTTACCATCAGGTGGACTGTATGCTCGGCTGCTATTCCAATATTATAAAAAAGCACAAGCGGAGCCTTGGGTAAAACTTGTTCAAAATGAGGAAGGTTATAAGACATTCCACAATACTGTCAGAGATTCGCCGCTGGAATGGGAGAGACAATGGCTAACCGCTTGTTATCTGCTGTGGCTGGGAATTGCTCTGTAAACTGGATAGACAATAAGAATACGGACTATATTGTGATGGTTCTCTTTACTAGATTGCACCTAATGGTCGAAACTGGAAAAAAATCGTTTAGAAAATAGAAGGATTTTTGTTGATAACAATAAAACTCTCAATAGATAAACAAATAAAAATAATACTGGTTGAAATAAAACTTATTCTACTTTAACAATAATCTGTCTACAGGTATACCCTGGCATTTAACATGGTATAAGTTACTTTTACACAAAAATGACACAAATGCCACAAATGGAAGATTTTATTAATATTATTTTTTTAATTCTTGACAAAAAAAACATTTTTAGGGGATATTTACGCATAAATGACTTATACTACGTAATTTACGTAATCAGCAAGTATTAAAAAAATTAAGGACATTTTAGCACGGAGACGTGGCAAAACTTTATTTACGCAACAATTTCAACTCTCAAAACTGGTTATACTTTCTTAAGATTGATCAATCTATGAATTTTACTCATCTAAGCTGTGGGGGTGTTATTTACTAAACTCTATTTTCACGTTGCAAATTGCGGGCCTGCAGGCAAATAAAATACTCTAAATGTTTGAATTGAAGCATAATTATTAAATTTATTGTGCAACAACTAATAAACCCAGTGAAGTGGTAATTTATTTATAATAAATCCAATAATTATTAACTCACTGTGTTTGTATAAGTCGAACCGCTCGTTTTGTCTAATTAATAGTGAATTAAAATAATTTGTGTGCATTATTATCTATAATTTACATTTGGAAATCTTTATATTTAGATCCCAAGCCTGCTATGGAATTAATTAATTAATATCTACAGCCACAAACACGGTCTAGATATAATTTTAATTGGATACGTATCTACATTCTATATAGATACCTTTCATCTTAAAATTGATTATTTAATGATAATGGCTAGGATTGTAATACATGAGTAAAATTTAAAATTTAAAATTCAGGATACGCTTTCAGGATTAGGATTAGGATTATGATTTGGCGGTAGTGCTCTTTATGTTTCATTTACTCGGACATCATTGTCAATTTTAGAGTAAGGCTGCCGTTTTTACACTTAATATTTAATGTTTTAAATCTGTAAACCATACGATGCTCATTTGATGCCCATGAGCGGCAGTTTACATAATATTAGCAGGACTGCATTTTCGTAGCTATTTCTATGATACGAAGGAAACTTAGTAAATAAATAAGGAAAACATTTTATGGGGATAGCCGTATCATAACTCGAATTTGTCCCTTAAGTTATCACATAAGTTAACCTTAAAACCCTCGGAGTAAACAAATAGGCCGACCTTGTTCCTATATATACTCGTAAGTCAGTTGCCTATCTGAGATGGCGCTGTTTGATACTTTCTCAAGCAAAATGCGTATTTTGAAGTTCGGGCCGCCTGAAGCGACTTGTATGAAAAATGGGTTATTCAGAAAAATATTTTATTTTGGCTACTTTTTATCTATCTTAAGTATTATGTCGTGTGAGTAGAAATAAAAAGTTAATATTGACTATTGAGACTAATGATCAAAAGCAGTGACAGTCTTGTGGCTGAAACTCGGCTTCTCAGCCTACCCGCCTCAGGGATCCCAGGTTCGAAGCCCAAACGCACCTCTGGTTTTTCAATTGTACTATATTAGAAACTAATTGTTACTTCCTATAACAGGAAAGAAATCATCTTTAAGTACACGTATAAGAGTTCTAAGAAAATCTCAAAGATGTGTGAAGTCTACCAATTCACATTTAGCCAGCGCGGTACTTAGACCAGTGGAATAATAATAGATTGAAATCAATGGTATGAACACATGTAAGTTTTATATGCACTTTAACGGCATCGAGAACCGCTTTGCAAACTGAGGAAGGTTCGCGTGACGCGATCTGTATTCAGGGGGAGTTTGGCAATATTCGCCAAGTTTTGTTTTACGATATTGACGTTAGCCGTGTTAACAAGTTTGCGGGGAAACTAACTGGAAAGTGTAGCAAAAAGTTCATTGCTTGTAGCCAATATGTTCGGCAATTTTTAAAGCAAAACAATACTGTTACAGTGTTACCATAAATTTGTGATGTTAATATGACTGGAATAGATAAAAGGAATGCGTAAAATTTATATAAAAAATTGAAACAAAATTTGTATAAAATAAGTTATAGTGTGGTAATTCCTGAAGACGATCACAGATTAGGAAAAACGAAATAAAAGCGAGTGGTTACAGTGAATCTTAGTGAATATCCTCTCGACAAACTCACGGCGCTCTACCCGTTAAGTTTAAATATAAAATTAATATAATAATAAACCAAAGAGTACCTAATCCTTTTATGACGAGAGATCCGTTCCCAGCTGTGGGATATAGATATATAATAAATATAATTCGTAGCATAGTATGTGAATACGTGCGTGATGAAATTTGACAAAAATGTTTTAAAAAGCTGTAATACGTATTCAGGAAAATCACAAAACATGATCGAGACGGGCGCCGTGAGGACAAAGTTCATAGAATACCATTTTATTGGACTGAGGGGTTAAACTTCGCCTTTGCAACCAAACACATTCGCCGTAATACCATTGTACAAACTTGCAGTCATATTTCCCATGTGAATGTTTATCAGTTTATTTGTCTGGACGCAATTCTATTAATATTTACTGAACAGATTATGATATATTGGTGTTTATCGTTAAATAGTGAAGGTGGATTATTTATTTATTATAAATCAAGTTAGTTTTAAATAATCTGTGTACATAAATAACTGCAGTCAAGCTTGCATCCTTATAGTTAACAATTGTTTAAACATTAAATTACGAAGATTTTCGCCGAAAAGAAGGTAAGTAACATATTATGAGCATCACACCGAAAGTTTTAAATAATAATAATATAGTCTATGAATTAATCGCAAAGTAGGTATCTATTGTAGTTACACGTAGAAAATTAAGGACAGTAGCTTGCTACGTATTCATAAAAGTAATCTATATCGTGCGAAACGTGGTTTATAATCCTATAAAATTGAATTCGAGTGGACCTTAACATATTTCATTCGATTAATGGAATCTGGTAACAAAATCCTGACACTGTATCTAAAGTGGCCATTATGGCTGAATATTGGATTTTATTACAAGCGAGCCTCAGAGTCGCGCTAATGTCACAATATCGACGTTCAATGCCATTCGATTGATTGGCTTAATCAATCCATCATTCATTCATTCGTATTCATTCACAGCATAGCTGATTTGATACAAAGCGTAGCTCAACCCGTTCGTATTAATATATTTCTATGGCCCTACTATGGTATTTCATATAATTACGCAAAATTACAAAAGGCGAGTCTAAATTATGGCGAAGTAGTTTCAGCTTATATTTCTGACTTGTATATGAATAGCCCAATGATTTTTGGCTACTTATATAAAATACTATTATGTTAACGTGTTCTAACATAGAAAAGAGTCCTTTGGTAGTTTGGTACGGCTTATAGCAGCAAAGTACTTTTCAATTTGCCGTCATTTTGGAGTTTGCGGTCATACATAACACTTTCCTTACTATATATAGTAATATATTTTTAAATCTAGTAGGTTTTCTCACATATTTAAAGTGAGTGAAGGTGAGGCCGTGGCTTGCAATGACCACTTAAAAATCGAAGTGGAGTGCCCGATTTACTTCCATTACAGGTAAAAATCGTTGTTGTGAGCGCATTATATTCCGCTCAACGTTACCGGATCACTTGAGACGCTCGTAATGTAGCATCTGCATAATCTTTTCAAGTACCCCGCGGATAAGGTGAGTATACTCTCATTGAATATCCTTACATACTTGCTTACTTCCTTACTGATATAATAAATTGAAGAGTATATTTGTTTACTTGTTTCGTTTTCTCGGCTTGAAAGTAATTTTCACTTTGAGACTAAAGATGTATAATTTTCAATTTCCCCTCATTTACTTTTGCCTAAATATTTATATTTTCATTCTAGACATTTATGCCTATTTAAAACATAATGTATATTCAGTAAGTCGATAAGTAATTGCAGGGTGTCATTAATATAATCTTAATTGTCTTTAGGATCGTTGTTTCCTTTCAACCGATACTTTGTGAATTTAACAGCTTCATAAATACCGTAGCTGGAAATATTATGTTATCATTGTACACTTAAGAGTTAATCAATAGACTCAGTTTTAAGTGCTAGTCGCACAGCAGGTGCAATGGACTGCATTCCTGAACTCTAGAAAAACTGGATTGAACAGCTCCTGTAGCAAGACCGGTGCAACGAGATTAGATATATTGATAGAAAATTTATTTTATTGTCGCTCCTAACGATCTGGGAACCGTAGAAATCACTCGCGTAAAATTATTAATGGGTATATTTACGGAAATATTACTTGTTTTTTATAGACGAAAATTATTAAATTGAATGCGAATGGACAAGGTGCTGGATGGCTATGCAAGTTATATTGATATGCCATACGACTATATTACGACCTATGTTAATTTATACGGTATATCCGGTTTTCTGTAAGTACGGTTTAATATCGTATGTAAATGATGTTATGATACATAAATGGGTAAATATATAAAAAAATATGTATACTGAAATGACACCAAATACATGTTAAAAACCAAATAATAACATTATTTTACTTGTAAAGTATAATTTTTGTTAATTTATATTTTTATGTCTTAATTTAGGATCTAGCTGAATCAAATCACACTTAAATAGAGGACTTTACTTACAGAGGAACCGTGTGTGTCCTTGTTGTTTTTATATTACAATACAAAATAAAGATACTCTAACCCAAGTTTAGTAGAGATTTAATTAACTACTCTTTTACGTCTCTACGTCTTTAATGTATTTTGTATAATATAGGAGTAGCAGACGAGCATGCATTCCACCTGATGGTAAGTGGCTACTGCCGCCCATGGACATCTGTAATCAACTCCAGATAGGATTAGATATTCCTACCTGAGGTCGGGCACAGATGCGCCGCTACCCCTGAGGACTAAGCTGGAACGCCTCGCAAAAGTCTGTTTCCCTTACCACATCTTTCAAAACGGAAGACACAGTAGCTCCTAACACTGCTGTTATTAGGTAGAAATAGGTGTGGCGGTGGTGACGGTGGAGTCTAATCAAAAAAGTTTCTACCACCTTCAAATTTTATAACTAGCTATGGTGTATTAATTAAAAGAAAGTACCTACATAAATTGTTGATAAGGGAAATTATTTTGTTGAAAAATCGTTATGTTTGCTTGTCATGTTAAATGTCCACAACTCGTGCAAGTAAGATCGGTGTCATATTTCCAACATACCATAATACATAGCACAATATCATTTAAAAAGGTAAATCACATTGTCCTTAAATTCTAACATTGAAGGGCCGGGTCAGGCCAGGCCCATTAACGTATCCTAGAGATTGTTACTAGGGAATACTAGGGATTACTTTAGATTTTGCTGTTCTAGATTGGATTCAGAATTTCAATGTCTATCGCTTCAAATTATATTGTATAAGTATAAAATATGTTGTTTCATTCGTGGTCATTACTCGTATTTTAATATGTTTTGAAGGTGGTAGAACCCTTTGTGGTTCGACTCCGGCAGCACCACCACTACACCTATTTCTACCTAATAACAGCAGTGTTAGCCGCTGCTGTGTTCCGGTTTGAAGGGTGTGGTAAGGGAGACAGAATTTTGCGAGGCGTTCCAGCTTAGTCCTCAGGGGTAGCGGCGCATCTGTGGCCTACCTCAGGTAGGAATATCTAATCCTATCTGGGGTTGATTACAGATGTCCATGGGCGGCAGTAGCCACTTACCATCAGGTGGACTGCATGCTCATCTGCTACTCTTATATTATAAAAAAAAACAACCCTTAATTATATCTAGTCATTTTTAAGTTAATTTTATGTAAAAAATATTTGTGACCTCTAATTATGCCGGGTCCGCCCAATAAATCGTCGAGGTCATCGTACTAACATTAGCGTAATTATTTGCTAATTTGTACCGAGCCGGCGGCCGCCCAGCAAGGGGTAACACGCTTAATCCACTTCATTACGTGATAATTAACGCGAACTGTTTCACGCAGAATTCATTATTTCCAGCCGTTTTTTCGTGAAAGTGCTGTTAATGTCGCTTTCTTTGCGTAGTTATTGAAATGGGGATAAAAGGCGAAAATACGGCTTCTTCTCACTTAAAATTAAAAAATTCAAAAGAAATGTTACGTAAAAACTCATGCAGTGGTTTAATATAATAATCACTATAAATGTAGCGGCTTTATCCCCAACGTAGTTTTAGTGCATCCTTTGTGCAAAAAAAATTTTTATATTGTAGGTAAATTTAAATTTTAATAAATTTAAATAAAATTGTGTGTTGCATGTAGTATATATTCATATATAGTTTGAAAGTACTTGTATGTATAGAGGAGACGCCGATGCCAAATTGCCAATTTCGTTAGCAACGGACCGTCGAAAATACTAAAGTACGCAAGATTAAACAAACAGTTTAATTTAAACGTGTTAGGTCTGAGCTCGCAATATTAACAGTTAACACGAAGGTAACTTTGGCTCTCGACCGCTGACGGAGTGACGTAATGTGAAGTATTTGTTCTTGGTACCGGTCTCACTACTATCAAGTAAATTGTTATTTACTCGCTTGTTTAGATACGCGAGTAAATGGAAAACCAAATGATTAACCTTTGGTAAGTATTATTTTCTAGCATTTTTAGATTAGTAAAATGTCAGGGGTCCATCTCACGAAATTTATCATTTCATCCTTTCTTTTTTTTTACCAGGGGGAAACCTTCAAAAGGTACCCAATGTCGTGGGAGTGACACAGGATTATGTGGGATTCTTACCGTAATAAAACCCCCCCGGGGCCGTTCTCGGCGCTGCGTAGAGGACTCCGGGATCTCCAAAGGAACGCAACCGGAGTCCTCTTAGCGCGTTGCCCCGTCGGGCTTCAACTATAGTCTGATTCATAATTAGGTGTCCAAAATGTAAACAAAGAAATGTCATTGTCAAAATTCGATTACAGGTATTGTAAACCTTAACAAATTAACAAGAAACGAAAAATTTCACAAAATTCAACATAAAACAAAAACTTAATAACTGCACACAATTAAAAAAAAACGCGCTACGAAAACTAGAAAAAAATCGAGTTCGATCACGATCACAAAAATGAGTAATATCAACTACGAAACTTAAAAATGGCGGCACAAAAAATGTGTTGGATGCCGATTGTGTGACCATTATCACAATTTAATTTTCTCTCATAAATCTTGTTTTTTTATTATTATTACTGTATGAAATGGAATTGAGTTAATATAAATATTAGAAAATGTGAATTGATTTTAATTTATTTAGATTATTATTTTATTATCGATGTATTAATTTAATATTGTCAAAAATAAGAAACTACCATTTGACACATATTTTCTTGATAGGTCAACACCTTTGTTTACATTTTGGACACCTAATTATGAATCGGACTATAGGTGAGCATCACGCTCGCTGCATCGTCTGGTGGGTACGACGGTTCGAACTCCCACTCTTGCCGCCCGCAACCCCTTATCACTCGATCCTATAATTTGTTTTTACTTTTTCTTCTCACACAGTATTGCCGTAATTATAATGCGTCATCGAGATGTTTTGCTACATTTGAGGTTCAGAATTTTTCAGCGTACAGAGTTCAGAAAACAAGAAACCTACCTAATCGAAATTGTAAATATGTTGTTAATGTTTATATACGTCTTTGTATGCGTTCATTGTATCCATAACGGAGTTAGTCGAAGCGTAGGACTGTACAAAACGTTATTATTTATTTGATGATACTAGCATATCGTTTACAATCTGTTATTCTTACTCGCTGGTGGTGAGACTAATACCTTAAACCGTTAGCTGTTCAACTCCTTAACTTCAGCGCAGTGCATACACGTACAGCTCAAAAGTTAGCTTTGTGCATTTTGTGCAATTTATTAAACTTTGTGCTTTTTTAGTAAACAAGTTACTTTTGAGTAGCTAAAAGTAGGTACTATACACAAAGGAGAATTATTAAAATTTATGTATGACAAGTGCATCAAAAAAGTTGAAATTTCAAAGAGTATTAATTATAATAACGCTAAATGTATTTTGCTACAATAAATTATGTTAAATATTATGTCCAAGCAATAATTTGTTTTAGATTGTTAGGGTTCCGTACCCAAAGGGTAAAAACGGAACCCTATTATTAAGACTCCGCTGTTTGGACGTCTGTCCGTCTGTCACAGGACTCTATCTCTGGAACCGTAATACATAGACACTTGAATTTTTTTACGGTATGATCGGTGGCCGCAATAATAACAAATACTAAAAATAAAAAAGTTGCTACAAATAAACTGCTATTTTTCGAACTAACTGTTGAACCGTTATAGGTAGACAGTTCAAATGTTTACAATGTATGTACTTCAATGGCTTATAATAACAAATACCTACTAGTGATAAAAAAAATGATGGTACGAAACCCTCTGGGTGCGGGTTCGACTTGCACTTGGTCAATTATTTATATTTAAGTTTTAAGAGTATCAATAGGACGTCATAATGAATTTGTATTAGAATTGTAAGATAAACAATAATTCAATAATACATTTAGATAGAACCAGATTTCGTAAGCAGTAGCTGTACGAGTATTATGAACCGTAGGGCATTTCAAGTTTATAATATGTCTGTAAGGGCTGCGGCAGGCTTGCTACTTTCAGTATCGACGATCTACGATTTAGCTGCTTTTCGAAAACTTGATACAGCGATCAAACTCTACACGCCGACACGATTGAGCGCCAATTGCATCTTGCAGTCACTTTTAAATGCTCAATGCAGAAACTGAACGCAAAAAAGCTATGAAGGATTAATGGAACGTAACTAAAACGCACGGTTTCCATACCGCGACCGATAATAGCATCGTCAAACCGCCGATAATAGCGTCGCCAAAACGCTAATCGCCGGTCCTAAAAGTAGCATATTTGCTAGTGCCTTAAATTAAATCTGTCTGGATAACTTTTTCTATTCAGTCGAGAGATAACAGTATAACTCGATTTATAGTTGCACAACTTATTTAGTAGGCAATTGGCACTTCGCTCTTTTAGATCAATGGCGTCTGACATTTCTGATTTCGCATATCTTGACATTAAAGCCTGATGTCATACGCTATGCTAAATCGTCTTCGGATCACGGACTAACATAATTGAAGTCTATTATAATAGAGCCTCAGTTTTCAATCATTCGATCAATAAAAGACGGAGATTGATTGTGAACGAGTGGGTTTAATGTTCATTCCTTAGTAAAGTTGAGGTTTCTCTGTCTCCAGATACATTGTAAACTATTGTGAGATCAAAGGTATTAAATAAAAATATATATTATAGTAGTAATTAATCGAACACAAGTAAACTGTATCTATAACTTTTTAACAATTGGCGCAAAGTTGTTCTGAAATATGTTTCAAACATTAATCAATCCGAGTGAAGTGGGATGAAAGCATTTGTCTGGAACTCTTGACTATTTGAACTATGGCTTTATTAACGCCTATTACAATTAATTAATTTATCGAATTTATCGAAATGTTGTCTATCAAAAGTCATTTCCTTACACGTTACATGCCTCCTTCATAGGATCTCATGTGGCAATGTCTCTGCCCTTGAACCACGAAGAGTTCAACTATCATCAACAGTTAAAGAAAAAATGATTTATTTATATTAAATCCCAAACTTTTAGTTTATTCATTCTCAGGTTTTAGAAAATTTATAGCCTTTTATAAAAGTTATTCAAAACAACCGCTTAGGGGAGAAATAGCACAACACGATGAATTCCCGAAGGTCCATCACACAGACGAATAAGAAAATAATAAATTACAAATATAGACGCATTTTAAGCGTATATCAAAGAAGAATTTTCTCTATGGAATAATTATTACTTCGTAAATCTTCACATGATTTCGGTCGGATTGAATGAAATATGACTATTTTTATTGAAAGAATCTGTAAAGAAGTATATACGTATATATGTATATATACTCATGTTTTAGCATCATATTAATTTATCAAATAACTTAAATTACTTAGTTAAGTAGAGAGATAACGAATTATTACAACTGTGCACACCAGATCTTTACTGAGCGGTGAAGTCTTTGTGTAGCTGACTATTAATTTAATTGAGTATCTATTGTTTATACAATACAACAACCTAAAGGTCTACTAGAAAACTACTTTGTACCACTAAAATCGATTTAGTAATTGGACGTTACTTTCTAAAGTTTTATGTTAGATTAAAAAATGGAATCACAGTTTCATCGGACCGTAATGCCAAATTTAATTTCGGAAGGACTAACTTCGCTGATGGTGTAAAACAATCATGTTTCCGTTTATAAAGAACTTGATAGAACAACATAGCCTTCAATACAAAATAAAACTCGATTACGTAGAAAAGTAAACTACAAGAACATAACACAACCTTTAAGTAAGCATGTTAAAAAGTTAACGACCCTACGTTTGACGCGGACTATAATATTTTTATGATTCGGGTAAAGGCCCAAGTTGTTGACTCCAATTTCGTTAAAGTAATCCGCAGAGTCGTACGTACTTTAGGGCATCGTAAAGTACACGCACTTGCTAAATTTTTAATCGCTAAGGTGCCTTGTAACTTTCATATGCCAGGGTATTGACTGGATCTCCTTTAATAAATCTAAATATTTCGGGACAGATCACTGGTAAATGTGTAAATTCGCCACTGATTCTTCCCCGCAACTTGAGTTGGCTGAAGCGTTCTCCATCACGCTGTTCCAATAAGTACGAATACCTGGAAGAATATAAGGCGGTTATCTCATGTAGGCTGTTATCAAACCGCTCATAAGGCCTTTGACCAGGTTTAATGACTTTTATTGTCTATCTCATTGATTATTATTTTTGCAGAAAAACAGTAGTGCTGAAATTGTATTGTCTTTTAATACTGCACAACAGATAAAAAAAAAACAAGTTCCAATCGTAATCCCTACTCTAAGTAACCTTGACTTTGGTTAAATCTAAAAACCTAAAAGCTACTTAACATTTATTATTAAGCGTTTGTTATTAAAATAATTAATTAGTAACAACGAGTAAATTTTGTCTCTTTAAAAAATCTGTTTAAAATTGATACGCAAGGGGTGCATAGCAGCAGCCCTATTATAAAATGTAATTGTAACTTTCTATAAATATTTTGATTTTTATTCACTGCGAGGTGCCTGTAATATGAATTATTGAAAAGGCAAAGCGTATCTAAAACATGTTTTGAATTTTATTCAATTCTTTTATATCACAGATCTATATTATGAAGCCCATTCGTTCGAAGTAATCTATAAATTTAATACACCTGTTATTATGAATACTGTTATTACTGTAGGGTTTAGATTTATTATTCAAAGGTGTACGGTTACATGAAGGCAATGTACATATGACATTTTGATCTGGTGTCTTTTTAACAAATACAGTGTAATCCCACTAGTATGAAATTTGTTCTATTTTATAAGACATCCTGGTCTCGAATGCCATCCCTCCGATTTTTTAAGTTGTGTTTGTAATAGAAATTGTTTTTATGGCTTGTTGAAAGCATCGTTAGGAAAATAGCTTCAGATATTCGTACGAGTATATCATGGTAAATGCATCTGGACTGGTAATAATCCAAAAATAATGGAATCCTTTCTTGCAAAACAGAATGTAAAACTGTCCATAATGTTTCCCATAATTTTATCAACTTTGGTAGACAAGGCGACCATTTTTCGTATTGTGGACGTTTTAAGTGGAGCTACGCTCATGATGGCACTTAACTTTATTGTAACCCTGAACATTGAGCTTCCACTCACTTTAGAAACATTTTAAAGCTACGAGCATAATATGAATTGGTTTTCGTCGCACTCATACGCTAACGACCCGTGTAGCCCATAAACGTTAATGCAAGCTATCAATTTGTATGTTTGGATAATAAATAACAGTAACTCAGCGGAAAATACCCACTTCCTTATTCGC
This sequence comes from Epargyreus clarus, assembly GCF_041222505.1. Classification (NCBI taxonomy): domain Eukaryota; kingdom Metazoa; phylum Arthropoda; class Insecta; order Lepidoptera; family Hesperiidae; genus Epargyreus; species Epargyreus clarus. The sequence continues at coordinate 8,240,921 of NW_027332211.1, forward strand.
GTTTCTTGATAAGTAAGGCTATGGACGTATCTAGGCTGTTCAATGTCAACTTACGCTGCGATTAGCTCGTAAAAACAAATTGTGCAATCTAAATCTGTCTTAAGAAATACTGAAGTGCATGTCTGTGATATTAAAATAATTTTCCGGCACACCTTTTACTGGCTTATAAAACCAGTGTTTAGCGCTGCTGTGTTCCGGTTCTAAGGGTGTGGTAAGGAACATACTTATCTGAGACAGTCTAATTTAATCTTCAGGGGTAGCGACGAATGCAGATGCGTTGCTACCTAGGTAGGACTTTTATCTTATCGGGTTAGTTTACACATGACCGTGGGCGACAGTAGCCATTTCAGGTTAACTGCATGCTCGTTTGCTAATTCTATGTTACAAATAAAATATTATTAATGAATAGTACTCGTATATCACCTATATCTTTATTATTGCATTTTTTTTATTTTTATTGCAATATATCAAAAATCTTTGTTAAATTCTATTTCTCTGACTTTCTGTGTGGGCTGTTTCTTCGGAAAGTACTGATAGGTTTGGACTGGACCTTACACAAAAAGATATACCTAAATTACTATTCCCAAAAATATATACATGGAGTTCGCTTGCTATTTGCTTTGCACGCAGTCAAAGCTGCGCAGGGAAGTATTTATATAAAATAGCTGTAATAGACACTGAGCAATAAAACTGTCTTGATTTTCCGTTGCACGACACCGTCCTAGATCAGTCTAATAGTAATGGCCGAAATAAACAATTGTTTGATTAAGCAGTGTAATGTATAATGCATTGTGCAGGTCGGAATGCCATCAATTGAGGCTTCGAACGGTAGATAATTTGTAGCGAAGCGCCCGATGCTATCTCATAATCAGTTAATAATATCCGTGATAAAGCTTCTCAACTATAACGTGTACTACCTTGTCTTCACGCTATCTCTAATTATAACGCTATTTCTAATTATAACTGTAACAATTCTGACACTTTTTAACCAGTAGATTTAATCGACATTCAAGATAAGAAGCTATAGCAAAATTGTATACAGTACCCTTACCATAAGTTTTTAAAACATCCCACATTTTTTTGTTACGTTTACGTTAACGGATTGACCATTATTCTGTTCCGTTTGCTTCAGTAGACTGAGTAAACGTAACAATATGTAAGTGCTCAAATGACGATAAACTTTTGTCTCACATGTTCGCAAAAAAGAGAGACAAAACATAAAGCGCCATTTTGTCAATTTAGACATTTAATGTTACGTTACTGACACTATAGTTCTGATACAATCCGCTAGGGGCGCTGATTGGAAATTGTATGGGCAAATACGTAATCAAATACCAAAACAGACATTTTTGTCAAAACGTAAAAACTCATGGTAAGGATACAGACTATAATTTTCCTGCAGATGTGGAGTTTAGAAAATCATTTGAACATGTTCTAAAGTTTAATTGTCTGTTGTTCTAGATTTTTATCTAAATCCAGTTAAATGCGAAAGATATAATAAATTTCGTACACGTTCTACCGATTTAGATTATAAAGACTTGATATGGTTCTAAAATTGCAAGGCTGGTACACGGTAGGTATGTGCCTACAACAAAAAGAAGTACTTGAGTAATCTTAGTTAAAATGTCGTGTTTTACGTACCACATTATATGAAACAATACTTTTTTAATTTTTTTTAGAATTTTGTACTAAAGAGGTAAAATGGAAATTTAAAACAAAAAAGTTAAAAATAAAAGAGGGTCCCTATAAAAACAACCGGCACGCCTTTTTTCCTACGTTTTTTACAATGAATTTATTACTATATCTACAACTATAACAATTTTAACAAGTTCTGAAATTAAGAATTATAACTTGATGGTACGGAACTCTCTATTTGCGATTCGAGTGGTATACTTGTCCAATAATTTTAATTCGTGGAAGACGAATAGGTTTTAAATTATATATTTATTGAAACCAAATATAGGTAACCACTTATAACCAATATTCAATTCCCACTTAAATTCCAAAGCAGAAAAGTCGAAGCTTAATGATATTCGTGCATTGCAAGCATATCAGGATTTTTGCCGTACGCCAGATGGCGCGTTAGTGCACAAAACGAGAACCGACTTGTAAAAAAATAGTCCTGCGCAAACACCAGAAGATTATACAATGTTCCGCTCGTTTGACTAAAACGTGGCTCAGACGGTTAGTGCTCGTGCAATTAAATCCTTTACGCACCATTATTCCTTTCTATTCTTTTTGTGTGTATCCTGAACCTGCAAGCTTGCACAACACACACAACTAAACGATTTGCAAGTGCACGTGCTGGTTTCATAAGTATACTCGTATCACATGAAATAGATATACTCATTTGCTTCGACATATAAGTAGTGATAACTTAGTTGTTTAATCTCGACCTCTCAGACGGGGCGTCCAAAGTTCGAATCGCACGCACCTCCGAATTTTCGAAATTAAAAATTAATGAGCACTTTTATAACTTAAAAGTTCTCAAAGGTGTGTCAAGTCTAACAGTTCGCAGTTGGACAGCGCAGTGGATTTTAGGCTAAATGGCTAAATGCCTCTCAATCTGAGAGGAGATCCTTGCCCAGTAGTGAAAGAAAAATGGGTTGACGACCACCAATTTTTTTATTAATTTCATTGCATTGAAATTTATTTAAAACTTAATTGTACAAGTAAATACACCTCTTCCCTAAAATAACAACAAATATGCCTATAAATAAATTTGGCAACCCCTACAGTTTTATAATTGCTTACATTTATGCGTAACCACACCCGGCGCCCAGAATATTACTTTAGTGGAATATTTACAAACATTCTATACATCTGTCATTTCACTTCCTGCAGGCACGTACAAACTATTATAATAATAGCTAAAGTAATTACCGCGTGCACGGCTCTCACAATTTGGTTTACTAGCATCCATCAGGGGTCGCGATTAATAAATTTATACAGGGTGTCGCAAAATTTAACGCTAAATTTGACACAATGTAAGGCTAGAACGGTAACAGTGCGATGCTCTAGAAAGTGTGCATCGTTAATCCACTTTATCTTTTATCTATGTACTGGTATAGTAGTAAAGTGAACCTCTCAAGCTGGGAGTCCAGGATTCGAATCCCAGACAAGCTTCTTTGTGGTTTTGATAATATGCGTGCCTATACGTTTAAAATTTATTATCACATTATTTAGCGATAAAGAAAAGCTTGATGAGGAAACCTGAGAGTCCTTAGGAACGTGGTTGGAGGGACAGAAACGGGTTGATGAATTACTATACTACATATTTAATGTGCCAAAAGTTATCAAGCTTTCGCCATTTCGGACGGATGAGAATAGGACATACTTAATTATAAGTTAGGCAAAATGGCATCCTCCATCTGCTAATTCTCAAGCCACGTGCAGGCTAATGTTAGAAAATAATCTCCCTCGATCCAGATATTCTCTCCACTCACCAAGGGTTGACTGGTAGAGAATGCCATCAGGCATTAAGTTTGCCCTGTTGTACCTTAACCGTGTGTTTGTGTTACAATAAATATATAAATAAATAAATAAATATTCCAGATCGGATTGTGCGTGCATGTACTTGAAATTATTGTGAACTAGCTGAGCCGGCAAAAGTTGTGTTGCCATATAAATAAAAAAATGTTAAGGGTGAACAATCACTTAAGGGTACGGAAAATAGATAGTAGCCGATTCTCAGACCTACTGAATATGCACATAAAATTTGGTGAAAATCGGTAAAGCCGTTTCGGAGGAGAACGGTAACTAACATTGTGACACGAGAATTTTATATATAAGATTAATCATTTGTGAGCAAATTTGTTTTTATAAAATGCTAACCAGCATGCAGTTCAGTGGCCACTGCTGCTAATGGACATCCATCACGGAACCTAATCCACACTGTACAGGGATTTTTTCTGAAAAATAACAGTTTCCATATGGGGACCTCACTTATTTTAAGCTTATTTTTATTCATAGCAGTTGTAGTTATATATATAGCAACCATTACAATAAACATTCAGTAAATACTTCTAGTGTCTATCTATTACGGTTCCAGAGATAGAGCCATGTGAATCATAGACAGCGAAGGCTTAGGAATAGACTCCCTTTTGTACCCTTTGGGCCCTAAAAAGGACTAATGATTCAATAACCACTGCACTCCTACTAGAATTTATGAATAATGAAGAATGATTTATACTGCATCTTGTTTTAGCAAACCGTGTTCGAAAAGGAGAGCAATTTGCAAATTATACAATGCATAAATGAATGAGTAATTCTCGTAAAACAATAATTGGTGGAATGTTTGTTAAAAAATTTAAAATTGTACTGTTTTCTCACCAATCTCCCAATATATATTTAAATGTATAATACTATTAAATGAAATGTAATTATCCTGTATGACCTACATACACGTGGGTATTTACCTACAGATTGCAGGTATAATGTTTTCCGTAATTTGGAAACAGTCCATAACGTGAGTCCATGAACAACAGAGGACTAAGTACAAATGCCTCGGATAAATATGTCTTCCTCATCACACCCTTCAAACCGCAATACAACGCCACATCTTTTAACCTGCATAAATGATTTAAAATAACTACAAAATATACATATACATACACTATATGTACCTATAATATAGTTTAGTAACTTTGACTTGCCAACATTTGACACGAAAGAGAAGCACAGTATTGCTAACATAACCCATAAATTGATGAGTGTGCCGTCGATAGCGGAGCGCAGGGCAGGATGAAAAATGTAGCCGCGGCAGCTCGGCTGCGGCGCACTGCAGACAGACTGCAATTGATATTGCGGGGAGCGTCAAAATCTATACAACGTCATTTGGCAGATATGATTTTAATCAATACTTACTCAGATTTGTTTGATAAGTTATATCTACTAAATAAGTCATATCTACTAAATAGGATCCTTAAAAATGTAATTAGTAAAGATCAAAAGGATAATTGGTCAATAATTCGATAAAAAAGAATGCTCTAGTAATTTCTGGAATCAAACTATGATCAACGACAAGTCTAAAGTTAATAAACATAAAATATAATAAGCATTTTTATAATGTTTGTGTGCAAAATATCGGTTATCAGTTGTACGAGTAACATAAATTGGCAAGTGCGCCGTCGATAGCAAAACGGACATCGGGAATGAAAAATGTAGCCGCGGCAGTATGACTGCGGCACTGCAGACGGCCTGTATTTGACATTTCGCGAAGCACCCAAATCTATATAACATTATTTAGAATGAATTTTAATCAATAAGAGAACCATTTTATTTTATACATTTAAAATCGACTGCTTAAAAAAAACCTTTTCTAGATACTTATAACATAATATTTAGGAATTATTTAATATTTAAGAACATTTCAGAGTAACCTTCCCACAATATTTCGCGCACATTAACAAAATTTAGTATGTTATATTATTTAATCCTAAAATATGTGCTACCGTAATATGCGAGTTATCATAAACTGACAAGTGTGCTGTCGATAACGGAACAGACGTCTGGGATGAAAAATGTAGTCACGGCAGCTCCGGTAAGGTGCGCTGCAGATATTTGAAGGTGGTATAACCCTTTGTGGTTCGACTCCGGCGGCACCACCGCCACACCTATTTCTACCTATTAACTGCAGTGTTAGGTGCTGCTGTGTTCCGGTTTGAAGGGTGTGGTAAGGGAGAAAGACTTTTCCGAGGCATTCCAGCTTAGTCCTCAGGGGTAGCGGCGCATCTGTGACCTCAGGTAGGAATATCTAATCCTATCTGGGGTTTATTACAGATGTCCATGGGCGGCAGTAGCCACTTACCATCAGGTGGACTGCATGCTCGTCTGCTACTCTTATATTATAAAAAAAAGGCTTCATTTTGATATTTTGGTAAGTACCCAACAACATAATTTACATGCGTTTTGATCCAAAATATGGATATATTTACGTATGCGTATTGATATTCTGTACCATGTTATTATTACGTAAGTAATATACATTTCACTACATAAAATAAAGAGGCATCACTAAAGGAAGGTTACTAAAAATTTACAAGTTGAAAAAGATTTTCGTAATCTGTATTAAACGTTTTAATAACCAGTTGTTAGGAACCAGTTACAGTATCGATACTTGTAAGCTTTGAATACGTTATAAAAATTTTAATTGTATTTTCTTGAATATGTTTATATACTGTTCGCGGTTCCTACCGATAACTTTTCTACAGTACCTACCCCTAGTATGAGTTTTTACGTTTTTACAAAAAACAGTTTTTGTATTTGTTTACGTATTTCCCATACATTTCCAATTAGGTCTGATACAGTCTGTTGGGGGCGCTGATTGGCAATGTATGAGCAAATACGTAAACAAATACAAAAACAGTCATTTTTGTATAAACTCGTACTAAGGATACTGGATTCGGTACCATTGTTTACAATATTATACTAACTAACAGTTACTTTATAAATAGGTAATAATAGTTAATAGCAGTTATATTATAAATAAAATACTAACTAACATTGTCTGCGTGATCACTTGAACCTACGTGTATTGGTGAGCATGACGGCAGCACTTGCATCAATCGCATGAATAATAGCATAAATTTTCGCTAACGGGCGAATGTCAGGGGATGAAAAATGCAGTCGACAGCGCGGCTGTGTCAATGCGACTGATTGCAGGATGCACCGCAAATCGATACTACTTCATTTAGATGTGCATTCGTTATCCTAACTGACGCGATTTTTACAATTTTGTATTTGACTGGCTATATGGTATTGGGTATTACGAATTCATCTTCATATAAAAGCAGTGGTAGTTTTTATGTTTCAAATTTTATTATAAGTATTAGTGGTTTGAGGTTCGATCCTCATGTATGCAACTCAGATTTTTTCAGTTATGTGTGAGTTAGAAAATAATACCTGCTTTAAACTTTAAACGGTGTAGGAAAACATCGTAAGGAAACCACTCATAGGTACCTAAGAGTACAGTAAGAAAAAGACCTTAGAGATGTGGAAGTCTACCAATCCGCACCAACGTGGTGGACTATAATGTGGTGTATTCCACACCTATTTATGTATAAAGTGTATCTTGGTGTAAGTGGTGTCAGACACCACTTGCTAACCTTGCTATATTGATTATCTAAAGCTAAAAATAATTTTGCTGATACAGTATTAATATTCACTGCTCTAAAGCTCGCACATTCTCATGGTAAAATATGACTAGCTCCACAAAAAATATTGCTTCCGATAACACAAGCGAAACATTGCATTGCCGAATGCGACGTCGCTAACAGCGTGGCTGTCACGGGAATGAGAAATGTACTGCGCGACAAATGTACGGTAAGTAAGTCCTGGCTGAATGCGACGGAACCCGCAATGAGGCCCGTATTATGACTTTTATATATTACTGAATGGAAATGAACATAACAATATATATTTTTAAATTAAAATGGCAAATAATCATTCAATTTAATGAAATATATATTTACGGTTTCTATATTTTTAATTTATCATACAAAATCCTATCCTATTTCATATAACTTAATAAAATAATTTCATAAGAGGAGTATTAATATTTAAAGCTCTCATGGTAAAATATGTTTTGCTCCACAGAAAATATTGCTTCCGATAACACAAGCGAAACATTGCATTGCCGAATGCGACGTCGCTAACAGCGTGGCTGTCACGGGAATGAGAAATGTACTGCGCGACAAATGTACGGTAAGTCCTGGCTGAATGCGACGGAACCCGCAATGAGGCTTGTATTATGACTTCTATGTAGCATTGACTGAAAATGGGCATATATTTCATTTAAATTAAAATAGCAAATGAGCGTTCAATTTATTGAATAATATGTTTCCGATCTCTACATTTTTAATTTCTCGTTAGATTTCCTATCCTATATCATATATCTTGAAAAATAATTTTGCTAATACAGTATTAATATTTACTGCTTTAAATCTCGCACATGCTCATGGTAACATATGACTAGCTCCACAAAAAATATTGCTTCCGATAACACAAGCGAAACATTGCATTGCCGAATGCGACGTCGCTAACAGCGTGGCTGTCATGGGAATGAGAAATGTACTGCGCGACAAATGTACGGTAAGTCCTGGCTGAATGCGACGGAACCCGCAATGAGGCATGCAATATGAATTTTATGTAATAATAAATTTAATAATATGTAATTGACTGAAAATTTACATATTATTAACAAAATATTTTCAATTATTTTTTTAGTATAACTCCCATAATGGTAATTGTTACAACAAGCAAACATAATGCATGGTGCTATCATCTACCATTCTACCTTTGGGCGCAATAACATTGAGGTAAGTGTTAAGTTATGAAAAATATAAAAAAAAATAAGGGAAAGGAAATAGCAAGACATGCAGTAAGTGGTAACAGCTGTGTTGAATTACTAACAGGATCAAAGTTCTTCCTGAAGTTGGTCACAGATATGTTTACCTCTGAAGACTATATGATATGCCTCTACTAACAATATTTAGAACGATTCGAAGCAAATTATTTTCAAACATAGTCGCTAACGGTGATGAGGCATTTAAATGGTCACGACTCGTCATAAAACAACTTAATATTAATCTTCCTTTATTAACTATAAAATAACTTTAAAGGCTGTTACAAATTAAATGCAAATTACTTTTATTTACATTTAGAACATTGTACCTGCCTAGTTGTCATAAAATATCTGAATGAATCGCTGTGAATTTCATTCCTCGAAGCATTGCGTGACTCGTTCTGTTCGGACGCACGACTTTGCTCAAGTTTAATTTCATCTCAGTTGAGTCTAAACGCCATTCAAACTAACAGTGAATGCACATTTAACCTGTATTTAGGCTTAGTTAAAGTAGATTGGTCGTAAATATATCCGGTGTAGCAATTACCTGGTAAGTGGTGTTTTCAGAACTCATTCGTACACATCTACACATCATAACGAGGGTATTGTAAGTGCGCAAAGTGATCTTGAGTTTAATATTTAAATCATAAAAGTTGACATATAATACGACATCTGACGACCCGCTTGTTAAAGCGGTCACCATACCAGACTGACGCGCACAGGGTCCGGGGTTCGATCCCCGGCCAGCAAGATCTGAATGAAGTGTTTAGATTTCTGTTCTGGTTGTGGGTGTTTGTGTATTCGTCTATACGTGTGTCAATCGTACCTTCGACACAGGGAACCTTAGTGTAAGATTGTGAGTGTAAAAGCGTTTTATAAAAGTTTTACTCTTTGGGTAGGTACGGAACCCTAAAATCCGCATTTAATTTATAACTATACATATACGAGCAGTTAGTAGAAAAGTCATAAATATAATATACCATCTAAAATAGCCGTGTGAGGCATAGAAACCCAAAATGCTGTCGGCGTTCCTTTAATGTACGGGAAGATTTAAAATCATTTTATTAATGGCATATCATAAATATATAAATTAAAAACTAACTTTCATCTATCTGTCTATTAAATTTCCAACGCACTAATTTCGGAAACCACGGAACAGTCAACAGATTTAGATGCGGGACTCACAAATAGAGTTTTTTATGCCGTTTGTGTGCGTAATTCTGGTATATCATATTTTTATTTACTGACGAAAGTCGAAAATATAATTATCACAGACCTTTTCTTAAGTGATTAATATTTATCTCTATTAATAGAGTTCCCATTATTGTTCACTTAGAAAATAACAACACAAAGGCTTGATTCCGATAAAATATCACACGCCTCCATGTTCATTCCCTTTCATTGACGGACGAAGTTATGTTGTATTGTATTGTCTATTTTCATTTACGAATGGAAAAAATAACGTTACATGAAATTATTGTTAACATATTGTAACTACATAATCATAGCTGACATTCTTCGATGTTTTAGGTATAAATAAGAATTTAATGTGATTTAAACTTATTCATTGTATTTAAACTTAATCAGTTTTCTATGAGTTCCGGTAATCTCGAGGTGGTGTACAAATGAGCCGCTGTGCGCCGGTCGCCGGTAATGAATTACCGAGCCATTGCTTGCTTGCAAAATCTCGCGTCGTATCCGTAAGTAACGAGGTTAACTCTGCCCGGATTTCCCGGAGCTCAACCCCATCCGTGTCGTAACTCCGGTACCTTCAGGAGCGTTCATGGGCGAGAGAATGACAAAACAAACGCATAGTTCAGATATAATATCACACGTCGCCACATTAAATCCCTTTCATTGACGGACGAAGTTGTGTTGTATTGTATTGTATTTTTGTGTCCATTTTCATTTACGACCATGGAAAATATATCAAGACATGAAAATCATTATTGCTATAAATCTTGATCTTTACCGCAACAACATACCTATTTCCATGATTTAAGTATAAATAAGTATTTTTAATTTGGTTTAAATTTATTGGTCGCATAGTAAACTAAATCAGATCTTATTGAGTTCCGGTAATCTCGAGGTGGTGTACAAATGAGCCGCTGTGCGCCGGTCGCCGGTAATGAATTACCGAGCCATTGCTTGCTTGCAAAATCTCGCGTCGTATCCGTAAGTAACGAGGTTAACTCTCCCCGGTCTCCCCGGAGCTCAACCCAACCCGTGTCGTGACTCCGGTGCCTTCGGGAGCGTTCATGGGCGAATTATCTTCTAAAATGAACGATATAAATTATCCCGGCTATAACGGTCTTTATTGCTACGGAACTGGTAATGTAAAGGGTTAGGTACCGTTTGTTTTAAACAAATGAATACCGTTTATCATGGTCTATTAATGTTAGAAATCAGCTTTAAATCATATATCGTACTATATCGATAAACTATCAGTCAATAGTTACACCAAAATGCAATAAGTCAAATTATTAAAAGAAACACGAAAACCGTCGAAAAACGAAATAGGTATCTGTTTCCTTAAAGACTTTCAACGCTCCTGAGATGAAAAACTGACGGAGTAAATTAAATTGAATATTTGTCAAAACAAGTTCTACTTTGTAACTACCAAATCTACATCAAAACAAACTGTACTGCTGAGAACTATATGAAAACAGTCTTCCATAACAATATGAAAAATACGAAATATGACGTAACCATTTTCAAATGACTAAAAACGACCATGTCTACAATGAAGCATATTAGCTGGACACTTTTTATTTCCCCCGAATGTTTTGCAGTAATAGCGAATCGGGAAGCGAAGTCGTAAAGTAGGTCGTAGAAGTATGAGTGAGAGCGCTTTTATAGACAATTTTATGACTCTATCCGCACTATCCCAACTATAAACGCCGAATTAGACGGAGTGAAACCGCGGGTGGTTTGCAAAAAATAAATGTTTATTCCACACCCGCTGAAATCTCTGATGGTAACCGACTCGAGTGTGGTAAGCGATCTAATTTTATTCATTGGTCTATTATTATTGATGTACTTCCTCTGGTAATATCTGTGTTGTATAATATTTTATTTTATGAACTTAACAATTTTTGCTATAGTTGTTACGCCATATAGCAGTGAGGATACTTTCTCATATCACAACAACAAATGAACACTTGTCCCATTTCAATTAAAACATAGTTACAGTTGAAAATGTAAGTCTATTATAGTAGATAAAATTTAACAAATCAAAAAATATGAGTGGTACAATTGCTACTTTAAAGTAAAAATAGACGTGATAAGCCGAGATCCAAAGAAAGCCACTGGGTAATGTATTAACGTTTTTTCCGGCTCCATTACTTCAGACAATTCCGTAATTGTGCAGTGCTGATTTCAATATGTATTTTACTCCTATAGTTACTAGCAATCAATATCAGTAACTTGGTAAGAAATGGACATCACACATTATTATATTCAGTCATATTCATGAAGATGATGATAATGATGGCATTGAAATGCCATTAATTTACGGCAACCGACTTTCAACACCTGTCGTCAATGATAAATCCAAACCTTGAGTAAGTAGTAATTTTGAGCAAATGATAGGGATTTTCCTAGTATGTATTCCAACAAGTTGATGAGACTAAAATATTAATTATTAAAACATTAAATACTTTCAAGAGCACCTTTAAGATACATTTATTTGTCAGTGTGGATCAACCACACGAAAACATAATAAATGCTCTTGAAATTGTAAACCTAAAACAATCATAATACACTTTCTCAGAACGAAATCCTTATCGACTTGGGATTCTTTTCTCCCAATCCCGAGTCAATCCGGAGCTATTCCGTAATGCATGTGCTCCACTTCCGAGGTACTGAATTATCAGTTGGCCGATAGTGCGCTGACGGGGAGTAATAGAGATTCTCAGAGGTCACGATCGAAAGAAATTATTTTTAGTAACGTTGAATATTGGCAAAGATTTCTTAAGGTCAGGGTATAAGAAAATGTGCTTGGAGAAACTTTAAAGTGAAGAAATCTTTATGGATCAGGTAATTAAAATTAATGTCGACAAAAGCGGTGTGTACTCATTGTACTAGAATCCAAAAATGCCAAACGATTAGATCTAAAACATAAGTTCATCATTTAATTGTCCTAGCTGAATGGAAATTTTCTGCTAACAAAACTATCATTTTTTTATAATGTATCTACCAAACAGATATTATGCCGTCCTTCTGATATGAATTTCACGACCATAACCTAAAGTTGCAAATATATAGGAGAATTGAATGAAACCAAGGACAATACTTTGTTACCCCATGAGAAGTTGGAACATCTTTAACCTTACGGCACTCCTCCGGCCAGAAAAGATTAATATTTCTACAGATAGTGATAATAGTAATTCTCCCTCATTTCACATCAGTAAGAATCCTTGACTATTTCACAAAGTTTGCTATACTAAATATTGCACTATGACGTAAAGTAAGGGGAAAGCATAATTTGCTTAATGGTTACGGATCTGTTACATGATAATAGCCGGAAGGCGGTTCCGTAACACCGTGTAATTATTATTAGCCTATATTTATTCCACTACGTAAAACTAATTGCCTTACGTGGCTGCCTAATTACGCAAAGAAATATTTTTATGTAATATACAGGTAAGAGTGAAAACTTTATTAAGAACCGTAACGAATTCTCTAAATGTTGAAGTGTCAGATTTTTGTTCGCATACAATAAAAGTGCAGCCTTCTAAGAGCACTCGTTTATTGTTCTGAACCCTTACTTCATTATATGAAATTAATAATTTTATTGTGGTAGAGATAAGGCAGATATATTCGTCCTTAAAGCGAGAATATAATTTGTGAGTATCTATGAGTACTCGAAATGTACCACTTAGTTTGACAGACAGGCTGAAACATCCTTCTAAATATTTTCGAACGCTTCCAAAAATGCCACTAGCGATCCACGAAAAGTGAGTTACACGTTTGTTTGCCACTTTAAACCTATCGGATTTTCATGGACATCGAAGTGTTTGAACGCTTGAACAGTTGATCGATCCAGTGTAGTGCTATCAGTAAACAAATTGAAACTTCATTAGTCGGGCGCTCGCAGTCGTGATGACCGACAGTTGCCCAATAAGCGACCCCCGACTAGGGATGGCGAACTGAGATCGATTAATCGATTTTTTGGACCAAAAATATCGATTATTTTAATCGATCTCTGGCAATGGGTCGTTTGCAGTAAATCGATATTTCATTCTAGAAAATCGAAATTGTTTTTTTTAAGTGTTATAGACATTTTCCCCTGAAGAATACATTTTTCTGTGATTGTTTGGTCCCGACGAGCTATTTTTTGCTAGTTACCTTCTGAACAATCTTGATAAACCGAAGATCGATTTTTTTTAGTAAATCGATTTAGCACGCTTCAATTAGAATCGATTCTAGAATCGATCTTTTTCAGAAAGAGACGCCATCCCTACTCCCGACTATGGAAATCAAGTTAACTGCCGTGTCACGACATCGCTGCCTAAATCTCAAAAATATTCCGCTTTGAGACATAATGATAATCAACTGCTCCCCGTATAAAAACGTAGGCGTTCCGAAGGCCACATTATGCATAGAACGTGGGAGTTCTCCGTAATGATTTTGCATATTTGGTATCAAATTATTGTTAGCCATTACGTAAGTACTTCGAAAATTTATAAATTATATCACATACCAACGCTTAAGTATTATCTAATTATAAGCTATTTATGAAGTGTATTTTATTGACTAGTAGATAGGTATATTTCAATTGATATTTTTTAGAGCACCTAATTAAATATCACAATCATACTCCAATATTTCATTTTTAAATTTCGTTTGAGTGATGCTCAACATATTAAAATTTTTAGTATGCAGAAGCCAAATTGACATTGACTTCGAGTAAGTAAGTGTTTGCAGCCGGAACAGTAAGAACTGTCATTACATGTACTGTCATAATAATAAACCCATAGTCCTCATATTCTGTAGGTAATGTGAGGAATTCGTTATTTGTTTTCTTCGTTCCTACTGACGACCCAAGTGGAGGATCGGTCACCATACCGCTCTGATGCGCAAAGGTTCCCGGGTTTGATCCCCTGCCAGACAAATATAAATGATGAATTTGGATACAAATGATTAATTTAGGTTTCTGTTTCTGGGTCTGGGTTTTTATGAATTTGTCTCTGTGTGTCCATAGTATCTCCGTATCGTAGGAGAATCCTAGTGTGGGGCTGTGAGTGTAGAAAACGTTTTTTTGTATTCGTGGTTTGAAGTACTCAGTGACAGGTGAAATTCCAGAAAAAATCTTATCAGCCAATGGCTCCCACTTCACACCTGCATGCTCCCTAGAGATGTTCCGTTACATTTCATTTTTAGTATAGATATCGCCATTATCTCATCGTTAAAAATGTTCATAGCCGTAGATTTACCTCAAGAAAGCCATAGCGCCCAATTTATGTGTAAACTGCCACGATAAGTATGACAAAGTGGCATTCGTTTCCCCACACCCGCGACGTTTATCCGAGTCACTTACATAACACTTAGCGTTATGGTTACACTTCAACTTATCGGAAATATCCATCTTCACCTTATAGTTTGTAAACATAAAAAACACTTAAAACATAATACGAGTTCTATAAGTGTTCGTTGAATATGATTTTGAAATTTGAAAAAATCTTTAATTGTGCTTGACCATCTGTTATTTTGGAGATTAATGATTATCATGAATTTGTTTGTATTTTCTAAAATTCTAAGACTTAAGAGGCGATCTGATATTTGGTGCTAAGTGGTCATTGTCGCCTGTGGATATGAGCAATACCAGAGTCTCCTATGAGTAACCGACTTTAAATGTTCTTTTGCAACACATTTTAAGAATCGAACCTCAGAAGAAAGTCTTACCCGCATATTGTATGCCTGTAAGGTCAATACGCAAAACGGGGTGTTAAAAGCATTTGGAAATTCCAAAAAAATAATAAGTGGGTATCAAATCGCAAGCGGGTTCCGTACGATCAAATTTAATATTTTTTTATTTTTGTTTGTATTAGTTATTATTGCGGTGATAAAGAAACATAATCTATCCTTTTCAGAGTTCAAGGGGTAGAGGGTTCAATAGATAAACCGCAAGAACGCCGAAAAATGCCTGGTTTTTGTATGGAGAGCTGGCGATACCTTTTTATTTTGAACTGTTTTAATTTTTTGTGTTTGTTATCATAGCAGCCTTATTAAAAAAGCTGTAAAAAATCAAGAAAGTCCTGAGACAGGCGGACAGCGGAGTTTAGTAATAGGGCCCCGATTATATGTTTACCCCATAGCTGTGGACTCCTAAAATCGGTCTTACACCAAACCGCCATTGCGGCATATGTATAATGTTTAGAAGCCGTCATTACGTACTTTGTCACGTAATCAAACCTTTTACCGAGTCATGCAATTTAGTTATTAACTTTTGGAGCCCAGCCGTGAGTTTCGTTTCGTCACAATGCCGATCTATACAATATAAGAATGTGAAATGTCCGTTCGTGTAAGAATGCTCACCTTTTTTTAATTTAAAATTTTTGTGGCTTATAGTAGTTTAATATTTTCGTTATTCTTAGGCACTACATTAAAACAAATGTACAATTAATTATTCAAATAATAATTATATCATTAAAAATTTATAAACATAGCAGAATAGCTATAACAACACCAATTTCTACCGCGAAGAAGTTTTTTTCTTTTTGGTAGATGGCTTCAGCTGTGGATGCCTCGAAACCTACAACCAATATCAGATATTAGTTCTCAGGAGAGGCAGAGCATGTGTGAGATACTATATATGTATCTTCCTTACGTTTATTATTGCAAATGTCCGGTTTACGACTTACCATCTGGTGGTCTGCATGCTGGCTTGCTACATCAATGGTATAAAAACTGGATATAGTTACATAAATTGTATTTTTGCATGTCCGAAGACAGAGGCTTTAACTAGTGTTCAATACATTAACCTGACTTTACACTTTACCATTGTAGTTATCTCGACAGCTTGTTTATTTGACGAGGCCTTATTATGGTATACTCTTACTTAATCTTAGCACTTATGTATTGAATTTAATTAACATTTGATTGACTGCAATAATCAGACTCATTGCTTAATGTTGCTTGCAATTATGTGTTAATCGATAATATTTATTAAGTTCTGAGCTATAAAACGAGGTAAATAGTAATAAAACAATAATGAAGTCAATGAGTTTCTTTTATACGATTGATTTAGGAAAGAACCATGCAGTCCGTTTTATGGTAGGTGGGCACTGCTGCTCATGAACATCTGTAACCAACTCTACATGTAGAAGTGGTTATATCTGAATCTAATCACAGATTCGCTGCCATATCTGAAAATAAAGATGGTCGACTCATACGTAAGTCAGTTGACATCCACAACCTTTCTTAAACGCAAGAACTAAAACCAATTTCTAGCGTGAAATACGTCCGATTTTTTACTATTGTATAAAATAGCATAGAATATGAAGCAGAGAGCTTTCCCTAGGTTTGTGTGTCCATACACGCGTCCGTACACTTGCACGCGTATTTCGCTAAGACAGTTGGTCATAACATTCCAGATTTATCCATTTCAATGAAATGATCAAAGCGAGATAAGTAATAAAACGTCAGAGCAACTCGCACCACAACGGCCCAACGCTGAGTCAACCGCAATTGTCCACCCACTAGTACTTATGTGCCCACAATTCGCAATTGAGCCGATTGTTTAGTTGTTGCTTGCCTTTAATCAACATAAATTATTCGTGTCTCCGTCAGCCATCTTTCCGGTTTCTAGTGATATAAAGTAATCGGACAACACAATGAGTACATTGAATTCAGTGTTGTGCTTTATGAGAGTTTCAAATGTATTTTGAGTGCAAGATAAGTTAACTGACAGAGATTGATCGACTCTCTTGGAGACTGTTGCAAGTGGTTCTGCGTTTAATTTGCAAATTAGGAGATCGTCGCTGGTGGGTTATGGGTTGGAGGCCAACTTGAAGAGCATCACTCTGTTTTCCATGCGTAAAGTATGAAGCGACGCAGATATTAAAGGAATTGCATTTGATACTATCAATTACAACTAATCAACGGTCTCCAAAAAATAGTAGATTCCCATTTAATTTTTTATTTTATTTTAAACTTCCTCTCATATGAAATCCCTTTTCTATTCATTTACATTACTTCATGATTTTGAGTTTAGAAATTTCTGCTGTGCAACTTCAAGCCCTCCAATTGTGAAATGGTTGTAACTTCAAAACTTTGGTAAACGTGTGCGCAACTCATCAAAATTTCACCTCAATCAGACGAGTGGTAAACGTATCCGGGACTAACAAACAAACATTTATTTTCATATAAATAAATTTCAGATAAAATCACATGTTACTTTGTGAATTATTCGCAATTTCTTCTTTGCATAGCCACGACAATGTGAATGTAAATTCTGTTTTGAATTAGTTATGAATGATGTACACGAACAGCGAATGCAGCTGGCTGCTACATATTTTAATGTTATATTTATAACGGGAACATTGCAAGAATAGTGGAACTCGTACAAAACATTCCATCATGCTACACTGCGATGCTACATGCTACACAAATGTGCAATTTAATAGTAAAGAAGTGGTAATTTCACAGATGCTAAAAGTATTTTTCTTTTCTGTTCTGACAGTGCTATTTCTGTTTTATAACATTGGTGCAGGATGTTTTGTTCGGATTTTAAGTGCGTGGTAGAGCAAATATGGAGTTTTTTTTTTTTTATAATATGAGAGTAGCAGACGTGCATGCAGTCCACCTGATGGTAAGTGGCTACTGCCGCCCATGGACATCTGTAATAAACCCCAGATAGGATTAGATATTCCTACCTGAGGTCGGCCACAGATGCGCCGCTACCCCTGAGGACTAAGCTGGAACGCCTCGGAAAAGTCTATCTCCCTTACCACACCCTTCAAACCGGAACACAGCAGCGCCTAACACTGCTGTTATTAGGTAGAAATAGGTATGGCGGTGGTGCCGCCGGAGTCGAACCACAAAGGGTTCTAACACCTTCTAACTATAGCTTTGTTAAGGGTGTATAAAGCAGTGACGTAGCCAAGGTGTGCCAAATTTTGCCATTTTTGATGAAAACGTCATTTATCATTTCTCGCATATGCTAAGGGGGTGATCTGGACTTCCTAAGCTCCCTTGCTTTAGATGCTTATACTCCAAAAATAAAATTACTTCTATAAATTCTATTATCGATTGGTTGACATCGGATAGAACTGCTATTTTATTAACAGTCTATAACAGATGTCCAAGAATGATAGTGACATCTTAACACCCGGTGAGCTGATTTTGTCACATAAAAACAATTCGATTATTTATTTATATGTATTTTTAAAACAAAATGTCTGTGGTCATTAGAATTAACTGGAGTGTTTTCTTTACAATAAATAGTTATTACACAATAATAATAAAGTAGGTCTGTATTAAAAGTGTAAGTATTAGGTTTATGCGTATAAATAATGGAAAATAAGGGTTATTACACAATTTAATCCGTTGACTCCATCAAAATCGTACGTTTACTTGGTTGCGACAAATTTCTTAAGATAACGGGCGTCTAAGTGGCTAACCAGATAACTATAATGTCCTCTTGCCATTATTTATGCTAAGCGAGATATTAATTTGCATAATGGTCTTTAGGCAAGCTCAACAATGGTCGGTTTTACAGCGGTACTAGGATTTGTAAGGCTACCACACGTTTTCGACTAATAGGACGAGTGACCAATACGTGTAGTTTTTGGCTGGCAGGATACAAACGGATACGCTAGCGACGTGTATGCCTAATGTATTTTAATTTAGTACTCATATATATGTAGTTTTAAATTAATGATCAATTGTTATTAGAATTTTAATGTTTGCTTGTCAGGGTCCTATTAAATACCTACTTATTAATGTAACGAACTTTAAAACTATAAGAATATTGTTCGGATGTGCTTTTGTCGTATTAAAATTACAGATACATTAAAAACTAGTTATTATTTAAATTGTAATTTCTTTCAGATATCGAAGCATGGCCACCATGTGCATACAACTGTCCCGGCTCGTTGGCTTTGAATCGCCGAACTGCCCGCGACTATTGTCTCTTTAGAATAGCTTTATCCCTACGTTTCTAACTCTTTACTCTACTAATATACTTACTCGTATTTGTATTAAACAATTTCATTGAACTTTGAACTAACACAAAACGCGTAAAGGTCTTATAAATAACGCAAGTATATTGGTTTATTTCATAATTAAAATGGTAATTTAAGTTGACAACAATTAATGTGCAAAGTAAAATAGCTTCGCGTTAGTTGAAAAGGGCAGAGAGGATATCGTTCTTAAATAGCATCGTTTTTAATTTTCAATTGTTAATAAAAATATTCTGATTCCTAACATACAGTTAAAGGTTCACCAAAGTAAGGAAATTACGAACTACTATAAAGGAACATAAAAAAACCTTAAACCAACATAATAACTAAGTAGGTACAAAAAGTAGGTAATAAGGATATGTACATTAAACGTTTTTTTTTATTTTGGGTCCATCAAAATATTTGAAAATTTTAATATAATTTCTAAATTTATTTTGCGCTCAAGGACATGGAGGGAGGTTTATTGACCCTCTAAATTTAGATCTTCATTAAATTTGGCTTTTAGTCTTACACTGTAATTAATCAATTTATTCTACTCAGAATAAATGAACGCAGCTTTACTTTTTGATCTTTTTTGGATATTATTAAATCAAAGTCAGATTAAAGTTGAACCTTTAAAGCTCATAGTAATTTATTTTTTACTTAACATCAAATATTAAAATTAAAATAAAATATAATACTAAGTAAATTAAAATTAACTAAGAGTAAGTAAAATTAAATAATAAATAATACTTATAAGTAAATAAATAAATAAGCTATACCTTTAAACTACACAATTAATTAATATATTATTAATGACTAGAAATCAATGTACGTTTACATTCATAGTACATAAATACTGTCCTTATGAACCCTTTACAAGAAGTTAAGGTCCACTTGTAGATTAGTTACTTGTAGACTAATTAGTTATAATTTACAACACTAGGGGAGTGACAGACGTATCGTATTGCAAGTAATAAACATCTTTCGAAAAGCTTTCGAACGTTTCGAGTACCTTGACGAAAGGGACGGGTGAGTGCGGATCGCAACTTTCCCTTGGAGTTTTGCGAATCAGAAATCACTAATTTAACGAGGTTGACATGGATATTCGATACCCGTGTGATTTATTATTATTAAAGGCGGTAATTTATCGATTTGCATTTTATGAATCTTTTATGAGTATTTTATGGAGGGAATCTTTAAGAATTTTAATATGTTTTATTTGTGGATATAATATAGCGTAACTCAGTAAAGGCAAGTAGTCTGTCTAATTAAGTATATTTTTATTACATTTGTTTATGTGAAAAAAGCAATTTAATATGATTCGTGATCATGCAACCGCGAGATGAATTCCACAAGTTAAAGATGCAATGTAGTAATCATTTTGAATGGCATTGATTTGTTGCTATTATTACACGCATGACTCGTCAATTCATGTGACCTCCATGAACATCTCAATCAAAGCAACACCTTGCTGAGATGAGACATTAGGGTTATCAACTTGAACGAAATGATCTATGATTAACTTTGGAATGTGGTTGAATGATATGAGATTTTTAGGTCGAAGCTCTTATTCGACGCCGACATCGCGTCATAATTCTATGGCTTGAGACAGTAGAGGTGTGGAGACAGGGAAACCATGTGTCTCAGTCTTCAAGAGTAGATAGTAAAGCATCTACGAGTATATCTGACCACAAGACAAACTCCATTATTATTTGTTGAAGATTAGCGATATAGACATTAGATTTTTTAATTTAGAGTCATAATAGATAAAACGCAGGACAAAATGATTATCATACTATTTCTGCCTAATAAGCCCAGTCTTAAGCGCTGTTATATTCTAGTTTAAACCCTTCAAATACATGGAAAGGAATATTTATCAGAGGCTTCACAACTTCGTCCTTAACGGAAGCAACATCAACCTTAGATTGGAATGTAATCTTATCGGGGTTTATTACAGATGCCCATGGGTGGCAGTAGTCATTTACTATTAGGTAGACTGCATGTTTCTTTGCTACTTCAAAATTATAGAAAAATCTTCACAATGTTAGTTACCGTACTCCTCCGAAACGGCTTTACCGATTTTCACCAAAGGACAATGCCCATGAAAGTATGGACCGCCGTCCAGAGTTGCATCAAATTGAAACTTGTTGTGGACGATGTATAATTAACCAAATACTACCACCAATAATTATTTTTTAGATCAGCACCCGGGTTCTGAAGTTATTTACGGAAATGTTACATAACCTCACAATTGTAAAATATCCGACGATAGATTGATGGTCGGTTTTAACTGATAGTAGGTACCTATAATGTAGTTCGATTAACATATTCCATTTACTTTTAATGGTAGTAGGTAAAAAAACCTAAAATAATCGTAAAAACCTAAAATAATGAATTCCGAGTACAAAATACCGCCATTTTAATTTTTAAGAACAACAATCAACATTTCGTCTTATTTTATCTTAAATGGAATCCCATGTTCAAAGAAATTATTCTGATCGACTAAGTATGTAAAAAAATCAAAGAATAATTTTAATATTACTTTCATTTTGACGCTTGAGAAAAATCATTAGTCAAAACACTAATAGATCTTATTGAATTCCGAGTATAAAATATCGCCATTTTAATTTTTAAGAACAACAATCAACATTTCGTCTTATTTTATCTTAAATGGAATCCCCTGTTCAAAGAAACTATTCTGATCGACAAATTATGTAAAAAAATCAAAAAATAATTTTAATATTACTTTCATTTTGACGCATGAGAAAAACCAGTACCAAGAATGGGCATTCTCCTTTTATATGTATATTCAGTAGGTCTGAGAATCGGCTACTATCTATTTTTCATACCCCAAGTGATAAGGGTAGTTCACCCTTAACATTTTTTTATTTATATGGCAACACAACGTTTGCCGGGTCACCTAGTAATTTATAAAAGGTTTGAAAATAATGACCGCGCATGTATAATTTGTATTTGAATCCGGTCAAACAAAATAGTACCTACTTCAAAGAAGAAATAAATATTTATCTAAACATGGTAGGCAACCATGTACGACACGTGCATGATTGAGTGGATGGAGTCAAAAGCACATCATTTGCGTATTGAATAACTGTGAATAGCATTAACAAATTTACTCTTTAGCACATGACACCATAGCCTTTAAAGTTACGTCCATCTATTTTAAACAACTTAACATAAATATCTAATACAAAATTAATAAATTACTGTTACTAATTAATCTGTTAAAATATGTTTTTATGTTCTG
This sequence comes from Epargyreus clarus, assembly GCF_041222505.1. NCBI lineage: Eukaryota > Metazoa > Arthropoda > Insecta > Lepidoptera > Hesperiidae > Epargyreus > Epargyreus clarus. The sequence goes on from NW_027332211.1 coordinate 8,263,698, forward strand.
AAGTTTTATGGATACACTGATCATTTTTAAATAATTAATGTATTTTGTTTTAAGTGTTCCTGGATTTCATTAATTAAGTGATGTTGTGTTCATAAACCAGTTTTGCTGACACTATTTAAAAATAAGACAAATGTACACTTACATTTTTTATTACTGACGTAGTATAGATAACATCAAAAATATGTAAACTATAATATGTGAAAGAGATACATTCAAATCCTTGCTACTTCCTCCCAATGTTTTACAAAATTTCATTAGCGATTAAGCGTTGTAGAGTCAGCTTATCCTGTTGATGTTTTCTTTTGGAGTGAAACACGTGTTGGTGGTGGTATGCATGATGGTGTTTTTTTTTTTTTTATTTTTTGCAATGTATTCTATGTTTGTACCTATGCCAATTGCATAGTTTGAGATGAACAATCATACATATTGGTAGCGGAATGTTGCGATGTACTTTATATTATAACTTAAAAAAAAAAAACATTTATTTACGTATTTAGATAAGTCATAAATTATTCTATACGGTATATGAAAATAATTGTACAAATATCTGTTTTGCGTTATTACTAATAGTTTTTAACGCAATCCTATAAATGAATGTCAGACTTTGGCGGACGCTGATCGTCTATAAGTATGTAATTAATAAATGTAACCTTTAGAACCTTGCGAGTCTTGCAACTCATACGTCAGTATAATATAAAGATGAACTTTGAAGTTATATAATCCTCACCTTTCGAGTTACAGTGACGTAAGTGTAAGTATCATGCACTCGAGAAAAATGCTATTGAACCAGGGGCAATATGTCTTTGATTCCCGTTCATCTGCTATTAACTATTGCCTCCATCTGTCGTAATTTACGGAAATTACCCGAAAGTCAATGTTGCATTTGATAGCTTGTCAATTATTCGTCATTTTTATTCATTTACCTAATTGTAATTCTATAGGTGCTACTTACATGCTATTTAGAAGGTGGTAGAACCCTTTGTGGTTCGACTCCGGCGGCATCACCGCCACACCTATTTCTACCTAATAACAGCAGTGTCGGGCGCTGCTGTGTTCCGGTTTGAAGGGTGTGGTAAGGGAGACAGACTTTTCCGAGGCATTCCAGCTTAGTCCTCAGGGGTAGCGGCGCATCTGTGGCCGACCTCAGGTAGGAATATTTAATCCTATCTGGGGTTGATTACAGATGTCCATGGGCGGCAGTAGCCACTTACCATCAGGTGGACTGCATGCTCGTCTGCTACTCTTAAATTATATAAAATAAAATGTAGCTAGCTGTGTTAAGTTTAATAAGATAAATTAAGGATTCAAGATTAGATAAGCTTAAGGGTCGTTATAACTCATCTAAAGTTGGTAACAGAGCCGTGTGCATTCGTCTGAATCCTTGCCGGCTTTATCACTGACTTTGCAACTTCGTTGGCTAATACAGATGCCTATATCTATGACAAATGCATACCTACGTACAAGTTGAAACAGTGCCAATTGAACCATAGCCTACACATAATTGGTATGAGTTTCCCCCGCTGTAAATCTGAATTCCAATCCACAGCACAGAGAGGGTTTCGAAATCATATCCATATTATAGAAGTTATAAAGAATCCTTCTATTCTCAAGGATACTTAAGCTCTACCAATCTGGTCCTTAATCCTTTATTAATCTGAAAAGAGATCTGTGCAACGCCATGATATAATAATATTATCTCTTGCAAACATTATGTCGCGTTTGCACGCTATGCGTTTGCAAACACCAAACCAATTTGCCTTGATCAAAAGCTATGCTACAAACGTTTGCAAACCGACACAACACAAGTAAAACACTCTATCCACATCTTTGAATTTGTGACGGTTTGGCAAGCATGCATAGACGGCATTACTTTTAATAACAGAAAATACGAAATATTTTTATAAACGTTGAATATGCACACGTGTCTGTCGCGTATCGTTGTATTATCGGAACCTTCCCAAGGTACATTTTATCATGTTTATCAAACGACTACTACTGTCACAAAACACGCTACTTCATGCAAATATTCCCAATCTAAATAGAAAATCTTTTAAATCCCAATCTTGCAGGTAAATGCTCAAGTTTTATCTTAATGTCATAATCTTGTTTTTGCAGTCTGGCTTAATGTTTCGTTTTATACAAACTTTGCATGTGGCTTTCTTTATTTAGACTACAATAAAGGAGTATTGAAGTACTATTGATTTTGTCTACATATTAGCTGTTTTTTTTAAATGTTAGATCTGTTATTATATAAATAGAAAAATATAATTATAATACTTACATATAAAACAGGTAAAGATATAAGATATTATATACCTATGTTTAAATTTAAAACTCGAAAAGCAAGTTTGATTTTTAATTGATTTTCGCACACAAATACATTGGAACCATGCACGATGCACGTGTGTCATCAATCATAAACTCATACATGTATGTTATGAAAATATTAGTATACTACCGTAATATAACACCAACTTATTAAGGTCTGCATCTGCACGCCCAAATCGACTACTACATCTACGAGTATTGTGAAAGCAATGTAATCTAAGTTCAACTCCGGAAACACCCCCACACCTATTATTACTTTATAACAGCAGTGTCAAACGCTGGGTTCTGGCTTGAAGGGTGTGCTAAGGGAGACATACTTTTTCGAGACGCCCTAACACATCCGTCAGGGATATCAACGTGTCTCTGGCCTACCTAAGGTCGAACTCTGATCCTATCTGGGATCGATTACAGATGCATTGGCAACAGTCGACGTCATGTATAGAAAAGCTATAGTGCACAAGTATAATACGTACGCCTTGGTACGTATATATATACGCCAAGTACGTACGTATTATACGTACTTGGCGTAAGATCGGTTTATTATAATATGTAATAATAAATAAATAAGTAAGGTTGATCGATTTATTATAATATTTAGTACTGTCCGTACATTTCGGAACGTACATAACCGGTACATTAATTCTGCACTTGTGCAACCTTGGTGCTTTGAATAAAAATTATGGCTCACTTCCTATTCCTTCAAGCCCATGAAGAACAAAACAAAGGTGTCAGCTCCTCGCAATTGGAATGCGGTAAGTACTTATAATATTATCAATTAATATTCATATAACTAACACGAACAATCTGCGTTCGACGAATTGCATATGAATTCTCTATGGATTTGTGGTAGCTTATGCATTTTATAGTGTGCGAGGAAACCGCTCTTTGTTGAAGTCTGTTGGCATCCATACGAAATATGACGTATACAACATTTGATTTGAGTATGGCAATCTATAAAGTATAATAATAAATTAAAGTAATGACTGTTTGTCTTAGAATGCTCAAGGTAATCGCTGTTTTTTTTAGCTCGTATGCTTATTTAAACGTCATCGATAAAAAAAAAATATTTTATTGATCTGCAAGTCTGTCTATAATTTCGTGAAGGCTAATATCGATATTTTAAGCAGTTTCAATAAGACTTTCAATGGTGCAACTATAGATAGGAACAGAGTTTACTGAAACTCTTTGTTTGATGATATGATACTTGTACCTCGAAATTCTGCGCACTAAAATATGTCTAAGAAAGTATACGCGGACAAAACCACGACTCAAAGCTAGTTTAAAACAAGAACCATGTTTAGCAATATATCGTGAGCAATGCTCGAAATTCGGCAAGAATTGGCGTAAGAAGCCAATTCGACTTTAATGGTTAATGTTGAAAAATAGTGGCAGTTTGCGTGAAATATTGTAATTTTCATTTTCAGTTCACGATAATGATCCACTTAACCTGGATAATGTTGATGTAATTCATCCATCAAACTAACGGTTCATAAAAATGAACGTACGAAGAGCATCTTAGAAGTGGTCATCATGTAATAATGTGGCCTAGTTGCGTTGATTTGCTCAAATTGACCATACTTAAGGAGTATATTTGTTTGACCTAGTAATATGAACTTCAGAATTGTCAATCGTTAAATTGGTCTCTATTATGATCTAGCTTATGACCTTCACCTAAAAGAAATGCTTCCGTATAAAAGTAATATTTATAGATAAGATTAAGTACGGGTATGGGGTGTACTTCCGTTTAGCCCATACCTCCGACCGATCTGAATTTTGCTACACATATGGATTTTGGCTCGCTGATTAAGAATTGGCATGGCATGGCATTTTTCTCTCAAAAAACTGGGCTTATGCTAAAAACATACTGCACAAAAATGTTAATCTTTATCGTCTACAACTTTTGTTTAAAACATTTTTCTCTAACGTTCATGTTTGCTGCAATAAACGCGAAAAACAACTAAAAAATAAATTTTCAGCAACTTGACCTTGAAAATAAAATCTGCGGGTATTTTGAGCATGATATTATTGATCAGCGAGTCAAATTCGATATGAGTACCAAAATTCAGATGGATCGGATGTATGGGTTAAACGGAAGTTTATCCCTGGCATGAAAAAAAGTTATTTGTACGGTAAAATGAGTGTGGTTCTACTGAGAAGATACTGCTGCTATACCTATTTCTAGCAGTTCTTATGTTTCGATAGAAGTGTGCGGATGTCGGATAAATAAACATATAAGATATCATCGTAGTACTCAGTAGTTGTAAAGAATCTGTGAGCGGCTTCAGGTAGCTATCTACCCGTATATAGAATGGTAACAGATGTCATGGACGGTAGTGGTCACTTAATATCATATTGACTGCATGTTCGTTAACTTTAACCTTATTAAAATGTATTTTTACCCGACTGCCAAGGAAGGGTTATGTTTTTCGCGCGTATCTTGTATGTTTGTCTTTCTTTATTTGATACGATCTAACAAACGGCTGGATGAATTTCAACAGTTAAGGTGTCATTATATTTGTCTCAATGACCCGAGTGTCCTTAGATAGGTGTTAGTAAAAAAAAAACAAAATGGCGGATTTTTGGCGCGAAATAGTAACACATGTAAAAAAAAAAGTTAACCGAACCTATCAAGTAGGGTATCAAATGAAAGGAAATTAAACGGAGATTATAAAAACATATTTGTATATATATAAAACAGCAAGGTGACTGACTGACTGACTAACTAAATGACTTTTTCATTTTTCAGAAATCAACGTACACCCTAAACTAAGGACCTTACAGTTCTGAAATTTTGCACATAGGTTCTCTATATAGTGTGAATAAGTACTAAGAAAAGCCTTTTGGAAATTCTACCCTTAAGAGGGTAAAATAGGGGAAAACAGTTTTTTTGAAATCCTTAAATTTTGAAGCAACTACTATAAAATTTTATATTTGGCTTTCTGGATAGGAACAAGGACGCACTTATTTATCCCCATCCGAAAAATCAACCCTGTAGAGGGTAAAATAAGGGTTAAAAGTACATTTGAACAACCGTCAATTTTGAAGCAAACACTATGAAATTTTGTATCAGGCTTGTTGGATAAAAATAATGAAATTCTACCTGTAACGAGGTAAAATAATGACCGAAACTTTGAATTACTGAAGTTATACATTTTATAGACCGGAAATGGTGGACCTTTTCACGAAATAGTAACACGTTTTAAAAAAAGTTCATCAAACCTATCGAGTAGGATGTCAAAACAAAGGAAATTAAGAGGAGATTACAGATACATTATATAATATATTTTTTATATAAAATTCTCGTTTAAGTTACCGTACTCCTCCGAAACGGTTTCACCGATTTTCCCCAAATTTTATATTCATATTCAGTAGGTCTGAGAATCGGCCACTATCTATTTTTTTTACCCCTAAGTGATAAGAGTTGTTCACCCTTAACATTTTTTTATTTATATGGTAACACAATGTTTGCCGGGTTAGCTAGTACATATATACTCGTATATACACATCGAGATGACTATCTGACTAAATGAGAGAGTTGCTGTGCCAGAAATCATCGCAAAGGGAAACCGCTGAACTTAAGCGTGTTGGAATTTTACACATAGGTTCTTTATATAGCGTAAATGAGCACTACGAAAATATGATAATATTGTTTGAAGATCTTTTGTTTTTGATGAAACTTTGTATTTGGCTTTCTGGATAAAAATAATGAAATGCCTATTTCGCTTTTGGAAATTCTACTTCAGTCTTTTTGGGGCAGTCGGGTTTTTTGATTTTTTAAATTAATTACTTGTTATGTGTTCAATAGTGTGGTGGGTTGATAGTTGCAATATTAAACGAGAGAATACGAGATCCAATCGCATGATTTCTTCGTCCAGCTGCTTTTCAACAAAAATATATTTATATAGAATACTTAAATGAATATGCCAGTTTATCGTTTTCGATCTGTTTTATTTACAACTGCCATTAAAGTTACTTCCACGGTCGACTGGCTAAGTTCGAGCGGTGCAGTTAATTATGCGGCTGATAAACAAGTCGCCGTGCACTTTCATGCTAATTAAGTTATCTGCTCACCTGTCGGGGATAAGCCACAAACCTAGGACTACTCTGGACCAGGGGAGCTATTCTGTAAGATGATTTTATAATCTCGAATGCTGAATAAGTGAAATGTCAAATTTGTTAGACAGCGAGGATAACGTGGCTCTTTCTTGTTTAGTTATGTGAAGAACTATTGTTAGTAAGGAACTCTCACGTCTAATGTTATGAAATTAGGAGTCCGAATGTAAGGTTTAATTATTTTCGAAAGATTCGCATTTTTTATTTATTTGTAACAAGGCAATCGAAACAGTTTCGTAGCTTTATTAGAAAATAATTAACATTTTTTAACGGTGACGTATGTGGTGGTCTATTGCGCAAACCCTTTTTTCGCTAAGAAGAGTTCCGTTTTTGGCAGTAGGATAAAAGTCCGTTCATGGAGATGAATCGACTTTGCAACGTATCGACATTCGCTCGAATACTTTGTAGAATAGCACTCCAGTAATGGACACATCCTGAGATTACGAATTATTCACAACACTACGAGGAGAATAGCCAGCTGCTGGTACTCGACGACAATAAAAGGGCTTTTTCATTAACCGACACGATTACGATAATACCGTTGACATATGGAGTGACGTCGATCTTATCATGGATCTTGAAGTTCAATGCCGTGAAGTCTTTATTTATTCAAATAAATTAATTAAAGTGTCTTTCTGGAATTTAAAAATAACTGCTATATTTGCAGCTTGGTATAAAATACACATGACATAAAAACATTTATTTTCATTCTGCTTATCTTCTTGTCTTTCTGTGCACTAACCTTTAAAGTAGCTGAACAAAACTTTAATTCACTGATAGAGAGCTGAACCGAAAGAAAGAAGATATATTGATAAGCAATAACCGCTCTAATATTTACTAAATCTAAGGATAAATGTATTGCACATACGAGTAGCATGTTGCATACATTATACGTGTGTTGTGGCGTATTACTTAGGACGCCTATAAAAAGTAAGAGTAAATTAGCATAAGTCTGTCTTGTCTTAGCGACGATTAAAATATTGTATCATATTTTGCACGTTTAAGTATGTATATAAATAAGGATAGACTTTATTAAAGTTTAATTAGTCTCCATTCCGCACGACGTCCTTTCCAAGTTCGAAGATGCGCCTCTTGAGATTCTGAGAGAGTTAGGTCTCAGGGTCAAACTTAGAATAGATTTGCTTCTTGTTTTACAAAACTTTGAATTCTGCTAAACCACTTTTACCAGCTTCTAACTACGAGTTTGTCCGCGACAATGGAATAGTTTTGTTTGAGGTACTTTAGAATTCTATAGAATCTTGTTACTTTTTGACGGAATACTTTGTAAATAATAAGTGACAAGGACTATCAACAATTTAATTATCAATTTATGCAAGTTTTTGGCAAGATTTTATTTCATGTTTCTATGTGTTGTTTGAGGTACATTAGAATTCTATAGAATCTTGTTACTTTTTGACGGAATACTTTGTAAATAATAAGTGACAAGGACAACATAATAATAATCAATTTATGCAAGTTTTTGGCAAGATTTTATTTCATGTTTCTATGTGTTGTTTGAGGTACTTTAGAATTCTATAGAATCTTGTTACTTTTTGACGGAATACTTTGTAAATAATAAGTGACAAGGACAACATAATAATAATCAATTTATGCAAGTCTTTGGCAAGATTTTATTTTATGTTTCTAATTTCGATCGTAAATAGGCCAAAATAAATAGAAAATAAAAAGAATGAATTAGTTATTAATGGGCGAATGACAACACTCCTTCTAGGCCCATGCGTATCTTTGACCTTTTTTTTCACATACCCAACATCCCTTATAATATCCTTAGCATAATGTATTCAATATCATTCCTCCGTCATAATAAAGATATTTCCATTCTAATATTTCAATATAATCCAGATTTGCACATACCGGCATTTATACAAAATTGTCCACAAAACGGCAGTGGAATAGTGGACAATAAAGGTTACGGTAATCTGATCGGCTCAACAATGCACCGGGGAGCGGTAATGGCAGCAGTGTTGCCACTTTTTGTTCTTTTGTAAGCATTTATACTGAAACCCCTCTTTAAATTAGCAACCACTGCAGTGTACTTAAAATAGAGCTTAAGAATAAAACCTATCTGATATCGGGAACAACTCTTGTGCATTAGCCAGCTAAGAATACGTATTTCGAAGTAAAATGTTCCCTTACAGGTACGCTAATTTAAGAAAACTTTTTTTCAGATAATATAGGTTTATTGGTTTGTAGCTAGCGTTTATACATACTAATGTCATAATAAACTAGCGAATTTTAATTTATTTAAATAGGTAGGTACATGAATCAATATGAACCAATTTGTAAATTATTAGTTGGAACCATGATAAACAATTTATGATACCTAAGAAGATATACATAATGATAATAATATGATGTCATGGGGCATTTATGGGAAGCGTATAAAAGTTATTTGATGATTTAATTCAAACGAAAAGTAATACTTACCATCTTACAAGTAGCTTCAACAACTGCATGATGTTAGTACGGATTCCAACGGTGCAGACTAAAAAAGAAAATGATAACTTTTGTATTTCAAAATATAAAAGCAAATTATTTAATTAAGCATGCACGTTAATTACATGTAACCGAATATTACATCTATTGTCTTCTACCCGTAACTAAAAGCCACTCACATACAGTTTCTTGTGGGTAAGTTTATATTAAGGATTGTTCTTTCTCAAACGTTACTGATTAATCTGAAAGCAATTTTTCTCAGAAAGCTGCATCATTATGTCAAAATCAGTACTTACAACAGTTGGAAAGTTCAAAACCACAGCTCAATAGGATCTTCGTCAATTTTACATCACAGCCGGTCCCAATGACTCACAGTTGATGATTAAAATTGCCACAAGACAAAACGTGGCAACACCGGCGTCGCGACTGACTCAGATTCATCGAGAAAGATCTCTTTTGATACTTTCACAAATCCACAATGGCGGCGAAATTTTATTCGCTAATTGCTTTCATAGTTACTTAATCTTTCTTGGGAATAACGTCGAGCAGTAAATAAGTAAACATTTGAAAAATATTTTGATAAACTCGTTCTACAATGGAATTATCGCGTGATATCGCTTGTTTGCGTAATATTTGAGATATAGTGGATAGATAAATAGCAGTAATAAATCAGTTACACTGATTTTGCGATCATTGAATTGTAAGAGTATAATGATGGAGGTTTTTTAATAACGTAGCTATAGGCGTAGGTACGTATGAATCGTTATATAGTACATCCGTTCATCAATATTTGAAATATGGCATTATATTAATATGTTAACAGCAGAAATAACGTAGTGATAGAAGAAAATTACGGCTTGTCACACTTTGATCTTAATTAAATTTTCTCATTTACGTGTGTTTTAAAAACAAATTATCACATGCTTTAAAATTAAAATAAAACTCAGAGGAAAGCCTATATGCCTGAGAATTGTGCTTATCATTCTTAGTGGCGTTAGAAGTCAACCAATCCACATATCCCGTAGTCATTCTGAGAGGAGACAACAAACAAACATATCATAAAAAGATTAATAATGACCATCGTTATAAAGTACCTACACACCACCAGCTCACACATATGTAGTATGTACCGCCGTAATAAACACTAAAATATTATACCTAAACATAACCAATGTACAACATATATGTACACATGGGAAACATGTGACATTTCTAATGAATTTAAGGCAACATTCATACAATATGCAAATCTCTAAATAACTATACGAGTATTGCGCAGTATAACGTCTGGGCAATAAGAAACCCAACCCTTCCTATCTACGGTGCGCCGGACCGCAGCCCGTGTTTTTTTCAAACCGGATTCCCGTTCAGTCGCTCCCGATATTGCTCCCTTTTTATGATTCTGATCAGCCCGCTCTTCGGAAACTAATTGAAGATAACAAGCTTGTTTTTTCACCTCTACTCGTTCATTTTTCTCAGGCGATCAAGCTTTAGTTATAGATACTTTTCCCAAGGTTTTTTTAGTTTTTGTTATAACTATGTTTTAAGGAGTCATTAATTTAGTTTTATTGACTTTAATAACGTAATGTAACGAGACATAAATGTCAACAGTCGTATTTATGTACAAAACATTAAAAGGTAGGTGTTTATTCTTTGCGTATCTTGTATGTTTGTCTTTCTTTATTACATTAATAGTTTGAAAACAGGTGAATAAGTCGTCTTATATATTAGATATTAGCAAGTTTTTCCCATTGTTATAACGTATTGTTCTGCTAGGTCATCATCATCAACCCATTATTGTCCCACTGCTGGGCACGGGTCTCCTCTCAGAATTAGAAGAATTAGGCCATAGTCCACCGCGCTGGCCAAGTGCGTATTGGTAGACTTCACATACCTTTGAGATTTTTTTTATAAATCTCTCAGGTATGTAGGTTTCCTCACGATGTTTTCCTTCACCATTTAGCAAGTGACAATTAATTTATAATACACACATAACTTTGAAAAATCAGAGGTGCGTGCCTGGGATTTGAACCTCGAACCCCTCGATCGAGAGGCAGAGTTTCTTAACCACTAGGCTATCACTGCTATATTTCTGCTACGTAACATAGTCTATTTGCGCAAGTTAAAAATTACACATTTAAACAAATATAGCAAGCTTAAGTGAGATTTAATAGATTGCTATTATTGCCAACCCTTTTAACAATCAATGTAAATGTTTACATAAATTTTACAATATGTACTTAATATTGTTAAATTCAATAAAATAAAGTTACGCAACTTTCGCGACCATGTCGTTTAGTGCCGGTAATAATTTCTCTATCTCTTATGTCATATACCACTGATTATGTAATGAAGGAAGCTGTGCAAATATGATCAGCTGAATGATAATAATAATTTGTACCGGTGTTGCGCACTTCCTCGTAAGACATAAGAAAAATAAATAGAGGTTGGTCAATTACACATTATTTGAAGATTGACGTAATAAACTATGATTAATTATTAATTAAGACATTAAGATTTGCAATGTTCTTTTGTTGGATATAACAAAATGATGCCTACCTATATTTAATGTGCCACTTTTATTTGCATATAAATTATTTAAACCTAGAACAATCCACTGATATAAATTGTTCCGTTAATATTTTCCTCTTATGCAAAGTGGCCCAAACAAAGGATTTTGTTTGGAGATATATATTTTTTATTTTAAAAAAGATAATAAAACAGCTGCAAAACTGATACACACTTTTAAACCTACCTAAATCTATATGTCTTCCAGTTATGTCACACTACCATCACAAGCTCAGACTTTAATACGCTATATTGTGTCTCATGACGGCGACCGACGTGTTTGATTTTCTATCTTATGCTCTCCACCAACAAGACCCACCAAGTGTCTTCGTGAGTTGAATCCCTAAATAAAAGAGAAGGTAATCCTTTATCGTGAATTCGTTACGAGCGGAGGACGGCACGACCGTCGCGCGTGACCGCTGAACCGGCTCTTCCAAAACCAATATGCCATCTTCGTGCGTGAAATCTTGACCGACAGTTTGCTTTCAAGTCATTTCTAAGTTAGGGAGCTCATTTCAAGCATTTTGTTGGTGTAATTTGGTATCTATCAGTGATAGCACAGAGAATTATCGTTTTGTTATTGGCCAGTTTTTTAAGTGAAGTCATATTTAGGTTACTAAAATCAAAAACATAATAGGTTTGATACTTACGATCTAAAACGTCTATCTGTATTAACCGCGATTCCATAAGAATTGCTTTTTTTAGCTTCTACACATACAAAAGCCAGATACCCGATTTAACATTTTGTCTCCTGTTTTGATGTGAAACATCTATAGCCGCACGTAAAACCGATTTCTGGCGTGGCGACGCATGCCGTGTCTATATGCAGTAGTGTGTACGCATACAGTCTATATGCAGTAGTGTGTACGGTGTGGCGACGCGTCGCCATGCGCAATCGACTGTGCGATCGTAATATTTTATTTTATCATTATGACATATTTAGTTCCTATCACAATATGTTCTTTTCTGCATATTACTTTTACAAAATAATGTCGATGTTTCACATCTGCCAGGCGTCCCATGACGGCTCACATTTTTTTATTTTTGTGTCTCTTTTTTTGTCTGTATGTTTCATCTGCTCTAAACGGAAAAACGGTAAGCTAATTTTGATGAGATTTGCATTCAAAAGTTTGTACGTTTGAATGCGCGAACTTAGTAGTCGGTAGGAACCAAGTAGTAATAGAGTTGTTGTGCTATTACTCGTAAATAAAATGTTTGATTGACACTCTGTGGTGCGGAAGCTGGTTGAACGTACTCGCACATTAACAATTAAAATGTCGAATGTCAAAAATATATTTATAAAAAATGGACAAAGGAAGCTTCAAATCACTCTTTCAATTCGTGCCGCTCGAATGCTGCAGAATTTTATTCGGCCACATAAAAGCTTTATTGCTTTTGTATATCAGCACTTTTTCAGCGTAAAAATAGCAAGTTATAAATAGAAGTGTCAGTTCAAAACGATCAAAAGGTGGAGATAAGAGACCTTAGCGGGCGGTGACCGAATAATTTCAGTAGTTCCCTTTGTTTGATTCCGTTTGGGGGCAAAACTCAGTGTTAATCGAAGTTCGTTGAGCAAGGAATCGCATTGAGACTTTAAACATTACTAGTAAAACGACTTAAATGACAAATGTTTACATTATTTTAGGAAAAAAAATACCCATACCAAATTTACAAATTTTTCAAGTACCTAAAGGCAATTTTGTATACTTTGTAAAAAATAAAAAAAGTATATTAAAATTTTCAAATTTTAATGTTTCACGTTGCACCGTAGAACAAAATTTATCCTGAAATCAGCGTATGTGCTTTTGTATGTAAAGAATTTTAAGTATGTCCTCCTTGCCCACGGGATTATCGCAAAGTTCCTAAAGCGGGGGCTATTTTGAAAGCGAGCAGGTCAACAGCCACCCTGGAGCTTTGCTTCAGACAAATAGCCTTCCTTGCAAGCCAGCATGAAATACGGCGCTCCAGCAAAAATGTGACTGCGGTATATTTTAGGAGCTAAATAAAAGTTATTAAGAAATACGTTGCATTGTCCTGGATTTTTAAGACAAGTGCACTAAATAATTTTATTTCTCAATTTACACAACGCTTTTGAGAGACTCGAAAATTACTATCGATTAAAATGTTTTCATAAACTACTTTAACTTTTAGTAATAATATAATAAGTTTGAAGAGATTTGCTAGATACTTTACTCTTCATAATTCTTTACTATTTCTACCTTTTAATTAGTGGGGTATGAAAATCTTATGGATATTTTCAGAATAGCGTCTGCAAAAAATGGTAGGAGTGTTTACAACGATCTCAAGTAGGTACTTCTTTATAATATCTGAAATTATAATACATAGAAGGATTTGATAGAAGCAAAACTTTGAAGTGAGAAATACGAATTTCGCCAAACTGTCTACAGTTTAAAGTGTCTACACTTGACCATCAACTTTTCCTGTATATTGGCAGTCAAGGAATGTAAAAAAGCCAGAACTTTTTAAACATTAATTTATTGACTGAACAAAAGAAATATTTAAATCTACCTTTGATCAACTGGACTACTTTCTGAATAATTTTATAATACGCGGCCCTTAGCAATTATTCATCGTTGTTCAACTCGAAATATTATTTATGTATAAACTTGCCTTACTTAGCAAGGATCAACTACTTTTGATTAAGAAAATGAAAAACTTGAGATTACTTTGCTAAATTAAGCCTAGATTTGTTCAACTGTGATTAAAGTCAATTGAGAGAACTCGTAAAGCGTTTTAACGACGCTACGTAAACGTCTTATGCGTTAAATGTCGTTAACATAGTACTGTCTCACTACTGTACCCTTACCATGAGTTTTCAAAACATCCCACAATTTTTGGTAACGTTTACTCGATCTATTATTCTGTTCCGTTTGCTTCAATAGACTGAGTAAACGTAACAATAAGTAAGTGCTCAAGTCTTTTTGTCTACCTCACATGTTCGCAAAAAAGAGAGACAAGACATAAAGCGCCATTTTGTCAATTAAACATTTAATATTACGTTACTGACACTACGTTCGAGACAATTCGCTAGGGACGCTGATTGGAAATTGTATAGGCAAATACGTACACAAATACCAAAACAGTTATATTTGTTAAAACGTAAAAACACATGGTAAGGGTACTGGTGACGGATCTTCTCTTAGAGTGAGAGGTTTAGGCCATAGTCCACCATGCTGTCCATTTATGGATTGGTAGTTTTCATACACTTTAGGCAATATTAAAATAGAAATAACTTTTCACTGTGTAGGTTCCCTTACGATTTTTCTCTTTACCGTTCAAGTTATATTGATTTCTAATACGCCAATAATTATAAAGAAACAAAAATTCTTGCCTGGAATGCAAACCTTGGACTTCCTCATGACAGGACGAATTTAAAAACTGTAGATTTCATTGGTCTACTAAAATTTTATTTACGAGTATATGTTCCTCTATCTCAAAGGTTAATAGGAATTTATTCCTATTTTCATAAAAAAGATATCGTATTATAAAACAAAATGAAGCTTGTAATACGAACGTAGTTATGACGAATTATAATCAAACAAACATCTGATCAATTCTGATCCCTATTAAATTTGCACACCAAAACCAACTCAAATAGCAGAAGCATGATCGACGATTCGAGTTTAATTAATTTGTAACTGCCTACCCATTACAAGTGTGGGTATAATAAAAGGGACGTAAGTTTGTGCGACAGACTAGGTTATATCTATTCAACGGTTCCAATAATAATAATTATATCTGCGTATGTATGTATACTTATACAGGTATATCATAGACTAGCTGACCCGGCAAACTTTGTACCGCCTCAAAATGTATTTATCAAATATATTTCATATTAAATATAGCCTATGTAACTCGTGGATAATGTACCTTTAATGGTAAAAGAATATTTAAAATTGGTCCAGTAGTTTTTGAGCCTATTCATTACAATCAAACAAACAAACAAAGTTCTCCTCTTTATAATATTATTATAGATTATAGATAAGTATAGATATCTCACCGCCTTGTAATTGTAGGAAACCATTAATTGGCTTACACGGCTGACAAATGTGTCAGCCATTTAATTTCTGCCATGGTGTAATTTACGCGGAACAATGCCGATATACGCAGGTAAGTGGTGCAAAAACACGAAATCGAAGAATAAGTGCGGAGAAATATCGTCTCATTCATAAATGATCTAAAAACTACATTTTTTTAATATTTTTCAATCACGAAAATAGGTGACAGTGGCAATTTCAATTGTTACATTTTCTTGTTAGGAGTGAGTAATCTTTACTAATCTATGAGGTAGGTACGAGTATATAGAGTGTAGATATAAAACAGTGAATTGTCTTGTAAACTTTATGTTAGTAATGAAATATTTTTATTATCGTTTTAGATCTATATATAACTCATACCTATTTGGGAATTATTCTTTAAATTCAAATTAGTCTTATTTTGATATATTAATTATTATTAGTACATAGTAAAAAAGCTCCATTTATCAGGTTCGAAAAGCACCCCACACTTTTTCCACAATTATACTATTTACTGTTCCTTAATTGATTCTTAGATTGAAAATTATTTTCTACTTTTTAGTTGATTTTATCATAAAAGCGTGTTTTTTAGTTTTTTGAACTATAATTATTTATGCTAATGCATACAATCGTGTAACGCATACAGCCAGTGACTTTATAAATAGGGAATTATTATTATAAAAATAACGCATCATGATTATTTTCACAGAATTATTAATTAAAATAGTACTATAATTAAATAATTATGCAAGTAATTATAATTAATAGTATATACAATATTTACTGAGAATAGATCAATTGATATAATATGAGGAACAAAATAACATGAGAAACGACTTTATTGACCCTTTATTATTTTACAATTCAAACTTTTTGACTGGTATTTAAAGTTAAAACACCAAAACGTCCAACTAAGGGCCTTTTCGAAAATAAATTCCCGTGAAGTATTTGAACTAAGCGTGAAATTGTAATGCAGCGCCCTACGATCAACGATTTATTTCACGTCCGATCGCACATTATCTGCCCGCTGTGATTTCCTGTACCCTTAGTATGAGTTTTTACGTTTGCTCGATAACGTTCAATGTATACGAATTCACCCATTCAAAATTGAACAGTATAAGTTTCAAAAGGAACTATAACGCTATCAAAATTAAATTAAAAATGTAAAAAAAATGCATTCTATTTATATTTGTAGAATGAATGAAATTGTAAATTGACTATTCAGCTTTCTTAACTTTAAATGCGAAATTTTAGTTCCGATATACTCGTAGTCCATGGGGACGCTGCATGCGCGAATACGTAAACGTTGAATGTTTTCGAGCACACGCAAAAACTCATACTAAGGGTACTGCTCCAAATCGAAGGTCTTTAATGAATGCAACCATTCACCTTAATCTGCGGCGCATTATTTCGCAGTAAAGATCGCGAGATAAATATCGATCACGGGTAAGTAACTACTTATATACCTAGTCTTTGTCTTAAACTAAGTAACAGAAGCTGACATTGTTTATTGACGCGCTAATCTTGGCTTGATGTATTTTTATTGGCAAATTATTAAGAAATGTTTGAGACAAGTTTATAAAAATTGGTAATCTGAAGCGGATTCAACTGGATCTCTCTGAAGTATTGAGTCTCATACTTAAAGAAGATCTATTGAAGGTATAAATTATTCACTTATTTCTGTATATCATGTAACGAGACACTGTAATCGCAATTGAAACCTCAGGGTTCAGGTGTATTTTAATGATTCATAATTAATATGATACAGTACCTAAATAACCATGTAACTATCTACTACCTACCTAAATAACAATCTACTTTTGCGCTAGGTAATGTAAAATTTTACTACTTTATCGGATTGTTTAAGTCCAGTGATTATAAAATTCTTTAGAAATGGTACTATTCCTGGCTTTATAAAACAGCAAGATACATAAAAATATTATTATTAAAAGAAAAAGTTTGAACTGGAGGGAAAATATTGTAAAACTAGATATATTATTAGAACGATATCAGCTTTCCGCCTACGTTTTCTCTAAAGTAGCTTCACGGTCCAGCTGTATGCAGAAATAAGATATCTTCGTTAAAAATAATCGAAGAGAGAATGTAAAAATAGTTTTCTTCAGTATGTCAGCATCATTTTTAAATATAACTTGCAAAGATAACCTTGCTTTATTAAAGTAACATTACGTAACAGAAGAATAAGTATTTCAAATCAACTAATTACAAAAATATATATAAACTCCTGTATAGTGGTATACTCCTGTATACAACAGCAGTAAACCTGGTTTGTTACCTTTTTTCAGTTTAAATGTACCTATATGATACTAGCTGACCCGGGAAACGTTGTGTTAACATATAAATAAAAAAATGTTAAGGGCGAACAACCCTTATCACCTTATCGTAGGGGTATAAAAAATAGATAGTAGCCGATTCTCAGACCTACTGAATATGCATATAAAATTTGGTGAAAATCGGTAAAGCCGTTTCGGTACGGTGCAGTACGGTAACTAACTTGTGACACGAGAATTTTATACATAAGATTATATTTTAGGTACATAAATATACTTTCATTTGGTTATAGATTTTGAACTGCAGTAGTAATTTAAAATCCAATGGACTGTTAGATAACACACAAACGCAACTCACTAAACTTTAAGTACTTACAGTTTAAGTAATTACAAGTTTACTTGCTCTAGTATGAGGCACTTTAATTTTTTACACATACACTTCAACAACCTTAGACTTCAATATTTATCCTATAGAAATTTGTGACTAAAATAATGTTTTGCATTGTAAAGATAAAATCGGGAAGATAATATACCCGTTATATCTTTTAGCGCGGATATAAAAAGCGAGCAAAATGGTTTATACTTTCAACTCCTGCAAGGAAGCTAAAGTCTATAAAGTTTGCCTTATCAGCATTCTTAAGTTGAAGCCGCTCGATTGCCATAGTTCTCAACTACCGTTAGCGGCATGATAAATTGGATATAAATATTTATCCGTCAATTCAAGTACTCAGTTTTAATTATTAAGTCAAACTGTCACTGGTAGTTACTACCTGCTGTTACGGCTACCTCTAGCAAAATTTATCACGTCTGCATGAAAGTTTCTTGAACACACACATCACACACATTATACACAGCATCAAATCATAGACAATTAATATATATATTATATTAAAATAAAATGTCGTACAATAACCAGCATTAAATTAAACGATAATAATTAATGATTTGGCGACTTCTCGTTAATCGTCAAGAGATGCCGCTACACGTTTCTGAATCAAGAGATCGAAGTTTTCTAAACATTTCATTCATATACAAAACTCCGAACTGAGACTTTCGGAGCAAAGCTGCTCCCCGGTCACCTAGGCCGGCGGGAGATCTCTCATTGCCATAATAAAATTATGAATTCAATTGATTAAGGGCAGTAACTGGTTATTATTGGAGTATCAATCGTATTGATGAAACAAACACAATGTAGATACATGGGCAAACAGTCCACTCGATGCTATATCGTTTTCATACTATGCTATGAATGTAAACATGATAAGATGTATTTATGATGTATGATGAAGGTCGGTGAAATAAAGTAGCTACTTATACGAGTAATAATATGAAGCATACCAACTTAGCTCTCAGGAGCAGCAATATCTGATTGACTTCACATTCTCGCAGAATTCTTGTTCTACTTGTATAATCGTTAATTATTTAATGTTCATGAGTGTGAATGACAACTTCAGATAGGCTGCTTACAGGTAAAAATAATTAGTGGTATTAAATATTTATGATAAATTCATGTTTATTTAGGTAGAATTTAAGTTGGCAACTAGCTTTATTCTGTTGTTAAATTTGTGGAAAGTAATGACTTCATTAAGTAACATGAAATGACAATTATGCGTTAAGTAGCACCGATTCAGTTTCAAACAAAAGTTCTTTAAAAAGTTGCTAACATTTACTGAATTCCATATAAGTACGGTAACAGAGTAACTTTTATTTTTTGCAGAATTCAGTATGTTATATAATTTTGCAAATTGCAAGTAAAAAATCGTTGACATAAAAGGTCAGACTGTCGACAGCGACAAATACATGACCCAGTATTTTATACGGACATTAATGTAATACATAAAATAACTGCAATTAACTATTGGATATGGATAGCTGCTCCAGTTTTTGCGCTTTGCAAATAAAATTATACTGTACAGGTTCAAATAAGGGTACGCTACATATTTCATTGCAAATAAAAATGTATGCGTAACAAAATCTATTCAATGAACACTTGTTATGAATGAAACCCACTTTTTCATGTTATATCATATACGAGTATTTAATCCGTACAAGTGTTAAGGAGTATTTTTGTTTTCAGAATAACTACCAAGATTTTTTACATTTTTATTCTATTCTTAACACTCTAATTTTCAACTCTAAAACTCCTTAATTTTATCAAACCTAAAAGGGATTCAATTTGTGTTTAAATGTACATTAAAGTAAGATCCAATTGATCGAACGCCGCAAGCATAGCTTTAAGAATGCTACTTGATACATTGGTAGATTGAAATTTCACAATATCAGAGTAAGTGACACCGTTTTTTTTCAATATATCAAAAACAAAAAAAGTTTCAATACAAATAAAAGTTAAAATACATAATAACATACGCAAATAAAACAAATAAAAGTTTATAGAAAACAAATCTATTTTTTAATTTCTTATTTTCTGATTCATTTCATTTCATTTCTACAACTGAGAATTTTAAATGGAACCTCTGCTTTATTTTATCAAACAGCTTCAAGAATCCATATAAACTATTTTCATTATAACATAACATAAAACTCACATCCATGTTTCATAAGCCAACCGTTGATCCACTTCTAAGAAGGCAAGCGTTAAACGGTACTTTATTCTGAAAACATAACTGTTACTATGTGTTTAAGATCTAACAGTTATTGCGCTATTTGTAGAGCCGTTGGACAATGAGACAATTGCCGGTCTTATCGCACGCTGACTTATAGGTGATTCAGTATCAGCTTACAAGGGAAAGTAACGTGAGGCTATTGTAGGGGCAATGTAGGAGCTAGGAGCGGTAAACTACTGTAGTTTAACGGTACATTCAAAAATAACATTTACCAATAAGCGTATTATATTGTCTTCTAAATGTATGTTGATATCTCTTTATTTGATCTTTAATTACTCTTTCGTCTTGTTTTGGGTTCCGCATCCAAAGTGTAAAAACGCGTCCATATTACTAAAGTATTCGGCTGCTATAACAATAGATACTAACAAACAAGATCTTCCGGTTTATCTATTGAACCATAATTGGCAGAATTAGAAATAGCTGCTTTGTTACAAAATATTAAAAATAAAAATAATTGCAAATTTTGTTGATACGGAGCTCTCAGGATGCGAGTTTAAGTCACACTTGGCCCTGTTTACATTTCGTTTCAGTGCATTTATTCGGCATATATTTTTTATAACCATGGTAAGTAAGGTACCGATGAATTCTCTCTTCCCTTTTGTAATTCTCAACGTTTTATAATATAGGAAAGCCAGTCCATAATCAACGTAAATCAGCGCGTAGGTACGGAAAATTTTATTATTTACACCATTGGCCGTGTTGGAGCAAGATTGGGCTACACGACAAACGTACAATAATGCCGCTATAATAAAATCTTGTAAACATTGCAGACATTTGATTAAATTTGAATATCAAAAAGCAACTTTAATCCGAAAACCCTTTAATTGTATTGAATCAAACAAAATATAATACAACTAAATTAAAACAATGATTAACCTACCCCCACATTAGCACGATTTTAGATTTCCTCCTAGAAAAATCCCGCACAACGCGTTTAAAGAAATGTTCAGTTCAAAAGAAAACAAACGCGTAGATCTTATCAAACAGCCGCAAATCAGCGCAGACACGGAGAAGTTATTTATTTACACCGTTGCCGTCTCGGGCCAAGGTTGGGCGGTAAACGGCAAGAGCATTGGGTGCAATACGTCAATCATTGCGCAACCTACACAACCGACACCGACTCACATTAATTTGAGCAACGCTTAAATATGCTTCAGATTCATGATGAAACATTCTAAACATTCTTCAACACTGTCAAGTTACTCAACTGATATGATAAATTGCGTCTATGAGTTCACGAAATACACACCTTTGAATTTTTATTTTTGGATATAAAGCTACCTGTTAGTCAGAGTCAAAGAACAGAGATACGCTAAACTTTTTAACGTGAAAAAGTTGTACATAGATCGAAGTTTATTATTTAGCTTTACTGAAAACCGAAGTCAATAATACCTGTGAAAGCTTTTTATCAAGTATTAAATCTACAGCGCCAATTTGTCGCACGGTATTTTCGATCATTTTTAGACTGGGACAGACCGTTTATGCAGATTGAGTTCGAGTTATGAATAAACGTTTTAGATTCGTCCTGTAATCATGTGGTGTGGGGACGGGGCGTGCTCCTACGACCCGCCACGGAAGCCTCTAACTGTCGCGACTGCTCCTCCTGGGCTCTTCTTCGTTAGGACGACACGATACGTCACGACACTTCACGCCACGGTATGGGTACGGTACCGGTGCCAACAGCACGACAACGGCAGCTATCTTTACCGACTTCAGAAGGTATTATTATTTTCGGCTGCATGTTAACTATACATTTTTTTTATTTTTGATCGATAACGACACGACACCACTGAATTTCGACACTTAATTATTTAATTTATTAAGTGGAAGTCGCAGTATATGTCAATGAATATCCTCACATTTGAAAGCTTTCGTGTATACACGACACAAACAAAAAATAATAGTGCCCGACACCGACATGTCGTTTTGCCGTCTATGACAGTCGCTGACAACGACATGCATGTCATACCAGGTCAGTTAGACAGCACAATTTCATAGAATTATGCGGCCAGTAGCGTCGTTGCCGTCGCCGTGTCCTACCGGTCTCGTCTAAATGAAGAAGAGTCCATTCCTATGTAAATCCCGGTGCGCGACGACGGATAATAGAGACGCAATTTGCATGTCTCCTTGCCCTTTGTGGCTAAACCGGCGCTGTAATACGGACTACAGACCGCCTGCGAAATGGGTATCGCCTATCTAGGAAAGCCTAGCCGCCGCATGAATAACAAACGCTCACTAATAGACAATGGTTATTGAACAAGGTAGAGTGATTTGACATTCATTGAAGTAAGAGCGGGCGCTCCGGGGTAGGTGTACGAGTACGCACTGTTCAGGCTGACGTGAGTTGAATAATTTAGTCCGCGACGGTATAGATAACACGAAACACTTCCAGCCTGCTATCTATCACATTAAAATTCGATCCGCTCCTCTGTTTCAAAGTAATTAATTTCGTGCAGGTATCTATTATCTGGAGCGAGTAAACACCCGACCATTATTAATAATACACAAGTCCCTAAATGGATGATTTGTATCATATTACGTATATTAGCGTAATTAAGGACAGCATTAGGGATTCATTATTAACATGCCGACGTCGTCAATCCATTTTGTCCCACTGGTGGGAACAAGTCTACTCTCAGAGTTTAGAGGATTAGGCCATAATCTGCCGCGCTTGCCAACTGTAGATTAGTAGACATGTTTTGTTATAGAATTCTTAGGTGTATATCTTTACTAATGATGTTCTCTTTCATCGTTTAAGCTAGTTACAAAAAAATCATCCTGCCGTGTATTAGAACTTCGGACCTTCCCATTACCAGCCGAGTTTTAAACCATTATCACTGCTACTTGCGTATTTGCTAAGAAAACGTTACACAGATAAGCAGAAAGTATCTCTAACGACAACGTTGACCATAAACCCGATCTTGAACGGGCCTTTATTGGTACATAGAATCAATTAAGAGTTTTTCTGCAATGAGCCGGCATCCGGTGGACTCTTCGCGGCCGCCGGATCCTGTTGAGACTTACGAATCCCTCAGATTCCACGCAAAGAGTAAGGTACAATTTCAATGGCAAAAAGTAATTAATTGAAGCGATAAATTATATTGAGATCAAGTTTAATTATTGTAAGAACTTTGATGCTTCTTGTAACATCGATGATCAGATTTTTAAACTCATGAAATATTACATCATAGGACACGATTCGTTTTTATGTTTTTCACTAATAAATAATCACTAATAAAATATGACTGCACATATGCATACGAAATGTTTGTCAAAAAGTCTGGTAATAATGTAAAGATCTTAAAATGACCACCTCATTGAGTTTTGTATTTAATATATTTGACATAAGTACTGTTGAAGTCATAAAAATGTTAATATGTTTATTTTTAGCATTTAAATACTTATTTGTTTTGTATAATTTCTGGTAATCCTTTGTCAACAATGACTGCCCCACTAAGCACTGGTCT
This sequence comes from Epargyreus clarus, assembly GCF_041222505.1. NCBI lineage: Eukaryota > Metazoa > Arthropoda > Insecta > Lepidoptera > Hesperiidae > Epargyreus > Epargyreus clarus. The sequence continues at coordinate 8,287,580 of NW_027332211.1, forward strand.
CCTCTCAGAATGAAAAGGAAGAATTTCTGTAAAAACGAAATAAGAATTTATGTTTGGTACCGTAAAACTGTACCTCGTCTACTGTGCCGGCTGTTACTCTTTACTCTACTTCGCTTTTTCATTTCTCTTTAATTTTCCGCAAACTGTGCTGTATTAATTAATTCAACACAATCTTTCTTTGTTGGCGATAAACATGATAATTCAATCAAGGCTTTTATAGGTTGCCTAGCTAATACTAGCACTTTGAAAGCAGGTCACGCAATTCTGTCCGATACATACGTAAGTCAATCACAAGTGAACCACGATCATAATAAATTAATATTAAGTACTAATATATTGTATGCACGAAAAAAAATGTAAGATCTATATAGAATTTATTGCTGTACATTACTGCACAATAAATTAGTGATATATCTAGGCCACAAAGTGTCTTTAAAATAGGCGTATGTAAGCATAACTAATTTATAGATATGTTGCAATATGAATGGATTATATCAATATGTTTTAAAAAATATTACCTATCAAGATTATTTTAGTCCAGTACATTGTTCACGTAAGTCAGTCACCATATTACATAATAAAAAATTAAAACTGTCCTGAGTAAGTCTACTTAATCCAAATCGATTTATCTACAGTATACCACAGAAAGGCAAAGTAAACTTATAACAACAGTCTTTGTATTGTCAAAAAAGGTTATAAAAATGTATTTTCTTTCCATTATGTAGATCAAATTTACCGGGTTGATAGTTTAGTGGCATGTCGCTATGGAGTAACCGAATATAATTCTAGGGGTTGAAAATACCAGACGAAATATTTTTTATTACTATTATTATTGTAGTGGTAATGTAATGGTTCGAAATCACTCGGTTAGTTAATGTCCAACGAATTAATAAATCACGAGAATACTTTAATTTTCCCAATTAAACTCGGCCTAAGAAAAAATATTCCACAATAATCTGTAATTCAAATCATGCGTATAATCTAGGCTCACTTTTCCTAAGTTCTAATCTCAAATAGATTATAATAGAAATCAACAATAATTTTATTTTACGTATGTAAAAATAATCCGACCCGCAGACTAGCATTAATTTAATCTGTAAGTACCAAGATATTTCGTGAAAATAACGAATTACTCGATAAAATATGCGGGCAGTTCAATCACCTTGCCTGTATAATATTACACATAATAGAAAAGTGAAAATTTAACAAGGGTCCTTTTTGTTGAATGTCAAAGGGTGTAATTGTAGGTATAATAGTGAGATACTTAAATATGTATACCTAGGCTATTCAAAAGGCCTTTCAAGCCTTGAGGGTAAGAGAAACTCTAACATTGTATAGCATTAATTATTTTACGCAGACATACAGCCAACTTGATATTAAATGGTCACCATCAATCAACCTGACATAGGACTAGAACTCTACCTAAGGTTAATCCCACATGCGTAGCTACTACAGAATTACGTGTGAAAGTCCTGCGTGTAATCACTGTTGTTATAAGCCAAAATTGCTAGACATTTGCGTAATGTAACAATCCAACCCTTTAACCTCGGAGCACCAAAATAAAATCAGTATTAATAATCACTTTTAATCTTTTTATAATACAGAAGTAGCAAATAAGCCTACAATTTACCTTTTTATACAATATAAGAGTAGCAGACGAGCATCCAGACCACTTGATGGTCAGTGGTCGATGACAATCTAGAATGTTGCTAATAAACCCCTAAGATTGAAATCCTTCCTGATGACATTCACAGAAGCGACGCAGAGAACTAAGGTGGAATTAATTGGAAGTGGGCTAGCTTAATATATATTTTCTCCTTTAAAACAAGTGTTATTTATTACTACAATTGTTAGGTGCTTGTATTTAAACTTACAACAAATCAAATCTAGAATGCGTGATTGTCAGGGGAGTACTCGTAAATTTCCAGCCGTCGACATACCAAGTGAACATGCCGATATTGACAGCTGTAAATCTTAAATCAACCCGCTGTGCTGTACCGCTAAGCTTTAATTGTGTAAAGAAATAAGTGATACGAAAGCAAACGTATATCTTAAAGGGTATTAGACTTAAAGAGCAATTATAGCATAGACATTTAGAACCAACGCCAAAGAGGGGTGGAATTAGGCGTTCGCAAGTACATTCGTGTATTTGCCAGTGTTCAATGCACCCTTCAGACGGAATTAAAAGGTCACTGTACTATGGATATTTGTCTTAAAATTGTGTGTTAAATCGACGCTATACTGCTGTTATCCCGAAATATGTAATGGTACTTAGCACGCAGTCTTTTCAAGGAGAGTAGCTATCGTCATCATTGGTTATCCCATAGTATTTATATTGGTTAAATTTGGATTGTTAGACGATGTTCTCTACGCTGCTAGAGGACGTGATAATTAATAAATTGCTCATAGGCTAAGTACACACATTTACTGCTTCAAAAATTTGGAGTTCTTATAATTGCCCGGATAATTTTAACAGGAGAATTCATATTTTTGACCTATTGTGAGTACGTTTTTGTCGATATGTGTAGACACTGATAAACCTTAAATCTTATTTAATTTATCATGCGTAAACAAAAGAGAAATAGAGTATATACTTCACAACTTCACCACAAAGTAATATTGAGGAGTACTTCAGGAACGTAACGAAATAAACAGTGGAAAACATTTCAGCACTCAAAAGTAATCTTCTAAGGGTTCCGCGCTGAGAAAAACAGCAGCGGATTCGCATTTCCTCGGTGAATTCTACTTATACATAAAGGATTCGATCGTAAATCGCCTTATTATTGACAGAAATCCGTCCCTTGCCCTCATAAAGCTGAAATTGTTACGTGTTATAGCAAATAAACGAAAATAGAAAATGGTGACGTGCCGCGCTTCGTACCACCGTGCCCTCAACATTGTATTTTATGAGAGTTTTAGCGATGGTTTCAAAAATGTTTTTATTGTTTACGGACTAAGAATATAGCTACAATGCAAGGATATGTAGGTTATGGTAATATAATCATAGACATTTGAAAAGTTTGGTGAAAGATTATCATATATACAGGATTTAGGGGTGGGACTGGACTTTTTCAAACTGGAGAGAATTTAGTGACCTCTAGCAGGTTCAAGCTAAAAAAGCAGCGACATTCTCCTTCTCAATGAGGTCCGAGCTTCAAATCTTACGCTCGCACCTTCTATTTTTGCGTACAGTGTTTTGAAAAATAATATGACTTAGGTACTAAACGGTGTAAAAAAGACATAGCGAAGAAACTGAAACTGAAATCGGTATATTAGAAAAAATCTGAACTATTCGCACTCGATAGCTCTATTCAAGTTCTGGGAATAAAAATTACAGAGACGTACTGATCTATTTCAAACGCAATTAGACTTTTGTATTCGCAGAAATAATTTCCCTGTAGCAACCCTACAAATGTTTATATGTGCCTACTTTCACGGTAATTTGTTAAATTAATGAATGTCTTAAACCTTAAAGAAGTAAACCAGAACCAATTTACTTAGTAGAACAATAGTTTTGAAGGTGGTAGAACCCTTTGTGGTTCGACTCCGGCGGCACCACCGCCACACCTATTTCTACCTAATAACAGCAGTGTTAGGCGCTGCTGTGTTCCGGTTTGAAGGGGTAAGGGAGACAGACATTTCCGAGGCATTCCAGCTTAGTCCTCAGGGGTAGCAGCGCATCTGTGGCTGACCTCAGGTAGGAATATCTAATCCTATCTGGGGTTGATTACAGATGTCCATGGGCGGCAGTAGCCACTTACCATCAGGTCCACTGCATGCTCGTCTGCTCCTCCTATAATATATAAAAAAAAAAAGTAAAATCGAGTTTAACTCGATACACGATCATCCAGTACAACTTTAATCGACCCATCCCTAATCATTTCTCGTAACGGGACGGTGAACTTAATCCATTTTCTAAACAATCGCTGGCAACAAAACATTGTTTGACTATACCAAAATTTGGGGCAAACGCTTTCGAATTCAGAGAGCTGTACCCTGATTAAGGTCTCTGTGTCAGCTTTGCATACCACCCTGTCCGCAGTTAACGTTTGTAAAACATTGTAGCCGAATTCCAATCGAAAGCGGACTATGTCGATCCCCAAATAACTGGAATATCTTTACAAGTTACAGCGCTGGCCTGGATGTGTAGGGGTGTGAGTAGTACGTGATATCGATATTAAATCGATATAAAATAAAGCGATTTAATAAAAGAATCAGTTAATTGTTAGGATTATATCTTGATGACGCAAGTGGAGTAATTCAAGTAATCAAAAGTTAAAACACCTAAGAAAACGTAAAAGTAAGTTTGGAGCTTTATTAAAACTTGTTATATAATACCTAAGTTACTTTAGTTTTAATTTCTCATATTGGAGCAATGGCATGCCTATTTATAAGCAGAGCTACCTTTGACATCGGACATGTACAAACAATTTTTAATGATAGGCTATTATACCTAGTATCGTAACATTTTATCGATAGCATCAATCGTCTGATAACAACAAGCCTATCGGGTAGTACCGTCCGTGTTTACATTACCCGACCCGACGAACTATTACTAACAACTTGCGTGATGAGATTTATAATAAGGTTCTTGTTTAGATAGAAAATGCCCAAGACGCGTGTTCCTATTAGAGGAAAATTCCCTGCAACACTGTCAGCTTACCGTAATTCAACGTAGCTTATTGTATACACGTGTTATAGGTTACCTAACAGTGACCTTTGTGTAGAACTGGTTTATTACCGTCGTAAATTTCTTCCACCTACAAATATGTATGAGGGTAATGTCACATATTGTATTTATTGAACGTGCACACAGCGCAGAAATAGTCTAAGACGTCCATGTTCTCAAAACCAAGAATAGTTAATGCTTTTCTTGTTGTATTGCTCCAATAAATGTTATTTTGCTTTTACTCAAGTCTGCATTTAAATACGACCGTGACTCATATACGCGGCACGAAGAAAATCTTGCTTTCCTGGACGCAACTGAGTGCGATATAGTGCCACACCTATTTCTGCCCCATAACAGCAGTGTTTAGCGCTGCTGTGTTCTGATTTGAAGGCTGTGATAAGGGAGCCATACTTTTCCGAGGCGTTCCAGCTTAGTCCTCAGAGGTAGCGGCGCGTCTGTGGCCGACCTCAGGTAGGAATATCGTATCCTATCTGGGACAGCAGCCACTTACCGACTGGACTGCATGCTCGTCTGCTACCCTTATATTATAAAAAAAGATATAAATAGTCCGAAAAATGATAATGTAAATATTTGGTAGGAAAAATAATAATTACATTATACGTAAGTACGTCTTGCCACACAGCCGGGGAAACGGGAACGGAGTGTTGTTTACAGTTCATCGCACTTGCATCACGAGCGAAGATGAGTGAAGGTCTTGGCGTGCGCTTGCTAAACCGTAAATATTGTATTGTTTTCATCTTACGGCTTATTGCCTGTTTGTTATTAGTATAAACGTTTATGTGGGTTACGTTTTGGTAAAACGTGTTTTGGATGTATTATGTAGGTAATCGATTGTTACATAATAATGATATACGTACGTGGAATGGAAAAGAAAATTCAAAATCCAAAATAAATGAAATAATATGTAGTGTAGATTCTACTCTAAGTTAGAGGATGTTACTTGTAGTTGCTTACAAACTTAGTACAAATCCCATTACTGGGTAAGTTCTGATACTTACTAACGGAGCTACTTAAGTGACGAGTACAGTGCTTCGGTGTAAACCTCATCTTTTTATTCTTCATCATAAATAATCCTCTAGTTTTTTGAGTAATTCAAGACTCATTTTCATTTCCTCCGACTTTAAGATCTTAAAATAGAAAGCAGAAGGAAATGCTTACAGTTACAGATATCTTAGCTCATTCATCGGATCAATTAAAAGTTCCAAATGAAATTTCCTTTGCACTTTGAATTAGGTGGACCGTAGCTAAATAAACAACACTCAGTTTACTTTTGAAGGTGGTAGAACCCTTTGTGGTTCGACTCCGGCGGCAACACCGCCATACCTATTTCTATCTAATAACAGCAGTGATAGGCGCTGCTGTGTTCCGGTTTGAAGGATGTGGTAAGGGAGACATACTTTTCCGAGGCGTTCCAGCTTAGTCCTCAGGGGTAGCGACGCATCTGTGGCCGACCTCAGATAGGAATATCTAATCCTATCTGGGGTTGATTACAGATGTACCTAGGCGGCAGTAGCCACTTACCATCAGGTGGACTGCATGCTCGTCTGCTACTCATTTATTAGAAAAAAAAAAACTTAAATTGTAAAGGCAGGCCATTGTTCTTTTAAACACCGAAGTAGACTTTCGAGTTACACGAAACAGAAAGTCACTTAGACTCGCCGTGAACTTCGCGCAAGGGCGGGCGGGCAAGCATCGCCGCCCGCCCAGTGCCGAGCGAACCAGCCCACGCGGTGAACGCGTGCCTCACGAAGCTAAACTTACGTGAATAGTATCGACTTTACATGCGAGTGTTTACAGTTGAGGCTATATTAAGAACTTCACTACGGACGTAAACTTGTCAGTTAAAACTTTAACAGACTTTAATCGAACTTTGAGTGGAAGTTGTGACTATTTTTACGAGTAACTTAAATAGCTTATGTACTTCGGAACTGTGGAAAAGTTAACAGTAATTGGCATAAGGCACATATTATTTAGTTATTGACGACTTTTGAAGGTAAGTTTTGTTATCATGTATTAGATGGAAAAGTATGTCAATAGTATCAATAAGTAAGCTAATGTAGCAAAGATTCAAATACGAGAAAAATATAGATATAACGTTTACTTTAAGTTGAATGCTTTATTCCATTAGAATTGTAGTTGGAGTTATGTAAACATACAAACTACGCTTAGGACAGGCCCAGAAACTTACTACTTTTAGTAATTGAAATCAAGTTTATCTTCACAGTATGTCGACTTTGTGACGTATTTTCATAGTACAAAATACATTATATTTTGTAGTTACATTAACACGAAAATTCTAACACAAATTCAGTGGTTAATCCCAATTAGAAGTGACGAATGAACCGCATATTATCACGCTTAAAACCACAACCACACTATGTAATAACCTACAAATTAACACATACAAAATAAAGCTCTACATATAAAATGTAGAGATATATTTACCCACATTATATAGCCCCATTTAACTTTGTCACGCTATTTAATGCTACACGAAACTAACAAAGTAAGACTATTATTATGTTTTATACTAGCTAATGTTTGCGGTGGCGCTTGTGTAGTTGAAATATTAACGCCAAAATTAAATATACGCATGTTAAATAATTTTACATTTAAAAAACACAATCGCATGAAATTATGATCAAATTCAGTTTAGTTTAGTGTAGTCAAGGAAAGACTTTAATTAATTTAAAATTACACTTGTCATTTCGTGGACGTTCGTAATAATTTCAGTACAGTTGTAGATTTACATTGACTTTTCATATTAAATCGTAATCTAAACTAATATTACAAATGACAGAGTGAGTTCGTTTGTTTGATACGCTTTCACGCCTTAACTACCAAACCGATTGTTATGCAATTTTGTAAAGATATTGCCATGAAAAGGACAAAGGTTACCTGTTATCTCGAAAAATTACTTACTCTCCTCCTCCTACTTACTTACTTTCCTCGAGTGATAGAAAAATCAACTATTGTTATTGATCTTTGACCGCGGGTAAAGCTGCGAGTAAAAGATAGTTACAGCCATAACATTCATTTTCCAACCTATTTATAATAACCAATTATTATCACTTGAAATAATGTAAACTTGTCATGTCATTGATTGCCACACGAACAGTCGAATATATTAGAATTATTTATAAGCTCTGTATATACTTTTATCGGGTATAAGCTACACAACGTGCTCCAACCGGTTCCAACGCAGTCACGACGCAGACATAATCTCATTTCATCATTGAAAGTTGGTTATAATCGTGTCATCGTAAGTTCAATGAGTTCATATGAACCTTGAATAAAGCCTACACTTTTGGTACTAATTACAGTATCGAGACGAAATTTGTGTGATTTTTAAGGTTTATTTAGACACAAAATCATATATTTTCTATACAATGTTTTGTCAGCCTTGGCCCTGACTGCGCGGTTGTGATACGATAGATATAAATAGATTGTATTGGAAAATACTAGGGTTAATTTTTAAAGAATATCATAATTGTACTGTACAATATTTTGTCACGAGTTTAACACGTTCTATATAGATATAAACGAGCCCTAAATCAAATAATTCCGAAATTATTATCTTCCTAAAAAAGTAATGGTACAAATTTTCTTTTTCTATATTATTTTTAATTTTCATAAGATTATGAAAATGTGGAAAATATCATAAATTTTGTTTTAATGTTGTAATGTAACCAGAGGCATTAACAAGCATAAATAACAAAAAAATATAGCTCTACATATAAAAATACAAATTACCGTAGACAAAATAGTAAAGTTTTTGTTCGAGTTTTTTGTCGCTAATGTTGTAATAGCACTAAACATACTCTTAATTTTCATGGCAACGTATAATCATGTTAAATTCTAGACTCAATTAAATATTTTGCCTGCAGCTTTGCTTCGTTAATAGATTCACTATATTACTTATATGCTTACATTATGTTGTTATTTTTCTATATACTTATTTGTAGCTATATTTCACTCTAATTCTGACGTAATAATTTCATAATACTAAGAACGGAGATATTGTTTGAAGAGAATTGTTTCTGTCTGTTATATAAGCAGAAACTTATAAATTGTGAAAATAATATATAATTTTGTGAAAGCAGCATAATATTACACATTACTTTAAAAGGCTCAACAAATGTTAACTTATGCTCACTTTATTTTTAATACTAATAAACATCTCGCAGACGCTCAATTTCGCCATTACCATAAAAGCTCGTTTAAAAATAAGCGAGCTTTTATTTACTTTTACGGTATAACACTGCGTTTTATATCTTAAAGCTTTCTCAGTGAGTGAAAGCCACTCAACATGTAATTGGGTTGTTTTTGTATTGGTCTAAATATGTAAACAAATCGCCCACGGTCAGTCTGTCGCACTTTCGGCTGTAATCGAGACTCGAGAGGCGTGGGAAAGCAAACAACCGCAGTTCTTGTTAAACACCTCTTCTCTTACACTCTTACCGCGAAACCTTGCAACAGATTCATGTATTTCATCGTCATAACAGTCTTATACTAAGGCTTCAAGGTCCTATTTGTAACGGCTCACAACCCGGATGAAGTCTGTCCCTAACGTTTGTCTGGGGACGTTAAGTCCTGGGATTTTTGTATCAGAGCCGAGAAAAATGTAGACTAATTTCCCTGTTATGTGTTTAGGACTGAGAGTTCTTTGGAAAGCATCGTAACTTACGCGTTCTTTTATGGTTAGCTTGAACGTAAACACTGAGTTTACATGTTGGATACGTGTACCTAATATACGAGTACAGAATGTGAAGATTACCTTGATTTGTAGAGATTCTTAATTTTACCCACCTTAATTAGACTCAATTCATATTTGGAACTTTTTCTTCTTTAATTTCTTTATCAGTTAAAGTAAGGTAAGGTTAGTTATGAAGAGGTCTGAAGATTATTGGAGATACGTGGAAAATACATATATCGGAAATGTGACTAGAATTTAGATTGCTTATAGATCATAAGCTCTTGGAGGGAATAGAAATAAAACTTGAAAATATATAAACATTTCTACAGAACTGGTATCGGAAATTGCTACTTATGTACGCTCCGATTACAGTTAGTTCGTATTCGCACAGCACATATTTAACTATGTATAAATGTCTCCCTAAACCTATTTTAATAGTCGTCCCGGCCGTGTCCATTTCCGTTCAGTAACAGTTTCCTTCCACGCTGTACCCCTTAGAGCTTCGTGCGAGTGGGCTATTGCAGTAATTTATTATTATGTATGAGCTGGTTACTACGAACTAAAAAGTTACAATACGAAACCGGTTTCCCTACTTGCCGCTGCCCGACCACCGGATGAAAAGGACAGACGTTAATGTTTCTTTTCGGTTCAGTGATCCTGATCTAAAATCTTGGTTGCACCGAGTGCGAGCAGGACAGAAGAGGTGTTGCTCTTACAGCCGAAGATATCCGATGAAAACCGAAACTCCTGCGCCGGCTATCTCGTCTACAATACGTTTTGTGTTACGTTTCTGTCGTATGACGTGAATCCATTGATATTTTGAGACTATTCTATTGAGTTTACGTGATATTCTATTGTGGTATTGGAATAGACAACTAATGTAAGTACGTTTACAAAACACGGCGACAAATGAGGTGTGAAATCTTCCAACAAAAGGTTATTATTATTTAAATTTACAAAGCAAATTAATAGCGCTAAGCTCGTTTTGTGCGGAGCTTAAAACGATTCGGAGTTTCAATAACTTTGTTAATTAAATGTTTTGTCCCGTTAATGCAGAACTGTAGGACTGTCTTTGTCGGAACCAGTTCGCACGATTGAAAGTGGGTGACTGTCAGTCGGCGGCGGTAAAGCCTACCGCAATGGGTGAATGTTGCACGATCCAACGTAACATTGAACGCGAAGGTAAGGCCCAATTAGCTTAATTTTATAATAACTTTACTTTTAGAGCGAGGCCTTTGTAGAAACTTACACCTACATTTAATTAATGTGGGCTTAATTCTTTTTGTAGGCGTACATATTATATGTATCAAACCTTTGGACTCGGATATAATGTCTCAGCATTCAGAAATGTAACTCATGAATTTACATGAAATGTGGATTATGTAACATAATTATGTCGCCCGGCACTAATATCAATCTATTCAGAGTTTTGCCTACCAAACATCGAAACTTGTCATTGATCGATATATCGTTAACCGATAAACTTCTCAGTATGGGATTATAATAGCATGTGCGTGGAGCATTCGTAGGCGCTTCCCACACAAATATCAAAGACTCGGATATCAAAGAAAATCATCGCTAACAAACCGTACGTTGCAGTGTATAACAAACCCACCAACTCAGTGAAACTGTGTTATTTGGGCTTGAAAATTGAAAATAATATTTGTTACGATTTCGACTGCAGTGGTCAAACTTTTCGTAGTTTGATTGCAGTTGCACGACCACTACACCTACAATTATTGAAAAATACTATAACACTGCTGTGTTCTAATTAGCTCTAAGGCTGATTAAGGTGACGAATTATTTTACACTTATTTATATTATATCCGCGACTTTGTACTGGGTACAATTGATCAACTATTAAATATATAGCTTATTTTTGCTGCACACTAAATTAAGTAAAATTGCCAACTCTATGCTTCTGATTCAAACAAATAGATCAAAATGTTAATTGTGGCTTGTCTGTCACCTTTTTTATCGATTATCTATATTCTCTATATACATTATGGCGTTAGTACATAATTTGAAATTGACCTCCACTTTAATACGAATTTATAGAATAGAGTATAGTAATCATAAGATTTAGAACAAAACCTTTCAACAATCTAGATGTTGCACGATACTTATACAAAAAGACAGATTACTGCTTTTAAAGATAGATATAGATGAATTGCATTTACGTAAATTCCGTGAAAAGGTACAGTTTGTAAGCATTCACCACTTACCTATAAACACACATTCTACTAAGCTACTAGCTACTCAGTTAATGCAATTACAGACGTCAATGAAGCGAACCTTCTCTTCCATTATTTAATTAATTAATCAACTAGTTGTAAGTCGATGGCATCATGTGTATATTTAGATTTTATTTACAATCTAGCTGGATCTCCTGATATTGGTATACCCTGTTCCTACGATATGTTTCATCTATTAAGATCTTTCCGGAATACAAATTATAAAGTTTTCATCATTCGTAATCATCATCAACCCATTACTGTCCCTCTGTTGGGACGCGATTCTCCTCTCAGTCCACCGCACTGCCCAGCTGCGACTTCACATACCATTGAAACATTTTTTTAAATTTCGCAGGTTTCCTTGCGATGTTTTCCTTCACCGTTTTAGCAAGAGATTATTAATTACTAATACGCACATAATTTTGAAAAATCAGAGGTGCGTGACTGAGATTTGAATCTCGGACCTTTCGATCAAGAGGCCAAGTTCCTTTGTTTATTAAACTTGCATTAGATACTGGAAAGTTTATTATTATTGCTTCAATGTTTCGAGCAGTGCATTCATCCCGCTACTTTCATTTTTCCATACGATAACAGATGGCGTTGCCTGTACTCAGTATGACGATTTTATTGTATGCATTTACGCAGATATAAATCTATTTACAAAGGCAAATTATCTTTTAATATTACTTGTTTATAACATTCGTGCGAAGTATTTTAAAGATATGTGATTTATTAATAAATAAAATAACAATTATTTTTAAGGAAAAACAAAAAATATTTCCAAGAACAATAATTACGTAAGTTTACGGAAAAATCTGTAGTAGTATATGTCTTTCCTCGTACTAGAGAATAATTAAGGAGATATACGAGAAAATCGTGATACCTACTTACCCAGAAAGTGCGCGGTACAGAATATAGAAGTGTTAGTTAAAATAGAGATTTGCACTTTACGATAAGTATTATAAAATTACGGGAATCTTTGCATTATTATTATTTTGTTTTTAAACATAAAAATCTCACAAACAGATGAACTGAACTTTCACAGGTAGATAAAGGACTCTACAACTCTACAGTGAATAAAGAAGCTATTTTTGTCCCTAGAAATGTCTAGGATTCCGTCATCAAAACCCAACAAGGGTTTACGCAAACAAAGCCATGTGAGCAACTGCAGTTTGAAGTTGAGAGTATTGCAAACAATTTCCTGCTTTGTTTTTAGGGTTCCGTACTCAAAGGGTAAAAACGGAACCCTATTACTAGGACTCCGCTGTGTGTCCGTCTGGCCGTCTGTCCGTCTGTCACAGGGCTCTACCTCCTGAACCGTAATAAACAGACACTTGACATTTTTACAGAGTTTGTATAAAGGTGGCCGCTATAACAACAAATACTAAAAATAAAAAAGTTGAAAATAAATGGGGTCGCCATGTATGGCGAAAGTATTCTTCTTGTAAGAAACCGGTATTTTCTGGCGTTTTTCGCTTTATCTATTGAACCGTAATAGAAAGACAGTTCAAATTTTCACAATGTATTTACTTCAATTGCTTCTATAATAACAAATAAATACGAAAATTTTGATGGTACAGAACCCTCCGTGTGCGTGTTTGACGTGCACTTGGCCATTGTGTATACTGGTTCGTTACGTCACCATACGAAGAGAATGGTGAAGATGCGCTGTGACCCGCGACCTGTGCCCACCATTACTAAACCTACCTTCCTGACATTTCGAATCGCTGCGATGTTCCTAATTAAATCGAACGTCTATTTAATTTTGTTTGATTGATCATTGCCGCTTAGCCGCTTAATGGTTTCTAAATTCAAATTTGCCAATACCTATAACTCACTGCTATTTCAAATGAACATTCGGAATTACTATGTGCAGTCTTAGTGTGTTTTCAATACGAAAAAAGTTATCGAATACTATCGTTAACTTGTCAAATATTCGATGTAAAATATAATTTCCTATAAATAATTATATGGCAAATAATTGCCAGTGATTTAAAATTACATAATATTAAGATTATTGTTAATATTTTGTTTATTGTTATCCAAATATAACTTGTTTTTTACACAGCTGTAACTCAAAAACTTCTATCGTATTCAAAACGCACACAAACACCTCAAAACGAAATTATGGATTTAAATCGGAACGCGGTGAATTTGTCCAAAATTATCGCGTATTCAAAACGCGACCAGTAAACTGGGTTTAAATTGTCTTGGAAGAAAAAAGAGCGTGGAAATTTTCGCAATTTACCTTTAACAAAGGACAATGCCCACGAAAGTATGGACCGCCGTCCAGGGTTGCATCAAATTGAAACTTGTTGTGGACAATGTATAATTAACCAAATACTACCACCAATAATTATTTTTTAGATCAGTATCCGGGTTCTGAAGTTATTTACCGAAATGTTACATAACCTCAAAATCGAAAATATGCGACGATAGATTGATGGTCGGTTTTAACTGACAGTAGGTACCTATAATGTTGTTCGATTAACACACTCCATTTTCTTTTAAAAGTAGTAGGTAAAAAAACCTAAAATAATCCTAAAATCCTAAAATAATGAATTCCGAGAATAAAATACCGCCATTTTAATTTTTAAGAACAACAATCAACATTTCGTCTTTTTTTATCTTAAATGGAACCCCCTTGTTCAAAGAAACTATTCTGATCGACAAACTATGTAAAAAAATCAAAAAATAATTTTAATATTACTTTCATTTTGATGCATGAGAAAAATCATTAGTCAAAACACTAATAGATCTTATTGAATTCCGAGTATACAATTCCGCCATTTTAATTTTTAAGAACAACAATCAACATTTCATCTTATTTTATCTTAAATGGAATCCCCTGTTCAAAGCAACTATTCTGATCGACAAATTATGTAAAAAAATAAAAAAATAATTTTAATATTACTTTTATTTTGACGCATGAGAAAAATCAGTACCAAGAATGGGCATTCTCCTTTATTATTCTCAGCCGCTGTTGTTCCGTAAACTGGTTGTTTGTATTCGTTTTATGTGCAGAGCTTTTCTGACATTTGTGTACATACTGCCTGTGAAATGCAACACAAATTTTGCTGAAATTACCTGTTGTTAGCATTGCAATTAAGTGCACAAGGATAAAAGTCTGATTTATTTTGATGTTATCCTATCGTACGCTGTTGGAGCTAAAGTTTGCTTTAAGCTGTTTCAAAATGTATAGCGATGGATATTTTATGCTGTTTTCTTCATTGGTGCGTGCAATTCCTTTTATGTTTATCTTATAATTAAGAGATTTATAAACTACGGCAGCATTTAGAATAGCGTTTTATGACGTCAACTTTTATGAAAGTTGGTTTATCAGTATAGTATTGTTTTTGTTTCGTGGTTCAATTGCTGAACATACAAAATAAATATTCTGCAAAACCTTCAAATTCTTAGCGATCTAGGTATGAATTCAAGACAACTCTTTCATGTATTAGAAATTAGTACTGTTGCGCGGTAAACAAAATATTTTAATGGGGATCTCAAAAGCGTCCTAGAGTTAGGACACTGAAAGGCTACTAGTAATCTTAAATCCGTAGAATCCGTGTGTCACCAAGTCATTTAACTTTTAAATGCAATTTGCCACTCTCATAACCCCATACTAACATTCCCCATGCTATGGGGACTATTGACACTCAAACTCGAAGCCGTCTGCATATCAGACTGGTATGATAATACGTGACGTGGGTATTCTATTACGTCATCGGGCGCATTACGCAAGATGCATTGTGGAGTTATGAATGAGACATGGAGATAAAAGATACACATATGGAGCAATGTTAAGTCTATTTGTACTCTTATAGCTTTTTCATGTTTATCTGACGATTGACTGCGGTTATCGCGTCATCTACCTTTGTGGGAATGGTATCATCGTTGTAATAAATATTGGATTAGGTAACTCGTTCGCATATGCATGATACTGGTAGAGACAATGATGCATGCATACAAATGCATGGACGCCTGTAGAAAATAATTAATCTTAAATCTTAAGCAAATTTAGTCCCATTTTGATTTCCGATTTTGTCAAATTCACCATAGAGCTGTGTACATACGCAATACACATCAACTTAAAGATATACACATAGAATCTTTTAACAAACTTTGTTTATAAAAATATACATATATCAAACGAGTTTAAGTGAAAGATCTGTTAAATTATCCACAGCGATATTTTTACATACAAAAAATATATTCATATCTTATTTCGTAAAGTAGACACAGAGATTCTTCTGACATCGTGCTTATCGCACCATCAGACCCCACGGGAAAGCTCGGCGTACACATGACGACATAATAGTCTACCAGATCGTGCGTCCGTGTGCGCCGGCCCTAACAACCGCTAACGACTCTACGACGACCACAAAAACCTATGCTGGAATAATGAACTGGGAATTACAGTTGAGTTGAGGAATTCAGTTAATTCCCTCAGGCCGCCCGAGTCGTGTGAAATAAAATTTTATTACAATTCGAAAATAGCTTCATTGTCTGGGTGATTAAAATAAAGCTGGTAATTAATTTTAAACAAACAATTGGAGATATAAACTTAGGTACGAGCAGTTGACGCTTTTGGCTTTATTCGTCCAATTAAATTTCAATGCACAGTTGTAGATAGCCAGGCAGGTTTTAAAGAAGGTAGTACCCTCTGTGGTTAGACTTCGGCAGCATTAAGCTCTGCTTAGCAGTATTAAACTGCTGCCTTCTGATTTGAATTGTAAAAGAGACTTACTTATCGGAGGTGTTACAGCTTAGTCTTATCAGGGGTAGCAATGCATCTGTTGTCAACCTAAGGTAGGAATCAAAAAGCATCAAGGATTGATAACAGGTGTCCATGGATGGGAGTAATAACTTACAATCAGATGGACTGTATACTTTTTCGCTACTTCAAAAGCCCGGGAGCATTAATAGCTCAACGGTTATCCCATTAGATCCGTTTGCACCACTATTATATAGTAAGCTATAGTCTGATTCATAATTAGGTGTCCAAAATGTAAACAAAGGTGTTGACCTATCAAGAAAATACGTTTCAAATGGTAATTTCTTATTTTTGTCGATATTAAAGTTATACAACAATAATAAAATAATAATGTAAATAAATTAAGATTCACATTTTCCAATATTTATATCACCTGAATTTCGTTCCATATAGTAATAATAATAAAAAACAAAGTTTATGGTAGAAAATTAAAATATGATAATGGTAACACAATCGAAATCCAAAACATTTCTTGTGCCGTCATTTTTAAGTTTCGTAGCTGATATTATTAATTTTCGTGATTGTGATCGAACACGTTTACATAACGCGTTTGTTAAATTGTGTACATTTGTTAAAGTTTTAGTTTTTTGTTGAGTTTGTTTTGGTTTTCGTTTCTTGTTAATTTTGACAGTGACATTTCTTTGTTTACATTTTGGACACCTAATTATGAATCAGACTATAGTAATATACTTTTGTTCAAGTTTCACAAGTCATATTATTACGTTCGATTATGAGACGAAAGTAGTTACTTAAAGTTACTTTAATTTCATAACATAGATTTCAAAATTAATTCAGAAACAGGCGATTTTTATGTTTATTTCTCTTTTAATGGAAATAAATTTTAACATTATTACTAAACATTGAAACTAAACATGCATTAGCTGTGAACTAATCTCATTAGCAAGCGACAAATACATATTATTATAATATATTATAGTAATAATTTAAATAGTTGTTCTATTGAGTGCTGGTGAACTTTATGCGAATATGCTTTATAAAATAGTATATTTTAAGTCTCAAATGTTTTTTAATTCACATTAAAAATGGTCTGTATATTTTTCGCATACATATTAAACATTATTTTTTATAATTTCAATTTCCCTATATGTTTATTGTACGTGAAAAATAAAAAAAAGTTTTCAGAGATACCACAATCCTTGTTATTGGAAATGAAATCGGAATGCCGGCATAAATACCTTTATCGGAATTCATCAGAACTTGCGTTGAGTGAAATATAACCTTGCTCGAAACAAAGCATTCAAGGTTGATAACAGATATGCCGCTTCTGAGAACTGAAAATATCCTTTACAGTGCATATGAATACAGTTTTGCACTGGCAATAACAATTGGATAATAAAAAGTTCTTGAGTTTTCAAGGTATAACTTTCTTTGCAATATTCGACTGCGAAATGCAGACTGCGTAGAGTGCAATGTCCGTATTATGTGATCAGT
This sequence comes from Epargyreus clarus, assembly GCF_041222505.1. Taxonomy (NCBI): domain Eukaryota; kingdom Metazoa; phylum Arthropoda; class Insecta; order Lepidoptera; family Hesperiidae; genus Epargyreus; species Epargyreus clarus. The sequence continues at coordinate 8,305,429 of NW_027332211.1, forward strand.
ACCCTTACCAGGAGTTTTTACGTTTCGACAAATATGACTGTTTTGGTATTTGTTTACGTATTTGCCCATACAAATTCTAATCAGCGCCCCTAGCGGATTGTGTCAGGACTAGGAAATCATATTGGCCCATACGTATACAAATACCAAAACAGTCATAAGTCACTGGTAAGGGTACTGTATAGTTTTGTAATATAGAATTGCGTGTATACCTATCTTATATCTTCTTCTAATATATAAAATTCTCGTGTCACAGTTTTCGTTGCCATACTCCTCCGAAACGGCTTGACCGATTTTGATGAAATTTTTTGTGCTTATCCGGTATCTATGAGAATCGGCCAACATCTATTTTTCATCCCCCTAAGTGATAAGGGTTGTTCACCCTTAACATTTTTTTATTTATATGGCAACACAACGTTTGCCGGGTTAGCTAGTTGTATATAAATCCTATACCGTAGGATCGATTTAACATGCAGTCGCAAACGCTAACTTATAATGGATCATGAGGCTGTTTTATGAATGTGATAATAGTTGAAGTTTTTTACAAAATGTTATTTTCACGTTTTGCTTGTTTATGTTTTCTGCATCTGCCAATATCTCTCTCGCTCTATCTCTCCCTTTCTCTTTGTACCGAATGTTGTCTTCCTGTGTTGTGTTGTGTTGTCCACAACTAAATAAGCAGAAGAACCTTTCTTTTTTTTTTGTTGACGAGGGGGAAACCTTTAAAAGGTACCCGACGCCATGGGAGTGACGCCGAGTTATGTGGGATTTTTACCGCACTAAAACCCTCAGTGGCCGGCCTCAGCGTTTGGTGAAGAACTCCGGGATCTCCAACGGAACACAACCGGAGTCCTCCTAACGCGATGCCCTTCTATCGGGCTCTGCCCTGGGGGGAGCAATTTACGCTCCTCTCACATCCCCAGCGACATGCGACCACACAAACCGCTGTCCTTCCCGGAGTCGCTTGCTGGTCGGTTTGAGCTCCCACTCTTGCCGCCCGCAACCCCGGAAGCCCCTTTTAGTCGCCTCTTACGACAGGCAGGGGATACCGTAGCCCTATTCTGGTCCCGGTACTACAGGGACAAAGCAGAAGAACCTAGGCTCGATTACTACTTAGACAGTTGGCTAAACGTATTGTAATAGACTTCTGTTTTCGCTCTCTGTGTGTGAATTCACACACAAACCCAAAATACAGTATATACCTTATATTATATTGGAACAATGAATGTAGAAAAATCGCTTATTTAATAGCTTACATAACAACTAATTCGCTTGTGGTGTGACATATAATTTTACCCAATATGTACCCATGACACGCACGCTAACTAGAAAACAATTTCACTTCAATTAACCAGCCATAAATGTAATTAATTAAAACAAATACGGCAGAATCGTGCTTGCTAATTAGCCGATACAATAATGGGCGGTCCATATAAGTTGGTTCATAATAAAAGTTGTTGAACTTGGGTCTAACCTTTATGGTAATGGAACTGGTTGGGACTAGGTTTTATTATCTCGTGAAAATAAACAGCATTAGTAGTTGGCTAATATCTTGTAGCTTTTGATCTACTTACGTTCATTATTCATTTTGATATTTTTTAAATTGATGTCATTAAAAAACAAGGGATTTTTGTGAAGTTGATTCCTACAATTCTAAGTTCTGATATTAACCAACTAATATGAAAATCAAAACAGTTATTACACACACATAAATTTCTTAGTTGTAATCGTCACTGTCAACAACAACGCAAACATCCAGAGTCATAGACGAAAGAAAAAATATAAATTCTTGATTTACATGCCTACCTTGCTGGGAGTGGCATCGATACCCCTTTTCTAATTGAACCAATATGGTGATTGCTTTGATGCACAGGTCATAATTAATTAATTTAAGTATTTTTTGTACACTTCATTTATGTATATTATTAATTTACAATTACAACATATTGAGACCTTCTCAGCTTTGTAATATTTTTTGTTTGTATTGAACGGTAAATAAACCGGTCATTTTGGTTACAATCTAAACTCTAGTAGCAATAGCAAACGGGCAGGCTGTCACCAACCCGAAATAGTCAAGTTCTACCTAATGCCGATAACAGGTGCGTTCCCCGAAGGTTTAAACCGACACGCCTGATATACATAAGACGACCCGTACACTTTCATTCTAGAATACAGCACTAGTATCTGAAATAAAAGTATAAGTAGTTATATTTTTATTTCATACAGTTTTGCTACCTTTACAACAAAATATTTATTTAGGGAAATTGTCAAGTAAGCATCTAATTTTAAAAAATATATATTATTTTGTAACTTTCAAACAATTAAAAAGTATCTTAGATGTATCTGCAGGTACCTTGAAAACAATTTCTGTAAAATCCGATTTTATAATAATATTGTTTTGCTGAACATAGAGCGTGCTAGATTCTAAGCGTTATCCCAATTACTTTCTGTTAACTTCAATGATTAGCCTACAGTTATTCCAATTACAAACACAAAGTAACTTCAGTTATTAACCTCCTTTTACCTACGTTTACACTCAATTGTTCCAATCTCAGTCTCGCAGTGGCGTCCATTTTCTAATCCAGATTTGATTTAGGTTCCATTCCTGGTTACCAGATTAAATTCCTGATTAAACCACAACCTCCTCCATCCTAAGCGTTTAACACAGTTATAATTAGGCAGAAACTTTTTGACTTTACTGACTAATTAATTATCGCCCAGCCGTAAGCTAAAAACTTTAAATTTTAACAGTAGGTCCTATTTATCACTTAGTCACTCAGGATAAAAGGATTTTTTGATATTCCACGCCTAACGGATTTTAAAAGGGTTGAAAGTTTGTTTCAAACTCAGCCGATTTTGAAGCAAACACTATGAAAATTTGTATTTGGCTTTCTAGTACTATTATATAGCAGAATACGTTTCAATATTCTATCGGGTTCGGGATATTGTAACACAGCTGCAATCTGAGGGCATCGGGCAACATTGACTATTGTCCTCGACCTGTTTGTAAAGATTTCCAACACGAACCGACGCCACGTGCGGGGAATGTATAAGTGAAAAGCAATGCAAAAGCATGTTTCATAATTTATATGAATACTTCTTGAGCATAGGTTTAATATTGATTTGTTGCTGCAAGGAATAGGCCTTATTGATCTATAGAGAAAACTACGCATTTCAGTAAAACTTCATGTTGGCATGACATCGATAAAAGCAGAGGTCTGAAATTAGAACGTAAATTTGGTGGGAGAAAACAAAATTCATATCTTTGTGTTGTCAACACTCAAGAAAAAAAAGAAGTTACTTTGATACTATTACTTACAAACCCGAACATTAATCGTTGACCTGTAGGTAAACATTAGCAAAACAAAGTAATACGAATAATTTACACACAAGGATAATAAAAGGATTTGTTTTCGAATTATTTCCTATATATTCTATTTATACTACTACTATCCATCACGTTTATTTTTTATAAACGTCATGAAAAGTAGCGTAGGATAGCAAACGAAAGTGGACCAAATGTCGAATCTAACAAGTCAATGCCACTACTATTGTTTCTGGAGGCCACAAAAGTGTAGCGGCTCATAGATATACATATGAATTCAATTGAATCTAGCGTGGGTTCAAAAACATGTTATGATAACAACGGCAAGAATATATTATAATAATAGTTTAATTAAGTATGAGATGTATCAAACAGTTAAACTATAGCAAAGGCGAAATTAAAGTATTATAATATTTGGCTGCAACCTTTTCTAATGTCCTAACGAGCATGAGTGTGTATCGACATTAACAACAGATCTATTTTGATCTGACTGATTTTTACTTAATACAAAAGAGAACTTATGTTTAACATTGTGCAAAGGCATTTTTCTAAATAAATGTTTTCTAGCATGCCTGAGATTGGAGTTGGACCTTGAGATTGGATTATCATTTCGATTTCTTAGTTTCCATATTTATTGTCGTTTTTTTACAGTACAGTAATTCCTCACATACTTCTAATGAGACACGTAAAAATCTGGAGCTGAAAGCTGGCATTTCTATTTTTTGTCAACGACAAAAGAATACGAAAACGTGTTAGCTGTCAGCCCCATACATAGATATGAGACCTATGTCAAGGTGGAAATTAAACGTAAAAAATATTCACTGACTCCTACCGTCTGGCGAAGGCTATTATTATTTATCTCCCTAAGTTGAATGTGCCCAAAAGGAAACCTTTAGTTCGCTATACAATACAGTCATCTTTGTCCACGAGGAATATGTAAACATGATTCAAAATAATGCGAGGGGAATATTTTAAGGGAACCACAGAATAACTTCGTGGTTACAAAATGGGTTCTGGAGTGGAGAAAGATGAATGAAAATATTATCATAAGTAATATGTATAGTGAACTTGAGATCGAATTGTCAATAGGCCTTCCTCTGTGCTCTACGTTATGTATGAAACTCTTGTGCAAGATTTCATACTTCTCAGCACATTTCTTTAAACTTTACGTAATTTTTCAGTTTTAGGTAAAATCATATAAATAAATATAGCTTTAAAAACTATTAATAACTAGATGACCCGGTGAACTTCGTACCACCTAATTATGAGTGACTATCTGTACCTCGTGGTTTCACTCGTGTAATTTATGTATTATGTCCATAAACTACTGGTAAATATTAGGAAATGGCCACAGGAGAACAGGAAAATAAAAAATACAATTAAATAAAATTCACTCTACCTCTCTGCACTCTGTTATTTTTTTACCGACTTCAAAAAGGAGGTGGTTATCAATTCGGCCGGTATTTTTTTTTATGTATGTACACGAATTACTCCGCCGTTAGTGAACCGATTTTAATAATTATTTTTTTATTGTGTTATTTTTTATTGTAGGTTCTAATGAAATTACAAAGTCAGTTCATCATTGACTATTTAAGGGTCTGATAATGTGGCTCGGAGACAAAATATGTAACTCCTCACCCGATGGGGATATTTGAGTTGTGTTTGAAGATATTTGGTGTAAGTTCTAACGAAATTGCAAAGTCAGTTCATCATTGACTATTTAAGGGTCTGATAATGTGGCTCGGAGACAAAATATGTAACTCCTCAACCGATGGGAATAATTGAGTCGTGTTTGAAGATATTTGGTGTAGGAGGTTCTAATGAAATTGCAAATCATTGACTATTTAGTTAGGTTAGGTTGGAACCCCCCCCAATGGGTTGCCACCTTGTCGTGGTGGGGGGGCTTGCGTGTCCTTATGATCCCTGAGGCTATACGGCAGAGTTACTCATACCGGAAGGCAAAGGGTGAAGGACCAGACTAAGAGCGACCCAGGGGAGCTCACCCCTTAAAAAAGACGCAATATGGATAAGGTCAATTGTCAATGTAGTCCCCAGGTGGGTACCCGCAAGGGAGAATCCCACCCCTCTGCCACGGCGGAGGGCAGCCCCTCGTACTCTGGGGGGGGCAGCAATTGCCTCGTAGGTCGGCAATCCGTCGATCTTCGTGAACTCGACCACAGCAAACGTTTAACGGACACCGAGACGCTAAGTGAAATGGACAAAAGGCCCGCTGTAGAAACGGCGGCGAGGAAGGCTCGGCCGGTTAGGAGGAAGGCAGTAGCCCCACCTAAATCAGCTTTATCATGTGACGCTGATGAGCTGTCAGACAGCTCAATAATGTCGACTGTGTCGGGACAGTCAGAAGCTACGTCGGTGAGCACCGCACGGAAGAGGGCGCTGCCGACAAGTAATAGCGAAGGCGAGCGGCCCAAGAAGAAGTCTGTAAAGCCCCGTTCAGGAAAAGATGACGACTTCTTGGATCCCCTGGTTCCAGTGGCGAAAACTAGGTCGAAAGCCTCTCTCCCTACTACTGAGGAACTGAGCCGGGAAATGGTAGAACAGCACACCGACATCCTAGGTTCTCGAATAATAGAGAACCTAGAGATCATAGAAAAGGTCGCGGATAAGTCCCGCAACCTAAAAGGGGACATGGTGCGCGCCATCCGTGTCGCTGTGCGCAAAATTCAGGCGGCGTCAACCGAGGTTGTGCAGCGGGCTGCCACTGCACACCTTGAGAAAGAGAATGCCACGCTGCGCTCTCAGCTAGCTGGCCTAAATGGTAGGGTGGAGGCCCTTACGGCAGAGCTGAACCAGCTACGCAAAAACCAGGCGCCGCCCCGAGTTGATGCGAGGAGGGCTGGGATCGGAGAGGATGCTCTCATGGATAAGATTGGGTCCATGATTGACAAAAAACTAGCGTCCTTTAGGGATGAACTTTTCCCAGATAGAGCCATTAGGCCTCCCCTAGGGAAGAAAGCCACGCCCGATGCAACAAGGCGTATAGAGTCGGCCACAGTTTCGATGCCGCCGCCGGCCGCGTCGACCTCGACTGAGCCTGCCTGGTCCAAAGTTGTGGGGCGGAAGGCCAGATCTAAGGCACGCATCTCTCCTCAGATTGAGACAGTGCGGAGGCAATCGCCAAGCCAGGAGCGTACCAAACGTGCCGCTCACCGGCAACCTGCAGTGTTGGCCGTTAAGACGCCCGAACCAGCTCGGACAGGGACGAAAAAGAAAGCAGCTAAAAAGCAGAGGCTCCCGAGACTGCCAAAATCAGCGGCAGTCACGGTAACAGTTCCCGAGGGCTCAGTCATCACTTATGCACAGGTGATGTCGACGGCGAAGAGCCGGATAAACCTGCCTGATTTGGGAATTGCCGAAATCAGACAGAAGAGAGCCTTAAACGGTGGCTTGCTCTTGGAAGTGGCTGGGGAAAGATGCGCTGAAAAAGCCGATGCCCTTGCAAGCAGGCTGCAGGAGGCCGTTTCAGAAATGGGCGCCAAAGTGGCGAGACCCAGCAAGCAAGGCGAGGCCAGGGTGATGGATCTAGACGATTCCGTCACCCAACAAGATGTCGCTAACGCCATCGCTGCAATGTGCGGTTGCCTCGCTAGCGACATCAAAGTCGGCGAAATCCGCAGGAGGCCTACGGCTTTGGGGACGGCATGGGTGCGTTGCCCACTTACGGCCGTCCGCAAGCTGGCCACTGCGAAGCGGATTCTTGTAGGCTGGGTCTCGGCCAGAGTGGAGGTGCTGCCTCTCAGGCAGCTGCAGTGTTACCGCTGCTTCGAGATGGGACACGCCAGGCACCAGTGCACTAGCGCTACGGACAGGAGCGCTCTGTGCTACGCATGTGGTGAGCCTAATCACAAGGCGAGCCAATGCGGGGCACGGGCGCCAAAGTGCGCATTGTGTGCTGACCTGGGTCGTCCATCGGACCATCGTCTCGGCAGCAGGAACTGCAAGCCTCCGAAAAGGAGAACACGGGGCAGCGGCGGAAACCAGAAAGTGGCCACGATTGCCACTTCGACACGGGCAGATGGGCCTGCGCATGCCAGCGCTTCGTCCCATTGCCCACCAGAGGAAGTGATGGACACATAATGTATAGGTCTCCGTCACTTAAAATACTGCAGGGGAACCTGAACCACTGCCGCAGGGCGCAGGACTTGTTCCAGCAATGCCTTGCGGAGTGTTCAGTTTCTTTGGCAGTGGTGGCGGAGCCCTATAACGTTCCTGATCATCCTCGGTGGTTCCGGGACGACTCGCACTCTGTTGCGATATACTGGGCAGGCGGCGAAGGAGACCCTCCATGCTCCAAAGTCCACGCAGAGCGGGGTCTGGTCGCAGTGGAGTGGGGTCCCTTGTCCGTACTGGGGTGTTACATATCTCCCAACTGTAGCTTGACAGAGTACGAGTCGTACCTGGGTCGAGTGGAGAGGTGTGTTCGTGGCTGCTTGCCGCGACCCGTGTTTCTCTTGGGAGATTTTAACGCCCACTCCAGGGCTTGGGGTTGTGGCAGCGATAACGCTAGAGGTGAGGCTGTACTAAATTGGGCGGCGGGACTGGACCTGCGCCTATTGAACCGGGGCTCGGTCAGCACGTGCGTGCGTTGGCAGGGGGAGTCGATCGTGGACCTTTCGTGGGCGACTGCCTCTGCCGAGCGCTTGGCAGCGGGCTGGAGAGTGGCGGAGGAAATAGTAACACTGTCAGACCACCGCCACATCCTGTTCGACGTGACTTTAAGGCTCCCGGTTCACACTGGCCGTCAGGGCGAAGGACTCCCGCGACGATGGGCTTTAAAGCGGCTGGACCGAGACATGCTCGTCGCCGCTGCCCACGTCGTGGACTGGTCCGGAACTGCCGTCGAAGATGCAGACCTCGAGCGACAAGCTGCCCGACTCCAGGCGGACATGGCCTCGATTTGCGACGCTGCCATGCCGCGGATTCGATCCGGCAAAAGGGCGCCGGTATACTGGTGGTCCGAACATATTGTGCAGCTGCGTACGGCTTGCCTGCAAGCCAGACGCAGGTATACCCGCGCCCGCAGGCGTCGGACCACTAGTGCCGAAGAGAAGGAGCAAAGGTACAGGGAGTACCGTGACTCGACTGTGGCACTTCAGGCTGCTATCTCGGACAGCAAGTCTCGAAGTTGGTCGGGACTAGTGGATGGTCTGGACAGGGACCCGTGGGGACGCCCGTATAGAATGGTGTTAGGCAAGCTGCGCCCACGGGTTCCGCCGTTGACAGAGACCCTCGATCCCGACTTTGTCGCAGAAGTCATGGAAAACCTGTTTCCTTGCCCTTCGGATGGCCCTGATGCCGTGAACGGAGTATTGGTCCCGTCTGTGTGGTCAGAGACGCACAATGTTACCGAGGCTGAGCTGGAGTGGGCGGTAAAACGGCTGGCCGCGAAAAACACTGCCCCAGGCCCAGACGGAATCCCAGGTCAGGCTTGGGTAGTTGCGTTGCCCGTGTTGGGGGAAAGATTGCGGCGCCTCTTTACCAACTGCCTTCGTTTTGGGAAGTTCCCTGCGCAATGGAGGGTAGCGAAGATGGTGCTCCTGCACAAGGCGGGTCGCCCCATGGACTCACCAGCGTCCTACAGGCCGATATGTCTGCTGAATGAGGCAGGAAAGATCTTCGAGCGGATAATTGCCGTTCGCGTCAGCAGACATCTATCGTGCATTGGCCCGGACCTGTCCGACAATCAGTTCGGTTTCCGCGTTGGGCGCTCGACAATAGACGCCGTTCTTCGCGTCCGAGCGCTCACGGAGAGGGCTTTTTCCAGAGGCAGAGTAGTCTTGGCAATAAGTCTTGACATAGTTAATGCCTTTAACTCTCTGCCCTGGAAAGCGATAAGGGAGGCCCTCGTACATCATCAGGTGCCTCCCTATTTGCGAAACGTTTTGGCGGCCTATCTGTCGGACAGGAACGTCATCTATCCGGGCCGATACGGAAGAGTCCATGAAAGGGGCGTCGTGTGCGGAGTTCCGCAGGGGTCAGTATTAGGGCCACTGCTTTGGAACCTCGCATACGATATAGTGCTGCGCACAGCGCTTCCTGTAGGAGTCACCATCGTTTGCTACGCAGACGACACCTTGGTCCTGGCGGAGGGAGAGTCCTATGAAAGGACGGCGAGGTTAGCCGAACTGGGAGTGGCACGCGTTGTTGACCAAATAAACGCCTTGGGTCTTCGCATAGCATCGAGCAAGACCGAGGCGTTATGGTTCCACGGCCTAAGGCCGAATGTGAGACCACCCTGCATGTCAGTGCGGGTAGGTGACGCAGTCATTGAAGTGGGCAGATACTTAAAGTATCTCGGGCTAGTGTTGGATAGCCGCTGGAATTTCGACGAGCATTTTAGCCGTCTCGTCCCCCGGATTCATAAGGTAGCGGGTGCGTTGCATAGACTGCTGCCTAATCTCGGGGGACCGAAGGAGGAAGTCCGTCGCCTCTACGCAGGTGTCGTGCACTCTGTCGCGCTCTACGGTGCACCCGTATGGTCGCAAAGACTGTCGGGCTGCCGGCGCCGCGCGGCCAAATTGAATGCCGCGCAGCGTTTGATCGCGATCAGAGTCGCGCGTGGGTACCGTACAATATCGTACGAGGCGGCTACACTCCTGGGGCGGTTCCCGCCCCTGGACATTCTGGCGGATATGACCGCAGAGATCTTCTTTAAGATCCGCGGTCTCCGCCAGAGGGCTGATCCTCAGACGGTTAAAATGCTTCGGACGAGAGCCAGCTGGCGCGCGTTAAGACGCTGGCGTGAGCGGCTACAGGAGCCACGGGGCGCACGCCAACGTGTAGTCCGTGCAGTACTGCCCAACTTCCGAGCATGGCTCAAAAGGAGGAAATGCGTCACCTACCGGCTGACACAGATGCTCACCGGACATGGCTGCTTCGGTGAGTATCTGCATAGAATAGGCAGGGAAGCGACAGCGCAGTGCCACCACTGCGGGCATGCCCAGGATTCCGCGCAGCACACGCTCGAGCACTGTCCAGCGTGGCAGTCCGAGCGGCGGATCCTGGTGCAACGGATAGGACCAGACCTCTCCCCGGAGGCTGTCGTCGCGGCAATGGTCCGTTCTGGCGAGGCGTGGGATAGCGTGGTTGCATTCTGCGAGCGCGTTATGCTCACCAAGGAGGACGCCGAACGGGCCAGGGAGCGCACCGATCCCGCGCGGAGAAGGAGGCGCCGAAGGCGCAGATAGCGCCTCCCGGCGCGGTGTCCCTGTAGTCCCGGGACTAGAATAGGGCTACGGTATCCCCTGCCTGTCGTAAGAGGCGACTAAAAGGGGGCTTCCGGGGTTGCGGGTGGCAAGATTGGGAGGTCGAGCCGCCCGGTAAGCAACTCCGGGAAGGACGGCGGTGTGTGTGGTCGCATACCGTCGTAAACACCAGACGGTGTGGCGAGTCCTGGAGCTTACCTGGGTGGAGCCCGAAGGGGCGACGCGTTCAGAGGACTCCGGTTGCGTTCCGTAGGAGATCCCGGAGTCCTCTTGGCAACGTAGAGGAAGGCCACCGGGGGGGTTTTAGTGCGGTAAAAATCCCACATAACCCTGTGTCGCTCCCACGGCACCGGGTACCTTTTGAAGGTTTCCCCCTCGTAAACAAAAAAAAAAAAAAAAAAAAAAAAAAGGTTAGGTTGGAACACATAAGACAATAATAAGATAATAGACATAACACTAAGCGGGCAGGGCGCGGCAGCGCCCTGCGAGCGGGCGGTTCCAATCAATGTAAATTCAGACCGTACCTTAATTCATGATCACGTTTATACAATTTTATATTGTATTAATATAAATGTTATTATGTCATCACTAAAAAGGGTAAAAAAAAATTTAACAAAAAATACAACCGACTTCTATGTCACTACATAGTAAAAAATAATTCAAATAAATGTTGGTTTAGTACATATTTCTGAAGTCGGCGCTCAATATATTTCATTCGAATTATTTTTTACTTTGTAGTGACATAGAAGTCGGTTGTATTTTTTGTTATTTTTTTTACAAACACGCGAAAAGAAGTACCTATAACTTCAATAACGGTTTTTTTTAAAGAACGTTTATTTACTTATAGTACTCTAATCGGGTTGTTGAATATCTAAAAATGCTGAAACAGGTGTGTAAATAGAAAGGCGATTTATAACAGTCTTAAGGGTTGATCTAAAAAAACAAACAGTGACTCAGATGCTTCATTATGTCTTATGATAATTTTCTTAGTGCTCCAAATTAACGGATATTAAATTAAAGTTCCATACCCGATTAAACGACCCTAAAGGTTGATTTTCCAAAAACGGTGAAAAATGTGTTCTATTATTTTGAATCAAAAAGCTAAATTCCAATTTTCATAGACTTTGCTTCAAAATCTGCCGATTTCTAAACGAAGTGTCTTCTAAAGCCAAATGCAATTTTTTACAGTTTTTGCTTCCAAATTAACGGATTTGAATATAAAATTCCAACCCCTACTTAACCAACTTAAGGGTTGATTTTGCAAATATCGTAAAATAGATATTTAATTACTTTCTATCGAAATCCTATCAAATACCAATTTTCATATAGATTTGCATCAAAACTGGGGGACTTTAATACAAACCTTCAACTCTTATTTATTCACGGAAACGCGGTCGAACAGGATAAAAAGTATCCTATGTCCGTCTCCTGGTTCTAAGCTACCTCTCCACCAATTTTCAGTCAAATTGGTTCAGCCGTTGTTGAGTTATAAAATGCTTCACAAAAACGCGGTCGAACGGGATAAAAAGTATCCTATGTCCTTTTCCTGCTTCTAAGCTACCTCTCGATTAATTTTCAGTCAAATTGGTTCAGCCGTTCTTGAGTTATAAAATGACTTCACGGAAACGCGGTCGAACGGGATAAAAAGTATCCTATGTCCGTTTCCTGGTTCTAATCTACCTCTTTACCAATTTTCAGCTAAATCGGTTCAACCGTTCTTGAGTTATAAAATGACTTCAAGGAAACGCGGTCGAACGGGATAAAAAGTATCCTATGTCCGTCTCCTGGTTCTAAGCTACCTCTCCACCAATTTTCAGCCAAATCGGTTCAGCCGTTCTTGAGTTATAAGTGGAGTAACTAACACGACTTTCTTTTATATATATAGATGTACAAAATAGCATGTTTTGCAAATAAAATATTTCTTAATTAACTACTTCAATAATTAAGTTAACTTACACCATTTACTTATAATCATTATTTAATATGTATTAATTGATTAACATTACTCCAATAACTGAGGCAAAAATGCATAAAAAACACAATAGCATTTTATTTTCTTCCTATTTTATTTCGTAAAATTATTTACCTCGTACCAATAATTCAGTTGGACACACACACCGATAAAATTATTTTTCAGGAGTTTCCTTTCATCACTCTCGGCATTGGTAAATAATTCATTACTAGTGTTGGTACGAAACAAATACACTTTGCAGAAAATAGTGCCATAAAAGAGGAACAATTGTTTTACAACCTACGCCGGTTATATCATGAAGGGTTGTTACAGGAATAATTTATAGCTACCTATGAAAATGCTTGTTTTCAGCACGAATTTCGTACTAGAGAAGAGAGTTCATTTCTTGTTTGAAGAGAAGTGTTTGGTTTGTTTAGTAAATATTCTGTGGGGGGATCAGGTACTATTACCTCATTAATTATTAATTTATTACTGTATTTAAATCCTGATCATTGGAATAACTAATAATAAACTAAACTAAATAATATATAATTATAACTAAATAATATCAGCACGTGTAGCAACTACTGTTAACCCCCTTACCAGGAGTTTTTACGTTTTCACAAATATGACTGTTTTGGTATTTGTTTACGTATTGGCCCATACAATTTCCAAGTTCTGACACAATCCGCTAGGGGCGCTGACACTGTACTGTACCCTTAATAAACTGTACTGTACCCGTAAAAACTCATGGTAAGGGTACAGTACAGTGTTTATTGTAGTCCAAGGACGTCCCAATTCTAACTAATGTAACGATAAAAAAATAATCTAAATACCAGTGCATTTGACACAGAATGCTGGCCACTATCTAGAGGACATCAGTCCACCGGTTAACTTCAACAAAAATTTAGAGTCCGAAAATTGTCAACTGACATAATTGACATTGTTGAACAGTTAGTACTTGACCCACATTTCGAGCGACGGCCTGATAAATACCGATTGTCGGTATGAGACTGTTCATTTGTCCATTCATTAGCTGTTTGCCGTAAATACAATGCTGTAAATGATTTTCAGGACAATAGACGACCTCCCATTTTCCGGCCGTGGTGTTCTGATTGTACACTCTTTTGTGCACGTTCTATAAAAAGGACGTGGAAATGGAACCAACGTGTATGGCGTTGTGCGTGCTCAACTATACGTAAAATACGCAATGTTACATTTACATGCGAGTATGTTATCGAATAGCATATGTTTTACGTATGTTTACAGTACATTAAATATTGAAATTAAAATATAACTTACGTATTTTTATTAGTAAAGTTTATTGGTCATAACATTTACAATAAAGTTTAAATTAAAGTTACATACGTAGCCGTATATACTGAAAACCAAAATCTATATATATAAAAGAAAGTCGTGTTAGTTACTCCACTTATAACTCAAGAACGGCTGAACCGATTTGGCTGAAAATTGGTGGAGAGGTAGCTTAGAACCAGGAGACGGACATAGGATACTTTTTATCCCGTTCGACCGCGTTTCCTTGAAGTCATTTTATAACTCAAGAACGGTTGAACCGATTTAGCTGAAAATTGGTAAAGAGGTAGATTAGAACCAGGAAACGGACATAGGATACTTTTTATCCCGTTCGACCGCGTTTCCGTGAAGTCATTTTATAACTCAAGAACGGCTGAACCAATTTGACTGAAAATTAATCGAGAGGTAGCTTAGAAGCAGGAAAAGGACATAGGATACTTTTTATCCCGTTCGACCGCGTTTTTGTGAAGCATTTTATAACTCAACAACGGCTGAACCAATTTGACTGAAAATTGGTGGAGAGGTAGCTTAGAACCAGGAGACGGACATAGGATACTTTTTATCCTGTTCGACCGCGTTTCCGTGAATAAATAAGAGTTGAAGGTTTGTATTAAAGTCCCCCAGTTTTGATGCAAATCTATATGAAAATTGGTATTTGATAGGATTTCGATAGAAAGTAATTAAATATCTATTTTACGATATTTGCAAAATCAACCCTTAAGTTGGTTAAGTAGGGGTTGGAATTTTATATTCAAATCCGTTAATTTGGAAGCAAAAACTGTAAAAAATTGCATTTGGCTTTAGAAGACACTTCGTTTAGAAATCGGCAGATTTTGAAGCAAAGTCTATGAAAATTGGAATTTAGCTTTTTGATTCAAAATAATAGAACACATTTTTCACCGTTTTTGGAAAATCAACCTTTAGGGTCGTTTAATCGGGTATGGAACTTTAATTTAATATCCGTTAATTTGGAGCACTAAGAAAATTATCATAAGACATAATGAAGCATCTGAGTCACTGTTTGTTTTTTTAGATCAACCCTTAAGACTGTTATAAATCGCCTTTCTATTTACACACCTGTTTCAGCATTTTTAGCTATTCAACAACCCGATTAGAGTACTATAAGTAAATAAACGTTCTTTAAAAAAAACCGTTATTGAAGTTATAGGTACTTCTTTTCGCGTGTTTGTAAAAAAAATAACAAAAAATACAACCGACTTCTATGTCACTACAAAGTAAAAAATAATTCGAATGAAATATATTGAGCGCCGACTTCAGAAATATGTACTAAACCAACATTTATTTGAATTATTTTTTACTATGTAGTGACATAGAAGTCGGTTGTATTTTTTGTTAAATTTTTTTTTACCCTTTTTAGTGATGACATAATAACATTTATATTAATACAATATAAAATTGTATAAACGTGATCATGAATTAAGGTACGGTCTGAATTTACATTGATTGGAACCGCCCGCTCGCAGGGCGCTGCCGCGCCCTGCCCGCTTAGTGTTATGTCTATTATCTTATTATTGTCTTATGTGTTCCAACCTAACCTAACTAAATAGTCAATGATTTGCAATTTCATTAGAACCTCCTACACCAAATATCTTCAAACACGACTCAATTATTCCCATCGGTTGAGGAGTTACATATTTTGTCTCCGAGCCACATTATCAGACCCTTAAATAGTCAATGATGAACTGACTTTGCAATTTCGTTAGAACTTACACCAAATATCTTCAAACACAACTCAAATATCCCCATCGGTTGAGGAGTTACATATTTTGTCTCCGAGCCACATTATCAGACCCTTAAATAGTCAATGATGAACTGACTTTGTAATTTCATTAGAACCTACAATAAAAAATAACACAATAAAAAAATAATTATTAAAATCGGTTCACTAACGGCGGAGTAATTCGTGTACATACATAAAAAAAAATACCGGCCGAATTGATAACCACCTCCTTTTTGAAGTCGGTAAAAAAATAACAGAGTGCAGAGAGGTAGAGTGAATTTTATTTAATTGTATTTTTTATTTTCCTGTTCTCCTGTGGCCATTTCCTAATATTTACCAGTAGTTTATGGACATAATACATAAATTACACGAGTGAAACCACGAGGTACAGATAGTCACTCATAATTAGGTGGTACGAAGTTCACCGGGTCATCTAGTTTAAAATAAACCGTTGTTACATTCAAATAATAACGTAATCTTTACACTTGTTTTAAATATTTTTGACTCTTCTTTTATGAAATCAAATCCGTAAAATCTCATAATACCAGAAGATCATATCAGTGAAGTGCTAAGTATATCACGATAATGCTATCCAAAACTTTACGATTTAACACTTAACCGAATATCGATTTCAAACTTCTAATCTAATCGTAAAAGTGGCTAAGACTGAAAAAATCCCCAGAAGAAATTTCACCGTATGGGGAACTGATAAAACTTTCCACTTTAAGTTTTTAAAGCCAACAGTCGAACTTAGTAGAAACTTAGCCCGCGTATATTTTCAAATGGCTTAGCACATGCATGCTTTCTATGCAAAGGAATACTGCAGTGTGCACTGTGCATATAAATATGTATATGTATATTCTGTATATTTGTTGACGAATATGGCAAATCGCAATTGCAATAGAGACACGGTCACTACACAGGTCTAACAGGAGAGCAAATAAAACTGATCCATCCATCTCAGCCCTCTGCGGCGACAACGCATCTGTACCCTTACCAGGAGTTTTTACGTTTCGACAAATATGACTGTTTTGGTATTTGTTTACGTATTGGCCCATACGATTAGTTCTGACATAATCCGCTAGGGGCGCTGATTGGAATTTGTATAGGCAAATACGTAAACAAATACCAAAACAGTAATATTTGTCGAAACGTAAAAACTCCTGGTAAGGGTACAGTATACATCTTTAGGTAGAACGCCTAACCTAATATACATATCCTATCTCTAGATATAGAATAGGCTGCAAATATCCAAGGACGACTTTGATCACTTACCACAACTAAGCTCATTTGTTATTTCCATCATATAAAAATTCATAACGTACTAGATATCCTTTCAAATCTCAGTAGTGGTGCATTGCCGGTGTCGCTCTACGAGTAAGTCGGAAATAAGTGAGATAATGATGTCCCTACAAATTATATCTATAATTTACATAAAATATCGGTTTACAATAGGAAATGTGTATTTTAAATGTTTAATGTGTATTTCGGAGAAAGATCTTACACCAACCAGTTATACTCGTATGTAGAGCGGTAAGACAAGTTCACGTAATCTTGGTAATTGCAGAAAGTTTCGATAATGACAGCTTTTATGCTTTAAGAAAGTATACTCGTATTTTCTCTTTGTGACATGGTTAAATGATTGTATATTATTTTTTTACGTTTACAATAATTATGAGTTTATAAATGACGGCAAATTAATTAATAACGTTAACTTTTCTGAAAAGTCTGGTTATTGTGGTAGTTTAATTTAATCTTATACGTGCATGCCATCCAATATTAAAACTAATTTGTTAAAAGGCGTCAAAGGTTATAAAACGACTGCGATAAAGACAGAACAAATGGGATTTAGGTTCATTAGATTAGGTCTTTGAACCTTTTAGTGCTTTGTCGCATTTCTGCTAATTCCCCAAAATACCCAAGGCGGTCTCGCAGACGTCATTGTCGTGTCAACTCAACAATAGGCATTCGCGTGACAACGCTCGACTTTTGAAAATAGCCCCAAATTGCTTTTTAACATGATTTACCGCGCGGTGTTAAAGTTACCCCCAATTAATTTGGAGCATTTTAATCCCGAATAAACCTCACCTGAAAATTATTTTTTAATTACGAACAGCGAACGTGATTAAAACTAGCACGATTAAAAGCAGCAATTAAAACTATACGTTTTTCATCCACAAGAATTTACAAAGACGGTTGAGATATTTCTCTTGTATGAAAGGCTGGGTTAGCTCCGGTCGGCGTTACAAGATGTCGTTTAGAGGAAGTGGTCTCATCCAATTAAGAGCAAGCTCGGTGGATTGCTTTCAGCGTTTTTGTCGTTTTTGTAATTGTCTTCCCGTACCTTGCCTCTTAAAATTGCTACACCGGAACGTGTAGCTTCCTTTATTGATTATAATAATAACTCGTTAGGTTATAACGATAAATATTTGTATGCCCATAAGGGTTGAATATAGAGCACCTACTTGTAATATCTAAAAGACCTGTATACCTAAACACAAATAAAGATATTATTATTATTAACTACACATATATAACAATAATTTGTTTAAGCATAATAATGCTATAAACTATTGTTAGTGCAGTTGGCTTTAATTCTAAAGATTTTATGGACGAGATTGCTCTGATAACTATCAGTTAACAGTGTACGTGTTTCCTTTGTAATAAAACATGTCTTTGGTTTATAATTTGTTTTTTTCAGGGGCATTAGGGTCGTTAAACTCATTATTCTATTAATAGTTAAATAATAAATACGAAGTCAAATTACAGTGGTGCAAATTTTTAATTAGACATCTTACTTTTAATAATATAACGTTATTCATACTGGTTTTATTATTTATAGCTATTTGTCTTTATATTTAATGAAAACAAGAATTGTATTATGTAATTGTACTTCCATAACTACTAATAACTTTGCTTAAAAGTTAGATGGTTGAAAGTGGTAGAACCATTTGTGGTTCGACTCCGACGACACCACCGCCATACCTATTTCTGCCTAATAACAGTAGTGTTAAGCGCTGCTGTTTTCCGTTTTGAAGGGTGTGATAAGGGAGACATAATTTTCCGAGGCGTTCCGGCTTAGTCCTCAGGGGTAGCGGCGCATCTGTGGCCGACCTCAGGTAGGAATATCTAATCCTATCTGCGGTTGCTTACAGATGTCCATGGGCGGCAGTAGCCACTTACCATCAGGTGGACTGCATGCTCATCTGCTACTTCCATATAACTATATAAAAAAAAGATTCATCCAAGAAGTATAACTACTAACGGGCGTAGATAAATACATGCGCTTTTTATTACACTTTTTTCTCAATATTGCTCATACTGATATTATAGCTTCGTCACAAACGTTATGTTCTCGAAGCTAATTAAAAACTGTATCATGTCATAACTGTCGAGACTAATCTATCTCATGCGTGATTCATCTCACGTGGTCGTGGTCGTGACTCCTGCAATACTGTCGTAGAGACAAAGCGTAGTGACTTGCGCGAGTACCTACTACCTACTAGGCATCCAATTTTATTCTAACACTTTAGTCAGTTAGCTTAGTGCGAGAGAGAGTGCATCGATTTGACTTCATTTCAGTGTTATATTTCTTTTGCTTATTTTTTCTTTTTTAGTGTAATTTCTTTATTGATAAGTACTAAAGTCGAAATCGCCTCAATAGTTGACACCACAATAATTGACGCTTATACATTAAATAAGTGTTTAATTGCATTATTTAACATTTTAAAATTTTCATGCACAGAAAAGTTAATATTATTCCGAGCAGTTATTGAGACAGTCATTTAAACTAAAGTCAGACATCGCAATTTTGATGTGAAACATCTATAGCCGCACGTAAAACCGATTTCTGGCGTGGCGACGCATGCCACATACGCATGGTATATATATACAGTCTATATGCAGTAGTGTGTACGGTGTGGCGACGCGTCGCCATGCGCAATCGAATTCAATAAATAGTCATCGTTATCTGGAAAAAAATCGTAATATTTTATTTTATCATTATGACATATTTAGTTCCTATCACAATATGTTCTTTTTCTGCATATTACTTTTACAAAATTAATGTCGATGTTTCACATCTGCCAGGCGTCCCGTGACGGCTCACATTTTTTTGTTTCTGTGCCTGTAATTATTACGAACAGCATCAAGCGCCTCCAAATACATTGAAGCGCTTGCGTATTTGCTAGTTATTAGTACTTACGCAAGCTACTGCGAATCGTTTGTAAATGGCATAAGAAATAGCTCACTTGTCCGTCTGTACCTCGGAGCGATTCTACTTAACTGTGGTACACACGAACTTACGACAAGAAATTAACTACAAATCACTATTCAATTACCGGCAATAAGCAAGGCAATCTGCTGGTTACGATTTTATTATGCAAATATCTATAATTAAATTGTCGGCAAGCCAATCTAGTACGTACTTAATTATATATCACCGAGACGATTGTAAAAGTCATTTTGAAAAGTTCATTAAATTTATAACCAAAAAACAGGTCTCTAACACATTATAACGCGTAAACAAAAATTGTCTCGATAAAGGATTGTATTTTTATTTAAATTTAACTCTGACTATGAAACAGAAAACGTGACTTTAGCATCTCAATATCTAATCGCAATGAAGCGATGTATCTCTATTTGTTATTTACATCAAACGAAACTAGAGAATGAGGGCAATATAAGAGACAGAGTGGGCAAATACAGAAATACAGGTTGGAAGGCTTCGCGTAGTGAGTGAACTTAATCTGGCGCGGAAGAGCCTTTTGTAGAGAACACGACAATATGCAAATGAGAGTGATAATGGAAACGAATGACGGGATCATTCGACTATACAATCACTATTGATCATGTTATAAGACAGCGTAATATAACGCCCGAAGTAGTCATGCTACTTTTAGCATCAGCGATTAGAATTTTGGACTCTATTAATGTGGCATTGCGTCTTTCGCATTCAGTTGCTGCATCAAGTAGCCAAAAGTAGCTACTGTGTGGTACTCAAACATATACTGGGTTTAATAGTTGAATCCAAAAAGAGGCGCACCTAAACGTCAATCGACACTGCAACTACAGAAAATACAAGTTGAAAGAGTTGCAATGTAAAAAAGAGAGTTAATTATTGTACAGTTACCGCTGACTGTAATGATCGTTAACCAGTAATTACGATAACCACAGAAATATGATTCTAATTTGTATTAAATTAAGTCTACATTTTTTCAAAGCTAACCACAGTTAAAGTAAATAGCAATCGCAATCTAGCAAACTAATGTGAATAGGAAGCTTTATTTACCAGCAAAGAGATCTAGGGAAAGAGGCCAATACAGCGTGGTAAACAAACACAGATACAGGTTAAAAGATCCCGCGTACTGTGACCTCTCGCACGGGTATCAATGACTGAACGACTTGTTTGAGAATAGAACATATGCAAATGAAGTGAAGTGAAGTAGAAGTGATGCAATGCCATTGTCAACGTCTAAAAGCACTTTCACACTAGCGTTTTTCGAGCGTAGTTGTTCGATGAACATATAGGTACACGCCTAGACGCCGCTACATAGAGATGTAAGCGTAACGCACTCTTGTATGCAGCGTTTACGTCGCGTACGCGCAGCGAATCGTCGCGAATTGTGCTGCGACCAGTTTCATGGATCGTATGATCAAATAGTGGTTAGGTTTGCCGTGACCACGATCGACGCGATTGGATCTAAATATCGGCAATAAACAAATTAAAACTGCGTATCGTAAATACCCTTAACCACGTATCTACGTATGAAGATCCCATTCTCGTGATCTTGATTTGGATGCCAAGTGCCCACGCAGTATTATCATTAGCTTGTACCCGTTAAAAATTAACTTTTAAGTTATTTGTTTTAGGCATTACGAATAATATTGATCATTAGCTTATACCCATTAAAATTAACTTTTAAATTATTTGTTGTTGGCATTACGAAAAACATTGTGATAAAAATTGAATTCCGGTTATAAAGCCTTAGAATTCTTCGTATGAATTATTCTACCAACCCTAACATGTCCAATCTTTTGGATTATGGTATCAACCCTTCTCATTCTGCGAGGTAACCCATACCCAGCAGTAGGAAATAGAGGAAAGGAATAACAGTTGTATCTATTTAAAATCTCCAATCGCCAATAGAGAACGATATCGATATTGATATTCCGTAAAAAAATGCGACTTTAACCAAAAATAAACAAATGTATGCTATCCGTAAATTTATGACCCATTTCGAGACTTCATATTTAAAGATATGACAGGTAATATGAAGCCGTGTCCGAAAATAAAAATAAGTACCATATTTTTTATGAACCGTAGTAAAAATGGTCGTTTCTCTCGGAATTGTATATTTAAGAGCGTATGAGTGGTTAAAACTAGAAATGTGCTGAAATTCGGTTTAATTCTGTATAAAACAGTTAGTAGGCGTTATTTAGTGGTTGAACGTCGGCTACAATCGAAAAGTGTGAGGTTCGAATCCGCCTCTGATATTTCGAAATAATATGAAGTATTATACATTAATTATCATTTGATATAACATTTACGGAACACATCGTGAAAAATCCTACACTTCTGAAAACTATTAAAAAAAGTTCAAAAGTGTAATCTCTACCAATTCGCAATTGGCCAGTCCCGGCGATCATGGCCTAACCCCACTGTGGGTCTCCCATACCCAGCTGTGGGAAATAATGCATTGATAACGACGAAGCAACGTTATTTCCAGGTTTTGTGATATTAATTAAGACCTAGCAACGCTACGTCTGTGTGAGGGCTACCGTCGTCGTCCCCATGACAAAACGGTACTCGTTTCAAGCCAGTTTTTTGCCGCAGACACTAGACTCTACAAGTTTATGATCTATAAAAAATAATGAAAGCTGCCTTAACCAGTTTTAATAACGCTGTAAAAGATGCTGTGAACCACGCTTGTTAATTAAAACACGGAAACGACTGCCAATCAATCTGATACATATGTATCTCGTCTGATAAAACCCGATGGGAATATTATGAAACGGTCAAATCAAGTTTATTGTGCAAATACATGATTGGATTACTTTCTACATGTCTATTCAAAATAACATAAATAAATATTTTAATAGAGATTTTTCTTTCATCTGAGATAATATTTTCGACAAACATTTATATTACGCTAGAAAATACAGTACTGTCATATTTATATTTATTAATATCGTTGCGTTTTTAAAACAATCATATTTAATTTGGTGCAAATATCTATATTTAAAGATAACCATTAGGATAATTTCGGATTATATCAATAAACGTGGCACGGATATAATCATTGCTTACTCCACAAATAGCCTCTAAAATTAAGTTTAACGATGGGCTTTAACAAATACGGCCATCAAATACGAAATAATTGTGATATTAGTTGTGCAGTAACGCATTTATCTACAGACATGCCCCGTTAAGCTCGTGCAGTCGTGCCAAATCTCTTCATTAAACTGGTCGGGCTCCGGCCGGCGGCCTGGGCGCCCGTAGCGGTACCCCCTTGTTTACATTACTGTACTCCATCAACTATATACTTGCTATTTACGTGCCGATTACCATAATAGCCAGTTAGTCCATTCAACGCTTACGACGCTCCGATATTCAACGATGTTCCGTCGACACACAATACTGACCTTTGTTTGAACAAGTCAATTTCAATATGACATATTGTTATAGCCCAATTCTAATAGACGATATAATTTTAGGCATATTTCACATGATTTATTACCATACACACTAGACACATATCTACGGTCACGCAACAATATCAATGAGGCAGGTCACGTACACACGCATTTTAATAACGGGTGCGTTGTGTTTGTGTATAAAAAAGTCTATTTGCCTATTCCCTACAGGTTACGAGGCAAGCGACTGATATCGTATTCGGCACCGCATACGGCGCCATTGTTTAAAACCGAATTACTATCCAGAACATAAAATTAAAGACTCATCCGTAGGCTGGAGGAGTGTGAGACGCTTATTTGGATGCACGTAAGGTTGCAATGTTCGCCGTCAGAGGGCCGGCGGCGTGCGACGAATGCCAATGTGCAATTATATTTAGCGTTCATTGCGATTACTGCTTGTTGAATTAAATAGAAACTGTGTCAGAGTGACGACTCAAGACTGTTGTACTGCGCAACGTGTTTGTTATGTGTGGGTTTGACCGCTAAAATCGTCCCATTTCCATTTCAATTTGCATTTAATTTTGTTTCATATTTTCTTCAAAATATTCCCTACTTACTGCATACTATAAAATTCATAAAAGTTATTTTTTGTAGTCCAAGGGTTTCACCCGTCAGGCTAATTGATCATGTCTGGGATCTAATTAGCTCCAAGACATATATCCACACGTTATACATCTTAAATAGAATACTTATAGCTCCATCTGTGATAAATTTACATTAGTATCTTACTAAGCTTACGAGGAACGAACATGTATAAACTTTTAATAATTTACTCCCATTCTTATAAAGACGAAATAATAAAATTCTCATCGGGCACTAAGGCATTTATTTATATGCAAAACATCGTAGCTAAAAAATAAACGCTCAATCTTTCATATCGATATCTCTCAACAAGTTCCTAAAACTTTAATATTAGTTTATCATGCAGGTGTTCCATTAACACCAGGAAGCAGTCATCAAACACAGAAAAAATAGCTACGGTGGCTGAATAAATAACTCTGCGCAAACATAGCGGCCATTTTAGTGCTAGCAACGAACATTCGTTTCCTCAATTCACTTTCTTTGTATTAAGCGATTGCTGTCCATGCGATATGACATGACAGCATACAAATCAATTTTAATCGTTTTATAATGACAATCGTTTCTGCGAATAAAAATCACGCGCTATTATCGCTAATTAAATACATACCTACATAAGATACATACAGTAAAGTAACGCAAATGTTATATGTAGGTTATACGAGTATAACATTATCCTCCTAACCTTTACCACGTAAGCCTTTTTTTATAATATTATATTCATAATATTTATGAACAGTCAATATTTTTACTGTTAAGTGTATTTTCTTCCTTTTCAGAATAAGGATACTAAGTCGTTTGATCAATTCCTCTCATATGAATAGATTATGGAGTAGCAAGCACGTTCGTATTTTTTTATTCATGTAGTTTTCATTTCACAATTGACACAAATAATAATTATCTATTATTTATAGTACGTACCTACATGAATTTGAATAATATCTAAAAATATAGATACCCAGAATATATATTGAGACCTCAAGTGGGATCTCTAAATAATTCCACAATTACTGTTCTGAAGTATTAAAACAAGTTAATATGAGGATACATTGCATTTTTTTTTTACAAAATTATTTAAAACTGGGGGCCTATTTTAAAGGTCCTCTTCCTCTTACAAAGTCCTAATCCTTATAAGGATATGTGACTAGAAAGTCGCGCGTCGTTAAAGAAGTTTCACTAAAAATGCGAATCCAAAAAGCCTGAACTCCTATTTTTGAAGTCAGATAAAAATACTATCATAAGCCTCGGTACGCATACGTCGGAACGTACGGGGTCGAGCAGTCGCGTTTGTCAGTCGCGTTGGCACCCGTCCATTTGTCACGTATATCACGATCGGCTCAACTAACCATACACGAGAGCACAACGGAATTATCATTGTATGGCTTCAAAGAAATTTCATTTCAACTTTTACTGATGGCTTATTTCAAAACACTTAACCATTCTAAATGTCCCTTCAGCGTTACAAAAATATTTAAGTAGAAGGCCATAAAAAAGTTTGTCCAAAAAATGAGAATCAAGCCTAAACTGCTATTTTTGAAGCCAGATAAAAATACTATCATAAGCCTCGGTACGCATACGTCGGAACGTACGGGGTCGAGCAGTCGCGTTTATCAGTCGCGTTGGCACCCATCCATTTGTCACGTAAATCACGATCGGCTCAACTAACCATACACGAGAGCACAACGGAATTAACGTTGCATGACTTCAAAGAAATTTCAATTCAACTTTTACTGATGACTTATTTTAAAACACTTTACCGCTTACCGTCCTAAATGTATCTTTATTGTTACAAAAATATGTAAGTAGATGGCCATTAAAGTAGTTTGTCCAAAAAATGAGAGTCAATCCTAAACTGCTTTTTTGAGGCCAGTTAAAAATACTATCATAAGCCTCGGTACGCATAACGGAACGTACGGGGTCGAGTAGTCGCGTTTGTCAGTCGCGTTGGCACCCGTCCATTTGTCACGTATATCACGATCGGCTCAACTAACCATACACGAGAGCACAACGGAATTATCGTTGTATGGCTTTGAATAACTTCTAACTTTAAAATATCGGCTCGCTTTTAAAATAATATTTAATAAGATTAACTAATGAAGACTGACTGTAACAGCGTTGCTATACGTTGCGTTGACAAGTGTTTTAGAACAAATTAACGTAATGGTAGACCTATTGGCGTCATGGAATTCAGTGTGATTTACGGTTACAATTTACAGAAAATTATGTAATGCTCTTTTATAACATTATATAAAGGCTATGCCAAAAAGTGATCCAATGAGTGCATGTTTTGTTTTGAAATTGTGACTATGCATAAAAATTTCTAGTTTAAGTTTGTGAAACAATTCATTTTTTTCTGTCTGACTACGCTGTAATGATATATGTAATGATATTTGTAAACCATTGCAACGTAGCCAGGTTTAAAACGCAGACACATTTGTCAGCTGCGTTGGTACTAGTCCATTAGTCACGTATCACGGTCGGCTGAACAAACCGAACACATCGAAAGCTACATATCAAAATAAAGACGAAACAATCAAGTTTTCATTGCGATTTCATGCCTACGATCTATTTTTACAACGGAGTCATTCAACCGATAAGTACAATAACAATATTTAACTGCAGTACGGGATAGTTGTCAGTGTTGGCACGCGTCCATATGCAGCAATCAATTGTTCAAACCGCATATAAAAGCGCGACTGCCACTGCCACTCCCGCCAAACGTGTGTACACTATCGATCTTCGCCGTTTGACTTTAAAAGTTAGCTACTAGAACTTACGTTAGAAAATAGATAGCATTTCGTCGTTGCAATGCGTTGCGTTGAGTTAGAAAAACAGTCACATTTGTCTCCTTGACAACGTTACATTTATAATGTTCGACAGCGCTTATCGAAGTCAACATAAAGAAAGAGTATTTGAGATGAATATGTAGAAAAAAATCAATGCTAAAAGTAATATTAATGGCCTGTCTGGTTTATATTCTTAGTTGTTTATTTTATATAAGTTTCTGTAGTTTCAGTAGGGGCCTCTGATGGCATTTTAAGAGCCTACCTGCATAAGTAAACGACGATTTAATCCAAACATTTTACATAGGTAAAAACCAATCATCCTTTTACCTGTAAAGTTAGGGTAGGTCTAGATTATACACAACAGATTTGGCTAAACCGCAGTCGCATTAGTCAGTCGCGTTGGCACTCGTCCACTAGTAACGATCATCTGCAGTTTCTGCGTACGGCGAACGGCACGACGCCGGGATAGCGTTCCGTTTTGCACGACTAATTGGGACTAATCTAGAGGTCGTGGTATTTTCATAGACGTGGCATTTTACAAATCAGTTCTTTTACACTTGTATTTTATAAATATGTTGAGCGTATGAGACATGCGCATTACTCTATCGTCTGATTGAGTAGAAAAAGCACGCGATAGGAATATAACCAATTTAACAATTCAGTTTAAACCTTTTAATTGTAACATATATTTTTTATTTTTATCAATTTGTCATAAGAATTTAGATGTATTTACATAAAGTTAGGGTAGGTCTAGTATTTACACAATACGTTAGAGCAGAACCGCAGTCACATTAGTCAGTCGCGTTGGCATTCGTCCATTAGTAACGATCAACTGCACTAACCGCGTACAGCGAGCGGCGCGACGGGACAACGTTCCATTACTCACGACTAATTTTTGTACCAATAAAACATTTTGTCCCTTTTCAGATTTCAAACAATTAGATGCACTGATTTTTAATCGTTACAATTTTTATAGACTAATTTGGAAGGAACAACAATAACGAGGAAGCAATTTAACGATTCAGTTTAAACCTTTTAATTGTAAAATGTATTTTTTATTTTTATCAATTTGTCATAAGAATTTAGATGTATTTACAAACAGTTAGGGTAGGTCTAGTATTTACACAATACGTTTGAGCAGAACCGCA
Organism: Epargyreus clarus; assembly: GCF_041222505.1. NCBI lineage: Eukaryota > Metazoa > Arthropoda > Insecta > Lepidoptera > Hesperiidae > Epargyreus > Epargyreus clarus. The sequence continues at coordinate 8,333,191 of NW_027332211.1, forward strand.
GTCACATTAGTCAGTCGCGTTGGCATTCGTCCATTAGTAACGATCAACTGCACTAACCGCGTACAGCGAGCGGCGCGACGGGACAACGTTCCATTACTCACGACTAATTTTTGTACCAATAAAATATTTTTGTCCCTTTTTAGATTTCAAACAATTAAGTACCGATTTTAATCGTTACATTTTTATGTAAAAAAGTACTGATTATATTAGGATTTGATAGAAAATAATCTACGAAGCATTGTGATACAATACAATTGTCCTCTATCGATTACTAATTTATAGTAATAATTAAAGCAACAACTCTGTTTGTTGCTTTAATCGCTTCTTCGTAAGTTACTACAATCAATTTACTTCGTAGAACTTACAAAACAAGTAGAATATTAATATTCTAGTGGCATATTACTAAATATTTGTATCTGCATGAAATTACTTAAATTTTGCGTTCCATCTGTACATCTTGATTTTAGGCTGAAGATTCTTAAAAAAATTATTATCTTCCACACTAGTGTACAATAACTTAGAACGTGAGTGAAGAAGATATGCCAGAATTTACAAGCATAATAATTATTAGGGTCATCTTGATCACTGAAAATTAAAGAGCAGACTGCAAATCTTCAACATATATTAAAAAAAAATCATAGTAACTTATTAGAAATTACTAAAAACTAAAAATTAATTCAATTTCAATATATTATCCGGGTATATTATCCGGTATAGGTACATGTTTTGACGACACGAAACCGCATTTTGGAGATATCCCCTCCTTTTATTGGCAAACAGATTAGATCTATAGATTAGATATAAATTTACTACCATTGTTCATTAAATTTAATGCTTTGCTAGTTAAACCCTAAACAAACGTGGTACTCTAAGGGTGATTTTCCACTAGAGATATACTGCTTGGTGCGAGATTGAAGCTTAGCTAAGCTAAAGGAGTCAGAGATGCTCTGAAAACACTATAGCTACACCGATCACCATCCGTCACTAGCAACCGAAGCTCCAATCTTTAACTTTAACCTTATAAAAACATAGCTTAAGTATTAGAGCTAAGCTAAGCAAATTTATAGTTGCAATGACTGCGATCCTTAACTCACATCTGTAGCTTCAATCCTCAGTTCATATCGGTCAATACAAAATTACTACAGATACACGGACAGTTGAAAGTAAATAAAAGCTTGTAAAAACATAGCTTTGGTACTAGAGCTAAGCCAAGCAAATAAGATTTGCTATGAAAATGCTTTAATTATTCCGGTTACCATCTCTAGCTGTAATCCTTCGATGAAATCCCTCTGTAAAAAAAAAATAGTTTAGCTACCAAATCGAGATTTAACAATACAGATGAAAATAAAGTAACCCTATTAAAGAATTTTACACAAAAAGCTTAGCTACTTCACACATCTCTCCAATCCTTCGATTGCATTCCACCTTATAAAAAACATAGTTAAGCTGCGAGACCTAAGCTAAACAATACAAATGAAAATAAAGCAATCCTATTCATGGAATTGACACACGAATCTTACACATCTCTAGTAGAAAGACACCCTAACAGTGTTAGAATGTTACAGTTCAGTTTGGCAGCATTATAATACCGGTTGTACACGTGTGCCGGCTGCGATCCGCCGCTTAGCCAGCTTGTTCATAGTCGAAACGTCCCAACTTTACGGTAAAACTTTTATTTATCTGTCTGAAGCTGCTGACTGTTGTGTCGTGATGTTTTAAATAAACAAGTAAGTAGATAGATGAAAAATAAACTTAAATTAAAGTCTAATATAAAATTACTTGAAGTACAGTCGAATTGGGACGTGTTATGGAGTTTCGCTCGCCTCTTCTGTATACCGAAACACCTTACCAATTGGTTATAGGTTATTGACATTCAAAAATATTTTTTTAAATAATTCTTTGAATAAAACATATTGATTGTCATGAATTAAATATAATTTCCCTGTGTATTCTTCACTACCTTTACAGAGGTATGAATTCCATCAAGCTAAAGGATTAACATCATTTTTTCCAACACACTACATACGGAAGAAACAAGTATAATCCAGATCTTCCTTAACTGAATGATAAACATTCTGAGAAAATCCATGACCAGATGTGGGACAGTTCAGTGATGATGTAAAGGATGCTACTCGCCTGCTTATATCAGCATGTAACATTATCTACTACCTATGAAAAATATTTTCGGACTGCATTTGTCCATAAGAAACGCCGCCTGTTATTGTATTCTCGGTAAGAGGATGATCATTGTATTAAAGCTATGTTACCAACGCAATACCAACAATCATTGTACCTTCGTTACACAGCACCTACGTGTGAAATACAGTAAAGAATTGTTAGCATGTTTGATTTTGTATCGTTTCATCGTTGGCAACGTGCATCGAAAGCGCCCGTGGGAACAGATCCTAACACTAAAACACTGTCTGCTAACAACGGCTACCATGTAAATAGGCTGGTTTAACGTATATGCGTGGAACGCAGCCAAGTAATAAAACTTCATGTTTATACTGTTTGCTACGGCTTACGCCGGCCGGACGCAACGTTCCCGCTTGTCCTACGTATAGCTGTAAAGACTATTTTGAATATTGCATACTATATAATGGAATATGTATCTTTATATGTAATACACAAACGAATGTTACCTTACATGACTATGTTTAAGAGTTCTTTAAAAAAAGCTCTATGTACCAATCGACACTTGGGCAGCGTGCTGTATCCGTGACGAGAAACCGAACAATCTGGAGGCACGGCAGTGCCTCCGCAAGTCGAACAAAGAAAATAAAAAAGCGGCACGGCCGTATAACAATTAACAACTGATGAATTAACGAATGTTGAAATGTCATTTAGCAACTGAATTGTAAAATCCCGGCCAAAACCGAAGCATTTGACAATAATGGCAATTGCTGTTCAGACGAAACTGTTCATATAACGACTTTTTACAAACATTTTTTTTTCACATATAGCTACTAATGCAATTTCGTGACAAATTTAAATAGTTTTGCAATAAATACAATTTAACACAGTCAACTAGTTCACTCGCTTACTAACTGATACTGTTGCAAGTCCAAACACCTAGCATTACTGAGAAACTAAATGCATTTCTGTATACCGGTTACAATGTAAATGACCAACATATACAACTGTTAATAAACAAACCCAGCCAACCAGGGCTCCGATCTGAGCCACAAAGGGATTCAATTAATTTTTCAATGATTCAACCCCATCAAGGCAGGAACTCGCGAGTCATATCTTATTGTTGCAGCTATGAATCGATTTTCCTGTAGCTCTAAGTATTGTCTGACTCATTTTTTATGTTTTATTTTATCCTTAAATCCACACAGATAGAAAAAGATTGGACTCAAAATAGTGACCGACATTCTTCTTTTTTTATAAAATTTATGTATCTAACGAACCTGCAGTCAATCTGTATCCTTAGTATGAGTTTTTACATTTTACAAAAATAACTGTTTTTGTATTTGTTTACGTATTTGCTCATATATTTCCAATCAGCGCCCCCAGTGGATACAGATTGGTTGGGTTTGTTTATTAACAGTAGGGATGGTAAGTGCTCACTGCCGACCATAGACATCTGGAACCAACTCCATATAGAACAGTGGTTCTATCTGGTGAAGTTATTTGATCGCAGATGCTTTGCGATTCCTCAGAACCAAGCTGATGGCCACCTACATCCGCACTCCTGCAGCTAAAAACACAACTAGGTGCTTCACGCTAGAAATAAGTACAGCAATGATACATCTCCATTCGGGTTCTACCGCCTTACAAATTTCTTCATTCTTCATTTATACATATATGCTAGACCGGGTGTCGAACCCAAAACATTGCATGCCAGACCGGTATAGTGACCATTGTTACCAGACAAGTGTTCGAAAACCACTTCTATTGTTATTTGAGTCTTTATACGGGGAATGAATTATTTAAGTTTCCGATTTGAAAATCAATGCATTACCATTTTCATATCGTATTGCGAATAGTTCCATGAACATATCACTCGACTGACAATTGACTCGTAAAATTTTCATACAATTGCAGACATTTTTAACGAGATAATAACACCTTTGTCCCTACTCATTATTGTAAGGTACATAAATATTAAATAATGGACTATTCTCCTTGTAATCGTCCTCAATACATTAATGTCCTACTACAGGGTACGAGTTTCCTCTTAGAGTGAGAGGGATTTAGGCTATAGTGTACCGCGCTGGTCAAGTACGGATTGGAGGGCTTAACACACATTTGAGAACTTTTTTAAGAACATTCAGTCGTGTAGATATCATGTCAGGTTCAGGTCATGCTCGCGATGTTTCCTTCGCCGTTATAGCGAGTGATGATAAACTTTTAATTCGCACATAACTTGGTCAAAATCAGTCAGACCCTGGGGTTCAAATCTAGGACCCCGATAAGAGGCCAAGTTTAAACTACTACCATTGCACTTCTTATATATAAAATTCTCGTGTCACTATGTCAGTTACCGTACTCCTCCAAAACGGCTTTACTGATTTTCACCAAATTTTACATGCATATTCAGTAGATCTGAGAATCGGCTACTCTCTATTTTTCATACCCTTAAGTGATAAGAGTTGTTCACCATAACATTATTTTATTTCTATGGCAACACAACTTTTGCCGGGTCATTCTATATATCTACGATTATCTCGTATTACTACTTATGTACGGCTCAGTAAAAGTGAATGGAGAACTACTTAGTATACGACTAGAGTACTTTCAGAATTAACCACCAGTACCATAATAAGAGCAACGGGAACAACATTAAAGAAACAAGATCTAGTATGGAACGCATTATCATAATGGACATTTCGAAACAAGTTACGTGATTGAAAAATGGTATTGTAAGATCCATAATTTTTGATTTCGTCTCAATAAATATTGGAGAGTGAGACAGACCTATAATCTTGTGTCATAACTCCAATTCTCAATCAAGGTCTGTATTTTTATATTGTATGTTATTTTTATTGTAACAATCATTATGTTTTACTCGATTGAAGTAGCCAACGAGCATGTAGTCCATCTGGTGATAAAAACTGCTGCCCATAGACATCTTTACAAACTCTATTAACAGATTCTACCCGAAGTCAATCACAGATTCGTTGCTACTCCTCCGTGAAACGTATTTACCACGCTAATAAGTATCCAATCTGTTAATCTAGATCATAAACTAGTTGTTTACCAAATTTCATCTAAAACCTATAAGTAATTTTTGTAATAAGTTAAAAAGTAACATACACTCATCCAAAAAGTATCATTGAAGGTGGTAGAACCCCTTATGGTTCGACTCCGGCGGCACCACCGCCACACCTATTTCTACCTAATAACAGCAGTGTTAGGCGCTGCTGTGTTACGGTTTGAAGGGTGTGGTAAGGGAGACATACTTTTCCGAGGCGTTCCAGCTCAGTCCTCAGGGGTAGCGGCGCATTTGTGGCCGACCTCAGGTAGGAACATCTAATCCTATCTGGGGTTGATTACAGATGTCCATTGGCGGCAGTAGTCACTTACCATCAGGTGGACTGCATGCTCGTCTGCTACTCCTATATTATAAAAAAAACATTCATTATCACAAACTCTCGCGTTTATAATATACGTAAAATGGACAAAGATTATAATAGAACGTTTTTGTGTATCCCCTTCGGTATTAAAAACCTGCGAAGGTATATACGTATGTGTACAGTACGTGGAATCAGCGAAACGGCAGTTTATTGTAAGAAACGTTATTATCCGTATTCATGTCGCTTATTACGTGCTTGAACGTTACGTGACTCGCGTTTACGAATTACGAGGCCCTATTTAATTACTCATTACGTAATCGTTCCATGCGAGATTACCATTCATCTCGTGTTCCAGTCCTGTGAGAGATTGGTCCGTCGTTTCTGCGAACTCGCTTCTTGCCTGGAGCTCAGCTTTAAAGTAATTTAGGTAACTACAGACCTCTATTATTGTAACTACTCATTTATTTAGGTTTTTATGCACGAGAACCTTATTTAAGTAAAAATATATATAAAAAATATTGCTTGGGTAACTATTTTTTATAAAAAAGTGTTAACTCATTTACAAGACTTTATTATTCATGCCTCTGGTTACGTTTTAGAGGATACGTGACCCGTATTTTAGATTTACGAGATCCTTTTTAATTACCCGTTACGCAATCTCTCCGTTCGAGATTACCATTTATCTTGTGTCGTCACTACGATGAGTAGATTCGTTGTCTATGCCTAAAATTACTAGCCCGTTGTCTATTATTTAATTAAAGTAATTAGTTACTTTTACAGACCACTATTTTCGACGAATGTTCTACCATCTGTTTTATAGTCATATTAACTAAAGTTACTATATAATTGTCTTTACCTAATGTTTTAATTGCTCATTGAATATCAATTGAATGTCTCATTATTATTCACTTTTTTTGGTTTTGAAAGTGTGAATTTGTTTACGATAATTGGGTAGGTCACCCAAGGCCTTAGTGTTGACTAATTCTCATATGTATTCAAATTTGTTAAATCATAAATTATAGTTTGTAATAAAATTCCAATCCATGCATTATAATAAAAATAATGAATAGTCACTCATTATTATTATTTAAATTTTATTTATATCTATCCGTAAAATGTTTGACATTATAAAAAAGCATATTTTCTCCAACTCTACTTTGGATTATCTAATAAGTTATAATATGACTGAGGAACGACAGATTCTTAGGACCCCCACACACTAGACATTCTCCACACAAGGTTTAGTTCGATGCACGCCACATATAAACCGGCTCATTATTCCTCTACATCCTACATTAATGCTCCTAAAAGCTGGCAGCCTTAGCTTAATGGCTCGGCCAAAGAACGGCGGCAGACAACACCGCGATTAATCACCGCTTACCCTTGAAGCCGCGATCCAGCGCCGACTTTAATTTATTTATTTACATTTCCAAATAAACTGAACTAGTTCACATGACTTAAATTAATAGGATTTGTATTTTTTAAACAAGGTTTTGTTTAAGTATATTACGATTAATTATACGAATGGTATCGTTGCTCCGATAAGCATAAACACAGCGAGGATATCTTGTTTAGTTGAAGCGTTTCTATGGTCAGCATTCAGGCACAGTACAATTTCTACTGTGATTCAGGTCTCTGTTGTAGTGTTTCCTTGTATAGTCAGCATCAGATTACATCAGTGATTTTATACACGCGAAGAATTGATCTACGCATAGAGACAGCAAATAATAAAAAACTTGTAAAATTGTATCCCACCGGATATCAAACCTGAAACACTGGTCATTGGCATTTGAAGTCTGTATCATAATGACAGCAGGTACCTGAGTTTTTTTATCACCCATAGCATTTATTACCTACTTAGGTATAGTCCGCACCAAACTGCTAGTCCGCTCTGAAGTTGTTGCGAGCAGATGTAGTCATACAATATATTATGGCCACGCGATTCATTTCTATATTCTAAAGCGGACTAGCAGTTTTACGCGGACCAAACCAACAAAACGTTTTGTACCTCATAAAAATATACATACAGGTGGAATCGTACAACATAAATGGATAATATATCATATAAGTAGCTGTAAGTTTCACTTGTCATCACAACATCCAATATAAAATATAGGTATATGTTGAGTTCGCATATTCTTCACTACATTGTACCAAATATAAATATATTTAAATCGTATTTATATAGGCATAATACCTGACTTACAATAAATATGTAGTATATTATGAAATAAATTGACTAACTTAATTTGTTGAATATTTAATCGTGACATTGAAATAATGAAGACATTCACAAGGATGGTTTGAATATTAACAAAGATTATGTTAAATAAACTCCACATACTTAACGACCATTGTTATTTTCCTTATATCTATATGTAAATGAAAACCTCTCTAATCCTAGTTAATATAGCAAAATATTCTCTAATTATACAGCTGTGACAAGGAACCCGTTTTATAATATAACTAAGCAATGAGGCAAACTATCTAGCTGATAAGAACAACCGACTCCTTGAGATATTTGCAGTACTAGAGAAGACGCATTGCGCATTAGCTTTAAATAACTTTTTTGGAACTTTTTAAAGAGGCTCATACCGTTCAAAAACTATGTAGCTCGGCAGTTAATGCCATATCACACGTCCATGTTAAAAAAGACCAGAGAATCGGAATGCAAATAATCTATTTAATATAGATAGAGCCTTATCTTTCAGCGTTTAGGGCGGTGATAGAAGGATTACGTAAGGACCAGATCGAACAATTATTTAGAGTAGGTTCTTATTCAATTTAAATAACATGGTAATGAAAACATGTAAGTTTATGTAATGACAGCATCAAACGAGTAGACATTAAATTTGTAATTGATTCAATTAACCAATATCACTACTACAGGATTGGATACTACACTAGTATCACCCGTCCCATAAATTTGAAATTATCGCTATTCTGGTATTACTACGTTAATTGCTAATAAACACTAATTAAATTTACGATGTATCTCATTATATTACCTACTTATTGATATTTATGGGATATAGAGTATATGGGGTATATAATAGTACAGTAAAGTAGAAGGTATATAGAAATCGCAGTGATTTACCACTTCGGGTATTTTTTTTTTATTTAATTCTGTAATTTTATTTCTTTTACATACCATATAACACGGAAATTTAACGAAAATATGAAAAATTAATTCCAAAATATTATTACTTCGTTCCCATTTTTAAAATTAATACTAATTAGCACGTTTACGTTAGACAGCTTGCACTTCGTTTGTTTTCTACCAAATTAGCACTTAAGCTGTCAACGGAGGTGTTACAGTGTCATATCTCTACAAATATTTTCGTCCTACTTCTGTGCACGTGTATTTCCCGCTATAATAATAATGCGCTTTAGAGAGGCTCGGTGTGTGTGGTTAACCAAATCACCGAATGTATTATATACCATATTAAAATTCTACTGGCGACCACCCATTCAGTGGTGCGCCGACCGCGCTTAACATTGCTTAATCCATGATTTTCAAATTGTGTTGTGTAACATACGTTCAAAGTGTTTTTTTTCTATGAAACATTATATTATTTACAACGACGATGGTAAAAGTCAGTTATGTTCATCAAGATTTTACATGATAAACTAGCTGATCCGGCAAACGTTGTGTTCCCATATAAATAAAACAATATTAAGGGTGAACAACCCTTATCATTTAGGGATATGCAAAATAGATAGTAACCGATTCTCAGACCTACTGAATATGCAAATAAAATTTGGTGAAAATCGGTAAGGCCGGGGGAGTATGGTAACTAACATTGTGACATGAGAATTTTATATATAAGATTGTACATACAAACTCATTTACCTTTTTTCAATTTTCACATGGTATTTTGACTTAATTTTTGCCAGCACCAAGTCGATGCGGCTTAGTAGGACGTCCTGACTACATTTCTATCTATTATATTATGTATAGGTACCTTTTGTTTTGCGAAGGCAAGCTACTGTAAACAACTGTAATTTAATTAACACAAATGGGGACTTCAATCTCAGAGGGTGAAACAAATGTGTTTATTTACCTCTTAGCGACACGTTAAAAGCGCTTATGAAGTCGTTAAGAAAACCACACATGATCGAACGTAGCAAGTATTGTGATAGGAACACGATATGGGTCAGGCGTGATTTGTTAGTCACTGTAAATTGAGAGAACTGTGCACAGCTGCGTTATATCGTAGCGTTTGATAATCTTTATGCATGACTAGTAGAGCCCGCGGCTTCGCGTTTAAAAAAATAACATGACATACATCTAACTGAAAATTTGCCTTCATTGGGATGACAGTGGCGCCATCGGTCGAAATTTGGTTGTACAAGCTCAGAAAGTTTCGTAGGCTCATGCACTACAACTTTGCTAAAGATTATCACACGATCAAATGCATAGTTTACGATTCTATAAAGGACATACAGACTAACATTAATTTTTATATACAATTATAGATTAATTAAGATCAAAAAAATTGTTTAAAGTACTCGTAACATCTTGTCGTGATAAGTATGTTTATAATATAGGTAGCAAGTGTTAATGTAAGAGCGAAGAAGAGTAAGATATCACTGATCTTGTGGTGTTACATCCAAGATAAGGAACAAGTCGTTCCGGTTTAGGCATTACACATAATTAAGTGGTAATGTTTAGCATGGAGAAGAGAACATTAACATTAATTTATTTTACACATTTGATATGTTAATGTAAAAAGTGTTAGATTTTTTAAATATGTAACAGGTACTTATAATGCGCGGTTTGGAATATCTTTACTAACAATATAAGTGAAGGTGGTAGAACCCTTTGTGGTTCGCCTCAGGCGGCACCACCGCCACACCTATTTCTGCCTAATAACAGCAGTGTTAGGCGCTGCTGTGTTCCGGTTTGAAGGATGTGGTAAGGGAGACAGACTTTTCCGAGGCGTTCCAGCTTAGTCCTCAGAGGTAGCGGCGCATCTGTAGCCGACCTCAGGTAGGAATATCTGATCCTATCTGGGGTTGATTACAGATGTCCATGGGCGGCAGTAGCCACTTAACATCAGGTGGACTGCATGCTCGTCTGCTACTCTTATATTATATAAAAAAAAACAATATAACTACCTTAGTAAAATGTAGAAAAAATGATTTGTTTTGCGTTTGGATTAATCAATCAAAAGAAATAAGTAATGGTCAAGACTTAAACAGGACCTTCAAATAAAACCTTGTAAGTCTCATAAACTTATTAATTAGTATAAGGCATGTAGGTCAGAAAAATATTTAGATGTTGTTAATGAGTAAACATTTTATAGAATAAAAACAGAAAAACTAAAATGTATATCATTTGAAGTTAAATACAAAATTATAAATTACTTATGGTTGGTTGGAACGACTATAATTTTAAGATAAATAAGATCTACAAATGGAAAATACTCGTAATAGGCTAGAGACGATATAAAATACACTTCACAACTTTAAGTTGTTAAGGATAGGCATGTTTCTGAGGAATGCATCTTGCTGTATGTAAGTCCACCCTCTTATACCACTTCTCAGGAATTCCTGTAGGATATAAATAAAGACATGTTACGTTGTATCTATCACTCACGTTATAATCATTACTACTAGGAGACCAGAAACGAATACTGTTGCACATAACCTGAACAACAATACTGCGGGCATTCGATACTTAGTTTAGACACAGAACTCTAAAATCCTTGTACCCCGATCGAAGGTGCTAAACTGTGGATAAGAACCGGTCCCATCAGCACTGTTTAGTCAAGCGGCAAGCACTCACGGCGGTCATTCGCAGCTTGTATTTAGTTACAAACTGGTAACGCAAATGAGCTAATGCATTTTGAAATTAAATTCTGGACGTTAAAACGAATTTATGCTTCGACTAACAAATGCTACGGTTTCATTTGTTTTTATTGTAAACAATTTTCAAGATGCATTTTGTTTTATGTGCGTTATCTAATGTGCCTTATGTAATCTAATGTCGCGAGGGAACCTATCATGGTTTGTTTGAGGAGGCAAAGTGTTCATACCTTTTTCTGCCTTATAAAGCAGTGCTTAGCTTTGCTGTGTTCTAGTTTAAAGGGAGTGGTAAATAAGAGACACTTATACGAGGCGTCCCAACTTACTCTTCAGTTGTAGCAACGTATCGGTGGTCGATCGCAGGTAGAGCTCTTATCCTATCTGGAGTTGATTACAGATGTCCATGCGTGGCAATGGGTACTTGCAATCAGAAATACTGCATGTTCATTTGCTACTTCTACATTATGAAGAATTATAATGCTTCGCCACCACTGATCACACTGGTATCTAAGCATTTTTTAAAGTTAAAAAGATAGGTGAGGGTAGCAATCACAAAGTATCACGTGATAATATATGATTGCTATCGTCTACGGACATTTGCAACACTAGAGGAGCCAGTAATTAATCCATTCGATGCTAATGCATGCAAGCTTTCTTTGAAGTAGAGCTCATTTTGCGTTTTATGAAGAGGTCCATGAGACCATGTCCATGAGACCTTTGAAAAACATTGGAATACAGCAATTACATAGTCCTTCACTAAAACCATGAACATATATACAAGTACTACGTCCAATTTTTTTCCATAAAAAAATATATGATATTGTTCATCTGACGGTAGATAACTATTGCCGCCTATGGGCATCAGTAATCAACCCTACATAGTAAAGGGATTTTATCTGAAGGAGATCATTGGTGCATTGCCCCGCTTGAGGATGGCTCCTATGACGGTCGCCTTATTCATTATGCAGCAAAATGCTATAAATAAAACCTCTCCCGCCTCCAAAACGTTACAAAATTACTGTAAAGAAAAATAACTACTTTAGCTCTTGAAGTAGGTATATCTACAGACATTAAAAGTGCCAGACAAGCACCGTAACAGACATTTTTCCTTATATAATATTTTTACAGACTCGGTCCGTGTCGGCGCAGCCATGTTACGGCAGATGTTTTTTTAATACTATAATATAGGAGTAGCAAACGAGCATGCAGTCCACCTGATGGTAAGTGACTACTGCCGCCCATGGACATCTGTAATCAACCCCAGATAGTATTAGATATTCCTACCTGAGGTCGGCCACAGATGCGCCGCTACCCCTGGGGACTAAGTTGGAACGCCTCGGAAAAGTAGGTCTCCCTTACCACACCCTTCAAAACAGAACACAGCACCGCCTGACACTGCTGTTATTAGGTAGAAATAGGTGTGGCGGTGGTGCCGCCAGAGTCGAACCACAAAGGGTTCTACCACCATTTGATACTGATATAAATACTATACTAAATATTGTATAGGAAAATACTATTTTGTTCGCAACAGGACACGTCTTATCCCCTCTATGGCTGTAGATGTAAATTAACCCTTAAACACGTACATTTACAACTGTGTCGCAAATTAGATATCTACTTTCTAACTAGGACACAGAAAGCTGTAAAAGCAACGTAACTAATGCAATGCCTACTGTGAAATATCGTTAAGTATGACAAAGTTATAACTTTAGATTAGCAATCGATTAGTCTTAGGTACCGTTTACGAATCGGTTTGCTAACGATTTGGATGCAGAAAAATCAGATCGATTTCTCAATACTATCGCGGCTTGTAAAATTAGTGGTGGTATAAAAAATATTTCAAGGTGCAGAACGTGGGAACAATTTCGAATTGTTTCATAAAAATAACAATACAGTTATTGTTTTGTAATAAATGCATCTATGAGTTTATTGCAGCTCTACCAGACACGCGACTCTTAACATTGTCGATTCGCGTTTTGGCGACTTACTGCTTTCGAACGTGGTATCGGGAGCGTGCCTTTGAGTTACAACATTTTTTTTATAATATGGAAGTAGCAGATGACCATGCAATCCACCTGATGGTAAGTGGCTACTGCCGAGCATGGAAATCTATAAACCACCCCAGATAGGATTAAACATTCCTACCTGAAGTCGGGGACCAGATGCGCCGCTACCCCTGAGGATTAAGCTGGAATGCCTCGGAAAAGTATGTCTCCCTTACCATACCCTTAAAACCAGAACACAGCAGCGCTCGACACTGCTGTTATGAGGCAGAAATAGGTGTGGCGGTGGTGCCACCGGAGTCGAATCACAACGGGTTCTACCACCTTCATTGCTGCATCGCGTTTCCACGTTTCGTTTCTGCACCGAGCACCCAAAAGTAGCTGCGACCGGCCCCCAAACGTATGCTGAGTGTAGCGTTTGATTGTTAGAGCTACGACACTTCCGAAACGTGTCTAAATCGCCGATCGGCGACGCTGACAAAATTATGTCCGCTAGGGCCCTCAGACAGTTTTTTGCAAGATGACCTTGCTTTGCAAGATATACTCGTACATTGATACCGTTCAATGAGATCATCGCCATGATCAATGACATTCAAATACTTGTAATAAATATAGTGTATGTATATATAGTTGCTGTAGTGTTTGTACGTCCATAAAATTAAAGCCGTGAACATGCAACTATAAATTATCTTCAAACCAATCAAGATTTCATTTATTTACAATTTAAAATCACATCTTGCCACAATGAGTGCAGAATCATGAATGGACGCTTGTTTATACCACTTCTATCAAAACATATCCTAGAATTGCAAATAGGCAAAGATTTTCCGTCCTACCCAATAAATATTAACGTGTCGTGTTGCATGACATAAGCTCTTAGACCTACAAGTAAACTGTATGTCAATTGCACCTTCTCTCAAACAAATCAATCACAGTGCAGTATATTACATCATGCCTATTGTCTTATGTACCTACACAACGAGCGTGATTACTATGTGGGTCATGAGAATAGCGTCAGCATTAAGTAGCAAAAAATCCACCTTGATATCGTGTATTTGGATTTCAAGGTTCACTTAATTGCTTAGCTCATCGTACCAAGAGCCTACGGCCAAGTTGCTATAAGAACTCCTACAGATATGCTACTTTACCTGCCATCGATGATTTACCTGCTTTTCGAATGCCAGATGCAGCGACCAAACGCTTTTCCTTGCACACGTTTAAGTATTAGTTACAGCTACTCTTATTGATGCAGTAACTGGACGCAAAAAACATGCAGTATTAACTCGGGTCTCTAAAAGGTGTGTTTTCGATACCGCGACCGAATACAGCAAGTCGTTAAAACGTAAAGCAACATAGATGTAATCGCCAAAACGCAAATTCTAAAAGTAGCAAGTCTACTACGGCCGTAATAGTTGTATATTTATAAGAGACTTACAACACGCGAGATCTTGACATCATGTGATTATTTCTCTTGATATATCAGTTACGATCTTAATAACTCTTACTGCTTAACTCACGTATTTTTTTGGGATAGTCTGACTTGTTTAAGGAAACCTCTGTCGTGGAAATGGTCCCAAGTTCAATCTTATTTTAAGCACATTTAAATTATTTATAAAAATATCTGTTTTGGTTTCGGCCATTTTTGTAGTTAGAATCCTATGCATACCTACACTATATAAGGTGTCAGAGGTAATAATTTTCAAAACAGTTATATCAATGAAAGGAAATTAAGAAATACGTAATATTTGTTAAACATTAGCTCCCACCAGGTATAGAATATTGACCTATAGCATAACAGTAACTGAATTCAAATAGTCCGTCATGCTCATTACATTACGTCGTTAATATCAATGTTTACGTAAACATATGATTTATGAGTAATTTATTAAATTCATTCATAATACTAAAACCATGAGAACAGTGGGCGAGTTGCCGGAATGCCGGACTGATGCAACCGTACTGTACCGTACACCTGCGCATGCGACGCCAAGCGGTCTTCGGGGGCAATTAGTCTCATGTCAGGAATGTCTGCGTTTAATATACGTCCGCTCAACCATTATTCTGTGTAGGTAACTATTACGGCTCTCTCTGTAATTGTATATAAGGTATATGTACGCCAAGACTTTGGTGACGTAATACCTGAACAAGCTTAGGACAGCAACTAACTCGGATATTATTAATTAAACTTTGAAATTAACTAGCAGACATGGATACTGTATCGAAATAATGGATGTCTCTAAGCATAGACTAGTTTTGTCTGTATTACATTGTAACCTATTATTTTACTTATCTTGTTAGGAGTATGTACAGAGTAAGGTTTTCTTTGCTAAAAGAATCTAACTTAAGGTACATTAAGTTGGGTGTTCATTCGTACTGCCAACAATGTCGTCGTGCAACTGTGTCAGAAAATTATATGGCTACCTTTTATACGAATTAGACGCAACTATGTTAAATGAACGCTCAATGCCTTAGATAAAGTGGCGCGATAAGTGCACAAACTTTGAAATTCTATCATTTACGAGCGCGTGCTTATAATCGTTATAGGAACGCTAAAGGATTTATAAACTAGGCAGTTATTCGCGCATTATACAATATCGGGCGTCGATATCGGTTGATTTGCGGAGCGAGCTGCCGCGCTCGCTTCAAATCGCCAGTGACCGTGCCTTATAAGGCATGGACTAGATGAACGATTTTTTATCGGCTGTACTCAGTTAGTCCAGTATAGCACTCCAGTAATTGTATTATTTAGGCCTAGTTATTCTTGTTTAGAAGCAAGCATTTGGAGTGTTTGAAAGTTATACTAAACAACAATATTATTCCGACTTACGTTTGTATTCAAAACGCATACGTACGCATTTTGCCGACAACGCTCTAAATGATAAACTAATGAATTTTAATTGTATTAAAGTCATTTAATACAATATAAATTCATTACTTTGTCATTTTCACGCTCTAGATGCATTTGGGTCACCAAATACATCTAGTTTAAAATCAAAATAAAGTAAAAAAAAATGAAAAACGTTTCTATGTAGTAATAAAACATCTAAATATATATAACTCAAAGGTGACTGACTGACATAGTGATCTATCAAAGCACAGCCCAAACCACTGGACGTATCGGGCTGAAATTTGGCATGCAGGTAGATATTATGACGTAGGCATCCGCTAAGAAAGGATTTCGATCAATTCTACCCCCAAGGGGATAAAATAGGGGATGAAAGTTTGTATAAATCTTCCTAGTTAATAATATTACTTCGTAACGCGAGCGAAACCGCGAGCAAAAGCTCGTTGGACACATAAAACTATTCATGCTCCTTTTATTCGTCTTTTTATTCTGATTAATTATGCTAGTTATTGTCTATCGTTTGAAATAACTTTACCCCTTTAGCTACGTGAACTCGACCACAATAAATTACAAGTGAAGCGTGATAGAAACTAGACTCTGACGGTAATTCTATTCCTTCGCTACCGTTTTACTAATTGAACAACTAACACTCAGCTGCAATTCTATTTTACCCTAAATGCAATTTTCTAATTATGTAAGGCCCATACAGTCTCTTACTAACTTAATTTACAATAGTCATAACTTATCTGTAACTTTAAAATAAGCCAGCTGGACCTAATAAGAAAAGAGTCCTATCTCTTTTTTTGTTAGATCCAGCTGTATAACATATGAGGCGATTATCTTAGACCTCAGAAGTGGTATCGCATCTGAGATTGACATCAAGTAGTATTCCTCTTTTATACTTATGAAGTTAGATACAGATTACAGACATCTAAGGGTGCCGACCATGACGCCGTAACTACTTCATTGTTAAAAAAATAAAGGCTGTAACTACTTAAAAAATTGATAATCATTTTTACCTACCGCTAATGACCTGTAGCACTACCATGAGTTTACAAAAGTATTACTCGCTAGCGACTGCGTAAAATAAATGTATGAAAAATTGTACAGCGCCTCTGGTGGTTACTCGTAGAACTAAAATCTGTAGTGGCGTAACTCGATACGTAAAAAACCTATCGAAATCAAATCGCTAGCGAATGTCATTATGATCTATTGCCATACAAATTCGGTCCCATGAGTCATTAATTTGACAGACGTTGTCAAGAAATACCGTAACGATAGTAGTTATGTTATTCACTAGCAAAATGACAATAGTTTTCTATTTACAATTTCTATAGTGGCGTTTCTATGCCAACTCATGGTAGTGCTGGAAACAATTACAATAGGTATTAGGGGCTATTACTTAGTTATTCGAAGCCTCGAAGCACTCATGAATTATGGTATCATATTATAAACACCTTCGTAAGTGTTCGCATATGAGTATCAGTTTTCCCATAAAAAATGAACTATTGCATTTCTAAGAAAACTGGGTATACATTTTCACAATACACCTTTCGCGCAATGCATTTTATTTATTATTTCAGTTAGGATGTAAGGTATTAGTGTAAATAAAACATGCTCGATGAATGTTTGCGTTCGTTTATAACCTTACGTAAACACGGCTACGGCCAAGAGCGACGGTGAGATATTGTACCTACCATTCTAAGAAAACACGTTCCGTATACACCTCTTTGTTTATTTCTTAGGACAAACTATTAACCTTAGATGAGTAAAATACATAGATTGATCACTTTTTTTATATAGGAGTAGCAGACGAGCACGCAGTCCACCTGAAGGTAAGTGTGTACTGCCGCGTACAGACATGTGTAATTAACCATAGATAAGATTAGTTACCTTCCTGAGGTCGATCACTATTCTGCCTCTACTCCTGAGGACTAAGCTGGACCGCCTCGGAAGAATATGTCTCCTTTACCACACCCTTCAAACCAGAACCCAGCAGCGCTTGATATTACTGTTAATAGGCAGAAATAGGTGTGGCGGTGGTGCCGCCGGAATTGAGCCACAAAGGTTCTACCACCTTTAGATCTTTGAATTGATCACTCCTAACAAGAAAGGGTAACCAGTTTTGAGAATTGTAATTGTTGCATCAATAAAGTGCTGCCACGTCTCCGTTCGAAATTGTCCCTAAAATGTTCGTAATACTTATTTATTTATTTCGTAAATATATATAAATGATAAAACCATCATTTTGTAACTTTCAATTTTAAGGCGGTGAAGTATCTTTCTATTTTACTTATCAAAGCTACTGGCCATATCTTTGGACAGGCGTCTGATAGTAAATAGCAACAGTTCGCCGAGTATGGCCACTTATCGACCGCGATGGACATGTTTTCTTTAAGCTGTTCAAGTTTAATACCTCGTATGACTCCACGATCACGATGACTCCACGGATGAAAAACTGACATTAGCACGCACTGTCGTAAACTATTAAGATGCCTGTGAGCCGCATTATGATTGGAAAAAGCTGAAGAGTGTATAAGCGTCCCGATTATAAAGGCTATGATAGGTTCTAGTTATTAGCTTGGTTACAGAATACGTCAAGGTTTATGATTTAAGTTATTATGTTCGATTTTTTCTGCTTATGGGCTGGCAAGCCAATGCTGAGAAGCGTTGTTTTTAGGTTAATTTTGTTAGAACTCAAAATTGTATTTTAATAGTAGGTTATTTAAATCAGTTAACTATGCAAACGAATAAAACTGGAATCTGTATCTGCTATTTGAAAATAATTAGCTTCCATTCTATTATCTATTATCTATCTATTCTATTTCTCAATAACATTCAAATCATGTCTGAAATGAAATGAAATGTATATTTATTTTGCGGAGGCGTTTACGAATTGTCAATTACAATATGAAACCTGAAACAAACTTGACGGGATTTAAAGTATAAAGGATAAAAAGTTACATAAGCACTTCTTTGTGTACTCCGTTGAAAGTATTGCTGAAATTCTACATGGCCAATGGCCATATCTGTTAAATACTCGTGTAAGTTTTGAGAGAAACACGTGTTATTAAGAAACACCAAGTGAGAAGTTTGCCCGGAAGACTCGTTTCTTTTTACTGCTGATTGTGCCGCAAAAACACCTGTGCGACGTCAAATGAACACCGCACAATAATGATTATTCCTAAGAACTCTGATCTACCTAACACTTATATGTTTTTGAATTAAAACCAATTGTGTTTTGTGGTTTTCATCCCATGACTTGGCTTTTGCTTTAAATCTTTTGGAAATCCAAAACTATTTTTGAGTGTTTATAATGTACGTATTTGTGAATACATAAGTTTGCATGTCTTATAGTTCACGATATATAGGCAGCTGTATTTCATGCATGATATACATACAATACACGTGTACACATAGTTCACACATAGGACTCGTGTAACGATTGTATAAAAGTACTGTTTCATTAACTGCAAAAGTCCATGAGCTGCAAGAACTACTCCGTATCAGATGGACTGCATATCCTTTGTAACTTTTGAAATCAAAACAGAATGGCAATAATTTCTTGTAATGTAGATACTAGATTAGAGTTATAAGTTTCGATATAGGTAAGGGCTAAGGTACGTAGAATAAAATTTCTCGTGTAGTTTAGGTAGACGAAATCAACTTGATTGACAGAGCGAATTATAGCGTGATCAGGGTAGAGGATAGATTGAAAGAAATATAGTGCTTACAATTGAGAAAGGATAAAGCCTCCATTTAGACCGCTTGAGTAATTACGAATAACCGTTTCTAACAGTAAAAAGGGGTCTTACGACAACGGCTTCTCTTTATCTGGTTCAAAGTAGGATAAGAAGTATAAAAGACTAAAAATAGACTTGTTACATTATAACTTGAAGTAATCTTTGTCTCCGAAACAATCATTCGGATGAGATGTAAGGCATCGAGCGTAATTACCGCGATAAAACTGCGAAACTCGGACCAGACGCTGTAGTAATTACATTTCTACTGGCTTTGAATTTTAATCGTTACGGAGTGCACACACGACCCTCCCTACCACTCGAGCGTTCGTTCCATATTATTTCCTCCAAGAAATCCTTACTTTGAAACCGAAGCAGCGCAAATTTTAATTACCGCTTTCAATAATAGTTTTGCTACGGATTTCCGTGAAATCAGGATATAGTGTTATGTAAGCTCTAGTTGAAATCTAGAGAAGGAAGTCGTGTTGTTAGTAATAACAGTAAAACATAAAATAAACGTAAAATAAATTCACGTTAAGTTATAATGTAAGGATATTTTTTGTTTGACTTGTTTACTTATTTTTTTAATTTGGTTAACATTCTTATAATCGATAGACCATATACCTAATACTAAATACGCATTATTATAAAGTAGAATAAGAGTCCTGCCTGAGATTTTCCACAGATACGTTGCTACCCCTGTGTCTCTTCTTATCCACACAAAAGTTCTATCAGCTGTAACTTTCTTACCAAGCTATAAATTCAACAAAAGTACGAAAAAACAACAATACGATTGGAGCAACACTCATAATCTTGCACCTTGTTATGGTTTCAAATTGCACGTCTGGGTGAGTGCATCAAGCCGGGTGGAGGCTCATTAGCTTCCTGTTGAGGCAGGTGCAAATAAAGTAGTGCGTTAGACGCGATCCGATTGGCCGGGAGCAACGCCAGGGATTTAGAATAACCGCACACTATCTACTTTTCTAATGCAAATTTCGATTTTTTGGTCGTATTCGCCATCGAAGGTGTTAGGGCTCTATGATGTTCTACTGCAGAGACATCGATAGACGTGGTCGCCATTTATGAAATCATAAAATTGTGGATCTACGTGCTGATGTTATGCGATTGCTTGTTTATGTACCATTCAACATCTAACCATGGTAATCCTATAGGGCTATGAAGAATTACTAATTTATGTAAGTATAGATTTTTCTAAGAATATTTTTTTAATTTTATCAGCGTGAAGGTGAAGAACCCTTTGTGGTTTTTGAAGTTGGTAGAACCCTTTGTGGCCTCGACTCCGACGGCACCACCGCCACACCTATTTCTGCCTAAAAACAGCAGTGTTAAGCGCTGCTGTGTTCCGTTTTGAAGGGTGTGGTAAAGGAGACATACTTTTCCAAGGCGTTCCAGCTTAGTCCTCAGGGGTAGCGGCGCATCTGTGGCCGACCTCAGGTATATCTAATCCTCTCTGGGGTTGATTACAGATGTCCATGGGCGGCAGTAGCCACTTACCATCGTGTGGACTGTATGCTCGTCTGCTACTCCTATATTATAAAAAAGCGTGATTTTCCATACATAATAGAATTAATAATGACTTCGTTATGGATGTCAAACTGAGAAGCATCAAAAATCGGTTTCGCCATCAAAGTAGGTCAATGATATCTACTTTATTACAAGTATGGCAAAAACAAAATTATTAACAGCAAGTACTTAAAAAATAGCTTGTAAATTTTGAACTGGAAAGACATACGAAAAGAACAAAGTAAATAAAAGCTGGTAAAAATACAAATGCCAAGAACCACGAACGCTGAACCACGCGATATTGACGATCAACAAGCCACACAGATTTGAACACACGGGATTGCGCTATTGAACGAGAAATTTCCACTGACTGAGTAATTTTCAAATCGTGCTCTAGCGGCGAAAGCGCTAAATTGACGTGTCACACATATAACGATTATCGAGTAGAACGATAAAGTTATAACATTTAATGTTGTATGGTAATAACATCAAACTTTCCATAATGTGAAACGTTGATTATCCTGTCGTTTACAACATTTCACATTTTTGACTAAAATTTAATGTGATTAAAAGAAACTATAAATAGAATATCTCTGAAAGAGCGTTTAACCTCACCTTAATCAAGAAATATCCGCAATGTCTAAGTACCTACGCAGTTTATTTAATTATCTTTAGCGAGAATATCGTGAATCAGCCGTTTTTACTCGTATCATCATCAATCTATTACCTATTCACTGCACGTATTACGTTTCCTCTTATAAGTTTAGGCTATAGTCCTTCTGGATAAATGTGCATATAAACAACTCGCATGAAGTTACTCGCTTGCGGTAGAACAAGTTGGCAAGTCGTGAGTTTTCGCGGCAAAAAGTATTACGTATGCCATCGCCCTCACAGAAGACTCAGAGTATCAGGCAGCTGTTTATCTACGGTTTAACCTATAAGGAAGTCGATGTTCACTTTAAGACATATTGTAAAAGGAAACCGAGACATTTAAGACGAGACGTTGAATAGCAAAGTCCCGTTCGAAGAACATTTAAATCGATCTATCTTCACCGTGAACAAATGTCTCATTATTCCTTCCTTATAAACAATGTTGTTTGTATGAACTTTCTTTGTGTTAGTCTAATCTATGGTTTTAGTTTTTTTTAACAAAATGATAATATAATAGAATACTGTGATCTTATTCCAATACGTAAAGAAAATGCGTGTAATAGCCGATTGGATATCACACGTATTTTCTTTTAAATAACTATTTTACATAGGTAAATGTTTTCTGCATCGAATGTGGCAAAGAGTGACAGCCCAATTACATCATAAATTAATACCTTTGATCAATGTCATCGGTAAATAGTAATACAAATGATATATTAAAAAAACTGAAATAGCAGCACACTGTAAATCAAGCACATGAAATGAGGTGTCACTGCGTCAATACTAAGATGAATTTTCTTGCCACGTTAAAGAATAAACTATACCCTTACATACTGGCCTTAAGTGTAAAAAGACCTACTGTATAAAAAAGTAAGCAATTTGAATTTTAACAACTCTTCGTTTTGTTTTACATATCAAATGGATGAACAGCAAAAGGAAGTGTGTATGCAACCGTAACCGTAACGTTTCTCTTTAACCGACTTCAAAAAGGCGGTGATTATTCGTTAGATATTACTTTTTTAAATGGGACAATAATATTAATTATGCACATAGAGTTTTTACGCCGCTTTCCTCCATAGTAAAACTCCTCCATCCGGTGTGTTGGCAGCCAGGCTAGCTGTTGACGTTCGATATAAATTCTATACAAATAAATATTTTGAAAGTAATTTAAATATGATTTAGTATTTTTAATAACTAATAGGAAAACAAACAATAGTGAATAGTGGATCTAATAAAAAAAAAATTACTCACGTAGTTAGACTTTTTATTTACTTTAAATTTAAACTAATCCGACTGCTTTAGGACATAATTGCAGTAATAGATTTTCTTCTTACTTGCAGTAAATTTACCAGGAAAACCCCATTGAATATAAAGCACTCTAATACGGATCGATTTATAAATATACGACATCTTGATTGATTACCCAGCGTCGTAATAAAAACCTCTATCGATCAAGTATCTGCGGTATCTCTCTATTTGATAATAAATAAAACTATTTATGCGATAGATTTTTTATAGTATCGCATAGAATACATTTTATATAACGTCATGTAAGTGGGCACATTAAACATTATGTAATTTGACAGGTTTTTAAGTTACTCATATAGATCTAAAATAATTATAAAATGTAGCTGAATGTAAGTTACTATGTAAATGTATTGTGTATACGGGTTAAAATAATAGATACTTAAGACAAATTGACAACAAAATTAAAACAATACTTTCGATCGAGAGAGACAACCTTTTTGAGGAGTGCAATACTCGTAGTAATAACAATCATCTTCGTCGCTTTCTTCATTACAGATGTCATGCCCGATATGGTAAGCCTCGGTGAATGATCTGACGAGCTGCCTCCATGCCCTATCTTCGACTTTACCCTATCCGACAATATTACAAAATTAAATAGCAATACCAATGTTGTCAAGAAGTCAATATACCTTCGTAGACATCCAATTGAAGTGATAAGTATAAATGATGGTAGACGGGACACCGGCCGGTGGAACCAGGCACCGTTCCTTCCGTCACGCGATGACACCACGCACAATTGTATGCAAATATATAGAAATAACTAGCTGACCCGGCAAACTTTGCGTTGCCATATAAATAAAAAAATGTTAAGGGTTAAAAACCCTTAGGGGTATGAAAAATAGATAGAAGCCTATTCTCGGATCTACTGAATATGCATATACAATCGGTAAAGTCGTTTCGGAGTAGTACGGTAACTAACATTGTGACACGAGAATTTTATATATAGGATAATAGGTGTATAAAATGCAGCAATACTAGAATTGTTATTTATTATAAATAGTAAATAAACACAATTATTACAAGATACGATGCAAATCATAGTGACGTGTAATGATAAGTGCCTACGACACGTTTCATTAATTTCATTTTAATTAACAAAGTCATTTTTTATTAAATATGCCCATAATGCAAACGGATTACTTATTAAAAAGTATAAAATTCAAGCATAAATTTATGTTTAAACAACCCTGACAATATAAACTATAAATAAGATGCTGTTACGCATCTGTGCCCGACCTCAGGTAGGAATCTGGGATAGATTACATATTATTATACCCATGGGCGGCAGGAACCACTCACCATAAGATGGATTGTATGGTTGTGTGCTGCTTCAATACTATAAAAAAGGGCTGATCAAATCTAATTTGTATTAGCGTATCTTTGTTTTTCAACTTTTTCATAGCGATAACTTAATTCGCAAATTAGCCAACTCCACTTTTTGTCAAAATGTTTTTTTTTTATTTATTTTGATAGTAAATAGCGTTGAACGAAATCAAAATAAATAAAAAAACATGTTGACAATAAGTGGAGTTGGCTGATTTACGAATTAAGGTATCGATATATAAGTACTTTACTTGGTTATAGTAGGTGATAGATACATAGTTATTCAATCGACCGTTGGGGAGAATGTGGCGTGACCGGAGACATGACAACGGGACACCGGCCGGCGGAGCCAGGCACGGCGCTGCTCACGCGATGCCCGCACAACTCAGCGCAAAAATATGGCGAAATTATGGCACCGAGAACCACTTAAGCGATACCTACGCTAAAATATCGAATTTCAAAGTATTTTTAGTTGTTCTTTCATGTACCAAGATATTTGATCAAATTAATTCTTACTTTAATTCTGTAAAAGAAACACATTGTAAAAAATACCCTGTATTTTTTAACAGGAAAATTTGCAATAGAAAAATGATGTTTACACGAATTTATCAGACGAGCTTTTAATTTATAAAACAAATATTTTTACATCTTAGTAGTAAATTATTAGCCTTAATTCTGTCCGAGATTACTGCAACAGATTATTATTAAATAATGTTATATTATTATAATAGAATAATAATAATCTTCAGAGTATACCAATAAGAACGAATAGCATTTTATTTATTACAAATGATAGTCCGCCAATAAGAAAGTGGCAGTCATGCAATAAAACACTTTACAATTGATGGTCTTGCAGCTTTTCTAGACAAACGTCTGAATTAAAGACAAAATACAAAAATAAAAGAAGGAACTACAGGAGTACAAAACGGAACAAAAACAGTAGAAATAACTGCATCGATTGACAATTATATGAAGCAAATGAATACCTACTAACACTACTTATATTTCAATTGTATTAAAACATCAGCATATCCAAACAGTTAAGCCTCATCAATTCTAATCCCTCAGTGTTTGAAATTAGCAAAAAGTATTATTAATGGCGGAATATCACGCAATGTCATACGCGATTACTAAATCCACATGGTCATATATCAGCTTCATCTACAGCGCCTCTATATGGTGTTGTCATTCACCCAACGGCTGTTACACACTCGAGTGGGATGTATGGTAGGAGTGATGCTCACAATTAGTCCTCTCGACTAGGGATGGCGATTCTTTCCGAAAAGATCGATTCTTGAATCGATTCGAATCAAAGTGCGATAAATCGATTCACAAAAAAACGGAGGCCCGAATCGATCTTTGATCTTTTTATCATAACTTCAACAGGACCAATGGCAATGCGATGAAATACGTATCCGTCAGCATAAAAATGTCTATAACACATTTGATAATCTTCAACTTCAAAAAGATCGACTTTCGATTTACTAGGATGAAAGATCGATTCGCGGAATCGATCTATTGCAGGAGATCGATTAAAATAATACATATTTTGGCCCAAAAGATCGATTCTCCGATTAATCGATCTAGATCGCCATCCCTACTCTCGACCCCTATCTCTATGATTAATGTTAATCGCGCCTCAATTCCCTCGCAGATAACGATTAACTCCGCCATTAGAACAGCTCCGCCGGCGATCATTACTCTATCTGTGACTACTTTTACAAACGCTTTCTATCTTTCCTTGTGATTAAACACTTTTTCAACTGACATCCTTTTGATCTATCGTGATAAAGACTTTATGTCAATACTTTTTTGTTGGTTCTTGATTCAAACATGACGAGTTTTCGGATTAACTTTCTTACAATGGGCAGATTTGCGAATAACTCCGAACAGAATTTGGATGTGAACATTGAACAAGCTTTTACAGTAACCAGGGCTTTAATACCATATGTACTATTATTTTTTCTATATACATAAAATATAAAATAACATACGGACGGATGATACGAAATACCACTGATACCAGACTTTCATCCGTTATTATCAAAATTTGGCCCACTAAAGATCTAGATTTGGCGAAAATTCGTCAATCATTGGTAAGATTTGCTTACCAATTACCGTTGCCATGGATTTAAATTTAAGGATATAAATTATATCTACAGACAACTATATATATACAACTAGTTGATATATTAGTATATTTAATTTATTTACTTCAAAACATAGAAGCCAAATATGTCTTCGTCTCGTGTAATATTAATTGAGTTGCTAGCATACATTTCAATACGATTTAATGAAGCCTCGCCTGTCGTGACTTACTGTTAGATAAATTAATTTTTCTTCCTTATTAATTCGTATTTTGATATTTTCAAACATTAGGTATATTATTGAGGAACCTTTGAACTTATAACCGGTATTATTATAATCACTTCAAGTTAATTGACAATCATTATAGAATTAAAAATATTGGAGATAAATACTTAAAAAAAACGTGTTTTATTGAATAGCGGTGATGTGTTTTTATCATTTTTTTATTTCATGAATTTTCTTTGCTATTAAAGTCAATGGAAGAAAATTTTCTATAAATTGTGCAAATAAATGAAGAAGTTATGGGATAATATAAACGAACTTGCAGGATTAATCACGATATATTACTTGGAATCTGTACACTACATTATACATACACTTGACAGACAGACTGATCAAATCAAAGAGTGACACATAGATATATTTAAAAGTAAATTAATTTATATTGAGTTTATATATGTATCTTCAACACTAGCCCTTAAACCAATATAAATTAAACTATGTGTCGCTTTACACTTTAACAATCTCAATACAACATAACAATAGATCTTTAAAAACAACTAAATTAACCTTTGAACAATTGACTTACAAAATTATTGTGAATTTCTTTTGACAATGGTTTGGTTAATAAATCGGCTAACATTTCCTTAGAGCATAAATATTTTACATCTATAAAACCATCACAAATGTGTTGCCTAATGAAATGGTGGCGAATGTCTATGTGCTTAGTTCTAGCATGAAAGACAGTATTCTTACATAGTTTTTGTGCAGATTGGTTATCATTAAAAATTGTAACTTTAGATGACATACCTAATATTTCCTGCAAAAGATTACGAAGAAAAATAGCCTCCTTGCAAGTGTCAGAGAGACACATGTACTCCGCCTCAGTACTTGACAACGCTACGGTTCTCTGCTTTCTGCTCTCCCAGGAAACTACAGATTTACCGACTCGAAAGATATACCCGGTGTAGGATTTTCTATCAACGTCATTTCTCCCCCAATCAGCATCTGCATAGCCTGTTATTATTGTTCCACTCTTCTCAAAGTTCAAACATAATTCTTTTGTTCCTTTAAGATAACGAAGTACTCTTTTGGCACATATCCAATGAGATTTGTTGTAGCAATTGTTAAACTGGCTCAGATAGCTGACCGCGTGTGCAATATCTGGACGCGATCCTACCGCAATATACATCAGCGATCCTATTAGACTCCTGTACTCAAACTTACCACTTTCATCATTAAGTGATTTTTCAAGTTTTATACCAGTCTCCATAGGCGTCACTGCGGGTTTACAATCTTCTATTTTAAACCTCTGTAAAACTTTCTCAATATAGTTAGTTTGATCTAGGGTTATCTTATCTTTCAACTTACAGATTCTCATTCCTAGGACGTGTCTTGCTGGCCCTAAATCTGTAATTTCGAACTCACTGTTGAGTTTCTTCTTAATTTCAATTACTTCCTGAAAAGTATTAGGTGTTGACATTACCAAAATGTCATCAACATAAAGTGCTATTATAATAAGCTTATCTTTGCTATGTTTATAATAAACACATGCTTCTAATGTTGACCTCGAAAATTTTAACTTGTCACACAAAACCATATTAATCTTCTCATTCCATGCTTTAGCTGCTTGCTTTAAGCCATAAATAGCTTTATTAAGCTTAAAAATCTTATTCTCACTTCCTTTAATTTTAAAGGATTCCGGCTGCTCCATATATACTAATTCTTGGAGATCACCATGAAGAAAAGCTGTCTTTACATCCAAGTGTTGAATATCCATATTATATTCAGCAGCTATTGCTAACAGTGTTCGAATACTTGAATAACGAACAACAGGAGAGAACGTCTCATTATAGTCTATCCCGTATTTTTGTGTGAAGCCTTTAGCTACTAATCTAGCTTTATATTTAAGAAGTTCACCATTGAGACCTAGTTTCTTTTTAAATATCCACTTACATTTTACCGGTGTGCGACCACTAATTCGATCAGTAAGTGTCCAACATTTGTTGACAAGAAATGAATTATACTCATCTTGCATTGCCTTTTTCCAGTTGTCTGCTTCTGGACCACTCAAGGCTTCCTTTACTGTCTGTGGTTCATCACCGTCAGTAGTACGTGACATTTCATTGACCATATAGGACAACATAGAATCGGAGTTCATTTCTTCTTCCGCGTATGAACTAGAAGATGACTCCTCTTCCTCTGGAACATAAGTTTTATCCGCAGTATCATTTGAATAAAAACTCTCCTCGCTGTCAGAATCATGTACTGATATCACGCTATATCTCGGTTCAAGCTGAATTAAAGATGTGTCATCAGAATTAACCGTAACTGAGATATTTTCCTCAGTAGATGATTCCTTAGGAGGTTCCTTGTCATTTAAATTGAAAGTCACTCGTTTAAATGATTCTTTATGATTATTATCATCATTTGACACATTCATAAATCTATCCTCTAAAAATGTAACATCCCTAGCTTTAGTACAGTCCCTAGGGTTGTCAGGGTCTAATAATCTATACCCCTTAGTATCTTCGCAATAGCCTACGAAAATATACTTCTTAGCTTTGGCTTGCAATTTGTTTCTTTTATTTATATGTGCATATGCAATACAGCCAAAAGTACGTAAATGTGATATGGATACCTTTTTATTCATCCACTTCTCCTCCGGAGTGCAGCCTCTAACTGCCAAAGTTGGAGATCTATTCTTGAGATAGACAGCTGTGTTTACGGCTTCAGCCCAAAAGTTCTGCCCAAGGTTGGCTTCTCGAAGCATGCAGCGTGTCTTCTCCATTATGCTTCTATTAGCACGTTCAGCAACTCCGTTTTGCTGAGGAGAGTATGGCACTGTTGTCTGGTGTACAATACCATTCTGCTTCAGAAATATCTGAAATCTAAAATTACAATATTCAGTTCCATTATCACTACGTATACGTTTTAATTTCTTATTCGTCTGATTTTCAACTAAAACCTTCCAAAATTTAAATGTTTCAAAAACTTCATCTTTCCTCTTCAAAAAATAAACAAAAGTCTTCCTAGAAAAATCGTCAATAAACGTTACGAAATATCTAGCTCCACCAATCGACGTAGAAGGCAATGGACCACACAAGTCAGTGTGAACCAACTCTAAGACTTCTGTCGCTCTATTAAAAGAACGCTTAGGAAATGATGCACGAGTTTGCTTTCCCTCGATACATGATACACATTTTTGGAAATTAGTTTTATCATATGAAATTCCTGTAACCATACCTTGTCTTAATAACTCCATACTACGAACATTAAGATGTGCAAGACGACGATGCCATACCTGCTGAGAAACACTATCTTTCTCAGTAACGACAGGTATCGCCACAGCTGTACCTGTATCTTGCTTATTCACATCTAATTTCTTCTTAGTACAACCTGAATCTGAAATGCTATTAAGACTAATGTTACAGTTAAATTTAGACGAATCAACTGTGTCTAAGCAATAGACACCATTACATAAAGTGGCTGTAGCAATTACATTCTTATTATCAAAAATATTGCACTTGCTATTGTTAAAGACCAATTTAAGCCCTTTTGCAGTCATAGCGCTAACAGATAACAAATTTGTTGTTAAATTGGGTACATAATATACGTTATTTATTGTTCTAACGTTACCTTTTCGCATATTGACCCTCACTGTACCTCTGCCAGCGGTATATAGCTTATCACCGTTCGCTATGGTTACATCTATTTTGTCTTCATTTACAAAATTCCTTATAATACTTTTGTCACCGCTCATGTGTTCTGTGGCACCGCTGTCCACATACCAAGAACCATGCATAATGTTCGCTGACAACGCAGATAGTAGGCCTTTCGATTTGTCAGTATTGGTCTTCTTTTTACAGCTCGACTTGTGACAATCTTTAATGACATGACCTAATTTCTTGCACCGGAAACATCTTGTTTGTTTTCGAACAAACAAGGCGGAAGCATCTTCACCCTTGTCATATCTTCGGATATTCTCCTGCAATAACTTTCCTTTAACAATTTCACTGGATAGTACCACATTCGAATTCTCTAAAGCCATTATAAGAGGATCGTAGTCAGATGTTAAACCGCTTAACATAATCACTGCTACAAAATCATCCTCTAAAGGTGCGCCTATCTCGCTCAACTGCTGTGACAATCCCGTAATTTTGTTAATGTAGCTTTCCATGTCCTCACTCTCATTGAGTTTTATTGCAAATAATTTTCTGAGGAGACCCAGCCTGCGACATAAACCTTTGTCCTCATATGCTTTCGACAAGCTGGTCCAGGCTTCATGTGCTGACTTCGCGATGCGTATGTGTGGAATCACTGATGATTCAACAGACAAAGCAATTCGGGCTAACGCTTTCTGTTGTTTCTTACTATCATCTTCCTTATTTTCCACGCATTCCCACAAATCTTCTTGTATTAAAATCATCTTCATCATGAATTTCCAGGAAATGTAATTTTCCATTCCTTTTAATTTTTCAAAGGAAATAAAATTCGATGACATTTTGTGAAAATTCGCCGTATTTTGTTTTTGTAGGCGACTTTTATTTTTACAAGATATTATTCAATATTATCCAATATTAATATTCGCGCGGTGTTCTTGTGATCTGGGAACCATAACCTGAAGAAGTTATGGGATAATATAAACGAACTTGCAGGATTAATCACGATATATTACTTGGAATCTGTACACTACATTATACATACACTTGACAGACAGACTGATCAAATCAAAGAGTGACACATAGATATATTTAAAAGTAAATTAATTTATATTGAGTTTATATATGTATCTTCAACAATAAACTATAAACTTTGTAAAAAAAAACAAATACCATAAACGCAGTCTTGCTTTTTTGTTACGTATATTTTTATTTAATTAGCTTTGTGTTCAAGAGCCTCACATGACTAGTTTTGACTTATCTGACTTTATACAATAAATTGTGGGTAGTAATAAACAGTAGTCAGCCCACGTGTCTATCGTTATTCTATTGTGTTATAATTATTTCTAATGGTTACCTAAAAATGTCTGTTTAACACATAGTTTTAGTGTTTTTGGGTGATTGCACAATATTTTACCGTTAATTTGGGCAACCCTGTGCGTCGTCGAAGCTTAAAGTACCTTAAACAGATCAAAGTACGTGAATGTAAATCGCTCCTTAACTTTTTCTGTTAATGTATCAATTTCTGCTTAAACGACTATTTCTGATATACAAATAAAATTACTGGAGTAAAAATAGTGGTGTATTTTTTTCACTCACAAAACAGTCCTGAGCGAAAGACTCGTGTTTAAAACTGCAATATCGGTTTAGGCAACTGTCGTTTTCGTTTCAGTGCACGCGGTAACCGATAATCGAATTTTACGGTTATTGGTGTTGTGGAAAAGTTGGCGTCGTTTGACGAGCGAGTGAGCCGTGCGGCGTGCGTCTCGTGATTACGCTCCTAAATATCGTATTACACAACTTGCTTTTTTTTTTTCGCGACATTTTATATTTTTTTCTTTATTTCAATATGATAGTTATCGATGGTACATTCGCGCGTAATTCACGCACTTTGCACAGTTTTAATTTTTTATGCAGAATAATTATTTAGAGAGATGAAAAGTAGCCAAATTTTAGTGCCTGTAAAATCATTTTTCTGTTCCAATTCAAATCTCATTTATTCAAATTTGATTCATATAGAACACTTTTTGAAACACGACAAAGTACCACCGCTTCGGAAGATGTTTCGCTATGGAGAAGAAGCGACGCAAGAAGTCCATTTTCTTATATGTGCTTTCTTTTTTATCTATAATTTGTTTAAATGGAAAGAAAGACGATTAAACGCCTAAAATACACATGAGAATAATATGTAGTTATTTGGAAAAATTATTTTTGTCTGTTTTTTGCTTTGGAAATTGATAAAGTATCTCGTTTGAAAATATAACATATACATATCGTATATATTCGTTATCAATCGTTATTACAAGTTACTTGTGAAATCACTTCTAAATAAAAAAGTTA
The DNA here is from genome assembly GCF_041222505.1 of Epargyreus clarus. Classification (NCBI taxonomy): domain Eukaryota; kingdom Metazoa; phylum Arthropoda; class Insecta; order Lepidoptera; family Hesperiidae; genus Epargyreus; species Epargyreus clarus. The sequence continues at coordinate 8,366,227 of NW_027332211.1, forward strand.
GTGCCAAAAATGCTTTACAAATACTTTAGAATTACAAGTTGACTTTTAAATAACATCACGTTTGAACTTTATCTATACAGATTTAGAGTAACTACAAATGTTAACTGTAACTTTTGGCTTAAATTGTGAAGGAAACTTTAAGGTCTAATGGATTCTATTACTAGAAACTAAAGCGGTGATTTATTAATCCTTAGAAACCCCAAGTGCGGGTAATTGGTTAACTTTCGTATTTGTATAAGGGTTCTTACAGGCGACAATTTTGAACCCAAGTTAAAATTATTCAAGATAACTCATTTATAATTGACATTTTCAATAATTTTTAAATTTAATAATGTATATAAGTTAAATGTGAACTTATTCATATATTTAGTAGATACATTTTATGAAAGCTAAAAAAAATGTTTTGTGCTTTTTAATTAAGTTACGTTTTATTTGAGTTACGATCAAAAATTCTCAAAACTATGTTTTATTATTGATCAAATATTAGGTTATTTGTTATAGATTTTCTCTACTTTCAACAAATATATTTTAAACTATATCCATTTATTAATGATCTTTAGAAAATATTTTATATGAGAATAAAATATTTACTAAAGATAATCCTTACTAATATTATAAATCCGAAACTCTGTCTGTCTGTCTGTCTGTCTGATTGTCTCTTCTTCACGCCCAAACCACTGGACCGATTTTAATGAAATTTTGTACAAAGGTAGTCTGAGACCCGAGAAAAGACATAGGATAGTTTTTATCCCGGAAATCCCACGAGAACTAGGAATGGCTATCTAAGATCGATTAATCGGAGAATCGATCTCTTGGACCCAAAACATCGATTATTTTAATCGATATTAGTAAGGATTTAATCGTAAACTATTATGCATTTGATCAAGTGATGATCTTTAGCAAAGTTGAAGGTACGAATTTTCAGTTTTATGTATGTTATATTATTTTCTTTTAAACGCGGGCGAAGCCGCGGGCAAAAACTAGTTAATTATATTCTGCAGTCGTGCGATAGCAATGAACCTTAAAACAAAATTAAGTTAAAAGATTTTTTCGCTTCATTAACGAATATTGTAACAATATATCATCATTAGTTATTTTTCTCATTATTCTAAATCTCAACGTTAGTGAACGAGACAAGCAATTTAAGATGCCCTGGGGTTAACGAAGTATTAATCTTCGTAAGTAAGTAAATTGTAAACTATTATGGATGACACGTCGGCCCTGACTTTTGACATATTAATAGAAGTAATTTTAATGATTTCGTTTCTATTTACTGGAAATACATCTCGCGTTCACTTAGATTGGCTATTCTGAAGCTATCGTACCAACTTCACGTTTATCGTCACTATTGTTTACCTACAGGGTACTGGCCTCTCACAACGAGAGAGGGACATAGTCAATCAATCTAGCGAAGTAAGGGGTTGGTAAGTCTAAGGGGCTGGTAATGAAGTCTCATATACCCATGAAAACAACCTTTGTCTTGTACATGTTTCCTCACAGTCCGTTGATTTGTTAAAGTACCTGATAATTATTTCCTCGAGCCTTTCGCTCCTCTTATACCTTTTTTTTTTGATGAAGGGTAAACCTTAAAACATTAAAAATTACCTTAAAAATGACGAGGAATTTCTACGGTGCTAAAACCATTGACTGTCGCCGTTCTTCGCGCTAGGTAGAGGACTCCCGAATCTCCAAAGAACCGAATCCTTTAAGCACAGTCCCCCGATCGAACTTTGCCCTGGTTAGCATTTACTCTCTCCACACCTTCAGTATAACATACATGAATTTTGATCTTATACATACTTTTTTTTTCACGGTATTCAGTATTTTACTTTAGTAAATGGCTGGTACCCTCATAACCAGTTCAATGTCTAAGAAAGCGTAAGCTTTATGTTCTTGTTCGGTTAGTAACATTGTAAACTTCCGTTCGTCTATCAATCGGTAACCACAATTTATGTACTAGTTCCCTGCCGGCCAGTTATCGTAAACCAGTCTTGAACGCTGCGAGATGATATTAAATTTAATATTATAAATGACCGTGTACTGTTTGAAGTGTTTCGTGAAATTCGAAAAATAAACTTCGAAATAGAATTCGAAACTGACTTTGTTATTCTGTAAAATACCGATGGATTGTTCTGAGGCAATTGAAATTAAAACAAGTGAGTTTTATTCAAGTTTAAATTAAACAATCTCGACTTTCGGGACGCTAATTACATACATGTAATGTCAGAACTCCACACACGCAATCCAGCATCTCCAAACTTGAAAGTAAGGCGCCGCTGGCACTGTGGACTTTTGAAAAATAATCTCTCACGACAGATTTCTTGTTCGAGATTATTAAGCAATATTATATAGTAGTTGTGTTTCGATTGCTTTGATTTTATCTGTTCTGTTCTATATTCTGTGTTTTTCATTATTCTAATCACTCTTTTCGTGTTTGTTACAGGAAATATGCAGATACTATCATGGCCAGTAAAGCGTATCGTACAAATTGGTAAGTTTCATTACAATTTTTTATGTCTCCATAATATATTGGACCTCCTGTTTGTAATATTTTTGATTTACGTATTTATTTTTCAGTGAAACATAAACATAGATTAGTAAAGATTACTCACTCCTAACAAGAAAACGTAACTAGTTTTCTCAATTGAAATTGTCAGTGTCATGTCATTGCTGTCATCTATTTTCGTGTTTGAAAAATATAAAATAAAAATAGTTTTTAGATCATTTACGAATGAAACGATATTTCTCCGCACTTTTTCTTCGATTTCGTGTTCTTGCACGACTTAACTGCGCATGTTGGCATTGTTCAGCGTAAATTACACCATAACAGCCATTGAATGGCTGACATAATTGTCAGCCGTTTAAGCCATTTAATGGCTTTCTTCAATTACTAGGCGGTGAGATATCTACTTATCTATGGTAAAAAATAATAATGTCATTGTAATGTTTAAGCTGCTTTCAAAAATATTATACCTACGTATTTCTCCCGCCACTATAATAAATTATCGTCCCTGATCTAAAATAAAGGAGGGTCAAAAGACATGTCAATACGGTTGTATCACATGCGCATGTGAATATACCGATAAGAGCCGGTAAATGAATAATTAGGCGCGTGGGCGTTGGCGGAGGTGGCACCTGCTCATTCACGAGGCGCGCCAGCCCACGCCACGGAAAGATTATAATACGCAAACGTTCTGCTACATACAAAAACACGTATATATTTTAATGTGCGCTGAGGTATAACGGAATAGAGATGTTTTATTGAAACGCGAAGGCATGTTATTTGTAGTTCAAATTAACGATAGTAGAACTATTTTGATTAGATAGTAGTAGCATCGTCGCACCTATTGACGTAGCAGGCAGCAGTGATTACGCACATGTATTCTGGTTTAAAAATGTAATTAGGTAATTGACATTTTAAAATTTGGAACCTATTATAAAAGATATTACAGATTCCAAATATTTAAAATTTCAACTTTGTTCAAAGTTACGGGGCTACTCTCTATTACTCGCATTTTTGGAATCAACCTTAGGGACGCTGTTTTTCATTCAAAGTTAGAGTATTGCGGATAACCATGGGTAAAGGAAACTAACCAAAATGCTTGCTAGTTTTGACATAAATCTCTTTTTATTTCATTACGAATTTTCTTTCTATTACTGCTAAGAGATATTGTGTGTTCTATTCTAAGTGTTTTATCGAACTCAACAACCCGTTTAGACCCTTTGTAGTCAATTGAACTACTGAACAACTAACTCATTGCAAGCAATGCCAAACCAACATTAATAAAATCATTTGAACTGCTTTAAATCTGCCGGTCGCGGTAGGCGTTATCGTAAAGTTTTGTTAAACTGAAATAGACTAAACTAGATTCACTGGTTTCAACGAGAATCGCTTAGCCACCTGTTCTATTGCCTACGGGCATAATGCGATAACGTAATTCTGATTAAGTAAACGTGAAATAACCACTATTTAAGATAATGTTACCACTTTAATATTCTTGGTATCAGAGAAGTTTTTAATTTCTAATATAGAGAGTATAGAGTCAATTTAGGAGGGGAAGATTCCATTTTTTCTTATCGATAATCGATATCTGTATCGATAATTGGAGACTCGACACTTCATAGGTACTTCTGTAATTAACTTTTTATTTTTTGTCATCCTGTAAGAGTTTCTAGGCGACAAGCATTCGATATTTACTAGAATCTATTTTTTGAAATCCATAATTTTGGATTATCAATACCAATGCGAAATTAGCTGTCTGCTCGGTCTATTACCATTTATTACTGATATTTAAATCTTCAAGACACTGGATATTTTTCTTACTATGTGTTTATAGCAGCGTATCGGACACTAAACCGGTTTTAATTCGCATAGATTTGGATCCTAGCAAATTAGATCACATTCCGATTCGATCATATACCTAATAAATATAAATTAAGGCCTCTTAACCTATATATTAGCATAAATAACTCATCAAATTTATAATATTCTACAAATTAAAAAAATGATTATCTCCATAATGTTCAGATGATTCTTTGGCAGTAAATTAATAAAATGTCAACGTGAACAAAGCTCGAAACAGGAAATGCCAGAAGCATGTATTGTCAAGACGTTACTCATTCTCAGAACGTGTAACTTTTATTTTAAAATCCCATAGATTACGATTTCTAAGAAACATTATAAACACTTTTCCTCTTTTTTGGAGAAACCCGCTTTAAAAATTAAACAGTGATAACATTAAAAATTACGAAATAGATATAAGTATATTCATTTACAAACATATTCAAATAATTATATTATACCCATCTTTATCATGCACGGACGTAGGAAAACGTCCAAACCATATTCACACATATTCATGCTCTGCATTTAGCAAAATAAAACAATTGTAGTTACCCAAACGCAAATTGTAAAGGATACACCCATTTAATATGCGACAAGCACACCCAAACTCATAAAGAATTTCCTACTACGCGAATATTTGTTTTTATATGTATTTTTAGGTAAAAAACACTGTAAATGCTCCAAATCGCTGTCACACCTTAGTATCTTGCTGCTTTAGTATCCATTAACAAGGCAATATTTTTGTAAAGTTCCTAAATACAATATAACCCGAATAGTCAGAAGCATGCGACACGCCAATCGAAAAATTACCTAGTTCTCTATTGCTCAACTTAGCCATGTATGGCGCTGTTGTTTAATGTATTTCATCTAGACTAGCTACAGTAACCACTTAGTAAATTAATGTACCCCGCATTACATTACCACTTCATGGCCATAAAATAGGCACGGTATAAAGCTTGAACTCAGCCATTTTGTCAAGGCACTAAAGTTCTACGAACGCTCGGCCTGTCCTGTCACTCGAGCTCATTGTTTAGCAGATTAAAGGCAGTTGCTTGTCTTTTATCTTCGGGGAACGCCCTCCACTCGACGTATGCGTCGGAACAGCCGCTTGAGCATGTTCACAAGCAAGCTAAGTGACAGCGGTAAACAATATGAGATCATGACGCGTGATTTATAAAGAGTTATATTAGTTAGAGAAAGTATGTGGGACATAAATTAGCCGACGTAATACCATCCATGTTTATGTACCTAAGAGTAAAACGTAATTGATAAGTTCCGAAGAATATATTATTCTATGGAGTAGGAGTCGGAAATGCAAGTGCTTACTGAATACATTTACGCTACCGCGATTATGTCATTCAACATTATTTTTATTTAAATTCATAAATAAGCACAGAAATGTACTTCATAAAATATTTAAATTAATTTACCATCTTTTCATTATTGTAATACCGACATTAATGGACGACTCGAAAATGTTGAAATTTGTACTTTTTGGGGAAAAAAGGTTAATTTCATTCAAACACGTGTACACGTCCCGCTTTCATGATTTAAACTGAATGTTGTAGCTTTAATTAAAAGTTATTTGCACGGCAAAAACTTCATAATTTCTGTAGGAGTAAATATTTTAGAAGTCTAAGCTCAAAAGGCGCGCGCCGGGTCATTCATGTTGATTGATGTATGTTCAATTGCAATAAGTGTATAATTAGCTAGAAGGTTTCCACGTGCGCTGCGGTATGAAACGGAATGCTGCAGTTTCAAGGCGAGCTGCTGACATCACGGTATCGGAAAATACTGCATTCTAAATCAGCGTGGAAACTGTTTAATTTATGGTCAGTGCAAAAGCAGAGTAGACTCGCAGGCGTCATTATGCGTAATAACGTGCATAGTAAATCGTAACTGTTACGCAAGAGCAATCTAGAATTTATATTGGAATTTTTATATTGGCATTTATATTTAGAGAAAAATGAGCAACAAATGAAAAACATTAGAGATTACTGATACACTCATATTTAAGTTAAATAACAACACTTAAATTTACGACTTATTTTCTGTTAATTGTAGAGTTAGCTAATGGTAACCCTATAACTCTACTAAAAAAGGGATTAATTGAAAAATTATATTTAATCTTTATATCATCTTATTTCACTATCGCAAATTCTGAGGTCAATAAATTTCTACGCGTAGAAGCGACGCTTGCTGAAGGCTAAATACCTACAAAACCAGATTTGCGTTTCATTGAGAAAATACTAAGTTGAGTGTCATAACTAATTTATCTCCATAAATTAAAATACCCATTAATATTCCATATTGGTGCGTACTTGTATGAAATATTTATGATCTTACTGATTTGCTACGAAAGAGCTTTAACAGACAGGTTAGCGCTATTAGAGTGGAAGGCTTCAGTACCCTTTCCATGAGTTTTCAAAACATCCCACAATTTTACGTTGCGTTTACACAATTAATTATTCTGTTCCATTTGCTTCAGTAGACTGAGTAAACGTTACAATAAGTAAGTGTGTTTTTATCTGCCTCACATGTTCGCAATAAAGAGAGACAAAACATAAAGCGTCATTTTTTCAATTTAGACATTTAATGTTACGTTACTGACACTATACTTCTGATACAATCGGCTAGGGGCGCTGATTGGAATTTGTATGGGCAAATACGTAAACAAATAGCAAAACAGTCATCTTTGTCAAAACGTAAAAACTCATGGTAAGGGTACAGGTTTGAGATTTGAATTCCAGAACCACACGTGCAATTTTCCAAAATTATATAAAGTAGCTAAACCCACAGTAAATGTCGCTTAAATAATCCTCAAATTCACGGTAAGAGTCACATAAATTATCCTCTTCGAAGTGCATCAGTCTATTTACTGGTTAAAACCGGATAAAACCCCTTCATGGTTTCTAAGATTAGAGCGTAGACAGACAGACGCGGCTGGGAACTTTATTTTATAACGCATATACGCACACAGACGTTCTCGAGAATGGATGTTTTATACAAAGAAGTATTAAACATTTAAAGTTATAATAATCGATTTATATTTTAAGTTAAAAAAAGGTTTTTAACCGACTTCAAAAAGGAGGTGGTACTTTGTAGTGACATAGAAGTCGGTTGTATATTTTGTTAAATTTTTTTTTAGTAGCGTAACGTTGTTTTTCTATACTTTTCCAAATAAACCTTCATTTGATACTCATATGACAAGGGTGAAAAAAAATTTTGTCCGCCACCTTGGGGCGTCGTCTGTATTGGATGACGTCAGTAAGCTAAGCAGCGCCGAGGACGGCCAGCGAGGGGTTTTAGTGCGGTAAGAATCCCACATAACCCTGCGTCACTCCCACGGCACCTGGTAGGTACCTTTTGAAGATTTCCCCCTCGTAAACAAAAAAAGCTAATTATGCATAGTCATCCAAAACAAAATTGTATGCAAAATTATAACCAAATCTATTGGAAATTCGAAATCTTATATATAAAATTCTCGTGTCACAATGCTGGAGACCATACTCCTCCAAAACGGCTTTACCGACTTTCACCAAATTTTATATGCATATTCAGTAGGTCTGACAATCGGCTACTATCTATTTTTCATACCCCTAAGTGATAAGGGTTGTTCACCCTTAACATTTTTTTATTTATATGGCAACACAACGTTTGCCGGGTCAGCTAGTAGAATTATAAGATTTGACCCTCACATGCATAAACAAAGCAAGTAAAATAAAAGCTTGAAAAAATATGCATATTAAAATCTGTCCCACAGCAAAGCAAGCGCCTCCTTTCATGTGTGAAAGGGTTCGGAGCGTGACGGCCTGCCGGTCGATTGCGGTTTTTGGGAACGCGTGCATAGGATTTTTTCCCTTTGCTAGGCCACTTCCTTCACGTTTGTTGTTTTTATAGAAACATAGCATTAAATTACATAAATACTTGAGTGACCTAAAATAAACATTTTCGTTAGGATTACAGCATAGCATTAAATTACATAAAACTCGTGGCTTAAAATAGACTTTTTTAGTACGATCACACACAGGATTGTAACTGTTCGAAGAATTTTGAAGTCACTTTCGACGAATCGTATTTGACTTTGAAGTAAAGATTTTTAGATAGCTACAAATGAAAATTTGATATATACTTAACTATGAGTTTCAAGTTTTTAGGGACAATTGTGTACATAGGTAATTTTCACTTAAGGTAGTTTTTGTTCTCCCTTTAAATACTTGTACAAAGTACATAATAAACTAAAAATATAGAGACACCAAACCTATATAAAATGATATAGAAATAATAACCATCTTCAGAAATATGTATGACTCCTTATAATTTTTTTTTTATATATATTATGGGAGGAGCAGACGAGCATGCAGTCCACCTGATGGTAAGTGGCTACTGCCGCCCATGGACATCTGTAATCAACCCCAGATAGGATTAGATATTCCTACCTGAGGTCAGCCACAGATGCGCTGCTACCCCTGAGGACTAAGCTGCAATGCCTCGGAAATGTCTGTCTCCCTTACCACACCCTTCAAACCTGAACACAGCAGCGCTTAGCACTGCTGTTATTAGGTAGAAATCGGTGTGGTGGAATTAATTTAATTGGTCTGTTTTAACAACCTAATAAATGATAAAGACGGTTCGTTAGTTAAAATAAGTAAACCACGCTTAAATAAATAATGAAGTATAAATGTTAGGAGAGCAAATGATTATTATTCAAATACCGCAGACAATTCCGTAAAACTAAATTATTATGTCCTGTGTGCCTAGGGCGGTTACTAAGCAAAAGGGTTTTATTTATAATAGAAAAGGTTTCAACATTGTCCAAAATGATTTTCAATACCGTAAGAGTAAAGTTTTGCGCTACCAAAAACGATGTCAGAGATAATCGAACGCGTTTGTTTCTAAGTTGAGAGATAAATATTAATTATATATATAAAAGTACATTTACCAACCAACTTTTACCAACAAAGTTATACCAATACAATAACATGTACAGTCTGTTTCAAAAGTAGATGAACAGACTAAGGTATCAAAAAATACCTAAAAGAGATCATAATAGCATCGTAATTAGATGAACACTAACGCATTAAAAGTAGCTGAACGCCGTATATACAAAATTCAGATACTTTTGACACTATATTGTTCATCTACTTTTGGAGCTGGCTTTACCAAGTATGAATACGCCAATTTTAACAGAACAGTTTACATTACAAATAGTAGCAAGTCGAGAAAATTATTTGTCAACATTATCTGAGTGAATGAAAATATTAAACTCAAAATGAAAACATCAAGCGAATAATTCAGCCTATTATGAACTGGCATATTGGTTGCCATAAATATATCGTTACAATATTAAAATCAGGTTTGGTAATTGGGAAATCGTGTCGGGCTTGTGTCTCGTGTCTCGTGTCACCGCCCGGTTCCGAATGAGAAATCAAGAGTGGAGGCCGACCGCACCCAAATGTCAGAATTAGCATTCGTATTGTTACCTGTTCCTAGAATCAGAACATCGTTCGCCCTCAATACATTAAGAAAAGAAAGGTTTAGTTAGTGTTTTCAAATAAATTTCTGTCTGTAACCAAAAATACCTACCGAAAAATACCAGAGGCATTAAGGAGAACATATCAATCATCTTACGAGACGAATAATGTATAAGTTTTACCACAACCTAAAAGTATCATATGCTAATTCAAATTCAAGATTCAAGAACTCAAGAACTTATGTAGAAAATATTAATATATTTCAGAAATGTAACGACGGTAAATTAAAAAATGGACGTCTTTTTACGCCTAACTAAAAAAATGGTCCAAATCATAGATATTGAACTATATAGTATAGTATCAGTATCATAGAATAGTTAATCCGAAATGGTGTCAGTTTGAAGTAGGATGAAAGTTTTTGTATGTTTACCAACTCCTAAATTCTATCACCTCAGTGATCCGTAGCGTTGTTAACAGTTGCGTTTCTATTCTGTCATTATACATAACTCAACAAGACACAGTGACACCTATGTTATCTTATATTTTCCGTTTATAACTATACATATAGGTACAAACCGTTATATAAGTTAAATAAACGAAGCAACCTAAACAAAACTGGCTAATATTACCTTTTTATGACACTAATAGCGCACACATCATGTGTTATATTCAATGATCGTAAAAGCTCGCTTCGATTTGACGTCATAGCTCTGTTATGACTGAGTATAACCATTTGTCGCTTATTATTAGAACTCTTTTATACAGGAATGTTACACAAAATATATTTATAAATGATATTGCCTACAAAAGAATAATTGCTTTATTTGTTCTCCATATCCAACAAACTTAAAACTCGGTCTAAATCGAGGATCCCAGGCTTGAATCCTAGAGACACACATCTGATTTTTAAAGATTACCTGAAAAATGGGAATGTTATAATCTGTTGAGCCGGTTCCAACAAAACACAAATATTTTGTCACTAAGGAATATATTTGTAGGTAAAATATTAAGCAAAATATTATTGATATTGACAATAAAATATTTAAAATGAGGTAGGTAATCCGAGAATAAAAGGAAGTCATTTATTTATTTTGACATAGTTACATAATATCAATAAAATCCGAGACCACGACTCTTATGAGCCACATTAAATAAAGGTCACATCATTAATGTTAATTCTAGGAAACGTTGATATTCAAGATCTTAAATGTTCATCTATTATAGTTGAATGTTGGATATTAAATTATAAAAATATGTTTTAAATAATATATCAATGTAAATATTATATTACTGGCTTACAACACAAACTAAGAGTGACATAAAGTAAGCTACCACAATGTGATACGCGATACTATAAAAAATAATGTATTTGGAAAAAATATTGAAGTTTATACCTACTTATAATATCTAATTTGGATATACAACCAAAGATGCAAGACGGAAATTACCATAATGTTTATTATGCGTAGCTCAAAACTGCCAAGCTTTATTTACCAAAAGTTATAAACCTCCTTCCCGGTAGCATTTCATAACACTAATTTATTATAGACATGAGCCATAAGCTATTCTTGAAATATTAATAGAACGTGGATATAAAAATACTGGTTAGTATCTATTACGAAATATGCATTAAGGTGGGCTATATTCTACTGAATAGAAAAACGATATCTTGCTTACGGGTAATGAATTCTTTAATAAGTTAATTGAAAATATAATCACAATGGAAGAATGCGGCAATAACAATACCTTTTCTAAATGTAGATACAATAGCAAGTACATTTATGTCAGAGTAGTCGAACTCAGATTATTTAAAAGCCATAATAATGTTTAGTAAATGTGTCTTCATCCAATGAATCTCAAGGTTAATTTATGTTATACATACTTCATTAGAATTTAAATAAGGACCATCATTTATAAACGTACACAAAATCGATTTTCATATTTCAGAATATGTTTTTAGGATTTGAAGATGATAAAAGTCTTTGCGATTCGACTCCGGAGGCACCACCACCACACGTGTTTGTGCCTAATAATATCAGTGTTAAGTGCTGACGTGTCTTGGGTTAAAGAAAATGATAATAAGATATAATTTTCGATGGCATTCCAACTTAGTCCTCAGAGATAGTAACGCATCTATGGCTGATCTCAGGTTGGAATCTAAGCTTATCTACATCAGCTGCAAATCTATACTTTATTAAAAGCATTATCTTTTCTTATTTTAAAAATAATACGTATCTATAATGTTACCATGATGAAATGATTATTTTTTAGAATTCCTTATTCATTTATGTGTTATTTTTAAACCTGTTACATCGGCACGTGCATAAAACAGCTGCCTGGCACCTGCGGGCTAATCGGGAGACCAGTGAACTCCCGTAACCTTTCCCTATATGTGAATACTTCTGACATTGTGCTGAGAGCACAAAAAAGGGCTCAGCTGACACATTTTATTACGGGCTTTAAACCACATGGTGGATTGGGGTGACCATGTTACTTTTTCTTAAATTAATCGTTCATATTATATCTGAAACATAAAAAAATACATACATTAGACCACCTCCTCCTTTTTCGAAGTCTTTAAAGCACGACAACTAGCCTTTCACGTAAAAAATATTTGTCAAAAGTTTTATAATTTTTATGAGTAAATTTTAAATACATATTATTTTAGCGATTCTATAAATGTTTTATAATGTATGAGCTTTTTTTTTTTTTTGTTCACGAGGGGGAAACCTTCAAAAGGTACCCGGCGCCGTGGGAGCGACGCAGGGTTATGTGGGATTTTTACCGCACTAAAACCCCCCCGGTGGCCGTCCTCAGCGCTGCGTAGAGGGCTCCGGGATCTCCAAAGGAACGCAACCGGAGTCCTCTTAGCGCGTTGCCCCGTCGGGCTCTGCCCAGGTGAGCTTGACGCTCGCCACACCATCTGGTGTGTACGACGGTATGCGACCACACATACCGCCGCCCTTCCCGGGGTCGCTTACCGAGCGGTTCGAGCTATGGTTCGAGGTATGACCTATGATGTATGAGCTAGTAACAAACACAAGGCTAGAAGATAATCTAAAAATTAAAGTCAGTTACTTATGTTAAGGACCAACGAGTCTCAATTTTTTTTCAATCAAAAAACGTTCATAGGCATTCAAACCTAAATTACGTATGTATGTCGTAATCTTACTGGTAGTGTCAATATTTTCGGAGTCTATTTGTTTCGGATTCGTTTGGCTACCCTACGAGAGATGTGTAGTAAGCGTAACATCGACCTCGAATGGGTATGGTAGCTTCGTTTAATTCGTCGACAGCGCGACCGTGGATTAAAAGCACAAATTTGAATTTACATTTTCATGTGTAGAAAATTGCTTTGTTAATACGCATTTCGTTATGAAGAAAATCAACATTTGTGTAATATAACGCCTTCTATTTTCTAGGTTAATTAAGCTTATTAACCCCCGTTATTAATAATCAAGCTATCCAATACTTTGCCTACCAACAATGACAATTCCTTAATGTGTCTTTTGTTGTGCAATTTCAATTTTGATTATTTATACCAGACGTATACGCGTTCCAAACTTTTTTACAGTAAAAACGAGTCTGCCTGATTTTAAATTGTTGCCTGGTATCCATTCTATACAATAACGTAATTATCCATTCTACATTAATATGTTCATAGTATTTTACACATTTATTATTATTGTTTTGCTATTTGCTTCAATTTGGAGAATTTGGGCCACGGGGCGGATACTAGTATGTTTAAATATGAACGAATAAATACGATGAACACACACATGTAGAGACCTATTCAGTACTAAAATCGAAGTGCTAATTTACTTTTCAAATATTTCCCCTAGGCATATGAAATGAATATTAAGCATTCACTTTATTCCCAATTGCGTGGTATTATATGAAGCTTTCAAATATTTTCCTACTTGAAAGCCTTTTAATGCCCCGAGTAATCATTGAATATGAATTTAATTAAAAGGAACAAGAATTTGTGTAAGGAAATGTGGGCATGAAATCTTTTTTTCGCGCTGATTTTCCGGAATATTGGCAATAATTTTTCGTAGAACAAAAACACAGTGCGTGCGGAGATTATTTATTAAATCGGACTGAGGCGCCCAATCTTTGTAACAGCAGTAAAATGTTAAACGCAATACTTTGCATAACGGCATTTTTAACATAAACAATTGGAAAAAGATTTTTGTTTATAAAGGAGTAGCAGACAAGCGTGCAGTCCATCTGATGGTAAGAGGCTACTGCCGCCCATGGACATCTGTAATCAACCCCAGATAGGATTAGATATTCCTACCTGAGGTCGGCCACAAAAGCGCTGCTACCCCTGAGGATTAAGCTGGAACGCCTCGCCTTACCTCAACCTTCAAAACGGAACACAGCAGCGCCTAACACTGCTGTTATTAGGTAGAAATAGGTGTGGCGGTGGTGCCGCCAGAGTCGAACCACAAAGGGTTCTACCACCTTCTCAAACCCGTACTAATTACAATATTTTTCTTCGCAATGTGTTTAAAAATATCATGCCTTTATATTTACCTTTCGCGTAGTGGTCGAAGCTGTCTTCATTAAAAACAAGTAGCGGAACGCAGAAGACATTATACTTACAAATAAATGTTCCTAGAGATGTAATTACGAGATACGTCAAACATTTTCTTGCGGACCTTTTTACTTTTACCGTTTGATGGTAATAACATGTACGTCACCATTAGGGAACATTAAAAGCGAGCCTACATTCTTAGAGCTGTTTTTGCACGGTATAATTAACGTAAGGGGGCGGCGGGGTGCAGACCGTTACCCGTCACCGTTACAGCAGTGTAATTACAAGCAATTCAGTTAATTCCCGATTAGATACCACTATAATTGATCTAGTGAACTCCATTGCCAATTTACTAGCGTATCCTGTAAGTAATATGTACCGTAGCGTTGTAGCTAATGCGCTCATTGAGGTCAAACTAGTGGTATATAATACAAGTTTGTGGTTAAATTATTTGTATTTATTTCATTCGCACTATCTTTAAGTCTTTAGTCTGGTCCTAATTTAGGTTGGATTATGATGATGAGGATGACGCGGAGAGGTCACTAAATATCATCAAGATCGTCATGAGTGAGTGATTATAATATTTATTGCTTTAAAAATTATCTTACGTTTTTACACAACAACAAAAACAAACAATGAAGTTGAGTATTACGAAATAATTAATTACCTGTCTACTTATCTTATTTATTGCCAATGCTTCGATTAAGTAACCAAAACTAGTAATATCATATTTTATTTAATTCAATTCTTGGTACCAATATATTTAATATCGGCGCTATTTATTTCTTAGGATCTTTTCCTGTCACGCAGGCTTGTGCCCGTATACGTATGCGATTTTGGCTCGCATATATAAATGTACTCATACCCTATAGTTTCAGAAACATGCATGCGTGAGGCCTGCGTGACACGAATATAACCTATGAAAAGATAGAATGCGAGTGGCACGCATGCGGATCACACGCACGCGGGCGCAAACACGCGTGGTAGGATATCTTAAGCAATTTTTTCTTTAGAGCCGATCATACTCAGAATTAGTATGTAGGTTGTAGACGCTTAAAAGATTTTTTTAGAATTAATTCTGGAATACGTACGCGCTTTTCATGAATTTCGTTTGGCGCGGATTCGATCCAGTATGAATCATATTTAAAAATGTGTAATAACACTTTGAAAACCGCGCTCGAGCCAAAACTAATCTTTGGCCATAACACGTATAAGATTACGCGTATAGAGGTGTATGATCTGGAATACAGGAATAGCTGTGCAATTTCAAGGGCGTCGAATATTACAGTTCCGTTTCGCTAGTAGGGGTGTCGAGTATCTCTCTATGTAATATGATGTAGACTATATTTCGTAGAATGTCATGTTCTATCTCTATGTATGTATGTATCTACCTCTGGTAATGCAGCTTAGGTTGAATTTAAGTATATTTTAGAAACAATATAACAAAATATAACAACTGTAAATACAGATACAAATAACAATTTTAAACATTGTATGTACATAAAACTTAATATTTTTGTATTGAACCGTAAGATGTCAAAGCTTTATTAATTTTAGTCTTCGGAAACAATAGACTTGTTGTGTATGTCGGTTGGTACGTATTTAACTTATTTTAAAATGAATGACCTATGCTATCAAAAAAAACCATACGCTTATTTAATATATTACAAAAGAAGATGAATCCAAATAATATTGAAGCTTAAGATGTTCCGGTTTGCTAACCCTATCCGCCGCCCGCCGTCCGCCCACGCCGCGCCGATTTCGCGTTAAAACAACAATAACTACACTAACACAGCGGTAATGTACATAAATGCCTTGACGTAGACTCTCTGGCATTTCGTATCTAATAGTACTAAGTGGCTATTCACACGTACCACAATCACACAAATAAGATAATGTCGCCAAGCTGTGGTTACGTATGATTTAGATGGCAAAGTGTCCGTTAGTCGGTCGGTGTGGTTGGTGTCAGTAAAAGACATAATATACATTTTCATACACAACATAGCCCCTAGGTGTTCCCGTTGTGGTGTAGTACATGTGAATGGGCACTAACATTCTGGTACTAACTAGTGATTTCACGGCTCAGATAAGTAATGGACGTGGTTGATTCGCTAGTTGCTCACCTAGCCATTACTTATAGCATAACTTACATAGGTATTGATTGCCTAATAATTCTTACGATATATTTGAACCGAAAACACTGAAGTGAACTGTAAAAACAATTATATGTAACGATGATATAATTGAAAAAAAAAATCGACCATCTTTTACTTCGATAGAAGTTCTTACAAGCCCGTTTTTGCAAAGAAAGAGAAACGTTTATGAAGAGCGTATTTTCGTGTCTAGAATATTTAAAACTACATATTAATATAAAATATTTTCAATGAATTGAGGAGCTCACTCTTGTAGGGAATAAAAAGCTAAGTAGCCAATTTAGTACTGACTCCGTGGGCGGTGGGTCGCGGCAACAATGACTCCTGCATTTGTCTGAAGTCCTGAGAAGTATCGCTTCAATACTAAGATGTCGCTTTTTATGTGCACTGAGAGTGTATATATCCATTAGAGGGACTAAGTAATGGCACCGAGACATTAGAGAGGTCACGCTTTTTACACTTGATAAAAATATAACCTTAAAGAACACTTTTTTATAGTATTGGAGTGGTAGACGAGCATACAGTCCACAAGGTGGTAAGTGGCCACTGCCGTTCATGGATATCTGTAATCGACCCCAGATAGGGTTAGATAGTCCTATCTGAGGTCGGCCACAGATGCGCCGCTACCCCTGAGGACTAAGCTGGAACGTCTCGAAAAAGTATATCTCCTTTACTACGCCCTTCAAACCAGAACACAGCATAGCTTAACACTGCTGTGGAACCACCGCCGAAGTCAAACCACACCACCTTCAAACACTTACACTTGATAAAAAATATATAACCTTAAAGAACACAGATTGAAACCTCGAAAAGCTTAACACAATTTGACCTTTTCGACGATCTTCGCCAAAGCCGTGAAAATAAGTCGGTACATGTACATAATTGAGATTCAATTTCTTTTGTAGAACTGACTGAATCCTTACAAAGTTGAAGAAAGAAATTGCTTATGAAATTTTTATTTGTTTTTGTAACCTCGTTTTTAAGAAATTCTGTCCACACAAAAGCGTAACGACTGCGCTAGATTTCATTGTTTCATTATTTCCCACATTGTAGGACAATTGTAAGTGGTTCTGCTCGGCTATTATTCAACTTCATTGGCTTCTACTGTCTGTGTTGTAACTACTTATTTAGGATACGTGTCCGTAATACCTATAGGATTGTATTACACTCACATGGGCTATTATAGGCGTCGATCACTATGAGGTATTGAACAAAATGATTAAGCGTTATCAAAATAGGATTAGTATAAAGTGGAAGATATAAATTAAAATACTGAATTATGATGTCGTATAGAAGTACAGAACAATCCCCAACGAACCTCAAACTCCAACCGGAAGTATAAATTGCTTTGTAAAACAATAAGAAGCCATTTATTTGTCGCTTGCTGAAGTATAACGAGGCTGCGAAAAATATTACAAGGAAATTATGACAAACGCTTTCAACTAAATAGGTTCTGTAAGCGTTAAGACTCCCAGCGCTTAGTTTAAACAAACTTTCTCCATTTGAACTAATTAAAATTTGGTAAAGATAACAGATCTCTTTATCAAATTATACCATTGTCTTATAAGTTTGAAAACAGAGGCGTTGGTAGTAATTTTGAAGTTGCTACTTTATATTCTTAATTGATTTATATAACGTTATACATGAATTATTTAGTAAGTATTCAAGTACACGCAGGTATTTATGTTAACTTATTTATAGAATTAAATCTATAAATAAGTTAACATAAATACCCATATCTACGTTTATCTCAATACGTTTACTAACAAAGTTATAAGACAACTATATAGAGTCTCTTTCAGTATGTATCAAGTTTAGAGTTACGATAATAATCATTAAAGAAATACGTTTCCTTCGTAAAACTAAACAAGGAAGGACATTACTATAAACTATCGAACTAATTGGATTATCTAAAATATACTGCTTACGCTGTTCCTAGATAAAGACAATAAATAAGATTTGTATCTAACACTAATGTTGTTTAGACTATTTTACTAAGAATGAGAGACGACGTGTCATCATCATCATCAACCATTACTGTCCCACTGCTGTGCCCGGGTCTCCTCTCAGAATGAGAAAGTGCGTATTGATAGACTTCACATACCTTTGAAAAGCAAGTGATAAGTAATTTCTAATACGCGTATAACTTTAAAAAATCAGATGTGCGTGCCTAGGATTTTAACTTCGGACCCTTTGATCAAGAGGCGAATTTTTTAACCATTACGCTTTCACTTCTGTATTACGACGACGACGACTTTTATATTTTAGAAAAATTCAAAAAGACACCTGGCTTAATACATCTCGCGAGTAACCATATTTACTCGTACACAAATATAAATGAAACATGTCTACCTCATGACGTATTGCCGAGTAGGTCTAGTGGAGTAAGGACTGAGCCGAATTAGTAATGACCCAGGGGAATGACAATAAATAGAAGAAATGAGGCTATTCCATTTCGTCTCTGTGTTAGTGAAGTGTACTATTAGAAAATTGTTAAACAATATCCATAAGAATGTCTTTATGATTTTTCGTCTTGCTAAAACTTGCGTATGAACAGTATCTATAGATATAATATGTAAAGCTGTGTAAAAACCATATTTGTACTACCCATAATATATAAAATGAAATAGTTTCGTCTGGTTATTTATTTGAAAATACTCATTAGCTACATATTTCTTATCAAGTTACCAAACTTATGAATGTATATCTTTTTCGTGTGCCTTTACGCTTACAAATCCTAAAAACTTCATAACAAATTTTGTCAGAAATCTCACACAAAAATTGATTACTTTACGAAGACTTTAACACATTTAACATGCATGCTAGGTACAACGATGGCAGGCAAAGCCACGCAGCCAAGTTTATACACAAAGTTTATGGATAAAGGTACTACAGATACTCGTATCTCGTAGATGTAGAGAGTGCGTACTCAGGGCATCGAACGGAGTGAAAGTCTCAACGCCACTCGTGGAAGGACCACTATACTTTTATAGAGCAAGTATACATGCGGCTATGTTGTCTGCAGTTGATATATGCACCGGATCAGGTTTTTTAATAATATAGTGTTATGCAATATGAATAAATACAATTGACTGTTGCTTAAGTACATTGTTTTTATTATAATAAAAATAATATTTACTGAAGCCAAGGAAATAGTATAACAAGTAGAGACATTATGACTTTTAACTTTATGTAGTAAGTAAATCAAAATGGTTCTCCTTCTATACGCAAAAATAATAAATAAGAGTTATATAAAGAATATAAACTTATATAAAATTCTCGTGTCACAATGTTAGTTACCGTACTCCTCCAAAACGGCTTTACCGATTTTCACCAAATTTTATAAGCATATTCAGTAGGTCTAAGAATCGGCTACTATCTATTTTTCATACCCCTAAGTGATAAGGGTTGTTCACCCTTAATTTTTTTTAATTATATGGCAACACAACGTTTGCCGGGTTAGCTAGTATAATATAAACCGTAACAATGGATAAATACCGACGTTATAGCATTTCCAATTCTGTCAGCACCTGCAAATGAAACTGTAAAAGTGATATACTTGCCCCGAATACATGAACATGTTCGTGTACAAATTGAATATACGTCAGTTATATTTGCGCTGCATATATAATTCATATTGTTTCCTGAAAGGTCAACAACAGTTAATTTTTAAACGGGTTGCGGCCACACGGCGCCGTCCGTCTCGTTTCGGTTTATTTTCGCGGCGCTAAGCTATAAATAGGACAGTGTTCGTCTAGAACGCCGTCTCCTGCCGGCTTTCACGCTAACTAAATAGTGAACTTTCTCCGTTATAGTTTCGTGTATAATCTTAATATAAATCACGTGTAGTGTTTACACGCTTTGATGTTGTAACAGCTCTATCGATTTCAATGTTTTGTGAATATATATAGTTGCACCCGATAGGTGGCGTTTCCGAAGTCTTTTTCGTGACAAGATAATATTTGACCGGGACGTATCGTAGAAAATTGAATAAAATGTAAATGTAGGCATGTTTTAAGTTATTACATTTGTAAAAATGTGGTTAAGAGTCTTGTTAGTACAATGTAGCTTTCCAAAAACTCATCTGTTAAACATGACTTATAAGATAAGTTGAATTTTATAAGTTAAAACAATAATGTATATTAATTTGTTAATATATTGAATCATTTATATACTGAATCATTTATATAGGTTTCCTTTTGACGATTTCCTTCATTAAAATAAGTGATATTGCAGATATAGATTTTTTGCTACATTCCTTACGTATCTATGGATAATTCAGAGAAAAGAAGTCATTCGAGATTTTAATTAAGACCGCTTGTGTGTTCAAATGCCAAATAGGTAGCTACTGCTGCTGCTTAAGTTGTTTTTAAAGAAAATTTAAGGTCAATACCAGTAATTTTTGGCGGTTCCTAAGACGGTCGGCGCGCCGTGGGTTGTTTATTTTCGCGGCGCTAAGTTATAAATAGTTGAATGATCGCGCGCTCGTCTACAGCACCGTCTCCCAGAAACATTCACGATTTAGATAAGCATCACGTCCAAATTTATTTATTACATCTCTATCTACTGCAAAATGTTTTGATTATAAACCGAAAAATATGTGCACTAAAATGCTTCACGCCACCACATATTAGAGACCACACACATGAACTTAAAGACCCAATAATGTGTACAATGGATTAAGATATAATATAAACACATACACAAATACACATGCACAAGATCGAAATCATCATCAACCCATTACTGTGCCACTGCTGGGCATGGGTCTCCCCTCAGAATGAGAAGGTTTAGGCCATAGTCCACCGCGCTGACCAAGTGCGTATGAATAGACTTCACATACCTTTGAGATATTTTTTTTTATAAATCTCTCAGGTATGCAGGTATGCTCACGATGTTTTCCTTCACCGTTTAAGCAATTGATAATTAATTTCTAATACGCACATAAATTTGAAAATCAGAGGTGCGTGCCTGGGATTTGAACCTCGGACCCCTCGATCAAGAGGCCGCGTTTCTTAACCACTAGGCTATCACAGCTATCCCCAAAACCCAAAACGGCACCCAAATTCTAACCCGGAAGTAATAAAATATCCAAATATTTACATAAAGAAATATCATATTTTCACATATCAATTGAAAACGATAACGTAATGTAAATAACGTTTATTTTTGTAATAAAATCAATATGATATAATCCAAATATTGTTTATGCTAAGCATACAAGGAATATCATATTATTACGCATTCGAAGTAATAAATTGTTTCAACATTGTTGTAGGCAAATATTATCCCACCTATAAATTACAGCACATAAATTTCCTTTCCCGTTTCCACGTGGATTAATTTAAGCAGTTTAACAAACACAATTGTATATACTTAGGTAGTAACTTTATTTTTGTAGACCCTTTGTTCTAGTGGATAGGGGAAGTTCGTACATCACAACGTATTAATTACTTTCTTATTGCTTAACATTTTCCATCGCAAATCGGGTAATTGTATAATAAACTTAGTTACCTAATTACAATATCGTTATACGCGAATCAAATTTCAATATATTACCCTAAATTTAATGATCCGTGAATAGGTTATAATTACAGACATGATTTGATCTGGTTACAGACTAATTAAACTTCAACTTTAGGAATTTAGTATATTTAGACCTAAGTACAACGTGGCAACGCGGCCAGCATTCTTGGGACTCTAGTGATTTGGACTCATTGTTTTATATTTATTTTTTTATATTTCCTTAAGTTGTAATATTTCTTTTTTTGTTTAAATTATATTTTTTGTATATATTGTATATAGATTTATAGTTGTAAATAGTTAGATAGATTATATTTTGTAAAGTACAATATTATATACCTGTAATTTTTAATTAGGTTGTAGATATTTGCAGGCTGAAATGTTTTGCCGAAGAGAGATGGTCTCTACATGCTAATGATATAAATCATAGTTTATAAGTAGATGTCTTCGTTCTTTCTTCTTCTTCTGTCTTCGACTGTGACCAAATTGACAGCAAATCAGTGCTATGATCAAGTAGAAGGTTTTGATAAGAAATTGAGATATTGTAACGGATCTATAATCTAAAACAGACTTTCTATGTTGTTTCAGTTACTTTTATACTGTTAAGGTTGGTTTCTTCGGATTACTTATAATCCTATGGTGATGCTATTTAACAACAGGTGGTTGTCATTTCGTCACTTTTTAAAGTCAAACGTAAAATTATGGCACAAACGCCGGCAAACAACTGAAGGGTACGTTCGATAAGGCTGAAATGAAAGAGATCATTCACCGGCTTAAGGTGGAAGCGCCGGCTTGAGCGCTTAGCGTGAAGCTCCAGCGTAAAGACACCTAATCTTCGATGTATTTGCCTTGCCTTCTACTGTGTATTCCTAATAGATTTTATATAATATACGGTTCTGTTTTTTGTTGTATGTTCCTATATCTTTAACGTCATTTTAATCACAAATCATATAGCTTTCGATTATATCAAAGCAGCCGCTCCCCTGCTTAGTCTGGACTATTAAACAACATCGGCTACCAAAATGTAATGTACTTTACATTAAATATTTTCAACATGATACTTATTAGCAGGTTATTTTTACAAACAAACTAGCTGACCCGGCAAACGTTGTGTTGCCATATAAATAAAAAATGTTAAGGGTGAACCACCTTTATCACTTAGAGGTATGAAAAATAGTTAGTAGCCGATTCTCAAACCTACTGAATATGCATATAAAATTTGGTGAAAATCGGTAAAGCCGTTTCGGAGGAGTACGGTAACTAACATTGTGACACGAGAATTTTATATATAAGATTAAGAATAATTCATGATGGCATATACGAGTAGATACGTATCAAATACTAGTAAGTACAGTGTGTTTGTTCTTATTCATATATTTCTCTATAAGGTAGGTATAATGGTAAAACCCTTAAATATCCTATGAGTCGCCCTTGTAAATAAAAAAGTACACTACTACTACCGCCTTCTTCCACTTTTATTTTGAGAAGCAAACAAACGAAAACCCTTTGAATCGTCAAAGTGTTTTGACAACACAAACAGTCATTTAAGCGGGGACTTAGTATTTCTGTTACAATTTGAGGGGAGGGTGGGGCAAGACAGTACGTGGCCCGCGGGCTGGCGCCGTCTGGCCGCCTCTAGATGACTCACGGGGCTCTCCATTTTATAATGTACTTCCCTTCCTATACTCCCCATTCACCCCATAATTAATACCCCAGCACGGAGCCCTAACGAACTAGACTGGCTAGAGAAATTACTGGAACACGTCACTGAAATTTTATTCGGAATACTGTGAGTCACTAGGTTTGCACATTTAGTTTAGTGGAAATGTGTCATTTGCATATTCAATACAACATAGGTACTTATTTGAAAAGTTAGTAAAATGTTTTTACATTTAAACCAGCAATTTACATTACAATTGATTCCTAGTATCGTATAGATTGTATCGTCGAAATGTACGATACGAATCTTATTTTCTTTTTCATAGCAAAGAAACAATTGAACCTATTTTTCATCATTTACAACTTACAAAGACAAACAAGATATTGCAAGCGTAAACGTTAGAATATTATCTTCTACATTTTCTAGTATAGTCCGCACCAAAGCTACTCCGCTCTGAAGTTGTTACGAGCAGGTGTAGTCATATCGACGCGATTCACATCTATGTTCAGAGCGGACAAGCAGTTTTACGCAGACTATACTCGTTTGTATGAGTTAAACAAATAGTCACCAACGTCCGTTAAGCTAACGGTTTAAGAAGTTACAATAAATTAACGCCATTCTATTCAAATAGTCCAAACGTTGCCTACCTACATGCATGTATTTCCCGGCATTATGAATATGTAGGAGAACTGCCATGGCCCAGTCGCGTGACGCCCTAACCCTCGTTCACACGCAAGTCTTGATTCCTCCATTTACGATACGTCAGTGTGTACTACATTTATTTATTACTCAGAACACATGCTCCGGGGTATATTAAAAACGGTACCCTAATATATATATTTTTTTATAATATAGGAGTAGCAGACGAGCATGCAGTCCATCTGATGGTAAGTGGCTACTGCCGCTCATGGACATCTGTAATCGACCCCAGATAGGATTAGATATTCCTACCTGAGGTCGGCCACTAATGCGGCGCTACCCCTGAGGACTAAGCTGGAACGTCTCGGAAAAGTAAGTCTCCCTTACCACACCCTACAAAACGGAACACAGCAGCGCTTAACACTGCTGTTATTAGGTAGAAATAGGTGTGGCGGTGGTGCCGCCGGAGTCCAACCACAAAGGGTTCTACCACCTTCCACGTTTTGTAGTCACTATTTGTTTCTTACAGAATTCCCATCTTCATATAAAGAAAACACTAACCGTAAGTTTCTAGGATCAATTCTGTTACACAGGATTCAATTTCCGGGGTTAAATTGTATTGCTGAATTTATCCGAACCTCTCCTGCATAATAGGTTACAAGGTTCAATGGGTTAAGTGCCATGTGGATTTAGTAAGGTATATTTCTTCTATTAATAAAAGTGTATTAACACTTTTATTTCATATCAGTACACTTCAGTACTATGCCATTTAATGATATGGAATTTTGTAGTGAATGGGAACAGCAAACGAGGATACAGTCCATCTAATGTTAAGTAGCTACTACTTTATTGTCTAAGTAGCTAACCAAGTAGCTACTACTCGTACTAACTGTTAAGGCATGTAGCACTAGTGTTAGTCAACTGTTTCATTTTAACGCCTGTAATGAACTTCCTTGCTTAAGAGCATCTTTATCAAATGAGTAGGTACATAGATCAGCCAATTGTATAGAATATTATTTATTCGCATCAAATAATTTTCTCTTTACACCACTGGAATTCTAATCAAAAGCACAGCATTAAGATGGTACATTTAAGTGGTTGGACCGTTTAATAAAATATTAATTACATCACGTACATACCGAACCTAAGGAACCAATATCGAGGATACGTACCTACTCGATTAAAAGTCCCCTTGCCTTGAGTGCTCTATTAACAATGGGTTCCTAATAGGATGACTGTACTTTTTCGAAGCCACTACCCAAATTGACACCGAAATTACTTTCATATTTAAGCGAGAAATGTAATTAGGAGAAAATGAATGATACATTTTCACGACGTAGCTAAATGTTACTTTAAAAAGAGCGTAATTATTATTTTGGTTAAAAATATAGGAAGCATATTATGGGTTTCCCAAATTAGCTCTACCGGCTAATTAAAATGTGAAATTGTTTGTTACTTCGAGGGCTTTGAGTTAAAAATAGATCTACAAGTAAAAGAGCTATTTTTACTTCGTACCATCTTTATATAATTATCGTATAAATTCATCATCTACTTACGTTTTAAAGAAATTAGGTGGGTGACATTTGAAGGTGGTAGAACCCTTTGTGGTTCGACTCCGGCGGCACCACCGCCACACCTATTTCTACCTAATAACAGCAGTGTTAGGCGCTGCTGTGTTCCGGTTTGAAGGGTGTGGTAAGGGAGACAGACATTTCCGAGGCATTCCAGCTTAGTCCTCAGGGGTAGCAGCGCATCTGTGGCTGACCTCAGGTAGGAATATCTAATCCTATCTGGGGTTGACTACAGATGTCCATGGGCGGCAGTAGCCACTTACCATCAGGTGGACTGCATGCTCGTCTGCTCCTCCTATAATATAAAAAAAAAATTAAATATAAACTTTTCATATAAAGCACCATATGCATTGCAAAATGTATATATAGTACCTAAAGGATTTCTTAATGAAAACGTATAATCACGCATACGATGACAATATTTATTTCCAAAAAGGAAAAATACAGTCTCATGTAGAAATAATTCACACAAAAATAGATTCGCATGTTTTCAGTAGCCAACTAACGCGGGATCATGACTTTTAAAGTAAAATATTAGTAGGCACCTATTTATAGCATGCCAGTGAATTGTTTACAGCAACGCAACATTTTGCATTTCGCGTGCCATTGTCCAATATTCTGACATTTCATTTCGTTGAAAAGATATCTTCGTTGCTTTTATTTTGCTTATTTTAATTAAAATTTTAAAGTACGCTGTTGTGTTGCACGTAACGTGTTTAACAAGGTCACTAATAAAGTTATTCTTGTAATGGTGTCGTTATAATGCTTAGTTTTAGAATGATTTCGCCTGTAGATATAACTAAGGTATAATGTTTTCGTAATATATGATTTTAAATTCATATTATGGCGCGATTGAAACATTACTTGTAACGTAATCACGATACGCGTTTTTTAAATTTCTTTATTGTCGATAATTTGACCCTGTTTTATAGATAGTGGTCACGGGCCGAAACTGATGAAAAACGTCATCTACTACAATACTGAAAAAATATTACAAGTGTTAGTATTACCGAAAATCTTTTTATTTGAAAATACAAAAGTTGATTTGATCTAAAAAATAAAGTGTTAGTAACTACATTTTTGTTTGAAAATACAATAGATGAGTTGATCTTAAATATATACATTTATTTAAATGCTAGGTAGGTACTTACATTACGAAAACATTACTTTCTATTATCTAAGCTACATTAAAGCAGTGTAAATCAACTTACCGTCCTCGGATTGTTTTACATTATTTCAATATAGTTAAGCAGATCTATTTCTAGAAAATTCTCGTCATATGTAATCTCACATACCTACGAAGGAAATGAATATTGTAATGGAGCACAAGAAATGTAGAAAATTTTAATCAAAATCCCCATACGCGCCTTGCATATTAATATCAGAATTCACCACCTTCTAATATGTACTCGTATGTAAATGCCTTGTGTAAGCTAATAATTTTAGCTTAATAGTCATACCACTTAATTTCCATAGAAATGTCCTATAGATAAGCTAAATAGCAATTAATTTTATACTAAAAATTATAATAATAAATCTTGGTTACAAAGAAAAGAGAATAAACTTAGACGTATAATTCCGCTGTACAGTTAAAATGTAACATCTGATATATGTATTTATTACGAGTAAATTTAAAGAGTTACGAAACATGTTTTCCCTTACCGTGGATATTTCCTTGGAGATGCAAAGCAATTTTCTGCAAGAGATAACCTATCTAACAGGGATCCTTATCCTTATGTACAGGTTTTGTTAAGATGTGTTGAATATGAATACATTTAATAGTGTATAATTTATTGTATATCAGTATTCAGGTAAAAATCTGATGTCAATAGTAATTTTTGCGTTATACTTTTATAATGAACACATGAAAAGGACGTTCCTTTTTATTGTCCTTTACTAAAATTATATCACGGAATGTCACGACATTTGTTGAATGCTAGCGATCGACATGCAGTGTGTATGTCTGATTCTGTGTTTATGTTTGTGTCTGTATCTGTGACTGTCTAGACAAGTCTGCCTCTCAGTCTATGCCTGTGTCTGTTTGTGCCTTTGTCTATACCGATTTGTCCCAAAACATACAATAGAATTGACGCCCGTAACTAAACAGCGGGGCATTGTCAAAAGGCAAGCGAGATGAGTCGTATTACCCGCATCGCCCGCGAGCGGCGCTCGGCGGTATTTCCCAGCGGTTAACTACATCACGCATTGCATGGCTGCGCCGGACGCTAACAGCTTTCTGATTCTCACTGTATTTTCAAAACAACCCTGTATACATTTATATGTGACGTTTACCATAGTTACTTTATGAAGTTTTCATATTTCTTACTGTAATTAAGTGAAGTTTAATATTTAAACTTACGGTAAATTTAATATTTACACAAAAAAACAGTATCTACGGAACAATGTTTTCACATGACAAAATCTGAAATTGTGTAGTAATTGTAATTATAAGGCGTGTAATAAATATGTTCATTTAATGTTACTTAAAATAATTGTTACATATGCTTTTCCATATTAATAGTGCAAAAATAACATACATACATAACTATTTTTTACTATCATTATACCCTTGACGTCAATTATAAAAATTAAACTCAATTAAGCTTGTTATATTCAAGTATTGAAATCAAATGTAAACACCATTACCCTCAATATAAAATACCACACTAGCTGAAATTGAATGTTTAATTCGTCTATTTAACTTTGGTAAATTTTCGAAATCAAATTTAATAGGATTACAAAACAAACGACCATAAATCAAAGATTACGTTAAACAATCACCAAATATGCAAACGAAAGTAAATATATCAATTACGAGCGAATGTAACAAGTAACAATTTACTGACATTTAAACCGGTGTACTTTTTTATATATCTACATCAAACCAGTACTTATCCTTCATTAAATAGTGAATAATAATCGACTCGATTTAATTCTCATATAAATGTTAACTACTTTCGAATCCCGTACAAAATGAATAAAATATATCGACAATAAAGTAAATTAACAACGAATCATTTTGAAAAAATATTTTCTTTCTTTTTAGTACTTATTTGTTATCATAGGAGTTGTAGAAGTACATGCGTTGTCAAAATTCAAGGGTCTTTCTATAATTGTTCAAAAGATAGAGAGAGCCCTGTGACAATCGAAGAGACAGCGAGGCTTCGTCCGCTTTTTTCTCTTGGTTAAGGAACCCTAAAAACAACATGAAACATATTTACTAGCACCTATTAGTTAGTCCGTTCCGTTTGAGTACGGAACCCTATAACATTTAAGATATTTATTGAAGTACATTTTAATATATATAGTGCAAAATATGCAAAAACGAAACCGCTGGCTATTTGAAGCTCGTATACCTTACCGACCCTGACAATGGGCTATCATTACTCACTCTTCGCGTTAAGCATGCGAAAGGAAAGTACACCTGCGTTACAGCTTACACCACAATTTACTGAATTTACCCTCGGCTATTAAGCTTGAACAGACAACTGAGCTATCTTCAAATTGTTTTAATGCATTTTAATCATCAAATTGTTTTAGTACTATACTTTTTTTATTCTTACACTTTAAATTGTTTTTATGCTATCTTGAAATTGTTTTAATGCATTTTAATCATCAAATTGTTTTAGTACTATACTTCTTTTTATTCTTACACTTTAAATTGTTTTTATGCTATCTTGAAATTGTTTTAATGCATTTTAATCATCAAATTGTTTTAGTACTATACTTCTTTTTATTCTTACACTTTAAATTGTTTTTATGCTATCTTGAAATTGTTTTAATACATTTAAAAACAATTTGAACATAGCTGTGATGTTATTGTTTGTAAAGTTATGAATATATCACATATAACACCGTGCATATGGTTCATAAGTACTACTTATACGTAGCCTTCTATTGTTTTGAAGCCTGTAATGATTAATGATCACTCAACACTGATATTCCAATAATTAATGCAAGTCGTTAAACTTACCTAATACTAAGGAAGACATTTAAACGAGACGTTCTAGCTTATTCTGGGGACGTCAATGTGTGAATGACCGATTTCAGGATCCTAATACTATTTGAGGTTGATTGCAGATGTCCGTAGGTGACAGCTGTAACTTATCATCACGTACACCGCAAACTCGTTTACTTCAATAATTAAAAGGAAATCACCGAGCCTATTATTTTGAATAATGTAGGAATAGCAGATGAGTATGCAATCCAACTAATGCAATCCATCTGCCGTCGATGACCACCTGTAATCAACGGCAACTCCCGATAAGATTAGATTCCTACCTACGGGTCACAGCCGCTATCCCTGACGACTAAGCTGGAATGTAAAGTATGTTTCCCTTACCACACCCTTCAAACCAGGACACAGCACTTAACACTGTTGTTATTAGGCAGAAACAGGTGTGGTGGTGCCGCCGGATTCGAACCACAGTTGGTTCTACCGCCTTCAAAATACATAATTCAAGTAATATATCTCCAGTTATATTTTAGCCCTGGCCGTAAAACACGACCCCAAGCGCTGACGAAGGATGAATTTGTACTTTCCCGTCATTCCCTAAAGGCTCCCGTCGCTCTAAAATCTTGTATTATGATCCTGTAAGCGAATTACCAGAACACAGTTGTAGTTGAGATATGATTTGCTTTATGACTGAACTACGATTGGGGCGTAAAGTTTTTATAGGTAAACCTTTGAGTGCTACCTTTTGTTTACAAGGTGTAACTATAAATGAAAAAAGAAATCTTTTTCTTTTTTGACTTTTAGAACTTTCAAATCAAATGCTTTTTGAGGTGGACTCAACTGTTCGCAAGCGAATTCTATGATGTTTTAGCTTGTTTATGTTATTTCTTATTATTTATAATATTCGAAAGACCGCCGTTCGAAAAGACACGTTTATCATGACTTCGATATTATTGAGCGTTTACATATAAATTTAAAAATATTCACAATGAACCTTAAAGTTAGGCACTTACGAATATATCTTATATTTTTGTTTTAAGAGTCATACAAGAACTTTCATACCTCTACATTTTACTTATTAATTAGAATACGAATATGTAAATAATAAAACTACAAAAAAAAAATTATAGAGTAATATGTTATTTTCATATTTACCAACAAAATCCATTATTAAGTCCACATAACACAAACGGCAGCTTTCACAAAACAAGCTCCAAAATGAATCTTCATATAACTCAAAGGGTTTGCAAAACATTGCGTTCCAAACGTTTTTGTGCTTATGATATTTATAAAATGCCATCAAAGTGAATGAAATAAGAGTTACAAAATGTTTTTTTTAATATAATAATACTTAAAATAAGCCTGAAACCAAACACAATAAGTTTATTTGGAAAATGAGGACATAATTATTTATTCAAAACAAAATTGGATCCGAAATATATTAATCCGATTCATATTCCGATATCAATATACAATCGTTATATAAGCAGCACTATAAATGTGTACAAAATGAATATCATCATCATTATCATTACGTCCCAGTGCTGGGCACGGGTCTCCTTTCATATTGAGAAGGTTTAGGCCATAGTTCATCCACCGCGCTGGCCAAGTGCGTATTGGTAGACTTCACATACCTTTGATTTGTTTTTATAAATCTCTCAGGTATGCAGGTTTCCTCACGATGTTTTTCTTCGCCGTTTAAGCAAGTGATAATACGTACATAACTTCAGAGGTGCGTGCCTGGGATATGAACTTCGGACCCCTCGATCGCGAGGCCGAGTTTCTTAACCACTAAGCCACTGCCTGCGAAATCAATAATAACTTGTTAAATTTTACCTTCCAACAAAAAACTTAACACGAATTTACCACCTGTTGTAAGCACGAAACGAGCCGGTAGATTCACAATCTTAACTGGCTTTAGGAATGGAGCGAGCACCTTGATTTCATTAGGGCATGTAAATTAATACCGTAGTATGGCTGAAGCCGTTTATTAAAATTAAACTCGGTCTGGCAGGAACTAGGGAGATTAATGATCCCTTGAACACGAAGTTATGTAAAGCGCAAATGGAGTGGGGCTCGGCACATCTTGGCGTGCTTCCAAAATCACTTGTCTCCCTTTATTTCGTCTTCGCAACTTACCCGGAGTAATGTTAAACACGTATGCACTTGATCTAACTAACCGCATAAAGCTTCAAGAAGAATCGCGTGAGCTACTTCTTTGGACAGCGCTTGACATAATTGGGGCAATCCGTTACTTCGTGCCTCAATGGAGCTAACGTTTCCGGTACGTTTAGGTGGATGAATGTGGTGCTTTGTTGAATAAATTAAGAATAAAATATGAACCAAAGCTAAAGGGATTTTATAAAAATAAAATTAGCTAACGAACATGCAATCCATCTGATGGTCACCGCCAATGGACATCTACTCCATTTAGATCAGGTTTAGCCTGAAGCCGATTACAAATACGGTCATCCAGCATCCACCTCCTTCCATCGAAACGCATAAACTTCTTTATGCAATAATATGTATGCCGGTGGCAGCTCTTCGGTCGAACAATAATGGCTCTACCACTTCTGAAGATTATAAATTTGAAATATAATTTTATATTAATAATTAATTCTCAATTGCAATAAAAACAGCAGTAAAAATATATCATCAATATTTATAATTGGCTATTAATTACTCATCAGCACAATAGCTCCCATGCCCACTCGTTCTTCCCACGTGGGTTCTCAGCGCCACAATGCGGCATCGCCTGTCGCACCGCAATTAAAGGTATATCTCACACTTTTTCTCACAACAATCAAAAAACGTGAAGGGAAACAAAACATTCTAGCGTCGGCTCTTGCCGACGTGCAATTCACAATACACTTGTTTCGAGACAAGTTGGTTAGTTCGCAAGCTTCAAGTTATATTGTTCCCGGGGGAACGAAGCAAATAGGAAACAAGCAGAAACAATAAAAATAGTTCCGAGCATCCGTCGGCCGGGGACAAATTCCGGCCAAATTACGTGAGGAAATTAGACATTCCGGGACATTACTGCTGGAATAATTGAGATCCCCGCAGTCGCTCGTTTGTTGTAATAAAAATGCGATTCAATGCGCGCTCGCACCGCTCCCGCTAACTCCGCTATTGAGCACCATACATTATACTGATATAAAAAATCTCATTATACTTATATGCACTTGATTCGAAACTTTACGGATTTATTAAAACTTTACATCGGAAACTAATTTTGCTAAAATATGTCTTACAGATTTATCTGAAGGCAACTAAAATAATGAAATCATAATAGTTGAAAAAAGTGGCCAAGGTCCTTACCATAATATCAGATTTACTAAAATAATTGAGATCTAAGTAGATGGCAATGTTTAATAAAACTTTAACAAACTTTTGCACAGAATTTTTCTTTGTCATTACTGAAATAATTTTCATTATAAGTTTTTGTTTGTTAATATTTCATCGGATTTTTTCATAACTTAACCATTTTAAAATAAAAAGCTATTTGTTTAACACCACGATAATAAGACTAGGTAAAACAATCGGCCTGATCTCGAGGACTTTCAAAAGTCTTTTTGACCACATTGGTCAACCACGAATAATTTTTACGTTCGATTTTTGATCAAGCAGATCTAAATGATGAAGTTACAAATTCTAGAATGAAAGGATTTCAGAGTATTTGTATCTTATATTTCATTTACATCAACTACTAGTGTCTAGTATTAAATATTCGCTTATTTCCATTTTAATGATACATTCCTTTGTTTCCCACTTCAATATCGCCTCAAACAGTAACAAAGACAAATCTGATCCCAGTAAATCTGCTCAACTCGTATTAGGATGGAGATATTTTGAGCGTTTGAGCCCCCGGCCCCGTCTCGCGACCATAATTCATGATTTTTCCGCTTTCAGCCAAGCGTAGCCGCCACGCGTGATCACCCATAATGAAAACTATCTGTTAGTGGTACGCGAGTGTTGCCAGCCTTCGTTTTTGTAGAATGTGCCAATTTTTCAGCAAGTTATAAAAGGCTCATACTGGATTTCTAGACTATTGTAGGGTATTGTGTGCCAACGTTAGGCAAGAAAGTAATTAATTAAATAAAATAACTATAAATCTATGAATTACCTTTGTATTGTTTTGTGTATGTAGTAATTATAAGAAAGTACTCTACTATATCTTTGTATTGAGTGACGTCTTATTTATACGAAAAGGCTATCTATTCGTCCCGTATTTTCTAGTGTTACCTATATGCCCATATTATGTAGTTCTGATTCTCTATTTTAACTGTCTTATTCTTTGTCATGCCCTAAAGCTTAAACTGCTTGACGGATTTAAAACATGTGATGTCATTGGATTCGTCAAAATTTGTCAAATTTACGTTACTTCCCTTTGAAACTAATTCTTTTTAATCAGTAGGATTTTTTTGTTCTTTTAATAACTACAAGATTTTTATTCCTTTTCTCTTAGTAGCAATGCTTATCACCAGATCAATAACCCACTAGATCCCGCAACTAGCAAAAGCCGCGTCAACAATTTGTCCGGACTTTAGTCAAGTGGATATTTCCGCCATTTTCTCCACGCACCGAGCGTATATTGTAATCCCGGTTTCTAAAAATAGGGACCATAAAGGACCGGAAATCATGTGGATGTATATGACGCTATAAGTAATCTTGGCTCCGTAGCTAATGGCTGTCAAATGGTTATACTCTTTTTTATCTTTATATAACACGATATATTATGATCCATATTGTTAGCAATATATTCAAATTATTTTATTATAGTATTATTTTAATTAATTATTCTGTGCTTTATTCATGATGTGTTATTTTTATAATAATAAGTGCCCATTTATATAGTCACTGGCTGTATGGGTTATACGATTGTGTGCATAAGCATAAAACAAGAAAGAGAACGCGCTTGGCGCGAGACTTGTATTTTACGCGGGAATAATAAAAGTTGTAAATTGGATCAAGAAAATAGTTTGTGTTATTAATATTAAATACATTTGACCAAGACTAACCTGTCTGTTAAGAATTAAAAAAAAACTTTAATTAAATTTAAATAGTTGCACTATAACAGACTTCATTAAAAATACTTCTTTTGTTCAAGGTTATGTAAGTTTGTATGTTATGGAATCGCCTTAACTGAATGTTATACAACGAACGGGAGTGTCGTGCAATGACAACGAAGTTTGTAAGAAGTAAGATAAGAATGCAGAATTTTAGTTTTTACTCAGAATACTCAATAATAGTTTTTACTCCGTAACACTAAAATATTCTTCAACTACACTTTAACATACAAATTACGTTTAATAAATATTTATATTCGTTCTCAATAGGATCATGAAATTCTGCGAAGATGTCAACGGCACAGCCACCCACATAAACCCGAACGTTTACGCAACGTCGGCGAATATAAGCTGTTTATCGCAGCGGGTGAACCGTTACTTATCTGTTTTGTGCCGTGTTTTTACGTAACAAAGTGCCGAGTGGGCATATCGTTCTGATTTTAAGTGATCACTGCCTGATATCAATAGCCATATACATACCATATACATACCATATACATACATATATAATATAACAGCGTTTTATATTTTATTATATTCCTCCTTATTATTGGTCTTATTATTGTTACATATATTGTTTGTTCTAATTCATTAGTGTTAAGGGATTCCTGTTAACTTGTGTTGTTTATTTTAAATATTCTGGTTGCCAACAAATTTTAAAGCCTGCTGTCCTGCGGCTACAACTGGTTTATCTTGCCTTCCAAAATAAAGAAAATGTACCTAAAATAATTCACAGACAAATGCATCGCTATCCTTGAGAAATTCCGTAGTACGTCCTTCCATTTAAGCAGAGTAGCATTTCATAGTAGCAGGACTATAAGACAGAAATAAGTGTGACGGTAAATGCTATCGCAACATTACCACGAAAATTTCCATCACATTTAAACCATTTATATCATTTGTATTGATATACATCGTGTATATCAAATGGCACCGCCATCAACAAATGTGCGGAAGCCCCTGGCATCACGCGCTCGCATCACGACTCCACTCCAAATCTAAAATTGATTACAAAAAATACTATACCGACCGGTCCCACAAAAAAGCGAACCATTAAATATAATTTATTCATGCACATTATTGTACCTCACAGACTATCTAAGAAATAATTGGCGGGGATATATCAAAAACATTTGTATGTATCAAAAAACATCGCCAATCTTCGAACACATAATTACCGTGTCACATTTAAATCAGTTATCAGGCGAAACATTATGAGAACAATATTTTGGACTATCGTCGAATTATTTATGTCGATTGAAAAATGATCGTTATAAAAATTAATTAAATTCATACTTTAACGAAATAACAGATGATATCAGACTTCATTTATTCTGAGCTCTATTTAGAATTGGTAACTATTAATCGTGTGAAACGTGCGATTGATATATTCCTTCAAGTGAAGCTTAAGATGGCGAATATAACTTTTGACTTTATTAAAATAACATTAGTGTTTAAAAAGAATAATTCATAGCCAATCCTTTCCCATTTCTCTTTTAAATTCTATTTTTAGGATTCACTTTACAAATAGAACATCTTTGTTATGAGAAGTGTACATTTCATATTCCTGGCTCGTCCTAATCTAAACCTCGTCGAAATTGTATGAAAGTTTAAAAGGAACGTAGGTGTCCATGACTATGGAAGTCTGCTTGTAATCCAATTGTCTGGGTGCTCTGTTGTTTGTAAAAGTTCTTTCTATCTTGACTACAGAGAATATTTCTTGAATGTGATTTCTTCGCGAAGTATATTGAATTTTTGAGTAGAAACTCAGTCAAACAAATGTTACACTTAATAACTATATTTTCACTACTTTGCATTTTGCATTTTAGGTTACAAAATAACTATTTTTAGACATTATCCGGGCAACAATATCGGTACTATTATACATGAATGTAATTACAATATCGACAGAATTTCAATTCCAGATAATAAATATTACTTTTAACTCGACAAATACCTGTGGTTACAAATGAAGTTCCAAGCCGCAAATATCTATGAGTATTCAGGTCTTGCACCCTATATCATAGCGGTACCCAACCACCTTCCGCATAGTGGAAAAGCATTGCCACGTTTATTATATCCTGTTACACAGCTACTCACGAACAATAAATAGTTATTCGTAAGCTGGATCCCAACATGATTTTAAATATTTGTAAAGTACCTATTTTGCAAATTAAGGTCTATAGAAAGTATTATTAAAAATAAAGTAACGCGCAGATATAAATATGCATATTAGAAGTTAATTGAAGTTTCCTTAACGTTCATAGAAAGCACCGTAAGAAAACACTCATCATTTTTGTCAAACGCGCCAAAAGCATAACTTCAAAACATACGCAAAAAATGTTACATTCAAATTGTAAATCAACAGGTTTTCGTATTATTCCAGGCACACTTCATTTTTGGAAGTCAGGGCGAGTTATAACAAATACAGTCGGCCCATTTGATACCATTTGTATCTCGCGTGGCAACTAATGTGATTAGTTCATTATCCCAACGGGTCGCCGTTCTTCAGTACGCGACTCGGATTTATGTGCCTTTTTGTTCATTCCTCTCAAAGAAAAACAGATTATGTTATTGTGTTGTACATTTTCAGTATTTCGACAATGATATGAATACTTAATACGGAACATGTATGACGTAGGACTAACAACGAACACATACAATATTAACAAAAAAAATATAATATTCTATAAATTACAAGATCCCAAATTATGGCAGTTACTTACTGTCACTTAATACGTAGTTTTAATTTATATAGGTACGTGTTTAACGTAGATCATTAAAATTTCATTAAAAAAAATTACTACAAAGTCAACATAAGCTTTACCTTTAATCGACTATAGGTAGGTTTTTAATTAAAATTTTAAAATAATAATAATAAAATTAATATTTTAAAAGCAATATTACCGGTATTGCTGCAGACAGACTCATTAATTTTATTTATATGTATCCACCAGTTACAGTTCAGTTAGCTGTGAAATTTATAATTGTAACAGTGTTAAAATTATTCGATTTATTTAATGCCCCATTTACTTCCTGAACCGAAACATGGCCGGTAGAACTATTAGACCTCGAATCGTTACAATTGCAAACCAACGCTAATAAAAACAGCTCACAAAAAACATTCCACTGAGCTACCGACCCTTAAAAATTATTAGCGTATAATTTATTATTTTATATCGTGAGATTTAACGACATAAAGCCTTCAAGCTATAATGGGCACTTAAATAATCTGAGCAAGCGTTTTTTTAACCTAAATGTAAAAAATAAGACTGAGGTCGTCAGTGCTGTAGGTACAATAATAATTGAGGACTTCTCTATTATTTATTTTCTCGAACTCATCGCACAGGTATTCTCCGAAAACGAGCTTAGCTTGTGATTGTCCATAATAAACAACACATTACGAAACATTCTAAAATCAAACAACAATAAAGTACAATTTTCCAAACCGGTTTTATATCACCAAATTGGCTTCATCAAAACATTGAGGAAACGTCGAGATACGAATAACAAAACCACACTACGAAGTTTCAAAACAAGTTATACGAGTTGCCGATTGAACGTCCCGTTAATGAGCGCATAATGTTAATGAAGCCTACTCGCACCTGACCGTGAGACGCAGACGAGAATGGGTATCTTTCTCGTATGCCACTCACCGCCTACTTGTCGCTCCAAAACTGTTTCGAAAATATAGCTATCGAGTGTGGGTCATCGATAGCCAATCAAGCGTTGTTTTGTCCGTTTTTATCGACGACGTGTCACGAGAAGTCGTCCCCGATGTCAGTCCAGCGTCTGCCCTCCGCGTGTGGAGCTCGGAGTCCTCGTAAAACCGAACTCATCGTTGACAGCCAATTAGCCCCATGTCCTCCGCTCCCCCGCCCCTCTAGGCGCTCTAACCCGCATTCACGAACCCATTTATCTTTATTCGACAGCATCGCCCCGCACGGCTGACGCTCTCGATCCCTATGAGAGCTGATACCGATTGAGCCTATTCACATATTCATCAACGAGAAGCCGCTAGAACTCGCCGAGTTTGTTTCTGACACATATACAATAGCGAAATCACATCCATTAAAATAAATTATCTACACGGCAGAGACAGATCATTAAATTTTTCAACAGACTGAATACGAACGGGTCGTAAATTAAACGCTCATTCCTTAAAGATTTACGGTTTACAGTTGAAATATGAATACAGAAATTGGAATGGTGTATTTTTAGTAATTGAAAACGATCTTTAGAAAGGAAAGTGTCATATCGTTATTTACAATCGCAATGAAAAGACGAAATACTCGTAAAATAAACAAGCTCTTAAAATTTAACTTGTCTTAATAAACAGATATTATTTTAATAATTTCAGAACGTTCGTGCGCCAGCTCTCTCCGCGTTAGTCTTTTACAAAAAACTACGAAAGTAGTATTTTCTTACACTTTCAACAAAATGTTATTTTCCTTTCCCTCCCCTACATTTGAGCAAAAAGTAGGTCGTTCAATCATTAGACGTCATGGGAGGATTTACTATAACATATATGTCTTTATACTCGTACATAAACGAAATACCATTAACTATGTGTAATAAATATCGAGTTACACATATCATCCGTACACACTCAATGTTTTAACTCCCTACTATTTTATAAATTTAAACTCCTATGGTATGGATGCAGGCTGATTTAAATATTGGACGTCCAAGTGAGTCTTCGCTAGCGACAATGCATATATGATTGACTTTATATGTGGGGTTAGTTACAAATTATTTATATGGCATTACATACTCCTATTATGGATGGCTGAACACTTACCATCAGGTGGAATGCATGCTCGTTTGCTAGTTCTATAAAAAAAAGTTATTAATAATGACTCATAATCGTCCAAATAGACTTCAAATTTAGAAAGGATTTTTGTATGACTGCACTAGATTAAAAAGGCCGGTGTACTAACTCAATGAACAAGACCATAAAAGTGCTTTAGTTTGGAATCTACTTCTGACTGTCAAGGTTATTTGCTATTCTCAGAACATCAGTTAGCGCCGCCCGTGAGTCAGTTCTTCGTGAATCACCATAGCATCATTCCACGATTGTTCATCGATAATTCACTCGGTAGCTTTAAATGAGGATTTAGTACCCTAAAAATACGCTTCGCCAAGTAGACGTTGTAAAAGGAAAAACGTGTGGTGGAACTCATATAGATCTGGGGATGCATAGTGTGCGTAAGCAATGCCGCTCTTACACGAGAAGTGTACATGTTTAAGCCCAGACAGCCAGATAGTTTTTGTTTTCATGAACAAAACAACAAATGGAGTTCTAAAACTACAACAGTACCCTGACACCCGTTTTTAATGGTAAATCTTAAGCAATTTTCCTAAAATTCTAGTAGCTGGAAATTGACAAATTTCGATCTTTAGTAGGCAAAACAAACTTAAAGCAAACAAATAGATTGATTATTAATAATAGACGCAAGTGTTCACTGGCACCCATAGAAACCTATAATCAACTTCGAATAGTACGAGGAATTTGTGGATTAAGTTGGAACATTAAGCTGCCTTACCACATCTTGCAAAGCAGAACACCACCAGATATCAGAATTAAATGTGTCAGCGATTCTGCATCAGTGGAACTACGAAAGGTTATATCTTCTCTAATAGGTTTGTTAAATAAGGGTATACAAGTATGTGTAGCTAGGTACTTAGCTGAATTTATTTCGTAACTTGGTATAATTTTAGTAGTTCTTAGCACTATGCTAATGTGCTAGTTTACTAGGTTTCTAACAAACTTTATCATCAACTCATTACTGCCGCACTGCAAGGCACAGTGCTCTCAGAATGAGAAGGGTTTAGGCTTTCAACTACCACACTAGCCAAGTTTAGATCAGTAGACCTCAGTTATCTTTGAAAGCGTTATTACTTTCAAGGTGTGAATGATTTCGTGCTGTAAACCAAACCTTCGTTATTAGAACCACATTCTAAAATTTCATCCAAAACCAAAAATATCACAACACCAGGCAAGCATAAGTGGCCATAGTTAAGACTTAAAAAGGAAGATTCGCCTGTTTACACAACTAGCTCAACTTTAGCATGCGAATAAGTTGCACTTGCTCTCAAAGTATTTCTACATAAGCAGATATAAGTTTAGAAACATTTTTGTTTTCGCTGCATAATTTCCGCCTATTAGGGTCACTGTTGTAACGAAACGAACAACCTGTTAACGCAAAGCTTGCGTGTTGGCTGTATACCGGCCTCGGGTTGACATTCAGTTGGCGTTATGCAAGCCGCTGATGCAAGGTAGCGTCTTCACTGAACGGTGTCATCGGAACGCCATTCACGTTCACGACGGGCATGCCTAGTCGTGATTAGGCGGCCGATACACGGAAATAAGGTACTGACACAAAAGTAAACTTTAGGATAAATGGAATAAATCATAAAATGTAACCCATATCGTATGCTAAACCTGTCTTTTTACTTTCACCATAGATGTAACCAACTACCTAAATATTATGGGTAGTAAAGCACGTCATTGTCGACAGGTATTTTAAATGTATAGAATGTATAAAATGTTTATACACCCATGAAGTACTTACTGTACTTATAGAACACACTATACCTTAAAACGCATACCCAGGAGAGACACCGACAACCATAATAAGGTGCTGCCTGATCACGGGTTATGTATATAATGACCGCTCACTATTTACTGTAAATTTAACATATAACGCACCAATTTGTAAAACTATAATACCAATGCATTATAATCCCAAAGCCATGGGTTTTCATTCGGATTGAGAATGGTTTAAGCCATAGTGCACAACGATGGCCAAATTAGTATTGGTAGACTTCACACACCTTTGAAAAATATTTAGAAAATTCTCAGGCATAAAGATTTATAAA
Organism: Epargyreus clarus; assembly: GCF_041222505.1. Classification (NCBI taxonomy): domain Eukaryota; kingdom Metazoa; phylum Arthropoda; class Insecta; order Lepidoptera; family Hesperiidae; genus Epargyreus; species Epargyreus clarus. The sequence continues at coordinate 8,408,038 of NW_027332211.1, forward strand.
TCTATAAAGTGTAATATACAACTCTACACTCTCAACTGTGCTATCGACAAGCTTTCCACGTGCGACATAAAGATGCAACTCCTTTACCGAGGAACGGGAATGGTGTAGGAAGGTATAACGATACCGAGATTAGGTTAACCGGGACACAGGAATAAAACATGCCCCTGATAGCGCTTATTTCTTAGAAAATCTTTATTTCTTCAATAGTATAAATAACTAATATTATAAATTATATAGTTCGCTCAGCAGATATTGCTCTGGTCGTTTCGCTTAATGAGGTTTTGCTTGAGATTAAGAAAATTTTAATTGAAATTATAAATCGACTACAGCGTTACTCCGTTTTCTAATAACTTGAATACATAATGGAATAAAAATGAACTGTGATCACAAGAATCAAATACAACCGTTTATTAGTATTAATGATCAATTTTAATAATATTTTGCCTACTAAATTTTCGAATTTCATATTCATTTCTAGGAAACAGGTAATTGTCCCGAACGTTGGTAGGCTGGTTAAAGTTGATCTTAATCGAACAACTTGTGAACCTTCACTAAAAATAATAGGTGCATAAGAGAATCAAAAGGTTATTATGTTATTTATCTCGTCAGCCGATTTTTTAGCATAAATACCTATATGTGATATTACTTATGCCTGATTAACGGAAGGACACTTAAAAATTATTACGACTGTAAATCTGAAATGTCTACTCAAAAATGGTGGCCAAAATACTGAACGCATATTTCTATCTACACCCAGTGCCCATGTATTGCACATCTCTTATTATTAGCATAATTAAAGTGTGTTATTTAATTCAGTGAGGTCAGCTAACACCTTCGCTCAATAGCTATTCGCAAGCTGTTCACGTGCGGTGGAGACGCGACTCCGTCTCTATGCTCGTGAATGCCACTTCCAACGAATAACAGCCGAGATTGGGTTACCCAGTGCACGAGGATAAAAGTTATAAAGCTAGCTGAGTGTATATATGTGTTAGGTTTACTATGTTAGTTTTTTTAGTTTGCAATTAGAACTATTAGTATTATATTAGTTAAATAGACTCTCGGCGGCAACACCGTCTCACCTATTTCAGCCTCATAACAACAGAGTTAAACGCTGCTGTGTTCTGGTTTGAAGAGTGTGGTAAGGGAGAATTACTTTTCCGAGGCGATCCAGCTTAGTCCTCAGGGGTAGCGCATCTGTGGCCGATCTCTGGAACATCTAATCCTATCTGGGGTTGATTACAGATGTCCATGGGCGCAGTAGCCACTTACTATCAGATGGACTGCATGCTCGTCTGCTACTCCTATAAACGTTATAAAAAAAAAAAACAAACAAAAACAAAACATATAATACATATCAACAAATAATTATTTTAGTATGTCTCGAATTAAAATAAGAAATCTATCTAACGCCTGTAACATACTCGTATATATTTTATTTATATCTTTAAAATATAGGAAGTAAAATCTATCAATAAATGGACAAAGAAATTGCCCGGATAAATAATAGTGTTGACTGATGGCGACATTACCGATATCCCATGAAAAAGAATCAGTACGTTGAGTAATGGTCCGCAGGCGGTCAGGAGGCCGCGTAACAAATGGTGCGAGGCCCTAGAGACTGCCGCGACAGGGCCGCCATTATATCAGAGTAATCGTTTCACTTTTATTGTTTTTTTGTTATGGAAATAGCAACGGGTATCGCGCTTATGTTTAACGGTGTAGTGGTTTGACATATGGCTGACATCTGGTAGTCCCAGGTTTGAGTCCCACGCCAGCTTTGATATTTGGTAGTTATGTGATTATTAAAAATTGCTTATTGCTTGGTTTAACGATGAAAGAAATGGAGTGGAAACCTACATGCCTGAGAGTTCCTTAAAAAGTTCGCAAAGGCATGTGAGATTAACCAATCCACAATTAGCTAGAGCTCTTCTGCTCTGAAAAGAGGCCCGTTGCCAGCAATGGGATATAGAAATATATGACAATATATAGAAATAGGATGACAAAATTGACATGTAAAAAAGAAATGGATGAATTTAAGAAAATTCATAAATATATACAATCGAGCCATAATACGACAGAAGTCATTCAAGACTAAGTTGGAACTTACGTTACGATGTCTGTATATGCAATATACTTCACGCCAAAACGCAGCTGCACTACATTGCAACTACACGACAGAAATAAGTTGGACGGTGGCGCCACCGCACTCCGACCAGGAAGTGTTCTGCTACTTTCAAATTAGCATTACCTATTACGAATAACTTACGATTGAACGCTTTAAATAGAATCGACGTTCTCGATAATCAAGTCCCTCGAGAATATAAGGTAACCAAGGGGAGCGTAATAACTCGCTACTATATGAGAATTATAATTTGTTGACTTTCTTCTCGTAACATAAAATATAAAAATATTATGACTACACACTACATACTTTTTGTATAATATTCCTAATTTAGGTGCATTGCTAGTGCATACTATACATAGATAGCCTATGGTAGCAGCAGAAGTGATAGCCTAGTGGTTAAGAAACTCGGCCTCTCGATCGAGGGGTCCGAGGCTCAAATCCCAGGCAAGCACCTCTGATTTTTCAAAAGTTATGTGCGTATTAGAATTTAATTATCACTTGTTAAACGGTGAAGGAAAACATCGCGAGGAAACCTGCATACCTGAGAGATTTATAACAAAAATCTCAAAGGTATGTGAAGTCTACCAATACGCACTTGGCCAGCGCAGTGGACTATGGCCTAATCCTTGTCCTAATCCTTGTCCTTTGTCCTTATGGCCTAATAATATGAGAGGAGACCCGTGCCTGGCATTAATGGGTTGATGACTATACATAGATAATGTAAATAATTCAATTGATCTACTACTGACCGAAGTAATACTGTAGGTTTGCTACGATTGCTGTGCAAAAATAATTCTATGTTTTTTTTGTAGTGCTGTCACTGCCCGGCTTATCCCGTCCTGTTTTGTTTTATCTAATATAATACCTACTTTCCCCGAATTTATTTGTACATAACAAATTCTATAAGCAGTCGATTAGTATTTGTTATCGCAATTGGCATCACATTTCCGTATATCAAGAGATCTAAAAATAATTATAAGATTACAGTACGCACTAAAATAGTAGCGGTAATGTTGCTTATAATCATTTTACCATACTGTAAATATATATGGAGCTTACATGATCTTGCACGACGTTTCCCTAAATACCTTGTATATATTTAAGTATATAAAAAGAATTACAACGTTGAGTAACGGTTCTTCCGAGCGCTCAGGATGCCATATAACAAATGGTGCGGGGCCCAGGAGACCGCTGGGCGTGCCTCAACCTTACTCCGAGGGTAATCTTTTCGCTTTTAACCCTCATTAGAATTACATAATCACTCTGTTAATGATTCGTAATGTTCCATTTAAAGTCACTTTACAAATTAAATAGACATTCGAGGTCACACGTTTAATATCTACTTCCTTTACGAATTAAGCATACAATTATTTGGAAATTTGCCGTAAGTCCCTAATCTACTGGTATATCGTTAAATTATTATGGAAATTGACATGTATATTGAAAGTATGTACTTTGTGTTAACCTTCATTTGTTACTATCAAGTTTTAACGCACGACTCTACCCGCGATCGCATAGTTGTACTTCAGACGAAAGAAGTAGTTCATATCTGTCAAAATCGATTCATATCATTTCAAAATACAGAAACATTTAAAAAAGAGTTTCTTTCAAATATTACAAGATATTTCTAACTGCTGTTATCAAATAAACATATGCTTCAATTTAATGTCTTTATAACATAAATACCTTGATGTATTAATGTTCGTGTCATTAGATAATTGACACCACTTTTTCTTCTGTTTAAAGAAAATAAACAAACTCTTTGATATCCGGCCGGTAATGGATGACGGAAACGACGTAATAAATAAAAGTCGACTCAGTTTGTGACATTATGGATATCCTATAAAAACCCCGTCCATTTTTGGTCCGGAAGTCTTTTGCATGCATTACAAATGGTCTACAATGGTAAATCCATAGAGTTGAAGAATCCTTCTATTATTTACTACCAGGAGAATATTTACTTTATCCATAACATGCTATCTTCGCCATCGAAAGTTAGAACCGGTACGATTCGACCGGGAAAATACCACCGGTATACCCATTTAAGCAGTTCATGTGTTTTATGGAAGGGTGGTGAGGCCGGCTCAATAACGCATCAGACGATCATCTTAGTCCTCGTGAGTGGCAACCCATCTGCGGTCGACGATATTTAAAGATGTCTTCAATGGCCACTTAACATCAGGTACTTTGTGTCTTGTTTGTTACTCCAAACTTATAAAAAAGCCCTTCAATCATCATCAAGCCTTTAAAATCAAAATTAATAAAATAAAATAAAAAAGTCATAACAGAAATGCAAGATTTCTCAAAATGAAAACTATACCACCACACAGCTAAATTCTTAAGTTCTTAAAGTTGTGTGAAGACTCTACAACTCTAAGAACAATACGAAATACTTTTAGATATGTAGGTTTTCTTACGATGTTTTTCTTCCCTGTTAAAGTCAGGTCCTACTTCCGCCTTACAACAGCAATGTTAAATACTGCTGAGTTCTGTTAAGTGTGGGGTAAGGCAGAAAACTGAGGGATAGCACGCATTTGTGGTCAACCTCACAACTCCAATTCTATTTGTGGTTGATTTCAACATACGTCCATAGGCGACACTATACTTATATTAGATAAGACTGCATTTGTGTTTTCTACTACAGTAATTAAAAAGTAGTATGCCCAATTGCCTATGACTTCGTATAATTAATATTCGAACCAAAACCATCACTCTCACTCATGTGGCTCGTACCACTGATCTAGATAAATATTTCAAAATACATAATCATCATTTGCCAATGCCGTGGGTGTCACACAAAGGTAAGTACGCAAACACCCACACCGAGAACGTAATTCATCCTATGCATTTTTCTGATCTCTGCCCCTAAAGACATTGGACATTTGTAAAGATGTGTTCAGGAACGTAGGCGAAATAGTTGGCTACCTACTTACAATTCGATCACACATACTATGTCAGTCCTGAGAACTACGAAGGTACTTGAACTTGAAGGTGGTAGAACCCTTTGTGGTTCGATTCTGGCGGCTCCACCACCACACCTATTTCTGCCTAATAACAGTAGTGTTAGGCGCTGCTGTGTTCCGTTTTGAAGGGTGTGGTAAGGAGACATAATTTTCCGAGGCGTTCCAACTTAGTCCTCAGGGGTAGCGGCGCATCTGTGGCCGACCTCAGGTAGGAATATCTAATCCTATCTAGGTTTGATTACATGTGTCCATGGGCGGCAGTAGCCACTTACCATCAAGTGGGCTGCATGCTCGTCTGCTACTTCTATATTATAAAAAAAATACGAACGCCTCATATAATATATAAGTCAGCGTTATATGTAGCCAAATAATTATCCAATAATTGTTGATAGATCTGATGCTTAACAAAAACCAGGCGGACGGGTTTGATTCATACTTTTTCACTGGAATCGCCTGAGATTGAATTTCTTCGGTGTATATTTCCTTGTAGGTTAAGTGAGAGGTCTAATCGAAGGTTGCAAGGTTTCTTACACGTGTATATTATTTGTCGTTTCGTTATCAGATATACATATATATGTAACTAAATGTTTATGAAGTTTGTATGATGATATACGTAGGATAATAACATCTATATCATCATCATCATCGTCATCCTCATCATAATTAACAGTGATAATAGTGGTTAAGAAACCCGACCTCTTTATCAAAGGGTCCGAGGTTCAAATCGCAGGCACGCAGATTTTTCTAAGTTATGTGCGCATTAGAAATTAATTATCACTTGCTTAAACGGTGAAGAAAAACATCGTGAAACCTGCATACCTGACAATTTAAAAAAAGTTTTCAAAGGTATGTGAAGTCTACCAATACGCACTTGGCCAGCGCGGTGGACTATGGCCTAATCCTTCTCATTCTGAGAGGAGACCTGTGGCCAGCGGTGGTAATAGAATGATCATGATGATACTTAGAATAATAACATCTTTATACAGGTACCATATAAATTACTGATATAAAGTACTTTAATACGATAAGGATAATTGCATTCGCTATACATTTATATGTGCCTGACATCGTATAAATAATTTGTTTGTGACAGAGACGGGTCAGCTGTCCTTCGAATAATAACACAGAAGTCGCTCTGTTTCATAGATACAGTTGCTAACATAACTGACTTTACTTTTTTATTTTAGTGAAAATGTTTGAAAATAATTTATTGAAACATTTTATATAACGTTTGAAAACCTTATGCTACACCCAGACCTGCCCTTATTAGTGCTGCTTTGGTCTTCCAGTTCTTGGATTTCTATTGAAGGATGAGGCAACCGACTTAGTTCTGAGAAGTGCCAACGTATCTGCCATCGACTTCATGTCTACCAAGTGATAAATGCTATTTTTTTTTCAAAAGTGTCACTTGATCGCTTTTATAGTGCGTTCCGTAATGTAGTCGTGGTCACCACTTAGGTAAATATGTTTAGTAACCACATAAAACACCGCGATCACAAATAAATGAAATGTCTTCCTTAAGTAAATCTATGATCAAAACGACCTACGAGTATCTTCATTATTCAATTTTTGCGCTTTCAATTCCTTTCCAGTTTACATCGCATCAGATTTGTTACGTTATACTTTTAAAACATTGCCAGAAGGTATGCAACCTTGAGCGACAACATTTACTTATAAATATTTTGCCCTTGTATCAGTGCCGCAAAAATGGCTTTAATACATTTTGAAAGTAAACAGACGACATATACTAGTATGTCCAGTTGAAAAACAGACCCAAATCAAATAAAACGTCACTTGAGAAACAGCGGACGGCTGTTCAGTAAAACTCCCACTTATGGATACAAGTGTACAAACAAAAAGTGTACTCGCAGACACTTGTAAAGGTGGGTACTGACCAAGCGTTTTGTGTGTAATAGTTCGCAAACGAACATTATATAAAGAAAGTACCTCGGATCGAAAATTACGGTGCGAACACTTCTCATGTTTCATTTAACATTGAACATTAAAATAACAAATAAATAATAAATGCTGCTTTCTACAAAAAAAACATGCAGAATTTCCCCCAGAGGAATTGACGTGAAGATCACACATAAAGACAAGCACGAGTAATTGCCTAAATTTAAAACATAAACTTATAGTCAGCAGTCACTACAGCGGTCTGATACTAACTTGAGGACCATGTGCGTTATAGGGTAGTATAGTGACCAATACGCCATGCCTCCTCTGTCACGAAAAAAGGAATTCCCTAGTCAGTGCCTTGAACTACCGAACCTTTGTAATAAAAAACGTTCAAAATCAAGACAATGTTTTATTAAGAACCGTAAGCCACAAACACTTTAGTTTTATTAATTTGTAAAGATACGTCTCAACTACATAAACTCTTTTTTAAGTCGATCAATTAAAAAAAACGCTAGACCATAAAGGAGACATAAACCTTCTTAATTATTATAATGTATTCCGATCACATATCAGACAAGACACGGCACACGTATACCGCAGACTGCCATTCATATCGCGCCAACACGCTAGATCCTACATACGTATGAAACTACATATCGAGAGTTCGTAATATAAAGCCTAAAGTATCGATATGAATTGCTGATACGATATTGTGATTTCAAAAAAGTTGAAATATCGATATCGATGATTTTAGATTTAAAAGGAAGACCAGACGACTAGGTCGTTGAAAAGCCGTCATCAAAACTAATAGTATTTAAAAATATCTGTGAAGAAAGATAAAAATAATATTTTGTAAACGTTATTGAATTATCGGTAAAATCGAGTTGAAATTGTCTAAAATTTCGGTACGTTCAGGCCGTCAACATATACCAATATATCGATATTTATACCGATATTCATCAACATCCAACCCTATCTAGGTATACACCGTAACGTTAAACATTCAACACAGCTCTCAAACTTCAGTTGGGTAAGATCTTTCGTAATACATGCTAATTAGTAATATTCGTGTAATTGCTTAACAGCATTTTTGATAAATGTTGATACCTACCCGTATATGAGCTGTTGTGACATCGGAATTCGTTTTGCATGCTAACTTGCCAAACTAGCTACTTTCCAACATTTTTCGAAATAAGTTTCGCCCCAAAAATATGAAGTAAGTTTTCGAAATTGTAATCAATTTGGTTGCACAGAACTACAACAAATATATCTGGTCCTGTACACGAATTCAGATGTAACTCACAGTACATACTGTTCCCACGGGAGCTCTTAAGGCCCGTCTTCCCGACAATCTTAGGGACGCTAGCCGATCACACGGTGACCGCAGCCCTCACATATCACCCAATCAACGCTAGGGGGCAATGACCCTTGAGAATTGTCAGGTAAAGTACTATCTGATATTTACTATGGATGGAGGAAATCTTATTCCTTATTCGAAACCTCGAAACAGACCATAGCCGTAGTGTACAAGCTTATATAGTGAGATTTAAGGTAACTATGAAATAAAGGAAGAGAATTATGGACATACATATTGTTTTGCAAGTGTATATTCTTCATGATAATTTGGGAATTACAATATTTGGCGTTCTAAGAATATTGTGCAATACAGATATTTAAAACCCTACTTTTAACTTATGAGCAGAGCTTATTTAAGTCTCGAGAAAAGCTAGGACTTATCTGTCAAAAAAATCTCTCAAAAATAAATCATTCTTTAGCAACATCTCTAGAAAACCGCCACAAGCGAAAAAATATACATTGCAAAAAAAAATACCTATTAGAGAATTAAATGTTTTTAGCGTTGTTAGACTATTTAAAACTAATTTATTCATTATAATGGAATAACACTTCGTAAAACACATTAATATAATACCTTTCTCGTGTCTCAGATAATTTGCAGTTATTTCTTCTAAGTTATTCGTGTGTCTGTCTTAATAAATTTCATATTTGCATCGCATAAAGTATTCAGATAAAGAAACTTGTTATTGGAAGCGTGTGGAAGGATAAACTTGTATACATAAAATCTTTGTCTTTACGTTACACATAAAAATGAAAATAGTATGCGAAAACATGGAAGCACTGTTCAATTTACATTGTCAAATAAATACTGTATCTTAATGCATTCAAAGATTTCCCTATTATAATGTAATTGAAAGAATTCGTAATAGATTTCACGGAGCTTACAACCACAATAGTTACTTATTACAATAATTGGAGCGGAGAACGTCCGAGCTTTTTATATCCTTTCGTGCGTGGCTTGATTGATGACTTTCTTTACAATGTGACAGTTTCCGAAGAATTGCGGCTAAGCCTGCCCCAGAATAGTCTCGAGTAACAAAGCAAGCCTATGAAACGTGAATAGTTCTACTTTAATAACTTCTTGCCTTTGGCGGAGAAAGCATAATTGTAGAGCTTAATTAAAAATATCAAACGCCATATCCAATAATAGAGCAAGATCCCAGGGCCACCAGACGTCACGTATTTTCTGACGAAGGAAATGTGGACGATTGAGTAGTGTTAGTATGTACTAAGAACGCATGCCTACCTGCTAGCTTGCTCAGACGGCCAATTTTCAGGTATCAGGTAATCAAGGTACATAAAAACTTTACTTACCTCACGTAAATTCTCCAAGCTGATTTTTACGTATATTTTAGGCAATATCCTTAAAAATAAGTCGCCAATACTCCCAGACACTTTCCGTCGGCCGTATTGCTTTGCAGACGCTTTAAAGCTCCCAAAATAATTACTTAACTTCACGTAAATTCTGATGCTCCATTTTTATATATGTCTACCAGACAACTATTTTAACATCCCCTAAGCTCAATTTTAATGCCTCTGTGGGTAGGAGCGCGAGGGCATTATCCACGCGCATGAGACTGAGTGAGACATGTATTAGGATATATTGACCTCTCTCTCTCTCTCTCACTCCGTTACAATTTACTCATATAACTTAATTATTAATATTTAAAAAATCAGCTAAAAAATAAAAAATCAGGTAAACAATTAAAAATTAATGATTTTTGATTGATGATTTAATGATTATTTGATTGATTAACAATATGATTTTCATTGGTTCGACGGAGATGAATTACCGGGTTTTGTCAGTGAGTCGCTAGAAGAACAATCAGGTAATTTATTTTCGTTTCTCATATTTTTTGTGTCAGTTTAGTTTTTTCAGATCTTCATTGTTTGAATTTTTTTTTTACAGTGGAAGGAAATGAGGACAATGTTGATAGCGACAATGACGATTTAGATATTCAATATCAAGATTGGCTGGATGATGAATTGTCTAATTTCAATGACGATGATAATGAAGATTAGAGGCACTACTCAGAAATTTTGAGAGATTAATATTTTTCTACTTTGTATTTTACTTATGATTAATTCCCAATAAATAAATAATTAAAAAAAATTGCTGTTATTCAATGAATTCGTTAACACTATCGAGTATTTGATATTGCTTAAAAAAAAAAAAATTGAAGTTTTTTCGAATTTATCAAAACAGCTTGTAGGATAAAATTCTAGAATTATTGTAGTCAAATGAGCATTTTTTTACAAGTTAATTTTTAATTGTTTACCTGATTTTTTATTTTTTAGCTGATTTTTTTAAATATTAATAATTAAGTTATATGAGTAAATTGTAACGGAGTGAGAGAGAGAGAGAGAGGTCAATATATCCTAATACATGTCTCACTCAGTCTCATGCGCGTGGATAATGCCCTCGCGCTCCTACCCACAGAGGCATTAAAATTGAGCTTAGGGGATGTTAAAATAGTTGTCTGGTAGACATATATAAAAATGGAGCATCAGAATTTACGTGAAGTTAAGTAATTATTTTGGGAGCTTTAAAGCGTCTGCAAAGCAATACGGCCGACGGAAAGTGTCTGGGAGTATTGGCGACTTATTTTTAAGGATATTGCCTAAAATATACGTAAAAATCAGCTTGGAGAATTTACGTGAGGTAAGTAAAGTTTTTATGTACCTTGATTACCTGATACCTGAAAATTGGCCGTCTGAGCAAGCTAGCAGGTAGGCATGCGTTCTTAGTACATACTAACACTACTCAATCGTCCACATTTCCTTCGTCAGAAAATACGTGACGTCTGGTGGCCCTGGGATCTTGGACTATAATATAAGAATGTTGTCTCAAGTAAGCTAGTTTCAAATGAACATTTTTTATTTGCATCTTTTCCAGTCCTTCATTTATATTTGGCTTGCAGAACTCGCTAATGTCGGGAGTTTATTAATGACATATTTTTTGTCGTCTGTAGAATTAAATAAAAGTTAAGTTTTTATTTGCAATTTTAGAATATGCAATTAGACATATATATTATTTCTTACGGTGACATGGTTAGTTTATCACATAGATAACAGGGACGAAAATGTTTTTAGTAATTGCATAATGATTTAAATTAGAGTGCGAGCAACCAGCATAAGATGACATATCAAAATAAAATATATTTCTTCAATACTCTTTTAATAGCTATTAAATGTATTTTCGTATGCAAACAAGTTATAATACAAAATAACACACAACAGCAACAACGGTCGAAGACCTAATAAGTGTCCGTTATATGAATTTTAATATCAAGCGATGCACATAAAAATAAATTGTTGTGGATCTGCATAAATATTTATTTTCCCGTCCTAACAGCGCTTCGAATACGCTAGTACGGCCAGATACGCCAACGTGATACAGTAATGCTGTGATGCAGTCCAGCTGACGATACAGTCTGTCTGCTTTCATAGTATCTTTACATACTACTTGATACGGAGAAGCTTTGGCTCGTAATAGAAAAATAGGTAAGTATGACTTTAAGTAAAATATTTCGTAAAAACGAAAAATAATCATAGGTATAGTATACCTACTTTTTGTTTCGGTACATCGAACATTGAACGATGGCACTAACCTCTATGTATTCTACAAATGTATAAACATACTCAGAAACAAATAAATATAATACTTAAACATTTAATATATTACAAAACAAAATAAGCATGGCATTTTACTTTGCATTTGAACAGACATTTTAATAAAGCATAATTATTATACTTACAAGCTTCTCTGCAGCGGTCATGAAACATTGTCACCGCCCAATTTACAAATTAAATTTGTGTAAATCCCGTAATCTTAGTTAAAACTTTAAGCTCGTAAACGAAACCTAACAGGTAAATATTTAAATATAATCTGTTAGTATTTCGGTCCCTAAAACGTTAGTACCTAATAATATTGCACAAAGGGGAAAATTTACAAAGATAATCTGTAGAGAGAAACATAAATTCTCTGTGCAATTTTAGATAATATTATCTGTATTTGAACCGTTATTCACTTCCCAGCCCTGCGAGAGAAGCATGCATGCGATACGATCCGATGCGATACAGAAAGAGTGCAGTAACGATATTATGTTCAGATCCGACTCCAACGGAATATGGGCAGTGATGCGTAGAGAAGGGAAGTGGCCACGTCACGCTCTCTGCTCACAAGATAATAAACGACCCAATCACTAGCATATACAATGTACATGTTAAATGTGTTGAGTAAGACTTTTTTACATTCACATTTACGATTAAGCCATAAAGAATTTTACACGCGAGCACTGACTGTTAACCAATTTTGACTCTATGCTAGTTCACTCAATAACAATTATACAGTTACTGAGTTATTTTTGTGTTTTCTTTATTAAAGTAAAATACTGAAAGTTTTATCTCAAAATTAAATATCATACTTTTTATATTTTTTATTAGGAGTTTTTGTTAAGAATTGTGTAGAAAACGTTATTGTTTCTGACAATTACTTGTGGAATACAGAGCAAGATACATACTCGAGCAAGAAATACATAAAAACCGAATTGATAAACTCCTTTTTGAAGTCGTTAAAAATATACGAAAATACATGTTTTCTTAAATAAAATACCCATATACATATCTTCAAAAAATATTTATATTTTAAAAAGCTCTATTAACGTTTTTTTTTAGATTTTAACTAATGTACCGATTGCATCATTAGCGACTTTTAGTTTACTAGTGAATACCCGCTAAATGAGTTTTTAAACGACATCACAATTTCTTTTTGCCATAGTTCATTGCCTTCTTGAACAAATTAGCTGAACTAAATCATTTGGTCGGAATATTACTGTTTCTGCTAGACAAGTTAATAAACACTAATCAGCCCAGTTTTTACAGTGAACATACCGTTGCCTTGCGCAACTAACCTCCGGTCAATATTTCAATTACTGCAATGTTTTACTCGGTCCATGGCCCTTAAAATGGAAAGTTTCGGTTTAAAAATCTTTATTCTCAAAATAATTTACATTCACTTATAATGAGAACTTATCTAAACTTAAAATTTACACTTAAAACTTATTTAGTTTATACAAATTAATGTAACTAAATCTGAGAGATTATTATGGATTTGCTTTTTATTAATCTATGCATTCATAATTCATACTCAAAAGAAAATAACCAACTTTATTTTACTGCTTTTTAAAATAATTAGTTTTGTTATCTTACGTATAGTACAAGTACTTTTTATAATCAAAATGTCTATTAAAAATAATAATACGAAATCTCAGAAATTGGTAACAAGATGTTCACAATTTAATATGAATTACTAACAATTCACGATGACTTATAGTCAAATTAGGCAAATGCAAAGCATAAACTCTGTGTGGGAGACAAGGACAAAATGTTTTATTGAAGTCAAACAATCTGAAATCTGCAAGGGCGACATTCTTGCACGCATTCACTAGGCGTAAACCATCAATTAGCCTTAGCCGAAGTGCCTTTATTGCAGAAATGCTTGTAATGCGGCCCTTTGCGGTAGGTCTTTATATCGAACAGACTGTACCTCACGGCATCACCTGCCCTTACTATAACTTACTTACTTATTCACATACATACCTATAACATACTTTATGCCTTCAACGATTAACGACTATTTTAATAGACCTACTTTATATAGATTGCCCTGTCTTATGCCTCATTGCTTTAGAGAAACTACTTATGTACTAATACTTCTCATATACTACTGTGAGATACTTCCAAAGATTAGTGAGTTTAAACAATCTCTTCAGCCCTATAATAGCAATATAAGTAAATATGTATCTAACATATAAAACTTTTTGCGATATAAGTACATAAAATTACAGAGTGAATTTAAATGTGAAGATGTTAATTGAACGTTACTGAATTATCTCGTTACGTTAAACATTTCAAATTACCTCGACTATAGACGTAATAATGAAAGATTAAAACCCTTTTTTTATTTATTCAGAAGCATTCACATAAAACTGAGAATGAAAAAACGACCATGTGAAACCTAAAATAAATAACCTGATGCATATACGAAATCCATAAATATCAAATTAAATTAATAAACAGGCTATAAAGCTTTACAGGTTTCTCGAACCAAATCTTGGTTATTAAAATTTAATAGACGTATCCAGAAAGTGTGTGAGGTGTATGGTCGAAGGCGAGGGGAGCCGTCGGAACTCGTTTGATGCATAAGTGATCAACTCCGTTGGGTGCGGGTCGATGTTCCATTGCGTAACAAACCGTTACCTATCTATTTAAATTGGGCTCGGATAAATTTGATGTACTGGCCACCGATGCGGCGAGATCTTTCACAGCTCTCCAATTTGTGCACAATGCCAGCGGATTACATACGAATACGTGACTCTGATGCGACTTCTGGAGTTATGTCACTCGTTTCTCTATAGGTTATTGATGGTTGGAATGCTTGAGAAACATCCTAAGACTAGATGAATTCTTAACTTCTCAGTATTGTGTGTGAGCCACATTGGTATAGGTACCGTCATTGTTATTTAAAAGGTTCTTTCATTGCATTACTATCGTAAACGTCGAGACAATCGTAGAAAGTTTTCAGTTGCGATGATTAAAGAACAATAATGTTTTTATAACTTACCTCACAGCATGACTAAAGGCCTCATACTCGTACGCAACACGTGACGTGGTAATTGGAAATTGTATAGTTGTTGTATAGAAGATTGATAACACCGACGTTGTGAATATTCAATATTAATGTAGCGTAAAATAATTTCAAGCATTTTACAGGGGCTATCAATCGGGCCGTTAATGAGATTGGTCCGGGGCCGGCGCGATTGCGTCGACCAATTTGTGCCTCATTACACCTCGCTAATGAAATACTGCTAGCTTATCGTTCGTGTAGCATAGCGCTATCCTCGCCCACTTTCTCGCCCGCTATCCTGACACTTCCTTGCCCACTTACCACTATCTCCAGCCGTACGATCTTAGCATAATAGATACTAAAATATTGAAGCTTGGATTTTTTCTTTTAGTTCGATCAAGATATTTATTTGACATCTTTTGCAACATTATTACTTTAGACGTAGTCAGCAAAAAGTATACAAGTGTTACGATAAACAAAAGGGCAAACAACATTCGTTTCTATTTAAATTTACGTAAAAGTCGAAGCCCTTATACAACACTTTGGCATTGATCGGCATGCTTTTGTAACTGGCCCGTTATTAATTTGATTAATGGCTTACTGAAACTTACTGAACACTTTCTAAACAAAAATCGCTGGAGTTGAGAAGTGTGGGTCATCGTAACCGCAACTGAAAGTGTCGCCGATTGGCAGATTGACCTCCGACCGAGCTTTCACCCGCTGCCCACACTTGCTACAGCTCAACTACGCTTTAGATTTTAATAGTTGTTTTTAAGTGATTCATAGTTCTGTGAGTATATAATTTCATATCGAGATTCACGCTTTAATTTATTTAATAATACGATTTTCTTTTTACTATAATAGCAATTGATAAATTTCGATTTTTCGTAGGCAAAAATTGGATAGATTCATTCTCAATAATGGGTGACCCTAAGTGAGATAATTATGTTTCTTGTATAGTTTTTGATCACATTTTGCACTTCTATTCTTACTCTAGAATTTTTGTTGTTGTAATTAATTAATTGTCATTTGTTGTTGTTGTAACGACTTTTATTATTGTAGCATCATGTTGTTGTAGTTAAGTAAACAATTTGTTTTTATGTTGGATATCACGTAGCTGTCCAGTGTATTTAAGGTATGGAAAATATTATTTCAGTTACATTAAAATCAGCTATTATCAGCTTAATAATAGCAATAATTGATCAGCTATTAACCAATGTTCGATTTCTGCTGTAATTGTACAATTGGAAAAAAAACGTTAGGAATGAACAACTTTCCACTCAATTGTAAAAGCCCTTTTTATATATTAGCAAATAAATATGATATCGAGTTGAAAGCAGTTTGCGGGGTGAGTACACCGTAACCACGACCTCCGACAGCGCTTTCACCCGCTCGGCTCGGTGACATGTTTCTATATAAACCCTACGATCCCTATAACTTACAATATTTTCATATATTTCGTCACGCTTAATATGCCCACAGCTAAAAACACTGCTTAAATTGTCTGAATATTCTTCGACATCAAAATTCTGAACATCAAAAACAGTATTACAATGCCTATACAATGAAATGTCTAACTGACTATATCAATAAGAAGTATGTAATTTGTTTGAGTGAAACCTGATGCAAAACTCAATCCAACAATTATACAAATGTGTAATCTAATCTTTACTTAATTACTGTAATACCAGTACACATATACACAGTCATTACTGTACCAGTAATGAACATGAACAACTTATGACGTACCAAAGTAGAAAATTACTAACGTAACTTTACAAATAACACATAATAGTTACAAGTTAATGAATCACTTATTTATCGCTTGCCACTTAATACAAAATCGTCTTATTTTATTCTACAAGCCTCTGAATTTGTAATTGATAATCAGAATTACTGAACGGTTGAATCTTCTTCACTTAAAACTTTTCATATTTTAAATATAATGCTCTTTTGTTTCTCAGAATTACAATAAATTCAAGCCAGTCACTTATAGTCCAAGATCCCAGGGCCACCAGACGTCACGTATTTTCTGACGAAGGAAATGTGGACGATTGAGTAGTGTTAGTATGTACTAAGAACGCATGCCTACCTGCTAGCTTGCTCAGACGGCCAATTTTCAGGTATCAGGTAATCAAGGTACATAAAAACTTTACTTACCTCACGTAAATTCTCCAAGCTGATTTTTACGTATATTTTAGGCAATATCCTTAAAAATAAGTCGCCAATACTCCCAGACACTTTCCGTCGGCCGTATTGCTTTGCAGACGCTTTAAAGCTCCCAAAATAATTACTTAACTTCACGTAAATTCTGATGCTCCATTTTTATATATGTCTACCAGACAACTATTTTAACATCCCCTAAGCTCAATTTTAATGCCTCTGTGGGTAGGAGCGCGAGGGCATTATCCACGCGCATGAGACTGAGTGAGACATGTATTAGGATATATTGACCTCTCTCTCTCTCTCTCACTCCGTTACAATTTACTCATATAACTTAATTATTAATATTTAAAAAAATCAGCTAAAAAATAAAAAATCAGGTAAACAATTAAAAATTAACTTGTAAAAAAATGCTCATTTGACTACAATAATTCTAGAATTTTATCCTACAAGCTGTTTTGATAAATTCGAAAAAACTTCAATTTTTTTTTTTTTAAGCAATATCAAATACTCGATAGTGTTAACGAATTCATTGAATAACAGCAATTTTTTTTAATTATTTATTTATTGGGAATTAATCATAAGTAAAATACAAAGTAGAAAAATATTAATCTCTCAAAATTTCTGAGTAGTGCCTCTAATCTTCATTATCATCGTCATTGAAATTAGACAATTCATCATCCAGCCAATCTTGATATTGAATATCTAAATCGTCATTGTCGCTATCAACATTGTCCTCATTTCCTTCCACTGTAAAAAAAAAATTCAAACAATGAAGATCTGAAAAAACTAAACTGACACAAAAAATATGAGAAACGAAAATAAATTACCTGATTGTTCTTCTAGCGACTCACTGACAAAACCCGGTAATTCATCTCCGTCGAACCAATGAAAATCATATTGTTAATCAATCAAATAATCATTAAATCATCAATCAAAAATCATTAATTTTTAATTGTTTACCTGATTTTTTATTTTTTAGCTGATTTTTTAAATATTAATAATTAAGTTATATGAGTAAATTGTAACGGAGTGAGAGAGAGAGAGAGAGGTCAATATATCCTAATACATGTCTCACTCAGTCTCATGCGCGTGGATAATGCCCTCGCGCTCCTACCCACAGAGGCATTAAAATTGAGCTTAGGGGATGTTAAAATAGTTGTCTGGTAGACATATATAAAAATGGAGCATCAGAATTTACGTGAAGTTAAGTAATTATTTTGGGAGCTTTAAAGCGTCTGCAAAGCAATACGGCCGACGGAAAGTGTCTGGGAGTATTGGCGACTTATTTTTAAGGATATTGCCTAAAATATACGTAAAAATCAGCTTGGAGAATTTACGTGAGGTAAGTAAAGTTTTTATGTACCTTGATTACCTGATACCTGAAAATTGGCCGTCTGAGCAAGCTAGCAGGTAGGCATGCGTTCTTAGTACATACTAACACTACTCAATCGTCCACATTTCCTTCGTCAGAAAATACGTGACGTCTGGTGGCCCTGGGATCTTGCTCTATTACATTTCTCGAGTTTTAAATATTATACGTACATTTTTCGTTGCCTGGTAATGACATTTTAATATTTTCCTTTTACGTAACTTAAATATGTCATCAAGATTAAATACCAGTGCTAAGGTCACCGCTTTACTTTAAAGTTTTAATTAAATTCCACATTTCTACAAGCTTTGCCATTTTATACATTTCCACGATAGAGATCTCTCACGATTTTCTTTAGTTTTAGTAACTCAACATGTAGCCAAGTATGAAATATACGTAGACACAAGCGGCTTGCATCCAAAGGTATCGTGCCAACCGCACTGCTGCACGCCGGCACAGCACGCAAGCGGTATCAAAGGCTTCGACTGAATTGATAAACATCTTCACCACGATATTCTCTGAAAGTTAAGCTACCTATACATTATAAATTTGTAGTTCCGCAGCTATATTTCCGCACCTACTTCTGTCTGATACCTCAATTTAGTTAAGTAAGTATCTATTTAATCCCGATTTGAAAAGAGAGACGCTTGTGTATAAGACTTTTCAATTTTATAATCAAGGAGAGGCATACATACTTCAGATAGGTATTTAATCTTCAGTCATATTTAAGGCCGATTACAGCTGCCCATTGGTGACATTGATTTGGTTTACTTCTTCAATTTCAGAAAAAAACTTTCTTGAAATTATTTTCTACTCCCTCGTTCACGTCCGATATAAAACTGTATTAGTATAGTGAGTGGTCTTCCTATTTCAGTGATTAATATTACTTACCACAAAATGGATAGTGGTATTATCGTCACATTGAGGTTTATGGGGTGAGTGCACCACGTTCGCGACCTTTGACCGCGCAAAACTAACTCGGGTCGCTATCGGCGTTTCCCGCGCGATCACGCGATTCATTGCCGGTAGTGTCGGATTACGGGTTAACTTTTTGAAAAATTCGCAAGCGTGAAATCAACCGCGCTTTTTGTTCTAGCATTTTTTTAATTTTCATAATGTATATGACTTTACTTTTAATGAGAAATAATAAAAGTAGACTTTTATACTTATATTGCTTAAGGTTATTATTTATGTATTAAGTAAGTTAATAATGAATTTAATGCGATAGGTAAATATTTATAACCTTGTTAGTTGTAATCACAATTTTTACTCCTCAATATAATAGGTATTCCACCTATATTCTAAAAGTACGTGGGTAATCTAAGATCCATTAAGAAAATTATAAAAAGTTTTTATCAAGTACTAAAAGTAAATTAAGAAAACAGTTGAAACCTTTAAAATAACATGTCACTTTAGAATTGATCGCGCCACTGTAAACTGTTGAACCGTAATTAATTTGATTAACGACTTACTGAAACTTACATAGCGCTTTATAAACAAAAATGGCTTACACAAAGTAATTTAATTGAAGTCGCCAGGCAACCACAAAATACAATAACAGCAAGTCCCGCACATTAAAATACATATACATTTTTCAAGCAAACAAGAAAACCCATTATTGTTAAAACAGTTAAAAATGTTCCATTCGTAATTGCAATAATTATTATTTATTGCGAATGTGATACACACTTTTATAACTGGATTAAAGAATTAGATTTAAGATATGATCAACTTACATTATGCGTAATGGATTTGTATAGAATACCAAAAGCCTATGTACCCGATAAATAGCATGGCTTTGTAAAATGGTCGCCCACTTTCGGCCGCCAGAGACACAAAAATCAAGGAATTCTATATATATAAAAAATGAAAAAAACCTTATTATATAAATATCTTGAAATAATTGATTTCTTATAAAGACTCTTAACTTAAATTAGACCATGAGTTTAATTAATACTCATTTCATACTAAAATAGTCGTTACTATAATTAGTATCGAATATTTTAAGTATACAAATGTACATGAGAATTAACGGGACTACTTATATAATACAAGTATGTCGAAGGGGAGGATACTGGCATGCATACATATTGTGCATTATGGAGTATTAAACATCTTATTCCTGCTAAAAACCCGTTGCTCCCGTTATATAAATATAAGTTATACATTATACATAATCTTACATATAAAATTCTCCTGTCAAATTATTAGTTACCGTACTCCTCCGTAACAGCTTTACCGATTTTCACCAAATTTTATATGCATATTCAGTGAGAATCGGCTAATATCTACTTTTCATACCCTGTTAGTGATAAGTGACAAGGGATTTTGACCCTTAACATTTTTTTTATTTATATGGCAACACAACGTTTGCCGGGCCAGCTAGTATACATATGTATACTAGCTGGCCCGCTTATTATATAATAACAAGTATTTATTTACATGTAGCAACACATTTTAAATTCTATTCATTTAGTTTTACTACGTGTCGTACCAGGGAATTAGAATGATGAGCAATGAGCTATTTGCACACAATGGCTGCGGCGGAAACAACTCTTGTTATTTCAAATCGTGTTCTGTAACTTTCACCATTAGTTGCAGTTTCAACAATAAATGCTTTTGTTATTAACATTTATTATACTCTCTATTGTCACTTTGTCGACTGCATCTAAAAATAATTAATTCGCTTTTTTTAGATTACGTGTTTGATAAACAAACACCATTTTTTAAATTTGTCAATATGCGTAGCTGTAAATGTGATACTTGTAATTACTTCAGGTGGTAGAACCCTTTGTGGTTCGACCCCGGCGGCACCACCGCCACACCTATTTTTACCTAATAACTGCAGTGTTAGGTGCTGCTGTGTTCCGGTTTGAAGGGTGTGGTAAGGGAGGAAGACTTTTCCGAGGCATTCCAGCTTAGTCCTCAGGGGTAGCGGCGCATCTGTGGCCGACCTCAGGTAGGAATATCTAATCCTATCTGGGGTTTATTGATTAGTGAGTTATTCGGACAAGTTGTGATTTCTCGTTAACACATCGACTGAAAATCATTTACGCAAAATAAGCGCTCGTGGTAATTAATCAAAGAGTGATTGTTAGCGTATGACGCGCGTGCTTTTACATAAACGTATTCGGAACGCTAACGTGCGAATAGATAGTACGTAATACTAATATGCGAATAGATAGTGCGTCAATAAAATGTGTGATATCGGCTACTCTACAAATACTTATAGTCCGCGTAAAACTGCTAGTCCGCTCTGAATATAGAAATGAAGCGCGTCGCCATAGTAAATTGTATGACTACACCTGCGCGCAACAACTTCAGAGCGAACTAGCAGTTTGGCGTGGACTATACCTACTTACAACCCTTTGTGAATTGACTCCGGAGGAACCACCGCCTCGGCGTGACGTTTATCTACATAATAACAATAGTGATCAGCCTTGCTGTGTTTCGGTTCAAAAGGTGTGGTAAGGGGAACGAACATACTTATACGAGGCGTTCCGACTTAGTCCTTAGCGGTAGCGGTATGTGCCGATGTCAGGTAGAACCTTTATTCTTATCTGGGTTGATTACAGATGTCCATATGAAGCATTATCCATTTACTACCTGGTGGACTGCATGCGCATTTGCTACTTCAGTATTATAAAAAACGTAGATGTTTAATCAAATCGGAAGGGGATTATGAGCCAAATTTTTTGAACTACATTTTTATTCGTAGCTTACAACGAAAGTTATAGATTGATTGCACTGATTACGTCTGTTTATAACTAGAGTATGGTTACGTCAAGACACGATTGCGTTTCGGTTCTGTTTCTGCAGACATAAGTTTCAATCTGAGCGTTTCCTGCGCCTCTGACGGCTCAATTGCTCTTTTGTAATCAACAATTTGTGCCGCCACTCGAAGAAAAGCTTCCGTCATTCATTCAGCAATAACTAGATCGGATTTCAGGCTATTTTAGTGCTCTTGATATGATTAGGAAATTATACCTTAGAAGAGCGGCTTGTCTAGTCGTGGAGAGGAAATCAACCATGTATTCAAGTTGGTTTCTATTGAAAACTAAAATTGTTCGCGTCCGGATTTTATTCAGTAATAATCATGCACTGAACGAACTGGCCGTTACAGAGTCCAGAGAGAAAAGGAATCTTACTTGAAGTTAAACATAGGTGTGTCTCTACCCCTGATAACTACTTTAGAGCGCCTCTTGTAAATATCAGTATATTATTATACGCGTATATCCATCCAACAAGAATCTGAATCATGTAATTTTATCTGCATTATTACTGTTGCTAAAATAAAGCATAATATTTTTTTGTTGTAGGTACACAACCTCTACTGTCACACCTATGGAACTATTTAGAACCTATGCGTTACTACTTACGATTATTTTTAAGGTTCCTGAGAATTTTTGAGCACTTCAGGGTTCTTTTTAATTAATCTATCTATTGAATATTATATTTGTACCAGCATTTGCATTTTTAATAAATTATACTGGTATGTGTTGGGAAAACTAAATAGCTATAAGCGTTATGAAATATTACAAAAATGAACTTTATACTTAAGGTCAACGTTATTTTAAATATCCATCATTCTATTTCAAATAATAACTGTCTGATGATTACAGACGTTGGCAATTAGTGTGAGGCTGAAGGTTAAATAAAATTAAGTATTAAATATCTTTTATTTGTTTATCTAATAGCAGACCTTGTATTGTTTTTGCATAAATTTAAATAAGGACCCGAGCAAAGGAACTTTTTAATGCGACTAGGATAACAAATAGGGATCGCTCCTTAACACATTACTAAAATGTATAAATTGCGAATATGCGACAACGGAATTCAATTTTGATTTCATATTATTATTGTAGAAGGCTTGATTTTAATAACTAAAGGAGTGAGAAGGTGGCGGACTTTGATCTATTTCAAAACATTATTATAGTAGATCTAACAAATCTAATAATCAAATAGGACGCATAATCATAAGATTAAAATAATTACCTACAAGATATTTGTAATCACTTATAACTGTTATGGGGATAGGGACATAAAGATAGTAGCGAGTTTGTTTAAGGCCTAATCTAGGAAAACGTGTAGCACGGACGATTGCACGGTTAATAGGTTCACTTCTACTAACATTAAAACTGCATTAAATTCTATTTAGCAGTTTACAAAGCACGGCTTGTTAAGTGATTGAAATATGGGCTTCGTGTGTCAGGCTATGCTACGATTTAGAATAAGAATTAGTTTTCACTTGAGATCATAGATAAAGGTAGTAGTAAATGGTTATCCCGCTCTCCATTGCTTAATCTCATATGTTGCTTACGACACATCCAGATCGTAAGTTGGCGAAAATTACGTTTTAAAATATTTTGTGATTAGCAAACAAAGCAAACTTCCTTTTGTCAAGTAGCTATACTTTACTGTAAATAAAAAATGAATTGTTGAAATTGTTTACAAATACTTAGCCTCAAAATCTAAATTGCTTCAATATAATTTACCAGACAAAAATCTCAATAGGTTTTACTAATAACCTACAAAAATATATGTGTATGTCGGAAACAAATAATCTCAATAGGGTTTTAAGTACAAAAATACATACGAATATGTCGATGACAAAACCATGAAATAACTTAAAAGCTTACACAGCTTATGTTTAAGCTTTCAAGGTATATCATGGTAACGAAATAAACAATAACTCTTGCCTTTATGCACGCTCTATGTACGTCGTATCCTCTTCAAACTTTATTATGCACGTGTACACGACATATAATATTTTATTAGAATTCGCAAGGCAAGGTAAGTCTCATCAATTGTACAGTATGGGTCATGGTTACTCAGAATAAGGCTGATAGGTCACGCAGGACCGAAACATAAACATTGATCACGCATCACGTGTCTATGAACTTTGAACGTAAACACGGACGTGGAAAAGATTATTATTAACGTAAACATATTAGTATTTTAGAACATTTTTTAGTTATCGAACTGTTTTATCTTAACTTTTTTACGTTCCTAACTACGTTCGAATACTTTAAATTTCCTTATATATTTATATATTTGAAATAATATGAACATAATGTTATTACGGCACATTACCATGTTGTGCTTTATAGTTGTTTTTTGTAACTGTTCATGTTGTTATTGTTTGTGTTATTTTTGCAGTCTTCTTCTGTTTATTATTTAGCATTCCATAAACTATATATTGATGACTCCACTCTACCCATTTCCTATTTCTGTCGTGTTTAAAACGTCATCACTTTATATAAGAGTAATATATGGCGAATATAACAAACCATTATATTACTTGGGAGATAATAAATAAATTTATTAATATTTCGCTTTTATTATAAACCGTCTCCAATACTTATGGAGATCGGCTGTCAATCAGTTTTCAATACCTCATTTGTAATCTAGACACTCGAAATAATTTACATAAACTTTACAAAAAATACGTTTTTATAACGAAACAATCATAAATTGGCGTGTCTTATAATTTCCTTGAGATAGAGTCAGTGAACTCACTAGAGTGGTGCGTTGGAGGATTTATAGGAATGGCGAGAACCGGTCGCCACTTCCGACGGTGCATGAGGCAGCGTCATGGGATTTCTATAGTGTTGCCATATTCTTAGAAGTATCTGGTAGGATTTTACAAAATGTTCACACCATAAAGCGGAAAACAACGAAATAACATATTAAATTTGCCGATATTTACGGCATGTGCAATGTAACGTTCATATTTATATTATGAATGAAAAACACAATTAAGTTTTATACAAAAAATACAAACATTTTCACAGTAAATCCAGACTATAATATCATCATTGTTCGAATTAATTTACGTATGATACAATTTATTCTGTAGCTCATAATAATACACAATATTTTACAGGCCCATATTATAATACAAATTGTTATTATTTAACATTATTTGTTATTATTTTATGTCCTGTTATATAAATATCCCTGGCGACACTACATGGAACTCCGCTTTGAGACTCACTACACAAATGAATGACACGCACGATAATTTATTTAAACATTGCGTCCGGTATCAATATTTAATACACTTTCATATAGGAGAGTAGCAAGAACCCGCCGCGTCTGGTTATTTTTAAAACAAGGCTTGTTCCTTCATTTTAAAACATACGGTCGGCAAGCACTCGCCGTTCAATAACGGATGCCGTCGATTGTGGATTATTTTGGTCCGGGAAGTATAAACCGGCGAATGTGCAATAACATAGCACAGCCCGCCGCTAAGGGTCTGTGCACATGACGGCTTCGCAGTACGATATAGATTCAAAGCTGTAGAATTTTTATACAGATCTACTGTGGGAGCAGCTGCGCTATCTCTGATTTAAAGCAATGCTTTTATCGATATCTTGTTGTGATTGGTATAGAAAGAGTTATTTATCATGGCAATGAGCTGCAATCAGCTGCTCATACGTCATGTGGCGCCCTTGCCCGAAACAAGTGACAGATAACCCTGACCTCCGCGCTGAATCCCTGTTTGCATGAAGGGTATATGTGTAGAGATAAGTTAAAAGTATTACGTATGTTTTGTTAAAACGTATAGTTGCATATTTGTTACATTGCTTAGCGAAAGTGTTCGTAGCGAAGTGTAACCTGCTAATTTAATTTTACGTACTAGTACTATTTAATCGACATTAAGAACCACATTAACTTTATCGTGCAACAATATCACTTCGCCAGTATCTCCACGCCACTAGTGCAAAAAGCCTACTCTCATAAGGAAACGTAGATCGGCTGCATTCGGCTTATTTTAGACGTTCCACGAACACTAGAACGCTGAATACTTTATCTCACTGTGTAATAGTTCAGTAGCAAAATTTACCACGCTATCTTCTAAGAAATCACATTCGAAACGGTGTTTGCGAAGTAAAAAGTATGTTTTATTTACGTAGATGTTATTCTAAAAACTATGAAAGTAGGAACAAGTTTGCTATGGTAAAAGGAAATGATCGTTGCAGCTCATTTACGTCGTGTACCAACGCTATACAGAAGAATCCTGAAACCTGAAATTGAAATCATATGATTGTAGCATTGGTATGGTGAGAGATGGTGAGAATAATCTTCGTATTTGAAAGAGACACTCATTTAAATTCATATGAAGTGAAAGAAAATTTAATCAAATACAATAATTATTACCCAATTATGTTAATTATATTGTAATTATTACAACATTTATATATAAGACCTTGTCGGTATAATAAATATTGATTAAAAATATATATTGCGTTTATTGAACTACGTTTATTGATTGATGATATAACTACGAGTACCATCGCTTCGTATACGGAATATACTATTCATAAAGAGTATCTCTTTGAACAATGTACCAACACGGTAAAATATAGGAGAGGTCATGTTTCAACATTAGTACGTATGTTTCAAACTGCAAACAGTTTCCTGTATATAACTGTATACACAAATAAAACTGAAGTGTCTTTCTCTAATTTCAAAATTACTGCCGTACTCGGAACTATGTTTTTGAGTTGCTTAAATATTGCATAGTTATACATGACACTGATGAATACTTGTCCGATTTTTATATTTTTATCTGCCTTTATCTACAGTCTATTTTTTGGAAATAGTTGCACCTATTTTGATTAGACCTTTATGAAAAATCGTTTTATTATATTGCGATATGATTATGTATTTTTTATTTAGAAAATATTACAAAGTTCCTGTAGAAAATTGAAAACCCGTGCATGTTCGTAACAACCACTTATAAAACCTATTTATCCACGGAAGTACTCCACTATAAATACACGCTGATTAATGATTTGCTTCATAATGCACACATGTAACGTTTTTGTGTGCTGTATTCATCAATATCATGTGTTGGTTAGCGAACAAAATACCGCAATCTAATTGAAACTTGTCATGTTACTCGTAACCATGTGCCTACGTGAGCTTAATTATACTGATTCTGATACTATTCGATGGATCGAATAATCGCAAATTAATTCTGTGGATGTACGTACATTAGGGTGTCCCAAGCTAGTATGGAGAATTTTTTTTTTGCAAATTTTGACACGCATACCCTCTACATTCTTTCCTTTGGACCTTAAACATTTAAATATGAAATATTATCGCGATAGGAGTTATCCTACCGTTAGGTAACCCGTGCCGACTTGAGGTCAAAGTTGAACTTGAGAATTTGTACTGGGGTTGCTATGAACAGATTTTCAAATGTATGTTTTTTTACCCAAATAACATCCAAACGTTTAAAATATGTATTATATATCATTAATGTACATAACAATAACATATCCGACACATATAATATATTTATATGTTGTTCAAGAGTTCCTATTAAAGTCAGAAAATCGCTCCATTCTTATAGCTATATCCCCAAGTTATAAAAATTGGTTTTATTTACACCATGAAAATTATTCATTAATTTAATCACTCTTTCAGCATAAATAGAGGAAACTTTTAACTATTTCAAGTTTTTAACCGTATTATAGCATTTAGAAATAAAATATTAGATCATAAGATGGAGCATCTCTCTTTAAAAACTGAATAGTGACGATCAATTTTCAAGGAAGTGAATAATAATACTTGCTTGTGTTTAATAGTTATTATCAAACCTTCCTCAGCAATGAAAACTCTAAACAATAAGATATAAAATAAACGTCTAATTAACTGTATAATACAGAACATTTTCTATTCAGGAAGTTCTCTAGGATAGGTTTGAATCTATCCCAGGACTTTCTTCTTTTACCGCCAGTCCATTAGTGTTCTCATAAATTTGGACTAAACTACATAGTTAGGTTGTTTCAAATAAGTAAACTCAATTTAAGTGATAGGATATATAAAGATATTACAGGATATATTAAGATAAAATAGTTCTTCTTTAGATGGAATGTCCCATTTTCATTTTTTTAACTATTTTGTCCATTATTTTTAAATTTCCTTTCTTTAGTTTAGTGCTCTTTATGTCGTAAGGTTACAATTATTTCAAATGCCAATAATTTCAAAGGTATGTCGCTTTTGTCGCAAAAGTATGCCAAACCTACGACAAATCAGGTGAGTATTCGATATAAGCATATTTAAAAGTATTTATATGATGAGAATTGTTATCTTTATGTTTATCATTATGTTTATAAAATAATATTGTAAGAACTTGACCATTGAGGTATGTTCTGAATTAGTTATTTGATGTTTTTCTGACTGCCACAATACGAGAACAAAGTGTTTTTAAATATATTTAAATTATTAACCAATATTACAACAAAGAAAAATCTTTACTTATTTAAAGTAATTATCCGTTAAATAACAAAATGTCATTGGCATAAAGGAACAGGTCCCAATTATAACGTATTTTCTATAGGGTAACGAATGGCAAACAGAGCGCAGTGGATCGCCTGCATTGGGGTTATTTTTCGGCTCTTCTATAGTATATATATATAGTTATGTAACCATTAAATCTACTTGTATATATACTTTTATTTACTAATTAATGCAATTACTTTTAATTAACATAATAATCAGAAGTTTTGAGTTCACTAAAATTTTAGGCATGCGGTGACTCTACTGGAGCCAATACTGAAATGTTCAGATGCAAGTCGGCACGGGTTCCCATGGCTTAAATTGCAAAATATTTTATTTACAAGTGTTTTGACACAAAAGGAAAAAAATAAGAGGGTATGCGTTAAAAAATAACAACTTTGATTTTTTTGGGACACCCTAACGTACATATAATACCTATCTAATTTCACACGATAGGTAACCGAATTTTCATTAAACAAATGAATGTACCTACATTTAAAAAGTACTTTGTATGTATTGTATTTTATGTCGTGCGCATACCTATCTTTATACTACAACTTCCTAATTATTAACATTTGCTTATTTTGTCTCTTATAAACTAATTATTTAAGTATAGATTTCAGTTATCATCGTTCACGTCAACACATTTCTTACGCCAAAAACATGTCAAATACAAATTTCGTATTTTGAAGCAGGTAACTAAAAATAAATATTCAAACCGTTATTCCTACAATAGTTTCACTTGGTGACATACCGTCTAAGGCGTGGAGATCTCTGATGTCTCGATAGGGCTCGCAGGAAGGACGTGATAGGCAATCAAATAATTTAGGTTAAACGCCACTCCCGCTACGCTTTCAATTACGTGCTAAGAGATTTCTTGGTCTAGCTCGCATGCGGCACGTTACGGCTATCTTAACTAGCTATCTAGAAATGTAGAAAAATGATTTGTATTCGACCATTAAAACAAGTTAACCGAATTGTAACGGAGAAAATTGCTCAAACTATTGCGTTGTATATTTCCTAAATGCGAAACGTTTATTCATTCATTTGTGTAATTAATTTCTAGTGCCATTTCGATAAAATGTTACCAAGTTTTACGATCCAGAAATGTAAAAAAATGATTTTAATTTCGATCATAAAACTAAGTCAACTAAATAATTGTTATAAAGGAAATTGCTAAAACTGTTGGCCAAAACCTACTATTTCCTAAACGTGAAACATTTATTTATTACGTCATTAATGTAATTAATTTCACCAGGCTATTCCGTTTAAAACTCTTATATTTATAGTTTCACTACTTTTAATTAAGACGTTATATTATTGTTCTTTTGGTCTTTATTACCGCTTGTAACATTTCGGAATCAGTGCATAAATTAACTGTATTGTTCATGAAATATATATACATTTTACGAGTGTGTGAAGTCGCTCATTTAATCATGTGTCATTTAGTCAGGCCGTTTCAGTGTGTAAAACCAATTGAATCACATCTGTAAATATCAATTTATCGCGCTGTTCGCAACCAATGATTTTTGCCTCTCTAATATAACGGGACTGTTTGTAGACAGAAGAAGCTCACGAATAATATACCGTATTGAACGATAAATGGTTTCTATTCCGACAGAAGCTTAACACAATATTATGTTACGTTTCCCACTAACCTCGTTGCTCATCCACGTGTTTCACCACTTTAATAAGCTGGTTTTATCGAATATGCTACCAGCATTCGAATCGGATTTCAAATCAAAGGGAACATGTAAAGCGTCAAAAAAGAACTCCTAAAGACGTCAAAGAAACGCTTATTTGCAATAGAATTGATCAAATCCTCTAACATTTGCATGAAACTCGTTAACTGTTATTTACGCATGACGTAACGAATGTAATGAATTACATGCATCCACATATATTGGAAACAATGTTATAATATCGGTTTCCAAATTCAATGTATGATCAGGCATGAATGTATGCTAATAACGAATAATTCTGTTCTAGATAGGTATGTCATGTCCACTAGGTACCTACATGTGTATTTATATACGAGATTGCGCTATCAATATTATCAGGGACACAATACGGGGAATCCTTGGATATAGATGCATTTAAAAACGTTTTTTATTCTGCAGCATTTATGTCTATACATTTAACTAATTACTATGTAAATATCATATTACAGATAAAAATAAGGGATCTTTTGTACACAAATATAGTTACATCTAAAACCCACGAGCAAAATGTTTCAAGCTGGTATCAATTTAGCACGCTGGTGTCTGTAGAGTTAATAGTGTCGCGTCTAATTACGGACATCCGGTGTCCGCCGACACAAAACGTTGCGAAATATTACAACAGGCATTATCGCGTGTGTCCGCCCGTGTCACCTCACAAGCTTGGAACTTTGACCCAGGAATCCAAAATAATTTCTTCGTAAAAATACCCAAGTGTGTGACACCCTGAAAAAATATTTACGAGTACCATCATACCAACTGAATACATAAACAAGTAATTAATTTAAAAAATCAAAAACCCGACTGCACCAAAAAGGCTGAAGTAGAATTTCCAAAAGCAGTGAAATAGGCATTTCATTATTTTTATCCAGAAAGCCAAATACAAAGTTTCATAGTAGGTGTCTGCTTCAAAAACAAAAAATGTTCAAACAATATTGTCCTATTTTATTTTATCCTTGTAGTGTTCATTTAC
This sequence comes from Epargyreus clarus, assembly GCF_041222505.1. Taxonomy (NCBI): domain Eukaryota; kingdom Metazoa; phylum Arthropoda; class Insecta; order Lepidoptera; family Hesperiidae; genus Epargyreus; species Epargyreus clarus. The sequence goes on from NW_027332211.1 coordinate 8,439,528, forward strand.
GCTATATAAAGAACCTATGTGTAAAATTCCAGCACGCTTAAGTTCAGCGGTTTCCCTTTGCGTTGATCTCTGGCACATCAACTCTCTCATTTAGTCAGACAGTCATCTCGATTTGTATATACGAGTATTTATGTACTAGCTGACCCGGCAAACGTTGTGTTGCCATATAAATAAAAATATGTTAAGGATGAACAACCCTTATCACTTAGGTGTAAAAAAAATAGATAGTGGCCGATTCTCAGACCTACTGAATATGTATATAAAATTTGGTGAAAATCGGTGAAGCCGTTTCGGAGGAGTACGGTAACTAACACGAGAATTTTATATATAAGATATATTATATAATGTATGTGTAATCTCCTCTTAATTTCCTTTATTTTGGCACCCTACTCGATAGGTTTGGTTAACTTTTTTAAAACGTGTTACTATTTCGCGAAAAAATTCACCATTTACGGTCTATAAAATATATAACTTCAGTAAATCAAAGTTTCGGTCATTATTTTACCTCGTTAGAGGTAGCATTTCATTATTTTTATCCAACAAGCCTGATACAAAATGTCATAGTGTTTGCTTCAAAATTGACGACAGTTCAAATGAACTTTTAACCCTTATTTTACCCTCTACGGGGTTGATTTTTCGGAGGGGGATAAATAAGTGCGTCTTTGTTCCTATCCAGAAAGCCAAATAAAAATTTTTATAGTAGTTGCTTCAAAATTAAAGGATTTCAAAAAAACTGTTTTCCCCTTTTTTACCCTCTTAAGGGTAGACTTTCCAAAAGGCCTTTCTTAGTACTTATTCAAGCTATATAGAGAACCTGTGTGCAAAATTTCAGAACTGTAAAGTCCTTGGTTTAGGCTGTACGTTGATTTCTGAAAAATGAAAAAGTCATTTAGTTTGTCAGTCAGTCAGTCACCTTACTGTTTTATATATATACAAATATGTTTTTATAATCTCCGTTTAATTTCCTTTCATTTGATACCCTACTCGATAGGTTCGGTTAACTTTTTTTTTTAAATGTGTTATTATTTCGCGCCAAAAATCCGCCATTTTGTTTTTTTTTTACTAACACCTATCTAAGGACACTCGGGTCATTGAGACAATTATAATGACACTTTAACTGTTGAAATTCATCCAGCCGTTTGTTAGATCGGATCAAATAAAGAAAGACAAACATACAAGATACGCGCGAAAAACATAACCCTTCCTTGGCAGTCGGGTAAAAAGGTTTTGTTTTAAGTTTTTCTTTATAAAGGCAAATCAAATTACGCTTTCATTTAAAAAAGAAATAAAAAAATAATTTAAACTTAAATTTGATTCAATTGATTTTCAATCAATTTGATTCAATCTTAAATTTAAATTTGATTTGCCTGTATAAAGAAATGGATAAAAATAAACAGTTTTTTAAATTAGACAAGGTTTTTCAATCTATAAACACACCTAAATTTTATTTATATCTATTCTATATAACGAATAATAGGCAGACAGGACATCCGTATATCAACTTTCATGTTAGTAATCAGATAGATGTGCAATATGAGTATTGTGGTCGGTTATGAAAGTGGCTTACATACCTACACGCAACCCAATACCTTTGTGTTACGCATAAAACAGTATTGCATACACATTAGCTATTTTAATTACAAGTCTACTAATGTACTTATTACTTGAGTAGCACTAGCTAGCTACATTCTTATTGCTTTGTATATGTATAAAGCATAGATTAGTAGTATAAAGATATTATTATTCATTATTATCAGAGGTGGTAGAACCGTTCGTGTTTGAAGAGTGTACCTACGGGAGAAACTTATACGAGGCATTCCAGCTTAGTCTGCAAGCATAACGTTGCATTTTTTTGCATAGGAGTAGCAGACGATCATGCTGATGGTAAGTGGCTACTGCCGCCCATTGGCATCTGTAATCAACTCCAGATGGGATAAGATATTCCTACCCGAGGTTGTCCACAGATGCGCTGACCCCTGAGGAAGCGGGAACGTCTCGGAAAAGTATGTCTTCACACCCTTCAAACCAGATCACAGCACTTAAGTGGATTCTACCAACTTCAATAAATATAACTTATCTTAGTTAGAACTATAGTTAAGACTTGATGTTGATGTTTGTCTATGAGAAGCAGTAACAACTTACCATAAGCTAGACGCTCGTTTGCAAATTCAATTTCATATAAAAAATATTCCTATATTACCAAGTTATCATATAAAGCAACGTAATTCAATATATTTGTGAATGTAATAAATAAAACTATTTAGAGAAAACCAACCATGAAGCTTGTATTGAATCTGCTGAAGTCGATACAAAGAGGCATCGATCAAAAGTAATAAAGTTACTGTCCACGGGAAAAAATATCGCTTCAAAATACCTATATCACTCCACGTGACAAAATTTATTGTTCCTTTGATGTAACACACGATGATTTTAACTTTATATTTCATTCAAGTACATTTTCAGGAAAATATTGAAAAAGAGTAGGATAACTTTAACTGTCATGCTGAAAACCTTCAAAGGTTCATGACTTCATATTACGCGCCTTTGATTCTTCGTTCATATTCGACACATCAGAGAAGGTTTCCAAGGTATCGTCAAAGTTACCTGTGAAGATTACAAGTAGGTAAGATTAGGTTAACTATGATCTTAATATTATCATTCTGAGAGTAAAATAAAATCTTAAACATTATTGAACTGACTAAGTATATAATAAATTGATTGTTCTTATTGCGTCATAATACTCTTTTAATTTAGAAAATACAGCCAAACCTCTGGTTTTATTTCTCAACGTAATGAATTTGACGTAACTATAATTAGGTGTAAAATTCGAAAAATGCATTTTATGACTTGCCTTGTTATCAAATAAATTCTCGTCCAATTTTCTGACAACCAATTTGAAAATAAAACAGTGTATGAAATATCCCAAATTTTAGTCGAAGCTACATGATGTTGTACATATAGAGTTAATATGGCCAATATGGCCATACCACTGTCCGACTTACAACGCAATACATGTTTATTGATGCATTCAGGCAGCATAACCAATATGTAAGTTATAGAACTATTGCACTGAACGTGGTGGCAAATGACTGTTAAATGTTGAGCATCCCTTTAATCCCTAACATAAACAACTTTGGCATACAAGCATTCGTGCGAAACTTGCGAATGAGGTAGGTACACTCAGTCAGACCATTGTACCACGTGAGAACGCCATCGTCCATTGTCCTTATCTCTTATCCTAGCTGATTAGTAACTAACACTGTGTTTTTATGTGACACAAAGCGGTTCCCAACAAATTTATTTATATGTCTGATGGGAAATTGCATTTAGCGTTGCAGTTTTGTTGTTGAATCTCACGGCCGCCGATTCATTTATGTACTTATTTTCTCACACTCGGCGCTCAAGATTAATCATGTACTTAGTTCCTTCCTACTTGAGAAGCCGAGTAAGCAACATAATAGATTGATTAATGCGGAAGTATATACAACCATTCTCACCGGGCTTAGCTAACTGATACGCTGTTTTTTAGTCTGAAATTGCGGCACTGAGTTCATTGTAATTCGTAATAGCTGTTTGAACTTACCACAAAATATTATTAGATAAAATTACTTTGCTAATTATGCTTTATCTTTTTTCTCACAATTGTAAAAAACAATATAAAATTTTGTACACATGTTATAAGAGAGATATTCAAGATAATATTTGCATTCATAGATATAATTTTATGCCTTCTAAAGACGCTATAATTTATCTGCTGCAGATGTTTTTAGTTAACGGTAAATTGGCGCTTTTAAGACTATTTTATTTTTAGCTCAATGTGGGAGGCCCATTATCGCATGTGCAAATATTTGTGACAAATTTACAATGACACGAGCCCAGAAAATATATTTAAACACATATGAACAAGGAAGAGATCAATCGAAGGATCGAGACTTCTGCTTTTTCCATATTAGATCGATACAGGGGGGTCGATCGCTGTGTTCATGAGTATAAACAGATAATTAAGCGTCTTCAGTCAAGTGGGGAGGTGACAGAGGTCCGGTCAACGCAGGCCAGTGCGATTTAATTGTGACGATAAGAAGACCGCATACGCGTGGGAAGTAAGCTAGCGTGACGTCACACAACAATAATTACCACGTCTTGAGAGCATCCGGACAACACACCCCTTAAGTAATTTTTATTCCCATAATATATCATCCCGTCACAGACTGCAATAATATGCAAATGACGTACTCAGCTCGGGTTAATTCTTGTGTCCTGTCTTATCATGCAGATGGCAAAAAAGCTTTAATAGCGAAAAACAGCTTCGGTCTGATAGTTCTTTTAAAATTCCCATGGTCTAAGCAGTCGCTTAAAGTAGGTAAAACGAGTTATGTAGTCCGTGAAATTAAGCTTAATTGGATCTCTTATGTATGAACTCAAAATATTACTTTAATAGAATTATATTTTTGTTAAATGTATTTCTATCTTATTCACAAATTAATATAAAAAATGTTTCCTGTGTTACTTAATGATATTATTATTAAATTTAACGAACAGTGCTTAAAGTTGTCCATCTTGAAGGTTGTAGAACCCTTTGTGGTTCGACTCCGGCGGCACCACAGCCACACCTATTTCTACCTAATAATAGCAGTGTTAGGCTCTGCTGTGTTCCGATTTGAAGGGTGTGGTAAGGGAGACAGACTTTTCCGAGGCGTTCCAGCTTAGTCCTCAGGGGTAGCGGCGCATCTGTAGCCGACCTCAGGTAGGAATATCTAATCCTATCTGGGGTTGATTACAGATTTCCATGGGCGGCAGTAGCCACTTACCATCAGGTTGACTGCATGCTCGTCTGCTACTCTTATATTATAAAAAAAAAATCTTACATTGCAAGGAGACCTATGCCCCTTCAGTGGACAGTAATGTGTTGACAACGTTAATAGGATCTTATCGTATCATATAACCATGTTAAAACGGTGATAGCTTGTCGACGTTTAAAATAGAGATAGGACCTAATTTTTCATTGGTATATGCGTTAGATTTTATCTTGTATTGCTATCTGTGTAGAACTGAACAGACTATGTTAGAAAATACCAGTACCTCTATATCATTACACAGTAGCGTGAACCGCGCAATGGTCGCGGGTCAGTGAGACACAATGAGCAGCTTCCTGCACCGGACTGTGGACAAGGACACAGCTGACATGCCTACACATACCTACTGTCTAGTGTTCTCTCCAAATTTACACACAAAGTACCTCTAACTCTATATGTCGCGTTTATAAGAATTCCTGACTCTGATAGTGATACGCGAAAGATAACATTTTCGCTTCTGTAGAACATAAAAAGCAAATAATTTGGAAGTTCTCCGTAAGGTCCAGAATTAGGAAGTTAATTGATTGCTTGCTGCTGACGTTAGCTGTTTTTATATTAAAAAAATCTTCCACTTAATCTGAGTAAAACCGCCGTTAAAATTTAAATGTACAAGACATTTTCAAGCCGCGATGTTTTTTTTTACTAGACATTAAGTGATCACTGCCACTCAGAAATTACAAAAACTAAATAACCCCCAAATAAGTAAAAATGTTACCTCAGGTTGATCACAAACAAGTTGCCCTTCAGGGCTAAGCTGGAATTCATCCTTCAATCCTTCAATTAGATTACATATAGTTTCAATTACATCATTTGAATGAATAATGAAAACATTGACGCTTCGTACATAATGAAACAAACGTACTTTAATAGTTCTGGCAGTAAAATAGTCAAAACGCCCTTTAATAGTCCAAGGGCATTTAATCCTGGCGAGGTGGACAACCGACAGTAACCTCGTACCAATTATGAGGCCATTAGCACACCCGACACAATGTTCAACCATTAACCGGACGTTCAAAACGACATACCTGAACACTTAATTTGCATTTGTTTGGGATTAGATCGACCATACATTGTATCACTATAATACTGTAGCTAACTGCATTGGTTGCAGTTTTAACGAACTAACATGACTGCTTGTTAACAAGCCAATCCGCTTTTCCATATTTTTCAAAACTTTCCGATAACCCGTTTTAGTAATAACGATGACGAACGGACTTGCTAAACTGCTAAACGGAAATCTAATAATTAACACAGTTGGCTAATAAATTAGTAATGTTTTCTGGTCCACTCACCAACCAATAAGATGTAAGTACATTATTATTATGCAAGTTGAATCAGCTAATGATTATACAGGTGGCGGCTAAGATGCCTATTATGACACATGCATACGATCATACATATGATCAACCTCATGGAGGAGTTCTATTCAATTTGAGAGGACAATAGCGATAATATAGTAGCTTAAATTCTACTTCCGTAAACAAAAAAACACCTGCATCAATTTTAAGCTGAAACTATTCACTCTTAAGTTTATAATCTGGAACATATTCTAACCCGTGAGACTCTTTTTAAAAGATTTCTCTTATCTTAATGCTATCTTCAAACTTTCCCATCGCGTCACAGTAGCAGGAATAATGTCTTACAATTAGATGAAGTTTTCGCAAACGTCGGATAAGATATTCCACCTCAATTCCGCAAAAACTTTGCTTAGGCAATCCATTTTTTATCTGTGCAATTTGGTTCGCCGGAAAAGATATTAATTTAAGCACAACGAACGCAAGCCCGAGTTGGTAATGACAAATGGGGGCTATGCGTCTTATCTGGGCGGTCTGAGATGTAGCTCGATTGCGCAAATGCAAAGGGGATACAAACCACGTTTTGAATGATCCCGCAATTGTCGTGGAACAATGTTTCAATGTTCGAAATCCACAACACAACCGTTTATAGAATTAACAAATTGTTGCAAATGAACGAAATTTTAGGCACAAAAACTTAAAATAGCTTTATTTTATAAAATTGAAATATAAAGCGAGCATGCTTTGTATTCAACTCCAAAAAGAAGTGAAGAATTAAATGAAGTTACCTGATGATGAAATAACCATTTCCTGAAAACCAATATGCAGTGCCTTGTATTAATTTAAGTTGTGTTAGTGTAATATAACATAAACATTAAAATTAAATACGATTCTTAATGCTCCTTATTATCTATAATGTAATTACGTATATTGAACCTTTTATACATAAAGAAAATCACAAAGTAACTTCCGTCGGTATTATATCCCCTTTTGTATACGCAGCCGGGTTTCTTGGCAGCTGAAATGTCGTTCGATGTCGTTAGCTAAGCCCATCTAAGTGACATCTTCCTCGCTATATACGGAGATAACCATTTACGCCTTTACGAAGATGTAACTGACTCTAATCTTCCATAGCAATTGAATATTTTTTATGATCGTCTCCTTCCTAAGCGTAAAAATATAATTTAGATACTACCGAGCGACATCGTTAGCGTGGTCTGATTAAACTTTTATTTATTTTCCCTGCGATATGCAATTTCCCGCGGAGATATATTTTATTCCTAACGAAGATGTTTCTGATTTGCTGTCTACTTGCAATTGAATGTTTTTTCTCATTCGCTTCGTTTGAAGACGTCGTCTACAAAACCTAACTAAGTTTAACACACTTCGTAAAACCCCCAGTCTCTGAACGGGATAACAACCTGCTGTTATTACCACTTTACTTTAAATGACTGTCTAAAATCCAGTCACAAATATCAGAGACTTTTTTTAATAAATAATTTTAATGTAAAAATTGGTCAATTAATTATTAGAAATCGACAATTTAGTTTTTAGGATTTGTAAACGGATTTTAGCGGTAACAATTTTTGTATTTCTTTATTTTTTAGCCATTCTAATTTTGTAACATCGAAATTAGCTAACGTTAGCGAAACTTCATAATAATAGTTTATCTTCCGTTTGTCAAGAGTTAACTATTAAAATACTAAGTAGGTATTTACGTAGTCTAAAAACTCACAAATGGCTTGCGTTAATAGTTTTGGTGAGAGGAAACTCTATAATAAGATGCAATGTCATCTCACAATTATACACAAAGTTGACTAACATGTGTTGCTGTCACATTTTGTTGAAGCACACAAACGAGTTCAAGATTAAAATCGAAAAACTAAAACGCTGATTGCTGACTTTTTCTCACGATTCTAGTTAAAGCGTCTATACGATGGCAAAGCGCCAGTTGCCTGCACCTTTCTCGGTACTGTATTGTACAAAAGGAGGAGATAGCGACGTCTTTCGTTGAAATATATTGTCCCCGGATTGTACCGCACTCGAGAACCACACCCGCTGATATGCAAATAGTCTCTGGCAAGATCGTAAACCGTTTCATATCAGATAGCGTAATTCGGAGCTAAAATACACCAACTTGAAGTAATTTCGCTGTTGTATCTTCCTAAATGAACGTTCTTTTAAAGTTATTCTGCCCTTTAATGAAATAAAACAAGTTGGAAAAATGTTGATTTTGAAGAGTCAAGATCACTGAATAAATATATTCTGTAAAAGGAAGATTGAAGTAGCTCGTTTAATTAACAATCTGTTTGATGTCGAGTCGATTTCTAGACAATTTGGTTCAGAAATTCCAACTTTATTACATTAGCTGACTTATTTATCCAAGAAATAATATAAGAAAAGATTTCAACTTTAACGCGATCGTATTTGTTATCCATAAAAGAAATGATTTTATGCGTTTACGGCGAGCATCCTGACGGTTATTGGGTAAGATAGGCAGATGTGGCAGACAAATGCGGGGTAACGCAGCGGGCGCCGGCGTTACCTGCTCGGCCTATCTAACGTCGCTGGGACCTCTTTTTGCTTATCTCGAGAAATATATTATTCTGAAGAAAGACGCTTGATATGTCGAGCTTTAGTTAAAGTAGGCATATTTGCGTCATATGAAATTGTAGGATCTTGTACATGTAAAATTGAAGAGTCTTTCGGATTTCTAAATAAATTACATTTTTGGAATCATAGTTAGGTACTGTGCTTTGGTAACTGCTTCAAACTATTTAATACAAAACTTATAATAAAAACTTTCGTCTAATTATCTGGTCAAATTAATTTATAAACGGTTCAGGTACGGTTAGCTAGCGAAGGACATTTTTGTTGGCTACTTTTACTGCGTAAGGGATTTTGAATAAATTACATTTTTTGGAATCATAATCAGGTACTGTGCTTAGGTAACCGCTTCAAACTATTTAATACAAAACTTATAATAAAAACTTTCGTCTAATTATCTGGTCAAATTATTATATAAACGGTTTAGGTACGGTTAGCTAGCGAAGGACATTTTTGTTGGCTACTTTTACTGCGTAAGGGATTTTGTATACGATACAAAGATGAACGGTTAGAGGCTCATTGTAGAGTCTCTTTTCAAGATTATAAAATGTAAAAGGTAATTCATTTAATTTCGTATTTTGACCACACATATTATTGCACAATAATACAAAAGATCAGAACTATAACGTTTGCATTTTATTCCTTCTGTCATAAAAAGGGGACTGCCTTTTGAATATTTTAAAGACTCTGCCAACATCCGTCTGAGTCGATAAAATCATCAATCTGAATTTCTTTAAGTTATCTTTGTAATACTGATAGAGTTAAGTATGTACTCACCATACTTATTGGTGTTTTATGTTTATTAATCCAACAAAAACAACAATTATTTTTTGCATCGTCAAAGGTACATTTTCAATCTCAGTCAAACTTTTGCATCGTCAAAGGTACATTATCAATCTCAGTCAAACTTACATCTAACATTCTACATCATTAAAATATTTATCTCGGAATTTAAGTACAAAATAAATATAAAACATAATTTCCAGCGGTTTACAAAAATGTAGGTAAAAGGTTTTTTCGTCAAAGTAAAAACGGTATTCAGCAATACTGGACAAAAACAAACCACTATAAAATACGAACAATTAGGGACACTGGAAATAATGATGTGAACGAGACATTGTCCACGATGAATAGGTACGTCCTCTTCCAAAAAACGATAGTAAATGGACAGTGGAGACAAAAAATATTTGAAATGTATATTGAAAAAGCGACAAAGTACGAGTATGATGTTCTCGCAAAATATGGACATTATCATTGTATTGTTACAATGAAGGCAGTGTTGGTTTAATTAGGCAAAGTGGTTGTGCTGGGCTCCCGCTGAGCGAGAATGGTTATCGTTACCACTAGCCTGTCACAAGTTCCCTCTTGTCATGTCAAAACATATCTAATTACCGAATGAACGTACTAAATGGGCAACATTGTTATGAATCAGAGTCCACGGTACGGTTCACTTAAGTTAATGTTCTGCCCAGTTGCCCAAATTTCATTGTTTTCTACTTATTAAAAGCATCCCAAAATGAACTTTTTGTTCAGCCATATGGAGAATCTACGAAGACTATTTGCGCTAACATCCGATAACCCGACAGATGTCCAACCTGTTTAAACGTTTCTTTGGTATTTTATTTATACAAATTAAAATCATGAACCGCTATTTTATCTTTTTATTGATTAAAGTGTAATGTTCAATGTGTTATGTTCACCCAACCGTTCAATGATAGTTGGGGAAGGTCAGTACCGTCCTCTTTTATTTAAATAAATTCAGTTCTAATCAAATCTTTTAATAGGATTATTCAATGAGTTACATACAAACGTTACAGTAATTCATTTTAGTAGTTAAATTTATTCACGGCTATGGAATAACCGCTAACAACACAATACAAAATGAAGAATCCATTTTGATAATCCTGAGAAAGGTAGAGATAATAATACCGGTCGCAGGAATCGGCCCATATGGTAGCACCTGACACGTCCCTAATAAGTTCCAAACCAGGATACGATATTTTAGTTTGCCACGCTAGCGTCGTACGAGAGATGAGAGAATAAATTTTTGAACAGCACTGTCAAACTAAAGTTATGAAAATATTGTATGTAATGAAATATCCGAAACATAACATTATGCGTAATGATATACTCGTATCTTTAACAGTCAATGATTTTAAACACATACATGTCTTAAATTATGTCTTTTTACATACTTAAAGTTTCTTACATCTTGAAGGTATCGTGTAGTCATTAACTTCTTAAAAGCTTCATATCATAAAGCTTGTCTCAAATGCAACTATATTGAAGATTGTTTCCTTACTCTATCATCGTTACGTCCCGAAGCCATTCGACGAAGTACGTTTCTATTTTATAGTCCCTCATTTAAAAGTGTCAACACAAAACAAAAAATACAGTAACGCTGGCCACGCTGTTGTAGCTATAGAATAGGTTAACGTGGCAACGCCATCGGCGCACGCGCATGAAAGAGATAGAAGCCTGTCAGGCAAGTTTGAACTACGAGTGTAGCGCCCCCCGCGCTACACCGCTCGCGCCAGTGCCGCTGCCGAGTGCGTTGCGAGTGTACGTCCGTGCTACTTACTCGCGCGCTGCAAGCTCGCCACTGTAAACACCAAACAACCAACTCACGATCAACTCGGAAACCGGTCGCAACTTTTTGGATCTCTACTACACGCACAAATTTTGTGATACAAATGTGTTAAGTGGTCTGTTTAACTGTGAATCTATGAATTAAGTGTTCTTTTTATTAATAATATAAACGGTGACAATGAAATTTGCTATCTCAGCAATGCGATGACCTGTGAGTTAATGGCTAGTGACACTAAACGGATTGCCTAAACGCTGAATTATTAAAGTTGGTGAGTATCAATATGAAGTTTGGATAAACCATAAATATTGTAGAGCGGAGTGTGCACGTTACTACAAAAAGCCGTGGCTATGGGGCTTGGGGGAGCGCGGGCGAGTGTGTGCGTATTGTTGACACAGAAATAGGTTCCCCAGGCATTTATAGTTCCCTGAACTATTAAGCTTTCACTTATGTCATAAGATCGTAATAAAATATCTTATGACACAAGATCAATATATCATTGCAAGTTCAGCGTCTGTTAAATAAATAAATTTAGTAATAATTTAACAAGTAGGTATCCTTATAAAAAGTACAATACAAATATAAATTATTATTATTATTACTGGTTGATGGTTGAGTGAGTACTGAGATTGCTTAAATATTTTCAATGTCAAATTAATTTGAGCGGATCTCTCTAAAATTTATTGCGTTATATTGGTTAAAAGCTAAGATAATCTTGTAAATAGCGATCTTTACATTCGTATCACATACCTGCTTAATAACAGATTTATAGAAGTTTAGGTACCAGAAGGTAATAGAAAATATCATAAGGAATCCTACGTGTTTGCAGCTAAAATAAGTCAACAAATTTCTCAAAAATAAATATGTAAAGTCTACAATAACATCCATGTTTAGCGCAATCCCCTTTGCTTTTTGACAGCATGAGTAGATATTGAGACGAATAAACAGTTAATAAAATAGGATTCGTAATAAACTTATTTTAAATGTTAATTTTTAGCAACAAACAAATTGTCCGAAAACAACAGTGAACAAAAAATTTAAATAAACTATAGGACTGTCTGAATCATTAATAACATGATGGTCGCCCTAGCGGGTAAGCAATTGGTGAGCCCGCACCACGAATAAGTCGACGCTTTCTACGGGGCACATGGAGAGAGAAGCGGTGTCCTCCTTTGTTTTGTATCACAATACGTTAAACATATGACTTTAATATGCCAGTATGTCAGCGTAATTGGGCACGTTCATATGTGTAAACATGTACATCGTACGGTAAACAATTACGTATATTATTGTATGACTTTATAAACTAAACCCAAATTTATAAGCTGGAAATAGTAAATATTACGCTTTAAATTTGGAAAAAAATTGTTATAATGTAAATTAAAATAATGTAGTGTCCCTACCTAACTTTTTTTGGAAATAGAAAATATTACACTATAAAATTGAAAGAAATGTTTTAAATGTAAATTAAAATAATGTAAAGTCCTACTTAACTCTTTTTAGTAAGATAACTGTAAATGAAGCAAATTGGAAATTAAATTTCTCTATTATTCTAAGATAACTACAATATTTTAGGTCTTTATTACGATACTAAAATATAAAATCTGGTTTATAAAGTTTTTTTTTCAAATATCTGTACAGAGTAAGGATTTATTTTGAAACTACTAAGCGGATTGAAACGCTATTTTTACTTTACGGGAAATAGCATTGGCTATTTTCACAATAAAACCATTTCTGCGTAAAAACTGAAGTAATAAGCCACGCGGGTTAATCCGCACGGGAGAGTTTCAAACATATAGCTCTACATTTTGAAATTTTGGCTGGAAATCATTATGGCGACCCAAAAACTTTTCCGAGAATTGGTCTGGTATTAGCCAAGATTATCTGACTGGATCAGCTTTTACATAGCCATTGGTTGGTTCAAAAGGGGTCGATTTTTTTTAATAAAACCGACACCAAAAATACTGTAAAAATATTCCCTTCAATATTGAGAAACAAATTATTTGTTTTGCACTTAAAATTATTCAAATACATATTTAATACAATCCTTTAAAAGAAAATAATATGACACACTAACATACATAAAACTGAAAATTCGTACCTTCATTAGAAGGAAAGTGGCGCCATCTGGCGAAAATCGGTCGTACCATCTCTGAAACCTTCGTGGGCTCATGGACAACAACTTTGCTAAAGATCATCACTTGATCAAATGCATAGTTTACGATTCAATCCTTACTAATATCGATTAAAATAATCTACTTTTTGGTTCAAAAGTACGATTCTGCGATTAATCGATCTTTGATCGCCATCCTTAGTTCCCGTGGGATTTCCGGGATAAAAACTATCCTATGTCCTTTCTCGGGTCTCAGACTATCTTTGTACAAAATTTCATTAAAATCGGTTCTGTGGTTTAGGCATGAAGAAGAGACAGACAGACAGACAGACAGACAGAGTTACTTTCGGATTTATAATATTAGTAAGGATTATTCAAATACAGTTATTTGAATAATTAATTGTTGTTTAAGTAAATGAAGTGAAATAAGTGAGCAGTTTGGTACTCAATAAATTTAGAGTAGATATATCTAGATTTGTATGTTTTCTGTCTACTGCTTCTAAAAGCGAAGCTCCTTTATATAAAAAAATAGATTATTCGTTAACACTACGCTTCTAAACCATTTATGTACATTTTAAGACTATTTAAGACAAAGTAACATGTAGCTACTTAAATTATGTCACATGATAAAAACGAAATGTAATTAAACGTATGAGACGGCTCCTTTGTAATATGGTGCGAGTGTAAAGACTATTCTAATTGATAAGGTTATACAACTTGACCCGCAAGAACGTGCTAATCAAAACTGCGGATATGAAACACGCTGAAGCAACGCTGTAACTGTCATGGGCAAGGTTAAAGAAAAAAATGACGATAGCTTTAGTTCGAATTGATTGGAATTTCGAAAAAAATATGTTTAACTTTACTTAGTAGCAAAAAAAAATACGTGTGGCACTCGGGGACTGCCGCGGTAAAGCTATTGCATAGCATTTTTTATGCTATGAAAACGCTCAGAAGGAATTCTAGAAATACAATATATTCTTCCATAATCATTTACATTAATACATCTTTATCCACTATTTTATCATATCTCCATTATATAAGACATTGCAAATATCAGCTGACATTTCATAACTCCAAGCAAGACTGAACATTCTAAAATATAAAATAGAAAAGTATTTAATAAGTGACGTAAAGTATTAACAACCAGCAATATAAATGGATCAATGCGATATGCTTGTAACATTTGGCCGAATGTTACAGGTACATCGCATTTTTCATTAATAAATGCACTTTGTTTATTCATATTTAAAACACTTTGTACACAAATTATTTGTACCATAAATCATAATGGCGTTTTGATTTTGTACTGTCAAGTCTGTCAGTTGTAATTGTACGTTTAAAAATTACAAACACTCTTTTACGTTATTTTATCAATCCAGAATTCAACATAGCTTATGTTGATAAAACATTATTTGGATAATATGGTAATATAATTTTGAATTTTATAATGGGAATATAAAATATACTTCACGCAATTTTAAGATTTCCGCACGGATTATAAAAAAATGTGTATTACTGCCATCTGTGTTCAAGTTGATGAATTAAGGTTATCAAATAAAATAATAAGGAATGTAAAATAATACTTTATTCAATTATATCCATATTTTTCTATTGACAGTCAACAACTCGGTTGCCTGGAGACTTGATATCCAACAGTCCTCCACCGCTATTTTCACTTACACCACCAGGGGCGCCGGCAGCATTTGGTCAAGGTGACGGCGCACCAGTATGCCATTTTCAGTTCTGACTTCATAATGGAGTCTACCTAATCTTCGGATGACGACTCCGAACTCCCATTTAACTCTTGGGTTGGTGTAACTGCGGACTTGTACCTTATCACCTTGTCCGAACTCCTGCGTTGGCGGTGCATTGTAATGTAATCTGGATAGTGGGGCGGATTTCTTAAATAAGGCATGCATATAGGTTCTTACCTCTCTGCCGAACATTAACAGATAAGGTGATAACCCTTTTGTATTAGGTGTACGTCTCAAGCGTGCCTTGACAGTTAACAGTTTATCAAATAAACTTCCGCTCTTGCCGATATAAAAGAACATTCAGGTATTAGCCGATTATTTTCTTTTTGTACATTCAAAAATTTAAATTTTAGCTTTGTATATATTTCTTCAAATTCGTACCTGTATTTTATTTCCTCTTCTAAATTTTCTTCGTCTGTAAGCCATTCAATTTTTTCTTGAATCGCGTAGAATTTGTTCAAATTTTCTTGTAAAGAATTCAGACGTATATTTATTTCTTCATTGTCAATTTTTTCTATTCCCGAATTGTAATTTTCGGTTCGTTTCATTAACCCACGTAATGTGGCTCGAATTTTCTTATTGTTTTTTTAGTTCATTCGACATCTCGTCGCCAATATCAAATAAAATAATAAGGAATGTAAAATAATACTTTATTCAATTATATCCATATTTTTCTATTGACAGTCAACAACTCGGTTGCCTGGAGACTTGATATCGTCTCCAGGCAACCGAGACGTGTTATTAATTTTCGTTACGGAATTTCTCGATTCGGTCGCCGCGCTCAAAGCCCGCGATAAAAGCTATGCAATAGCTTAAAAATAGATTTTACCATTGAATCAAATAAATATTGATTTATCTGTATAAAAGTAAAAAATTAATTAATATTTCGCCAAATTTATTTTGAAGAATTGAAGAAGGAGGTACACCTTACTGTAATAAAATTGTCAGTACAAAGAACCATTATATTACTTAATAAGTACACGTTATAATGTATGAACTTTAGGTACTTTGTATGTTTGAGGTGTTTGACCTAAAATAGTTATAAATTAAAGCACTATCAGCGAAGCGTAACATAAAACAAATTGTCGATAGTCAAATAACAAATAATGTTATTACAAAAAAATTATCGATGATAGTATCTAATTACATTGACACGTGTAATAAAAATTTCGTAGATAGCCAAATTATGTAAAAGTACGTGAAATTAAAAACTTAATTCTAAACCGCCAACACAAAAAAGCAATGTCATTGAGACATTTTATTACTTTGCCTCCCAAATAAACTATGGAATAACGGTTGTCCATTAAAGAGTCCCCCTTGCCAGGGTCACTGACATCATCATTACCCGTCAAAACATAGCTGAGTACCACCCCAGTAAAACAAAAAAACGCATTAAAATCGGTTCAAACGTTTGGGTGCTATGGCACAGACAGATAGGCTTCAAATATAATAACGCCCCTCTGCGTCAGGGGTTAAAAAGTTATGAAAACCTAGTACGTTTAGGTACCTATACATAGATATAAATAACATATGAATATGCATACTTTACATACACCAAAATAACATTTTATACAATTCTTGTCCGTCTGTCTCTGTTTGTTCTGGCTAATCTCTGAAATGGGTGGTACGATTTTGACGGGACTTTTACTGGCAGGTAGCTGATGTAATAAGGAGTAACTTAGGCTACTTATATTTTAGAACTAGCTGTGCCCGTTTCTTTTTAACGCGGGTGAAACCGCGGGGCACAGCTAGTAAAAAATATATCATTATGTTATTAAACGTAATGAACGCAACTAGACAATTCGTCGTCATGTGAATAGATATACATACCTACTTTAGATTGATAACATAAGCTGGTTCATTCAGTGTGTTTCTAT
Source organism: Epargyreus clarus (assembly GCF_041222505.1). NCBI lineage: Eukaryota > Metazoa > Arthropoda > Insecta > Lepidoptera > Hesperiidae > Epargyreus > Epargyreus clarus. The sequence continues at coordinate 8,456,617 of NW_027332211.1, forward strand.
TGTATGGCATTGTTTTAAAAGTATAACACCTCATTTTCAATCGTAACATCCCACTTACAATGGTAGTATTAGTACAATAAACTTATTTATTACTTCTTACACACCTTCATATATACGAGTATTTCATTTATATTTTCTTGACAAAACCACTATGACGCATCCCAGTAACTTATTAAAATACTCCAGGTTTTCCTCCTCCGCACATTTCTTACCGTATATTTTATAGGGCACTAAGAACCTTACAATGTCCACGAACACAGCTCTGGCCGTCCAAAGCATTGTGAATTGATACAAAGGGTAATTAATTGATACACATAGATCGATAACTTCTTATTTAATCATTTGTGATAACAATGCTAGAATTTCCAAATCTAGCCTTATCTTAGTGAAATGGGCCAACGTTAATTGACCGGCATTGCGTAGAACTGTAGATACGCTCTACATTATATTCGCTCGACTGTACTTCGATATTCTGGGATACAAATTAGTAAGGTTATTGCATCATATACCTGACCGCATCGCGTAATTACGGAGTACTTGACTCATCCGAGGGATTCGTTACCCTACTTATAAATAGAAGAAACAATTAACCGAGTTAGTAAATTACGATCGCAATGAATGAATGACATTATCAACATCCTGCGTAATTGCGTATGCGTCATATTATGTGAAGATAATTAAATTTGTTCCGTCGTGGGCGAAAATTCATAGACTAATCAGCTGCTTGGCTGCAACGCTGATAATTATGAGTTTGTCTATTACCCGAGGTTTATTTACTAAAATTGTAAAGCTTATATCTAAACGAGTTCTATTCATGTCTACTTCCTCGTATTTTAGCGTGTTATTGTATAACGTTTTCATGAATTAAATAACAATTTATCAATGACAAAGATTTTAAACCAAAAGATATACACGCATGGAAATGGTAAATAACTACTATTAATTATGCAATATATTAATTGTAATTACAATTTAAAAGGTCTGCAAACACTTTTGTTATACCCTAGTGTTCTAAATTGGAGTCTATCAGTCTTGAATTTAATCACAGGTCCGTTGCAAGCATTAAATAGGACTGAGTTTAAACACTTCAAATAAGTATTTCTGCATAACCACACCCTTCAAACTAAAACGCAGCAACGTAAACAGGTACTAAAGCGCAGTGCACGTTATCAGATAAAAAGATAAACAGAGTCATTATCACTAGACTTCACGTTGTTTAAACACATGATCGTTTATTTCACTCCTCAAATGGGATTTACAGCGACACTCCAGTGACACGATACTTCCACGAAGTATAAACAAACGGAATGAACGAGTGAGACACTTTAGCTGTTTAAACAATGAGTGTATTTTAACAATAAGTAGATAATAACACTTACAAATATTAACTTTACACCTACTTAACAATTTTTGTAAATAAACACCCATTATATTTAAAATATAAGACATGTTATACCATACAAAACGTTTTAAAATAATATTAAGGAGCAGTAGCTTATTTGTGATAGATTGACAAATTAATAAACATTAGTTCTAAATAAAAATACTACACGCTACTAAAAACAAACACTGCTGACCAATTAAAATCAGACTTTTTTTAATAAGAACTAAATATGAATTTACATTTATTTTATAAATATATATTTTTTTTATTTAACAAAAATATGATTCTTTAGTTATTTATGACAATTTTAAAAACTGTACGGGTTTATAGTTGTAATTCTTAAAGATATCGTGTCAAAATTTTTAACGGAATGTACTATTGCTTAGATCATTAACATAAATTACTTTGTGATTATCATAAAAATCACTAACTATTATTTGATGGGTTTTTAAGAAGCCATAATAATGTAGTATCAACAAGTTTATTACAAACGTAAATTGCATTTAAATAACATTATGTAATATAATTTAAATTGTATAAGAAACTAACTACGAAGTTAGTTTCTTATACAATTTAAATGATAATATAAAGAATGTTTATAAAGATAATGATATAATATTCTAAATTATATAAACAGTTTGCCCTCGTTAAATATTTGCTAAATATTAGATATCTTTAATACTACGGTTTTATTCGATAAGCTTTTTAAAGCAGAAAAAAATATAGATCGATAAGGAAATGATTTAGCAGTAGCCGATAAATCACAAGTCAGGAAATGAGTTCAACCGATTAAATTGCTATTTACAACGACTCTACAATCCTTACTTACCTATTCCAATCGCGATTACAAAGTACCTATCGCTGGCCGTATTTAAATAAGATTTCAGACTTGATTTAAAAATATTTAAATTTGAATCAAGTGGTTGTTGACATTTGTGTACTATACCTACTCGTAGATAGCAACATTTTTTTTAAAGCTGAATATTATTCGCACACGCATAGGTTTATTGAAAAGACCATATACAGTATGATGCTCAATATAATGTAATTATAAAGCAGTTGAAAACAATAAATTTAATAATTTGTATAACTAAAGAATCTATTGTATTGTTAACTTTATTATGCATAAACTCATTAATAATTTAAGTGGCATTTATCTATCGCTGTTTTATTTATGTATAGTTCATGCAAACACCGCAATGCATCAAACACCGTGACTATGGCGCATTTTGGGGAGACAGGCCCTCTTTATCCCCTGTCTGGCGCAAAAGATAAGGACCCACGAAATTTAAAGAGATTCTCCACAAAAAAATATGTGCTCACACCTGGCGTCTGTCTTCCGTATTTGCGTACAAGCATACTTAACGTACTCGTGTTATCATGATCTTACACATTTAAATATCATGATTTTATTTTCTCTTAAAACCTACTTTTCTTGGACTTGGAAGTTCTAATTATGTAAGTAGTTTACGTGGCCGTCAACAAAATTATGGAATTTAGAATAAGAATGCCAACGTATATATTTTATAGCGAAGTGATTCATCAATCAATTTATTTTAATGGCCACAATTTATTACGATGAACGTTGTATAAACCATGTGTGTAATGCAGAACAACAAACAAATAAACCTCGTCACATGTCAATGTGATATTAACTTGTAATTCACACGAAATTATTATTATTTGCCGCTTAAACATAATAACAAAGGCTATTTCCTTTTTATATAGATTACCAATTTGTGAATACATACAATGTTGTACAATCTTACATGCGAGTACAGCATCCATTAAAATAATGGGTAGTGAAAGAGCTATTAGAATCGGTCTGATTATTTTCAAGATTACAAACAACATCATCAACAACAATCAACATCTTTATAATACATACTTTTATTCTAGTATAGTTTAATTGTTTTTAACCAAGTACTACTACGGTTCTTTATTATTTTTCGTGCATTCTTACGTAGAGTAGGTACCAGACGAAAGGGACGGGCGTAGTTATAAATCCCGTACTTTAGACTAGCTACGTTACTAATATAGTTGTGATATACCTTCAAGGAATTTTACCACCTTCAATAAGATATACAATAAAAACAGCATCAAGGATTTATTTAATCTGCGAGTGTTGTCAAGTCTGGCCACGTAGCTGGTTATCCTCTTACGCTGTTCACATCGTTTATGTGCCATACACTTCACGCGTGACACAGCCAGAAGCTGTAATAAATTATACGCTGATATAGAAAAATGCGACAAACTGTCTTTATCGTCTTGGCTTCAGTGTTGCCAGATTTCCCGTTTTATACCGACCGCCCTGTTTTCTCATTGTTCAGTGAGATAAATTCGAACTAAATGCTTTAACCCGTCAGAAAAAATGTTATAGGTAGTATTCATATAATTTAAAAAAAACCTTAGTATTATTGGGTCAAAAGATGATTATATTTTTGATGTAATTGAATTGAAGGTCTTTATTAGATAAAAATGGGCCAGGAGTAAAACTGCATTATACATTTAGGATCTCATTTTTGCGGAAACTTAAAACTCCAAGGATGTTAATATACTTTTATTACATAGCTACATACCAATGACGTAAAATAATAAGTAAAGAGATACCATTAAAAATTGTATTAGTAAGAAAATAAAGAACTTGTGATAATGTTTCTTTGTTTGTAAATTTTTATAATAAAATATTTAAACAGGAAAAAAAATGCTTTAAAAATAAATGGTTCCCGCTCTCTAAAATACCTGGCAACACTAAACACCCATTGTACTCGCATTACCACTTGCCCCCGGGATCTGCTAGTTATTTGTTGTGGTTGAGAGAAAGACCGCAGCTTCCCGAGTCGCGTGGGATCGCAGGACTTCACCGATCGTCGCCTCGGGCTCGAATGTCAACCGCATATACGTAATTACGGGCTCTTTTGTTTTTGCCTTTAATGTTGCCTTGGTGAAGCCAGAAAGTTGTCTTACTTCGTTAGCTTGTTAAATTGGAATTATAAACAAGTTGTCTACGGTAGTTACTCTCTAAGTTATACGTTATTATCTTTCAATAATAACATTTTTTTTTCTTATATTTTCCATGTATAAAATAGTGATCAAAATATACCTATTACGTTTATTTTCACGATACCTAGTACGATTCAATACATTTTCATTTAATTCAATTTAAGATTCTTTACAGATACGATAAATATTGTTAAACCATAAAATATCGTTGTACTAACAAAAACAAAAACAAACTAACTGTTTGACAAAAACTAAATACATACTTAAATAATGTATGGTATTCATAATATGGATTATATACCTATAAGATTAGCAGTCGTACGTGCAGCTTGTCTAGTTTTGCGTACATGAATAAGAATTGAATACAAGGAAAATAAAAGCCAACCTACAGGAATCAGAGCTTATTACCAATGCACTTGGTATTATTGCGCGGAATACTTAAGCAGGTGCAAATACATTCTCAGTTCCTGTGAAAATATCCCAACAAGGTTTAAGATTTATTTAGAAATGGTGCAGGTCGTAAAGATATCTGGCACGAATACCAATGACTTAAAGTTTTACAAAATTGCCATTGTAACTTTACTGATTATAATCTATATATAAAATTCTCGTGTCACAATGTTAGTTACCGTACTCCTCCAAAACGGCTTTACCGATTTTTACCATATTTTATATGCATATTCACTAGGTCTGAGAATCGGCTACTATCTATTTTTCATACCCCTAAGTGATAAGGGTTCTCCACCCTTAACATTTTTATGTATGTATAGATATGACAACACAACGTTTGCCGGGTCATCTAATAATCCATATGTTGAAACCATCTATGTAGGTGCATTCACCGCATTTTTACCTACTTCGAAAAAGAAATACCAATATATGTTTTTTAATACCATTAAAACAATATTTCATTTATGCAATATTTGTACCTACCTTTAAAATATCCAGTTCGAAACTTGTCTTTGATTTATACTGGAGTCCGAACAAGATTTTATGTGAGTAATTTAGTATTTCTAGATCTCCAGATGTACCAGAAGAAAATACGAAACTGAGTCAACCGGTTACCATAAAATATTCAACCGAATGCCTCCTTTACATTTTTATTTCTTATTTCATATTCGACGTTAGAGAGCGGGATGTCATATTTATTGCTTTTGCTATTTCGTTTGGGACCAGATGTTGTCTTACCAAAGAACTTTTGTACCTGACGACTTTTTGCAGCGATGCAGTGCGATGCAAATACTAGCCATATACGATTATACAAGCTTAAATCGGAACCGCATCGTCGAATAATGACGTCGTGTACGTGTCTTGTAAAAGCCCCTGCAGCTGACATTTTTCATTACAAGAAAACTGGATTTGCGTATGAAATTACAATATGTTATATTATATTGCTGGCATATATTTAAATAGTGTTTGTAGTTTGCATGTAGATTGTAGATAACTACGCCTTATTGTATTAATAACGAAAGTTCTACATGTAGCTTAATTTATATACATAACAGGAATGTTATGCGGAAATATACAGCCTTTATGCAAATTTGTCTCAAGTTGTTATTAATAGATAAATACATACTATCAATAAATTACTCGTTTAAATTATGTGAAAATTATAGCCTGCAGTGATCACTTTACATCAGATAAACTCTTTCATGCCTCTACTAAAACAATTCTCTAATTTGTAACTATTAGCATTCTGAGAATGCCAGCGTCCTATCAATCGAATCTGCCACTAACTCGTTTGTTAAAGGCATAGGTAATTGTGCCGGACAAGAGCGACAAATTACGTTACGAGCACACTGTATCACGGAATTTATCGATCTGAAATTCTTTTGGAAACTGTTAATGAAAGCGCTGTATAGTCCGCGCCAAACTGCTAGTCCGCTCTGAAGTTGTTGCGAGCAGGTGTAGCCATACGATTTGCTATGGCGACGCGATCCATTTCTATATTCAGAGCGGACTAGCAGTTTTACGCGGACTATACTTAAGTAACAATCATCTGAACAATTTTAATGACGTCCTTCCAATTTCAGATTTATTGACTTATATATTAAATATTTTGATCATTTTAGAACTCATCTGTTTATTTTATTATTTATTTATGGAGTTACACCCCTTCATGACGACCAAAAGGCGACATGTTCATTTAATATGTAATTTATGTATTAGGTACGTAGCAAAGTGAAAACGAATGTGGATGACCACTTCTCGGTAATTTAAGTACGTGGTTACTATCAATATTTATATTTTAATCGATCGATCAATAAATTCTTAAAAACTTATGACCGCTCTCAACACACGATCAGCGTATTTTTACAAGCTTATTATAATTCAAATTACTATTAAGTAAATTAGCTAAGTAGGGCATCTTTAGCAAAATTACTAAATAACAAATTTTAAAACGTCGACCTACGGACATAATCAACTTACTTTCTAAGTAGGATATCGGTATTTCATCAGAAGGCCGATAACCGCTCGTTTGTTTGCAGTAATTGTGCCAGAACTAAAGCGACAAATTGCAGGATCCCGCATAATGTATCAAGGCATCTACTTCACAAGAGCATTGCACTAAGAAAATAATGCAGATATTTTTGGTATTATGCAGATGTTGCCTGTACTAATTTAAACTTATACTAAAATTTTGGTCTCAAAAAATATAAGTACATATTAAAATTCAGTTAATATTTCCAAGGCATCTATTTATAACATGTTATTTTATTTATCTTACGCATATATTACGTAAGTTAAATATTAATAGGTGTATAGCTATATTTATTGCATATAAATTGCTTAACGCAAAGCATTCCAGTATTTAAATATCTTCAGAGTTAAGAAGTTATTTTTTTAATGACTACAAAAAGTTGCTAAATAGGGATGAACAAGAAATATTTTCATCCAGTTGCAACGCCCCCACCTACCGTTGTGCGACATCTGTGCATTTTGAACACCGATTGGATTAAACTACGCCTTCTGTTAGCCAGGAATGCACTCTTTGTTCATCAACCCCTTATATTTTGACTGTAGGGCATGATTGAAAGACTTGTGGTATTATTTTTGCTAAGGGAAATATGGGTAGTAGGAGTATTATTTTTCAATTTATTGATTGTGTATTTACATTTTACATAAATAATTTAAACGAAAGAAAAACGTTTTGCAACTGAATAACTTGATTACCTAATCTCTATAACATGTAACATATAACATCTAATCTCATTTAATGTTTATTTGAAAATCATTTAGGATCCTTATTATTACATTTAATTAACTACCATAATCACATCATTAATGCCCACGTAGTTGTCAGTTGAGCAATTTGTCAGGTTCAATGAATGCCCCGTAATTCAGCGCTTTGGACGTATAATCCAGATACAAGATAACGTAATCTTGACATCAACACGAATACACAGGAAGCTCTACGATAATGACCCATGAAATGTGTCTGTCATATCTCTGGGAAGCTTAGTTATAATTGAGTTGGGATTCTGCGATTTGCTTGATCCCAGCATAGTGCGCGCTAAGCTTTACTTTCTGTCCATTAGGTTTATGACCTGCACGATCTACTGAACATTAAATTGTTAAAAGAATTATACGTATGTTCTACGTTTCTACATAAGTATTGCAGTTGGTACGTCAATATGAACAGTATGACGCATGCAAGTGCTATCGGATATTTACTTTTATGTAAAGTGATGTAAACACATTCAAACAATATGCAGCAATTAATTGTGTAGATTATATTACTGCATAAAAACAATGATTTATAGATAACATAAATACAGCAATGATTGTAGCACACAGATAAAAACAAGTCAAGTTTCTCACGGGTAACGAGAATAGTTTTACATATAAAAAAGTAGAATGTGAATCCTGATGCGACGCGTATGGACGCAGGCCGTGTGATCGCGTCCCCTGTAGATACAAATTACCAGCTCGTTGATGTTAATTTATCTGTACAGCTTACCATTGTGCTGTGAATATGTATTTTGAATAGTCGGTTACTCAATCATTCAATAAATAACTACTGGCTGAGTAGAGAGACGACGTGAATGAAATTGATTATTTGTTTGTTTATAATATGGAAAATGATTACCGAAATGAATAAATAAAATTTTATTGGTATATACTACGTTATTAAAAGTACGTATACTTCTGTTCAAGTTAACCTAGGAACAATAATTTTAAGAGTTCCGTCAGTGAATATTACAAATATATTTAATTCAAAAGCTATTTTATTTCAAAGTGTTTTAGATAAGCTTTGCTGTCTAATGTCAAACGCTATACTTATTATACCATAAAACAGATTGTAATAAACGTTATCATAATTTATCTATTCTTATCAGCAATATAAATGTTCGTCCTGATGAATAGTGATGACTGATTCGCGTAAATCATACACATATTTACATGTTATTTATTAACAAGATGTCTGGTTAAGTACATAGGTACCTACATATTAAGGTATCTACACACTACTCAAATACATCCGTGAAATATAATTAATTAAAATTATTAGAAGACGAAATAACGATTGCATTATAATACAAGTATCGTGTTATATTTATATTTAATGTGTTTTTATCATTGGTTACAGGGTGCAGCGGAAGATGGCGCGCGTAGAAAAAGCTAGGGATTAAGCAAGATGGCCGCCGCTCGCGCCATTCTTGTATTCCTAGCGTCCACCGCTCAAGCGTGGATGCCCGATGCTAACGCCCGGATCTATATAAAACATGGTACGTACTTACTTTGTCTTTAATAAAATTTGAGTGATTTAAATAATTTCACCTGCCTGGAATTTAATATTAATTTTAATATCTAACTTACTCTCGCTTAAGATTAGTAGTCTTAGTAATTCGAAATCAAAGCAATTAATTAGGTAGCTAAACCTTAAAGGATTTAAATTTTAAATGCAGGTTCAAATGCAGGCCCATGCCTCTGATTTTTAGTGTTATGTGCGTTTTACAATAATAATTATTACTTGCTATAACCATAGGCTATAACTATATACCAGTGAGATTTTTTATTTAATCTAAAACATCTCACACAATGTGCGTATCAAGTCACCTATCGCGGTATACTATATATAGTCTTAAGTTCTAAACCCCTTTCAGAACAGTAATGGGTCGACGAAAACTTACAATTTACAAAGCAATGTTACAGTTATACATTCAATATTCGCTTAAATAAAATATGTAGAGTCGGACCTTAATCAATATTTACTTTATAAGTAGTATAGATAACATCAATTTACTTTTAAATATAACATATTTTAGTAGATGAAATGAATAATTATTCGTTTATAATTGTACAATGTGAGGAATTTTCGCTTATAAATAAGTAGAGTTCAAAAACGCAAATTCGTTGCGAAACTCGACACCAACAGGTGCAAGTATGCCTGACGGACTACCATTCTTCATACAACGAAGCCAGGCCGAATTAGTATTGACATGTGAAAATTTCACAAGCTATTGTTATGAAATCGCGAACTGGTATTGTTGGTTGATCGCTTTACAATAGGAACATTGTTCATTTGATCGGCACAAAAACGATTTAGGCTTGCATGGAAAATCCTATTTGAATGGTATTATTTACATCGTAAAGGCTGTCAAATAACTTTTTACTGTGTATATGAACGCGTTAGAAAGTTTTATATGATTGTTAACCATAACGGCGACTACGTACGTGTCGTAGGTAAATATTTATGTAGAAAAAAAAACTATTGGCAGATTGCATTCTGTTTTCTCAATGGTAATTGGCTTAGACTTAGTTTCAAATTGTCGCTGGCCTGTTATAATACATTACTTAATCTATGTCATTTATTGTTAAAAAACGTGGCAAAAAATAACAACGTCATAAAGAAAAGAGCAAAACTTAGTGAAATATGCCACCGTAACTAAATCCACTCCGTATTACGGTGCTTGGCGGCAAAACGCAAGTCAAACTGATTCTTGCGGTTACTTCGGTTGAACCTGATTCTTAATAGTGTCACTTTAATAATTATGAATAGTAATATATTTGCCTAAATTTGCCCACAAGATATTCAAAGAATTATACATTCATGTTTCTTCGTTTGTATCAAAAATTTCAAGATATTTTTTAATTATTTATAAATAAGGCAACACCTACTTGCAGTTCTACCTACTTAAACGGCCATTGGTTTAGGTTAAACATATGGAAATAAAAATACACGTTTCGGCCTTTTACCGTATATGCTACCGTATAATAGGCAAAAACTTCAAAAATACACCTGCACTATTATGTTTATGACTAACTTATTTCACATTTAGTCCGCTCATTCCGTGCTTTTATTATTTAATTAGCTTAGGTATATTATACCTACACACCCACATAGGTACATATCACAATACAATTACAAACTGATTAGGCGTCACAGTGCACCATCGATTTGCCACTAATTTATTATTTTTCATCAAAGCTTTTGTGTTTAAAATATTCTTGCAAAGGTGGTACGTTGAAATAAAATAGTATGGTAAAAATTTAAGCTTATGAAGGTATTTTAAGGAACTTTTTAATATTGTTACAGGTGAAGAAACGTCAGAACAATTCGTGGGCAACGGAACAGCCCCTCACCACTTCCGTATTTTAGATAAAGACGACTTTTCAATTTTAGTTGGCGGCAGGTAAGATATCTTTAGTGACTAATTATCAGTATCAGTTTTGTTTTTATCATATAAGATAATATACATATTTTTTATGAAAAGGCTACAGTTTCGCTTATCTCTTATGACTCAAATAATTTTAAATGATATCGTTGCAATTTCCTTTTGTTGATTTAATCGCATAATTCTACAAAGTATAAATCAATGTTATGTGTAATACAGAATACAGTAGAATGCATCACTTGTCTTCTTTGTTTCAGGGGCACAGTGTACAACCTTAGTCTGTATGACCTATCGGAGAATTTAGATCAGGTTAGTAGTATTATTTTTTTATAAAAAGTAACTAAAGTGCATGGAGTCGAAATCTACCTAAACCTAGACACTACATCGCTTAAATGCAGTCAGCCTAATCTCGCCAATTAGGCTAAAATCCAGCTATGTAACGACTAATATATTTGTCTACTATAGAAGTCTACTAATGTTACTTTTTAATTGACTTCCAACAAAATAGAAAGTTCTATATTATACGCATATGGTTTAACCTAAGTATTTTGTATTAACTCTAGTGTAAGAGCATAGGAATTAAAAAATAGTACCTACCTCATAATAAGAAAATGCAGTAGCAATAGCATCAAATCAGACGTACAATAACCCCAGTCCTAACAATGTCGTCAATGATAAAGCGTTATCAAAGGAAAAACAAGGGACGTTATCTGATATTTTACTTTTAATTCAGAACACTGATAATACTGATAACAAGACGAGCAAATACTCAATTGTAAACCTTACAAGCTATTAAGAACTATGTTTTGTTCATACGTACTTACGCCTACTGCAATAAAATTTTTAAACGCCATTCTTTGCCAAGTGAAATAATAGATTTTCATAAATGAATTATCTACTATTTTTATAATAATTTGGTTTTTTAAATAATAACAATGGTTCTATTAATATGAGCGATGAAATAACAGGTAAAAATATGTTTTTCTTGGGTTCGCACTAACCGCCGAACGCAGGCGCACGTACGCCTCTGACCTAGAGAGTATATTATTGTTAAGTTCGACTATAAGAGTATATTTTATTATATGTTCAGACAAGCCAATTTACATGTTTCTAGACCGAACTACTTAACTACTTACAGGTTTGAATCTAATCTAACCCAAACAATTACCGCCACATTGCAATCCCGGTTTATTCTTAGTTACGACCTATATCCCGACACTGTTTATTTTCAAAATCCTGTGAAATGATTCCCATGAACATCTAGATTGTATATTTTGATGAAGAACACATCATATCGTATGAATCATAACAGGACGTGGTTATTTATAAGAAGTTATGTAAATGCAGCTTATACCTATACCGAGTCATATTGTAATGTGTAAACGGCTGTGATATGTGATAGAAGGCATGTATGAAACATTCATATAATTATAACGTTCTTAATAAAGCGCTAAATGATTGACGAACTTACTTACCACGCACGTTTATCGACGACAAAAGTCATTCCCTAAGGCACTAAACAGGACATGAAAAACTTATAATTATGTAAATTATGACGTATAAGCAATTAAATATAAATTTTGTCACGTGATGTAAGAAATCCTAAGTCTATCAAAAACGTTCGTAATATGGCTCAAAAGGACCATTTTAGTCGGATTTTAGTTTTTTTTATTACTCACAAGAATGTTTGTATTTGAAAAGGCACAGTAAACAGTAGAGACAGGAGTGGTTGGTCAATTGACTACATAATATATGATACGAGCGATGAATAAACAAGGCGGAAGGTGAGGTGTAGCGCATTCTTGCGCGTACGACGGTAGTCTCAGCTTCGGTGCCTTGCTTTAAACGTGCAATGAACATATATATTGAGTACAACTAGAATCACTAGAGCATTGACTTGCATGCAATGTGTACATAAACGTTATGTGGGAATTTTTGCTACCCTTTAAAACCACCCCACACACTAATGTTTATAAAGGCCATTAAAAATGTTTGCTTTCCATTGCCATAATGGGGCGTTAAAAGAATTTTATATTATTAAAACCCATTATTTTCGTAAACAGTTCGATTTAATTAAAGGACCATACAACAATAGATAAAGTAACATCATTGATACATTCCCTATACTCGTATTATTGTAAATGGGTGCGATATCACCGGCATGCAATGCACAACTAATTTGATATACCCGTACGTAGACACGATACGCGGTACTGGGGTTCGGCACCCTTACTTTAATTATTCCAATTATTTATTGAAAAGGTGCGTGGCTAGTTTTGTAAATAATCCTTATAATCATCAATAAGGGTAATCCTTTAATCCTTACAAAATGAGTATCATTTTCTATCCTACTCTACATGTCTGCTGCAAGACATAGGATCACTCCTAGAGAGTAAGATTTACATTAGCTAAATCGCTTTGCTACGTGAGTTTGTGACTGCAATGAATAAAAAACTTCCCAGAAAGATAACATGCCAAGTTTCTGGATACAATACAATCTCTTAATCTCCTCATAAGATATCCTTGAAAAGTGAAGGTGTGATTCTATTATTAACGACACAGTCATATCCAAAACAATTCTTTTACGGTTAAATCCTATATCTATCTACCTTAGGTACTAGCCAATACATAATTGTAATTAAACAATTGAATAACAATACATGCGAAGGCTGCAGCCTACAAGCGAATCCAATTAATTGTATATAAGTTTATGGAACTGTTGGAATTACTAGGATATACCTATAGTTTTCGTATTAGCTCATTGATGAAAATTACAAAATTTAATTGGCTTAAATTACAATAAACAATTTTAGTAATACAATTAAATACTATTAAAACTAAAACTACTACAATAAACACTTAAATTTTACAAAAAAAAAACCTACCCAAATCGCTGTTTATTTATTAATTTAGCTCTTTATTGCGATAAAATTAAACAGTCCAGAAACCACGATTTCTATGGTTGGCTATCGAAAACTGTTGTGTACTCACATGTATTTAATTCTGGATGATATATAGTGTCTTTGTTCAAAATGTTACTGTCCCCTGGCGGCGGTGATGGATGTGCACGCGAAAAAGGAAAGCCACCCGTTTTTTTACTCCACCGCACGTCACTGTAATCTATATTTTTACCGCATTGTTATATACCGTTACTTCCTTGACCTCGTTTGTTTTTATTAGATACTATTTACATAGTAAGTTTCTGATATTTTAATCCCGACTTTTTAAGTGGTGATAATGTCATAGGGTTTCTAGTTTTGCGATTTTATTGATATGTCAAAACAATGGAAATTTAACGCTTGTTTGTTACAGTAATTTTTTACTTTGTTTTTAAAAATGTTTCCAATAAATCGCCTTTATAAAGTTTTCATGAAAAACAAGCATAACTATTGTTGTCCATTCCTAGTATAGATACCTTTATATAAATTACATTATAGAGTTCTACTAACGTACGCTAACAGGAACATACCTACAAAGCGAATTGGCAAAGAGCCATCTCAATACAAATACGTATTACTGAATTTCTGATCTTCAAAGAATCAAAGCAGCAATGCTGTGGAATATCTGCGGAATGCGATTTCTCAGTTGTTGCACTGATTGATATCGTAAACATTAAAAAATGCTGAAGTTCAAATATTTTTTCACAAACAAGTTTTTTCAATTTCTTTAGTAACGCTTTCTGTTAGTTTTAGTCATATAGGCTACTTACAAGAAACTTAACATTTTATAAAAAAGAAAAGCCACTACTATATAATTACAGTCTACAATTGTTTTTTGAAATCTACTGAAGCTTACGTTAGGTGCGTAAGCTTATTTACTTAGTTTAAAAGCCTCTAAAATTGATTTGTTAATTTTGTTTGAGTGAAACCAAATATTGGCTAAAATTTGACAGTAACACGAACAATATCGAGAGCACTATTATTATCTTTACACCGTGCCACAGTACCAACCGCAGCCTACTTGTAGGCTTGTCATCGCAATCTGCACTAAGTTTGCGTAACAAGCTTTCGCCTTGAAATTACAGGCGTGAGAAGGCGAGTCACTTGGAGTGTTGTATAACGCCTGTACGCTCTGATACCTGCGAAATTATGATATTTTTCTTTAAATATTTTTTAAGTGACATTTTTAAGGTACTGCAAGATCTGTGTACCAAATGGTAAAAGCTGCAACTTGTTACTAAGCCTCCGCTGCCTGTTCGTATCTCAAAGGGCTCTATGTCTAGAACCGTATTAAAAAGACACTAATTTTTAAACGGCTTTACCAATTTTCACCAAATTTTATATATTCATATTCAGTACGTCTGAGAATCGGCTACTATTTATTTTTCATACCCCTAAGTGATAAGGGTTCACCCTTAACATTTTTTTATTTATATGGCAACACGTTTGCCGGGTCAGCTAGTATTCTATATAGCAAAAAATACTAAACATTTTAAATGTTACATATAAGCTGGTAATTATTTTAGGCTATTTCGGCGTACTTATTCAACTGTTATAGATCGACTCTCACTTGGCCACTTAAATCAAATTTCCTATTTTTGTTCACAGCGTTTGGAGTGGCAGTCCACAGATGCACATAGAGAACTATGTCAATTAAAAGGAAAATCAGCAGATGAGTGTCAAAACTACCCCCGAGTGGCAGCACGGTCGAATGGACGTTTGCTTGTGTGTGGAACAAACGCGTATAAACCGTTATGTCGGAGATACGCCCGGCATCCCCCCAATCATCACCTAGACGAATTCGACGGAACTGGCCGCTGTCCGTACAATCCTCAACATAATTCCACTGCTATATTTACAGGTAAAATAATATTATTATTTGCACCATTAACTACCGTGTTGTAATATAATGGATAATTCAATTTACCAGTGTCGAGCTTTACAAGTTTACATAAATCCCTAGAAATATAATTCCTTGAAATAAATAAGTCTCATAGTTTCTAGAAAGCAGCCATTTGTATTTTGAATAGATACAACATTACCGTTATTTTGCAAGCGAACGTTCCGTTCACAATTTTTGTTCGATCCACGAATTGACCTTTAGAATCGACAATTTCCTGACTATGAAATGATCACATGTTGTGATGGTAGAACGCTTAAAGGGCAGTGAGCTGCGCTCGCGCCGGTGAGGGGGTTGCGCCGAACACGACGCACGAAGATGCGATACCAATCGATTTATAGCCTGTACTGTTAGACACTTCTTTATTCGATTACCTAACATTACACAGAATGTCTAAACGCTTCTACCGCAAAACCACAATTGCCATAACGTGCATAAATGCGCCCAACTGTAGCGTTACACGTATTAATGAAACCGCAATTCTTTCGTTGCCATGAAAAACGCATTAGACGTGGAATATGACCACGTAATTCTCGACTATCTCACAAAGGAGGACGTTATGACAAATTATTTTAAAGTATAACTTCCTAACTCGTGTTGAAACATAGGTAAATGTTAAGAATAAGGTTTTTAGAGTCCAAAAGTATCGTTTTGTGACTTTTTTATTCATTTACAGATGGGCACCTTTATACTGCGACAGCGGCCGACTTTTCGGGCACAGATCCGTTAATTTATAGAGAGCCCGTTCGAACGGAGCATTCAGACCTGCGATTACTCAATGACCCTTCTTTTGTCGGAGCAGTAGCTTCGACGAGCCACGTTTACTTTTTCTATCGAGAAACTGCAGTGGAATACATGAATTGTGGAAAGGTAACAATACAATATCAATTTTACAATATCTGCTTTGATATGCAAATTAAATGCATGCAACCATTGTGAAACGCCCGATAGTCAATGAAATAGAACTAATTTATGCATGAAATGTAAAGCATGAGTATATTAATAAAAACTTGTCTTTTAATAATTATTTGTTAAAAATTTATGAAGACTTTTTTTTAAATATGTTTGTTTATGTGTTCGAACACAACAATTTATAAGTACCTACAGAAAGACATACAACGCTACTTGTGACTACTAATAAATAGCAATCAACACACTTATTCAAAAATATCAACATTAAAATATTTTTGGAAATTTATTTTCAGCATGTTTTATATAACTTTCATATTTTTCAGGCTGTATATTCGAGAGTGGCAAGAGTGTGTCTCAACGACAAAGGAGGACCTCATACATTCAGCGATCGATGGACATCATTTTTGAAAACGCGTCTCAATTGTTCTGTACCTGGAGACTACCCATTCTATTTCGACGAAATCCGTAAGTCATATTAAATTACTTAAATAAAATATATATGAACCTTTCGACAAACTTTTACTTTATGATAAGTCTCTCTCATCATAATAAGGTCTCTCGGGTTTTGTCAAGGCTTATGCAAGTGGTAATTAACTTTTAACACATGATTTTTAAAATGTTACTTGTCTGAAATTCGAACTTAAGACACTCTCGAGAGGCTGAGTTTCTACTCTACTAGGCTATTACTGTATTTATTTGTTGATATCAGATACATGTAACATATTGTACATTAATATTTCGTTGTTAATTCCAGAGGCTACAACGGAACTTATAAACGGTGTGTACGGTAGCGGCAGTAGTAGGAACGACATAGTTTATGCAGTGTTTACGACGCCACAAAACGCCATCGGAGGCTCGGCAGTATGCGCATTTGCGATGAGAGACATCTTAGATGCGTTCGAAGGATCATTCAAGGGCCAAGAAAGCATGAATTCCAACTGGTTGCCGTTAGAAAAAGAAAAAATACCTCAGCCCCAGCCGGGGTCGTGTGTCGAGGACAGTAGGAAACTTTCCGATTCAGCAGTCAACTTCATTAAGACTCATCCATTAATGGACAAGGCTGTCCCTTCGTTCTTAGCGCGGCCGATTCTAATAAGGGTTAGTTTGCAGTATCGCTTCTCGGCGATTGCCGTACACCCACAAGTGCAGTCGATGAATGGAAACAAATTCGATGTTATGTACATAGGTACGGATGACGGTAGAGTGATTAAAGCTGTGAACGTGGCGTCTAATGAAGGCGTGTTTGATGCTAGTGTGGACGAATATAGCAAAAATCCAGTTAGAACCACTGTGATATCGGAAGTGCAAGTTCTGCCGCCAGGAATACCCGTGAAGCAAATGCATGTAGTGCTCACTACGGAGAAATTGATCGTCGCGTCCAGTGACATCATCAAGGCGGTTACGCTTTCACACTGCACTAACGTTCAATCATGCAGGTACTTATTCGCTATAAACACTATTGTTCTTGACTTTTTGTTATGTAACTGCCTTATGAAACTCAAAACATAAATATTAATAAACTTAAAAGTGATGGAAGTTTCAATTCGACGCATATTTTTTGTTGTGAAACTAAGATAGTTCCAAATTAAAATTAATCAATTTCGAAAAATATACGAGAGTAAAATAATCTTATAGTTGTCCCTACATTTATTTACATACCTATAGGTATCTCAAAATCTGAACCTATTGAGATCTTCCTCCATTTTTCAATTTATAATCTTTTTGTGTATTTTTGTAACAAATGATTTACGTAACTTTAATTCACTTATGTATTATACACACTCTTTAAAGTTGTTTGACAGCGAGTAAATATACCTACTTTAAGAAAACGTTATTATTTTCAGGGATTGCGTTGCTTTACAAGATCCTCATTGCGCATGGGACTCCAAGCAGCAACAATGCTCGTGGGTAGGAAACCGACAATTCCCGAACCCGGAGAGATTCCTACAGAATGTAGAGTTCGGAAAGACTGACATTTGCAACAAGTTGCCGGCTCTATTGCCGGGCGACAGGCATAGCAATAGGAACCCAGCTACGAAGAAACCAATACAATCCGAACCCAATTTACGACAACCGACGGACGATATCCAGAACGAAATATTGATAGAGGTTGTAGAGACGAATGTACTATCAGAGGAGAAGAGTCCCAGCAACAATAAACATGAAACTGGTAAGATTCTTACTTTTATGTTTTAATTTTTTTTTTTTTTTTTTTATAATATAAGAGTAGCAGACGAGCATGCAGTCCACCTGATGGTAAGTGGCTACTGCCGCCCATGGACATCTGTAATCAACCCCAGATAGGATTAGATATTCCTACCTGAGGTCGGCCACAGATGCGCCGCTACCCCTGAGGACTAAGCTGGAACGCCTCGGAAAAGTCTGTCTCCCTTACCACACCCTTCAAACCGGAACACAGCAGCGCTTAACACTGCTGTTATTAGGTAGAAATAGGTGTGGCGGTGGTGCCGCCGGAGTCGAACCACAAAGGGTTCTACCACCTTCAAAAGTATTTGAGTTATATCTATCCTTTTATATCAGTTATACTGTCGAAAGCTTTGGATTCTAGGAATAAGCTCTTTCAATTTGCAAGCAATTTATAGTTACTTAAACATTTCGGTAAGGGAGTAAATAGGAAAGACTGTTATAGTGTATACTTATCTATACCAGGCTTTCCTATTTAGTCCGTTGTCTGTAGCATCTGTGATCGACCTGAAGAACAACTCTAATTCCATCTGAGGTTGATTACAGATCATCATTTCAACTGCATACTCTTTTTCTTCTTTCAGAGTATAATACCTTATCACTTGTTTCGTTTCCAGATTTACTGACCGTAGAAGCCGCTGATGGAAATATCTACAGTGCTCAGGCGCTACTAACCGCTGTCGTTGCTTCGTGCCTGGTGACTCTGATGGTCGGATTCGTTATCGGATATTTATTCTCCCGGCGATTTCGACACCCTTTTTTTACAGATACCTCGCCCTTCAATGAACAGCACAATCACTTAAACAGGTATGTGTTGTTTTGGATCTATGTACTACTTTTTTTTCATTAGTCAAAAGATATTTCTTCACACCTATTTTTTTCTACAAGCCACATTAAAAGTACAACCAGTACTTACAAGCCAAATTTCTTTATATAATAACATTTTTCACATAACGTTATAATAACTGAATGTTTAATTATTTCTAGGCTAAGCCCTTTGGAGACGCCGCTGAACGTGAACTCGGGGTACATGCCGCCGCGCTCTAAGAACGTGAACATGGTCGCCAACGTGTGCCCGCTGGCCAAACAGGACAACTTGCATCTCGAGTTAGGCAAGGAACGAACCCTGGACCTTCGCAACTCCACCGAGTCCCTCGACAAGGACCTCAAGTGCGGAACCCTGCAGAAAGTGAAAAAGACTTACATTTGAAACCTACCCCGACAGACTGTGTACGGAACGATAACCAAGTGATAGTGACATTCTGTGCGAAGTGTGCCAAGTGTTCCTGGCTGTGGCCGGACGGTGTGTTTAGTATTGAGTTTTGAATCCTGTAAATATTTCGTTTTATATCGATGTACATACTGTTTTCATAGAAACTCTAGACTTCGATTTGATTCGACGCAAGTGAAGAATTGCATTTAGAAGTTAGTCTAATGACGAAAGCCGCAATTTCCTCGTGCGAACGCGCTCGGACCCCTTTTAAAGTGATTAATGCGGACATTTCTAAGTGGGCACAGGATTTGCGGTCCAGAAGTGAAGTGTGGCTCTTTCGTAGTGGTGATATTAAATTTGATATATTCGAATTATATAAACCGCTAGACCTGATGAGCATAGTATGTAGTATTATCTAATGTGACCTTGGAGATTATTTGGAATAATTAATATTAACAGACACTGTGTTTAAATTGCTGACTATTAGTTAATAATAATAATAAAAAATATTTTTTATTGTCTGTTTAATATTAAATATCCAATTTTTACATTCCATACTCTAAAATATGTAGACGCTATAAATACTTATAATATTATAAAAAGTGCAGCTCCTTGTAAATATAACTGTGTATATAATGCTAAAGTGAGAGGGTTAAGACATCGTGGTCGACATAGTCAGACATAATTAACTTAGTGAAATCATAGATATACTTTGAGAGCATTACAATATAAAGGTTATTAGCGAAGCATGTGTTGCAAAGCAAATGGAACTGATACCTAACATCTGTTTGAAATTAGTGATGAAGGTATAATTTTGTTATAGTATGATATAGTATAAATTGCTGTGCTAAGTGCATAGTGCCTTGTAGGTTGCCAATCTAGTGCCTAATGTATTATAGGATACATCGGGAAAGATGATATAGAAATATGTATAACCTGTTATCTCTCATTAAATGACTAGTGTAAAGCTTAAAAGCTTTAGTTCAAAACCCACGAAATGTTACATGTATCGTTTTTTTACAGCTTCCTCTGCTATAATACCCTTTTTTCGTAATTATACTTTACAACAACTACTTAAGTTTGTCGTCGCTATACTTACCTACTATGATTACTTCGATGTCTATTATGTAAGATGTTTAATTCAATAAACTTTTGATTGAGTGATTAAGAATGTGAATTCAAATATTAGGCTGAGAAAACCACCCGAGATCTTAAAACTAACAAGTGTTCCCACCGTGAAACAATCAAAGTATATTATTTTTAAGCAGAAATTGTTTCTGCAATATGTATATTCTGCTGTTATTTCAAAAACAGCAGCCACTCTTCATTTATTTAGTGTATACTTAAATTTTAAAGTCTTTACATTTTTATTTTACTTTTAATATTTTTGAAGAATATATTGTGTAGAAATCAAGAAATTTGTAAATTGTTTACTGTTTCCTGTTGTGAACCCTCAAAATCACCTTTTAGTAAATATATTTATATTGATCACTAAAATCAATAAGACATATTTATATTAAGGTGTTATTTCAAAACTATGTATTATTTATGACATTTGTATTAAATAAATCAATTTAAATGAACAAGTCTCTTTTAAACCATTCATAAAACATTACTTATCTAACATGTTTGTGTAGAAACATAAAACTACACAAGATTATAATTATTACTTAGAATTCTAAAGACTTAAATATAGCTTCACAGAAGTTTATTGAAAAAATAAAATATATGTCATGTCCCATCAATATAATTGATATAATTACACAAAAACTGGCGCTTTTCAGTAGCAGTTTTTACCAAATTGCTATCAAGTGTGACACAATCATCGCAAGTTATGGCTTCCTCCTTTACCATAACACAACCTTCATGTAAAAGTACAAAATTATGGAGTACACATGCAGCACATATGACAGAGTTAACTGCTTCAGGCTTGCTGATGTCCATATAGTTCAGTCTTTTGAACTTATCTTTTAGCATTTCAAATGCATGGCCAATATATGCCCTTGTCTTCCAATGTATTTCATTGAACTTCATTTCTTCACTTGTCAATACCTCTTCACTCGTAAATGGTGTAATCAAGTTTTTTCTTAATTTATAGTCAGAATCACCTAGTATGTGATTGTCAAAATCTATGAAGTTTTTCAGCTCCTGTGCTAAGTTACTTTCTTTAAAAACCCTGTTTTTCCGTGTTATGCCTATACTACCAATATGAATATCAATAAACATGAATGATTCATCACAAACAGCTTGAAGAAGAATTGGATCTGGGTTTTGGGTCCTTTTATTGCGTTTTGAGCCAACTCTGAATCGACAAGCATCAATAAAACCAATACAATTAGGAAATTTGTGCATGCTATTAACCTTTACTCTTGTGATATGCTGTTCTTCCAATGAAGGCCAGGTAATAAAATAATATCTTTGTTCAGATAGTAAAGATGCTATTTCATGGAATATATAACTAACGGAAGACTTATTTAAGCCAAACAATGTCCCAATTTCATTAAAAGATGCATTACTTGTTATGAGCCAAAGAAATACATGGACCTTTTTATCCAGTGGGACAACACTACTTGTAGATTTAACAATGTCTTTCAAGAAGGTAATTAATGCCTGCAACACAAGAAATAGCTATTATTATTACATATATGCATAAACTAGTTAAATATTGCAACGTTAAGGCAAATACACATAGCATAGCACATATTTAAGCGTTATAGATTAGATATATTAGCCAATTTTAAGAGTATATTAAAATAATCAACCTTCATCTTTATAATAAGAAGAATGTCTAAAATTTGAAATATATTTTGGATGCATAATATCAAGAAAATAATATCTGTTTATTATAATCAATTATTATTATAACGCAGATATTATTTTATAATAAGCAATATTTAAAAAGCAATTTGAAGGTAAGACTTTATTCAATCCTACAGTCATAAACCATTATCAATTTAAAGATTACCTCAACTGTAGTCTTTTTCATATTGACCCTTTCAAGGTACTCTTCATCGCTATAATGTTGAACAATATTCTCATAGAAACCTTTCACTCTTCGCACAACCGTGGACTTTTCAGATATCGAAGATTTCTTTGTTATTGGGTGAAGCATTAAGTTTTTCTGTTCTTTTCTTAGAACATCATTTATCTTGCCTATATTTTCACTATTTTCATTAAGAACATTGGCAGCCGCAACCACGAGTCTATTGATTGTAGTAACACTGTCGTCTAGAAAGAGCTCCATTATAAAATCTGCATCAAAATCCATTATGAGCTTTGATATTTTAACCTCCCTTTAAGCAACTTTACTCTGGTTTAATTAAAGAAATGGAAACAATATCGTATTTATTTACTTTTATATGATATATTTTTTGACTTTGTATTTGTATTTTGTTTGGCAAGTTTGACGTTGACGTTAATGTCAACGGTTGACATTGACCAGTGTTGCCGACCCTACCAAACTAAAAAGAAGTAACTTGTCGTTTAAGAACAGTTCCAAACAGTAAACTTAAGCAAAGAATTAGCTTAGCTATTCAACGAGGTAATGTCGCCAGCGTTTTGGGGACTCTACCAAAGGACAGCAATTTGGATGAAGCTTATTATATTTAATTTATTTTTCATACATAAATATTTTAAATCCTGTTTTATTAATAATTTTTGTATTTCTATTAGGTTAATATTGTAAATAATTTACTACGAAAATAAATGATTCTATAGCAAAAAAAAAAAAAAAGTAAACTTAATAAATGTTTATAAAAGCAAATATAAACAGATTTCTGAAACCAAAAAAATCTGAAATAGGTATTTGTCGACGAAATATAAGACCTGACCTGAACATTATATAATGATATTTATGTTTTTTACCAGCATAAGGACTAAATAAGTATTAATTTAAAGTAGTCCAATGACTTTTTATACTAGGTAATACATCTATGGCGTAGTTACAATCCATATAGTAATAGGAACTATTGAAACCGCTCTTACATAAACCATTGGTAAGGTACAACCAAGGGACAACAAAAATAGCCGAATACTCTTTAATAATAATTAAAAATATTTAAGGTTTCTTGGTGTTTATCTTATGGATTTTACCACAGATTAAAACTCGTTTAGATAATATTAAATTACAGTATAAAAATTCAATATAGCAATTTCTTTGACAAATTAGTATTTTGCCCATGACGTTATTTTATAACGGTCGACGCAAATTCAAAATGAAGGGGTAGTAAGTGTTTATTAACCTTTAAATCAGAACAGTAGCGTGAATAATTGAGTACCTTTCTAAGACAAACATACGCCGTATATTTTAGTCTATGAACATAAGTGTGGAAGGGAAGAAGGGAACTTTAAAAACTGGGTTTTCAGCCAATAGCATAGCAATCAAAGAAATTTAATAGATGCACAAAAGGTTTAATAAAAATGCCTTTACAATAAGTATTAATAATCATACAAGATGCTTAAATTAGCAAAAATCCTTTAGTCTCTATAACAATATCACTTTGCAATACTTTCTCACTTCCTTAGTTTCATCTTTAAGATTGTAATATAAAAACATTCAATTTGCCACTTCTCTAAATGTTACACATTTCAGTGGCTCTGGCAGTCACAATTGCCTCCATTATTTATTATTGAAATTGTTATGTTATCAGTCTGTTGTCTTCATTTATAAAAGAGCAAATAAACAACGTCATAGTAGACTTGGTAGTAAATGTTAATAATAAGCAGTAACAAAATTGTGTCAGATATGTTTACTCTATCATTGCTAAGCATACAACTATGGGTATTGCATTTCCTAGGTTTAAGTGTTACATGTCTTCACTACAGTAATACTAGTGTGTATATAATATTAATAACTTTTAGATACATGCACCCAATCTTTACCTAAAACTGTAGAACAGTAAGGCATTATTGTTTACCATAATTCATGTTTTCTGATGATGATTTATGTTATATGATTACCTGACATTATATAGAAATCAAAATTTTTATCATTTTAAACCTACATTGAGGGTGTTACTCTCTACATTGTAACATTGTGCTAAAAATGAAATATTCAGTCCTTCATCTACAAAGTGAAGATTCAATAATTGTGCTGCAAACAAAAAGAAAACTCACACGACACAGCCTATAATATGCTTATTTTGTTGAGTTCTG
This sequence comes from Epargyreus clarus, assembly GCF_041222505.1. Lineage (NCBI taxonomy): Eukaryota > Metazoa > Arthropoda > Insecta > Lepidoptera > Hesperiidae > Epargyreus > Epargyreus clarus. Next base: position 8,481,947 of record NW_027332211.1, read on the forward strand.
TAACACAAATTTTAATTTTTCTTCCATATTAATGTCTTGTTATTAGCAGGCATCTCTATAGTATCTACTAGAGACAAGTTGTTATCTTCAGCCAATTTTACTAAATCATTGATATCCCGGATACCCCATAAAGGATTTCTTGACCTTAGAGAAGCATCAAATTGAATATTACTTTCTGGTGTTATAACACCATCTTTGCTATAAGGTCCATAAGTAATCATGAGTGCTTCAGATTTTAGATAAATACCAGCATTCTCAAATAAGCCAATGGTACAATCATAAGGACTTATGTGTATCATATTGGCATTGTACATGTAATCAACACTATTCTCTTCAAAACCATAACATGATAACTTATTACGTATATCAAGCAATATTGGTTGAAGGATATTTTTTGTTGGGCAACTTTTTGCATAGATTGATAAACTACCAAATAAACTGTTGTCAGCTTCACTGGGCTGAAACTTGACTCCTGGAAAATGTGGTGCAAAATGTGCAAGGTGCTGACCAGAACCTGATGCTACCTCTAGGAAGAGGGGACTCTCATCATCTACATTATCAGAGTCACAAAATACAAATCGTTTTAATACTTGTAGTATTGGATCCTTGTTTCTTGTTGCAGCTGGATAAATCAGCTTATCTCCATTAATACTGAAAAAAGATAAAAAATATAACTTGGTTTAAATACTAATCAAATTATCCCAATATTATTGTTAAATAGTATGTTACGATATGTGTGGCCTAAGTTGCCTATTATTGCACGGCGTGAAGTAATAATAGGCAACTTAAGTCACAAGTATCATATACTAGCTTGTGTCACATAAACCTGCTTATACTTTTGAAATAATATGATATTTGATAATTATTTTGAAATAAAGGAAAACTTATAAATTATTGAAAATAAAATTATGATAAACCAAAAAAATACAATGAAAAACGTGACACTACTGTAACCATTGAAACTTGATGTGAAGAAGTGTTAATTTAGAAAAATATATTTAGATAGATATCAAATATATTTAGTTTAACAATTCTCCATTTAATAATATTGATTATTAGTAGTAGTTAGTAGTCCCTACTATCCAACAGCAAGCTTGATGTTTGTTTATAATTGTAGTTATATCATAACTGTTCAAATTGTTAATTCTGAATATTCTATACAACTTGGCTTCAATGTAATCGAAACGATGTAGAGTACATAGAATTAAACTTTTATTAAAGTAATCACTATTTACGATTTCGGAGAGAATACAAAATTAAGACTAATTTGGTATTACAACCAAAAGTAGTGTCTTTTAGGTACTTAAACCCTGAATTTGAATATATTTTTATTTATCAAGTATTTTAAATCCCGGTGAATTATGTATAAATAGTTAATTATTTAGGTAACTAGTAAGTTTATGCTCGTTGCGTATTATTAATATAATAATTACATAAACTCACCCTTCATTTTGGTTGAAAACACACGAATTATCTCGTGTATTCGACATAGGCCTGCCTAACAGGGCTCTTGCTCTTATTAGGCTTTTGAATAATTGGTTATTAACACCAATTTTGAAAAATTTATTTCAGTAATATGTAAGAAAAAATGATTTATTTCACAGTTTCAGAAATTCCAATTAAATATACTTATGTTTCGTTGACGCCACTGAATGAACGGAAATTATAACAGTAAAATAAGAAAACCTAAAGTATTAAATAAAATAGCTCCGAAATTCAGACGAGCGTAAGAAATGACATAAAGCTCTCGCTTTGTACTTTCATTTCACTAATAAAAAAAATACAAATTATGAAATTTCTCAATTCCGTCTATGGGCAGTGTAGACACAGACTAATAAAGTCCTAGGGGTCGCTTATGGATAGATGTACTACAGATTATTGAATATAGGACTTCATATCATAATGTCATAGAACCATCTCTCAAACATCTCCTGTGTAATGCATACTTTTTCTATAGAATGTTTGATTCTGGATTGATTCTATTAGTAGATTTTATCAGGCGACTAATGAACTACATTGAGTACTATAAATGAGTTACTGCTTCACTTGAGTGACCTTGACTTCCTTTGTAACAAATTTATCCAATACTGAACATTCAGATTTCACAACATACAAAACATTCATCCACACCCTCCCTAACTGGCATATTAATATTACTTCATTTACGGCTTTCATAATCATTATATGTGTCTCTTTGCGTGATACAATGCAAAACAAACAGCTTTCTTTATACTATTTAAAGCATGTTAAGCAATTATGAGCTTACGGATAAAACCACATTTATAAGGAAATAGCCCAATGATAGAACAGAATACCGGCGGCAGTCTACCCTTGAGATGAGAACTCGTCGGGTAAAGAAAAATACCTCTAAGATACAATAATCTTACATCTTAATAATAAATTATCATGTCCCATTTAGCATTATAGTTTACTTGTTCCGTGCATTGTAGCACTTACTATTTACATTAGAACGACCTACTGTTAGATCGTTCTATAACTGCTTTATGTTTGAAATGTTTGTCGTTGGTAAAATAATCATAAGAATCATAGACACTAGAGACAGAGACGCCAATACATGAAATGTCTTGTCAATGTCAAAGTTCAAAGTCAAAATAATGTTTTGAGCATTAAAAATACTTTTGAGTTTTTTTTGAGTTTATATCCTTAAAATAAATAATATTATCTCATTATTTCGCCGAAATCCTTTAAAATTACTTAACATGGCAAAAAGATCTGCTTCAATAGCGTTTGAGGATGAAAAGAAAGAACTCCAACCTAAAAAGGAGGGTAAAAAACATTCTCTTGATTCCGATGAAGAAGATAGCGGAGCGGAGGAAGAGAGGAACAATGTGTTGAATGTGGATGATATTGAAGGAGAAGAGGATGGAGTGGGCGGAATGGAAGGTGAAGTAAGTGTAGACAACCATGTAACCTATGGTCCTTTAGTTGCATTTTTGTAATCCAAATGTCGCACTGGTGAGTCTCCTTTCAAAGTGATAGGGATCAAGTCTATTGTCACTGCACAGTGCATAATAGTAAGACACACACCCTACGTTACGTTGTTTGCCTTCATTTTTAAATGGATTGCTTTTAATTTACAATGTTCTTTCAAAAAGTCAGGTGTGCATGCCTGGATTTTTAACCTCAGACCCCTGATTGAAACTTAGAATTTTGATCCACTAGATCTAGAATAGGCCTAATCCAGAATGTCAGACACATGTTACTACAATAATAACATGAACAACAGACTGCAATAAACTTATCTGTACCTTTTATTCATCAGATCACTATCACACCATTCAACATGAAAGAAGAAATGGAGGAAGGCCATTTTGATGCTCAAGGGCACTACCATTGGAAAAAGGAAAAAGAAGTGAGGGATGGTTGGCTGGACAACATCGACTGGGTTAAAGTGAAGGGCAGGCCTGAGGATAAGTACAAAGTACATAAAGACGATGATACAGGCATGTTTGATGATTCAAGCAGTGAAGAGGTAGAAACTGAAAAATTTAATCTGATTGCCAACTACAAGGAAATATTGGAGCACTTGAAGCCTAAAGAAACAATAGCTAAAGCATTACAGAGACTTGGTAAGTTTTTAAATAAATAATCTTATAGTACAATGATAAAAATTACTTAACATAACTCTTGGTCACTTGAAATAATCTTTTGATCAAAATATGATTTGGGTTTTATATATGGCTTGTACATCTTTGTAAGTTGACTATTAGTGCTTTGTAAGACAGAAATTACACTACAAAACTGATGCTTACAGTTTAGTTCTGTATTTTATAAAATATATTTAGGGAATTGAACTTCTTTGACAGCCTTATGTTTTTGCATGTACATTTTTATTTAGACCTATTTTAAGTATATCACAATTTCTTTGCTTTTTTTTAATAATGAAAATTTCAAAAGATTTAAATAGAAAAAGTGGGAATTTTAAATAAAATGTAGAGCTAGCTTTACTTTTGGCCAAAAGATGTCTATAGAATAATATATCTTTGCAGGTGGCAGTTCAAGAATATCCAGTGCAGAACGTTGGAAGAGAAAAAAGGCTGGCATAGTTGATGAAGGAGCTAAAATAGTCACAAGAGTAACAGAGTTGGCTAATCAAATATTAACTAAAACTGGAAATATGGACATATATCAAGAGAACTATGAGAAAATATCAGCAATCATAGCCAAAGCTGAAAATAAGAAGGATGATGCAGAGTTAGACATGTACGCAGATGACTTTGACCAAAAAGAAAAACAAAGTATGGGCAATAAAGGTCAGAGTTCTTCGCAAGAACCAGAAGAAGATGATGGACCGAAAGAGGTCAAATGGGAGTTCAAAAGGTCACAGGATGATAATGCAGAGATATCAGGGCCGCACACAAGTGAACAAATGCATAAATGGTCCCAGGATGGCCACTTCAAGACTGGGGTTTGGGTTAGGAAACATGGTGATGACAGTCAATTTTACAGTTCTAACAGAATGGACTTTGAACTGTACATGTAGTGTGTAAAGTGTTTGTTTAAACTTTCTATGACAGATATTTGTTTACAAATCATACATAAGAGATGATTCATATGAACACATAAGGGTATTCATTTCTAAGCATTTATTTGTACCCTTATTTTAATGTTATCTAATGGAAATATATATGAACTAATGTAAATAAGTAAAGATAAAATAAATGAAACCAGTAAAATATAATACATATTAATCAGCTACCACAGAGTAACTGCCAATATCCCGAAGATTACTGAACAAGTCTAATTAAGTCTTAATTTCCTAACCTAGGAAACATGTACCTGAGATAATCAATTTGCCAACATTGTTCTGATCCATAATATTTTGGAATCATTGATTGTTGATTTGAATAAAAAACAATAATACTGTCAAACTTGTTTCTTTCCATTTTTAACAACATACATTGCTAACCTAAATGCATCTACATCTGTTAATACTTTTGAAGCTTGGTGTATAAAAACAATAAATACTGTTATCATTTGAACAATGACATATTGTGATATCGAAGTGCCGATCTCTAGCCAACTGCCAGTATTCTTCACATAGTACAGTAGTTGAATTCCCATGATGTTGGAGTAAATCAATACTATTATATTCAAATATCCAGTTGGTGCCTGTAAAACAGAAAAAAATGCATTTCGTTACTAACAGCTTTGTTATTTCAGTTAAATGCCTTTTATATAATTGAGTAATAATATCTGGGAGCACGGCAATGCCCCAGCCAAGTCGAGCAAAAAAGCGGCACGGCCGTGCCATACTTTTATCAAAGCAGTTCAGGCTTTTTCGACCCCCTAAACCTTCGTGGTGGATAATATAAATACTTGCCTTAGTCAAATGTTGAATAGCTGCAAAACTGCAGCCAACACTCAGGAACGGGCAAAGAGTTTTTGCTAAAATCAGTCCAGTTATTATATAGGGTTGAAATGATGTGGTGAAACAAGTTACCCATCTAACTTCGAAAGAATTTAGCGATGCTATGTTCCCTGTCCCGAAATAAGCTAAAATAATATATAACGTCTGCGGTGACGGTCAAAGAAATAATCATAACTTTTGTGCTTGTAATATAGAGAGAAATATAACTCTGGGAAATGTCTTCATAGGTTAAGTTTTTTTTTTCATTTTTGTGAGAAAGTACATTATCTCAAATAATTAGTAAGCTCGGTCAAAGAAATAATCATAACTTTTGTGCTTGTAATATAGAGAGAAATATAACTCTGGGAAATGTCTTCATAGGTTAAGTTTTTTTTTTCATTTTTGTGAGAAAGTACATTATCTCAAATAATTAGTAAGCTATCTGTTTTTACTAGTGTATCAATGGATATTACAGATGGATTTATAAAGGATACAAATATAAAAGCTCGCCTAAAGTCATGGCTGCTTATGTTCCTCTCAAAGTGCACCAAGTTACTCTTTCCAGAATTAGCACTTTCATCAAATGAGGCGTCAAGTATCTGCAACAAAGGATTTATATATATTCTACAATTATTTATAATACACATAAATATATAATACACATACTTTTATAGCCTTATACACATGCTATGCATAACTACTTTAATTTGTTATTGTATTTCATTTTCGATGACTTGAATCAAAAAAAATGTTTAATTTACTTACTTTAACATTTCGTTGATTAAGCTGTTTATGTTCAATAAATATCCAACATGTAATATTGAGTAATAACGTAACCATAAACAATCCTTCGTGAGATACAGACAGAAGTAAATAAAATGTAATTATTGAGGAATTTATTCCCATAATGCGGCTAATCAATCTCTTTGTGTACATAAGTGGTAGTAAAAGCAATATAGCTGAAATGTAAAAAAAAAACTGTATTATTTATGCGACGTCAAATATATTTTACAGCAAAAAAGTCTACATAATATAACAGAATGTAGTAAATTTATAAGACTATTTTATTCTAAAATGGACTTTAATTTGCAGATTAATAAAATTGCACAATCTTGCAGTTAATCTATGGCTGGTTATTGGGTAAGTCACTTTTCATTTATTTTTCTAAGACTGAAGTAGGAAATGTCTGCAGTCTCTGCAGTGCAAAAAATTAGGATCTAAATCTACATTAAATAAGTCTCTAAGATACATTTATATTTTGTTTAACGTAATAAAAATAAATATACAAAGTGGGTCACCTGAAATAATCCAGCAAACACTTTGAAGGGTTTGTGAAACTGGTTCTTCACTTTCAAATCTCCTTGCTTGGATGTATATTATGTATAAAGAAATTAACAATAACACTACATGAATAAGACTTATAATTGTTTCTCTCTTCCTTTCCTTATTCTTGTAGTAGTGTGGTAGTAGAGTATATTGTATATATGTGCTGAGTATTCCTGCCCAAATTAAGCCAGCCAATAACCTGAAAAATGTATTAAATTAAATAATAAAAAAGCTTGCAATAAGTGGGTGGAAAATAATGATTATTTGGTATGAGTCCCTAAATATGAGGTTAGAGGCTAGAGGCTGTTAAACTCAATCTTAAATTGCATAAACATTTATTGTTATACAGTAGATAAATTGAAATAAAAGAAAATTCTCATCTATATTCACTGAATGACGTTCATTGTATATTACTGTATGTATATTGTATATGATTAGAACTTACACTAATTCTATAAAAACATTTTTCCCCACCACTGGCATAAATGAAAATGCGCTTAGTAGTAAACAGCTTATTGGCCACACAATTAATATTGATTTGTTCAGATATTTTCGACTAGAGGATAGCAGGGGCCATAAAGCAATGCCCATTAGTGGGATACTGAGCATCCATCTGTAGGAAAATGAGAAAGCCTGAAAAATTAAATGGGTAAGTATATGAAAAATATAAATTAGTAATGGTATGCTGTTGTTATAGATATAAAACAGTAAAGAAAAATGTTTGCATACACAAATACTTTGAAAGCAAAGTAAGAATTTAAAAACAAGAGTAAATAACTTACCATTGCTACAGAACCCATATAATAACAAACAATTTGCACAATGATTAGAAATATACTTCTTTTTCTCTTTAAATGCCTTGCTATTCGCACCCAATCGTCAATGGGACGCAATGCACGAAACCATAATAGGATTGGCATCAAGAAATAAATATAATACTGAGCTGGCAAATTTTGTACTGCAACAATAATACAATAAGTACTAAATAAATCTAATAATACGGAACACATAAATAACGAAATTTTGTTAACATTGAAAATAAATAATATTTACCATATATAAGACTAGCTATCACACAACATATAAGTATGCACAATACTTTTAAAACTGAATCGAACATCCTGTAAATACCCATTGATTTTGAACTACTTTTAGTTGAAATGTCAGCTTGAACTGTAGTTGCTTGGCTCAATAGAATTTTTAGTAAATATAGTATCCATCCCACAAATGATAGAGTTATAGTTACAAGCAAAGGCATTTGGAAATAATTATGATAATAATTTAATCCAGATAGACTCAGTTCCATAATTTCTTTGCTTAGCTCTATCAACTGTTCATAGTCCCCTGTTTGCATTAACATCTCCGTGAATGTGGTGATGTCTTCAATTTTTCTGGTTGTAAATTTGTCGTAGGGTTGGTATAGTAAGGATATTACATTAGCTTCAACATCAAGCCTCTTCTTGTTGTATTGTGACAAAAGTTGCCTACTGTTACTGTAAATTGCTTTAGCTTCATTTGGCTGGGACATATTAAAGATTTCAGTAGTTAACTGACCCTAGAAAAAGAAAATTATTATCATTATATTGTACAATTTATATTTTACATAATGTCAAATTTAAACTCTTTTGTTTTAAACCATACTTACAACAGAATTAACTGGAACTGGTATTGAAAGGAATGTTGACATGATTGGTGCTAAGTCTGCCTGTTTTATATTGTATTTATGTTCCAAGGACATTTGGAGAGACTCAGGATCTTCAATTTTGAGTAAATTTTGTACTTGTTTAACACCAGCACCCCATAACACATAGGGTGTTTCAGTTTCGTGGTCATCACCTGTTCCATGTGAACCTGTAAAACATAAATCAATCATCAGATTACCATGAAATATATTTATAGAATATGAAATTAATTTCTAAATGTGTTGCTAGTTCCATGTTATTTGGCAAATCTATTTGTGTTACTAGAAGTTTAGCAAAAAAAGAGATGGGTGATACCTGTTTTTTATTTATTTAATGTTTTTAAAGTACTTATATTTGTTAGTGGCGCAACAAATGGATTCATACTTTCTATGCTAATCAAAAATTATTAAACTATGGCAATCAACAAGCATGGAGTATGTTACAAAATTCCAATCCCAAGCTAGTTCATCTAAAACTTTATTGTGAGATGATCTACCACTAATCAAAAAGTACAATGTGAGTTTTAGGAAATTAATTTTATCTTTACATATTCTTTATATAATGTACACAATGTATAAATGTTGATTGCGCTATAGAAAATCGTAATATCTGTACAAATAAACGATTATACTCTCTCAGGCCCTCACCAAATATGGAGCAGGATGGAAACTAAGCCTAGTTGATAAAATAATTACCTACACCATATGTCTACTGTGCCCTCACTATTACAAAATGACATTATAATGAATATTTAAGATATATTTACCCCAATCTGTCATGCCATGGTCGGAAGTAACAAGAAAAGTAGTTTTTCCATCATCATTGTAAAAGTCTTTAATGATGTGTTCTATTTCTTTGATATTTTCATCAACAAACTTTATAGTTGTTAAAAAGTTTCTGAAAATCAAAACAAATTTCAACAAAAATGAATGAAAATCAATGCTTTGATGTACTTTGTTTATTTTGTTTTTATCCTTCATAACCATAGCATGTACAGAAATCTTCTAACATATCTCAAGTTATAGTCTATGAGAGATTTATTACCATTGGTGACTCAGTTATTGCCGGACCACCAATAGTAAACTAACTAAATCCAACTAGATAATGTGCCTGACATCATTTACATACAGTTACAACAAAATGATCAATCTTCACCAAATAATAACACATATTCTTGATACCAATTTGGCTATTATAAAATGGTATCTAAGTCAATTGGCCAATATATGTAAAAAGGGATTCTTAGCTAATACTATGATAAGTTAATCAATGATAAATTTCGAACAGTCAAAGAATTCCATGTCTAGAGTTAAATGTAGTTTGAATACAAAAAATATAGAGCAAAAGAGATCATGGTCTTAGTAATTTAGAAATGGAATAATAACTTACGTCGTTTTTGGCTTATGAGTATGTCCAGAAGTATCAGTTCCCAATAAATGTAAAAAGAACATAATTTTCTTGGAGTGCAGTCTTTTATTAATGGTTTTATTATTCTTTGCTTCTTCAAAGAACAGCTTCACTTTATCAAAAACCCAAGCGTCTAAGTGAGTTGTATTTTTATCAGCACTGAAGGACTGATCATAAGGACCAAGTTTGTCAACAAAGATATGATCCACATTTTCTTTTGTGAATATTTCTAAAATGTCATATGTGCCCCAGCACCAAGCATAAGTAGTTTGATTCAACACTGAGTCAAAGTCCACAGGATTCTCCTTCCAGCCCTTTGTAACTGCAGATGGGTCTTCGTAGAACCCAGCTATAATTGCAACATGACCCGGCCTAGATTCTGTTGGTACTCTTGTGCTTGATATACCCCACCTTCCATTTGAGTTTGCTACAGATCTGAAATTAATAACATATCGAGATGTATGAAAACTTCACAAACCCGAACTAAAGAAGGGAATAAAGAAATATTAAAATTTTAATTCGGTATTTTAAAATACAAATTATGCTGACCCATTGAACATTATGAAGAGAGGGTCCTTCTGGTGCAATGGAGCAATATGGGTTTTTGGTATCGATAGTGGCAAAAAGAACTCTTAAATTGCTATAAAGTATAGCAAATAAATAAGAGCGAAACTAACCTGAGGTAAGGCATAGTTGTATAATTGACAAACGACTCGGCCCTGAGCCCGTCGACAACGAACAGAACGAGCCTGTCTGCCGGCGCCTCGTGAAGGGGTTGATAAGGAACCACATTTTTAACTATGGGAGATTTAAAATACACGTCGAAAATAGAAAACAAAAATGTAAGATGTATAAATATGCCAATCAAAAACATGATATGATATGAATTGGATTTGATAAATCCTGATCAATTTTTAACTTTACAATTATTTATGCGTCATAATGGAGCCAATTAGTAATTAAAACATCAATTATTATTATTTAAAACTTATTTCATTTATAACGTATCCCTGACAGTTGACACTGACAGGTTGATAGTAAGTCGTAACATGTATATAATAATACTCTATGGTAAGTCGTGACAGTGACAGCCTGTCCACTGTTATTGTATTCGGTGCTGCCAGATGTAATCGTATAAATCGATTAAATTAAGCAATCTAAATGAAAGCATTTTTAAATAAGGTTTTTTCAAGAAGAAAATAAAATGCTATAATATGCAAAAAGATTATGTAAATCATATAATTTCTTTATTTCTTGATAATAACCATAGGTTCCGTTCACATTAAGTTAATCCGACAGTACTGTTTGTCGACTGATAGATCTTGCCGCTAATTTTATAACATTAGCAACCAGCCCGCGCTTCGCCAGGGTAGAACTATAAGGGATTGGTCACATAGAATGAGCGAAAAAGTAATAATTTATGGCTCATAGTATTGCTGTTATTGAAATGCGTATGGCGGTTTGTGCCTACTAGTGACTTCTACAGTAGAATCACAAAGCGTTCTATCACCTTCAAAATCAAAAGCATTATTTGAGACTGGGTGAATAAATAAGGCGATCTACAAAAAAGGAAAGGACAAATTAATTATGAAATAACGATACTTATAGTTGGAAAGTTTTATTAATTAATTACAAACCATCAAAATTACCCTCACCTTTGAGTAATATGTTTTTTTAAGTTTGTCACCATAGATTAGTAAAGATACTTCGCCGCCTTGAAATTGAATGAAGCCACAAACGGCTTATTATAGTAAGTTCTTTTTTTTTGAATTCTTGACAAATAAAAACTTTTTACAGAAAATTTACGAATAAATAACTAATACTGCGTAATTTACAATTACAATGTACAATTTACGTAATAAATAAATAATTATTTCAAATATTTTAGGGACATTTTAGCACGGAAACGTGGCAAAACTTTTTTACGCAACTATTTCAATTCTCAAAACTGGGCACATTTTCTTGTTAGGAGTGAGTAATCTTTACTAATCTATGTTTGTCACGAAAATAATATTAATAAACAATAATTTTAAGCAGGCAGTCTGTTAATGCATGCTGGATTTTTCGGACCTGTGATCTTTGAAAAGAGAATCCATTATCATTCCCGACGCTAACAAATCAAACAATTCCATTTCTTGAGCTATCGTAACTTTCTCCAACACCGTGTCCGTAGGATACCGTTCTTCATATTCGTCATCCAAAATATCAGGAGTAAGTCCTAAAGTAGAATACATTCGGCGCACTTGACCAGCACTCAGCCATCCACGATTTCCTGGGTCAAAACTTTTAATTACTGCTTCTAAATGTCTGCAAATAAAATATATTAAATGCCTTCTGATACAAACTTTTTGTTTATTAGGTAGAATGGAATTTCTTTCTGATCAAAAACAAAGCAGATAAAAGCTAATGTGTTGCATTAATTAGCTAATGTTATTTTTTTAACGTACCAAAACTTACTATCCACGAGGTTTAACACTTAGATTTGTTTAAATATTCATATCAGTCTAACTGTAATATATCATTCAAGAGATGATATAATATAATATTGCATTGCTATGGGATATTTGGGTTCCATTATACGTAATTGTGTAAGGTTGTATTTATTAAAAAAATCACATGTAATACGTAAAAAATAAGTGATGTATAATAAATTAACCTTTTCTCGTATAAAACTGGTGCTGCTCCATGACCAGCTCGAAATAACATGCAATCATCGAGAAGCTTTTCAAGATAAGCAATTGGTTTATCAGAAGTTTCAGCTAAAATTTTTGTAAATAGATATCGAATTAATTCAGGTATTCGCCGTTCCCGCAAATAATTTTCAGTTCTAGCGACTGTTGATAATATATATTCTTTACGCGCTGGTATTTCAACCTTTTCAGATGAAGCTGCTTTTTCAGATAGACACGTACAAACACATCCTAATTCATATTTTGGTTCTACTTCCGGTGTTTCTTCATCCATTTTATTTAACTAAATAAAAAATACAGCAGCAAGGTATGTGCTTTGGTCACGGACGAAAATCAACTTTATAATTATATTTTTATAATTTGTACCGACGAATTAAACATACGTCTGTCAATAAACACATTGATCATAAATTTTGGTGCGTCAATAGAACTGCCAGTATTCGATAAGAATAAGGCTGATGCCACATTGTGGATAGTAGTTGTAGTAATTGAAAGTAGCCTAGATGGGGGATGTTCCCCCCTTTCAGTCGCAAAATTTTCAATCTCTTTTAAATTCTTAATTCCCAGGGATAGCTGCATCATTTGTCGCCCCTCCCCCAAAGATTTTTTATACATATTCCGGTTATTCCTTTAATTCAATTAATTTCTTAATATTTCTATTTAGTCTATTGTTCGTCACGTAAGAGTTTGCATCAACACTAATTTGGCATAATAGATTCATTGCTTGATACAGAAAGAGATTATTTAAAAATGTGCATAACCGTCACATGTGTTTTGAAAATATTTGAGTGGCCAACAGAATTTATTGTTATCGATTGTTAATGTGAATGTTATTCTACATTTAATTATTATTACAGTGTAATTTAGAACAATAATACATCGTTTAATACTATAAATGTGGTTTAAGATAGTGGTAAACAAATATACATTTTGTGAACATGGGTAAAGAAGCCGAAGAAACAATGATAGGAAAGATTGACGATTGTAAGCTATGATTATCTTATTTTTTTAATTAACTTCCGTTTTTTGGTACAAAATTACAATATATAGTCATACTTATTTAATTACAAAATTTTGTTTACATTTTACTCTTTCCTATAAAGTAATATTCTTCGTTTCTATTTTCATCTTCAAGCATATTTTAAACCGACTTAAAAGTAAGTTTCTTTACTACCGGCTGGACTTATTTTGAGAAATCTTGTTGCATAAAAAGTTTTATATGTATCTTGCTATGATGATAGTACTAGATTAACTTGACCAAGTTCTGCCAGATGTTTAGTGATGTTACAGGCTTTACTCATAGTAGAGAAAGGTATCCAGAGATCCTATCCACTGTGACTGATTACAAATTTACTGCCACTCCTGACTTCCAGGGGATTATCACATTCTTCAAACCAGAATATTATTGCTCATGTGAATATAGGACATTCAGTTAATCTACAGAATTGTATCACCACTATTGCCTTATTACTTAGTCATATTATTTTATAGGTGATACTGAAGTTCGCAAGACCGGTCAAGAAATGGATGTGATACGACAAAGAACAATTGCATATGAATATTTATGTAGATTGGAAGAAGCAAAAACTTGGATGGAAGCATGCATTAAGGAACAATTGCCACATGCTGTGGAATTTGAGGAAAGTTTGCGAAATGGGGTGTACTTAGCAAAGCTGGGACACTTTATATCACCTGAATCATTGCCGTTGAATAAAATTTATGATATCGACCAAAGGCGATATAAGGTAATTCATAATTTTAATTTAGTGAGAAACCGAATCAATGATAGCCTAGTGGTTAAGAAACTTGGTGTTTTGACGTGGGGTCCAAAGTTCAAATCCCAGGCATGCACCTCTGATTTTTCAAAGTTATGTGCATATTAGAAATTAATGATCACTTGCATACCTGAGAGCTTTGCTTAAAAAAAATCTCAAAAGTATGTGAAGTCTACCTATACGCACTTGGCCAGCACGATGGACTATGACCTAATGCTTCTCATTATGAGAGGAGACAATAATGGGTTGTTGATGAGAAACCTGAATGATAAGATTTTTGATTATTTTCATAACCGCTGCTTAATCCTAATTAAATAAAATTTCTTCAATCTTTAATCTTTGTCATATGAATAAAAACCCTTTTAATGTCCCAATTCACTGACTTTTATAATCACCTTAATTATTACTGTAATTACAGGTAGTTGGACTACAATTCAAACACACAGATAATATTAATAAGTTTTTGCAAGTATTGAAGAAGACAGAATTACCTGCGGTAAGTAGGTATATAATGATTGAAAGACACTTACACAATGTACTAATTGTTTATTTTAATATTACTGCATAATCATCATGAAGTACTTACCATCATATTAATAAAACAATGAGAGTCAAGAAACTCAAGAAACTATTATTAACAGGTAATACTTAGACACACTACACATTTTATTTCAGACGTTCCAACCGGAAACAACGGATATTTATGATAACAAAAATATGCCAAGAGTCATTTATTGTCTCCATGCTTTGAGCTCTCATCTATTCAAGCTGGGAAAGGCTCCTATAATTCACGATGTTTTTGGCAAAGCAGTATTTACAGGTATTTATATACATTATTTTAGTAAGGCCTGATGATCTTTCTATTTCGCGATTTCACACAAAAATAATCATTGCCCTAAATTACTATGATACTTTACAACTCAAAAGCAGTGAAATGGGGTGAGTTTGTTATTTCCCGAGTTAGGTTAGTTAAATAACTTTTATTTTCTCGAACAGCTCTCAATTATATCAATTTTTTTGGAACTGTGGACAATACATACTTAAATTTCATAATTTAAATTTAAGGACTACAATTTAATGTTTAACTTCTTTTATTTACAGATGAGCAATTAGATTCTGTTACCAAAGACCTACAGAAGTGTGAACATCCTCTTCCAATGTTCCAAAAAATTGGTGGGATCCTGTCTAAAAAGATAAGTGATAATGAAATGAATGTGGACAATGCAATTCAAGAACTAAATAACCTTCTGGATACAGATCAGTCTATAACTTCTGCTTTACTGAACCCATCTCTTAAGTTAAAGTATGTCCAAAATCGGTTAATCAATGAGTACAAGAAAGTGTTGAAAGCTGCAAAATATGAGAAAATCCGAGTGGCCCATAATCATTCCCTCAATGATAGTTATGTCCCAGATGAGTATGATGAATTGCTGACTCTGGTAGAAATTCAAGGGCACATCACAGCAACAAACTATAAATACCTATGGAAATCTCTGTGTTCAGCGTGCAAAAATAATGATGTCAACAGTTTACATAAAAGTTTTAATGAGGATTGGGTAAAAGTGAAGAATTACAAGGTCGACAATATAGATTTTTATTGTGATGTTGTCAAAGACATAATGGAGACCAACAAAGACATTGATGTTGAAAGCATAACAAATTGGCATAAGATATTTCAGAATATCATAAATGATGGAAATAACAACTCACTTGAACATAAGGACCATAAGACAGCAATTGCAACTATCAATACTGTTTTAGACCTAGGCGATCCTGACGATTTATATGCAGCATTGACAAATCCTAAATTGCATTTTAATTTTAAGATTGACAAATTTGCGATACCCCTCATATTTGAGGAAATGAGACTTGAGAAATGTGAGTTGGAAAGACCTCTTAATGAGAATGAAATTGCCGCGTCTGTGACTTACTTGACGGCGGTCGCGTCTATATCGCAGGCCGTGCAAAGAGGTGACGAGGAATCTGTTTGGTACGCTCTGAATTCGAAACAAATACATTTGGAGACACTGCGGCCACATTGCCGACGGCGATATTTGTCGGCTTTGGTGACTGCTTTGGACGTAAAGTATAGAGAACAGTGTGAATGCCCACTGTTGACTATGGAAGATATTCGTGACACTATTGACATGGTCAATTCAAAAGATGATGATAATGAAGACTGTGAGTATATTTTACGTAATTCTAATAAGCATGATTTACTATCTAATATTCCATAAGATCTTTACTAATAGTCTATAGAAGCACAAAATAATGCAAGTTTTTGTATTTCGTACTTTTTCTTTTTCTAATTTGACCTTCATGATTCTAATACTACTTACACGTAAATTATAATCAGCACTAATAAAAATATTTTATTTATCTTCTAGTGGTAATGGTAATAGACAACATAAACAAAGCAGTATCTAAAGAAGATGTTGACACACTAATATTGTTGCTTAAGAGTCCATGTTTGAAGTTGCCAACAATGTTACACAAAGAGGAATATCATTTGTACATGCGAATTTTGAAAAAGAAGTTATTGAGTAAAGAAACTCAAAATCTTTGGCTGGATGATATTATCCAGACCATTGATGAGGTTAACAATGAATCAATGAAAGCCAAGGAATTAACTGATGCTTTGGTCCAATTGAATTTAGCAGTTTTGAAAAACAATGTTAGAGAATTTTGGAATGCTCTTTCGAATCCAATATTATTTGACTCTCAGATAATTGAGCCATCTGGTAGAGATGTGTATTTCCAAATGTTCTCAAAGGCATTGAAAAAGAAAGGACAAAATATCTGTTCATGGATTGTATGTCATACTGAGGCAGGAAACACGATTTATATAGATGTGGAATCTTACACATACAGTTGGACTACGCCAAAAGGATTCGTACCCTACGCTCGTTACTTGACTAAAAAAGACGCGAGGGTTTTGATTGAGAAAACTAATAAACATCATGTTAACACCTACAAGCAGAAAGTTTTTGAAATAACTATAACAAAGTTCCAAGGCCATTGCAGGGGCTATCTGCTTCGACAAGCGATACAAAGAGAAATGTATCTGAGATCGAATGTCGGATACGTTATTCGTATTCAATCGTGGTGGAGACGCATTTTGGCGCAGCGAAAATTTGGTACACTTATAAAGATGAAGGCGATTGAAGCCAAACTGAAAAGGGAAAGGAAGCTCAATCCTTGGGCGTGGTACAAAGTTCAGGTATTCACAGATTATTTAATAGAACCAGTCTAGTGTAGGTGTAGATTTTTTCTTTTTAGATACAATTGATTTATGAAATATGTTTCCAAATGAAGTTTTAGAAATAACATAGATTGTTTAATTTCAGGAGCAGAAAATAATAAAAATTCAAGCTCTGTGGCGCGGAAGACGGGCTCGCCAAGCATTTACCTCTCTATTTTACTCTCCTAATCCTCCTTTAAGGGTTGTCAAAAAGTTCATCCCTATTTTGGACTTCGCCACGGAAGATTACGACAGGGAGATAGAATTACAAACATTGAAATCGGAAGTAGTGCAATCTATCAGGAAAAACCAGGAGCTCTCAAAAACGATAGATGATATGGATTTAAAAATAGGTCTGCTAGTTCAAAATCGTATTGCGTTACAAGAAGTAGCCGCTCATGGCTTGAAGCTGAATAATTTGGTCAAACACAATTCTATGACCAAACTTGTGTTTCACAATCGTAATGAGAACAAATCTCTTTTAACGATATCGACTGCCGTTAAAGGCTTGAAATCACTCACAAAGGAAAGCAAAAGGCTTCTGGATGGGTATCAGCAACTTTTTTACGAGCTTCAAACAAATCCGACATACTTGTCCAAACTTTTGTTCTGCATCCCTCAGAATAAAACGAACTTCTTCCTACAAAATGTTGTGTTAAGTCTTTATAACTTTGGTGCGTATGCCAGAGACGAGTATTTATTGCTGAAGTTGTTCAGATTTACCTTGGAAGAAGAAATCAGTTGTAAAGTCTCCAAACCTTTTGATATTATTGCCTCCACCCCCTTAGTATTGAAAATGGCTGTGAGTCTCTCAAGGCAGTTGTCTGGATTGAATAGCCTTCAAACTATAATAGGGCCGCTCGTTGAAAAGATTTTGAAAGATAAAGATTTGAATATAGAAACAGGACCTGTCGAAATATATAAGGCGTGGAGAAATGAGACAGAAATGAAAACTGGAGAAATATCGTAAGTATAGCATATTTTTAAAACGTTTTGGTAAATTTTATTCTTTTAGCGGTAGCAACGTCGATACTCAAAATAAAAAAAGAAACTCGCAAAATAAAATATATATTTTCGGTTTTAATCCTGAATTTCAGTCATATTTAATTTTTTTATATAAGTGCTCAAGTCATTTGGTGTTACAGAAAATAGTTATGTAAATTCCTAACGCAATAAATTACACACATTTATGACAAATCCATCCTTACTCCCCATAAATGTTCATGGTACTAAAGTATATTCTGTTTCAGAAAATTGCCATACAATGTGACCCAAGAAGAAGCGCTTACCTACCCTGAAGTGAAGTCGCGGCTTCAGGTAGCTCTGGTGCAGTTGAAGACTGTAGTTACCATGTTTCTGGACAAGATTACAAATTCCACTGAACTGTTGCCATTCTGTATCACGTACATGGCTAGAGTTTTGCATAGGGCTCTCACATCAAAATTTCCTCATACGCCAGAAAAAGATATTTTGAAGGTAAGGTATAATAAAAATTACCACAAAGTACCGATCTGGGAGTTTAGAACCTTACTTTCCCAAATGCATTCATAAGAATTTAGAGCCATGATTTGTTTAGGCTCATGAGTTGAACTGTAGGTTGTCTCATAATGTTTCCAAGTTCGTGCCTGGAATTTAAACTTTAGAGTATTCGGATCCAGAGCGCGGGCGCGGAAAATACTGTTAATGTTAATGCTGTGTTCTGGTTTGAAGGGTGTGGTAAGGGAGACATACTTTTTCGAAGCGTTCCAGCTTAATCCTCAGGAGTAGCGGCGCATCTGTGGCCGACCTCAGGTGGGAATATCTAATCCTATCTGGCGTTGATTACAGATGTCCATGGGCGGCAGTAGCCACTTACCATCAGGTGGACTGTATTGCTCGACTGCTACTCCTATATTATATTATAAAAAAAAAATACCAATTTATAATTTCAGGTAATCGGCAACTTGGTGTATTATCAATTTCTAAATGCTGCAATAGTTGCACCAGATGCTTTTCATATCATCAACATG
Source organism: Epargyreus clarus (assembly GCF_041222505.1). NCBI lineage: Eukaryota > Metazoa > Arthropoda > Insecta > Lepidoptera > Hesperiidae > Epargyreus > Epargyreus clarus. The sequence continues at coordinate 8,501,448 of NW_027332211.1, forward strand.
CCAAACGGCACCGGGCTTACGACAGATCAAAGGAAAAATCTCGCGTCGGTTGCGAAAATCTTGCATTTCGCCGCTGCGAAAAAAGGCGTAAGTAATTTATTTTCCATAATGTTATTGACTCCAATGGTTAATAGGTAAAATACTTTATATTGGCTAGTTTAGATAAATGGGTAGTTCCATATTGTGTTTTTAATAAATGTTATACAGGCATGCGTTTGCAGTTTGTACGCCGGCGTGATCATGAGTGGAGATACTGCGTTATAAATATACAGGGGTTTTCAAGAAATCGATTTCTTAAAAATCTAATGATGCAGTCTTAGTTCTTATCAGCTTCATAACTCCTTTCAGCATTTTTCGCTATTTTTTATAGTTTCAGATTTGGCCCTAAAGGCCCATTTAAAAAAATCGTTCTGTATGTTTCAATAAATGTTTTTTTACCAGTTCGGCGAGGAATCCAGTCATCTCCGATGTCTGAACCCGTTCATAGTGGAGTGCCACGAGAAGATGAAGGAGCTGTTCCGGCGGTGCTGCCGCGGTCCCACGCTCGAGGAGTACTTCGCGGTGGACGAGTACACCGAGGCCACGCTACTACACCACCCGCATATTTATATAACTGTTCAGGTATAATATAATACAATCATATACTGGAAAGGCTAACATTTCCGGTGACTTTATAATATTTGTAGCCTTTTACGCTTTAGTTTGTGTAACTTTATTACAGAAATGTAAACCTCTTACACTAAATTAATAAAATTGAAAGTATGATATTATGACGCACAGAGTCAGATGTACCTATATGACTTTGTTTTTTAATCTTAGTTCTGAAAACTCCTGAATTACCCCATTCTATAATAATAATAGTCATAGGATTACTTATGTATTTTATTTACGTATAAAAATGTAGAGTTCTAGACAACCGCCGCCTGGGTAGATTTTCTATTTATTTATTTGTAGACACAACAACAGTATAACTTTATATTTTTAGGAAATTGTGGACACACATGCATTACTAGTAGAACACCAGGACATCATAGCACCTGATCCAAACGACCGACTCAACGAACTGCTGGATGATCTGGGCGAAGTGCCTAGCGTCGCTAAACTTGCATCTCGAGATTTAGATATGGTAAACCAATTTGCTTTTTTCATATAAGTAAAAAAATGTATGGCCTCAAATATAACAATTAGTTAAGCTGTGTTTTTGATTTCTTTTACCCTGCACATATGATGTTCAGCATTGAATATTTTACGAGTTGTAAAGATGGTGTAAAGTAATAATTTTGTATATGGTATATTACAATGTTACTGTTTTTTGCAGCAAGGAGGCGACTCTGAAGAAAATTCTAGACTGGAAGTGTGTCTTGCGTTAGTAAACAAATTTCAAGCGCCCGCAGATGACATGACAGACTTGAATAAACTTTTCATAAAAACCAAAGAACTTTGTGTAGCAATTATACCTTTTCTAAATGGTAAGACTTTCTTTGCGTTTGCAGCTACAGTGATAAATGATTTGGTAGGGATATTAATATCAATATATTATTTATTTTTAGGAGAACACCTTTTGGAAGCGTTAGTTATCGGAACAACGAAAGAACAACAGGAGCAGTACAGTGAACAAGTGCAACGTCGGATATATTCCGGTCAAGCGCGACCCGACGAAGTTATGTCCCTCCGTGAACATATAGCGAAACTGCGACGCAACTTGCAAATGCTGGAAGACGAGGGTTACGTGACTCGGGAAGACGGGTACCAGGCGCTCATAACTTCCATAGCGCTTGATTTGTGTAACAAGGGCAAGTACCGCCAAGCGCAGAGAAGGGCGCTTACTACGCTCACACGTACGAAGCAAAGTCTGCAGGAAAAGACTAAGTACTACCAGGAGAAGTGCAAATCGTACGATGAATACATCAAGTCTTGCTTGGCAAATCTCCATACGGGGAAAAAGTATGTATTTTAATTTTATATTTACCTTCATATGGCGGGTGATGGGTGTACCCTTTGTACCTACCATCCTAATATATTATACCTAGCCATCATGATGGAATATTATCACACTGTGTAAATAAAGTTTAATACTTACTTAGTTTTATTGGCATAGGCGAATTTTCTTTATTTTAACAGTGCATAAAAATCGCTTTCCGATTATTTCGAAGTTTAACTATATGATCATTTATATTTATTACTTTCAGAAGTGTGCATGCATGTTTAAGAAGATCCGGAAAAGACGTGCAGAAGCTAAAATCAAAACTCACAGTAAAGTATTCAGGTGCAAAACTAATGGAAAGGGGTGTGTTACTGGAAATAGAAGGACTCTCGCCGTCACAGTTTAAAAATGTACAATTTGAGATCACACCAACTGATCATAATGGTGTGTTTACTGTTAAGGGAAAATTCATGGGAGTTGAGATGGAGAAAATTGAAGTAGACATACAAGATTTATTGCAAAAACAATACGAAGGCTGTGCGATTATGGACATGTTTGGGAAGGCGAAAATCAACGTCAATTTACTTATCTTTCTACTAAACAGCAAGTTCTATGGTAAATCGTAGTGTGGAAAGTACTGCATTGTGTAAATTTGTGAAGACGCGAAAGCGTACTTCTAGGCTAGTGACTTAAGTAGACCGAAACTGATCTATAAAGTTAAGCTGCCAGGCGCGGTCTACGGTTAGACCGAGAACCGCGAAGCGCTAAGTTTTATGCGCGCTTTTCGCTTCGGAGGGCACTAAGTCGTGATTGTTATCATATTTTTGTTAAATCTCACGAGTGGATTAGGAACATTTGTTTCGTCTTGACTACTATCGTACCTTCCTCTATCAATCAATGAAACCACCTAGTGGACTATGCTTCAGGCCTTTGCCACTTGTCGAATAGTATAATGGCCAGAAGTAAAAGATATAAATGAAATTGCTGTCATAAAACAGACATTACGTTAACTCATTATTATTTTACGTTATAACTCACACTAACTTTGTTTTCTTCAATTCTCAAGTAAGCATTTTTGGTTAGATTGTTAAACTAGAAAAACTAATATTAAGTTACATAAGCACTGACGTAAAAAATTCCCGAACTCAATGGGCAATTTTGATTATTGGGGTAATTTTTAACCATATGGATTGAACCCTTGAACCCTTTATTTTTTGTGATATCTACTAACGCAAATTCACCAAATATACTAAATTTATGTGAAGTATTATACACCAAATGTATTTTTATAAGTATTTAAAAGAACCAGAAAGATATGGTACTCATTAATTATAAGGAATTGTATGTATTAGCCGTATTTAATACTTCTACAAAATCAATACGATTACTATTCGTTATACACAATGATTGTATTCTGTAAAGTTCTGATTAATATTGTGATATTAAATTAATATCAATTGGTTGTTATTTATTCGGCTCTTATTATCGTTATTATGTTATTATTCTGCTATATAAAATGATGGTTGAATTGAATTTTCGTTGCTAAGTTGTATATGTGTACAATTCCATGGAAATATGGACGTACTTATTTGTTATAATAATCTTACACTCGTATTATCATCACCTCTAATGACTTATACATCTTTGATTTGATTGGAGAGTTGTAGAAAATATGATGTTTTGTTAACTAAGATACCTATATATTCTCACTTTATATATAAAAGACAATTTACTTTTTTATGAATGGTTCTATATCTACATTTCATTTTGTATTGCATTATATGCTATAAGTTTATGAATAGGTTTATTTAAGATAAAATTTTAAATAATCTAATACCTAATCAAGATTGAATGGTACAAATGGTTTCTTTACTTTATGTTTAGATTATTTTCGCCCTATTAACAATTAATTATTATGATACTCGCTGACTAATTATATAAGGATGTTAAATAAATGAGGCTTTCTGAATTTTGCTTTTCATTATAGCAATTATTATTTTATTTATACAACCCTTGAAAGATAAGGCTCGTCCGCACTAGGCAACATTTCAGTATATATACATATTTCGCGATTTCTATTGGCACTTGCATTTATATGCGTATCGGCATATCAAATTTATATAGGTCCTTTGCCTGTCATGCGTGTACACGAGTCCCACGTTCACACGTAAATTGACTGTAGTTGCTCTGCATTCTATATATTATGTTGGTAGGACAGGAGTGCGATCATAAACGCGCATGATACGATAAAAGGCCTTAACAAGAATCAAAAGTGTAATATGCCATTGGGCGGACGAATCCTAATACTGTGATGATTTAATAAAGACTCGTCCAACATCGCTTACTGTGTTTCGAACTAACTTTATTAAATAAGTTATATTTTAAAACATTGAATGGAAATCTCAGGACGATCGATTTATTAAGAAGGGCAAAAAAGATTTTATCCATACATTCCAGAGCATATAATGTACATTAAAATAATTATTAACATTGATTGTTAATCTGTAGCACAAGTACATAGGTGACATTGACAATGTACCGATGATAAATGACAATGACAGTTGACAAATGTCTTGTTTATGTTGTTTAATGTTTACTTTATTGATAAAGTTTAGTTTCGTATCTTGTATTCGTATTAGTGATTTTTGAAATAAATCTAATGTATATAATTGATTATTGATGATAATACAAAAATCGATATGTAAATAAATAGAAAGATAAAGCAAGGTAATAACATGATCGGTTTGTGCAGAGTAAATAATGAGTTGCCTTAATTTTTTCCTATTCTTATTGTTTCAATTAGTGCCAGATGCCAGAAGTAAATAATGAAAATCGTTACTTGGTATTTATGTAATTGCTACCCAGGTAACGCTAAATAACTAAACAAGAAAGTTCAGAATTATCATTAGCTGGATTCCAGAACTTTGTTTATAAGAAAACTTCATTAATATAAGATTACAAATAAGGGGGATAAACCTAAATTAATGTGGGTATCGCCTTTGTTAATCAATTAAGTATATAACTTTAGCAACATTTAAATATATTGTAATTCTATTTTATTCATTTTTCCAAATTTTTGCTGTAAGTAAGTCAGAATGAAAATCTAGTATTGAAAACGCCATAGTGGCAACACTATCAATTATTATTGTAAGGAAATATGGAAATCTTATCAATTAATTTATGGAGTTCCAGTTTAGTTAAGGAAAGGAACATGCAGCTCATAGAAAATGCGGAGGATAACCAAAAAGTTGTTGAAGTGTCTTTTTGGCCTCATTTTTATTGGACTTTACTGTGAATATTTTATTTATTATGTTGTGGTTGCACAGGTAATTAAATAATTTATATATTTCTTTTTAACTCACATTTTTAAATAATGTTTCTTATTATTGTTTAGAAACCTTTCTTTTTTGTGGTAATTTAATATCTTACATTTTTTTTTAATACATATTAAATTTATAAACAGTTTACAATTTTCAGTGTTACTGGCCAGCGATAGAGAGCAATGCAGAGAATTCTGAAATTTTGAAAGCATTTATATTAGCGGATACTCATTTATTAGGTCCCTACAGAGGCCACTGGTTTGATAAGTTGAGGAGGGAATGGCAAATGCATCAGGCATTCCAAGCTATAATCAATGTACACAACCCTGATGTAGTTTTTATTTTAGGTAAGTTTTTATGAAATTATAATACTTTGGGTGTCTTCAAGAAGATAGATACTTTTATCGGAAGACCGAAGTTGAGAGCGCTGATATATCACATAATTTGTTATGAATCAGAAGTAAAGTGATTATATGAAGAATATCAATAATACCATTTATCCAATGTCACCAGTGCATTCACTGTTAATGTCCATTGAAGAACAAGTTTATTAAAGATAATGGTAATACAGTATTAAAAATAATGTTAAATCAAGGGTAGATAATATTCGGATGGTATTTCGGAGATTAGGATGTTGTTTTATTCAAATTAAATCAAATCAAAAATACTTTATCACAGTAGATTCTTTACAGAACTTTTTTTGAACATCAATACATTTACCCCCACTTCACAATTTTGTGTTTGTGTTTTGATATGGAGCAGTTTGTCTCTTGCCACGGTAACGAAATAAGTCACAATAAAAATATATTTTCACTTAATACTGATTTTTAGGAGATTTATTTGATGAAGGAGAATGGACTGATGAGAAGCAATTTGAAGATTATGTTGTACGTTTCTATAATCTATTTGCCGTTCCAAATGACACGAAAATGTATGTTGCAGTGGGGAATCATGATGTTGGATTTCATAATCGGTAGGTGCTTTACTAGCATAAAAGCTGTATAAAATATTTTTTATTAATATTAGTATTATATATTGTTCTTGCTCATAAGCAAAATAACCTCATATTTCATTTTGTTTGTTTCATTTTGATTTTTTTTACAATTTTTTTCAGTATAAGGAGGGGATCTCTTCAAAGATTTGTGAAGCTATTGAAATCCCCCTCAGTTCAACATATTTATTTAAAGGGCAGCCATTTTGTTCTTTTAAATTCCATGGCAATGCAAGGTGATTCATGCCGACTATGCACTGGAGCAAGAAATTCTATAGAAAAGATATCAGGTATTAAAATAAAATAATGCATGCCTATTGCATGCGCGGTGGACTATGGTCTAATCCTTCTCATTATGAGAGGAGACCCGTGCCCAGCAGTGGGACAGTAATGGGTTGATTGCAAATTGCATTGCTATCTTTTTTTCTATACAAGTATTATAAAGAGGAAAACTTTGTTTGTTTGTTTGATTGTAATGAATAGGCTCAAAAACTACTTGACAGATTTTAAAAATTCTTTCACCATTCGAAAGCTACATTATCCACGAGTAACATAGGCTATATTTTATATGAAATATATGTGATAAATAGAATTTGAGGCGATACAAAGCTTGCCGGGTCAGCTAGTATTTTATAAGTTGCTATACCAACCAAAGATTTTTTGCTGATTTTTGTATGTGGGGAATTTCTCAAAAATTAAAAGTGCATTTTATTTAAAGTTTTCTTTATTTTTTTTTATTTCAGGGCAATTGAAGTGTGCTCGTGAACCAGGAGGAGCTCTTTGCAAAGATGTAGATCGAAATTTCACCTATAGTCAACCGATTCTCATGCAGGTATTAATTTACTTTGCTTTATTGTCGTTTCGATTTTACATTTCGTTCTATGAGCAGGTTCACATGATTGGGTCAAAACTAACGTCCAACCATGTTGACAAAATTTTCAAAAAAGCAGTTCCGCTATTACCAAGTCTCCCAAATACCAGCTTAGGAGCTCATATTATGTACATACATATTTGTAAATCTTGCCAAAAAATTATTAATTTCCTCGAAACTTTATTTTCAGCATTTTCCATTATACAGATTGTCGGATGCTGAATGTACTGAGCCTGATGCTCCACCATTACCAGAACGGAATAAATTATTTAGAATCAAGATTGATGCTTTGTCAAAGGAAGCAACAGAATACCTTGCGGAGAAAATACAGCCCCGAGTGGCGTTTGGGGGACACACCCACCATGGATGTTTACAAGAACATTCTTATAACAGTATTAAATTTGAAGAACACTCTGTGCCTTCCTTCTCGTGGCGTAATCGCCCCGATCCCAAGTATATGTTGGTGAGTAAAATTAATTTATAGTAGTGGAAAAAATGGGAATAAATGTTATTATATGCAATTATGAATGGAAAATTTCAGGTCACAATAGCACCAGATTCCTACGCCGAAAATAAGTGTGGCCTGCCAAAAGAAACCACAATTATCATGACAGGAGCAATCATGACTTTACTTTTGATTATTTATATGTTCAAGGAGAGGAGAATAGGCAGAGGGATATTTTAAAATGCAAAAACTTTTTAATCTCAGGGTTATATTTCATAATAAATAATTTGACAAGATCGAACGAGCACTTTGTACACTATACATTGAAATTGGGACAACAGCAAAGATGCCACATTGTTTTGTGTTCTAGACTTAAACTTTACACATGTTATTTAATGTTAATAAAAAACGTTACAAAGCTCTCCGCTTTTTAGTCCGTGTAAGCTATGGTCCCATTTCATTTACACCTGAACATTTGTCTCTGAGAGAGACCTTAGAGTATCATTCCTACATTATCACAAATAAGTACTTATTTAAAATTACTTAGGATTCAGTTGTTACAGTAATAATAAATTATTATTTATAAACTAATAAAGTAAAAATAGAGGTAGATAAAACACTTTAGAGATTCAATTGTTTTCTTACAATAATAAATACTGATACCGGTAATAAAACAGCATAAACAGATTTTAAGAAAAAACTACAGCTCCTCAATATCTTTGATCCTTTATATCTTACTGTCTAATCTTAGTGAGGATTCTGAATATTTATCAAATTACGATACAAAAATTGGCGGGTCATAGAGTTAAGTATTGCTTAACAGCAAAAGCTACATATTCAGATTCCAAGCACCTAACTCTTACAACTAAAATCAGTCTATAACTCTAAAATGAGTTAAGTTCAAGTTAAAACGAACATTGGATTACTTATCCACTTCCGTATATAATTTGGATACAATCTAGAAATAAATTAGACAGACCTCTTAATGAAGTCATGGTTAATTACATTATTAAAATGTCTCCCATTTCAAAATCATGTATAAACTTAATGAGCATTGATCTGATGTTTCTCAACATTTAAAATTAGGCAATAAAATTTTAGAAAATCATCCAGATAAGTCATTTTCTCACAAGCTACATTGGATTAAGGCACATTTTACATACAATCAGGCAAAACTCTAATAAACTACATTATTTTATCATAATGGCAAATTTAATAATGCTACATTACCTTCAATACGTGACAAACACACATTTATGGTTTAAAAATTATTAACTATTATGTTACATATTACAACTTTAAAAGTGGAATGTTGTTATGTATATTATTTATACTTAATTATACATAAAAAATGTGAATTTACACAAAAGGTACGTCTAGAAAGCAATCCTGATTAGGCTTTTTGTCGAAACTGTAAATGACTACAGAATTTGCTTTAGAAACCAACTTATTTTACATATTATGTCGACTGATCAGTCAGGTTTTTTATTTCATCTTATTCAAAGTTTTGTTTTAAACAGCGCTTGGTAACCACAATTCACATTTTCATATCTCACAAAGCACACGACGCAAACACAACTCAAACAGCAAAGAGGGTAAAACCGTTGAGGGCGGCCGTACCCTTTCTTAAATTCTATAAGAATATTATTTGAAGAACTCTGGGTTGTTGCACGGACTGCGACTGGGGCATGTCATGGGAGCGGGATCGGTGGTTAGACGCTTGCTGGTTGCGGTGCGTTCGGCTAGGCTGGGCTTGCTTCTGGTGGTACCCAGTATGAGCGTGGCGTGCTGACGAACAAATTACTGCGTGAAGGTAACGGTCATACCTACATAAGTTCGAATCGCCCCCACTCGCCAAGTCAAGGTATCCGTTCCCAGACGGATCGGATTTACCCTTCTGGTAAGCATTTGAAGGCTTTTCGCTCACGGTATAAGACCTATTCCGTAGCTTTTGATATTTACTCGTTATCTCTTCCTCATTGGCAACATGTTCACTGGGCTTTCTGGAACAAAAATAATAATGAAATTAATACATTGAAAATTTAAACGTCTAGACATTACATTACATAACAGTACATTATTATACACTAGCTGACTGACGGAAGCTTAAAAAATGGAGTAAGTTCTCCCGTTTTCTCAACATTTCCCTTCACTGCTCTGCTCCTATTGATTGTAGCGTAATGAAAAGAATACTATAACCAGCTCAGAAGTATGAAAAATAATTGTACCAAGTTTCGTTAAAATCCGTCGAGTAGTTTTTGTTTCTATAAAGGTTATACAGACCGATAGACAGACACAAAAATTGTACTGATTGCATTTTTCACATCAGTATCGATCCCTCATCACCCCCTGATAGTTATTTCGGAAATATATTGCATGTACAGAATTAACCTCTCTACAGATTTTTTATAAGTATAGATATTAATTACTGCAATGATTACTGTAATGTATTATTACAGTACATTATTATGTGAATAAGTAATGTAAGTGTACATTTAGAACTGTCAAAACGGAAAGAAAATTTTACAAATGTTATGTCAAATTAGGGATAAGTAAATAATATTCATCAACTGGAACCAAAGTAGCGAAAGTGCGCGTATATCGCTCTATACATTTGTGTAAACATGATTATGTCTCTGTATACTTAACAAACAGAAGGGAAAAGGTGGTCAGATAATTACATTATAACCTACATACTTCAAATATAGGTGAACAGGGTTTTATTATTAACTAACCTGGAAGCTTGAAAGCTCATATGGTTTTTCTCCATATTGGCTTGAATGATTTCGAGTAACTCGCGTCTTTGTAAGCTGCCCGATCTCTTTTTCGTGTGCTTGCGCTCGCGTTGCTCTCTGCGTGCATGTCGGTGGGTTCGGGAGCGAGTGTTCGGGGCCGGGCGGGGTGGTAGTCGTCTTTCGCCAGAACACGAGGATTTTGACGATACATCATCATCGTGTGAAAACCGATCCTGATGCTCATCGTCACTGTTATCGGGACACTCGGCTGGAGTGCTCGTCGCTGGGGGCTGTTCCCGCCGCCTCCGCCTGCGACCCTCCCGTCTATCTCGATGCCCGCGGGATCTTCCGTCTTCCGGTACAACAGTTAATCGCACTTGTATAGTTTTAGATCCATAGTGCGGTACCGTGACTGATTTCCCAATTGACTCGTATATCGTTGATACGATGCCCGCTATATCCTGCACAATAATAACCACGTGTTAATAATACACAAATACCAGAACATTAACACACACATTACAAATGATACATGAATGTGAAGTATTTCTCGTAATGAACTATCATAATTAATTACATTAAGTAAGTATGTTGATAGTGAGATTAGCAACTCTGGTAAGCAAACAAGTAACGGCAGAACAAACTAATATCCATAAAGTACCTAATATCAAGTGGAGAGATATTTTATGATAAATGATGTCTAAAATACTCACATCCTTAGTCATCCGTCCGTGTCCATCAAGATCATAAAGAGTAAAAGAGAATTGTAACGGCTGTTGTTTGCTTGGCTCTGGGTGTTTCAGTTCAACATCACACGTTAGTTCCTGGAAATAAAATAAAAAAAGTTTTAAATAAACTATTTTTTTCTTGGGATCTAATTAACTTTATGGAACACAAAGTTCGAGGCAAATGGTATCATAAAATGTTTAGTAATGAGCAATTCTATGTTCATTTGGTGGTCTATCCTTTACGGGAGGTCGCGAGATTATAATGAGTGGGCACCTAACTAACGGAGATAAGCAGTGGCGCCGAACATCGGCGTGTGGCGAACGCAGAGGGCCGGCGCCCTTATCTCGCGCTCTAAAAGGAAACTAGTCAGTCAAGCCTTTACGATCTGAGAGATTACGAGAATAAAGACGCGCCGCTCGTTCAGACTGATATGACACAAATAGATGATTCATCTCATTATACAATAAATACCTAACTACAATTCGTAGCGGCAACAGATGAATGGCCATGTCTAGAAGCGATATCGCCGATGCGTATCGAGATGATACGAGTATGTATGTAATGTAATAACAAAAGATAAATCACGTCAAATAAAACGTAATTGTTTATGTGAAGAGATACGCAAAACACCTATGAAATTTGTTTTAATGTTAACACACAGAGTTCATTTGTAACGAGGTCATTTGTATCAATTGTAAATTCTACCTATAGGTTAATGTTAGACACTGTATCCACATTTTTCTTCCTGACAACAGTATATAGTACATTCACTAGAGAAAATTGCCGCATCAATACTAAATACGAGTACGTCCAGACCGCAGACCGCAAATTACTATGCAAGGGTCGAGTGTTCTACAAAGCACAAAAGGTATAGGTAGGCTTAGGCTACTTAATAAATACACTCAATTCGGCCACTAAAACGATGGTTCGATGATAGGGTATACAATTTGATCTTACCTCAAATCTTAGTCTAGGGTGTTTGTCTTCATTGGTTTCTACTGGTGGTGGAGGTGAAGGGACTCTTTTCGAGTATGATTCGTGCGGGGCCCGCGTTGGGATTGGTGGTGGTGTTGCGGGCTGGAGAAGCGCTCTCGCCTCGCTCGGCAAGAGGTCCGGAGGCGCAGAACACTGTGACGACGTCCTTCCAACCAATTCCTCAGTATCCGTCCGCTCGCTTTCAGTGCCAACTGAAACAATGGTAAATAAACTTTACATTTGTGTAACTATACGGTTTTATATTCATCGAAAGTGGTAAGTCGAAGGGTTTTTGAAATGCGACTACGGTACCACCGCAACACTCACATTACAGCTGTGTAACGCTATGAAATAATAACATTTTATTAGTCACAAGGGTGCCAACAAGGACCGTTCCATCTTAATTCTAAGGGGCAGAAACGCATCTGTTATTGATCTCAATTTGGGAAAAGCAGGATGATTCATTAGATAATGGTGGAACCATAATAGATATTGCAGTTACAACATTACATCATTTGATCTGATTTACGTAAAACTTGCAGTTCAAATCTACAAGTGTCTACCTATGGGTCATTTAGAAATTACATTTAGGTAAAAGCTAATACGGAAGTAAATTCAAGGTGCATCTATAAAAGTAACATCACTCCACTCCCTAAATTCCGAATCGATTTAGCGAGTATAGATTTGCGTACAGGTTATCGGCCTTGGATATTTTAGGAGCAATGCGATGTTCGGTCTATAACTCACTTTAGCCCAGTATCATTTGTGTGCGGATTGATTTGTTTCCAACTAATAATAGAATACTGTAAATAAGTTACACGGTGAATGCAAATGTCACGAAAACGTAGATCGCTATTTATCCTTATTTTTATGTCTTCAAAAACATAACTATTTGTAGTTTTGTCCTTTCTACCATAAAAATTAGAACTTTATGGGAAAGCAACAGCGCATGAGACAGATATAACGTTAGGATGTTAGGAGGTTAGTTTATTTTGGCTTATAAAACGAATCTCGCAAGCGTAGGAGCAATAGGTATTGCAATTTTATTAACAGAAGAGATCTAGTAACATGGTTAGATGTTGATATGTTACCGGCTATGTTTACATTTTGTAATGCAGTTATTTAATTTTTAGAAAAGTTTGTTGTTTGATCGCGGCAACTTATCAAATTTATTGCTGTTTTCTATAGCAGTTCGATTTTATGATGGAGTATTCTCGTTTTAATGGTGTGCTAAAGCAAATCTACCTGAGGTGACCCAACTTTGTCTTTAGGAATAACGACACATCTGTAATTAACTTTTACTATGCTTTAAGTTAGTTAGGGGCCGCAATTGACAGTTTGACTTAGCATCGACGATTTGGTTATTTTTCGGAAGCTAATTGCAGTGATAGGCACCGTTTGAGCGTAGGTCGCAGCTTGACAAGCGCAATGCAACAATTGAAAGCGAGAAACGCGATAGGTGTAACGATAATGCAGTCTGTAATACGCGGTAAGTCTTCAAAACGTGATGCAGGATCGATGCAATCGCCAAAATGCGAATCGCCGATACTAATTTCCGTAACGCTAATTACCTACGTTGTGGAATTGGCCACAGACAAGAAGTATATAGTACGACAGAGATGGCGATTCTTTCCGAAAAATATTTCTTCGATTAATCGATCTCATATCGCCATCCCTATAACGCGAGCGTCTAAAGTATTGTTATTTCTTAGCCTTGATATCAATACATTAAAATAATACATTAGGGGAGCGTCTTAATATCATTCTATACTCCCCTTCGTCCACAAAAATTTAACTCCATAAATACCTACGCAAGTCTAATCCGAAATGGGGATGCTTTAATACGATTCGATTTTGTTGATTGAAGACACAATCCAATCCTCACTTACCTAAGTACTTACTTATCCTCATTTACAAAATCAATTTAGCTTTAGCAACAATAATTTCATGGTACATTTAACTTATTTTGTATTAATTTCACTATGATTAAATAAGTACTGTCGTCGATTATCAATATTATGTTTCAATTAACACGTTATATAGAAATAAGATTAAGCTTACGGCTTACTTCAAAACTTTCAAAGCTTTGATAAGCTAAAAGTTAACACTGATTTAAATTGAAATTTAAAGAACACCGTATAGATTTTTGTTTTTAAAATATATTTATTCACGTGATTTCATAACATAAGTAATATCAAAATGCCACAATATAATAACAACAAAAGAAATAAGCAAACGAAAAATAACATAAAACAACAGCGGTTTTATTATTTCGTTCCTTGTAGCAGACTTTATTGTTTGTATAGACACAAGCTGCATCTCTACAGGAATACTGCTACGCCACGCTATACATAACAAAACAGGGATTCCTAAAATAAAAAACGAGTTTTAAGCCCACGTGGTGGAAGCCACGGGCGAAGAGGCTGGCTATATAATTGTAAATAATAAGAAACGGCATCGGCAAATCTCAAAAGGATTTTCTAAAGCGAGCGGCCGGTGTAAGACACGGCGGGCGCTGCGGCGTTTCCTGGAAGGCCCCGAAAACGGATCGACCCATGCTTAATGCCAGGCCTGCCGTCCACATCTGCCGCTAATTTTACTTTTAGAAAAAAAGATTTCTCGTACGATTGATTCACTTTTAACAGAAGCTCTAACTGCCTTCAGAAAATTATTCACCGTGAATTCGCCTGCATTTTTAATTACGTAGCCACGGCGCATTTTATTTTTGAGAAGTTTTTCTTTTTGCGGTTTATAAGAGATTTCAATTACGTTTATATGAATAGCATTCACTCTTCTGTAATTTGACAACGATGATCGAACTACCTACGTTGATTTCATTACATTATGTTTATTTTCATAGGTAAACCACAATGACGTATGTAGGTACATACATATTTACAAGTCTATGTAATTGTTTCTCAGATTTCAGTTTACAAGCGAACACGGACTTAATATCATTATAATTAAATTTACAAACATGATATAGTAATCTGAGACTCGTAATAAGCCATTCGCATAATGCGATTGTACAATCTAAGCCATATATTTGTACGCATCTTACTATATAGAAATATTAATGCCAATAAACTTGTAAAACTAACCTAACCTCACCTCAACTCGAAGCTTATTTTGAAACCTCAGACATACCTATTTACCAGAAAAATGTTTATATCTCAGGAGCAGGAAAAGAATTTGTACAATATCGTTGTACAATATCGTATAGATCATTATTATAGGCTTAAATAGGTAACAATTTAATAGTTATACCACAGTATAAGGATATACTTATACTGTGGTTATACTATTGTAAATTAAATTTTAAGATATATTTACCAGTATTATGCCAGACTTTTAACACGACCACAAACGAATACATGCTCACAAGAAGGCCAAAAATATCTTAAATTTTGGCATTTAGATATATGTAATTATGTATATAACAAAATATCAAGTGTAATATTTATTTACGATGAAGCATTTCCTTCTTTTCTTGCATTATGCTTGGTTTAACTTCAATATCCGCTTTTTTATTTGCCTAGCCTAGAAGGTTTATCTCAGAAACGTGAAAGCCTGTACAATGTGTAATGGCTTTTTTACCGAGATGAAAAGGCCATTACCTACCAGCACTCAGGCTTTGTTTTATCTCATTACGCCCGAGAATTCCAGAGAAATCCTGTATTCTATTGCCTGATGTGATGTCACGAACAAAGACAGCTGGCTGTTAAATAAGTACGAGGGATAAAGGATTAGAAGATAGAATAAATGAAGAATTTAATTAAAAGGAATGACAATTTCCATATCGTTCGTAACTTGTACCAAAATCGAAGGTAATTAAGAATTTCTTTGATTGTGTCACGTGTAAGATCACGTGCGTTAAGTTGAAAAAGTGATCGTTTATAAACGATACAATCCTAAACAAGAACTTTTAACATTGTCAATCAAAATTAGATTTTCGAATAAACACAGATTAAAATAAACCTACAAAAATAACTTATAATGACCCTGCACTATTACAAAATTAGCGCACTAACATATAAGTTAGTTATTGTTTCTGCGTCTGACTGTACCCAATGCTAAATAAACTAACGCGTAACCGTCTGTGGGCTAATCTATGTAATGCAGTGTGTAGTGTTACTAGTTCGTCCGTTACTATGACGATACCGTACCTCGGTCGGTAACTCGGTACGTTCCCACTCGCGGCTTGCGGGCCGACCCTCGCATTCTTTTGCATTGATTTAATTACGTAATGCTCACTTTAATGTGCCCATTGAAGTGGCGTTTTGTATAGGTGTGCGTGCCTTTCAGATTTTGATTGTATTGTGTAAAATAAATACAAACACTAAAATGTTTAGCTATTACATAAAAAGTGATGTTTTGTTATTATTGAACGAAGTAAAGGAAAAAAGCATTTTGAATAATTACGTATACTTCGTCATGTGCGTAGGTGCTATATGATTACATTTACGATACATATTCATAATATACCATTATAAGAGATTATGAATAGTTAAGATACATGACGAAATCTGTACTCGGTCACAATAAAATTGTTACAGTGTAAATAACCAGTTAATTGATTACGCGATAGGTAACATCACTAAAACTGTCAGAGGTCATTTAAAGTTTCTTGTTTACAAACAAACTGAATAGTCTTGATTGATGCAGAGTACGCAATCTTTCATTCATTGAGAAAATACACTGTGGAATGAATTCGTAAATGGTTAATACAAGTACATAACTACACACATAGGTAATGTAGTTAATGGACGAAAGTACCGTAATCAAATGTAATCAATGTAGTGCCTAATTAACGAAGACTTTGAATTAAACTCTTGTTTACATAGACTGTTTATCTCATACTTCCTTTGAGAGCTACTTCCTCCGCGAGTTTAGTAGAACTTTAAAGTTCTGTGCCACTGTTTGCATTGCTTGCCTCTTCTCAGAATGAAGATTTAGGTCAAAGTCCATAAAGCTGGCCAAGTGCAATTTGCAATACTTCACGTGCAATTGACACATTACCGTTACAACTGTGGTAATTAAATTCTAATACGCACATAACTTCGAAAAATCAGAGATGCATATCGTATACGCATACGCTAGGCTACAATTGCCTAAATCTTAGCCTACGTACCTACATTTGATATAACCTTTGCAATAGAAACAGTGAAAGAAATATTAGATTCGGTGTGGGTGTGGGTAGGTGTTCGTGTGTGTGGTTCCTTGTTAAGGCAATCATTGTATGCAACACGCGGTGTTTTTACTTAGCTGACCAAGGTAGTTTAGCAAGGGATCTGTGATCAGGTTCAGAAAGCCTCAATATCAGACGGACTGGATGAAAATAAAAATCGTAAGTAGGGCCGTTACGTAAAATAACAGTTTTTGAGTACAGTCTAGTAGAATGTTTTTTTGTAATAATGTATTATGTAAATGTAGGTGTAGGTTTATCTTGAAAATATAAGTTAAGTCGATAACAAAAACCTACATTTTGGCGTCTTTATGTTAAGCGCTTACATAGCCTATTACATACGGGCCGTCGCGTCTATACCTTTAATAATGATAACATAATAATTAATTAATCTTCAATGAATAAATGGATAAAGACATATAGGAAAAAAAATTAAGTATGCACATCTCAAGAAGATCAGAGACCTTACATATTTTGTACTAAGTCACTCACGAGTGATTTATCCATTGCTAAAGACTAATATAATAACTGTCAATTTTGCCCTTATGAAGTAATCACATGTTTATTTGCTAGATACTAATATTAAACCAATTTTTAGAAATGTCTACATGTCAGTTCTTTGACGAAACTTGAACCGCTTGCAAAATCTCGTTTAAAATGTGAACAAGATACTAAGAAGATCATTGACTCTTAGCTAGGCCGTGTTAAGGCGGAATTGATCTTTATTTCAGTAAATTTTCAACAATTATTATAATTAACAAAGATTTCGAATGAGTGCTATGAGCAGTTTATTCTTATTATCTTAATCCTAATTTATATTGGGGGCGTTAATAAATAATTGAATAATTTTCTTTGAAAAATGAATCAATTCACTTAGATGTTTTCGACGAATGCCGACAATCATAAATATAAGTTTAAGTTTATTACTAATACGAGTTTTTAATTTTTAAAACGTAAGTTATTAGCAAAGTTTACAGCCGAAAATCGATTGGTACCATACTGTGTTCTATATTCTACAGATTATAAAATAATTCTACACATAAATAAGGTAATTCTAAGCAAATGTAAGGTATTAACAATACAAATGCATATAAATAATACTCTTTGTATATATTGCCGAAAAATACATACAAGTTTATATTGCTGCGTAATTAACTGTCCTAAATATAGCAAATCAATAAGTAATAGGTAAGCTATTTCTGCAAAGTGAACAGCTAAAACAGATAACAGAGTAATCCGTGATTTTAATTCCTACGATTATATGAAATCCCTTCAGACGCCCGCAGCAGTAAGTATTAAAAGATAATGAAGTAATGATTAATGAGTATTACTTTCAAACGGATTTGTAATTTATTATACCGCTGCTAATTGTTTTGGTATTAGTACTTACATACCTTACACTAATCAATGGGAACCGATTTCATGAAATTCCACTATTTTGTTCCGAAAAAGACACATTTGGAAAAACAAAACTAATAATACTACAAAAGTACTTAGCCATTAAATTATGCAACAGAGGACAGGAGGCAGGACCCATCTCCGAAAAACTTATTTGTGTCCGCCGCTTACATTAAATTGTGGGGCTACATATATGTATACCTAACCGTGTATGAGAAGAGCTTTAAACTGAGGGGCGGGGAATTCTTTGATGTCAAATAAAAGGTATCATTGTCTCCGGTTCGGCGACGCGCTTTCAACTTTTCTCTTTGAAGTTAATCAAATGAGCGCTGCGACTCGGTTTGCGTCTAAAACTATATTATAGTCGCTTTAATTCACGAAAACACAGTAGTGTTTATGAATAAGACCGTAAGATTGAAAACGGGTTGGAATTGGCGTTCACGTGAGAAGAAAGAAGAAGAGTACTTCTCAGTTTGACGTGTGTACGACTACGAGTAAGTTGAAACGAAAAATGTTGGTATCGTTTTATAATTGAAGTGTTCAACGCATTTCGTAACTAAATAGAACAAGATCAAAGGGATTTCGGTCCACTTTGAAGCAGTATTAGATGGAGTCTCGTTTCAAGAACGGATGTTTCAATTTTTTTAATGTACGTAATTTTATTTACAGCACTTGGCTTGTTTAAAATAATTTATGCTTTAAAAGATCTTAGGAGCGCTTTGATTCTGGT
The DNA here is from genome assembly GCF_041222505.1 of Epargyreus clarus. NCBI lineage: Eukaryota > Metazoa > Arthropoda > Insecta > Lepidoptera > Hesperiidae > Epargyreus > Epargyreus clarus. The sequence goes on from NW_027332211.1 coordinate 8,520,751, forward strand.
GTATTGCAAGACTGAATGTACACGTTAAGTAATCTCAGATCAAACTTTCGCCATCATAATTTCTTATTCACGTGTATTTTTCGACTAAAACAATAACATTAACCATCGTTGGGTAGAAAACTAACTGTTATAAGGCTGTACCGTGAGCCAATTATAATTCTGGCCTATTCTATCATACATACAATGTCGAGCAACTACCAAGTTTGGGTTTTACTAAAAGGCAAACATGTTGGCCATATCAAATATGTGCTAGTTTACCATAGCTCTAAATTATGGTTTGGGTGTATGTGTAAATAAACAAACAAATCTGGATTGGTTAATTTTTTTACATGTTTACCTACTTACAATACTTGATTTGTAATATTTGCAATATCAAAAAGAAACAAGAAGCTTAAATGAAGGAAGGTAGACACTACGTATGACGAACTCTTAATTTTATTCACGTCTGGCACGGCAATTTTATCTACCTTTCGTCGAGCAAATAGAGTAAATTATTTAGATTGTATTAAGGATACTTACTGCTGAATTTTTTATATCCATTTCTGAACTTGTTGCGCCACCACTTAACGAAGTGGTGCGCCATGGGGGCGTCCGCGACGGGTGCCGAAGCTCTCAGCGTTTCGTAGCACGTCATGCGCTGCGCTCACGCACGCATCACGTACACTTCAAAAGAGCCGCTGGTTTGTTATTCCACAGATCACGATCCAAAAGCACTGCCACTGAAACCATTCACAGCACTAAACAAATAAGTATTGTCAATACGAGTATGGACCCCGTGACCCAGTTGTCCGCGTGAATGTCGGTCGCGAGGCGTGCACGTACAACCGTCTCTCGCGCGTACCGTCAAGTGACTGACTGACTGATGGATTCGGATTGAAGAAGGGAAGGGGCGAGCGCGCGGGATCGTACGGCGGTCGGCGGTCGGCGCGGCAGAGCGGCTGTGGCACGGCGGCACGCTTCGACGTTGCTCTTTCATAAAAAAGTTCTACACAACGTAGGTATGTTGTGTAAAGTGATTGATAAACTCTACATACCTACACAACAGAAATCTTAAAAGCTCTATAAGCTTGATAACTGCATACAAATTATTGTTTAATATTATTATAGTCAACTAAGTATAGTCTTACTTATATAATTACTTAATATTAAAATATTACAAAATTAACACAATATTCGAGGTTTATAACATAGACTAAATACCTTGAAGAAAAGGGAAGTTACATAGGTACGACGGTATCTACCTATAAAACTTATTAGGTGTGTAATATACCTAATCAGTTTTGTAAGTTTTGGCAACGTCATCTAAAATTAGCATCTTTTTCGCTAAATAAAACAGTAATATGGTCAATTTGAATAGTGTTAATAATAATTAATAAGTACTTACCGAACTATATAGTTCGCAATATTCGCATTATCCTCGAAGATTAATTAATAACGACTCTTCATAAATTATTAAATGCCTAATAATTTATTTATTTAATCAATTACTTTACGTTAAAATCGTTTAAAAATACCTTATACTTAAGCGTGTAATCTACTTTATTAAAATAGCTCATAAGATCTAAAACAGTTTTTTATGTCATTTTAATTGTCTCCAAAAGTTCGTCGAACTGCGGATCGAGGCAGTAAGTAAATTCCCATACAATTTTACTTGAATCTCCGAGAGCCAAAGATACAAAAAGTAATAAATTTGAATAATAAGCGAAAACTCTATAAAACTAATTGTGCTTTAAAATTGGCAATGCGTTTTCACCTCTACCCATTTTACAGATATCGATGATGATGTCCGAGGGCTCCGCCACTTCTTTCGCCGACGGGCGTTTATACTATTCCGGGTCATTAAAAGCAGCAACTGCTCCCCTCCGTCTTCCCTATAAATTTAAAAAACACTATAGCCCTGCTCAATAATCAACTGCCCCATGTACGTACATGTAAGGAGGTCCCTATACCTACACCTACCTATACCTACATCTTCACCTGTCTTTTCTCTACGTTTATGATTACATACTACGTTTATGAAACACATTAAATATGCGTGTTTTGTTTTAAAAAATGTTAATGTTTTAAATGAACTATAAAAGTATATAACCTTATTAGTAATTAATACGAGGGTATTTTTTGTTGCAAAGAACCCGAGAGCTGTGTGTACGTTAGGTACTTCGATTTCATTGAAACTTTACATGTTGCGCCAGTAGAGGTTCTGAACTGAAAATTCGTCCATTAATATGAAGCGTGTTTTTAACGAAACTTAATTAACGCAACTGTTTTTAAGGTTGTAGATATGTACCTAAAAGTAAAATTTCAATATTTCTGCATTTTCAAAACGATTTGTTTTGTATTATAAGGAACGTTCCCAAGCTTTTAAATTAATTAACGAACATAATGAAAATTGTCATATCTTCGAAATAGATTCTTCGTTAGAAATAAGTTTTAAACTTGTGCGAAATTTTGATTGTTTACTATTCTGGAGTAGTCGGTACAGCTGGAGATAAGCACAATCACGTAGGTTAAACTGAAGAAAGTAGAAAACATGTATAGGGCAGTAATAGAGGACGGTGCGCCCGAGCATAGGTCCGCTACGCTGGCAGCCTCCGCGCGGTCGACGACCCTGGCCCGCCGATTACAAAAAAGATTATTGTGAGAATATACTATATTGCAAGAAAGTCGAATTAAAGGTAATAGTACTCGTAGTTTGAATGTGGCGACACCAAATCCTCAGCAATTACTGTCACATAGAGATATTGTTGTCGCCGCTTTGTTTTGATTTCATAAGTCAAACTTAACTTATAATTACGGCTTTTCAACTTTATCCGCAATGTAAGCAAACAAGGTAGTAGTGTTTTTTTAAATGTCTACAGGTCCTTCATTAACATCAAATTTAATTTAATTACATGAGTAGGTATCTATAAAATAAGTCTATGTTTTGGTTTGCAAATGTAAGGAAGACGTATAAAATTACGCATAAGGTCTAGGTTAGTACCTTAAGTAGTTAGGTCTACAGATTTTAAAAATTGCTATTATAGTTATCCTCTGACAGGTCCGCTTTACAATGTTTACCTAGTTCTTGAAAATGATAAGGTTAATTATATTGCCTTTAAGCGATATTCAGAAAATGAGAATCTTAAAACAGTTTATATTCAGGTAGCCGTTCCCGTGTTTATCTACGAGTGTGAAAACGCATTTACTGACTAAACACAACAAATCTAAGTCTTCAACTAATCATTAAAGCAAACAATTCTACCGGAGAAGAGAACAAAATGTATATGAATGCAATTAGGGTTTTTCGCTGCCTGCTATGCGGAGTAGGCTGCATACGAAATTTGGGTTCGTATTTATTTTCGAAATCTACCTACCGCAACATAAAATGTGCACATAAGGTTGTTAACTTAGTTTGATTTTGAATCAATGAAAGAAATATGTTAATCGAACAAATAATTACTTATAATGCTTGAAGGACTTGTAGGTTACGATACTGTACCTACAAGGTACAAGGTACAAGTCTTTGTAGTTCGAGTGGAGCGACGCCTAGAAGACCTAGAGGTTCTAATATACTACCCTACCCTACCCTACCTTCTACATGTCTCATATATCTTTAACTCCGTCCAAAGGTTGTCTGGAAGAAATCGCTCATTAGCGATAAGACCGCCTTTTTGTATACCGTCTCTAATATTTTCTTATGTGTTCCTTGTATTGTGGTGTACAAATAAAGAGTATTTGTTGTTGTTGTTGTTGTTGTACCTATAGTTAACACGTGATCTAACTTAGTCCTCAGAGGCAAGTCATCCATCTGTAATCAACTTCAGTATCCAGTCTTGTTTAATTTGTAGAGCTATCTGTAAATGTAGAGCTGTAGAGTGTAGGTACACTGTAGAAATTATTCATCATCATATGGACAGCGTACCTAATCCCTTTTACCTCCTTTTCTCCTATATAAAAAGAATAAAATTAGTTAAAATCCCACTATTAGCGTTGAGGTTTTAGAAGTAAAATGTATTGTTTTGTCTGTCCTGTAGAGTGTTTTAGTAGGAATTTAGTTTATTGAAATACCTAATACTGTCTAATCGGATTTCACATCTGTGAGTAATTATGAACTCAAGGATAGAAACTTTTTTGTTTCATAAGCCGCGGGCGGTGTCGTCATAGATTTGGGATTTTAACTATTTTGCTGCAAATGGCGGGATATCGTTAAGTCACGACTTAGAAGTGATTTGTGTCTCGGATAAACCCCGTTATACTATTATTTTAACATCAATAGACAAATTATGCGTAGGTAACTACTTAAAATAATTCCAAGCGTCTTTGGTGATTCATGGTCGATCTATTTAAAGCTTATTAATTTCGTTAATAAGTAGAAAACAACGCACAATTTGTGAACTTTTATTCGAATTAAAAACGTGAAAACGTGACATTGGCCAACATAGGGGTGTCCGTCGCTTAGAGCAACGAGGACGCTTCAGTCGGTTTCAAATTAGAATTTTACGGCCTCTTCGTGTTAGGTTTACTGTCGACGATTTATCTGCGACCAAGATGAGGTCGTATTCCAAAAACGACGTATAGTACAAACAATGTTTTATGACGGTAATAAAGAAATCTTTTGGATACGTAATGCTAGATTATCCGTATGGGTAACGGAATATTTATCTAGGATTAGTAAGTTATGTTCGTGTTCTAATACTTTCAAAATAAGTATTTAAAACCTACTATTTATAGATACGAAACTTTATCTGAAGTAGGTTGCCTTCTTTTAAAACAATATTAGCAATACAATATACAATAAACAATATGAGAAATATTAGCAATACTAAATACTTGATGCAGTATTGCTAATATTTCCAATAAATTATAAAAAATGCCCCTATATCTTCCTACCCTGATATGTTCAATGAATATCGTTTTGCTACAATGGACGATTAAAACAATTTTCAATACGATCATTACGAACCGCTTTATCGCTACGTTTTGTCCGAAACGATTGTGTCGTATTAATTGAAACGTGTCTATCGAAGAAAAATAAAAGTCCGCGTAGTGAGGGCAACACTCCGGCAACGGTTCGACCTGGGTGGCATTTTCGAGTTACGAGTAACAGCGCTGTTGGCCGAGCTATCCATTATAATATCGATAAGCACCGGTGAGCCGGTGACCGGCCCTCGGTTTTCTATAAAATGTACCAACCTAAGCCATTGTAACGAGATCTGCCGACCGCCGTGCCCCGTCATCGTTTCGCGGTCCGTTCTCCGAAGGACTCCTCACTGAAAATATTTACGACGTCTCCTTTATTTGGTCATCTCTGCATGAATTTTTGTTTACAGATCTAAAGTCTATTCATTGTTGATGATTCTTAGTAGTTTCTATGACGTATAAATTACAAACACACATTTTATTACTGATGCAGGATAATGTGAATAGAAAGTCATCCATCCATCAGCCCTTACTAGTCCACTGGTGGACATAGGCCTCCCCTAAAAATAAAATAGTAAGTAGAATGATAAAATTCCGAAACTGAAAAACAAAAGGTATTTTAATCTGGCGAAACAAACATGTTTGCGCAAATAAAGCGAAGATTAATGTAATGTATGACAATATTTTGACAGAAGACATGACAAAATGTAAACAAAAGAATGCATGAATCGACGAAAAATGTAAATAAATAAGGAGTGGGTGTTTTCCGCGAGAAAAGTGGAACGAACACAGGCGATACGGATGCTAATGGTGGATATAAAATGCTGATAGCTGCATTCCGAGGATTATCATTTAATCTAAGTGTGTACCTACTTATTAATTTCAAGTCGTCTGATCTTCAATGTTTAATCTAACTAATAGGCATCTTTCACGTTGAAATATATACAATATCTAATTTGCGTCATGATCGTATGATATTTTCTTTTTCATACCTAACTAATTATCTATGGTTCTATAAAATTTTGCAGCCGTACCTACCTATGTAGGTAATATTGCTTATAGATTTCATATGGTGTTGTGACAGTGACTGCTGAACGAAACAAAATGAAATAGTAACTACATAATTCATTTTCTTACTTCCCACGTAACAAACGTAAATTTGCATTATCTAACAGCTACAAGCAATAAGTTTACATCTAATTTAAACAAAACACTTCTACGGTCATATTTTAATTAGTCATCGACATACATGTACAATTACACACAGGTATATATATCACAATTTAGTAGACTACAAATTGATTTCCCAAGCATTGTTATTATGTTTTACAACAACATTGTATATTAAATTAAAGAATTAGTATGTAAACAGGCGAGTGGCAGCTCAGCGAGAGAAGTGGAGCGACCGCAGCTGGCGCGCCGCCAGTAACTGAACGGCAGAAATAAAACGCCACTATCTGCATTCCAGGGCATTTCCAACGATTATCGTTTTGTTTTACTATATCATCTTATATCAAATTGTGTAATACTCCATTTATTTATAGTGTTACAGTAGTACTTTGTCGAAAGGTTTATTGGTTTGCAAATAGTAATAGCATTTAAAGCAGATATCTAGTTTTATTTTTAAAAAATGTTGCATTATTTGACGATGAAGAAAGTATCGTGAGGTAACCTATACGCCCGAGAGTTGTCTTACAGAACTCTCAAAATTGTCTGTGGTCTACCAACCCTCACGTGGCTGTACTGTGTTTGACTATAGCCTCAACTAAATCCCTCTTACTCTAGGTAGAGACCTGCGCCCGACAGTGGAACAAAAGCCCATGAGTTATGGATGACTTACTTTATAATGAAATTCCATGCAGATTTTGGCCGCAGGATTTTGATGCAGGGTCCTATTTAGTTACTTAAGAGATAAGTACTTTAGGTAAGGTTGAGGATTAAATATTTTAATATAAATGATTGGGTTATGTGATATGTACAAGTTGCGTGAATCAAAAGCTGTATGTAAGAATAAAAAGTTTAGATCAGTGGAATCGTAATTAATTGTTATTTGATTCCACAGAAAGACGATCGCTGTGTTGGTCGGTACTTCAAAGGAGTAATAACGTACGATTACCATACACCGACTGCCCCTCGCACCTCGAAGACGCGGTCGCCAGATGATCGGAATTTTGATGGATTTTCCAGATAAGTAGGTATTCTTATCGTATGTACAATTTTAATTCGTAATTTTGATTTGGAAACTCATATACTATGTTGAAAGGTTGTTGTCATATTTCAGAAGTTACATTGGAATAACGGTTTTAGGTACTTTTGGAGATTATTAGCGGGTAGCGCTATCAGAGAGGAGGAATAGGTAGGAGCAAGTGATAATTAGTGATAGAAAAAAAAATTTACATTTAAAACCTCACATTAGAATTATTTACGAATGTTTAACATTTATTATCACATGCCTATAAAGATGAATATACGAACATTTACTTGTAAAACTGAAATCCAACATCATCATTTGGCGGTCTACTGGGTCGGAAACTCGGAAGTCAGCCGGTACAGCAACCGCTGCGCCATATGCGTCGCATGATTTCCGCAAACGCATCATTAACACATATATTTCTATATGTTCTTTATATTATGAGATTTGCATGCATATTTTGACTATGATTCGAATAACTAGAAAGTTGAAGGTAGTAAAATTATTCATTCTTTGACTCCGGAGACATTACCACCATACAATATTTCCGACTCATAACATCAGTGTTAAGCGCTGCTGTGGTTCTGGTTTGAAGGGTGTGGTAAGGGAGAGGTACATATCAGACGTGTTCCAACTTAGTCCCCAGGGATAGCAAAGAATCGGTAGCCGACTTTAGGTAAGTCTTTAATTCTATTTGGGGTTATTTACAGATGTCCCTGGGCAGCAGTGGTCACTTAACATCGAGTGTACTGCATGCAAATTAAAAAATATATTATGCCTGGCGTATCACATAAGTACAGCAAGAAATCTCCGGTAATATTTAGTTCTTAAAGTTTTGTCTCAATGTTTACGCTCTTTCTGGCAACCCGAGTCTCGGCTCGAATGCCTTTTTTTACACAAGAACCTGTTTCCCGCTCCTATGTCGGAAGGTTTTAAAAGCGGTTCCGCCTTAATAGCTTTGGAGTGTGATTATTACTATAATGTGTATAACGAAATTTAGTTTTAATACCGAATCCCATAAAATATTCCTTCCACAGATACGAGTAAGTAAGACTTTGCTTTTGTTTTTGTTAACGTTTCTTGACTTAAAGGAAACCACTTGGTCATATCACCGTTTTAGATATTGATAGGCATAGGTTCTAAATAGGTATTTTTGTACCAAATACCTATATCACGTCTATACTTCATTATATAAATTACTTAGACATCGGCATTTTAGTACCATACTTTAAAACTTGTAGGTATATTTGAAAGATATTTACTGTAGGTATTAATAAATCTAATGGTAAATAATAAAAAATGTTATTTACAACAAAACATTTACAGCTGTATTTTTACGAGTATCTACCTACCTACCTACTACATATCATATTAATTTGCTAATAAAAATGTCTCTACATAGAGATTATTACTTAGCAGTAAATAGTATAATTATACACGCTCAAGTTGTATGAAATTCCGAAAAACATGAAATAAAAATCCCGTACAATATATTTCCATGAAAACCTTTCAATATTGAACAATTAGTGATGGGCACGTTTTTTTGTCCAGCGGAGAGCGGGGATTGCGCTACAAACGTAACTAGGGCTGTTCGACGCTTTCCAGGGGGATGCATCGTGTCATTCGTGTCGGTACTTATCAAAGGGATTTAAATGATATCAATGGCTTTGTGCTACCGCTTCCCTTTGTCGGCACTCGGCTACATCACAGCGGCAGTGACAACGACTCGTCAGTGATCCGTTGCCGATATAAACCTGACATCAAAGGGACCGCTTTTAATTTTGCGTTATGTTAGTCACGTGCCTCTACCATTAGCAAGTATAGCACAAAAAATATGTATTATGAAAAAAGTATGCGCTATCTATATTTTTGATAGTAGCGTGCACGTCTGCGCAGCGATTCACAGTAGACAGCTGGCAGTTTATTATTGTTTTTGTTATATTCATAAGTTCCACAAAACAATGCAGGAGTATCTCAGAAATTTTGATGTAATTGACATATATTAATACTAGTTTTTGCCCGCGGCTTCGCCCGCGTTTAAAAGAAAATAATATGACATACTAACATACATAAAACATAAAATTCGTACCTTCATTGGAACGACAGTGGCGCCATCTGGCGAAAATTGGTCGTACCAACTCTGGAACCTTCGTGGGCTCATGAACAACAACTTTGCTAAAGATCATCACTTGATCAAATGCATAGTTTACGATTCAATCCTTACTAATATCAATCAGAAAGCGATGTTTTTTGGTCCAAAAGATCGATTCTCCGATTAATCGATATTAGATCGCCATCCCTAGTTCCCGTAGGATTTCCGGGATAAAAACTATCCTATGTCCTTTCCCGGGTCTCAGACTATCTTTGTACAAAATTTCATTAAAATGGGTTCAGTGGTTTAGGCGTGAAGAAGCGACAACCAGACAGACAGACAGACAGACAGAGTTACTTTCGGATTTATAATATTAAGTAAGGATTTTCTACCAAACCCGTGTGCCTGATTTCAATGAACATGACAGTGAACATAATTTAATTCCATAACGTTAACGCATTGTTCAATTCGCAGCAACGTGCGCGAAAAAATCCGTAGCTAAATAAAGAATTCAGTTTTTATTCCAGTGCCCATAAAAGTAAAAAGTACCTCCACGACTACAGATAAGATGTAAAACTGTTAAAATGTAACCAAAAATAGGGGCGTGGGCTCTCGGCGGAGTTATCTCGCCCGCTTTGATCTGCCGCGGGCCGCGCGGCCTACGCTCCGCATTGTCTCGTTTTCGAGCCACTTATGGCTAAGATTATATTTATTTAATAATTATACAAATTAAACGCCTTATCTAAGAGGTGTTTCATTTACTTTGCGCCGTGAATTGTGATTATGACTAAGAATGTTGCTTAGGCACCTGGCATAAAACACACATTGATTTGGAAATATTTACCTATACATATTCCAAATATTTACATGTTATTATACTTACTGTTTATTCGAAGTTTTTTATATGTACCTACGTTTTTTGACGTGACAACGTCTTAAATTAGGTTGCGGCTGGGAGTCACTTATGAAAAAGTGTAACGCCCGGTAACGTTACGATGAGTCACCGAACGAGAGAGAGGCCCGCCGAATGCCTTGCGTCTCTCTCCCACTCAACTATGATCGGTCTGCCGCGCGCGCAGCACTAGAGACTAAACAAAATATATTTCTATAGTTAAAATTTGTGCAATTCTTATTTTCATTCAATTCCTTGTTCCTATTGTGCAATTTAATTATATTCATATCAATAAATATTCTACCGAGAAAAAGACGTTGTCACGTAAAATCTTCGCCCGTAAAACCGACTTTACAGGCAACCATTTTTTTTTTATATGTACGTAGTACAATGTACCTACCTGTATGATAAGATATCCATGTAACTTTTATAAAAAGGGACAGAAACTGCTCAAGCACAACATGTTTAATAGGCGATTGAAAAGAGCTGGGCAAGTAACATGATAATGTAGAGCCACGTAGAGCTTCTGGAGCAATGTACCTTCGTCCAGATAACTGTAGTAGATATTCGTATCGCAGCTGATATGTAAATAAGCAGTAACTAACGCCTCTTTCGAAAAATATGATTGATTTATAATAGACTACAGACATTTACGTACCTGTACCTATCAATCTACTTAGTATCGGTTTATTTGCTTGTTTTAAATAAACCGATTCCGTACATATAAAATAAATATTGTAAGCTGTAACACGAATTTACACGAACATACAACGTAGACCATAACATACGAGTATTTCAAATATTCGCTTTCAATAGTTTCAATACTCCCCGCGTTGTCTATGGGCCGGTGCGTTCTATGTGGACTGTTTGCTCTGTGGCTGAAATGTTTGGCTCGTGTAGTTGAGTTCTTTACAACGAGAGCAATATTAACGCCAGCCTGCTGGGCTTAAAAAGAGCAGAAATTTAACCTGCAATACAGGAATTCGTTTGAAAGCGCAGTCCTGTAGGTACAGTTCTGTGAACATTGGAAGAAGGACACTACAGCATGAATAATTATAAAAATTAAAGGGTATATCACTTCATATTTAACGTGTATTATACCAAACGCTTAAAAGCTTTGGCTAAAGTTACAAAAAAGCAGACGACCTAAAAAGATACCTTAAAATCATAAAACCCAAGAGTGTAGAGTTCGAACTAAAAGTTTTTGTAGTGTGCGCTACCTATGAGATTACATCTTTCGGCACGGACTTAAGGTTGAGTAAGCTTTGAACCTACAATGTATTAAAAGTTGCAGAGTCCTAAATGAACTTAATATAAACATACTTAAATTAACAAAATTAAATTTTATAACTATTTTAGTATTATCGAATAACATTACATATAATATTTTACTTGTAAATAATAATTGTACGCCTTAAAAGTAATTAATGTTGCTCATAACCGTGGTCACCTACATAGAGAGAAGGAGGCTAATGGGAGGAGGAGAAGGAGGTAAGTTGTTATTTAAATAGAGAGAAGGCGAGTAGGAGAAGGCAGTAAGTTATTCTGTAGAGCCTGAAAAAGTTGTCAAAGGTAGGTCTAAAAGTCTCGGTTCTGTGGAGTTGTGCTCAGCGGCGTTTCCACTCCAGACAGCGATAGCATCGCACGCTCGCGGCACCGCGGTGCCGGCGGGCGCGGTCCGCCGTGGCGTGCAACGCGCCATCAAATTAATTACGTCTATATTTCAACCCTTTGTCGGCTACCGCTCGACCGCGCCACTCGCCAACGGCCCGCTCTATTTGCAACTTTCCACTCGGCATTTAGGCCGAATTATTCATTCAGTGTTTAGGCTGTAAACGGGTTTGGGTAATTGACTGCGATAATCATTTTCAAGTTCCTATAGCGCTGGAATGTTGGAATGCTGGAATGTGTTATATTATGGTCGGCTATTTAGCGAAATAGTATGTCTTGTGCATTTAAATTGAGCAATTTCACATAAATCTAAAATAACTACAACTCGTGGTTTACCAATGTTACCAACAAATTATTTAATTTCTTTCGTATTTTGTCACACATCAACTCTATTATCATATTGTTCCCACGAACTATACGAATCTCGTCGGTACCTTGATTTTAATACAGTAGCCGAAAAACGTCATGTTCCGACTGCTGGCAAATTATGACTGGATTTTTTTACCCTCACGAAATATCACCGGACAACCGTATTAATTGTGCGCTCGGTACAATAATTGCGCGAGTTCGACTCGCACTTAACAGGTTTTTTGTATTCCAATATTTAGTACCTACATAACAGGTAAGTAATTCTAGAAACAGGTTTGCGTATTCAACTAAGACGAATAAGTTTACCTCCACTCGTGCCATGAAAAAACTGCGTCCAAATTGACTATTTCGAGGCGTGCCCTGAGGAGGCGGCGGCAGTCAAAGGCTCGTCGTGATCAAAGGCGCCGCCATCGACCGACCGCGGCTTTGATCTTGCCGCACGAAGTGCAAATTATGTTGTAAAGACAGTGAGTGGCGCGCCCGCCAAGCGGTGCGACTAATTAATTCAATCCGAGGCGATGTGCCGTGTCCCCAGCCCACTGGGTATACGTAGACAGACAATGCAATCGAACATACACCTAGGCCTACATATAACATTCACGTAACTCGCACTTAGCGATATATAAGGATTCCCTTGATTTTTCGCACTACATTAACTGTACTAATCAGTAAGAGCTACCTAAGTGGCTACCGGAATATTATTATGTAATATTAATATTAATTATAGGTATAGCGAACTAGGACGTTAGAAGGCTTCAACAACGTAACTTACAACATATGAGAACGTAGGTTTATAATTAAAGCTCATTTAAAATACCTGTATAGTTTAGAAATACGTATTTACAAATGGGTGCGAATTACCACTACTATCCCGTAACTCTCACCTTACCTTAATCTTTATAATGCACGATAATTCGATTGCAATTTTCGCATAAACGAAGGTAATTTGTTAAGCTTTTTGGTTCAGCCGTGGCTCGGCTCTGTCAAATTATGCGGAAGGAATACATTTCGAAGAATAACGAAGGAACGATATTTCGTTCGAGCAATTTATAGCCATTATGCGCTGGTCGTTTGTAAACAATAACCGGTTCAAAGATGGTAGGTTCTCTTTGAGCGTATTTCGCGCGCGCCGACGTCTTCAGCCGATAGAGATGGCCGCTTGCCGAAACATAACATCGATTGATTCGAATTAGAAGTGTGTTATATTAATACCATAACAGTGACATGAATGGGTGATATTAAAATGATAGAAAAAAATCAATAAGTACGTAATAATTTAATAAAACTCTGCTGATTTTTTTATAACGGAGATTTTTGTGATACATCCATTTTGAAATTCTACCTACCTATGCCTTTTCCGTTCACGTGTGGTTTATTTAAATAGCTACTCAAGTCGCAAGCGAATCGCAAGGGCTCATAAATCATAATATGTGTGACTCTACAATAATATTGATTTGCTGACATTTTTGTACTTCGTCGGTAAAGGTATAAATTTATAGGTATTTTTATTATAAATCATTCAGCCAATTTTAAGTCAGTGCTTTTTCATGAAAAACAAATTAAATGTTCTAAACTTTTCTCACCCTTCCCATCTCTAGATCGAGCAGTAGGCCGTTCGAACGAATCGAACCGTAGATATTGTTGTAGTGAGGGGAAAGGGGGGAGGATTGAGAATCGAGTGCCGCGTGCGTCGACCCTCGGTCGAGCTTTGATCTCGCCGTCACGTCGTCGACGATGCCGCAAAGGTCCGAAGATTCCGCTCTCCAGTTACCAAGCACACCTGCCGCTCGATATAGCGTGCTCCTAAATAAAGGAAGTTAACTTTGTACATTTTCTAAGATTTAAATTTTAGTTAAAGTGGAACTATTAAATGACTTTATAGCAAGAATAACCATCAAAGAGTTTGCAAACGTTTAAGCCACGGCCACGAAAAATTGCATGAAGCTGAATTTTTAAATTCGCAGATACAGTTTATCTATCGGCATGCGACAAACATTAAATTGAAATATTTCTTGTAAAAACTATTTAAGTGTTCAACAAGATCACAAATAACGACGCCAACGTAGACGTATCTGCGCTGTGAATTTTAAATTCCGTCTGTTTATTTATCGTCAGAAAAATAGCTTTCTTCCATGTCGTGCGTGATACATTCACTGAGGACGCCCGCCATCAGATTAAGATGTGTATAAATAAATACGAGGCGGCGACACGATCGGATCCAAGAGTTACTCGGAAGCGCTATTTCCGACATTCTACGAATATGCAGTTGATGTTTACACGGACAGACAAAAGCGTAACAACTAATAGGCCACGACTTAGAATATTTGCAACACGCACATTACCGAAAGCTATTAGATCCATGTATCCCAACGTGTTGAATTGAGATCAGCGTCGAGTAAGTGAATGTATAATTAATGGTCATCATGAGATGGCATTTTAATGACGCCTTGGATTCGAATCAGATCTCGAATGAGCGGTTTCCGAATAGGTTTAACGTTAACGAACTAGTCGAAGCCGAGCGCCAGCTGGCTGCGGCCGCCTACCATATTCAAATTACAGGTTTGAATTGTACAATCCGAGTGTCGGATACCGCGGGAGAGTAAGCTCCGCTCTGATGAGGCCGCTTTCTAGAAAATTTCTAAATTCTTGCAACGGTTTCTTTGCTGTTATCACAACTTACATCGTAGTTTAAATCACGTTTTTGCATTACACATTGTTTTGTGCATGTCAAGTACTTGTTTATATTATAATACTGTGTAGTAAAAGGATAATTATGTCGTGCATTCGAATTGTAAAGTGTATCTGATTGTTATTATTTGATGTTGCCACTGCTGCCCACGTACCCAATAGTGAGATACAAATATGGCTAAGACCACACTTCCTAGTCCTGCGAGACATTGGTTTGAGATGCGTTGCTATTTGCTATACTTTTAGAGCCAATTTGAACACATTAACCCAGGTTTAAAAAGTAACTAGCTAAAATTCATAAATATGTTACAAAATGTACTGGCGCTTTTGAACAACCATGATTTATAACCCCATATTACCATCCTATTTTCTTAAAATAAAAACACTTTCGCTGTTGGTATATCAAATGCAATTTCAGGGTAATATCCGCAAATACGTAGATTGAAGGAAAATTTGTCATACGCAGAACGCGCCCTGCGTTCGACATCATCAATAGAAATCGAATTAAGTAGGCACTCTCTCGATCGCTCCCTCGTCTCCATCCTTCTTTATATTTGTGGTTAATTTCCTGTCAAGGTTCTTGTGCTCTATATAAATAAATAAAATTGATCTACAACTTTGTATCAAGATAACTATTTTTTTAAAAAGCTTTTGCGCAACTTAACAAATATAAACCCGTTTTTCAAATCGGTCTACGCGGTCTAATTAAGGATTTTAAGGACTAGATAAATTCTGGAAAGAAGTCTATAGTATATAGGTACAAACTTCAGCCAATAATCTGTTATCATTTATAACATGCCAATGCCGCACGTGGGATTATGTAAATATTTAAGTTGTTATGTCTAGCACATTGCCGACGGTAGAAATATTCGCCAAAAATGCAGCTTTTATTTTATTACAAAATTCTAATCTAAGTTTCCGTTTACAGCACTAGGAACACTAAAAAGTCTTAAAAATACAACGTCGTTACGAAACGAAGTGTAAAATAAATGTCGAGTAAAATAAAACTCACAAAGCAGGACATTGTTTTGTAACAGCTCTGTAGACTCTAAAAAATCTAAATTTAGTGGTGTCGTTGTTTGCTTTATCAAAGCTACCCCCGGTGTTACACAGTCGCCTTGAGAGCCGGATTTTTCTATTTGTTTTGTTTTCTTTCTCATGACAAGAGAGCCGCTTTCCTATCGCTCTTTATCTATCAACTTGTGTAAATAAGCCCGGAATCATGGCCCTTGTGTAAATAAAGGAAGAAATATTATCAGGCACGAGTAAACTTAGGAGGAATTATCACCAGTAAATGTAAATATACGAAAGAATATATTTAGTGTTTCCGTGTGTTTCACTATGTTTACGTTGTGGAGATAAATTTGCCCGTGAAAAGAGTTTTTTATTGAATTAGCCCATGGTCATGTCGGACGAAATTGCTTTTAAAAGTGCGCAATAAAACAGCCCGTTAAACTATCGTTAAGCCCATATAATTTTGCCTTCACTAATTTAGTATTTTAAGTATTCCTCCAGTCGGGATTACTTTTTAAAAGTAGGTAATTGTTGTTATATTGCAATAGAATTTATATGACCCACTTACGTGGATCGTAAACTGTCTTGTGAAATGTGTAAAGTGTGGTCTACTTTTCAAGTAAATTCTTAATATTTCTTTTATGTTTGTTTTCATATAGTTAAATTCTATATTTTATGTGAATGCAACATTTTTTTATTTATTAAATAGACTTATTTTATGAGAAACTTCATTAAAGCGAGGATATCGGCTCTACAAGCAAATATATAGGTATTAGGTACCTACTGTATCTACCCCATACGCATATGAATGCACTACGATAATATACAACTATTTACATGTATTTTATGGGATTTTAAAAGCTTTAGTTAAAGAGTTACCTCCATATTAGTCAGCAAATATTATATAGGTAAACTTTAGAGAAAAAATAGAAACTAGGTGTATTTTCAACCGGTGTTTATCCAATATGACCAAATTAAAATAACAATGATTAGTCTTTAGGGAATAAAAAAACAGTGCATTTAATGTTTTACGGTAAATGTACTAAATTTTGTAGAAAAAATGGCACTAACTTCTACTTTTCCTTCTTTGTTTCTTTGTAGCTCTACATAACATTTTCCACAGCTCGCGTGAATTCATGGCCTAATTTTATATAAAAGCTGTAAAACCAACAAGTTGAGTACACGCTCGTATTTACTAGAATCCCAACGACTACTTCAATAGCGTAATGGCACTTGCCTTCTGTTGAGCTCCCTTTTTATTCAAGGCCCTTACAAAGTTACCGGCTCCATGCAGGTTAATTGCCTTGTTTAGGATTCCTTTAATCTAAGGCGCTGCGCTGAATAGACCTAAGTTTTAGTACAAAAGTACCTTAGTGCTTGTGTTTTGTTTACTAGAAAAACATGTGGTATTTCTTTTTTTTTTCCTTAACCATTTTACTCAAAATTTGTTGGGTGTTTGTTCTTAGTTTATATTGGTGTAAGTGCTATATCATATACAATACTAGTGACAAACACAACGAGGTTGGTATAAAGGTACCTAATTACTAATAGGTAAGTACTTACATTAAAAGATTTACAGTCACTGATAATAAAATAATAATTAATATATCTTTGTTTAAAGGCATGTAACATGGTGATTCACAAATTCGCTTACCTGTATCATTAATAAGTTTTAAATGAGTTATAAGAAAAAGGTCAGTCTGGCAGCTTTTACGGAAATCTGCAGGACGCCGCCATAGCGTCACCGTGGGGTGGAGAAATAAGGGTAGCCAATGCTTATTGTGAGTATTTATCGAACGTACATTATCATTTAACCCCCGCCGGCAATGCTCCCCTTTTATAAATTCTCCGATTTTCAGTTCTGTTATGTAGAAAAATATTTTTCTGGAATTGCTATAAGTACATTAAGTACCTACATACATCATATAGAGCAAGTAGTATTACAATTTTAGAGGCGTTAACTTAATTCACATAATAATTGATTTATGCAATCGTTGATTTATACTCCCAATTAAAATGTATTTAAAAGCATATATAAAAATAATACTAAAATGATTTTACAATGCCTACTTAGATGCCTACTTAGATTTATGTCTTTCAAAGATGAGCCAACAGAATTAGAAAATTAGGCAGATATTAATTATTACCTCATTTATTTCATAACGTATGTAATGAGAATGGAGAGTTATGCTTGTTACAATATTAATTTGCCTCATATTTTAGCAAACTAGAATTCGACAAGTTTATTTAAGTTAGATAGTAACAACGAACAGGATATAACATCCGGTGCGGCATATTTGAACAGGCTTTGTCAGAATCTTTGCGCCGCCGTGGCGCCGTAGCAAGAGAAAGCAAACTTCGTTAAGTTATTAGTGGTGTGTACTTATCTACTTTTTTTTAGCAAACTCTATTTTATTCTGTGGAAAATTACGTTTAGAAAAATAATGAACATTGTTATATATAAATACAATGTGGTAATTAATAGTTACAGCTACTGTTTAAGTACTTTAAATTGTTAATATATTGACTTTCAACGGACAATATTAAAGAAAATATTACAGTATTATATACTGTAAATTACATAGATATTAAAAAAAAGAACGATACTTGGAACTTATCTATTTAAGCTAAAGGCACTATAATTTGAACTTGCCTGATACGCTGCTGTGTGTCTACAGATATTGCAAATGTTTATGGTTAAATAACACAGGTTTCTATTTAATTTATTTCCTTGATATGTAAATAAATTAAAAAATACGAGAATCGAATTAGCGCGGCATGTTTGAATAGCTCTTGACGGAATTAAATAAACGCACCGGCAACCGACACTGAAGTAAGCCCTTATAGATGATTGTATTTATACACCTTTCCTATTAAAAACGAGGAAAACCCGATTATTTTCATGATGATTATTTTTGTAATTCGTTTTTTTTAACGAAAGTTGTATTAAAGGGTAGGTACAGCTAAAATACCAATATTTCAGATGAATCTTGGGCTATGGTTTCAAAATAGGTATATTTTACTTATTTCGAAATATAAAAAAGTATCATCAAAGTTTTATTAGTAAAAATCATACGACAATTTCTTGGGCGTGCAATCGATAAAGATATATCTTGTGAAAACTACCTGCCCGAGCAAAAGCTCGGGTAAAGTAGAAAAATCTACTTAGACCTACCTTATTAGGTAATCAGACTGAAGAAAAAAATCTTGGTAATTTTAGTTGTTAGGCAATAGATAATTATTTTAATACCGTCGGTACCTACGGTGTTGTAGTACCGACAAGCAAACCCTTGATGGATGATTGTATTTTCCCCAACATTTTAATTACCTACTCTGAAAGTAAATTCATTAATGGATTCCATCTACGGAGCTGGGAAATATTTAATTACTGTTACATTATTAATGGAAAGTTATATGATACATATTAATACCTATGTAGATTTTTCATCAACTTAATATTATTCTTATGCTCACAGAGTAAGTGCCATAGTAGCGAAAATAGTATACATTTTATTAATTAATAGGGGAATCATTGATTGATTAATTAATTATTAATGACCCAATGCTTAGCTTAATTTCCCTTGGAAACCAATTTTCTCTAGAAAAGTTTAGGTTAGCGGACAATTTACTTTGGTAAGTTCACTCAAGTCATACTCAAAATCGAGTTGATGTCTCATAATTATGTGAAGGAGATATCGTTCACATAATTATGGGGACATTACAGACATCTCTTAGGGACGTAGAGTTTAGGTATAACAATGTCTTTATTTCACGAGAGACATAGTGTGGAGGGGATAGTATTTATGTATGTATCATTAGTCATTACTTTGGTTTTTCTTCAAAATCTACCGCTCGACCGATCTAAAATTTGTACACATAATAAGTGTGCAAATAAAATGACCATGCCAGCCTTTAAGATGAAATCGGAAAGAGATCGTAGGATCTCCACCCTAATAGCCATTAAATTAAAATCTAGAGTGGCTGTTTTTAAGAATAATTTAGGTATTTAATGCCCTCCAGGCGTGATTAATCGATCTAGATAAACCTCCCAGGAGTAATTGCTTTCACTGACTAAGCTTGTCACGGAACAAAAGTTTGATCTTTTTCATTCCGAGCGTAGCACGGTCGATCGGCCATTGAGACTTAAATCAGCTTGCACAGATTTTCTGCAGCCGATTCCTGAGTTCTTTTCTATTTATTCGCCCTATTTCACTTCACTGGAATGAGGAAATAGACGTAAATAAAATACCCTCAGCGAAACGAACCTTTCGAATAACAAAAGAATCGGATTGCGCTACGGAACGGAAGCGTGGGTGAACCCTACTCAATGCGAAATCGACGCGGCATTCACGATATTCGAGCTCGATTTCCCATTATATCTATAAAAGTAGTGAATGGAATCAAAAATAAAAACACATTGCAGTTTTTTAACATTGATGTTGTGACAACAGAACGCTGAGAACAGACGAGTTAACATGATTCCGTCGAAAATCTCATCCTGTTCTTTCACATTTATTAGCGCCGGTGGGAGCACATTCGCGTCCGGTCGTGCGCGCTGTAATCAATTCTGTCCAAATATTGATCTTTTTTTACTTCCTTTCCATTCTTCGAACGGATAAGACGGATTTTTGTCGACATGCTTGTAATCAATACTCATTGCACACCCCTTTATTATAGGGCTACAGGGGAACTCATATTTGTGCAGCGGAAGGGCATGCAACCCGTCGTTTCCATATTATCATGTTTCTTCATTAGGTACCTACTGCATGGTTACGTGATACCTTAAATAAAATTTTATATTTGTCGTCGTTGGATTTGACTTTTAAACAATCATGTTTTAAACCATGTCATGTGTTTGCGAATACCTATTGGATTTTTTTAATTGATGGCACGGATAAACTTACGTGTAGGTTGGTAGGTACCTAACCTACCTATTATAAGTAACATTTTGATGACCGAACTAATGCACGAAATGACATAAAATAAATATACAGTTGTGCTTTTACGCCCTATTATATACCTATTTTATTACGCCCTTAAGAGTTACTCTTTACTGTTCACATCGATCTTTTACAATTATGTGCCTAATATCTCTTTGTAGTGCCGCGCATGAAATTTGAATTGTAATAATAGAAAATTACCATTCTATATAATTAAAAGTAAAAAAATATTTTTTACTGACAACTTAATAGTTTTATAAGAAAACTTGTTCAGAATTAAATGGTTGACAATAAAAGCTTTGTGTTTCCCTAGAACAAAGCTGGAAGTTTCCTTTGTATAATTTGCCCCAGACGAGACCGACTCCCGAGTATTTGTTCTGAGATTTAGAAATCTTTCCGCAGGACTCGAGCAGTCGGTGTATTGTCAAATGAAACGAAGCGGACGATAATGGAATTTCTGGGAACAACCCTTATGGTTGTGGATTTGCCGCGGAGGGTGAGGCGCGGGGGCGCGGGGGGGCCTGTCCCGGTCCATCCATCACGCCGCAGGGGTGCAATTAGACGGAGTAGATGTGCTGACACGACGCCGACGCCGCGCCGCATACGCCACTACGTCACGTCCATCTCTTACGAACTTACAACATAGATACATTTTAATCTCCACCATAAATGAGCTTTTACGCTATGCATATTTAATGCGAGCTTATAATTATTAATGCGGCATTATGTTGGGAAACACTTCAGCCGATATGTAAATGAATTCAACAAAGTAACCACACTGTTCATAAGATATTAATAATATGTAGGTATGTTGATTTTTTTTTATTTTAGACATTTAATTAGTATTCCTACAGTTCATTGGTAATTTAAAATTTCGTATCTTAAATAATCTTGTTTAAAAAAGTCTATGATTTTTTACCTACTTCTGTCAAGGTGTCTCTAATTATACAAAGTAATATATTCACTAATATCTATAAAATTAATTATCGTAATGTTTATACGAGTATATTAGATACCCATTTCGAATAAATTGGTAGAGTAATAATTATTTGCCATAATTCTCTAAAACGTTAAAATACACTGCTGAACACAATAGACGTTTTTAATTACATTAACTACAATGTTCGTTCGTTACGTTCCAGTTACATGGGTATTTATTTGACTCTACCAGTAAAAGTTCACATATTTTACAATTTTACGCTATCGTTATGAAATATTTGAGATCTAGTAGTAGTAGAATAGTAGTACTAGTAGATATTTCTAATAAAAGTAGCTAAAACCATATTATATAACGATGAAAGTTTTTAAAGGAGGACTCTACGGAGGGTACGACGACGTATTTCTTACAAAAATTGGTCAGGATAATGTCCGATTTCGTGGGTGCGAAGTGGAACGCTGTATTTGGGAGCGCGGTAGCTGCCGCCGATATCTGTCGATAAGACACAAAAACAACTTTTTGATTTATGAAGAAAGCTTGAGTGGCGGCTACCGGGCGCCGCGCCGTTCCCTCGTGGTCGTGTTACTCGTGGTATGTAGTGACGTCACCGCTAATATATTCCGTCGATAAACAATATCGACAGGCTCATTTAATGAACCTAAGTGGACTTCTCCGAAACAATATTTAAAGGTAAGTAGGTAATGTATTTAATGAAATGAGATGTAGGTAGGTATGTTTGCGTGTCAATTATAATAACTTTTTTACTATTTTCTAATTTTATTATCCGTAGGTAGGTATCCGTAGGTAGGTTATGTTATGTGATAATTTAGCTACCTACATCCAGACATAGTTGATGAAGTTAAGTATAAAAACATGAGGAATTCGTGTGAGCTTTGAGAGATTGATTACCCAATAACAAAGGTTTGAACCGGCTCAAACTTACAACTATAAATAATACTTACTTAGGTATGTTAGAAGTCGGTGACATATAGGTACTATAGGGTTATATTGACTACCAAAAACGGCATATATTTAAAGCGTGTCTTACATATGTATATGCATGCATAATTGCTAGCTAGTAAACTTTTGACTAGATTTTCTATTTGTATGCTGCGTTTGTCGGATTTCGCACATCAAAGCGCGCAAATTATGAACACTTGCCTTTAGTCTCCTACACATTGATTTTAAAATAAGACAATCAGTCGCACGAACTAATACAAACGATATGCATCAACATACAGACAGTCAACTATATTTTATAGTAGTAATGTAGTAGTCTTTGCATAAGCACGTCAAATATGTAGAGATAAATATTCTTTGAGAGCATTTACTTTGTTATTTTCACCTTCTGTCAGAAAAATTAAACGAATATAGAAATAATATAAACCGCAAGAATAATTTTATCTGTGCTGTAATCATAGATTAGTAAAGATTACTCACTCCTAACAAGAAAATGTACCCAGTTTTGAGAATTGAAATAGTTGCGTAAAAAAGTTTTGCCACGTCTCCGTGCTAAAATGTCCCTAAAATATTTGAAATAATTATTTATTTATTATGTAAACTACGCAGTATTAGTTATTTATTAGTAAATTTTCTTTAAAAATGTTTTTAATTTTCAAGAATTAAAAATAAGAACTTACTAATAAGCCGTTTGTGGCTCATTCAATTTCAAGGCGGCGAAGTATCTTTACTAATCTATGACTGAAATTTGCAAAGTGCACAATTAGGTACTCGAGTATACTTTATAATGTTTTTGTTAACAACAAATACTAAATAGACAAAAAAAATGCCTAGTGGTATAGGTATTGCATTGAAGTACGACTAGCGTTTGGATGACTGTAAGTAGGTACTGTAACTGACTTTCCGCGTCATATTAAAATTCGCGAATGTTGGGCATGTACTTAATTTTTTTAAGTGCCGTCGAATTATATTTTTATTTTATGCCACTTAGTTAATGGAACACGCGATGTAACTTTACAGCTTTTCAAAGTATTTAAAATCGTTTATTAATGTATTGAGTACTTATTATTGACTCATCCAAGATCCTGCTTGGTATTAAGCCCAATGGGCATGATTTGGTTGGTTATTGTGTGTCTATACGCGTAATCCGTGTGATCAATGTCATAAATGAAAAGCTTTAATTTCAGTTGATACCATATATTTTCATAGTTTGGTCGTTGTTTATTTAGAGTAGAGGAGGTCCAAATGACCGTGTTCGAGGATACAGATAAAAGCCTGCTAAATATTTACGGTCTTATTCATAAAAAATGCTTATAGAAGGTTTTAAACACTCATTAGTTAAAGTGTTCAATAAGCTTATAAAACGTTCTATAAAATTGCTTATTCATAAACGTTCCATAAACCTTCTATAACTAATGTGTCGCTAAAGTCAACTATAAATGAAAATGTTGCCATTATAGTGAAGTTCGGCGAACAAATTGACGAATATCCATAGATAAACATCATTAAATGACGTTATTTCGTACTAAAAAATATTCTGTCTTGACATTCTTGTCAATGGGTTGTCGATAAAACCAAATCACATGTCAGTGTCATTGTATTTGTAAATACCGCGAATTTAAAAATATTTTATTTGTTAAAATGAGATGTGAAGCAAAAGTTGTTAAAAGATAAAGGAGTGAAAATTGGTTGAATATTAATGTTTTATGTAATATTGATATAATTATATAAAGTTAAATTCAATTAAGTTTCGTTTTGTAAACATTCGCAATATCTTATGGCAGTAAACCCTGTATTTCAGAAGGTGTACCAGGACCTCTGCGATCTAATTTACGATCATTACGTACGAGATCAATTATAAAATTTACTGTCGATTTATTAAAGCGATAACGCTTCCTATAGTCTAATGAAAACAGATCACTCTTTGGTGCAATGTTCTTCGAAGTGGACGGTTTTCTAGATTTTTAATAATCTAAGCTTTGTAAAATTTGCATTGTAATTTAAAATAGTGATATAATAATGTTATTTATCGGATATTAAAATAAATTATTTCAAGTTTGTATACAAAATGGACATTGACATAATTTATTAAAAACGTATTGTCAAATTAGGTTATTAATCACGAATCAGCTGTTGAGAGTCGGCCATCTTTGCCTTATAGCACTGTTATAGTAGGGTTCTGGCCTCTATAAGTTATAGAAGGTTTATAGAACGGTTTAGTGCCTAAAATGCGTTTATGAATAACACTTTTTGACAATCGTACTATAGCAACGTTATAAGTGTGCTATAACTTTTTATGAATAAGACCGTTAATATTTTCTTTATTTATCGATAACGTGAATAAAATATACCTACACTAGTGGAATCTGGGGAGTCGACAAGTTCGTCGTTCCGCGGCCAGATTTTGAAACTTACGATTATGCAAATGAGCCAGTCAGCCGGGACATAAAG
The DNA here is from genome assembly GCF_041222505.1 of Epargyreus clarus. Classification (NCBI taxonomy): domain Eukaryota; kingdom Metazoa; phylum Arthropoda; class Insecta; order Lepidoptera; family Hesperiidae; genus Epargyreus; species Epargyreus clarus. The sequence goes on from NW_027332211.1 coordinate 8,545,855, forward strand.
GTGCCGCTTTTGTATCTAACACTCAAGTTATAGCTTAACAGTAAATATCATGGCAATTATTGCCACGGTATTATGTATAATTTTTATAAGTTCAGGCTTTTTGTCCAACTTTGTTCCTTTAGGTGAGTTTAGTGTATACAAATACGTCTAGATAATCTTAATCTACTTTAAGATATGTTTGTAACAAGTGTATTGGTTATCAGGTTTCGTTGAGAAAATAATATTTAAAAGTGTCGATATAAAAAGATTAAAAAATACTTTTACTCAGGATAGGTGGCATAAGTGAATAAGATGGAATATGTGTTAGGCCGGATCGGTCGGTTAGATGTTGGAAGTGTATGAGCGAAGTCAAATTAATAACTAATTTTATTCTTATCGAAACCTAAATTTGAAAAACCTCTCAAAGATGGTGGCTGAATTTAAAATGTATGTGTATATGTATGTTCTAGGATTATAATTACAGGTCTATTTATGATGTCGTAGGCTTTGCAGGGTGTGGGCTATTTAGTAGAATGTAGGAGTTTTATTTTTAACTTGTAGTTTCTTAGGCGGTAACATAGGGCGGTAACAACATATGTACTTTGCCTACTGCAATTCAAACTTCGACAGTATCTTATAAGGGGTTTATTAAGCGAAAGCTTCATTAATACATAAGAAAAATATCGTTATCCCTATATTTGTTCTAAGGATGTACGGATAATATTATTTTTAACAAGCTATGTTATTGTCAGTTTTAAAGACATGGTTGACATCCTAAAATAAGTGGTAGTTCAAAATAAAATTGCAAAATATTGAAATCAAAACTCTTAATCAGTAAAAAGTGGTTTTAACTGAAAAAAATCTAAGCACGTGGGCATGGTTTTGACCTGTAAGCAGGTGCGTGTAATTCACGGGCAATTTCATTATTTTATTGACTAATGTAACCAGTAAAAATTACTACCAAAGTTTACGGTCAGTAGTTTCTTTGTAGTAATGATGACTTGCTTTTCGATCAAAGGTTTATCTAGGTAAAAGTATTTTTACCGGTTAAGAGTTTTGACTGTAACATATAAATATTTGTTAACATCATTTTAAAAAATTTAGATAAAAAATAACTTATAACATTCTGTTTTTATGTAATAAAATATAAATTATATTCCACGACGATTTATAAAATACGTCTAACTTGAACGCAGCTTTTATGTGTCATGAGATTTTATTGACTGTCTGTATCTACTGTCAAATGTCAGTTCCATGTTTTATCAAATAATCACAATGTCAATGTCACAATTATAGCGCAGCGTGTGAATGTTATTTTAGGTTATCTGAACTCTGTTTTGGCCTTTACCATGGGTAAAATAAGAAAACGCAAGTTAAAAAAAGCGACAACCACTTCGGCTGTCGAGGTCTCTGATGAAGAAGAAGTCCAGGTCGACTCTAAGGAAACCACAATCCAAACCATCTTGGACCAGTTGCAGGTTAGATTTATTGATGAAAAGAGAAAGTTACTTTTTTATATTTATAAAAATTGAAAATTAAAATGACATTTTTCAAAATTCCAGTCGGTAAATATCGAGGAAAAATACTGTGGGCTGCAGACATTTGCGCTGTTCATCGAAAATCCAGATAATGTAGAGCAAATCCTGAACAGGGGTTTAGTGAAGGTTGTAGCGCCTTTGATGATGGACCCGGCTAGCTCAGTTCGGAATGCAGCTGCTGGAGTGCTCAGGAATCTGTCAACTATCAGACTGGAGATATGTGATGCAATGATGGATCAAGATGTCATGACCCCACTTACATGTTACTATCATGAGGTAAATTATTTTTAAATTCTATTCAAGAGTATAATTTTCAAATCTGTTACATTATATCTTAAAAGATCTAGAAACTTGAGCAACATGCTTTGCCAGTGGTTGTCTATAACATTTACAATTTCACTGGTGGTTTGGAGGATGCCTTAGGCTGTCAATTCCAGTTTTTATTTATTCAACTATTTTGACTAAAATCTTCTCAACAACTTCATAATTTCATTTGTGATCTTGCATATCATTGAACTTACAAGAGTAAAAGCAAAAGTGATATTGTGTTGTCTATCCCATATAGAAGATAAAAAAATATATGAATAATGTCAGATCCTTTATCTTCTACTGTTACAATAAGCTAGTTACTAAAATGATTATTTGGATTGTAACTATCTGGTGAAAGGATAAATGAAGAAGCTATTCAATATCTCTTTTTACCATTCTAGCATGCCGAGTCATGGACACCAACATTGAATTCAAAAACAAAAGATGAGGATGCGGAAACATTTATACACTGCACTAATCTATTAATGAATTTGTGTGAAAGTTCAGGTAAAGAAAATATTTTGTACTTTCTTGCCTGTTGTTATTTTGCTTTTTGGGAGATTATAATAGCAGTGAATCATAGTAGCAAGAATACATTACTTCCCATTAAGTGGTGAAGCACTCTGGGGATCATAGAACCTTTGTAAGAGTTGAAATAAACATGTAAAATTGATGAATTAAGCTTCTGTACTTGTTTTGGACTAGAAACTACCAGAGTATAATCCTGGATGGTGTCAATATGACCTTATTTTTTATTTTAAAATGTGATTAAGAGTGGCAATTAATGTACAAAACTAAAATTGTTATATTGTTTGCAAGATGCACCTTTATTTATAAAATTGCAGACATCTATAATAACATGACAGCTGTTAATGCTTTTGATTACTTTAAATATCACCAAAAAAATGTTTGTCTATTTTCAGAGCTAGCAATAAAGTACCTTGGAGACTCAAGAATTCTAGGAATCATGTCCAAATATTTGGACTTGGCAACATTTAGCAAGGATATTGTAATAGCCGTGATGCAGTGCTTATTTGTTGTGGTTGAAGACAATCCCGTTGCAATTGAGAAGGTTAAAGCCAACTCTGAAAAGCATTTGCAAGATCTCTTAGCACACAGTGAAGATGAACCTTCAATGTTGTTAATTAAGACATTGGCTGCAGGAGTTATAATAAAAGCATGTGGTGGTAACATCTCAGCGTTACCAATCAATGTGATAAATCAGATAATATCCATCTTAGCTAAGACACTGTCAGTAGACCATAGGTTAGCTTGCAACCAGTTGTCGAGCAATGTGCCATTGAGTGATGGAGCTGGGAAAGCAGGAGCACCCAAAGGGAAAGAAGCTAAGATCTTAGAAAATCAAATGAAGTCAGTCTCATACATGTTGGATGCTCAACAGACTGCTATTGAAATCTTAGCAAATATCTGTTCATGTGATGGTAAATACTTTTTTTTTTATAATATAGGCGTAGCAGACAAGCATGCAGTCCACCTGATGGTAAGTGGCTACTGCCGCCCATGGACATCTGTAATCAACCCCAGATAGGATTAGATATTCCCACCTGAGGTCAGACACAGATGCGCCGCTACCCCTGAGGACTAAGCTGGAACGCCTCAGAAAAGGCTGTCTCCCTTACCACACCCTTCAAACCGAAACACAGCTGCGCCTAACACTGCTGTTATTAGGCAGAAATAGGTGTGGCAGTGGTGCCACTGGAGTCGAACCACAAAGGGTTCTACCATGTTCAAAATTTTACCTTTTATTACTATTTAATTTATTATAATTTTACCTTTTTATTACTATTTAATTTATTACATAGTGTAATATTGTATAGTCTGCCCAAACTTATAGTCCGCTCTGAAGATGTTGCTTGCAGGTTTAGTTATCATATACTCTTTAATGTAAAGCTGCACTAATGCAGCCATGTACCCATGGGCGAGGGCAGCGGAGGGTGCCGGGAGGGGTCCCGCTCTGTCTTCACCCGGCTAATATCTATAATTTGCTATTACGACGCGACTCATTTCTATATTCAGAGCTGACTAGCAGTTTGGCGTGGACTCTAATATTGCTTAAAATGAAGTGAAAAGTTTGAATGTATATAAATTGTGTTTATATCTATGCAATTATTTAATTATTTAATTATTTATTATTATTTTAATTTTATGTGATCAATAATAATATTCATGTGCTTTTTTCCTCAGATGATGAATCCATAAGTGGTAATGAGTCTTCAGACAGTGAAGAGATGGGGGATGAAGAAGATAATAATTGTATTGGTGAAGAAACATTACTTGCAGAAGACAAACTTCCACCTGAAGTGCTAGAAGCAATCACATCCCTAGAGTTGTTCGACAAAGTATGGGCTAGAACCCAGCTACCAGCTGCCAATGTTATGTTGATATTCAAAGAGAATGAAAGTTCAGAACCTATTTGTAAAAAGTAAGTAATATTCAGTTTTTTTTATAAAATACTAGCTGACCCGGCAAACTTTGTACCGCCTCATATATTTAATTCATTAATATATTTCATATTTACTCACCTTTTAAGCCCTCCCTGGACTTCCACAAATTCCACAAACCCGGGGTTTACATACTCGTTGACACATTGTTTGCGATAATAAAAATGAACCATTAAATATAAAATTAAAATATGATTATCTCTCAAGCAGTAATAAGGTTTTTTTATTGTTTCCTTTACAGGCTCATTAACTTACAAACTAAAGCTTTACTATGTATAAACAACATGCTATCTACTCTGCCAATCGAAAATCTTGGTGGAGTAAATGGTGTTTATAAGATTTGGGTGGACACAGGAAAGCTGATATTCAAAAAAGATACAGATTTCAATCTTGTAGAGTCCGCAACAGCTGTAATGAGAGCCGCTTTGGATAAAATAAAATTGACGAATAACGGAAATGTTAGTGAATGTAATCTGTTCAGTGATTTGGCCTTGTCTGACATTGAGGTAAGTGTGACTTGCAGTAACAGTTTGTTTTATTGCTTTTTGTAGCGTTCAGTTTGATATTCATGACAACTTTGTATTAGTTGCATTTGTAGCTTAGGTATTGCATTTTAAATGAAACATTAGATTATGATTATGCAACTTTTTTACTAAAAGTAAAAAAATGGTAATTTTTGTTAAATGACGTGTCAAGGTTGTTGAATTACTAATTTTGATTGCTCCGGGGCGGCTTTGGTTTTTCATTCCATTATTAACCCGATACAGAGCATGGGCCTCCTCTAAAGTGTGGGGCTTAGGCCATACTTTCACCTCACTGATCCAGTGTTCTATGGTAGATTTTATACACCTTTGGTCTTTATAATTTTTTTCCTTCATTGGTAATGTATGTCCTAATAATTTATAGCCAAGTAACTTAAAGGAGCATGTCTTGTGTATGTCTATGACTGTTACCACTAGGATATGACTGTTACAAAACCTGATGACCAAATGTCCAAATATTCACATACTATAGATAAATTAAACTTAAACAGACCGTTATGTGAATGTGATTCATCTATACTTATAATGATTATAATCAATACCCATTATTGTTACAGATGATGTTAGCAGGAATAAAGGACTGTCAAGTACCAGAGATAAGGTCAAATCTTATCCGCATGATTGGAATACTGGCATTATTACTTGTAAACAACTTAAATGACACATCGTCGAATGTAATATGCACTATTACAGAATTTATTTTAGAGCAGGCTCATAAGGAGAACGAAGTGTGGGTCTTAGCTGAGGCTATTGACACTTTAGTGGATCTATATTCAGAAGATGAAACAGATATCTTAGCTGCTAAAGTTAAGTTAGTTGACAAATTGGCTATACTAGCTCCAATTTTGAAGAATAAGGTAAATTTATAATATCCTACTCTCTTTCAGATTTCGCCTGAAACGTCGTGAAATATTTTAAGATACATTAATTTTTATTTCGATGTCATACTTTCTAATTTCAAAACTGAAGCTTCTCTTATAAAATTGTAACATCTATTTTACCTATTAATGGTTTAAATTTCTAAAAATCCTTCCTTAGCTTACGGCATATAAAGAACTCATTAAAAATTTCACATATCGATACCTTAATTCGCAAATCAGCCAACTGCACTTTTTGTCAAAATGTTTTTTTTTTATATATTTTGATTTCGTTCAACGCCATTTACTCTAAAAATAAATAAAATAAACATTTTGACAAAAAGTGGAGTTAGCTGATTTACGAATTAAGGTATCGATATGGTATAGATGGTATAGAAGGTAGACCCTTAAGTAGTTGTAATGATAATGAATCAGTCAGAAGGTATTTTTACATGTAGATAGTTTGTAATGGGTGTGCTATAAGATTATCTCTCAAAGTGACATGGAAATGTACCAGTATCTTAATCAAACATGAGATTTGTGTAACAATTTACTAAATACACAATTATATGAGTGGTTGACTCCCTTTTCTAGTAAATATGAAGTCATTATCAGTCAATGTCAAGTAGTTATGATAATAATATGAAATGGTCACTTATTTACTTGCAACCAATTACATTATATTACTTAGATAATGATGCAAGTACATGTGGAACTTAGCTGATGTAGCTAAGTTTTATATGCAGTATTGTGTAGCTATGTTTAAATAACATCTACGGAAACTTGGGTTTACGTATGTTTTATATAATAGAACTAACAAGGACAGAGAAAGAACAAGCAATCCATCTTAAAATAGAAGTTAACTGTCGTTAATGGACATTAGTAGTCGACATCTAAAAGAATGGTTATGCTTCTAAATGTTGACTCGATAAACGTTGCGTTTCTTTAGGACTAAGTTATCCAGCAGCATTAAATGAACCACTTCCACGCCTTCAAATAGGTATAGGAGCGGAAACAAAATAGTTATACACAGTAAAGACGTGATGTTTGTAGTATCAAATTGCAAAGATTTCTACCAATTTTAATTGTGTTTTTCATTACATTTTGAAGGTTTTTAGCGAACCTGGCGTAAAACTTGTTCCTCTTTTCAGGCAAGGCAGCAGAAGAAACTTCCTAAAGAATACAAGGTTCTTGTTACCACAGCGAACTCAAATCTACCGAGATTCATAAAGTATAAAAGAGGACGCGTTAATAAATTACACAATTAATTAAGAACATTATATATATAAGACTATTAAATTATCATTATGTATTCTATGTTTTATGTATGTTGTATGTATAACAAAGTACCTATATTGCAGTCGCAATAAATATTTTACCATAAATATTTTCTTTTGTTTTGGGTAAATAAAATCACATGTTAAATAATAATAATTTATATATTAAACAAACGATTAACAAACAATTTATATCCAAAATGTGGTAAGTATTTAAATAGGAATCTTGTACATTTTATTATGACTCAATCACTTACCTTATAGAATGAAGAGCACTTACTAGATTAAAAAATAATAATAATAATGTGTTACATACAAAACGAAAAACCAACCTTCAAACAAATTATAAAATGGTTTTTATCAAATGGAAAAGGTAAAATTTATAGAGTAAAATTAGTTTAAATGTGGTTTTGTAAGACCTCATTTTGAAATACAATTGTAAAAATCGGTAAATTTTGTTTATAAAATTAGTACTGTGACAAGAAAATAACTTGAAAGTGATCTTCTTGTTCGATGAAGTTTATATTTTAGTTTCGTCAAATATGGTAAATTAATATAAAATTACGGACAGATAACGTAATAAAACGATATACGTATTTTTTAAACTTTAAAAAGATATTATGTTGTTTTAAAGGTAAATGCTCTTACATTAAAAGTTATAGGAATAATTTAGATATAATATACACGACTTATTTATTTATCACATGTGTAACACCATAATATTACAACTCATTAATTATGGCAATTACTAAAGTAGTACCATTTAATTGCATACATATTTTAACGAAAGGTTCATACCTATTGTGATTTGCTTCTATATATTTATTTAACCATAAATAAAATAAAATCTGGAAGTATTTTAACAAAATCTATGCACAAGAAAGCGTAACTAGTAAAAAACGTTACATCGTTCAAATTTAATTATTTTAGGTGAATAATTGACATTTTTACTATGAAAATAAGATTTTATTTTTTATCTTGGTGCAAAAAGTGGTATAAATCGATATTAGTTGATTTATCGATATAATCCTAGTCAAGCTTCCTCATGATAATAGTAGATTAATGAATGATGGATGAATGGATAATAGTTAGGGATTCGAATTACTTACGTAAGTATGCGCTTATAAAATATTCTATGGAAAAACCCTATGTTAAATCTTTAGAAGGTGCCTTCATTTCAATAGTGGTGGCATTATTTGCTTCAAGATAGACATTAAAATTAAGACATATAAATATTGCATGTTCCCGTCCTTAAGAACTACATATAAATTTTGAGATCTAGTTATCTTTTAACCTTCTTTTATGGTTTCATAAATATGGACGCGTTAATTTATATATTTATATCTTGTTACAATTTTCCACTTCTATAAAATTTAAATTTCCGTAATGTATACTTTACTTAGGTCTTAATATTTCCGTTCACTGGTGAATCACCATAATGGCTTCTTCTAGGCTTTGGTATCGGATTTGGCGATGATGCTTCATTTGCATTATTAAACTTCTGCCTGATTTCAGATACAGATACAGAAGGCCGTTCCTCAATCAATATGTCATCTTCAATCAGAGCTGAATTCAATTTACTGATTTCTCTTTCCAATTCTCTCGTAGCCATATCGATTTCCATAAATTCTTTCTCCGTGCTGGAAATCGAGTTATCAATACTCCTTTTTCTTACATCATCGTAAATTTTGCATGTAACTTTTTGCGGTTCCTCATTACTGTTAATGTCTACATTATTCTCGTTTAAATTGATATCGTATGCTACATAGCTGCCATCGAATGTATTTGTTAGACTCTTGCTTCTCTTGTTTGAAAGTGAATGGAAATCTTCTAAATTCCCACGACGTAATCTGATGTCATCTTCGTTTACACTAGAATTTCTTCTGTATTTCGCTATATCCACTTTAGGGAATGACTCTTTAGTGAACCCGTCGTCCTTAGATCCTGTATTTTTTACAACTTCGGTAGTACTTACAACTGTAGACTGATTGTCATCATTAAGTTCTTCAGTTTTATCTGGTTTCTGAGAAGAGACGGAGACCTCAGCGGTTGTTGTATTATTTTCAGGGGGATGCGTTTCTGTATTGTCTTTAACCTTATCCTCGACTTTGATAGCTTCTTCTTCCACGGTTTTTACGGTTCTATCTTCAATTTTGACGGCTTCGCTTTTTATATCTTCGTCTTCAGTAATTTTGAGTTCAATTTTTAAATTTAATTCATCTAAGTCTTCATCAGCGTCTACTTTAGTCGTTGGTGCGCCTTCAGATTCAGTTATTCGTAGCTCCAAGCCACCATTCTTAACCTATAAAAAAAAAAACCTCTATAACTTTATTATAATTTATGCATCAACATCAAGCTAGTAACGGCGTGATTACTAGAAAAATATAGATTCCTATAGTTGGCTTCTAGGTTTACATAGTTTTTATTGCGGTTTTATTTAACAATATTAAATCACAGTAAATTAAACCTACCGTGACTTGTGGTATAGTGTCTACTGATTCCGTAGCGTCTACTGAGGCCAACGGAGGAAGAGGTGCAGCGCGCTTTTTCTTACGCCGTGACGCTCGTACCGGCGGAACAGGGCATTCTTCGTCGAAGGGATTCGTGCTTTCCATGCTAAGACGAGAACCCATTATGTCACTTCGGGCCATTCGAGGCGTGACACTGGAAATAATAAACCGTAAAATAAATGAACATTATAATACAAGTAGAAAATAAGGAACTATTACAATAAAGCGTAAATTATGTTCATGGATTTATTTATGAATGCTTGCACATAATATAACACAACATAAATAAAACATTTATCAAGCTAAAGTATCTACAACGAACGTGGTCTTTGGATAAGTAACTAGTTACTGGCGCCAATGAAGTGTTTTGTTGAGTGCATCTTCAGTGCACGTTATTATGATAGGTAATAGTTTTTAAACATTTTTGTAAGCCTTCAGTCAGTTAATATTTTCGATAAGTGTGTTGGCCACGGTAGGTTTCTTTGCGAGACACCTGTGCGAATTCCAGCAGTTAACCATAAATACGTTTTATTACTTCCGCTGTGCTGTAACTGAAGGAACGTGAAGTCTTGCAAACCATTTGATCTCGATTGATCACTGACCGTGGACATCTTTTCAAAACCCAAAATAGAACAGAGGACTACGTTGGAACGCCTAAGTTTGTCTTGCTTTTTAAATGAGAACACTAGTCCTACACAATGCTATAATTATGTCCGAAGAATTTGCGACGTTAATTCCGATACAATTAAACCACAGACACGTCTATCATAATTTGGCCCAACACTTACTTGGATATGTTGATATCTTGGTGAGAACTGCGAAGTCTCTCCTGGAACCGCGATCGTGGAAGCGGCGTGACGGAACCCCCGTACACGTAACGGTCGGCCACGCCCACCGGCGCCGTACTACGAGACATTGAAGAGTCTGAAATATAACACGTTTTTCCTTTTAATTGATAATAAACAAGATAGCTTCTACTAGCTCTATTTAAAGGTAAACTAATTATATCTAGTTGAATCACAGTTATAGGTACTGTTTTATATTTAGTCGTATAAGTGATTTTAAACGATAATTAGGTATATATATTTTTACATAATATTATTGGCAAATAATTCTATTAATAATTATGTGTACTACAAGTAATAGGGTAGCCCTAAAATAGCCTAGAAAGTTATGTGGTCCAACTAAAACAACATATCAGGAGTGCAGCAAGGTTCTACATTAGGTCCATTTTTAACTATTTAGTAAAACTATTAAGTTTTAGTCACGGCTGACATGATCGCTATACTTATCTATTGCGGGTTTCAGATGGTAAAAGCGTCGTATCATATGCCGACAACTACGTAGAACTTGAAAAAAATATGATAAAAAATAATATTAGAAACGCATTTAAACATTTTCATAATAATATACCTATTTTGAGGATAAATTAAAAACAATGGTTAACATTATAAATACAACATAACTCTTGACTTAAATGATTTTAGTAGAATTTTCCGTATAGCTCTTAAGATTTTTGGACAACAGTATGTCTGTGTGCTGATGTGTTCTGGTTTGAAGAGCATGCTTGGGCAGGTAGATAAGTTGTCATGAGATTCTAGTAAGATCTATCTTTTATCCATCAGTTATAGATATTACCTACATTGGCTGCAGCATAGTGATTAATATGAGTATCTTATTATTATTCATTGCAGCTACATTAAAAAATATTTTATTCTATATTCTAAGCTCAGAGTCAATAATTATAATTACGCGGAGGTTCTAATCAATGTCACTGTCGGTAAGCAAGTTGTAGGTGACGATTGTTTCCATTGAAACCAAATTTGTTTCACCCCCTCTATCAAAATTTTAATATATGTACCTACATTATGTATTTCTTTAGAATTTCATTACTTGTTATAACGGTGAAGGAAATCATCGTGAGAAAACCTACACCTGACTACACGCCTGAGAAACGTTGGAAAAATAAAATCGTTCTCAAATGTATGTGAACTCTAAGAATTTGCATTTGGCGTGATGACTATGGGCTAATTAATTTGACTCTGAGACGAGACTCGTGTCCAACAGAGGAACAAGAATGGATTGACGACGAATATGTAAAATGATTAAATTCACTAATTCACACTTACATTGCATAGCTCTTCTAAACACAACAGGGCTGTCTCCATTAGATTGGTGGTTAGACGGCTTACTGTTGTTGTGTGTTGTACTTTGCGTTTGTGTTGCCGGTTGTTCTCTCTTCTTGCCTTTCTTCATGAACGATCGCAAGGACCTGGAAACAAACATTAACAATTTATTTGACGATTTCTCTTTTAACTTTAAGTGAGTTATAGGTATATATTACGCGTTACGTAATACTGCATAATATACCACACGTATAGGTATAGGTAATATTTCCACGTTACCATCTGCATTGTTTCATTTTCGCTAAGTTCAAACTTTTCAAAACTGCACCGAAATACAGACATCGTATGCGTTAAAATAACGTTAGAAAATAGTTAATAGATATATTGAAATCAGAGACACGTCAACTTTATTCATGTCTACATGTACCTAGAAATGATAACCTTTCTGTCTTCATGACGTATTCATAACTTAGCTAAACAAAGAGCAGTCTGTAATAACTCGAGTGCACTTACACTTAAATAGAATCAGAGCTGGGTCGGGCTTCTAGTTCAAGCATAATTCGCATCAATCAGTGCGTCATATATTAGTCATGACATGACTTATCTCTATCCGTATACTTTATGGACGATATTTTAAACTGGGCTCCCAGCCCATCAAAGAATAAATAAGGCTATTATGTTCGGCAATCCAATTTCCATTGTACGCAACAGGAGTTCTCGGCTCTCACAGTCGGGTAACGGATGTCTGTAGGCGCAATACTGACAAAAGTAATGGAAGTTTAGTGCACTTGATTCCACTTGAGCGGCCGCAATTGTACCGTGACGGATGGACGGATGAGCGGCCAGCTCGCACGCCTACCCTTACTTGGTTGTCACGCTTGGTCTTAAAACATGGTACGTGTGGTTTGTGGTTAGGTTAGTACAAGTACTTCATAGTAAAACAAGTTTAAAAAGCTGTAAAAAAATCTCAGACTTCCAAATGCCTTTTCCATACTGTGCAATACTGTGCATGCCCGATGCTAACTAAAAACAAAACGTTTTTAAAAATTTCTGACTCTGATTTTGTACAGGTTAACATTAGACGTAGCTCATGTATCATTACTTGATAGTTTGTGATTACATAAAAATACAAATAACATGGTCAACTTTTACTAATAAAATTTTTTTTCCTCCTCTGCATAATAAGGTAGGTACCTATCCGTAAAAATCGAAAAACGTGTGCGTTCATTTAGGTATAGCATAGCCAGAAAGCTCATCGGTAAGGATCATTATTTATGAATAATAGTAAAAATGACAAAACATGTTTCTCTTTCAATATTTAGTTTAGGTAAAGGTATTTTTTGTTATCTAAAAATTAACATCACATACCTAGGTACACGCGTAGGATCATAAAATATGTTTCTATGCTAGTCTCTGCTTAGTGTCAACGTAGGTAGGTACATAAATCTGCATTAATGTATAGTAGTTCTATCCTTGACAAATATTAGAGCCATTTTTATTACATAAAGCGAATTATTCACTATTTAAATGTAAGTGGTACATTATATGAAACAAAGGATAATTGTATTGAGGGTAGCGATAAAAATGTTGGAACAAACTTTTTAGAATGTGAAGTAGGTAGTGCGTACGAAGTACGAATTTACACTGGGGTAGTTTATAATAGCCTGCTTGGCTATTATAAACTACCCTAGTAAACATTTTTCAAACTCTTGTGTAAATTCAAAACGTAGTTAATATGTGATACTCGTATATACAGAAGGTAAAAAAAATAATTGTGTGACGGATTCGATAGGGTTCGAGAGCCAGTGGCCAAAATTGATATCAGTGTGGTAATGGACAAATGTGCAAAAATCTCAAATCTTTAGTCAGATGGTAAGCAGAATTGTTTTATCAATAACCTTATAACAACATACAAATGCATACACATACAATTAAGCGCACAGAAGACAATGCCGATGTACGCACATGCACACGTGTTGAGTTAAGGCAGTTAACCATTTTATTTGCCCTACTTGAGTTGTGCGATAGCAGGTTTTGTAAACAATGTGCAAGCGTAGGTATGACATTAAATCCTCTAGGTCAGACATGCAGATAAAACGGGATTTGACCTGCTCTTGAACCATCTGAGCGCCTTGCGACCCTTGTATCGAACATAAACCAATTTATGTTTATTACTTATAAACAAAGGTCTTTTACTGAAGGACGTTTTAAGAACACTACATAATGATATTGTAGTTAAGGCAGGTATTTTTTGTGTTAAATCATAAGTGGGTAATATATATATGCAATGAAAACAACAAAACTGACAATGTCGGAAGGAAAAAAATGAGGTATCCACAAATTAATCAACTTGTTTAGAAATTCTGAAACTTGTAGTTACCTAATTGCAGTACCGACTGCATTTGTATCGTTATATAAAACACAGCATGATTATCAAAATAACAATACAAAAGAAAAATAAATTAGTGTAGTGTAATTGATCTATAAATCCAGCATTCAAATGCCTTATTTGCAAGTAAAAGTGATTGTCATGATTTCATTTGATCGTATTATCTGCTTCGATGCCAAACAATACGCATGGTCTGTTTTAAAGTGGCAATAGACGTTTCTGTATCGCTACTTACCTACTTAGCGTACACAGAATTCACATAGTGTGATTAGTGATAGTTGATAGGTAACCTAACCTAACCTAACCATTTGTCGTTAACTCATTACTGTCTTACTGCTGGATACGGCACAGTAAGTGTGGTTTAGGATTAATATTAGGTTTGACACCCTCTTGAAAGGCATTGAAAACTTAAGAACTTTCGGGCTTTTATTTCTTATGCTTCTAATATTTTTAATATGCACATAACTTTGACGCTTCAGATGTTCACGCCAGGGATTCGAATCACAGGCTATCACTGCCAGTGACCATTACCTGACATGTTATCCACCTAAAATGATCACATATTTCCATTGTAGTCACGTACCTAATATTCGGAGTAGCCATCTCGTACAGTTTTACGAATTTAATGCTCTAATATCCTACGAGGTTGGGACCTTCGAAATATAGGTGGCGATAATGAGTGGATGGATGCCACTGCTGCTCTAACCAAACAATGATGTATAAGTATACCTGCGTGACCCACTTACACACTTGGAAAATGTTTCATGATTTCGAACATGAATTTCGTTCAACATGACTCACTTAATCCACTTTATCTTTTGTGATGTCATTGTTCAAGAACAACAGTACATTTGTGTGCTATATTTACCTACTCATTATCTCTCCGCCGTAGCATATGGTATTTTGTGTACATTAGGTAATATGTCCCTGCTCTTAAAGGTTTTAAAATTACTTAATTTAACCTCTAAGAGCCTTAAGAACCTTTAAAAACCTTAAGAACCCTTTAATTTAGGTATCCAAACCTAGGTTCGTCAGTCTCAAGAATGTACAAAGCGATTGTGTTATTTTGTAACTAATGCAATGCACACATCATTATATATGCATGCATTAGATAACGACAAACCAGCTTAGAAGAAACTCTACTAAAATTATCGACAAATATCCACGTTTGATTGATAAAATTAAACTCTTTTTACGTCTCTACATTCGTCTCTACATTGATCTTAGGAATTATGAAACATGAAACATTAATTATTCCCTTATAGTTTTCAAAAACTCCTAACGTTAGGTCAATTTTGAAGTCTACCAAAAAAATAAAAACACCTGCCATTTATCATATTTATATTTTTATCTCATTACGTCTAAATGAGGAAGTTTTGCACAATGTATTTTTTAATAAACTGTAGAAGTCGCCGTAAGTATAATTGTGTAAGTAGGTACCTACATGTAATTTTATAAATTTATTAATTAATGGAAACTTTTAAATATAATAATTTTATTACCCATTGTTACGGTTGAGTATTTATAACTGAATTTTACTAATGAAATAAATGCACACGTTAAAACGTTAAAAGGTCGTTAGCACGGTCTTGCATACATAGATAATTGTGTCTTTTTCGAAACTCAATGCTTATAATTGATCTGTTTCAAAAGTGCTGTTCTAGAAAAGATTGGTTAGATTATTTCCTATGGTTTTCAACACATTGACAGGCTTAGGCCATAGGCTGTCGGACTGGCCAAGTGCTTGTAGACTTCACTTACTTTTGCGTACTTTTTTTGAGTTCCCAAGGGTTTATTTGTGATATTTTCCTTTAGTGCTAAAGCAAGTGATAATTATTTATGAGTACGCACATGCTTCGAAAATTAGGAGTACCAGTTGGCGGTATGAACTTGGGATCCCCGGATGGAATGCCCTAATTTCGAACAATTATCTTACTTATAATTTCCCAAAGCTCAGAACAACCAAACGGAAATTATTTTTTAAATATGAACATAATACAAACAAGTCTCGTATTCACTATTGTATAAATCTTTCACGCTTCAAGTGGGTACCACATTATTCTTTGTGTGAACTTTGGTTCAGAAGCATTTAGTCACAATAAGTCTACTCGCGCCGGCCAGTCGGATCGTAGGTATCAACGAGGATCCAAGCCGACAGTATTGTGTTACCGTAGAATTGCAGATGACAATATTAATAAGCGACAATAAATTGAAAGCGTATCCAGCTTCATCCCTTGCGAAGGTTACACTAAATTAGTTTCTAGGATCTGCGCATTTATGCTGATACATTGTTATGACTGCCTTTATTTTGTTTTATGTTTGTTATAAAAATATTGATAGTTTTCTCTTTGAATACCTATAATCTACTACAGCACAACCTCTTAATAATTGGAACAATGCGGCTTCCTCTGAAAAGTTGCAAAACCAATTTTTAATCTTTGGTTAAAATTATAAAAAAAAAATCGGTTTGTAACTTTTAAATGTGCCCCGTCAAAACAGTTTAAAATACTTTTAAAATTAATATAATAAGTAACATGTAATTTTTTCCCGGAAATACGTAAGTATTCATTTACGGTCAAATTTTAATATATTTATTCACTAAAATAAATAAAATGTGTAATATATTCTAAATAAAATGTATGATCCCTATTAGTCATGACATGGGGCTCTTCAAAAAAGGTGCAAAAAGAGCTCTCATACAAAGCCGGCGATGCATTGGCGACTCCTCTGGTGTTGCAAATGTCCATAGGCGGCGTTGACATGACTACTTTCCATCAGGCAGCACGTCTGCCTAATCGTTAGGTTAAACTATGAAAAAAAAAAAGTCAACAGGGGTCCTAAGAAAAATGTAACAAAAAATATTTCTTTCAAAACTCTACGTATGTATAGTGCCACCAACTTTTCTGTTCAGTAGACAAATCTGGAACTAAAACAAAGCCGACCGCCATTTTGAAATGTCATTCCGCTGTCAATGCTTTGAAGTGTGAGTGCTCTTTGTTTTTCGATTCGAATATAATTGTAATAAGTGATTAAAAATGCCTAAGCCTCTCAAAAGTGATGCACGGGTCATTATTTTAAAGGTTTTAGATTTCATGAGGGAAGAAAAACGCCTGCTCGCTCCGAAAATACCGTTTGAGAAAGTGACAGAACGCGTCGCAGCTGCGACAGGTTAGTGTTGCTATGAAGTGTTGATAGTTAATTAATAGAAAGTCCCGCGTAAATATTTCAGTTATTTTATTTTACTTAGTTAAAGTGTCACTGAGTATTTTTGGTAGTAAATGTTTTTTTATACTTCATGTATTTATATTTTTGCTACAGGAGTAAGCGAACGATTTGTTTACAAGCTCATGAATGAAAAGAAAAAAGCTGAAGAAAGTAATGTCAAACTATCTACTCCCGGTAAGAATAGAGAAAGAAAAACAGGAAAATTGGACATTGATGATTTTGACATTGGCGTCATACGGAGAAAAATTCATGAATTTTATTCATTTAGGAAAGAAATTCCGACTATACCAAAATTATTAAACATACTTAGAGAAGAAATTGATTTCTCTGCAAAACGTGAAACACTTAGAAAACTGCTGCATAAAATAGGATTTCGTTTTAAAAAAACTAAAACAAATAGAAAAGTGCTATGTGAGCGTAATGACATAACTGCGTGGAGGGCTGCATACTTACAAAAAATTCGTGAGAATGAGTCTGGAGAAAAAAAACCCGTCGTTTATTTAGATGAGACCTATATACACTCATCTCACTCAACTGACAAATGTTGGCAAGGCCCAGATGTTGAAGGTGATTTGGAGCCAGTATCAAAAGGGAATAGGTGGATTATAGTTCATGCAGGAGGCGAAGAAGGTTTTGTAGAGAATGCTCTTCTTGTGTTTAAATCAAACACTAAGAGCGGTGACTACCATGATGAAATGAATAATGATAATTTTAAAAGATGGACTATTAAGAAATTGCTGCCGAACCTGCATAAGCATACTCTTATAGTGATGGACAATGCCCCCTATCACAGCATTTGTGTTAATAAATGTCCCAATTCAAACCACACTAAGGCTGTCATGCAATTGTGGCTGAGGGAGAGAAATATAGAATTTTCTGAGCAAATGACGAAACCTCAACTGCAAGAATTAATAAAGCGTAATAAACCAGCTCCTGAATATGAAATAGATAATCTATTAAAAAGTCATGGCCATTCTGTTCTCAGGTTACCGCCATACCACTGTGATTTGAACCCAATCGAGATGGTTTGGAGTTCAATGAAGAGAAATGTCGCTGAGCGAAATGTTGGTAAATCTAGTGCTGAAATGCCCCAGTTAATTCAGAATGCATTCGATAAAATAACAAAAGAAGAGTGGAAAAACCATTGTCACCACGTAAAAAGAATTGAAGAAAAATACAGGAACAATGATGGATATTTAGAAGAACCATTCATTATTAAGTTGCATAGTGATAGCGAAAGCGATTCAAGTGACTCTGATGACGAATTATGTAAATCACTTGGCACAGGCACCTCAGGCGCATCGTCATTATTTCGCTCAGGGATGTCTGGTGTGGAGCCCCTCGAAGTTAGAGATCATGACCATAATTATTTTTATAAAATATAAATTTTATTTTTATAAAATATACATAATTATAGTTAATAATTCTGGACTTTTTATTTTTCCTGTCCTAGAATATCATTTAAGAATTAAAATTTGACATTATTAACCTAATTCTTTTTTTTTAGGATGTTTACGAAGGTTATTTATCTTTTTAAATATTTTTTACATATTTTATCTAGTAAAAATCATAGGTCTCAAAGTTGTTGAGCTCCCTCTTCAGTAGGCAAATATAATTATATGGTAACATTGGACGCTGCACTAGCGACCCTGTCAACTGAACAGATAAGTTGGTGGCACTATATTGTATTTTATTTATAATGCTTTATCATCTGTATACACCTAATCTAATTTATCAAATACACTATCGAATAACAGATAAGAAATATAAAACACGACAACGATTGATTAGTGTTTCGGATAGCTAATTATTTTTTTCAAGTGACATTGTACCTGCCAGCTGTGATTGTAGAGCTGTTATAAACTGAATGTTCTTGAAAAGTAATTGGATTGATTTGGTTATAAAGTGACTTTAGGAAATACGTGTAATTAGACACTTAGCTATCTAAAGTTGCATTTTTTATTTATATGCTATTATTGGAAGGCTATGATAACATTCAGAGAGCTTTAATAAAATTATCGAAAATGCGTTGTATACAATCGTAGCATAAATATTGAAATGTTCTTCTTTTCCCTTTAATCTAAAGTAAATCTTTTTTTCCTCTATAAAATTATAGGCGACGCAATGTCTGATTACATTTTTAATTTTATTTAAGTATTATTTTTATGATTTCATATACCTTGTAGTCAATTTAATACCTACTGGCATAACATACCTAACATAAAAAGAAAAAAAAAAACGAACAGGAAAAGCAAATAGAATGTAGCTACAACGTACGTAACGTAAATAAATTTAAGTCTGGATTTAGCTTTCGCTATTAAAACCGTTCCTAATTTTTAATGCGCAATTAGACAGTCTTATTATAAATTCAGCAAAATGACTAGTGCTTTAGGCCGGGCCTGCTCGTTTTTTGTCGACTGTTTTTCAAACGGTAATTATTACCCGTAATTTTATGTTAATCTATTCGAATGAATTTTAATACAAAACAACAAAATGTAAGCAAGTCTCATAGTACTTACTCCTAAGTATGTAGGTCATTTCACGACCCGCGTGGCGGAGCGGTAACCATGCCGGTCTGACACGCAGAGGGTCCCGGGTTCGATCCCCGGTCAGACAGATTTCTAAATGATGAATTTAGATTTCTGTTTCTGGGTCTGGGTGTTTGTCTATTTGTCTCTGTGTGTGTCCATAGCACCCACGACACAGGGAATCCTAGTGTGGGGCTGTGAGTGTAGAAAACGTTTTTTTTTTTTTTCATATGTAGGTATGAATGTATAGTGTGAAAAGTGAATTATATCTATTACACTAAGTACTCCAATGGAAAGTACCGAAGTTTTAGGTAACTTAAGAAACAATCCATTTAACGTGGTTTAGAGACTAGCCTTTGATGGCCTCATTTTAGATTTTCATAGGAATTTTATCATCGATTGTTACATATTTCCCAGCTAAAGAATGTTACATATTATCTTTGTTAATTATACTCAAAATATAAACACGTCTTTTTGTGCGTTCTGGAAGCAAAACTATTTAATTTAATATCTTGTCATAAACTGCTTTAGAGACTGCCTGTTTGGTTTTAATATTTACATGCACGAGCAATATTAAGGCAATTTTGTAATGAAATCTTGGACTAGTGCCAAGGCACGTCCATTAAATAATTTAGCCTCATGTTGCTACCACGGCTTGCCTGTGTTTGTAACTTTTTCATACGATATCAATGAACATTAATTTTGAATCGTCCGTCTGGCGTCAGGTATTGATTCTCAATTAAGAATATAAATGGAGTTATTTTTATTTGAAAAGGAACTTTTGGTTGAGGCTGAGACGTTGTGTCAATTCCGATAATTATGAGCTTTTTTAATTTTTTTTGTTCGACTTGCGGAGGCACTGCCGTGCCTCCAGATGTACGTATAAGTTAATAAGCAGGTAGCCTACATTTGGGTTTCTCCGGTGGTAGAAATTTTAGCAGGAAAAACAATGTCACAGTTAACTCATTCGGTTATTTTATTATTTACGTAAGGCATGATACTTAACAGCATCTTAAATAAAATAGTGTTCATGAGACTATGGTATTTATTTTATTTTCAATCGTTTAAAAATTGAAGAGGAAAAGGGCATTAACACTTCTCCGCACAATATGACTTGCTGCATTCGTCGTATGACTAGATATATCAGAATTCAAAATTAAATTAAAAATAATTTTCAATAAAATTATTTGTTATTATGTTTCCATCATGGCGTTATTTTCCACATTATAAATAATATCTCAATGTTCTTGTGATTCATTTAAGATCAAAGTACAACGTCTGATTTATTATTGTAGGTATCTCAGGGTTGTGAACTTATGATGGGTTCGCAAGCAGGTATGCATTTATGTGGATATTAGTAATATAATAATTCAGACGTTATTTCGGATTTGTTTTTACGTTTAATAAATGATGATCCTTCTCCCGCGAAATTCTTTTCACTGTATGGCGAAACATATAATTATTCTAATTAGGTAAGTTCTTACGTTTATTTCTTAAAAATCAGACTTATAAGATCCTGATTCGGCAAATTGTAAATTCTTATATCATGGGCTTACAACATCATAAAACACATTACTTCTTCGAAAAGAAGGAAATAAATACCGTAACTTTCGAGTTCCGGTATTTCAATATAGGTAAACTATAATTCAATAATTGTTACAAATTGAATTGGACACTGTTAAAAAGTTAAAATATTACCAATTAATTATTTAGAAAATAGAAACTTGAAACAAAGAACAAGTGCAAGTATCAATAAAAACAAAACACTTCATAACTGTATCGAATCATTAGTAGGTCAATCGAAAGAAAAGAAACTCAGCGCAAATGAGGTAATTGTGAGTGTTTGCGAAGACCGGCTGCATTATTGTTATTCATTATTCACAATTTTATAATACCTCTGTGCGTTACGTTCGTATACTTTTAATAAATGATATAATATTTAACGTGAAAGTTTTCAATAGCATACGTCTATTTCTCTTACAAAGAAATGAATGCACACACATAATGACGTTTATTGCCAAATCATTGCTTTGCTTCTTATTTTATTATTATTATCTTTTATAAATTGACATTATATACAATGTGATTAAGTATGGGGGCTTTAATTAAAAAATAATATAATAAAGGGAATTGTAACATTAATTTTAAGAATAAATGATCTTAACCATACAAATTTGACTAAAACAGATACTAAAATAGTATCACTATACTTATCAACATCCAAAGTCTCTACCATTTTAATAAAATGTATAATAAATATATTCTGTTGAAACTATTAAAAAAGTAACTGAGTGGGTACGATTTCTAAATTTTCGAAAGATTTATCCGGAACCGCGTCTATACTACAAGTATATTCTTTTGAATACGTATTATGTATTACGTATGCTTATTTAATTTAGGCACTTAGGTAAATGTTGGTTGATAGAGTATTATAGTTACTTTTTAAGTTATTGATATAATTAAATTAATATCCATTATGATACGATCTCGATCTTGATGGACTTTATTTATATGCATGCAGGAGATTAGTCATCGCATTAAATTAGACAGAACCAAGAGCAAATGTTTGTATGATACCCATGTTCTCGTATACGAGTAAATATGTACCAAATTTGTCTGGTCATGGTTTCCTTAAAATAGCCTAAGTATTTTATTATGTATTAATCAAACTGTAAAAATAATTAGTACTAAATCCACCAACACAACTTGAGTTTTCGAAAGCAGATTTCGATCAAATGATTGAAAATTCAATTCATTATTATATGATTTTTTCGCGTATCCTTACTAATATGCTCTGTATGTAACTATTTACATGTCTATACATATATGTATTTACAATGTGGTACTAATTCACTTCAATTATTAACATAACACACAAGCTTCATATTCGCATGAACACATTCTTGGTAATGGAGGATAAGATATAGGATGTTAATCACGTATTGAATAATATGTGTTTCTTCATTGTTTACAAATCACCAAAGTGACATCAGCTATATAAATACCCACGTGACACCCCTGAATTACTTGCGCTATTCGTGGCAAATATAATTTTAAGTCAACTCAGAAGGACTTGCTCCTTCTGCAAAACTAATATTAGCGTATGATAAGAATAAATCCAGATATCACTGATAAGTTTACTTTTTATGTTAGCACTACAAACCTACAAGTAGATAGAAGGTTATATACACACATTGTACAATCTTTGATTTTGATATAATCACTTCATCATCATCATCATCAACCCATTACTGTCCCACTGCTGGGCACGGGTCTCCTCTCATAATGAGAAGGATTAGGCCATAGTCCACCGCTGGCCAAGTGCGTATTGGTAGACTTCACATACCTTTGAGACTTTTTTTTTATAAATCTCTCAGATATGCAGGTTTCCTCACGATGTTTTCCTTCACCGTGTAGCAAGTGATAATTAATTGCTAATACGCACATAACTTTGAAAAATCAGAGGTGCGTGCCTGGGATTTGAACCTCGGACCCCT
This sequence comes from Epargyreus clarus, assembly GCF_041222505.1. Classification (NCBI taxonomy): domain Eukaryota; kingdom Metazoa; phylum Arthropoda; class Insecta; order Lepidoptera; family Hesperiidae; genus Epargyreus; species Epargyreus clarus. Next base: position 8,569,094 of record NW_027332211.1, read on the forward strand.
CGATCGAGAGGCCGAGTTTCTTAACCACTAGGCTATCACTGCCTTTATAATCATATAATCACTTAATAGCATCTAATTACGTAATATAGTTTCTTAATATTTTGAAGAATATAATACGTAATCCAGATATCTTAATATGCACTGAGATCTACATCAAGAAAAGTTAAAAATTAGTTACGTTTGGTTGTTTATACCTTATCTACTTCTGAAATCTTAATACTTAAGAGAAATCTTATTAACTTTTACCTTAAGATGGGGTCAGTTAATTTCCCTCTTAACATTGACTTTCACAATACATACAGTGATTCATTTAGTTAGATAATACACAGCAAGCACTCAACAATAAAGAATATAAAGTTAATTATGAAGGCTTACTCTTGTGCGCATTTTGTCTAATACCTATTATGACACTAAAATAAACTAGGCTACTTGTTAATTAAAATCTAAGTGCTCTTAGCAATTAATTGACTACCAATCAGGTGATATCATACATACTATGTAATTGTAGGAAGGTTTGTACATCTAAATGTTTCAATCAAGAAATCGGATCTCAAAGTTGATCTGTAAATAACTCAAAATATGGTACGTGTTTACATTTAACCTTTAGCAGGTAGCAGTAACATTTGATAATCTCGCGGGATAAAAGCGTTATAGAGAAAAATATCATGATCAAATAATTAATAATATTATCCTGTAACACGTGTATATAATCCGGTACATTATATAAGTAAATGGCATGGGGTACATAATAATGTGATGTCTACTACAAAATACATTATTTCTAAGTAGCGTACTTAAATAAAATTTATAAGCCTATTACTGTACCCTCACTGGGCATGGACCTGCACTGAATATGATTAAAGTTTTAGCATAGTCCACTACACTGATCAAGTGCCAATCTGTAGAGTTCACACACCTTTGATAACTATGCATTGACTATATAATGTAAACATTGCCAAATACTTATGTATAGCCAAAGCGTCAAATTATGTCCTTGTGATTGTATTTAAGACTTTTAAAGTTTGTTTGTTACTTGCCTGACTTGTCAAAACTTTATTATCTCACGAAGCATTTTTAAAACTGACAGATTAGAAGTCCTTATACATACATTACGTGTAAATTTCACGATAAGCGGGAAGGTGACGGCGATGGCATTTAAAAATTCTAGGTAAGCGTTTCGCAATAACCACGTAACTATAAGGCAAAACAATCCACTTAGGAGAAAACTTGGTACTGTGCATACTGCATGTACTTTGCGGCTAGCAAAGTGACCACAAACCTTCCGGGTGCAATTTCAAGATACAATTATGTATTCCAATATATCAACTTGTCTTAGGACTTTTGAGATGAATGTGGGGTAATATACTTGACTTACTATGTGGTAATCATCTTTCAGAATCTTTTATAGACGGAATAAATTAAATAAGGATAAGATTTTACATGAAATATTTATATTGAATATCCCATCGCGGTGGTCGAAATTCGACCGTAATTACTAAACTCTATATTACCCGAAGTATAACATGAATTGTTCTCAATTTTAATATATTCAATAAGTAGATTATATTATATATTTGATTAGATACATAAGTTGAATGCAGTTTTATCTATTATAAAGATTATTATGATTTTTTCGTCTACCTTAATTTTCGAGTTATTTGGAAAACACCCATTATAGGCAAAATATGTTTAACGGTTAAGCCATATTTTAAGGTAATAACTCGTTTTTAACATAATGTTGTAGTCGCAGGTGACATTGTTACAATTTGACTATTAAGTTAATTAACATTACTAATATGTATAACAATGTATGTTTTAACATATTTTATTTAATAATTTTTAACAAATAGTTATAATGAGCATATAATATTACGCATTAAGGACTTTTTTTCCATGTGAGCTTTAACTAACTTTGTCACACACCGCCGTGCACGAAATATTCGAAACAGCGATCCAAAGTTTTCGCTTACAGTATTAATATACCTACCTACTTAAGTAAGTACCTATAAATATTCTTGAAGTATATTCTATATACCTCTTAACTCTGCTTCTGCAAGGCGAATGTTACCCTGACATATCTTAGTTTAGTATTCAGTTACATTCGAAATTTATTACTGAAAAAACATTAAAGACGTCTGTGTCGACGTAAAACATTAATATAGAAATACTTGTATCCATCTGCCTATAACTGCTTATTGCATTTATCTATTTTAGTTTAAATAACTAAGAACATAAAGTGCAATTTTCCTTATTATATATAACTTCTTATACCTCCTTATAGATTAAATCCACACTGACACGACAAAATAATTAACGGTGGAAGAGCGTACATTTACTTAAGATAATTATCTCCGTCATAACCTCTATCATACTTTAGCCTTTGGAATAATTAAACTGTAGTTAAAGAAAACTTACCAAGAGTTCTTCAGGTCTTTGATTCCGGAGAAGCTGATGCTATTGGTCCGACTGAGTTTTCGGCCAATAGTCCAAAATCTTATTTTATTGTGGTTGTCCTCTTCATGGAAGGGGTTGAGATGTTCAGGGTAGTCGTGAACGGAGACAGTTTTGCGAGGCCCCGCCATGGTAGTCATTATTACTCCTTAGGTGATTTGCCTTAATAGTTTTACATAATAGGTACGAGTACAATTTTCCAGGCGTCGTCCACTTCGTTTTTTATCCGTTATCACACTAGTAAGTTATCACGAACTGATAGCGTTGAATCGCGTTATCGCGGGAGATAATTGCGTAGGGTTTGTTTTCGCGGCGAGGGACGGTCGCGCGGCGTCGCGGCGCTCGGCTCGCGGCTGGAGGCACACTACCCGCGAGCCCGCCGCTCCGCCGCGGCGCACCCGCCGGCCCGTTGCTGCAGCGTCACTACACGATAAGTCCCGCTGCATTTGATGCATATTAGTTACACGAATAAATAATAAAGTACGCACATTCACCTGATATTAATAAAATGACAGTTTCAAACCAGTTCTTTTCGTCAAGTTTAATTACTCTGGCCAATTAGTTACTCATTACTAGCTAACCTGCGGTCTGCCTGCGTTTTTATAACGGTTGATTTAACTGCCTACTTGATATTAGAATTTAATTGACTGAGAGAATTATAGTAAAGAATTTTGAAGTGCGGTTATCAAGGTATGTATGTCCGGTTTGCGAAAAGGTAGAGCTGGTAGAGTATTGTTGCTAAAATTTAGATAACTAATAGAGGGCTCTACAAAGGTTATTTAACTCGCGACTACATTGTTGACTCAAGAACTGATGAATAACGATGCGTCAAATTCATTTAAAATTAATTCTTCAGCATTCGCATTATGCAGATCACCTGTCTTTATTGCCTACCTACAGGTAACTGATTCAGTCATGTTCGATTATACATAACCTTGCCGCCCATGCCTGGCCATTAAAGATTTTATAGGTTGGTGTGTATAGCTGACGTCAAACTTATATCGCGTGCCTCTATGTATAACTAATTAACATGACGATGTCGCATCAGACCAGCGTCACTCAGAAACGAAGGCCGAATAAACTTTGGAATATATTGTTTGTTTTAATGTTGGTATAAGAAGTCAGAGTATATTTTTAAAGTATGTGATTCGTACAGAAGCACAAATATTACGTAATACACCTAACCATCCAACGAATTTGTGTCAATAAGCATTAGAGAATCGATGACAAAGCAAATAACTTGTATAATAGTATACTAATTACTATTTCACAACAAAGACACTGTTGGACATTCATTTTGAATAAGAATTTTATGTTGTAACATCTTTAGTGGAAATAAAACACGCATGCAATTGAGTAGGTACCTCTTTAGACTTAAATGGCTTATATTTTTTACTTTGCTTGCCTAGGGCTGAACGACGAACAGAAGTGATTAGATTTTGTAATCAAGTATGGTCCAACTCTAAAATAAGTTAGATTGACCAACATACCCGTGCAGGTATGATATCGATCCACGTTTCAGTTGCCACTACATTCATAGTTTATTCGCCCCGGTTTCAGCAACTTTCTTTCACCTTCGGGCCCGTTCATAATGTCGGATGTTTCATTTATTAGCGCGGCAAGACGACGGACTGCGGAATGGGCGAATTGGCTAGGTGCCTGCTTATACAAAACGACTTAGTCATCGCTGCTTTTGTTCTTATTTCCACTATTTAACTTACTATTGTGCCACGCGTGTCGGAGTATAAAGGCATATTGTATTATACTGTAGAAAATTGGTCTGATAGTAAGTAACTTTAGTAACAGTAAATAAATAAGTACATGTATTGGTATAGATACAGATGATACTGTAATGAGTCAAAATGTGCATTGAGAGGTCAATATTCTTGAGGTTGTTGTGTTGGCATCGGTTACCAGGGTTACCAACTCTTTGAAAAATATTTACCCCTACAGTGAAACGCAAAACAAAATCGCCACCATTATTTAAAAATCAAAAACAAATTAGAGGTTTTGTAACCACATCTTCGTAAAATATGATGATCTTTTTTTGATTTATACTTCAATATTTTTATACATAACGTTTTTTTTTACAGAAAAACTACTTTTATTTGCGAAATATATGAAAAAATCATTAAATCCTTAAACACCGCGATAAAATTAAAGCCCTCAACAAAAATTATCTACTTTCTCCCAACATTAAGGGGAATTACTAAGTTGGCAACCCTGTCGGTAACAGACCGGCGATTTATTGGAAGTCCACAACGTCTTCTGAGCGACAGGATATCGCCTCTACTAAGTAGGGCCCTTATTGCGTTGCGCCATCAATTGTTCGATATCGCTCATTCATTGACTGGGTCAATCGCTAATTAATGTTATCTGAATGCAGCATACGTTTACTTGTTAATAAACCTATTGTATTTATGGATAAAACAACATCCTCAGCCTACATCACTAAATATCAACAAAATATGAAGTCACGCAATACATATGTGTCATGTCCAAAATACATACTTTGTCCGTATGTGACACATGTACAAATAAATAAACTCAATCGCTAAAAGAAAACATCATGAGGAAACTTCGCACGCCCGAGATGTCTCAATGTGTGCGAAAGCTTCAAAATCGCACTTGGCCAGCGCAGTGGACTATAGCCAAACTCCTCTCACTTTGAGCCTTGAGGAGACCCATGCGGAGTTGACGAGACTTCTCTGTCTAATTGTCACCTGAACTGCATGCTCATTTGTTATAACAATTTCATAGAAATGTTCTCCGAAAGAAAAGATCTTTACTGCCTATACCTACTGCTTTTCTTCATTAGTCCACTGGGTCAGGGAGGGACTTTAAATTAAGTATTTTTAGTGTCTTTACCTTACCAGTATTATTTTTTTAATTTTCTTAATTATAGCCTTTTAAGCAGCAGTGGCATAATGGTTTGTTTACTTCGCTAGAGACAAACTAATTTAGTCATTCAAATTACCTGGTTTTGATCATAGAAATACTAAAATTTATTAAGTTATTTAATGATCAAAAGACAGAGGGAGACCGGTATTCCTAACTAGGCACAATATTGGCAATAGCTAATTAGGACCTATTTTTTTTTCTTTATTACATAAGAGTAGCAGACGAGCATGCAGTCCACCTGATGTTAAGTGGCTACTACCGCTCATGGACATCTGTAATCAACCCCAGATAGGATTAGATATTCCTACCTAAGGGCGGCCACAGATGCGCCGCTACCCCTGAGGACTAAGCTGGAACGCCTCGGAAAAGTCTGTCTCCCTTGCCACACCCTTCAAACCGGAATACAGCAGTGCCTAACACTGCTTTTATTAGGTAGAAATAGGTGTGGCGGTGGTGCCGCCGGAGTCGAACCACAAAGGGTTCTACCACCTTAAATTATTGTCCAATGGACCACAAACGGCTTGGATGATTGAGTTTAAGGATATAAAATCATATAGATTCCATATATTTATAAGCTAAAGTTTATAAATAGTCTGTGATGCATACTTAAGCATAGCAGTTAAAACTCATACCACACGGCAGATATACCCATACCTTTTCATATTTCGGTACTGTGGTTTAATATTTATTTACATAAAGTGCATTATAATTTGTGAGTATATTTTCCTTGTCATTGTAAAAACTGTAGGTAAAATACGAACAAATTTGATTTTTAAGTACACCACGAAATAGTCCTAAGTTTGTATTTAAGTAACCTTTGTATGACTTAGGGTATTTACGATACGAGAATAATACGAATACAAAAACAATGATGGTACAGAGGTAAAATTAAATGATTACATAATAGAAATAATTGGTTTTATGCATAACAAAACATGCGGTGATTTCGTAAAAAAATTGCTTGCATTAAAAATAATCGTTAACAATTAGGTATCTACATAGAAAATCATTTCAATACAGTAGGATCCCATTTTGATTATAGAAATTGTTTCTGCGAAGTTCCCGAAAGTGAATTTTTTGGGGTTATTTATAGATGTCCATGGGCGGCAGTAGCCACTTTCCATCAGGTGGACTGCATGCTTGTCTGCTACTCCAATATTATTATAAAAAAATAACGATTATACTAAGGGCTGCAGTCCTATATAATAAGAAGTTCGATTTATATAACGTTACATCAGCCACTCTACGCTAATGCGCAACTTCTATGAAATCAGTGTAAACAAATGTATCAGTACTAGAGAACTCTGTTATAAATCCTCTTTGTTATAATTCTGGTTACTGGTGATAGTAACTACTATCACTTTGAATACCTACTCCTAATATCTATATCATATGTATACAAAAATATACATTTTTAAGCTATTGCATAGCTTTTATCGCGGGCTTGAGCGCGGCGACCGAATCGAGAAATTCCGTAACGAAAATTCCTAACACCTTAATTCGTCAACTTGAAAACAGATGGCAGTAATACACATTTTTTTATAATCCGTGCGGAAATCTTAAAATTGCGTGAAGTATATTTTATAGAGCTATGAAAACGCTCAGAAGGAATTCCAGAAATACAATATATTCTTCCATAATCATCAACATTTACATTAATACATCTTTATCCATTATTATTTTATCATATCTCCATTATAAAAGACATTGCAAAATCAGCTGACATTTCATGACTCAAACATTCGGCCAAATGTTACAGGCACATCGCATTGATCCATTTATATTGCTGGTTGTTAATACTTTACGTCACTTATTAAAAAAATCTATTTTATATTTTAGAATGTTCAGTCTTGCTTGGAGTTATGAAATGTCAGCTGATATTTGCAATGTCTTATATAATGGAGATATGATAAAATAGTGGATAAAGATGTATTAATGTAAATGTTGGTGATTATGGAAGAATATATTGTATTCCTGGAATTCCTTCCGAGCGTTTTCATAGCATAAAAAATGCTATGCAATAGCTTTACCGCGGCAGTCTCCGAGTGCCACACGTATTTTTTTTTATTATAATATAGGAGTAGCAGACGAGCATACAGTCTACCAGATGGTAAGTGGCTACTGCCACCCTTGGATATCTGTAATCAACCCCAGATAGGATTAGATATTCCCACCTGAGGTCGGCCACAGATGCGCCGCTACCCCTGAGGACTAAGCTGGAACGCCTCGAAAAAGTCTGTGTCCCTTACCACACCCTTCAAACCGGAAGTCGAACCACAAAGGGTTCTACCACCGTCAAAATATGCATTAAATATGTATGACTTATTTATTTTTAGATACGTTTTTCTCTTTCGCGAGCATTGCCACTTAACGGATTTTCAGTGTTGACGCTTGTTTCATTGAAAAAACGAGATATAATGCCTTATCCTGACTTTTCAATAAAACAGTATCTAGGCTTTGTAAGCCCTCCAAGTCTCTGGCACGAGATGGGCACGAGTTTATTCTACAAAAGAGGGCTTAAGGTCTAAAGAGTAAAGATGGGTTGATTGATTTTGCGTAGTTATATATCTTTGGGGACATGGAAACTTTAAATCACGTCGGCTAATTCACTATGATTCCATTTTTAAAAGCAACTGACTTATTTATATTACAAAAAGTACAAACATAGCTTCGAAATGACACGTAGCCACCGGGACAAATATCTATAAGCAAATATCTAAGTAAAATTAATTTTGAAATTTTGTATCAATCACAATTAGGTATGTAAATTAAAAAGCTATGCGACGGAAATATGTTGGCATGTAGGTACCAATACTGTACCAATGCCATGCGGGTAAGTGGTTTCTAGGCTTCTACCACTTCTGAACACTTCTACCTCCATCCACTAAAATTAATCTATCAAATAAACGATCCGACGTAGGTATCTATAATATTAAATTCTATTATTAGAATGTAGGTAGTTGAAACGACAGCCAGTGCTGAGTAAATAAAAAGTGTATTTAAACCAGACCGACAGAAGTGTGCTACTAAATCTAGATTCCGCCTAATTGTTTGAGTACCTATCTACACTGTTCATTGTTTGCTAAAGTTATAGTTAGTTATATCTAGTTCTTATCGACCTGACTGTGGAAACACGTATATTAAGTTTAATTGCTATTAATTTTTAATCTCTATCAAATTGGCAATAGAGCGATCCGAAGGTACTCTATCTGATCAATGTTTTCTTTGTAAGGATTCTATTTTATGTTTGATACAATTTCAGCTTCATCAAAACAAATAACATCTAAGTACTAGTATATGAACTGTCGTTCTCTATGTTAAGACTAAGTATTTTCCCTGCATTGTTGGTATTCTGGCTGCTTCAGTTACTCGAGGAACCAGAAACGCGTGGATAAAGTAAGTTACCACACAGTTCTGATAAGAATTAGAGAAGATCGTACGTATGTATGAGTATTAATAATTACTTCAAACCATACTATAAGTCCACAGTTATTAGTTTTTAAATTTTGTGTAACCCCGTAAAATATGTTAATGGTTAATGAATATTAAACAAGAAAACCACAATCTCTAACATTGTAGTTAATTTAAGTACGTAAGGCTAAACTAGCATCCATTATTAATAATCAATCCAACGTTTGCCTCCTAAAGATAGATTTGACAATTCTAGTAGACAGTATGCACAACGAGCGTATAGGTATATAAAGTTTATATAAAATGAGAGTTTAGGTTGAAATTTATACTCTCATTTTATCACAAGTATTGATTTACCAAAAGTGATTCATGTAAATATTTTATACTAGCTGACCTTTGTACCGCCTCAAAATCTATTTATCAAATATATTCCATATAAAATATAGCCCATGTTACTCGTGGATAATGTGGCTTTCGAATGGTGAAAGAATTTTTAAAATCGGTCCAGTAGTTTTTGAGCCTATTCATTACAATCAAACAAACAAACTCTTTATAATATTAGTATAGATTATCCCTGAAATGCATATTATACATAGGTACATACCTACATAAAAATATTGAATAGAAAAGTCTTAGAGAACGCAATAGTTGTGCACTTTGGGATGATATAAATATTTGTATGGCATGAAGATGTTATGTAGAGTTTATGAATGAGCCGCGACAGACAGAGGAAGTGGCGACTTACCTCGGAAATTGCAAAGAGGATGCGCTACTACAGATGACATTGAGCACCAATCACGCTGGACACGAGCTAAATGCTTTTAACTCAGAATGATGCGCATTTTGTTTCGAATTGTAATATTTTCTTCTAATATTTTTTTTTATGGTACTTCCTGATTATGATCACACTTATTGTCTCAGGTAGAAAGCTATAGACCACTATGCTGCCCAAATTAGCTTCATTATCTTTGTGGAACATTTAGGTGAACATCTTGGCTTATTTTATTTTACGGGCTGAGTTAGAATGGCTCACTTACCTCACTATACGTGAAAAATAGCTGTATGTGTTAAGAGTTCTATAATATCAGTGTCTGGTCATATAAGAGTACATCCACACTGCGTAAAAAGTTAGCATTAAACCACGTTATTATGCTTTCCAAACCGCCACGAATTCAAATGTGTGGATAGAGCGTTTGAATAGGTTTGTGTAGTTCTGCAAGCATTTGCAATAGTTTTTAACCGGGCCCACTGGACAACTATTTTATTGTTCCGTGATCGAGCCGAACGTTTATAGTGGTTTGGAGTTTACGACAAGCATGCGTAGAGAAATATATACCCAGTGTCCTGATTTTCCATAGTATCCATGACAACAGTCAAACGAATAATAGCACTTCGAAACGCGAGTGTTCACATAAAATATTTTGAATTTTATTATTATATACGAATGTTTTACTAGAATCTAAAAGATCATGGCAATTAATACACCTCCGAATATATCTGCGCGTATATTTTATGGTTTACGGACGGACATACAGTAAGTACTTTCGTTCTGATATATTGTATATTTCAAAAAAATTAAGTATATTAAAAAATATATAACTTTAAATTGCTCCATTGAATTCACCTGTGAAAGGTGGAAAGGTAGCAGTCGTCCCTTTGTTATTCGACTCCAGTAGTCCAATTTAGCCCTTAGGGCTATCGGAGGCCGACTTCATATGCATGGGCAGCAATGGACGCATACCATCAGAGGCACCATGCTCGTTAGCTACTCGTTAGCTTCATATTTTATTTATTTAGCCTCTAGAAATATTTAAGAAAACAGCAACAAGTAAATAAAAATTGTTTTAATAAACAATCTTGGTAGAGTCTAATACTTAAAGATATACACTCTTGTTTTACAGATATAATGCTCATTACTTGACTGACTCCGATATTATTTATCCGGCGGGCGGAGTGATTGTAATTCACAATCATCTTCAGAAAAAGCAGAAGTTCATCAGGCTTCAAGATAAACATAAGCCGATTAAATCACTCGTACTTGCGCCCAACAGGTGCGAATCTTGCGTAATTTATTGCATTTTCTAATCTTATTAAAGTTATCGCGCTTAAGAATGCGTGTGCGTTCTTACTAACCTTGGCATAACGTGTTTGTCTTCTAGACGATGGCTGGCGTTAAATGAGATTGCCGACGAGGGTCAAAAGCCTGTAATAACAATATACGACCTAACTACGTACAAAAGACGGAAGATATTGACGGTCCCATTCGAGAACTCAACTGCCAGGGAGTTTGCGTGTGTTCAGTTTACTTTCGATTCCAAATATCTTGTGGCGATTACAGGGGAACCAGATTGGTACCTCTATTATTACAATTGGGACAAAGGTAAAGTGGAAAGCCATGCCAAAGCACAGAATCCGAGTGGCCAAGGAATTGTTGAAAGCGTAAGCACCATTATTGTAATGAATTTTATTTTTATTAATAAGGATGTCCACGCAAGAATCGATCGGTGTGAATAGCTATTCGACGGATATCAACCGATAAAACGTCGATAAACTATTGATCGATGATTAAACTTCGTCTAATACTTCGATTAAAAATCACCGGTCGATGGTTGAGTCTATGCTCTGGGTTGAAATATAATTGCAAAAATAATTACTAATTACAGACTATCTATTTCGCCTGAAAGTCGACATAACACTAAGATTTTTGGCCAGTGGTGATGTATATTGGAGTATATCTCTACGAAGATCGATTTGTTCGATCGATGGCATAGTGGTGTAATAACAACTGTCGATGGATGTTGAATGGTCGATATTACCATTGATTGTTAAGTGTGTGGGTACCTTAAAATTTGTACAAGTAATTTTTCACAGGTACAATGTAATCCGTCTGACGCTACTCTCGTAGTAATTACTGGCCCGTACACTTTTCGCATCATGAATGTCTCTGAAACAGTTTGGCGACAGTGGGGTTGGTGTAAGGCTGAAAACGTACGTATTACACAATTTGTTATTTTAAATGCTTTAAAATTTGAACGCTTAGCAAAAATATTTCAACTTACCTACTTATGTATTTATGTAACTAAACCATATATTAGACATTAGATATTTCTTTCATTAGATATATCAGAAATGCAGGTGAGAAAAGTATGCACAGTTTCCTATTGTTGCTTTTCTATTAGAAATCATAATTGGAAATAAACAGTACCATATTTACCTATATGCTAGTAATAACAGCTTGATAAGAAAAAATATTATGAAACATGAAAATACACTTAGTAAATACTCACAAGGTAGGGACGCTATATTAATACTTTAAATTATAATTTATGTTTATAAATTACCCACAGTTAAACTCCCACAGATACAATTGAATAATGACAGTTAGTAAAATGTTAGTAGTTTTGATAGTGTTTACGTTACCGGCCATTGTCTTCCCCAGATCAACATAACTAGTTGTATGTGGTTGACTCCGGACCGTATTATGTTCGGGACAGACAATGGAATCATCATGATGGTAGAGAACGGGGAGCTGCGTCAGAACTGCATATTCAAAGCTGTGGAGGTCATGGAAATGTCGCTTAAAAAAGTCGAAGCCGAGTGAGTATTACTGCAATAAAATTTATTATTCCTTTTTGTGCATTGAATTTGATAAGTTTAACATTGATTTCGTAAAGTATTATTTTTTTTATTTATTGAGTATATTTTTATTTAGATGATAGGTTTTGAGTCACTAAGTTTGAGTTGTAATGATCCAACTTATTAAATAATATGGTCTATTTTAACTTAACTAATTTCGGTACAAATGATTGCCTGTCTTACTATTTGTGGTGTTATTTTATTTACTAACACAGAATTAGTTGCTTTACTTTATCTCTTACTACGATTTTGTATATCCATAAATGCTAGCCCAGTAACTGAAAAATAAATAGGTACCTATTACACAAATGAGATTATTTGCATACGCGCGTCCACCTTCATTCCGTTTTGTGGCTTCAATGCAACACAATTAAATTGACCTTTGATTTTATGCTAAGTTTTAACGTTACAAGGTTATATTTTATAGAATTTCTGTAAATTTTAAAAACCTACTTATATTTACTAATTTAACCAGTACCTAAGTCTGTACTTCTGTAGGTATGTCTATTTGCGTGATACAATCATAAAAAAGTTATTTGTTCCTGTGCGGGTTGTTGTATCAGATGTTGATGTAACATTCACTAAAAGATAGAAATTCTACACTCATATTTTAAAAACAAGTTTTGGTGTAAGACGGAACACAACCTCATAATGTTGAGGTACCTGTATTTTATGAAAGGAATGATGGAGAAATATCTGAGATAAAGTATATTACTTATACCTACTCGTATTGATGATTTATAGGGCTGAGGAGGGTGACAAGGGAAGTGTTTCCAGCAAGCAGGAGACTTCCAGCGACCACGGCACGATTGATTCCGAGAGTCATCCTGTAACGTGTTTTATTAATTTTCCAAAAGGTTTGACGGATTCATTATTGCTCCCATTTTATATGTCCTTACACTTGACTATAATTTACTTACTGTAAATCAAATCCATCTTAAATTTATAGCATGCATTTAGTAAATATTGCCACTTTCAATTATAAGCATTTAATTGGGTTTTATTAATCAACGATTGACATTATCAATATATACCTTAAGTGCATCCATTTTCATACTTTATAATAAGCAATATATAAGTAAACTTTTATCGAATATTCATACTCCCTACAAGATTATTTCATAATTATGAACATTTTTACAGGATTTGCGTTTGCGTGTGGCCCAGGTTATGTGCATATGTTTGAAAAAGAGACCCCTCATCATTGGAGAAAAAGAAATTTGTTTCGCATTTCTAAAAAGTCTTACAAGTAAGCCAATTATTATCTGGATTGTTAATTATATCCCCCAGATATATTCTTATCTTTCGAGGTAGATAATAGACATTAAAAATCCATTTGTTTTTTAGACATACACGAGAAAATCCGACGTGGTCGCCACTAGATGCGATTCAGCACATCACAATAGATCCTAATCAGGAAACCCTTCTCATTACTACGTTTAGGAAGCAACTCTATAACGTCAAGTTGTTCGGTCAGCACATGTTGCAGGTACAGTTTATTATGTTCAAACATGTAAGGAAACAGATTAATGGTAAGTTTAGTAGACGAAGTACTGTCGTTTTTGAATTATTTCTATTATTGTGTCTTTATGAAGATTACAAGGCGTTTTAATTTGGTTCTACACTTGGCTTTGAACTACAACTACCTTTGAAGAGAGAATTCACTTGATCTTGGTAAAATGTCTATCAGCTGAATTATCATTAGATTGTTAGTTTGGTGCTTTGATTAAATGTGATGCTGACAGTGCCGTATTTTTAACAAATAACTAAGTAGCGCATATAAACAAACCAAGGTAATATGTAGTTTTAGAAAATAAGATATACCTAGACAAATATTTTTATGAAGGTTGCATAAAATGTACCTATGTAGACTCGTTAATGAAAAACGCTTAAAATGCTTAAAAAATAGTATTAAAAATATGGTTATAGTAGTTTACAAATTTAATGGAATATTTTTCGACAGAATCCTGAAATAGCATTTGTAGAGCTTGGTCCAGCAATGCACTATGGTCGTATAAACTCCATGTCTATGTGTGCGTGGAAGCCAATATTCATGACTTCCGGCGAACAAGACAAAAGTATTCGAATTTGGAATTACATGACAGATGACGTAGAGATGATAAAACTGTATCAAGAAGAAATTCACTGCGTTTCCTTACATCCAACTGGTAATTAATTTTATCAATTATTTGTCTTGTTACAAGGCCTGGAATTGGATAGGTACAAAAGGGTACTTCCTATTCCTAATGAATTTCTCCCTTCAGGAGGTCCTTTCACAAGCCCCACACGACGCAGGCACCGGCCGTCGCGGCCTGTAAGTGCTTGGATGCATTTTTACTCCTCCCTCTCCGCTGAGGGTCAGCCCAATTTTCCACCTATTCGCCTGGGCACAAAAAAATCCTAATGAATTTAAAATTTTAACTCGTTTATTTATTGCTGCTTTTTTGTTACATTACAATGTAAATGCAAGTTTTGATAGAGTTCATGTAGAGTTCTTGAGTACTGCAATATGTATTGTATATACCTAAACACAATGCTTATACTTAGGTACATATTGAAATGTATCTATAACTATTTTATGAGCATCTATACCTATACGGGAAGCAAATCGTTGATAGCAAAAGGAAATTATCGCGAGGAAACCTACATACCTAGGTATGTGACAAACTTCCGCAATGTTTTCAAGGAGTTAATTTGAACACGTCTATCAATCTTAATAAATTCTAAATCATTATGAAAAGAGACACCTCCTAGCGGAGAAGTAATGGACTTCTGACGATATAATAAGTGTTTGTTTATTCTTAAAGGACTATTCGCAATAGTGGGGTTTTCGGACAAACTGCGCTTCATGGTGGTTTTAATTGATGACTTTGAAGTGATGCGCGAATTTCCCATTCGTAATTGCAAACAAGCTAAATTCAGCACCAACGGACACCTTTTCGCCGCTGTTAACTGTCAAGTGATCCAAGTCTTCTCGTCGGTGTCCTTCCAGAACGTCTTTAATTTGAAGGGTCACAATGGAAAGGTCAGCAAATTAAATTACTGACATTACCCGTATTTAGCTCAGTGTCTAAATAATTTTTCCTCACTCCTAATGGTTCCATTAGACCAAGATGATTGCTGCTTATTCATTGAAATAATAAGCGAGTGCTAACGCCCACGTATCATTTTAGGTCACATGTTTAGCGTGGTCGGCTAATGACTTAACCTTAGTGTCCTGTGGCACGGAAGGGGCAGTGTACGAGTGGAGTATGTCTACGGGACAAAGAATCGGTGAAGTGATATTAAAGACTAATCAGTTTCGGGCTTGTGCTGTGAACAGGTAAATTAATATCTCATTTTGAAATTTGATGACTATATTTAAGTTAAACTGATCGAGAAATCTTAAATAGTACAGGCAAAACGACGTACGCTGTTGGAACTGACGGTGAAATTAAAGAGATTGGCGCAAACACTATAAGAAGGAACTTGGGTTTGATTGGATGTGCTCTTGACACTATTATTTTATCTCGATCAGATATGATGCTCTTTATAACAGGGGGTGAAGGAGGAGTTACTGCAGTTCAACTACCCCTCCTCGATAAAGCTATATTTAACGAATTCCATATGCATAATAAAAATGTAACAAGTATAGCATTAGCCTATGATGATCAGACATTAGTATCGGTAGCGGAAGATGCTTCGATTTGTCTCTGGAGACTAACAAATTCAGAAGGAAGAGCCATTGCTTTAGATAAGGATTTTGCATATTCAAAAGAAATACTGATAAGCAAGAAAGACTTACAAGAGAAAATAAATAGCATAAACGTAAGTTATTCGAAAGGATGTTTTTTTTATATATGATACTTACCACACATGTGTATTGTTTATAATATTATCTCTTTAACAGTTATTGAGTACCAGAATGAGTGAATTGGAAACAGAACATACCTATCAACTCCGTCAAGCTGAGGCCACACAAGCAGAAAAATTGAAAGAAGTGCATGAAGGATACTGTGCCGCCATTGAAGAACTTAAAGAGAAAAACGAGGTAAGTGTATTATAATCATATTTTAATATATGTAGACGCGACAGCATACTAAATAGGGCATTATGCTTTTTAAATGTTTTATTCTTTGTCTTTCTCCAGCAAATGGAAAACGAACATACTCACGAAATTGGTATGATTCAACAAGACATAGCAAAACTACGATCGGGGCACGAGAAAACTTTACAGGCCTTAGAAGCTGACTTCAATATTCGTCTTATTAGTGAATACGACAGATATCAGGTAGGATCTTATGTATCTTCAATTATAACGAAAGGAAGTGACCATTTGATTATACATAGGTACATTACACACTCAAAATGATTTTAACTTGTAGAGTCTGGAAGACAAGACAGCACGAATGAGGAAAGATTACGAACAGCGATTAGAAGATCTAGCAGAAAGCAAACGCCAGGCACTGAGGGAAATGAATAGCACGTTTGAAGCAAGGCTGGAAGAGAAAGATCTTCTTTTACAAGAAGTAATGTAATATTTAAATAAATCTCAAAATAAACTAATAGCCAAACTTATTTAAGCAAGAATATTTGTTAACAGTTGCAAGAGCAAGCCGATATGGAGAAAAGGGAACATGAAACAATAAAATCTTCAATAGAAGAAGATGCCGATCGTGAAATCATAGAGATAAGGACAGCATACGAAGTTCAACTTAAGGAAGAAAAAGACGCCAACGTGAGATTGAAAGGAGAAACTGGCCTTATGAAGAAAAAACTGATCAGTGCAAATAAAGAAATCGACGAATTTAAGCATCAAGTGTCCCAACTAAAAGGTATACAATTATGTTGTTATCAGCGTTCATAATTGCAGATAACATAGCATCAAACGTCCTTCACAACACTCAGATTATTACTTTCAGCTGAACACAAACAATTTCAAAAGGTGATTTCTACATTGGATAGAGATGTAGCCGATTTGAAAAAAGAAATAACTGAGAGAGATGGCACCATTCAAGATAAGGAGAAAAGAATATACGAATTAAAAAGGAAGAAACAAGAGTTAGAAAAATATAAATTTGTATTAAATTTTAAAATAACGGAGCTAAAAAATCAGGTAGCGTCTGAAATATTTGTATATTATTTGTAACATAGTGACTTCATTCAAAAAGTATTTTTGAGGTGCTTTATAAGTAGAAGGCGAATATGAAATTCATATAAACTTTACTGACCAACATTCAATCGTATATGCGTTGCTTATGTGGAATAATTATCCGCTTACCATCTTTAAAACTAAACTTTGATACCTAGAAAATATTATTACCTACATGTGAATATATTGTGATTCTATCATGAATCATAGAATAGGCATTACGTTGTAATTTAATGCTTAGATTGAGCCCAAGGAGCGTATTATACAAGAGTTCAAAATACAAATTGAAGACATGGAAAATGAGGAATTGAAACTTCTTAATGTTAAACATGATCTAGGTATGAAAAAAAAATACCAATCTTCGAAAATTAGTAGTAGGTATTGTACATTTAGATACAAAAAAGTTACAGCTGCACGTTTAAAGTTAAAATAATTTCGTTTTCTCACAAACAGATAGAGCCTTTAGAACGTGATATTAAAGAGAAAAAGTTACGTACCCTTGAGCTGGAAGAGTCTCTAGAAACTCTTCTTAAGCAAAAAGATTTTCGCGGTAATCAATATTTTGAGTCATCAGTTGTAATTTTTTTATTACCTTGTTATCGCATATTAAGATTAATTTGCTTTTGTATTTTAAGTTTTGCCCACTCATGTTGAGAAATTTCTATATTTTATTTAAATATTTTAGTGGAACTAGTATTTTGATTTAGCAATTTATTAATTATGTAAGCATGTTAATTTACGTACATAGATGCACAATACACATATTTTTAAATACCAAATAACACAAATTCGGTAACTTAGATTAACACTGTAGTTATGGGTATGTTATAGATACTAAAACAGATTTTTAGCAGACAATCTTTAAAACATGTTAAATAAATACCCTGTTTAATAGAACAACTATTATTTAAAGTTGTATTTAAAGTTGTGGGTTTATCTTAGGTAGGTATAGGATAAAATGTATGACATACCTACCTACATTGTCTGAGTAAGATCTACATTGATATTACATAATTTGTTTAATACTAGTCACGTAAACATACTCATAGAAAAATTGATACACATTTTACAGAACTTAAAATCAATCAGCTGAATGAAAAACTTTCGTCTGCCAAAAAGGATTTCTTAACTGAGGCCGATCGAAATTTAACGTTGAAAAATACTTTAAAGAAAATAAAAATAGATTTACACAATATGACCGCTGACTTTCAAGATCCGACTAAATTGAAACTTAGCGTGAAGGTAAATTAGTTGAGTTATAGTAATAGTATTTTACTATAAATATATTTTTGTATTCTGTTTTGTATCATATTCAGGTTAGATGTTGTTAAAACGCGACAAAGAATATATTTCCCAAAATCGCTTTTAAATTATATTTTCAGGCACTATTCCACAAGTATGTGGAAGACATAGATTTCGTTCGCAGTCGGATGGCCGAAGACGAGGCAATCCGCGAGTTCAATCGTCAACGAGATCATCTTGAGAAGCAGGTCGCCGCTCTCAAAATGCAACTTGAGAAGTCTCTTGGTGGTTCGAAGAGTGACATCGGAAAAATTATGGATGTATGTCACAAACAAGTTTTTTTTTTATAATATAAGAGTAGCAGACGAGCATGCAGTCTACCTGATGGTAAGTGGCTACTGCCGCCCATGGACATCTGTAATCAACCCCAGATAGGATTAGATATTCCTACCTGAGATCGGCCACAGATGCGCCGTTACCCCTGAGGACTAAGCTGGAACGCCTCGGAAAAGTCTGTCTCCCTTACCACACCCTTCAAACCGAAATACAGCAGCGCCTAACACTGCTGTTAGGTAGAAATTAGGTATTAGGTAGAAATAGGTGTGGCGGTGGTGCAAACACGAGCGAGTGTAGGAGTCGAACCACAAAGGGTTCTACCACCTTCAAGTTTTTGGTCAATGTAGTTTTATTGAAGTTATACGTAATGTTTTAGGCGTGCTATACGTAAGAGGGAAAATATATAAGCGTCACCTTACGATAATGATATTTAATTATTATTTATTATAGATATGATACGATACGATATCATGTAGGAACCAATTTGTTTTGGAATGGATTCACTTCTTCAGTCGGATTTTTCGTTTTCATAACTAACATGTCTATCCAATTTATAAGGTATAGTTTACTAATTATAAAACTTAACGCCAAAAAATATAACTTCTAACATGCGTACATGCTGACATACACGCACTTTTTTCTTGTACACATTTTTTGATGTATTAAATCATGATGTAAATATTTCCTTATAGTAGAAGATCCGAAGCTAAGTCGAACTGCACCGAGCTGATAATAGAATGAAACTCATTTTATAACGAAATTAGTACATTGGGTAATACATTAAAAATGGGTTTGCTAAAAAAATCCTGGACAGGATAATTTTAATTATTTTTTGAAAAATTAATTTTCATTTTGCTGACAACCCTATATCAACGTGTTCACAATAAAACAGCGCTTCTACTGATATAAAATTTTATCTATTATCATCATGAGTGAAAGTAGTTGCCAGCGAAATACCTGTTTATACCTGACAACCCAGTAGTTCGTCCACGTAAATAATAGGCAACCCAAAGCCTGCACATTCTGTATGTTTTTAACATTCACTCAGAATAGAATTTTCTTATTATCTTGATGTTGCAAAATTTAATTTTCAATTAAATTTTAATTTTTCAAAAAATAATTAAAATTATCCTGTCCAGGATTTTTTTAGCAAACCCATTTTTAATGTATTACCCAGTGTACTAATTTCATTATAAAATGAGTTTCATTCTATTATCAGCTCGGTCCAGTTCGATTTAGCTTCGGATCTTAGACCATTACTTATAACAAATAATTCTTTAAAAAATAAACAAATTTAACAAATACATAAGAAAATTAAGTGATAATGCTGTACGTTAATTGTATATTTTTTATAGTCAGTGTAAAATAAATATGTTTACGTCTTAATGAAGGCTAAAGTTAAGATACAATGTATTTTATAATGTGTAACATTTTATGTTGTTTTATGCCTCGCATATAACGTATTTTTATATTTATATCCTTAGGAAAATTGCACGCTCCTCTCAGAGATAAACAGTTTACGCACTGAGTTAAAATCGACCCGAACTCGTTGCTTCCAACTGGAGTCGATCCTTGGACTCTCGGCACGATACATACCCCCGGCTACTGCGCGCGCTAAACTTAAGCACGTTACTGAGGACAGAGAGAAATTGGAGGAGTCTTTCAAACAGAAGATTGAGGTATAGTCATCTCTCGAAATGAATTCCTGTACTGTTGACTAACGTTCCTAATTAATCATTAATCTATCCAATGTTTTCCTACTAAAGATCACAACATCCCAACATTTGATAATTACTTCATGCTAGTAATTGCCCAATTTAGACTTTTGGTAGGCAATACCTGGATAGATTGAGCATTGATTACGGTAAACAATTACGTGGGGCTACTGTAGAAGTGTAGACTAAACAGAAACACCTTAAAATATTTTAAAAGGTAGGAGTACCGGTATAGTTTCGGTCTATCTATATCTGGGACGTCTTACCCCTCGGGCGGATATATATTGCGGCAATGTCGGGGGGCAATGTCGGGCAATACGGGCGGTGGGCAGGAAATTTGGGTCTCAAAGATATCCTCTTTGCCCGGGCGGATTCTCAGGTGGTCAAATGCTCCCTGGATTTATAATATTTATTCATTATAATATAATGTTATTTAAAACATTATAATAAATGCCATTTCTTCAAAAACATGGATGCCGGGCCTGCTGGCATCCATGTGTTTGAAGAAAGATTTTTTTGTGTTGAACATATTGTAGATTTATTTTAGATTGTATCCATATGTATTGTAAAACCTAAAATGGGATGTATTCAGAAGCATTCTGAATATTTTCCATTCCAGATTTCAATTAGATATAGTGGTTCAACTGAAATAAAATTATTTATCATTTCATAGGAACGAGAAGAAATAATTGTAGCGTTGAAGGAAGAAAACGAGCGCTTACTTGAAAAGGTTCGTTGTGAAGAAGATTAATCAAGTACTTAGTTTTTAAACTTGTTAAAATTGAAAATAAAGTTCTGTTTGCTAACATAATAATTTTATTGTGTATGATTTTAGAATTTTACGGACATTCAAAATGAGCGTGTATAATGTTAAAATTTATGCAGTTTCTGGGAATTGTACCAATATTATTATTATTTTTGTATTCGTTGAAAATCTATTTGTTTCGTTCAGTTTCATTATAGCTAAGACTGACAACCTCCCATTAGTAACTATCTCATAAGAAACGTTTAGCGTTAGGTAACGTGTAACGATTTAATACAACGGTACCTTTATCGATTATTTTGTAAGCGCGTTGAAGGGTGGTTAACGCCATCTTCAGTTGCCAAAATAACAGCGGCAGCCACTTAAACTGCTATGGATAAGAATGTCTCCCTTACCACACACTTCAAACCAGAACATAGCAGCGTTAAGCACTGCTGTTATTAGGCAGAAATAATACTCTACCACCTTAAAAAATATAAATTTGCGCCAAAGGAATTTTGAAGTTGTGAAAGTAAATAATACAACAAAATCATATAAAATAATCTAATCCATTATAAATTATACATTTACACCCATAGTAATATAACAATTTAAACACTACTATAATAAATGCAACCCATAAAGAAAACCAGTGTCTACCATACATACAATACCCTCACCTATACATACATTTAAGTCAATTAATATAAACAACAAAAATAAAAGTTTTACATAACAATGAATTAATAGAATTCTTTTCAATAAATATAATCGCTTACACAGAAAAACTAAAAGAAATTAATTATTCATTATCAATATCAGTAATTCATTCTTAAG
This sequence comes from Epargyreus clarus, assembly GCF_041222505.1. Classification (NCBI taxonomy): domain Eukaryota; kingdom Metazoa; phylum Arthropoda; class Insecta; order Lepidoptera; family Hesperiidae; genus Epargyreus; species Epargyreus clarus. The sequence continues at coordinate 8,591,496 of NW_027332211.1, forward strand.
CTTGCTTTCCTGATAATGGCGCGTCCATATGCAAAAAATATAAATATATTTCAATCATATTTTAATAATAATATTAGTGACAATGCATAGAATAAGTCCATAGTAATTATTTTCATATTATTTCATACCATATACAATTTCAGAAGTAAATGCAACAAAACATTACTTGCAGAAATGCCCTCTTATTGGTATGCATGCTTGACTACTGCTTGATAATTGTCCTAATGCATTAGAGTATTGCTTCAGTAAAAATGGATGATCAATTTATAGAATGAATGGAAGAATAGCTTTACGTCCTTTCGGGTAGTCTGGGAATTCCTTCTTGTAGTTGCGGTGTTTCCCGAGTGCCCAGAGCGACATCTGGTACATTCCCACAATAGCAAATATTCCAGCTGAAAAGATAATATTAAATATTTTTGATATATTCATCAAAGGACATGTCAACTATAACAATCATCTGTAACCAGTTTCATATGGAACAGGTTTGAAAAATGACGCCAGTCACAGATGCATTGCAACTTTTGAAGAGTAAAGTTGCCTCATATGTATGTCAACCGGTATCCACACTCTTTCACCAGATAGCAGAACCCCATTACATTTGAAATAGGTGTGGCAATGGGGAGCTCCCCAGGCCAACCAAATAAGCACCACCTTTCAATGTCTTTAATGCAATTGTTAACTTATTCATTATGATACATCTCACAAATCACGATGTAGTCATTAAAGAAAAACTATAATTAATGATGCCCTGATTTTAGTGTCCAGTCGATATAAAATTACATGAATCAAAGACCACTTTACATTTTAAATGATAAATAATGATAATGTATTCAATGCCACACGAGTCACGGCAAGTGGATGTTTTGTAAGTGTATTAAGTACCAAATTTTTGTAAATCACTGCATTATTTTAATTAAAATGTAATGTGTGTATTTAAATTTTATTTTGTGTATGATACTTTAAATGTCGAAAGGGAAATATGTTGTTGCGTAAGGAGACATAAGTGTAAACATCCTGAATTTCCAAAATATCTAAACATCTTACCTGGAGCACACTTGGTCATAATGGTGAAGAACAACCAAGAGCCAAATTCATAGGTATAGTTGGGACAAGAGACATAGTTGAAGAGAGTAGTGAAGGGGTTCCCATTGGGCACCGGAATGCGTCTCACTTTAGTGCCAGGTGGTCGCAGGTTCTTCAGCAAGATATGAATGCTAAGATTACCCAATTCACAAACCTAGAAAAGAGAAATACTCATAAATGATCTTAATATTATATACAATATGAGTAGCAAAATTATTTAATTATAATCTGTATATATAAAAATCAATTGCTGTTCATTAGTCTCACTAAAACTCAAGAACGGCTGGATTTGGCTGATTTTAGTTTAGAACAATTTGTGGAAGTCCAGGGAAGGTTTAAAAGGTAAGTAAATATGAAATATATTTTATAAATAGATTATGAGGTGGTACAAAATTTGCTGGGTCAGCTAGTTTATATATAAAACTTAAACAGGTAAGCAGTTCACTTTATAAATAAATACATATTGCACAATGTAAAGGTTTTGAAAGTTAATTACGTACCAAAACAAGAAAACTTGTTAAAAACAAGGTTTACAAGAATATAAAAAAATATACAACCTTGAATAGTTTGGTACGATACAATCATTTTTTAAGTTAAAACAACTTATGTGTTAATCTTACAATTACATTCTTTCAATGTCAATAATCATGTATCCACATTTTACTAGTTACCAAAGAGCAAAAAAAATACCAATATATTTACTACTACTACTAATATATTCTGTTATATAGCAATAATTGCTATATAGTAGAAGAATAATGCATACTAATAAAACAGCAAACCTTCCTTTATTATAATGTGGAGAAAAGTATGTATTTTGCAATTGAAATACCTACCTTATCATTCAATTGAAATATTATAATTATAATATGATACTTACAGTAAAACCGGCAACTCCTACATACAGGCACATATTACAAGGAGCTGTATACAGAGGATGGTTCACATGGTACGCAATGTACAGCGCAAACAGCCAGTAGTATGTGCAGTTCTTGAAGAGGTTGCGTAGCGGCATGGTTCCATGCGAGAAGCGATGGACAAATAATGTCTCGAGAATCCGCTTAGCGTAGTGAATAGACCAACACACTGCTGCTACACTGCAATATAAACACAAGAATTTTTAATCTTCATGTTTTAATTTTTTTTTAATTACAATCTAACTGTATCATTGATAATTCACAGTGTGAAGTGGCAAAGTACAGTATGAACTATGTTGAATGTTCGAAAGGAAATGTATGTATTTTCTTTGTACTACAAGTATATTTTCTGTCCGTTCATTTAATACATTACATACATATTAGTTATTTAAATAAGATCATATTGCAAATATAAGTTGTAAGAATTTACATTTTATCAGAAGGATATTTCTACATAATTACAACACTAAATAAGGAAGTATGCATATGTAAAACATATTTACCATTAACCACAATATGAAATGTAAACATAGTTATCTCATACTTGTTTTATTTTTAAACTTCAGGCTACTTACGTCGTTACAGTTCCTGGGGAAGATGTTGTCTCGCCATACAAAATCCATGGTCTCTGGTACACCCACAGGTACACGAACAGAGGACCAGCATATTCGGCCAAAAATACATTTTTCCAAGACACTTGTGGTCCAAGATCTTGCAAGTATAACTTAGACCCATTTTCAATAGATAAGGATTTCAAAGAGTCCTCATCTTTTAAAGCCTTCCCCTTTAGTTCCAACTTGATAGCCTGCCTATCAGGATAAAGGGATTTTTTTATATTCTGATATATTTTATCCTTAACATTTTTTACGGTAGCGTCTTCGTTCAACTGTATTCTTCCCAAAGGTTTCGAACCAGCAATGCTTAAGATTTCAATCTGTAGAATAATAATTGATAAAGTTATTTAACGTTATCCACATTGTCCGAAATATACTTGCAAATTGAAATTCTGTGAAATGAAAATAATGTTTTACCTCCATAGTCATGACGATTGCTGCACCGCTGCCGCCGCAACCACGATCTCTTGACGTTTATTACTTTATGTCTCTAATTTTCTGATAGAATTTTCACAGTTAAGTTTTAGGCAGTACTGAGAACGACAAAACTACAAGTAATAAATTATTATAGAGTCAATGGTCATATAATAGGTATTTGAATTCGAACAACTCTTGCGGCTTACGGTAGATACACGACTATATAGTATGTAAATGTATGTCAGGCATTGTCAGGTGTCAGGGGGGGCACACAGCACACTTCCATACAAAATGACTCTTTGTGCAGATACTAGCGCCACGTAACGACTCGCCCCGAAAGCTTCAAATTAAAATGGCGGCGGAGTGACAGTTAACTGTCAAAATAATGTGTCTGTTGTCAAATGGCCGGAACTTCTTAAATCGTTTCTGATTTGAAAAGTTGTTTTTGCACTTCAGAGAGACATCATTGCGACAACTGTACATATTTGATACATCCCACGTAAGTTATATCTTTAACATCAACTGTAAAGGAGCGTGATTCAAAGATTCACATTGTTACAAATGTTTGTATCTTTCTGAAATTTTGTTAAGAATGTAAATGTAGTTTTGTTCTTGTATCAAAGTAAAGAAAGAAAAAAAGTATAATGTAAGTGTGAATCTTTGGAACACAGTCATTTATAGTTCATGTTTTCAAGATATAACTTATAATATACCTAATTTTAATATATATAATGAATAAAATGAATAATGAATATATATAATAGGTATCTATAGGTATTTATATAAACCCACGAGTAGTTCTGGGGCAGGCCAATAGGGGCGCTTTAGGGGGGACGAAAATGCGTAGAGTTGCCTGTCTATAACATGTATATAATAATAATAATCTATGATGTATGTAATAGTATGTATTAATTAAAATAAATTATTAATGACGATTCAAGCAAAACCAGACTTGGCTGTGTTTGCCAATATAAGCTATGTGTAGAAACTATATTCGTATCTGTCTTTGCTTGATACGATATATCAAATGAAAACTGCCGTCTGCCATGCTAAAATCACCTTCGAGGAAGGACAACTTGACAAGCTGATTAACATTTGCACTCTTTCGGTCTATATGGGTTCCAACGTGATAGAAAGAGACAAGTAATTTAACTATAGACGTGGTACAAAGAAGAACGTAGCCGGTTCTTTCGGTTTTTGATACCTTCATTTAGTGATGGACGCAGGTGTCAGTCGATCGAAATCGAATAATTTATCGAACAATCGGATGTAAGGGTTTGAATACGATTTAAAAGACATAATATAGATATTGCAATTTTAATATATAGACATTTTTATACTTATTTAATTCTTAATATTATGTTTATTTCAATCAAATCCAAATATTATATTCAAAGCAGATTCTTTATAGAAACTTTTTTGAGCGACATTAACCTTAACTTTAACGCTTCGCTAGATGTTTAGTTATAGAAAAACGTATCGTATTGATATTTGGAATATCACATATGGATACTTGTTGGCACAGAATCGTTTAGTACAAAGCATTCCTATCGGGTTTTCTTCTCTATACTAGTTATATGCAAAATGTTTAGAGGAAAGGCGCGAATAGTTTGTTGAATTGACGGTTCGAACCTTAAACTGTTTCGTAGCTGTTTTTTTTTATGTAGGACACTCAAAAAAATACCAAAAAGCCTGTAAAGTTAAACATTATGTTTGACATAATATTTGGGCAAATACGGATTGCTATTTGTTAATATTAAGCATTGCCAAGTATTGCTAGCAATACGCGGCAATGTTCAGTCTGGTCACATTATTACTGCTTTTTAAAGTGATATTCATTAAAATACTGTTTATAAACTAAATAACATCATTGAAGCATTTTGTAAAATTAAATGTAGTTATAGACATTTTTTTAAATGTTCAATGATCATATTATGTGAACGCATTATTTGAGAAATTATGTTGGTATCAACGATACTTTTGAAAGTGTGCGTAAATATAATGTTTACCACTCACCACATAAATATATTAACACACAAGTGACAGAATTGTGTGAATGTGTTAGTTATTAAATGGCGATTCGTTCGTGGAAAGATTTCAATGAATACAATTCATAGGAATATTTAAAAAACAAGTATCTATTGAGATAATTATTGAAAAATCGGTGTAAATTAAAACTTTAAAATGCGTTCAGTTGTGGAAATAGGTGCAAGCGTTCCAGCTTTTCTGGGAAAATTGTGGAAACTAGTAAATGATCCGGAGACGAATCATTTGATTTCATGGAGCCCTGTAAGTGTAATATTGTTATTTTCTGATGTAATATTGGAATTTTTCGATATTTTGTTGCTTATTGCGCATATAGCGGTGAATTGGTTGTGAATATACATTAGAAAGTGTATATAGGTGCCTACTACAAACCAGCTGACAGCCCGTCCGGGCTTGATAAATAAATAGTTAAGTCACGTTTTGTACCATGCTCTCGGATTTCAAGTTTTGAATAGCATTGCAGGTGCCTACTCGGTTTCGTTATACATTGCTTAACATGTTGTTTTTGCAGATAAAAGTATAAAAAGTACTGCCTGCTAATTATCTTTTTCTTTTGTTTATGCGATGGACTTCTTGTTATTGTTGCGAATTATATGTATTTTAATCATTTATTTGATTATTAACAGGATATTTATGATATAATTACAATGTTTTATTGTTAGGTGTGTGTATCTGTATACACCTTGGGTATTTATCCCCATAGTTAATCAAGGCCATTATATACTTATATATTATGTAAGAATGTAATAGTAGAAAGTTGGCATGAAAAATATAATTTTACAGAAAATCCGTAATGTTTAGTTCATGGTTACTTTTTATTGTAATGTTGACTTCCGGAATGGCAAAAAAATTAAGAATGGATGTGGCGAGGTGATCACAAATATGTATGTGGTTTATGTAAATATGTGGGTAAAAAAATTATCAAACAAAATTATAATGTTTTAAAAATTGTAATTATGGCAATTTACTGAAAAGAATATTACTATGTAATGTTTCTGTTTAATTTATTATATTAAACCAAAATTAATATATAAATTGCTAAAAAATCTCAGATTTATTAATTATTATGAAGGGAGAGTGTTGAACGGTTTAACCATGGGCATATCTCGTTAATAACAATAACAACAATAAACCAACATTTAATTTATTATAGGGAGGCAAGACATTTGTCATAAAGAACCAAGCTGAAATTGCAAGAGAGCTCTTGCCACTATATTACAAACATAACAATATGGCCAGCTTCATAAGACAGCTGAATATGTACGGCTTCCACAAAATCACATCTGTTGAAAATGGAGGATTGCGTTATGAGAAAGATGAGATTGAATTTTCACATCCATGCTTCATGAGGGGTCATGCATACCTCCTGGAGCATATAAAGAGGAAGATTGCAAACCCCAAGTCAATTGTAACTAGCAATGAGAGTGGTGAGAAATTTTTAATCAAACCCGAGCTTATGAACAAGATGTTGGCAGATGTGAAACAAATGAAAGGCAAACAAGAGAGCCTTGATGCAAAGTTTAGTGCAATGAAACAGGAAAATGAAGCCTTATGGAGGGAAGTTGCTATCCTCAGGCAGAAACATATCAAACAACAACAAATAGTAAACAATGTAAGTAAAATAACATATCATGGTAATAGGATAATCATAATAAATGAAACTTATGAAAATCATAAAAATATCAGAGTTAATTTTAAAAGCTCTCTAATTACTATACTTACATTTTTGACCGAAAACAATTTGGTTATTGATACACTAGTAAATATGTCATGTTTCCTGCCAAGTAGAACAATATTGCTTCAGGTTTTCATGTGTCAATGATTTGTTCATTTCAGCTCATTCAATTCTTGATGTCCTTGGTACAACCAACTAGGGCTCCAAACTCTAACGGTAATAATGTTGGTGTTAAGAGGCCTTACCAGTTAATGATAAATAGTGCTGCACATATCTCTGGAAGTGGTAGCTCTTATCCTGGTAAGCTGAAGAATATTAAACTTGACAAAGACACAGTTTTAGAAGACCTTAATGAAGACAATATGGTAAGTTTTTTTTATAATACTAAAGTATAATAAGTTGTTAAATATTGTGGATTTAAAATTTATTTTTAAAGTATGTGAAAAATTGTGTTTTTCTGTGCATAGTTACTAATGTACACTTTATATTTTTAGGAGGATGGCCCAACTATTCATGAACTTGCACATGATGATATCCTGCACAATGAAGTGTCTCAGGATGCAATGAACGCTGCTGACTTTGTGTCTGTAGATTTGTCTAACCCCTTGATAAATGCAGCTTATGGCAACAACAATCAAGTATCCTCTTTACAGTATCAAGTAACAATGGAAGACGGAGAAGATGTTGACACAGGTATGTTTGTTATCACAGTAGATTTGTTATCTTATTTTTATTTAACAATTTTATTATCAGTTGATATTTTTGTTGTTTTATTTTGAATCATAAAAAACTTGAAATATTAAGTTGGATTTTGTTTTGTTTTATTTTTTGTTTTTAATTAATTTTGATATCTGTAGATGGTAGCAGAATAATATACCCCAGCCATAGCAATGGCCTATTAAGAACACCCGAAGCTGTACCTATTGTTACATCACCATCTCCTACTATGCCCTCTCCTACATCTCCAATAGGTCAGACGGCTATGGATCAAATTGCTAGCAATGTGAATGTGTCACCCGGAACATCAAAGTGTAAAGCAAGAGCAAATATGAAAAAGAACTTTACAGCAAATGTTAAATCTTTACTTACAAATAGCAATTTCAACAATTTAAATCCAACAGTTGACTTTAAGCTTCCTGCCGAGATATTTGCTAGCGATGATTCTGTCAGTGACGCTGGTGTGGCGGCGGCAGAAGAAGTCAGCGCGAAGGATGTCCTCGCGGAACACATGCTACCTGAGGAACCTGTTGTATCTACCACTAAGGATAAAATGTTAGGAGGAATCAATATAAAATTGGAAAAACCCGCTGAACCAACAAAGCAATCTGCCAAGAAGACAAAGAAGTCTAAGGACAATGAAAATTATTTGAATTTGGCAGACATAAAGACTGAACTACAGGATGATTTTGACTGGAACAATATGACATTAGCTACTGTTAACAATAACACAAATGTGAATAGGTTACAAACTATGTAAGTATTATTTGCTTTACTATTTAATTATACCGATGATTTTATTTATTGTTTATCTTCAACAAATCACATTATCTAACTCCAATATTATTATTAAATAAAAAATGATATAAATAATAAATATTTGTGTAAACCAAGCAATGTTGTGCCACATTCAATTTGATGTTATATGCATGTAATCCATTTTGATATTCAGGTATAGGAGAGATAACATCAATAAAAGCCGAGAGGAATTAGCTTCCCTCTTCGGACCAAATGCAGCCAAGTATGTGAAATAAACAATATTTATATTCAGAATAACATCATCTTTGAAGTGGCCTACTATAAATATTTATTGGAAATCTTGTTACTATTTTTTTTGTAGCCTTCAGTGTCCATTGTATATTCAAAAGTTTAAAATTGTGGAATAATTTCAATAAGTATATGTAATAGACTGCTCTTACTATAAAATGCTTGCGGGGTTATAGAAATGTTATAATAATCAACATTAAAACCAGAGAACTTACTTATTGTTAAAAAAATGGCTGTTTGATGTAATAAATACAAAGTCTGTGACATTTTTGAAGTATTATGATTATAAATTGTAATAAGTCACTACAGAAATGTATTGTTTATAATGTAATATGTTATCTATTTCTTAACATATCATTGTATATTCAATATAATTATTTATGGTTTTATTAAAATATTGAAAGGGAAGATCTTTAAGTTTTTTTCTGAAGGCCAATGTATTTAAACTGTTTTGAAAAAAAAAACTAGTATTAAAAACCCAGGTAAAACTTTGAAGCTTTATTTTCTTTTGTGTATTTTAGTTTAATTACATTTGTTAATTTATCGTTTTTCAAAATGTTAAAAGTTTAATATGTAGTACATAATAATAAGTATGATTTGCTTTGTGTTAACAAATTATTAACAAAATTCTACTGATATATTTGTTACTTATTATACAATGATTATTATAAAATATTGCAGGACAGACATTGACGACCACCTGGATACAATGCAAACAGACTTGGAATCACTGAGGGAGCTTCTTCGTAGTGACTCTTATTCATTGGACACAAATACATTATTAGGGGTGAGTTTATTCCTTATTAGTCCATCCAGGGATCGTATTTTTGAATGAGAAAGGTAAAAGTCCTCCATACTGGTCAAGTGCGCATTAGTGGAAAATTCTTAAAAAACCGGAATTACATTTACGAATACACAATAACAATAATAATTTCGCGCTCATATTTGAATTTGTGTTGCGGTGAGTCACGCACACTAGTGCGCAGAGCTGTAAACATTGACGCTGGCGGCCGTCAGGTTGGTAGCACCGGCGAAGTCACGTTGCAATCAACGTGTTGGGTCCGCGTGTGAAGCCTTGTGCGGCTTTTACTTAGGTATTGTCGTGTTGTTTTGCACTCGCGGGCCAGCCGCCTTTGCTACGTAATGTCGGGTCGATTATATTATAATATCATAACAATGCTCGCATATCGTTCTGAATGAGGCTTGTCGTTCACTTTAGGTTCAAATCTAACAATCAACTTCAATTATTGTTAGTATTGTTGTAGGTCAAGATGTTCTGTAGGTATTTATGCGATTGAGTAAATATTATGCAATAATCTTTGCATACCTACCTAAATATAGATGTTTCATGATACAGTCATAAACAAGATAATTTAGGGTAAAATTCAAAATTATAAATGAAACGCAATTTCTTACGTAATTTGAATGATTAAGTATGTAAGATTTTTTTTGGAAGGCTCTTTTACTTGTCTTACGGTTATAAATTATAATTACTTCATCTTTGGTAGTTACTTTATTTACCTATTAAAGTATATCATCCTTGAAATTATAATAATAAGTTATATACAACTATGTATAGTATTAGTATAGGCTAAAAATGAATCAATTATACATGGTAGGATACTCGTATCTTATGGAAAATTACAAACTCAATTAGATAATATGGACTCTTAAAAACATTAAATTAAAAAATTACTTAACGTTTCTCTCTGTGCTACATAGACAAATTAAACCTACACCAATATATCATACTTGCTACCATAGTTTGTCACATTGTTTTTTTTTTGGTCTTTTTTTTTTCTATCTTTATTTCTTTTTTGTCTGTGAAGTTTGTAGGTCTGGATACAAGCATATAAGAAAGGGTATAGCCTTAATTATGACCACATGTTATCACAATTATGAAATTGCATGCAATTTGTAAATTGCGCCTAATTTGTTGTTTCGGCTCGAATGAGCATTTCATTTGCCTCTGATTTAATTGATGTTAATAAAACAGTTCAATGTTTATGATATTTATCCGTTGTATTTCGCTATTCTTGTATTCTTCATTGAATACTAAGATGAAATATTTAAATAATTACGATATTATAAGCTACTTGCTGAACCGGCAAACTTTGTACCGCCTCAAAATCTATTTATCAAATATATTACATATAAAATATAGCCTATGTTACTCGTGGATAATATAGCTTTCGAATGGTGAAAGATTTTTTAAAATCAGTCCAGTAGTTTTTGAGCCTATTCATTACAACCAATCAAACAAACAAAGTTTTCCTCTTTATAATATTAGTGTACATACGCAACACGATACGAATGTTAAGTATTTTGACGGTAGATTGATTGTTTAGATGTAGTAAAGATTTAGCCTGGATTTATGATTTCATACGACATAATACATACTACATAATAATACATTTATATTTAACACGCAGAATCTGTGACCTACGTTTTTAATAATTATTTCATTAGTATTCAGCTACTATTTAGGTCTTGTAATACAATATTTTAGTGTTCTGGTTTAGAGTCTAGCATATTTGTGTATAACGAATTGTTGAGGTATCCGGTATATTCATGGTATATTGTATATAAGTAGTTTATTGTACTACGTTACGTATTCATTAGGTAGTATTCCACTAATAAATAAATCGTTAATATCTGCATTGCTGGTAGGATCTTCATTAATTTTGTGTCAATAATGACAATTTCGTTATGAATGATTTCGGGTGGACAGTGGACACTATGGGAGGTATGATAGTTGATTCTCCTGCAAAAATCGATGTGAAAAGCCCTGACCTGAATTATAAAAATGAAATAAAATATGAAATATGAAAGGGAATGTAAAATTTTGTTTCGAATTTCAAGATGCCGCTTACACAAGATGCCTTACCCCAACTTAACCAACGAAGAGCGCAGGTAGAAATCGCAAGTTACAATATTCATTAGGGGAGATCCACAAATTACGTGAGATGTTTAAGGGGGAGGGGGGGTCGAGTCAAATCTCATCTAATCTTACGTTGGAGAGAGGGGGGGTCTCGGCAAATATCACGCAATTTTTTTTCTTATTGAAACAAAAAAAAACTATACTATTTTGACCCATTATCCTGATTCTACATGCTTAAGATTTAAGCATAACTGTACCCTCACTGATTGTTACAAGACGAGCTAATGAGTTACTGTGCGCAAGTGTCAACGGCTTAGAGTGGCTAGATGAGAACGAAGTTGAAGGAGCAGATGATTTTATTGAAAATCATATGGACATGTTGGTTCCAATAGTCTCTCTTGAGACCACGCATGATTCTCCATGGACTGAATTAGAGTAGATTTTTTTTTTAATCGCATTAGTTACGATTTAAGTATTCTATTGTTAAATTTTTATTACACTTATAACTCAGCAATATTGATTACTAGTCTTAACTAGTCGTAAATAAAAGTACGAAGCAATTTTTTCTTTTCTTTTTACAATAACACTCCAACACGTTTACATATTTAAGAAACGCACATTTTGAAAAATCTCACGTGAGATTGGGGGATGGGGGAGGGGGTTGAATAAAATCTCACGACATCTCACCAGGGGGGAGGGAGGGACAGAAAATTCAAAAAAACACCTCACGTAATTTGTGGATCTCCCCTTACTTCAATATATTCCACGTAGCAAATTTTAATCTTTTTTTATCAAAATTGAATACTGATACCAAAGTGCGGAGAAACCACTGGCTTATTTTCATTTTAAATTGAATTAATACAAATCCCCCTATACCCTTAAACTTTTGTTTACATATTTATGTAATGTAATAAAATATTTATTTAAATTAAATAAATTATTATATTATGTACACTTCAGATAAATAAACTATTGACCTATGTATTTTATAACATAAATGCAAGGGTAAACTATGTTCGGCATACAAACAATTTTTTTCATCGTCTTTTAATTTATAATCAATGACTCAATTTTGTGAAAATTGCTTTGTTATTTATGTTATGGATATGGTCAGAATGGTACCATTCATTAAATTTCTTGCTAGGTAAAGATTGAAAAGTACTTTTAGAAGTATGTAGGGTTCATCGCACCTGCGTCACAGGAAAAATCCTACTGCCTAGTTGCGTGAATGTAGAAAGCGTTATTATTATAGGGTTAGCGCGATACACTGTATTTGAATAACAATTTTCGGCAAACTTCATTATTTCTGGTTATTCATTCGACTTATTAAGATCCTCCACACCTATATTCAAAATTTATTGTACTTCCATGTTTTAAAAGCAAAATTATTAATAATAGTTAATTAAAGATTTTGCAATTCTTGTTTTTTGTTACATACAAAGAAAAAGAATTGGAAAATATTTGAGTTGCAAAATTTTGTAAAATAATTTTTAAGGGTAATAAATTTATAATTTTTAAGACACTTCAAAAATAATTTATTTAATTTATTGTATGATTAAAATTTACATGATTATAAATTGCTAATAAACAATATTTTTATTTAAAATGATTATATACATATATGTGTTGCTTTTTCCAGTTGTTCGGGTCGGACGATCCTTTCTATGGCCTGACTTACAATCCAACTGATGACCGGGCAAAGACAAGTGGCAATGGTAAGTTTATTTGATATTCAGTATTCAACTAACCGATACTTTATACCCATCGTTGCTCCCCAATTGAATAACATAGTAAGCTAATGGCTAGTCATGAATGTGTATTTGTTGAATGACAAATATGTATGGAAGTGCATACCTACATGCTGTACAGGGGACTTCTGTCGACTATCCACAGCTTGTATTACCGAGAAACCCGGTCTGCAAAATAATATTCTAACTTTTAACACTCCGCCAAACACCCGTCAGGTACCTAAAGACTGAAATATAGCATAGCATGTGTGAGTTATTTTTCACGTTTATGTTAAATTGTAGATACAACCAAACAGTATCCGATGATTGATTTTGATTGGCTGATTGGTTGCGTCGACACATCGTCCACAAAGTAGCCTGTGGCTACCTCGTCTTTCAAGAGTTATGCAATGCTGAACGCCCCATGTTGTTGCGGCATGTTGGACTTGTTTTCGGTAAAAGTTGACCGCGGGGACGCTCGCTAGCCGGCTGCGGTCTGTGATAGTGTTAGGCGATGGTGTCAACACGCATGATCCTCGATGAAACATGTTACCTACCGTTAGCTATAATATGTTAGTTGTAATCGGAAGAAACAGTGTAAACCAGTACGATGTTATATATACCATTAAGTTTAAATATTGACGTATGCATGACGATTATTTGATAAAATATTAGGATGCTGGCGCACATATTGCTTCGAGTATGTATGTGTGATAAGGCGACTATGATGTGATGCAGTACCACAAATTGTCGAGAAATAATGTTATTAATTAAATTTTTTTTCATAATGTCGTTCTTATGTTAATCGAACGATATTCTGAAAAAATACGAATAATATTAGTGTGTCTTGTCTACGAGAGATTTATCGTCTTCTGTTATGGCAATCGGTTTGTATTCCGCAGCTTAAAATCACGAAGCATAAATATGTGTGACATCGTTATTGCCTTATCTGTTATGGGTTTATTCTCTTTGGTGTTTAATTCTATTTACGGATAAGTTTTAAAAATAAGGTTTTAAAGATATTATTAGTACTTCGTAATATTTAGGTTGTTAAGTAATTTTTTAATTGTTAATTAAAGCAAAGAAGCTGAAAGGTGACGGTTTGAATGTCCGCTGTGACGACGAGACGCCGTTTACTGAGGACGATGGTACTAATTCCAATATTACATGACTCATTATATTTCAAATTTAACATAGATAGGTTTGTGGTAATTTTGCACGATTTTATAGATTTTTGCTTTATTCGTCTCTGGGAATTTTATATGCGAAACGTTTTTTTTTGCATGTAGTTCGAAGGTAAGGCTGCATGGTTAAATACCAACATTATATTATCTGCAAAACGTACCAGAAATATTGTATTTATGTACAGTTATAATTATGTTTGCTATTCCGCTATGGTTGTAGTTTTTAATGCAAGCTTAATAATATTAATGTAATATAATTAAATTTTAATTTTGCTAGATTTTAGCGTTGTAATATTAAGATTAGGACGCGAATAACGTATAGAATTTAGGCATGGAGTGGTATTATTATAATGGAAATATAATAAGCATATATTTTACCTTTTCTTATAATAAGAATGTGAAATAATATATAAACACAATATTTGTGAAATTTATTTTTTTAAATGTACATATTTCATTGCAATTATCATGAAAATAGAATAAACAATTTTAAAGTAAATTAAGGTATAATCCGATAAGGTTTTAGCATATTTTATCGCCCTTTATATTGTGTTTTGTTAAAATTATAAATTTAAGAACGTAAATTTGCGCTTGCGATTTTTAGTGCATACGTTTAAAAGTTAGCTAACAATGTCTACTAAAGCTCTTGTCGGATACCTATACCTTTTTATATGTGACGCATTTAATTTGAGACATTACTTGTAGATGGTCATACTTTTGTACCAAGGATCAAACGAAGTCGTTAGAAGCTTTATCAATTAATTTAATTGTAGTTGCTCCATTTAAATAAACGCTTTCTACACTCACAGCCCCACACTAGGATTCCCTGTATCGTGGGTGCCATGGACACACACATAGACAAATACACAAACACCCAGACCCAGAAACAGAAATCTAAATTCATCATTTAGATATCCGTCTGGCCGGGGATCGAACCCGGAACCCTCTGCGTGTCAGACCGGTATGGTGACCTCTCCGCCACGCGGGTCGTCCAATTTAAATATATTTTGGGTTAACAATACGCTCAGTATAATTTATGTAAAATATATTTTGGGATAATTATCCCGCTAATTTTCTTTTATCACGTACTTTAATAATAATTATGCAAGTTAATAATTATTTATGTACTATATAAAATATGATATTAAATTTTATTATTCCCCAGTTAACTAAATATTCTTTAGTGTTGTTTTTGAGTGCTCCATATATAACAACAAGCTTTCATTTATATCTATATGCCTCATATACACTTAATATATAGAACAATTTGTATGAATATTATTGGATAAAGTCAAATAAAGATTTTTAGTTACAATTTACACAATCGATTAAATTAAAATGTAACTAATTGTTTAGATGATCGATGAACCAATTAGCACGGATTTATATAATAATATAATTACTTAATTATATTAGTTCGCTTCCAATTAGACTAGTGTAGTTGCGAAGTAGTTGAATGTGACAAATGTTGCAAATTGACTAACACTGTTTTTCTTGGGTAACTTTCAGCTGAAGGGAATCAGCTAATCTCGTATACAGGAAATATTCCAGACTTTGAGGACATGAGTATGCCCGACTTGGAAGCGGATAACTCTGAGCAGCCGGTTATGGCTCCGAGCCCGAGCAGTTCTACCTTGAACACGCCTCAGGAGCCCATCAGATCGCCTTTCAGCGCTCTTAAACGATGAGGAAATGCCAAAATTCGGTCACGATTCCCTGGGAGGTGACTGATGAGCGGATCATTCACATTTTATGGCTTCACATTTAATCACACTGTCATCCATATTTATAATGTTTGGTTGTTGTTGTATTTTTGTAAATTTTGTTACGTTTGGTCTTAAGAGGGATTATGTATCTTGTATAAATATAAATGTAAGATGCATTGGTCGAAATGGATCGGTTTTGTTAATGATTAAAAATTTTATTGAAAATGTTTTGTTAAATTTCTGATTGTTCCTTGTGATTGTAAGATTTTAATTTTTTATTTATTTGTCAGTGTTATGTTGAAAAAAGGTATCATATCCTGCATTACCGTTCATGTGTAGTTATTTAAATGTATAATATATATTATCCCTCGGATATATAATATTCATAATATTACAGAATTGATAAAAAATGCAATAACGATGTTGCGAATACAGTATCATTCAAGGTCTGATTATTTCAATACCATTACTCTTGTAAATCGATGCTGTTAGATTTTCATTTTTAGATAGTTTCAAGAAAGTAAACAATAGATTTTATAATTATCGTCATTTAGTTTTCGACTCCCTAAATAATAAATGCAACAAGTAATACATTCGAACATTTTTTTTATCGCTATCGTTTTATCCTTAGTAAATATCTTAGCATTTAATTTGCTGAACAGTAGATTTTGCTCTATCACAATTTTATAGTTTAAATGTTAGATTTTATTATCCTACAGTAACATAATAAAATGCCAGATTTATATATTATTATCATCATCAAATATATTATTTCAATTAAAGTCTTCAACTTTCTTATAAATAAATGGGGACAATGATATAAATATTTACATATTCAAGACATGTGTCCGTTCTGGTGCCTTAAGATTTATCATAGTATATTATATATCACACATAAACACGTTGTTGTGCTATTTTTGGTACATCAGCAATTGGTAGTATAACTATTTCATAATAAAAACGGTAAAGTATGTAATGAAACTTTGGTAATTTGACAAGTAATTTCGGTTTCAATAAACAGTTTCGTTGTATAAGATTATTTCACTACGTGTTTATCACAAGTAACGTTTATAATAGTTGAAATAAATAATAATCTTAGTAACGTGGATATCGTATGTATAATTGCTTTATTATAACGCCGGTCGCATCGAGGTTAAATGCCGATGGTATTATAACGTAATTATAACACAACTGATAATTTGAGTTTTTGTCTATTTTCTTAAGTTTATTACTAAGAGACGCTAAAACACCAATAATAATATTAAGTGATAATTATTATTCTTCATTGTGTAAACTTAGGAGAAAATAATCATACTTGTATTATAGGACAATAACATTTTACAAAAAAAAGTGCATAGATATTACGGAAGAGTGTTTTAAAAAAGGAATGTTATAAAATTAATAAAATATTCACATAACTCGAAGCTTATTAATAATAAGCATATCTATCATTTTAATTAATTTGCATACTCACATTAAATCCATTTTTGAAGTCTATTGGCAATAATTTATTAATCCTTAGGAGTAATAAAGTTGCATGAGGCTGAATCATCATGTAGATATAATATGTGGAATTTCGGTCATAAGTACAAAAAAACAGTGTCTCAAATTTTTAGTGTTTTAATAAATTGTCAATTCTGTGTTTTGCAAGGAAGTATTATTGCGCATTTTATGATTCCTCATTATAATAAGTGTTGGACAATTGTCCTATGCTCAAAGCAAGTATAGGTTTTAGCTGTCCATCTTAACGCATGTTATCCATATTAAGAAAATTTCTACTCATTGGTTTGCTTTGGACAATTCAAAAATAGGTATGTGGTAGCAGAAAATTACACATGCATTTAGGTCGTAGATAGAATAAAGATTTAACAGTTGCCGTAAACGAACAAAATGACTTTGTATTCTATAATATTTGCGTACATGAATTAATATATAATTTTAAATTTGATACTTGAACTTTTGGAAAAGTATAATTATCTATTATCGTTTGTATTAATAATTAATCTTTATGTAAAAATACATTTTTTAACGCGTGTCAAGTAACGTTATATTAAACCTATTCCTGATGAGATAAGAAATAATTACTGATATATACAAGACCTATAACAATAAATAAGAGATCTGGTCGTATTTGGTATTTACGAGCGTTGCATGACAATAGCCGACTTACGACAAATGTATCTGTAACCAAAGCTTGTAACACCAACAATAATGTTTAAAAATTGTAGAACTTTTATTCTAAACGTGTTGTATTTTTGTACATACCTAAATCAAATATTATATAATTGTTATAGCGTTCGTCTCCATATTGGGGTTTGTATGCTTCTTAATAATGAATTAAGCGTTTTAATCCAAGTACCCTTAGTACGTAATCTGTTTACTAAGTTTCTAAAGTCTATCTGGATCAGTTAATTTTTTATTAATCATTTCAAATTGTTTTTTTCAGTTTGATAAATAAATTATTGAAAAAATTAAATATCGGCACTAACCGCAATTTGAAGACTAAATTATTAATAAATCGATATTACTATTAAATCTATTTTACAATAGGAAGGCATGTTTTAGAGAGAACATGAAAATTGTTAAAATTGTATTATGGTGTGTATCTAAGTTTACCGCATTGTTCGTTACTTGTGTGCATATTATTTTCAGGATGTATTTTGTATAGTCATTCTATTGTAAAATAGCGTAATACTATTGCATATTGTGTAACTTATAAAATACTACTACATTGTATAATATCATTTTCATATATTAATTATGAACAAAGTTTGTTAGGTAAAATAGAATATGTTTAAATAGGTATATATATTATAATAAATTGTAAGTTATTTTTAAATACGATTCTATACTATAATAAAAGATTAAATCAAATTATGATTTTTATTTTGTCTATAGCACCAATTTGCAGTGTAATAGCGTGGGTACGTATTGAGATGGGTTGTACTAGGTAAATTTGGGACTAGGTATACCTGTTCCTAGTATTTAAAATACGTGATCCAGAAACCTGTTCCACCTAGTCCCATAGTCTCATTATTTATGGTTCGTGTACGCGACACGCGTACAATCTGGTCTTGGACTAGGTACATATTAAAAGTTGGACTAGGTCCTATCTAGTCCGGTAACATACCTAGTCCCTGAACCTGTTCCAGTAAATACGCCTCACCACTAGTACGTATGTTCAAGTGAAAAATAGGGTATGTTAAAACGATCTGAATAAAAAAAACAGTGTCTTGTGTTAAAAGTTTATAAATTGCAAGTTATGTTATAACAGATTTTTATGAAAAGTGCCTTTACATTACAACATTTTTGACAACTAGTTTTATAATTAATAATTAATATTTTTTTCAAAAATATGGAAATCGAATACTAGTTAAAACCAGTTATAAAGCTTTTCTCTCACTACTTGTCTATTTACAACGAGATTATTTTATAGATTTAACAATAAATTAGCGCATGTAATCGCAAATTATTATAGAGATTTGTACCTAATGTAAATACAATAATTATATCACATAAGCGTATGCACCTACTTGAAAATAAAAGCGTTTTTTTAATTTTTATGCAATCTAATTTAAATATTTAATACAATAAAGCATGTATTTAATACAAAATCATTAAATTCTACCCACTTCATTCTGTTATATATAATATTTTTATGACCAACTATACTTAACATTATTAGAACATAAAATTTGTCTTAAATATTTTGATACTTTTAGAAATCTTAACATAGGTATAACATACCTATTAAACAGAATTTAAGGACTAGTAGTGTATTTTTAGCCAATAAAAGTAAATATTGAACTTGTATACTCCTTTTAATTAGCTGGAGAATTTAATTTACTATGCGTTAAGTAATTATTAGGGTCCGTTCACACAGACCGGCTCGGAGAGCATCGGCCCGCATTTTTCTTTTCACACGGACCGCATGGTATACGCTTGGAATTGTCGAAGCGGAGCCGCCAACTATTTCACACAGACCGGCTGGTAAAGATCTGAAAACGGATGCACTCGGAGCCGATCGGCTGCGCGAGGGAGATGAGCACGCAGTCAGAGCCGGTCGGCTCCTCTTATTATGTCACACGAAGCGCGTTTAAGCATTCTTAGTGACAAATAAGTGCACATGCAAAAATAAACCTTAATACAATGAGGTACTTAAAACTGTTTCTAACGTGATAAAAATCCGCTCTCCTCTCCGAGCTGGTCTGTGTGAACGGACCCTAAGGGTGTAATTTAGGTTTATTTAATTTTTTAATAATAATATAAATAATTTGGGATAAATGTAAATAATATTACATGGATTTATTTTATGTACATAAATAAATGCAATGTGTGATAAGCTGCAAAATCTTTAAGAGATAATGTAATCATTTTAATTAGTTTCAGATCGCTAAAAACAATTAGTGAAAGGTGACTTCGATGTGCCAGTGACGCAAGAACAAATGATGTTGACGTTTTCTACTAATAAATCCCACACAAAAATTCCTTGTCATTAGAGCTATAAATATCGTACCCGGGACCTCTTGCGAGTGAGATAGGATTTGAGGTCATTGAATTCTCGCATGGTGCTTTATTTTCTCATTAATACAGCAAAGCTTTAGCAGGGCAAGTCTTCATATAAAATTGCTGTCTTATTTTATTCGTTATAGATGTGTCTGTGCTGGAATTCACACACAATGATGTAATGATAATAGTAGGGGAGCCCCAGAGGGGATTTCGGACGTCCTCAAGTGCAGCAGATTAACACAGGGGGGACATGAGCTCTCTATATACAGGCGTACGTTTAGTGCAGTCGATCAGATTAGTAAAATATATCGATATCTTGAAATATTCGAGCGAGTTAGATAAGGATTAAATGTTAAGAACTGTACCTACATTTTCATAATGTGACAATTTGAGTGCAACTTAAGGTAATGGGAGAGTCGCACATTTGTAAAACAAAAAGCTACAGAAGGTCATTGAGTGTGATTATTTTTTCTTTGGAAAGAAATAACGATAACGGGAAAGTTGCTGAATCTATATTAAAATCTTACGTGCTCGAGCATGTCAAGGTCACATTTTCAAAAGGTCGCGCACACTTCACATCCGAAATGTCATTATTTTAAAGGAAGATTCGTTTGGGGTCACTTAATTTCCGATCTGAATATCCGGTTAGGGTCGGTTACCGATGTTGATGAGCAATTGCGAGAAACATCTTCGGATGAGCTGCAAGTTGCTGTGCCACATACATTAAAAAGTATAAGTAAGTAGGTAATTGTATTCCGAATGCTTGCAATACCTGCCGAAATAAACTTTTTGATTGCATATGTAAATTATTAATAAATTACTTGAAGCTGTGATTTATTAAAGAAACCTTATTGCTTTATGTTCGTGCTCGATATAATATAAATAATTAACAATCATTGAGTGATCAATGTAAACGGAGTTTTCGTAGCAATGTCGGTAATAGTTTTGTCGCTGGAGTCCTGTTCTTGATTCCTTCATTAATATATGGTCCTGGTTTCGTCACTAGCACCGTATGCAAGGTTGGTAGCGCTCCTATTGCACATGCTAGGTCAGCTGACATGTTTCGACAACCCTGAATATCTAAGAACTTTAATTTTTCGCAATGGGTTCGTATGGCGTGCAATGTTGTGTCGGTAAGAGGATTACAGCCCTGTAACAAGTAGAAAATGTGAATATAATGGTATATAAATATTTGTTCACGTGTTTCTGAGAGAAACTGGAAAATCACTGTTATGTATATTTGTCTAAGTTTTAAGAACATAATAGAAACATAAAATCATTACATACTTACCCTTAGTTCTAAGTATTGCAGACGTCTTAAACCTTTAACAATTACTTCTACAGCTTCATCTTTTAAATTGTAGCAGTCCATCAGATTAAAATATTCAATACTGGGGCAATTTCTGACTAGATGCTCTACTCCTACATGAGTTATCTGTTGGCACCTGCTCAAGTTTAAGTTCTTCAATTCCTTGAATGCAAATGCGTACGTTAAGCTTACATCCGTTATTTTATTACAACCACTGATATCTAATTCTCTTAGGCTTTTTAGTCTCGCTAGGGAAAAGCCGCTATATGAATCTAGGGATAATTTCTCGCACATCAGCATCACATCACGCTTTCTTTGTGCATCACGCACTATTTCTTCTTCGGCTCTAGATCCCAGATGAATCTTAAGGTTGTTGATTGAATGGTCTAAGCTAGACATAATGGGGCCGTCGTCATCTCCTGCCGATTCCAATTTTCCCATCCCTGTTAAACCCGCGTCAGATACTTTATCGCAATGACTGAGTTTCAAGGTATGGAGTAATACCTGGTTTTTAAATATTACTTGAATCGAGGCATCGGTCACTGCATTGAAGCAATAGCTTATATCAATAGATCGTAGATTAAGGAGTTTTTCAGACATCATGATAAGGCCGCTCTGATCCAAGTTTAGTGAATGTACATCCAAGTCTTCTAAAACATTATTTTCTTCTGCACAAATTCCACGCTCCAACCCCACTTTTGTTATGAGTTCGCATTGTGAAATGTTTAGACTTTTCAGTTTCGTCAGTTTTTTTAACTCTGCAATGCCTAAATCTGTGACAGCTCTGCACCGTTGAATATTCAGGTACTCCAAATTGACCAGATTCTTGCAAATGTATACCAATGACTGGTCAGTCACTCTTGTACACAAACCAATGTCAAGTTCTCTTAAAGACGTCTGGTGCGTCGTGAGTGCTAATAAACCGGTGTTTGTGAGCTGGTCACATGAATGTACTCTTAGAGATTCCAGTTGTAAATTTTCTGTTTCAGATAAACGTTTTAATGCCGCTCCATCAATGAGAGTTTTTGAAAACACTAAACGCTTAATGCTTTTAGCTCTTGATATAATGAATTGTAGGACGAAATAGAATGTGAGGACACTTTCTGAAGGATTTTGAAAAGCGTTTGTGTCAGGAGGATAGAACCTTTTTACAAGGCCAAAATGAAATTGTAGAGAACATCCAGATAAATTAAGCTCTTCTAATTGTGGTGATGCTTTTACAAATCTATTGAACAGAGCATCTGTTAAATATTGATTTCCTGACAAACTTAAAATTTTCAATTTGTCTAAACTGTTTGCTACCAATCCCTCAGTCTCCCCTTCCAACAGCCGTCCAGACATGAACAGTTCCTTACAAGTTTGGATATTTAATGCCTCTAAGTTTGGGCATTGTTCCAATATATAGATAAATATTTTTTCACAGATATCACAATTTCTGAGAGTCAAACTTTTGATATTTTCTCCCAATCTCTCCCAAAAACTATTTATCTTACTAGATATTTCCACCTCGCTGAATAAAAAGTTGTAATATGTAATTGCGGCATTTTCAAATATAAAGTGTGGAGAGGATTCTTCATCGTTCAGAATTGATTTGAAAAATATCACAACTTTATTCTTTAAAAATGATCTATCATTTGCAGCAATGTACCAAGATCGGCAAGTTTCACTTGCTGCCTTTCTATCAGATTTGGGTAAAAATTTGAACAGGTGCACAAGAACCTGAAAAGGAAACAACTATTATATTAAACAAATCATATTGTCACTGGAAAGGCTAAAGTCATAAGACACAAAAGGGCCACTTTGCATGTTAGACTTTTAGCGTTTCCATTGACTGTATGTATTTACCCTTTTTTAGATTGAGTCAGGGACTATAAATATGTACTAAATAATTCATATAATCATTTTAATATTCAACCGAATAGCTCAAATAAATAACATAATGTATGTTAAAAATGTACATACATTTTTAAGGTATATTATGTTATTTATTGCTAAACATGTACAAATATCTAAGGCCATGTCTATAAATATGGCCTTAGCCATTTTGTTTGGCATTCTGAATTTGGGTTTTATTGTGGCAAAACCAACCTTAACATATTTTCTAAATGACAATAAACATAGTATGTATATTTTTTTATAGTTTTACCTAACGATTAGGCAGACGTGTTACCTGATGGAAAGTATTATGGATATTTACAACACCAGAGGAGTCGCCAATGCATCGCCGACTTTGTATTAGAGTTTTTTTCTGCCTTTTTTGAAGAACCTCAAGTCACATCACAAAGGGCAACAAAAAATTGAGTTTTTATTTCCATGTTTTCTTTTGAACTTTAGAGCAATACTTGTAAAGTATACTTTAAATTGCTAAAATATTTTCATCTGGGTGTTGAAGTTTAATATAGAGTTAAAATAAAAAAGATAAAAGATAAGAGATAAGGCTAATATGCATGCATAAGCAAAATTGAAAGCAAGTGCACTCAAGATTGCATATAATCATGGCCAGACAGCAACTCAGATAAAGTTTAGGAAGAGGATCCAGTTAGGCTTGCTTCTAAAGAACACACTAGATAGTTGAAACTATGAATTGAACAAACAACCCATAATACAAGAAACTTTTAGTAAGGCTGTGTGAGATACCACTCAGTAATACTTGAGTATAAATGGAGAGTTAATCTTTAATAATCTTTGAATTCAGGTTTTTGGTTAAATATAGCTTTGCTAACATCAACTGAATACTAATTAGTATTAGAGACATAGAGAACTAGAGGAATATTCTACATATACTTTTTTATTAGTCATAGTTCCTAGGCCATTCAACACAGTACTATTTATGTATTGTGTACTACATCTAAAGCCATACAGAGTTTGTCTTAAATCAATTTAACTTAAATTTCAAAAGATATATAGTCATTTAGGCTTTAAATGTTTTTTTAGACATTACTTGTAGATAAAATTGTGTATATATAGTGTATCGATAATTGAAACTTATTTCCCCAATAAGAGGTTTCCTAAATCTTATAAAATATCAACTTTATTACTTCTTGCCAAATTTTCTTCATCGAAAATTTACGTAGGTGCCCAATATGCGGAAGTATCTCTACTTATTTCTGTCTAGAATAGAACTTATGCTATATAAACTTAGTTTAAACTATTTTTATTGAACTGCATTTGTTACATTAGTCAGTAACAGAAAAACTACAGGGACTTTACAAATTAGAAAGCCAGGAAGTAATTCATGAAGGTAAAAAAGATACTTTAATCGAGATCACGTGAAAATGATAACTAACTCAAAAGGCAAACAAAGAAAATCGTAATATACTGATGTACGGTCTTTTTTGTAGACAACAACAAACAAATACGTACCTCATAAGGTAACTCCATTTTCGTATAATGTGATAATTGTTTCACAATTTGTTCGATTTACATTATTTACAATACAAATTATTTAATAAAACCCACAACATTTTTGATCCTATTCAACTTCACCTCTACATTTGGTTTGTTTGTCAAATTGACATTTCGACAGCTGACGGGTGACCTTCATTATCATTGACAATGATATATTTATGGTCGCGTTCAGTTTAGTGACTGCCTTTGTTGATGTTTTTTATGAAGTCCAATTCTATACCAGTAAATAGTTTTTAATCACAATCATCGGTCAACCTGGATAGTTTAATTAATGTGAAGCACATTTTTATTAATGTTTATAGAAAATAATGTAATTGGCTACTTGACACTTTTTGGGAAACTGTTTTAATGAATTCATATACGTATTATATATGCCTTTCATTGATCATTTTTTCGAAAAAGGGCTATTTATTAATAAAAAACATATTTTTATTACGGTAAACGGAACGTTACGCCAAAACAGGCGGTCAAGTGTCATTTCGTAGCGTGACGTCAACACATTGAAAATATAGAAATAAACTTCGACGTTACACATACTTCAGGTTTCGATGTGATCGACAGGTTTCGATGTAGTGACGTCACATGACATTTGAGGCAGCACTGTCGCCGTTTTGGGATTTAAAATCCACAGATAAAAAATCGAAAATTTCTTTTTAAAAATTAAAATACTTAGAACATATTAAAAAATAAACGAAATACTGCATAATTTATGTTTACTTATAAGCTATCATATCCAACATATTTCATATTTTATTGTTATAACTGTCAAGTACCCAATTGTAAATTTATTGGAAAGTGTTAAGATTTTACAGAATCTAGCCACTGAACGCAGTTCAGTATTATTTTTAAATTCCTTTAGAGCAGTCCTTTAGGAAATGCTGAAAGAGTTAAGAACATTCATTACATATAAGATACTTCGCCGCCTTGAAATTGAATGAAGCCCTAAACGGCTTATTAGTAAGTTCTTTTTTTTAATTCTTGTCAAATAAAAACATCTTTAGAGAAAATTTACGAATAAATAACTAATACTGCGTAATTTATTTAATTAATAAATAATTATTTTAAATATTTTAGGGACATTTGAACACGGAGACGTGGCAAAACTTTTTTACGCAACTATCTCATTTCTCAAAACTGGGTACATTTTCTTGTTAGGAGTGAGTAATCTTTACTTATCTATGATTCATTTACTTATCTATACATTTTATATTTAACAATCTATTAAAAAATCCTGTATATACGAATTTATTTAAATAGGTACAATTACATGGCTATTAGTAAGTAAATAGTCCAAATTACTCAGAAAACATTTAAATTTAGTCCTCCTACGACAGCGATGGGCTTATTTAAACCAGAACGTGTAGCACTAAGCCCACGTGCTACACGTTCTGGTTTAAAGGATGTGGCAAGGTTTGACTGGGTTATAGAGCAACAAGGTATGTAACTGATAGCAACTTAAGGCAAAGGTAACATTTGAGGTATTGATGGCCACCAAGTGTTAGCAGGATATCAGGGAGCCCCAATGTAAACGTGAAATCCAAACTGTATTTACGACTGTTTTTTACGTTTCATGTATTGTTGATTCTATTTCAACATAAGTTTAATATGAATGGAAAATTAGAACATTACGAAACAGTCATTCATTGTCGGCGGCTAAGAATATGTTTGGTTTGAACTTGGCCTTAGAATCAAATTCAGATTCTGTGAATTAACATTTAAGTATCTAATATACCTTCCTATTATTAAATGTTCGTTAGGTACATTACTTACAACTTTTAAATATCACAAAGATAACAGTAACCGTTTACTTACGTTTGTGGATAGATGGCGTAAGCATTCTATGTAAACAATAAGAATAAGAATACTATCCGATCGAATCCGTTGGGACTGAAACATTTTATAATAAAATAATAGAATCTTATTTCAAAAGTGCAATACTAACATATATTTATATTTATCATGAATTAATATTTAACCCATTATAATATTTAACTTATGATGCACTCGGAAAAAAATAAACTGAAATCGAGACAATATACCTAATATTCAGTTTTCTATAACACTAATTTTCTTGCAAAGTGCGAATTAGAAATTACTTTTGAATTATAATAACACTAAAATGACAAAAAAATGTTGTACCTACACTCTACAGTCGTACACTAATAAATGTGTAAGAGAAACGTTGTTATGAATTAAATTTCCACATTTACTTACGTTTCTCATAAGAATTTGTGTTACTAAACTTCATAAGCTACAAAGCGGCTGGGTGCAACCCTAATGATATTAAGACAATGGGTGCCAGGAATAAGTAGGCAGGCCGTCTTGTATGAGTTTGCGCGGCAGGTTAAATTGTTATTGCCACTTGTTGGGCGCCAGCAAGCTCAGTAAGCGCGGGGTGATCCGCGCGCCCGGCCTCGTCCTGTCGTATCCCGTTACAGGCAGACACGTAAACTTCCGATGAACTTTACCGTAAGTGATCTTTCCGGAAATTTAGACTCGGTGTTTTTCAGTGGACATGGATTGATACGGTTTTTGAACTAAATCTGAGATTTGTATGGCTGTGTTTTGAAATTATACAAGTATGTCTAGGAGGAAACAAGCGAAACCACGATCACTTAAACGTAAGTTAAAAATTTACCATTTCTATATTTTGTATGTATTAATATTAAAATAAATCTAAGTTTTCATCTAAGTTTATTAATGACTGTACCTATTTGCCTATTTAAATACCTAATTACAGTTTGACTGTATGATTATAATCTTTTTACAAAATAAATACAACGCGTAGTAGTTGTGTGTGTGCATATAAATAAATTGGTATGCATGTCGCGAAAACATATGCACAGATGATACTAGTAAATTATATTCAACATGCGTTTTAAGTATTATGATGTTTTTCATTAAATTAGACACATAATCTTGCTTTATTAGATAAAACTTTATCCATAGAAACTTTACTTATTAAGTTACATGTGATAATTAACGAGTGTAATGCGAGTGGATTAGGATTTCTTTATAATTTACATAACAGGAGTAAATAAAGAAAAGTTGTAAAAAGGCCATAACTGATCTCAATAACTTTAGATTTTTTGTCTTTCCTCCTGTCGGTATCGTATCCATTTTTTCGAAGATATATGCGTGTTAGAAAAATCATAATCACATGCTATGAAGTAAAACATCATGAGAAAAGAAAATCTCATCCTTAATAGTTCTTTAAAAATAAAAAGTTTAGCTTAAGTAGGTAAGTAGGTAGGTAGGTACCAATCCGTATTAAGTTAGAGCGATGGACTGTGACCTAAACCCTTCTCACTCTCTGAGGAAACTCTTGTCTAGCAGTGGGACAATATTTTCTTGATACATTAATTATTGAGGTTAATTAACTTTTATTAACTGTTGAAGATTATGTTAGCTTTGATATATAAATCATAGATTTGCTCATCTATAAGTATATTTAATATTTGATTTTTAGTAATATTAAGTGAAAATCGAAAATAAGAGCAAGGTTGTTTATAATTATTTAAAATTGTTTACTTTTCCTATCTACTAAAGAAATCTTACTAGAACCATTTACATAACATAGTATAAGTAGTACCAAATTTTAGTTAAAAAAGTAGCACAATGTTAGCTTTTTAATAGTGGAAAATCTCTACAATGCTCGCAAGATTCTAAAGCTCAGTAATAATAGTTTAGTTTATGGCTAATGTTTGAAAGCAGATAAAGTACCTGTGGGTATTATACAATGTTAACATATAGCTAGCACGGAGGTAGTATTGCATTAGGTATCCCCGGAGCCGGCCGGAGTCGCAGCATCCTCGCGCTCCCCGCGGGACGCATTACGAAAGTACTAGACTCCACAGATCGATACCTTAAGTTAACAACATTACATCGTCGTTCAGCCACAAACATTGTTTTCAGAGTTGAAATGGCAGCTTCTATCTGAAATTCAAATGTATATTGGACTATAAGTTGGTACCTACTTTTACCTTCGTATTACCTAATAATTAAACACCTAGATTTTAGTTTATGGTTATTAAAATTTACGGATTTTTATGTATAAAAAGTGACACACAGGTCTATAATCTGGTCTATAACTAGCTTTAAAAGGCTCAGGAGTATGATATGAAGTTGATTTCAACAGTTCTTCTCCGTAACGTAAGATCTTCCGAAGTGATTCTTATGAAGAGATATTGACTTTAAAAAAGAAATCTGTAACAAAAGTGTGTAGAATAAAATATTTTGATTTTAAATAAACAAAAACTCAATCATATATTCGTCGTTATCGCTGATGATTGAGTCAAAATGCCTTATTAAGAAGATGTAGCGGAACACAGCAGTACTTCACCGCTGCTACGAGACAGAAGTAGAGACGTAGTAGAGTTTGACTAGGTCGAGGTGAGATTATCATATTTTGAGCGAATAAAGCAAATTATCATATGGCATGTAGGTATTAGGATTTAGGATGAAGAATGAATGTAATATATTATTCAGGTTGTTTGGATAATATAATAATTTCTTGATTCCTTCGAACTTTGTGGTAGGTTTCTTGAACATATTATAACGATTATAGTTCGTAGGTATTACATTACCAGAGTGTCCACGACAGTATTGTGACATTGTTTCATAACAAAAACAGCATTGTATTTTGTATGTAATTTATTTCAGTAAAACCTTTAAGATTAAAAAAAAAGAAGAAGATGCCGAACTTGTGCGTGATTGTGACAAATAACAAATGGTGGTTGTAACAAAAGTCGTTATACATCTACATCCCCATAGACAGACGTTAGAATGTAAATACCTACAGTGCAACAGAATAGTTAGAAACAACCAGTTTACTTATTACTCATAACCAGCAGTGTTGCCATACAACACTTTGAAAGGTGGTCGAGCCAGTATGGTTCGATTAGAGAGATACCACCGCCACATCAAGCGTGGAGCATGTCTACGTTTCGGTGGAAGGGAGTAGTTGTCGGCTGACTTATATGAGATAACCCATCCTGCTCAGGAGTGGCCATGCATCTGTGACACCTATAGAGTTGGTGCTAGATGTCCATGATTGGCCCTGGTTTGTTACCCAAATGGTTAAAAATACCTATTATAATATATCTATTATCTAGTGTTATAGTAGATCAGAAAGTTTAATTACTTAGTCTTAGGTCAGTTTTATAATGACTTCCCAATATGAAGAAAAATATTGTAGTCGCCAAATACCTAATTATCAATATTTTCTCCTGTTACTGTTTCTTTCCGAATAATAAATATCAAAGATCATAACCGACTTCCCTGTATAATTGCGAATTGGTAGACTTGTGTTGTTAAGTTTTCATTACTTTGAGAACATACGAGTAGGTATCTAATGAAAACTTTCTATGATCGATTAACTTTGACACCAAAGGATTCTTTCCTTCGGTTTCATGATATAATCAATTTCTAATTCGTCAGATAGGCAAGCTTTGCTATACGATTTGCGAAGTTCCGAGGGTATAATTAATCGGTGACGTCAGTGGTAGTGTGATGGAGCCGTTGCGACGCGCTGCGGCCGCGGCGCCCTAATATCAGCGTTTTATCAGTGACCAGCCGCGGTCGCCGTGCTTCGCTGTCCAGCCGCACATGCGTCTCTGCTCGCTACTACACTCAGACCGGATAATCCAAATTTCATTGCGCCTTTAGTCAAACGAGATGAGTTGCACCTGTCAATATAAACTGGAAAGTCTGGAAATGCTACTCAATAATGTTTGATTAGGTACTGAAAACTAACACGTTGTTGTACAGAACAATGGAGATATTTGACAGCCAGAACTCAGTTTTAGCGTCTCCGCAAATGGATTTGCCTATAGAAGTTGACAACATTCTTGCAAAGATAGAACGACATCATCATCATAAGACAAGCCTTTTCGATGACACAGGTTTTCTCAAAACGAAAAAGTTTAAAGAACGAGAAGTATGTGTAGGGATGCAAAGTCTACATTAGTGTTCCTTAATCAGCGGCAATTCTAAATATAGGTAATATGCTTAACAAAATCTGCAACTTTTTCGTTTCAAAACTTTTCAAGTTCCTAAAGATAAATAAAAATAAGTAAATGTACAAATAAGTCCAATATAATATATTATTCGACGTATGTCGAGTATTTTGACGCTACCCTCTGTTACGTATGTAACACAGGGTAGCGTCAAAATATTGTATGAATATATTAAACAGCGGTAACGGAACGCATGGACGTTTGTAAGCCGCCTGATGAGGGTTAAGTCGGTCTGGCTTTGTGTCAACGTTTTTATCAGACCTATCTTTTTCTGGAATTAAGCTTAATGCAGTTTGAAACATTTTGCGTTGATCGGTGATTTGAAAAGCGTTTACAAATATGACAGTTTAAATAGTAAATTGTTATTGTTGTCTGTTTATTTAATAATAGAGTCGTTGTCGTGCGCCCATCTCTGCTACACTTTTGGGAACAGCTCTCCTTTCATCATGAGAAAGATTTAGGTCATAGTTCACTACGCTTACCAAGGCCTGTAGGGCTTCTGCGTATCACTAATGTGCAAGCATAGATTAGTAATGATTACTCACTCCTAACAAGATAATGTAACCAGTTTTGACAATTGAAATTTCACTGTCATCTATTTTTGTGTTTGAAAAATATTAAAAAAATGTAGTTTTTGATCATTTACGAATGAAACGATATTTTTCTGCACTTTTTCTTCGATTTCGTATTTTAATTGCGCATGTCGGCATTGTTCCGCGTAAATTACACCATGACAGCCATTAAATGGCTGACAGAATCGTCAGCCTTTAAGTCATTTAATGGCTTCCTTTAATTACAAGGCGGTGAGATATCTATACTTATCTAGGTATGTGTGCGAGTCATTAATTATGCATTATTATTTTGTGAGTTAATTTTGATAGTGATTGTTGTAAAGTAGTGATAAGTGGTGGAGGCTTGCTACTGCGGGTGGTACCTATAGCATCCATAAAACTCGCCGAGGTCTGCCGGGAGCCTCCGGGAAATTTCCCCTGGGTGGCGCACCGCCCTGCGCGTCACTGGGAAATACGGCACGGCCATATCATATCAGTTTTATGCTGATGTTGACCTTCCATACGACGAGGAATTAAAATGTTGCTAACGATTTAACGACTTGCTTATAAGCTTTGCTATAAAATTCACTAGCATATCGGTACAACTGTTTCTGGCCTATCTGTGATTCATAGGTTCTGTTAAATGATTTTCAAAGGGCATTATTTTTCATTTTATGGAGTTATATATAATTAGGGGAAAGCTACGGAGTACCTCGGAACAAAGAGAACATATTAATTTAAATTTGTGCAAGCGGCACTGCGTAATATTATTCAAACTACAAGCAAACATAACCAAAAAGTCACTATTATCACAATTAATATAATTGAGGACTTAGTAAAAATATTTTAATAAATGAAGTAACAACACGTGAAGTACGTAGCGCAAGTGCGGGGAGAGGGGTGTTGCGCGTCCATAAAACTCGCAGAGACCCGTGGGAGATGGCGGGAAATTTCCCCCGGGTGGCGCACTGCCTTGCGCGCCTCGGGGAAATACGGTGCGGCCATATCATAACAGTTTTACATCGGTATTGCCTCCCGTCCGATTATCTACTGTTTTATTGCTACATAGGTAACAAATTTTTAATTGTTATATTACAAGAGTTATTCAATTTTGCCTATGTTTCATTTTTAGGAAATAATATTTTGGCAACATAATTATATCGCAGGTAGGTAAATCACAGGTTCTCTTCTTGAAAATTTCTTTAATAGTTGAAGGATCTGACTTTACTACTTCTATTAGATCTACTTCTAAAGAAAATTACAGTAGTAACTTCAGGTTTTAATGTATTTTTGTAGAAATTATATTTTCATTTTATAATGTTACGTTGTTACCAAGAAATGTGGGTAAAATATTAACATAATCTGTTAACACAATGAAGCATTGTATCTTTCTACTCCCTGTTGGATACCATAAATCACTCACGGGTTTTCGCGCAAAAAATCTATACAAAGTAACATAACCGTATGTTTTGTTTTCGGTTAAAATAAAAATGGTACATATTGTTATGTATCTACTGACAGTATTTGTTAAATTATATACAATATTATATGGTTTGATTATAATTTAGGTAACATATTCGTAGTAAGGTGTCTCATCGATATAATGAATATCAATGTAGCTGGTTGTATTCTAATTATTATAGGTTTACAATTCATAATACTTAGTTTATACCATGGCAAATGTTTTATTTATATGTGCTTTTAATCAGATATAGTTGGTTAAGTTACTACTTTAACCACCAAGATCGCTTATCGCATCTCGAATTCAGTTTAAAGTAAGCTTATGATAGGCAAATCCGTAGGTTATTGTTTAAAAATATCCCGGTCTCCCGTCCCCGGTGCTGGTATGAAACAGGTGGTGGGTAAGGGGGGAGGTCCCTGTGGAAGCGAAGTTCTCGCCCGCCGCCCACGCCGCGTCCCTCGGGAGCTGGCCCAAGCAGCCGCGTGCCGCCTGCTCCCCGGGGAACCTCGCTCCCGCCAACCCCGTCCCGCACCCCCTGCCGCTGTCTCTCAGGAAAATAACAGAGATGTACGACTTTTAATTGATATTAGTCCGTTATAAGCACCCAGTTTTAATGGTTATTTCATATACAAAGAATATGTATGAAATTATCAGAAAAATGTGCATTTTGGCATCAGTGTGTTGTGTAAATTAAATTATGAATCTATTATATTTTCTTACAAATAAGTATACTTATTACTTCAAGATATTTTTAAAATTCTTGCTCTATTTCCAAAATAAAGTTATAACTTTGATTGAGTTATAATACCTACATATCAATTATGTATTACTTAAAGAAAATAGCAAAGAAGCAACCATTTTATAAGCCAAGTCAAGTATTGGATTATCAATCCTAAACTGCATCGTCCAAATCATTATGTCAACGAAAGCGATTTCTTAAGGCAATGACGATAGAGCAAGTCATTTCGTTCCCTTCTCAGATCACCGGCCACAACTGGGACCGCCGCTACTTTGCCGCTCCCACAGGACATCATACTAACGCCTCCGAATACATTAAAATTACAGTTTCCAAGGTATACAACTAAGCGAAACTACAACGACCTAGACGGTGATGGCGGGTTGTGATATTATTCCTTTGTGCTCCTGTTTGCCGGCTCTTTAATCATAGTTATTACCTACATCTAAACTGCTACCAGTGGAATTGGTCGTTTCTAACCTATTAACGTGGTAACGACGTGTAGACGTAACTAGAACATTGGTAACTATGACAATATTATGTAAGATTTCTTGGCACAATTTCAGTGTGTTATTTAAAAGAAAATTTAAATGTATTTGATAGTTAAATAAAAGCTAATTAGGATCGATTCATTGCACGGTTTAAAAAATATTTAACGGTTTCATCATCAACCCATTACTCCCACTGCTGGGCACGGGTCTCATCTCATAATGAGAAGGATTAGGCCATAGTCCACCGCATTGGCCAAGTATTGGTATTGGAACTTTACATACATTTGAGATTTTTTTTATAAATCTCTCATTTAACGGTTTAATATTCCAAAATTACAAAGTAATTACCTACCTATACTATATGTATATAGTTAGTAAAACTGCTATGCTAACTGATACAAGTTCAAAATTACTATATTGAAAACGATATTTCGTGGGCAAAATATACGTAATATCGCTATCATTATTAAAGAACTGTGAACAAAGCAATTTATTGTTGGCAGTTGAAATAGCGCAGTGGAGCCATTTAGTTGTTTATAAAGCCGCTCAGTAAACGTAACTATTGGGAGTTTTGTTGGCGTGTCGTAATAAGCAATACATACCAATATGGTCAGCAAGAAAATTGAATTGGCAACAATGTTATAGTGTTGGTGCTTTGGTGCTGAATGCCTCCCGGGCGACCCATTGTCAGAGAGTTATGATGGGCTATCGTCGAAGCGCTTGTGCGTTCCAGTGCAGAGTTTCCTGATACTCATTTTACTGAACTGTTTAGTCAGTCAAGTTTTAAACTTAGCTTTTTTTACTGCGTTACACTTTTTATATAAACGTAGCAAAAAATCTTGTAGTGCATCTCATGGTAAGTGGCAACTGCCGCTCGTGGACAACTATTATCAACCCTAGATGGATTAGAGTCGTTGCCGAGTTAGTTGTGCCATCTCGTATAAGTACAGACTAATAAAGGTAGTATAAGTGTCTGTTCCTTAGTACACTTTGTAGACCGGAACATAGCAGATCTTAAAATTATTGTGATTAGGTTGTGTATTCTAAGCGCACATAGACTATTTAGCGCATTAGTAGTATCTTTGATCCACAACTTACAGAAAATTCCTGAAAAAGATCCGCGATCATACATAATCCATATACTCTTACATATTCGTACTGTTCAATTAGAATGCGTGAACTGGGTCTTATTTTATTTTATTTTAACATTTTTTGGTATTTAACATTGATGATATTGTGTACTGCGTACGCAATATTAGTAGATCTATTTACAATTGTGCATCGAAATTATTTAATAGTATTTTAATACATAACCTACATAGTTAAATATTAGCAAAAATCATTATTTTTAAATAAGATTTCTATTAAGAGGCTTGACTGTAAACAAATCAACCATGAATGTACTCGTATTTTTTAACTTTGTAACATCAAGTGTCGATAAAACATCCAATTGATTTGCATTTCTATGGGTTTCTAACGATAAACAGCCTTTTCCCTAAACAAAAACAAACAAAGCAAGCCTGAAGTGGCTCTCTATTTGTTATTTCAAGGGCTAATGAACTAGTTTATCAAGTACTTTGTCACAATGCATGTTTCACAGTGATTCTCCTATTCTAGTTCGAGTGGTTGTTTTGAGTTTATTTTTGTTGTATAAATGGGAGTGGCGCGCGGGGCGCAATCACGCCATCCGCACCCTCCTGACTCGTGCTAATTATGTCACCAAACGTTTATGAGGACTTTACTTCAACTTAAAATTCTGACTGCAATGATTTTTATTAATCATACAAATAAGTTACACCGTAGACAATCGTAATAATAATAATGCAATATCTGCCCATATTCTTTCTTCTTTCTTTTCTTTTATTGTTTGATTATTCGAACTCGATTGTTACGTAGTTTGCAAATAAATCTAAAACTAAACTAAAACCTAGCTCTCATATCAACATACCTAATAAGTAACTTTTTATAGCATCGTAGTTCACAATATTGTTACAGTAATTCTTTACTTATCTTATTATGATGGTTTTAACATTAACATAATTAAAACGATAGCGATAACGCATCGTTTTTCCGCAAAATAGTGATTTCTGGCCCCTAAGGACGGGCACCTAACTCGTAGTGCCGCGCGGCGCATTATCCTAATTAGCTTACAGTAGAGTTCCTCTCTACACTCATATAAATGTACGTTAGTGTGTAATACATAATTCGCCGGTGTTGAATTTATTTATTTTTTTAAACGTTATAGTGGCAATTGTTTAAATATAAAAAACTCGTTCTTGTATCGACAAATTTTCCTAAAATCCCATAGTAGAGTCCAAGTTTTAAACATATATACGTAATATAATATGAAGCACATCACGATTAAATTCGCACACTTTCATATTAAATTTGGATATTTTATACCTTTTTCTGTATAGCAGGAAAATAATATCTTAATCTAAATTTATAAAAATATGCAGCAATTCACTAAATCTATTTTTTATACCAACATAGAATAAATAAACGACAGTACGTACTTAGTATAGAGCTTTGTAACTGTGGTGGCAAAATAATTTATTTATTAACATTATACGTATACCCCTTTCTCATAAAGCGTTTACTGAAATTGTAGGTTCATCTACAATAAAATTACCATAACAGTAGACACCAACATAAAAGGGATTTGGTTTCGTGTCGTGACCATTTGCTATTATAGTACAAGATGCCGCAACATATCTCAAGAAAATCCCTTGTTATAGTCTAAACGCAAGTGGTACTATAGAAATAATGTCTTAAATTGGATATCAGGTATCCCTTGAATGTTTAGGGACATTTTGGGAAAATACCTAGTGCGCAATCAGATTGGCAAATAAATATTAATAGTATTTATTTGTAAGGTTAACAACTAAGTATTAGTTGTTGTAATTTAAAAGCAGTTATAGGTAGTAAATAAACAAATGAATAACGTTGTTTTATCAGTTTTAATTATTAAACAATAAAGATAGTATCAATTAATATTTAAATCGATTAAAAGTTACTCGTATTTTCAGCTGATGAAGAAGAATGGACTGAAGAAGGTCAGCAGGGCGTTGAGGCAGACGACATGAGCGGTGACAAAGACCTCGCTGACTATGAGGCTCAGGATGAAGCTGGAGACGATATGGACAACATAGAGGAGGTTGAAGAACCATCACATGAAGAACCACTTGAAGGTTAGTATCTTACAACATAGTAAATAATGTTTATTCTTATTATTGTAGGGTTAATGACAAAAAATATAAAGCTTCGCTTGAAGTCGGTTGGTACTACAAATGTGATTACTGATGTGTGTTGGACGTTTCGTTTTTACAACATGATAGAGGAGAGGCTATTGCTTTTAAGGGTTCCGGACTGACTGACTGTCTGTCCCAGAGCTATATCTCTTCAAATGTAATAGATTTGTACTGGAAAAAATTAAAGTGGATTACTAGGACCGCTAAAGCTATGGATAATATATTGAAAATAAAGAGATATTGCTTGAAAGAGACCGGCATTTTTTGGTTTATTACGGTATCCTCCGTGAACTATAAGGAATCATAAACAGTTTAGGGTAGTAAGGTAGCTAATAATACTACCAGTAATTAACACAATGAGTAGCGACGACAGAGAGAAGATTATAAGTTTGCCCAATATCTCGCGTAGAAATACAATATGGATATTGTCCCGATTTCCATTAATTTGATAAGAGGTTGGATCTCAAATTATTTGAAGCTAAGCAATACGTGCACATAATAACGATATCTAGTAAGCCTACTGCTGTATTAGCCAGCAAATGTATAGTGCAGTGAAAATTCGCCCAGGCAATGACCGAGACGGCGTGGTCGGCAGGAGGATGACACTGACACATAAGCTCCGATAGGAGTTGACGTACGGCTTCGAACGAACTATGGCTGTATTGGGTGCGAAATAAATGGTTTAACGGCGGTAGAAGTATAGGTATTATACAAGGCTAACTATTATTAGCGAATTTTAGCATCGACGATGCATTTTTTTTAATTGCATCTCGTTTTGACGACTTATTGCGTTTGGTCGCGATATTGAAATGTGTGTGTGTGTCTCTGTTTGTTGTTTGAACGTGTGTGGGTTGTAATGTTAGATGACTGCATGAAGCTGAAAAATAGCTAATCCCTTGATTGCCGATGCTAAAAGTAGCAGGGTCATAAATACTTTCTATACATAAACTAGAAATATCACAATTTCGATTACTGTTATCCCGAGATCCTGTAATTTTGATTGCTCTACCTATTAAATGTATTCAGCGTAATGCTTGCTATTGACGTTTCTGGTAACTGTAAAAGATCTTCAGTATATTGTTACTCTCATTGTTACTATGCATGGAAATTATTAATTAACCCATTAGCAAGATATCGTTCGGCTCACTATTGACGTTAACAATTATCGTCTGATTATTACGTCAAAAGTTAAAATCAATCTCTTTTGAAGGAGCGTCTGATTATTACGTCAAAAGTAACGTTCGCCGAATCATTTGCATCGGATGACCGCGTCATAGCTATAGGTGCTTGTTAATATAGCGTGGACATTTGCATATTCAGTGACGGAGGCAGCGTGTGGCTCTAGCTTCTCCCGACACTGACACACGAGCTCGGATAAGCGATGAAGTACGGGCCTCAGTGGGTGCTGGACGTCGATGTACGAATGACAGATCGTTACGTTTCGCACTCGTCACACTGTACACGGAATTCACGTAACCGTTGATTGCAATGAAATTCACCGCTTTTATGGACTTTAGTTTAATTGTAATGAGATTTATCACATGTAAGGTAAAAGAGGCTATACAGTTGGAGCGTAATAATGGGAAATCATACATTTTATATTTATTTAGAAAAATCAGCGTGTAAAAATAGGTAAACTAAAGTGGAACATCTATACTGCTTTACTGATAGATTACGGTTGGTACAATATGGTAATGGTACTAATAAAATGATACCAAAGCTATTGAAATCATTCAGCTTCCA
Source organism: Epargyreus clarus (assembly GCF_041222505.1). NCBI lineage: Eukaryota > Metazoa > Arthropoda > Insecta > Lepidoptera > Hesperiidae > Epargyreus > Epargyreus clarus. Next base: position 8,630,987 of record NW_027332211.1, read on the forward strand.
AGTTGGTAAAATCATAAAAATTTCAAAAGATCATTAAATTAAAAGTGGTCAACCGATTTATGCGAGTTATCAAAGACATTCAACTTTACAGTAGTCATCGACCGACACGGGGATGAAAAGTAGGTACCATTAACGACTTATTACCAATTGGTAACAACTTTTTCCGAATTATATGTTAAACGCCAGACAATCCGATATGTTGTCACTGTGAAGGTTTTGTATCTTGATAATGCCCGCTCTATATAACATATCTTTGCGTTATCGACATACGTCGGTAAATTTGTTGCATGATAGTAGTGAGTGACTAATCCGGCAATAAATGAGGGAGGGTAGCGTGGCCAGTGAATTGTGTGCAGCCGCGAATGCGCTTGACGGGTGACAAAGTGCTGGGTGCAGACGCCACTGCAGTGACTCAATCAATCTCTGTTGAATTACTACGTTACTGCTGGACGCTCGTTTTGCATTCATTTTCATCTATAAATATTATGCTTGTGTGTTAACCGACGTTCAGGTTATATACTATAATTGATATAAAAATGTGGCCCTTATAAGTAAACAATATAATACTTTTCTCAACCAAAGTACCTCACTGATAAGTTATCGTCTCCATATTCTCTATCTCAACCTTCCTTTTAATTTAAGGATGTTAATTGTCTACTATGTGAATTTTATTATAAGATTCTTCATAATGTTTTCCTTCGCCGTTATAAGATGTGATAATTATTTTCTAATACACATATAAAATCAGAGTTGAGTAATTGGGATTGAAATCCCAGACTCCCAGCTTAAGAGACAGTCACAGTTTTTTCACCTTGTAACTATATCACATATATGATCAAAATAAAATAACGCAATCTCGATTCATGTTTGAGAGTTGAGAAAAGTGCTTCAGATTCGCGGCATTAAAAAGCAGCCATTTGTTTAAAGCTTCCTGTCATACGCTTCGAAAGGCATTCGTAGAGTGGTTTGTGAGGAAGGGAGCGAGGAAGGTTTCTTGGTCGGTCGATGCGTTTATGTTACCTTGTATTCGTGGCCCTAATACTCGTGGTAACGGGAATTAACATTATTAAGAAGGAAAGATGTAAACACTCTATGCTGTACGTATAATATGCAATAACATTGAAACTAAAATTAACTAAGTATACCCACCGAATCACAATTAACTAATTTAGTATTTATAAGTGTTGCTTTCTTTGGAACCTTTCATTTCGTAAGTCATAAGCGAAATTTTACCCAAATCCGAAATGCCTAGCGTTAAATTGTACCCAACTGAAATAAGAGATAAAAATATACCGCATGGTGTCCACCAGGATCGAGAATATAGTCTCCTTCTTACATTAGTAAGTGGAAAAGTTCCCCGGGGAAAACTAAAAGTGTCAGCGAGAGCGAAACCGCGGATGACACTTTCAAATTTTAATATTAAACAGAACTTCGCGGTTGAGAGTTTGGAAAGTGAAAAATACTATAATTATATAGTTCATACTTATACTTATGTCAAGTAGCTACTAAAATAATTTCATGTAAGTTGTAGCCTAAAAAGCAGTGATAGCCTAGTGGTTAAGAAACTCTGCCTCTCGATCGAGGGGTCCGAGGTTCAAATCCCAGGTACGCACCTCTGATTTTTCAAATATATGTGCGTATTAGAAATTAATTATCACTGGCTAAACGGTGAAGGAAAACATCGTGAGGAAACCTGCATACCTGAGAGATTTATAAAAAAAAATCTCAAAGGTATGTGAAGTCTACCAATTCGCACTTGGCCAGCGCGGTGGACTATGGCCTAATCCTTCTCATCCTGAGAGGAGACCCGTGCCCAGCTGTAGAACAGTAATGGGTTGTTGATGATGTTGATGATGTAGTCTGATAGCTAATTGGCGTTTGGACCTAGTTCGTTAAATATACATATTTTCTAGGACATTTTTCGGGTTTCCCAGCATAAGCATTTGCTGTGTTACTCCCGACAAAATATCCTACGCAATGTGAAATTCCAATCAAAATCGTTTTGTTCCAAGCTTCCTTAATACAGGTATTGTCAAACTCACATACTATTTAAACTTTAAAAGAATACGTTTCATTGTTCAAGTCACTTTTCAGTGTAAGAAAATTGTTTTAAAACACATAAAAACTTGTCCATAAATGTATACCAGATGTGGATGTATAGACTTACGTGTACATGTATAAATATTTACTGGGATATATATTTTGACAGCAGCTGACACAACACGAACAATGTAGGACACCAGTCAATTGAGTCAAGATATAGCTAGTAACTTTTACGAAATATTTGAAACACTAATCAAGCATTTCGATGCGAACGAACTAATCTCATAGCCCGGAGTGATTACGGCGCGCGATTAATGTAGCTGTTAGGGCCCGAGAGTGCTCCTTTTCATCGGCAACTTCGTTGAAATTCATAAGACCACTAAAATAAGGAGTGATTTTTCCCGCGGTATGACACTTGCGATGCGTTTTTACTGCGGTTTAATGCTCTTTTTACAACTTTGTCAAAGGGTGTGGTGCTCCGACGCCTAGCTCGCGGCGCGGCGCCGCCCGGTGCTTTACGACTCTGTCCCCGCTTATCTCTCGCCATTTGCGATAAATCTCTACCAGACTCCTTGGACCTCAAATATTTACATGCTAATTCGTAGCCAATTCTGAACCCGAGATTATAAATAAATTGGCCGCCGAGGCCCATCATCGACGACGGTGCCTTCACTTTATCTTTCACGACACTTCGAGTTTTTAAAGCTGTCCTTTCGGCTTCGCGCACAAATGTTATTATAATTTAATGTTCTTGCTAGATTATTTTAGTTTTAACTTTTATGGTAAGTGGGTACTAAAAAGGAAAGGATAGCAGACTCATTTTCTTGTCAAAAATGAAGTTTTACTTAAATTATACCTGCACCATAATATAGGTGTAAACTTCTAAGTAAAATTATATTGTCAGATAGGTGTTAATATTAGCTACGAAACAATGGCACATATGCGGAAGTAAAAAAGGAAAATATATTAGAAAGCAAGAAGACAATCGATTATTAAAATAGCAATATATATAAAAGACGTCGTCTGTTTTCCCCTTCGGCACCCTCAGATGTGTATGTGGATTACTATTGTTTCTATTCTGTTGGAAGATCTTTAAGTTCTTTACTGCTGGACAAACTCTTATGGCACGACTAAGTGCGAGGTGTAGGTAAGATGGGCGCTTTGTTCGCGAACAATGTTCTTGTGTTATTACTGCGGTAGTAATCGGAAAATGAGTAATTTTTCCCAATGACGGTTCCCGTTGTCGCAGTCTCGTTGTTAGGCCAACACGAGTGTTGCGCAAATGTATTCTCTGCGGGGGGAAGGGGGGCGGAGAGAGCGCGGGGAGGGTGGGTCGGCGCCGCTGAGCCCGAAGTTGGGCGCGTGGGCTCGGTCCCAAGGGACCTCATCGCAAGGACCGTACTCGTCTCTCAGGCTTTTTATTCTTTTAAAACACCTAAATCCTAATATAATTTTTAAAAGCGTCTTTAAATATTTTGGTTTTCAACATTCCTATTGAATGTACATTTGTTTAAAATAAATATGCCGTGATAACACACGAGGCTACTGTTATAGGGTATACATGTTTATTTATGAGGCTCTACCTGCTTATGAAAGCCATTAAAAATGTATGATTACTATAATATGTATAGGTAGTTATAAAAATAATTAATAAAAATTACATAAACATACGTACCTATTTACATATAGGCTACACTATTATCAGGTACTTTCAAAGTAAGCAACGCGAAAACTTAGTCAATAACGCAGCGCCCAAAGATATCATGTGACTAGCTAAATAATGCGCGGCATCCATAAGTTATTCTGTCAACTTAGGCGGGTTAGCAATGCGCGCTATGTTGGTCGGGCGAAGGATCGCCTCGGAGCTGGCACGTGGCTAATTAAATGCCGATGTTCGATCGTCGGCCGGGGGTGCATTTCGAATTCCATACGGCGCCGTGTACCGCGCGGCTCGCGTCGCCACACCGCGCCGCATGCCTCGCCGTGCCAAGTCAACAACCCTGAATAATTCGCGAACTTGCCTCCGTATTGTGGCTCCGACAATAACTCATAAACAACCGTATTGTCAGGGGGCTGCAAGTACTGCGTTTAGAGATAAATTAATTTAGGTTTTAGAACTGAGATTACTATTTAAGGTTTGCCACATATCTCGTTAACTAATTATCTGACTCTACACGTGGTTTTCTAAGTTCAACGTCATCATTTTGAATAATTATTGCTCGTTCATTAACGAAAAAAGAAACGTCTTAATAATTCGTTGACTGTTGAAGACCTAGAAAATATGTCACGAAACCAATAAACAACAACATTTCTTCACTGAAAACTTTATCTGTAATTTTTTTAGGTAAAATAAAAAATAAAACCAAAAAACATTAAAAACTTCACAAATCCGCCCCTGGCAAATCCCAGGTGCCGCGGCCGCAGCGTTTGGAATTATCACATAGTGGAGCGCGGGGCGGCGGGTGATACATTCGTCACAGGCCCAGCAGCCATTAGGCGTTTAGATATTATCAGTCAGTGCCGCCGGGGATGCCCGCGACCTGCCCGCCACTACTTAATTACTGGAAGTGTTTGTTTATACTGTATCAATGCTAAAAAGGTCAAGTATTATGAAGTATTGAGCTTGTTTTACTAACATTTTTATCAGGTTTGCAAAAGGAATCAAAAACAACTTTTGTAAGCACTAACTTAGGTATTATCGGGTACGGATTTTTTAAAATTTATTTTATACCTACTTAGAGATTTTAATAAAATAATTAAAATGGTTAATCGCATGGCGAAGCGATCGCCATAATGGTCTGAGACATTTGGGGTCTTATTTGATCCTCTGCTAGGCCTAGACCAGTGCCGAAGCCTTTAAAAATGGTAAAAAATGAAAAAAAAATACAATAGAATGAAACCCATTGGAAACGGAGAGGAATATGATCAAAATGAAAGGAAAAATAAATTACGGTCGATCCGAGTTCGGGAAGTGGGAGGGGGTGAGTTTTAAGGGTAAAAAATGGTTTATCTTGATTTCCGGCTAATCTACACGTCCTATGCGAAAAAGTTCAATGGCAAAGTTGTAGGTAATAAAAAGATCTACAACTTTTGTGTTTGCAATTTTTTCACATAACCTCAAAATTTGGGTGAAAAATTCAAAAAACCAAGTTTTTGGTTTTTTATTTATATCTTTTTCAAAAAAAATTTTTTTTATATGAAATTTGGTGAAAACTTACCTTATTATGTCCCAAATACACTGTAATTTATTTGATTAAAAATATTTATTTTCTCGCCTTATTTTCACTTAATATCAAAAAAGCATCCTAATTTTCAATCGAAAATTCTGACGTCAAAATATCAGCTTTTTTCAATAAGTTTGGGGGCTTTTTGTTCCTTGAAATATCTACTTTCTGATGGTGTAAAAAAAATATACATTACTATAGGAAATGTTCTCAGAAAATGCAAAAAAATAAAAAAAACTAAAATTAAAAAAAAAAATTATATCATTATGTACAATTTTGAGGTATTTATTAAAATTTACACTTTAATTACTCAAAAAACGTAAGATTTCATGTTTTATTGATAAATGAAAAAGTTCCAAATTAAAATATACTTCAATAATTAACAAACAAATAAGTTAATTAAGTTAATATTTAATAAGACATCTACAATATTTTGAAAAAGTTGTAGAATCTTATTTAAATAATATTTGTAGATGTCTATTTACTGCTGTTTTAAGATAATTTATATACCTGAGTGACCTTCGGTAAATTTTAGCCCATTGTAAGTTATTTCATAGAGAAGTGGGGACGGACCTAGGAGGGTCTGGGCCTTACTACATACCTGCTATTTCGTAGCAGCTGTAAAAACCGTTAGCCAGTATTCGAGATACAGAGCAGTGTACAACATCGTTTTTAAAAATACACGTGCAGGCTCAGTTACTCTAAGTGAATTGTGAGAAATTTACTTTATTCAAAAAATCGTTTGGAATCTACATAGCAAGGTAAATACAATCTGTATTTTAATCTATATTAATCAACTTAATAAAAATAGTAATATTTTCTTTCATAAATAGTATGTTTAACATAACATAACCTAAAAAATTAAAATTGAATGATATTTTAGTACAAGAATAAAAAATAGTAATTTCGTTTATTTTATACAAACAAATTTAGTTATACTCATCATGATAAAACTTTGAAGGCATTATTAATTTAATTTTGTCTTTTCAGATTATCAGTATGGATGGATCTGTTTGTATAATCTGCAATAAATCAGATGACAAGCAAGTGTATGAAATAAAAAAATCAGCTTTGAATCGTTTAGTGGCGTCTAGCAAGAAGAGAATCGACAATAAATACAATTGGGTTTTTTTCAATTTTTTGCATTTTCTGAGAACATTTCCTATAGTAATGTATATTTTTTTTTACACCATCAGAGAGTAGATATTTCAACGAACAAAAAGCCCCCAAACTTATTGAAAAAAGCTGATATTTTGACGTCAGAATTTTCGATTGAAAATTAGGGTGCTTTTTTGATATTAAGTGAAAATAAGGCGAAAAAATAAATATTTTTAATCAAATAAATTACAGTGTATTTGGGACATAATAAGGTAAGTTTTCACCAAATTTCGTAAAAAAAAAATTTTTTTTGAATAAGATATAAATAAAAAACCAAAATCTTGGTTTTTTGAATTTTTCACCCAAATTTTGAGGTTATGTGAAAAAATTGCAAACACAAAAGTTGTAGATCTTTTTATTACCTACAACTTTGCCATTGAACTTTTTCGCATAGGACGTGTAGTTTAGCCGGAAATCAAGATAAACCATTTTTTACCCTTAAAACTCACCCCCTCCCACTTCCCGAACTCGGATCGACCGTAATTTATTTTTCCTTTCATTTTGATCATATTTCCCTCCTTTTCCAATGGGTTTCATTCTATTGTAATTTTTTTTGGTTTCATAAATTATCGACTCTGGTCTAGCCATCTAAATTATCATTATAGATTTCTGTTCTGTGTCCGGATATTTGTGGGTATTAGACCTTTGTTTGTGGGTATAACACGACCAGGGCTCAGGGAAAGCGAAAATCTCGCGAATTTTTTTCCGCGTCAATTCTAATAATTCGATGTTTAACTTTTCTATGCATATAACGTTATAACGTAAATTTAAACGAATTTTGTATTTTTTACTAACAACAAAGCGATCCACGGTCGATTGCCTATTTCTTAAGAGCGTACGTCTCCCCTACGTGAGGTCCCAGGTGGCGACGCTTCGGCCACACTTCCTCTGTCCCCAGGGAGCTCTCGACCCAAGCACACACTCATACTACGACCGTTCCTGCTACACAATCCACGTCTCTACCCAATAGTACGTAGAGCTTGTAGTTGGAAATGTGGAAAACAGACCTATTCCCATGACGTTTAAACTTAATGATATTGTCTGGTAGCTACCTATTTACTGTTTTGTATCTACTTTGTGTTACCCATGTGACAGGATGTGCGAGATATTTTTAATAAATCACGTTAATAAATTATGTTAGGAATTATAAAGGACTCAACGCTGTATGACGTATTTTATATGAAATACAAATATACAAAGAATTATTACACTTATAATTTTTAACTATCGTCTGATTGTACTCATATCCAAAGGTTAAGAATGTAGTCCCAAAAATAATTACTAGTAGGTACAATATATGGGTTTTGGTTGCACTGATAAAAATAAAGATGTAGGTTAGGTTAGCTTTGTAGCTTAGCTTTGACCTCGCACATGTTTGGTGGAATGTCACCTCTCCTATCCTGAGATGCTTGATTAACGTAGCTATACTCTAAAACATTTTTTAAGTTAGAGTTATTTAATGTTGCGTATACAGTTGTACGAAAATAACAGGTTCAAAGACCCATCATTGCAATCCAGCACATAATTCTTATCCATACTTTCCATACTAATATTATAAATCCGAGGGTAACTCTGTCTGTCCGTCTGTTTGTCTTTTCTTCACGCCTACACCACTGAACCGATTTTAATGAAATTTTGTACAAACATAGTCTGAGACCCGAGAAAGGACATAGGATAGTTTTATCCCGGAAATTCAACGGGAACTAAGGATGGCGATCGAAGATAGATTAATCGGAGAATCGATCTTTTGGACCAAAAAGTCGATTATTTTAATCGATATTAGTAAAGATCGAATCGTAAACTATGCATTTGATCAAGTAATGTTCTGTAGCAAAGTTGTTGTCCAAGACCCCACGAAGATTTCTGAGTTGGTACGACCAATTTTCGACAGATGGCGCCACTGTCATTCCAATGAAGGTACAAATTTTCTGTTTTATGTATGTCATATATATTTTTTTAAACGCGGGCGGAGCCGCGGGCACCACTAGTTTAATATAATCTTAAATAATAAATATTTGTTTATGAGTAGCAGCTACATAGTCCTGCTGGCATTCTACATTATAACAATATGTTTCTTATAACATTGAAGTATAGCAAACGATCATACAGTCCATCTGATAGAAAAATATCAGAAATTTTAGATAATGAGTGTCGCAGAAAGTGAGTTTCAGAACGTACATGTAGGTATAGGTCGCGTATGTCGGGGCGTATAGACAGCTGATTGCAGCAGCCTTTCCCTCGGGAAGGCACATTACAGAAAACTGCTAAAAAGAGAGAATAAAACTTTTATATACTTTTACTCGTAGTTAAGTAGACAAATTTTGACACAATTTAATATAACGAAATATAGAGAAAGATATAACGTTGTTAAACTAAAGTGAAATAAAAATGCGTGGATAAAAATAAACATATCATGAAATATGTTCATATAGATAAAATAATCAATCACGTTTTTTTTGTATATTTTTTATTCTATAAGAGCATGCAGTCCACCTGCCGTCTGCTGCCGTCCATGGACGTCTGCAATCAATCCTAGATAAGATTAGATATTCCTACCTATGGTCCGCCACAGTTGCGCCGAAACAACTGAGGACTAAGCTGGAACGCCTCGGAAAAGTATGTCTCCCTTACCACACTTTTCAAACCATAGCACAGTGGCCTTTACCACTGCTGTTATTAGTCAGAAGTAGATGGGGCGGTGGTACCGTCGGAGTCGGACCACAAAGGGTTCTGCCACCTTCAAAAAGTTACTCTTAAATATAACCGTTTAAAGGTAACTTCGTTGACTTCACTATTACTATCGCTCGATAGCTTCTTTCCGATGAAAAGAGATTGCTTAATATCTCAAGGCAGTTAAGTGTTCCCTTAAGAATAGTGAAAATCTATAAAATTTGCTATTTTTCGTCCACTACTAATATGTACGTAGGTATGTACGTACCTTGTATCAAGATCGTTAAGTAAAATACAGTACAGGGAAATATAGGTACCTACAGAAGGCATTATATCTTAGTCCTCAGGGCCTTCCGTGGCCGATCCCTAAGGCAACTTGGGATACATTTATAGTTGTCCATGGGCAGCAGTTGCCATTACCATCAGATGGACTGCATGCTCGTTAAGCTCTTGCTACATTAGTGCATTTTACATTACAACATATCTAGAATTATACATACCTATACCTTTTTTTTTTTTTTCTCGAGGGGGAAACCTTCAAAAGGTACCCGACGACGTGGGAGCGACGCCGGGTTATGTGGGATTTTTACCGCACTAAAACCCCCCCGGTGGCCGTCCTCAACGCTTGTTGGAGAACTCCGGGATCTCCGACGGAACACAACCGGAGCCCTCCAAGCGCGATGCCCCGATCGGGCTCTACCCTGGGGGAGCAGTTTTCGCTCCTCCCACACCATGTGGTGTTTACGACGGTATGCGACCACACATACCGCCGTCCTTCCCAGGGTCGCTAGCTGGACGGTTCGAGTTCCCACTCTTGCCGCCCGCAACCCCGGAAGCCCCCTTTTAGTCGCCTCCTACGACAGGCAGGGGATACCGTAGCCCTATTCTAGTCCCGGAACTACAGGGACAATACATACCTATACCTATGTCTACTGTACTGTTAATAGTAATGAACCTGCAATCCGTACCATTTTGCTAATTGTGGACATTTCTATTAATCACAAAATATGATTATAGGAATGCTACATCCGATGTTTACCTCTTCTCAGGACTAAGTTTGCTTTGATCAGGCGTTTTGTCTGTAGCTGTATAAGCGACTAGCTGACCCGGCAAACTTTGTACCGCCTCAAAATCTATTTATCAAATATATATCATATAGAATATAGCCTATGTTACTCGTGGATAATCTGGCTTTCGAATGGTGAAAGAATTTTTAAAATCGGTCCAGTAGTTTTTGAGCCTATTCATTACGATCAAACAAACAAAGTTTTCCTCTTTTTAATATTAGTATAGACTAAGTACTTCATAACCGACTAAGTTCTTCACCTCATCACTCAAAAACAAAGCATTTGAGGCCATCAACGGTAAACACAACCGTGAACTACAAAAGGTTAAACATTGATCGAAACCAATACTGAACCGTGGAAACTTTTAATGACATTTGCAAAACAAATTGATACTTTTTCCACGTGTATCGGCTACCACGTGTCGTTACAATACATGTACCTAATTCGATGGAGCTACAGATAGCTTAGGTAATAAGTGGTTTAATGTAGGTTAAACGTTTATGGATGAGTCTTATTTATTTTAGTATTAGGTATGTGCATGAAAAAAAAATGTATAGGAAAAATACCTAATTTGGAGCCGTTGGTTCGAAGATGGTGGCAGTTAATATTATGGAGACTGTTTCAGTACTTCGGTTTTTTTAAATAAACAACAATACAATATAATAAAATAAAGAAAAATATGAATGTAGAAGTAACAGATAATTGAGATAGTTTCTTTAATCCATAAGATCTATTAAACATCTTTGCAACCGTTAGTTCCTAGCCAGCAGGGAATATGTTTCGTTATTTTTATTCAGTAATACGTAAAAAGACGCCTCAGGAGAGGCATATCGGCATCAGTCAGCGGCGTTACCGGAATAACACCTTCAGTCTGAATGGCTCCGCGAAAGGTAGCGCCCCCGGGGGGCAGTATGCTCAAGGCGGCAGAAAATTAACGTGCCCCCCCGGGAAATCTAGCGGCAGCCTTAGAGCCTCCAGCCGCCGCCGGCCGCGCCCACTCCGCCGGGATGTATTTAATATACTTCTCTCCCGACTATGGTGCTACGGTGCTACGGTGACGAACACCTGCCACTTTTATGTGATTACGACTACGATGATTAACAGCGCTCCTTTTTAATATATTTTGTAACGTAGAATATAATAGATGTTTTATTTATTTATTTATTAGTTGCACCAACAAAGTGTACACTGTCTGCTCCAAAAAATAGGATTGACTAAATATCTTACAAACTAAGTGTCACCTCAATTATAGGCACAAACGGCATGCATTAATGTTAACATAAATATATTTAAATAACAACATAAACTATAACAATATTTCATGTATTAAAACTTAACAAACAATTTAAGTGGAAATACAGATCATAAATAATAATTATGATTGATAAAATAAAGAAATCACAATAAGAAGAAAATATTAATATTGAATAACGATAGTCATATGAAATAAATAAATAAAATGTTAAATAGGTATAAAGGTATATTGCATTAAAATTGAATGAATGACACTTAAATCATAATGACCAGTGAAGAGAAAAGTTTTCAAGGAACATTATAAAGACACGTAATCAATACGTTAAATCACTGGTATGTATCTAATGAATAGATATAGAACCTAAAAAGAATGTTTAAAAATAATTAACCCTGTTTTGAGTTTAGAAACCAGCTGCTATCGCAGGATAATAATTTGATTACTAACTGCACGTCAGGATGCACGCAGCTGGAGTTACGCGATAGTAATTTTTGTAAGTTCGTTATTAAGAGTGATATAATTACGTTTGAATGCTTTAAATCAGTTCATATGAAAAACCAAATCTCATAGGTGCTCTCAGGGGGCGAAGTTTACTTTAAAATGGTAGTCTTATCTTAGTATTTGTATAGACTGTATATTGTCGACACCTTATTACTGTCCTATTTATTAGTTGTTACTATTTATTAGCCATAGATCTCATCGGAGGGCTAGGTCCACCACGGTGAACAAGTACGGATTGTGACATTTTACGCATCTTTACGAACCTTTTTAATTAACTCTTAGGTGTATAACTGTATAGATTTCCTTACGTTTTTTTCACATTTACAGCAAAGTGATAATGAATTTCTAAAACACATAGGTACATATATATTAACTTAAATAATCAGAGGTTGAACTTCAAACTAGTAGCCTGTCACGGCTATTTAGAATAATATACTTATTCCACAGACCTATATTGGGTACAAAACAAATACAGGTCTGTGACTTATTCACATCAAATCTGTTTAACAATTTAAGCGGCACATATCGCCAACGAGCGTACAATCGGGATAATAGTGTTAAGTAGCAAACGTTAATAGGAGGCAGACGCAGGACGCCTGCAACATTAATGATCGGAGGCGCCTTGCGTCGCGATTCGATCCTGTGAATTAGTAACCCCTGCGGTCAGGGCTTGCTTTGACGTTAATATAATGTGTTTGTATCCTGGTGTCACATACATGGCCTTACAGTATACCTATTCTAACGACTTGGTCAGTAGAATAATTGATAAAACATCCTAAATTAGTCTAGTAATTTTAAATTCAGCCATGCACTCTGGTGTCGGGATTCGAATTCTAATCTAATTTTTTACTACTTTACTGATTTTGCGGTATATTTATAATTCTTGGTTATATTATGAACTTACATTACAATAACGTCTGTAGACGGTATATCATAAGAAAATACTGTAAGTAGAAAATTACATTATGGATATTTAACACAAAATGATTGAAGGCTATAAATATCATTTTCAGTTAAATCGGAATCAGAACTACCCCTACATGTCATACGTATACACAATACACGTAGGTACCTACATACATTATGTGAACAATTTGAATAAAATTACCACCATCGAAAGGTCCATAAACTATTTAAACGTACTTATCGGAACTTTAAACCGGATCACCTATTGGAAGTGCGAATTTAAAACAAGGGGAAACTGTCTCGGAGTGTAGGGTTCGCAAGTGGATTACGGGACCTGGCCGCAGGCGACCGTTTCACTCGTAGGCTACACTAGCTCTACTTTTGTGGACAAACTTTCTGTGGTTGCACCCTTGGAGTAAAAGTTGCTCGTTTTTTAAACCGACCTTAACTAACTTTGAATGGTAGAACCAGTGTAGAACAACCAGGGACAGTTACACTTATTTCTAACGTGAAGCAGTTCTGCGTTTCGGTGGTAGGAGTGGTAGCCAGCTGACTTATATATGCGGCGACTATTTTAGCCCTCAGGAGTGGTAATATGCACCATGTTTGATCGCGTTCAGGTAGAACCTGTGTTCTATGGACGACAGTGACCACTTACTATCAAATGTACTGCATGCTCGTTGTCTATTCCACTTTTAGGCATTTTAGGCACCCGGTTTAGGTTTCCACGCAGAGAGATCAAAGTATACTATTTTTTTTTTAAGTGTCCTATGATCATCCAGGTGATCGAAGATCACTAATGTGATTGGAAAATGGAATAGTGTACCTAGCATGTTACTTCAATGTTATATCGAAAATTTTAAACTCGATACATCATTAAGTGATCGACGTATTAAAAATAGATTTCTGTTTCAGATATGGATATCAAATCGGAGAGCATGGATAGCTTTGAATCAGGTAAGTGCCATTTATGTGTTACAATTTTACAGTAATGTAAAAAATATTTCTTTGTTATGTATTTGATTTTAGGTTTCGAAATGTAGAGTTTGAGTCACCATTCATTAAGTAATTTTAATAACTTGTGGTCATTTGGCTCATTACGGTAAATATTTCATACTTAGTAATTATCTACTGAATAAGAGAAAATATCTACTAAACTAGACTAATTGGTATTGATTTTATAATATATCTGTTGTTGTTTATAAATGATACATTTGTCAAATTTTCTTCAACCATCACGATTTTTGTGATGACTTGAAAGTATATACTTTTAATACAATATAATTTTAATTACGTAATCTTAACTAAAGTGACGAGCTTTCGTAGTGGAAGTGTGGAGCAGGGGTGGTTCCAAACTGCGTGTTTCCTTGCTAGCCGCGGTTTAGTGCCGCCCGGAGAGAAACTACGATTCCTCCGAGCGCGAATATCTGCTTCTCAACTTTACGTTCATTTTATCTTTTCGGCAGTATTGCGAAACGGGGACTTCGCAAAGGCCCTCCAGGGCTCCGTTAACGCTGTCCTGTCATACCTCCGCTATAGGTACTTTCAAGTTTCCACTATTCAAATATTAACTACATATCTTCGTATTGTATCGTAACATCTGTATGAGAAAATTTTATTGCCTATTATTTGGATGCAACATAAAATAAAATGTTCACCAAGTTTATGAAGATTTCAATTCCGTATTATAACATTAAGTATGAGGTGTCTGCAATTACGTTCTAAATTAACTTAAGTAAAATTTCACATGTTAATCAATTTTATTTTTATTTGTTTTCTGTTCGTAATATTTGTGTACCTAATATATTATACTACTACTATAATTTTTATATAAACTTGCGTATATTATTCATGTACATTGGGCATGTATCGTTCAATAAAATTTACGCGTCAGTTACATGTATATAAACATTTTAAAACTATATTCTAAGGTATTTTAGTGACGTGGAGATTAATGAGTAACGACAATTGTTGGTTTCTTTAATTACTTTCTAAAATTTTCAGTACTTTTTAAATAAAATTACCAGTACCTATATCACGTACAAAACTATAATTACTCCCGAAAATTGGCTACAATTCGTGAAAATCCAATGTGTAGTTACGTAAAATAGGTAACCCGAACCGGGACTCCGTTCCGAACTGGCGTTAGAAAACTCCGAGCTAAAATTGCATTGCGGACGCAGAACGTTCCCAACTTACAATTAAAACGGACGCCCCAAATTGTGTACATCGTTCGTCACTTAGCACATTATGAACTGAACGGGGCACTTTGACCACGGCTTTATAAGTTTTTAACTTATGAATAATGTTTAATGCGCTTTATTAACGCTTTCGGCTATTGATTTGTAGTATAGTATTGTTAGCTTTGTAATGATGTTTCAAGAAGTAGGTTAAGGCTCCAAGTTGTCTATAGTTTATTTTTATTTAGTAGAAGTAATCATATTTGTATGGGGTTATAAGGTATATTAATTACATTTATTGTCATTTTGAATGGACGTGTGTAAATCTATCACAGCTCCATCCGGAGTGAAATATTCTAGGTCTTCTTTCAAAGACTCGAAGAAATTTCAAGCGTAGGTATATCATATTGGTACTAAACATAAATATACTCAGGTATATGTCGGCGATATCCCACTACCGCACTTTATTAATAAACTGAACGAAACTACTTTAATATGAGAATCACTTTTATTCACTTTTATTTACAATTCGGGCAGAGTAACGGCTTACACGACTGATTAAATGCGTATGAACCACGCTCTACCAGCGCGTGGACTTAAATACTACTCGAGTGACAAACAGCATAAGAACTACCCTCTCACATCACTTATTTTGTTATAACAAGTGACGTGATTCACAATAAATTTAACTGTTAATAAAATAACATTATATTGAAAATATTGTTTTAAAAATACGAGAATAAATATTTTAAAATTATTATAATTTATATAATTTATTTGGTATGACTAACAAAGTGTTTTGAAGTACTATCGGAAGTCGTCGATATTTTAACCGAAATATTAATTCCACATTGACAATCAAAATTAACATGATATTAATTAATATTATATATTATAAAATGTCTCACCGCCCATATATACGACATACATACTTCCGTAAAATAATGGGCCATCATGATTAATATCTAATGGCCCTCACAAGTAGGTAATAAGGTTTTAATGACGCGTATAGTCGAACTAATGGCAATCGCAGTCCGAATACGCGACAGGTTGACTTTTATTAGTCGGAATAGTAACACGACTCTGCAATCAGGTGCAGTTTAAAATGTGCATTTGCGATGTGGCGCGGCGCTTCGGGCACTGGGCGCGGACAGAAATGCATTTTCAATAATTGAGGGTCAGACAGGGGGGTGGGCGTTAAAATGTTCAATGTTAAACTTTCCGCTCGTCACCGACTCCTACCGCGATTTCCTGATTTGGGGAACCGGCACTATAATTCGGCTGTTCGTGCAATTTTAATTACGTATCTATATTATACTCTATATTCCATTCGTTACCTTGCTGATTAGTTAGGACTTAAGGGTTTTAATCAGGTGTTAGACTGTACAAAAGATAAAACCGCCACACCCATTTCTAGCGTAAAGCATGTTGGTGGAAGGATATCTTAAACCTCAGGAGACAATAAAGCTAGGCAAATATAGAATGCGTAGGTTATTTCAATAAAATACTAATTGCGGCATCCAAAAAGTGATTTTGCGATTTAGTTCAGGGACAAAGATTCACATCGTTTATCAAAATTATCTGATTTATCTCATCTTAGTTAACGTCGTTCGTCAATAACGAGATAAGCGAGCTCACTCAATTAAAATTATCTTGAAAGAGAAAGTAGATCAGTGTCTACTTAAAAAACGCAGTTGTTTTCCTCAAAGAAAACTTATTAGACTTTAGACATTAAATCTATAACTCAGAGATAATGAAATCTATAATATGGTGTCGTTAGATATAACTTTTATTAAATTAGTAAAGAATTGTAGAGCAGAAACTCTACCTAATTACTTTCCAGATATCCTACTTGTAAGACACCGGCTTAACTCCTTGCCATCCCATCTGATCTTAAATTTTCCAATTAAGAACCTGTTACAATTCCTAATTAATGCGCATCCTTAGACGCAGCTTTGTTATTGCGTTCGGGAAAACAGCAAGTTAATTTACTCGGAACATCACGACGTCACGACTAATGTATATATTTGTCGTGACGTCGTGAGGTTTCTAGGATGTTTAATATACTTGAGAAGCAGTGGCGAAAATTACTTTTAAAATTTTCGAGGCGGAATAAACTTAGTAGCTTAGTAGCTTTTTTAACATCAAAAGTAGACATTGGCTTTATAAAATTTTCACAATAAGAGAAAATCCTAATCATAAACGCATAATATGTGATCACTTAAACTAGTTACATTAGCACTAGGTCTTTCAAAAATAATTTTGGAATCTATGTGATACTAAATGGCCATGCTTTTCTGTAACCTGTTTCGTATACTTCTGCTGGGAAGATCTAGAGCATCCACGGTAATCCAACCGGATAACAGTAACTACGAGTTAGAAGGCAACGCATATCTGCGGCAAAATTTGGATATGTATTTATATATGTAGTAAGTATTACAATATTTATGTATTTTGACACCTGCCGCAAATTCTCTCCACTCACCAAGGGTTGACTGGTAGAGAATGCCATCACGCATAAAGTTTGCCCTGTTGTACCTTAACCGTGTGTTTGTGTTACAATAAATATATAAATAAATAAATAAATAAATAAAATTGAACTACTGTTAATTTTAGTAACCGGGAACGCTACTCCTGAATGAATGTTGGACGTACATACTCATAAGTCATACATATAATAAGTATGTAAACCTCATTAGCAACACGTGGTAATTAATGGTTGTACGGGATCTGATTTAGTTCCATTTTAAAACCAAATTTAACCCCCGGGAGAGTTCACTACACAAGATAAATTGGTTGTGTCAGGTATATTTTAACCCGTTTCAATACGAAAGCTATGAGCGACGATTACATACGTTGTGGTAATTACAACCAATACTACTATTTGAAATATTGATGTTTTCATATGAAATATTCATGACACAGAGAATTTTCTTAAAGAAATACCAGACAAAGTTTTGAAATCGTCTAAATCAAAGATTAATTTTGCATTTATGCACAAATTGCTTCCAACATTTCAGTGTTAGTACAAAACAAAAGAAGACAAACAAAAAGAAGTTTCGGTCGGTTATTTTCTTAGGGAGATCACGTAGGCACGCACCTCATCTGCGGATCTCCCAGCGCGACGATAAAATTTAAAATTCAAGGCCGCGTTAACGAACCGGCCTCGCGAAGAAATAGATATTCAAATGTGAGATCCCATATTAACATTTATGGCAAGTTTGCGGGGACGAGACAAAGGCTGGTCGGAGGCCCCCGTGGAGCGCGGCGGAGCTACGTTCTCCTCCCCAATACAATATGCAGGGACAAGTGTCTCAGGCTTCGCCGGACATTCATCTTGGAAATTGTTAGGTTAGCGTATACCTTAAAGTTTAAATTTTTAGTTAGATACAATACATTAGTAAAGAAAAATTGTATATTAATAATCGTGATATGTTGTGCCTTGCATTGAATACATATAAAGATATATAGGTACCTACCTATAGCCTATAGAAACCTACCAACCACCAGCTACCGACCTAGGACTAGTTAATTCATTTAGTGATTTTCTTAATTGGGGATTAAACGAGATATTTTTGGCGGTATCAGATGTGTTTTAGTAAATACTGCTTTACTTCGGCTGTATATATAAAACCATTGAATCTTACACCTCATTTAATTTCAAATTATAAACAAAACCCTTCGCCTCGTGGCAAACAATACGAAGCATTATGTTCGGTTACCCCGTTTTCTTCTAAGACAAATAAAAGTTTCGAAGAAAACAAATCAAAATCCCAATTTTGCTGGCTGCATTATTTATGTGATATTGCTCGGTGACTGTCGTATCGGTGTCTCTGCTCCCCTTTTCTTTTCTATGGTCTGCAGTTATTCGTACTTCGTAAGTTTGGTGCCATACTAGAAGACGAATGGATCGACTTTTGTTTTGTTTCGCCAATTATATCTTTACACAGTTTGAATCTATCGTATAACGAGTTATTCGTAATAGGTCCGAAAAATGAAATCCGGATTTTGTTGGTGTTATTCGGCACACACGTTTCTTATTAATATCGGGCGGTTGGAATGGCCGAAGACGTCCCCAGCGCCCATTCTCTCCCAAATAAAATTGCCGCTATCTAAACAAAGAGCCCTAATTATTCGGCCGTGGCGGGCGGGGTCGCTCTCTTATGGGTGTTCTGGGGCCCATTTCGCTTCTCGTATAGGGCCCTGGGGACGAGCGGGCGCCGCCTAGCCAATCGGTGGATGGAGAAGCGAGCGATCCGCAACTTTTTTATAGGCGCTATCGGCGTCGACGCTGGACGTTCTCATTCTCCCGCACCGCCAACATCTCAGGGAATTAAAAGTCCGAGCGTACGTATATCTGATTAGCCGGACCATACGTTTATCACGGCCTGACCAAATCCGATAAGCGGGCTACAATTTATTGACAACGTTTAATTTGAGTCCTGGCAATTATATTGGCCTGGCGGAGGCCAAAAGTATAGACTGTTGCAATATTCGTAGTTTTGTAATATTATGTGAGTGCAATCTTTATAAGAAGCAACGGTTCATAGGAATTAAATGGTGTGTGCATGTATACGTGTATTATAGCTATGACGAGACGGTTAAAGAATAGGTAGCAGGAACTGGTAATGGTTCGGATCGTATTTTAATTTGCACCCGATTTTATTTTGAGACAATAAATTGGATATAAAGGGTTTCCGAGCCGTTTTTGCCTCCGGGCGCATTGTCTTCGCCCTACGCCTTTGCAGCGTTTTCATTGTGTAGAAATTATGAAATAAAAAGGCGATATCGTGTGTCGGCGGCGAGCGGCGCGCGGAGCGGAGCGGCGGCGCGCGCGCGGCCTGGGCGACACACGACACCCGCGCCGCGCCCGCGACCGCCCGCGCCCGCCTGCGCCCGCCCGCCGCCATTGTGCGCCGTCATTCACCCGCCGCCACCGACTCATATTCGATTGCAGTGTTTTAAACATTCGATTGCCCTCGCCGGTATTAAAGGGTTCCCAAGAAGCGAGTACAATATGTTTTTTCACGTTTTGTAGTCTTTTGCCCGGGCGAAGGGTACGCTCATTGTTTCTATAGTGAATTGCGCTCAAATGAATGGGTTCCGAGTATTCATGCGTTAAGCACTTTGAGATCGCACAAAGATAATAAGCGGGCGGGTAAGGGCGGTACAGGGTCACCTGAGGTGGCAACAATGAACCTCCTACCGCATTACGCTCTACTTGATTAAATAAAACTCATAAATTGTACTCGTGGGCCTAACTGTACATTAAGCAGTTTATTTGATAAAAACTCAGATGTTTATAATAAATCCTGCTGTTCAAGCAATAAGTGGTCACTTCTGGACAAGTAAATCGAAGTGAGAATATTGAATCGTACATAGATACTGGTATTTATATTTTGGACGTAGGTACCTACAGCTGTCGAAATTTAAGACGTCATGCTTTGTCCCTGGGGATGCAGACCAATCCCGGCCGAGTCCCGGGCGACGAAGCTCACGCTGTTCAATTAAACTTTGACATCTACATACGAACGCAGGACTTGCTCTACGCAGCCATCCCGGGCCGCTCTGAGATCGCGAATCAGCGAATTAGCTTAACTAAAACTAACAGTATCAAAACGTTGTTAATTGGAAATCGAAAGACTAATGATATCCTTAATTTGTGTTTTATAGTTATTTTACTTGGAATTCAAAACATAATTGAGCCATGAACTATAATATCTTAATAAAAGCTCTAGCTAACTATATTCTTATAGGTAAGATACTAGCCACAAAAATGTAAATATTTGAGATTCTTAGGAGTTAAAATGTTCTAGGATGGATTGTTTTTTTTAAACTTTAAACTGATTAAAAACTCGTTAAATACCATTTCAAATTGTTAATGAGATTGAAAATAGCCGAAGAAATGACTTTCTAAGGTGGCAGTTACAAAATATATCTACAATTTATTTGATACAAAAAACAGCACAAACATCTGTCGTTATTTTTGAAGGGTATAGCAATAATAATGACATCAGTGGCGTTAAATTACAATGGACATCGATTTTCACCTTGATCGAGCATTCGTTTGCGTGCGGTGTATTGTTTGAGCAAGAGCGGAACCAACGATCAGTGTCTTCAACGAATTGTGTTTCACTGGCCAATAGGGATGTCAAGCTGAGATCGATTAAACGAAGAATCGATTTTGGTCCAAATATATATTTTTCATTGGACAATAAGCAACGAATCGATGTAATGAGTCTACATTCGGTTTTTTCTGTTTTTTTTCGTGTTGATCTCTTGTTATTTTTTCCGTATACTTAATCTGTTTTTTCGCCGACAAATTTTTTGAGCGTCATGAAAGATGGTTGACCTTTTTGGCTGAAATATTCCCTGAACATTAATAAAGTAATTCGGAGATCGAATTTAACTATTTCATCCTTTACGTAATTTTCGATTTTTTGTGGATTTATACTTCAGATTTCGACTTCGATTCGTATTGATTTCAAAGAAATCTTTGACAAGAATCGATATCCCTATTGGTAGTGCCTGGGTATTGTGGCCAGTACTTGGCCTTGTGACAAAGGCAGCACGACGGGTCGCCGGGGAAAGCGGTGTTGCCGTGAGAACTGTGAGGTCGTGGTGCGAAAGAATTTATAACTGTCACTTATAGTACAATTAAATTCCATTGAGGCCGGCCTATGATAATGTTTACGGTCATGGTTAGCTGATTTTTTATTTGATTGAGGTAGCAAATAAGCGTGCGATTCATCTGATGATAATTGGATACTGCTGTCCATGGACATAAGTAACCAATCTCATACAGAACTTCTACCTGCAGCACCGTTGTTTAGGATTTAAAATTGGAGCGCAAGAAATGCTATGCGTTGGGAATAGGTGAGATGGTACTTATGAGATGGAAAATACCTATTTACTTGATTGAAAAGCTTACTGCATAAAAATATAAATGTAAGGCCTCATGATAGTTTGGCAAAGGGAGATCTCCCGCCGGGCTAGCTGATCATGCCCGGGGAGCGGCCGTGCTCCAACAATCTCAGTTCGGAGCTTGTATATATGCCAGATGTTTTAGAAAACTTCGATAGCGTGATTCAGCAGCGCCATCTCTTGACGAGTAGCGGGAAATCGCTACAATAGTATATTTAACCATAGTGATGAATAGAAAAGGTTTTAACACTCCCCCTGGCTATGGCTTTGTTGTGACCGCATATGAATCTATAACATGTAGATGGTAGGCTAATGTTACGCGTAAAGGAGTAAGAAAACAACATACTTCCACTCAGTAGCTATTGCTGTTAATGTGGTTGTTTGCCCGTAAAGGAGCAACACTGAATTAGATTCGCGCAGATGAAATTAGAGATGAGTGCTGTTATCAGCGAGGAGATGCAAGCGGCGAGGTGTCGCGGCAGATTGTATCGACGCCTTCATCTCGCCGCCGACGCCGTGCCTAGACCGACTACTGATGGTAATCTCGTTTATTACTATAATTATTGTACGCTAGATTTAACTGTTTTATTGTTTATGTGGAAATCACTACACTTTGAGAAGGACTTACGCTTTTAGTAGACTGGTTTTCAACATAGGTACCTACCTATCTAACCTACTTACTAAGATAATACATAGTTGTACCAACTTTAAATTAATCAAGACGTAATAATCTTTCTGAGTGATGACCGCTGCTATTAATAAATCAATTATTAAAATTTGAGAAAAAAGAATTACCACTCTTAACACTCGGTACTCATTGTAGATACCTACCCATACACCTTACCTACCCTATAAAAGTTAGATATTAAAAGAATATGAAATAAAGCGTTAAAACAAATGTTTTATCAAATGTATTAAAAATTGAAGTAGGTACATATTAGTCTTGAAATAACTGCTTTGCTTTGTATTGTGTAACGAATTTCAAAAGATACTTAGTAGCTACAAGTGGCGCACTCTATCGCCGTTCAAGTAAAATCAAGTCAACGAGGGTGACTTTCCACAGGGTTGTTTTCACAACCCCTCGTTGCTAGGTACTGACATCTATTGGAAAACTAGAGAATTAAGTTGTAAGCTAAGTAGAAAAACATTGAAAGTGTTTCCGGAACCCTCCACGAAAAAAACGCTCAAGCTGGGAACGTTAATTTAGCACTCGCAATTTTTTTTTTATAATATTGGAGTAGCAGACGAGCATGCAGTCCACCTGATGGTAAGTGGTACTACCGCCCATGGACATCTGTAATCAACCCCAGGTACGATTAGATATTCCTATGAGGTCGGCCACAGATGCGCCGCTACCCCTGAGGACTAAGCTGGAACGCCTCGAAAAAGTATGTCTCCCTTATCACTACCTTAAAAACGGAACATAGCAGCGCCTAACACTGCTGTTATTAGGCAGAAATAGGTGTGGCGGTGGAGCCGCCGGAGTCGAACCACAGAGGGTTCTACCACCTTGGAAGTTATCTCAAGTCTATATGTATTCGAACATTTTACTAGTACGTATTTACTGTACTTCTCGTATTGCTCTGTAGTTACTTAAATATAAATAAAATAAGTCCCTAATTACGAGTATATTTATTTTTATTAAAATTTCATTTAATTTCGTGTAGATATAAAAGTAATCATTTTACAAAATTTCCTCTGTAATTCCAAAGTACTGAATTTGGGCGGGATTTCCATACATTTTATTGAATTACTAGCTGACCCGGCAAATGGTGTGTTGCCATATAAATAAAAAAATGTTAAGGGTGAACAACATTTATCCCTTAGGGGTATGAAAATAGATAGTAGCCGATTTTCAGGCTTACTGAATATGCATATAAAATTTAAAGCCGTTTCGGAGGAGTACGGTAACTAACATTGTGACACGAGATATGTATGGCACACAAACTAAATGACTCAAAAAGTAACATAAGTTACTCGTACATTATACACAAATTTTCAAATGTCTATCTATTACGGTTTAGAGTAAGAGCCCTGTGACAAACGCACAGAAGGGTGGGCGAACAGTGGAGGCTTAGTGTCTAATAAGGTTCTATTTTTACCCTCTTCGTACGGAACCCTAAAAATTATTAGGTAGGTACTTAAATAATACATTGGAACATTTTTTATCTATAACCGTGGTATATGGTTGTCCCATAACTCATTACAAATTAAAACACAGCAGGGTAAAAATGCGGCTATAGTTCCCATTATATTTCTGTCTTATAACAGCATTGTTGCTCTCCTGTGTTCTTGTTTGTGGCCTATCTATCGCCTTAGTTGTACCTACCTAGTGATATTTTATAATTATTTTAATTTTATAATTGCTATATTCCAGCTTTAACCTAAGTAGAAGAAACATATTATAGAATTATTTGTATAGCATCTGATTCAGTTCTAACAGCAATCTCTACATTCTTATATTTATCATCAGTACGTCTCGACCGAAGAGTATGGCTTCAGTGGCTTACCAAGGTGATATCTATGGATTATAATTGTTGTGTTACAAAACTATGTTATGAGTAAAAGTCTACTACTACAGTATACTCTCAAACAATTGAAAGCAACGAAAGTACTTTTACATGTTTGTAAGTTCCAGAAAGTTTTTATTTTACTAAAGTGGGGACTAGGTGTTAATTAGTACCGTATAAACTGAAAATACTTTCGCTTGAAGATCTCATCGCATCCCAGACTTCTCTGGGCGATTTTCAAAGGACTTTAAGTATCTAACTAACTACGTAAAATTCATAGGTATATCCTACTATCCTATAGGTACCTATGTCAAATTTTCATAACTCTCCCTATTAAAATAAGTTAATTTTGTAAAAGTTCCGTCAGATGAAGATGTAAGAAACATGAACAGTTCTTGTAATAGACACATTAAAATATGATTACATCATTGTTATTATTGTGGGTCGCCACATGGGTGCCACGTGAGCGCGGTGGGCGGGGCTAGGACCGCCCACCGCGACGCCCACCCGCCACGCCTACTAGCACTAGACTGCACGCTGCAGGCTGCTATCTATATTAAGCCTTCATTGAAACCTAGTACTAATTTGCTCTCCAATTTGTAAAATTTGACATGAACAACCACTAAACATGAACCAAATAAAAGCGATATCGAAGCACTACGTATATATTAATGTAAATAGGAAATTTAGTTTCACTAGATACGGTATTAAAGACTAAAAACTGCTCAAAAATACAGTCTCTTCTCCTACAATTTAGACGAATCCGGCGACATCTTATTTGTTAAAATCAGTGAAGCCATTTAGGCTGTAGAGCGTGATAAAGAATAAGACATAATATACGAGCTTTTGCCCGCGGCTTCGCTCGCGTTACGAAGTAATATTTTCATCCCTTATTTTATCACCTTGTGGGTAGAATTGATCAAAATCCTTTCTTAGCGGATGCCTACGTCATAACATCTACCTGCATGCCAAATTTCAGCCCGATCCGTCCAGTGGTTTGGGCTGTGCGTTGATAGATCACTATGTCAGTCAGTCACCTTTTAGTTATATATATTTAGTTGTAGAATGAGCCATGTAATATATGACTATAATATATGCCTCATACCTCGTTCGAAAAACATTACCTCCCGTAGTCTGTTATAAATAATAGAATAGGGCGGGATAAGTTAAATTCTGATCTGTCTGCGGTCGTGGCTTGTTATTGAGATTGCAGAAATATAGGGTTAATCAGGAGTTTTACTTAAAGTACAAATCACGTTCTGTTGTTCATTACAAATGATAACAGTTGTTGAAGTGACAGAGACCATTTAAAATTAGATAAACCAAATTGAGACGAAGTATAACTTGGGATTGAAGGTGGTAGAACCCTTTGTGGTTCGACTCCAGCGGCACCACCGCCACAACTATTTCTACCTAATAACAGCAGTGTTAAGCGCTGCTGTGTTCCGGTTTGAAGGGTGTGGTAAGGGAGACAGACTTTTCAGACGTTCCAGCTTAGTCCTATGGGGTAGCGGCGCATCTGTGGCCAACCTCAGGTAGGAATATCTAATCCTATCTGGGGTCGATTACAGATGTCCATGGGCGGCAGTAACCACTTACCATCAGTTGGACTGCATGCACGTCTGCTACTCCTATATTATAAAAAAAAATTACATCTTGTAAATTTTCAAACATAAAAATATACCCAGAACCTATTATATAAGGTAGGTACCAGTACATTCAAGACAGGTTTCAGACTGATATTATGTAACTAAAATAATTCAAGTCATTGTTCTATTGGCCAGGTAATAATATTAGCTTTTAGTAAGTTAATTAGGTACGGATTAGGCGTGAGGTAACAACCAAAAGATTTTCAGTCCGTTCTTAGATTCCATATCTAATACGAGTATATTAGAAGAAATGTAGAGCCATTTCATTGCATTCTTGATTAGTGACTAGAAATAGTTTAGATATTAGGTACCATGGGTTTATGCCCCCTAATGATACTTGTGTTTTTGCCGGTAAACATTTTAAACATTTGACAGCTGTAATATGACTTCTTAAAATACCGCTACTATGACGACAGTAATTAACTTAATGTAAGTAAGAACAACATAAAATGACTTATTAATAAACATGAGTGTGAATTAAAAACCCGTATGAACACTCAATTCCCTAATTTGTCGGTCTTGTAACAAGCGCTTATTTACATGATAGACACAAAAAGTTTCCTTCATTATACAAATTGTGCGCTGGTTAAAAAAGTATCTAGCGATCTCAATACAATGCTTACCCGTTTAAAGGTAACCAGTCTCGTTTAGTTGCAATCAAGCTTTTATAATTGTTTATCAGAAGCAGGTGACGACGTCGGGTACGGGATGGGTCTAATGACTCTTAAAACGCGTGAAATGAACGCGAGAGCCGACCACCCAGCCGGAGGATGCCCATCCGTTGACTGTTGTGAGTTACCTGACCGCCACGGTACACTTGCGATTTACCTCTTCCGCTAAACTTTGGTGTAGGAAACAAGAAAAAACAAAAATGGCCTACATTTTACCCGTATTAACTTAACCGTACATATTAACTTAACTTTGAAATAATTTTTTGAAAAATTAAAGTTGAATAAGGGTGCAGAGTTGATGTTGGATTACGTAGGTTCTATAAACTCCGTCCGAACTAAATTTTAGTTCAAATAAAAGAAACATTTTATACAATGAATTATTATTAAAAAAAGTATAAACCATGCTTTAGGGTTAATAGAACTAAAATCTTCTAATTGTTGCAATTTATCGTGAGTAACTTTTTTCTTTAAGGCACACGAACACTGCTTCGAAAATCATTAGCCCTGATGATTCTGATAAGGACAATGGGACAAAATCGTGTATTGCCATCGGTTCTTGATAATTGTTAATTTTTTTGAATTAAATGGTCCGTTTAAAGTGGGTAAAAGTCGAGTTCGTACAAACATACATACATAAATACATACTAAAGTGCGGTAAAACAAAGCGAAACTTATTATTTTTAAATTTGGAAGGAAAAATGATATATCAATATTTAAAAAGAGATATCAAAAGAAACAAAAGTTTCTGTTGAAATTATGCGAGTCACAGATGATTCAGTAATAAGTATTTCGATAACTGCTCTACATTTTAATGAAGTTGCAAAAAATAAAAAGCAAATATTGTGGTTGGTGTCAAAGCTACAGGCAAATTTGGTGCGACGTTAAAATAACTGATTGAGGTATTTGGGAGCGATTTTATGGGAACACATAATTACCATAATGCCCGTGCAAGTTGCGGCCATCGCCAATCTATTCACCATAGTAAAATAAAAATAGTATGAAACTCTCTTCTCTTTCTCTTCTCCGTTAAATTTGTAAATACAGATATACATTTGAATTAATAACGTACTTACATATAAAGTTAACATTACCCGTTATCCCCCTTCCGATTTGTAAAAACACATTTTTTTTGGACCAATTAACAACTTTATTATTCCCGCGCAAAAAAAACTCAAACGTCAAAATGCGTCCTTTTTCTTTTTTTACGCTAACTCATATAATCGCACCAGCCAGTGACTATATAGGTAAATGAGAACTTATTATTATAAAAATAACACATCATGCAAATAACACAACATAATTTGAGTAGATTTCTAACACATCTAAATTATGAAATTGATATGTTTCGAGTCGTCTTTACTTTAACTTAATAAATATAAAAAGTTTAATTTCAATGAAATTAGTTTCATTTTAAATGTGAATAATATACGACTACCTATCTATTGAAATGCGAATAAGGGTAGAATAAGAGACGATGTAATTTATAAATTAAGATCATTTTATGAACCTTATCCTTATGCAAATAAAGAAATTGAATTGAATTGAAATAAATGTTTTAACCATAAATAATGGAAAATTAAATAAATGCTAATTTATGTTGTCTTATAGCTATTTATTATATTTCAATAAAGTCAAAAGTATTTAATGGTTACGAAATAATAACCTTATGTCGAATTTAGACTTCGACATGCTCATAATAACTTACTTATATTTTTTAACTATGTATCCAGTCACGTTTTTACTACTCAGTGGAAAATCAGCGTATTCATGTCTTTATTGCTCATTGCTATCCTCATTGTGGTGAAGATTACATTCGGTATGAGCTGAGAAGTTCCCATCTAAATTGAGTCATTTGATTTCGTAGCGGTACCCATTTCACGGTGATATAATGGTAGACTCTAAATTTAATATTTGTTTCGCAATACTAACATTTCGGATACATTTCTTGGTATTAAATGTAGTAAAGGAGAACTATAATTGGATTTTTGGGTGCAAATATAATTTAGCAGTCTTAGTTATAATTGTAAATAATAAATTCAAATCTTAAAATATGACACCATGTAACTACTCTTTTGAAGAATTGTATTATAAAAGAATACAATATCGTTAATTTTCTAAAATAAATTGTGCAGCACACACTGAAATTTAAAATTAAAATTAATTGAAAACAACGTTGTAATATTAGGCTTACTTTACATAAATTGCGTTACTACTTGCCTAAAACTAT
The DNA here is from genome assembly GCF_041222505.1 of Epargyreus clarus. Taxonomy (NCBI): domain Eukaryota; kingdom Metazoa; phylum Arthropoda; class Insecta; order Lepidoptera; family Hesperiidae; genus Epargyreus; species Epargyreus clarus. The sequence goes on from NW_027332211.1 coordinate 8,659,969, forward strand.
AATATTTGACAGCCAAACCATGAGTTTATTAATGGCTTAATTAAACATTAACACCGGTGCGCAGGGTGTCATAGAGGTGTCAATAGAATATTGATAAATTGACAAGTGGTTCAAAGCTGGGCAACACTTCGAATTAATTGAATTACCTACTGTAAGTGACTCATGTCTTCGTTCGTCTTTTAAAAATTATAAAAGTTAATGTTAAGGGGGCTTATAAAAACAAATAACAAAGTGTGTGGTCCATCTATTTGAAACTTCTTAGCAGGATGATATACTGGAGCTAAACAAGAATGCTTAGCCATCTCTAAGGAGTTTTGCAGGTTCGGTTATTTTCCTACACTTTAAAGATCTGGACAAGGTCAAAGTGGCAGAGATGCCGTCAGAGATCAAGTAAAAAGTATCTTAGGAAATCTAATTATTTATTTATCCATTTTTACTATATATCCGAAATAAAAATTCAGTATTGAACCTCATTGATAAAAACATAACCCTTCCTTGGCAGTCGGGTAAAAATAATAATCGCTGACCTAACATAATTTTATTAAAATTTAAAAACGTTATTAACATTTAAAGAATTTTACGTAAACTCATTCCTTACTTTGTCAACTTTATTCTTCGGTATTCATATACGTATGTTAAGTATATTAAGTACACAAATTATTCAATTGACCCTGATGTGTCAAACGATTATAGATAGTTTGTATTCAATATGTATGTAAGCTTGTTTAACGAGATAATCGATAAACAGTATAAGTAAACTTTGACGGCTACTTAAAGCTTGTATCAGTGAATTAATTTTTAATTAAGCGTGTTACGATGCTTGATGCAATAATAATTAACAGAAGTGCGTAAATATTGCTTTGAGTCGCCGTCAACTATTAACTTAACATAAAGTGCTTAGGCTTATCATAAAGAGTACTGTGTATTACACCGGCTTAACTAAAAAATATGACTATTAATACTTAAGAGGGCGCGTAAAAACGTTTATCGTATTGTTTACGGATCTCTTATTGGTATATTATGTAGAGCCTTCCGGATTCTATTACCTTTGAGGCAGCTGTCATTATGATACATATTTATTTGGTTATGGGTGTCTGTATGTGTCTTTACCTAGTGATTTTTTGTATACTGAAAGCGTTTGTATCTTTAGTTAGACACGGCTTAATAGTTTTTAAGGATTAAAACCGAATATATTTAATTAAAAATCATTAAATTTTATGCACATTGACAGAGTTTACACGGCTTAGCAATCTGTAGGATTGCAAAAAATATTATTTACCTATAAATAGGTCATTCAATAATAAATGTTGACTTAATTACATCCTAGAAACCATGGCGTAGTGCACAAATTCCTTAACACCGCGCCGCCACAATAGCTTTCAATTATACTCGACACAACAACAGGGCTCAAGTACTATAACTTGTACGACCATAACCATTAATCGAAGTACATTGATATTCAGATCCTAATTACATAGTAACTTAGAGTTAAGGAGCGATACTACTAATAGGACGTAAATGGGTTGTAGCCAGTAATTGACAATGGATGATGGGAAACCGACCGCAGAAGCCAGGTGGTGTTAAACGTCTAATCAGCAGGTGATAATCTGACAACTTCATAGGCACGTGCGTTACTAATTCGCTTTGTAAGTCAAATTACTTTTTATCTATTACAGTGTGAAGGCGGAAATTATCTATTCTATTAGTAGAATTAGATACATTTTATTTTTTGGTTCCTCTAGTAGATAACTTAATAGTTTTGATCAATTATTTGTCAAATAGAGGAACATAACAATTGTTTTAGTATTCGTTTTAAATAGAGATGCCATTACGCGTAGTATGTGCTATATCACCTACAAATTACCTAATTATTGTATACAACATATACGTATCTATTATTTTTAATGCATAGTTAGTTTAAAAGGAGGTAGCACTGTAATAGTGAAATTTGTTACATTTAGTTAATATTTTTCGAAGCTAATTATTTAACAAACTCTACTTATTATAAACCTTATTTTGTTTAAGTAACGATTTGACTCGATTTTAGTTCAAAATTATAAGGCAAAGTAATATTAACTACAAGTTTTCGGTTGCGGTACTATAAACTACAAGTTTTCGGTTTCGGATGCCCAATCAAAATAACAGAGAACGTACGTGTTTATAAATTAAACGGTCTCATCTCCTTTGTTTGTTCCATTGTGCGTGATGGCGGAGTGGAGCGCTCGTCTTGGCTTCCCTGGCATTTCCTGTTACTTGGGCTCCTACTGTATATTGTCTATCCTATTCATTGTTGTTATTGTTCGTCTACGTTTACTGTGCCAGACTTTGGATTAGTTTACAGTTGGATGTATGCGAATTGTGGAGTGCACCTGCGTAATGTACAATAGAAATGTTGATAAATCTGTGATTACGTCACGCTATCGTCCTATATTTGTGTTTTGTTTGATTGTACTTAGGGATGTGATTGTATAATATACCATGCTTAGGATTGTCGATCTTGAACATTGAATACAAGTAGTGTTACAATTTAGATACATGAGTCTTATTTTTATTTGAGCTGTGTGAAATCGAAATGTATCACATAAAATGTTGTCATATAAAAGTTGTTTCAATGCAGTTTTAATGCTTTTTAAATTTACTTAGTTAGTCACAGACCTATTGATTAGAACCAATTGAAGTACATATTTAACTTGACACAATATTAAATTCGTATAGACAACGATTAAACATTTTTGATTCATCTTCAAAAGTTCCTGAATAAATACATTATTTTTGCGTAAAGTTTAATTTGCAGTCTAAATTACAAGTTGCTTTGTATGTAGGTCCATCACAAATCAAGTGGTCGCCTGCAGGAGCAGTTAAAAGGCGGAAGTCCATCTGAGGCGCAGCTACAACTCCGGAGGGAGCTCCGGACGTTCGGCCCACTACCGGATTGTAGAGGGCCACGCTTCCGGTCAGCATAGACCCAAACTTTATCTTAACTTTATGTAGATTGTTGGGTGGAGAAATATTCCTTTAGGAGAAATGCGGGTGTTTTCCGCTGTGATGATATTTATTGATGTCATGTATTGTCAATGGAATAGTATGGCAATACTTTGCATTCATTAAGGAAATTATAATTATCGAAATTCGAATCAATTTAACCTGTCTTATCACCTGTTATCAAATTGACTTTTGTTTCTATTGTGTATTCCTTTTTATTTTTATACACTTTCCCTGGACTATCAGATTGGCTCAATGTACTTATTTCGAATGTGTCTTGTCTGAATCTTTTATTCTATTAATAGAATTGAACACATAAAAAGGCTTTTGTCGTATCCGATTCGACAAACTCAATCTTCGGTGGTTGGTAGTAAACGGATCAGAATCTTTTCATAAACTAAATATATGTGACTCTAACTATATGAAAGTTTTTGTTGCTAAATAGGACCGACTAAAACATTTATTTTCCTGGTATTGTAGTTACACGAAAATTGTTACCGGAACAACAATCTGATTACGTGCGTTGGCACCTGCGCCACGCATCAGTTACCGTCCATCGGCGGTGACTCAACTGCTTGTTGCTAGTTTCTATCGCTGACCAATACGTTGGCAATTTGGCGTGATTCGTTTTGAGTGGAACCCCGGTGCGGTGGGCGAATCGGCACGTAGTTCCGGAGGGGCAGGTGAGATGCTGTGGTCGCGCGCCACCTGCCTTCACGCCTCAGCCACAGCCGCACCGTCGATTACCAAGAACCGTCGCTTGAAATGCCACTGATGTCATTATTGATCTATTCCTGAAAAACCAACAATCGGGCCCTATTTACACTATGGAACCATATGGACATGAGCTCTTTATTTTGATACTGTAACAATTACCTACTAAGGTTCGAATCCAAGGCACGCACATATAATAAATTAAATTGTCACTTGCTATAACGATGAAGGATAAGTCCTGAGGAAACCTACAGGTGTGAAAGTTCTTTAGATAAAGATAAAGTTCTTAAAAGCGTGTGTAGTCTACCAATTCGCACTTAATCAGGTGGGCTATGGCTTAACCCCTTTCACTGGAAGACCTGTGCCCAGCATTGGGACAAAATATAATGGATTGACGATAACGATTTAATAAGAAATAGGTAATTATATTTCGCAGTCATTTTGTTAAATTATTGCTTATTGAACAATGATATAATATAAGCTAAGCAAAGAGAGTTGACACTATCTAAATATATATAATTCAAAGGTGACTGACTGACATAGTGATCTATCAACGCACAGCCCAAACCACTGGACGGATCGGGCTGAAATTGGGCATGCAGGTAGATGTCATAACATCCTTTCTTAGCGGATGCCTACGTCGTAACGTAGGCATCGGCTAAGAAAGGATTTTGATCAATTCTACCCCCAAGGGGATAAAATAGGGGATGAAAATATTACTTCGTAACGCGACCGAAGCCGCGGGCAATAGCTCGTTGAATATAAGTGTGGTCGCACAATAGTTTGTCTCACGCGTGGTCGTACTCCAGGGTCATGCGATTAACGCAGCATAACTCACCAAGAGCTGATAAAAAGCGTCGTGACGAGCCGTGGCAATTGCTGGTCACGAGCGTGATCGCCGGGCCAGGGACAACTGTATTTGTCGCAGATTCTTATAGGGTGACAAGGAAATGTATCTAGGTTTCCGTTGTAAGACATTTTGGAATGAGCTGATGTGTTTAAGAATTAGACCTTAGTTTTAGTTTTCCAAATGTCTTGGTTGTAACTTATCTAAATAATGCTCTATTAAGCTCTAGCTTTCTAGATTAAATCTAGAGTTCTCGAAAAATTCTTTCTGGATTTCAAATAAGATCTAGAATTCTAGTTCAATAGTCCAGCCTTATTTCGCAAGAAAATAGTTGAGATGACAGAATTTTCGTTACATGTATTATTTATCGCATTGTTCCACAAACCTTTTAGTATTTAATATCTGAAAATTTAGTTACTAAGGTTAATCTGTTATAAATTATTATAGGTACCATACGTAATTACCTCAGCTTAAGTAACTATAGGCTGGAATCACATCAAACATGTATCTTAAAGCAGAAATAATTGAGCAAATTCTGTTAATGTTTCATGATTTATCTCGTGTAATAAGCTCAGTTGGTGACTCTAGTTTCTGGCGCTCAGGTGACCTCGGCGTAGTAGGCGCTGATGCCGCGGAACTGTCACCAAACGGACGACGCGAGCATGCCTCTTGGTTCGTTACACCAGAATCACAGCACTTAGTCATGCTCCCCGATGCTGTACTGGATTATTGTTACAATTCCAACAGTTCCCACGGATCGAAGTTTGATAGAAAAATATATTATAAACCGTTAACATTAGAAACACGATGGTAATAAAAGGACCGCTTTATTGCGTTCACCACTTCAAAATAAATAAACGCTTTCTAAAGGCGTCCAGTAGTGTTATGTGTGTTGTGGGTGTCTGAGTTCACATGGAATAAAACGAAGCGTGTTTATTGTCGTCCACGGACAGCAGTAACAACTCCGTACAGAACAGGTGTTCTATTGGAAGCCAATACCAAATGCGTTGCCACATAAGGATTAAGTGATCACCTCAAGTGTTAACGGAGATACCTAACTATTCGAGGCGTTCCAACTTACTCCTCAGGGGTAGCATCGCATCTGTGGTCGAGGTAGGACTCTAATCTTATATGAGGTTAATTACAGATGTCCATGGGCGACAGTAGCTACTTACCATCAGATGAACTGCATGCTCGTTTGTTACTTCAATATTATCATAAAAGTCAGAAGTGTGGCGATGACACCACTTCAGATGAAACATACTGTATCCTTACCAGCAGTTTTAAAGTTTCGACAAATATGACTGTTTTGGTATTTGTTTACGTATTTGCCCATACAAATTCCAATAAGCGCCCCTAGCGGATTGTGTCAGAACTAGGAAATCGTATTGGCCCATACGTAAACAAATACCAAAACAGTCATATTTGTCAAAACGTTAAAACTCATGGTAAGGGTACTGATCCGCTTCTGCAACATTTCGAAATGAATTAAATACAGATACTATTAAAATTCTAATGAAAATCACTATTTAAATGACACCTAAGCGAAAGTAAATTAACGAATCTAATGACCCGAAGTCAAATGGACGTTACCGGTCAAAGCATTGGTATGTGAGGAATTACTCGTCCATTATTTCCTTAGGGAGAGTCATTAGATGCTCACGCCTAAGTACTTAGTGCAATACCGACGTCCGACATCGACATATTAGAATTTTTGTTATTTTTTTCGTTTTGTAATCGTTTTCATTTTTTCGTTAGTTTGATGTAATAAGTTTAGCGAACGACACAAATATATGAAACAAAAAAATCCTGCTGGTAAAACTACTCCGCTGCCACTTTCATTGTACATTATGAGTGGCATAGTCTTACAATTTTTTACCTAATTAAGTACTATAGGTATTTCGTTTGTCATATTTTCGTGTGAGATTAACTTAATTATTGGAGCGAATAACACAAAACATAAAAACTGAAAGCCTTGGCTTACAAAAGGTTTTTTGTCAGTTTCACTACCGTTGGGTGAAAATCGTCGAATAATCAAGTTTTTTTGGTATCTATATTCATAGTTCGATGTTAATACCAACTGTTGTGGGTTCCGTACCTTAAGCATAAACAACTTTTAGATGTTGCTTAACCCAGAATCGAATCGGCACCCCGCTGACAGACTGATATTATGACCGTTGCATCAGGAATTGTCAATCGTCGTGCGCTTTTCACAGAACGTATAGATGACGCACGATACGCGCAACGAGCAGTAGTTTTAGATAGATGAAGGTGACAAAAGTAGCACCGCGGTATGTGCTGTGGGTTTGTGCCTTAAACGCAAACAAGCATAGGCACTTAGATATTTGCTTAACTCAGAATCGAATATGGGACTCGCTGACTGGCTGTTTTTATGACCATTCCATCAGGGGTTGTCAACTGCCGTGTGCTTTTCACAGAACGCGTAGATGGTCCAAGATACGCGCAACGAGCAGTAGTTTTAGATAGATGAAGGCGTCAAAAGTAACACCGCGGTATGTGCTGTGGGTTTTGTGCCTTAAACACAAACAAGCATAGACACTTAGATATTTGCTTACCCCAGAATCGAATCTGGAACTCGCTGACTGACTGTTTTTGTGACCATTCCATCAGGGGTTGTCAACTGCCGTGTGCTTTTCACAGAACGCGTAGATGGTCCAAGATACGCGCAACGAGCAGTAGTTTTAGATAAATGAAGGCGTCAAAAGTAGCACCGCGGTATCTCGAGGATCAGGCGTTACGGTCACGTATCGCTCCACTCCCACGTCTTAATTGACCTATTTCGTGTGAGATGTACGTACACAAAGCCGCCGCTTCAGGGATACCATCGCCGCGGGACGTGACGCCGCCTATCGTGACACGTACAGTGTATACACTTACTCTATTCTTGTCACACATTTGACAGGCTGTTTCCAAGCGAATTATTGTCCATAGTAGGCACTATGGGATGTCTTTATTGAGTGCGGGTGGTTGTGAACGTTTGCTTATTTAAACGCCAACTGTCATTAAAACAGTTATACACATATGTATGTACTACAAAAGTATAATAACTACAAAGCCCTACATTTGAAGTGGTGACTGTGTTTTTTTATTGGTATCATATGAGTAAGAATTTAAACCCTTATCCATGAAATTATCCAAGAATACAGGTAGATGAATGGCAACTCCCATCCATCTTGTCACTAACCTGTGTCGAATAGCGCAGGAGACCTACTTGTTTATTGTTGTACTATTGGTAATTGCCTCGCCAAACCCTTGTTTTGTTTTTTATATTAATTAATGTACTTGAAGTATGTAATAATTTGATAAAGTAATTAACGGACGGGGTTCTTCGCACATTTTCCTTTCCTAAACTACGAAGCAAAGTCGCCATAAAATACGCGAACATTTGTTTTAGCAGGATTTGAGATTGGAGCTTGAGAAATAGAACATATAACTAAGTATTTAAGACATACGAGAAACTTTACCAGTGTCAATAAAAAATAATAGAATCACTAAGCGCCATAAATGTTTTGGAGTTTACACGGTAATCTTGATCGTGGCAGGCTGAGGCCACATTTGTGAAGGAGAGTGTTTATTGCGCGGTGCACGATCGTGTCGGAATCTCATATTTGTGGTTAAATGTGTGAAGTTTTGTCACGACGCGTGTGATGAGGTGATTATTTCGCTCTCACCTTGCACTTCTTTTGTTTTACTAAGAGGTTTGAAAATCTTTCTATCATAAAGGCTTTCTATCATAGTTTCACTTTAGATTTTTTATCGTGAGTGCAATGAACACATTCAGAGGCGAATACACAAACATCCAGATCCAGAAAATATTAAAATTCATCGTGAAACTGTCTGTCTGACCGCAGATCGAACCTAGAAGTTGTTGATGACTTACAAGCAGGACTCTACTAAAAGTTACTATGTAATGGTGGTATCAAAACCGGTTTATCTGTGTAGTTCATGCTAAAGTGTAAAAAGCTCGTATAAGTATATATGAAGTTTTACTCTGAGTGCCACGGAGACGTAAAAATTCGAATACAGAAACATTCAAATACTGAATAAATGTAATTTCATCATCAATCCATCTGACCGACTGAGAATCAAAGTCGGACTTAAAAATTAGAAAGCCCTTATGAGCTTTTTAGACTTCATTTTTAGACTTCATTTAACATAGGCTTTGATAATAGTAAAGATAGCTATACAAAGTATTACGTAATAACGTTACAAAGTAACTATTTTTTGACTATGGATGTTGCAGGTAGATCAGCTGGTTAAAAAAATGCATAATGTTTTAGCAAGGGACCACAGCACCCTACTGTGTGAAGGTCCTTAAAAGTTGTGATATCCGTATCACAACGCCACATCGGGACCACCCTGCCATCTCACCGCGATCTTCACAAAAACGTCGCAGCAATCGATTTGTTTATCTTGTGTGGCCTTTATTTTACGCTCATCTCGCCCTGTGAAATTGTTAACACGTGAAACTCTCGTGTCATCTGGGTAACGTTACGGTTAACTCTCTACGGTGAAGTATACCTTAATAGGTAAGAAAGTGTTGAAACTTGCTGGCTATTTTGTTGATTTTATTGGTATATGTTAGGTTATCTTTGCAATTTAATTAAAGCTTAATAGTTGTAAACTACGTAAAGTTAATAATATATGTTTTGAAGACTCCTAATTTTGCCTGGTAATTAAAAGTTTATGGAAACAAAACATTAAGTATTTAATGTAGAGCCTATTCCTATGACTTGTATAATCAACGTATGTTAACTATATAAGTTTTGCAATTGTTTGATAGAATATTATTATGATATTACCTAGTAATAGGTGTTTATAACCCAAAACTCTAAATGAGCAAAAAATATTAATTTGATCATAATTGCAAATTACAAAAAACAATTCTTAAAATTCAATTTATACAAAGTAGGTAACACAAACAGATTGAGATGTTCGTATAATAACATATCATCCGGAATGAAGGCATCCCGCCTGTCCCATTGATTTATTAGGACGGGGAAAGACGTGCCCGCGTGTCGCCTTCCCCAGGGACCCGCAGGTAAACGACAAAAACATTTTGGGTGTTTGTTGACGTCACTAATTCGTCATGCTCGCTGATGATATCTTAAACAGTTTTTTGTTTGTATCATAGACGGTATAGTGTTGTACGATTTATGAGAATTAGTAAAATTACTGTTCAAATCTATCTACTTATTTAACTTTTATTTAAATCCTATAAATTAGGAAGTATGCGATATGTATACCTTTTATTCAGAATATAATGTTTAATGAATTACGCTTTCATCAAAATATATTTGATCTAGCGAACTACTATACTCGTTAATATGAATATGCAACGATGTACGCAATGGTTTTAGATTTACTTGGTGTAATAAGATTATGTTTGGTCTTTAATTTATGTTCTGTTTGTACTTTTTCCACAATTACAGTAAAAGGGTAGGTACAAACAGAAAATATTTTTTCCTAAACTATTATACTTTGCAATAAATCTCCGAAAACGTCCTTCCTCAAACTCAGTAACTACGTCCCCATTCATCCTATCGGTATTATTTTAAAAGTTGAATATTAGGAGTGAAGAGAATCGTGGTAGTGAATAAATAAACGCGGTGAAAGTTTAATGAGGCGATAGCGTTCCCTGACGGACGAATCAAGGGTTGAACATTAACGTCTTGAGAAGAGAAGAGAAGAGCAGGGTCGGTGTCTCGCAGGCCGTCGCATCAAATATGCAGGATTGTGCCGTGCGCGAACCTGTAACTCTTGGGATGATGTTTCACTTCGAAACCAATAAAATATACTTATCTATGATAAAATAGTGCAACACTTAAAATCACGATTCAAATTATGTTACCATCGAATATTTTATCTGTTCTCTAGCAGATAAAGGTTATCAGTTATAATTTGTATGTTCAGAATAGAGTACTACGTTTAGTAAGTACTTATCAATTAATTTTATTAGTTGGTAGAGCTAGGACGGCGATTGATTAAAAATTACACATTTAATTTAAAAACTATTTGACAGATCAATAGATACTAACCAGTTTAAACATATTATAATACATTATAGTTATATGTACCTAATTGTTTATAACAATAAATGGTTAATAAAAGGTAGGTAAGTAAATACACTATATTTTGTACAGAAAATCATTAAAGATGAGTCCTTGAGGGCAACTTAGATAGAAGTAGGTATAGCTGGTTCCGATAAACACAAAGTCATAATTTTAATGCAAATTTAATTTGCGATGAATAAAAAACAAAACAAATACCTATAACACAGTAGTAGTCTCTAAACAAAGCAAGTCAGGGTAAGTGTACAAAGTCCGTACCCTCATCATAGCGCGTCACAACCGGCGGGAGATAAGGAGCTGCTTTTTCATGATACTTTATTCAGGGTTTGGAGATTTGGTTCAGTGACAGACTAATCGGTGGTGTCAGGAGTGAGGTGCCGCTTAAGTATTAATGTTTAACCCTTTTGTAAGCAGCCGTTGCTGCGCCAACTCAGTGTCAATCCCATCTCGCTTTCCGTTACGTCTGATGAATATTTTATTTTCATTAATTTGTCAGCTTTGTATGTTCGCTTACTTTACGCTAAGCTATGGGGTACAAACATATTTGGTCGATTCTAAAGTCAGTCTCTTTTATGTGATGTACTCTCTTTGGATTATTATGGTTATAATTTATTATTGCAATGATTAGGTCCTCTTTAAAATTGAGAAGTTAGGGTTATTTTATCTTGTTGCGTTGTTGTAAACTTCCAACCTGTATGATATTTTGCTCCAAATAGATTTTAACATTTCACGGTAAGAATTTTCTTATTACCATTTACAAATTTCCGTTGTATTTTTTAAAATTTGTGTTACAAACTTAAATAAGCAACTACTTACTTAAGGGTTTTTTTTATTTTTTATAATACCTATAGGAGTAGCACATGCAGTCCACATGATGGTAAGTGGCTACTGCCGCCCATGGACATTTGTAATCAACCCCAGATAGGATTAGATATTCCTACCTGAGGTCGGCCACAGATGCGCCGCTACCCCTGAGGACTAAGCTGGAACGCCTCCGAAAAGTCTGTCTCTCTTACCACACCCTTTAAACCGGAACACAGCAGCGCCTAACACTGCTGTTATTAGGTAGGAATAGGAATATACTTTAGGTACTGAGGGAAATATACAATATGGACCTACCTATAATTAAGTGAATATTGTGAATGACGTGTCAGATTGTTTTTGTATAAACCTTTTTTATTTTCCAAAAGAAGGTTAGTATTTTTATACAAAAGTACCCTGGGTACTTAGGTGCTAAAGTATGAGTGACATTGCAATGTGTTACTGTCTTATATTTGTAAGTTCGTTTTGATTACAAGTTTCAACAATAAAATTATAACGTTACTTTGCTTATGACCTTGCCCACGTAATATAATATTTAAACAGCCAAACATTGTTCGTGTGACAGAACTAAAATCTCTTAATGCCCTTTATGGCGATCAGTGGTGACAAATCGCGGGGGTGCAGTTACATGCAGATGTTTTAGGAGTTTATCCGTAAAATCCGGACCAACGGTTGGTGGGACTTGGGCGTAATCCGGGTAATATATGCGCAACTAAAAGGTACTGGCCGAGTCGGTATGGGCCCCCGAGGAGCGATCGAGCATCGGGTGGCCGGACGCTAAAATGAAATCTTACTTGCCGGTTTACTCCAATATTATATTTGGTTTTGTATCTATCACTGCGAATTTAAACAGCTGAGATTTCCTAGGAGATTCGGGTTTAAATCCTGTGCAGGCACAATATATTTTCAATAACATTGTGTTAGAAGTTAATAAACAGCTGCTTTAATGGAGGGATTATTTTTGAGAAAGTTGGAGGGATTCCTGCATGTTCTATCTATTGAAAAACAAATAACCGACTGAAAAATTGAAAGTGGAACCTGACAGTACCTAATCATAAATTGATGAGCAGAGAAAATTATAATGTACCTAGATACCCTGCATTGGAATTATTTAAACTCTACTTAGGTTAGTAATATAGACAATGTGGAAGGTGTGGAAAATGGAATCGAGAGAGAGTGGATGATTTTACAGAAAACTTTGGTCTCTACAAAAGCACCTAACGTTGAAACAAAGTCGTATTTAATAAATTAGATTTAATCATAGCTTTATTTACTAAAATTGTTAATAGATGATTCATATTTTGTCGTCCATTATTACGGCTTACCAAGCATCCTCGGCAAATCAAACAGGGACATATGTTAACGATTGAATACTTTTAAAAGAAAAGTTGTCATGTGTAAAAAATCAAAATTAAAATATTTTATTCAAAGTAGGTAAGTCTACCATCAATTCGAAATGTGTTTCGATATGGAGAAGAAGCAGCGAAAAAAACTTCATAATCCGTCTTATTATTCCCAAGTTCCCAACTACACACTTACATTAGTCATCTTGCATACTTTTTGCGTGTAAAGTTAGCGCTAGTTAGTCGTGGCTAGTGCGGTGCGGGGAGCGGGGGCGCGGCGCCCATTGGTCGCGCCCACCCGTGGGTGGAACGGGAAAACGTTTTAACACTTTCCACTTTTCCTCCACGTTCTCAATTTAAAAAGCTTTTAGCAGCCGTCACCTCATCTTCTCGTATTTATGCCATTTTCACGTTCCAATCCTCATTCCTGTAATGACACGTCAGCTGTTAACGATTGATTACGCCTGGGACTTTGAGTCACTTTGAGATGCTGACAAACTCGTTCACGTATGTTTTATTTGTCTTTGTGTATTTAATATTGTGAAAATGTGTCGGTAAAATAATATTTCCATTTCTAATTCCGATATGAAACTTATTACAAAAATAATATTATTCCTTAATTTTTGTAAGTGACAATAATATCAATTGGTGATTTGAATTTGTAAAACATACTTGCGTACATTTACAAAACGCAGGTGGCTTTAAGGCTACAATAAATGTCCAGTCTAAGTGGTCAAGTAGTTTTCGTAGTGTGTAAAAGGTTTTCCGAACTAAAGGGGGTGTGGGTGCATGAAGGGGGAAGAGCGCGTGGGCGGAGCAGGCGGGCGGGGCGCAGGGTGCCGCGAGGTGCTGCGGGTCCTCGCGACTCGCCCACCGAGCCTCCGAGCCTCCGACGTCGCAGTCGCGCTCCACTCGCCGGCATCGGTGCACCGCTGCACCGACCGAACGCTCGTCATTCCGCACGACTTGTAACACAATCACCCGATGATTAACCGAAACTTGAGCCACCTGTAACCGGAACGCAAAGGTGCGTGCCATAAACGCTTGTCGCTAATTAAGTCGGTCGACGGCAGCCACCCAAATAATTGCCGTGAAGGAAGCGTACGAGGGGCAGCTCGCGGCGGGCGCCCCTTCAATTAGTGCCACCTGTCGGACACGCGCTGCGCATTAATTCGCACTCGCGATAAGTTCATCCGCAAAAAACCCCAAAATAAACTGGAATCGATGCACCTGCGGCAATCTGCAGCCTGCAAAGCGGCCGCTGCGAGCAACCCGGCCGGCTCGCGACATCTCTCTAGCGCACCCACTGAGAGGACTTGGGCGCTATGATCATGCTATTCAAAGGCAATAGCAGCAGGCTAGAGCACTTGATAGAGAAAATACAAGCCAACAAGGAAAATCACGACGTTACCACTGAGGACATAAAAGGTGAGATTTAATTTTCTTATAGGATTTTTTAAAGTCTTATCTCTACTCTACTAGATACTCTATATTTTCCTACTTATAGTTCGCAAACATTTTAAATAAGTCCATAAAACATTATGATTGAATTGTGCCTATATTATGACTAATATTTCAAGAAATAAACATGTGGGGAAATTTTATAAGCTTTTTCACAGCTTCTTTTTACAAGTATTTAAATGTATTGAAAGTGTTACAAAATTAATTTACGAAGATTTTGAATTGATTCTGATAGGATTGATTGAAAAAAATGTGAATAGAATCTTGTTCTATAAGTTACGTGTACGTTGCTAGCAAATAAATAGTTTTACATAAAAAATAGATAATGAACATAACTTTAATTTCACATAAATACTATAAAAGTAAACAAGTAAAACATATTCCTTCGTTAAAAAAATTAAAGCCTCGGTGAAAGTACCTATAATATATATTACCTAGCAAAGTGCAAATTTGGCAACAACAAAAGTCGTGGTGCCACAAAAAAGCACGAACCCCACCTGCAGTACCTACACCTTGGTGTTATCGGGAATTAAATCTTATGACAGAGTATGTCTTGTTACGGCACAAGAGACTTACCGTGATCAATTTAATTAAATAAAACATTTTGTGATCTTGAATATGCATATAAATATTTTAAAACGTACTCTATAAGTAGGAATATGCTCGTATAATCAAAAATAGGTTCGTAAACAATTATATCGCAGAAATTCCGTGCCTTGCAAGCTCATGATAAATATTTCTAACACACCGAAATTCATCACCAAATTTCAATGACATTGAGCAAGAAAGGATATTTGAAAAATATGAGTTTCAAAATATTATAAAATTGCTCCACATACACGAACTCTTTAAAAATTTTGATACCGTCATGAAATTAAAAAAAGTTACTAACCTGGAGAATACAATTAACTGAGTTCTAGATTTGAATTTATACATGATTTGTAATTTTCATAAATTTAGGCAATAAGGGTCTGGATTCGATTGACTTCGAAACTTTACTTCAATTTACCTGTTTCCAGTGTAAAAATATTAAAGATCTCTAGCATTGACTCTAATTAACACGTACCGCTAGGTAATCGATTGAATATCAAAATGGATAATTACGGTATTGTGTATTACCAATAATATTCTAACTAGAGTGCCGTAAAGGATTCAATAACAATTTCTACACTCAAAGTACCACTCTACAAATCTCTCGTTGGTGGAATGGACACACAAAACGGTAATCGAGCACCTAGACCTATATTTGCTTTGCCAGAAACGAACCCGAGACCCCTTATGTGTCAGATTGGCGTGGTGACCCCTTTGTGATGCGGCTCAACCTAAAAGAAACAATATGAATATAATTAAAATAATTTAAAATGAAACTACATAAAAAGAAAAAAGGAATTTGATGCGTAAATTGTTTATGGGTCCTGCCTAAAACAGACATCTTAACAACAAGTCCAAGGTTAAGAGAAGGTAAGGACGAAATACACCTATTTAAGGTGTACAGCAGCAATAATTATTTCAATATTCATGGCAAAATATTTGCAATTTAATTGTACTTCGGAATTGTTTACATATATGGATGGACACTATGGTGGACTGCGTGGTACTTTAATTATACAAAAAAGTTTTGGCTAGGTATGTCATGATACCTACATATGTCCCAGTTTAAAGATTGTGATCAGTAAAACATATTTAAATTTCTGGGATTAATGAAATAGTGGAATACTGCGAAACTTAATGGGTGTCAGTATCTACTTAATATCAGGTGACCTGCACGTTAGCCACTTTTGCAGTAAATATAACTTAAACTTGTACTTTGTAGCAAACAAGTTATGACTAACATAATTAGGTTGCATATGGAAACTGGGATCAACCTCATGCTATCTCTCTACGAGGCACGAGTTTTTGTATAGAATGGAATGGCTGAAACATTAGTCCGTAGTAATCCACCTTTGAAAACATTACGAAGAATTCGCAGGTATGTTGAATACCACTACATCCTTTACCGTTAAAGGAATTCAAAGTAGGTTTAGGCTCATAATGTTGAAAACAGCATGACCAATAGTCTATGAAGTTATAAATTTTGAAAATTGGCTTATTAATCGGTGAGACTTAACTCTTAGAAGTCCATTATAACTTTAACGGTGAAGGAAAACATCCTAAAAAACTCTAGAGTAGTTTTTCTCCGAAGCGTAGGTACTTACGAAAGACATTTGAACTTTGCCAACTTGCACTTGGCTAGTGCGGTGGATTATGGCCTAAATGCCTCTCACTCTAAAAGAGACATGCCAGCAGCAGCATTCAGTGATGAGTGAACTATAACTACAATATAAACTTAAAAATTTAAATCATACTTGTGATTCATACCCCAAACTTCAAGAGTGCTTCAATTACTCAGATCATCTTACACACTTTGGACTGGACTTGTATCCTTTTTGGGGTTACCTACAGTCCTATAAGCATTACATTAAATCATGAGAAATAGGTAGGACTATACCTACTTTGTCCCTGTAGTTCCGGGACCAAAATAGGGCTACGGTATCCCCTGCCTGTCGTAAAAGGCGACTAAAAGGGGCTTCCGGGGTTGCGGGCGGCAAGAGTGGGAGCTCGAACCGCCCGGCTAGTGACCCCGGGAAGGACGGCGGTATGTGTGGTCGCATACCGTCGTGCCCACCAGACGGTGTGGCGAGCATCAAGCTCACCTGGGCAGAGCCCGATGGGGCAACGCGCTAAGAGGACTCCGGTTGCGTTCCTTTGCAGATCCCGGAGTCCTCTACGCAGCGCCGAGGACGGCCACCGGGGGAGTTTTAGTGCGGTAAGAATCCTACATAACTCTGTGCCGCTCCCACGGCATAGGGTACCTTTTGAAGGTTTCCCCGTCGTAAACAAAAAAAAAAAAGAACTATACCTACTTATATACCTACCTATATCATTGTAACTACTTAAGTAATACCTAAAAGACGTAGCGACGTACCTACTTTTGACACTTTGCGATGTTACTCTAATTATGACGCTATGGGGGGTAACCTACTTATGAACGCTTGGGTGTATACCTATTTTTGAAATCTTAATTTGTTAATGTACTATTGAAGCTGTCTGTACATAATAATAAATACAGTAGTGATCTGCCATAACTGGTATGCTGAAACCGAATCCGAATGCGAACCTTCGGTTTTCCTCCTAATTTTTGCTTAAACCGAAACCGAATCATTTATAAGACGTATTAAAATTTATACAATTCCTTAGAATTTGAATATATATTGACCGAGTATGTATACATTCATAGAAGCAGTTAGACAAGTTACCTCTATTAATTTATATTGTTTGAATCAATAAGGTAAATAAAAAAAAAAACAAAAATCTGAATTGTCCGACGCGGCTCGTCGGCGTACTTAAAGTCAAGTAGGCAAAAACGACTGATATTCAAGCGTCAAGTACAGCTGAATGTAACCCGTAAGTTCCCAAATATATGTGGCGCCGAAAAGTTCAGTCGATTTTGCCGAAATCGGAATTTTGGCTGAAACTAAAATTTCGTTCAGTCACTAATAAGTTCCTATCATACCAAAACATTCGAAAACCCCGAAGATGACACGGCAAATGTAATAATTGATTACGATATAGCGGCCGTGTTATCCTTGAATACAGTAATCAACTCAGGCAATAAATTGATACTTAACGCATCATGGTAACTAGTCGGCCTGAAAATTAACTCTATCTGGAAATAATTACATAAATCAATGTTTTAACGGAAACGTCTTTGCTTAATTATTAAAGAAGTTGTAATTAATTGAGTTTGTTTTGAAAGGTATTCGTGTGATATTTATTTACTTACACGAGTCGTTCTAACTTAGCCCCGAGGCTGAGCTTATAGATTAATAGTTCTCAACTTCAAGAAGAACTTTTGAGTTAATGTGGTTTATGTGTACATTTTTATAGCAGTGGTCAATTTATATTAGGTGGTCTGTGTTCGCCTCTTATGTTATTAACGTAAAACGGTGAAAATATAAGAATCGGCTCCCGAATCGATATTTATATGGTTATTTTCCCATTAAGCAATCAGACTTTTGTACTATTGTTATTTGAGTGATATAAAATCTTCTTCAGTATATGTTATTAAAGTACCAATAACATGAATAAATCTCTATTAGTCAACAAGAGTGGTAGTAGTCAAAAATCTTACAGCGTCTAATTGTTGAAAAAAATCAACGGATTGCACTCCGGGAGTGCCGGCAGAAGTGAAAACTTTCGACACCTAACCTGAACAATAAAATATAAAAAATAAAAAATGAAACTGACACCCATTGACATATTTTTCTATGCTGACACCGGATGACATCTTGACTAGTGCAGTTTGCTTTGGCATCTTACGAATTTTCGATCAGGCCACGTGTTTTTTACGCATCATAAAAGGTGTGAGCACGCTAAAAAAGTTTTCACTTCAATAAATTCAGCTGTACAATATTATACAAGTTATCATTTATACGTGGTCATAGGTGGTCATTTTGTGGCATCCTTCAAACCGGAACACTGCAACACAAGTTTTGCTGTTGTTTTATAGCTCAAAGATAAACTCAATCTTGTTTTTGACTCATTTTATTCTGCATACTTTTGTTTTGTCTGAGTAAATTATAAATTACAAGAATAATACGCACACCGTGACGATTATTATGAAATACTCGTAAGACGTAATAATGATTAAAAAATACGATATATTTATGCTACAATTC
This sequence comes from Epargyreus clarus, assembly GCF_041222505.1. Taxonomy (NCBI): domain Eukaryota; kingdom Metazoa; phylum Arthropoda; class Insecta; order Lepidoptera; family Hesperiidae; genus Epargyreus; species Epargyreus clarus. Next base: position 8,678,948 of record NW_027332211.1, read on the forward strand.
TATTATAAAAGATATACATACAGAAAAAATAATCGAAAAATTAGAGCAAGATCCTCCAGATGAGCTTTGAACAAAACCTAAAAAACAGAACTAACTACGATTTATGTTTCCTCGACAATTTCTTCCAGAATCGTGGATCTTTGCGACTTAAGAAACCCCCGAAAAAACTTATAATTTTATCAACAATTTTTCGCGAAAAATCCAAGTTGAATATTGTGAATACATGTTATTCCTAATTGTATTAAGATCGCGAAAGTCTAAAACTTCAAGTATATACTGGTGTATTATTGAAAGATTTCTGAAAATTTAAATTATTGTTACAATTATTCTTCAAAAAACACGAGCTTCAACTCCAGCTATAGAATATTGGGACAGAGACAATGTGGGATTCAGCTCATAATTTGCCACGCTGGACTGTGGGAGGTAAATCGTATTGACTCTGACTTTTTACTTACCTACTTTATTCATACCAATATTTCTGATGTGTAAACTGTCAATAGTAAGTATTCACAGACCTATATCTGTGTAAGTATTAAAACTTTTTACGGAAATTTAAAGTTAACAAAAAGGTGGTAGAACCCTTTGTGGTTCGACTCCGGCGGCACCACCGCCACACCTATTTCTGCCTAATAACAGCAGTGTTAGGCGCTGCTGTGTTCCGTTTGGAAGGGTGTGGTAAGAAAGACATACTTTTCCGAGGCGTTCCAGCTTAGTCCTCAGGGGTAGCGGCGCAGCTGTGGCCGATCTCAAGTAGGAATATCTAATCCTATCTGGGGTTGATTACAGATGTCCATGGGCGGTAGTAGCCACTTACCATCAGGTGGACTGCATGCTCGTCTGCTACTCCTATATTATAAAAAAAAAACTTCTTCGCAATAATCCAACCACTAACGTGTGTGGTGGTGTAGGGAGATAGGTATCTAAGTTTAATTCGTGCCCGGCATATGATGGAGTCATATGTATGCAAACAATACCAATATATACCACCAATCACCATATTATTATTATATATTAACTGAATTCTAGATTTGAATTTTTACATGATTTGTAATTTTCTTAAATTTAGGCAATAAGGGTCTGGGTCACTATAAACATATGCTTCAACCCCAAAACGAGGCAACGTATAAGGCGGTGAAAGTTTCAAAATACGAGTATGACCTGTTTTTGAAATTTGTGCAGTATGCACTCAAAATTGAATATCTTATTATTAAAGCAGGGATAGTCTACTGGTTGATACGCGTTGTATTAATCGAGGAATATGAGGTTCGGATTCCAGGGCATCCCTGAGTTTTTAAAGTTATGCAAAAAAAAAATCAAACATATGTGAACTCTAGGTAGAGTTCGTACTTGTCTTGTACGCGTTGTACTATGGCTTAATCTTTTTCTTTCTGAGAGGAGAGGACACCCGTGCCCAGCAGTGGGACAGTTATGATTTGACGATAATGAAGAAAAGTAGACAGTAGTAGTTGAGTTCATCGTGGTTCGTTTACGGGTTTCAAGTTAAAACTTAGTCTGGGCTAGCTGCTACTAAGAGGGATTGTTTTAAGGACTCGACTCGTATCTCTGTGTAGGGTTGATTATAGACATCCACTTGCCACTTAGATTATGTTGACTGTATGTTTGTTCATAATACAAAAAATAAATTATGCGATTTGAAATAAGTAAACCATTTTGTTTTTGTTTCAAACCAATTTAAGGCTGTTTATTTATCCCAGTTTCTTACCCACCCGCGGTTACGCTGTATAAAAATAAGACGCGGTTCTTTACCTTCAGGCTGTTTATTGATTGCATATTGATTACTTGCTGTGATATAATTATTATGTAGACACTCGTATATACAAGTTTTATTTTGATTTTTTGAGTGTCTATACTTAAATTACATAATCGTCATGACCAATTTTATAGAAACTACTTTAAGTGCTACCTGAATCTGTTTTTAGGATTATTTTCAAATAGGATTTTGTGTGACTTGCTGTCATAACGTCAGGTAGATTTTTATCTTTAATCTTTTACACCAAAAGCAACCCAATTAACACTAGCCAAAAGTATTTGCCGAATCTAAGTATGTAATTGTAAGTGCCGCCGTTGGCTTATACAAAATAAATATATATAAAGCTATATTTCTTGAGTGTATCACAATAAAAGAAACATTTAGAGGAAGATGATATATTTTTATAAATATTTTATAATAATGACGATTATGACAATTAGCTTCCCGCCAAAACTCAATTTCTCCCGCCACGCCGCACCGCGCCTCACCGCACCACAGATTAAAAATCATTCTGCCACATATATATATATATAAGACGTTGTAGATAAGGTTATACTAATAGTACGAGTATGTGTCTATTTATGAAGACACAGGGACACCGTGCGCCTGCGCATGCGTCGGCTTTTTATCTGAGAACAGTTAAAAGAAAAAGCGCCTAGATTTAGTTTAACTTTTATAGCACACTTAAGCATATAATAAGCCACTAAATATCTAAGTAAATTTTGTTGGTACGTGTACTACAGTAACGAGTACTTATTGTAGTAAGTACCTACTCGTTGTATACTTACCTACGTTCAGTTTGCGTGTGAGTGCGCGTCGGTTTTTCATGTGAGAATTGTAAAATAGGCGTTTGGCGATTGGCGTTGATTGCCGAGGCGCCGGTTGAGGTGTCTCAGACGCCGCAATTAGGATGTGGGTTTCCGCCGCCCACCGCCTGCGGCGCCACCGTCACCCGACGAATTGCTCGCAATCGCTGCTAATTACGCCTATCCTATCGTCGACGGATACGCCACCTACTACTTTACTTGATATTCTATCTGTCTAGTTAGTGAGCTGAGGAATTAGTCTGGTCATTGTTGTTGGGGCGTAAAATGATCAAGTGCTACGTGGCAAGGTTCTTGACAACGGAAATTGTACAAAACAGTATACTTGGTAGTTATAAGCTGCCTTCAGTTGCTACATTGTTAAAATCTATGCGGGACACATAGTTTAACACATTACCTTTAATTTACAAATGTTTCATTACAATACTCCTTTTAATTAGATACATTCCGTGCCAAACTGCTAGTCCGCTCTGAAGTTGTTGCGAGCAGGTGTAGTCATACAATTTCCTATAGCGACGCGATTCATTTCTAGCAGTTACGTCTTACGCGGACTATACCATTATTTAACTACCTATAGATTTTTCATTATTAAAACCCAATTTTACTATTTTAAAGTCAGTGTATGTGTCATTTAATGAACTATAAAATATTCGGGCAAATTTAAAATGTACGGAAATTTCAAAATGATTATAACACTTATCAATATAAATGATCATGATTCCTCAGCTTTGGTCATTTAGAATAATAACTCTATTACCTACTAAAAGATAAATAAAGGAAATTTATGATTTTATTTCTCTTTATGTGAAGTAATTCCACATCATTAAAGGTGTCGTTACCGCATCCGGGGCGTAGGGCGCTAGATTGATACAAATAGTTCCTCTTATTAACGCCGCAGGAAAAGGAAATTTGCCGTAAAAGATTCATTTTTTCACATAAAAGCCAGTAGATAATTTGATTCTATCTTTTACGTAATGATAGGAGATAATAATCTTGGGACTAGGAAAATGTTGATATATATTGTAGAGTCCTAAGCATTTATTGAGAACAAGTATTAAGTAAGCAATAAGTTAAAATCAAAATGGAATGCTGTCACTTGCCTTTATAATAAAATGGCTGTCAGTATATGATACCAGCTCGTTTATTAACACCCTTTAATGAGAACACTGTTGCACTTAAATCGCTGCACATAGTGAGTGTCGTCTGCAGTGGAAACATGTAGAGTTCTACGAGTTTACTTTTAAGTATACTCACATTTACCAAAACTTAAACGTTAACTCATGACAGAACATTGATGACGTATAAAATCGTTAAAAAAATCTTGTAAGGCTAGCGCAGCCTCTGACATTAGTCATAATTTGCGGGGATGCCACTCGTCATCGCGACCCATTCAATTTGTTTATATTTCACGCCACTCGGAGGTGCCTCGGTATTTCGCCCCTAACACCGAAATATGGCGCCTCGTCGGTATTTACGAGGGCTTTATCAAATCTGCACGCGTTGTCAACCCTAATGTACTTTATCCCTGTAAACTCAACATAAAATTATACTTTATTGCGACTATCGTGTCGGTACAAAGTTAAACTCACATTAAAGAAAAAAGAAAAATAGTATTTTGTATTTTTGAAATTGAAGTACAAAGCGTAAGCGTAAAATATGATTATTTATTTATTAAAAATATATAAATAAGAGGTTCAAGAGACAAATTATATTTTCCACCATTCTAGTATTGTGCTAGGTAAACACCCAAACTTTACCCAGGATATTGTGAAATGAATGCATGATGTATGACTGATTTATTTTATGATTAGTTTAATCCTTATTATTAATTAGTGTAAATGGTTAAGAATATACCGTTTAATTACACAAATACATAATTACTTTATTGTGTGTGTAACATTTCAAGACATAAAAATATAGTGTCTAATACCTACTCAGCGACCTGCAAGTATTAGAGTATGATTTTTTCGACGTCTTTCCCATATTAACAGATAGGGCAATTCATAACAACAATATTAAATCAAATAAATCCTATTTAACTAAAATTTCAAATATACAGGACGCAGGTGCATTAATGAATCGTGCCATTTTATTTAAAAAAATACTTGTATGCCTACTGCTATCTTAATATCCGCAATTGTAGATTAGATAATAACCATCTGTTGTTATTTTGTGTTATTAGGTAAAATCAGCGCATGTTCCAATTATTTGTAGTGGAGTCATCATTGGATTCACTAGTGCTTTTGTTGTTTTTACTAAATGGCTGCTATCTGTTTGCGTCCCAATGGGTACGGATTTCCCCGCGCAACGGCACAGTACTTCATAACGCTGCTCCAAGGTGGATTAGTGGAGAGAGGTCAGTGGCTAGTGGCTTCCGTAGTTACTAACTATTAGAAGGTACTCGGTAAAATATCTGAAACACTGAAACCTTCTGCAAAATATTGTTTTTTATTATCTTAAATTACATCAATGTTTCATATGATTTTAACTTAGATATCGATTGTAATTTATAAGTGCTACGGAGCTATATGCATTTTATTTAAACATTTATTGATAAGTCTGTTAACTCTTCACATTACTTTCCAGACTTTCCTCTTTTTTGGGGAGAGACCCTTATTCAGTGAAGGCCATAAAGTATCGCAAGTCAGTCAGCACGGTTGTAGTCGCATCATAAATATTTGCAACTCATCTAATAATTATTCATGTTTTAATATATGAATTTATTAATTGTATGTATGTAATGATGGCATTAAAAAAATTAAAACAAAGTAATTATTTTGATTATCGACAAAATGACAGACCCGCTGTGTTTCTTTTGGTCTCCTCAGTAGAGATCGCGTTGCGATTAATAATATAATAAAAACAATATTGTAACTGGCAATTTTTAAGTGCCTCCGCAGGCGTATACAGTGCAATCTGGGGGCACGGCAGTGCCCCCGCCAAGTCGAGCTAAATATATTTCATTTTATTTCAAAAAATAAACATTTTGCTTTGTCCACAGAGGCGCTGGGTAGCGTCGGCAGCACCGCGGCGAGCTCGTGGCCGTCGTCGACGCCGGAGCCGTCGCCGTCGCCCGCGTCGACGCCGACGTCGGCCGACGCCGCGGACGGCGACGCGGACGCCGAGCCGCCCTTCACGCACGGCGCCACCGAACACACGCCCTACCAATGCCAGTTCTGCGACAAAGCCTTCCCCAGACTCTCCTACCTGAAGAAACATGAGCAGGTACCTATGATATACTTCTCAGAATTCGCACATTAAGTCTACAATACAATATAATTAATATTGTGTATGTATGCTAGAATGCAACATTTTTTATAGAAAGAGTGTAAGTATACTTACCAACAAAATAGCGTTTGAGAATGTGTCACCTTAAGTACTCTACCACAGACCTGTACCTAAGGTCTGTGTACTCTACATATAATTCTCATCACCAAACGAAATAAAACATATCGTTGGATGTCTCGAACTGATTTTTTTTAAGAATTATTATATTATGACGCAAACTTTACAACACAATGTTTTGGTCGTTTTACGATATTACGTTATGATGCAACACCGTAATCGACAAAGACGATTTATATCTAAAACCTACAAGTCCTCTTTCTGTAGCTAACGAACCTTATACTCCGAGGTAATAAACGTGTCTAACGCCATAAAACAACTTGACTAGCATGACTACAATACGACTATTAAAGTTGTCATATCAGTAAATTCACAGCAGTTTCGCCATGCAGCGCCGAGCTTCATTAGCAAGTAGATACCCAAAATGGTCCATTTTGCGGAGCCGGTGTGTATTGAGATATGTATCGCGGTAGCCTTGCAGCGCAGCACGGGGCTGCTGTGACGTGCAGGCCATTACGGCACTCGCACATCTCGGCTCCTTTGTGCCGCGCCGATCTCGCTGTGTTACGATTACCTGCGACACACGCCTCGACAGATGTACCAGATAGGGCAAATAGAAACGTCACTTTGCATAACGCCGGTCATAGTCCGCCTACGTTTAGAGCAGATTTGCATCTTGATACCAACCAAAACATCCAAGTTTACTAAAATACTTTATATGCGCATAACAGCTTCGAGCTCGACAAAACGTCGAGACACGCAACAATTAAGCGATTCTTAAACGCAACCGAAAATCGATGGAATCCGCCGCGATTATTCAAATCCTTTTTAAATTGGCGAGTGAAATCGTAAAAGGATTTCATTAGATTATCTGTATGCAATTGCAGTCACCGTTGCGTCTTGGCGATACCGATCAGCCGTTGCGCGGTCGTGGTGTTGCGCGCCGACAAATGTATCGCGATGATCGCGTCGCTCGCGCCGCGACAGAGCGGTGACGGCCGGAAATAGGCTCGCGATAACAACTCCCTAGCCGACCGCGACACACCTTTATCATCGCACCGCTTGGGAAAAGCAATCATTATAGGAATAAATCAATTGCGTAGTCCCCACATAACTTAGACCGGACTAGGCAACTTTGAAGAAAGTACGATAGGAAAGATCGTTCGACTTATTCATTAAAGCAGGCGTAATCGAAGTTCGAATAAGCGTAATGAACGCTCTATAGGTACAGCCAAGAAGCTATTAAGTAGTATTTTGAGTTTAAGTTAAGGCAAATGCATATAAGGTCTTTTGGACAATAGTTGCAATTAAGCAATATAATAAACGTATGATCGATTACAGCAAATCATGAAATTTTGATACGAATTTTACTTTTTCAAGTACTTCTTTTTTACACTCAATTAGGAGAAAGCATAAACATACGTAAAAGCTAACTGTGAACCGTTATTTTTAACAGGGTAGTTCAAGTACCTACTTTTTCGTCGTCCGTCAAGTTAATTAAACAGCTTAAAATGTTTTAGGTGATTGTCCTCGAAACCACCGCCTGGTAGCAGTCACAAAGTTGTCCAACACAACAAAAACAAGATGTTACACCCACATTTTATTCTTATCGGTATTTTACTAAAGGGTTAACATATAAACACCTACCTACATATACATACACCTATATCTAATAGAAATCTTACTAAATATTTAAAAAAGATAAAGTTTTGAATATGTCACTATATATTACAATTTTTGGGCCGTTATATTGGTATTTAGTATTTGAAATATCTTAAAACTGTAACTTGCAAACTATTTCTATAAACAATCATCAACCATTTTCTAACATTACTAGACATAAAACGAGGTTATGCTAATTTTAAAAGTTAGGAATTAGATTCAGGCTGAGTACGTAGCTACTTTAAATGAGCTACTTACGCGTACAAAGCCTGTTTTGTAGGTATCATTATTTTAAAGCATAAAAATTCTGTGTCAACAACTTACAGTAGCTGCCTGATTCTAAGAAATGGTTACTCGTAAAAATACTACATTTTTTTATTTTTTCTCGACATTGCTCGTGATAAACCACATTATTTTTTATGTTTACACTTTTGTCTTAGCGATATTAAAATAAATCAAGAAGGTTTAGAACACTTAGAACTCGTAGGGTAAGTTAGTACATTGAAGATTAGTATTGAAGTCATAGATTAGTAAAGATACTTCGCCGCTTTGAAATTGATTGAAGCCACAAACGGCTTATTTTAGTAAGTTCTTATTTGAATCCTTGACAAATAAAAACATTTTTAGAGAAAATTTACGAATAAATAACAAATTTACGTAATTTACGTAATAAATAAATAATTATTTCAAATATTTTAGGGACATTTTAGCACGGAGACGTGGCAAAACTTTTTTACGCAACTATTTCAATTCTCAAAACTGGGTACATTTTCTTGTTAGAAGTGAGTAATCTTTACTAATATATGATTGAAGTAAGCAGAACACCTTACTCCTTAGTTATTACTATACCTACTTAAGTAAAACTTAAATAAGTAAAAACAAAGCCGAACGTTATGTGACAACTAAGTGGGTACTTATGATGATGGATACCGATGTTCGGAGAGATTACGGGGCGGGCCGGGTCGATGAGCGTCCGGGTGCTGCGCGGTTGACCCCTGAACCGTGAACCGACGACGACATCGCTGTTATTACACCTGGGAAAGTGGCTCGGTAGCCGCCGCAGCCCATTTTCGGGCTTTTATTGGCTATCACGGCCGCCTTAAACTAGTTTAGAATGCCTCTTGGTGCGCTTTACGCGGAAAAGTTAACAGCGTCGGAGCGTATTATGTCGGCCGCTCTCACGGTATTTGTTGTTGTTGAATAATAATAAATCGTGGTTATTCGCGTGCCTTTTCACCATAAGTGGAGTGTAGCGTCGTGGCGGGGCGCTCGGCGGCCAGCAGGGCTCCGCGCACCCAGCGGCCGGCTCCCGGAGCGCCTGACGTTTGTTTTGGTTATTGGATTCCCGCACGAACCACTACACAAGAAGACTTAATAAAATTCACGCTCGCTATCATAATGTATGCTTATTACAGTACTTGCGAAGTATCTTTCAATCACAGCAAAATTTAATGTTAAAGTTATTGTAGTACAATTGTAAATACTTAGGCCTATTAACATTTTATATTTTTGCAAAAATATCACTTAAAGACACGAGGGATTGATGCCTAAATGTTTTAGTTTACCAAAAGTAAACTGTACTTATGTTTTATTGTAGTTTTAAGGAAATGAAAGGTTGCGTGGGCTTAGGCGCTTCGGATAAGTGGTGGATTTATCGTGTACCGAGGATCAGATTTATTAATTCTGTCGTGGGGCGATTGCTCCAATTAAGAGGGAGCAGTAAACATGCCGCGGCGATGTTTATGCGACGCTTCGCCGGACGTCTCGGAACACTCGCACGTCACTCCGCATTAATCACTATACGGTATTAACATAATTATCGGCAACAGCCGACGACTTTGATTTGCGCCCTTGCCGTGCATATCGCTGTAGACTGTAGTTGCTCCTCAGAGCGACTATTAGCAATTAAGAGTTTATTGCTAATCGCTTTCAAAGATAACTTGTGTATGCGATTAAGACTTTTTTATACATATTTTATTCTTTGATCTGTCCTAAATAGTTTTAAGTGCGATAGTCACCCCTATTTTGGTGACCGACTCGTGCCGATTCCAAGTCAACATTTAACAATTTCTGCCTACTATAAATTTACTAATTTCGATTTATGGTAAGTAAAAATGTAAAGGGTCCTTCTTGGGTAATAACAGGTTTGTATTAATTGAGATAGCTCATTAATAAGCTCAAAAACTTCTGAGCCGCTTTAAAATTTTTGTCAGCAATACTTAGATTAGAATTTCCGAATTAAAATAGGCTATATATTATATCGTTGAAAAATGCGGGTGAAACCGCCGTGCATAGCTAGTTATAAATAAATTACACTTCCTGTAGCGGGAAAGAAATACATGATAAAGAAACTTAAGTACCTGATGTCTGATGTCTTTTTTATCATGATATTTTCAAGTAGGTTGGTACGTATGTGGAATCCGTTTTAGTATTTATGATATTCAGCTATTCCCCTATATAGCTAATGGATAATGCATTATGAGTTAATGGAAAAACAAATAGGTTTAGGTAAATAACGAAACCCGTAATTTACAAAAAAAAATCTGAATAGAATTATGGCATGATTAAGTAGGTATATATTTTCTATCGCAAATCGTTAGGATATTATCACTAAGTAAGTAGGTAAGTCTGCCGTGGTAACTCATAATTTCCGCGATTCCGTAAGCCGGCCAATGCAACGAGAATAAGGTATAATCAGCAGTAAGGAAGGTGTTTGTTTCCCGGATATCTTGAGAGCCGGCCTCTTCGCGGCGCTAACAAATTGAGATGTGACGCTAATGGGTCCCGCCAACCGCCTCGCTATGGTAATTGAGGGAGCACGAGACTAAAACCATCGACTGAACAAACACGATAATCCCACTAACACGCTGATCGATAACTGCCACTTTCATTTTTTACAATAACTCACAAAAACGCCTGTCGAACGTTTCGTGCCCATTATTAGTTTTAAACAGACTTATCAATGTTCAATGGCTGGCAGATGTCTAGTCAATCACCGTAACAAGTGTTTAACATCACAAGGACATAATCAGCGAGGTGGTCAAGAAGTAAAAGCGTGAATCGGTTGTCAGTTCGGGTCTCTATTATGTCTCCAGCTCGTCTCATCAGTTCACGGGTGGTACGAAGGCCGACGGCTAGTGGTATTGTCTCACTGCCAACAACGACGTCTGCGCATTTGCATACCCATTATGCTTATGAATAATCCTTTGAGTATGTTACTGAATAATACGTATTTTTACGAATAAATGACGTGACATGTGAGTAATTAGGAAAAGTTCCTATATATAGATAGGTATTAAGTGTTGCTATAGCCGTCCCAAGATTCCTTTTAATATGACGGAAATAAAAAAAGCCAATTTATGTTATGCCGGGATGTAAATTACAATGTAGCTTAAACATATTGAGCATTAATGTACTAATGTGTAATATAGGTATATAATCCTGTACCATATGTCTTGGTCGAAAAACAATCGAGGGTTTCGAGTTTCAAACCACTCACGTCTCACGTCTTTCAATGTTATGGGCGTATTAAAATTCAATGATTACTATAAACTTACTTAACAATTATTACTATTACTTATTATTATAGTTATAACGATGAACGAAAACATCATGTGGAAACCTAAACGACCTTTAAAAACAAATTTTCAAAGGTGTGTAAAGTCTACATTCGCACTTGGCCAGCGAAGGTGTCTGAGGCCTAAACTTTAGCCGTAGGACAATAATAGCTTGACGATGAGCAACAAAATGTTATAATATGAGAACATTATATGCCTAGGTACAATATAAAGACTAGGACCTTTAACCCTTAATTAGGCGCATAGAGAAAATCACCCAATTAGTAGCATGGGGTCTCGGGTCACCCCAAAAAAATCTTGAACAAGTAATTAATTTAAAAAATCAAAAACCCGACTGCACCAAAAAGGCTGAAGTAGAATTTCCAAAAGCAGTGAAATAGGCATTTCATTATTTTTATCCAGAAAGCCAAATACAAAGTTTCATAGTAGGTGTCTGCTTCAAAAACAAAAAATGTTCAAACAATATTATCCTATTTTATTTTATCCTCGTAGTGTTCATTTACGCTATATAAAGAACCTATGTGTAAAATTCAAGCACGCTTAAGTTCAGCGGTTTCCCTTTGCGTTGGTCTCTGGCACATCAACTCTCTCATTTAGTCAGACAGTCATCTCGATGTGTACATACGAGTATATATGTACTAGCTGACCCGGCAAACGTTGTGTTGCCATATAAATAAAAAAATGTTAAGGATGAACAACCCTTATTACTTAGGTGTAAAAAAATAGATAGTGGCCGATTCTCAGACCTACTGAATATGTATATAAAATTTGGTGAAAATCGGTGAAGCCGTTTCGGAGGAGTACGGTAACTAATACGAGAATTTTATATATAAGATATATTATATAATGTATGTGTAATCTCCTCTTAATTTCCTTTATTTTGACACCCTACTCGATAGGTTTGTTTAACTTTTTTAAAACGTGTTACTATTTCGCGAAAAAATTCACCATTTACGGTCTATAAAATATATAACTTCAGTAAATCAAAGTTTTGGTCATTATTTTACCTCGTTAGAGGTAGCATTTCATTATTTTTATCCAACAAGCCTGATACATGATCATAGTGTTTGCTTCAAAATTGACGATAGTTCAAATGAACTTTTAACCCTTATTTTACCCTCTACGGGGTTGATTTTTCGGAGGGGGATAAATAAGTGCGTCCTTGTTCCTATCCAGAAAGCCAAATACAAAATTTTATAGTAGTTGCTTCAAAATTAAAGGATTTCAAAAAAACTGTTTTCCCCTATTTTACCCTCTTAAGGGTAGAATTTCCAAAAGGCCTTTCTTAGTACTTATTCAAGCTATATAGAGAACCTGTGTGCAAAATTTCAGAACTGTAAAGTCCTTGGTTTAGGCTGTACGTTGATTTCTGAAAAATGAAAAAGTCATTTAGTTAGTCAGTCAGTCAGTCAGTCACCTTACTGTTTTATATATATACAAATATGTTTTTATTATCTCCGTTTAATTTCCTTTCATTTGATACCCTACTCGATAGGTTCGGTTAACTTTTTTTTTTAAATGTGTTACTATTTCGCGCCAATAATCCGCCATTTTGATTTTTTTTTACTAACACCTATCTAAGGACACTCGGGTCATTGAGACAAATATAATGACACTTTAACTGTTGAAATTCATCCAGCCGTTTGTTAGGTCGGATCAAATAAAGAAAGACAAACATACAAGATACGCGCGAAAAACATAACCCTTCCTTGGCAGTCGGGTAAAAAGGTATATTAAATAAATAAAACAGTGTAATTTATCAATATATAAGAGATCTTTATTATAGTTAACTTTAGGAAACAAAAACATAAATTCAGCTTGAAACCTTTGACATGTAAATCATCAAAGCTTGAAACTTGGATTACAGAATTTAAATAATTGTAATGACTCTACTAACTACAAATTAGACTTAATCCAGATGAACGTTAAAGAAAGAATAAATATTTCTGTTCTACTAACAACCAACAAACTGTATCATACTAGTTAGTAGCTAGTTAAAATCCTTTATAACAAGTAGCTCGTAAGAATAAAGCCTCTCCATGAATGTCACAGTCATTATCAGATAAGCGGCGTCTCGTTTCGGAGCGATAATGCATCTCGTCTCCTTTGGAAGCTCCCGAATCGGAATGTTATCGGCCGATATCTCGCTCGGCGTTCATAACATCATAATTAAAGATTTGATTTTGATTTCCTTGAAAATCAATAGTGATTGAACTAGTGTACTGTAATGTTACGATCATTGTGCACCGTTCCAGTGGAGCCATTCATTGTGTTTATTCTGTTCGTTCTTTGTGGCAAACGGACGGACCTTTCACTTTACAATATAATATTATATGGTCTATATGTTATGAGGTAAATTGTAAAAGCTTCTCTCTGCAGTTCTATCTCTAAAATGGATCTCCATTTTTTGTAACCCTAAATATCTCCGGGTTTAAAAGAACCTGCCATTTTCACTCTAACGTCTTGTGTCCTTGCATGAATGTTCTGTTCATATGGGTTTACTCGTATTAGTTTCCAATAAGCCCATATTGATATATATAAAAATATAAAATGTCTTTAATGTTAAATTACACTAAGATACAAAAAATACAACAGACAAATTATTTAGCTGCAACGTTTAGTTGAGAAATCTCTGGCGGAAATGTATGAAGCCTAAAGCATATTCTACCACACCATTCTAACTACGTAGGTGAATTAGAGACATACAACAGTTATTTGTTAAATAAACGATGTAATGACATTCAGTTGGAAAGCCAAAAGCATTCCTTGCTTTTTGCTTTGTACAGTCTAGATACCTATGCATACAGCAGGAGGATTCTGTTGTTATAATAAGGCTGACGTTCTACCTGGTGGAACGCTGTCACCCTCGCCTATGGACATTTGCAACACCAGAGGAATCGCCAATGCATCGCCGGCTTTGAAGGAGAGTTTTGCATCCTCTTTGAAGCTTCTTGAACCATGTCATAGCGCTCAGGGAATACCTCAGGAAATTCATTCCATATTTTGCACGTACGCGGATTTTATAGTGTCCATGTTTTTCAGACCCATACAGATGAGATGCCGTTCCGCTGCGAGTTCTGCGCGCGACTGTTCAAGCACAAGCGGTCGCGCGACCGCCACGTCAAGCTGCACACCGGCGACCGCAAGTACCGCTGCGCGCACTGTGAATCTGCGTTCTCTAGAAGGTAAGAACCTTTGTTGCCTACGTTGGATAGGCCTCATATGTGCTGCTTTTTAATAGAAGAGTGGCACTGTGAACCGATTCGAAGAGTATAAGGAAAGAGCATTAGCAAAACAATTCGCAGGACACAGTCTTGGCTTTCCAAAAGGAGTACCAATTAATTTGCTACCGATATTAGATAACATTTCAGTCCATTTGCGACTGATTACAGATGTCTAGGCGTGATTGTAACCATTTAATATTAGGTAGATTAGATCAGAATAGATTTATAAACACTAAGTCGATGTACCTACTTAATCCAGTTAGGTCCACTTCCATCTGCGTGCACATTGCACAGTGGTCACTCAACGTACAGGCTGTCTTGCAGATAATTCTGAGTTTTGGTTCGGTTAGGCGGGTATGTGTCTAAGGGCGGAGTTGCTTGTGGATTTATCTTCTTGCATTAGGTAATATGTACCTTACAGGACTTAGTAGGACTAAGTATAATACGCGTTTATTTTCGCTTAAAAACATTGTGTATTGGTATTTTAGTAGAAAAGATATCTTAATTTTAAGTAAATAATAAAAAGTATAAAAGTAATGAATATAGTTTTACCCAGCAACCAGTTCTAATAAGAATATATTCTAAGTACCTACGCTTTTTGTTTTGTATGACTAATAGCGCAACTAAAAAGTGACTTAATCCTTCTCTCGGCGCTATTGTGGGTTACGTGTACTTTTGAGAAGGTTCTTGAGAGGTGCGTGTATGACAATGACCACGCATCAAGATTGATCACCGCACGGCTCACAAAGCCACGGGCACGGGACGAAGCGTCACCTTTTTCGTCACCTCGCCGCGGCCACGTGACTAATTCCACACAATTTGTCGACCCAACGTTCCGTCGTCGAGTGAAAAGAGATGATGCGCTGACAAATGGCGTCGAGGGTCTCACAAAAATAAAATAATGGCCCGTACCTAAACCGGCGCGGCGAGCACGGCCATTAGCGGAGGTGTTTGGGCGAACGCCTCTATTCTGTAGTTTGCGTGAAAAGCCTCTTTGTTAGTTCTGTTTGGTCCGTGCTTTATGTGGCCACTTATGTCTCATATGACAAATTGTTTTCTCCGCTCGCACAATGACGATTTATCTTATTCAATTTTAAATTCTTACGCCGATGTTTCAGAGCTATTCAGTCTATAGTAGGCATACAGATTGAGTTGGTGATTATATAAAAAAAAACCAAAGATAACGTAATTCATTGAATCGGTCATTTCGAAATTTATAAGCCTTTAGACCTTTTACTTTTTGAACGCTTTATAGATTAAATTTGAGATTAACTCCTATTAATCCCTCAATGATAAGAGGAAGTCACTGTCAGAGCAATTACCTGTTAGTATTATTGATCAATTTGGGTTGACCACTTTGTTATACTTAATTATTTTTCTGAGTAGGTAAACGTATTATAAGAGCTATGTTACACTGTTCCATATGTTTACTTCGCGAATGAATAGTGAGGAAACTACGATACAAATAATAATTTATTTCAGCGATCACCTGAAGATCCATATGAAAACGCACGACAACCAGAAACCCTTCCAATGCACGGTGTGCAATCGTGGTTACAACACAGCGGCGGCGCTTACGGCGCATATGCAGGGTCACAAGCGGGATCGCGAGGGGCGCGATGCAGACCGGAGACGGGCCTTACGATGCCTACGCTGTGGAGACGCCTTCCGCCGGCCAGATATGCTGCAGGTAATTTTGTCGTAGAAAATCGTCTATGACTTTCTCTCCAATACATGGTGTATGACAACAAGAAATGGTCCTTTTGTAATCCATGCAGGGTTACAAACGGAACGCAACAAGCGGATCGAAGAAAGTAGGTACTTAGGCTATATCCATTCTGGGTGTAACAAATATATAGGCGGTAAAACATACGAGATTTGTTAACGTATGAGATGCAGTCACAAGTACCTACCTACTTACATGTGACTTATCTGCCCGTTAGTAATCAGCCCGTTAGTACTAATATCATATAAAACGTCTTTTGATTTTCTACATGGAATTTTCTATCAGCTAAACTTATAAGTTAAGAACATTTTAAATACAGTTAATCTCAAATACAATAATTTATTTTCAGGCTCATATGGCTAGTGCACATGGTGCTGACACCACTGCAATGACTCCCCCTCGGAGAGTAGCTTCTCAACCACCACCAACTCTATTAGCCTGCATATACTGTACTCGGGATACTTTTACGAGTATGGAACAATTACAACTTCATGTGCGCGCAGCACATTCTGCTCTATTAAATGGAGAAAATCCCGCACAATCTTCAGTTGATCAACCCGTACCCACGGACTTGAGCCGAAGGGGTTCAGATGACGCCCCAACTGTGAAACGACCACGACTAAGTTCTGGAAACACAACACCGCAGACGGCTCTATCGCCGAGCACACTCTTATGCAACCAATGCGATGCCGCCCTGCCCGATTTTGAAGCTTTCCGGGCTCATCTAAAAGGCCACCTTGAAGAAGGAGGAGAACTGTCGCGATCAAGTCCAACGCCATGCCTGCACTGTGGAGCAACTTTTGCGGACGCAGCGGCGTCTGAACGACACCTTGCCGCCCATTATCTCGCCGTGTCTTGCGAGTACACTTGCCACAGCTGTGCGCGGAACTTTGCTGCACCGGACGACTTGCAGAAACACTTATTTGACCTGCACGCACATCATCTTTATCGCTGCTCGCTTTGCAAAGAGATATTTGATTCGAAAGTTGCCATCCAGGTAATATACTGTTCTTTTAATTAGATTATTATCCATTTTATCAATATTACACATAAGATAGATTTTTTTTTTTAATTAAAAAATCTCAAAAATGATCCAATGTTTTAATTGAATGATTTAACCACAATTCACATGCTATAATGACATCATTCCAGGTACACTTTGCCGTAGCGCACAGCGGCGAGAGCAAAGTGTGGTTGTGTCGGTCATGCGGCGCGGGCGGCGGTGCTCTGCGTTCAGAAGCTGAAGGCGCGGCGCACGTGCGCGCCCGGCACGCGTCCGCGCGGTGCGCGTGCGGCGCCGTGCTGCCCGGCGCGCGGGCGTTGCGCGCGCACGCCGCCACGCACCACGCCTACCGCTGCCCCGTGCCGACGTGCGCTGACTCCTTCGCCGTGCAGTATCTGTTAGAAAGACACATGCAAGCGCACCATACTGTCGCACAACAGGTGGGTGATACAAGATAAATCTTGATGGAGCTCTTCTAACTAGCAGTTCGACTGTAGAATGACTAGGTACCTCGTAGAATTAATGCTCATGTGGTCATTTTCATGAATAAGGTAAACATAAAATTATATACTCCCCTTCTTGCTGAGTTTTAGTTAATAAACGTAACAGACGTACCTAATTATGGACGTACAATCGTAGGTCAAACATACGACCCGTTTAGGTTCTACCGGACCACATCAGGGACCACCGTCACAAATTAGTAATACGATTTCTTATTTTTTTCAGGCTCTCAACGGAGAAATGGTCAGAGCGAAACGAACAGAAAACAACAACGCCGTAGACGGGGACGGCGCGTGTTCGCCTTGCATCACAGGTTCGGAGGGCAACAGCGCTCCGAGCGACGAGCGGCGGCGGAAGAACGGGGCGGTGGCGCTGCAGTGCGCGTACTGCGGCGAGCGCACGCGCAGCCGCGCCGAGCTGGAGGCGCACACGCGCGCGCACTCCGGCGCCGCCGCCGCCAGACACAAGTGCCTTATTTGTGACGAGGTGCTGCCCTCTGCCGCTGTCCTCGCTGAACACAAGCTAACGCATTGTAAGGTAAATACAGCGTATTCACAAGAATTTCTACTTGGATTGTTAAGTCTTACATATTAAATTATAAATCCTATATCCTTATAAATTATCTTTTGATTTTTGTTTAGTCATTCAAATTCGAAGTCATTAAAATAAAGTATTACATAAAGATGTCATATTAATATGAAACTCTTTGTTTTACAGGTCGTGGCAGGTGATACTTGTGCGAGATGTAGGTCTAGATTACCTTCTGAAGAAGCTTTCTTAAACCATATGGCGCGCCATCATCCTACTCTACCTGCGCCGTGCGTCATTTGTCGTCAAACTCTCGCCTCCGAGGCTGAAGCAAGGCTCCATGCTCGTTTCCATCTTAGGCCGTCTGAAGACGAACAAAGATGTGCTATATGTCTTAGGGCTCTGTCGGAAAGTGAGGCAGGAGAGGGAGCCAGGGCTTGTTCGTCTTGCTACGCTCGTCACGCTGCACCACGCGCGCCGCCGTCCACTGATCACGATTGTAGACTGTGCCGACGAACGCTAGGCTCCCCGACCAGTCTCCAAGCTCATCTCATTGAGCATACCTTTGCCGGCATAGGCGCCTTCACTTGTTACTTGTGCCAAGCCGTATTCACGAGCGCTGCCGGCTTGCAGCGACATCTACCGGAACACGCCGCTGCGCCTAGACCCTACGACTGCGGAAGGTGCGGAGTGAAGTTCTTTTTCCGTGCCGAGCTGGACAACCACGCGTTTGTTCATTTGGAGGAGGCGGAGTTAGCACAGAGAGCTTTTTACGAGGCCTATGCGAGAGGCGCAGCTTCAGCTTGGGCAGCTCTCGCTCCGCCGGATCCAGCGTCGCAACCTCCAGTGTCCACGCCTACTCCTACAATAACCGATTTCCCTGTGAAGCGAGAGCCTGAAATTAAGGAGGAACGCAATACAGATGAATATATTGAGGTGTCGTCGCCCCCGCCCCCGCAGCCGCCGCCCGCCGCGTCGCCCGCGCCGGTGGTGAAGCTGGAGAAGGTCGAGGAGGAGTGATCCGGAAGCCTGATGAACGTTATCGTCCGTAACGCGGTTCTCTCACCCGCTGCAATATTAGATTACGTCCCAGTTAACTATGCCGTAGATAGTTACGTTTAAACTAATTTTACTTGTTGACTTTGTGCGTTTAGAACGCTGTACTAGGTAGAAATAGGCTGTACCTAATGTTTATGTTGGTTAGGAATTGTATGTTTTATAATATTTACACAGCTATTTGTATAGATTGTTAATTTAATAAATTAATACGTTAAGCTTCACCTTAGCTTAAGTTTCACTTATGTTCTCTTCATTTGTTATTTATAAAATAAACATGGTGATAATAAATATTATGTATTATTATAAAACAATTTCTGTTGTTTTCTAATATTCAGTTCAATGCAAATTGTTAAATAATGATAAAAATGTATTATTTATGACACGACATACGGGACGTGTTTGTTATTACGGTTACTATTGGCAAATAGTACTAAAAAAACGGAAAAAAATATAAATAATTTATTTTCAATAACACTTCATGATGTTCATAATCACATACCACATTCAATCGTTAAATAGGCAATAATATAAAAATTTACATATATCATAAACCAAGTAATGAAGAAAATCGAATCAATCAGAAATAATCCAAATAATTATTTTAAAAATCCTTATAAGTAATATTTTTCCTGTCTGCGAATTTGTCAGGATATGCAGGGTAGAGAATTGTTGATTGGCTTAAATTGCATACTGCTTAAATAATATCACTGATGTAGAATAAGTATATCTTGGATTAGTAGCATTTAGTTATAATCCGCGTATAACTTCTAGTCCGCTCTTAATATAGATTGAATGGCAACGTCACAGCAAATTGTATGGGTACATCTGCTCGCAACAACTTCAAAGCGGACTAGCAGTTTGGCGCAGACTATACTTTGTCAATGATATCTACAGTTTTAGGCGATAGATGACAGCACTAAGCGGCAGCAACTTGCTGCTGTATCCAGGGCAGAAGCCCGGCGACGTTGACGTAGGCGGCTGGCACGTTGGCATTCGCGCAGCCGAGTCCCCAGGACACCAGCCCCACCACCACCCACTGCCCGCTTACTTGGCACACTAGGCCCGAACCGCCATCACCCTGGAAGTTAAATACGAAGAAGTTTTAAGTTACGCTGAAGTTATAAAACTACTATAAACTACGTGATTAATCGGCCGGAAGACTTGTCGGTGGATTAAACAATAGTTCCAGGGCTACGGGTTTGAAAATCCTGTTTAGGTATATTATACCTTAGGTACGTTTTTTAACATAGGTAACTGGCGGGTTTGAGTCTTCAACCGGACCGGTTTGAAAGTTTTACCGAAATAAAACATTACACTATTTAGTAAACACGCCCCTTGAATACTAGATTAACAAGAGATTTTAAAATGAGGTATCATCAAATCGCCATCATATTTATATGTGGCTAATATTTAACATCACCATTGGGATAGCAGACACCAGGCAAAGGGAATGATCGAAAAGAGTCATCAAGTACGTACCGCCTACTGGAGCGAATCATCACATAACTTTTAGTGTTAAATCATTTCTTAAAACAAGATAAATTGTAGTATTAAACCTTTTCTGTTTAGCTATGAAAATAAATGTTTACCGTGCATGAGTCTTTGTTAGCTTCTCCACCTGCACATATGAAGGAGGTGGTATCTAACACGAAGCTCGATCCTAGACGAGCTGTCTGCATTTGCGTCTGACAAGTGGCTGGTGCTACAATGGGTACCTCTACTTTTTTGAGAATCTGCTGGTATTGACCTTGAAGTCCAAACATATCTTTGCCCCAGCCTGATACCCAACACCTGAAACAAAAATGGGGTAAAATTATAAGTACACCCTTAAATAGTCATTTTAGAACGCAAATTTAGTTAAAATCGTATATTTTGGTTGCCATATTTTGCCATAAAATTTTGCACGAATTCTATTTAAGGCCGAATTTTTATAAAAATAATGGAAGAATATTGCAACGGAAGAAGTCATTATTGCACACAGACATTAATAGTAAACTCCAAATATAGATAATAGGTTTGTTACGTCTGTGACACATGCTTTTCTTTTCCTGATGACTAAGTTGGAATGTCGTATGCAAACAAGTCTGCCTGCATTACCTGCAACCACACAAGCGAAAACAGCTGTTATAAATACGTATTGTTATTTCGGCACTGCTGTCGAATAACGATTAGGTAATTCTACCATTTTACTATCTTTTCAACACCATCGTTTTAAAGCCGGTCATGGATGCGTTACCACTCCTGAGGACTAAGATGGTCACCACATAAAATGGAAACACAGAACTACTTCACACTATAACTCAATTAATATCTTTAAAGGTGGTAGACCCATGTTGTTGGTAGAACCGTATCGGTTCTTCCACGTTTTTCACCTAATTCATTAATGACGCTGATAAAGTCATTCAGTTGAAAATGTTTTTTTTTCTCCTATAAAAATTATAAATCCGATCTTTCCGTACCCTGGCAGCCGGCCGCTGGCCCAGGTGCACAACGTATTACGTACCTTTGCCCCGTGTATGTGGTCGTAGAGGATGGAGGCAAGCACGCCCGATTTATAGTAGTAGCAGCACCAGTCATCGGCGAAAATGGAACAGGCGCCGACAAACGCAACACTGTTATATCGTACTGCAGAGTGTTAACGTTGTAGGAGGGATGGGAGAACACTTTTGCCACAGTATATTCTTGGAACGGTACTGGTTCGTATGTTCCTGCCGCGTCCCATTCCCCTAGCCGTACCTTCACATTGGGTGCTGTTCCTGAAACACTGGAGTCAGACATGATAATTATTATTTATGAACTTAATATTAGTATAAGGATATACTGCAATGGACATATAGTTTACCTGACTTGCTATCTACATGCACATATCCCGTTGAACCAAATAGAAAAATGGGGTCATGTTTAAGAATCTTAATATAACAACACTTAGGTATTATTACAATAAGTTAAAATTGCTAAACTGCAGAATGAAGTTACATAAGTGCGAACGAAAATTGTCCTAATATTCTAACACTTATAATACCACAAAAGCGAATGATGTTAAAGTTTAACAGAAATCTTAGATTAACTTACACGTATGGCGTCAGCCTATGCGTCACTGTTAAAACATTTAACCGATCTATCAGAACACCTCCGGCTATGTAATCATTTTGTTTTGTCAATATTAAAGCCTGAAACAGAGTAAGTACATTATTTACAAACATATTTTTAAATTCAAGTAGGTTCATAGCTTTACTAGAAACTATGTCCGCAGTTTTATGCTAGGTATTTGCTATCCACAGCACAAAATATGTCAGTTAGACGTAGCAAGTGATTGTGCAGTCTGCCTGATAAGAGGTAATCCGGTAAGAGGTAACTGCCGCCCATGCAGTGAGTGCCATGTCCATCTATAATCCAGTCTACATAGGTGTGTTGCTAGTTCTGAGAACTACATAACAATATTTACAATCAATTTTGTACTTAGTCCTGTTTTGCCACGTTAGTATCAACAGAAAACGTCACCGTATTACTGATATGATACGCAAGAAAATTAAAATAAAGCTAGAGTTAGTCATCCCGTTCTAATCGTCACCTAACCTGCCAAGGATATTCTCCAAAATTAGCTTGACCTGCTGCAGGAGAGATTGCGGTAGTTGGCACCGTTTGTAATGTGCCGCAATTTATGATCGTTGCACCGCAGCAGTATTCTTGTCCAGATGGACATTGTCCAGCCTAAAAATAATGAATGAATATTTCATAAAAGAAAAAACACGGAGTGAGAACTCACGGAACGTTTTTCTTCCACCTCCGCAGCGGCTGCGAAACAGCTGTTTTGTTTAAAAAACCCGAGATTACTGTTTGGTGTGTTAACCGCCTCGTCCACTTGTGAAAACGGAAGAAAAACGTTCCCCGACTTCTGAACCTTATTCTACATACATTTTCTGATATTGGCTTAATTTGACGCGATTTTTTCTAAGGACCACAACTTAATAGATACCCTTCAAATTATTTCAAAATAAATATTTTCGTGCAAGGGTCATCAAATTTTAATTTGGAAAAGGACGGACTTGGAATCGGCTAAACGTTTCCAAGTCTAGATCTTACAGACTGATAGATGAATGGAATGAAAGTAAATAATATATATTAGTATTGTGGTGTAAGGCATTTGTATTATGAGATGTGACAATTGGAAGATTTTTGTGAAATAACAATGTATGAAGATAACAATTAATTACCGGAGTTACAATTCGGACATCTATCATTCCTGCCCCAGAATTTGTAGTTGTTGTAGTATTAACGCACGTTCCAGCAGTAACGCACCTACAACTCTGCCTTTTTTGTATATGATGTTTTCCATTTGTCCCTGTCTGAATCAGTTTCTCTCGTATAGTTAGTTTTTTGTTACGTCTAAATATAATACTTCTTTTCTCCCTTGGGAATCTCACAGCTGTATCATATGAGGGAACTTGAGCGCTATAACCAGTTATAGGTGGCCCCTGCAACGCGGCAGACGCGGATGGTGTAGTGCCAACTCTTGGATCAATCGGTAGTGGTCCTGAAGCATTTTCATCAGGGTTAGATATACATAGAAGATCGGGATTATTACAAATTACAACTGGTAAAAGCTCTTCACGGCTATTGATGACAATAGTCATTTGTGAGGGTATAATGTTAGTCACAATCGGTGGCAAAGATGTTGCTAAGTTGTTACCGGGTGTCGTTGGACGAGCTGTTGTTGTAGTCGTTGTTGTCGTAGTCGTAGTTGTTGGCGCAGGAGCGGTATTTACCGGAGCAGTCGTTACCGGAGAAGCGGTTGTTGCCGGAGGAGCGGTTGTTGCCGGAGGAGCGGTTGTTGCCGGAGGAGCGGTTGTAGGCGCAGGCGTTGGTGGACGTGTCGTTGTTGTGGTGGTTGTTGTAGTTGTAGTTGGAGCTGCAGTCGTCGTGGTTGTGGCTGCTGTCGTAGTAGTTGTAGCTGCGGTCGTCGTCGTTGTTGGAGCTGTCGTCGGTTGAAGTATAGGTGTAGGGACTCCTTGCACTATCACCACGGTTGTGGGTGAGGGGCTCGATGGCATGAGCCCCAAACATGCGGTTAACAGCCATAAACACATTGATGTTACTTTATATAGCCCCCGTTTGACACTAGTTAGTCCGCAGCAGTGATCGCTGTTCCATGAGCTTCATTTATAAATTCAGTTGATAATGAGCGAATAATAAATATGTCCTTACTATAGCAATTGGTGGTATTCCCCAACTATTACAGCCTTCATGGTGTTGATCGTGTTCATGTAGCGATAAATTGAAGCAATCAACGATATGTGGATTACTAATTTGACGTAAATCTATGTTACTCATCACATCAGGATTAAATGACTACTAGTTTAAGTTATAATAGGTACGTATAGATATTTAATTTCACTGTTTTCTACGGAGATGTCTAGTCTTTATGCAAGTTTAAACTGTTCTATAAAAACGGTTGGTCAATGGTCATACAACTTGTCAATTTTAAAATAAAATCGTTAGACCATGTCGGGGTCAAAATCATAAAGCGGCTATGATTCACAAATAATCACGATAATGACGTAATTTTTACGAAAAGTCTATTTAAACAGTTTTTAGAGCGGAGAGTGTTGATTTAGGTGCGGATTGAAAATGTCATTCAACTTATGTAACTGGTATCTAAAAGGGGTTAAAGAGACGATTAGATAGGTATATAGGGACAGGTTACATACATAAAAGTTACCATGTTTCTTAATCGTGTTTCCAAAATTGCAATAATGCGAACATTTTATTTAACGCATGATTAAAATTTGCCAATAAGTTGCAATAAGATAATTTAAATTAAATAAAATAAGTTTAAATAAATTTTCCACACGTTTAGGTTTGAGGTTATACAATCGGCCGCGCACGATGCATAGTTCTCAAGTCGTGATACTCGCAAGTAGGTACACTGTTACACACAGATTCCTATATAATAAAAATCGGCAGAGAGAAAAACGCATGTAGGGAGCATAATGCTTTTTCTTATGTAACGATTTCTCCCTTTATACTCTTAACGTACGAGTAAGCTTAACGTAAGCCACGATTATTTCTTCAATACGCATAAGGTAAATCGACTTAGTTGTACATAGCTACAAAAAAAAATAAAAACATCCGATCGGGGAATACTTTATACATAATAAAATGCCCATAAAGGAACGTCGTACCTACTATAATTCCGGTCTGAAGAAAATTTCAAGCTTTAAAAATTGGCTTATTTAAATTTTTGTCTTGGCATTGTCGCATAAATTCATTGGTATGCAAAAAAATCCCACTCAATAGTATATTACGATTTATACGTCATAAAAATGTAAATTTTGCAAAGTTACGTGATTATGCTGTTAAATAGCACTTAATGTAGGTACATTGTAGGAGTCCAAACAGATTATTAAATATCATTTATTGATATTAAAATAATTTACGCAAGGTAACGTTAAAGTACCTATGTTAAATATAGTAATCAAACGCTGCTCTAAATAAATGGTGTATGATGTTTGTAAATTTTTATTAATATCTATATCTGTTGTATTTTCAATTTATGTTAGAGCTGAGGAAATGTTCAGAGCATGCTGGATGCCTAATCAAAATAAATAGGAAAAGTAACTATCAATAGACGGCAGACGTCGATTGCATATCGGTAGGAAAATTATAGCCCCTTATAATTAAGTCAAACCTTGCTACTAGGTACAAAGCAGAAACAGGTATTGAGAAATGCTGCCGCAGGAAATTGCGGCCCGATCATTAAAACCTGTCAATATTATTTTTGTAGTTTTCTACAGTTACAACGTTTTTTTTTATTTTGATACTTAATATGATTTTGACATGCATGACATCTACATAGTCCAATTTAAAAGCTATATTTATTCCGTATTTTTTCTGCAGCTTAGTTAACAGAATATCCCTAAGTTCTTCATAATTACAGTTCATTCAGTGCTGGGAATGCTCCTATGTGCTGCGGTCTTCTGGCCCTATCATGTAGTTGATTTAAAATAAACTAATATGCCATCTAGACTAAAGCGTTGGAACTGTTTCGGCACAGTGGGAAACAGACCCTACTTACCGAATCGCACAAGCACGAAATCATTTTAGTACGTTCTGTAGATGGCGCCTCTAAGCGAGAGAGAGCGCCGAGAACTACTACGTTCGCCACTAGAAGGCGGTACCTCCGCGTGAAGCACCCGCACTCGCGCATATTTCATGCACGTCAATACAAACACACGATCGTCGAGTGAGACTGTATAGGTACATAGTGGGTACATATTATATGTACAGACTGTGATGACAGCGCCGGCCAGTACGGCTCTGCTCAGTGTTCAGTTTGCGCACACTGCTAGACATTCGAGGCCGATAGTGATACTTGACGCATAGAAATCCGTAGCGCTGTGCGGGTGATAATGATCGATTTGTGTTATTTGAACGTCGGTACCGTTTAGAATTACTACGTACGTACGTTTAGTGAGCACGATTTTAGTGGAATCAGTATTAAAGTGACTTCTTAATCGACAATCATATTATAAGTGTCAACATCGATCCTGCGAAAGCTCCAACAATGAGAGCCATAACGTCCTGCTAGAATGTGCCGATCGTTAAAAAATATGTTATTGTTTATACAGTCGCCAGAACTGGAGATGTAGCAATCTCGTAGTAAAGAAACGTATTTTATTACGGAACATGAAACACCGCTTGTAAGTTTTACTATCATATCGTGCACTATGCCTTCGTATAGCCAAGAAATAAATGGCGATTTGAGCCACAGCGACAACAATGGTTACAGCGCCAATAAGAAAGATGAGGAGAAAAGTGGAGATACGAAATATATTTCCAGCGATTCAGAAGCAAACAAAGCTCCGACGGGGCTGAATGCCGGCCAAAGATTAGCATTCGCATTAAGAGATTTCCTAGGACCCCCAAATATGGTGACCGAGGAGGGAGGTCCTTCGCCGTCGAGCTTAAGCCAACCCTTGCCGCTACCGTTTATAGATGAGAATATTGACTCGGAGGACGCCACGCAGTCTGAGGATGAGTTGCCACGATGTCGTGAGACTGATGAGGTTCTAAATAATGCGGCATGTCGATTAAGGCGGTGGCGTGCGGCATCGCGAAAGCTTAGGCGGCCGCGGATTATAGACAATTTGTGCACTGACGATAGCGGTGGACCGACCAGGAACGATGGGCATACCGACCTGGCCGATCGTCTGCGGAGCCTGGCAGCGGCCGGCAGCATGTCTGCGTCGGCCGGGGAGCTGCTGTCGCTAGCGCCGCCGCCGCCAGCTGCAACAGCGCCCCCTTCGCCAAGCTGTCTTCTCACGCCATCATTATCGGAACAGAGCACAGCTGAATACTTTGTAAGTACTAGTACTAGTAGTTAGTAGTAGTCTAATATTAAAATTAGATAAATGGACCATTATTTTTTAAGTGCTAGATAGGTTTCACCATGTTCCACGCGTGGTTTATAATTTAGATACCTCTAACATAAGGTACAATATATACAGATGTTGAAATTGTATTTTTTTAATTGTCACACGTAGAAATGGCATAACATGGGCCATTTGTAAACAAACTCACGTGATAAACGTTACTGACGTTTAGAATGGTTACAGTAAAGATACTTGACTGTTGGACCCGCGTGGTGGAGCAGCCACCATATCTACCAGTTTAACGCGCATATAGTTCCGGGTTCAATTCCTGGCCAGATAAATTGTAACAACATTGTACAAACATTGTAAATTAAGATGCATTTTGTTAATCTGAATCTTTATGGCATCCATGGCATCCTGAGAGAAAAAGCCTTGTTTTATTTATATAAAAGAAAAAAAAAACATAACAAGCCACAAAACAAAATGCAGTTTAAGGAGTAAAGTTATTCATTGGGTTTTTGGTACAAATGACAAAGACCTAAAATCTTACTCGTGCTTTCCGACTACGAAGACAAATAAGGCGAATCAATGCTATAAATTACTTAATTGCTTTTATAAGGAAATACTGCAGGTTTTGCGCACTGTAGATCTTCTTTGACGTCATAAAGAATAAAATGACTCGTTAAAATACTTTCACAATCGTCACCGAGAACACGGCAGCATACGGTGCGCGTAAACTGTTTAACGTGTATGTATGTGTCTGGTATAAATACAAGAATGTTAGTAGTAGTTGTTAGTTAGATATAGTTTTCATTTTTATAAGATTGGAGTAGAAAAGTACCTTGAAGTCCATTATAGACATCGATTTGAAGGTGGTAGAACCATTTGCAGTTTTACTTCGCCCATAACTACCGCTTTACTTATTTCTACCTAATGACAGCAGTGTTAAGCGTTGCTGTGTTCTGGTTTGAAGGAAGATATATTTTTGGAGGTGTTAAAATTTAGCTCTCAGGTGCATCATTATCTGTGGCCGATCTCTGGTAGGAATCTAATCTTATCTAGGACTGATAACAGATGTCCACATGCCTGTGGACAGTGCTGCCGCACTAGCCAATTGCCATCAGGCGGGCTGTATATTCGTTTGTTACGTCCCTTTGCCGTTATGGAATAGCAGATTTATTAGAAGACGAATACAGAAATGATGCCAGTCCTGAGGACACAGGTCAGGTCAGGCCTTATATATAAGTTGGTCGCCATCATCCGTAACGCAGACCTACTACGCTAGAAACATAATAAATTAGTGAAAGATTACGACTCACCAAAAATACTACCTAGGTACTTGAAGTTTAGCGAACTTTATAGGAGGAAAAAACAAGCGTTTCAGTTTTATAAACATACCAATCTTGAAACTAAGAGGCAAATAGTTTATTCTGAAGATTCAGGAAAAACCCGCGTCCAGTAACGGAACAAGAATGCGGCTATTATCTGTTTAACACTCCCTTAATTAATTGAAGATTATTTTATGTTTAAGTAACGTTTCACATTACCATATAAATTATATAACACTTTCTACACACTTAGCCCTATACTGTAGTACTAGGATTTTTCCTGGAACCTGATTGTCACGGACATACACCAAGACGCATGCACAAACATGCAAATCTAGAATAGAAAATCATCCTCATTTCAATATCTGTTTGTCCGGGCTTCGAACTTGCGTGTTACCACGGCTGTGCCACGCAGGTACACTCAAACACAAATATGAATTACGTATCCATAGATACATGATGGATCATCTGAATGAACCATTTAGTCGATCCATCATGTCTCCTTCGCTATGACAATACAATGTTGCAATGAAGAGCCATTTCACTATTGGCAGACTGGCACGGTAATCAAGGTGCTAAAGGGGTCGACACGGTATTATCAGATACACACAGAATGATATTGGTTATTTAATATCTAGGTCACCAGTTCAGTTTACGCGGTTCCGTAACCACAGTGATATTTTGCTGTAGACTGTAGATTTATTGATTTATTACGTATTTCTAAGTATGTCTCTGTAGCGTAGTACTCGTACACAATCTTAATTCGTCCAATAATATCCGAAATCATTGACTATTCGCGAGGGATCCTCAGTATGCTTGACGAACCTTTAACGTACATAGGTATCTTATGAAATTAACTTAACTTATAAGATTACCTATTACAGGGATTTCGGTTTATTAAATTTCTTATTTTCTATATTTAATTGATTGAAGACAAAAGATGACGTCATGAAATACATTTACAAATATTCATTGCGGATTCCTTCCTAAGGCTTTTTAAACTGAAAGTTTAAACTTTAAATATATTCTAGGATTAAAATTTGATCTATAAATATTTTATCCTTTAAAGAAATAGAAGTCATGTAACTTCCAAGCTTAACAGATAGAAATATGCTTTCTGTTATATCGTTAATATAAAATACCACAAACATTTGTAAAGTCTATCAAATCGTTGGTTTAATTATCTAAGATCAAATCCAATTCGGGTAACATGTTGGACAATTAATTAAGAAATAAACGTCCAAGTCAGAAGCAATATTTGTTGCAGGAAGATATAGCAGATCAAGGTGTGTAAAGTAATGAAACAGAAATTTAAATTTGTTGATATAACTTAGAGGCTAGATCGTATTTGCAATTAGTTGGTCCATATTTAGATTGAAGATTTGTCCTCGCTATTCAAGTACGAACTCGCTAATCGCTAATTGAAATATTAAAGCTATTTTCATCGCGTTTAAATTCTTATCAAAAGCCAATATGGCGTAACCATAGGGTGACAGGACTGGTACAATGCCACGGGCCCCTGTATCTGACGAGGCCTCCTGTTTGAGAGGCTGCGAGCTCTAAAAGTGCACAAAAAAATATCAGTAAAAAAATGGTCGCCAATGGTCACTAAGGCACGTATTCGTAAGCGAAAATTTCTTAGGGCCCCATGCAATGGATTTGCGGATCTCCTATGCGTAGTCACGCCACCGATTGTCAGACAAAAGATAAATGTCCTTACTATAAAAATAGCAAGTGATCATAACATTGTTTTAGGCGTGATTTTTGTAGACTTCCAAAGATAGAATCCGATATAGACAACATTACCCTTCTCATTTTAAAGTTTTTCATAAATATGTATGGCTTAAAGATAGTTTATACACCTCTGAGTAAATTTTGTCGAATAAATCACGTTTAACTGACGTCATTGGCGCGTTGGCGGCCTTTAAATTTATTTATCTTCAATGCTATCGAATAAATGGGCATTTCAATATCGACGCTAACTTTAATAACTAGCAGCTGCTTCATTAATGTAGAATATCTATTTTTGTTACACATTATAATACCAAAACAGTATGTTGCTATGTAACGAAGATGGTCCAAATAAGGAAAAAAAATATTTTATTTCATTATCTGAATTACACAGAATAATTATACATATTATGAACTTATACTTACGTCAAGAGATTATCTATATTTTGGGTTTATTCTCGTGATTGTCTGTATGACATCATTTGTTAATAAAATATGGAATTGTACCTACTTAATTAGGTATATATTTATTTGCAATGGAAAATTTACTAAAATATAAAATTATATGTTCGTCGATTTCATAATAAATAAATAATAGTGGTAGATCACCAAATTATCAATATCATTCAGAATACACCTTTATATTCAGATCTCTATAGGTAATCTTATATATAAAATTATCGTGTCACAATGTTAGATACCGTACTCCTTCGAAACGGCTTACCGATTTTGACCAAATTTTATAGGCATATTCAGTAGGTCTGAGAATCGGCTACTATGTATTTTTCGTACCCCTAAGTGATACCCCTTAACATTTTTTTATTTATATGGCAACAACGTTTGCCGGGTCAGCTAGTAATAAATAAAAATTGAGACTCATAACCAATATTCGATATATTTGAGCTACAACGAAATTATCTACTGAAACTATGGTTCATTAGTTTTAAGAAAAAAATAATGTACCTGTACCTTCTCGTATTACAATGTACTTATTTCGTTACATAGTATATTACAAGTAATTTAAACATTTAGATTCGCCTCATAGATGGAACACGCGGTATAGTTATGCCGACCGCGTGCGGTTCTAGTCGCTTATTGATTGGTTCAGCTCGACTTGCAATTGGCTTTGTTAATATTTTTTCCGTCGCAATGGTTTTTTTTTTATAATTATACACTTTAATTATATTTCATAAATGTAACTTTATTACCGGTATTATATTGTCTTTAAAAATATTGACGTCATAAAGTAATAAAAATCTCATTTTTCTGATTGTGCTTTGTATGTTTGAGTACTGGCGATTAAATGTATTATATTGAAGGACATAGTTACCTAATGGTCGCATATAAACATGGGTAAAATTTGAGGATGCAGAGCCTATTTTGAGAACCTCCAGAAGATGTCTTAGGATATAGGTATTTCTGACATTTACGAATAGATTTAGCTTACTCTCTTATTTTTATTTTATATAACAAATGGGTTTTTTTTCCATCATCTCATTTTAAAATATCAGATGAAGGCTTTATAAATCCATGACTTTTTTCTATGTAGTGATATTAATAGCTTTATGGTTGACGTCGAAGTTTACTTTTATGGAAGTTTTTACTATCAGTTACAGTGCAAGTCCACATACGTAAATACTACACATAGACACCTGCTTTTGTTAGCAACATGACTGTAACAAATCGCTCAAGAATATAACAATTTTTAATGAGTTTCTAGCTGCAGAAGTGTTACCATGATTATTGATTTATAGGTTTGGCGAAATTAGGAAAAGATTTAGATATGACATGGGTCAATACGGAATTTATTAAACTTGAGAAACTTCAGAATAATCACCGCGTAACGGAACCGGAAGACATTAAAACCTACTTATAGGAAATAGCGCGTAATTTGACACATATTTCGCATACTTTTTCAAGATTATTCGATTTTATCAAAAATATAATATCGTTTTTGTTTTATGATTATATTTTCATAGAATGTGTCAGAGATATGTGCTAGCATTTTACGTAAGTACAGACCTAAATCTTTTTGCAAAATTTTTTTTGCAACGTTTGTCGATAAAAAAGGAGGCAATAATGTATGTAGGTACTCCTTATTTAATATTTATTATTTACTCTCTATTATACTCCTTATTTATAAGAATATCTAGTTAACCATAAAAGGTATATGACAAACGTAAAAAAAATCGTCCCTTGCATGTCATTCGAGGTCAAACTCATTAACTGTACAGAAAATCGATACCAAAATATACATCGCATTCTAAATTATGGTCATAGATTAGTAAAAATACTTCGCCGCCTTGAAATTGAATGAAGCCACAAAAGGCTTATTAGTAAGTTCTTTTTTTTAATTCTTGAAAAATAATAACATTTTTAGAGAAAATTTACGAATAAATAACTAATACTGCGTAATTTACATGATAAATAAATAATTATTTCAAATATTTTAGGCACATTTTAGCACGGAGACGGCAAAACTTTTTTACGCAACTATTACAATTCTCAAAACTGGAAACATTTTCTTGTTAGGAGTGAGTAGTCTTTACTTATCTATGGTTATGGTATAGAAGGTATTATTTATGAATTATTCATTAGTCTATGGTTGGGTTGGTGAAGCGCAGCGCTGTCTGCTCGCAGCTCGGTGTGGAGGCACGGTGACTGCGAGCTCCGACTTCGAGCGCCCTCATGACCCAAATTTTCGGAATGACGTCATAGAGCAGGAAGATGCAGCATGTGGGTCACGGGGTACACTAACCCGAGTGCCGGCCTCACTCCACTATCGCAAACAATAAACAAGCGGCAAAATATACGTCATCTCTTACGAAATCGGCACAACTTTCTATTATGAATATTGTTAGTTACGTGTAAAATTTGGTAAGGCTTTGGTGAGAAGAGAGCAGGAAAATGTTTGATCTATGAGTCGTGTGATCATACAATAATGAAATATTATTTTCTGTAATTCACTTCTTTTCTGACAAAAAATACGCTAAAGTCGACCTCATGTTATAAGAATTCAATAAACTAGTCACAGAACCAGAATCATGGTAAAATATACTCCCGGCATTCTCCACTTGCAGTGATACATCTATACTATTTACCATTTCTTAAAGTGCCGAAAAGAAATGTAGTTCACAAAAAATGGCGCTTGTCTAGAGGCAGGATTTTATAGAGACTTCCTGAATCCCAATGAGCAAGATTAAATGTATAATGTCAATAAGCACTTGCACCCAGGTCAATGACCTTACACAGGGTAGCGGACTAAGTCGAATGTAAAACTGCGGGAAGCTTGCCCCTTTTATTTGCTACGAGTACACAAAGAAATCTTAGTAGTATTCGAGCAAATGTCATTTTCGCAAGCACTGTGTGGTGTACTACCCACCGTTTGTATAATAAGATTTACTACCCGCCCTTTCCATAATAAATGTGTGATTGCAACCCACCGGTCAACTCGTGTCAGTCCTGCTTCGGAAGCGACGAGAGACGGTCGTGCCGCAAGCGCATGAATTACAAATAGACTGTTTCTTTTAGTGTTGATCACTGTGGCCTGTGATTCCACAATAATAGTAAGTAACACAATGTTCATTTTTGATTACCTACTACAATATAATAAAATTCATTTTCATTATGTGATCATATTTTATTATGAAAATGAAAATTGTGCCACCACCAAATATACATAATTTTAATACCAAATCTTATTTTTAAGACTTTGCCCCAGACTAGTCTGTCTGGGTCTAATACGATATCTATCCACCTCCCTAACGTTCCCTAAGGGGTTGCAAATGTGTTCTGTCTTCCTTTGCGTTGGTATAGGTATCATGAAGCGGAATACAAAATATTATTAGATAATTAGAATAAATTGATGAATTTATGAATTACATTTACAGAAATAGTAATCATAGTTGCGAGTTTTTGAAAATAAAATGTATACCTACTACGTAAGTCTATATTCCCGAATTCCTACAAATTGCCCAGTTCGTCTTATAAACAAACATTGGAATTGAATATCGCTTACGGCGGCCTTACACTTATCTGTTTATCTAGGCTGCAACAGTATTTTGACATTGACTAAATATATTCTAGCACGTCATTTACACGCTAAATTAGGAAACGAAACCAGCTCACATGGACTTGTACACGTGCCTAATATTTTAACTTTTTATCAAGTAGTATTAGATGAAGTGTGTTTCTATTTCAAAGAACAGAAAAGTTTTGTAACAGAAAAATGGTGTTACTTGTACTTTTTGATAATGTGTCGTATTAACGAAAGGACAAAACAGATAATTATTTCTTTCAAGTGTTAGACATATTAAGACTTGAACGAAATGCCTAACTACACAATTAAATAAAAAAGTGAAGTGTTTAGAAATTCAAATTAACAGCTTTTTATTTAATTCATAGAACAGAATAATATATGGTGCCTAAAATTTAAAACAAAAAAATAATTATTTACCGTAATGTTTGACTGTCTGATAATCTGTTGTTCTTGATAATCTCCGAAAGGGCTAGACCGATTTTTGGACTTCCACTGGGAGTTAGCAGTAGTTTGCCGAATAATTTTAGACAAATAATTAGTGTTCTGCATAAAACAAATTAAAACCAATGAACTCTCCATAGTATTTCCACATTTAAACACAGGTGAAATCAGGAGACACAGCTCCTATAACAACTATAAATACTCGGAGGTTAAATTTAAACGAAACATTTCAAATATTTACATCGTTAAATTTGATAACAGCTCTACACTCTCGCTAAAAGGCAAAGATATACTCGAACAACGAAAAGTTCTACTGCCTTTAATTACTAAAACCTTAAAATACATCAATTACTTTTTAAATAAACAATTCATGTGGGTACGGACTAAAAATAACAACAATTGAAGCAATTATAATGCGCTTCCTAATTATTATGCTTAATTATACTTAAATTACATGTTCTTTATATGATAATATTGCGGTTACTCATGCTTGTATTAGTAATCTATTACGTAAAGCTGCCTTCAACGATAAAGAAATGAATATTAAGCAACATTTCTATTTTTATTCAGTGACTTTCACGTAAACCTTATAATGTATTTATTATGTACATTTATTTTCAGGTGATGCGCGTCTAATAGCCTACCATTAAAAAGTAATGACCATACTTAAATTAAGTTTATAAAAATATATTTTTTTATTTAACAATTCCACAGTTCTAAGATTGTACATTTTTTTCAGTAATAATCATTTAAACTGGATTGTTCCTAGGATTCGGACTTATTGTCTTATTAACATAATAAATAATTAAGATAATTGTCTTATAAAGATATTGTATACAGTAATCATAATTTATACGACAAAATAATACAGTTATATTCGGAAAGATTTACTTAACTTAAGTAAAAATAAAATAAAATAAATAATCAGAGGTGTGTCAGGAAGAATTACAAATGCATAATTATGAGTACAAATGTCGGACTGACTGCCCATCGACTACCCACTATCGCGTCAACGATACTTGCGTCAACTACCACACGGGGTCCAAATTATTGTATGAACGACCGACGGTAAATAGACTATTTCAATTTAAAAAAAAACGATCATACAGGTACCGTGTGTCAGTGGCTCAAACAACGAAATAGACCCCCGAGCTATATGTTAAAATGAAAGATTACACAGCTACGGCTCAAGCGATAGTTGCAAGTGGGTAATCAGCCTTAGCGCTATTGGTAGAGCTGGTAATGTCAATTTCTTTTATTATCGTTGTGTTAATGTTGATAATAAATTGTCACTTATCATTCCGCATTGCAAACATTACGATACACGAATGTCGAAATTAAATAAACTCACATGGATTCACCATATGGTCTTCGTATGAACCGGATAAAGTATGTCTATTAAAAATAAATTTATTTGTCTGTGAAGATTCAAGTACAAGGTTATATTTGACGTCAAAGCAGATATCGCGTTAGGAAAAACGATACATTGTAAGTATTTTTAACGTCTTAATTTTTGATCAGTGCCTGCGGGTAGATCGGGTTTTTAGTTATCGGCTTTCTCTTTGGTTGTTAATTGACTTGATCCCGTAAACATTTTAATACAATAAATATTTAGGCACTTAGTAGGTATGACACCTACTGGAATGTTTTTATCTTTTTGGTAAAATGATAAAATAATTTTAGTGAGCTTTTCACGCGAAGACTTCATGAAGAGTAAGTACTCGTAACATTACCACATTTCTATTCCTTAAGCTGGTAAAATGATAACTATATTTTGTACAGGTGCCCCGCAAATTGAACTTAGTCTAAAATAATCTCCTAAGGGTTATATAATACCAGAACACGTCAGAAATAGCCTTCACTTTTGAATAGACATATGTATTATGTAACACAACGTAGGAGGATAAATCGGATAGAGCAGATCAGCAGATGAAGTATGATTTATTTCTGTGACAGCATTATAAAATCTATCTAAAGGCCACCCCTTTCAAGAGCACCAAATAATGTATCCGATGTATGTAGTTTGCAACACAAAAATAGGTATTAAAATATGAGCTATTTTATCGGCTTCAGTAATAGCAGAGACCTAGCAACTTATGACGTCGTCTTATGAGACAAATCGACGGAAATAAATTCGAATCTCAAAAAAATAATAAAACTATGGGAGATGTGAATGAACTACTCGAAACAAACAATAATGTTTTATTACCTAATAATATATTGTAATTCATGTCTGTTATGGATGACTTAGGAAGTAACTCCATCATGTCTATCTATTATTAGATTTATCTTATTTCAAGTATTTATTTCCTTCCGATACGAAATTCCAGGAATTTATGAACAAATTTGTGAGTTACACGTAACACCAAGTACAATATCGATTTCGATCAATTCCGATCCTAATTAAAACAGTTTTCCATGTCAATGACCAAAGATTGCAATATAAGTCTTCTGAAGACAGCTTTACTCAGTATTGTCGTAATAAAACAAATGACGCTTAAACTGACTGTTAATGCAAGGCAAAGATCACAGCAAGGTGAAGAAACGTTAGGGCGGTCACTATTATTGACCGGTAACTGACCGTTCGCCGTACGCCACGCGGTACACGCCACTTCATTTACCGTGTTTTTTTTTATAACATAAGGGTAGCAGACGAGCATGCAGTCCACCTGATGGTAAGCTGGAACGCCTCGGAAAAGTCTGTATCCCTTGTCAAAGGTTGACTACCCATAGTGCCCATTGGCTATTCGGTTGAGCGAATGTTGCTACAGCTTGCTTTAGCAGCTACTACTCGAGCTTCCAACTAGTTGCTTAAGCTATTGACGAACGCTACATGTTTGAAAAAAGTCTGTAAATAATCGACTGCTCGAAGATTGGTGCTAATATCATAATAGCTCTTTTTTTATATAATATAAGAGTAGCAGACGAGCATGCAGTCCACCTGATGGTAAGTGGCTACTGCCGCCCATGGACATCTGTAATCAACTCCAGATAGGATTAGATATTCCAACCTGAGGTCGGCCACAGATGCGCCGCTACCCCTGAGGACTAAGCTGGAACGCCTCGGAAAAGTCTGTCTCCCTTACCACACCCTTCAAACCAGAACACAGCAGCGCCTACCACTGCTGTTATTAGGCAGAAATAGGTGTGGCGGTGGTGCCGCCGGAGTCGAACCACAAAGGGTTCTACCACCTTCCATCATAATTGCTCTTTCTTTTTAATTGGGTTCTTGACATCATAATTGCTTATTTATCTATGGAACACACGTATTTATTCATGTCTTATGCAATTTATTACAACAAAATGTGAAAATGTTTGATGTATAGCTTAATCAGTCAGTAATTTTATACATTTTTGTTAATATCGACAATGATTAACTGCTAATATTTCATTACGTACGTAGACATATTGACGCTACATGTGTAGGTACGCTGATTAGGATACATTTCATGTATAAAGTTTAATCGATGTTGATCATGTATGCGTTAAATTCTGAATGAAGAATTTTCTAGCCATTGTTGAACTTAAAGTTCAGGGGTTAAATTTGTTGTTAATATTATAAATATTATCTCCTGAAACATTGTTTAAACACGCCATAATTTCATGCCAACGTTATTACGCAAAATATTCGTCATATTCGAAGTGTGGTTAAAAAATCAATATAATAATATGTACGTACAAATTCGAAACCACAACACCACTATGAAGAAGAACATGAACATGAATGAAGAACATATTGAATTACCTATTTTCTTTATTTTTCAAGAAAAATCTCTCAATACACTTGTCGTTATAGAACCACCTACACTCAAGACACCGATAATGGTTTAATACAATGCCTCTTACTTAACTGACGTGTTGTTTACAAGTCTGAAAAGGTACCTTCTTATAAGTTACAGTTAATAAAAATAAGGTAATATTGACGAATAGAATAAAAATCGTAACACAACATTAGAGCCTTTTTCCTGTCACACGGATGTATATTCACGTGCGGATTTGGTCCGCATACATATCGTTTGCATTTTAACTTGCCATATATAGATGCGCTTTTTTTCATACGTGCCACACGCACTCAGGCAAAGAATGCAGTGACGTAATAAACGCATGCAGGTTGGTCACGTGTGGACATAGTCGCGTGACAGGATAAATAAAAACAAAGCAAAAAAGTATATATCGAAGAAATCTTTATGACTCGAATCATCACTGATTGGTACAATTCGTCATTTGGATTTTACCGGTGCAATATCTTTGTTTTCGTTGAAGAAACCGAGTGGTTTCGTAGGATTTTGAACAGTTCTCAATTTTATAGTATATTTCTACATAAATTGTGATTATTGGATTAGAGCCAACATCCACGATTGTATGGCGATGTTTTGCTACTATCGCAAACTGTGTGGCAAGCTACGTAATAACAAAACTATTTTTTTTCAATAGAAATAGCACACTGGTGTGCAATTATTCTGACGGGAAATGGTCACTGATGGCATCCTAAAAATACTACCGAAATAATAACTATACATCTGCCAATGAATCTAAATAAGACAGATAAAGTTCATCACATGCGATGCCCTCCCGAGGACTAAGTTATTCGCCTCACGCGCGCATATTACGCGCCTTACCAATCCGGTCAAAACAAAACTGTTTCACCGCGGTAGGCCAGAAATAGGTTTGGCGGTTGTACTGCTGTATTAATAGCACGAGTAGTTTACCACCTGATCGTCATAAAGTAGGTATATTAGGCCTACAGTAGTAATTCAGTTTAATGTATTACAAAGGCAATTAATTACTCATGGTGTTAAAAGTTTTGGAAAAGTCCCTTATCTTGTAATGTTGTTAAAATATAAGTAATATTGTTGTATCGATAGTATGAAATTTAGCCATATGTATTTTTAAGTAAATAATAAGCTACAATTACACTTCCTTAAAATCTTGATTAAGTGCCCATGGAGTGAGGCGTAGTATGGTTTGATGGATTCAAATTCAATAACCTATTTATAATTTCGATTCGGGCAACATCAATACATACCTAAGCCTATACATATTATGCAATTGTACGAGTATACATCCATATTGTAATCACAATAGCATCCGTTGTGTGTTTATGGATGCTTTATGTTCTAGATAACTAATCTACGAGTGCTTGCCCGCGGCTTGTGCACGGGGTATTAGATTTCATAGCGTGATGTGATAACAGTACTTGTGTATGTGAAGCGCTCAGAGCTCTCCGCTTCACTAACATTATGTTTAAGCAATGTTCAGAACAGTCGATTCTTAGATGAGAGACTTCCTCGATCAGGCAAAGTGAGAATTTGTAGAATTCACACATCTTTGAGAACTTTATTTAAGAACTTATAGGTATGTAAGTTTTTCTTTACCTATAAAGCTCATGATTTGCTAATATGCACATGACTCAAAAAATCAGAAGTACATTAAATTCGAACCTCGGGCCCAAAACGAGAAAATTATTAAAAATTTAAAGTAGCTATAGTCCGCGCCAAACTGGTAGTCCGCTCTGAAGTTGTTGCGAGCAGGTGTAGTGATACAATTTGCTATGGCGACGCGATTCATTTCTATATTCAGAGCGGACTAGCAGTTTTACGCGGACTATACTATCGCAATGGCCTACTAGTATTCTAATGGAAGCAGCAAATATGCAGCAGACATCTGTACATGACCTTAAATACATCTGTATCTGAAACTACATTTTCATATTTCCTTTTTCTTTCTTTACCACACCTTTTTTTATAGTATAGGAGTAGCAGACGAGCATGCAGTCCACCTGATGGTAAGTGGCTACTGTCGCCCATGGACATCTGTAATCAACCCTAGATAGGATTAGATATTCCTACCTGAGGTCGGCCACAGACGCGCCGCTACCCCTGAGAATTAAGTTGGTACGCCTCGGAAAAGTCTGTCTCCCTTACCACACCCTTCAAAACGGAACACAGCAACGCTTAACACTGCGCTTAACATTAAGATACCTTTGAAACCATTAACAACATTCGAACTAAATGATCGTAATTATGTAGAGCTTAGGTGGTGTCGTAATCGAAATCACATTTATTTCACTCCTTTTATAACAAAGCAGACTTGCGTTGCTTACATAAATAACACAATGTAATCATATATTATTCATAAATTAATAGAATAGGTGTGGGCGTGGCACGTTCGTCATAAAAACTATTCTAAACCTTCAAGTAGGTAGACATCGTATTTTCTGTAGATACTTACAATCCAAACTGCGACTAGTCATGATTCAACAAAGATAAAAAATATTTCACTTGATTTTCCTTTGCGTCATTGGCTTTTCCACAATACGTATCGGTCTCTACCATCAGTGTGTTATTAAGAGTTGTTATGAGTCTTTCGTACCTTTGTGGTTTTGACTTAAGTGGTAGCGCTATTATCGATAACTGAATTCGTCATTATATGTCACACTAGCTGACCCGGCAATCTTTGTACCGCCTCAAAATCTATTTATCAAATATATTTCATATAAAACATAGCCTATGTTACTCGTGGACAATGTAGCTTTCGAATGGTGAAATAATTTTTAAAATCGGTCCAGTAGTTTTTGAGCCTATTCATGACAACCAAACAATCAAACAAACAAAGTTTTTCTCTTTATAATATTAAGTGTAGATTTATTATAGGTATCGTTAATTACGGTAACGTAAATGTATTTTTGTTTTATGACAAAAGTGGTAAAAGGTCAACATTACGCATAATTAGTGGTCCGTGTCTCTATGGACATTGGTCACGTCATAAACAGAACATTGTAGTTTACTGTGTATCATCATTATACTTACGCTTGATTAGTTCTACTACGTTTACTTTAAAGTGGCATTTTTGTACCTCTACGAACCCTGATTCCCAAATTTAAAGAGAGTTCGTAGTCATGTTAAGTACTGCATTGTTATTTTTTTTCGATATTCTCGTAATTCATAACTTTGTAAGTATGAGAATATTTGTAAATCACAGCGTCTCAATAAGGTATACCATACCACATAGCAAAATATCCCACACGTCTATAAAAAACCTACAATCTGTTATCCTGATCTTAATATTTGCCGACAGGGCTCCAGTCCCGAATGCTGCGCCGACAACATCAGCCTGGAGCTGAGCACCTCCGTGGTGTTCCCCGTGCCTCCTCCTGGCCCCCGATACAAGCTGGCCACGGAAGGAACCATCAAAATATGCTGCTTCCAACACACCAGGACGGTTGTTGATAAAATACTCGCCACCAAATTCCTTAGGCGATGGGAGTCCCATGTGTTATGTTTACTGGAAGATCACGTCATTTCTAAAACGGTAAGCACTTTCTTATACTATTTTTGCTTTTCGTACTTTGTAGTTACGAGAACGTTCATAAGGAAAAGTAGTAAATTTACTTTTTTTATGTAATAGAACTAACAATCAGCCATGCTGACAGTTAGAGTCCATTTTTAATCATCA
Organism: Epargyreus clarus; assembly: GCF_041222505.1. Taxonomy (NCBI): domain Eukaryota; kingdom Metazoa; phylum Arthropoda; class Insecta; order Lepidoptera; family Hesperiidae; genus Epargyreus; species Epargyreus clarus. Next base: position 8,721,535 of record NW_027332211.1, read on the forward strand.
TAACACGACATTCTATAATTATGAAACTGATAATAAGTGCGTTGTTCAGGCATTTTCTTGTCATGCGCTGTATGTCCGCGGGGTTGCCTCACCGTGATGGGAAAAGAGCTAATAGTGCTATTAGACCATTACCCCCTAAGGTATAAATGCGAAGACCTCATAATATATATATCATAGTATATATTTGCCTTCAAATTAGATAATAACTATAAACCAAAATAAAGCAGCTCTACATATCAATGAAAATTTTCATGAATTACCTATGAAATAATAAGGACATTTTGTCACATATTATAACACTTTCACTAACAATCCAAAACTTAATAACCTGTAAATGATCACCTGTGCAAATATATAAATTATATTATAACTACGTCAATCGGAGTTCAGCATTATTCATCGCATATGTAGAATAAGTACCGTTTTGTGTGGTTTTTTTAAGTTTCCATTGGTCCTAATTATGAAATTATCTTCTATGCGCGCTATTATATTGTGTATTTTTAATGTTATGTGTTTTTATAACATGGAAGCAGCAAACGATTGTGTTACTGCTGGTAGGTAGCTCCTACTACCTATGGGCATCTGTATTCAATGAGATACTAAGGTAAAACGCCGCGGATCAATATGTCTAGGGAACATAGCAGAGCTTAAGACTGCCTATTAGGCTGGAATAGGTGTGGTGTCGCTGCCTTTGAAGTCGAACCACAAAGGTTCTACCATATTCAACTATTTGTTATGTTACAAATAAAATTTAAATCCCCATTTATATTTAGGCAAGTCATTTTATATGTACGTAACAGTCTGATTAATTTAAGTATATAGAAAAAGTAATGTGATTTATGACGTTTGATATTTAAACTGGACAATTGTTTCTTTTTATCGTGAACCCAACAATGAGGTCAATATGCCGATAAGAGAACATTCGTGCGTCATTAAAACCTAGGTATAATATCAGTTGCATATATATTTCAAACGGTATGACATGACACACATCACGCACTCGCTATATGGTATTTTCGTTACAAAGTTGCTAAATCAACTAAGCACTAACAAACGATCACCTGTGATTTATAATAATGTAAGCAAGGTCAAATTAGATAAACAGATGCCATTAAATTCGATCTTTGTTCCTTTTTTTGATTATGGCAGTAATCTTGTTATGGTAACCCAGGGAGGAATCGAATTGTTATTTTTAACCCTCCGACACCTATTATTTTTGCCTATTACAGACATAGATAACTATAGATTTCTCACCGCCTTGTAATTAAAGTAAGCCATTAAATGGCTGACACATTGTCAGCTGTTTAAGCAATTTAATGGCTTCGTTTAATTACAAGGCGGTGAGAAATCTATAGTTATCTATGTCAGCCATTTAATGGCTGTCATGGTGTAATTTACGCGGAACAATGCTGACATGTGCAATTAAGTGGTGCAAAAACACGAAATTGAAGAAAACGTGCGGAGAAATATCGTTTCATTTGTAAATGATCTAAAAACTACACTTTTTAAATATTTTTCAAACGCGAAAATAAATAACAGTGACAAATTCAATTGTCAACACTGTTAAACTTGAGTAATCTTTACTAAGATGTAGTAAAGATTACTCATACATACTACATTATATACACTATGATAAGAGATCGAAACTTCATAATCTTTAGTAACATTAGACAGATTGATTATTAATAACGGACAGTAAATTTTTCATCGCTGAATCCATTGAATAACTGTTGTATTGTAAGAACACTGTTTATCTGTAAAATAATATTACTTATGTCATGTCATGATTATAAAACAAAAACAGTGCGTGAAAAATAAAAAAATATCAACCATGTGACATGTTCGATATCCTTTAATTACAACTAGGGATGCGCCGAATATTCGTTTGGTATTCGGTATTCGGCATCTTTTGTGCTATTTGTATTCGGCCGAATTATTCGGTTTTAGTGCCGAATATGTTCGGTTCGAGCATTTTTATTTTCTTGTATAAACGACATGGTACAGGACGAAAACACAAAATTTCTTATATAAGATTTATGTTATATTATAAGTCAAGCTCAAATCCTATGAAGAATTTGTTGAATAAAGCTAATAAAATAAAGCAATTAAACTTTAATCAACATTAATTTTGAAACCTCAAATCAACACATTTATTACTTAATCTATGGTTAGTATTGTCAACATTTATTTTAAACCTAAAATCAGTATTCATTTTTAAAACTCAAATCAACATTTTAAAGCGTGAATGAACACACATAACTGGCAAATTGTCAATAAAGAAATGGTAAACCGTTTATTTATTTACTCTTTATTGACCATGTTAAATCAGTGTGGTACAAAAGGCGGACTTAATGCTAAATAGCATTTTCTCCCAGTCACCCTTAGGGATGTGCAGAAAAATGCGGCAGAAAGAAGGCGGTACAACTATACTAAAAAAACATGTAATAATAATAATAATAAATACGAAATAAAATAAAATGGAAAAAGGGAGAAAGGAGAACGTGAAAAAAGAAAGAATGTGAGAAATAAAGAGAAAAAAAATATAAAAAAAAATTCGGTTCGGTAAAGGTTAAACCGAATTTTATTCGGTATTCGGTTATTCGGTGAAACCACTATTCGGCGCATCTCTAATTACAACAATGATTACATTACAACATAACTAAAAACAATTCACAATACGCAGATAATCAAACTTGCATACTTGAGCAGATTTCGTTCAAAACAGTTCCTTTTGACATCATCGCGAACAAAGAAAAATGGAATTTACGCCCGAATATGTAATAAGTGTTGAGTAGGTACATAAAATATATTCAAGTGTATATTTGTATATGTTGGTATTTCCATATTTATACCTTAAATGAATGAATGAATGAATTTGAATGAATGTATTTATTTGTAAAAGCATGCGTTTATAAAGTAGTTCATACATAGTAATTGCGTTCGGCATACTCTACCGGTTGATCCGGTGTACAAATCTTTGTTTTATTCTTATAAATAAACATTAAATTTACATACTTAGTTGTCCATTACAATTTACATATAAAATTTAAAGTGTTATAAATATTTATTACAATATATTGTCACTATAATTAAATCATGTCATTTATTAAATTATATTTATAATCAATTACTTTAATTTGTCATCAAAAAAGTCCTTAACACTATAATACTGTTTGTTTAATAATATATTTAATAGCTCATATTTAAATTTTGTCAATTCTAATTTAAAACTAAATATTTTAATAATATGTACTCATACCGAAAACGCTCGAATATAATGTTGATATTAATATTCGATTAAAATAGGGAGCTAATATAATTTAATTTAGCTCTACAAAATTACAAACCCATCGCGAATAATTTAATAATAATTCACGTAAGACTTCGATTAAATAATAAAATGAATACTAAAGTTATACTAAACCTAGTCTCTATCACACAAAGTATGAGGTCTACCAAATTATATGTAACATTGACTTAGGCAGGTATTTGCATGAAATAGAGTTCTGTTACGTCTGAATTTCCTACGGCAAAATATTATATGAAGACATGCATTACTTAGTCAAATGTAACTTAATTAAGAACTTTGGTTTAGTCAAAAGTATTTATTTTAATAGGAAACCGTGCAACGAACAGTTACAGATTAACAATGAATAGTTAAGGAAAAATCGTGTCTTCGAAACAATAAAATTGCTTCCGAGTAAATAACTGTAGTCGTTGTAGATATCTCAATTACATTGCGAAGTGATATAACATTTCTGACGTAGATATTTAAACGTAGGGAGGGGAGTCGAGTCCGAGAGAGAAGGTTGACAAGCTGAGGTAACGTACGCGGTACGTACTAGCTCGAGATGCTGCTCTGACGTCACGGCTAACCTCGTGGTGGCCCGCAGGGGCATTGCTCCGGAGCCCGCGATGCCGCAACACAATTGTGTGGACTATGGATAGCGTAGGGCCGGCTAGAGTTCATACATAACTACAATAGTCCTTTTGTCTGGACCCGGTTTACGGTTTATTTAGGGATTATTCTAAAAGCAAAGCACGAAGATGTTATAAAATTGGACAAATGGTATTCTGCTTATCTTGGAAATCACGATTAATTAAATTTTATCAATAAAATATAGGTATACAACTTAGTACCAATATTAAAATATAGTACAACTTAGTATCAATATTAAAATATAGGTATACAACTTAGTTTTATTTCATTTGGTTTTGAAGTAAAATAATAATTGGTGTTTTTATTATTTAAGATTATTTAAAATAATACTATTCTTTGATAGTTTTATTAAATATTGGCGCCACAATTAATTCATGATAAGTTTAACGAAACATCCAGTCAAAATTCCGTTCTTAAATACATACTGTCATTTAATATTTTTATTTTTTCCTAGCCTTCGGGTTTCTTGGAGCGCCCTCTGTCCTACAGCTGCATGCAAGAAATATACTGCATATCCCGCTGGGACCCAGCCAGGAAATATTGTTTACGGATCGTTATGCCTCACGGATCTCTACTCTTGCAGGTACGAGAAAAGTACAAGATTCTTCCTTGTAATGTAAATATATTATATAAATAACTTATAATATATAAAATGTAAGTACCTAATATCCTAATAAAAGTGCAAAAAGATGGTATCTATTCAATGTTATTATATGTTTTTTGTTTATTTATTTGAATTAATGTGTATTTTTTATAAAAGTTGCTATAGCTAAAACTACAGTTTAAAAAAAAAACTTAACTTCTGTATTCATTATTTATTTTTTTAGTAACCAAACGATAATTCAGTTCTTTCATTATGAATTATTAATGTACCATTTATGAAATGGTATGAAAACACCGGCCTTCTTTATATTATACTACTTACTCCTTTATTCTTCGAAGCTCTCATGGTTGATGCGCTGACATATAGCAATCGATACGTTAGTTACGTTGCGCAACGGGCACGCTCGATTCTAGGCAGGGCAATGGCATTTTTGTACGGGTGTCCATTTGACCACCTGAGAATCTGCCCGGGCAAAGAGGGTACCCTACGAATTACGGGTACCGAATTTCCTGCCCACCGCCCTTATGTTGACATTGCCGCAATGTATGTGCGCCCGGGGGGTAAGACGTCCCTGTAATGCAAGTACGGGTGTCCGTGTTATTTATCGTAGTCGCTATCGATCCTTTCCTTTTCTACTAGTCCGATTTGCTTAAAGCCCTTATCTGTGGTATATATTAAAATTTATTAAAGGAGATGTTTCATTTTCGGCCATCTCATGTACACTATATCTAAAAAACACGAATAATTTGTATAATTGAAGAAAAATACACATATATTTTGATAATCTAAAGTATTCCTGTTTAAAAATATTTAAAATAAGCATTCCTCATTGAAATATTAAATATGGCGGAATACTGTTAATTAGTAGAGTGCTTGGGGAGTTTGACCTCGGACTCCAATTACTGTCAATGTATTAATGTGAGACCTTCTGCATTATGTTTTATACATAAATTACTAAAAAGTTTACCAATTTTTTTTCGTTGCTTTTTTGTTTTTCTTAATTTGACACTAATTTCAAGAAATTGTCAATTTTTCCATTTTAAATCAAAATATTTTTATAAAATATTCATAATTTAAGTAAAATACATTTTAGAAAACATCTTTCATAGATACCAGATAGTCAAAAAGGGCCGTAAAAGCAAGGAGCAGGTAGAAAAAAGGTGAAGGGGAAGGGCAGCGGCAGCTGCTCGGTACGGTTAGTCGATTGAAAAACGTGTTTCGGTACTGTTGTGTTCTTTCTGCTGTGCATATTTCTCAATTTAATAATTATTTTTTCAAGACGTTTCGATACATTTTTGTTAAATAAAAACATTACAATATCAAAAAAATTATTGCTTTGTAAAGTATTTGTTTAAAAACAAAAGATCTCTGCGTTTCAGTAGGTAATTCATCACCATAGATTTCTTTGATTAATATTTTTTAATTCTATTAATGATTTAAGAAAGGAAATTACTAATTATGTGAAATTATGTTTTATCTTCCAATTATTAAGAGTATTTTTAGGAACTTTTTGTTGAAACATACATTTTTCTGTATTGCAGAATTTAAATGAACCATGGAAGATTCAACTCACAATGAAAATGATGATACAATCGTTTGTATTATTTGTGATAAATTGGGTTCTGGTTCAGGCTGTAGCACAGATTTAGGAGATGTAATAAAAATTACCAGAGGAGTCGCAACTTTGAGAGCTGCTTCAAATGAGCGACAAGATGGCTTAATTAGATTTTTAGAATCTCAGTTTGTATATGCTCATGCAATATGCAGACAGAAATATATTAATAAAAAATATATTGAGATTCAAAAAAAGCAAAAGATTTGAATATATTGAGGTTTAATTCTTTTCTAAAGGGCACAGCCAAAAAAACGGGTGTTCAATTGGCATCTCAACCACCTACGTCTGATGCAGCGTTTGAACATTTGAAAAGAGTATATTTACAAGTGCAGATATGGTTAGGTAATAATATTTCTGTTGAAAATTGGGGTTGGAGGTACGTTTCTGATAAACTTGAACCAATACTGATGAAACAATCCCCAGCTCCAGATAATTTTCTTAAAATGCTATTTTGTAATTGTAAAAAAGGATGTGGTAATGCTTGCGGATGTCGAAAAAGTGGCTTATACTGCACTTCAGCGTGTTCACAGTGCAATGGTGATAGTTGTTTTAATGCATCTCCTGTCTTAAAAATAAGTGAAGTAGAAGAAAGTGACGAAAACGGAATAATTGAAGTTTAATCATTTTTAAGCATGTATGAGAGGCGAACTAAATAAATATGTTTTATAAACTTTTTTTGTTACACTTATTGTTTCATACTATTACTTTTTAATATTACGAGTATATGATAGAAATGTATTTATAACACGATTTTGACACTACATTACTTAGTTATGCTCGTAATGTCTTATATTATATGCCTTAATTTATTTATTTTATTATTAAATAAAAAGCAACGATTTTTAATTGGTAAACATTTTAATATACCTTATCAACAATAAAATCCAACAGGTCTCATAATAATTCGTTGACAGTAATTGGATTCCGAGCTTTTTCAATTCTAGATGCTTAAGGCACTCTACTAAATGTCAAGTTTTCAAAACTGTCGATGTCGGTCAGGGCACCTATGTGTACCCAACACATAGGTTACTATACTCTTTGGATGTCAGTAATTCTGTACTTCGTTGTTTTTGTCGTAAAGTTATTGTTACCTTAGTACTTTACAACCTGGCTTTTGTTTTGGGTATCTCGTCATTATTTCTTAATTTAATTAATTATTTATAATAATAATAACAAATCCACCTTTTAAATAGTATCTGGTTTTATAGATGTAAGTGACATGTCAAATTAAAAAAGAAGAAGTCGTCAATTTGATATGTGTAAAAGTGGATATATACATATTATAATAGTGGACTCCAATGTACACGTTGAATAAATATGTAGGTACTGATGAGTAGATTCCATTTTAATCCTGAATATGTTTCTGCTCTGTGCTGCTTACGATTATGGAGTGATTCTACCTTACTTGTTTACCCAGCTTATGTTTTATGGACTCTTGTGATTTTCGTGCGATCGCTGTGGATTGTGTTACTGTTGACAAGGATTCAATATCATCAGGTAAAAATATATATCAGTTAGTTGTATTAATCGTGAAATAATCGTTAATAATTTTAAACTAGAGAAGCTAATCTTTTTACATTTCTCTTTTATAGATAATTACAATAGCAAGACAAGGACATTTTTGGGATGACAAAATAATCAGTTATTATTGCAACTGCATCGCTGGGCAACGAACCGTACTCGTAGGTAGTTGCGCTCACATTATGACCATTATTTGATGTTTGGGCTGAGCTCGTCACAGGATATTACAGAACCTGCCACATGATTGGATGAAAATATTGATAAGGGAAGATATTTAAAATGAATAAATAATGTATCTAAGTGAAGAATAAGTAAAATATGATCAAATATGTACTTAAAGTTGTTTTATTTACACACTTAAATGTTTTAACTAAAATAAATTGGTATAGAAGTACATATTTTGGTATGTTTGTTTTAAGTCAAGATTTATGAACGTAAATATAATTAATGTTTATCAAATATAGGCATTGTTTCTCAATACATACAATACAATATTTATATATCTACGCCTATTCGCGTAAAAAATATATTAAAAGGTATATAATGTATATAGTAAGTTAAAATAGAATGACAGATGACATTATTACGGTAATCACTACCGCCATGATGATTTTCCGCTGTTGTGTTGCAAGTTTAAGTGTAAATTATTGTTTTTTAACAATTAAACGAACATGATTTGAAGAAAATGAACCCCTACGAATTGTTCTTTGCAAGTTTTCTTAATTTTTAGTATAGTGTACAAAAGGTGGCCGGAAGCCCATACATTTTGAAACATCTCCTTTAAATATGCGGTATGCTCTTTGAAGATTAACGTTCAGGAAAGCTATGTGTTAACGGTCTTAATTATTTACAATACTAAATCCACAGATTTAACGTTCATCTTAAGATACACAGTTTAATATCAAATAAGCGGTAAAACATCAAATATTATTCTTATATGGACTATTTTTATTTATTTTTTAATGCTCGTATTAGAGTACCAGCATTTTACTTGTACTTACAGCACTTTACTAGTACTCGTATACAAATAAATACTTAATCTTATTGTAACTAAATAAATCATTTCAATTTCAGGCAAATGACGCGTACACAAGGGACCAATGGTACTATTCTATTGTGTGGCGAGTAAGTACAAATCCCTTGAAACTACTACTACTACTAACATTATTTAAGTATTCTAATGACTAATAAATATAATAAATCGTAATATTCTTCGCCTTTCAGAGAAACATGATAAGATACCGCAACTTTTTGACGAAGTCTGTCAGAAAAGAACTTGTCATGAAGGAATTAAAGGTGAGTACGGAAAGTAAACAATATCACATGATGCGTATTATCTTATCGGATGTTATATCTACTATCGGGGTTCCAATGAAATCGCACGAGTTCCTAACTACTATACTATACAGATACTACTTACCATAATGTATAGTTCTGTGTGACTTCAGAATAGGTATTAGAACAAGATACAAATGACTTAAAAATGGTAGAATTGATAATTAATTTACATCATATTTACTTATATGATTTCTGGCCTCTCGTCAGGTCGCAAAGGTTTCATTACAAAGTATCCATAAAAGGCAGTCAAAAATTGGATTTAGGCCTAAGAGCGCGGAGAACTTGTGACACCGTGATTGAATTTCCTCATCGAAGTATTTTAATTACTTTTATCGTATTCCTATTTGTATAATTGGAGTTTACTCCTTAAGAAACGATTTGAGTTATAAGGCCCGGTACGGAAATTTTATGAGGAGTAAAATCAAGTGTAACACGAAAAGTTGAGGCGTAACGGTAACCAAAATATGAATCAAGAGTGCTTTTATTAATTTAAAATACAGTAAGTTCAAATCCCATATTAAAGTAATTATTACAATAAAAATAATTAGCAATATATAAAATATTAAAACGTCATTAACTAATTTGTTTACATTTTTGCATAAATTAAGTTATAGGTTTGATCATTTATAAACACTGTGAAAAATATGAACATTCGCGCCATAATATGATTAACAATCTTTTATGAACGTTTTTAAAGAAGAGTAACATATAAAATCAGTAAGCAATTGAATAAGATATAATATTAGCAAAATAAGTTTTTAACATAAAGAGGCTTTTGTAAGTTACTGATATATTAATTTAACTTATAAAAATGGATGCATTATTGATCAGCACCATCTATCAACGATAAACGGGCAAAATCAAAACAGTATTATTTAATATGTATTACAGAATTATTGCTAATGAATTATGTTCAAAATAAGTTATATAAAATTAGCAATACGTTTTAAATGAAGTCTAGAATTATAAAACATTCAGAAACAATCCAAATTACATATAATAACATGTTTATTGAGTCTCATATAAATTTCATCCGTAAATTGCAACAAGGATATTTTATAGATGGTAAAGAAATTATAATTATTAAGTTTTAAGTTATAAAACGTTTAACATTGTTTTAAATATAAATAATTATATTATATTAAAATTTACTTTAATATAAACAATTATATTAAGTTACCATTATAATATTTGGAACCAAAATACATAGATTGATAAACTTGCAAACTTACAATTTATAAAACTTGCCACTAGATGGCGCTATTTTATATTATTTTGTAACATACTTTATGTAATACGCATAATTGAAGTAATATAAATAATCCGAATAATTACAGATATATGTTTGTTTCTCTTATCATTTTAGCAGATGCGTTCATTTACCTACCCTTTTGTCTATTCGATATATATCATAATTATCATTCGTAAGGAGTAAACTCCAATCGTGCGTCGTAGCTGACACACACACTTTTTTTTTTAATCCCATGAGACCAAATATTTTCGAAAAACGAAGACAGATGTGTACAAATATACAATAATATAACTGTTTTATTTATTAAAGATTTATCGAAATATCTATCCGTTGTCCGCGAAGATACATACCATTGATAAAATCGACCAAAGCAACCGTCGATAACAGGTATATTCATCGATAAATAAATTTCGATTTGGCGTGATTGCAACTATTTGCTGACGTCAAGCAATTGCTGTTTTATCCATTTATCGATGAATCAATCCTGGTATCATAAGCCATCACCTTTATAGGTACTCATATTTAAAATGGGTGAAGGGTATGCAAAACTACGTTATCTGTGGCTTCATCCGCGTTTGTTCCTCATAGTCCAAAATTTGTAAAAAAGTTTCTGAATAAATTTATAAATTTTGATTTCTGTAGCTTAGATTACATTTTACAATTTTAAACAATTCAACCGATTACGACCAGTAAACTAATGGAAAACTTTACAAAATTCCCAGAAAGACGATTTGTTAAATGACTGTTCTTACGTCTCTATTCTTTACTCTTTAAAATAATACGTTAATAACACAAATTATTTTTAACTGTTTACTAACATTTAATAATTAATATACTTTTTAAATAAAATTACCTACTAATATCTTATCTTTTATAGAACATGGTGGATTTCGCGATGACAACGCCCTTGCAAGATGAAAGCGTTACCAGGGCTCCTCTTCAGATTCTCACTAGTCTACTTTCAGAGGTAAGTCATCATTCGCCGTCAATTCTAGCATAAATCAGTTTGTCTTTTCAGTAAAACGGTATTCAAACAACTATCTTAGTTCACAGGAGTAGACCCCTGTTCTACATAGTCACATAGTTGGTCACAGATGTCAGTGGGAGGCAGACCACTGACCATCGTTGGACTCTAAGATCGTTTGCGGCTACAATCTTAAAAAATACAGTATAGTGCGCAATGAATAATGTGGAATGGAATGCGTGAAATACGACTTAACATTTTCAATTTTACTGTGACCGTTGTTTGTTAGGTATGCCATGTTATGTAAGTGCGTAGTTATATCCGTGAAAACATTTACTCTTAACAGCAGTGTTTTTCAACATTCAAGTTGCTACCTCTTGGAGTCTCAAGAGGATCACAAAATATCATGAAATTTCATTAAAAAGGAAAAAGGTAAACAAAAATCGAACTAAATGTAAAATAAAGCACGGCTCTAGGTAGGTATTTCAATATGTATTTTAACGATACTCAATTAAAAATAAAAAATATTTTGTTTGGATTTGTTATTGGTAATCTAATAAAATGCATGTTAGAAACAGCGGAGTGAAGGTTAAAAAATACTGCGCAACAGTGTTAGACCAGTGCCGAAGCCTTTAAAAATGGTAAAAAATGAAAAAAAATTACAATAGAATGAAACCCATTGGAAAAGGAGGGGAATATGATCAAAATAAAAGGAAAAATAAATTACGGTCGATCCGAGTTCGGGAAGTGGGAGGGGGTAAGCTTTTAAGGGTAAAAAATGGTATATCTTGATTTCCGGCTAATCTACACGTCCTATGCGAAAAAGTTAAATGGCAAAGTTGTAGGTAATAAAAAGATCTACAACTTTTGTATTTGCAATTTTTTCACATAACCTCAAAATTTGGGTGAAAAATTCAAAAAACCTAGTTTTTGGTTTTTTATTTATATCTTTTTCAAATTTTTTTTTTTTTATACGAAATTTGGTGAAAACTTGCCTTATTATGTCCCAAATACACTGTAATTTATTTGATTAAAAATATTTATTTTTTCGCCTTATTTTCACTTAATATCAAAAAAGCATCCTAATTTTCAATCGAAAATTCTGACGTCAAAATATCAGCTTTTTTCAAAAAGTTTGGGGGCTTTTTGTTCGTTGAAATATCTACTTTCTGATGGTGTAAAAAAAAATATACATAACTATAGGAAATGTTCTCAGAAAATGCAAAAAATTGAAAAAAACCCAAAATCGAAAAAAAAAATTATATCATTATGTACAATTTTGAGGTATTTATTAAAATTTACACTTTAATTACTCAAAAAACGTAAGATTTATGTTTTATTGATAAATGAAAAAGTTGCAAATTAAAATATACTTCAATAATTAACAAACAAGTACGTTAATAAAGTTAATATTTAATAAGACATCTACAATATTTTGAAAAAGTTGTAGAATCTTATTTAAATAATATTTGTAGATGTCTATTTACTGCTGTTTTAAGATAATTTATATACCTGAGTGACCTTCGGTAAATTTTAGCCCATTGTAAGTTATTTCATAGAGAAGTGGGGACGGACCTAGGAGGGTCTGGGCCTTACTACATACCTGCTATTTCGTAGCAGCTGTAAAAACCGTTAGCCAGTATTCGAGATACAGAGCAGTGTACAACATCGTTTTTAAAAATACACGTGCAGGCTCAGTTACTCTAATTGAATTGTGAGAAATTTACTTTATTCAAAAAATCGTTTGGAATCTACATAGCAAGGTAAATACAATCTGTATTTTAATCTATATTAATCAACTTTAAAATAAAAATAGTAATATTTTCTCTCATAAATAGTATGTTTAACATAACATAACCTAAAAAATTAAAATTGAATGATATTTTAGTACAAAAATAAAAAATAGTAATTTCGTTTATTTTATACAAACAAATTTAGTTATACTCATGATAAAACTTTGAAGGCATTATTAATTTTATTTTGTCTTTTCAGATTATCAGTATGGATGGATCTGTTTGTATAATCTGCAATAAGTCAGATGACAAGCAAGTGTATGAAATAAAAAAATCAGCTTTGAATCGTTATAGTGGAGTCTAGCAAGAAGAGAATCGACAATAAATACAATTGGTTTTTTTTCAATTTTTTGCATTTTCTGAGAACATTTCCTATAGTTATGTATATTTTTTTTTACACCATCAGAAAGTAGATATTTCAACGAACAAAAAGCCCCCAAACTTTTTGAAAAAAGCTGATATTTTGACGTCAGAATTTTCGATTGAAAATTAGGATGCTTTTTTGATATTAAGTGAAAATAAGGCGAAAAAATAAATATTTTTAATCAAATAAATTACAGTGTATTTGGGACATAATAAGGCAAGTTTTCACCAAATTTCGTATAAAAAAAAAAAAATTTGAAAAAGATATAAATAAAAAACCAAAAACTAGGTTTTTTGAATTTTTCACCCAAATTTTGAGGTTATGTGAAAAAATTGCAAATACAAAAGTTGTAGATCTTTTTATTACCTACAACTTTGCCATTTAACTTTTTCGCATAGGACGTGTAGTTTAGCCGGAAATCAAGGTAAACCATTTTTTACCCTTAAAAACTCACCCCCTCCCACTTCCCGAACTCGGATCGACCGTAATTTATTTTTCCTTTCATTTTGATCATATTCCCCTCCTTTTCCAATGGGTTTCATTCTATTGTATGTGGGCGCGCCGGTAGGTAGATCTACAATGGTATTTCGATTCAACTAATTTAACCAATATTTATAAAAATATAGTTAAAATAATTAAATGAATAAGCGTTAATGCCACCATAGTAACAATAACACCCAAGCAAAACACCAAACAGTTCAGAGCACCACCGTGCCGTGCCCACTATTGGACAACTTCTGATCTGTTGACAGTTGCGCGCCCCTTTTTTATACCATGATACAGGTAGCCAATTGTTAATACGGAGCGGTAGTTCGAAATCAATATATTGTGACTTTAAAAACGGAATATTTATATATGAAATTAAGCATTCTCCCACACGGCCATTCTGACGAGCAGCCGTTACGGCTCGCGAACAAAAGTTTAAAAAAATATCAATTCAATAATATTAAAGAAGTGGATAAACTACTTTAGATTCGCGGATAATATAGTCTCAATTTTAACCACAGAAGCCAAATCTCATGGTACACAAAACACGTAACTTTAATTGGTTAACCCCATAACCGGTGTCTAATAGTGTAAATAAATGGTCGTGTCACATGAAAAGAACTGCCAAATCACATGGCTGATGTCAAGTCACATGACATCATAAATTCGCTAAGTCACATAGCTTACGTACATAATTGATTATTATCTGAAAAGAATTGCCAAATCACATGGCTGATGTCAAGTCACATGACATCATAAATTCGCTAAGTCACATAGCTTACGTACATAATTGATTATTATCTGAAAAGAATTGCCAAATCACATGGCTGATGTCAAGTCACATGACATCATAAATTCGCTAAAGAATTGCCAAATCACATGGCTGATGTCAAGTCACATGACATCATAAATTCGCTAAGTCACATAGCGTACGTACATAATTAATTATTTCCTGAAAAGAATTGCCAAATCACATGGCTAATGTCAAGTCACATGACATCATAAATTCGCTAAGTCACATAGCGTACGTACATAATTGATTATTTCCTGAAAAGAATTGCCAAATCACATGGCTAATGTCAAGTCACATGACATCATAAATTCGCTAAGTCACATAGCTTACGTACATAATTGATTATTATCTGAAAAGAATTGCCAAATCACATGGCTGATGTCAATTCACATGACATCAAAAACATTCGTTAAGTCACATAACGTACGTACATAATTGATTATTTCCTGAAAAGAATTGCCAAATCACATGGCTCTCGGGTTATTATCAAACATAAACGTGACTGTTGGCCAGACAATCATCGATATGCAAGACAATCCCGATAACACAGAACTTACAATCCACATACCGTTCCAAAGTTCGCAGGTACTCAAGAGAAACACAAAGTTTTTACCAGATTTTTGACTGTCGATACTGTCATTGCTTCACAGGGTTCACAGTCATCTGACATGTTCAAATAGTTTACTTTCCATATCACATGTTCTCGTAGTCTGAAAACATATAACATTATATGTATAATCAATAATTATATACGAAATAACGAGAGAGCTCCGCGTTTCGTTCATGGTTTGAGAGTAAAATCTACAGATCTTTTCGTTTGGCTCGCTTAAATCTATGGCATAGTCTTCTGCGTCGTACAAACGTACACTGGGTAGACTCCAGATACCCTTGAGAATATATTTCCTGTAAGATCCCCGATGTGTAGTTCTTCACGATGTCTTCCTTTAATGTCCAATAATTAATGTCTTAATTCGTACATAACTTTTTTTTTTTTTTTATAAGTCAGAGGTGTGCTTTGAATCTCGTACCCCTCGATCGAGAGGCAGAGTTTCAACCACTAAGCTAAGGTATCTTATGATAAAACGCCGTACTCACAATTTGTTGTAAATGTGCCTGACTATCTCAGACAGGATTTCTTGAAAATCATTAATGCCTTTTAAGTCAACTCATTTGACTATGACAGAATTTTATACGAAACTATTCGAGACCTGCTCGAAACCATGCACGAGTGCTTTTCTTATTTAGAACTGTAAACAAATAGGCTGTAACAAGCATAAAAATAAGAAAGTAAAAGTTAATTTCAAACCGAAAAACCTGATGTCTAAAACACAAATGTGTGAAAATAATAATAAGTGAATTGTCACGTTCAAAACAGTTTTAATGTCAACTTTACATACAGTAAAGAAAATATCAGAGCAGCAAGTACTCCGTGGTCGTTATTCTCAATAAAATAATTAAAAGACTATTGCCTTACCATAACATGAGCTATAGTTCGTACCGTTCATGTGATGACGTCAAATGCCAACGAAATAACATTCTGAAGTCCACAGTTACATTACAACGAAAACCAGGTCATTAAACGTAAAAAGTTATTGGAGTCATCCTACCTTCATTATCTTATTTACCTAATATCATTTTACTTTTACCTTGATTATTACAATTACCTTCGTTTGTGCGTTAGGCATTGCTGCAAACAAAGTCTTTACCACACAATAATGATCACACATTGCAGAGTCCAATTTGACAGTATTGTATGTACTCTTGTCTCTTTTTCTTTTTGCAGTATTCGATTTTTCGAATTCTATCAGAACTTGCAGTAGGTATATAATTGCTCGTCCGAACCTGACTTTGACTTATAAATCTGCAAAGATATACATTTTAATTCGTAGAATAACAAACAGCGGTCGAAATAGTATGAACACAAAATAATAACGAATATCTTCTGGTATGAACCGCGAGTTCCAATACAATATCTGATAATAATAGAATTACCTATTTCAATTTAATATAACACATACGTTACAGTATCTGTTATCACCAGAAATTTTGAATAACTTCCAAAAGTTATTGTAATTAACCATTTGCAAGAATAATAAGTATACCTACAAATATCGTTATTTCGTCCCGGATTGATTTATACATAATATTCGCTCACACACAAAAACTTTAAACCAAATTTTAGAAGTAGCAGACAAGCATGCAGTCCACCTGATGGTAAGTGGCTACTGAGGCCCATCAATATCTTCAACACAGCAGAGCCTAACACTGCTGTATGGTATTGGTATTGCCGGACCATAAAAGTTTCTACCACCTTTATAACCTTTATCTGCTTGAGTGTAACGACGACAAAATTATGAATAGGAGAAAAACACGCCGAATTGTTTTGTATAATATAAATATTGCGTGCGTGAATATTCTGAATTTGTTATATCTACAGCCGTATATCTAGACGTAATGTCGTCATCTGCACAGTTACAAAACTAAATAAAATAACAATAAACTCCTTATGTCAATGAATAATTAAAACGTTTAGATTGTTAGCTAGATTACATGATGGTATAGTTGACTTACCACTGTTAAAGTATTCACTAAAGGTACCAACATAATATAATTTCACACGTAAAGTCTAGGATCGTGATGTACGTCTTCTCGAAAGGTATTATTTACTATGACACAAAATAAGAAAGAAGATCCAATAACAATTTAAACTACTGTAAAACAAGTTCAAACTTTAAGTTATTATTAAAAATACTTGATCGACTCCGAGCGAGGCTGATGAATTGTCTTTATTAAATTAAACCTTTAAACTCATTTGACCGATCAAAATGCTTACAGCTTTGCACCATTATAGTAACTGTTTTTTTTTTCTACAGTCAGCTAAGCTTCGATTCTCTTTACTTCTACAATTTTTAAAGTGAATAGCAAGTAATAGTTACACATTATGCCACAAAACAATGTAAAAAACACAGAAGACTACTCGTAAATGTTTATTAATAAGTTATAACTTACGTTAATTCACCTTTTTTTTTTTGCCTAGTCCAATACACCATTTGGGGTGATGCGAACTTTACCAAACTCCTTTTCTTCAGCTTTACCTTAATGTATCCTTCGCAAATTGTAACCTTTATCAATAACTTTAAATACACAAATTTGTAAGAGCACAAAGTCGCTTACCGATAAACAACTTACTGACTCACCACCAGAATCTAAATGTTACATTTTCATTCAATTTTGGTCCACGTCTACGGCCATCACAAGTCAAGTGTTGTTACAAAACCCCCAATAAGCAGCTTTCATTTTAGTTACAGATTCTGGGAACAAGCGCTAGGTAAATATTATTAGATAGCATCCTACTAAAAATGACAAGCGCTGGTTGAGAGTACACCTTTCAATGAGCACAATACATATCTCACTATCACGGTGTTCCAGGTGAAACTAGAAATAAACCTTACGAAATTCACGGGCCATGGAATTGCGATGGCAAAAAGTATGCTACCTGATTTATCAAACCTTTTACTTCAATAATAATCTTCATTGTGACTAGTTTTAAGACTGGGAGTTTATTAAGAATGTTAAATGCATTACAACGAATAGGTACATACAAAAGGGTAGATATCAGAACTTGTATTCACAATCGTAAAATATTTTTTGCAGCGCAATCATTTAAAACAATATGATCGTTATTAATTTACTTATTTAGCATAAGCAAGCATCGACTCTTAAAGAGTTGATATAAGCAACGAAACTGTGAAAAGCATAGTTGAAATTACTCGAAGATTTTAAAAACCCAAAACATTTCTAAAAAAATGTCGGTACCTACGAGTGTGATTGTTAAATTTTTCGCGCATAACCAAATATTTTCATATTAGTGATTCTTATAATCTTTAACAACTTTCAAAATAGCAAAATTGAAAATATAAAAACCATTGGTTTGATCATACCGGAGCGCCAATCGTTCGCCAATGAGTCTCGGCGCCAATGAGTCTTAATTACGTAGACGGTTAACATGGACGATGCTAACCTTCCACCTCAATTTTCATACCCAAGCTTGCGGTACCCAAGCTTGCGGTTGCTTTCACACGCTTGCTAAAATAATGCACATAAAATTATTACAATATTTAGACAAACCGTACACGTTACTCACGGAACCGGTTTCATCATGTGTTTCACACACAGCTCCTTGACGACCCGCGTGGCGGAGCGGTCACCATGCCGGTCTGACGCGCAGAGGGTCCCGGGTTCGATCCCCGGCCAGACAGATTTCTAAATGATGAATTTAGATTTCTGTTTCTGGGTCTGGGTGTTTGTGTATTTGTCTCTGTGTGTGTCCATAGCACCCACGATACAGGGAATCCTAGTGTGGGGCTGTGAGTGTAGAAAGCGTTTTTTTTTTTTTTTTTTTTTTTTTTTTTTTAAAGAAAAATGTCGAAGGCCTTGTCAATATCGCCTCCATTGCGCGTCCCAAACTGTCGTCAGGAGTACAGCCACGATAAATTCTTCAGTTGAACACTTCCTATACACGCGGTTGATTATCTTCTGTTACCGTTACTTTAAAACTATTACGTAATAAAAGGGCGTATCCTATCCCGATTCTGATGTGGGCGCGCCGGTAGGTAGATCTACAATGGTATTTCGATTCAACTAATTTAACCAATATTTATAAAAATATAGTTAAAATAATTAAATGAATAAGCGTTAATGCCACCATAGTAACAATAACACCCAAGCAAAACACCAAACAGTTCAGAGCACCACCGTGCCGTGCCCACTATTGGACAACTTCTGATCTGTTGACAGTTGCGCGCCCCTTTTTTATACCATGATACAGGTAGCCAATTGTTAATACGGAGCGGTAGTTCGAAATCAATATATTGTGACTTTAAAAACGGAATATTTATATATGAAATTAAGCATTCTCCCACATGTAATTTTTTTTTGTTTCAAGAATTATCGACCCTGGTCTATGTAGGAAGGTAACGGAAATTTAGTTAGTAATCTCATCAGCGTTGGAACTGTAATATCGTTACAAGTTGCGCGGTAAAATTACCGATATTTCTCCGTGACGCAGAACCTTTCGTTTTTAGTCTATAAGTATACGTTTATAAGATAGGAGGGGGTGTAAAAAAATTTGCCGATAAATTGCAGAGATTAGATAATCTTTTTTTGTCGGCCAACGTGAACCTATCTACGTCAATCCCTGGTCTCCAACGAACAACGCCCGAATCTATAAGTATTTGTATGCAAATTGAACCAACACGATGTAATCATAATCATAATCTTTATTTGCTAAATAAGGTACAATGGGTGTTAAGATAATGTATAATATCCTCTTATTTTGCCTTTACGGCAAAATGTATGTGTATTTATGTATGTGTATTTCATGACTTAATTCAGGAAGGCCTACGTGTATGTAATGCTTATATTAAGGCACGCAATACAAATATTATCACGGTAACATTTGGCTTACAATAGGTTAAGACCGAGATATTACATACGTTCAACTTATATAATTGTGTACTCATGTTCTGTTCTATTGAAGTATGCAATAAAGAATATTCTATCTATCTATCTATCTATTCACTTTTTTCCTAAAAATGCAACGTGAAAGTATAAAAATACACAATTCAGAATAAATTAGTTTCTTTTTATCGAATTCAATGTTAATTGCTGCATTCTTGCATTTCATGATGTTCATTAGTGCTCATTAATTGTAGCTTTATTAATTTTGCCGACATGCGCGAGGCTATTTTTTAAATTCAAGAAACAAGCGTGCAATCGACTTGATTGTAAGTGATCATTGCCGATCATTAACATCTGTAACTCTATAAACAACGTGATTTTTTACCTGGAGTTGATCACAAGTGCGTTGACTCTTCTAAGGAATGGGCGCCTCATGATCAGTCAGACGGCATACATACCCGAATTGCAGAACTCGCAAATAGTTGTGGCGATGGTACCTCTATCACTTTCTATATTCACTG
This sequence comes from Epargyreus clarus, assembly GCF_041222505.1. Taxonomy (NCBI): domain Eukaryota; kingdom Metazoa; phylum Arthropoda; class Insecta; order Lepidoptera; family Hesperiidae; genus Epargyreus; species Epargyreus clarus. Next base: position 8,742,186 of record NW_027332211.1, read on the forward strand.
TATATTCACTAAGGGTTACGGGTTTCCTTTCTAGGTACCTATGGTGTTTATGTGTGTCGTTGAAACCCATGACGTAGAAAGGCCTCTTGTAGTGCTATAAGAATAGACACAGTTAATTAAATTCATTACGAGATTCCGTTCGTGGCTACGTTCGCATGACTCCCTTTAATAATTCATTCACTCCACAGAGTAAGTAGTAGGATATGTAATTATGTAAGATATTGTTATTTTCTCGTGAGTTTCATATAAAATTATTACAAAACATTCATAGACCAGGGTTTGCTATTCCGAATTTTATATATTTGGTGACGCCTTTCTTATTGAAGGATTTCGATGTAGCTTGAGCAGAAATTAAAATTACTTTACTTTATATAGAAAATCCGAAATAATGTATCCCATTAATAATTATTCATTACAAAATTTAAATAAAACTCTTTTTTTGAGATCTATTAGCGTTTACTTTTTCTAAATGGGTTTTTTGAAATGGTAAGCAACTGTGCGTATCGTTTCACGATACTTCTAAGATATTGATGCGACGTCACAGGGCATCCTGACGCACAGTTTGGGGAACCCTGCCATATACAGTTATTTGTTTTTTTTTCTATTAGTTATTTTACGTATTCACAAAGTCCATATTAGCAACAAGTATTTTCCCAAGGCTGTCCTACCAAATGAAACGTTATCAGCTCGTAACAGTAATAAACGTAGGCATGAACCATTTAACTATTTTATACCTACTACCGTAATTAACAAAAGTAATAATTCTTGTGACGTCAGTAAACACACAGGTATTTGTAGCACACGTAATAAATGTAATAATTCACTTGTTATAAAATGAACGAATGAATATAAAATGAACTTGGTACTTTTTGTGAATTGCGTCGTCATCCGCGTCACTATGTAGGTACTTAATTAAATTACTATTTGTTTCCTATTTGAGTATTATGTAACATATATTTATTATTGATGGATTATTAAGATATTGAATATGGCCTACATCCTTATCCCTCTAAGAAGAGAGCCATGATCGCAGTGGGTCTGTAATTATCTCGACACACCTTTAGTTTATTCAGTAAATCTTTATAGGTTATTTAACAAATGTTTTATTTAATTTAGTTACTCTTTTGTGTTGTAAGGTTGTAGATTGCAAATAGCTGGTAGGTTGACATTTATGTAGTAGTTTTTGTGAAGGTTATTATTTTTTTGTATTTGTTTTTCTTAAACAAATGGGTGCAGTAGCACTACCATGAGTTGGCATAGAAACGCCACTATAGAAATTGTAAATAGAAAACTATTGTCATTTTGCTAGTGAATAACATAACTACTATCGTTACGGTATTTCTAGACAACGTCTGTCAAATTAATGACTCATGGGACCGAATTTGTATGGCAATAGATCATAATGACATTCGCTAGCGATTTGATTTCGATAGGTTTTTTACGTTACGAGTGGCTCACACAACGGAATTTAGTTCTACGAGTAACCACCAGAGGCGCTGTACAATTTTTCATACATTTATTTTACGCAGTCGCTAGCGAGTAATACTTTTGTAAACTCATGGTAGTGCTACAGAATACAATTGAACTTGTTAATTTTAGCACTCTAAAAACCTATTTATTTTTAGACTACGTAATTTAGTTGATAACCTAGATGAGTTTGTTATGAATATGTCTTATCTTTTCACGAGTCGTTCTATAAATCGCAGTAGAGATAATCTTTTTTTAATTGCCTAGTATAAAAATACATAAACATTGAACCTATTTATAAAAATGTATTGTAATGCATAATTGCACAAATACCTATATCACTATATAGGTAATGTATTTACCTATAATAACTATAGGTAATCTTATGTATAAAATTCTCATGTCCCAATGTTAGTTACCATACTCCTCCGAAACGGCTTGACCGATTTTGATAAAATTTTTTGTGCTTATCCGGTATCTATGAGAATCGGCCAACATCTATTTTTCATCCCCCTAAATGTTAGGGGTAGTACAACCCTAATTTTTTTTTATTTATATGGCAATACAACGTTTGCTGGGTCAGCTAGTCTTATATATAAAATTCTCATGTCCCAATGTTAGTTACCGTACTCCTCCGAAACGTCTTTATCGATTTTCACCAAATTTTATATGCATATTGAGTAGGTCTAAGAATCGGCTACTATCTATTTTTTTTCATACCCGTAAGTGATAAGGGTTGTTCGTTCTTACCATTTTTTTATTCATATGGCAACACAACGTTTGCCGGGTCAGCTAGTGTATTTATAAAGTATTTTCACTAAACATTACCACCGTAGTACTGTTTCGTAATATTATAGATTTCATTATGATCAATCTACATGTTTTTTATTGAAGTAGAAAATGACCACGCACTCCAGCTGTTAAGTGACCACTTCCGGCCATGGACATCTGTAACCAGCTCCATTATAGATTCAGATGTCGTGAACCTTTCCCGAAATCGCTTCCTGAGCTGTTACCTCTCTGAAATATAATTGTACCTAACTAGTACTAGCATTCAAAGTGTCAGATCGCTATAGTGACACCACTATTCAACATTTTCAACATTGTTTCCAGAACATGGAGAGCCCTGATTGGGAGGAGTGGGCAGAGAGTGCGACCAACGTGGCAGCGCCGCTGCTGGCGGAGCGCTGCGTGAACGGCGAGCTGTGCGCGATGCTCGCGAGGCTGTGCCGCCGCCGGCCACGAGCTGCCCCACTGCCGGCCCTAGCGCCATCTGTGCGACGAGTTCTCATGCGAAACGTGGACTTCGGACGAGCTCCCAACGCGAGGCAGTTCGTTCGGGAATATATTAGGTTCGTATAACTTAATGAACTATACCCATTATAATTTTATTTATTATAATATAGGAGTAGCAGGCGAGCATGCAGTCCACCTGATGGTAAGTAGTTACTACCGCCCATGGACATCTGTAATCAACCGCAGATAGGATTAAATATTCTTACCTAAAGTCGGCCACAGATGCGCCGCGACCCCTAGAGGACTAAGCTGGAACACCTCGAGAAAGTATCTCCCTTACCACACCAAAACGGAACACAGCAGCGTCTAACACAGCTGTTCTTAGGCAGAAATAGGTGTGGCGGTGGCGCCGACGGTGTCGAACCACAAAGGGTTCTACCACCTTCAGGAATTACAAGAATATGAGCGTTGCTACCCCTGAAAAATAAAATTGGACGTAGAATAAGTATGTTTCTCTTACCACCGGAACACAGTAGGTATAGGACGGCACACTTCTGTTATTGGGCAGAAATAGGGATTGTGTTTCCGAAGACGAATCATAAGGGTCGCAAATACCACGAAGTAAATTTCACCATTAATTTATTATATATTATGGAACAACACTAAGAATTACAGTTGTACATATTTTGTTAGGTCTTCCTGTGTTTGTTTGTGGTAGGTCTATTGTTATTTGTATCTGAAGCACCACCGAAACCACAGCTGCGTTCTATAAACGGAATTCCCTAAAAGCGTATTTTAAAACTACGCGGATATTGAATTAGGAATAACTACGTTGACGTATGATACCAAATAAGCACTTGCACATTACCACAGCACGTACAGTTATTTCCGCTTAAGTTATTAGCGCAATCAAACGACCGCGTCATTAATTAAACAGATTACGATTTTATAGAGAATTGACAATTCCGTTCATAATTATATAAACATTTAAATGAGCAATTACAACTTACTGGTAATTTAATACGTACAAATTGAATTGCAAGCAAACGTAATCACGTCTCTGATTAAGGCCAGGTTCATTAAATATAAATTAGGTACGCCAACAGAGTTTGATTTTGTTACACATATCACGGGGTTTCTGAATTTATCGTACTTTGATAAAAATGTATTTATAATATAATTAGGATTATTAAATTATTTGGAGCTAATAATTTACTTTTACTTAGGTAATAAAGACCTTTCGTAAATATGTATGCATGCTTGTTCTCACGTATGTTCGTTATTTTTTAATCTCTAAATTAAATATTCGCGGATACTCATTTTTCCTGATAATAAAATAAGTAGGTAAATTGTAAAACACCTCTCAAAGAAATTATATTTCCGTAGCACAAATTTCCGCAGACATATCTATGACGTACCTACACATAATTTTAGACGAATTATTATCAGTGTAGGGATAAACAGTAACATATGTTTTAAATGAATGTAAAAATGACATAACAGCTACCTAGCAACATGTATATATTTAGGTAATTATTTTCAGCGCCCTGAGTTCTCATAACTCCGGTAGCAGCTTAGTGCGGCGTTTCGTGGAAGTGACGCACGGCAGCCGCGCGGTGTGTCCGCACCCGCGCGCCGCGCCCAACCTGGTGGCCGTGGCACTCGCTGCCATCGACGACTACTACCGCGAGTGCACCACTCCCCACCAGTGTGAGGACAGAGAGGAAGATATCATGTGCTTTGCTGATATCTTAGAGCACATGTAAGTTGCTTTTTTGCTAAAAAGACGCGAAAGTCCATTGTAAGTTGAATATAAGTCCTTCCTAAAATCGTTTACAGTTCATGTCAGTGTTTCTTAGGAAAAAGCGTAAACACCACTTTTCAAACGAACATGCAAGATTGAAAATAATTCTGCTGGAATATAGAAATAAGCGCCGTTAATACTTATGATCGACGAACATACTTTGTAATATGATTTCATCATTATCCCCACAAATAATACATTTATGGAAAAATCTCAATTTCAGGAGCGAGTACGAGGATTGGCTCGTAGTGGTCGCCAGCATTCTCCAACCAGTGCCATTCTGCGCTGCCGCGCTCAAGTGCCCGAACGTCGCGAAACGTTTGGGCACCTTCCTGAAAGCGATGTCCGAAGACGCTCGGTGCCCGGTGCACTCGTGCGTGGCGCCGGCCAACGCGGCGCGCCCCAGCCCGCCCTCCTGGCTGCGGGTCACGGGACCCTCTAACCCATTGATCGCGCTGCCACAGAAGCAATTGTGCGAACTATGGGGAAATATGGTAAATATTTGTTTCTAATATGTAGATTTGGCTTCGTAATTCGATTGTATTCAATTTTCAATACTTTTTTCAATGTTGAAGTAATAACATTTTTTTTTATTTTAGATGATAAGTATTTTTTTATTCAACGCTGTTTAATAGGGACAAAACAAAAGAGAAAATAATAGTAATTATAATCACCTATATTATCATCAATCCACCAATTTTGGGTACAAAATGTTCTGCCCTCTAATGCGTAGCTAAATATAATTATAAGGTAAAATTACAAAAATGTGATAAAGTGTACCATTTGTTCTTATTTTAGATGAAGACCCTGTTAAACTGCTGCATGAAGCGAAAAAGTTTTCTGCAAAGCATGTGCAAACAACTACCCGATTTTCTCGTGGTGGCACTAACTGAACACGTAAGTTACAGATTTTGTAAAATTCTCTGAGTATTTTATACCACGATCACATAAAAATACGTAAACATGTAAACCTAGAAAGGTAAATTTAATTCATCATTTAGATAATAATCTGTCCGGGAATCAAACTGCATGGTAAACCGATATAGTCTTTATGCAGTGCTTGTCTTATAGTAATCGATGAAAAACTTAAATGACACTGTTCAATCAATGTGGAACTACCTCTAATTCTGCCCGTTAATAATTCCTTAGGGAAGAAATATATAAAGGTCTCTTTTTGAAATTAATACATTTTAAAATATATTATTTTATTTAAAGTAGATAACGAATGTCAATTAAATTTTATTTTTGTATTTTTTGCAGCCTGCAGCTTTAGAGGCCCTTTGTTTGATGTTAGAATGGGAAGTCGCGTCGGGCGATCAAATTCAGTTAGAAATCATTGCTGCATTGCAAGGCACTGAATTGGGGCAAGAGTATTATAAAGATCTATGTAAGAGGCAGAAGAGCCTCCAGATACTGGTATGTGTTAACATTTATTTTATACGTTTCTAGGTAAAGTTCATTAAAATCTACATACAGTTGTGGCAGGCAAAAGCATTCTCCTTACAATGTGTATTGACATACGGCAACACAGCCGCGCAGATACGAAGCAAAATATTGTATGGAGAAAATATGTTTTTGTGTGCGAAGGCTTACATCTGACTCATTCAATGTTTGTACATATAAGCCTACTTCCTTATGGGAACTCACCTACCTACTACTATTATTTAAGTACTAATAATTTCCATCTTTATAGGTATATACTTATATTACGTGTGAAACTATAAAAAGGGAATTCACCAACATTCAGGCTTGGGTACTTACGTCACTCTTAATAATCTAATTACTTGCATATATATTTTCTTTCAACAACTCTAAGGTTGTCTGGAAGAGATCGCTTTTAAGTGATAAGACCGCCTGTTGTACCGTTCATTATGTTTATGTATATTTTCGTGTATTCTTTGGTGTACAATAAAGCATTTTTGTATTGTATTGTACTCTAATCTACATGCATAGGTAAATGAATGTATTAATTAACACTAAATAACGTTACAGCTGACTAATTTATAATAGATGAGCGGTTATCATAAATGTTATTCTCATTACTATAATAAGGACTCTTTAAAGTTTTCCTGTTATATTGATATATTGACGTATGACTGCGATATTAACTTTTAATCGTAGATTTAGATTTTTTTGCTTTTAATAATACTTTTTTACGTCACTGTTTGAGTTTAAATACGTGATAGATACAGTATATAGCAGATATATTTTTTTATAATATAGGAGTATCATACGAGCATACAGTCCACCTGATGGTAAGTGGCTACTGCCGCCTATGGACATCTGTAATCAACCCCAGATAGGATTAGATATTCCTACCTGAGGTCGGCCAAAAATGCGCCGCTACCCCTGAGTACAAAGCTGGAACGCCTCGGAAAAGTCTGTCTCCCTTCAAACCGGAACACAGTAGCGCCTAAAACTACTGAACGTTATTAGGTAGAAATAGGTGTGGCGGTGGTGCCGCCGGAGTTGAACCACAGGGTTCTACCACCTTCGTCCTCACTATCCTCCTTACCTTTTCCATGCATAGGTTGTCTGGAAGAGATCGCTGCTTAGCGATAAGGCCGGCTATTGCATACGATTACATAATTATGTATTATTGTTATGATCTACTGAAGTGTGCAATAAAGAATCTATTTATCTATATATCTATCTAATACGTTACCAGCAATCGGAAGGCGGTCCGACGCGCCTGGCGCTGCCGGTGCGCGCGACGGACGCCGACGTGGCGGCGCTGCTGGAGGCGGGCGCGCTCGGCAGCCTCGAGTGCCTCTCGCTCGCCTTCACCAGCGTCACCAGCGACTGCGCGTACCACCTCATCAAGGTTAGCTGCGACCTTTCATCATATGCACCGTACAATACACACAGACTCTCAAAATATCAAATAACGCTGATCTTTTTGCCACCATCCTCATTAGAGAGAGGCTCACCCATTCAGTCATCTGTGTGAAACCATTTAGATTCATAAATGCGTGTAAAGATACTCTTAAGACGATAAACCTACTTACTAGCTTCGCTACGATTAAAAATATACACATTATAGTTTTACTAAATAATCAAGTTAATATGGCAAAAATAAATATGTACTTATACTTATCTTTTTTATTTTAGCTCCCCTCCCTCCGATATTTGAATTTATGGTCAACAAAGTTCGGTGACAGCGGCTTGGAGCTAATTGCAGAACACCTGACAAGACTGCAGGTCTTGAATCTTTGTGAAACGCCGGTGTCCGATAAGGGCGTGGAAGCATTATCAGGTACTTACTTTACCACGTTAATTTAATTTCAACTCACGTTCCCCATATACGTAATCTTAAGTGCTTAGGTATATATTTGAAACAGCAAGAGTGCTACAAAGACAGCAATGAAAAGTTCACGTAAAATTTTCGCAAAATTATGCTTGACTCGTTCAGACTGATAGCAAAAAGATACAACTGACGTCAGATAAGCGGTCTTCCAGCGTCTTCTAAAACTGACGCGGGTGTACGTGTTTGTATGGAAAAATGGTATGAGCATCAGCAGAACGCTACTGTTGCGTACAGTGTGTAGCACGCGACGAACGCCTGTGGCGACGCATAGGCCAGTAGGCCTTAGAAAACGGATGCCTTATGGACCTTATTCTAGTATGCAACAGTATCAAACGTCTCACAGTGATTTTTATTTCATTCTTATCCTATGGTTAACTGTGAGTAAATATCTATGGTATGCTTTACATAACTAAACAATAATAAAATAGTTCTATTATACATTTTCTCAGGTCTATCGAGCCTCCGCAACGTAAATTTAAATAGCACCAAGTTATCATCTGAAGCCTTCGAAATTCTTCGCCAGAGGCTGCCTCAACTTCAAGACTACGATGTCCGTTACACGGAGGCCTGGTGACAGTACCTGATGGGCTGTGAAGCCTGCGATGCGAAATCCAATCGTAAAAAACGATTCTATGATCCAATGATGTGGATAATTAAAAAATTGTAAACTCGTGTATAAATTTAAAAAAGGTAAATGCAAAATTATGTAGGTTTGACCCGCATTTAACTCTTTAATTTTTCACGTTAATGTCTTTTTACCGCCATTTACTATTTATTTGTCCGTAAATACCTGAAGAAATCAAGTAGACGACGTTATTAGAGATTAAGTTGCTTTTATAATTTATTTATGATTTAATTTAATGTGTAGGTAGATAGGTATATTTATTATAGACGACACTCGTCAAATGTAAATTATTATTAGAGTTGCATTTCTAATCCCATTATAGAATTATTGTAACATGCCGATTATACGACTTATATGTGCTTTCGACTTGAAATTTAATCTAAGAATCGAGATTACTGTAACCATAATAGTAATAAGATACATTTACACGTACGTTATTCAGATAGGTCTTATAACGTCTGTGAAAAATAGAAAGTGATTTATATGTTCTACGTATTCCATCACATAGCATAACTGCTAATGCAATCAGTCTAATGCCCGAATTTGTAATGAAGTAGATTTGTTGAATGTTTGTAATGTAATCGGTATGTGTTCTTCGTGTGAAACTGCTTCAGAAATAAGAAGCATTATTCTGTATTTTGAGAAAACAATACGATAGCTCTCATAGATATAATGCGTTGATAATTTTACTGTAAAAGTATTTATTCGTGGAGTGAGTATATTAAAGAAGTAGAAATAGTGTTACGATGTATAGGTAATATGTTAGTGTAATTAAGTTATTAGTATTATAACTATATATACAGGGCTGTGAGGAAAGATCTAATGATGGGCGCACATGAGCAGATACACTGCATCGTGGGCGAGTGCTATGGGTAAGTAAAGTTGAATAGATACGTTTGATAAATATATATTGTAAATCTACGTATGTGTCACACTATTATATTGTTATAATAAGAGTTAGTAGTTATGCACAATTGATTCTCTTATTCCAATTTTGTAATTCCGTAAGTAATAATGGAGTCAGATTGCATTGATCTCAGTAACCTGTCCTATCTTTAACTGTTTGTGTGTAGCTTTCTGCGATGTTCTTGGTAGCAAAAAATAAAAATTACAGAACCACATACTTAGATATTATCGCTAGGCTATATTTCTATCTATTCATGCACTAAATATACCCAATGTATTTGTTTAAATTCGTGGAATTTAACATTTTGATAACCTACATTTTTAGATTTAAGACTTCGGGGTTTTTCCTGTCATGCAGGTTTATATCCGTGTCTGGTCCGCATGCGTACCACTTGCGTCCTACCTTTTCATAGACACTTTTCCTGTTATACATATACCACACGCACGCGTTACTCGAAGACTGTAACGGATTTAACCACGCGTGCAGGGACACGCGTCAGGCGTAAACCACCGTGACAGGAAGATACTCTTACAGAATTATTTTTCTCCCAAGGCTATTCCCGTGACGTATTTTGTCACAATACAGTCATATTAATCGTAAGCATTACCAATGTTATGGCATTTAAACGTTTTCTCTTAAGACTTTCACTGTTACAATGTTCTCAGCTAAGTAGTCGACAAAACAGTTAATACTGCACAATTAGATATTACCTTAATAACTATGTAAAAGAGGACAAGACTTATCCAATGTAAAATGTGAGAATTTGTAATAAAATTTTTAAAAATACATGTTTAATTGCTTTATTTCGTACATTATCCATCAAATACCTACGTAGTAACATCCAATTGAATGTTCTTATTTTATGGAAAAAATCCTTAGGTATATTTATGTATTTTCAAGGTAAAAATTATGTTATCTAAAATACCTACTTAAAACGTGTTTTGCAAAGGGACAAAAACAACACATTTTACTTTACTATCGAATAATATATTTGTTTCCAATAGATCTATATGGTATAATACATTACTATTTATCTTAACTTTATACAATTTTGTTACAATAGATTTTAAATTATTGTAGTTTTCCAATGATCTATTACAAGAAAATGATATCTGATTTTTTTCACACTTACACTGCTTATTTAAGAATAATATTACTATGATGCATGATGCACATACAATATGCACGAGGTGCTTATAATCGGCCGTGTGTACTGCGTAAAAATAGAAATGAATGATTATATATTTATAGGCGTATTTGTCAGTACGCGATTTCATAGACATAAAATAATTTTAGGAGCGTAATAAATATAATTATCTAGTCAATACTTCTATTTAAAGTAATAACGTCCAAATAACAAATCACATACAAAGGTCGACTCACAATGCCTTGTAACGAATTTCTTGTTACGATAATTTTATTTGTGCTAAATGTCTCCGTTATTCAATTCTGATACACAACAAAATTGTCATGGTAAGATTATTAAAAACATTTTCAGCTATTTAAATGCTATTTCTTCCTCGAATGAATGAGTAAAGTATGTTACACCAATAAGGCAATTTTCAAAACATTTTTACTGCCACCCATTATTAAACAAGAACCATCAATACAGTGATAATATGTCTTATACAAAAAAATTGTTAAATAATATTTTTTACTCAGCAGTTTTTTGTAGAATTAAAGCGCGGACCCTCTCAATAATTTACTTAAATCGTAAAGTTAAAAGCCTTTAAGTTTATGACATATATATTCGTAACAAATTCAATTATATTTGTATAAGTAGAAGTACGACAACGGCTTCATATGAAAATGTATGGAACGCCATCATTATCACCATTAAAATAACATATTGTACTAACAATAAAGATATTTAATGTGTTAAGAGATATGTCCTGTTACAAAATCCACACAGAATGGCTTAATAATTGATTAAACTTAGCACATATCCCAATATTGATGTGCTTAAAAGCCATCTAACGACCATGAGTAGATATACTCTTGGGCCATTTTCCTGTCGCGCGGGATTGCGTTCGCATGCGTGTGACACTCGTACACATGACATGACACTTTCTAGTCGCATGACCGGTCAGCGAGAGCGTATGAAACATTAAGATTCATATAGCACGCGTGCGAGTAAGACACGCGTGACAGGAAAAACGTCCTTTTTGCGTGCGCGAACGGTGTATACTTGTCTCATTTAAAACACCAGAAAAATAATATATTTGAGCCCCTGTATTATATGTTATTAACGTATTTAATAACCTGTTTTAAAAGCATTTAACTGTAGCAGGATAAATGATATTTATTAAAACTATCTTAAATTATCCCTATATTGAAACATATACAGAGTATTTTGTAAATAAAACAATCCCAAATATTTAACATTCAATTCAAAACATTTTCAACGGCAGTAATTTAAGTGTAACGTCACTAGAATAATAATGTGAAATAACCACCATCCAATTTATTCTAATATTAGTTGATGTTGAAAAACAATGAGCTAATAAACTGCATAAAACAGTTTTCTACTATAAAAACAAATATAAATATAAAGGCAGGAAAATAATATAAAAATATGAACGAGACGGCACAATATATATTTAATACAAGTTAAATGAACAAATAAGTGTCTACCAGTGCGCAGGAAGTCGCACGGAAACGACATAACATTTTTTCCTTACATGAGAATTTCTACGGTTCCACAGCCTGAGCTAAGGAGCTTCATGCCCATAATTCTATCAGCATAATAAATATCCATTCATAGTTTTTCAAGTAGTGACGTTACGCAATTTCAGAAGTGTTTTGAAAGACCTAGGGTGAGGCTAAAAATACAACATTTAAAGTATTTAACACTATCATATACAGGCATTTTAATTAGTACACGTATTTCGATATGGATGGGTAATACTCCCTGCGAATTGATTCATGTAAAACGCCATAGCCAAATTGCGCCGGCATTTGACAAAGTAGGGTGAGACATTAAGTATCACAATCCAATTTATCTTTACTTGAAAATAAACCAAAGAATTTGGATGGTTCATTCTCATTTTCAACTGCGTTAAATTAGTGCACCAGTAAAATGTCCTATACAGATAAATGCATTTTTAATTTAATTGCCACTACGCTATTAACACTCATGACACAATTATCATAAAAAAAAGATTTATTTATCAGATATTCCAGACGATCTAAACAATCCTGGTATTATTTCGTGGATAAAACAGATATTCAGTTTGCAATTTTGCCATTTGCAAGACCTCATCTAGCACAATTAAAATTACAACTACATATTTGCTAAATTATACTATAATACAATCATATCGTTTTATAACCGAATTTTAAAATGCAACTCAGATTATTAATGCATTTCACAAAATGTACATACAGTAAACACATCAAATTATATACTTAGTTACAATAATGTTCACAAAGTACAGTAAAAGGAACGCTAATAAAACTTAGAACGATAAGTATTAATGAAGTATTTTAAAAAATATATAGATAAACCTGGATTACTACATATTTTTGGAATGAATAATAAGAGAATGATTCAATTAGTTTGCATATTGGGTATGATAAAGCAAGATAAACAAATACACATTCTATACAAACCAAAAACGATTAAACTAGTACAGTGACCTTATAAAAAATAATTTCTATTTCTCCTCACAGTTATCATACTGGTTTGAAATTGACAAAACGTTATGCCCACGATATATTAGTACCGTGGGCTTACTATTGTGTCAATAATAATAAGAACCGTAGCTTGCATAAAACTATAGATTAAAAGTTATACTATATATCAACATACTCGCATTTAGTTTGATAAAACATTTTATAACATTCACACGACAGCTCTCACATGCACCATTATTAATTATATTTCAATTCGTGGTATACAGTCACACAAACGTAAAAGAGAAAGTGGAACCAGTATAGAAGATGCGCTGCCGGAGAACACGTCGAATAATTTACATCATTTTGAATCCAAATCCTCTCACTGACCTCGATGATACGTCGGTCGCAGGCAATCATTCAATTTGATACTGTTCGAACATAAAATTCATTTGGTATGCATGTTCAGTATTAACATTTTTATCAAACTGGTTTTTAAGCACTAACAGTGAAAACATACATAAATTAACAGTTTAGAAGTTAATTTTATTATGTTACTACTAATTTAAATAAATGGAAGAATACCACACAATAATATGAATACTACTAAGAATTTCACTGTATTTACTACTAAGTTAATTCCTAAAAACCTGTATTCTGAAAAGCAGTTTTTGTTGTATGTATGCTCTTTCTGCTATTATTACACCCAGTACAATTACATGCCATGACCTTTTTAAATTTCATTCAGTTAGGATTGTAATGATACGAATAGATATAATCAATAGTTACATTTTTTTCTTTAAAACCACATGATATTTGCATACGATGATTCCTACACTTATATAAAATATATATTACAATTAGTATAATAAAAAAATCCATATAAAAAACAAATGAGCCGCTTTGCACCAATTTGGAATAAATTTACAAACTTAAAGACACATAAACAAAATAAGTTAGGAAAACATTTTTTTTTAATTTTATAAAAATTATTTGGAATTATTTTATGTGATAACGAATGGATTATCATTCTTAATCCGAAATTTAATTAGAGATATTTAGTGCTACGTAATATTAATAACAATACGTAATAATAACCTATAGAGTAGCTGCTGCCGTGCAACTTCAACTACCCAGTGGCGTATCAATAGGGTGGCAAGACTGACAGAAATGCCAGAGAAACGCGACAAAATAGGACTCCAGCCGCCCCAATCAACATGTGACATTAATGAGATACTTTCTGATTAACGAACTTATTAAACGCTGTTAAAAATATTTCACACTCAATTTGATATTCTAAAAGGTAATAAAACCAGATATCAAGGACTAACTCTATCTTTTCAGGGCGCAAGTTATTTTTTTTCCAAAAGTTTACACTGTATTACGACACTATAAATATCTGCCACTTTAAGTTACATATAGTTAGAATTTTGAAAAATTGTAATTATTTTACTGTAATATTTTTATGCACACACATAATATTTTTGACATAATGAACACTTTATGAAATAAAACAATTGCCTACTTATTAATATTTACCACAGAAATGACCGTGAATTATATTTTGGGCAACTCCGCCAATTATCTGAAGTGCGTAATTCTAATACTGTTAAAGGCTAGCACGAATGAAAATCTCAGTCACATATAAATTATATAATAATTATTGCTATGGACACCGTTTATTCTGTACAAGACTATTATTAGGAAATACAAATGAACAGCACAAATTTTGTGAACATTTCATGGAACATTAAATTTACAATATTTACTTCGCACGCACGCTAGGACAGGTAATTTTCAACGAACCGACCGTCGCGGCCTGTTCGTCCTCGGATGAGGGTAGATCCTGCTATTTCGTGAACGCGGCGAAGACGGCCCACATGATCTCGCAGGCGTCGGGTCGCATGGCCTCCGCCTCGAAGTCGAGGTCGAGGAGCGAGCGCACGCGGCGCGTGGCCAGCTCGTAGTCCTCGTCCGACAGCGGCGCGAACGCGTTCTCCAGTACATCCGCGGAGTGCGCCAGCATCAGCAGCGCCAGCGACCGCTTATCTGCGTGGGCCACGTCCGTGATGGAGCGACGCAACGCCGCTTCCTGGACCTAAAACAGTTCAATCGTTATCTGTTAATACCGTTCAAATTTAGCATAATTTATCAACATTTTATATCGTTAGCCACTAAAAAGGAAACCCTTGAAGTATAATAGCCGATACTTTTTAAATAAAGGCTAAATATGATTCTTTTAATATAGAGGGGTATTTGCATTCTTATAGATATTTGTAATAGATACCAAAAATGATAGAACTCCTGCATAAAGCTAAGTAATAAAGTATCGCTATTATTGAGGAGTAAATTCAAATATTTTACGTTTCCCTGATAACACTTCAAAGCAGAACAAAAGACAAAAGTGTATTTTAAATAATCAGGACATTATAAATAACAAATACGCATTTTTGTTTAATACCTAAAGCACAATTTTATCATTATGACAACATATGTCTGGGTGATATAATCGTAAAAAATTAAACATATTTCTAACCAAGTCATAAGCACTTTTACATTTTCTTTGTAAATATAATACAATTCGTTTTAGCTGTAATGTAACACAATTACCACAACCATATGCTAGACTAATGGGTACATTTAACTGCTATAATGCCTATATTTATATAAATAGTATTTCTTATCTTGGTTAGATAATTGATTTCAAGTAACGATTGTGATATTGATAATGATACATATTTTTATGGGTACAGCATACAAGTATTTCTAATGTATACTGATTTTAATAGATTTCATTAAGTTTTGATAAATAACCACTTGTGAGTTGCCCGGGCCTACTGCCTCATGACACTCACATTGTCCTGGCACAATTTTTTTTTATATGATAATGGTGTTGTCATCTTGAAAGATATGTCGAAGAGAATAGTTGGACTTGATAGGTCCAAGTATTATCTTGTACATATCATTTAAGTTGGAATGAACTCTACACGTTTACCAATTTTCAATTCAATGAGTAAATTGGTTTTAGAGTTGAGTTAATTGCAACAATTAATTTATATACATTGTCATGCCAAAGATTTATTTGATTTTGAGGGGAGGTCTCACTTACTATCTAGTAGGATATAAATCTTTATACATCCTTGTATCCAAACCATAATAGAGAATTAATAGTGTAAAATTGTATGATATATACATATATGCAATCTTACATAATCATCACTAACCATTAGTGCAACCAACTAACCTTGACTTTTAACTTTTAACTCCATTCTCAAAGCTATTTATCACATAGATAAATGTTTGTAGATGGACAAAAGGGAAATTAAAATTTGAATAAATAATAATGTATTGTCTTTGTTAAGTCACTTATTTCGAAGGCTTCAATGGGAACATAGATCCAATAAGAAGCAAGTAGAATTGTTTCTTAGTAATTTCACTTCTAGTCTGATTACTTGAAACCCAAAAACATTTTCATTTACATCAAAAACACTAGTGAAATTGCTTTCGTGTAAATATTATCATTGCAATTAATAATAAACTACTACTATTGTATACATTCCTGAAGACAAAACAATAACAAACTGTCCAGTAATACATGTTTTTACATGGCATCCTGTCTTGCCTAAAGTAAGCCATACTATATAGTTACTATACAGCTCAAATATAAAGAAGGTACTAATCCCTACATTAGTAATCTTATTATAGAAAAAACTCAAGACAGATTGCTTATTTGTTTGTTTCCTTTTCATAGCATACTGATCATTTTGATAATAATATATAAAATGTATCCTGAAACCTTATCAAACTAAAGAAAAAAAACATGGATGCATGCAAAATCTTAACTAAAAACAAATGCAGTAGCTATTTGATGAACCACAAAATGATTAACATAATTAATGGATTTCAACATAAAATAGACTGACCTTTTTAACTAAACGGCATTTCACAACATTGTCAGTCAATGGGTGTGTTGTCATGTCGAATAGTAGGAAATTCTGTTTTTCAGTCGTGAGGACTCCTTTCTCAACTAGGTTCTTGGCCAGCCTTTCTCTGACGTTTTTCAACTGATATTTCAATTTCATTGGATTCCATGTTTCACCTAAAACAAAGTATATTTAGATCTATAGAAATAAATTAATTTATATTTGGAATTAAATAATGAAGACTAAGAGCTTTACAGAGCTCACCAAATATTTTACTAACATTATATTTATACTTATTACATACAATTTAACTTAAAATGTAAATATTTCTAAACTAACCGCTTAAATATTCAATCCAACTCTGTACTGTTTCTGGTGGTTCGGTTTCTTTCATGTGTTTCAAAGCCTCATCTAACAGAACGTCACCGGTTGGAGTATCTGAAAATTCAATCATTAGGTATTATTCTTATACATTATTATTCTTTCATTCTTAGCACATTCTTGCCACGAACATGCAAGATGTGGAATGAACTTCCTCCTGAGGTATTCCCAGAGCGCTATCACATGGGGCACTTCAAAAACGGTGCAAAAAGAGCTCTCCTTCAAAGCCAGAGATGCATGGGTGACTCCTCTGGTGTTGCAAATGTCCATTAGTGACGTTGACTACTTTCCATCAGTTAGCATGTCTGCTTTATTCTTAGGCTCAAATATAAGAAGAACAAAAAAATCCATGCAGATTATTTTCAGTACACCCATTAAACTTGTATAGTTATGATCTGGTGGTGGAGTGGTCACCATAACGAGTTCTAATTACGATTTTAACATCTATCTAAATATCGAATTAATAGTTTTATTTACTTCTGTTTATGGGTATCTATCTATGCAACCTCTGCCAAAGTGAATTCTAATCTAGGTACAGATACGGATTTAGAATTTTATAAAAATTGTCAAACAGAATTTGTATTCTTATATCACTAGAATTTTTATGTAAAAGTTGAATAGTACTAAGCATCATACAAGGAAAAAGCATTATGCTCCATGTAACTTTATCTCTCTATTTCTATTGTATTTATAAAAGTGTGAGTGTGTGCGCATGTGAATATCGAGAATCAAGTAAACAACCATCAAGCATGGCCTCAACACTCAACATGACCTCAATACTGAATACAACTCATCGTTGGATTGCCAATTTATTTCAATTTTGCATGGAAAACTGTATAGTGTGTGTAATGCAAACTTTTATACAAGTTAATCAAACTGTAAACTTAGATACAGGGATTTAGGATATCCTGGAACTCCGTTCTTGAAGATGGCATCTCGACAATAAAGACATTGAAACATTAATGATAATTGTATCAAAAATAATCTATAGTCAAAGTTCCTTATTTTGTGAATTAATGTGCTTGTATAATGTGAGCAGCAAATATAGATTAATAATACTATTTGCTAGTAATAATACTATTTGTCCTTGTACAAACTTTACTTCATACCATAAACCAATTAATTATTATAAGGATATCTCAAAAGTATTAGATATTCATATTACCAAAGTTTATAGCAAGTAGATCTTTAATAAGTATTAATTGTTAGTTATGGACGCACAAATAAATAAATAAACATCTTTGACCACAGAAAACAAATATAACGAAACTGTTGTAAATATATGGAACTTTAAATATGTAATAAATGTATAATTACAAACGTCAGTTTACGGAATATGCGGTATGATAATGTTACCTGATTTTACTATAACTTTTCTAGACAACAATCCTTTCCTCCTCATGCCAGCCCTCTCTAACTCAACGCGGCCTCTTAAGCCAAGTTCGATCAGAATGCACCCTCTTAATCCGCTGGATATGCAGTCGTTCCAGAATGATGTGTAACCCTGCAGCGCATACAATAACATTTACAAACATCGTCACGACAAGATGCACTGAACACACGTTAGTCCCACTTACTTCTTTGTCCTTTAATCCTAGTAGTAGTACCTCTTCCATGAGCGTCAATCGAGTTTCCTTTGAATCTCCGTCATCATAATTTTTATCGTTTTTCTTATCATCGACATCATGATTTTCCCTCAATGTTCCATCGGTATTGTTCTCCTTTACAACATTCCTTCGTTGCACCAACCCCTCGGTACGATTCATTTTAACATCTATTTATACTACAAACGAAAACTGTTCAATATCTGCTGTATTTATAAAGTTCCAATCCAAATAATATTTTTGGGAATAGTGAGTAAACGAACCATTGACGTTTGCCACACGACGTATGTGAAGAAAAACATGGCCGGACGAATGAATGTAATACAGCGTTCCGTTTGACCGCTATAAACAGATTTATCAAATTAAATCATATATTTGTAATTTAATTTTGTGTACATTTTGTTCTTTATATTTAGCGCAATTAGATATTAATGGCATAAATATATTTAAAATATGTTTTCAGTACTAAAAACTTTTTTCTTATAGCAGGTAACAGGTAACACTGGGTTTAATTCGAGTCAATAAAGATTAGAAGAGAAAATGACGTTATTCATAGTTCATTATCATCACAGAACACCTATACTGAACTATACTCCTGATTATCATACATAATTGTTAGCGGTCTAATGAAAGGTCCCTTACGAGTGACTAGTTTCTCTATATAATAAGTAGGTACTAAAATGGAATGGAGATTTTCCAAATCTTTAAGCCCGTATATATCGAGTATGATTGATTAATACATTGGAGAAACAATGGATTATGAAAAGCTATTTATAATGATGACGACAGCGCTATCGATAACCCGATCGTAAAGAAATTAAATATTGCTTGTAAATAAGGTTTCATAACCTTTTTTTTTTTTTTTTTTGTTAACGAGGGGGAAACCTTCAAAAGGTACCCGGTGCCGTGGGAGCGACACGGGGTTATGTGGGACTCTTACCGCACTAAAACCCCCCCGGTGGCCGTCCTCGGCGCTGCGTAGAGGACTCCGGGATCTCCAACGGAACGCAACCGGAGTCCTCTTAGCGCTGTGCCCCGTCGGGCTCCGCCCAGGTGAGCTTGATACTCACCACACCGTCTGGTGTGCACGACGGTATGCGACCACACATACCGCCGTCCTTCCCGGGGTCGCTGGCCGGGCGGTTTGAGCTCCCACTCTTGCCGTCCGCAACCCCGGAAGCCCCCTTTTAGTCGCCTCTTACGACAGGCAGAGGATACCGTAGCCCTATATAGTCTGGTCCCGGAACTACAGGGACAAAGGTTTCATAACCTATACTTATCTTAAGTGAACTTTTAACAGAGTGCAAAGTCCCAGTAATCTTTTCCAATATCAATCTTGCCATCAGGTGGACTGCATGCTCGTCTGCTACTCCTATATTATAAAAAAAAGCTTTGTTGAAGGATTCCTAATCATGAAAAATCAGAGATGCGCGTGCCTGGGTTTGACTCCTCGTTTGAGGGACCGAAATTAAATTCAGTAGATGTGTATATTATTTCAAATTAAAGACCTTATTACCTTGCTCCTCAAGGTTAATACCTACCTACTTGATTCCGCTGTACTTCGAACACTAAATAAATTTACTAAGAAGATCATTATGGTAATGATGAATAACAATTACATTACGTAGATATAAAAAATAGGTAGGTATAAAAAATCTATTATATTTACTTTGTAATTCTTTATTTCTTGTCATAAAGTTACCTGCTTAAAGCTATGGGACATAATAAAATAAAATAATATTGCATACGAAAATTTCATGTACGAGTAGGTGGTACCTTTGTATAAAAAAAATTGATTTTAGCAATAATACATTTAATTAATTATTAATTAATGTCATTACTAACTAGACCGAAAAAATACGAATATGGCGATGAAAACAAGTGTAATATTAATAAACATTTGCAGTAGATCGTAGGAATGATTATCTAACTGCTTATCCCCGACTTAACATTATCGTCTTAATAATGACCTTGTTGTGAACTTGCTTATTCCACATTACATAATTATATTGTCACATCAGTCGTATAATTTATGCGTAAAAGTTGGCAAAGATACCATTACATTTTTTTCAAAGTAAACTTTCCACTGCCAACCTGGCCCTCATTTGTTAAATACTGGCAGGTATTTTTATCAATTTCTTCGAATAAATAAATGAAATAAAAGATTACATATTTGTAATTAACAGGACATTACTTACGTAGTAACTATTTATTAATCTGTGACTTTACTGTAGACTTGAAAACATTAAAATAAAACATAATAGTTACAATCTCGATAGTTACCATATTTTAATATTTTTGGTGAATTACTAAATGGTTTTTACAAAAACTTCGAAGCTCCTTTCAAATTCGTCTATTTCTTATAATGTAGAGATACGTCACGAACTTTATGAAATATTTATTTTTTATGCTTCCATACATCGTTTGTTATATCTACTATTGTTAGATTCTTAAATCAGTTTAAACAATGGAAAATTAGGAACAAGGTAAAAGGGTAAGTAAGGTTTTAACCTCTGGTAGGTAGATGATAGGATAAATTATATATTCCGAGATATTTATTGCCTATGGGTACTTTAGAAGAAATACTTTTGCTTACGATAAAAGTTCCTTCCATAGTTTCATATCTTACGTCAACAACTGTTTGACGGGGCATACTCTACCAAGCAACATTACAACAAGGCAGAGAAATAAGCTTGATCTTTACACTGTCTCAATCATTCAATTAAAATGTTGTTTTTTGTTTTGAAAATCCATTAAACCGTGGCTTTCCATCCCATTTCATTGATATGAATTTTATTCCCAAACGTTGCTGATTTAAAGTCAGTGTAAAGATTACTTAATTGGAAAAATAATATCTGTAAATCAATCCCAAAATAGAATTGGACTCCTAGGTGTCATCGACCACAGACGCGTTACCCTTGGAGACTAAATTAGAACACCTCGTAAATATCTCTGCTTAACCTTAACCTATCTTGCCTTGCCCTCTAAACGAAATCCCCGTAACGTTTAGACCTGTTGTAATTATCGATGACTTTAGAAATTAAAGCTTCTGAACGAGCCATTGATGTGACTTTAATAGGTCCATCTTACCAGCCGAGTAAAGTCTAAGTAGGTAGGATAGATTCTCCATATCGCTTTGAGAACAATAAAGAACTCACAGACTTGGATACCTTTCTACGAGGTTTTCAAGAAAAGGAAATTAATAACACTGATATTATTTTGTAATTCTTATATGCATTTTGTTATCAAGTTTATCGAAAGAATAATTCACACTTATGGCTGAAAAATCGTACATATTCCCCAAACTTGACATGGGTGACCGAAGTGCACTGGATTATCACTGCTATCAATAATTATTAATGTAACTGTCTCCTGATATTTAATAATTTTCGCACTGATAATATTGTTAATTCACCGACATACCTACCTATGCGAGGACAAAGGACCATTTTAAAGAGGTGTGTAATTTTTTTAATAAGTTAAATTAAAGTGCTAGTCTCAAACTTCAAAAACTATTTGTGTAATGCAATGTTTGTTTAACAAACATAAGAAAAATCCTAAATGATTTTGACGGATCTTTCGCGTTTTCACTCTTCACCTGAAAATATTGTCCATTAGAAAAAAATAAATATATTGATGACATTATATAATTAAAATAAATAACAAGCTTGAAGTAACCAAGTTTATGCAGAACAGATGCTCTACCTGAAGCCGATTACAGATGCGTCGCTACTCCTGAGTATAAAGACGTCACCTCATACACAATTTAGCATCTCTATCAAAAACAATATGTATTTAGTAGGATTCTTATTTGGCGTGTTCTTAGGGTCGGTAAGAATTAGGAAATACATTTTTCAGGTTTTTAAACAAATACATAAAATATTATATATTTGCTTCCTTGTAAAAAATTTATTGGTATTTCCTGGTCTGACCGGATAATATATACGTTCACATAAAAAATAACAAAAACAAGTAGATATACCTAAGTACGTAACTATATTACCTACTTCCTGCCTAGATTCCAAAACAGACTGTAAACAGCAAGTTCAGCATAAATACACATTGTAACAACATGTGTCTTGTTATTAAGTAAGTATATGTATGTTCATAGAGCTGATTATTATTTTGTGACATATCTATTTATATTAGGCACCTACGATTCAAATTTTGTATAAATACCACATGATATAAGTTTATAGTACCTACATGGTCACGATTAGATATTGTCACAATTATATTATAGGATATATTTCAAATAAACCGTCCATTTCCTACTACTGATTAGCCAAAGCCAGTGACATTTTTATCAGAGGTAATAAGCGTGTTATGTTTGAGAAAAATAGAGCGCGCGAGCAAACTTCGCACACTCCGGCCGCGCAGTCGGTTATCAGCACGTACACAGTGGCTCGTGGCAGTGGTGGCACCGAGCCATGGACGCGGACAGCGGACAGAAACAGGCGACGGTATGTGATGTGACTACTGACTACACTTTGGCATCCGATTAATTATAGACCGAGACTTTGTTATAAACATGTGGCGTGTTTTTGTGGTTACCCAAAACTTTACACTACATGAAAACTAAGAAAATACTCAACGGTGATTCGTCCGTGGTGAACTTTACACTGTCGTGTGGTGCGTCAGGGCAAACCGCCAGTTGGCTGCCGTACCTGGGTAGCCGCGGTCGCAAAACCTATGTTTTCCGTTCACGATAACCCGCACAGTCTCAACGTAAATAGTCTAGAATTAGTTACCAGTTAGCCATACGAGGATCTCTAGTAGAATGTGTAATTATAAAACAAAACTGTGATAAAAAGTGATTCAACAATATAAGTAAAAAATATACACTATTATACTTTGGAAGTTATTACAGGACTGGTGAGATTAATTTTAGTATTTATTGCTTGATGCACCATGTACTAATTTGCAAGAGTATATATTGCACGCAATTAAATTTCAATAGAAAATTATTTGTCTCTTTACTATCGGTGCTCTTGAATAATAATAATATAATTTTATATAATATAATATAATACTTTTCATTATATTGTTATTAGTAATTTAATTTTTAAAATTACTGCTCGAAAACATTTAAAAAACAATAAAAATAAATAAAATAACCCAATAATAATCCCGCATATTTTCTGTCTTATCTCTACATATT
Source organism: Epargyreus clarus (assembly GCF_041222505.1). NCBI lineage: Eukaryota > Metazoa > Arthropoda > Insecta > Lepidoptera > Hesperiidae > Epargyreus > Epargyreus clarus. The sequence continues at coordinate 8,766,216 of NW_027332211.1, forward strand.
GTCTACTTGATGTTTCATTACTACGTTTACGTCCACTAACTTCTGTAGTGAAGAATTGTTTTTCTAATAATATAATATTCTTGTGCGTATGAAGTCCACATCGTGCGTCATTTGTAAGTCAGAGTCAATGGTACTCCTTAGTTAGATAAACCCGTTACACCCGTTATGTGACCGCTTTGCCGAATTTTTCGTTTATGTGTTACTCGGTCTTCGTGACATAAAACACATCTTATATAAGGTTGTTTTGTTTTTTACCAACCACGTAACTGACATAATGTTTAAATAACAACTGACCGCAACTTATTATTATCAATTTATTATAAATCCGTGTCTACTTGTTGACACACATCCTAAGGAAAACATTTTGCAACGGTTGGTTAATGGGTTAAATAATAAATTTATGTAATAAACGACCTCCTTAGAACTTTTTCAACTCTCCGGCAATTTAATAAATGAATAAATTAAGTGTTGTCATTAAAATTAATTTTATTTAATACCTACTCGAAAATCAAAATTACCGCCTTAATATTCTCAAGTTTATTTAATTTCATACAATTATAGTGTTGATGCTAAATATGCTACATACATTAATTACTAAAATGTACAAAAAACACTATATTGAAATGAATATAGGTAGATATTGTTACTGCCAGTTAAGCTTTTTACTAGCAGATAATAATTGGAGCGTATATTTACACGCTCTATGGAATAGTGTGGAATATCTACTTATAGGTTGCATTCACCGATAAGTGACGATAACACCAGTTTTTATCGCAATTATCACTAAAAGTAACACATTTAGGTACTAATATGCCTAATTGAAGTTCCTAGCCTCAATACATCTTTTATTTTAGACCAGTTTATCATTTATATTACCTTTATTATTACGCGTACATTGACTTCGGCGAATAATAACACACTACAGTATAATATTTCACTAAAGAAAAAATTGGGAACTAAGTTGTAGTTGGCAACTAAATTGCATTTTTATAAAAAAATACCGTTAGGTATGTACTTATACGAATATATGTATATACCTATCTATAACAGATTAAATATATTTAAGTAAACCAAACGGTTATCTTCTTGTATATCTTGTACCCAATTCGAAACTTGCCAATGTGTGGGAAACCTCGATAATAAGAAATAACAATAAAAAAGATAAGCCAACCCTATACAAAACGTATGATAGTTTACAAGTACGATCGTATAATTATCATTAAATTGATATAAAGAGTCGGTAATAAAAATTCAAAGAAGTTGTATGAAATATTAATAATTGTTTGTCCACGTATCATCGAGCCATTTCTGATTTTGGCAGAACCTTCTTAACATATCTACGAACCATTAACTTCACTCAATGCAACCACCATTCAACATCTCAATATCATACAATTTTAAATTAAATTCCACTCAAACCTTAAAAAATAAAACAAGAAATAAACTACACATTTCATTATAAAAGTATATACACTGAAATTAGTGTACTTATAAATAAATATTTGATAGTTTAAAGAAGTAGTTTTCAACCTATTTAGTAGCATGATACTCAGGGGGAGTATGTAAAATATTTTGCGACCCCCTCGGCTTTTAATCCGTATTTTATAATGTTTATTTACTTTCATGTTTAGGCTTAGGGAAATAACTAATTTAATATCATTAGTCGTTCACGTTGCCAAATGCATTTATATATTTTTTCTTGGTGAAAACGTATTTTTGAACTTTATAATGTTATTTTCTTTATTGAAGTTTCATGAGCCATGCTACTACTCTTATAGAGGCTTTAAGACCCCCCAGGGGGTCGCAACCCACAAGTTTAAAGTATAAGATATATCTACCTATGAGAATCTTTAGGTAATGTTAATCGTAGATAACGTAAATATGGAGTAATGAACGAGATAGGTGGGCAATCAATGACGTGCACATCGTATGATTGATTTAATTATTTACTGCATTTAATTTGCGCAACAACTATAAATAAATAATTACGCCAACAATGTACAAAAACAATTAACAAATACTCAAATTGGTAACAGAATTAAAAAGTATTATTAGACATTTTGTAACACTGGTATTTAACTGTGAACCCAGTGCATAATATAACCAGTAGGTGCGAAGTATTAAATGTATGTAGTATCTATAACGTAGATTAAGTAAACACTAAACTATGAGTATCATTGTGAGCATTAGAAGCAGTAGTAGCGAGGTAGGTAGAAGTTGGCAAAAGTACTGAACAAGATATTGATAATATTTTTAAGTAGGAACTATAATGATCTCTTAATGGAGGTTTACTTGTAAATTACAAAGCCTGGTTACACCTGTCTGTAACTCTAGACTCTAGATTATGATTCAAACGATTCCATACTTTCGGCTAGCAGTCAGTATTACCAGATATAAGGCATATTTTCATATATTTTTTTCGGTTAAGTTCCGATACCTATCGTCGTCAACTAATTACTGTCCCACTCCAAGGTACGGATCTCCCTTCGTCGTGAAAAGCATTACCTATTTAATACTTTTAAATAGGTAATAATAATTCTGCACTTTACTGCGTGTTGCTCAGTCCCAATACTCCTACCTATTTAAAACATCGTTTTCAGTACCTTCACCTTTCTCATGATCACTGTCTTCGTTCCTCCATAAATCTCTCCCTTCAAACTCCTTCTCATACTACCTCCTTCTTCAAAAAATCCTTTTCTACTAGTGCTGTTTCCTTGTGGAATAAACTACCTCTCCATATACGTCGTGCTAAATCGCTTGATACGTTTAAAAATGAAGTTATGAAATTCTATTCTAATCCATAACTTTCCTTCTTCCTGTCGTCATTTGCATGAGATATTATGATCCATTTCTTCTATCAATATTTATTCTCTTATGTGCTTTACTTTATTCGTCTGTGCTTGTTTCTGTTTTTTATAAAAAAAAACTTTTGATGTATGTATCCCCAAAATGTTTTTCTTTAGCATCATAGCGAGTGATAATTAATTTCTTATGTACCTGAGGATGTGCTTATGACTCTAGGTTTTTGACGGTTTTAATAATAGTGTGTTATTACTAATTAATTCTGTTATATTGAAACAAAGTATACGTTTTTCAGACAAGGTCACACTGCACGTCTTAATTATTATTTTTACTTGTAAATAAATTATGTACATACTAATTATTAACGTAGAAATATAAAGATTAAATTTTGGTAAAATAAGTAATTATACAATTATCCTACGTACTACTTATACAGAAGGAATTGAAAAAATGAATGACGTCAAAAATATAACTGTATGTGTATTATCCCTAATGATTGAATTAATTAATTGAAGAAAAATCATAAAGTATTACTTTTATATGAATTTGTAAATAAATATGAATAAAACTTATCGATACGCACGGAGTGAGTTAATTAATTCCGGCTATGCAAAATATAATTCAAATGAATTTATAAATACTGACTATAGAGACGACTAACGGAAAATGACTGTACCGAAATAAAAAAAATCAGTAAATTTGTTATTATAACTTTTTAAGTGCGCTTTAAAGACATATAAAAGTGTAAGTTTAAACGGCTGTGGCCTCCTAATTATTTATAAAAATATGTATTTGGGTACGTACGTATTTTATCTATTTTTAGGTAACCTGAAAAAAACTCGTAATACGAAACTGATACATAGGTAATTTACGAGAATAAATTCACCATTTATAGTTAAATGTATAATATGTATGTTCGCACGGCAGTAGCAATCATTAACACGGACAGGCGCAATCCTGGCTACTAAAGCCAATATCATTAACTACAGCAAAATCCTTGTATGTAGAGATAGTCGATGTCCAGCAGTGAATTTCTAAGGGCTCGTGGATGCATGTATGATAAACTGATAGTGCAGTACCTTGTATAGAAATACCTTGTATATTCTTGTATAGAAATAGTACAGATAAAATATTTAAACGACTGTAATTCTCTACTCTACAACTCTACATACTTATAAGTCAGCTGATTTGTTGTGTTTAATAGTTTAAGCATAATGATTATATTATTTTATCCTCCACGTGGTCACACATGGTCCGCGTGTCTGACTGATGTGCAACATGGGAAACTATTTCTATTCCCTTTCAGATGGATAATCTAAATCATGAACACATTTTAACATAGAGTACTTTAGAGCATACTTCTAAGTATGCGTGTTGTGTTATTCTGGCACCCACAATATAGAGAATTGTTGTTTTTTGTGAATGCCTACTTGTTTTTGAGATTCCGGTTCATTTAGAACATGCATTTCTCTATAGCTATGAATTCTTAATTAGATTCACAAGTAATAATAAAATCTTAAAGTTTTTAATAGACCTTCACACATTATAATCTACAATGTTTCATATTCCCCGATATCAGCAGATTAATTAATCTTCTTATGTAATTTCACTTATCTTTATTCAATATGGTGAACAAATGCAGACACATTAATAGATAGGTAAGAAATTAATTTCGCTACTCGATAAGTTAATCAATCGTTCAAAATACCCTTAGTGATTGTTATCTATATCAGTATGGTATCTGAATATTTTGATAAAATGTTCGCAAAAGTCCTTAAGCACCAGGAGGGGAGATTGCAATGTGATCAACACTCTTGTCTCTTATCTTTGTAATTCGCGCTTATCCAAGCCCTTGTTGTCCCCGAAATACCTTGGATTAACTTAATTCACTTTGAGTAATTGTTATGTGTTAATTTATTTTTATGTCACTAAAACTTTTTGACAAGAAGTATTAAGTAAATATTCGTTTGATCTTTGTCCATTCCTAATCAAGATTACGTAACGTAAGCCATTTATATTTCAAAAATTAAAATGACGGACTCTTATTCTTCTGTTTTAATTATATCGGATGAGTTTACACGACCGGTATTTTTTTATAAGCGTTCTAGAACAAACATCGGTTACTAAAATAATGAAAAACCCCTTGTTTATGTATACTGTAATATAATTTGCTTAAAACCATAATTAAAACTTCTTACGTTGGAGGGTTATTGCTTGGAACCTGACGTAAGTAGCTAATTACTTTTTATGTGGAACAAAAAGACAGGTACAGATGAAACAATCTGTTACATAATTATGTACCTACTTTAAGTACGTCTATCCTGTTATGCAGTCGATTTTTGTGTTACTGGCATGTTTTGTGTTTTAAGTTAGAGACTTTACGAGTAGAGTAGGTATCAACGTAACTAATAAATAATATACCAAGTAAGGAGTGATTTTGTAATTAAATTACCTCTTCTATTCTTATGTAAATTGCATCGTAGAATCGCATCACGCTATTCTTTCCTTGATAGAATTACGATAATAGCTGTTTTATAGACGCGTTGCGAGACTCGAGAGGCGTGGATGGCCAAACCTAATAATAGATTCTACGTAGTATTTAGCGTAGCCATGTAAACAGAATACAATTTAAACGAAGCATGTTCCTATGTAGTAGTAACATAAACAATAGGTATATCGGCTGCAATAGTACTTTGTTTTTTCGTCGTTATACGAACGCAATCAAATATTGCGTCGATTAAAATTTTCGAAGAAAGGAAACTCGTTGATATTGAAATGAAACGAAATAAGGTTTATGTGCACTTATTCACTTGTGAGTTAAATTAAAATTATTTTTATTTATCCGTTTTATTTTGTTCGCAGGAAACGTCCACAGTAATCGTAGAAAACGGGGAGGAAATAGTAAAAGTGAATACCATGCATGTTCCCAACGGAATCAATCAAGCTTTCTTAAATGGTAAGTTAAAATTTATCAGTATTCCATTTGGTGTTAAGCTATTGCACTTGATAGTAAGATATTAAGTTAATATTACTTGAAAATTAGAAATAGTTCATTTGGTTTACAGAATACAGTTCTGTACCCTTACCATGAGTTTCTACGTTTTGACAAATGTGACTGTTTTGGTATTCGTTTACGTATTTGCCTATACTATTTCCAAGCAGCGCCCCTAGCGGACTGTGTCAGAACTTGAAAATTGTATAGGCCAATTCTTAAACAAATACCAAAACAATCATATTTGTCAAAACGTAAAAACTCATTGTAAGGGTACTGTACACTTATTCATGGAGAATTTTGCAGTCTCTAAAAGTGTTACTTACGTAAAAAGTATATTACCAATAAGTATGTGCTTCTAGGGCCAGACCAGATCATCCCGGCGGATGACTACATATCATGTGTCCCTGGAGGTCATGTGAAACTTCGTTTGGGCTCTCGTGGGCTCGCAGCAGAACCTCCAATTTCAGTGCCAGGATTACTTAACAGAACAGCCGCCAGATATCCCAATGATGTGGCTCTGGCTACCAAGAAATCAGACGGCAAATGGCACAAAATTACGTACAAGTAAGTGGTGCTTTTTAATAGATACGGAACCTAGACGTTATTTAAAAATTTTGTAAGCATTACATGGAAAAGTGTTACTCAATATACGATTATTGTTTATATTCTTCGTAACTGTAAATAATTTTTATATCTAGCAATGTATTTTTATGGAAAAAAAAGGAATAAATACCTACTTACTGTCTTGCGTTGCATGCTCCATCTATTATAAGATTATATATATAAGAGATTTCCACGTATATAGTCACTCATCACGATATCTCTGGAACCATTAGAGCTAAAGACTTGAAATTTGGTAGGAATATTCTTTTCACCGAGTAGAGGTCAGCTAAGAACGGATTTTACGAAATTCCACCCCCAAGAGGGGTTGCGGGGGTGTTAATTAAAAAAAAATCACATTTTAAAACTACAGCTCTTATAGGTATGAAACTTAGTCAGGATATTCTTTTTGGCATGTTTGAATTTACTAAAAACTAATTTTATGATATTCCACCCCCAGAGGGGAGTGCGGGGGCGTTGAAAATTTAAAAAAAAATTATCTTCCAATCTATCGCTTTTAAAACTCTGAAACTTGACCAAAATATTTTTTTAGCATCTATGAGTTTACTAAGAACAAATTTTATGATGTTTCACCCCCAGAGGGCTGTGCGGGGGCGTTAAAATAAAAAAAAAATGTTTTTTCCAATCTATAGCTTTTGGAACTCTGAAACTTGGCCAGAATATTTCTTTTGGCATGTTTGAATTTACTAAGAACTAATTTTATGATATTCAACCCTAAGAGGGTTGTGCGGGGGCGTTAAAAATATTAAAAATTTGTGTCTTCTAATCTATAGCTTTTAGAACTCTGAAACTTGACCAAAACATTTTTTTGGCATGTTTGAGTTCACTAAGAACTAATTTTATGATATTTAACTCCAAGAGAGTTGTGCGGGGGCGTTAAAAATAAAAAAAAAAAAATGTTTTTTCCAATCTATAGCTTTTGAAACTCTGAAACTTGGCCAGAATATTTCTTTTGGCATGTTTGAATTTACTAAAAATGAAAAGTTGTTGGAACTTTATTTTATAATCCGTTAATTTGGAAGAAACCACTATGAAAAATTATCATTGGACTTAATGAAGCATCTGAGTCACTGTTTTTTTTAGATCAACCCTTAAGACGGCTATAAAAGGGTGTATGCATTATGCCTTTCTGTTTACACATCTGTTTCAGCATTTTTAGCAACTCAACAATCAACCCCAATAGGGTACTATAAGTAAAGAAAGTTTCTTTAAAAACCGTTATTGAAGTTACTTCCTTTGGCATGTCTGGAAAAAGAACAGCAGAGAAATTTGTGTAGGGCGAAATTCCACGGGCCGTCGTAACATATATTTTTAACATGGGAATGTATTGCGCGTGCTGAAGTGCAGAACAGCGGTTTTTTAGGGTTCCGTACCTAAAGGACAAAAACGGAACCCTATTACTAAGACTTCGCTGTCTGTCCGTCTGTCCGTGTTTCACAGGGCTCTATCTCTGGAACCGTAATAGATAGACATTTGAAATTCTTACAGAGGATGCATTACGGTGACCGCTATACCAACAAATACTAAAATAAAAAAAGTTGAAAACAAATAGGGGTCCCCATACAACAAACTGCTATTCGATATTTTTCCAACTAACTTTTGAACCGTTAGAGGTAGACAGTTCAAATTTTTTACAATGTGTGTACTTTGGCTGCTGCAATATTAAATACTAGAAATTTAAAAAAATGAAAATTTTGGTTGTACGGGACCCTCCAGGTGCGAGTTTGACTTGCACTTGGCCAATTATTAGTAACGCGCAGACCCGCGGGCCACAAGGGAAAGTCGCGGGCCATACACCACCCGTGGGTGTCGGGTTGCCGACCGCTGGTGTTGAATATATAATTGAATATTGTTAAGCTTTCAGAAATTTGCTGATAAAGTATTTATTAATGCATATGTACATGGGAATGTTTTTGAAATTCTACTAAGGAGGTCAAAGAAGTTTATTCAAATTGGCCTACTTTGGACACACTGCGTGCCAACAGTTGTGTTTATGCGTGGATTAGTAATGGTGATGTGGTAGACACATAGACAGGGCTACAGTATCCCTTGCCTGTCGTACGAGACTAAAGGGGGACTTCTGGAGTTGCGGGCGGCAAGAATGGGAGCTCTAACCGCCCAGCCAGAGACCCTAGAAAGAACCATTGTATGTAAGGCCCCATATAACATGGACGGTTCCTGTGGAATAGTGTAAATAATAATTATTGTAATTAGAGTTTTAGTATATGTTTCTGAAGAACGCTTGACCAATTTAGGTACACAGTGACGAAAAAAAAGCTTTTATTAATTAAATATTAATGCTACTTTATCGTTAAAATTGTTAAAAGTACAAATTTACGATCACAGTTATTTGTATGTCGTATCATATTTTTTTACGCGGGCGAAGCCGCGGGTTCTGCTAGTTTTCAATAAAGTAACAACAATTCAAAACGAATAACTATCTAGTTGGTAAATAATTATTCAACAAACAAAAGTATGTAGAGTCGACTTGATTTGTGCTAACAAGTAAAACTATTAGTAAGATATGATATCTAGTATTATTTTCGTTTATTTACAGACAGTATCAAGAGCGAGTACGCACAGTAGCAAAAGCATTTCTAAAATTAGGCCTGGAACGTTACCACTCCGTCGGCATTCTCGGCTTCAACTCGGAGCAATGGTATCTAGCAGATTTGGGTGCTATACACGCCGGGTAATTTACTAATCATTTTAAGTCTTTTTAGAGTAAACTTTATCCAATATCTACCTAATAACAGCAGTGTTAGGCGCTGCTGTGTTCCGTTTTCAAGGGTGTGGTAAGGGAGACAGACTTTTCCGAGGCGTTCCAACTTAGTCCTCAGGGATAGCGGCGCTTCTGTGGTCGACCTCAGGTAGGAATATCTAATCCTATCTGGGTTGATTATAGATGTCCATGGGCGGCAGTAGCATCAGGTGGACTGCATGCTCGTCTGCTACTCCTATATTATAAAAAAAATCTCCCAATAACATGATTATAAATATTTACAGAGGTTACGCCGCGGGTATTTATACCACAAATTCTGCTGAGGCGTGTTTCCACTGTCTCGAGACGTCACGCGCGAACATCTGCGCGGTACAAGACAAGAAGCAACTGGAAAAAATATTGGCAATACGTAGTCGCTTAAAACACCTCAAAGCTATTATACAATGGGAGGACCCAGTGGATACGTCCATACCTGGACTCTATAGTGTAAGCATAATGTAATTTATGTCTAGAGTTAGGGAAAATGTTCATTCACCGGCCGGGCATGGTCCGGGTCTCGGCATGTGTGTGACTGGGTTTCGATTGATATAAATATGTTATCTAGATTGTACGTAAAAAAATAATTTGTGTACCACGGCCTGTGTATGGAACGTTTAATGCCTGTAGAAATAAGTGAACACATCGGATATATACAGTAGCTGCAAAGTCATGCAACTATATACAGTAGACGACGCACCATGTCCGTCGCAAAAAACCATGTCTGTTGTGTTTGGCACGCTCAATGTCTGCCAGTACAAACCCTTAAAAATGTAAGGTGCTGTTCTAATAGAAGACAATTGAGCGATTATCGGATAAATACTTGATGAGACGATGAATGACCGGTATGTGCAATGATCGCGCGAGTTAATTAAAACACATACTGATGTTGATTATCAGTAGGTATGTTAGATCGTGCATTCATACGATCAAAGTTCGCGCGAACTAGTGATAATCGCATAATCGTGGTCTGTCAGGATGGATCACGCAACTATAACAAGCGTATAAACTTCCTAAACATTATCCCTGTTTATTCCACATTTATCGAAAATTTCGAATGTTAAATTATACCAACTTTGAATATTATCACAGTTTTTTACCTTTTCGGCCATTAGTCAGGACCTCAATGACCTTTTAATCTTAGGTTAACGCAAAGGTTATGAACTTAAGTCGTCAAGTCGAATTATGTATTAGCATTATACCTAAATCTGAAAACTAAAACACAGTAGGTGTAAAAACGAAAATTAAATATTTAGTAATACAACCTCTTACTTATTATTAGGTGTTCGAACTCTCTTTAACGAGTTGCGTGACGCACCAATCACTAGCCTGTCACGCACAGGTTACGGGTTCGATCCCCGGCCAGGAACATAACTAAATGACGAATTTAGATTCATACCTGAGTCTGTACGTGTGATCATGGCACTCGGGTCACACTGAATGTGGATCTTTAATTTACAGACCTAACGTGGGAAGTACTTATTATCTTTAAAAATTAAAACTAACATAATTGTTACTAAATTAATTTCATTTCGTTTTCTTTCTATAGTGGGACCAACTTATGGAGATTGGAAATAAGGAGCCGGATACCCAGCTAAATAATATTTTAAAAACCATATCGGTCAATGAATGCTGCACTCTTGTTTACACCGTAAGTGCTCTATTTTTATTTGAATCTCTACATTTATATGTAAGTATAAGTAACATATTTCAGTTGTTCTGGTCAATATTAAGTTTGTATTTGGCAATTCGTGTTTGTTAACACATTACTGTCCCATCGTTGGGCACGGCTCTCCTTTCAAAGCGAGGAGATTTTTGGCCGTAATACCTTATCTAAGGTAGTCTCATACTAGCCAAGTGCGTTAATAAAGTTCACGCACCTTTAAATAATGGTCTACTAAAACAAAATAACAGAAATACCTACGCATCTAATATAATTAACCTACCTTATTAGTTTTATTACCTAATTACCTATAAGAATTTAAACTATATCAATTTAGAAATAATTAAAGGTACAACTACAAACCTATTAACAAATACAAGTGCATACTTTACATTCCTTCATAATACTTATGCGTCTAGACAAATATCATATTTCTAAAAGGTCGAATCTATGAATTTTAATTACATTGGAAATATATCGCGATTAGATAACCGGTGTGATGCAATTTAATAGATATTTTGAAACTAAATAGATTTGCCAAGTAGAAAGTTATTGTGGAAGGAGCATAATATTAAATGAAGCTTAAAATAACAATTTAATTATCTAGAAAAAAATAATCGCAGGCATATTTCACATATAATATACACCAGTTAAAAAACCAATGAGCCTACAAAAAATCTCAACGGGGCATCTATCAAATCTGTAACTTTCGAAGATATTTGCGCAAGAATTATTTTTACCCATGTAGCAGCAATAGATTGTTTTCTTGAGCGTTCTATTATATATCTATCGTTATGCCGTCCTAATTCAGATTGGGGGAATTAAAATATATGCACATAATGATACACAGTTAACTCGTGCTTAGCTGGGTCAACTCTATCACAATAAAGTCAGGCTTTAATATAAAAATACGGTATGTACGATATTTACTTTATTTAACAAATAAAATAATTACAAGTAGGTACATAATACATTTTACTATGTATAATTTTACCAATATTTTTGTTTAACAACAAATAAGTAGGTAAGTACCTACTTATCAGATTCCTAAAGATTCGCTTTAATACCTACACCTGATGTTTCGTCATTTAATGATAAGAACATCGCGCGATTTTGATAAAAAGTTACGAAAACCATTTAGTAGGGAATTTTTGACACCTACGTAATATTTATTTCAGTCACTAAGTCATTTTCGAAATGCGTCATGATTTATTATTTTATCTATTTTCGTGTATTTATTTTTAGTGCGCTCGGTTGGAACTTTTAAGTGACTCCATTTTTTCCAATTAACTGCACTGCGCACGTTATTACCTAGATTTTAATTATGTGAACCTATTTGACCTACATATATGTTAATATTATTAATAAATAATAAGTCTCGTTATTTCAGTAATACATCAGGTACCTACCTACTTACATACCAACCAAGATTCCTAGAAGTTTTATTTACTATGAGGCTGATTAATTATATGAATGTATTGTTTTTACCTTCAAAATTGTACACTACAAAAAGTCCCTCTATTTTTAAAACTAAGTAAAATAAGGAAATAAATAAAATTAATAGTTATGCATATTTCCTTACAAATAATTAAGTATTAAATTACATATAACTTTACTACATTTTATATGTTAATATTAATTAAACATAGTTAATTATGTAAACGAAGAAAAATAGATTAGTGTAATTAAAATGGTTTCATTTCCAGTCGGGTACAGTCGGCCCACCGAAAGCTGTCATGCTGTCACACGACAATCTAACATGGGATGCCTACAGTATCGGCGAGCGAGTGGGGGACCTGCAACCCACAATTGACAGACTAGTCACCTTCCTGCCCCTTAGCCATGTAGCTGCGCAGGTAATTATCAGATGTTATTCAGTATAGGTCAATATTTTACGTACGAACGAACTCATAAAGTACGTACTACGTACCTACGTACTTCACAATGCCATCTATCTTTGTAATCTTCACTCCCGTAAAAAATCTGCATGAAATCAATCATAGATCCAATCAACTGCTAATATAACGCAGAAATAAATAGCGCTGTGGTATGGTGGTGGTGTGGTAGATATGTGGTATGGACGTATGGTACACCTCTCAAGAACACGACACGACAATTTAGGCGTATCGTAGGAGGTTTTTATGGTGATTATTGATCTTAAAATATATTACGTTTTTTGAACACCCACGTGGTCAAAATACACTTTAATTTTTTACAAAAAATATAAAACATTAATTTATTTATTATAATTGAAATTTTTGTACATTTACAATTTCTGAATCTTGGATATTGATTACAGATTCTAGGTAGATAATGATAATTCGTTAGATACTCATCGTCTACAATCGATATAGATATCGGTAGTATCGGACTACTATACTATAGGTAGATAGAATCCGGTACATACGCTCATCCGTTTAACAAAAATAACAAGATTGTTCATAATAATTAGATAATTATTTATATCTGTGATATACTCGTATCTAATCCAAGTTTATTAAAAGATATTAAAATTACAATTAGTAATAACTTCAGAAATAGACATTGGACTTTCCAGAACGGCATCTAGGTGTACCAACCAGGTGTTCATACCGCATTGCCAATGTTTATCAGCGCTGATAAAAGTTTGCACAGTCATCATGTTTAATGCGTTTTTATGCGCAAACCCTTGTCAGTATTTTATATTTTCGTGAAAAGCTGGCTACGGTATAAATAATAATGCATGCTGCATACAAATTACAAATGTTACCAAAATCAGCTCAGCCATAATTTACAAGATTACCTCATACACATATATACAAATACTATGAAGTGTCTGAAATTTAGATAATTTTCGAAATATCCGTACATTACAAAAACTCAACGACCAATTTATGATTGTTTTATTTTTTACTATCTTATTTAAAACTACTTCGTACCCCAAAAATATCTCGGAGGTTATTGTAAATTGAAAAAAAAAAACACAAAACAATAGGTAAGGCTTAGAAGGAAGCTCGTCTTGAATAATGTAACAAGGTAATGAAAAAGTGACGTAGGTACCTATAAAATATTTAAATGCAGCGGCGCAGTGGAGCGTAGCTAATTTAATAATTTAATGTAGCACTGACAGACCTGTAATAATATTTTATGCTGCGTTTACCTACATTATTTAGGATCATGATATATGATATATGATACCTCATGATATATTAAAACTATTTTTAGTGTGGTAATAATAGTGGTTAACCACCAAACTATTAACAACAACACTATGAATATTATCGTTACCCGTCTGTGGAGGGTAATGTTTTAAGAGGGTATGTAAATGTATGTGTGTCGTAAGAATATATCTCATAGTTCTGCATGCCCTGCAGCCCAGACTTTATGACGGATTTTAACATAATAATATTATGAGATGTCATTAGATAGGCTAAGTATATATTTCTTTTTAAATTAGACAGTCAAATTTTTTATTGTTTTTAAACTACCGGCTACTTAGTACTTATAGATAGGTGCATGTTATTAAAATGAAAATGAATGAAAAAATAATGAAGCACATACATAACATTTTGTCGGCGGATAGATAATTATTTACACTGCAACTTGCAACTTATCCATATCTTTATTTAGGATATCGGAGTGTAAATGTATTTATCGCAAACGAAAAAACACATTGATTTCAGGGGATTAACCTGCTGAAAATACCAAGGATACCTACCCATAAATATGATTATAATTCTTCCTTTCTATTATCCTACCCATACCTACTGATACTTTATTTGTGCACTACAAACAATACCGATGTATAGTGATAGAGATAATAATTTCAAGAAAATTCTTTACCTTTCTGAAATACCCATAAGTGCCTGCCTATCTAATTTCTTTGCCATTTATTTCAAGAAACTTACGTAGTCGTAACTTCCAGAGGTCTAAATTTAGCATTTTATAATGCTATGAGTTATATTGATAGCTAATTATTTATTTATAAAGTAAATGGTTCTCATCACAGGTGGCGGACATCTATACGACGCTACATTACGCTGTGCCGGTGTACTTCGCGCAACCTGATGCCTTGAAAGGAAGCCTTGTCGAAACATTGAAAGAAGTTAGGCCTACAAGGTAAATCCCACTGCATTAAGGAGCTTACATGAAATTCTTCTAGCCCGACTCAATTCTTATAATCTATGATTATCGCTGAAAGATGGTGGTTGATTTGGAAGCACGTCTCAGTTCTTTAAAAAAGTTATCTAAAGTGTGTGAAGTTTATCAATTCGCAATGTGATGGACTATATCCTAACCCCAGTACAGTAAAGATACAGTCTTTAAGAGGAGACCCGGGTCCAAAAATGGGCAAGTAATGGGTTGACGAAAATGAAAGCTTTATACCCGTACAACATAGAAAGAACCTAATATCTAAACAATAACGTATCCCTTTATTACTTAGATGTCAGGTTCTATTGTTCCCTCATTTTTTAACGTTTCAGTGACGCATATATTATTTTTACAAATCTCTTTAAAGGTTTTTTGCTGTACCTCGAGTGTGGGAAAAAATGTATGAGAAAATCATTGCAGTGGGGAGTTCAAGTGGATCCGTAAAGCGGTACATTGCTATGTGGGCGAAGGACAAAGGGACAAAGCACCACACCGCGCGAATTAATGGGTAACTATAAATATTTTGTATTATTTTTAATTTATAAACAAACTAAACAAAGTTTTGTAGGCACGTAAGATCTTTAACACCTTTAAATTACACACTCCAGAAATAATAATACTTTGAAAACTGTTCCTATATTCGGTATTTCGGTAATGCTCCAACATATATCTATAAATATTTTATAAGTTCTTTCTTTAAATAGAGCCCTCTCAGCCGGAATGATCGGTCTCCCGTTAGACTTCACAATCTCCGAAATGATTAAGTACTGGTATGTAATGTATCCCCAGGACTGGATTTTGTCCCAAAACCTTTTGCTTGTAGGGCATTTTCGTTGACCGCCCATTGGCTAGTATCGCTTGAGTAACTTTAGGAAAGTGGTTAAACCGACCGTCCAAAGTTACTCGACGACTATTTTGTAGCGTAAGCTTAGACAGATTTTTCGAATGATACTGAACATGTGACGCCCGTATGGCAAGTGCAACGGATTAAGCGTCTGGTCAGAGGCTTAAGCGATAATATGGTATCCATCGCAACAATCGCTCATGCGATAATAGCCATTGGATGATCAATAATAATAATAGTCATTGCCTTATATTCATACAGTACCGTTAATGCGCAATTTTCCGTAAAACCCGTATTTAGACCTAGCATGTTATTAGCACGATTTTGCATACTTTGCTGTAATGACGCATGTTTAAACCTTGAATTAATTATTGTTTAATATATGTCAGATATGTGTATTAGTGTGTAATTGTAAACTGATAACCAAACAGGATTATTAACTTCCACCGCGTGAATGACGCATGCTAGATTAATTGTATTGTAGAGTGACAGTTTCTAATAACAAATCCGTAATCCGTTGTTTCAAAATTGCTTCTGATTAATTGAATACGTAGATATATTAATAATTTGTTATCCATTCATTAAAAATAGGTAAATAGAAGATTAACAACATCATAATGATTTAATTACGCTATGATTGCGATATAGTGAATTTGGTGTAGATCATAGTATAATATTTTTTGTAGGTACCTACAAGGTAGAGTCGTCCTTATTTTTTCATGATATTCTGATGATATTCTGATGATTCTTGTGGTAGGAATATCATATATTGATATTCCTACCACAAAGTAGCTGCTAAGTTACGCCATTAAAAACGTATGTCTATAAATAATTCAGAGTCCTAGGACAGTCGGAACTTACCATGTGGCTGTTAGTAACTAGCCTTGGAATATACCTACTCCTGAATAATTTCGTGCAGTCCACAGCCAATCGATAACGAGGCAATGATCCAATTGCTTTGACCTCTTTGAGTAGGTATTATTTAACAACACCTATGAAGAACCTGAACTCAGTCTATTTGATAGGTATTCATTTGTTATTTGCATTAATGGAAAAACTTTTAAGTATGCTGAAAACCAATATTTTATATTATAAATGTACCTAATCATATATAAAAAGCAATCTAGGGTTATATTGTCCAATCTAATATTACCAACCAATCCTTAATCTACGTTCTAACATCTTTCATTATACCTACCTATTTTATTGAGTCACACGACAGATTCCTTTTGCCTATTTTCTTTTTCATTGAGCATATTTTATGTGATAATGACCGATTATATAACTGATTGCATAACTAAATATATTTTTGGAACAGGATGGACGGTACAACGTGTGGATACAAATTGGCAAAGTCGCTGGTGTTCAACAAAGTCCGCGAGTCGTTGGGGCTGGACCAGTGCTTGCTGTTCATGAGTGCGGCCGCGCCGCTGTCTCCGGAGATCAAGAAGTTCTTCTTGTCGCTCGACATTCCCATCATGGATGCTTTCGGTATGAGCGAGCTGGCTGGAGCGCATACCATCAGTATATATCCCAAGTGAGTAAATGTTACTTTTCGAATACATTTTATTATTTTTTTATATTGGAGTAGCAGACGAGCTTGCAATCCACCTGATGGTAAGTGGCTACTACCGCTCATGGGCATCTGTAATCAACCCTGGATAGGATTGGATACCTGAGGACTAAGCTGGAACGCCTCGGAAAAGTATGTCTCCCTTACCACACCTTTCAAACCAGAACACAGCAGCGTTTATGAGCTGCTGTTATGAGGCAGAAATAGGTGTGGCCACAAATAACCACAAATAGTTCTACCACCTTCAAAATTAGATATATTGATTAATCATTAATAAAGGGCGTTAGTAGCACAATTAAGTCATAGATTAAAATACATTATACGGAGTTAAGTGATACTAGGCCAGGCCGGTGTCTGTACAAAGCGTTTGAACTACAATCGTTATAATAATAAAACGATAACTTATAGATTAGCCAATTTTATGACACTTTACTGTAAACTAAGCCATGGGTAATATAAAATTATATAGAAATAGGTAGGTATGACTGATAAAAATATTATTACACACTAAACATTGCATATAGGTTTAATATTCTTCCATTTTTAACGATGTTATTATTATTTTTCAGATTCAAATTGGATTCAGCCGGAGAAATTCTAGATGGAACAGAAACAAAATTCGACGGTTCAGAAAGCGTAAATGGTCCCGGCGAGGTGTTAATGAGAGGACGGCACTTATTTATGGGTTACCTGTTCGATGAGGAGAAGACACGACAGACCATCGATCAGGACGGCTGGCTGCACTCCGGAGACGTCGGCAGAGTAGACAGCAACAACTTACTGTACATAACTGGCAGGATAAAGGTACTTAGTTTTTTATAAGTTATGCAATTTAATTTAAATAGGTACTGGCAATTTTTACTTTAGAAATGTGTACGAACAAATATCCGCCGTTTTGGGAGTCGGGTAAAAAGCAGCAATTAAAAAGTTCATCTGATTTGGACTGACTGCAGCTTTTTGTAAAGTCAATTATACTGACATGGTTAACACTAAAGCATGGTTTGTAGATAAACACGGATCGTTAATAATTTAATATCGAGTGAAATCACGTTTCGTTTACTTGTTAATATATTGTAAATAAACTGCTATCATCTTAGGCTTAAATTGATTCATCAACATAACACGGGACTTGAGTAAATTACATTCTATAAAAACCACAGAAATTTAGTACTTACTACTTAGGTATATCGTGTTCTTCAGTCCGCCAGGCCTCATTGTGACTTGCTTTCCAATTTGCCTTAATTCATAACTCAGAAGCGCGAATATTACTATCACTAGACAAAAATAGATCTATGCACTTGACCTAAAAGACTGTTGCTTTATAGGAACTGCTAATCACGGCGGGTGGGGAGAACGTGGCTCCTGTATTAATAGAACAGACGGTGCAGTCCGAGCTATTGCACGTCAGCTACGCGGTACTCATCGGTGATCGCCGAAAATTCCTTGCCATCCTGCTCACTCTTAAGGTAATATATTTTTTATATACTTCTTGAAGGGTAGAGTCACCAACTGAAGGCTGCGAGCACGTTGTACGCAATTTTATATTTTTCGCTTTTTAATTTTTTTATGGGTAAGAAGCATTATTTAAAAATACTTCTTCTATAACTTTTGTTTAAGTGTGACAAAAACGGTTCAGCCGTTTCCATATCTACCCCTGTTTTTAATCCAATCAATTTAAGACATTTCAATGACGGGTTTTATGTATGGGCACCATAAATATATTTTATCCTACTGACGTAAGGGACATAGTTAGTATAATATATCTATGATGGGCACGATACGAATATGTAACTATTTCGAAATTAATTGAGATAAAATTTATAGGATATTTATTTTGAAAATTCCAGGGAAAAATAAACCAAACCACAGGTGATGCTCTCGACGAACTTGATACTGAAACAGCCAAGTGGGTAGCGAGTTTGGGCAGCAAAGCCACCACTATAAGCGAAATCGTTAAAAACAAGGATCCTTATGTAAGTAGAAAACATTAAAATTTGTATATTGTATAGTCTCCATATAACTTCTATGTAGGTATATATTTGCGATTGAACTACACAAAAAAATAATTTAGAATGATGACAAAAGCTATAAACGTATTTTTAATATATTTCAGGTATACAAAGCAATTGAGGCGGGTATCGCTCGGGCAAATAAAAAAGCCATCTCCAATGCACAAAAGATTCAAAAGTTTGCCATATTGCCAGCGGACTTCTCAATGAACACCGGTGAACTAGGTAAGGATAATTTTTCATTGAAATATATATGAATTAGAATAGAGTAAATCGAAACGAATTTCCAACCTATTTGTCTTCACACCTTCGATTATGGTATAGTTGATCGAAGGGACAAACTTACTATTCGTAGCCCTAAATATATAAATATTTAACAAAATAATGCACACATACATTGACCTTTTCTTTCATTTAGCTTCAAGAGCTTCGCTACTATTACATATATAACATAACATTTTATTATATAAAATTATAGTTTTACAATGTTAGTTATCGTACTCCTCCGAAACAGCTTTACCGATTTTCACCAAATTTTATATGCATATTCAGTTGGTCTGAGAATCGGCTGCTATCTATTTTTTATTCCCCTAAGTGATAAGGGTCGTTCACCCTTAACATTTTTTTTATTTATATGGCAACACATCGTTTGCCGGGTCAGCTAGTTATATTTATATCATTTTATTATAAAAACTACATAATTTGTATTAACATTACAAATGTTTTCAGGTCCAACGTTGAAAATCAAAAGAAACGTCGTTTACGAGAAATACAAAGACATCATAGAAGATTTCTATAAGGAATGAGTTAATTATAATTAGATAGGGAAGGGGCAATCGTAATCAAGTAATTTAATACATCTTTGCTCAACTAGGGGATAGCGCGACTGAATCAGATTGGTACTTCACGGGGTGTAAATAATATTTTTATAATAAAACACATTTGGTTAAAGAATATTATAGTTTTATTTAAGATATTTAACAATAAAATATGTCAAGTATATAATTACCTATCTAATCTCTTTATCGACTATCTATATAAATTATAATACTTTTGGAAGTTGGAATGCCATTTTCATTACATTTTTATCAATAGTTTATTTTATCCTATTTAGTATTAAAATTTTTAAAATGTAATTATCGTTTATCAATAAAAACGACATCATAACTCACTTATATTTTTCAGAACAACAATTCATTTTGTAAACTGAAAATTGAAATTGACTATTTGAATCTATTCATAAATTTTTGACTTACATAATATTACCTTGTATAATTATCTTATGTTGTATGTTTTACCTAATTAAGTACATTTTGACTTTTGACTTAACAAGTTAATTTGCAAAATATTACGAATAACGTAAAGAAATGGTTATCTTTTGTGGTTTATTAATCATAATATCTCATGCCACAAATAATACAGTAACGCGTGATTCTTTTTATCATTACGAGATAGTGGAATGTACCACGAAAGAGTAATTAACCTAGTTACCCTTAAAATAATGAATAACGTAGTTATTACCAAAAGATAAGATAATTTCCTAAATTAGAAACAGACAACATATTTAATAGAGAATAACAAGAAATACAGGTAGAAATATATTCTTAATATGCTTTTTTCCCTTACTTACTAATGTAGGACACTAAAATAAATTCATAATTCACGACTGCCACGTGTAAGAATTTAAAGTAATAGTTGCGATAGCTGTGTGTTAGGTATGACAGTAGTTGTGTACGTCGCTAGTAGTAATACGTATACGTAAGACGTATCCATGCGGCCATGTGAGAGGTGGTTAAACGCGATGGGACTGGATCCAAGCTTGATGTATGCAAAATGAGAGGTGGTTAGACGCTGACACATAGATGGGGCTGCAGAGTTATCCAGGTCTGCTGTGGCCGCGTGCTGTATGAGACGCACGATGCGGCTGGATAACCAGCCTCGGTGTGGTTGCGTGCGGTGTGAGAGGTATCCACGCGCGATGCGGCTAGATATCCAGGCTCGTGGTTGCGTGCGGTGTGGCCAGGTTATGCACGGTGCGGCGGCGCGGAGGCGGGCAGCGGCGGCGGCGCGTCGGCGAGCGGCAGCGGCTTGGCGACGCCGATGCGCACGACGCCTCGCGCCGCGCCCTTCAGCGCCGCCACCGCCTGCTCCAGGCTCGCGTCCTCCAGGTTCTAAAATGCATAATGGTTAATAATCATTTTATTAGTTTTTTTCCCTTCAAAATATAATTTAATTAAACTAACAAATTGGGTTCATGATAAAGGAACTATTATATAAATTCAATCACGACATAACAATCTATATAAAAATGTAAAAATGTTATTTTTACGAACTGGTTTTTGTAAAATCTATCCTATGTCAAAAAACACGAAATCAATTTAAGCTTATTTGCAACAGTACCGTGACGTAACATTATTGTCAGAAAGCTTGGGGAATATTGGCAGAGATCGAAAGTATATAAAAAGCGTGTGTTTACTTACGTCAGACGTTACATAAGAAATTGTACTTGTTGACATAATAACATAATTTGTTACAATAATGTATTACATTTAAGCTAATTCCAATCGCGCCAAGACAATTATATAACTTCAAATATATTAAATAGATTAAAAAAACATGTAACATAATGACCTGATCGTTGACAAAGAGCAAGCGATCGCCGGGTATGAGCCGGCCGTCCTGCTGCGCGACGCCGCCGGGCACCAGCGAGCGGATCACCACCAGCGTGTGCGCCGGCCGCAGCGGGTCCTGGTAGTCCAGGATCGAGAAGCCCAGGCCGCGCTCGCCTTTCACCAGCTCTGTGTTACGATAAGCACATGTTTCAGTACGAGTAACAGTCGTGCTTTTTATCAGAACTGTATCAAATATCTATAGAGACTATTACATTCAATGACAAATACAAGTTTGAGAATAAGTTTAATAAAATACACGTTTTTTTATATAATATGGGAGTCGCAGGCGAACATGATGTTCACTTGATGGTAAGCGTTTATTGCTGCCCGTAGACATCTGTAAACAACTCCAGATAAAATCAAATTATTATCAGAGATCGACCACAGATGTGCTGTTACCCTTAGGAACTATAATTCAATGCCTGGGAAAAGTACGTCTCCTTTACTATACCCTTTTAACCAAAAATCAGCATCGTTTTGCTGTAATTAGACAGACCTAGGTGTGGCAGTGGCGCGGCCGGAGTCGAATCAAATAGGGTTCTACCACAAACAAAACCTTTTATAATATTGAAGAAGTAAATGAACAGTTCGTTTAATGATAAGTGGCTACAGCCGGCGCATCTGTAGTCATTAGTATCTGTAGTAGTCATGTAGGTAGAAAGAAGTCTAAACTCCGGTTGCGTTTTTTAGAGATCATGAAGTCCTCTAGGCAGCGCCAAGAATCGTTACCGGGGGGGCTTTAGTGCGGTAAAAGTCCCACATAACGCGTCGTCGCTCCCACGGCGTGTGGTGACTTTGAAAGATTTTTTGCCTCGTCAACAAAGAAGGCAGAAAATGTTATATTTACCGATGATCTGCGGCTCGGAGGACCACATGGCGAGGCCGGTGAGCGGCTCGAGCGAGCGCGAGCGCACCTTGCTGCCGGCGCACAGCGCGCCGCCCTCCTCCGCGCCCGCGCCCGCCAGGCTGCCGTCTGACTTCGCCTGGGAACACACACCGTTGGCGTTATAAGTAACCCGTGACTTATACATGTTTCATGTACATTATCTATGTTCGAGGATATGAAATATTGTATTAAAATATTATAATAAAAAGTAATAACGGCCAAAATTAAGCATTAGCGACAAAAACATGACACTGTTCGACTGAAGTGGTAATTTTGGTAGAGTATTTTTACTAAGATATGGCCCGCGCCAAATTTCTAGTCCGCTCAGAAGTTGTTGCGAGCAGGTGTAGTCAGAGAGCCAATGTGGTCCAAGGTCTTGTAGTTGACAAGTACATACTCCGTAGTAACAGTGTGGCAAACTAACGCAGTTATGTACCCGTGGGCAAGATCGAGCAACAGAGAGTGCCGGCGGGGTCCCGCGCTGTATTCGTCCCGATGATATCTACAATATGCTGTTGCGACGCGACTCATTTATATATTCAGAGCGGACTTTTGGCGCGGTCTCTACTAAGTGATTACTCCATAAATAAAATACTATGTTGTATAAAGATTCACGTAAATGCTTGAATTTATAAACTTGCAGGTATTTACCCTCTTTCATAAAGCAATTTGATGATGCTCAACAGTAGAGGGACGAGTTGTATATACTGACTAGTAGTCCACTCTTCTACTTAGAACTATTTGTTAACCGATTTCAAAAAAAGGAGGTTCTGTAATCGACCGCAATGTATATATGTATGTAAGCTCGTATACCCGCGATTTTGTCAAAAACTACTGATCCAATTTGGATGGAGTTTTGGTTTTTTGAAAGCTTATTACCTTGACAAGAGTGGGCGCAGGCGGCGCCAGTTCGATAGTGGGCGTGGGCGCGGGCTGCGGCGCGGGGCGGGGCCGCGCGCACACCATGCACACCTCGCTCGACAGCTCCTTCAGGATCGACACCACCTCCAGGTGGTTCATACCCAGCAGCCGGTGGCCATTCACCTCTGCAACCGTTACAATGTTGGAATTAAAAAATCAAATTAAATCTATGTTACTTGTGAAACTTGCTAGTTTGGTGCGAAGAAAAAGAGACAAAGATTTGTAAATAATTCCCCGAACTCCTTTTGCACGACTCATGATGCGAAGCATCAGAGAGTGCCTTACGATCGAAAAATTTTTTTCGCTTCATTTTGGCGGCTATTTTTATTATTATAGCCTTGATAGTTCACGGAATCAAGATATTTTGCATACTATTGTCGAGATAATTTAATGGAGATTAATTCCCAAAAATTGATTTACTGCAATAGAATTGGAAAGAAACACCAAAATAGGTCAAAAAATTTTGCAAACTTGTGAAAAAATCCATCATTTGAGTTAAAAAAAATTTAAAAAATTCTAATCGACGATTGTAGGTCACTGAATGCGAATGATTAATTAATTCAGTGTCGTTTAATTGCAATTAATAAAAAACGAAAACTACAAGACTGTATATCTATAGATATTATGTACATTTATTCCACCAGGGGCGCTTGTGCAGTACCTTCTTCCTACTATAGCTGTTTTTTCGGCAATTAATTTTGAACGACTTAAGTTTTTTTTTTTTTTTTATATTTCATAATTAAATGAGCATTATGATGAGTCGTGCACTTTTGGATTTTCCAAATCATTAACTTGCATTGAAATAGGATATGATCGATTACACTGCAAACCTCTCTATTTTAGGGACTCGAAGTCCCGACTTCGGTTCGGAATTTCGGGTCCCTAAACTGGAGTAATGTATGATCGACAAGCGTGCGTTTGCATGCGCGGGTTTGTTGATTCGATGGTAAAACTGAGATTTTGTAAGTTAAGAAGTCTGATACGCGGTTCGTCACGAATTGAAATTTGGCTAGAGCTAAAGTAACTGCTTACTTCGCCTAATGTATCACGAACGACAGGCTGCGAGAGAGACTCGCGTTAACACTAGCGTAAACTCGGCCATCAATCAAGGCTTTTAGATAATTACCGAGCATCTCGTCGCCAGGGCGGAGCACCACGCCCACCACTATCCCACGTCATCACCTGCAGTACATCACGTTACCTAGCAACTCGTCGCCGGGGCGGTGCACGCCGGCGCGGCCTACGGGCCCCTCGGGCAGCACGGAGCGCACGTAGTGGTGCGGCCGCACCTCGCGCCCGCCCTCCACGTCCACCGTGCCCTCCAGCGAGATGCCCAGCCCGCCGCCGCCGCGGACCACCACGCCCACCACTATCTCCACGTCATCACCTGGAATAGCGCAATGCGAAATTAGCACACATAAAAATATTTTCATTAATTAACATATTTCAAAAATGTATGCACGTATGTAATATTTTTTATACAATTAAAAATTCTAACCGAGTAAACGATGTTAAATACTACAGATAATGTATGTGTTACATCGCTATGCAAAACCTTATGCCACGCCAAAAATAACCCCTGATACCACGACCTAATGAAACAGCTAGTTACTACGTTATGGCAACAGTTGAGTTTTTAAGCATCCTAGCCTTTCCTTTTCAATATAATTAAAATTGTATTATTTAATTTGCTATCCTTTAACAATGACAAAACTAAGTTAATATAAAGACATTAAATAAACCTGAATCAAAGATACTTACCCAATATAGCCTGCCACTTGCGTCGTATGGCCTCCTTCTGTTCGTGCGTGCGCGGCATCTCGAAGGCGGGCGGCGGCGGCGTGCGCGGCGGCGTGCGAGGAGGCGTTATCGGGGGTACGTCCTCGGTCGCCTCCAAACTGGACAATAATAGCAATATTTATATTACATGTGCAATATTAGAACACTATTTACATGTACCTATCTCACATGTATATAAAGTACGATGCAGTTAGTAAATCTCAATATCAAAGTAATCTCAAAAATTCACTCAAGGTAAGCTTCCTGCTTTCGTTGAGCGCGTCGACAGCCTGCTTGTTTGCCGGCCAGCGACACGCCCTCCACGGCCACGAGACTTAAACTTTACAGGTATTATAAACTCGGAAGCTTTTTTTTTCGAAATAATAAACAACTTTGCATTTACCTGATATACTGCTCACTAACACGTGGACATTTTTAATGGCATAATTAAGCCAGAAATCTGACATGAAGTCAGCTAGAAATGTGGTACTACCTCTGGACGAGGACGAGGAATAATTGTAATTGCCTTAAGTATAATTCATGTGGTAAATACACCTAATCTTACCAAACCAAAACACAGTATCACTTTGCACTTCTACTATAAGATAGAAATCGATGTCATTTTATTATCCATCCATTTTTTTGCATCCATGCAACTGGGTCGAAATATCGGCAATAAAAAACGCATATCGTGAGTACCCGTTACATAATAAAAATGTCTCAATTCCGCGATAATTTTAGTCTAAAATCAGAAATCGATGTCGCCATGATAACGTCAAACCACTAAGGTTTCGGAGTAACTTTTATGTCCCCTGTATAATTAACGTTCAAATAGCTCAACACTCACGAGTTATGTAAATGCGTCATCTGTATATCGTGGTCGGGGGTGAGCGCGGGCTCGGGGCGGTGCATGTGCAGGAAGGGGTTGTGCGGCGCCGCGGCCGCGCTCTCGCCCGCCGCGATCGCCTGCTGCAGCTGCTCGAACTTTGGCCCGCGGAGGTATCTGTGATGTAATCACAGATTATTTTAATATTGATAATAAAGATAATTTCTATAAGGATAGGAAATTATATAAGATAGGAAACAAGTCTTTCAAATAAATATTTGGCAAGGAATAATTTGTTAATTTTCATTTAAAAAATTGTACAAGTCAATAATTTAATGCTGTTTTGTCAGTTAATATCTAGGATTGCCCAGAAGTCTATAAACTATAAACTAGGTAAGACGTCTCACCACCGTTGCGTTGCCCGCTGTAGTTGTAGCCTCTCCCAGCTGAATATAGAAACGAGTCGCGTCGCAACAGCAAATTGTACATATTAACGGGACGAAGACAACTTGGGACCCCCCGGCACCCGTCCACTTCAGAGCGGACTAGAAGTTTGGCGCGGACTATAACAGAATCTCACCTCTCCAGCTCCAGTGTAACAACATTCCCGCTCTGCTTGAGAGCGTCGACGGCCCGCTGGTTGGACTTGCCGGCCAGCGACACGCCGTCCACGGCCACGATGCGGTCGTTGACGCGCACCTTGCCGCTCGCCGCCGCCGCGCTGCCCGCCGTCACTGACTTCACGAAGATACCAGACAACTCCTCCTTCTCACACACGTAACCTGATGGAAAAAATTTTTTTCCCATGTACCAATATCAAACCAAAACACATCGATATAATTCAAAAAAAAATGAAGCTTTTTTTTATAATTAAAATTTATTAATTAAAATTTAAAAAAGAAATGTCTTAATTACTGTCTTAATGTCTTAAATTCAATTAATATAAATAAATTACCTGCGATAGTAATTCCAAGTCCATTCTCATCTTTCTTCAGCTGGACTGTAAATCTATCAACTTCCGGCGATTCAGCATCTGTAATATAAAAATATTACTGTATTATAAAAAAGAACAACAAATTACATTTTCCAATAAAAATTTAGTAAACGGCAATACCAAAAACAGGTAAAATGTAAATGTTTAGTACCTACATTCAGAATAGATGTATAGTCTGATATATTATGGGCTTGGGCTATCGTGTACTTTTCATATTATGTGTGGAAAATTAAGAATGACATTCTATATGTGAGGATATAAATGAAGAGACAGATTACAAATCATTTCCTGTATTTCTACATACCAGAATCCGGTGGTGGAGTGATGGATGCATCGAAAACAAATCTAGACGCAGCTGTATGTTGCGAGAGCGGCGCCGGTTGGGTGTGGAACACTTGTTCGAATCCCGCGTCTAGCAGATAACGGTCCAATGCTTCTGGACTCGACAGTAGTCTGAAAAGGATATTTTTTAAATAAGTAAAATAGCTGATTGGTAAGAATTGTTCAATCTTAATCCTAATAGTGATGGTCACAGTCACAGGTGACTCTGATTTGTTGTGTGTGTTAATGACTGTAAATAAATGTGTGTTACATACTATAAATTAGTGGCACACCTTTATATTGTAAATGAACGTGTAGACCAACAGTGGAATAAATAAAGATTGAGGATGACAATCTGATGTTAAGTTTTCTTGACTAATAATCTAAACATGTTTTTTTTTTTCTGTACATATTCAAAATAATATTTTTTCTTCCATAAGGTTATTAAGTCTATACAGTCTATTAAGACTATACAGTTTGATGCCATATGTTCCTACATCGTAAATCTATCAATGGCCATTTACACACTAAAAACATAGATTAGTAAAGATTACTCACTCCTAACAAAAAAGTGTACCCAGTTTTGAGAATTGAAATAGTTGCTTAAAAAAGTTTTGGCACGTCTCCGTGTTAAAATGTCCCTAAAATATTTGAAATAATTATTTATTTATTATGTTAATTACGCAGTATTAGTTATTTATTCGTTAATTTTCTCTAAAAATGTTTTTATTTGTCAAGAATTAAAAAAAATAACCTACTAATAAGCCGTTTGTGGCTTCATTCAATTTTAAGGCGACGAAGTAAGAAAAAGAATAAATAAAAAGAGAACATGAACCTAGCGGGCACGATGGGCGCGGCGCTGGCGGAGCGCGCGGCGGGCAGGTGCGCGGGCTCGGCGGCGCGCGCCACCACCAGCCGCACGCGCGAGCCCGACGCGCGCAGCACGCCCGCCACCTGCTCCGACCCCATCTCCATCAGGCTCACCTGAAATACATTCGTTTTAATACCGGCTACTGGTACTCAATAGCAGAAGCAGACTAAGCTTGTTGGACACGGGGACGGAAATGTTGAATGAAGTCTGGAACGGAAAGTTGAATGAGGCCCCCAGTCTAAGTTGAACTAATTTTACAAGCTTTTACAAACGTTTTAAAATGGAACTTGTAGACAGGGCGCTATGTTAATGATATTAAATTCATGTGATACCACAACATATGTTACACACAATAATTTATATGGAAAACTAATTTAAAATATAAAATATAGAGTCAATAAATATAAAATAAAGGGACATAATTTATAGATCTAAAAATATTTTTTTCACTAAACATAAATTACTTACATCCCCAATTTGTAATATGTGATCGCCCGATTTAAGTCTACCATCACGATCGGCGACACCGCCCGCCAATATTGTTTTCACAATAACACCACTTGTTCTTGCTCCGATTATCCCTGAATAAAAATTTTAGAAAATCAAACGAAAGCCAGTAGAAATCAAACGAAAACATATATGTTGCAAACAATGACACAAATGAAAAAAGTTTCGATTTAAGAGCTATGTCTTCAATGTTGAAAATTATTTTTAAATTATTGTTAGAATAGAATTGATTTACCAAATCCGAGCCCAGTGCCATCATTGACTAAGTTGATGATTTCGACTTGAGCCCAGTCGCCGGCTACAATGTTTGTTGACGCAGATGCTAAAGAATCCTCACGTGCCATTTCCAGAATTCCTCGGCTCTGCAACACAATAAATTCAATTATATTTCATTTAAAAACAGAATAATATATAGCACTTCTATGATGTGAAGCAACATGTTAAAAAAAATGCTTAATGTATGGACTATTATTGTAACACAATTCAGTAAATAGGCAACAATTTCATTTTTAAATAACACTTAAGACTTGGGTATATACTTATGCTAAAGAATGTTCAAGTGTGCAGTAAGCACTAACACTGAACAAAAAGTAGAAAACATATTACTTACCAATGAACTACAATTATTATTTTTTAGGCCATATATTTGAGACCAATGCACAGAGTGGGATTGTAACGGTTCAATGATGGACAATAGTAATCACTTAATATCGCATTAAATATTGAACAATCAATATTTGGTACAGTATGCATTGTTCTCAAAATGTTAACATCCAATATCCTTACTGACAAATGAATAAATGATTATGATTATGATCACGCCTCTCAAGTCATTGAAATAAATAGATATAAAAAATAAGTCATTATTTACCTGTTTAGGGGACATATTGGAATTAACGGAGCCATCATCAAGACCAATAATGCGTTCATTGTCAGAGCTGGATCCAAATTCCAGACTGTTTGGTGGTGATACTTGAGGAACTCTCTGTTCTTCTTCACCCTCATGTACATATAAGTTTCTAGCTTGCAAGGCCAAGTCACCTATAAAAACATAGTATAACTTTTATATTACAGAAGCCATTTTCAATTTTAACAGCTTGAAAAGTTAATGTCTGACCAGTTTTTAATGAACATGATAATCATTACCCTTTAATTGATCTATATAATTTTAACTTCATTTTGATCAATATGTATTTGGCATTGTGCACATGCAAGGTCATGTAACTTTTCTTTCTTGACTAATATCATATAATATTATTAAACACATCATTTATAATATTACAAAATAATGTACTTGCCTGCAGGTGTGATGTCAAAGTCACTAGGTATAATAGATGGATGATGAGCCACTTGAGTGGCAAGCATTGCCACAGAGTCATGTAAAGTAGCAATACTCTTCAAAATGGGACTCTCCAGAAGATTAATCAGCATATTCAAGTCATCACTTGTAGCCGCCTACAATTTGAAATGTATGTAAAACACATGATTCATAAAATAACAGAGCAACAGATATGAAACACTAAAGATTCTATTTTGTTTTGTAAACTTAAGTATGTAGAAACAAGGAAATAGATAGGAAAATAACCATTGTTTAAAAAAATCATCAGGTATTGCTTAAATTACTGTATTAAATTACGTATACCTTTAATTTCGGATCATCGCTCTGGTCAACAGCAGTCTTAACACTTTCCAACTGCTGTAGTGCATTAGATATATTCACACCCAGGTGCATCTGATAACAATACATAACATTTTAATTTAATTGTTAATTTAGCAAAATAAGGGAATTAATAGTATACTTACTTTAGCAGTGATATTATTAAAATCCACCACAAAATACCTATAAATTGAATTAAAACACACACAACAAAACCAACAACACAATTTACTTCATAAAATGACAAAGTGACAAACTTGACAATTTCACTTGACAAACCATGACACTTCACAGGCTAGAGATGTATCTGAGATTCCTTATCGATTATCGAACAATCGTTTTTATGGCCCAAAAATGCGAAGTGACGAATCGATCTTAGGGATAAGTAATGGAAAATCCGTATTGGTTTATCAGCTGTAATTACATTTTTAAGTAATTTCTACGGTACCGATAATTAATGACGGCGCCGAAGTTGTGGTATTATTATAGCCGCTTGGGTAAAACTGTACTTTATGATCCGTCGAATTTGATGTTGATTTTTGGGAGGTCATAGTAACTTCCCCTGTGAAGGGGGGGTTACGGAAACCCCCCTTTTTATTTAATGTTTTTTTTTTTTTTAATTTTGAGCTTACCTACGTATTTCATTAGGAATTAAGACTAAAAAATTAGGGGATGTACATGATATTGAAATTGTGGTTTCCGCAATTCCATATTCACAGGTAATGCTCCCGTAGTGCCCACTACCCACCTATATCACTCGCAATTTAAAACTCGACGGGTCATAAAGTACAGTTTAGCTGGTCCACCGCACGTCCGTCACCCGAGCACCGTTATCCCGGCTGCCGATATTTCGAGTAGATCGGTGTGACCGCTAAATCGCCACCGAGATTTTGACGGGCCGATGTGCCGGCAATATAAAACATGTTTGAACTTATCCATACATTGCCGTCACACTCGTGACAGCTGGAACAAACTATTCCGGCGATATCGGTCGCGTTGGACAAACTATCACCATCGCGTCATATTAAAATTGGTCCGAAATAATCTCGTTCTCGGTATCGGCTCGGTGACGGTGGCGGTGGATAAACGGCCATAAGGTCCTAATTTAATTAAATTAACAAATAACTCTTTGCCCAGGGTATAGTCCGCACCAAGCTGCTTGTCCGCTCTGATGTGTTGCCGACGCGATTCATTTCTATATTCAGAGCAGACGTGCAATTTTACGCAGGCTATAATAGTAAAACATAGACATAACAAACTATGTTGTAGCAAGCAAGATGGGACTTCATACCCACCGGTCTCTCATATGCCGCGTATGCGTTTGCAATATGGGGGTTGGGTAGGAATTATTCGGGTCTCGAGGGTACCCTCTTTGCCCGGGTAAATTCTCAAGGGGGTGAATACCCCCCGGATTTTTTTAATATTCTTTCATAATAATATTATTAATAATATCATAATATAATGAGACAACATTAAAATTATACCAACCCCGCTGTTAAGCGGGGGGTACGGGACTCGGTCAAATTACCAAGCTGGTTCCTGATGGTCGGAGGGAGGAACCAACCCTGGGAGCTCCCGCGAAGCGGCCTCCCCTCAGGTGGTCGATCGTGAAGGGGCGCGAATTCCTTTAGGTGGGAGTATCGTACATCGAGCGAGCGAGGCGGGCCACAAACTTCTCCACAGACTGCATTTTTAGGTCGCGCTCCAACACATCGTTCCTGACATAGCGACCAGCCCCCACGATCACTCGCAAGGCCAGGTTCTGCTGCGCCTGGAGACGCTGCCGGTTCGACCTAGAGACCAACGCGTACCATGCCGGCGCCGCGTAAGTGAGTCGGGAATAAATGTAGGTTGTACCAAAATCGCTCATGAAACTGACAATAAATAATCATAGACAATATAACTTAATTGTTTCCGAATAACATTTGTCATTGATATCTTTACGTAAAATATCTATACTTGAAATGATTCGAAACGAAGTGCGATGTGTCGATTCTTTAGGTCTCGATTTTTTTGTGAGTCGATTTATCACATATCGTTTCAAATCGATTCACCAAAAATCGACGCCTAAAGAATTGATTCTCTAAAAATAAAAAGCGATCTTCGATTTATTCAGGGGGGAGGCAATCGAAAAAAAAGAAGGTTGTTAGGATCAAACGATCACTTAATTACGTATCCTTCACCAAAAACGTTTCAACACATTTCTAGGATGAAATATTGATTCACTAAATCTATTCATTACTGGAGATCGATTAAAATAATCGATCTTTTTGGTCGAAAAAAGCAATTCTTCGATTAATCGATCTCGCATCCCTAATTGACATTTGATAATAATTAACGGCGGACCGCGGATTAGAACCAGCAACCAAAGAGAAGGGTATAATAATATAAAACGTTTATGAACTAAAACGAAACGATCTACAACTAAATTTATCTACAGGGACTACACCATTACAACGGCACTTTAAGTTTTATCGCAGTGTACAATATTTACGATCCTAGTGGCCAGGCTGTATTTTATCCGGAAACTTCGTACTATATATGTGATCGTTACTATCTGCGAAAAAAAAATATCTTGAAAGATCATCTGTTCAGCTGATAGTTAATAACAAACCTGCGTAATACCAGATATCAGCATGCCGAATACTAACGAAGGCGAAGTAATTGACCTAACAACTTCATATTATTGTCAGGCTACTCCAAGGAATATAAGGGAAAGTAACATAGTAATAGATTTAGTTAATGATTCATTTGACGGTGAAACTAATTGTTTCACAGATCACATCAGGATCAATACTAAGAAATCGAAGGTTAGTATACAAAGCAATAATTAATACTATACTTTAATTATTCATTATTTCAATTATGTATTAAAATCTAGCAATATAGGGAGTCTTAGAAGCCTATACACTTTTGTAAATGCATGAAATTTGTGAACTTACATAAAATTTTCAATAAGTTTTTTTCATCATGCATAAAACTGCATAAGACTGTTTAAGTTACATGTGAAACAATCTAGCAGGGTCAATATAGAGAATGTTTCTAATATGTGAATAACACTAAAACTCATTTGAAGTCAAAGTTGCTTGCCTCGGAGTAGATTTTTAATATTTTTTGGAGGGTCGTGTTCAGTCGAGTCGGTCGAGTTCATAAGCACTAGAAAACCCCTAAAGGAAGATACTGTCTACACACTTACACATCCTGTGTATATTCAATTAAAAAGAATGTTTAAAATTAATCTTGGATAGGGTGAAAACCATAGTTTAATGACTATTAAGGCTGTATTTGAATGGAGTAAAATGGGTTTAACTATA
Organism: Epargyreus clarus; assembly: GCF_041222505.1. Classification (NCBI taxonomy): domain Eukaryota; kingdom Metazoa; phylum Arthropoda; class Insecta; order Lepidoptera; family Hesperiidae; genus Epargyreus; species Epargyreus clarus. The sequence continues at coordinate 8,800,360 of NW_027332211.1, forward strand.
GAGTACTTGTATAGACAAGTACTCTACAGTTAAACCCATTTATTGGAGTTTCATCTTCACCCCTTTATTTTAAGCTATAATGGCTTATCTTCTGTAATTATCTAATTACAGGATCATGAAGACTGTTCAAATAAAACTTGTGAAAAATCAAGGAAGGCGAAAGCAAAGAAGGTTGGGTTCTGTTCTATTTGCTGGGATGAATTAGGCAAAAACCCACTTGCGTCTACTAAGTGTGGGCATGTATACTGTCTGTCTTGCTTAGAGAAATCTTTGAAAAGCAACAAACACTGCCCAATATGTAGATGCCCGCTGAAAGGACCATCTGCGTACCATCCTCTATACCTGGAATTACATTAAATTAAAAGACAACATATTGAGAGCCATTGTTGAAATGATTAATGGCTTGATGTTTGTGAAGAAAGTGGGAACTACAGTTCTAGACACTACAAGTTTTATTTATTGACGTGAATTTTTGTGGACAAATTGTATCTGATTTTAAATATATTGTGAAGTGATTAGTGCGTGCGTGACACATGTCTGTTGAACATATTGAAGATATTGACATGTTACACATAGTGAAGTTACAAGACTGAAAATGTTTTTAAATAATTACTGAACTATTTCTTATGCTACCTACTGTATAATTTTTAACATAAAATGTAATTGAATATTGACACAAATGATAGTGAATGATAATGTGATTATTTGCTCAAGATTATATTTAGATATATATGTATATTTTAAATAATTTTACTAATACATTAGAAATACCATATTGGAATTAGTTTCAGATTGTACTTTTCAAGTTTCCAACTATGATCAAGTTATGGAAACTGATTTATCAAAAAATATATACAACTCATATTTCTGATAATTAAACCATGTATATATAGAAATCTTCTTTGTTTCATAATATTAGAAAATATTTTAAAAACAAGTAAAATTACTACAATAAAGCTATTACTCTTATCACATCATCATTCAATATCAGATATTATATCAAAGTTTAAATTAGTGTAATAATTATATACCTGTGGATATTAGTCATCAAATGCTTTAAATACTATCTTACTTTGCTGTGAACTACCTACTACAATTTTCTAAAGATAACTTAATAACATACTTAGGAGTGCTGAGTGCTGTGCGTTGCAAGACACAAAATTCTGTGTTGCGTAGGCGTCACCAGTTTTGCCAGTGCGGCACTGCAATGCATGTATGTATGTTGTCTATTATAACATTTCATTGCGTTGCCCTTATGGCTTGGATGCATAACAAGATATTTATCGTTTTAATAATAATAATAAGTATTGATATAATATAAAAGATGATTTTTGTACCGAAATAAGTAGTATACAAATGTAAACTTAGGATATAGTTAAAATTTTTTTACGTAGAAACCTGAAGTCCATTATGTGCATTGCGAAAGGCTCTATATATTTTCGTTCTGAATTTTGCATTGTAATGAAAGATGTTGTCGGTTTCTGATATAGATTCATGCTATATGCGTCCCTTTTTTATTATTATGAAAACTTTTAGTATTTTCTCACACATTCTTTCACCATCAATTAACTCAAAATTAGAAACAGTGGAATGGAGCCCCAAGAAGTATATTGGAACTGTGATGCATAATGGAACATTTCGTTGTCAGATAAAAACGTCCGAAGTCCAGACAATGCCTTAATTGTTTAAAAACTAGAAGCAATAGTTCAAGTCCCATTTGTGGGTTTTTTCACCAAATAAGGTCTTGGGAATTGCTTTCTGCCTTAAGTGCCATTTAAACTCAGGTAGTATTCTGTGCACAATTCTCTTAGTAGAGGTAACCCAAATTGTAAGAGCTTTTGTGTTAATTTCAACATTATAAATATATTTTGCTTTACCTACTAGCACCATTTAAATTCTGCCCCTTTTCTAAGCCAACGTCCAGGGAAAACAAAACACACTAATTAGCGATTGAAAAGATACTCTGCCATAATGGACTTATTATATTGACTAGGAACATAATGTAAAAGTTACCATTATTTATTAAGTATATCACAATGTCAAATTGAATGTGCAACCAAATTGTTATAAATTTTGAAGTAAATGATAAATTTCTTGTTACTTCTGAATATGTGTGTAAGGATGTATCTCATACTATTAAGGTAGTGTTTACTCATCCAGTTAAATATTTGAAAAAGTGATTATTTGCGCATAATGCGTGATGATTATGTATTGACAAGATGTAAGCTGCATCAAATTCTGTCTGTAAAAATTTAATGTAAGGTTGACTTCCCTTCATAGCTGGTCTCATTATAGTATCTACATACTTACATCGAGATTATAATTATTCCTACATATGACACTGTAAGATTCAGGTGTTTTTGATAGTATGTGAGATCACACCGTTTAATATAAAACTTTAAGTTACTTATGTATGTACCTAATAATTTGGCAGTTATATTTATTTAATGTTTGTAGATTATAAAAATAAATTTAATCTTATAATAATAGTTTTTAATTCGCTACATAGCTTTTGGAATATTATGGTTCTTACATTTCATACATTTGAAGATTATAGAATCCTATGTCCTTAGATATGGTGGCCTCACCACAATACTTATTTCTGCCTAATAACAACAGTGTGACGTTCTGTGTGACGTTCCAACCTCAGGTAGGAATGTAATCTTATGTGGGGTTGATTACAAATATCAATGAGTGGCAGAAGCAACTGAGAAAAGTTGCTTCTGCCTTAAAAAAATGAAATGAGCTATTCGATAGTATTTGTTGATAATAAAAAAAGTAACGAGTGTACCTACCCAGGAAATTCATAATTATCTTAGGTACGTTTAAAATATACGAGAAAGTAAAGAAAACGAAGGAGTATATTTTATTTACACTACTAATAATAAGAGAACCTTTAAAATATATACATGTCATATTGTCTATATTAACTTAAACCTATATTAAATACAGGCAAAATTTACAGGATGGGCCATTAATTCGTTTACATTAATAAATCAAATTTAAATAAAAACTTCAATATTCTTAAAAATAATGTGCCCTATTACATATTACATACATATTTAGGGGTGAAAAATTAACGTGTTTCAGAATAACAATATAACATATGTAGAAGTTTGCATCTCAGCTTAGAACCTCTGCAGGCAGCTGGGTGGACAGGAAACAATCGCAGTCTTCAAATTATGGGCGTGGTCAAGTGGTAAGAATATACAACGCATCACCGAGTCTTGCTGTACCTACGGCAAGTTGTTTTGCTCATAATATAAAGGTACATACATTTATTTTAAGAACGTGATAAAATGTAACTATTAACTTGTAAGTATTACTGTAATGAATAATATGTTAAGCGAACGTAACATAATATTGCCTTAGAGTCCTTATTTAGTTATTTAACGACTGTGTATAATATTATCGGTTATATGAAGATATAGTTTTAAAAGTACATAGAGATATAGACTAGTGGGAATGCAAGTTATGCCTATAGTTATAATTAAACCGACGTTAAATAAAGTATCATTAAACATTTTTATTTTGCCATAAGATTCAGAGGTATACTTACTGAAAATATAATATGACATATATATGTATTTAGAATTTAACAAAAAATGGGTATAATGATTATTGAATGAATTATTATTTTGGTGAATTCATTCAATAAAATTATTAACCATACGATATAGGTACCTTATAAAATTTTCCCTGCTTTATTGTTTCTCAGGGCTTACAGCCATATTACTATTCCTCATTAAAAATGCCATTCCATGAACTCTAAAATGTTTCTTAAATTCGGTAGAGTCACTAAATTCTTCTCTACAAATGTTACATTGATTTTCCTTAACAGGAGCACTTTCGTCGATATTATTAGGCGTTTGTAAATTAGCATGTAAGGCACCTTCATTGTAACACTTTTTTTGATCAATGTACTCGTTTACATTATTTATTCCATGTTTTAACAATAGATGGGTTGAAAATGAGCCCTTCGCTATGAAACTTTCCCCACACTCCATACACTGGTACGCCATAAATGGATCCTTATGAGTGATCATATGTGTTTCTAACAACATCTTATTTTCATAGCCTTCACCACATTTGTTACAAACAAAGTCACCTGTATGTGACCCACTTTTAGATGTATTTTTTCCTGATCCTTTCCCTAATTCAGTTACATTGTTAATAACTTTTTTTTCTCGCTTTACTTTCTTACGTTTATTTACGCTGACAATGCCCTTTTTGTACTGATTTATATCTAATTTATTGATGACAATTTTAGCATCTAAACATTTATGTTCATTATGGTATGTAGCATAATGTGTCTTAATCAAAGCCCAATCTAGAATTACTTGAAGTTTGCATATATGACACACTATATACGCCTGAGTCTGTGACATATCATCTCTGTTACAGGTACATGAATGTTGATTCACCGTATCCTTTTTGTTGGAGGAATGCCGAGATATAAAATTATTTAAACAATTCTCGCAGTTTTTGTCGAGGCTGTAACATGACCGGGTTTTTAGATTATAGTATGGAACACTTTCTGTGGGTTCTTGCGAATTTTCCCCATAAATGTTTTTTAAATCTACATCTGAATGTTTAACAATTTGGTGTTGTATTAAACTTTTAGCTAATTTAAAGGTCGCTCCACAAGTCCAGCACGGATAAACATCGTGCACAATTTGTTTTTCGTGAGTTTTTAAATGTCTATCAATTTGATTTGGAATGACTAATCTACCCGGACACATTTCACACTGAAAAAATTCTAGTAGTTTTAAGACTTTGGTCTTGTGCGTTTTAAAATGTTTTAACATATTTGGTAATTTATAACAGGCGACACTACAAGATGAGCATTTGTAAACTTTTTTTAAATGAGTTTTTAAGTGTTTAGCAATTCCATTTGGATGAAATATTTTTGAACAATTTTTCACTAAGCACATAAGTTTAGCAGTAGCTCTCATCATCTTAAAACTCTCACAGTCATGAGAGTAGGGATACACAAGGATCTTATTTCCCAAATGAATACCACATTCTGGGCAATAAAATGGAGGTTCTTTTAAATGGAGCCTTATATGACATTTTAATGCACATTGTGTAAATAATGACATTAGGCATACAGGACATGAGTAAAGAGAGTTGGTATATTCCATATAATGCCTTTCCCTGTCTTTGTAAAAAATGCCTGTATGATAGATATTTTTTTTACAGTCAAAGCAAATAACATTAGACATAGTTTGATCTTCTTTTTGGGCCTCAGTATGTATATCTTGATTTTTGAGGGTGTTGTTGACTGTTGGGGTTGGCAAAGGAACTTCATTTTCACAAGTTGTCCTATTTTGATAATTGAAGTCACTAAGCGGCAGTGGTTCAATTTTTATGTCACTGATATTGATGGTAGCAGTTTTAAATACATGAGATCTAATGTGACATAGTAGATTACATCTATTATAGAAAGTTTTTTCTTCATTACAATATCTGCATACATATGTGATCTTCAAAGACTTGCGGTTGACATGATATTCATAACTGGATTTGATGATGAATCTGAAACAAATGTTTTAAATAGTAATAACAATTTAACAGAATAGATTTTATTCATTTTAAATAAAACATATTATTACCTGTCACCACAATCTGTGCATGAAAAAAATTGACGTCCATCTGTCCGTACTGGCAGTGTGTAATTTGGAATAGCTTTAGTGAACAATAAATTCTTGATGCTTATTTTCTCGTCCATTGTGCCAAACAAATTATTTCTCCTGAAATGCATTATGTTGTATTTATTAATATAAGATGTCATGTAAGAAATACTATTAGGTGATGCAAATATATATAACATAACTAGTTACATAAGAAATATATCAAAATAATAGAAAATAAATCTAAAACGAATCCATATACCTAAGTCAGTTTGCTAACATTAATTAACTAGCGTCACATAAAATAATAACTGAACATTTAATTAACTTGTCCAACGTGAGAAATATAATGGTATTATGCCAGCTGTTAACAAATTATAATATCATGGACACTAAAAATAAGAATCGTAAGGTAATGGAATCTTATGCACCTACATCTTGCACTAAGAAAAGTTATATGATCAGTCTATCGTAGATAGAGCATTTGGGCATCAATGACATTTTGAATAGTCACTGCGGCCAAGAGTTTCCTTAACCATAAATACAGACAGGATTGCAATCCTACCGAAGGTGAAAAACTGACCGGTTCGAACACTAAGATGTGTGTTGGAACACCTCATATATAAAGATATAGGCTTGGTCCATCAAACCAGAATGTAGGAGTGAGATTTCTTTTATACATTTTTATCTTTGAGATCAAATAATTGTTGTTATGTTTTTAATGATATATTTTGTAGTATGCTGGATAAGAAAATTTACATGGGGTGTTCCAGCACATTCTTTAGGTATATTAATGCCCAAACTAATTGATACTTGATCATAATACATCATTGACCTGCAGTGTCTTAAATTGTTAATATTTGTATACGTACGTTAGTGCATAAAAACGTATTATAAATATCCTCCATTATAACATGTAAATTTTATCTTAACTTATCAAGTATGGTAGTAACAGAGAATTTAATAAAAATTGCTAATTTTAATTAATTTATTTTTATATAAAAATATACATACCTCCTAGGCATACTTCTTAAATATGGCAACACCCCTGGCAACGAATTAATGACAGCAGCCTGCAGCCTTTACGAGGCATTTATTGCATTACAGGAAGTAACAGAATATGAATCGTACCTTCACTTCATTTCAAATAGTCAACATCTTATAAACATACATGGCAAAACTATTATATTATAATAACAAAAAGGAAACTTCGCCCTCTAGTGAACAAACGTAATCTAAGACTATAAAGAAAGGGGAGGGGTATAGTGTCGCCAAACGTAATGGTTTTATACTTATTGGTGTCGCCAATGCTAAAAATCACTATTTTTAACGATTATTTTTACTTTTAACATATTTAATAAACAAATAAATTATTTACAAGAACAATTTTATCAATTCAAATAAAAGTTAATATCGTAATCATCGATATATTACTAATTTGATCGTAAAACAATCCAAATTTCCAATTGTCAATACCGGCGGATTTTTCGGCACCGATTGTTTAAAATCGATTTTATTCGTCGTAACAAACTGAAATAGTCAATTATATACAATAATTAAAAACAATCAAAATATATATAATACAATCCAAATATATATTCGTATTATTCCAAATAGTCTATATCAATATATATATTCAGATTTGTTACAGATGTTTACTACATATTTTTCATTTGAATTCTTAGAGTAGTTAAATTTTGTGATATAATTTAAAATAAAATCACCTATAACAAACGAATTTAAGTAATAAGCAGTAAGAAATATCTTCGTTTTATGTAAATGTATAAGTACTCGATCTTTGCATAATGTAATCGATTTTAACATTAATCGATTTTTGGTATATTTTATGAAATTTTATCGTTTCTACAATTATCATTAATTCAAACTTGCTTTCAAATAATTTTAAAATAATTATATTAATACAATTTATTAATTCATCATTAACTTAGTTAATTTATGATTTAAAATTCCATAATAAGATTATCGTCTATACTACTGAAATGAATTATTTTGTTTCGTGTGGCAATTATTAGATACATACTGCAATAGAAAAACGTAAGAGATTCAATTCGAATGTTAATATTACTTTTTGAGTTGATAGCTAATCATTGGGGACTATGATTATGTAATATCAATTAAAATGGGTCTCGAATATGTTTTAAAGCAATAAATAGCCATGATGTATTAAATTGAGGGAATTTAATTCAAACAAGTATTATAAAAATATAAAAAAGAATTATTAAAAAATCTTATCAACTATGATAAATGCTTTGGTTTTTATAAGGAACTTACAATATTACATAAGTATTTGGTATATAAAGTTTAGAAATAGGTATGCTTAGTTAATATATCACACTAATTTCACATGTGGTTACAATTTTGATATAGCCACTTTATATTATATATTAGCAAAGTTATACAAAATAAAACTTATGTTACTTAAGAAACATCTTATAGGTAAAGTAAAGTATTTGAATAAGTATTTAATTAGATTTTATATATTATGATTCTGGCAATTATAACAAATTCATATTTCAAATGATTTCATTGGTATTTGTCTTATCAGTATTATCATTTCCTTGAAGAAAAAAATTCAATAGCTTTTTTTCATATTGATCTCTTTTCAAATAATAAGCAATGTCTGATCTTTCTACGAAAGAATCTTTATCTACAAGACTTTCATATATAAGCTTGTTTTCTAACATATCTTCATCAGTGGGTAGCAGTTTAAGAAAGCTAGATACAGTTTTAGCTGCATCCTGAATTCTATCCAAATGATAATAACTTATTTGTAGATAATTAAGTACATCAGACAAATACTGAACTCCAGATTCATATTGTGGCTTTAATTCATCTTGACATTTTTGCCGACATATCAAAAGAGATGCCATATAGTTTGAAATTGTTATGGCAAATTCCGGTGATGCTTCCTGTTCAGGCTGCCTCTCACATTCAGCACGACAAGTGTTCTCCCAAGTGAGATAACCAGTTAGTGATTCCTCTAAATTTGCTACTGTCTCGCCCCATTTCTTCTGTTGATATGCTTTGAGACCAAGCTGGTACAAAACTTTGTAGTCTTCACTTTCAAGATCAATTACTTCCTTGGCATCAACTTCTGGCTGTTCGACATAGTATTCCACATTATTTTTCATTGTTTCTTCATGAGGATTTGCTAGGTAGTAGGTGTAGGCTGCAGAGGCAGCCTTGGGCAAGGCATACATTTGGAAGTAGCATATGTGTAGATATTCATAAGGCTTCTTTGTCTGTAGGTTATCAATGACAGAATCAGATACATTGCCATAGATGTGAACATCATTAAAACCTTGAGTCTGACACTTTGTTAAACAATCTCGCATATTAAAGAACATTTCAAATATATGCAAGTCCTCCATACTTTCTTTTATTGTTGGTTCAAAATTATGTGATTTACACTTGAGTCTACAGTTGACAATTATTGACTTGTAAAGTTTGTACAAATGTAATGACTCTTCGAATTGCACTATGCACTCCGACCATCTTTCCTGGTTGTAGGCTTTTACACCTCTATCATACGTTTTATCCAACGATGCAAACTTAAGTGAACTGCACATTGAAATGCTGCACATAAATAGAATTATCAACTTTAAATATGTCGCCATTCTTTATTGCTTATCTATATAATAAAAAATGTATATTTTTCAATTTTATTAAACGGTTATTTTTGACTGCCCCAATAAAGCTGAGCTAACTTGATTTTCTTAACTGAGAATTGGGATTCACTTTCGGGAACACTAGAAAAGAGTAATGTTATCACTAGGAGAGGATCGAAACAACGCTCTTATTTATAGAGATTCATATTTAGATCGTACTGAATCCAAACTAGACAATTAATTAAAAGAAATAAAATTATTTTCTATACAACGTTAATACACAAGGAACGTGTAAACTGATATACAAGTATCAGATACAACGTCACCGGAAGATAGAATGGGAATATAGAACACGCGGCACGCTGTAGATATATACAGAATGTTTATGTGAACTAATGACCTGCGGCTGTAAAACGTATCACTATGTACAATGACCTCGTTTTAAAATAATAAACTTCAACCGCCATCTAAAATTCTTAGATCGAATTGACGGCTGTCAATGTCAATATAAAAATTGAATTGGACACAAAATTGACAAATGACGCTGTTATAGTCAACTGTTAAAATTACTAGTAAAAAGATAGATTTTTAAATTCATCGAATTGAAGTTTTATAAATCGATTCACAAAAAAAATGAGAATCGATTTACAAAAATCGATCTAGGTAAATCTAGAATCGATTGTACAAAAATCGATCTCCTCTATGGCCTCTATGGACCTAGGGGACTTTAAAATACATTTACTAACCCTTCCGAACTAAAAATCAGTGCGTCATTAAAAAAGTTCATCAGGAGCAATGTTTCTGAAAGGACTGGGGCTTCGTTCAACTTACCACATTGGGCCTCCAAGGACCTTAGCCACTGCTGAGTTGTCTATTTTTATTACAAAATCAATCCTTAATTAATAAGGACAGTAACTTAATGAATAAAAAGTGAAAATAACTCTCGTTATTCGTATGATTATTAAGAAATTACAACATATTTTGATTGTGCACTTCATAAGTTTCGATATTTTAATATTGGCTGCTTATTATTTGGGGTCCAGATGTTTTTTTTTTTGCTATGGATTTGACATATTATCACTGCCAATATCGTTACATATTTGTGACCGATTATTTTATCCGTTAAAATAAACTAGTTAAAAATAAATAAGAAGTTAAAATAATATGACATACAGTAACACTGTGCTGGTAGGGAATTGGAGCGAGGAAAGACTTAAAAATGAGGTAACACATGTGAAGTTAATATTTAGGCACATGTGACATAAAATTGTGTAAATACATACATACAAGCACAAGTCTAGACTTTTAAATTGTGTTATTTAACTACAGGTTGAAAGTACACATTTTTACGTTCAATAATGATTTCTTTTTTAAAAGCAGGAGAAACACTCGGTTATTTGTATTTGATTTATCGATTAAAATAAGTTAATCCTTTGATTATTACTAAATAATTCAAATGCAAATGTAACATGCATTATTTTGATAATGGTTCATATAAGAAATCTAGCTGTCCATAAAACAATTCAGAATGGCTGCCAGAGCCAGGCTTCCTATTGCGTTACATACAGAAACAAACAGCTGCTTCCACATTGTCGGACATTACGTCAGATAATGTGGAATCGGCTTATATTCACAACAATCTGACTGAACCATGTTGACTATTTACAGACATTTTATCTACCGTGGCTGTGATATAATAGCTACCTAATATGATATTTACTATAGAAGACGGAAATTATATTGGTTGTTCTAATCACTTTTCATATTATTTTATTTTGTGCTGGTTGGCTGCCGCATCTTGGCTCCCGCAGCCAGGCTGCGTATTACAAGAGAACTTTAGTTTTATTTGCCATAATAATATTTGCATTATATTTGGGCCTTGGTTCATTTTATTTTACATTTGATATAATCTAACTGGAACTTGAGTTTGTCATTATCATCATCATCAACGACCTGTTCGTCAACGATATTATTAAAATGAGAATATGATTAAATGATTATGATTATGATTAAAATGAGAATACTAGAATCTATTCCATCTTACTAGCCTAAATATATGCAGATTGGTACTTATAGTGCAGGTTGCCATGTACTACTACTAAAGTTAAACGAGCATGTCAACTTGCTGGTAAGTAGTTACTACCCCCATGGAGATATGTAATGAACCCCATATAAGCTCAGGTTAGTAACAGTTGCTTTACGCTCAACACTACTATTAGTAGGCAGAAATGGATGTCTGTGATGTCTCCAGTGACGAACAGGGATAGATTGAAGCAATGGTTATTCCAATATCCTCTGCAGATGTAGCAGCGGGCAAGGATATGGATAATTCCTTGAGACTTAATAGTTTAGATAGTACTGTGCTATTTGACGGTTACAATAAAATATGTTTATTCTTACAGTATGACTTTAAAATTTTCCTGAGAAAACGCGACAGGCGAGAATTGTTGTTGCAAAGATCGCGCACACTTTTTAGCAATCTTCTTAAGGAGGTAAATTACATGAATAATTATATTTTAATTTCTCTATTTTTCTTGATTGTACTTCATTGAATTTGTTTGTAACTAGGGCGAAATGGTATATTTTGTCGTAATTAAATTTCAGAGACCACTTGCTATAAGTGGAACGTTTGTGCTTTTTGGATATAATGTTCAAGTTGTCGCTTCCGATATGCCAGGTTGGAACTCATTTACATACACTGAAATACTAATAAATATTATATAAATAAAAGAGGAGGTTCTATTTTTCTTAAAGGTGCATGTAAAGTTTATGTGGAGTAGCAAGGGCTAGCTTTTGCAGTACTTATAGCAGTGTCCATTTAATTATATTTGGAGACAGTAGTAGTGGAACTCGTATTAATAGATATTGGATGTACCTAGTTCCTTTATATTATACATGAGCACGTACATTTAGTTTACTGACCAATTTGGATGACTAATTGACTACAGACGCAAAGTCGAGTAGTGAGTAGTCAATTTTGAGGATGTAATTTTATTACCTTCTCAAATAAAATTAGTTACTATTTAGAACGCTTCTTAGTAATAAGGTCTTGTATTAGGTAAAGGGAAAACCGCTGACGGGAAGTCGAAGTACGGGCTGGCGTTGTCAAGTCTTGTCAGTGAGCGTCAGGTGGACTTCATGCAAAACATCAGCGATGGCTGTCTGATGACCCTTTCACCTATCACCACACCCTGCTGTCGGAATACTTTCGTTATACTCAGGTTAGGTTAGGACGTATATTCATTTGACGTTGGAATTAAGGTTCTTGATACTTAGGTAAGTTACGTGAGGTTTTTTAGTCACCATCAACCTATCATGGTCCCACTGCAGGGCACGGGTCTCCTCTCAGAGTGAGAAGGAATAGGCCATAGTCCACCGCGCTGGCCATATGCGTATTGGTAGATTTCACATACCTTTGAGTTTCTTTTTTATGAATCTCTCAGATATGCAGATTTAAGCAGGTGATTATTACTTTCTAAGGTTAGTTAGTAATCAATTGAAATTATTATAGACATTTCGAAGAAGATATAAATCTACGGTTCTCTTGCGGCGGCACCACAGTTACAGACACGTAAAATTCGTATTGATATTGGTTTCATTAAGTACCTACTGAATTCTTATTTGTAGAGTGTGGCAAGGAGAGACAATTATAATATGAGCCGTTTTAACTTAATTGCAGCTGCAAAAATGTACATCCGTAGACGACTTCAAATAGAGTACGTAGGTACCGTCTTCTAGGCAACAATATTTCATATCAGTATGTTATCAAGTTTTTTATTTGGATTCATAGTGCAGCGGATGAATCTTTAAATGGCGAGAAAATGAAATATGGTGACGAATTTCTTTTAAGGGCAGAAAATTATGGAGAACCTGAGGTTTGTATATCTGGAGGCACGGCAGTGCCTCCGCCAAGTCGAGCCTATTGTGTATTTTATTATTATTAAAATTATTATATATTCTTCACATCATGTCAATGAAAAACCATAAGTCCAAAACATTTTACTGTTTATCTTGTTACATTGTAGATATAATTGGTGCTTTTCGTATACATTGTTTTGTATTAGTTATAATGTTCTAGTAATTTTGACTTATTTTGAACTCTCAATAATAATTGTTTGGAGAAATCGCTTTTAGCTACAAGACATCACTTTGTAACGACTGTTATCATCAGTGGCTACACATTTGCCGCCAGAAGACTGTTTTGCCAAAATTCTAATTTTGCCAAAGGTATTGTCTAAAATAAGTATTAACCGTTCAGGCAGCACCACTGTACGTGCGATATACACCTGAGGGTGTACCTGGTCCAGCTGACCGCATGCCAATTAGGCTATGTGCTACTAAGGATACCAATTGTCGGTGGACCTCTATGCCCCTTTTGCCATGCGACCGGCTTGAAGGGCTAGGCAGCCCAATTAAGGTAAGAAAATTGTCGTAATTTAACAAGCTCGTTGTAAGATGAACGTTTCCCTTTATAGATTTTTGTAGCGCATTATAAAGATCTAATACTTTAAATAATTACCGTAGTAGTGTTCCCGAAGGAAAATATATAGACCCGTGCATAACTATGTAGGTTGATAAAGATTGTTTTAAATAATTTAAATAAGAGGTTATTAATTAGCTATTGAAACATCTATTTAAAATGATCGTATGTCTTAACATTTATTCGTATCTCATAAACTATTCAGTTATTAGATACAAGATTTACTATTACGCATTTCAATTAAGTAATGTTATTTGCAATATTTCAGACTGGTGCTAAGCTTATAATTAAAAATTGCGTTACCGACAAGAGCCTGTGTGTTATGAATCAGAATTGGATGCAGACATTTTTCGGCCCTGTGAGTATCCAACTTATCAATTAACATTTATCTTTCTCTTAAATAAGGTAAAAATTAATTTACGCAGGCCAACAATACTTATATTATAAAACAAAGTCAAACAAAAGCTATGAGAGCTACGAGTACATAGGAGAGGATATAGTAACGTCGTAAAAAAGGATTTTAGATAAGTGTGACAGTTCTCACATATTTTTTCTACTCTACTAACTCTGGCGATATGCAGATTGTCTGCCTGGCGGAAATATTCTACTTAATGCGCTTAATATTTATATAGGTACCTTAATTTGTTCTGAAGGTGGTAGAACCCTTTGTGGTTCGACTCCGGCGGCACCACCGCCACACCTATTTCTACCTAATAACGGCAGTGTTAGGCACTGCTGTGTTCCGTTTTGAAGGGTGTGGTAAGGGAGACAGACTTTTCCGAGGCGTTCCAGTTTAGTCCTCAGGGGTAGCGGCGCATCTGTGGCCGACCTCAGTTAGGAATATCTAATCCTATCTGGGGTTGATTACAGATGTCCATGGGCGGCAGTAGCCACTTACCATCAGGTGGACTGCATGCTTGTCTGCTACTCTTATACTATAAAAAAAAAAAAAAAAAAAAAATATATATATATATATATATATATATATATATATATATATATATATATAGGTACTATACGATCGTTTTATCCTTGCTAGTACCACACCAGTCCTTATTGTTTAAAATATATTACAATGTAGGAGGAATTTTATTAAAGATAAATTTTTAATTTGATACCTGTAGCTCAGCTATCAAAGGGTATAAAATTAATTATCCAGGCGAATATTGGGCCGTTTACTTAGGAACCAGACCAATTAATGTCTGGTAAAGCACGACGATAGGCTGGTAGATATAGCTAGGATTTCTAAATTGGAAAATATATAGGTACTAATATTATAAACGAGGATGTACCTGTATTTGTTAGTTCATAGTTAAATTATAGAACCGATTTTATAAAAAGAATATGCCTTTTCTGTTCCGTTTATATTCTGTAATCTGTATGTTTTAGTTCGTATTATATGAACTTAACCTAAACGTTATACGAGTAACTGTACCGAATATTAAACGCAATCTCTTTCGTTAGACATAATCTGCATGTTTCCAGTTAGTCAAAGAGTCTCGTCACTTTAAATATAAACTAAGCACGTCTAAATTATGTTTCTGAAATTTTGGAAACGTTTCGTATGTAAAATGCTTTATTTTTGCATTGGTTATTTATTCCTTATGCGGCATAACTATTCCTACGGCTTATCCATCGAAGTTGGTAGTTTGCTGTTCTTAAGCACTGACTGTCGTATTAACCAAGAACTGAATATTACATTCATGTTTTTTCAACTTGTTTCCCCGATGTTTCCTTTAACGAACTGTCAATCAGTGTCCATTTCATTATCAACCAATTTTGTCCGCTGTAATACGTTTTTTAGATATTTCAAATACGATTATTTTTCCATTTGGAGTTCTATGGTCAAACCGAGATCTCCATGGGCTTTCATCAGATGGTCTACCTACATACTGCGTCGTTACAAAAAAAAAATCATTTACCGTTTTTATCATTTACAAACGCATTCGTAATTTAATTTAGCGCAGAGTTGTTACCATAATAATTAAATTGAATATTTGAATAAACAGGAGTGCGGAGTAACATGTCGCAACTACATTGATATTCATAAGCGGTTTACTGCGGAGAATATCTTCACACTAGTTAGCGACGTGGAAACCAAAAGTAAGGAGTAAACTTTAAATGAGAACGAGCCACCAGCCGCAACACAGTTTATGCATTAGAACATTGATTAAAATTTTAATTAATTATGAAAATACGGTTTTGGATTGTTCAGAAATTTAATCCGGTAGGTATGTCTTTAAATTAAATATGCGATATGTTTATATTGTAATTTTATTCGTGATGATGTTTATTAATTTATTGTACGTAATAAAGTATTCTAAAAAAAGAGATTTTCATTTATGGAGCCGATAGTACCTAAAATAAGTTGTTTATTTTTTATGTTTTAGTGTGATGTTTATGTCTTATTTATTTACACTTCTTTCCTAACACTTATAGAAAAGAATGAAGCTTACTTTTGCATGTAGGTAATATGTAATGGCCGAATGTAATGCTCAAAGCTGTCGAGGCTCTAGCTTTGTAAGCTCTATTTCAAATAATTTATATATAAACATAATGTGGTATTTATTTCTTTTTCATTATATTCCAACTTGAAATGAAATAATGTACTATTAGTACTTATGTATAAAAATGCTTACAATCTTAAAATTAATTGATTTCTTATACAGAATGTAAGGTGACCCACTCTACGCGAGTCATAGATTAGTAAAGATTACTCACTCCTAACAAGAAAATGTACCCAGTTTTGAGAATTGAAATAGTTGCATAAAAAAGTTTTGCCACGTCTCAGTGTTAAAATGTCCCTAAAATATTTGAAATATTTATTTATTATGTAAATTGCGCAGTATTAGTTATTTATTCGTAAATTTTCTCTAAACATGTTTTTATTTGTCAAGAATTAAAAAAAAGAACTTACTATAAGCCGTTTTTGGCTTCGTTCAATTTCAAGGCGGCGAAGTATCTTTACTTATCTATGACGCGAGTGCGACTCGGGCTTGACCAATTGTTTTTACAATGTAATATCTGTTGGAATCGGTCCAATAGTTTTTGTGAAAAATTGTGCCATATAAACGAAATCTACATCTTTTAAATGCTAATAGTAGGATAACAGAAATTGCAAATATAATTCAATAGAGTCGAATTAACTAAATTTAAATGGTCAGATATTGTAAAACTGATATCAATAGCTTGTATCTAAATATTAATATTTATATTTTAGAAACATTTTAGAAATATTTATTTTAAATTTTATTAAATCAATTTTCGATTTATAGAAAAATGTAGTGAAGAGTTACAAGTTTACTTTTTCGGAAACAGTTTGAAGATCCATTTCATCATATTTATAAAAACTTTCGCGCGCGATCCTGTCCTCATGTCCTTTTTTGAAATGAAATCATAACAGTTTTTACTTCACACTAAGAAGACCCTTGAAGTAAGGGTGACAAACTCACCCTTTCTCATACCTTGTAATTAAATAACCGGTTGGTGTTTTTCGCTAGGGATGGACCAAGCTAAATAAACGTCAAAAATATTTTTAGGATTCCGTACCCAAAGGGTAAAAGAGGCATCCTATTACTAAGCCTCCGCTGTCTGTCCGTCTAAAGGAGATAATACACGAACAACAGCCCGCGCCGAACCGGCTTCGACAGTCACAGATTGTCTCCGTCCGTCGCCAGCAACCATCTATTCAATGTCGCTCGTGTGTTAACACCCTTATAAGTTAGTCAGGTGTCTTGTATACGTACCCGCGTGTTTGACGACTCGCGTGGCGAAGCGGTTACCATACTGCTCTGACGCGCAAAGGACCCCGGATTCGATCCCCGGCCAGACAGATATCTAAATGATGAATTTAGATTTCGGTTTTTGGTTTTGGGTGTGTATTTGTCTATGTGTGTTCATGGCATCCACGACACTGGGAATACTAGTGTGGGGCTGTGAGTGTAGAAAGCGTTATCTACCTACTGCTTAGTAGGTAAATTCCTAGGTATATATTTGCTAGTTTCGCCCGCGTTTAAAAGAAAATAATATGACATACTAACATACATAAAACTGAAAATTCGTACCTTCATTGAAATGACAGTGGCGCCATCTGGCGAAAATTGGTCGAACCAACTCTGGAACCTTCGTGAGCTCATGGACAACAACTTTGCTAAAGATCATCACTTGATGAAATACATAGTTTATGATTCAATCCTTACTAATATCGATTAAAATAATCGTTTTTTTTGTCCTACTATCCTAAACTATCCTATGTCCTTTGTCGGGTCTCAGACTATCTTTGTACAAAATTTCATTAAAACGCCTAAACCACTGAACCAGTGGTTTAGGCGTGAAGAAGAGACAACCAGACAGACAGACAGGGTTACTTTCGGATTTATAATATTAGTAAGGATAGGATTTATAATATTAGGTAGGTATTCCTAGGTAGGTAGGTAGGTAAATTCTAGTAGATAGCAATGACTAGATAAACTGTAACACGTTGAACCACTCTTATTAATCGACCTAAGTTTACTTCGTCTCACGAAACCAAGGATATGAATAAATCAAGGTACAAGATAAACATCACAGGAAAGTAGATATCATTAATGTAAATGTTATTGAAGTTATCGATTGGATCATTACAGGAGAAGACAGCGGTGCGTACTAGACACCCCCTTCGTTATTGACTCGTTTATTATACAGAACGAAATCTAAAGACTTCCAACTTTACGTCACCTTGGAGAACATGAATAAGTCATATGCTTCGTTACAAGAACCCATTTAAAAGTATTATCAACGTCGCAGACGAAAGTCTTAATGGTAGACCGATGCCATTGTTTCCGTAAGTACTACTCAGGGCTGAATGGAAAATGTTAAATGAATAATATCATTAAACCTGATATAGTGGTTGCTACATTTCCGCACTAATTACGTAATGGGATTCATTTCTGTCTAGCTGCTCAATCCTATTAACACGTGTTACGTTTAATGAATGTTGAATTTACAACGCCGCGAGATTTACAATGTCATTATGATGATCTGCGTGACGGAGCGGTCGCTGCACCAGTTTGACAGTATGTACCGGGGGCGATTCCCGGTCAAACCGACGGCCCATCCAAATGATGTAAATACATCTAAATAGATGTCCGAATCTCCGGCCTTTTTTTAATTTTCACGTTATGCGTATTGGACAAGCGTGACCAAACGATTGACCGCAAAAGAAAACATCGTGAGGACCGTCTATAATAATAGAACTGAAAGCCTGAAAGTCTTATAAAAAAGTTCCCAAAGGTGTGTAAATACTAACCAATCTGCACAGTGTGGTGGCCTTTGATAGAAAATCCTTGCCCAGCGGTGGGATAGTTATGGGTAGTAGTCGATTTTATTGGCATAAATTCAGGCACTTATCAAATAACCTAACTATCTATAAATGAGAAAGCTTAATTTAACAAGAATGAGTCGTAATTAGTAGGAGTTATTTGTTCAGTAAAGTAAACTCAAGTTCGTATACAGGCGAGGTTTACACGTAGACTCTATCCAATTGCGACGAAGCCTAAAAGGAAAGTTCTGAATTAAAATCGCTTAATGTATTTGGAGGTCTTCTATTTTCCCGTATAGCTTGAAAGTAATATGATGTAATTATAAGGGCTTTGGAAATCTGATGTGTATTTTATGATTTTAAGGCAGAGCTTTATAAAGCCCTCGAATTCGCTTTCGTAGACGATTGCAATTTCAGAATTGAATGCTGTTTATTGATGTACTTGTATTTCCTTTTTCGACTAATGCTCCCAAGGATGAAGTTTAAAATTATCTTTCATATTTTGATGGGATGTTTACTTTGATTCAAACATGTTCAAAGCAAATATAAACTCGCCAGAGGTAGATTAAAGTACTTATTAGTCCTAAGGCGCCTCAAACCGTATTACTCGAAGTTTTAGTATCAGACAAGTCTTTGGGAATATCACTTTGAAAGGTTGAGTATATTTTTAAAATTAGGCGATTTATGTATATTATGTTAAGTATTGTCGTTTAAATTTAAAGTAGGGATATAGATATGAAAATGAAGGCAGAACCATTTTTTATTATATTGTCATAAAAAATGCTTATATTTTGCACTGGTGGCAAATGGATGTGAGTACTACCAGATTAGTTGGGTCATGCCATTTAAAGGCCTCTGTAGTTAACTTCAAATAATAAATCTCCCCTGCTTGAACTTGATTACGAAAGTTTTACTACATCTGAGTGATTTACGTTATTGTGGAATAACTTGTAAAACTAAATCGAATTCACCATATGCTTTAAAATAGGAAATGGCATTGGAAATGTTCCTGCTTTCAGGCTATTGGCTTGCCATGTATTATTAAATTGAATTTGCCACATCTTTCAAAATAGAAAATAGCAGCGGGAATGTTACTGCTTTAAGGCTGTTATAAGTATTGAGGTAGTGCCGCTACGCTGAGCCAGGAAGATTTTATCTTACATCACTCATAAAATAAGAATGGCTAAAGAGTTTTGTTTATTTTTTAACGTTTAGATATTCACATAATGGATTCACATTGATGGTGGTAGAATCTTTCGTGTTTCGACTCCGAAGGCACTGCTACTTTTTTCTGTTTTACTAAACGGTAGTGTTAAGTCATGCTGTGTTATGGTTTGAAGGGAGTAATGAAGACATACTCTTTGAGGCCTTTTAACTTGCATATACATAGCAATGGAAACTCGGGTTGAAGTGTAATCTTATCTGAGCTTGATTAAAGATGTACACGAAGAGTGGCTGTCTTCATTAAGTAGATTGCATGCTCTTTTACCACTTCTATCATAAAATAAAAACATAAATTTATATACAGAGCCGTTTCCTTCCCGATTGTTCATTCATGAGGTGCTGTGAAGTTCGTTTAGTGCTCGATACACTTCAGCGCATATTGGCCCTGAAAAGAAGTGGAAAAGAGGTGGCTGCAGTGATAGCATTCAAGACACGTCGCATACCGAGTCTCTCGTCTAGTTGAACACCCTCTGCGCTATTCCACTGTTTGCCCTTACGTGTATGCGCTTTGTGAAACTGTTTTCGTACGGCCCGTACAGTGCAATTGAGATGATACAGTTGTTTGTTGTAACGATATTATGTTAGTTCTAAAGAGCTTTCATTAAAATGTAAATGAAAAGTAGCTATTTTGGCCACTAACAGGCTTCCTCATCAATCCGCAATGGCAATATGGCAGTGACAATGCCATATTCCATCGATATAAATAAATAAATAAAAACATTTAATGCTATGAGTATATTAGTATCTATGTGCGAATTTACATATAAGTAGGTAAGTGTGTTTTTTTTATTGCTGGGTATAATATTTCCCCAACTATTGGGAGAGGAGAAAAATCGAGTTAATAGTTAAGCTATTTAGTATATTTTTAATTACCATTGGCTCTGACCAAGATAAATCATAACAACCAAAGATCAATAAATTGACGTGGTGGTTAATTTTTTTTAGTTTGGAGAGCAGTGGGACATTGATGTAAACGTATGCATTTCAAAAGATACAGATAACTCTCTATTTCACAGTTCATTTCCTTATACAGCTCATGAAACGCACCCTCTGGGGTGTTTAAATCTAGAAGATATTTATCTGCCCTCCGAGTGTGTTGTGTAAAGTGCTATTTGTTGGTCCCTCTTTTCACCTTAATTTTATCTTAATATAGGAGCTGCGAATTTGCGAGGGTGCAGTTAATGTTATTTGATAAGGCATTTTGAAAGTGGTGTTGTTAGTATTGAAACATAAATTAAAATCAGATATACGTACGACTAATCTACTGTACATCTGTGGCCGACCTTTGATAGGAATGTCTAATCCTATCTGGGGTTGATTGCAGATATCTATGGGCGGCAGTAGCCATTTACTATCAGGTGGACTGCATGCTCGTCTGCTACTCCTATATTATAAAAAACGTCATAACATACATACATAGACACTTTTATTATATTTTATTTTATTTTGGTATTTGCGCGCCGCATTAACACGCGATCTGTAATCCTTATCGCTTGTTCGCAAATAAAATTGATGTTTTTGTATTTCAGAACTGTTGGTACAGTTGTTCGTTGTCGGTAACCGTTCCCATGTGAATAATTCATGACTGGAAATTCCTTATTCAACATTATTTTGTTTGTAACATGTTCTATGTAGCTATTGTTAAATTTAACTCTAAAAAATACCTATTACGTAGTTAAATTTATGTAAATCATTTTATAATTAAATAATAACTTAATGGTAAATTGAAATGCATTTATTTTCTATAACGCAAATTATTGGTTTCTTGGTACAAATTATTAATAAATTATTATTAAATTATTGGTTTCTACATCAAACCATTACCTCTACCGAAAAGATTTGAAACGAAACCAAGCAAAATTTTATTTTTTTTCTTACTTATAATTTTTAAAGTATATCAACTAAAATCAAACACCAAACCATGTGTTAAGTAAATTGTTATCCTAAATATGATGAGGAAAGGAATTTTCAGAGATACTATTTAGTACCTACGTCTTACACAATTGGAAATATGATATTGATACATGTTGTAGGTACGTACAATATTATATGTGACCTTATCGTTTCATAATATTAAATTGTTATCTCAGTTCTCGGAAAATATAAATGTTCTTCTTATAGAAGGAGGAAAAATGTGAGAAAAAGTTTCAGCTTTCGTTTATTTTTTCCTAATTGAACGTTGCCATACCATTCTGTGATAATATACTTATTTTAATTTCATGATTTGTTTGTGTATCTCAGGAATAATAATATTTTGGATAGGTATGTACCTTTCTATGGGGTCGGGAATTATTCATTTATTAACACGTTCACTGCGGATCACCCACAATCGGCCCGACGCGGTGCCAAACCAATATGCGCACAGGAAAAATAGGTTCTTCTCGCTAGTGCGAAACCTGTTTCTTGGGTATTTTTACGAATATGACAAAGACAAATATAGTTTTCGATTTGTGACCAACAATGTAGAAATATAGCAATCAAATAATGCGGCAGGCCTTTTTCGACCTCCGCCGCATAGAACGTAAAAAAAGTTATCTTAGTGCGGGGGCAGGCCTGTTTTGGTGGATGACCGCTCGCGACCTGTTGCCGCACTGTGCAGATGCGTACGCGTTGAGCCGCCAGTAGTGTTGTGCTAGCTTCGGGAGGAGGACGCGCTCGCGCTACTCGGTTTCCTGCAAGCTTCGTTACAATGGCGCATCGTAAAAACAAAATAGTACTAGAAAATGATAGTGATAACGAAGAAGAATACGGTGGTTCATATTTCGAAATCACTAAGAAAAATCTTTGTAATTATATAAAATTTTGGTCTACCTTTATAATTACTACTTTTGACTTATGTGTAACACATTAAAAAGGCTCGGCTTGTGTTTATTAAAATTTAATAAAATTAATGACTCGATATTTTCTTTTCTTTTACTATCCCATCACTACAAAAATTACACTCTAGTGCGGTATCGGGCCTTATCGACCAGACATTTTCGATTGCTAATTTCTCATTTTCTATTTGGAGGAGCCAGGGGCGGGACTAATGTATGGACAAGTGATTCCTGAGGATTTTAAAAGTATAAAAATTTGTAATATAAAAGGCGCCTTGACTATGATAATAGGCCTTCAATACCACCCAGAGGTGCCGGGTCGAAAAGGCCTGCCACGCACAATAAGAAAGTCAAGTGGATGCAGTTTTTGACTGCCGTCGCACTAGCTGAAAGTTACTGTTTTTTTTTACGCAGCCAACGTGTTAATATTCATCCTTTGGAGTTCGAACCTTGGACGTAGTCCTCCCATTTCGTGGCATGTGTTCCTCTGCCAGACATGTGGTCACCGCGTCACTTTAGATCCATTTTTCCCACTGATTGTCATTCTTGTGACTACGACGTTACATTAATATTTGCTCATTTATTATGTGAAAAATACATATTTATATTTACAATTATGGCTCTATAATGACCCAAGGTAAAATGATAAACAATAATTTATTATAAAACAAGGCATTATTTTATGAACAGTTTCCGTTAACAGGAATTTTGGTGATACTCTTAAACTTTTTTTTTTTATTTTGCACCCGTCTGCAAATAAGTCAAATAATTTGTATGTAAGTTCGTTTAAACATTCTTATTAATATTTAGAATCTCTCTCTCTCGCTATGTAAGTAATTATTTTTCATGATTTTCGGCAATGAAATATATGCTGTTATAATTTTTCATTGCAGTTTTTATTTCTTTTTTTATGTATTATTTGATGATGATGATGATGATGATGATAGTAGTATTTTATACGTAACTGCTGTATTGTAAGATCTGAGCCCAGCAGTAGGACATAAAGTATTAAAATATTATATACAGTGCATTCCATCAGTGATGTTGGAGCCATTGATCGTATGCAATCTGAACAATTTTACACACGCTTTATTTTAAATGTTATCCAATCATTGTGAAATTGCAGACATTAACATTTTTATATTACCGAAGAGTCTACCAAAGCAAAATTCTTACAAATATCATAGACTAGACAACTTATAAGCATAGTTATGTACTTTAATTTATCAATTTGTAATATAATACAATTTACATACTTACTTCTGAAATTGGAAATAACAGTGGATTGGTATACAAAAATCTGTCTAAGGTTAAATAAATCACTTCCTGAGGGATGTCACAGGTAATCTCATTCGCCTCATTCATATAATATCTTTTTGGTTTCATCAGGAGTGCTCTTTTTCTCTTGTCATATTTTCAGGTGTTAATAAAAGGAGGACATTACTCAGTCAAGCAATTTTGGCTTCCGAGAAGATTTCGACGTGATCAAATAATAACAGGAAAAATTGTACTTGTGAGCAAGAGTACCTACTTACGGTTATATTTTGATAATAAGGGTGACATGACCTTAAGCGTTTATTTATTACACAATACACATGTATAAAAATGGAAATTGAATAAAATGCATATGACCTTAGGATCGGTTTTGATATAATATAGTAGGTAAGTGTATTAATCATAAATTGGCGTATTCATGTATAATGCGCGTATAAAAATAAAAAAAACATCCATAAAAGCTAACATACGTAATAAACACGACAACATGGATATTACTGGAATAAATACATAAAATATTGTATAAATCTGTGCCCTTAATTAATACCAAATTTGAGTGTTACTGGGGTAAGGAAAAATGTCGTTAAATAGTATGCAATACATAACAATTAGGGTAAATGAATGTAAATTGAGTTCTTAGCAAATTTTATTCATAGAACGAGGGAAACATCGTTTATATTCAGTAGAATTACACGGAGTTGCTTCGCAAAACAAATGATGCGGGGCGAATTAGGAAGCATCGAAGGATGTGGTTCGTGTCGAGTTCAGGGGTAGCCAAGACTCGCTGCAGAGGTGTCCTTTGTGTCACAGAGAGCACCGATTCAAAGACTTATTGGAACTGGTGCCCCTTTTGTAATGCGCCGCTGGCTTGGCGTGTTATGTGTACCTATTAGTGTTTAATATATTTATTCTTTTCAATATAGCAATGTCTTTGTAATGCTTTTGGAAAGTACTTACCATATAATAGTTCATTTCTTTCTACTTAATATTCACTGTAAAAATACCATGTGATCCACATAACACTTTAACATGAAATCGAAGCATTAAATATATCAACTTTAAAAGGAGGTAGAAATCTAAATAAATAATGAAAATAATAAAAGTTTCTTCTAAAACGTAAAGCATATACGTATACATACAATTAGAAGTTGTCTGAACGCAATACCGGTCTCAGCAAATGCCTATTCACTCTAGGAGTTGTGTATAAGTCTTACCTTAAAATGTGTTCTAAAACCTAAGGCAAGGTATAGATACATACGATTAGCAGTTGACTGAAGGCAATCCCGTTCTCAGCAAATACCGAACGTCTGGGTATATTAGCCGCGTTCGTACACGAAACATTGCTCTAAGTTTGCCAATTTTGCCATGCCAATATCCACGGTGTTGTACCTTCTCTGTGCTGAACGGAAACAAACTTTTTAATAAAAGGTGAATTAAGAATTTCTTTCCAAATATTATTTTTACGTCACATAAAAGTGGAGTAAAAATATAATAGGCAGCTATCTACCTATTAAATTTTACTTTTACTAATTTATACGAAAGTAATTTACAGATTTCGATTTTGAAGATTCATACCTGTTAGGTGGTCACTAAATTCAGTCTTTTGTCCATAAATTTCTAAGAATATTTGTATATTTTTTATTAATTTATTCATAGAATTAACTTTATTGACTACCGCCTTGGGTTACCTATTTGCACACATGCGTATACCGCATACTTATCTGAGGCGTTTCAGCTTAGTGCTCAGGAGTAGCAATACATGTGTGGTCGGTCTCATATTCAATATAATCTAGGATTTGTTACAGGTACCTATAATCGGCAGTGGCTATTACCGTAGGTACCTACCTGTATGCTCGTTTGCTACTTGTATATTATATAAAAAATACCTTAGCACTATAAAGATGCTACATGTCAGAAACAAGATAAACAGATGAGCTACTCCAGTGTAGCGCGAAAAGTTGACCTTGAAGGTGTGACAAAGATAAATTTGAGTTAATAATAGCTAAAAGTAATGAGTATTTTCCGGACGACGAAAATCTATAAGCCCCGGGCTCCGTTAAATAATATCGACACATCCGAGCCAATTCCACACTTTCCGCTAAGCTTGTTGCCGACTTCTCCGCAAAACATCTCCGAAATGAAAATAGATTGGATTTGCATTATGGGGTTCCCTGCGCTATAACGATTTCGGAAGATTGAAGCTACTTTTCAAATTTGCCGAATTTACCAATCACGATTTTGTAAGATGTACCTACCTAAGTGCGTAGGAAGATCTAGTTGAAGATTTCTGAGTTGGATACGATCACATTAGTTCTGTATATTAAATACTTACAGATCTATAGTCTGATTCATAATTAGGTGTCCAAAATGTAAACAAAGAAATGTCACTGTCAAAATTAACAAGAAACAAAAACTTTAACAAACTCAACAAAAAACGATAATTTAATAAATATACACATTTAACAAACGCGTTATGTAAACGAGAAAACATTAGAGTTCGATCACAATCACGAAAATGAATAATATCAGTTACGAAACTTAAAAATGACAGCACAAGAAATGTCTTGGATTTCGATTGCGTTACCATTATCACATTTTAATTTTCTACCATAAACTTTGTTTTTATTATTATTACTGTATGGAACGAAATTGAGGTGATATAAATATTAGAAAATGTGAATTAATCTTAATTTATTTAGATTATTATTTTATTATTGTTGTATTACTTTAATATCGACAAAAATAAAAACTACCATTTCTAACGTATTTTCTTGATAGGTAAGGTAACACCTTTGTTTACATTTTGGACACCTAATTATGAATCAGAGTATACACTACTATCTTTGACCACAGATGTCATATACACACAACTATAAGTAAAAATATTTAGAAAAAATATTTTAGGTAACTGTTAAGATACCTACGTAACACGCACGGGAAGAGACGCGCGGGCGGAGGAGGCGGGCAACGTCATCGGCGCGGGCGGTGCGGTGGTGGTACGAGCCGAACATCACTCACGCTTGCGACCTCCGACGGCCACGGACGATTTCTATTTAAATATTGTTTGACCGGGAAACCCTAATGTAATTAAGAGGCCTATTAAACCAGCAAAATACAGTCCACTCTCTCATTTAAGTCCCAGGACCCTAACATTGGTCCTTCAGGATTCGCCGTCTTAATTAACGCGGATTTAACGGTCAGTGCAACTTAAAATCTCGAAGCACTTTAGTTGTGGTCTTCAGCTGTGGAGGAGCTTCGAGGCACTCTTCATT
This sequence comes from Epargyreus clarus, assembly GCF_041222505.1. Classification (NCBI taxonomy): domain Eukaryota; kingdom Metazoa; phylum Arthropoda; class Insecta; order Lepidoptera; family Hesperiidae; genus Epargyreus; species Epargyreus clarus. Next base: position 8,827,988 of record NW_027332211.1, read on the forward strand.
ATCATCGTGTCATCGAGGATACTTCGCTTATCAACCGCACACCTACGCTCGAGAAAACAAGTCGTCCACGTGCAACGGACTTTGGACCCGTGGAATATTCCAAGCGATCGCCACTTAAGACAAAGGATTAAGCCACGTTTTACTGTTTGGTGGATTGGTCATTCGTGAGTCGTTCCAATTTTATTTATAACAATTTCTTATAAAAATAATAATCAGCCAGCTTATTTCTGCGAGACAAACCATTTCTTCACTTTTACTCAATTTCTTACTTCTTTTCCATTATTTCACATTTAAAACCATAAATGTTAATTTCATTGCCTAAAATATTATAGCCATAAAGCTTGCATTAGCGCACAATTTGTTTTTTAGCGCCCGAACAACGGAACATGTGGCACGTGTTTGCAAGTACTTATCGCTAACGCATCTTTTTCTTTGTTATCGCTTCGAGCGCTGCATTCCATTTTTTCATACGCACCTTTTATTTAATTTGACCCTTTTTTGCAATGGCTTCCGAATTGAAATCGCTTATTAGAAAGCGTAGTTGTATGAAGGGCAAGATGACTATTTTTGATAAATATCTTGATGAATTTAAAACAATAGCCCGGCCTACTACCGTACAACTCTTAGATTTAGAAAGCCGCTTTAATAAATTCGATGCCTTATACGCAGAATATGATCAATTACAGGATGCAATCGATGTGATGTCCGAATCGTCTGACGACGAGAACAATGAGCGAGAGGAATTTGAGACGCAATATCACCAACTCGTGGCAGAGGCGCGCAGCCTGCTGGGCGCGCGTCCCAGCTGCTCCACCGAGGCGGCGCGGGACGGCTCCGTGTCGGGCTTCGAGGACGCATGTGCAGGTGGTCTTAAATCCAATTGCGTTAGATTGCCTAAAATAGATTTACCCGTTTTTCACGGTCACTATCAACACTGGTTAGAGTTTAGGGATACATTTGTTTCTTTAATTCACTCGAGATCAGACATGGATAATATCAGTAAATTACATTATCTGCGCGCATCTCTTAAAGGTAGTGCATTGTTGGTCATCGACAATTTAGATTTTAAAGCCGATAATTATGAGGCCGCGTATAAATTATTATGCGACCGATATGACAATAAAAGATTACTCGTTAATAATCACGTCAGGGAACTTTTTAATGTTGAGCATATGCGTAGTGAGTCATGTTTTGGTATTCGTCGCCTTATAGATGTTACTAATAAAAACCTTCGCGCACTTTCAACTTTAGACCAACCGACTCAATATTGGGATACATTAATTATCCACATGATGGCAGAAAAACTTGACAGTGTTACTCACAGGGTTTGGGAGGAACACAGAAATACTCTCGAGATGCCACCTTCTTTAACAACATTTATTACATTTCTCAATAACAGGGCGGACTTATTAGAAACATTGCAAGAAAGTAAAGGTAAAACGTATAAATCCGAGTCTCATAAATCAAATACCAATCTCTTAATAGCAACAAATAATAACAATTTAAATAAATCATTAAATAAATTTCATAAAAAATCAATAGCGTGCCCAATTTGTAATCAAAATCATTATCTTTTTGCCTGTGACACATTCAGAGCCCTACCTATAGAAAGTCGTATACAAAAGGCCAAAGATTCAAAGGTCTGTCTTAATTGTTTACGTCCAGGGCACTTAGAAAATAAATGTAACCTTGTACCGTGTAAATATTGCAAAAAAAGGCACAATACATTATTACACATACATGAGCCTATAGTGCATTCTGAGCCGCCTATGCCTTCCGTTAGTAATTTTGCAAATTCAAAGAATGTGCAACAGTATACTACTCCTGCGCACATTTTGCTGTCCACAGCGCTCGTGAAGGTGGTCGCCGGCGCGAACGACGTGCGCTCGGCTCGGCTGCTACTCGATAATGGCAGCACGGCTAACTTCGTTACTCAATCACTCTGTGGTAAGCTGGGTTTGTCGCGGCGTACTACGAGCTCCACAGTAACAGGTATCAACAATAATACTTCATCTATTACACAGTCTTGCAGCCTTACTATAAAGTCGTTCTATAATGACTATAGCATGACTATTGATTGTCTTATTTTACCGCAAATAACTAAAGCATTGCCGGTTTCATTTATTGACATAGACCATATTCCTCTTCCAATGGGAATAAGTCTAGCTGACCCTTCTTTTAATGTCCCGTCAGAAATTGACATCTTAGTAGGGGCCGATGTATTTTGGTCAGTCTTATGTAACAATTCCATCGATTTAGGTAAAAATCAACCTAAACTATATGAAACGAAATTGGGTTGGTTGGTGTCTGGGTATGTACCCCGCCTTAAGTCACCGTCTTCTCCTGCAGTTTGCAATTTTGTAAACGAGGAAACCAATCCAGACTTAACTCGTTTCTGGGAATTGGACACCATAGCAGCCAAGCACTCTTTATCTTCTGAGGAACGTGCCTGTGAGCAGAGCTTCTTAGAAACGACTACTCGCAAAGACGATGGCCGTTTCGTTGTAACAATGCCGCTGAAGGAGGACCCTTCGGTCTTAGGCGATTCGTTTCAACGAGCTAAATTTCGTTTCCTCTCCTTGGAGCGTAAGTTTTTGCGAGAACCTGTTTTTAAAGACAGGTACATGGAGTTCATGGGCGAGTATGAAAGCTTAGGTCATATGACTGAAAATAAAGAGTCTTCGTCTGGCAGTCTTAAATATAAAATTAATTATTTTCTTCCTCACCATGGCGTGCTTCGCGAGTCGAGTCTTACTACGAAGCTTCGAACCGTTTTTGATGCTTCGGCAGCTTCCGATACAGGTGTGTCACTTAACGACATTCAAATGGTCGGACCAGTTGTACAGGAGGACCTTTATTCCATTTTGTTACGTTTTCGACAGCACAAATACGTCATCACCGGGGACATCGAAAAAATGTACAGAGCGATTGAACTGAACCCGTCTCAACGCTCCCTTCAACAAATAATATTTAGGTATGATTCATCACATCCTTTAAAAACCTATACTTTAAATACTTTGAGCTTCGGTACAGCTTCAGCGCCATACTTGGCCACTAAATGTTTAGTTTCTTTAGCATGTAGTACTTCCGATAGTGACGTGAAGCGGTCAATTCAACGCGATTTTTATGTTGACGATTACATAAGCGGTGCGTCGACTATCGAAGATACAATTAGAATATGTGAAGGCGTTATATCAACTTTAAAGTTAGCCCGATTCAACTTACGAAAGTTTCAATCAAATAGTAAATACATCCTTAATCAAATTTCACCTTATACTGAACCAGATAATATTTTAAATATTTCAAGTACTGACAACGTATCTTCAAAAACATTAGGACTCCATTGGATTTGTGATGCAGACACACTTTCATTTTCCATACATATTGAACATAATGATAAAATTACAAAACGTCAAATATTATCAGTCATCAGTCAAATTTTTGATCCCTTAGGTCTTGTAAATCCTTGTATTGTAGAAGCCAAAATTGTAATGCAAAGACTTTGGGTTGAAAAGTGTTCGTGGGATGAAGAGGTTCCGCAATACTTAAGAAACATATGGCTTTCATTTGTTAACACTATGCCACTTCTAAATAATTTAAAGATTCCTCGCTGGGTACTCGCAGACGACTCCATAAGTCATGAAATTCATGTTTTTTCAGATGCATCAGAGCGGGCTTATGGAGCTTGCCTATATGTGCGTTCAGTTGATAGCTCAGGGTCGATTCAGGTACACCTTTTAACCTCAAAAAGTAAAATAGTTCCCATAAAACCCACAACGACACCTCGTCTTGAGCTTTGCGGAGCGTTATTAGCTGCAAGGTTGTGTAATAAAGTTTTAAATTCATTAACCATACCCATTATCACATGTAAATTCTGGTGTGACTCGACCATAGTTCTGGGGTGGTTAAGTACACCACCAGCACATCTTAAAACCTTTGTTCGTAACAGAGTTAACGAAATTCAAGAGAGCACCGAAAGTTACACGTGGAGTTACGTACCGTCGAAGGATAATCCGGCGGATCTTGTTTCTCGCGGGGTGAAGGCTGACCAAATCAGCAGTTCGTCTCTTTGGTGGTCAGGACCGTCTTTTCTGACTAAAGACGAAACTGAGTGGCCTAAAATGCCCAATGTGAAGCACGATCTACCTGAGTTGATTATGTGTTCATTCGCGCTTGATAATCATTCTAATGCCGATCCCATAACTAACCTAATGAAAAATAAATCAAAATTAACTCATTTGCAACATATAATAGCATATTTACTGAGATTCATTCATAACTGTAGAAGTAAAAATAATAAGTTAACTGGTTGTCTCACAGTTCATGAGCTTCAAAATTCATTAAATTTAATAACACATAAAGCACAACTTGAAATGTTTCCTGACGAATATGCTATTCTTAAAGCTGGCAAATCATTACCTAAGAAAAATCGATTGACTTCATTAACTCCATTCTTAGATTCAAATAATATCATGAGAGTTGGTGGCAGATTAGATAATTCACCTTATAGTTACGACATCAAGCACCCCATCATTCTTTGTAGTAAACATCATTTCACCAAAATACTTTTTCATCATTTCCATATTAAATATTTACATGCCCCACCTCAACTTCTTCTAGGAACTTTAAAACAGATTTATTGGCCCTTAGGTGGCACGAATCTTGCAAAACATATTGTACACAAATGTATTCGTTGCTTCAGGTTCAAAACTGAAACAGTTCAGCCCATCATGGGGCAGTTGCCCACATCGAGAACGAATTTAGAATATCCATTTCTACATTGTTCAGTTGACTACGGGGGACCGGTGTTGATAGCAGATCGCAAAGGAAGAGGTTGCAAACTTATTAAATCTTTTTTAGCAATCTTCATTTGCAATTCGACCAAGGCCTGTCACATCGAGCTCGTCACGGCGTTGTCCAGCGACGCGTTTATAGCCGCATTAAAACGTTTTGTATCACGTCGTGGTGTACCATCATCCATCACGTCCGATAATGGTACCAATTTCGTAGGCGCTAGTAACGAGTTGGCTCAGTTCCTTTTAAACTCCGATCTTCAAGGTCACGTAGCTCAGGAAGGCATCGACTTTAAATTTGTGCCGGCTTACACCCCCCACTTCAATGGTTTAGCTGAAGCTGCTGTTCGTTCCACGAAATATCACCTTAAGCGTATATTACAAACAACTCATTTTACATACGAAGAGATGGCAACCTGTCTCACCGAAATAGAGGCTATATTAAATTCTCGCCCTCTTACTCCTTTCGCCACTGATCCTTCCGATTACACGGCTCTTACACCAAGTCATTTTTTGATTGGACGCTCACTTCTGGCCATTCCTCAGCCAGCAGTGCCTGACACCAACATAGTTCGTCTGGAGCGATATAAGAGAATTCAGCTCATCAAGCAGCACTTCTGGAACCGGTTCTCCACGGAATATGTCAGTCTGTTGCAGCAAAAGGTCAAGTGGCAAAAATCCAACAACGAACTGAAACTTGGGTCGCTTGTTTTAATAAAGGATCGGAATCTTCCACCCCTTTTGTGGTCTTTGGGGCGCGTCATCCAGCTCTATCCTGGTAGCGACGGCATCAGTAGAGTCGCGGAACTGAGGACGAGGAGAGGCACAATTCGTCGAGCCTTTAATAATATTTGCCCCCTTCCAGAGTTTTGAAGTCTTCTTCATCGCTTCAACCCGGGGAGCATGTTAAGATACCTACGTAACACGCACGGGAAGAGACGCGCGGGCGGAGGAGGCGGGCAACGTCATCGGCGCGGGCGGTGCGGTGGTGGTACGAGCCGAACATCACTCACGCTTGCGACCTCCGACGGCCACGGACGATTTCTATTTAAATATTGTTTGACCGGGAAACCCTAATGTAATTAAGAGGCCTATTAAACCAGCAAAATACAGTCCACTCTCTCATTTAAGTCCCAGGACCCTAACAGTAACTGTTTTACCGGGGAACGAACCCAGAACTACGTGACAAACCACGCTACGGGTGTTGCAAATTAATGCTTACCTATACCTATTAATTTTTCGCGAGAGCATTCGAACATAATCTGCGCTCGCCGAACACAGCTCTTACAGCGCTTATGTATTATTATGGGTCACTGAGGCGAAAACATTAATTAAATGAAAGTAATGTTCAAAAAGGGTTCAAAGGTAACCAAGAGTTACACTTGTGTCAGTAATTATATTTTAATCTGTTTTATTGCTGTACGCGAGAACAGTCCTCATATGAGACATGTAACGACCGCCGGCTAGGGATGGTGATCTGAGATCGATAAATCGAAACATCGATCTTTTAAACCAAAATAATCGATTATTTTAATCGATCTCCAGTAATGGATCGATTCAGTAAATCGATCTTTCTTCCTAGAAAATCGAAAGTCGTTGTAATGTTTTCAAAATTGTGAAAGTGTTATAGACATTTTTTTGCTGACTGTTACGTATTTTAGTGCTTGTTTGGTCCTGATGACCTTTTATTTTCGCTATCTTCTTCCATCCCAGCTGAAACGATCGAAGATCTATTTTTGGAGAACCTTTTTTTTCGGCCTCGATGTTTTGTGAATCGATTTATTACACTTCTGATTCGAATCGTTTCATGAATCGATGTTTTTCGGAAAGAATCGTCATCCCTAGCGCCGGCTCGCTAAGTGACGGCGAGGGTTGATGGATGTCACCCCAGCTCACACCGGTCTGTGTCGCCCCTAAATTGTGAACAAACGAGCTTCGTATATACAATGTTGATGCACTTCAAACCTGCTGATATGTTTATGTAGCGAACTGAAAATCGACAAGCAAATACGCATTTTGAGTTATAACCTAGTTCATAAAAGTAACAAACGAGAACCTTAATAGGAAACTTTCAGGTAGGTACGTGTAAACATTTCAAAATAGAACGGGATAGAGGAACAGATTCAAAATATTACCAAACACTTTATCTTTCCTTGAGAACTAAATCTTTGTCTATTTTTTTTTAAATATAACTACAGGATAAATACTTCTTTTATAATTGAGCAATTACGTCTATGTAATTGAGGTAAAAATAACCTAGAAAACTAGAGTACTTCTACCTTAAAAGTTAAGTATTTAAAACATTATGGGTTGCATAAGAACAGTTTCATATTTATTTCATCTGCAACTAATTAGAATTCAATGAAGCCAAACAACAATATTTTGCCATACCAAATGACAGTAAATCACTTGCGCCCTCTGCCCTATGTCAGTACACGTAGTGTGTACATTCTATGTGGGGTTGAATTAATCAAGCGCGCTTCCAACACGTCACAGATTGTAACAACACTATCCTAAATTAAGGGAAGAGCAATATCAGTGCTTGTACAAGCATTGTAAAATATATTGGATGATATTTACTGGAAAAGTCAAACAAACATGGTTTGAAGTAGTATGTATTTTTCTAAAAAACCTGTTTTGAGATTATATTTCACTAATGTTTTTATAAGATTGAAGTAGTAAGCGACAATGCAAATAAAAGTGATTATCACCCACAGACATCTCTAATTGGTGCTACTTACAGCCGATCAAAGATACGTTGCCACACCCGAGAACAACCTCATCATAAGTCGCCTCATCTAAGTCAGTCAGTTTAAACCCTTCCACAAAACGAAAGAACTGCTTCACGCTAGAAACACGTTACCAGTTGAATCATACTGGCTGTACCACCTTCAAGACTGCTACAACCATGAAACTAAAGATTTTATCTCTTTATCTACCTCTTCAAATTAAAATACTCGTATATAGAAATAAATATAATTTATCCGCCCATAAACTAGGTACTAGAAGTGCTACGACACTACGAAGATTGCTACGATTAGAAGCTTATCGACGTGCGAAATGTCTTCTGGGGTAACAGTACAGTAACACGTAGCACAATAGATATTTTACGTCGATAAATATAAAAGTAATATGTTTACCGCATGTCGCCCAAGATCGAGCGTGAAAGGACTTTTTGCGATCTTTCACTTTTGCTCTCAATAAGGGAGGAAATACTAAGAAACACTCCAATGTAATATTAAAATCACAGTTTCAATTATAAAAAGACTATTTTAATTATTACAATTAATTGAACATCATTAATTTAATAACGATCTCATCTTTAATCATTTAAGTACATAATCAGCTATTTGTAAACGTGACATACGTACGTACACTAAATAAAATAAGTCACCTACACGTGTTACAACTATTAGAATTTTATTTAGTCGCAAAAGAGAAAAGGGTGAGCAATAAATTTAAATTGTTTAGACTCTTGTCGAGTCAACCGAAAAGGAAAAATGTTCAATTCATTTATATCCGTATCCTTTTTATTCTTTGTAGTGATAAAGTATTCTCGTTGGCGCGCTAACTCAACGTGTCGATTTGAATGAAAGCTACGTGGCCCGCATTTGAATTTAAGTGGCCATTGTAGCGCGAGTGACGAATTGCTAAGTTTTACAGTTCTGGCTAACGTTCCGAACTAATGTTGTAGTTTCTTTATTTAATAGAAGTAGTGACCGAGTGTTCGCACCGTTTAATGATAAAATAAAGCAGCCCGTAGTCACGCCAGGAAATCGAAGTAGGTACGATAAATTTTCCATAAATTTCCATACTTAATGGATGGTAATCTGTGGTCATTTTATATGGTGGTCATTTCCATTACCATTTATCGATATTAACATAAAACGAAGGCGACGTTGCGTAAGGATTTGGTGATAGGACTTTTTACTTAATAAACATACATTGTTATCCCTTCAACTATTGTACTATTACTGCATATTACGAATGGCAACCCTAAATCTGTTACAAGTTTAGAACTTAATCCTGTTAGTTTTAAGCAAACAGAAATTAATTTTGAAAATGTGAAAATATTTTTACTAATCTCGTCCGACACGGCATTTCCGTTCCAGTAATATCCCGAATGCATCCGCGTAAATCGCTTGTCGCACTAGAAATGCGAACATACCGACAATTTTTAACTCTGATAGGTGCCAGTCTATCCTTTGAGACATTTTTTATGCCACGGGAATTCCATATTTTTGGTACAATCTGCGAACTCAAACATCGTGCAAATGAGTAGGCTGTAATCCTGTTTTATAGCTGAACAGAGAGAAGACGTAAGTAGAGAAGATCTACAAAATGCTTCATCCGCTAATCAAATGAAGATTAGAGGTGGAAGGTTCCTGTTTGAGGTGAAACTGTGTTAACTAATTTAAAAGTGCCTATAAAAAAAACTACATTCAAAAAGTTTTTTTAATACAAGCTTTTCGGTAATTTTATTTTTCGAATACTTAGAATTTATTTGATGCACGAGGTGCATAGAAAATAATTGGTTCGGATAGGATCTACGAAATCTGAAAAGATCTATTTTAAGGCTATGGATTATACGCACTAGATATAATATTTCAGTGAAGACGGGAAAATTTAATGTTTATACACAGATTTAAGCAGAGAGTTAATAAAATTAAACTACTTACGTAACATAATTCAGAAAAGTTAGACAAGGGCCTCACACTTTGTTTATCAGCTGGGGGTTAATGAGAATTGTAAAACTCTGAACAATAATGAAAATAAAGGGTAGGGCAAAGAATAGGAACAAGTGAACAATGCAGAGCCTGTTGACTCAGGAAGGCTATCAATCTTGGAGGGACGACACGGGGTCCACTCGAAACTCTTTCTGCTGAACTTTGGTAATGGCTGCTTGATAAATAGTCTAAAAAGTTTGACGTTGAATGTTCAACTTTTTTGACTTAGATTACAAATTCTGGTACTTGTATGTTCTTTTATATTAAAAAGTTCTCACAGGCGTGTAAACTCTACCAATTCTCACTAGGCTATATCCTAAGACCCTTAAATTCAGCGACCCTTTGCCCAGCTGTGGGACAGTATGGTTTATGATTTTATTAGCCTTAGTAAATTCATTATATTGTATGCATTTACGTTATGCAAAAATTTATTAATTAATGAACTGATATGATGTTGAAAACGGTTCTTTGTAAATAAATTGCCATTTAGTTTGATTACCGTTCCAAACTGTGATAAAGATTGGCTGACGAGTGGTGGTTTAAATTATTGGAACGTAAACATCCCCTGCCCACAGTTAAGCTACATAGAGCAATGAAGTTTTATTAAACCTCTTTAAAAATAATATGTGAACTGTTACAGAAATCAAATGTTATATTATAATTATTTTGTATTTGTTGACATATTACGAGTACTTAGGACTTTTTCCTGTCATGCGAGTTGGGGCCTATGTGTGAGTAGTACGTCTGCATGCGTTCCACTTGCATACTATCGTCTCATTCATATAATAATAACCACAAGTCAGGACCAAATTCAATGGACTGTCAGTTTCCTTTTGCCGTTGTCGCCCCTCCATATCAGTGCGCGAAGTATCATATGACGTGCGGCGAAAGATGCGATATTGAGCTTGGCCAAGTTCACAAAGTTTTATTAATTATTATAAAAATTAATCTTTAACGACGGGGAAGGGTTGAAGCGAGAGGAAGTGGCGGATGTCTTGATTTCTATTTTACATGTATGTTTCATAAAATATAGGTAGTTTCAATGCAGTACGTCTCCTATATTTACAGAAAAAACAATTTACTTCTTCGGTAAATACTAAAAAGTTGAAAATAAATTAATATAGAATGTTACTTCTTCTTTGCAAAAGGGAGTATTATATATTTACAGCGCAATCCAATAGCTGATCTCCTGTAAGCTTCTATAGCCGAATAAGACATGGATACAGAGAATATACAAGTAGCCAAATGAAGACAGAAATAAAACAGAGGAGTTTACGGGGCGGTAGAAGTACATCCAATTTTTAGAGCGAGGCTTTCATTTTGAAATTGTATGTAAGGTTATACTTATCGAGGTTGTAAGTTGGAAATAAGTCGAAAGACGAAATAATTAATTTTCTGTTATTTGATATTTCATTGTCAAAACTGTAGTAATTGAATTAGCCTCGGGGTAATTGAAACATTTTCGTAAAAGGTTTTTTGTTATAAAAGCGCTGCTAAATATAGCTATTTCCTTAGTGACCAAGACATCTGTGGGTAAAAAGGAAGTAATGTTATTATAGTACAGTACTAGATAGCAGTGATAGCTTAGAATAAGAAACTAGGCTAAGTTCTTGGTTAAGGGGACCGAAGTTCAAATCCCAGGCACGGACCTCTGATTTTACAAAGCTATGTGCGTATTAGAAATTAATTCAAAGGTATGTGAAGTCTACTAATTTGCACTTGGCCAGCTCAGTGGATTATGGCCAAATTCTTCTTTCTGCGAGGAGACTCGAGCCCAGCAGTTGGACAGTAATGGGTTGATAATGATGATGACTACATAGCAAGCAATTTGATATTATTTAGTAATAAGGTAGTAGTCGAGTGTGTAGGTAATAAGTTCAAATAGCACATGAAGAAAAATAATGTGGTGCTGCACATATGATGAATATAAAACCAAGTAGCGTTCATTAGCGCACGTCTCATAGAATTTCTGATGCGTCTGCATTATCATTGTTCTAAGTATAATGGGATAATTGGAGCTCACTTAATATATTCGCAGTATGTATACGTCCTATTCTTAGGAAAATGCGCAGAAATAATTTTTCGTGCGAAAAGTTCCTCTTTTCTCCATAACTTATTTTAACCTTAATTAAGATACGAAAGTATAGTTTTAAAAGGCTGAAATATAATAATTTAATTACATCAAAATAGTTTTGTACATAATGCAGTGTACTTTAGACAACTAGTAGGTAACTGAAAATAACATTCAAATCGTTTAAGTAAATCCATCTACTTTTTTTATAAAGTGGCTTAATCATCATGGCAATTTGCCACATAGATTCCTAAGTTACTTTTTTGATCTTGCATAAATTTAAATCGAAGCACTGTTTTAGTGTGTGTGTACCTCTTTTTACCAACTAAGTCATCTACAAGGTCTACTTGTGTAGAAATCCAATTAATTCACTCAGTACCAAAAGTTGGGCAGCATTAACCACCCTTTGGCAAGGTATTCATACGTCTCAATTTAGGCATTCAATTTATACGTTTGCTACTTCCATTACATAAAACTATCCTCCCATAATATATTAACGGTGCCACCATAAATCCGCACTTCGTCATGCATGAATAGAGTAATTAAGGCAAAACAAACGCTCGTAGCATTTAGTCTAGTGTTCGGGAAATTTGCAAACCCACGTCAGACGCTGTTGATTACCGGCTCTGAAACCTGAGCGCACGTGCGCCAGCTAATTGTTACAATTAGCCTCATAGCTGCCTAACGTTATGCCAAATTATGGCGTGTTTGCTGGAAAGTAATTAAACATATGTTGTAATAGCTTCTGCGCTCGCAGCTTCACGCTGGGATTGTCTATCTTGCCAAGAAAATGACGGTATATTTTCTTGAGGTAGAACCCTACGCGGTTCCACTCTGGGGCACCACTGAAATAACTATTTCTGCCTAATAACAACAGTGTTAGGTGCACTGTGTTCTGGATTGAAGGTTGTGGATTTGTGCTAAGGGCTACATTAGCAAAAGGCGGTCCAACTTAATCCTTTGAGTAAGCAATGCATCTACCTATGGTCGACTTTAGGTGAGACCCTTATCCTATCTGGGGTTGATTATAGATATCGATGCGCGATAACTGCTAATAACCATCAGGTGAACTGCAAGTTTTTTGATACTTCTATAACATATACAAATATATAGATCCAGAAATCAATATATTGTATACATTTAACACGATACCTTCTGAATGGATAATTGGTATGGCGAATGCTGTGCTACGCGGGTCGCTATTGCGTCAGGTAAAGGGAAATTGGTGATAATAATTGGCTTTGACCGTTCAAAGCTCATTATAGCAAGCGATCCGGCAAGCGTGGTTGGTTCTTGAATGGATGGCCACTAATGGCAATTTTAATAAGCCCAGTATCGTGAATATGAATATATGAATGCTCATAATGCATGATGAAATTAATTGGATATTTACAACACGTTATATAAGATTATAAGCTATGAAAAGTTTTATTTTATTAAGACATTAAGTGCGACAATATTGAATTTAGGAAATATAAAGTTATATTGGTATGTATTAACTTAAATTACTAAATAAAATTTTATTGTTTTATATAATAGCAAAATGTTAAAAATCGCAGTACTAAAATAATAATTAAAATAGAATTATTCGTCGTGTATCGTCGTGTATCAACGCTCTAAGCGTTTCCGTCCTTTTTGGAATGTTAAACAGTTGGTTCCGTTTGTAATCACATGTTGTGACAATCGTTAAACCTTGTTGGAAGCCTTCGGGCAGCTTAAAACTTTCGGTTGTTGTTTACTAACCCGTACCTCTACCAACCATTACATAGGTATCATAGGACAGTATGTAGTACTGTAGCACTACCATGAGTTGGCATAGAAACGCCACTATAGAAATTGTAAATAGAAAACTATTGTCATTTTGCTAGTGAATAACGTAACTACTATCGTTACGGTATTTCTTGACAACGTCTGTCAATTTGTATGGCAATAGATCATAATGACATTCGCTAGCGATTTGATTTCGATAGGTTTTTTACGTATCGAGTTACGCCACTACGGATTTTAGTTCTACGAGTAACCACCAGAGGCGCTGTACAATTTTTCATACATTTATTTTACGCAGTCGCTAGCGAGTAATACTTTTGTAAACTCATGGTAGTGCTACTGATCTTATATTACATTGCAAATCTTTGTCCATATTTACTAACTAGTTAAAGCTAATGGTTTGGATATATTTTTCTATAAATGTACCTTGAATTATGACCATAATAATAAATGATTTATAGATATGATTAGCTTTCATTTCTCAAGGTACAGTAATAATTTTGTAAAATTGTTAAATTTATTTAAGTTAAATTTATATACATTTTATTCATCGTTTGTTTACACGTAGATATTATTAAGATATTTTCATAAAGTTTACATTCCTCTTGGAATACTGTGGGCCATTACGATTTATCACGCTCTTTGCATTATAATCGTATTCGTATTTTTAGCTGCACAATAGTCATTACCCATATACAGCTCATGATTAAATAGTCATTAGTTAGAAGCATAGATTAGTAAAGATTACTCACTCCTAACAAGAAAATGTACCCAGTTTTGAGAATTGAAATAGTCGCGTAAATAAGTTTTGCCACGTCTCCGTGCAAAAATATCCCTAAAATATTTGAAATAATTATTTATTTATTATGTAAATTACACAATATTAGTTATTTATTCGTAAATTTTCTCTAAAAATGTTTTTATTAGTTAAGAATTCAAAAAAAGAACTTACTAATAAGCCGTTTGTGGCTTCATTCAATTTCAAGGCGGCGAAGTATCTTTACTAATCTATGGTTAGAAGTGATATAGCCATTACTCTTCAGTTGCTGAAAACGTGTTGAGTGTATAAAACACTCCCCGTACATTTTTGTATTATCTGAATAATTGAACTAACACCGTTTAAAATTCAATTTCATTTTGCATTCGGTGAGTATTTAACGTCTGCCATGTTCACTACGGCTATCATTTACACGATGTTCGATTCCAGGGATTCCACCGGAAAATATGAATAATTCAAACAAAGTGTGGCGTGAAAGAGTCTCAAAGGAAAGACGAGCTCCTATTAGAGTTTAAAATTGTCGGTACGTTCGCATCTCCACTAGCGACGTGCGATTTACGCGGAAATGTATTCGGGATATTGCATGAGCGGAAATGTTTTAGCGCGAACGTTTTCAAAATTTGTATCCTTCATAGCTGCTTATACTAAAAAATCTATAGACTGCTATGGTTTAATCATCTTAACCTTGAGCATCATGAACCATCATTGATTTTTTTTCTTTCTCAACCTATAATTCTAATTCGTTTCAACTACCTTTCACTGTTCGTAAGTAAATACGTTAATAGATGGAAATAGATTTTTCTTAATTAAGGCAATTGCAAGACTTAATAATTTAAGGATCAAATTCGTTAAAAAGTACAACACTATATTTATACATTTTGAAACAAAATTATCCATACATTTTTAGGCATGGTTAAAGCCCTCTCTGAAAAAGCCAATATACATTACTTTATGGTAATAGCTAAATCTACTTTTATAATATTTTAAGGCCGGTCGTAATCATCAAGCCTCGTAAGTATAATAAAGTACGTCAAAAGAACTAATTTCACGCTTCTTCTTGCATAAGGGCTAAAAAATATTCGTGAAAAAGTGAAGATCACCGTATGTACCAGAGATCTTTTAGAGTGTTTATTTGATCATAAGGGTTCATGTTCATCTACAAAGACGATTGCACGTAAATGGAATAAATATATAAAGCTATATTTCTTGAGCTTATTACAATAAAAGAAACATTTAGACGAAGATAATACAGGATGAATCTCCATAAAGTGCACATATTGAAACAGGTAAAATTAAACCGCATTTTGTCGACAAAAAAAAATATAAAAAAAATAAAAAAAATTTTTTTTTGGGTTTTACGACCTTTTGAATTTTTTTTTGGGAATTGTGCACCTGAAGTAAATAAATCGCTATAACTTTTAAACTAAGAGGGTTATCAGGTTCAAACAAAAATAACAATGATTGCCAATGATAGGCCGTACTGATCCATGAAAAAAAAAACAAAAAAAAAATCATCTTCCCAGGAAAAAAATGTCAGATTAGTGCAAAAAAGCACTTTTTTTAGGTAAAATTTTCAGTAATCATCAATTTCCTCAAAATAATCTAGGCATTTTATTTTTTTATTATTGTTTAATGCAATTCTACGTCGTATTAGCTTTCAAACACTAAAAAAACCACGCCTCTAACTCAAGTATAAAGTTTGCTAGGAACGTTTCAAAAAAGATACTCATGACGCGACGCACGTGCGCCCTAATAAAACTGGTATAGTCCGACCCATAATTAGATGTCCAAAATATAAACAAAGAAAACTATCAAAAATATGTTTCAATGGTAAATTCATGGTAGTTTCTTATTTTTGACGATATTAAAGTGATAAAACTGTAATAAAATAAATCTTTAATAATTAAAAAAAAAACACTAGTTTGTATTAAAAATGTTATTTATTACCAACACCCTTAAAAACTGCCTTTGTTTAAGCGCTCGTAGGAAACTTTATACTTAAGTTAGAGGCATGCTTTTTTTTTGGTGTTTGAAAGCTAATACGACGTAGAATTACATTAAATAATAAAAATAAAATAAAAAGCCTAGATTATTTTGAGGAAATTCACGATTACTGAAATTTAACCTAAAAAAAATGCTTTTTTCACACTAATCTGACTATTTTTTTCTGGGAAGATAAGCTTTTTTGTTTTGTTTTTTTCATGGATCAGTACGGCCTATAATTGGCATTCATTGTAATTTTTGTTTGAACATGATAACTCTTTTAGTTCAAAAGTTATAGCGATTTATTTACTTTAGGTGCACAATTCCAAAAAAAAAAACTTCAAAAGGTCGTAAAACCCAAAAAAAAATTTTTTTATTATTTTTTTTATTTTTTTTGTCGACAAAATGCGGTTTAATTTTACCTGTTTCAATATGTGCACTTTATGGAGATTCCCTGTATATTTTCATAAATATTTTTATAACAATGACAATAATTATGACAATTGGTTTCCCGCCAAAACTCAATCTCACGCACGTCGCACCGCGCCTCACTGCACCACAGATTAAAAATCACTACGCCACAAATTATGAATTGATTTAAACACTTATTTGTATGAAACATGACCGACTGTGCGCTACAACAAACCACCCCATTTTCGATGTCGACAGCAATGCGACTTAAATCGTCTAATTTGAAAGCGCCTTTAGATACCAACAAGATAATTGGCTACTTGACACTTTTTGGGAAAGTGTTTTAATGAATTAGTATACGTATTATATATACCTTTCATTGATCACTTTTTCGAAAAAAGGGCTATTCATTAATAAAAATCGAACTTTCTTTACGGTGAACGGAACGTCGCGTTAAATCAGGCGGTCAAGTGTCATTTTGTGGCGGAACGTCATTACACTGTAAACAAACAATGCTTAGAAGAAAATTGAGAGTTATTTAGCTATTATAACTAAAATTTAAATAAATGACAAGTTATAAGACGTGTGCAGTGACGATGTGTACAAGTACGATCGTAACAAATTTGCTTATACAAGTTCCTAAACCCAAATCTCATAAACGTTAAAGAACTTGCAGATTCTTATATGTATGTTTAAATCCTCTGTTTGCAAGCAATGACATTTTATACTATCTATGTAAGAGAAGTATTATTGAAAAAAAGGAATAAATTTAGTAACTCTCGAGTGATTCGTCAATTCCAAATCATTGGAACGGGACGTAATCAAAACAAAACAGCAAGTGGAAGTATTCATATATTTAATATATTATATAGATGTCTATGATAAGAATAGAATTATAAGACGTCTATGAGGATTCTATTTTAAGGGCCCATTCTGAAATTAATAGGACACAATTAAAATATTTCATGACTGTGTTATTATTGATGGTGCATGTGCACTGATTAAGTTACAGGACTGTATAATTAAAAATACATGATTTGCTAATATTAGTATTTTATTAACCGATTTCTTTGTTTATTTGGTTTATATGGTTCTATGAGTGAGTACACACAGCAGAACTTTTGTATATATTTATCATATGTTACAGTTACAATAATTACTACAGATCACCTAAGCTAAATTTTTGTGCTGCTTGCGTGTCTGCTTTTCTTCATTACTAAAATTATTTTCCGTAACAAATGGATATATATTTTTATCACTGTCATTTTCAGAATTAAATTGCAATGCAATAATAGGAACTGTATGGTCACTTTTCTTCCTTCATCTTGTTGGGTAGGTTACGCAAGTAAAGAAGTACTATTTCCCGTGTACTTTACTTTATGTATTTCAGACTGGTGCCCACTTTCGAAACTTTTGGCTCCTCACTTCTTCTAGGCAGGACAGTCATCACATTTTCATTTTCATTGATGTACCTTGTGTTCAGGACAACTTTTACTTTTCATGAAACACAAACTTGCCTTCCTCTTAAACTGCACATACTCTATAACGTCGTCACTATACGATTGTAACCAATTAATAACCTTAAAACAGTTCACATAAGAATATAAGTATATTTAAAAAAATCTTAATAATTACTTGAAGACAACCTTTCTTCTGTCTGAAGTCAGTTAAGAAATGTTTTAATTGTCCGATATGTTTAAATGTAAATATAAAGAATGTTTTACTTACGTTGTTTATTTGATATTTCCATAGGTTATCACCCGGAAGTTTTTGTATCCATTTTGATTTATTGCACTGCATATATGGATCTTCTTTAAGCAGGTTTACGCTATCAGCTTTAATATAGTATGGCTCCATTTCGGTTCACAACATAAATTCAACCAACTCTAACAGCAAACGATTTAATTATTATTTGTCTTGTTTGGTTTCGATGTAGTGACGTCACATGACATTTGAGGCAGCACTGTCGCCGTTTTGGGATTTAAAATCCACAGATAAAAAATCGAAAATTTCTTTTTAAAAATTAAAATACTTAGAACGTATTAAAAAATAAACGAAATACTGCATAATTTATGTTTACTTATAAGCTATCATATCCAACATATTTCATATTTTATTGTTATAACTGTCAAGTACCCAATTTAACATATACCTACAAGGTCATCAACAATAACTACAAAACCTTGGAGGGAGCGAATGTTTTACCTTAATTCAGTAGTTCAACAGTAAATTGTTTTTGTTTGGCTTTATATTAACGTAATGTCTTCAGGGAACGCCTAATGGGTGCATTAAAAAGCAATAAATGTAGTTTCAGAAGCTTCTTCGTGTTTCCTAAATAAATTGCTATTGCTCATTTTAATAATTGCTAAGGGTCCTTGATATTTAGTTTAGTATCAAATAGTAAATGCTCTATCTTGATATGATAACAGAAGTATACTCACCATGCAGTTTTGTGGCGCCTACAGACACAAAGACCACTCATCCTATAGACATTTATAATCAATCCTTAATTAAATTGATGTTCGACCTGATTTCGGCCATATATGCGTTGCAATTCCTGAGAAATAAATTGGAACGGTTCGTGTAAAAAAATGTCGCCTTATTGCACCCAAAAAACTAGAAGTCAGCGGCGCTTAATTGCGTTTACAAGAAAGAAATAGATGTAGCAGTGTTACTGCAAACTTTCCTACATAGGTACACATATCATATATACACATAGCTGCGTTTCCAGCCACACATCACTTTTAATATAGAGTTTAAATGACGTTTGTTGTTTAATGGCGAAGTAATGCAATTCAATGGAACTCTACCCTGTGTTGGTGGAGTGGAGACCATACCTACATATACTCGTATTATTATTACATATGTAATAGAATTTGGTAATCATATTTTACATCAACCCGTTATTCGTATGGTTGGCAGGTGTAGATAATGTACGATTATAACAGTGTTGCAATAAAACATTAAAATGTAATTACTGACATAAGTGTTACTCTTGACTTATGAATATTTATTTTGCATCACATTTATTAAATTTATACGCTCTCACCTCAGTGGCACTTAATACATAGAAGAGAAGTGCCTACACCAGTAAATGTTCAGCTTACATTTAAATGCCTGTGTAAAAAAAGTTGACAAACATCTGGGAATAGTTCTAAACATCCTCCTAAGTAGTGCAAATTTGTCAACCACGTCATTATACTTCGCTATCAAATGGAACCTTTAAGCGTTGTTGTCCTTTCTGCAATATTCGTTTAAAGATTACAATCAGGCAGTGATTCTTAGAGAAGGCGTTCCAACTTAGTCCTCATGATAAAAATACATTTCTTATCACCCTGAGGCGAAATCGTTTTTGGAGTCTACATTCGTTGGTAAACGTCACTCACCTCGATAATTACGTAAATAATAATAACAATCATATATTCAAAGACTGCTTTGTGTATTTCTCCAACAAATTACCTTCGATACGCCAGCGCCCTAGAGCTGTGGGAGCTTTACGAAGCTGAAAATGCAAATTATGCTATTTACTTTATATTGGAGATGTTTCGCAGGAACTCTGCAATAACTTAACGGGAAATTGGCTCAAATATGTCGATATTATGTGGCCCGGTGTATGCCCGGGGAATTTATTACTTTTCACCTCTATTAGAATAAATTCGTATTTCCTTAGGGAACGGATCGAGTTTCGAGTTCTATTATCATTTTACATTGTACCTGTTTCCAATCAATGTTCCTTTTTTATATAAAAATGTTTTATGATGAAACCTTTACTTTATTTTATTAGATACGTACACTTATTTGGTTATATTAATCTTCATGAAAATACATACATACATACAAATTACTTGTCACTGTTCGTGTATGATAATTTCTGGAACCGCTCAACCCATTACAATGAAATGCGAATATGTATGATAGGTTGCAATTTCAAAGACATAATATTTTTTATTCCATAGGTGGTTTCGTTTTCTATAGGGGATTTTTTCCGTGACTGGACAACTGTTGCCTGTATAGTATACTGTGAAATCTAGATCACCATCATTTCATAATCATCTCAGAGAAGGACATATAAAATATAATATACATTTCTGCCCTATTTCTCTTATCAACTCAGCTAAAAATAAGGAAGTCAGTTACAAATCTTTATTCACCTTTTGCTTTTATTAAAAAGTTTGGTGAGTCGGTATTCACGTCTTTACGGAGAGCACAAAGGAGGGATATTATCGTTGATATTGGCAAACTTAGAGCAATGTTTCGTGTACAAACGTAGCTAATATAGCAGACGAGACGCTTGCTATTTGCTGAGAGGGTTCCCTTATGTCAACTGGTAATCGTATGGAATACGCATATTATAGCAGTCTTCGATAAGTTATTACTAAAACTTACATAGGTGATCTTGCATATTCGAGAATAATAAAAGTGCGTAAGACATACTTGCTGATACTCTGAATGTTTTTGAAATTACACTTAGATATATTTTAAACATAGGTTTTATTGGGTTTACTGAATAATTGAAATTGTTGTTTTCCATAAATACAAGTGGCTCACATCATATAGGTTCCATTATAAAATATAATTTAAACCGTATTTTAAATTTATTTTAATTGTAGGTATACATAACACTACAATGTAGGGAGTTTAATTACAGTTCATTTAAAAGAAAATGTTACATTAATTATAAAGACGACGGTAAGGGAATTTCCTTTAGATTTTAGATTTTAGAAGGTGGTAGAACCCTTTGTGGTTCGACTCCAGCGGCACCACCGCCACATCTATTTCTACCTAATAACAGCAGTGTTAGGCGGTGCTGTGTTCCGGTTTGAAGGGTGTGGTAAGGGAGATATACTTTTCCGAGGCGTTCCAGCTTAGTCCTCAGGGGCAGCGGCGCATCTGTGGCCGACCTCAGGTAGTAATATTTAATCCTATCTGGGGTTGATTACAGATGTCCATGGGCGGCAGTAGCCACTTACCATCAGGTGGACTGCATGCTCGTCTGCTACTCTTATTTTATAAAATAAGATCATTTTCTTAGAAAAGAAGTTCTTCTGTTACATAGAAATAGGTAATTAGGTACTTTTCAAAAGTAGACTAAGCCAGGTCAATAATGAAAAATGTAACACAATATCTTAATATTACAAAGAATGTTTTAAAAAGATCTTTTTATTTTCAGATGATCTAAAAACAATAAAATTCTGCCATGCGGGAATATTGAAATTTTTATGACAAAAATAATAGCGTAGCTTCTTAGGGGATATTTTACGTTTAAAGATGTTGGTTTTAAAATTTTATCATAATATACGATTGGAAGTACTTATATCATGTGAATGTGATACGGTTTATGGACTCTACGCTTTTATTTAGTCGTAAAAAATCCAGCTTTCTCGCTGGCTGAAAACGTATTTTATTTTACATTTTTAGTAATAAAGCATTTTAAATATTTTTGTCAATGCATTACACTTGTTTTAATTCATTTCTTGTAAATATATTACTTTAGAGAAAGAAAAGAGCATACAATTGATTAGATAGATACACACGTAGAGCAAGTTTATACGTGAAACTGAATCACTATTTTAAATTTTATTAAATAGGAAATTTTTTGATATAATCTTACATATTATAATTACGCTGCAAAAAAGCTAAACACGTAAAATCATAATTACGCAATTACTACGGTATGGCTAAAATTACTTATCACTTACTTGATGTTAATAGAGAACAACTTTGAGGATCCTGTTTGCTTGAAAGTTCTGCATAAAGTTTAAAACAGTGGGTGAAGTCTACCAACCTCTAGTTCTTAAAACATGAGAGAATAAGTATGCCCATTACTGGGACAGTATGGGTTAACAAAGATGGGAACCAGTATACTTACAACTCAAAATAATCAAATTACGATATTTCAAGTGCATAATAAGTACTTTTTCTATGTGATAAGTTTTAATGATCCCTGAAGTTTTTGGTGGATGATACTTCGCATGCAAATAATGACTTCCTCCTCAGTGACTTAGGTACCTACCGTAACTTTCAGGATTCTTTTAAGAGTGGCTTTTGAAATACTTCTTAAGTTATACATTTATATATTTTTTTTATTAAGAATATTTACTTTTTGTTAAGATTTGAGCTTACGATTATTGTAATGAGAAGTACTTTCAAAAAATTTGTACAATTAAGGAAAACAATTAAACAATTTCTCTGTAAGGTATCTGATTAACAACTAATCCGTTACAGCATTCTTCACGTAGTATTCTTCTCTGTACGACAGTCTATTTTCAAAATCTACATTAAAATATGAATTAATTTCATAGGACACAATCGTCTCTACGTACTACCTACTGATTAATAATCTATTTTGGACTTCCTCGGTACAGTACACAGGTACAGGTAGGTACAGTTGACTAATATAAAAATCACAGAATTATTTTTCCCATACGTAAGCATTATAATTTCCCATACATTCGTTCTTTTATTCCAACTAGTCAGAATTTGTGCGATGTTGTCTGAAAATTAGTTTTCGTCGCACGGCATCATTTGGCACGATATTGCCATCGCAGACATGATATGATTCGGTCATGGATATAGTTCTGCGGAGAGCATGCCATATGCCTTGTAATCTGTTTGTTTACTCTCTTTATTCGTAACGTGATGTAATAACTTCACCGAAAACAATTTCTATTTTCCCAAGATGAAATGGAAAAACTACTTACATTTAATCTCGTTTATTGCTTTTATCTATTTGGAGGTTTTGGTAGGCTTTATTAAGGACTTCTTTAGTTTTGATAACCTCCAATCCAATCCAAGGAACTGCTGTAATCAGAAGTCTTAGCAATATTGTTAACCATGAAAGCTGGCATAAATAAAGAGACGATATTAGGTAATGGAGGTCACATCAAACCTTTTAATTAATTGAGAAGCTTTTAGTGTCTGGCCGATTTTACTTACCATCAAATTATTTTTGTAATTGAACCAAAAATCGGCCAAACTAAAAGCAATATACATCGGGTTCCATAAAGAAAATTCAAGGATATTCTAACATCAATGTACAGTCGTATATTGTAAGTACATCAAGTAACGCAAAATACAAGCTAACTAATTTCAGCTATAATTAACCGATATGGCGAAGGTACAGTCGTAATGAAATAAAACCGTGTTAATAACAATATTTTCCAGTGTATGTACAGAGCTATGGAACAAAATTATGTTGAATGAGAAATTGCGAGACATGAATTATTCACGTGGGAAAGGTTACCGACAGCCAACAACTGTTCTGCTCTGAAATACAAAGACATTATTTATTATTTGTGATCTGCTGATAACAGTTATTGTACGAATGTACGTATTATGTGAAAATTATGAAATAAAATTTGCTGACAAGAAATACATGACAAGATCTGAAAAGCGGTATTTGTATTAATATTGTTGTCTTACATTTGAAGTGTATTAAATTCCCCTGAATAGTAACTTACATGAGTGTACATTTTTGTGTAGAAAAATGTCGATAACAACTCAAATAATATTTACGTAAAACGTAGACTAAAAATGTATGGAGTCATTTTTTATTCAGTGGAAGTAGTTTTTTTTTTATAATATAAGAGTAGCAGACGAGCATGCAGTCCACCTGATGGTAAGTGGCTACTGCCGCCCATGGACATCTGTAATCAACCCCAGATAGGATTAGATATTCCTACCTGACGTCGGCCACAAATGCGCCGCTACCCCTGAGGACTAAGCTGGAACGCATCAGGGAAGTCTGTCACTCTTACCACACCCTTCAAACCGGAACACAGCAGCGCCTAACACTGCTGTTATAATATATGCTGCTGTTATAAGCCTAATATGCTGTATCCGTAGTTAATCGCAGTTACATTGCTAATCTTCGAGAGTAAGTTCTAAACTTTACAATGAAATAACAAAACAAATCCGGAAGTAAGTAGCTTGAATCGCAAGGGAAGGCAGTCAACGGGATTTTTCGAATGCGCATCGGTACTCAGTCGCATTGATAAAGCTTTGTGTCCGAACGAGTTTTTAGAACTGTCATCGCGGCCGTTGTCAGCGTTAATGAACAGCGTTTACAGAGGGCGCTGTACAATTCTACTGAATAGAAGTCAGCAGAATTGTACAGCATTATGTAATTAAACGTGATTGCTATTTTGTTTTGAGATAACTTTAAAGTAACAAATAAAAAGCTTATTTATAACTCTTTAACGTCGGAATTTGAAATACCGTTAAATACAGTTAAATACTGAATTCAGATAGATTGAATCAGAAAGAAAGTCAATCAACGTTCGATTTCTGTAACGCACATCAGTGGTCAGTCGCATAAAGCTTTGTGTCCGAACGAATTTTTAGAACTCATTGAGGCCATTGTGAGTGTTAATGAACGGCATTTGCAACGCACTATTGGGACAATACTGCTAAATGGAAGTCAGAGCATTCTGTAAATTAACATGATTGCTATTTTGGTTTGAGATAACTTTAAAGTAACAAATACAAATACTCCAAGCTTTCTTCAAAGAAATATATTAACGCTGTGAGTGTAAAATACAGTTGAATACTGAATTTATCGCAAGGAAAGTCAGTCGACTTTGGATTTCTGTAACGCGCATCAGTGCTCAGTCGCATTGATAAAGCTTTGTTCCGGACGAGTTTTTAGAACTGTCATCGCGGCCATTGTGAGCGTTAATGAACGGCATTTGCAACGCACTATTGGGACATTACTGCCAAATTGAAGTCAGGGCATTATGTAAATTAATGTGATTGCTGTTTTGTTTTGAGGTAACTTAAAAGCAAGGAATAAAAAGTACTTCAAGTTTTTTCCTGATAATATTTTAACGCCGGGAGTGTAAAATACAGTTGAACACTGAATTTAATCGCAAGGAAAGTCAGTCGACTTTGGATTTCTGTAACGCGCATCAGTGCTCAGTCGCATTGATAAAGCTTTGTTCCGGACGAGTTTTTAGAACTGTCATCGCGGCCATTGTGAGCGTTAATGAACGGCATTTTACGGAACGCGCCGCCACGCCGTGATGAATGGAAGCCAGCGCATTATGCAATTAATGGGAATTACTGTTTTGTTCTACTTTATTGTTGGAAAATGGCTTAGGCAATGAACTCTAACAGCAGTTTGTTAGGAAAATTAGCCGACGTGCCCAGACTACGTAAGTATGTATAGATACTGCGAATAATAAACAATTGAAAGGAAGTTCACTTATTTTTATTCGTAAAGATTTATAATCCTAGGAGCATAAATTAATGTACATTATTTGGTTTCGTTTCTTAGTATTGAAGTTGATGAATCTTATTACCTTATTTATCAGTGTTATTAAAACACTTTACATGGATTAGATACTATTCCGTGCCTTCCCTTAATTTGAATTTCAGTTTAGCAGCGTGGTGGAACACGCTTCAGGTCTTCTCCATTTTCTGGCTACGTGTCCATCAGTGGAACATAACAATAGGTGTTGAGTACATTTAAATGTTATTAAATTCCAAAGTATAGTGATATAGGCATATTGTACAATAAAACCATACAGTAACATAACCTCTTTGCACACTAACAATTCTTTAATTACACTCACAAGTCCTGTTTTCTGTGTCAGTAATATAAAACACAGGTTTTAACTCTAGTACGCAGAACAGTTAACGTGAGTTCAGCGAAGAATTACGCTTTGTACTTAGTCATATCTCCCTCGGAGGGCAGATAACTTTCAGCGGAAAACACACGAGGGTCGGAACCTTTTACGTCACCCTTTTCCGTCATGTCGTGAAAATATACTGAGCTAATTAAGAGTTGTTTCTACTTCATTCCTTATCAGTTTCAGTGGTATGCGGTAAATAAATATTGTGGGTTGTGGGAACCAAAAGTAAAGGTGTTTATGTTTGGTTTAAAGGCACGTCTACGATACTGATGACTGAACAGTAATAGAGTATAGTAAGTGTAGATAGATCTTATATTTATCGGTTTATAAATACTACCACATTATAACATCATGGAATTATTCAAGTAGATTGCTTTCTTGTTTCATGTAATATAAGTCGTCGTCATCAACCCATTATTCTCCCATAGCTCGGGCACGGGTTTTGGAGTGATGGGTTTCATTATCTGCTGCGTTGGTCAAGTGTGAATGGGTACACCTCATACACCTTTAGGAACTTTTTTAAGGAACACACAATGTTTCCTTAACCATTATAACAAGAATAAATGATAATTACCGTCTACGCACATAAACTCAGAAACACAATTTTGTAAAAAAATCTAATTTAAATTTAAATTGGGTACAATTGTTCACGTATTTGTTTACCATGGTACCATGAACAACAGAAAGCGGGAAGAGTAGCATCTCAAAGTTCCTCGTCTCAATTGCATAGTCTGGCAGTTAGACAACAATTTCACAAAGGACACACACGTTAGGGTAGACATAGTGAAATTGAGTTGAGGGTGCACCTACAAGTATGCCTCAAATGCCTTTATTGCAGTGGCCAGACGTTGCTTTAAAGGGAATTGCTTTTAGTGCCTTTTCTAAGATCTTAAATATAGAGAAGTAATAAAGTATCGGTAGTTTAATGTATTATAAATGTCACATTCTATTATCAATTCTGAGATTAGTAAACGCTGTATCTTACCTTTAGATTATGTTAACATTTCTTTCCATATAAATATAATGCTTTGTTTGCTTTTGTGTACATTAAATAGTTTTGAGAACATAATATACAAGAGTAAAGTAAAAAAGTAATATTCTATTATAATAAGATAAAACTTTCGTTAGGTGTTTTAACTAGTCCTTACCAACGCAACTGTGACTGACTTTAGATAATTCTCCCAATTTATTCGGATTTATTTTAGCTGTGATTTATTTATAGGATTTATTTTACCTATCGGCGGCAGTGATACAACTTCTATGAGAAAATAATACATACACGACGAATAGAATAATACGAATAACTTCATTCCTTGGGAAGTTCAAAATAGTAGCTATTACGTTATTGCCGAGTTCTACTATCGAGGTAGAGATTTCTCTCGCTAGACCGACTTTTGTACGATCCTTCAGTTAGTCTGCACAGAAGACTTCTAACAAATTACGAGTATAATTATTTACAAACTACAAAAAGCAATAGAGTAAAAGTTCTAAACGTATCAATTGCTTGCTGCACAGGTAGGGTATAGTTTCACAAAGCTAACTCCTATAAGGGCAAACATCGACTCGAGCCGGGGGTGTTCAACTAGTCACGCGAGACTCGGCGGCGGGACGTGCCCGGAATACCTTATTGCAGAGGTTCTGAAACTTATTTCGTCAACTGCACATTTCTAGAATCAACTGTTTTCTGTATCCCCAAAAATTCAAAATAGAAGGCAAAAGAAGAATTTTCTATAACGTTTTTTGAATAAGCCTGTGAATAAAATGGTCCTCCTATCTCTGCCTGGGATATGATCTTTCATAAATCTCTGTGAGACTTCCTAGGTTACAAAGATTTAGTTTATAATTGTTAAACCGTTTCAACACCCCTCAATTTTCTCTGGGCCCTTTACCGCTCTGTGTACGCCTCCAACACCTACAAACGGGGCGTTATTATCTACTTTGAGAAGCTTTGCCTCATTGTCTTACGCTACTCTTAAAGGAGATTAGTTCTTACTCGACATTTCACGCCAAGCGTTCAAGTCTAAATGTATCGAAAAAGAGCGAACTTAACGGCTGCTCGTGAATGAACAATACGATTAGAGGCAACCCAATGCCGTGATTTACGTCTGTCGTTTATTGACTGTGACCGGACCAACCCGTTCATTCGCGATTGAGTGCTACGTTCTATTTTGGCTACGGTTTTGGTTTTGGAATGGCTGGAAAAATACACTCGTTAAACCATTGTCTTACGCGTTATACATTTTAAATAATGTGGTTTATTAGCGCTTATTTCGAACAAATGCTGATTGTCTTATATTTGATATTTATATTTTTTTTATAATATAGGAGTAGCAGATGAACATGTAGTCCACCTGGTGGTAAGTGGCTACTGCCGTCCATGGACATCTGTAATCAATGCCAGATAAGATTAGATATGCCTACCTGAGGTCGGCTACAGATGCGCCGCTACCCCTGAAGACTAAGCTAGAACGCGTCGGAAAAGTATGTCTCCCTTGCCACACCCTTCAAACACGAACACAGCAGCGCTTAACGCGGCTGTTATACGAGGCATAAATATGTGTGGCGGTGGTGCCGCCATAGATGAACCACAGAGGGTTCTAAAATGTTGTTACTACCTTCAAAAATGTTATTATAGGTATAATACACAAGTTACTATCTTGCTGCTAACACAAAGTATATGGCGATCACGTGCTATGATTTATTACTTATTTCTTCTCAGAATTCCTGATTTTTATTGTTTTCTTACGACTGTTTTACGATAATTCGTTCAGACTGAAAGTTATGTTTTCTGCACTTATAATCCCACGCATTTTTTATTTCGTGGGTGCCATAGACATAAGTACAATAGTATATAAACACTTAAATCTAGAAATAAAGAACGTGAATTCTGCCAATCTGCCTGGTCTAGGATCGAACCCGGAACTGTCTGCGAGTTTGAGCAGTAAAGCGTCACGCGAGCCAACAACAATAAAATAACCCATTAAATCAAAATGTTTGGAATGGTGTTAGTAACATGAACCTTTATTTCAGAATTAAATTCACTTATTGAATTCAGCGAGTAATACGTATATTGCCACATTGAAATAAATTAAGTTAATATGCGAAATTGGATTATTTGATTAAGAACGTTTAGAATTTTGAACAGGGGTTGATAACCTCGTAAATATTCCGAAGGTATGATTATTATTCAATGGAAACTTTGAAATGGAATATTGGTTGAATATTGTATTATCTATAATTGAATTTAATGCTTGTTGTTTAAACTATTTGTTTATATATTTGTGTAACGACTATAAGAGGTTTTTGTACTCACTACATTTCTCATTAAAAATGTATAATCATTAGCTGGAAGGAATATTCGTAAAATACTTTCGTTGAATATTCATATCCTCATGTGTGTACAAAAACTCACACACTCATTAATGTACAAAACATTAACAAAAATTGTTTAAAATCCTTCTTTTTACACGAGTTTTCCACTTTGTACTCGTCTGGAGTTGTGAAACTAATTATGAATGCAAACACGACGCTACATTGGCAAAAGTTTTTTTGTTAGAGTTTAACCAATATAGTAATTTTGATAGGATGAAATGATAATACGTTTTAAGCAATTATAAATTGACGAGAGTACCTTACGATTAATGGAAATGTTGAAATGCCATCGCAATTTGAAATTGGTAATTATACAATCTCATAGTCCTCAATCTATTATGGTCTAAGATCCGAAGCTAAATCGAACTGGACCGGGCTGATAATAGAATGAAACTCATTTTATAATGAAATTAGTACATTGGGTAATACATTAAAAATGGGTTTGCTAAAAAAAACCTGGACAGGATAATTTTAATTACTTTTTGAAAAATTAAAATTTAATTGAAAATTAAATTCAAGATAATAAGAAAATTCTATTCTGAGTGAATGTTAAAAACATACAGAATGTGCAGGCTTTGGGTTGCCTATTATTTACGTGGACGAACTACTGGGTTGTCAGGTATAAACAGGTATTTCGCTGGCAACTACTTTCACTCATGATGATAATAGATAAAATTTTATATCAGTAGAAGCGCTGTTTTATTGTGAACACGTTGATATAGGGTTGTTTGCAAAATTAAAATTAATTTTTCAAAAAATAATTAAAATTATCCTGTCCAGGATTTTTTTAGCAAACCCATTTTTAATGTATTACCCAATGTACTAATTTCGTTATGAAATGAGTTTCATTCTATTATCAGCTTGGTCCAGTTCGACTTAGCTTCGGATCTTCTACTATTAATAGGAATGATATTTGGTGGAATACTAGTTCAAATTTAGAATTGCTAAAATGCAAAATGTTCTTCTACTATCGCTAAACACATCGGTACCTGAGTATGTGGTACTTTAGCCAATATAAAGTTATCAAAAATATTCATATTTTATGCATCTACGAGTATTAAAATTAAATGTGTGGTGACAATTTCTAAAATAAATGTATTTTAGTAACAAAAGAGAGATTTATATTGTACGTGCAGAAAAACCAGAGAAGCTTCGCAAAATGACAACGATGAAAGTATCTTAAAGTAGAATATGAAAAGGTTGTTTTGTTACTCTTAGCTTACATTTTCACTTTCCATTCGTTCGCAATAAAAATACTTGCTTTTAAAGCATTTTTACGACTTACAGTCTACTGCGTAGTCTTTAAGTCAAGATCTGCGCTAATTTAAAATGTTTTTGTGTTTTTATAGCCGGCATGTAGCTTTCTGTTCGGCAGCCGCCCCGTCGCACTCAAAGGTTTCTAAATTATTTTTAAGAATGCTAATGAATGAAAGGTCATTAGAAGATCTAATTTACTTACAAGAGACTAACTTATTCCATTTTTAAATACTGTAACAACATTTATAAATAAACAATAAGTGTAAGAGAATATTGCGTATGAAATACCAAGTGGCCTTATATTATTTGTGTGAATATAAGTCACAATCATGGCTCTTTATGGCTCTAGTACAGAATGGCTTACGGTCGCTTACAGCTACAACGTGCTACGATTGGCTATAAATTTTAGATTAATGATATCACGTTATGACGTGCAGCTAGGGATCGCTAAACGACCACTTCGTATTCCCTGTGGAGTACGTGTAATTTAATATGCTGAACATACGAGGTTTATAACAATCTGCAAAAGATTTTCTTTTTGCTTTTAAAATATTATATGAATATAAAGATACAATGAACAGTTTAAAATATTACTGCAATAAGAGTTATAATCTCTAGTAGGCAGGAATTGTCAAATATTAATCTTTGGTAAGCAAAACGTTAGGTTAGGTTAGGTTAGATAGATAACGAACGTCAGTAAATTCCTAATCTAATTGAACTTCATGTTACTACTTTGAAATTTATTATTGTGCGCATTATTTGGCACCTATATAACGAAAAAAACCTTTCTCAAAACTGTTAAAATTGGAAAACAAAATATACCTAAACTGCAATAAAAATGTTAGATTTTTTTAGATGAATGAAACCTGATCTTAATGTGTTATAATTTACATACCAATATTAGTTTAACTTAAAAGCATTATATTTTTTTAAATATGTATTGTAAAATTAAAATACATTATTTCATAATAAGTAAAAATAAAAACAAGTCTACGTTCTACATCATCAAATATACATATATAAATGTTTTTACCGTACACATAGATTAGTAAAGATACTTCGTCGCCTTGAAATTGAATGAAGCCACAAACGGCTTATTAGTACCTAAGTTCTTTTTTTGAATTATTGACATATAAAAACATTTTTAGAGAACATTTACGAATAAATAACTAATACTGCGTAATTTACATAATAAATTAATAATTATTTTAAATATTTTAGGGACATTTTAGCACGGAGACGTGGCAAAACTTTTTAACGCAACTATTTCAATTCTCAAAACTGGGTACATTTTCTCTTTAGGAGTGAGTAATCTTTACTAATCTATGACCGTACAATGAAAAAGCCACAGTTAACTGGCTATTGGTACATAAATTTGCCAAATGTTGTTGGGCAGCTCCCGCCCATACACGTCCAGACATGTCTTCATTAACGGCGTGCAAAGCTGCAAAGTTAAAGGAAAGCTTTAATAAGCTCAAGCGTGTATTATTATTATTTTTTATTTAACATGCGCGTATTAAACTATTAATACTGTATGTTTACAATAATATTACAATTAGAGACGGAGAGAGGAAATTTGAAATTTCATTATCATGATGACATAAACCGTCATCATATTGATGAAAAATCCTAATAAAGCGATAATTCATTCCTAATAAGTATACCGCTTTAAAATAATGTTTGCCTGGGATTCGAACTTAGCATCCTCCTATTAAGAGGTTAAATTTCAGATCACTGCTTTAAGAAAGTGTCTCCCAAAACATAGGCAATCACAGTGTAGAGAACGTCTATATCACGGTTTAATAACGGACACAACAAAATGGTTTAGCCCGATATTTGGCAAATCATAAATCAGTCTAAAACAGCACTAACTTTCCCATAGAACCCCATTGCCCAGCAGCCGACGTTTATCCCCAAATTAACATTCGTCGCGCAGTGATTTATTACTATATCTGTATTGACCTGAAAATAAAGATTTATTGCTAGTTATCGGACAGTATGAATAGAGGTATGTTTTAACGTGAATTATTACTCATGTTTTGCTTTTAGTAAATTTACATGTCAAAGAAAAAAATGTATAACATGTAAATTTAATAAAATCTACAATTTTTATATCAATTTATAAAACGAAAACAGTAAATTAAAATCAGTTTATTTATTATATAAGAGTTGCGATGCCACAGACGGAATCACAAACATAACAAATAAACATAACACAAAAGTTAAATATAATTGTAACACACCTGTTTTGCGTTATGGTTTAAAAATGATAGTAATTTAGTCTTAGTAACTCTAAATATTGTTTTTAATTTTTTTTTTCGTAAAACACTCGCAATTCGCTTAGTACTTAATGTAAAATATTAAACTAACCTCAACCGGTTTCCCTTCGAGCTCAAACCTGGTAATATTGGGTTTCTGGATGGGCAGCACTCGCCAGCGCGTGTTTGAAACGGGATGCTTGCTCAGGTACAAGGGGTACATTCCGCACAGGCCAGGAATGGGGTTCGGATCGTACCTTACATAAAGAGGCTGAAAATGTATAAAGGTTACTACGGTATTTAAATATAAAACAGAATGGTTTATAAAAAAGATTCGTAGAAATTTTGAACGACTTTTTTTTGTCGTTGATGAGTTGTTGAGGTATTGGTTTCAAATTCTTTTACTTTTTCGGAGACATATTGTATTGTATGTGTAATGCTATGCTTTACATTAATAATATACTAGCTGACCCGGCAAACTTTGTACCGCCTCAAAATCTATTTATCAAATATATTTCATATAAAATATAGCCTATGTTACTCGTGGGTAATGTAGCTTTCGAATGGTGAAATAATTTTTAAAATCGGTCCAGTAGTTTTTGAACCTATTCATTACAATCAAACAAACAAACAAAGTTTTCCTCTTCATAATATTAGTATAGAGTGTAGATAAAGCGTGAAAGTGTATTCTTTATGAATCCTTTAGGAATTATAAAAAAATCTTTGGTCTGCAACTCTTGCTATGTTTTAGTTCACAAGTTTGTACGTTTCATAGCCTACGCTCTACGCTACGCTCGTAGCTCGTATTTCCGAACTTACCTTTCTGAATTCGTCTATGTCTGATACCGGCCGCTCGCATCATTTCCGCACTAAATCTTACCTTTCTTTCAAGAGAAGAATTTAGAGTCAAGAGAAATTCTTGGTTATATTTTAACGGTTCTCCTTCCCGATTGCAATAGTCGGCGCTTGTGATAACGAAGGTGTTTCTCTCGGCTGGCTCTAGATTTGAAAGACCTACGACTGAGCAGCCGTCTTCTAGATCTTGGGAGTAATTGATATCGTTTGATGAAATACGACCTCCGAGGAGTAAGCCTTTTTTGTCTTCCACCGGCGGATCAGATGCTATAAGAAATCGACTTGTTACATGGATCTGTTAAAATCATAAATTTTATTATTTGTATAGGTTAATTTACTGCCTTCTGAATGTATTTTGTATGGCGCGTATAATTTTCTTCTATTAACGTTTGGTCTACTAAATTAAAATATATTACAACTCAAGATGGTAATAGTTTTTACTATAAAAGGAAAAGTAGGTAGATAATTATTTTGATTCTCATTTTGCGTAACTTTGTAACTTTGTTGTTCGATTACAGAGGCATCAAACCCACTACTATTTTAAGTGTTAAAGCACTGCTATAGTCTGGTCCATGGTTTACAACGTATCTTTGGCAGAGTTCATATAGGATAGGGATGGGTAAATCCCCCACATAGCCCAGCGACTCTGTTCAGGTCCGCTTACCATCAAGAGGACTATATGGTAAAGCTTATACAACAATTATATATTTATATTTATGTATTTATATTTATTTATTTTTTACTTACCCGGTACATGGGGCGCAAGTAGTGCTATTTTAGCGCCGAAGGCTATGCTGCCCGACGATTGAGTCAGCACCGTAGGCTTGTTCAGATTCGCACTCATCTTTCTAAACTTCGCTAACATGAGGTCGCCTTTTGTCATCTGTCTTAGGAACTTATGAAGTTTGTACTGTTGGAACAAAAGTTAACCTGATAATAGGTATACTACTAGAATATATTACGTGATAATTTCTTCAACGTCTGTTCAGCTGTTACGAAGTTTTTGCCTAGATGTACAAATGATAAACGTTTATAATGGGTTCGTATGCTTAAGGCTCGTTGTGCTTGTTTAATGATTCTAGAAATTGGTAGTTGAAAAATACATATAGACGCTACGATATTACTAAGTTTGTAAAGAATATGGAAGTAAAGATAATGGAAAACAAAATCGCTTCTAATACTTCGTGTATACACCACCTCTTCTAACTTAGTAGCCTCATACCAATTACCGAGACGAACGCGATTGCAATAAACTATTCCTTTATCTTCGTCCAGTTTTGACATCTTTAAAAATAAATACAAAAAGTAACAGAAAAACACAACTTTCTCTTAATATGAGTTTTGGCGTTTATAGGTACTGATGTCGTTAATGTCATTTCGACAGAACTATTTTAAGATAAACAAAAGTTCAATCTGTCTTTTCGGGCAGTAATGTGTTCGGATATTACTTTTAAAACCTACTTAGTACGCTTTAAGTTGTAAAGTTTAAGTAAAAACTGTAAAGGTGAAGGAAAAAATCGTGAGGAAACGCACGCTAAACTACACCCTCAAGGATTCGACACTCAAAGGAGTGTGAAGTCTACCAATTCACCAGCGCGGAGGGCTATGGTCTAAACCACTTCGATCTGATGGGATATAAGTGGAACAATAATGGGTTGATGAGATCTTTGATACTTAGTCCTGCTCCTGAACATAACCATATACTTCTTTTAGGATCTATTCCACGTGCTAACCATTTATTTATACATAGTTTGCAAACTATTTCTCTTTAGCACAAATCTGTTCGGCCGACGATGTTGGGTATCGAGGAGCAGTTGCGCCGCGCCGTAAAGCCGAGTGACGGCCATTAGCGCGCGCGCTAATTACGGATCAACTGGCCAAATCCACGCCGCCGCCAACACGGCTGCCGACGCTAACAATGTCGTTAGCCACGCTCTTTGACTAAAGGATCAAATAACAAACCTTCGAAATATAAAAATTATATCGTCATTTCCAAACGAAATTCTGTGTTGGGCTCCGGTCGCTGTACACATACTGTTTTAATGTTTTTACGCAGTTTAATTATTTTATGGGTTTTGTGAGATATCGAGTTAAAGTTGGTCACGTTTACAAGATAATGCCGTCAAAATTAGACATGTAATAATTTTTAAATTTATGATTTGGTGAACCAGCGCTTAATAGGAAACGACTTACTTTCGTAGCTGTCAAATGATAATGTCCACACGTTATGTCCGATGACGGCGACCCTCGTTAAATGTTTGATCGTGCAAATGCTCATAAAAGTTGAAAAAGTGTAAGAAGAATACCTCATGTATATGTCAAGTTTTGTTCTTTTCGTAGAAAAAATATGTCTACTTTATAAATATCGACGCATTTATTCCACGATAACGAGCCCACTGCTCAACCTACCAGCGTACGCACTGAAGGTAATTGTGACCGGATGTCCTGTTTAGCCGGACGGCCATTCCCATTATCTTCCTGTTAATAGCCATATTTATAAAACAATAAATATTATTGGAATTGTCAAGTGGAGTTTTCAAAATGATATTTTTTATTTAATGTTCGTGGTTTCCACAGCTGGAAACCACGTTCTTGTTGTATCTATTTTTATAGTGTAGTAGTGGTGTAAAATTGCTGTTTTTTGATTTCAAGAGTGTGGTAAAGTACCTAATGCGCAATAAATGACGAGATAAATTGAACGCATATTCCAATCGCACCCATTTCAATTGCTTTTTAAAGCATAATAACCGATAATAGGAAATAGAACGTTAATGCCTCCAATAAATGCTGCCTCTATCACGAATGCAAATACGATTTACTGAAGCAGAAATGTTGCATGTATCGTATACAGAGCTTTTGTGAGATATGTGTGCGTGAGGGTTAGGCGGGGCACAATTTACGTTACGCAGTCACCATGTCGTAAATCGGGAGGGTGTAATGTTCACGCTAGCCGATCTGCTTAATCAAAAGATCTCATTGAGTGCATTTTGTACAATTTAAATACGAAAAAATATCAATTATAGCATATTTTTTGGGTGTTGTTAAGTAACAAACTTTTAGGTATAATTTTAAACTAAAATAAATGCTACTCGTAGTAGCAAGAGAACTAATTTAATTCAGTAAGTATTTATGTTAAAAAATCTTACAGTTGTTAATATTAACATTATTATTTTTACCATGTATTATAATTATTTACAAAATTAGAAAACTTTTGCATTTAATGTTAATTCACTTACAAATAGCTAAGTTTACTTTAAAATGTTACCTTATGAACATATTTATATCATTTGTACTCGGGAATCGAATCAAAACAAACCTCTGAAACCTCTTATGATGGGGACTGGCTCAGACGGCTTTGAAATAACTTTCAATAACATACGAGTACAACGCGTGGTTGCTCCGAGCTTGCTGCCGTCGCTTCTCTGTTAGTCAATATTCTCCAATCCGATTTTCCAATAAGTAAAGTGCCGCGTTGTAAAAAGAACTGCGATATTTTAAGTTAAGTTAGTCGAGTTCAATATAAGCAGCCGTTTCTTCGCTGGTAACACTAACAATTCTCGTATTTCATAGATAAATGTAATAAAGCAGTGAATTTGCTAAAACCACAAAAGGTGTGTAGCAGTGTACAATGTACATTGGATTTTTTTATAATACACAAAAAGCTTATGAGCAAGTAGTATTCCTCATGGTAAAAGCCCACTACCGCCCATAGACATCTAAAATCAATCCCAGATAAAATCAAACTCTCACTTGTAGTTGGCCACTGATGCGTCACTATCCTTGAGGACTAAGATGGCACGGTTGGAAAAAATATGTCTCCCATACTATAAACTGGAACACCGCAGGGCATAACACTGCTGTTATTTTCAATAATTATTTGTGGCGATGGTGCCTTCGTAGTTGAACTGCAAAGACCGTAAGTTCTACCTTCTCAAATTATATAAAATTAATTAAGTCTGGTTTCCATCACGTGTAATAAGCAGCTGTATAGTAAACAGCATTACAGCGAGGCATTTCCCAATGCGGGACAAAGGAATGTTTGGAAAATTTGATTGTTCCGCACACAATCAGTTCAAAGGATCTAACCGGAATAGTCGGGACAAAGGGCGGGCGAGTATAAACAGAAGAGAGGTGATGACAAACAATCGTGCGCTGAAACTGATCTTATTCGTAACAAGTAAAACTTTTAACGAAAGGACCGCAAACTTCAATACGCTTTGTTTTAGAAAAATCGATAAATATATACCACGCTCCCTCATTGAATTAACAAATAAAGATTTTCGACAATTAACGCGTTCAGGTATTCTGATTCCTGATTGGTAACTTTATTTATCGTACCCATATTTATCTTTTGTTATTTCCACACTACTATATATAAATACACGGTCATTTCTCGTATATCATACGAGTATATGATTATGGTACTCATTATGGTCATCAACATTGTAATCTAATATAAAAAAAAAATAGTTGCTTATCAAAAAAAGTCACTATCATTATTTTACTCTTAACTTGAAAATGACAGTAAGTATTAGGTAGAACTTAAAAGTCTAAAACGGTTCATATTTTCGAACCGTACCTATTCTGTAACATACATAGAAAGGAGACGACTCTCAAAAGGGGTTGTATCGAAGGTCACCTTTTCAAGTTGATTAACAGTGTCGATACAGATGAAATAATTATAATTTCCTCATTTTAATAATATTGACTTTACCAACATCTATGTTCTCCCAAGAAAAGTTCATTATACTGTACGTTCTTTTAACGAAGACATATTTAATGTATGGAAATATAATATTCACACAGGTTTGTAATTAAAACCAAACCAATTTTGGATCTCCCCACAGCTGTCTTAGAACAAACTTTCCGCGCAGTCTTCATTAAACTTGAGTTCACTTTAACACTTACAGTTCACTTTATCACTTTAACACGTTATTTCATTTGAATTTATTCACCAGTCAGTCACGTACATCAATTATTTGAATTTATACCGCCATTTTTGTTATTTCTTCATGGACTTTAAAAATAACAGAGGAGGTTTATTTTTAAAGTCGGACCTTTTGTAAAAGATTCTCTCTTTTTATTTTATTCCTATTATATGTAAAGCAGAAGTTTTATTTGTTAATTAATTTAACGAATGAAGCTTTTTTTCTTTTAAAATTTAAGTACCAGTAAGTATGAGCATGCGGTCCACCTGAGTGGTCACTGCCTCACATGGATATCTGTAACCCGTATAGAAAAAAGGTTCTACCTAGCGGACGATCACAGACACGTGGGAAACCGCCCTGATAACTGAGAGAATGGCCTCATTTGTAAGTCAGTCGCTAGTATACTATAGTCTAGAATAAATATTGAAAGAAATACAAGACTTATAATTATAGGTAAACAGTTTAACTTTACATGTTGGTTGGAAAGAGATCATACAAGACCAAGAAATTTTGTGTTAAGTACGAGTAGGTACATCTCTAAAATGAGACTGTGAATATTTTAGTTGGTAATATCACGCCTAGTGAAACTTGTACGAAGCTCCGAAAGTGGCCTGCGATGCTGATCGCTCAGGGGAAATCAAACGAGGGAATTTCTCTGATTCACGTATCACGTTTGTACCTTAATAGAAAATTCCCTATCTATCCATCTCGTACCCATCTGGCGTTAGCCATGCATTGTGAAATATACGATAATGAAATTGACCTCCTTTCCTGGGAAGGAAATAACTACCGTAATATCCATTTTTATTCCTAAAGACATTTCATTATTTTAAAAGCTTGGTTATATATTGTTGCCAAAAGGTTTTCGGATCATTTTAAGAATGTTAGTCACGGGATTGGAGAAAACTTTAAATAAGGCATTTTAATGTATTTCCCAGCAGTGACGTACGGACCTTTGACTGGCCTCATGTAGAACTATAATTCTATCTGGAGTTGATTATAGATATCGGTGGGTTGCTGAGATTTTCAAGCAGACGCATTTTTGTTTCCTACTTTTATTATTTAAACAAAAAGCAAAATATTTTTACAGTCCTATTTATTTGTGTTAATTTGTACCGGAATAAACGCCATTAACGTTTTGGCTCCATTTTTACGTCTTATCCTGGCGAGCTTGTCCACTGATCCTCTTACCGTGATGTCTCGTGAAGAGCTTAGCTAATGGACTGTCTCTCTACTTAAACACTTATTAACTTTTTCTATAAATATGAGTAGGTCTATCAAAACAATCCATCGTGAGCTCCCATAGAACGTAATTTTACTCGTAGATTATATGGGTTTTCGTTGAATTTCTGACTTTAAATTTAAAATATATTTGGTAATCGACGTGATTGGACTGCAGTGTCTACAAAATGTTAAGTAGAAAGGTGCCCATTTTTTGTTTCATGGCGTGATTATACTGTGACTCCTGAAGTAAAGCACCCAGTATGAAGTAGTACCTAGTTGGTCAAAACAAAGTTGGGTTTACACTAAGCATCCAAACAAACGTTTTTAATTTTTTTTATTATATAAGAGTAGTAGACGAGCATGCAGTCCACCTGATGGTAAGTGGCTACTGCCGCCCATGGACATCTGTAATCAACCCCAGATAGGATTAGATATTCCTACCTGAGGTCGGCCACAGATGCGCCGCTACCCCTGAGAGCTAAACTGGAACGCCTCGGAAAAGTATGTCTCCCTTACCACACCCTTCAAACCGGAACACAGCAGCGCCTAACACCGCTGTTATTAGGTAGAAATAGGTGTGGCCGCTGAAGTCGAACCACAAAGGGTTCTACCACCTTAAAAGCACATTTTCATACATGCACAATACAAATATGCGATGGTACGGAACTCTCATGGTACGAGTAGTATCACTTGTTTGATATGAGACTATCACTTGTTTTTTTTTATGTCTATTAAAACTAATAATTTATTGTCACATTATTTGTAAATGCTGATGACGTGAATGTTATGTTTTATTACGAATCAAAGCACAATAGTAAAGTCACATTAATGTTTCTAGTTTGAACCACAAATCGATGAACAGAGTAGATACGGGAAACAAAACAATCGATATAATGGATTATTTGGTTTGCCTAAATATTCTATTTGACACCTTTGTTTAGTAATTGTACGGAGAATTGGACGCGTGGTGGTCAGTGCTTTGTTTTGTTGCAACCATTCAAACAACTGAAATAACATTCGAGCCGAGCTTTGTAAACGTTACACATATTCTTTCTATACGTTAATTTAAATTCTGTTTCACGATTCGTATTCCATGTGTATGTTTTTATGAAAAAGCTTATACCCAACATATACCTATAACATATTATTGTTAACGTTACGTTTTATGTTATTTGATTAGAACTTGGTTATGAATTATGATATACAAACTTTTGCCCGCGGCTAAGCCCGCGTTAAAAAGAAAATAATATGACATACTAACATACATAAAACTGGAAATTCGTACCTTCATTAGAATGACAGTGGCGCCATCTGGCGAATATTGGTCGTACCTACTATGAAACCTTCGGGGGCTCATGAACAACAACTTTGCTAAAGATCATCACTTGATCAAATGCATAGTTCACGATTCAATCCTTACTAATATCGATTAAAATAATCGACTTTTTGGTCCAAAAGATCGATTCTCCGATTAATCGATCTTAGATCGCCATCCCTATCCTATGTCCTTTCTCGGGTTTTAGACTATCTTTGTACAAAATTTCATTAAAATCGGTTCAGTGGTTTAGGTGTGAAGAAAAGACAACCAGACGGACAGACAGACAGAGTTACTTTCGGATTTATAATATTAGTAAGGATAACAAGTTACTTAATAAAGATACTAAGATAAGTTACTTCCAATTAAATAAATTCCTGGATAAAATATTTAATTTTATTATCATTGTGAGATAGCATGTAGCAAGACATTATGCATTACGTACCTATGTTATTATGTATAACATTTTAAAATTATTAATAACATCAGAATATCAAATGAAGTAAATATAAAATTTAAAGATTCAAGGAAACTCAAAACTACATACGAAAATCAGGAAAAACTCTTCATAAATGTCCATTTTCGCTACTTTGAAGTTGCTTCTTGAATAACAATATTCCTTTCATCACTCTTTCATGCTTTATATTATTACAATTTAATTTACTTTACGTAATGAACCGATTCTGCAAAAATATAATTAACATTCGCTTAATTAAGCGCATAATTTTGTTATCAATTATTAAGTTCCACCGCACGCAGCCAGCCTTCCAAACTTGTTGAAATATGTATCAAAGGAAA
Organism: Epargyreus clarus; assembly: GCF_041222505.1. Lineage (NCBI taxonomy): Eukaryota > Metazoa > Arthropoda > Insecta > Lepidoptera > Hesperiidae > Epargyreus > Epargyreus clarus. The sequence goes on from NW_027332211.1 coordinate 8,870,157, forward strand.
AGAGAAAATTAATCGCGTAACATATGGATAGGTACGAAAAATCAATGAACCAACGTTTACAGACCATGCAGGGTGTAGTTTTCGTTTATTGAAACGGCGAGCCAACAACCCGCCATTTTAATTTTTACGATTTAAAATAGCAAGTTTTGTTTTGGCTATTATGTAGTATTTTATTATGTAACGGGTACTCACGATATGCGTTTTTTATTGCCGATATTTCGACCCAGTTGCATGGATCGTGGTCACGGCGAAACTGAGGTGGAGGGGAGAAACCGTTGACAAGTACTAGTGGTAGATTAATCTATCTACCCTACGTCTAGTTCGTTTTTCTTTTCTAGGTTTCATATCACGACACACAACACTGACAATATCCTTACGCTCCGTACTTTGCACTATTTGTGACTTGCATAAACTAACCACTATCGGCAATATCGGCAATAAAAAACGCATATCGTGAGTACCCGTTACATAATAAAATGTCTCAATTCCGCGATAATTTTAGTCTAAAATCATATATTATGTAGTAGTTATTGCTGTGAATTTTTATTTATATGTGTCATATGTGTAGGTATCGTAAAAGTCAAATGTATAAATATTAAGAAATTAATGTAATGAAAATTAAGTAATTTTGTAAACAGCCAATTTAAATAAGAAATGCAGCGCAGGAAAATATTTTTTCTTGAAATACAGAATTGTCTATAATTGTAAATTAGATACTAGTTGCTTAGTTTTGAGCACAACAAAACAATTTTTTTTAGATATCCAACTGGATTTGCAAAAAGTTCTGTTCCATCCACAACGTTCAGTGAACCAGAGAATTTATTAACAGGCGGAGCAATGATTCGGTGCATCGAAATATAAAAAAATATTGGCGGGAACGTACTTTTATAATATTTACGAGTTTCCTGACGTTGCGTTACCCGCGTAAACCTTCACGCATAGTTTTTGATTTTTACGCAGGACCCCTAAACGTTTCATGGGTAAAAAGTAGTTTTTATTATTCTTATACCTTTACTTAGTAGTTTAGTTTTTAGTAGTATACCTTTGCTTGGAAGGATCGACCTAATTGGTCAGCTTTTTCAACGGAAATCACGTGGAGACAGATTGATGAAGAATTGAAAAGATATGTTAGACCGCATTATAGGAAGGTGAGTTGAATATTCAATTTGTAAACTATATTTTGTAAATAATATGTCATTTCTCTCGGTAGCCTTACAAGTTTTATTAAGTTATCCAAACTATTCCAGTTACTTTAACTGGGATAGTTTGGATAATTTAATAAATAACCACTTCTTAAATATTATAAAATAACTTATAATATTTATTATTACAGAAGGCAATAAAGACATCTAGCATCCAAGGAGCGTAAACGTGCGGTGCGAAATTTTATATCCGTTTTGCGCTGGGAAACCTATTGCAACTTGTTTATTCGTCGCTCCCAGCCCTTTGTTTCCTTCGCACTAACTTTACAGACGACCGTGGACGACAGCTACACCTCTATAGGTGAAATTTAAATTCATCACACACGAAATTAGTAGGTATTTAAATATGTATACTTAATTACTATTGAGTTTTCAGATATTCCGTTCCTAAAGCTATATATAGGTTTTCATGGTCTCTGAGAATTTGTGGTTCTCCAGTTACTAACATGTAAATTGTAGAAGGCAATTTAAACAATAAAAAAGCAATATTTTAGCTGTGCTAAAACCGTTTATAATAGTGAATGGAGAAGGGAATAAAGACATTTAGCGTCCAAGGAGCGGAAAGGTGCGATGCGAAATTTACATCAGTTTTGCGCTGAGAAACTTATTGCAACTTGTTTATTCGCCGCTCCCAGCCCTTTGTTTCGCTCGCACTAACTTTACAGACGACCGCGGACGGTAGCTACACCTCTATAGGTGAAATTTAAATTCATCACACACGAAAGTAGTAGGTATTTAAATATACTTCATTACCATTGAGTTTTCAGATGTTCCCTTCCTAAAGCTATATAGTTTTTCATGGTCTCTGAGAAGTTGTGGTTCTCCGTTTACTTAAATTTAACTTGTTAAACGTTACCTAAACAGAATAATAAAAAAACAACATATTAGCTTTTCTAAAACCGTTTATAATAATGGATGAAGAAGGCAATAAAGACATTTAGCGTCCAAGGAGCGTAAAGGTGCGGTGAGAAATTTACATCAGTTTTGCGCTGAGAAACTTATTGCAACTTGTTTATTCGTCGCTCCCAGCCCTTTGTTTCCTTCGCACTAACTTTACAGACGACCTCAGACGGTAGCTACGCACCTATACGCGAAATTTAAATTCATCACACACACAATTAGTATATGTACAAATATACATGATCACCATTCAGTTTTTAGGCTCCCTTCCCAGTCTAGACTTTTATGGTCCCTGAGCCCTTGTGGTTTTCCAGTTACTTAAATTTAACTTGTTAAACATAACTTAAATAACATAATAAAACACAACGTATTAGCTGTTTTAAAACCGTTTATTATAATCTATGAAGAAGGCAATAAGATATTTAGCGTCCAAGGAGCGTAAAGGTGCGGTGAGAAATTTACATCAGTTTTGCGCTGAGAAACCTATTGCAACTTGTTTATTCGCCGCTCCCAGCCCTTTGTTTCGTTCGCACTAACTTTACAGACGACCTCAAACGATAGATACGCCTCTATAGGGGAAATTTACATTCATCACTCAACCAATTTTCCTACACTACTTAATTCTGGAGTACTGTTAAATCAAGTTTCGCAAGTCATGTATAAAGGATAATAAATAATCTTTCTTTAAAACCTCGCAAGAAAGATTTAAGGAAATTGCCTATTAGGGTATTTTGTAGTTTCATCCAATATCTATAGGTACTGAGATTATAAAGATGAAGAGATTGTTCGTTTGAGTGAACACACTAATCTCTGGAAGTATTAGACAGATTTGAAAAAAAAATCAAAAAAAAATTGATAGGCCATTTATGGCAAAACTTAGGCTGTGCAGTGCTGGTACATACATATTTTTTCATTACATCACGATCCTTTTAAAATGTCATGAATCATAGGACACCCGCCATTTCATAAGATTTATTACCATTTTGTACCTACATTTAAAAAAAGTTATGAATGATTTTTCGTTAGAAAACCTCTAAATATATCTTTCGAAGCAATACAAACAGAAATCAAAGCCGTATCAATGATTATCTGGACCAGGATCCGCAAACATCTGCGAGCTAGGGCAAATTTATTAGCCGTAATAAAGCTAAATCAATCGCATGGCGAAGAGCGATCTCGATTGGCTTCCATCGGTCAGCTTTCGGGATGTCTCGCTCCCCTAACTGGACGTATTTACAATGGGCGGCTGGGCAAATGGTCTCGTGGTTTCATCGTAATACTATACGTAAACACAAACATTATAAAGTAGATACCTACTCACCGTTGACCAATTTTCTATAAAATTAAAACTAATATTAAAATTATGGTATTTAAAATATTCGCCTTTTCATATAAAGTAACAAAAAATTAAAACTCTCGCCTTTTTTATAAAAACATATTTTTCAACAATCTTTTGTGATTATATCTACCTAAGATTGTTGGTTCACATTTCTATATAAACTTTTTTAAAACTAAAATATTTAAATTTAAATATGTTTCTCTGTAGGCTCTACAGCTGCACAGATATACTTAAAAATGTTTGCATAAACTTATAATACTCCTCTTTCCGTCGGAGTTTAAACATTGAAACAGCACTTGTAATTAAAGTTCTAACCGACTTCCTACTGCAATAGATTGATGCTAGTCTAGCTAAATATACAGAAATATCGAGGTATTTAGTACAGTATTTCAATTTGGATTCCAGTAGACGGAATTAAGATGTTCGAGTGGCTCAACGAGGGATCAATAGCAAACGGCACTCATTTGTCGTACCCTCGTATTGCAGGCGTCTTGAATTTCATTAAGGAGCGAATTCGACATCTGGATGAATGTTACGAGTTCTCATTTAAAGCGGTTTTATGTATCTAGGTAGTGATGCTGCGAAACATAATAGTCAAGAGTGACGTATTCGATCCTTTGAAACGAAGCCTGTTGATGTTTGGTCTTTTGTATTTTATAATAAGGCGATAGTAAAGGGTCGATTGGGAACAATATTTAAGATAAATTTGCAATATGATATCTAGTTAACCTACAAAATTTAAAAAGTATACCAAGTGTCTATTTTAAATTGCTCAAATTGTATCTTTTCTAATTTTGCTGTTTTATTTGACATCTTATTTTTGTGTTTGTCATTAAATTTGTGAAGGTAAGCTTTACATTCGCAAATATAGTAAATTTAATAGAGTTCGTAGAAAATGAATGACCTGTTTGTATATTATGGAATTCGTTTGGACTTAGTGTTTAAGAAAGATATTGCAAAATCAAAAATGATAACTGACGTTATAAAAATACTGTTTACTGCACTTGTCTGAAAACTCTCGATATTACACATTTTCGACGTTAGAGCTTCACCGAAAGCGTACGTGTGTGCTGTTCTGCCTTGTATTTCACAAAGAAGATTGCACAGAACCCGTGCTCTGGCATCATACAGCATATCGTATTAGACATCGCTCAGGGACTATCGTCAGCAACGCATACACAAGGGACCTGCGTGAGCGTATATTAAGAGTGTGAGAACCGAGCAAACTAGCGCAAAGTCTGATTGACGGATCCCACAAAGGCGTGGACGGGAAGGTGTTGGAAAGACCCGTTCTTGTAGATATCATGTCTGGAAAATTACTTATTATCCTTTTTTCTGCTTCGTGACATAATAATAATTTCAATTGAACTTTTAAAGATTCCTATTTATTTTGTAGCCACGATATTTCGAAAGACCTGTTAAAGCTAAATTCGGATTGAAATATCGTCGGTATTAAAGTAAAAGTTGCCATATTTTCGGAGTCTGAAGTTTAGATTAACAATTGTTTGTATGTGTGTGTGTGTGTGTAGATTCTTACATTGCATGTATAAAAAAGCGTCATGTATCTAAAATTACTTGTGTCATTTAGTTTCAGAGTAATCCAGACTGTAATGTCTTTGTGGTGAATTTTAGAGAATACTACTCCTAAAACCATCTACCTAAAACCTGCGACCGTTTAAAATTTAATTACATTCCCAGACTATTAGTCTGGTATGGAGAACTTAATTATTAAATGTCTTCATTTCAGTTTAAGCTCTTATGCTCGCTCGTGTAGTTTGCAGTTATACAGACCAACACACTAGTAACACGCGGCAACTTTGAATCACTTCGTGTAAGTAGTTAGTTAATAGGCAAGTCGCGTGGCTATCGGGCTTCTACTTAATCAAATACATTTCAAAGGACCACGCCTAAATTTACATATTGCAGTCTACGTCTCCTGTGCAACCATAATTTCGTATCAGTAGCGTATCTGTTGCTTGTATTTACTCGTATTTAATTGTATACACTGAACGGATGTTTACATAAATTAATTTACCCAATAACTCTAACTATAGCTCTAGGATTAGACATTTGCTACAGGTTCTATGATATATTATTAATGGTTTTTTTATTACTTTTGCTTGGAATCCCACAAGATTTTTTATGAGCGTGAGATGTTTTGAGGAAATCCTTTCCTTTTTTAATGCCATGGTTTTTTATGTGGTTGACTTACTATTATTATTATATACGCAATTATTTTATTATAAAATAGTCAAAAACACAATGTTTAATTACGAGTCAAATAATTTATTTGAAGTAAAATCAATATGAACGCAAATAAGTATGAACAATATGAACATACCTATGTATGTAGATATTTTATTTATTACCCTTCAAAAGTTCCAGCCTAAAGGCAAATAACCCGTATCATTTTTCAAAGGCAGAAAGTTCAATGTTTATTTTATTTTACAGTTTTAAATTGTGTTTGGTTTTTATCAAATTGGTAGGCTATGTAAATAAACTGAAATGTTAAAGTTATTCTAAAATAAATATAATCAAGTTCAAATTAAAGAAAATAGAATTAGGAATTGAACACCATTATTTAATTTTATTATTTTTACATAATTCATTGACATTAAGGTCAAACATATTTACGATATATAATGACTATATTTATGTACATATATATAAAAAGGGGGACTACAAACAATAATCACTATAAATAAAACAAACCATCCAAAAAAAGCCATGTAAGGCATGGTTCCCAAAAATAAAATATGGACTTGAATAAAATGATATTACATAGAATTAAATTTCAATATATTTTTTATCGAATGAGATGTAAATGTAGGGGATCGGATGCAGCCTAACAAGTAATCCCTCTTTGCGTATGATAACATATAAGTGGTAGATACCTATAAGATGATTTACGTTGGAACAAATATATTACTTATAAGGAAAACTTTTATTATTAAGGTATTAAAAGAAAAGGACTTTATCAAACGTTTCTCTTTGTTAATCAGAGAGTACCGTATTTTATCTATTGTCGTCCATTATAAATACTCAATTTATTCAATTATTTCTACCGAAGACCGAAACTAGATAATTTCTAGTATCCAAAAATAATCAAATATAGATTTTTGTTAGCAAAATATTGAATACATTGATCGTTAAAACCTAGTTATATACGTCCATAACTTGGTTTGATAGTTCGATAAGTAGATCGATCGAGGTAAATAACAAGTGGGAAATATAAAAGTGTTTTACAGTCGGCGTTAAATTGTCTGGTAGGTATTTACCGCGATGAAGAGCCGGCTAAATTAGCATTTTGTGCAAATACACTCCGTATTGCACTTCGTAGCTTTATTTACGGATCGCTGTAACCCGATTAAAAACAAACAAAATATCCGTTTAAATCGAACTTAATTGAAGCAAACACGATCTGAAACGTTTTTATTATTTTTTCATTTGTAAATATACTGTATCTTTATTTATGCTTACGGTTTGTATAATGATCATGTACAATTTGTAATTTGTACATACCATGGTAGTAGCGAATAAGGATGTAGTCTGAAGAAAAGTAGCCCATGGACTTTTCTAACATCTTGTTGTCCCTGTAGTTCCGGGACCAGAATAGGGCTAAGGTGCCTGTCGTAAGAGGCGACTAAATGGAGGCTTCTGGAGTCGCGGGTGGCAAGAGTGGGAGCTCGAACCGCCCAGCCAGCGGCCCCGGGAAGGACGGCGGTATGTGTGGTCGCATACCGTCGTACGCACCAGACGGTGGGGTGAGCGTCAAGCTCATCTGGGCAGAGCCCGACGGGGCAACGCGCTAAGAGGACACCGGTAGCGTTCCTTTAGAGATCCCGGAGCCCTCTTCGCAGCGCCGAGGACGGCCAGCGGGGGGGTTTTAATGCGGTAAGAATCCCACATAACCCTGCGTCGCTCGCACGGCACCGGGTACCTTTTGAAGGTTTCCCCCTCGTCAACAAAAATAATGAGCTAAACGGAAGTCGGACACAGATGCGTTGCTACCCATGAAGACTAAGTTGGAACGCTTCATGCAAGTCCCTCTCTTAAAGCACTCATCAAACCAGAACACAGCACCGCTTTACACTGCTGCTATAAACCAGAAATTGAAATAAATAAATCTCTATTTAATAACTATAGTATTATACTATTTTGTTGGTAGGGATTTGTTTAGGCTATTTTAATCTGGCCGTTACAAGAGGGCAGCGGGTGAGAGGTGAGGGGTGGAAGATAGCTTTCGCAAATTAATTCCGTTCGTAGTCTTTGATCTCGTATTTATCGCAAATAAGTAGAAGATACTTAGGATCTGTTGAGTTCTAGGTCCTGTTCCGTAGGGACTGCTGTTTATGTAGCTGAGTACCTTGGACAAGTAGCGGAAGTGATGAGGCTTACATAATATTAACACTAACGCTGGTCATTTAATTAAGGCAGTTTAAATTTTGCTATTTTGTCCCGAGGTCAGATTGTTGAAGGTGACATCCGAAAAATTGCATGGTGTCTATCATGACTTTTTAACTATAGTGACATCTCCGTGTCAGAAAAAGGCAACGGAAAGCAGTTACAGTACAATTTACCATTAGGTAGTCAAGGTAAAATGTTATTCACTCAGTAGAAATAAATAATGGAACTGCATCTTGTGGTTAGTGGTCACAATAGCAGTTACCTTAACTTGGACTCCCTGTCCAAGTTAAGGTTTGCTACCAACGCATTGCTACACCAAATGACTAATAAAACTGCTTCTACAAATATTTTTACCTCAAGCTTTAAATATTACTAGTGGTGCCCGCGGCTTCGCCCGCATTTTAAAGAAATAATATAACATACATAAAGGGGAAAATTGGTACCTGCATTGGAATGACAGTGGTGCCATCTGTCGAAAATTGGTCTTACCAACTCCCAAACCCTCGTGGGCTCTTGGACTATAACTTTGCTAAAGATCATCACTTGATCAAATTCTATAACTACTTACGAATTAAAAATTAATTAAAAAACCTTTTCCCACGGACTAAATTGTGAATCTAAACCATTCTCAAGTCCCCTTGAACACACACAACAAATTTCATCAAAATCAGTCCAGTCGTTTAGGAGGAGTTCAGTGACATACACACGCACACATATATATATATATATATATATATATATATATAATATATATACACACATAAAGATTGTTATATGAACATAAGTCTAACGTGGTCTTTCCTCAACAAAGCGATACCCTGCAGGTACTTACGCATATTATTGTTATTGCGTGTACCTATTCTTCCGTGAAATTTTCTGTGATGCTTTTGAGATGTTCTCGAGCGAAAAATTAACTTTTCCTTTATTGTGAACCTTGTTTGATAACTTCACAGAAAGTTGAGATATTGTTCGATGTTTACCGAGTAAGTACGGATAAATCAACGACTAATGTATCTACTTATAGCAACATACATAATGACAGACTATGTAATTAAAAAAAATAAAGACACAGATAATAAAAAAGAATATTTGACAAATGTGAATATGTTGTCTATGAATATGTTTTTCTATAATAAAAAAGAAACAAAGAAATCCAACCATTGTAGTATGTAATGGATACAATATTAAGGAAAATAGCTCCCTGTGGAGTCCAGTGTTAAGGAAACACAAATAAAAAATAACAAAGTATCCTCTATATGGGGATAAGCCCGAAAACGGTCCTCATTCAATTCGCCGCCACTATCTCTAAGATCCACAAGAAGATCGGCATAAGCCGCGGATTTTGTGTTGCGGGGAGAAAATGAGGTCTCTAAGTACTGATCGATTTACACCCTAAATATTTTATTCAAAATCATTCAGTTTCCATGCGACTAAATTACATTGTATTAGCAATGCTAGCAAGTTTCGTATGTTATATGTAGGTATATGCTACAATTTATATGCATACCATACCTATCTATAGTCTGATTCATAATTAGGTGTCCAAAATGTAAACAAAGGTGTTGACCTATCAAGAAAATACGTTAGAAATGGTAGTTTCTTATTTTTGTCGATATTAAAGTAATACAACAATAATAAAATAATAATCTAAATAAATTAAGATTAATTCACATTTTCTAATATTTATATCCCGTCAATTTCGTCCCATACAGTAATAATAATAAAAAACAAAGTTTATGGTAGAAAATTAAAATGTGATAATGGTAACACAATCGGAACCCAAGACATTTCTTGTGCTGTCATTTTTAAGTTTCATAGCCGATATTATTCTTTTTCGTGATTGTGATCGAATTCGAATGTTTTCTCGTTTACATAACGCGTTTGTTAAATTGTGTATCTTTGTTAAAGTTTCGTTTTTTGTTGAGTTTGTTAAAGTTTTTGTTTCTTGTTAATTTTGACAGTGACATTACTTTGTTTACATTTTGGACACCTAATTATGAATCAGACTATACGTGATAGGGTTGAATCCATAGAAGATAAACTTGTTTTTGTCTGTTCCATGGTTGAATCATATACAATGTCAATGTATACAATTAATAAAAACTAATTAAATGCGTAATAACATAATAAGTATGTTACTTATAATAAATTAGTCACAATAAACATTTTCGATGTAGACACTATTCAAACGATGGGTCCTGAAATATAATACAGCTACGAAATTTCGTCGGATGTTTACCCCCATAAATAACGGATTGGACTAGACGAGACCACAAAGCCTAAATATTTAGAACGTTCTAGTTTAACGACTTTCACAAATTCACGCTAAAATATTGCGAAATGAATCACTACAGATGGAAGACGTTCATACGATTTACGTTCCATCGCGAAGCTTAAACATTATTTGCGTATAGAAAGTTTGGCGACCGGAGAGCCTCTTTGAATTGCAAAATTCCTCAGCTCATAAGCAGGGAACGTTACGTTTCTATCAACATGTAAACGAAACTCGCCAGAAGTTGCAAGTTACTTCGCAAGCCGTGCGCCAACTCGTACGTCGACTTATCTCGTTTAGAATTTCGTAAGCGCATTAACTTATTAACACCACCCTATGTCGACTTTAAGGGCTTTTTGTAAGATATGGCAGTGTATCTGGTGTATGGTCATTATTGCTTATAGATGTCTGTCATCAGAAATAAGATATTATTTAAAGTTACAGATTTTGTAACGCATAGTAAAATGGAAGACAAGTTGAAATTCTTACGTGTCATAATGTCGTGACTTATGTGTCAACAGTAAACACACCCTTCAAATCACACCAGCGTTACTTATCACAATTATTGTTGACCATGAAGTTATAGGTAAATATGGAGAACACACTTCGAATACCTACTTGAAGCAAAACCTATGCTTCACCATCTCGCTCTCTGTGGGCAGACCCTCTCTGTCTAAGTAGGGTAACCTTTATTTATTTTTTCCAGGACATAGCTATAATTGTTGCTGTCCATTTATAGGTTTACAATAATATTTATATAATTATCTACATCTCATTATTACTAAGACCGAGCCCCTAAAGATTATAATATAGATCATGATAATTATGCATGCGTATAGTAAATTATGAAAGAAGCTGTTTGTTAAAGTGTGAAAGTTTAGATGTTTCTGGGTTTGTAAATTTGGCTGTTTGTTATTAGTCTAATCACGCAGAAAGTGCTGGGTCGACATGGACAGAATTTTTCGCGGAAATAGATCATGACCAGGACATAGGTTTAGTTACCGCGGCAATACGAAATGAATGACTGAGATCTGTGCGGGCGCGAGAAATAGACATCATTGTACACATCAATTTCTCCGACTAGAGAGAGCTCAAAGGGCTGTGCTCAAGGTAATGTACGCCAAACCCATTCTATTCCCTACCTCTGAAATATATAAAATTGCCAAAGTCCTAACAGTAAGACAACTGTTTATTCGTCAATTGATACTACGAAAACACCGGAGTTTACCTTTTGTGGGTACCACCTCTACCACTCGTCGTTCACGTCCGCGTCCGATCTGCGAATTTAAAAGATGTCGGACAGCACTCGCTAGACGTCATTATGAATACCTTGCATCTGTTGTTTATAATAAAATAAATAAAATCATTAATATTTATCCGCTCTCACATTGGGAATGCAAAAATTCTATTATAAAATATTTACAAAACCTGTCTTATGATGAGTCTGAGAGACTTATTTCTGGTTGACACACACACACACACACACACACACACACACACACACACACACACACACACACACACATACACGCACACACACATACACACCCACACAAGCACATGTTAATAATGTAACTATCTTAATAATTTTTGTAAAGTATTATTTTACTCTGATATAAATAATATGTACATGTAATAGAATATTTACCTAAATTATAATTATCCATATTGTATAGATTTTGGAACAAACTACCTTCGTGTTCAGAGGGGGCGTAATCGGCTGCGACACAGTTCTTACTATTGCAGTTGTTTACGAATGTACAAATTGTGAAAATTTTTACTGTTTCAATAAAATCTTTAAATCTTTAAATCTTTAAATTTACAACAACTGGTACTAAGAGACCAACCCAGAAATTGCGAAAAAGAAATCAGATGTTTCGTTAATTTTGTTGAATAATGTAACATAATAAACAGCTATTTTTTTTACAAATTTCTGGGTTAGTCAGTGTTAAGGAGCAGGAGTGGTAAGGAGGGTGTTAAGGTGTTTTTTAACTCGTGTGCTATTTTTAATATTACGTATATATATTATACGGGAATATAATAGGAACGGCAATATATAAAAAAAACAAAAACACTTTCCAAATTAAAATCATATTTTATATATTTTTTTATTTATTATAAATGACTAAATATGATTGTTCTGTGTAGTTTCTGTCTCTTACCACGTAAATCTCGGAAAATATTTTCTTTGTGGCTCTTTAAGTGAGCACGTATACGCATTAAAAAAAACGAATGAGCTAATTGTTTAACTATCTTAGTTTCATGCAAATCATTACATTGAATGGAGTCCGTGATCGGATGGTTAAACATTTCCTGCAACAGAGGAGTAAAATATAGTGATACGACATTGATTAATTTGTTTTCTATGTTATTTTCTCCAAGTTGGCCCATCAATTTAGCTCGTTGAAAAATTTTGTCACAATATTTTACAATTTTGTAAGCTGCTACCGAAGGAAAATAAAGTTTGCCTCGGTTCACAAATGACGTAAATGAATTAAATTTATTTATAATCAAAGAATATGAATGATCTGTTGGCGGATTTTTAAGTGTTACTAAAGCATTATAACAATGTTCACAAGAAACGCGGGTAAAAATTTGTTTTACAATGTAACCAGTTATATAATATAAAATATTTTCCAGGTATGGACTAGTATGAAATGCGTCTAAATTTTGAAACACATTTTCAACATCTTCTTGATAGTCAGGTTCATCCCGAGGTAGAAACAAACTTTTCGGTTTACGGTTTTCGGTTTCGGTATATACTCTTCATGTAATGTACTTGCTGTCTGAAAATTATAATATGGTTATGTATTTTACAAAATGTTGCCTTGTCATCATTAAACTTGAACTACCATTATTTCTAAATACTTATGTATAAGTAAAGGAAAGGGAAACTTACAGTTAACTTGTTAAGATTGCTTATATTTCCAAGAACTTCCCGACACTGTATTTTACTGAAATGGTCTTCAACATTGCAGCCAGCACTTTTAACTCCCATTTCCTTATGTGGAGAATTACTTTTATAAATAGTAGAACTAGTGCTTGGTACAGCCAAAGCAGCTGTTGGCACCATAGACTCTTCATGTAATGTACTTGATGTCTGAAAATTATAATATGATTATGTATTTTACAAAATGTTGCCTTTTGTCATAATTATATTTGAACTACCATTATTTATAAATACTTATGTATATGTAATATAGGTAATTAAATTAAGTGACATTTTTACCTTGACTGGTGATATTATTTGTTGATTTAATAATATAGTAGGAACTGCTGTTGATTTTAATCGTCTTGTTTTTAAATCATAATCTGTTTCTTGAAAATACAAATTGCAAATCCTTGCGCTTTTATAGAACTTCATTTTCAATGGTACAATTGATAGCCACAATTTTCTTCGAGTATCATTTTGAGGAAATCTAAAAAATAACATATTTATGGTTTTAATGTTAACTTATTAACATATCAGAATAGTTATAAATAAAAATTTATATAATAAATTCAATATTATCTAAAAAAATAGTCTGCCTTAAGAATGGAGAAGAGTGTATGCAATAACTAAGTAACCTAGATAATTAGTTAAAACTGTTAAGGTCCTACGGTCTACGGAAAGTCCCAGATATATCCTCATTATGGTCACACTACTGCAATACTTCGTCATGTAAACAAAATAAATTAACTTCCAAAAAATCAATGAAATTCAATGTAAATGTATTTGATCTTGACATAGTTATCTTTTACAATTATTTTGAAAACACTGGTTAATCGATTAAGGAGGAAATTATGTGAAAATACAAAGAAATATGTTTACAATGATTCCATGTCAGAAATCAGGGTTTAAACACTTACGCGTGAAATTTTATATCACCATTTGGACACCACGTACTATCGCAACCACTCACAACACAACTTTGCACCATTTTTATTAACTATAACAATGTTTAACGCGAAAAATCTCAAACCAAGCTATGAACCGAAAAGTAAACAACCGCCATATTGCACGATTTATTTTGGCACATAGGGCCAATGTTGCCACATTACCGAATCCTTAAGAAATGGGATTATAATTCGTTGAATTGCCAACCCAGATATGCATACGTGACCTACGATTTTGGGATTTTCAATTGAACTAATCATAGTTCAAGTATTTATTTAAAGGTAAATTATTTGACAGTGTTTAACTTCTGGTTAGGCTAGTGTGGTGACTAATTCTAAGAATTTTCTAGGAGATTTAAAGAAGAAGATAGCAATACTATAGTCCACACTAGAAAGAGAGGTCGGCCCACAGAAAGCGGGATGGAGATACGTAGGTATTTGCCTCAAGATTTTGTTCTAAGTCTGGCCTCCATATTTACCTATAACTTCATGTTGTTGACTAATGACCTCATTTTGGACAATTTAATAATATTTGTTTATTGTCGGCGAATGTTATATATAGCTTGAGCTAAAACTGATTTTGTACATTTATTTATCAAAGACTCAGAGACAATTGGGTCACACACTGTGCCGAAAATATCAGGGACTCCTGATATTTACGCCGGTGTCCACAAACAAATTATGGGACAAAGGCTCAACGGCCGAAATTATTAAGAGAAATTTTCATTTGTCCCGAGTTTACTGGGGAACAAAGCGGGCGAATGAACTGGCCGAACGGTAATAAATAATTTACAAAAGCAGTCATGTGAAAGAGAATCCTTCAGCGAGCCCCGCGGTAGTTAGTATTTGAATTGCTGATAAGTTCCCAATAACTCCTTATGTTAACTGGTTTAGAAAATACTTTTTACATTATATATAATAATATAAACAACGTCCACGTAAATTTTCCTAAGCGTGGGTAGTCAGGTCTAAAAGTATACAGAACAGCGAATAAAGTTTAAAGCAATTTCGAGGTTTGCAAAAACTAAAAGTGTACATGCGTAGATTGCACAAGATTTTTTAGTTTATTTTCTTGTTTAGCACATCTAGGTATTAAATAAGAAATATTATGTTTCACTGCTTTACATTGAGTGAATTTTGTAACATTACAAAAATAGATAACGTAAATTTCATATATGTACCTATCTATAGTTAATGATTATATAGTAACGAAAGTATATGTCGACGTATGACGTATAAATTATAATATATTATTTTATACCACTTATACAAGTATGAATTAAAATAGCCATCTATAAAATTGTTTATTTTCATACGATAGTAAAATTTTGTACCTATTTATAAATTCACGAGTGACAAAGCAAGTAAATACTCGGGAATAAGTTAACAAAATAAGGACGTTCATTAAAAAGTTATACTCGGATTACATAAAGTAACGCTAAGCGCGATACAACGAAAATTTATCTTCACAAAATACACTTATTAGAAATTATTTGTCACTGAAATTGTCAACGGAATCTCCTATTAATACATTTCAGATAATTTTCTTTCGAAAGATTTGTTCATATTCAAACTTATTACATGTGTTATAACAGCACTTGAAACAAGAATTAATATTAAATGTCAATGCGTAATTAACGTGATATACTCCTTTACCACTTCAGAAGTTAGCGTAGCCCTTAATGACCGCAACTACTCGAAACTATCTGAATCGGAAACTCGAATTCAAAGTAGCCATTTGTCATCACTATCGTGTTATTGGGCGAGCGGCGCCCTGTAGCATTACCATGAGTTGGCATAGAAACGCCACTATAGAAATTGTAAATAGAAAACTATTTTCATTTTGCTAGTGAATAACATAACTACTATCGCTACGGTATTTCTTGACAACGTCTGTCAAATTAATGACTCATGGGACCGAATTTGTATGGCAATTGATCATAATGACATTCGCTAGCGATTTGATTTCGATAGGTTTTTTACGTTACGAGTGGCTCACACTACGGAATTTAGTTCTACGAGTAACCACCAGAGGCGCTGTACAATTTTTCATAAATTTATTTTACGCAGTCGCTAGCGAGTAATACTTTTGTAAACTCATGGTAGTGCTACGCTCGAATCGCGTAGTCAATGGATTGTGTTTAAGCTTCGGTCATTATAGAGTTACTTTTTTATTTGTTTGTAGTTCAATGTAATATTTCGAAAGGTGATATAAACCTTCGCAACTATTTTTAGCGTGAATCAGGTTAGTGGGAATAGAAATTAATTATCATCCGATTAGTAGTAAAGGAAACAATGTGAGAAAAACATAGACGCTTAAACTTTTTAAAGGCGTTCTAAATGGTGCGTTAAGTTTACATAACTACACTTGGCTAGCGTGGACTAAGGCCTAAACCTTTCTCATTCCTAGCTCACATGCCTAGCAGTGGGGTAAGTAGGTAGATGAAATTTATCTGTACGACTTCATCGCCAACAATGTTATTACATTTATATAACTTTGTTTTCGGGTACGGATTAAGGAGACTTATTGTAATCTTATTTTACTGGTTACTGCTGAAAGTATGAAAATGGAAACGGCTACCCTCATAAAATTACCTTTTACATAATTTACCGTCGAATTTTTATGCGTGAAAGCCTTTGAGCGTTCGCGGACAAGTTTATTCACACTTTACTTCGGAATGCGCTGCGGGTTCTCAAAAATATGTGTTTGGGTTGCAGGTACAAAACTATACGAAATAGTATTCAGATAATGTGTATAATTTATAAAATGTGGTATGGTCGTCAACCCTAACTAACTGTGGGGCACCGGACTTATCTCAAAGTGTTTAAGCTATCACCGCACTGGAAAAATGCCTACTTTCACTACCTAGTTACCTACCTTCCTAGAGTTTACACACCTTTAACAGTTTTTTATAGTCATTCATTTCTAATACGCACATTTTGAACAATCAGAGGGGCGTGCTAGTGCTTCGAACATCGGACCCCTCCAATTGAAAGACCGTGTTTCAACCACTATACTATCACTGCCGTCGGTGATATAATAATATATTATTTAATTATAACTAACTCTTATGTAACTACTCCAATAATAATGTAAACGTAGCCTGAATACGATTCCGAGTGAATTTTAATGCGAACGTGGCTTCCCTGTTTAACCTGAACCGCGCTTAATTAATATTTTAGAAGTGTGACGACATCGGAGGGTAGGTTGATGAGGTATGTGTGTTATACGGTGTGTTCCTCGCAGCGTCGTTATCTGATTGCAGGCGGTTCACCGCGATGGTAACGGTGCGAGGAAACCCGGAGATAATAAAATTGTTTTAATTAAGATCACATTGTCTGCTCGTGCGGCTCCGAGCGGCTCTGCGCTCATCTTCAATGTTTTATGTTGCCTTAGTACAGTATTTTCCTAAGTCCAAAATGTAAACAAAGGTGTTGACCTATCAAGAAAATACGTTAGAAATGGTAGTTTCTTATTTTTGTCGATATTAAAGTAATACAACAATAATAAAATAATAATCTAAATAAATTAAGATTAATTCACATTTTCTAATATTTATATCCCGTCAATTTCGTCCCATACAGTAATAATAATAAAAAACAAAGTTTATGGTAGAAAATTAAAATGTGATAATGGTAACACAATCGGAACCCAAGACATTTCTTGTGCTGTCATTTTTAAGTTTCATAGCCGATATTATTCTTTTTCGTGATTGTGATCGAATTCGAATGTTTTCTCGTTTACATAACGCGTTTGTTAAATTGTGTATCTTTGTTAAAGTTTCGTTTTTTGTTGAGTTTGTTAAAGTTTTTGTTTCTTGTTAATTTTGACAGTGACATTACTTTGTTTACATTTTGGACACCTAATTATGAATCAGACTATACGTGATAGGGTTGAATCCATAGAAGATAAACTTGTTTTTGTCTGTTCCATGGTTGAATCATATACAATGTCAATGTATACAATTAATAAAAACTAATTAAATGCGTAATAACATAATAAGTATGTTACTTATAATAAATTAGTCACAATAAACATTTTCGATGTAGACACTATTCAAACGATGGGTCCTGAAATATAATACAGCTACGAAATTTCGTCGGATGTTTACCCCCATAAATAACGGATTGGACTAGACGAGACCACAAAGCCTAAATATTTAGAACGTTCTAGTTTAACGACTTTCACAAATTCACGCTAAAATATTGCGAAATGAATCACTACAGATGGAAGACGTTCATACGATTTACGTTCCATCGCGAAGCTTAAACATTATTTGCGTATAGAAAGTTTGGCGACCGGAGAGCCTCTTTGAATTGCAAAATTCCTCAGCTCATAAGCAGGGAACGTTACGTTTCTATCAACATGTAAACGAAACTCGCCAGAAGTTGCAAGTTACTTCGCAAGCCGTGCGCCAACTCGTACGTCGACTTATCTCGTTTAGAATTTCGTAAGCGCATTAACTTATTAACACCACCCTATGTCGACTTTAAGGGCTTTTTGTAAGATATGGCAGTGTATCTGGTGTATGGTCATTATTGCTTATAGATGTCTGTCATCAGAAATAAGATATTATTTAAAGTTACAGATTTTGTAACGCATAGTAAAATGGAAGACAAGTTGAAATTCTTACGTGTCATAATGTCGTGACTTATGTGTCAACAGTAAACACACCCTTCAAATCACACCAGCGTTACTTATCACAATTATTGTTGACCATGAAGTTATAGGTAAATATGGAGAACACACTTCGAATACCTACTTGAAGCAAAACCTATGCTTCACCATCTCGCTCTCTGTGGGCAGACCCTCTCTGTCTAAGTAGGGTAACCTTTATTTATTTTTTCCAGGACATAGCTATAATTGTTGCTGTCCATTTATAGGTTTACAATAATATTTATATAATTATCTACATCTCATTATTACTAAGACCGAGCCCCTAAAGATTATAATATAGATCATGATAATTATGCATGCGTATAGTAAATTATGAAAGAAGCTGTTTGTTAAAGTGTGAAAGTTTAGATGTTTCTGGGTTTGTAAATTTGGCTGTTTGTTATTAGTCTAATCACGCAGAAAGTGCTGGGTCGACATGGACAGAATTTTTCGCGGAAATAGATCATGACCAGGACATAGGTTTAGTTACCGCGGCAATACGAAATGAATGACTGAGATCTGTGCGGGCGCGAGAAATAGACATCATTGTACACATCAATTTCTCCGACTAGAGAGAGCTCAAAGGGCTGTGCTCAAGGTAATGTACGCCAAACCCATTCTATTCCCTACCTCTGAAATATATAAAATTGCCAAAGTCCTAACAGTAAGACAACTGTTTATTCGTCAATTGATACTACGAAAACACCGGAGTTTACCTTTTGTGGGTACCACCTCTACCACTCGTCGTTCACGTCCGCGTCCGATCTGCGAATTTAAAAGATGTCGGACAGCACTCGCTAGACGTCATTATGAATACCTTGCATCTGTTGTTTATAATAAAATAAATAAAATCATTAATATTTATCCGCTCTCACATTGGGAATGCAAAAATTCTATTATAAAATATTTACAAAACCTGTCTTATGATGAGTCTGAGAGACTTATTTCTGGTTGACACACACACACACACACACACACACACACACACACACACACACACACACACATACACGCACACACACATACACGCACACACACATACACACCCACACAAGCACATGTTAATAATGTAACTATCTTAATAATTTTTGTAAAGTATTATTTTACTCTGATATAAATAATATGTACATGTAATAGAATATTTACCTAAATTATAATTATCCATATTGTATAGATTTTGGAACAAACTACCTTCGTGTTCAGAGGGGGCGTAATCGGCTGCGACACAGTTCTTACTATTGCAGTTGTTTACGAATGTACAAATTGTGAAAATTTTTACTGTTTCAATAAAATCTTTAAATCTTTAAATCTTTAAATTTACAACAACTGGTACTAAGAGACCAACCCAGAAATTGCGAAAAAGAAATCAGATGTTTCGTTAATTTTGTTGAATAATGTAACATAATAAACAGCTATTTTTTTTACAAATTTCTGGGTTAGTCAGTGTTAAGGAGCAGGAGTGGTAAGGAGGGTGTTAAGGTGTTTTTTAACTCGTGTGCTATTTTTAATATTACGTATATATATTATACGGGAATATAATAGGAACGGCAATATATAAAAAAAACAAAAACACTTTCCAAATTAAAATCATATTTTATATATTTTTTTATTTATTATAAATGACTAAATATGATTGTTCTGTGTAGTTTCTGTCTCTTACCACGTAAATCTCGGAAAATATTTTCTTTGTGGCTCTTTAAGTGAGCACGTATACGCATTAAAAAAAACGAATGAGCTAATTGTTTAACTATCTTAGTTTCATGCAAATCATTACATTGAATGGAGTCCGTGATCGGATGGTTAAACATTTCCTGCAACAGAGGAGTAAAATATAGTGATACGACATTGATTAATTTGTTTTCTATGTTATTTTCTCCAAGTTGGCCCATCAATTTAGCTCGTTGAAAAATTTTGTCACAATATTTTACAATTTTGTAAGCTGCTACCGAAGGAAAATAAAGTTTGCCTCGGTTCACAAATGACGTAAATGAATTAAATTTATTTATAATCAAAGAATATGAATGATCTGTTGGCGGATTTTTAAGTGTTACTAAAGCATTATAACAATGTTCACAAGAAACGCGGGTAAAAATTTGTTTTACAATGTAACCAGTTATATAATATAAAATATTTTCCAGGTATGGACTAGTATGAAATGCGTCTAAATTTTGAAACACATTTTCAACATCTTCTTGATAGTCAGGTTCATCCCGAGGTAGAAACAAACTTTTCGGTTTACGGTTTTCGGTTTCGGTATATACTCTTCATGTAATGTACTTGCTGTCTGAAAATTATAATATGGTTATGTATTTTACAAAATGTTGCCTTGTCATCATTAAACTTGAACTACCATTATTTCTAAATACTTATGTATAAGTAAAGGAAAGGGAAACTTACAGTTAACTTGTTAAGATTGCTTATATTTCCAAGAACTTCCCGACACTGTATTTTACTGAAATGGTCTTCAACATTGCAGCCAGCACTTTTAACTCCCATTTCCTTATGTGGAGAATTACTTTTATAAATAGTAGAACTAGTGCTTGGTACAGCCAAAGCAGCTGTTGGCACCATAGACTCTTCATGTAATGTACTTGATGTCTGAAAATTATAATATGATTATGTATTTTACAAAATGTTGCCTTTTGTCATAATTATATTTGAACTACCATTATTTATAAATACTTATGTATATGTAATATAGGTAATTAAATTAAGTGACATTTTTACCTTGACTGGTGATATTATTTGTTGATTTAATAATATAGTAGGAACTGCTGTTGATTTTAATCGTCTTGTTTTTAAATCATAATCTGTTTCTTGAAAATACAAATTGCAAATCCTTGCGCTTTTATAGAACTTCATTTTCAATGGTACAATTGATAGCCACAATTTTCTTCGAGTATCATTTTGAGGAAATCTAAAAAATAACATATTTATGGTTTTAATGTTAACTTATTAACATATCAGAATAGTTATAAATAAAAATTTATATAATAAATTCAATATTATCTAAAAAAATAGTCTGCCTTAAGAATGGAGAAGAGTGTATGCAATAACTAAGTAACCTAGATAATTAGTTAAAACTGTTAAGGTCCTACGGTCTACGGAAAGTCCCAGATATATCCTCATTATGGTCACACTACTGCAATACTTCGTCATGTAAACAAAATAAATTAACTTCCAAAAAATCAATGAAATTCAATGTAAATGTATTTGATCTTGACATAGTTATCTTTTACAATTATTTTGAAAACACTGGTTAATCGATTAAGGAGGAAATTATGTGAAAATACAAAGAAATATGTTTACAATGATTCCATGTCAGAAATCAGGGTTTAAACACTTACGCGTGAAATTTTATATCACCATTTGGACACCACGTACTATCGCAACCACTCACAACACAACTTTGCACCATTTTTATTAACTATAACAATGTTTAACGCGAAAAATCTCAAACCAAGCTATGAACCGAAAAGTAAACAACCGCCATATTGCACGATTTATTTTGGCACATAGGGCCAATGTTGCCACATTACCGAATCCTTAAGAAATGGGATTATAATTCGTTGAATTGCCAACCCAGATATGCATACGTGACCTACGATTTTGGGATTTTCAATTGAACTAATCATAGTTCAAGTATTTATTTAAAGGTAAATTATTTGACAGTGTTTAACTTCTGGTTAGGCTAGTGTGGTGACTAATTCTAAGAATTTTCTAGGAGATTTAAAGAAGAAGATAGCAATACTAT
Source organism: Epargyreus clarus (assembly GCF_041222505.1). Classification (NCBI taxonomy): domain Eukaryota; kingdom Metazoa; phylum Arthropoda; class Insecta; order Lepidoptera; family Hesperiidae; genus Epargyreus; species Epargyreus clarus. The sequence goes on from NW_027332211.1 coordinate 8,892,564, forward strand.
AGTCCACACTAGAAAGAGAGGTCGGCTCACAGAAAGCGGGATGGAGATACGTAGGTATTTGCCTCAAGATTTTGTTCTAAGTCTGGCCTCCATATTTACCTATAACTTCATGTTGTTGACTAATGACCTCATTTTGGACAATTTAATAATATTTGTTTATTGTCGGCGAATGTTATATATAGCTTGAGCTAAAACTGATTTTGTACATTTATTTATCAAAGACTCAGAGACAATTGGGTCACACACTGTGCCGAAAATATCAGGGACTCCTGATATTTACGCCGGTGTCCACAAACAAATTATGGGACAAAGGCTCAACGGCCGAAATTATTAAGAGAAATTTTCATTTGTCCCGAGTTTACTGGGGAACAAAGCGGGCGAATGAACTGGCCGAACGGTAATAAATAATTTACAAAAGCAGTCATGTGAAAGAGAATCCTTCAGCGAGCCCCGCGGTAGTTAGTATTTGAATTGCTGATAAGTTCCCAATAACTCCTTATGTTAACTGGTTTAGAAAATACTTTTTACATTATATATAATAATATAAACAACGTCCACGTAAATTTTCCTAAGCGTGGGTAGTCAGGTCTAAAAGTATACAGAACAGCGAATAAAGTTTAAAGCAATTTCGAGGTTTGCAAAAACTAAAAGTGTACATGCGTAGATTGCACAAGATTTTTTAGTTTATTTTCTTGTTTAGCACATCTAGGTATTAAATAAGAAATATTATGTTTCACTGCTTTACATTGAGTGAATTTTGTAACATTACAAAAATAGATAACGTAAATTTCATATATGTACCTATCTATAGTTAATGATTATATAGTAACGAAAGTATATGTCGACGTATGACGTATAAATTATAATATATTATTTTATACCACTTATACAAGTATGAATTAAAATAGCCATCTATAAAATTGTTTATTTTCATACGATAGTAAAATTTTGTACCTATTTATAAATTCACGAGTGACAAAGCAAGTAAATACTCGGGAATAAGTTAACAAAATAAGGACGTTCATTAAAAAGTTATACTCGGATTACATAAAGTAACGCTAAGCGCGATACAACGAAAATTTATCTTCACAAAATACACTTATTAGAAATTATTTGTCACTGAAATTGTCAACGGAATCTCCTATTAATACATTTCAGATAATTTTCTTTCGAAAGATTTGTTCATATTCAAACTTATTACATGTGTTATAACAGCACTTGAAACAAGAATTAATATTAAATGTCAATGCGTAATTAACGTGATATACTCCTTTACCACTTCAGAAGTTAGCGTAGCCCTTAATGACCGCAACTACTCGAAACTATCTGAATCGGAAACTCGAATTCAAAGTAGCCATTTGTCATCACTATCGTGTTATTGGGCGAGCGGCGCCCTGTAGCATTACCATGAGTTGGCATAGAAACGCCACTATAGAAATTGTAAATAGAAAACTATTTTCATTTTGCTAGTGAATAACATAACTACTATCGCTACGGTATTTCTTGACAACGTCTGTCAAATTAATGACTCATGGGACCGAATTTGTATGGCAATTGATCATAATGACATTCGCTAGCGATTTGATTTCGATAGGTTTTTTACGTTACGAGTGGCTCACACTACGGAATTTAGTTCTACGAGTAACCACCAGAGGCGCTGTACAATTTTTCATAAATTTATTTTACGCAGTCGCTAGCGAGTAATACTTTTGTAAACTCATGGTAGTGCTACGCTCGAATCGCGTAGTCAATGGATTGTGTTTAAGCTTCGGTCATTATAGAGTTACTTTTTTATTTGTTTGTAGTTCAATGTAATATTTCGAAAGGTGATATAAACCTTCGCAACTATTTTTAGCGTGAATCAGGTTAGTGGGAATAGAAATTAATTATCATCCGATTAGTAGTAAAGGAAACAATGTGAGAAAAACATAGACGCTTAAACTTTTTAAAGGCGTTCTAAATGGTGCGTTAAGTTTACATAACTACACTTGGCTAGCGTGGACTAAGGCCTAAACCTTTCTCATTCCTAGCTCACATGCCTAGCAGTGGGGTAAGTAGGTAGATGAAATTTATCTGTACGACTTCATCGCCAACAATGTTATTACATTTATATAACTTTGTTTTCGGGTACGGATTAAGGAGACTTATTGTAATCTTATTTTACTGGTTACTGCTGAAAGTATGAAAATGGAAACGGCTACCCTCATAAAATTACCTTTTACATAATTTACCGTCGAATTTTTATGCGTGAAAGCCTTTGAGCGTTCGCGGACAAGTTTATTCACACTTTACTTCGGAATGCGCTGCGGGTTCTCAAAAATATGTGTTTGGGTTGCAGGTACAAAACTATACGAAATAGTATTCAGATAATGTGTATAATTTATAAAATGTGGTATGGTCGTCAACCCTAACTAACTGTGGGGCACCGGACTTATCTCAAAGTGTTTAAGCTATCACCGCACTGGAAAAATGCATACTTTCACTACCTAGTTACCTACCTTCCTAGAGTTTACACACCTTTAACAGTTTTTTATAGTCATTCATTTCTAATACGCACATTTTGAACAATCAGAGGGGCGTGCTAGTGCTTCGAACATCGGACCCCTCCAATTGAAAGACCGTGTTTCAACCACTATACTATCACTGCCGTCGGTGATATAATAATATATTATTTAATTATAACTAACTCTTATGTAACTACTCCAATAATAATGTAAACGTAGCCTGAATACGATTCCGAGTGAATTTTAATGCGAACGTGGCTTCCCTGTTTAACCTGAACCGCGCTTAATTAATATTTTAGAAGTGTGACGACATCGGAGGGTAGGTTGATGAGGTATGTGTGTTATACGGTGTGTTCCTCGCAGCGTCGTTATCTGATTGCAGGCGGTTCACCGCGATGGTAACGGTGCGAGGAAACCCGGAGATAATAAAATTGTTTTAATTAAGATCACATTGTCTGCTCGTGCGGCTCCGAGCGGCTCTGCGCTCATCTTCAATGTTTTATGTTGCCTTAGTACAGTATTTTCCTAATTTCTGTTTAATTTTCCTTGGCCCTGAAGTTAATATCAGAAAATAAATTTGGTTTACAAAATGATTACATTCCGTTCTCGTGTTTCGTTAAGATTACATAAATGTATAATTTGTAAGAGAATTTGAAGATGCTACGTATTTGAATTGTATTATAACTTGCTTAAGTCAGATTGAAGCATTCGTTATTAAGTCTACATACGTAAGTCTATCTAATAACAGCGTTTAACGAATAACAGCCGGTATTTAAATCCGAGGATTGCTTGTGTTGTGCATGCTATGGGCATATAATATATTATACAATATTACATATTAGACATAGGAAATGAATACAGTAATCGGGAATCAAACCCGGAGTCCTTAGATTAAAAGATAGGTATTATAGTAAGCGATCAATACATTTACGATTCGTTAGAACTATTTAATAACTTTTAGCAGATGTATTTGTACCTTAATAACGAAGTCCAATCAGTACTCGTCCATATAGAAATTAATCGTGTAGTTGTATAGTTGTCGTGTGTGTGCCGCTCGGCAACCCCTAACAGGGGCTAGACCGTATTACAGCAACGCAACGGGACCCGTTTGATCTTATAATAACGATGAAATTGAGTTCGATTATTATCAGATTAAGTTCGCTATGATAAAAGCGCTTTGTAAACGGGGAACATTGTGTCGGGACTACTTTGTCGTTATTACGTTACGTGTACTTATTTTAATGGTTATTTTAGCTATTTTAGCAGTAATTTAGTATCTAGCTCCTTTCTTGTTGAGTAGTTAATGCCGTTCACGGACCTGTGGTCGACCATAATTATGTAGATGCGTCGCTGCTGTTAAGTTGAGAGATTTGGAAATATCAGTTTTGAATCGTTGTTTTAAGCCAGAAACATGTGTGGTTTAATTATTGGAAATATTAATTATAGAACCCACTGTTCCATTTGTAACAGGTTAATGGCGAGCACCTCCTTCAAGGGAAACAGTCAGAAATTGTCATATATTGAAAGGATTTAAGGCAGCGTTGATTACGGTACGCTGGCGTAGTAAGGAATAACCGTGTTATAGGTAACATCTTGTATCTGAGAAGACAGGCAGAAACCTGCCTTGCAAATTTTTGAAATTGAATTCTATTAAAATTCATGACAATTTCTTTCGGAGCATCATACAATCTCCACGATTTTGGAAACGGAATTGATGTTACAGTATCAATATAAATTGCAGGTATCAATACAATTGTTTGTAGGAGATATAAAAATGTGAGCATTATCTATTAAAGTTCCGTTAGAATAAAAGTTAAGAGGATGTTTAATATTGAAGGGAAGTTATAACATATGATATAAAATCCACACAGTGTACATATAAGCAAAATACAACAACATTATTTTTTTTTGGTGTCTATTGAACGCGAAATTACATACGTACCTACTAAACGTCCTCACTTCTGTAGCACTACCATGAGTTTACAAAAGTATTACTCGCTAGCGACTGCGTAAAATAAATGTATGAAAAATTGTACAGCGCCTCTGGTGGTTACTCGTAGAACTAAAATCCGTAGTGGTGTAACTCGATACGTAAAAAACCTATCGAAATCAAATCGCTACCTAATGTCATTATGATCTATTGCCATACAAATTCGGTCCCATGAGTCATTAATTTGACAGACGTTGTCAAGAAATACCGTAACGATAGTAGTTATGTTATTCACTAGCAAAATGACAATAGTTTTCTATTTACAATTTCTATAGTGGCGTTTCTATGCCAACTCATGGTAGTGCTACTGGAATCATTTAATGAAATGCAAGCTCACGTACAAGTATCCCAAACGTTAGTATGATAGGTGTTATTCCACAAAAAGCCAATATGAGCTTTAGCCACTTAGGCGCGTCTGCCTGGCGGCGGACCATCCTAAATAGGATCGTCTTGATTATGATAGCCCGCTTTATTACTGCCAGTGAAGATTACTTAATCCTATTTTTATTCTATTTACCACTTTAGGCGCACATACGACAGTCTGTCGGTATTAGACTTATTGCTTTTAGTTTTCTCTACGTAACATGTCAGAAGAAATCCATGGATACGGATTAGTATTCAAATATGTAAAGTAGGTCCGTGCGTAGCTTTTAGGTACGTATTATTTTCTGATGTATAGTTGTTGTATAGTAGTAATATTTTTATTTCAACGTTTCATTAGACAGGTGTATGTATTGAATTACACATGAAAGAAATATTAAATTATTTTATGACTATATTTTAGAGACGACCCTATTCAAAAGATATTCGAAAACTTAAGGAAAATTATCAAGCACGTTACATAATAAAGGAAACATATTTTTTCGCTCTAAATCACCCCAAAAACGATATAGCTGTGCTAAAAGGTAAAACGCAATAACAATAACACGTATACATGTAGCGGAAGTAACATTGTGTTGAAAGGCCGGTACACGGTATCTTCCATAAAAGGCGTTATTAGCCGGAGCATTATGGCCCAAACGGCTTGTAGTCATTTGAGTCCATGGTCGACGCGGCCTCCCGGGAGCGAGGAGTTATGAGGTAGCGACAGAGCCGCGGCGAGCTCTGCTTATTTGTACTACAAGCAACAATGCGCCCGAGATCAAAGACCGCCAACGGAATTAATTTGCGAACGCTATCTCCTGCCCCTTCCCCTCGCACACTTCAAAGACCAGACTACAAGAACCCCTAAACATTTTCTCTCAACAAACACAACAATTTAATACCATTGATGATAAATAGGGAACTGAGGCATTTTATAAAATAGACAGGCGGTCTAAACGAACAAGAAACAACTCCACGTTGTACGTTAAATATCTATTATGAAGTTTTATGATTGTAATAATAGTAAAGATTGATAATTGAATTGAAAATATTAACATTATACATTACGGATTCTTAATACTTAGGAAGGTAGAGTAGGTGGAGGTAAAGGTTAGACGTATACCTTTTTTTAAAACATGATAAAGGTTCAATAACTTATTACAAAATACTTCTCGTTAGTTAGGATGATAAGTTAAGCTAAGAAAATAATATCTTACAAAAATATAATTTCACACGACAAATAAATTAATATCACTCCCAGCGATTATTCCATTTACATTTACATAAAAAATAAAAAGGTACAGAAAGATCTGCTTTCTTTCGCCTTTTCTGCAAATTTAGCAATACACCGCTGTGGTATAATACTTTCGAGACGAAGTAATTATAAATTTATGCTTTCAAGACTTGTAACTACTTAGATGCGAGACTTGTTAGTGAAGTGAACCGTGTCTAATTAGCGTAAAATACGCTACGTTGGGTACTTACATGAAAATAGGCTGTAATGAAATTTAATAATACGGCAAGAAAGCAATTTTGTTTAGAGATTTCTTTGAGTTTAACGTGAATAACGTAATCCATGCGATTACAGTCTTGGAAATTAATTCGTTTTAGCTTTCGTTCGTATGTTTACGGTAGTTAGAGAATCTCATTGTTTGGCACATACGCGAATTTATAAGGACAATTTAAGAGTGACAGAAATTAAAAAGTTTTGCATGAGAATGTACGCAGTCAGCAAGAATAATTATACTTTTTAGTTATTAAAAGATAAAAACGATTCGTCTTTTCCATTCTGGTACATTAAATATACCCTTACTTTTAATAATGTATAAAGAAACTTCACCTCTTTACAATACATATATTAGTATGATAAGGTTGTGAAGGAACGTCATCTTGAATAAATTGGACTTCCAAAACTTCGTAGTTACGAGTGCATCGTGTGGTACGAAGAGTTCTTCATTAACTCGGTTCCGCTGGCCACTCAGCCGAGAAATGTGCTCTTCCGAAGATTTACATTCTCCAAATGTGATGCCAAGCGCACTCACACTTCAACAGTACTGAAAACTTTATAATTTCAGCTCGTAATTTTAAGCTCGCTCAGCGCATTATTAGATAGGAATTATTTATCTGTAGCATTTAGCAGTAGTGCAGGTGGTACAAACTTGTTTTAATATTTCCGCTGCCATATTTTAGTAACTTTACATGTTTTAAATTATCCGCGATTTGTAAGTAATCATTAAATCAGTTCCTTCCATACGGAGCAGCCATCTTAATCCTTTTATCAAATACATATATAATTTAGTTTTTTTTCTCCCAAAATAATATCGGTACCTAATTCAAACAATTGTATTATTCAACTATTGTGCTCATCCTTTAGGATTTCCTTAGTTACACTTTGTGTGGCCAAAATACCACTGACCCTTCTCAGTTAACCATTAACATGGTTCTAATGCCCATCGTGTAGGTACGCTCAACCGGTCCCTTGTGTATGCATAGAGCTAACGACAAAGCCTACCCTGTGCGGCGACTAATACGATTATGATAATATATACATAGGTATATATACACGGCCATACGATAAAGTTATATGTTATGGCAATCGGGAAAGCATTATTCCTGATTTTGCAAACGGAATCATATCCTTTTATGTTTAACTGCTAAGCAGCCTTCTTCCTAAGTCAATCCGGATCTTATAAGTCAGAATGTTAATAATTAAAAACGCAGTAGGTACTACCTTACCCTTAGGCATAGGTTAGCAATTAGTTTGACGGAACCGATAAACTAAGTGAACGACTGTAGACACTCTGAATTAATATAGCTGTCTAAGCTCAGTCGAGGTCCCTCGTGTCTACGTACGACGGACGACAGACCCTAAGCGTAATCTTATACGTTATTCAATATGACTCCGTAACGACATGCATTCTAAGCAATTTTCTTCGTAGATTTCCACGTTTAATCCGTGTTAAATGAACCAAAGCATAATTTACTTACCATATACACAACAATTAGGTCAACTAGGTTTTTGAATAACATACAAGTAAATCTATAAATGGTATCTAAATCGTAATTTTTGTGTTCTTCAAAGTGTACTTTAGAAAAATCAAACAAAATAAAAATCATAAACATTTTAAGTAAAAAAAACATTTTTAGATTTCATTACCATTCAATTACCTAGTTAATAGCGCTTCAGTTCGCATAACCAATAGTGTTAGTACGAAACCACGACGTTTGCTCAGGCTCGTCCAATGTAAATACACTCAAGCTGTTACGAGAGTGAGCACGACTTCACCAATAGCGGTCGATTGTGATCTCTTGTCCTAAGTTCTAGTGATTTAACCTTTACGCTTAAAAATAACAAACACCTCATATTACACGTTAGTAGAATTATTCATAGATTAGTAAAGATTACTCACTCCTAACAAGAAAATGTAACCAGTTTTGAGAATTGAAATAGTTGCGTAAAAAAGTTTTGCCACGTCTCCGTGCTAATATGTCCCTAAAATATTTGAAATAATTATTTATTAATTATGTAAATTAAGCAGTATTAGTATTTTATTCGTAAATTTTCTCTGAAAATGTTTTTATTTGTCAAGAATTAAAAAAAAAAAGAACTTACTAATAAGCCGTTTGTGGCTTCATTCAATTTCAAGGCGGCGAAGTATCTTTACTAATCTATGGAATTATTATATAATTGAGTATGTTGGTAAAACTTTTATTTTTTCATTAATAGCAAATTAAAATAATAAAGATTTTGCAAAATGGCCAGAGCTTTTATGGGGAACTCTATTACAATATAGCACCTGATCGTATCGCAAATGTTTTAGTAAGGAATTTAAGCACTAATGTAGTGTAAAAAGCGTGTTATAAAACCAGCAAAAACTAAAACGCCGAATGGTGTGTAATTTAATGGTATGTTTTAATGTGCAGTTCTTATGTCAAAATACTCGTGCGTTATGGAGTTTCTTTTGCCGCTCATAACGAAAATCCTTGCGAAGCGGTGGTAGTATTTTACGTACAAAATACTTTTTTAAATAAAGTACTTTGAATAAATATTTTAATATAGAAATAATGTAAATAGTATTTCATGATTTTATAATATGCTTCGTTTATTTTATACAATAGGTATCATTCGCGTGAGCGTTTGAAATTACTCGCAGTTAGCAAAATACCTTATGAAGTTCTAAATAATATGCTTCGTCGAGTCCACTGCTAACATTATGATGAAACTGGTAATAAATTTTCTCGTGCAATATTATTAGTAAATATAATGTGTAATATAATTAACAAGTGAATTATTTATTATTTTTGAGACAAAATTTACAACTTTTATTCTCGCGCAAAATAGCTTTTATATCACGGCGTGCGTAAATGGACGTTTTACGCACGCTTCGCGTGCGCAAAACCCCCATTTCCGACCCCGTAATATAAAATTTTATACAACACGCGGACGAAAAATGTTTTTCTGACTCGTGTGATTGCAGTCCTCGCCTGCGGCTCGGCCTGCAAACTCACACTTGTCAGAAAAAAAATTTTCGTCCTCGTATTGTAATGTACTATTTTTATACCTATATATTATTTTACGGCCTGGGCTCTTGCCTTTTAGCCTAACTTTATTGTAATTTCATCATTAAAATTTTATTTATTATTGTTTCCTTCATTTCTTACTAGAATTAACAGTTACGATTTTGTTTCTAAATTTAGTTAATATTGTTTTATAGTGTTTTTAATATATTCGTAAGTAATAATAAGAATAGATGGTAAAAGGCGGGGAATGTCTTCAGTTTATACATTTCGCGCGCAAAATAGGACACAAATGTCAAGGACATTTTTTTATGCTTAATCAGAAAATCTTACCAGCCAGTGATTATATAAGTATAACTTGTTATTATAAAAATGAGACTCATGAAAATAACACAAAATAAAAACATCAAATGATATTATAATATTACTAGGTAACCCGGCAAACGTTGTGTTGTCATATAAATAAAAAAAATGTTAAGGGTGCACGACCCTTACCACTTAGGCGTATGAAAATAGATAGTAGCCGAAGATAGTAGCCGATTCTCAGACCTACTGAATATGCAATATACCTTATTTCATAGATTAGTGGATTATTTGGATAAAATAAGTGTATTACTAAGTTATTAATAGGTACATGGAGTATTAATAATTTTAGTGTAAAGTTATTTTTGATATTATGCACTTACACGTTTAACAACTTTTAAAGTACTCAGAATTAATCTTATATTGTGATCGACGAGGCAAGCAAATATGTGTAGCTTAGTATATGCGAAAACAGCTAAATGGTATATTGTTTTTATTAAGTGATAACTATATAGCTATAACTGTACACTGTATATTATCCTAATAAAATAATTGAATATTAGAATGAAATTATGATATTATAGTTAAAAATCAGAAAGTATGTGTTTTCAGTAGATTTAGTAGCCTTTTTCGGGATATGTCTAAAATCCCTGATTTCCTTTAAACTTAAATGCCTCTAAATATACCTAAAATATAGAAACGACATCATCTTTTTAACATTAAATACGGAAAAGGTTTATTTATGGTCCGATCAGTTATCTAGCTTTGCGTAACCAATATACCTACGGAACCACGACGTTTACACAGGCTTATAGCAAATACGCTTTGACGTTAGGAGAGTGAGCAAGGAGTGACCAATACCGGCCGATTGAGATCCCTTTTCCTCAATACGATTGATTTAGCTTTATTACTCTTAATAAATTTGCTTTCACTGACCCATGTTTGCGCAGCTTTATAAACTTGTAGGATTATCGACGTTGGTTTCATTCACTTGTCTATGGTGCTATAAACACTTTTTTGTGACATACAGTGAGTATATATTCAGCCAGTGATTTACGAAAAATATGCAATAGTGGTTAAAATGAATTAATATATGTTTATAAATGTGGGCAACGTACAGCAATATAAGTCTTGCTATAAGTCATAAGTCAAAGAAAATTACAGTTATCAACTCCATCTTGAAATATTTACTTATTTATTTGTGTGTTCTTGTACATGATAATAATAAAATGCAAGGATAGAGTATGTATCTACAAAATAAATTGTATCACATATAAAAAAATATAATAAGTATGATTAGACCTTTAGGCTTATGCGTGGAAATATAAAAGTCTATTTAATTTTGGTAAGATTCCGAAAACCGTTAATGCGACGGATATAGTACTGTAGCATCACTGTAAGTGTAGGTCCGCGTTTCCCAACCTGTGGTTCGCGGACCCCTGGAGGTCCGCGAGTATATGTATGGGGTCCGCGGCGTTATCTCTGGACCATATATAAATCGCTTATTAAAAGCAAAAGAGCCGCTTTACTGCTTTTTTCAACCACATACCTATGTGAAAAGGCATTCTGTACTCTTGTTTATACAAAAAAAAACAATACAGAAACAGATTACAAGTAGAATCTGATTTGAGATTACAGCTTAGTAGCAACATCAACCCGAATATCCCTGATTTAGTTGCAAAAAAGCAACACCAATCTTCACATATTTTTTTTTTAATATTTTCCATAATAAACAGTTATAATTACCTTCTGTATTTGTTTTTTTTTTGTATCTGTAATAACTAAAATAAATAAATACCTAATCCGTTTTTATTGCTGTTTATTTTATTAAGGGAGTCCGTGAAAACGGTGCTTGATTTCCTAAGGGTCCGTGGACTGAAAAAGTCTGGGAAACGCTGCTGTAGGTGATGCCCATTCGAAGTTGACGCGGAACAGAGGGCTACGAGCGGCGAGTAAACAAGTTGCAATAGGTTTCGCGCGGTATTGCCACCTTTCAGCTCTTCCACGCTAAAGTGATGCCTTTATTATTTTTCTTTGTTCTACGTGGACAATGCATTGTGGCTCCTTAATATTTTTATTATAATATTTTCCGATAGCATTTTATCGTGATCGTGTTATAAATTCATTTTAATACGTTTCAAAAAATTAAGTTAAGAGCCTGGCGTTTAATTATTATCCGAACATTAAGGTACCTATCGCGTAGTGTATAATGTACGCTGTATAGAAAATATATAAAATGTATACAAAACATATGAAATATATACAAAAAGGAGTCAAGAAAAACAATGTCATTAAACGCTGATGACTGAATGTAAACATTATTAATAAAAGAGTAGCCTCCGTCCGCCGTCGCACTTGGAGTTGACTCGGAACAAACGTTTGCGAGTTGTCAGTGTGCACCTAAACAAGATTCAATGTTACACTCTTACCACAAATTTACCCATAAATGTAGCCATATTATACTCGTGAATTTATTCTTATTCGTATACTATTGTTATATACAATACATTGTAATCATGTTAATACTTTAAGCAATTAATATTTTTTTTATCTGTCAATGAATCGATTTTTGTGCTTAATAAAACGCTGGATAATTTTGCGTAAGCGATAAATTAGTTATGAAACGTGATGAAATTTTGTTGAGTAATGAATGTAAACTTCATTAATAAAAGGGTAGCGCCCGTCCGCAGTCGTCTGTGAAGTTGGAACGGAACAAAGGGCTGCGAACGGCGAGTAAACAAGTTGCAATAAGTTTCGCACGGAACTGACGTCACGTCAACTTACTCCGCACCTCTGCTCTTTGCACTAAATAGATGCTTTATTATTGTGTTCTGTATTGTATGATGGCTTTATAAGTTGCTCTCTCTACTTAAAAACTTTTACTTATTTGTAAATCTAGTACGGCAGAGACGATATGAAGTTGTTAAATGTTTCAAGAATTAAAATTATCCATTTGTCAAATCAACTCCCCTACTATTGACCTAGCCGGCATGTTTATATTATAAATAAAGATAATGAATATGCAAAATTGGCTTGCTTTTATTTAAAAAAATCGCCGTGACTCAATATTTTTATAGTTTTATTCAAATATTTTTATTATTATTACTATATGAATAAATGTTTTAAGCCTGAAAACACTGGCAAAAAATTTAATACTAAAATTCATAAAAAGAAAACATTGTAAAAAGAACATGAGAAAAAACAAATGAATGTTTGTATTTTGATGCGTAATTAATCAGTGTTTAATTATTATCGCCAATCAATGTCGCCAATAGGTAAGTGATTTTAACTGTATTTTGAAAAAAATAGTTACATAATGATGCTAACTTTATTTGAACTTAAAAAACAAGAGCAGTAATATGATAGATATGAGATATGATAGATATGAGAGAAAAATATGATAAATGCAGGCGAAACCGGTAAAATAAGTTACTTAAAAATATTTGTCCTGGCTTCCTATATTCGGTTACAAAGTTATGAGTACACAATATAAGCCTTGCTATTTTACTATTGTTTGAAAATATAAATTGGAGGTTTTATGGGAATAAATGTATTTACAGAGGAAAATCCCATCACAAATCCTTTTTATTTGAACGCATCGAATAACATTATATTGGTTGTTAATAAATTCGTTTGTCCGCTGAGCTTTATAAATGAAACAAAAAAATGTGTGCGATGATAATTTGAATTTTTTATTGCTCATACTTCAGAAGAATAAAAAAATAGTTTTGTATTTTACCGCTATTTTACTTTTGTCAAGAGTTTATTGAGATTACTTAAATGTAAGAAATAATCGAAACATTTAAGCATCGCTACGAATATAAAGAAATTTAAAATAAAGAAACTAAATCCTATTTAATTTATTTATCATTAGTGACGAAACAATAAATTTAGAATTGTGTGTGAAAAACTACAGAAAGTACGTTTAAAATAAATAAATTTCCTTTATGAAAAACCTTGTGCTACTTATCATCGCGCATTTTGAAACCTGGAAGCAATTATAGGTGAAATAAGATCACAGTAAGTCTTCATAATCCGTCCAAGAAAACAAAGTGTGCACCATAAAACCCGTAGAGTGAAATATTGGGAGGTAAATCCGCGAAATGACTATGGGCAGAGCACAGGCCATTGACTGCGATCCGAGCGGAGAGCCGCCCGCCCAACACGATCGTGGAGACAAATGGCTACTTTGCATTGGGATATTTGCCAGTTTTTGCGAATATTAAGGATTTAGGTTAGTGTGATTGAGCTAATGATCATACGGTAAGCGTGCGGAAATATTAACTTGCTGGCAAACTACAGAGTCGTATTTACAACGTGTTTAAGAATTGATTGATAAATAGGCACTTTATTATATTGATTTATTTTTTTAAAACCTAATTATCTGTAATAATTAGTTACCTTGTAGAGTTAATAGACATACGAGTAGCATAGCATCGCTGGCTTGTGGGTAATACGATCAGAAACAAATAAATATTTATTAGTTTTTGTTAGCCCTTTTGTTGTGATGTAGTATTTGTAATACCTATTATGGTTTTTATACGTTAATATTATACTGAACGAATGGCTATACGCTGAAAAAAAGTTTAATCTTGTTCGGAATATAAAAATAGGTAACATTAAGAACACAATATAATGCAATTACAGTTATCAACTCCATCTTTAAATATTCATAGTACTTGCAAATGTGAATTTACTTATTTATTTGTACGTTTTTGTGAGTACATGACAAGAATAAAGTACAAGGATAGTGTATGTACCTACAATATAAATTATATGACATACGAGTATAAAACAAGTATAATAAGTATATAAGTAGGCCTGGCCTACCTTTAAGCTTATGCGTCAAAATATAAAATTCTATTTAAAAACAGATAACTTTAATAACACATCATAATGAAAGTAAAGTAATACGAAAGTAATGTTACGCTCTAAAGTAATGTTCTAGTCTCCTTAGTCAACAAAGACGTTAACGTAATATAAAAGCTTTCTTCCTCCTTTTGTTAATATTTGTTTAGTGGTCATTTTGATCAAATTCCCCGACCGTAAAAAATCAATTAAGTCCACTTTAAGGCGATGTTGACTTTCTCTAATTGAAACCAAACTGCAACGGGCTAATGAATTGTGTGGGTAAATTGGTTATCAGTTATTGCTGTACACGTGATATCTGCCTTTGTCTATAGCTCTTAACCCAATTTAAACAAGGGATGCTGTACCAATTACGTCTCTCTTAATGGCATTGTTTGGATACGGATCCATACTGTCAGCAAATATTTTATACACAGCTTTATCGTACCATAAATTGTTCTTAACTCAGTAAGTTCACCCATAATGTTGTCACTCCTATTCCTTATTCCTATTCCAAGAAACCGTAATTGATAGCTACAGCTTTATGTAGTTAACGAAGTAATTATCGTAGCTGGTTATCGGCTTATAAAAATAACCTAAAGTTTTATCTTGCTCCTATAAAGTCTTGAACCCTACCTTCTTATTGTTATTTAAATAAATCACTCCGTTTAATATATTAGGTATCTAAAATTAAAATAGTGCTACGGGTAGTAAAAAATTAAAAATTAGTGTAAGCACGGTTCAAGACATGCAGTAGTAAGCAGCACAGTCATCATCATATTATATTATACGAATATTCTACTAAAATCGTTTATCATTTACACATTATTTTATTGAATGTTTGCGTTAATTATAACGTGGTTACGCTTATAATGATTTTTTAAAAGCTCGATGTTTGTCGCAATATTGGATTTTATGAATATTCGTAATTTGATTCGCGTTACGTATTATATGACTTTGTCGAAGCATAACTTTTTAATGAACGTATTGGTTTGGATAACTTTTGTGTTCCCTCGCTTTAAGCTCGACGCCAAAAAAACATGTATAATTATTTATAAATAAATTTTAGTCTACCCTCGTTTTTACTATTAACCAAGAATAACAATTATTTTACATTTATATATTTATATAAAAATATACCATTAAACATAAAAAGTGAACGTTACATTTTAATCCATTATTTAAATAAAATGTGTATATTGCGTTAATTAACCCTTAGCTCCCCCTATGATTAAGACATTTAGAGGACAACTTTCTGTTTTTTAATCTTATAATGGACTGGTTGTACTAGAATAACATTATAAAGTAAAGTACGCGCATAATTCAAGTTACCTTATGAAAACTAAGACAAAGCGTTCGTATAAGTATGGTTATGACCATTAGGAGACTGTCCTTACGTAGCGAACATTCGGACCACGGGTAACGAAGTACGGCGTCTCCTAAACCAGTTAACATTTGCCAAGTTATTCGGGCGGGAACTCATCAGCAATTCAAATACCTAACTACCGCGTGGCTCGCTGAAGAGGGCTCCTCTTTCACATGACCGCTTTTGTAAATTATTTATTACTGTTTGGCCAGTTCATTCGGCCGCTTTGTTTCCCCGCAAACTCGGCACAAATGAAAATGCCTCTTAATAATTTCGTCCGTTGAACCTTTGTACCGTATGATTTGTTTGTGGTCGACATAAATATCAGAAGTGTCTGTTTTTGGCACAATAGGTAGGTACGCGATGGTTTTGGCGTAATGATACAAGCGAAAGATTTTCATGACGCTTGTGAACGAGGGAAAACATACAATATAATTGTAAAACGACATATTTTAATCGGGCTATTGCGTTACTTTATTATTTACCGAGAGTTACTTATTTGAACATAGGTCTCTAGGTCACTTCTACCTACAATTCGTCGTAAATTAACTGGAATGTTTCAAATACAGATATCATTCTAACATCAGTAAATTTTATTAGTAAAAATGATATCGTTAATATATAAAAATCATCAAATAATCCTAATAATCATAATAATCAATAATCATAATAATAATTAAGTATTTGTAATTAAAGCCAAAACCATAAACTTCCAACCTATTGCATAATTATACTTATTTAAGAAGAGCTGCTTTAATATTAATATTGGAATTGTCAAGTGTTTCTGTTGTCTCCATCCATGTAGTGGATCCAATCACATGGGTGAAGAGTCAGCAAGAATTTCAATCACGGACGAGGCGAGTGAGACAAATTGCTTCGACTCTGTTAGCGCAAAGATTCTGTATGTTGTCTTTTAGGAATTCGTGCACGATTGCAGATTTAAGAAGCGCAGCTGTACAGCTTTTCTGTAGATTGTAAAAGCGATTCCTAAATGTAAACAGCGTGTAAATATTTATTTATTTGAAAATTCATAATCTTTTAATAACTTAAGTGACTAACTTATTTGTGTCAATCTGTGGTGGCAACGTTATTATTAAATCAAGTTAATTAATATATCAATAAACTTATTTTTATTAAAATATTTTTTTAAAAAGGAGATATAAAAGAACAAAAATATTTTTAAAGAAATGCCTCGACATAAAACAAAAATATCAAGTGTCTGTCGAACCACGTACACGTACAGGCTGGCGTAGGGTTCCGTGGTCGAAATTAACATTAATTTTATCACTAGACAACATCGGTTTCATAAGGTTTCTTAAATATTAGATAATACCTGGGTTATTCGATTTTCTAGAAAAGTATGTTTAAATTATATAATTCAAAACATTTTATATTTCAAAAACTATATAAAATATATCTATGTAACGTATACATAATTATCTTTTCCCCTTTTTCAATACACCATGATCCAGTGTTCATAATACATACGTACTTACAGATTAAATTTAATCTATACAGGTCTGTAAAGATTACATTTTTCGCACTTGTCTACGGAATCCGACATCGAACAAGTTATCACGCACACGATAGCAAACAGTTGGATGTCGTTTATTGTCGCTTATTGAAACAGCAAGAGCCCTCTGTTACGAGATAATTGGAGATCCGTATAAGGACATTAATAACACAACAGATATTAGAGAACACGGCGGGACCGGCCCCCTGCCGCTTGTTATTTCTCAAACAAGGATGTGCTTCTCCGGAAATATTATCAAAGAAAATCGAGGTGCTACGACCTTAATATAGATATCGAGATTGTTGCCCTCGGGACAACTACATCGCTGTCATGTATCAAATAGGTTTGATTGAAGTCACATATGCTCTTTATTAATAATCAATCTATCCAATGTTATGCTTACCAAAGATCGATATTTAACAATTTCTTTATAACATTCACGTGTAATTGATGTTATTTATACTTTTGCAGTTGTTTGCTTGTCACACATACTACATATTAAACTAAAACACTTATAAACTTCTTATCTACTTAATAAATTTAACACTCTACAATCAAGTTAGTGTTTACTTTTGGGGTGTATATACATTATTAGGAGCAATGTGTACAATGATATATCTAATCACCTTATGTATTTTCGATATGTACAGGTACCTATTTATGTTCCGTCACGAATGCTGATTAGTAAAATAAAAGACAACCAGACTGCCACGTTTCATTAGTGAATCTGCGTCTAGTGTGCAGTAGGGAGAAAATAGCAAAGCATTTACATCGTCCAAAATAGCGAGCGACTCTGTAAGGGCGTTTTCACAGTTGTAGTAATTAATTGCGTCAGGACTATTAAATAATTACGATCCATAACATTCTGAAAGAAATAAAACAAGTATACCTGATGAATCAAACTTCGATATAGTTTTTAATGTAGTGATACGCATCACTTTTTAGAATTACATATATCTTTAAATTACCAATGAAGTACGTATACAAAATCAAGTATGGTTGTAGTAGTGAAATTTAAATTATTAATAGTAATATTTCAGGAACAAAAATGAGGCAGATATTTGCCAGAATAACGCCACTGAACTACGAGTTCTAACATAAATTATTTCAAACATGATTTTAAGTTTTGGCATATTATGCTACATTAGCCTTAAATTTTGTAGTTAATATTTGAAATGATTGAGTTGATTTCGATTTGACGTGCACGGTAGGTAGGCTTTACTCGGTGTGATGAAGATTACTTATTACTCAAGAATGTAACAAAGGAGATACAACAGGTCATTGCGTTGATGCTGCAAAGATGTTTAAAGATAATTTTAGTGTAGTCTCTGAGTACATAGTTATTGCTTACAGTTAGACTTGCACTACATAGTACAAAAGTTATATCTAAATATATTATGTTATGAAAGTCATTGGTCAACCTGAGGATATTTCCAGAAATAAAAAAATGTGAGCCGTCACGGGACGCCTGGCAGATGTGAAACATCGACATTATTTTGTAAAAGTAATATGCAGAAAAGAACATATTGTGATAGGAACTAAATATGTCATAATGATAAAATAAAATATTACGATTTTTTTTCCAGATAACGATGACTATTTATTGAATTCGATTGCGCATGGCGACGCGTCGCCACACCGTACACACTACTGCATATAGACTGTATATATATACCATCGTATAGCGTGCATGTAGCATGCGTCGCCACGCCAAAAATCGGTTTTACGTGCGGCTATAGATGTTTCACATCAAAATAAATATTTTTGTCATAAATTATTTCATACATATATCAAATATCTGGCTTAAATTGGAACGTTAAGTCGATAGCTTAATTATTTAAAAATAAAGTAAAACAGAATACCCTTGTAATACTACCCCTATACCTAATAAAGTTACAAGAAGATGTGTGTGTAACATGTGTAAGTGTGTAATTGTAAGTGCTCTCGTATTCACATTTCCGTTTGTAGCTTGAGACTCGAACGGATTTGTTAAGCGTTTGCGCCTACGTGTCGTACAAAGCAAAGCTAAATCAGCCGTCATTTCCAGTGAACCCTTAATCACACCACATCCTTTGATAAAGTGACTTGTTACTGTACACGATTCATACGGTGTCATGTAGCTTTCTATACTATACTCGTCGGTTGAAGTGAGGGCTACTTTTATAGACATTTAGGCAGGATTGAATAGGTAGGTAGATACTTTTGAGTTAGACTTTGTTCTAAGAGTCATTATGGACATAATTATAACAGCCAAATATTTACGGATAGATTACGAACATGAACATATGTACGAGTACAATCAAATGTAAACATTTACATGCTAATAGAATCTTCTTCACCGCTTCTCGTCTATAGCGAAATACTTTATGAAGCAGCGGTACTCGAATTCGTAGTGGCTAGTTGTTTTCATAAAGTATTCTGTATGATCCAATATTGTAAGAACACCACTTGAATGTGAATTAAAAAAGACATTACCGGTTTCCCGACGTTGCTGACGAAAATATAAATGAATTCCGTGAAGTTGCGAGATAATCAAATAAACAAAACATTCACACTGAGGCTTCGAAAACACTCAGAAATATACTTTTAAGGAAACTTATTAAATGTAATCTGATAAAGTCGTTCGGGAATATTAAAATATACGAACAGAATAATTAGTTACGTCTTCTTGTTAGAGTAATTTGTATAAGAATTGAATTCTGCATCTTATTACGATTCCCTTCTTTCCAATTTGTATTTTTATTTAAATTTTTATAAAACTTTTCTATTCGGGAATACTCTTGTTGAAATTGTTTGTTTCACATAAGATAATTTTCCTTGTTTCAGTACAAAATATTTTTTTAACACTCATATGTTATTTAAATAACAGCTTGAGTATATTGAGACGTATATTTTAAGACGAATCCGAGAAATAAAAACGATATTACGTATTCGAAATAAAGAGTTCTTCCTGCTACGGCGTAGGCGAAAATCGTAGCAATCATTTCTGATAATACTTCTTACATGTTTCAAAGGAGTTTTATCAGTACTATTTTAACGTTGCGTAATATATAACAAATTACGAACAATCTTTATATTTCATAAGAAATTGTGGAGGGTGTCATTAAGAGATTGTTTTTACACCAAAGTTTTAAAGAAGTTTTAAAAATCTTAGAAACAAAGCGCCTTAATAAAGTCGAAGAATAAGATCAATTTATTGTTGAAATTAATTTTGACGGTAAAATGTAAGGGAAGCAAAAGCGCGCGCTAATTGGATTAAAATTTTAGCACTCCATGAAGCTGCGAGTATTGATTTTTGATTTGCTTCTTTGCTTAAGAATTCGGAGGGTTTAAGAACATTCCGGATTTCAAAGTATCATTTTGTTAACCGACTTTTTTAAATCTCGGTTGTGTATATTACAAAAAAAAATACACCCTGCAATAGTAGGTACATATATCTAAAAGGTTTCTTCAGCATTTTTACTTGGTCAGAATGATAATATGTAGCCTTTCTATCTTAAGAGACGACACCTGGCCAGGAAAGAATGTAAATTGAGACATTTATCAAATTATTCACATTTATATCATTATTCACATTTGTAGCGTAGTACTTAATTCAATATTACGCGCAAATCCACTAAAACAGAACGTAATTGTCCAAACATGCGTGGCGTGAGAGAAATTAATCTGCGCGCCAAATTGTTATATGATTGCACATCAGCATAACAATGACAGGTAGAGGCCTATCCTATATGTACTATAGATTGATATAGTGATCAATTCAGTATAGTTGGATGAAAGCGGGCGGTAATATTTTGTATGTAGCGAAATATCCGTGCATACTAAGTAATGCATATCGTGGGCTATTTTTAAAGACTATTTACCGAGTGAGTAAACAGCTTTATAATTTTCTTTAATACGAACAGTTAATTAGATAAAAAGAAATTGTAAAAACATATAATCACAACACAATCTCGACAGCTCAAAAGATTTTAGATATACAAGATAACTGTATAATAGATACATTAACGTAAAATGTACATAGATAATAGTTGTAAATGATCCCCTAGCTCGGGGATGTGGAATAAAAAGGATCAGCCGTAAATCTGAGATATTACGGATGACCATGAATCCGTTCTTCAACCAAAATGTATTTGGGTGCGAACTACTCTTTTTCTACAATTTTATTCTATTTCTACAATTGCTTTAAGTAAAAGTAATATAATAATAAACGTTCCAGTTAGTTATGATGTAAATTAAAAAACTACTTCACCCCACAAATTTATGTTACTAGATCCAGGTTTTGTCATTTGTTCAACCTAAAGATGTTCACTATCTGTGATCCTTTGAAGACTAAGAGGAACACAGCAGCGCAGAAACAAACACACTGGTTCTGTGGGGTAGAAATGTTAACGAGCTGTCGTGGTACTCGAACTACGAAAAGATCTGCCGTTGTTGTCGTTGTCAACACATTGTTGTTCCACTGCTGGGCACGTGTTTTCTCTCAGAAAGAAAAAAAAAGATAGATTGTCCACTGCGCTAGCAAAGTGCGGATCGGTGAACTTAACATACCCTTGAGAGCCTTTTTTAAGAACGTGTGGACTCATTTTAAGCAAGTGATAACTAATGTCTAATACGTACATAACTTTAAAAAATATGAGGTATGTGCATTGGTTTCGAACATCAGACCCTTTGATAGAGAGGCCAGGTACACAGCACCGTCATTAGTATCACCGCTTCTAAAGATCTTTATTAATAATGATGATTATCGTTCATTATACGAATATCACCTTTAATAAGAATGTTTGTAGCATATTTTCAAGTTTCCATAACGTAAATATACTAGTTTGTCAATTCGCTTCACTCAAAGACGAGTCCAACAGGTAAGTTATATCAGATTCGATTCGGGTTGCGGAGCCAACAGAGTGGTAGTAATATTTGAAAGGTCAATAAACGAGCCAAGTTTTTACATGAAAAGCGAGCCAAGTTCTTAGTTGATTCAGCTACGATCAAAAGTAAGATCTAAAGAGCACAGAGTTCCAGCTACCACTGCCAAATATCAATTTATTTTAATAATCTTGATCATTTCTTTCCCTGTTCTAATGTAGGTTATAGGTATTTACATAACTCTTGTTATATAGTGTAGTATATTATTAAAGTTCAGGATGTGCGACATGTAAAGAGCTTTTTTTTTCTTTATTTTTTTTGCTTCGAGGGGGAAACCTTCAAAAGGTACCCGACAACGTGGGAGCGACGCCGGGTTATGTGGGATTTGTACCGCACTAAAACCCCCCCGGTGGCCGTCCTCTGCGCTGCGTAGAGGGCTCCGGGATCTCCAAATGAACGCAACCGGAGTCCTCTTAGCACGTTGCCCCGTCGGAATCCGCCCAGGTGAGCTTGACGCTCGCCACACCATCTGGTGTGTACGACGGTATGTGACCACAAAAACCGCCGCCCTTCCCGGGGCCGCTGGCTGGGCGGTTCGAGCCGCCCAGCGATACTCTTGCCGCCCGCAACCCCGGAAGCCCCCTTTTAGTCGCCTCTTACGACAGGCAGGGGATACCGTAGCCCTATTCTAGTCCCGGAACTACAGGGACAATGTAAAGAGCTACCTATGTTTCGGGTAGTTGGTAATTGTAGCAGACACTAAGTGTCTATTAATTGCGGTGATTACTATAGCTGACTTTCTCCTTTGAAACTCAATTACAACTAGTATAAATAAAATAATTATGTTAAACTTACCTTTTTATATTCATCGATTTATGATGATAATATTAACGCTGAAAATATAAGTAGGTGTATAAGATGCAGTAATTTTGTAATACCAGAAAAATGTGGAACAAAGACTGTGTCGCAAACAGTATCTCCGTTATCTAACAAGGTCCAACTAATAAAGGTGTGTACTGTGTATACGTGTATTTTACTGTAGGAGAACATAAAATAAACTTTGGCTCCCATCATTGTATGCCGGTAAATCGAGTTGCCAACATAGGGCTCGATGCGGGAGGCAGTATGCCTGCTCTATTTGCACACGTTTGAATGTCATTGTCAGAGTGCTAATTGCCTGCGACTGCACTCCCCATGTCGTAGCCTGCATTTGCATGTATTAAAATATTTGCCTCATTTCAGACAAGGACAATTTTAAGATATTCACCATTCTGTTTTACCTTACGGTATTGCAGACATTTTATACCACATTTTTATTTTCATAAAATGGTCCGAAAGTAAGAAAAAAACGAGGAAAGTAAACGATCTCTAACTAGAAGAAATTTTCAAACAAAGGTCTTTATGTGAGCTCAGGGAGTAGAAAATTCTCAAGACACTTGAACGTTATCGCAAAATGCATATGGTGAATCACAATAGGGTGTGTGCGTGGTATTTTAAGTCTGTTAATTTCGTTCACAGGCAGCGAAAATAATCGTAAAAAGGAAAGGTTGGCGGCTCGGACGGGAGAGGGCGCCCTCGTCGCTGCCGCAGCTTCGAATTAATTTTTCCAGGCAGTTGAGTTCGAATGTGCTTCCGGCTTGAGTTGCCTCAACTCGAAAGCAAACTTTTCGTGTTTACATTACTTTAAATTCTTTTAACTCTTAGCTTTGCTCGCAATACTTTGCATAGTATCATTTGCAGTCTTTATTTATTTCTACTTTTAAGAGAAATGTTTTTGCTCTTTCATTTGAAGAAAATTACACTTCAAACACTTGTTAAAATTCCCCTGCGTATTTTCCTGTAACTTGTTAGAGGCTCACAAGATGGCGTACTAAAAGTTCTTAATGCACGTTATTTCCCTTTGGATTTTAGGGGTTGAATAATATCATCAAGAGGTATGATGATTTTAGTGAAAGCTTTGTCGCAAACCGATTAAAATTGTTTTATGTTGTTTAGTGAATGACAGATAAAGACGAAAACAATTTCCGTTTTAATATCGGCCGACAAAATTGCCTCTAACACAGGAAAACGTTATGCCAAATATAGTTTGGCGACAGGCTCTATCAAAGGCTAATTGCTCAATACTATGAATGAAACCGGCGCCCCTGGCGACCTTTGGTCTCTCCAGAAATTAACCGATGTGTACGCTGGCGGAAACATGACATTAAAGCACTTATAGCATTCACCAAAGAGAGTAAGCCGTGACACGAAATAATTATGTTACTTTGATTTCTATTTGAGGATGATGTCGCGCAATTGATCGCAATTAACACAGTTGCACTGATTATATTTCAATATAGTTATTAAAATATTTGATCTTAATGGGTAGTTTGCACTTTTATATCAAACTACCTACGTTTGATAATTCGTAAATTGAAAATGACAATATTCCTTAAATATGGTTTTAAATTACAATCTATTTGTGTACATCTGGAGTCTATTTGGTTTAATTGTCTAATAATTACAACATATATTATGACCACAGTCATTAATTATAGACTTATTAATTAAACCTTAGATAAATATTAACTTTAAAAATAATTTGAACTTGGATAATAATTTATATCTCAATGAAGCCTTTACCAAATATAACACATACTTAGGCAGTAAATAAACAACACTTACACTAATATATGGCGTCGAGCACTCCCCGTGATTACCGAAGTATCTATTTATCAAAGCACTTTGTCAAACCAATTATTATGATCTACAGTATTAGTGTAACGACTATAGAGAAGCTTAAATAATCCTATTTCGTGCTAGAGTACTGTTTTGCACAAATAACTTTACTTATACTGACAAAGCCAGCTCATTGGATGTTATTTAAGGATTTTTTAATTAAATACTAGTAGATAATTTCGGCGAAATTCAACAGGTACAAGGATTTTTTTCAAATTCATAAGTCTAAATTATTATCGAGTTTTTAGATTGAGGTTACAAAAGCATCGATTTTTTTCATTATGAATTCAAAATATTTTTTAAACAACTTTAAAAACTAATGTGTATTTTAATCATTACTCTGGTACTTATAGATTTAGTGTCAGTTTAATAACATGCACCTAATATCAACAGTCCTATTATGTTAATTAAATAACAACTATTTTAGATACAACAGAAAAATAAAGTTGTTTTTATAGTTATGTTAGATGAGTCGCGTTAGATATAGGTACAGGGGTAAACGTAGACAATTTATCCTAAACGCGTGCACTTGACAGTCAATAGCTGCAAACATTATCGCTCTAAAGTGAATGCGTCAACATGCAATTTCACTTTCCAATTTACAAGGTAGCAAGGCTTTGTCTGTCGCCCTCTGATTTTACGCCTTTCAATTAACCAGTAATCATACACGCCCCGGAACCCTTTCATTAACACTGGTAATGAGTTTTCACCCTTCGTCGAATAGTGGACATCGGAGCTTTCGCAGACTACCCCCACGCCTTATTTTATCTTTTTCCTTCATCCAGACAGATCGGCAAAAAACGGTTTATTGAGTAAAGATTGCTTAATTGAGCCAGTACGGATTGCAGATTTCCTTTTTTAAATCTTTTTAACGGACATTTACTCACGACTCTGCTTCGAAGTTATTTTTGCTATATAGGTACATAATAATTTAATTAATATGACCTATTATATATTATGTGTTAGTAATGTATTTTTCTGTGTTTTCTATTTAAGTGTACAATATTAAGGCGGAGATTTGCCTTGCGTTATTGTCTTGTTATCAGCATGAAATCTAATATTAGAACCACGCTAACAGTGCCATTTGTTGCGTCATATACCTAATAATAATCCAATATGCCTTCTTCCATATTCCATGAGACAGCTTTAGTTACTTAACATTAAACGTTATAAAAATTTAGTAGACAGCGCTCTATATTGAATTTTCCTAATTTCTTTATTATTATTATCATTATATAATGACTTGATTATTATTATTATTGATTGTTAATTTCGACATAATTGCATTCGTCTTAATCTAAATATCGGTTACCTTTAATACTTTATTATTAATCCTAACATTTTATTTAAGTTTGACATGTGTAACACCTGTAAAGGTAGCATTTAATTGAACTGTATGTATTGTTATTGACTATTGACCTATTGTACTAAATGCTTTACACAATAAAATAAATAAAAATAAAATAAAAATAAAATAAATAAATGAACAGAATATCATTTATTTCCCTCATTATGACGTAATTTTAATGACCACATAAAATAAGGATTCTGTGGGAGTTTCTTAGAAAACGATTGAAAGCCAAAAGGTCGTGTTACGAATGAAGCATCCTCATTAGCAGTAATGGCGGCTAGCTGTCGATATCTGAGACGGAATAGCGCAATTAATAATTGGGTACGGTCTTAGAAACGGTATGTATACGTACATGAACATAGGTATATACAGGGTTACCGGCAATTCGATACATTCCCTTGGAGGGGTAAAAGTAGAGCTCATTTGCAATAGATTTTGTCATTAAGTACCCTAGCCGATAGTGATTTGTTTTTGAGATATTCAAGTTTTTGTGTTTTTATTTCTAAATACCGTATTCAGGCAAAAAATAAAATGTTCCTAAGTGAATGTCCTATTTTGATTCTATTTTTGTGCATAATCTTATACCTAACATCACAACACGTCCTTAAAATAACAATACGCTGTAGTAGTATTCTTAAACTTTACGTTATGGAGGTCAATTTGCTAGAGTTCAATACAAAAACTCTTTTTATTTCCACTTCAGAGTGAATTTGAATAAAAAATATGTATGGAATGTGTCATACAAATTATTAAAATAATAGCCCTATTTCACTAGCTTTCCAAAATGGTATAAAACTTTTATCTGCATTGACAATCACAACAATAACACAGTTTAAAGTGTTAACTAGGATAATGTGCTTTACCTGTGGCAAACAGTAAGAATCTGCGCAGTACCATCTGAATGGCAATGTGTAAGGCGAAAGAAAAAGATGTCCCGGCGCTGCCCCAAAGTTTAACAGTGGCTCCCATTTTGAGCAGGAATTGTAATTTTATGTTTTGAATAAATGATGTTAAGATTCAGCCGATTTTCATTTCTTTCCCATTAAAAAGTTTGCGAATCCAAAAATTACTGATGTTCTGAATATTTGTTTTTAACTAATAACTTTTGTATTAAAATGAATACCATATTTCGTAGCAATTTAGATAGCTAGTGAAATAGGGCTATTATTTTAATAATTTGTATGACACATTCCATACATATTTTTTATTCAAATTCACTCTGAAGTGGAAATAAAAAGAGTTTTTGTATTGAACTCTAGCAAATTGACCTCCATAACGTAAAGTTTAAGAATACTACTACAGCGTATTGTTATTTTAAGGACGTGTTGTGATGTTAGGTATAAGATTATGCACAAAAATAGAATCAAAATAGGACATTCACTTAGGAACATTTTATTTTTTGCCTGAATACGGTATTTAGAAATAAAAACACAAAAACTTGAATATCTCAAAAACAAATCACTATCGGCTAGGGTACTTAATAACAAAATCTATTGCAAATGAGCTCTACTTTTACCCCTCCAAGGGAATGTATCGAATTATCAGTAACCCTGTATAAGCCACCTAGACAAATAGAATTTATTTGCCGTCTCATAATAAATGAAATAGAAATGATATTCTCTAGGAATGACAAGAACCAATTAAAAGTTTTCGCAGACAAACATGACAAGGGTTGGTAGACATATATCATTTGATATATTATTTTATTATAATACTCAACAAGCCTACCTAGAGACGGTTCTCTAAAGAGAAAAGCTTTATTTACTAACTTAGGTACTCGTACGCTATTTGATTTATTTGTAGGCAAATACACGTACCTATGTCTTGAAAAATTGTCTGTACCTATAGAGAAGGTGTCGCATCACTCTTTTAAAATTTTGTATTTTTGGTTTTTGAAGTTTTACTTCGCAGGCGCGCCTCGAGAGTGAAGGGTATAGGTGAAACGATTTTTTGGAGAGTTACGTTACGACAATAATATTTAATTATTATAGATTCATACATATGAGATGATACGATGCGAACACGTTCGACGATACTATTTTTATTTTTAATACTTAATAATACGCAAGTAATCTTCTTCCGTGCTACACACGTTAATTTTATCTGTAATTTCTTGTTAACAATTTTAACGTACATAGGTACTTAGCGTAGGCACTCAGTTCATCTACATTTTCGTGCCATAACATAATAAGTAGTTAAATTATTCATACTAGCGCAGAGTCAAGCCCTCTTATTCATAAACGATTAATAACCGTGTTATTAATATTGAATGTTTTGTCACTACTGCGTATGTCTTGTCTTATAACAAGACATATGTTACAGGCTAGAATGAAGGAATTGTGAATTTGTAGGTAACAACAGAGTAATAAATTTTTCCACGTTTTTAATTATGAAATTGTACAGATGTTTCAGTTTACCTTACCTATATACCTAATTATATATTGTGGAAATAAATGCATATGTATATATGTAACCTTACACAAATTAGATACGCAAGCCTCTCACACAGCAGAGTCATTAATATCGGACCTATAGACTCCAGTTAGGCGATTAATAATCTTGAAGTACTACCATTCGGATTGATAGGTACCTTCGAGCGTAACGTATTCAGTTATTTGCACATATAGGATTAGGTATTTATTATACGGTATATACTATGATTATAGGGATGATATGTTTCAAATTACGATATCGTGGTGTAAGATGTATTTGATTTGTACGTTAATAAAGATGCTAAAATTCTTTGTATGTCGAAAACAGCATAACGAATGCCACACGTTTAAGCCTTTTAGTTATACCTACACTATTAATACTGTCCGCTGTTGTGTTTCAGTTTGAACGATGTGGATAGGCATACTTTTAAAATGTTGAACAGTGATAGCAACGCTCCGGTGTTCGACATCGGATAGCAATTCCGTTTTTTTGAAGCTAGAATTGAATGGATTATTTCAAACTAGTCGGCATACTTCCATTCTGACTATATCAGTTAAAAACGCTGCATAATTTATTGTTGTATTATACATACACGGGATAATTGTTGAAAAACATTATTTTATGAAATAATAAACAATTAAAAATAATTATCGTTTATTGTGAACAATGAGAACAATTTCGGAATAAACAAACTGCAAACGATTACAAACGATTGATTTACAATTTGTCATGTTCTCAGTCTTTCCACAGTATAAATTGACTGATTTTTAAATAGGCCTATGAATGAATACAACTTAGAAATTATTACTAAATATATTGCATACAATTTTCGGACTGGAGTTGTCTGGATAATATATAAGAATAATAACACTATTAATATTATACAAAATGTCAAAGTTATAGTTTTTCATAATTTACAAATACAAATGGTAATTTACAAATACTAATGGTTTACAAAAACCCAAGTCCAATATCTAACGTTGATATTACGACTAAACTACATAACAAATGTACACGTTTACAAAGAACCTTACGCTAGAGTATATAAAGATGGATAATGAAATACATATTTAATACCCGTGATCAATAAATAATAACAATACGTGCGTCCTTTTAAAGAAAATATTACACAAAGCTAAGGGCTACTGTTTACTATACAACATGTCGTGCTGCCCACTGAGTGTTTATATTTTAAAATAAAAGTCAAAAGTATAACTTGCATTCAAGTATTTGTTATTTTGTGCACAAAGTATTTCACAAAAGTTATTGACTATATGTTGCTCTAACATTATGCCTACTTTTATATTATTTCAAGTATTAAAGTTGGAATGCAGATAGTTTGTTCTACAGCATTATTTAAGGACGTGTTAGCTAGCACGACATCCAGCGCCCATAACTAATCAATTTGTGTTTGTTGCGAAATCAAAATTGTTTTTGATGATGGATTGATGTTTGGCATTTTTAAAAGCCTCGAAAGTCATACAAATAGTCAGCTACTTCATTAATACATAAATTATTATATTTAAAAAGTATGGTGACAAGGTTTATATATTTTTACCGAACTTTGGTGCGTTTGGCATATAAATATAAATATAGAGGCCTCTAAAAGATCGGGCTCGTATCTTGCCTTTATGAATAATAACGGTACAACCTTTGACGATAAACTAATTTAATTAACGTCTTACTTTAGAGAAAAAGAACAGCGTTTTGTAGCGTAATATTTTAGTACTTGGCATGTTAATATTGCGAAAGTTCGAGATAGTTCTTTTGAATAAAATTACTCTTTCTCGGTAACATGATGCTCCATTCCTCTCTATTACATATTTTTTGCAAAGACGAGTAAACTATTTCATCAAAAGCGGACGGGTAAAGTAAAGTAAATTCCTTAACTCTAATGTAATTTGTAGGTAAGTGTTCTCTTTGGCACAAATGTCAATCTTTATGAGTATTAGATGCCTGAGTTTTACTTACAAGAGACTATTTTTATTTGTAATTAGGTCGTAAAAATAATTATTTACACATTTATATACAAAGAGAATAATTATTAATCATCACATTATAATAAATGCCACAAATTTGGCTTAAAGATGGAGTGTGTTATTAAAAATATCGATAAAATATATTATTCTCAAATATCCATTAAATACGAAGGAATATAATTTTATGCCTCTTTATTATATTAATAAATAATAATATCCGTTGCCAAGCCAATACTGTTCCACTGTTGGGAATAGGTCATCTCTCAGATAATATTTTAGTTTATAGCCTGCATACTATCTTTACACGCATTGATACACTACAAGTTCCTTTAAGAACATTATGTTACATTTATTTACTCGCAATTTTTCTGTCACGGTCAACGCAGGTCATTTTTCTTCAACACGTAACATATAAATCAGATTTGAATGACGGGAATTTTAATGCCATACGCTCGAATTGTATGAGCACATATGTACATAACCTTGTATTGTGCCTTTGTCGTAGCTATAATACGCCGGATGCATGACTATATTCCAAAAAGCTGCTGATTATTTTAATTTTGCTCCTGTTTAAATCTATTAGTTCATTTGTGACAAAACTGATTTGCGGGAGATTAGTCGGTGACATTGTTTTGTAAAATAATATTAAACACCTAACGTAATTTATATGACTATTAATATTTAGAAATGTTCGAAATACATTCTTTTGACTTTACTGAAAGTCTGAGAGAAGATGTACAAAAAAGTTAATATTACATTTACTTTTGGGGGCCATTTTACATACTTTTACAGCGAATAACATCGTTACAAAAATTAAGTAATAAAATTTTCTTTATTTTACAATCCTCAACTTTACAACTCTGTACTCATTTCAGCAGCCCTGGAAGGTTTACCGACGTTGGCAGATAACGATAACGTAGAGTTCGCCGTGCTAGGTGTTTCACGGGCGGGGTTCAATTGCTCTGCAGCCTGTATTCAATTAAAAGTAATATAAGCTATACTGTAAAACGTTGTAAAAATACATTTAGCTTGAACAAAAAATAAAAATTAGCGACAAACAGGTGCTAGATTACACACAAAACGTAAAATGTTTAATTACAAAAATATATTACATATTTACAAAATAATAAATAAATAAAAGTAACCAGTTGGGTTAGTCAGTCCGTGTTAGTCTAAAACTAATTAAACCAGCATCCACTACCGAACCGCATGCAATACATACAAAACAAAAAAACAAAAAACATAGAACACAGAGCCTCCGAGCAACCGGGAGGGGACACAGCGTGCAGCTAACATTCCACTACGTCCACGTGAATCCTGGGCAAGCCTTACTTACTGCGTGCTTTCTATGAGAGGTTTTAGAATAATGTCGAGTGTGTTGTCGTGTCGGAGATGCGCGTGGTGGGCGTGGGCGTGGGCGAGTCGCGCGTGTGTCCGCGCCACGTTCGCGTTGCAGTCGCGCGACTCTCGCGACGGCCGCGCGTACCGCCGCGCCAGCGACCCGCTCTCGCCGACCATTATGTTGTTGTTGCTAGCATGTCTCTGCGTCCCAATCACACACGCGCGTCAAACTACCGGTGCACATACCTTTTTACATAAATACAATCACGACCGAAGTACAAATATTGTATGTTGTAACAAGGGAGGTTCGTCAAAATAATTAAAATATATTTAGTCAGACAAAAGGTGTTGTGTCTCTTTCTAGCCCCGCTTTGTCTCCTTAAATTACTTACTTACTTTTCGCAAAGTAGCGACAACTTAATAAAGGTGAAAAAATATTCTATAGGTATTTGTATAAAATTAAATATAAAACAAAATGATGATTTTAAAATTCAGAAGAGAACCATAACGATATCTAATCATTTCGACAATCCTCATTAATAAGATGAAATAATCAGTATTCCCAATAAGTGTTGCAATACAATGTACACACTACATTGGTGAGATTCCATAGAAATGCAATTAACCGGAAACATTTTAATTGTCTAAATAAAACCATTTCATAAAGTAAAAACTCTACAATAGCACCATAGAACATCGCAAATAAAGCCCCTAGAAGCATTTGAAGTAATGGAAATAAAATACACATGGAAATGACTACTTCTCTAAAATGTCAGTGTATTAGACTATCCTACGATGGTACTTCAGTATGATGGTTACTTTAACAAAATATTATATTAATATGTAGATGGTTTAAGTACATTTGAAATGTCACTTTTCTGATGTAAATATCGATAATGGATTTCAGAGCGCAGGTAAAATGAATTTTATATTTGATGAATAACGTTATTGAGCAGCCTGTACACGTTAAATTCGAGCGACCCAGAAACAGGAGCTGCGGATTAGTCCGACGGCCCTCGCGAGCCAATTTAATCCCCAGATTATCATTTTACTTCTTAACAAATACTTTCTCGTATTTCGCAATTTATTACAAAGATGCACCTAATTTTTAACACATTTATAAATGGACAATGATTAAAACTTGATTTTTTTCCTTAAACGACGCTACTAAATATGTGTATTTAACGACATTCCTGACCTAATGAGATTCGGTACATCAAAGAAACGAAATATTCTTACATACTAAAGAAGTCTACAATTATAAGTCTTCTGACAATTGCCAATATCATACGATAATCAAATCATTAAAGATAAACGTATGATTTTATAGATATATTTGGTAACGTATCACAACTTTGAATTTAAACGAGGGCTATCGGATCGCGGAAGTATGTTAGAAAGCGAAGCGCCCACTCACGAAGAGAGAAAAGCCATCTGCCGGGGGGTAGCAGCGGGGCGGGTCGCGCGGGCGGCGCGAGGTGGCGCTGTCGCTCGCGACGGACAGAAGCGAGCGCTGGGAGCCCGACGCGGGCGCGCGGCGGTTGGGAGCGGCGGGCGGCCGCCGCGTGAGCGCGCCCGCGCGGGCGTACGGCCCCGCGCCGCCCGCGCCCGACCCCGCGCCCGCCCACCTACTCACTGGCACTGCTGAGCCCCCCGCGCCGCACTTGGCACTGTCGCTCGACCTGTTGGACGGTGTCATCGTCGTCATCAAGATCATCAATCAAATCAAATCATTTATTTGCAAGAACATAGTATTTTACAAGGATCTTAAATTAATAACAATTATCTTATGTTCTACCACATTGGGCGTGCAAAATTTATGTATCTTGTTCATTATTATTATTATTTATTAGTGTCAGCAAGTCACATGGGCATTGAGTATAACACCCCACTGCACAAATTTAAAACTGCTGCTTATATACTCTCTTTATAAATAAATATGGTAGGCCTGCGGTAATCGGACAACACTATGTGGTGTCGACATAATAGAGACTTCCTCTAACAACAAATAATATCTTGTAATTCGACATATTAAAAGTACCACGCAGTCGCGTAACCTGGTTAATCATACATTATCGAATGTTTTGCTGGTTGGAACACTATAAAGACACGGATCGGATTACCGAACGTCTACGTATATATGAAAGTTAATAAAGGCTATTTTGAATTTAACAGTAGGTCATATTCTTTAATGATTCTTAGCCATAGAAAAATATTTCTATTATATTGACTTTATTAAGTCTAATTTAAAGTGAAATGAAAAGCAATGAAAAATAGTTTAAAAATGATAAAAACTAATATACCACCATATGTAGCTTTACTTAATTAAAAACGATAGAGCAAAGGGTATACAAATAAACAATAAATCTAACCTCTCCGAAGAGTACGCGTAATCTTGATCAGCTCCTAGGCCGGAGTCAGTGTGTTCGTGGGACACGCGTGCGCTCCCCGATATCAGCTCTCCACTCGAGCTGTTACTGTTGCTATTCGTGACGGGGCTGTACGGGTTGTTATTATTCGACACCGGAGTCACGCTACTTTTGTACCCATTATTCGACAAAAAGTCTTCCCCAGATCTCCCCATCGTCTCGTCGTAGCTCGGATATACACGCCTGAAAACATCCCCGATTGAAATTACGATGATTCTTAAGAAGCGTATAAAATGTTTAAGGTAAAACGTGAAAATGTCATGCAAATTAAAAATTGTAACGTTCTATTTCGAGTGGCACTCAATCTTATGAAAAGAACATAAGCCTCGGTATTTATTTAAGTCGACGGTGAGGGTTTCTTTTAGGTAAAATATCCGCATAAATGTGTACATCGAGCAATGTTTCGTGGATTAAATGAAAATTATTGTGAATTCAGACCTTCCATGTTTCTCGGAACTGGTCCTGTGAGTGCTGAGCGTACTCGAGCTGGATCTAAGTGACCCTTGATTATGGCTATCGTGGCCACTTTTGCTGTGAGACGAAGAACTCTTGTCTCTCCTAGCTAATGACCCGTGTTCCGCCCTGCACGAAGAAAAATATAATACAAAATATGATGTAGACATCTAAAAAGTACTGTAAGAAAAGAATAGAAAAATACAATCAAATATTTTAAGCATTAGCAATTTAACACATACATTTTATTATTATGGTGCGTTTAGTATTTCAATTGTCACACTATCTATATTATATAGAAATAATAATAATAAGCCGCCTTTTGTGTACATCAGAACAATTTATTTCTCCATATTATTTTATTCTAAACCTTTAAACCTCATATTTTTCTTTGTTTGGGTATATTTTTTGTTTTATGTATTTTGTTGTAAAATAAAGTTAAAGTATCCTTACAGTTTATTCAAACTTACTTACATTCTAAAAACTAGCATAAATTATTAGTGTAATTAGAAATAAAACTCACTGTTTATGCTTCGATGATGTGCGAAGCTTAGTTTGTCGCGCGTGACTGGTTTGTACGACAGTGTACGGTATCTCCTTGAGTTGCTCTTCAGTCATTCCCGCAGTATCAACTAACGAGAATTCTAGGTGTTGTTTCAGTTCAGTTGGTAACCATTTCTTCTCATTTGGTGATCCAGACCGTGACCTGCTCGGATGCAATGGTTCATTAATATATTTTTATATTGTTTGATTTCTGCTGTATTCTCCGATTAGATGTTTTACAAGTTTCCATAAATGCGTTTGTCTTAAAGAAGTATTATTAAATTGAATTGTGTTTGTTTTACTTGAAGTACCTTTAGGAGTAATAACACTAAAAACATTATAAGTATTACTGCTACATAGAGTTTTCTTTAAAATATGAGATGGTTAAATTTTACATTTAAATAAATTTAAATGTTGTTACTTGGACAGCATATAATTGTAACTTTCAAAGTAGTAATTACATGCACTATTTATGAATAGCTAAAATATGAAAAACATATCAAAAATGCACTCGTATTAGGTTTGTATAAACAGAATTTATTTACAAACTACAAATCATTCATTCAATATTACAAACCCAGTAAACAGCAATAAACTCCATTGTTCAGCGAGCGTACATATTTATGTGAAATTCCGTAACAATTGTTGGAATATGTAAAACAAGTGGGGGTGGCTATTTGAGATCGATTAATCGACGAATAGATGTATGCACCAAAACATCGATATTAAACAATGAAATGATCTCAAATATCAGCAAATAGATATGAGACTTTTTTCTGTTGCTTTAAAAATGATTACAATAGAATAATGTGAAGAAGCCTCTTATCGACTCTTTAAGACTTCCAAATCGAATCGATTTCAAAATCAATTTCTGCCGGAAAGAATACCCATCCCTAAAACAAGTTAAAGCAAATACAAAATGTGTTTACCGATGTTTCCTGTGCCTGCGAGGCCGGTGCGATGATCGATGCGTGCCGGTCTCCGGTTCCATTTGCGACCGACGGACACTTGCAACCTGTATGTTTGTTGGTTTTTGATTACATTTTGATATTTTACCGACGGCTATTCCGTTCCAAAAAATTCTGTACATGACGTAACCCATTTTTATCTTAATTATGCGGCGAGTTTAACTTATTGAATTAAAATTTATTAATTTTCACAGAATACAACTGAACAATGATCAATGTCATTAGTAGGGATTTTTTAAAATGGTATTTAATTTCATTTTACATGGTAGAGTTCCCTACCGGAAACTTTAAATAACTTCAAGTTATGTCATGTACTGCCGATATCGAAGGGCACGATTCCTCTCTTTTCTATCTAAGAAGTTAAATTTAATATGGACAACAGCATCTGCTTACGTAATGATTAATATATTGAAGTCACCAACAGTACCTACACGCATTGTAACGCACAACAAATACGGCACAAAAGCAATTTTTAAAAGAGCTTTATGATCACCGATGGACGTTAAAGGGTCGATGGTTAAACATAAAGTTAAGTATATTAAAGAAGCTATGCCAATTAGACTGTAACTTACTTGGACGCCACTCCCAACGGTCGTCTGTCTTAAAACTTCCTTCCATTGCGACTCTGAATCGACGAGCTCGTACTCCCTGAAAGAAATTGGCCCATTAATAACTGCTGTTTGCAAAGAACATTACGTCTTGGTTTTGTTAACTCCTCGAGTGGTCTAGAGTATAAATTAATGATGTTTTTACATTGTGACTTTAAGAAACATGATTAATACAGTAAACAGAATGCAAAGTGAGGCGGGAAAACTTTCTGAAGCTTTAACGAAAATGTACATTGCCATACAGTTCAGTTAATTTGTCTGAAAATACAGTTTATAAGAACAGTGGTGCTGCTTTCTCGCGGTTTGCGCCTTTAAAGTTTTTTTTTGTTATGATGAAAGTTGTAAATTAATTTACTGTTAAGAGGCCGAACAAGGGCTTAAGAACAAAATTCAAATAAGATAAGGAATCTGAA
Organism: Epargyreus clarus; assembly: GCF_041222505.1. Taxonomy (NCBI): domain Eukaryota; kingdom Metazoa; phylum Arthropoda; class Insecta; order Lepidoptera; family Hesperiidae; genus Epargyreus; species Epargyreus clarus. Next base: position 8,930,071 of record NW_027332211.1, read on the forward strand.
ATTCGCTACAAATGTAAGTACTAACTCTACACGAACAGTGTAGAACACGAACTTTGAATTAATAATAATTTGATATACCGTTCCTATCGACAACCTTGTAACAACACAACTTTTATATGAGCCATACTAACTTGGTGTCAGGTTGCGAGTCGTCTCTCTCGGAGCCGGACTCGTGCTTATGTCGCGAGCGGTGTCGCCGGTGTCGCCGACCCGAGCGGCCGGACCCACGAGACAGCTCACTCTCCGCATCTGATTGCTGTCTTCGAGAGCGGTGTCTGTGTCTACAAATGAAGGCACACGTAATAACACTTAATTTTCACATTTTTGTTACGACATAAAAATCATATATCTCATTCAACCATGGATATAGATCAGTAGATCCATGGAGACTGATCAATCTACTGAGGCGGAACGGTAGCGACGTTGAGCATAAACTGTAGAGGGTTATCAGCAGTCAACTCGCGCGAGTTCCCGCCTGGTTAGACCGGCGTTGTTTGGATAAAAAACTAATCAACAACAATCCGACTATCTAGATACTGCCTTGCGGTTTGGACGCAAGCCATCAGAACCGTGCGAGTCCAGCGAGGCGGAGCGGTGACTCGATATGGGCAAGGCGGAATACAGCCCGCAACGGATCGGCGCTCAGAGTGGGAACCTGCCTCCCATAGACCTATGTACGTGTTGCCTGTCCTAATATACTTATAACAAACAGTGTTGCGGTTTGACCGTGAGTAGTTGGAGCTCTGCGAGTCTACTGACGCAGAGCGGTGGCGCGGCCCGGGCGGTGGTCGGGTCGCGGTGGGCGACGCTGAGCACAATCCGCAGCAGATCAGTGCCGATAGTGAGAAACTGTCTCCCCTAATATAATCTGGGTAAAAACTAACCACGAAAAATATAGCTATACTGACTTGCGGTTGGACCGGGAGTCGTTGGAGCTCTGCGAGTCTACGGACGCGGAGCGGTGACGCGGCACGGGCGGTGGCCGGGTCGCGGTGGGCGACGCTGAGTACAGTCCGCGGCGGGTTGGTGCGGAACGTGTGGAGCGCGGGGACCCGCCTGGAACCGTTGGCTCGCAGCCGGACATGTCGCCGCTAATCCTTAATCTATGTGGAGTTTAACATTGGTTTTAGAATATTGTGCTTTTTACCGACACATATTCCATAGCGACGCTCGTAATTCTTCTCAAGGGGTACCAGACCGTAGTTCACCACATTGGCCATGACCGGATTTGTAGGATTGACATTTTTTTGAACTGTTGAGCGCGTACATTTTTTCACGAGGTATTATTTTATTTATGAGGAGTTTATTGTTTAAGCCGGTAATCATTAATTTATAATGCTTATATAATTTTGAAAAATCTTAGGCTTTGTTTGGGGTTGAAACGTTGGACCTCCCGAATATCATCGGGCCAAATTTCTAACGACTAGGCTATCACTGCTTTAGTCTCTGAATATTATGTTAACTATTTATTTATTCGTGTCTAATATTTCGAGCTAACCAGATGTTTCCCTTCTGATCCTTAACCTAAGTTGTAAACCAATATCCCGTTTCAGAAATAAATATTCAGTGACAATTATTCAAGTATTCAGATTTATGATATTATTTATTGGCTTAGACACGCCTCTGAGCCTTATAACCTGTATTGAGAGGACTTTAACATTTCCTTAGTAAAGAACATGTAGTGTTAATTATTTATCTATTTGTATGTGCTATTTGTTCACAATAAGATACTGAAGCTACGATAGTTAAGTCTAAACGAGTATTATGAAGAGGACTTTTGTTTCAGAAATTAATAGGTATTTAGGAGGGATAGAGCGTGGGAAGATAATAAAGCTCTTTGTGGTTATTTTGCAATTTAAGTAACAACATTAATAAATTTTAAGAAATAAGTAATAATTTTGGTAACTGGGGGGCGAATTCTGTATTAAGCATTATAAAGTTCGGTATAACAGGAATAAAAATTGACATAAATTAAAGGTAACACTTGTTTAACTTTCCAAAGAACGAAACAAGAAACATACATTTATCCTTCCTAAATATATTTTGGAACTGTTCTAACTGTACTTTGTACAAAGAGATGGATGACTGAAACATTTGACAAGAAAATAAAAGCACTTACGAGTTAGGCCTGTGTACTGAGGTAGGTTGTTTCATTTCCGGAGGGCAGTCTTTTATTCTCAAGTCTTCTAACTTTGGCACTGAAAACAACACTTTGTTAAACATATTTACGTATATTTTTGATAAACAAAAACAAATATAGATACATATTTCAGAGGTGCATTTACCGTAACTATTATATACAAATTATTTGGAACTTGCCGAAATTACGTACAGTTTCAACAAAAATTGTCGGCTTCGATCTCGAAATCCAGTATTAAAATTTGAAAACTTTTTTTATGCTTTACTTTCATAATTTAACAGCAGATAATGTTATGCCACTAAAAGAAATCTTAACTTTGTAAAATTAATGATATATTTATCATCATCAATCATTGCTACTGTATTTGCTTGTCATTAAGGGATATCTAACAAAATTACTCATATCCTTTCACCGTTTACATTTTAAAAAACAACATAACTAAAAACTGCATAAGTACTAAAACAAAACAATGTATTTGCAATGTTTCCTAACATTACGTTAATTCTTAAGGTAAAAGCATGTAAGGTAAAAAGTATGTAAGAAAGCTGTCACTTACAGTCGTGTAACGAAGAGTAGGACATGTGTGGGCGCGAGATACGGCGCGACGGCGTCCTTGTGAACGTGGGCGGCGGCCGCGGTCTTGCGCCCTTTCCACTGATAACAACATTTATTGTTTTATCTGGGCATGTTTATATCTGCACAAGGTGTAGTCAGATTGTACGTAATACGATGTACTGAGGTACGATGTTATAACAAATGTAAAGGGAATTCTATAAAGGAAAGAAGACTGTTCGATAAAAATAAATGTACACCTAATATTCACGAAAATATTCGCCACATTTCGCAAAATTTTGTGTATATGCGGCAAGAAGATCTAATAATACGATATGTTATTTATTAGGTACTTTTTATGATAAGCGTAGGGCATCATAGCTGCTTAGGATTTATCTACGGTCTTAAAGTAAACACAACACTCTAAATCACCTTAGTTGCACTTTGCTGTTTCTAACATGATTTAGATTTGTTGGCTATATTAATTATGGAAATTTAAAAATACAAATATAGACATACCGTTGCATCCACATATAAAGATGTCGTCAGTAGCAGATTAAAAACATTTTTAAGATAATACAATAGCATAGAATAACTAAAAAAATACCTTGTCCTTAACCTAGTTCCTAACGAAAACATATCAGCTGATGCTGGTGAACTCTGCTGGAGACGGAAGAACGTGTGGTGATCTGAACAGCACCGCCACAGGTGACGACAGGCGGCTCTCGTGGGCGACTCGAAACCATAGGTTGATGCTTCATTCTGTTAACAATATGTATGAAAACAAGATAAAAGCTAGCTACCACTACATGTTACTAACTCCTGTAGTTTTATGTGGATAAAGAGACTTTGCAATTTAAATCAGTGTGGTAAGTGTATTACTTTTCCAGGCGTTCCAGCTTAGTCCTCATGGGAGCGGCGTATCAGTGGCCGACCTCAGATAGGAATAAAAAATTATCTGGGGTCGATTACAGATGTCTATGGGCGGCAGTGGCCACTTACCATCAGGTGAGCTGCATGCTCGTCTGCTACTTCTATATTATATAAAAAGATGATGTACCTTTCACACGGTAAAATCAATATTAAAATCGTTTAAGTATTTTTTGAGATTACTGATTTCAAAAATCAAGTTAAGTCTTTTACTACTCAGAAGCCTTCTCATATATGGTAATGTAACATTCTGATTAAAAGTCACAATTGTAAGAAATATGAAGATAACTTTGAGGACACCAAATAAGTTTGCAAAGGAATTCTTTGAAAGAAGCTTTCGTTTTTTATGCACGAGTATAACACCTACGTCTGGTAAACATATCAAATATGAAATTTTAATATCAAACGGTAAATATAATATTTCATTTAACAAAATATTGAATTTGTTGACATAAACGTATTAATTACAAATACTCGGGTTAAATAATCATTTAATCAATTGTTATTTATTGTAGTAAATAGCAAACAATTACTTTTATTTAAAAACCGTATCCAATCAAATTGAATGTAGTTCAATCATTGGGTTATATTTTCCGTACGCAAGAAATATACCAAAGTTTTGCGAGCTTTATCGACGTTCATGTATTGTGTTTCCAGTATATTCTGTTGCTGGTTTCTGTGGATTTTCTTTGTTTGCAGAAAACTAGATATTTTTGGAAGTCTATATACATTCAATATTTATGAACGGATTTTACGTGCTGGTGCCGTGACTGCCGTATGTTTTTGTTTTATTAATGTATAAAGGCTAAGTTTTGAATTTATAACGCTTATTTATACATCACAGACGCATTTTATTCATATGTAAGTCTTTCCACCAATATTCTGATATTATATTTTAGTAATCCAGAATTTTACTTTAAGAATTACAAAAATATATCCTGCAGGGATTTTCCAGAATAGTTTTAATAAAATTCAAAAGCACATGCAGTAAGACGGCAGGCGAGGTTCGGCGGAGCGTTATCAGGCGCGCCCAGAGCGCTGTAAATACTGTGCTCAGTTCTCGCGACTTATCTATAATTGCCTGCCTACGAATGTCTTTGAAGGAAGCAGCATACGGTGGACTCTATCTTGCACTGCTATTCAAAGCCTTATCAGATGGAATGAACCAAACAAACAAAAACGGGAACAGGGTCAAGTGTTTTGTCCGATTTTTTGCAGACAAGCTTTGTATATTTACGTAGATTTGTACGTCTGCTACAAGTCCGTCAAGTAATTTGACAAATGTACTTTGCGTAATCATTTCATTTGTAATCGTGATATACCCACAACGTCCTTTGTCAAAACTAGTTTCAAATGTTCTCTACATGTTTAGAGTACTAATTTGGTTTTGAATTGCGGAAATAATTCTCGTATGTCTCTATTGTTTTAGGATTAAATTACCTGTTATAAAAGTTTTATGTCCGATTTGAAATTGATAAGAGAGAGTCTCGTAGAACCTTAAAACTAAACAGGTTGTTTATCCGACTGTAGTAAACAAATAAAAATAGAGTACCTTCAAAACTTACTATAAGTTATATAAGTATAAGTATATAAGTATATATATAAGTATAAGTACCTATAAAACGTACTTTAAATTAAATAGAAATTAAAGATAAATATAACTAAAACAAAATCCATATGAACAGCCGTAGTACCACATTTACGCCGTATGAAAATGAAGTAGTACTGAACTCTATTAGAGTGTGACTTACATTTTTATCCGCGACACGAAGCATGAAGTATCGCCCCTTGTAATAAAGTTTGGACACGCGTGGCCAGTAATAGTTGGCCACGGTGTGTTTCCCACGCAGGAGCAACAGGCCACTTGGCGCCAATCCCAAGAAATATTCCACGCTGTCTTCACCCTGTATCAAAGTAATAGATTCCACGGATAAATATATAAGCGAGTAAATAATAAAAATGCTCATATATTTCCTTTGATGGTTACATAGGTTCATGTTCAATCATAAATATTTTCTGGACCGCAATAATCATCAACCTATTACTATCTACTAGGAACTAATACTCATGGATCTATTCTTAGATATAAAAAGGCATGAACGGCATATTCTATAGGGCTGGCCATGAAGGGGTTTTGTAGACTTACGACACACCTTCAACACAACAATAAAACTATAGAGAGTTCACGAACATCAACAAATCATAATAATTATTAGTTTCTAAGAACATAAATGAAACAAAAATAAATGAAATCAATAAGTTATGTATCAGAATTTCAAATATTTACCAAAACTGGATGAAGATCCACGCCGTACATGTCAAGCCATTTGACTTTGTCCAAATAACTCAACTCTGCCTGCGCTGGTGAAATACCCCTGAAACAAAATTATATTGTAGTAGCATAAAGGTGTATTCGATTTTCTTTGTTTTTCTTTAGCCATTATGGCGAATATATCGACAGGTTTTTTTTTTCCAAAATATTGCCATAGATTAGTAAAGATACTTCACCGCCTTGAATTTGAATGAAGCCACAAACGGCTTATTAGTAAGTTCTTTTTTTGAATTCTAGACAAATAAAAACATTTTTAGAGAAAATTTAGGAATAAATAACTAATAGTGCGTAATTTACATAATAAATTAATAATTATTTCAATATTTTAGGGACATTTTAGCACGGAGAAGTGCCAAATTTTTTTACGCAACTATTTCAATTCTCAAAACTGGGTACATTTTCTTGTTAGGAGTGACTAATCTTTACTAATCTATGAATATTGCTATAATTATTAATTAATATATTCATAGGTAATTTCGTGTAAATAATAATGTTATCGTCGTTAATAAGAAGCTTGGATATTAACGATATCACATTTTTATAACGTTACATTAAAGTAATAAGTGACTCATTTGATACTACAGTTTAAAAACAGATGCGGGTAGGTGAAGTGGGGACGACACCTTGGCGGCGCTCGAATTAACAGAGAGCGACATTCTGGTCGGAGACTTCAGCAAGAGCAGTCGAATAACGGAGATACTTGTGTAGTTATAATACTTCTAATCACTAGTGTGAACTTACTTACGTATAATTGTTATATCGTTACTCTGTACCGTTTATGTGACTATATTATTACATGACTTCAAGACCTACAAGATGAGTTTGATTTCATCAGAAGTGTACAAGAACCAGCTCACAATCATGGACGGCGATTCGTAAGTACGAACATACTTGACACAGGAATAAAAACCGTGAGTTAAAACATTATTATGTCATATGTGAATTCATCTTGGTAGAATAAGTAAAAATGGGGGTAGATAAATGTCGTTGATGTAAGGGAAAACTCATTTGAATTAAGAAAATGGATAGATTGAGACTAGTAATTCAATGAAATGTTAATACCCTCTGAAAATGATATACTTAAATTTTGTGAACAAACTTTACTCTTATCAAATTACTTGTTAACATTGTAAACTGAGGTGTTTACTTCAAAATAAGTGCATTTTCTGTGAAGAAGTGTCTAAAAGTAATTTTGCAAGGCAGTTCTTGTGGTAAATCTGTCCATTTGGTTAAATTCTGTGGTGTAAAAAGTAAATCCTAATTGTTCTAAAGTTACACCTACTTTGAAATATATAGAAATACACGTACTTATGAAAATATTTTAAGGATCTTTAATCTTAAATGTCAGGCTTTATAGATATGGGAACCTAATGGTTGTTAATATAGGCTAATGTACGCCAGAAATTGCATACAGGTTAGATTTGAATTTATTTTTGATAACTTTTAATGTTTCAAACGGGGTTTACGTATATGCGTTTGTTTTTATTGTATGGAAGGGACTATGCGGTAGCAACAAACGCAGTTACAGAGTACAGTATACCTACTTGATATAAGTGACACGTTTATTAAGTTGCAAAATTTTGATTATTCATAATTGTACAGAAACGTATAATATCTACGTGGTACATATTTAACTGCCTGCAAAAAAGTATCACGACCACGGTATTGAGTGGCTGAGTGTACCCAGGAGGGAAATGGTAAATGAGTTTAAGGTTTATTGTTTTTTTTTTTTTGGATATTAATTGACTATATTTAAAAATAAACTTGCATTCACATCTACATTGTTCACATTTTCATTTTATAAATCAATGAAAGTTTCCTTTTGATTTCATATACTTGATACGTAATTGTTATGAAAGAAGCATACGTACGTTGCCAAATTTAGATTTCCATCAATTCTAGGCGAATTCACGCAGTACTGTGTACTACTGTGTTTTGACTCCCATAAAGTATAAATGCACATTAGTTAATGATCTATAAGAAAACTGAGAAACTTATGCGCAGCGGTCTTTGGAATATTATATATAAAAATATCTCTCTTATCTCCCATTCTACTTCAGACTGACTCACTTATACATAATATTAAATGTCTGTTTTAAATTTAGTATGCAACGTTTCGTTTTGTATTAATATTTCTTTACATCTCGTAATTTTAAATCTTTAAATTTCAATTTGAATTTGACACATTACACGTCCTTTTGGTTTGAAAATTGGGCACTATCAAATACTGGTAAATGAAGTTTGTACCTTAAACGTTGAGACGCTTAGACTATCGATATTATTAATTATGTGAGCCATTTACGAAATGATAAACGGGATCCACTTTGTATGGGATTGAGAATAAATTATTTTAAGTAAAATAATAATAATAATAATAATAAATTGATGCTTTTATAACTTGAGCTTAGTTCTATTTACAAGTTACAGCAATTAAGTTATTATACGTATTAAGTGAGAAACGGTCACTGAAGCCTACATAAATTTAGATAGTCTCTTGTATACCATATTTAAAATGAGTCTTGCCTGCGACTTTGTTCATGTGGAGTCAGAATATAATTTGAATTGCATTTTTAAAACGAGTCTTGCCTGCGACTTTGTTCATGTGGATTCAAAATATAATTTGAATTGCATTTTTAAAACGAGTCTTGCCTGCGACTTTGTTCATGTGGATTCAAAATATAATTTGAATTATACAATGCCCTCTGTCAAGATCACGGAGTACGTTAGTAATTTGGAATTGTCCATTACCTGGTCATGTAATGTTTTTTAAAAAAAATGTATACTTTTGACATCGACTTCGTAGTTTTGGTTTTAATGCATTTTCAAATATACAAACCGACAGACAATTTTTCTTTTTCAAATATATTCGATGTAAACACGTGAAGATTTCATTCTTATTATATGTATATCATAGCCAAATGAATAATAATGTAATCAAATAAAAGCATAGGTACATTTCGATGGGATTTTCTTATACAATAATTTACTTTTCATATAAATTTCATACGGTTCACAATTGCGTCATGTCTAGGTTTTCTCTATAGAAACATCGAGCATCTCCTTGAGAGTGTTGGTTGTAAATGATACATATTATATTAATATAATCTATATAGATATTACGCACTAATATAATTTTTATTACAAACTATATAAAAGTCAGGTGAAGCCGAGGCGTTTGAAATATATATAATAAATATGAATTGTTCGGTAATAAGGTGTATCATAAGATAGTTTGACTAACTGTTTGTTTGGCTGGCTGGTATAAAATCATGATCAACTTTAATAGACCTTTTTCAGGTCATAGAAATTTTAGGTTGTGATTGATAAGGAGCCACATGTTATGTAAAACAGTTATAGTTTTAAATCTGACGATCGTGATGAGACAAAATTAGAATCGGACAAGATTATTAAAATCATGTCATGTCATAGGTATTTCAAAATTTTTAAATAAATCTGACCGTTCAAAGTAGGTAAAAATCGAATTCAAATATTCCGTTACATACATACAGGTCAAGTTAATAAAAGCGTGGCAAAAATAAAAGCGTGTTTAAAAAAAATCTTTTATCAGTTGTAGACACAAATAAGTATAGTTAAATAATGGCCGGTTTCTGAAGTCATTTTTCTTGGTAGGTAGTTTACGAGTGTGTATTCAATAACACTATCCGTTTGATAACTACCTACGGAAAAAAAAAAAAATCCGCTTCCGAGGAACTCAATGTAAGACAAGGTCTGTTTAAACTCCGTTTAGATTAACGGACCATTTTAATGTGTTTATTCTTTCCATAACATTATTTGATTTTTTTTTAAAAACGACGTTTGCGTAAAGTCTAGCAAATCTTCCTTAGTATAATGCATAACTTTTACAGTAAAATAGCCCAAACTATAACTTCCTTATGGGAATCTTAATTTAAAACTTTTGGTGAAATAAAAAAAAAAAAAAGTTAAGTAGTTAAGCCATACACAATTGACAAGTATGTCGCTGACGTGAACGCATGGGTCCTTTGCTTTGTTAATTAAATTTTGAAATTCATGTAATAGTATGTATTATTATAACTGAATATAAATTCAATTTAATGTAATGAAATTTCTTTCTGACTTTCAAAAGTGGGTTATGTGGCCCTACTTTGAAAGAAATAATTTGAATTTGTGATAAATAACGTAAAAAAATTGGGTTCATACAACTTATACGTGTTATATTGTGTGAAATTCATGGTTAGTTTACCATTATTTAGTCTTTAACTTTGATATCATTCATTTCAAATATTCACGATATATTATTATTTTGATACTGCTTCATCAGTTGATAAAAGACGTACATTGGAAAGGCAACTATTTGTATAAAATAACATTGTAATAATTAAAAGAAGTACTAAGTAGTAATAAAATAATTTTATAATAGTATTTTGAGTCGCACAGATTCATTTAGTGGCCAACTATAGATCTATCTATCTATCAGTATAACAGTTATTGAACAGGTTGTTGAGCATTCCGAAATGGACTAATAAGATAAACGTCGTTATTCTGATGCGTAACTTTATCGAATCAATAGTTGTTGGAGATTTAACTATTGGACTTAGAATCCAGACATAAGTAAAGTGGGCAGCTAGATGTTGTCATTACTGTAGGTGTAGGAAACTTTTTTTAGTTTGATTTTTATTTATCTGTAGTTAAGATGGATTAGTGCAGATGCCTCGAGCAGTGTAATGTTCGCGGGTGTCTCTTGGTGATGCATATGGTTGGGTGTATGTATGTATGTATGTTGGGTGGATGTATTACATTGAGTGAATATTGCATTTTTAGAGTAAATTTGAGTTGAGCACTGGCCGAATGTTATCGTAAACAAGGTATAAAAACTGCGGTGATACATGACTAGAGTGATCCTATATGAACATCACCTAGTTTAAACCGTGTGTTTTATTATTTAACAATGGTCTAATGCATTCGCTTCAATACCTGTCGCGCATATGACATTTATGTAAAGAGTCCTTATGAACTATGCCTGCAACAGAAATCCGTGGTGAACACTGTTGGGGCAGATTTATAACCTAGGTAATACACAACTAGTGTGATTCTATATGAACATCACCTAGTTTAAGCCTTGGTTCGGATCAACAGTTCGGGCTTTTTACATGCGAGTCGGTATTGCAAGAAAATGCGTAGAGTTTAAGCCATGTTTTTGATAAACAGTTCGGGCCTCTTACGTGCGAGTCGGTATTACAAGAAAATGTGTAACTCTTCTGGACTTAGGCATTAAACAACTGGTTTTCTTTTGCAGCTCTTGCATCAGACCATACACGATCGAGGACGAACGTGTGAGCAGGACGGCCGAATGTTATCGTCGTTAATAAGAAGCTTGGATATTAACGATATCACATTTTTATAACGTTACATTAAAGTAATAAGTGACTCATTTGATACTACAGTTTAAAAACAGATGCGGGTAGGTGAAGTGGGGACGACACCTTGGCGGCGCTCGAATTAACAGAGAGCGACATTCTGGTCGGAGACTTCAGCAAGAGCAGTCGAATAACGGAGATACTTGTGTAGTTATAATACTTCTAATCACTAGTGTGAACTTACTTACGTATAATTGTTATATCGTTACTCTGTACCGTTTATGTGACTATATTATTACATGACTTCAAGACCTACAAGATGAGTTTGATTTCAATAAGTATCTCAACGTATAACTTTAAAACACATTTTAATAAAAAAATTCATACAAAAATATAATTGAAAAGGGATCCCTAAATCTAGACGCTTGAATGTTGCGCTTAATTAATAGGAGTTTATCACAAAAGGCTAGGCGTTGAATAATCTCTTCATCTCGGAGACCACGCCGGTTCACTAGCTGTCAAGTGGGTAGGTAGAAGGTACACATAATTTGCATGTAATTGCGGCTTTGTCACGCCAACGGCGCAGACTGCATCTTTGCATAGTTAAAAATTTATTCAATTAGACTAAGGTTTCCAACATTTAATTCTCTTTAGGATTTATGCTTGAAATGAAACCTTTTAAAGCTTTATTATAACTGTTTCAATATGCAGTTTTAAATAAAAGGTCGTTCTAAGTTCAATCTAGTGTAGAAGCCAGCTTTATCGCTGTCACAAAAATGATAAATAATTGGGTTATGACACCGCCATAGTAGTCCGTGTACGTACGGATAAGATGAACCGTAAATACTTCCGCTATTACTTAAGTTAAAGGTCACGATTCACTTCGGTATTGTAAAGTAAACCTTTTTAGGTTTTGACTACAACTTACAGTACCCTTAGTATGAGTTTGTACAAAAATGACTGTTTTTGTATTTGTTTACGTATTTCCCATACATTTCCAATTAGTTCTGATACAGTCCGCTTGGGGCGCTGATTCGAAATGTATAGACAAATACGTAAACAAATACAAAAGCAGTTATTTTTGTAAAAACCATAGATTAGTAAAGATACTTCGCCGCCTTGAAATTGAATGAAGCCACAAACGGCTTATTTTAGTAAGTTCTTTTTTTGAATTCTTGACAAATAAAAACATTTTTAGAGTAAATTTACGAATAAATAACTAATTTACGCAATAATTACGTAATAAATAAATAATTATTTCAAATATTTTAGGGACATTTTAGCACGGAGACGTGGCAAAACTTTTTTACGCAACTATTTCAATTCTCAAAACTGGGTACATTTTCTTGTTAGGAGTGAGTAATCTTTACTAATTTATATGGTAAAAACGTAAAAACTCAAACTAACTTTACAGATGTCTATGGTCGAGTTCAGCGTAGCGCCAGAGTATGTGCGCAAACTCTTATACGCGCTCTTATAATTGAACAATCAAGCTTTTAACATAAGAGGGCTTATGCAGGACTGTCTCAAAAGTTCGTGATAGTTGGCTTCTTTAAATTAGGCGAGGAAGGTGGCGAAGTTTAATTTCCGGGGGCTCCCCCGCCGGCTTCAGTGTGAACTGCGTCTTAAGTCTTAATTCCTGAAACTCGTTGTTCTGACACCGGCTGTAGACAATTTTACGCGCCAAATATGACATTTATCCGGGCACAGATTATTTGTAGGAAAATAAAAGCTATTACAAGCAAACGTAACTATTGTCTTGATGTTTTTTCAAGACGCTTGACTTTATTCGAAATATATTTCATCCATGTTTTTCCAGATATCTATAATCTTTAGTATGTTTTCTTCTACGTAACTACAAATATGTTGTAGTTTTTACCTGCTTTGAAGTAGTAAATGATTTAAGTAAGAATTTTAACAAGATACCTAATATAAAATAATAAATATTTAACTACTAAGAGCTCCAGTATAATTATCTTTAATATCATTAAAAGCAAAAGATGTACGTAATTATATTTTATGTGTGTGTGGCAGGATTGGGTGTTTCCAGCGAATGCGTCTCTGAAATGTTAGCAAATATGTACGTTGGGGTTTAAGCCGATTACAAGAAACGTTTGGTAACATTAAAATCGCCTTACCAATATAGAACGTGGAATAAAAGCTACACCCACCTACTAAATAAATATAATACGTACGAAACAAATTTATATTTCGTTTGTTTATTAGTAGGACGTGAAAATGTAAAGTAATAATAATGTCTTCTATTGTTTTACTTATATTTCTATCTTAAATAAAACAACTTTAAGTGGTGGTTTAAATTTACAACTTTAAGTGGTGGTTTAAGTTTACTATTATAATTAACGTCAGTAGTTCGAATTAGGTATAACATGAACAATATCATTGCTGACGTTTCTTCAATAATATTATCTTATTTCACATTATATTAAAGACTAGCTGACCCGGCAAACTTCGTACCGCCACAAAATTTATTTATCAAATATATTTCATATATAATATAGCCTATGTTACTCGTGGATAATGTAGCTTTCGAATGTTGAAAGAATTTTTAAAATCGGTCCAGTAGTTTTTGAGCCTATTCATTAGAATCAAACAAACAAACAAAGTTTTCCTCTTTATAATATTAGTGTAGATAATATTAATATGATGTCAGTATTTCGAATTAGGTATAGCATAAACGATATAATTTCTGACGTTCCTCAATAATATTCTTTTATTTCACGTTATATTAAAGGTTTTAATACATACCCCACCTTTATTCCGAGGTTACACAATATGTTGCAGGCATCTTAGCAATAGGTTACACAGCTTATGAATATCCTCAACAAATGCCTTATGTAATCAAAAAGATATTTTAAAGATCCCACTAGTAACACCAGACGTAAACGCAGTAAAATAAACAATTTCTTCAACTGAATAATACAAGTATAGACAATTTTACAATTCACTTACGTCAAAGTACGGTGAATGTCAGCAGCCCGCGCTTCCAGCTCGGGTGTTTGGTGCGCCAGCAGCCTGAACTCGGACACGTAGCCGGGCGCGTGTCTCCGCGGGTCGTAGTCGCCCAACTCCGCTGTAAATAAAAAATAATTTACAATCCATCTATTAAACTCTCTAGGAGGATGAGTATGTTACAGCCACGGACCGTAGATGTGCATATTGGTAACAATAGAAGAATAGCTTTGTTGGAAGCCTCTGCTGTTTATCTTCTAGATGTTAATAGATGTTAATAGAAGGTGGTAGAACCCTTTGTGGTTCGACTCCGGCGGCACCACCGCCACACCTATTTCTACCTAATAACAGCAGTGTTAGGCGCTGCTGTGTTCCGGTTTGAAGGGTGTGGTAAGGGAGACAGACTTTTCCGAGGCGTTTCAGCTTAGTCCTCAGGGGTAGCGGCGCATCTGTGGCCGACCTAAGGTAGGAATATCTAATCCTATCTGGGGTTGATTACAGATGTCCATGGGCGGCAGTAGCCACTTACCATCAGGTGGACTGCATGCTCGTCTGCTACTCTGATATTATAAAAAAAAAAAAAAAAATATAATAGGCTGTTTGACACTATCGAAACTACTGCATATTTTCCGGAAATATTAAGAGTGTATTTATTATGTCACAAGGAATGATATAAAGAAAAATCAAAATTCAGCCAAATAGCCTATTGTTATTATCTCCTACTCTTTTCTCCCGATTTCTTCATTTATCACTTTGTGAACTTCAATAACATCTACGAAAAGTTTGGGTAGTAGGACTATAAGATAAACAAGCTGTTTTTTAAAATAAACTTATTCGTTTTAACTGTCGAAATAAAGTAGTAAGTTATGTGATAATATCAATTCATGGTAGTTAGACAACTCACAGTTCATAAATACTTCCAAAGCTACAAACAACATAAGTTTCTTGCATTGTTACGGTTACAGGTAGTTTCTCGTTGTAACGTAATTAACATCCAAACTCGCGAATATCGCTTTGGGAACAGACACCTTGCTTGTATGCAGCGGACCGAAAATAACGAACAAACAACTAATATGGTGAATCCCATGTCCCACTGTCAGCGAATATCGTTGGAAATTGGCATGAAACTCTTCGAAATGCTTAAATGTTTGAAAGCAGTCAACAGTCCATTATAGTCACTATGCTGGATACGTGTCTCAGCGTGAGGGATTTAGGCAATACATCCACCAAGCTGTCCAAGAATATACATATAGGTAGACTTCACATATTTTTTTAAATTCAATGACGTGTAGGTTTTTCTCACGATGTTTTCGATAATCGTTATAGAGTACATAAACATTTGAATAATAGCCAAAAAACTTCAATGAGTCAGAGGTGCCTGGGACTTGAACCTTACACTCCTAATTGAAAATCGACAAAAAAGCGAACATATTTTTAGGTTTATATGTTTGTAGATAAGTTTTATGGAGCGCCATACATCTATTGTGGCATAGGGGAGCGATTCTCAACAAATAACAATAAACAGTAGATCCTTATCAATCCAAACTGGATTGACAACAACTGAAACTTTTCTTTTAAACAAACTATCGTAATACTTAGTTTGAACTACGTCTATCTGATTTTAGTCCGAATACTCGTACACCAGTTTATTTCTATGTACTTAGTTATTACACTGCTATTCATCTGTAGACTTGAATAAAATAATGATGTGGTGTAGAATAAATAATACGAGTATATGCATATTATATCATTTTAGCAAGAATATTATCAACCAAAAGGTTTTCGTTTAACAGCTCGCGGTAGGTCAAGTCGGTTATTTATATGTTTGTCAGCAGCCCCATTGTAATGGCGACCCAGTCTTTAACAAATTGCAATTAATTTAGTAAAGGCGAAACCCCCTGTCCTAACCAAATAAGGGGATGACACAGCAAACACTTGTTACAAATGTATCTACTCGGTATATTGTAGCAGATTGTCGCATTATTTGTCTTATAATATTAAATGATAAACAGAAGCACTTTCTATGTGTCTATGTTACACTAGGGATGGCGATTCTTTCCGAAAGATACATTGAATCGATTCGAAACGAAGTGTTATAAATTGGTGTAAAAAAATCGAAGCTGAAGCGAAGCTGAAGCGAAATTGGTGTTAAAGAATCGAAAAAAATTTCCAAAAAATAATCTCAGATCTATTTAGGGGCAAAGCTAGCGAAAAAAAACAATCGTCAGGACTAGTATCCGTCAGCAAAAATGTCTTATAGCACATTTGTTAATCGATTTATTAATGGAGATCGGTTAAAATAATCTTTTTTTTTTGTTCTTCGGTAAATCGATATCAGATCGCCATCCCTATGTTATACATTTGTTACGTAGTTGTGATAAACCATCCGTGAGATGTTGTTAGTCATTAGATAGAGAAAAGCCTAGGCGATTAGAGGTGAGATAATTTGCGCGTTATTACGAAAGTTCCAAGAAAAAATTATAACATTACTTCTAACATTATTCGTATTACGGCTTTAGTAAAAGTATACTTAATTGCTTTACTTGAATATAGTACAAGTAGTGGTTTAACAGCGACGGTACCACTACTACTATATCAGATTTATGCTCGTAGATTTGGTAAGGCTAAATTAAGTAGGTACATGAGGCTTAAACTTAGTCATTATAACGGGCAAAGCATCCGTCAAATAGGCCTTCACTCCTATGATACATGTTTATAGATGACCGTGAACTGGCCACTCATCATCAGGCAAACTGTATATTTCTTTACTACTTAAATTCAATAATAAATATTTAATAAAACCTAACAACTTATTGTCATTTAAAGAAGTCCAACAACGGGCAACCGCGTCTGCTCCATTAGCAACAACCTCAAATAAGCTAGTACTCATACCGAAAGTGTAATAAAATAGAAATAAGCGAGAAAATCCCACGAAAGGCTAGAGAAAAAACTATGAGTAGTGAGAGAAACTGTCAGTCGTTTCCCGTCGTATATCTTGTTGTCCTCGGAAATCGCAACATCTGTGTGTTAGAGGGAACATGTGTGTTATTTCGCGTTTGATCACGTCTTATTATAATGGTACTTGGTAATTTTAATGGGCAATTTTATTAACCCAGATAAATGTTTAACAATAATTAAGTTTCTCATAACTTTTATTATTAAAGTTGAGTTAGAATTGTCAAGACGTACTCCTGTTCCCCCGAGCAGAAGGGCATCCATGAGGATTTCTTCGTATTAAAAAAAAGAGTAGTCACGACTATCGTCATGACCCAAGAAATTATTATCCTCACCACAGGCTGGACATAGGCACAAGTTTTCTCCAAATATAAGGTAATAAGCCTTAGTTCAATAAGATGCTCAAATACGAATTCTTAGACTTCATACACTTTTGACTATTTATAGAATTCTCTTGGGGATATATTTCATTTTTGGGGATTGGCATGAATTAATGATTGCCAGATAGAAATATTTATCAGTAATCATAAAGTCAATAATTATCAGCTAAAGATACGTAAGTCATTGAAAAAAAATAAAGTAAATTACATAAATACTTGATATAACCTAAATCATAGGTGGACTGCCTAACTACTAGCTAGACAAAAACTTATAATAATATACCTAGTTCGTAGTTATGACTAACTTGTGTAGTGTATATAACAACAGACAACCAAAACTATTCTTGCTAATGCTCTCGACAAAAAAGTTAAGCTATTATAGCTTAAGTTATTCGTTTCCTCACGATGATTCGAGTCATTATCTTGTCACAGACCCCTGTTATTCTCCTTGAGACGATCATACCGTGATTCGAGAACTACTTTTGTCTTGACAAATATAGAACTTGTTTGTCATGGTGTTATTTTAATATAACTTTATGTCGGGGGCTATTTTTATTATTCTTCTACGTAGGGACTTGCTATAAATTTAAATAGCTATATTTAAACTCCCCTGTTTCCGTTTAAAGCTTTTTAAATGGGTACAAATAAACTTCAAAGGCAAATATAAATTTACTTAACAGTGCAGTAACACACGCACATTGAATTAATACTGCATATAGCCGCTAAACCAATAAGCCGACCGAGTACGGCTTCCAATTTCCAATTGGGAAATCACATAATATAATACTTGTTTTAATAAATCCTGAACGGTTTAGTTACGGTTTCAAATAATGATATCTACTCGTAGTGCTCATCCAGTGGTCGAAATTCGACCATAAATATAAATCCATTTTTTATTGATAACTAAAGCTAAAGCTAAACCAACGTTTTTGAAACAAAAAAGGAAATATGTTGACAAAAAACAGAATAACGTACTGTAGGTATATTCATCTAAAGTAGCTGTATATTCTGGGTCAGAAGTAGTTCAGATTCTGAGGGAAAAATAATAAAACACCCAGAGCCCTACTTTAATATAGGGTAGAGTATTGTGAAGGGTTGATCGACTCAGCACACCTAAAGAAGTGTAGGGGTGAAAGCTTTGTAAAATCAACGCTTGGTGATAGTTCCTAAGGGAAGAAAAGGGGTCATGTGACCGACTAATGAGCTGACCTCTTATGTTTCCCTACCCTTAAGTACCCTCTACGCATTTTATTACAACAGGGAAAATGATAGCAATAAACTAATATTTATTTTACGATATCACTTTATTATAAGGATCGAAATAAGGATAAAAGTTTGTCTTGTTGGGCATATGCCAATTGGTTGCCATATAAAGACATTATAGAGTATATAATAATAATAATAGAAATATCACTATGTTGTCCTCCAACATTTACGCGAATGTACCTCCTCTCTATATGCAACAAAAACTACAAGCAAACAAAATACAGTGTCGATTTTGAAAAATATACAATATTCCTTTCCATATTAATTGGCTCATTTTTGCAATACCAAAGTGTACATGATTACTGTATTTATTTGTCTGGTATAAATCGACAGATCTTCCTATATGAAAGAATTGGTACCTACATACATACCTTTATATTATTTCAAAATTTATTTTTATTATACATAAAGGCTCTACAGCATTTAAACCCACAAAGTATATAAACAGTTCCTCATTATTAATATGCATTGGATTTCTAACGTACATAAATTTAATTCCATATTGCAAACCGATTTTATTTTATATTACGCTTGTATTAATTCTACGTTTTTCCTGCATTTCCAATCTCGGTAAGAGTTTTAATACATGCATATATTTGTTCTAACAAGTAAGTAGGTCACATACTCGACCGAATGAAAATGTTTGCTTAATGTAAACCGTTGCGTCATTTACTACCTCGATATAATCAATGGGTACCTATATAATAATATTGATAATAAATAAAATTGTGTTTATAATTTAAAAATGATACTGTGTAAGTATATCATATACAAAGTTAATTTAATAAGCACAAATGCAAAAATATTTTAGATAAATATATGTTAGGAAAGCGTAGAAAAACGATCCTATTCTGCCGTTAAATTTCAACGGCCTATAGTCGTCACAATTTAATAGGCCCATTTTGACACATGCCATCCCAATGTCATTAATGTCTTAAACTGACTTTTTAGTAGGCAGATTACCACCACGTGACGGTTAGAGCTTGCGGCTTCAAAGTATTCGGAAGAAACCATAATCGATTAACTTTCAAATAATCGAAACTTAGAATTACCAATAGCTAATTATTTATCCCTTTTTCATCATAACAATAATACAATAATCAAGACTTTGTTTCTTAGTGAATGATAAAACAAAAAAATACAGTTTACGAGCGATGCTTCATTTAATCTTCTAAAAATGTTTAAATTTTTAAATTACACTAGAATTTATTTTCTTTTCTTCTTCTCATTGTATATTTAGATGATTTAGAAAAATATACAATAAATATTCTGTTTACAAAATATTAAGTAATTTATACAATACGATGTGTGGTTGTAGTCGATTTGCCGTAAAAATCGGTTTCTTTGGTTATCGAGTAGTTAATGCTTAGAGCCTAGCGATGGCATGTGTCAAAATGGGCCTATTAAATTGTGACGACTATAAGCTTGACAAAACCTTATTTTCGGATAGACTAATTAAGGGGAAAGGAGGAGGTAAAGGAGATTTTATAGAGAATCTTAAGGCTTATCATTAAAACTACATGAATCAAAAATCGAGACGTCATTATGTTCTGAAACTTAAATAAACGTCTAAATATTAAGATATAATGAGATGAATTTGCAAACATATAAATATAATATATACGGACGAGTAGCATGACGGACAGTTTGATATTATAGGTAATATTCTCATGCGCTCAGTAAACACCATTGGCTATCGCATGTATCGTATACCAGTAACTACTAATAACATAAACACATAACATTCGGAAATTGATTTCAACATGGCGGACATCAAAGCGCTGTACCGCCCAATGGTTTCTATCAAACATTTCGTCAATTTAAGTCGGCAGTAACGTTTCACGTTTATATTGAGGTGTGAAAACATAAGGCTATCTGCGCATTAGGCAAACATCGCAATGCAATATTAGGCTTATTGCGCATTATGCAAACATACTGTTGCGTTATTTAGCTGTGATAGGCTTTGATGTTGTTTTACTTGAATACGCGTTAAAGAGCAATTTATGATGATATCGCTTCAGTATTAACGATATGTTTAGTATGTGGATGATTTTACATTAGGTAATATGGTTATATGTATTACGGTGTCTACGTTTAGACACAACACGAGTGTCGTGGATGCCATCCATACATTACATAAATATCAAATTAAGTACGCAAATACCAGATTCAGAATAAAAGTTTCAATTAATTATCGTTAACAATTAGTAGTACTTCTTGATCGAGGGTTTCAACCGAAAGCAGGGTGGGTTGGTATGCTAATAATGTTTAATATGAGTTTGAACGATTCCATTTAATGTGATTCTGTTTTTTTTTTAATTTACGCAAAAACCAATCAGATCTAATATCCTACATATTTAAGTATTTAAAATAGCCCATTTTTTCGGGAGTTCTTAGAAGTAACCTATATTATATTTTTCGGTAACATTTTGTGATTAGTGTGATTGCCGTCCAAACTATTTCCATGATTTATAAACAGTAATAACAATCTGGCAAAAACATAAAAATCGAAGTTTAATAAATTTAAGTAATTTTCAAACCAGTTGCAAGTAGTAAACGTTCCACAAACCCACAGTGTACAGCCAGTAAACAGCCGCCGTCAACGGTTAGCAAAGTGCGTTCAGGGCCTACGGAACATGTTTGAAAAGACTGGCCGCAGATGTTTTATCGATCCTTTCAACATAAAATGTACACAAATGGGACAAGGGCAGCCCACGCTATAAAAGTTTTAGAGGTAAACCAACTTTTCTTTTGTTACTTTATAGGAAAACTATTGGTACAGTTCTGAAAAGAAAATGGCACGCGAAAGTGTAAACTTACATAAAATTGTAAGTAACACACAAAATACTACAGTAGAAGTACATACCCAATATTAGATGTTATGAAATTATTTAATTTTCAATAGCTTTATTAATTTATTTAAAAAAATGCATTGAATGTAAACAGGAAATAACTTCAAAACTATACCTACTCTTCAATTTTATAACATAAAGCAAGTACCTTCACTGTTTAAAGTCCATAAAATATTATACTTACGGGTATAATAAATATCATGAGATAACTCGAAATAACGTTGATACTTTGTACCGAAAATAAACGAAACATTGTAATCGTAATGGAAGTGTATGAAACACTTAAATGGCACAAAAGTGTCATTAAACTGCAAATAACAAACAGCGAGTTCATTAACGAGCATAATGCATTCGGGGTAATATTTTGCACTTATCCTCTTAATCTACGCTCAATTGAAACTGTAATTTCACGTAATCCCGGTCGGCGGTCGCACGGTTTCATTTCGCACAGCATCCGAGCGATTACCCATCCGGTTGATTAATGTGAAGTGTTTGTCGAGCCGGCTAACTTGTTGCGAAGGACGAGCCATTGTCTACATTCAACGTACTTCCAAACATAAAACGACTTCACGAACAGGCATCTAAAATAGATGGCGCCCAACAGTGACAAATAGTGCTTCGTCGTTCACTCACTGAAACGTCTTTTTTCGGGCTACGTGTTGTGTTACGAGGAATTGGGGAACCTAACGAGTTGGAATATTCGCTTCATGGAAATATTGGTATTCGCGCTGATAAAATAAAGTTTTAAATAACATAATTTGTAAAAGTAGTTTCTATATTTTACTTATTCACGACACAAGCCGTCTCTATTTGGACCTAAGACGTAGCAAGCGAGCGATTTATATGTTTTTTTTGTAATTGTAATTTGATGTAGCAGTCTCCCAAGGAGACTGCTACTTCAAATTAAATAATAAAAAAAAACAGAGTTTTTTTATAATATAGGAGTAGCAGACGAGCATGCAGTCCACCTGATGGTAAGTGGTTACTGCCGCCCATCTGTAATCTACCCTAGATAGGATTAGATATCGGTACCTGAGGTCGGCCACAGATGCGCCGCTACTCCTGAGGACCAAGCTGAAACGCCTCGGAAAAGTATGTCTCCCTTACCACACCCTTCAAACCAGAACACAGAACTGTTATAAGGCAGAAATAGGTGTGGCGGTGGTACCGCCGTAGTCGAACCACAAAGGGTTCTACCACCTTCTTTTAGAGTTTTTAGATTCCTCGTCTATCTAGACTAGTAATTTAAAAAAATATTTTCTTATTATATTTTTTTATTAAGTTACCCATCATTTTATGTACCTATGCTCTGCATATCAGATATTCAAATAATAAATAACCATCATCTAAAATAAAATGTACATAAATAAAGCTAAATTATAATACCTATTCATTTTTATCAGAAAACTTGTACAAGAATTTGATTAGATAGAAGCCGATTGATATTCATGGAAATTAGAATTCAAGACCAATTTATACAATTGATAGAAAATTTCAATAGAAAAGTTTTCAGTAAATGAGTTCATTGATATTCATTAAAATTGTTCTTAAACACATGCATATGAATAATGTATTGCAAAATTATATCATAAAGAAAATGAGGGGACTGCATCATCTCGGATGCAAAGAGGCGGGAAAACCGGAATATTTTATGTTGTCTGTGGTGTAAAATATACAAACGAGCGACAGAAACGCCCGTTTCGAAATATAATTCAGATATGGTTCACCAATGAAGGATGAATTGAATACAAATTTGGAATCACTGTATTAATGAACATTTGTTTTCGAGTTGTATTGTACGAGTACCTACTATGTTTTTAATATGAAACGAATGATGCCATTTTTTACACAATATTGATGAAAAAAAATCCGAGAGCCAGCTTCATATGCATAAAAATGGCGCCCATAATACAGCCTTTGCCTTAGTTACTATGGGTGCGAAATAACAGTAAGTATATACTTTTTACTTATGGGCACAGATTAGTAAAGATACTTCGCCGACCTGAAATTGAATGAAGCCACTAACGGCTTATTAGTAAGTTCTTTTTTTGAATTCTTGTCAAATAAAAACATTTTTAGAGAAAATTTACAAATAAATAACGAATACTGCGTAATTTACATAATAAATAAATAATTATTTCAAATATTTTAGGGACATTTTAGCACGGAGACGTGGCAAAACTTTTTTACGCAACTATTTCAATTGTCAACTCCAACTCCGGTTACATTTTCTTGTCAGGAGTGAGTAATCTTTACTAATCTATGCTTATGGGTATATCTAAACAAGAAGTAGTATAATTCTAATTTGAACTGGAATAATTAAATATTTTCTCCTAAACCTTGATTAATAAGTAAAACATTTTACTCCAAGAGAACTGTAGTTACTGTGTATACCGCCTTAAATTCCAACCTCTAAAATTTAGAAGCAGAACATGTGTTAGAAAAACTACTTCCGCGTCGCAAAGTTTTTGGTTAATTAGGTGGTCTATGGTTCTGTCACGCAGTACATTTGTAGGGATGGCTCGTCGTAATTTCGTAGCGTTCTAACGCGCCAGTGTGCGTCCCTCGGGACTCGCAAGGGTCGCTGATGTAGGTGAGATTAGATGCAAACGATGCCTCACCGCTGATGGCTCATTTACCTCTTGAATAACGCATTGATATTACGCCTCCAGCGCTCCACTTCACCTTTGATACGGCTTAATAAAACGTCTTTGAAAGCATAGCTACAAAATTCTTATTCATTTCATTTTTAGATTCACGGTACTTGGTGTTCTAATTTGATACGCTATATCCGTACTTTTGATGTTCTTTTTGTTTTATGCCTCTTCGGCGTTCGTGTATTTAGAGTGTACAACGGTACGTTCAACAGTCAAAAACTCACAACGTTTTATTTGGCATTTAATTGCCTCATTATGTTAGTCGATACAATAATAGATAGTTGGTATCGAAGATTTTTATGATATACAAAGATGACGAAATGACCAATGAATAACTACCTGATTAAAACATACTATAAAACCATCTATTGATACATTCAGACTGCATAACTCTTTAAATAATATTTTAAAATTACAGACAGACGCTTTAATTTAATTCTTTGTACACATTGTTAACAGATCTGTTAGACTGAACCGAATGTTGATGAGCAGACTATATTGAAAAGATAATTAACTGTTTGCGTGGCGTTCGTTCGTGCGGGGATCCTTTTATGATAGTTGGTAACTACACCTCGATCGGCAGTCGGCACTGTCCGTATCAATATGATATGAACTTCGAGTATTATATTACAAATTAATGGTTGTTGATATTTCCGTTTAGTAATATAATCCTCATTTTTTTTATTAATACAATTAGTCCACGTAATGTTAGGGGGTCAACGAATATCGTCAGAAGTTGTAAGTAACTTAAAAAGGCTAATATCGTCTAATATTATTAGATTAAATTGGAACACAGAACTAACGACAAACCCACGAAACACAAGAAGTACATTGCAACACATACAAAGTTGCCGCTGCAGCTCAACTACAAACTACAGATCTGCCTCTTTGTTCTGACTATAAAAGTTAGGGCTTTCTAATAATGAAAGATGGTTGCACAGGCAGTGAGCACAGTGACCTACAAAAAAGAGCAATTATCCAAAATAGAGTTAATCCAAAGTAGAAAACGGACTCAATTACAACGACACAAACATAGTAATTTAATCAAAACTTTCCAGTCTTAAAAACGAAAAGGCGAGTGCAATATACAATGGATTACGTTCGGAGCTAAAATAGATTTTCTTCTTATCTTAGTACAGATTCAGAGCTATGGAAAATACCACTAACAATGCTGTCGTTGCCGGAATTGAGCCAGACTCAATAGTATTCGATGGACAATGCAACCAATTGAGTAAATTGGGAAAAGAGCTTAAGAATTATTCCAGCGTACAATCTTGTACTCGGGTTCTCCTTTGTAGACCGGGTTCCTATTGTAAAAAAACATCAATCAAATTAGTTAATCCATTCGTTGTTAAACGATATGTACCTACATGTTTAGTTTAATCTTAATTAAGTCTTATTTAATTCAGATTTAAATTGTAAAACCGTAAATAAATTTTAGGGGAAAAAAATTACCGTTATTTTTAAATTACAGATAGATCCATTTTTTGTATTATTAGAGCGTGGGTTTGGATATGAGTACCGTAGTTGATACGATTTTTACAATTCAAATTTATGCAAATACTACAATGTAACTAGGTTCATCAAAGGTTATACACCTATAGAAAATGTCTAAGAAATATTATTCGAACATACGTCGTACATGAATCATACAGACGACGCTTGTGTTTAAAATAACTTGTATGAATACGTAGTGTAAATTACAACGGTTATAAAACACAATAAACATACACAACAAAGCTTGGTTTTATAAATGAAAGAAGAAATTCATTTATAAGGCACACAATGTACAACATTGTTCATGATACGCCCTGGAGATATTTTAAACTCATATAAAATAACATACTACTTATAAAAACAACAGAAACGAATGTAGGTAGGTAGTAGGTAGACAGGTAAGGGTGCGTACACATTGTCTACTGCTGTATTGCAACTTAAATTTAGTCGCATGAAAATCGTAAGATGTTTATACTCTGGCACTATATTTTTTTAAATATATGTCATATGTAAAATTGAAATAACATGCGACTGTCTTCGTCAATGCTATATGTGATATATTATACAAATATTAACTTGATTGCAAATGTTCGTCATCATTCATCGTCATCGTCATTGGTATTTTTTCGCTGACTATGGGTCTCTTTCATAGGCCATTGTCAGATTTTACAAGTTCTTAAGTCATTGTGTAGATCTGCCAAGTAGATTTCCTCGTGACTTCACATGATTTTATCGAAGTCAAATTCATACTTTAAAAATAGAAACATTTCTTGATGTCTTAAGTTCGAAGTCACTCTTCTGGTCAATTAGGACGAATTATAACCAAAACTGTCTGCAAAATCGGACGTAGATTATAGCGAGTGTGTCTCATCGCTACCGTGTGTATGGTCATTGGTCATTTTGTACCTGCGCGTCCAGCAATGAGTCAACGGCCTCATCCACACATCGCCCGCGGGGCGTTCAATTTCATTTATTATTCCATTGCGTGTACTTTACAATTATGTCACGGAATGTTGAACAGATTGTTACAGTTATTATTATGGCCGGTGCTTGCTAAAGCATTTTAGATATTAAAAACGTTAGTAATTCAGTTCACTAAAGTTAATTTAATTACTTCGGTGGTGACGAGTTGTGGGCGATTAATTCGTGTGTGCTCTCTACGATATTTTTTGTTCGTGGTTAAAAATACACTTTAACAATTATATAGGGACGTTGACTTTTAAACCAAATCAATAATTACGTATACGTACGAAAACTTATTAACTATTTTGATTTTCTTAAATATTCTAGGTGCGATACATGACTATAGTGATTATCCTAGAAAATGTGTAGGCAATATAATTATTATTCTACCTTAATATCGAACTTGTAAACTAAGATAGTAACCTTAGTTTCTATTTAGTTAGTACGTTAGCATCAAATATACAAACCAGTTTCAACCACGCAACTTTTTATTTTATGATCTGAACGAATTATAAATCGACGTACGGAAGTCATTTCATATTCTGAAAGAAATAATTACTTGAGGGGTGAACAACGTGAAAATTACATAAATTATTTTCGTATTTTATTCGGAAAATGTATCGCTTTATTATACTAGGAATTCCGCCATTTGCTTTTTTGGAATCGTGACTTTTAAGATAAAGCTTTTAAAATAAAAATATAAGGATTTAGTTGATTGAATTTTATCACAATATTATATAAGGCAGTTGAAACACACAATTTCTTGAATCAAAAGAACGAGAAAGTCTAGGCATTTCAGGTGTAGTTATTCAACATTAACCTTGGCTACTAATGATTTGCCGCCCGATTCCGACGAAAAACAGTGAAAAATTAACATTCATAAGGCCGCCAGACGCTGCCCCGGGCAAGTGCCTACGCCCTGGCAAATACGCCAAGCTGGTCGTCATTGTGTAAAAACGACAACATAATGAAAGCCTAATGAAATTTAAAAAAAAAAAGTTTTATTTCATTTCATATATTTGTAACGATGAATATGATGAATGTAAGGTGTAGTTTAAGGTGGTGGAACGCATCGTGGTTCGACTGCGAAGTATAATTGTCAAACCTGTTACTGTGTCCTAATTACGGTATTATAAGGGAGCGACTTAGACGAGGCATTCTGACATCCTCTTTAACAGACAGTGAAACACCATCCAATGTATGTACCCCAGGAAAACTTCGATCCTATCTGGGGCGGAGGACAAAAGTTCATGGGTGGAAGTGACTGTACCAGATGCACTGCATAAAGACTTAATATTTATCTTAGTGTACGTAAAACTAAAGTTAAACTTACATTGCAACACGTACGCGGCGAGTTCGGCCGCCAAGTCGAAGCCGACAGGCAATCTGCCACGCAGCACGTCTTGTTTCAGCTGGAGAAATAGTTGGTACCTGCACAGTAAATACAATATTGATTAGTGTTTTTGTACTAGCACAGTTCATTGACTCATTGGATAATGATATGTGGCGACCATATTAACATATTATACAATGAGTTTAATTATAAAAAACCTTCACCATATGTGAAGGTTTTTTTTTCACTGTTAAAAACCTACCTTATTTAAGATGCGTATCTTTAAGCTACTCGTATAATATAAGATCATTGTTCAACGAATACTTCATTTTAAAATGTAACGTTAATATAATTTATGACAATTTAAAAATTGTAGTTTCATATTTAAAACAATTTATAGTATTTTATTCCCAGCTATGTAATAGGACATAGTAATCTCTATTATTTATCTATAATTATATATATATAATCCTGAACTTACCACTGACTGACTGACATGCCGTTCTCCATGTTGCCGTCTAGGAGCGACTTTGTTGTCTATGACGGGTTTTCTCCTCTCCCCCCCGAGGCAAAGGGAAAAATATGAGATGCCATAGATTCAAGATGGCGGCCGATTTAAATTTTTTAACTTTTTTATTTATTGACTTTACGCAGATGTTTGTTTCTTTTTCGAATAATATTCGGGTGGGCGTTACGATGAAATTGGAAAAAAATGAAAAACCAAGATGGCCGCCGAGATATTTGAGTTTGAAATTTTTCAATTTTCGAGGTGTTTTTGGGAGGTCGTACCTCTTGGGATTTTTAATATTTTGTTGCCATTTTTTTAAATTTTCTCGGATATATCCTCAATTTTGCCAAATCGGATTTATTTTTTTTTTCAACAAGATGGCGGGTCGTCTGTTAGGCGATTTGTAAAATGTACGAAAAAACGGATTTTTTGAAGTGAAATATTCGGAGGTTGGCAACGTTTGAGCTATTTGGTTTGTTCGGGGCGGTCGTGGGGCTCGGTCCGAAGTGTTGCCAGGTTTGAGTTTTTTTCTCCCCACTCTTACAATTTTTCAAACTTTTCATTCAAAAATATGAAAAGTAGAAGGAGAAATATTTTTGATGAACATTTTTCACAGGAATATTTTTTTTGGCTGTCGTAATGACATTTGACCATTTTCGTCGATGTCGACTGGCAACACTGGCCGCAGGAATTTTTTTTCAGTTTTACGAAAAATCGACTTCATCGACCTGAAGGAGTGGTGGGGGGTGGGTTTGATGTATGAGTGGAATTTTTTATTTGCCTCCGTGTCTATGGGAAAAATCTGAAACTTTCAAAATTCAAGATGGCGGCCGAGCTGGATTGGGCAACTTTTTTTTTTTATTTTGCACCTATCCAAGATCGGTATCGTTTCCGGCTAATTTGAGGGCGACTGATACGATGAAATTAGAAAAAGTTGAAAAAACAAGATGGCCGCCGAGATACTTGAGTTTGAAATTTTTCATTTTTCGAGGTGTGTTCGCGGGGTGGCACTGATGTGTTTTTTTAAATATTTTTTTGATTTATTTCGTTTTTTTTCTCGGATATATGCTCAATTTTACCAAATCGGATTTATTTATTTTTTTAACCAGATGGCGGATCGTTCGTCAGGCAATTTGTAAAATGTATGAAAAAACGCATTTTTTGAAGTGAAATATTTTGAGGTTGGCAACATTTCAGCGAATCGCCTTGTATGGGGCGGTTGTGGAGCGTGACTTGAAGTGTTGCCAGGTTTAGGATTTTTTTTCTTCGTTCATACTTTTTTTGGAACTTTCCATTCAAAAATGTAAAAAGTAGAAGGAGAAACATTTTTCATGAAAATATTTTACATGGGTATTTGTCAGGGGGGTCGTAATGACATTTGACCATTTTCATCCAAATTAACTGGCAACACTGGGAGTTAGATTTTTTTTTTCACTTTTTTGACATTTCGAGTACCCCAGCCTAAACTATTGGTGGGGGGTAGTAATAATGTATGAGATATTTTTTCGGTATATTATGGTGGTTATAGGAAAAATGGGAAACATACAAAATTCAAGATGGCGGCCCTCCTGCGATTTTCAACTTTTTTTTTATTCTGCGCGCCTATCTGAGATTGGTGTCATTTTCGACTAATTGTGGGACGACTGTTACGATAAAATTAGAAAAAAATGGAAAAACAAGATGGCCGCCGAGATATTTGACTTTGAAATCTTTCATTTTTCGAGGTGTGTTTGTGGGGTCGTAGCGCGGTGGTTTTATTAATATTTTTTCGATATTTTTGATTTATTGGCCGGATTGTATCCTCAATTTTATCATATGGCAATATTTTTTTTTTTAATCAGATGGCGCACCTTGTGTCAGCCATTTTGTAAAATGTACGAAAAAATGCATCTTTCGAAGTGAAATATTTTGAGGTTGGCAACATTTGAGCGAGTCGCTTTGTATCGGGCGGTCATGGAGCTCGACTCGAAGTGTTGCCAGGTAAAGTTTTTTTTTTCATCGTTCATACATTTTTTGGAACTTTTCATTCAAAAATGTAAAAAGTAGAAGGAGAAATATTTTTAATGAATTTTTTTCACAGGACTATTTTTTTTGGGTGCCGGTATGACATTTGACTATTTTCATCTTAATCAACTGGCAACACTGGGATACAGAATTTTTTTTCACGATTTTCACTTTTTGAGTACTTGGGCGGAAACCGTAGACAGAGCATATAAGTTATGTATGGGAGATATTTTTTATTTCAAATGGACCCTATGTAAAAAATCGAAAATCCAATGTTGCCATATACAAAAAAAATGTTTTCATACAAATGCATTTTCTACAGGATTATCGAAGATTTCAGGCTGTTGCCACCATTTGACGTCATTTTTTTGTACGAGACGCTTAATGGCACTTATAGACTGTACCAATGTGTAACGAAATATTTCAGTGTTGCCATACAAAAAATAAAAATTTTCATACATGTGCATTTTTGTATGTCACATTTCAAGCTGTTGTAAATTTTTGACAACGTTATAATGTATGACGTGTTTGTATGTACTAATAGACTGCACATTTTGGTAAAAAAATATTTTTGTGTTGCCATACAAAAAATATTAATTTTCATACATATATATTTTTGTACGTAATATTTCAAGCTGTTGTCTTGTATTGGTAACATTAGAATGTATGAGGCGTTTGTTGGTACTAATATTGTGCACATTTTGATTAAAAAATATCTTAGTGTTGCCATACAAAAAATAATAATTTTCATACATTTGTATTTTTGTATGTGGTGTTTCGGGCTGTTGTCTCCCTTTAAAGACCACCACCATCATGCCCAGCATCACTTAACGTCAGTTTTCTGTATGAGGCGTTTAATGGTACTTATAGACTGTACATATTGGTGGAAAAATATTTCAGTGTTGCCATACAAAAAATAATAATTTTCATACATGTGCATTTTTGTATGGCACATTTCAAGCTGTTGTAAATTTTTGACTACGTTATAATGTATCACGCGATTGTAGGTACTAATAGACTTCACATTTTGGTAACAAAATATTTAAGTGTTGCCATATAAAAAATAATAATTTTCATATATATGTATTTTTGTATGCAATATTTCAAGCTGTTGTCTTCTGTTGATATCATTAGAATGTATGAGGCGTTTGTAGGTACTAATATTCTGCACATTTTGATAAAAAAATATTTTAGTGTGGCCATACAAAAAATAGTAATTTTCATACATTTGTATTTTTGTATGTGGTGTTTCGTGCTGTTGTCTCCCTTTAAATACCACCACCACCAAGCCCAGCATCACTAAACGTCCGTTTTCTGTATGAGGCGTTTAATGGTAGTTATAGACTATAAATTGGTGGAAAATTATTTCAGTGTTGCCATATAAAAAATAATAATTTTCATACAAGTGTATTTTTGTATGTCATATTTCAAGCTGTTGTTTCCTTTTGATGTCATTCCAATGTATGAGGCGTATGTAGATACTAGAAGTATTAACATTTGGGTAAAATAATATTTCAGTGTTCCCGTACAAAAAAATATAATTTTCATACATATGCATTTTTGTATGTTATATATCAAGCTTTTGTATATTTTTGACAACCTTTCAATGTATGACGCGATTGTAGGTACTAATAGACTTCACATTTTGGTAACAAAATATTCAAGTGTTGCCATACAAGAAATAATAATTTTCATATATATGTATTTTTGTATGCAATATTTCAAGCTGTTGCCTTCTATTGATATCATTAGAATGTATGAGGCGTTTGTAGGTACTAATATTCTGCACATTTTGATAAAAAAATATTTTAGTGTTGTCATACAAGAAATAACAATTTTTATAAATAGTTATTTTTGTATGTAATATTTCAAGCTTTTGTCTCCTTATTATGTCTTTAAAATGTATGGCTTATAGACAAAAAAATCACGACCCAAATTCTTGGTATTTTGCAAATATTAACTCATATCTTTTCCAAACAGCCCCAATCAGAATTAATAAAACTTCAATATAGGGGAAAAAATGTAAAAAAATTTTGCACGCAAAACTAAAGAAGACAACCGTTCCGCGAGCTGCTTTAGCAGCGAGCGCACACAAGCGATACCTAGTTATTATTATATATATATAATCCTGAACTTACCACTGACTGACTGACATGCCGTTCTCCATGATGCCGGCGAGGAGCGACTTTGTTGTCTATGGCGGGTTTTCTCCTCTCCCCCCCGAGGCAAAGGGAAAAATATGAGATGCCATAGATTCAAGATGGCGGCCGATTTAAAAATTTTAACTTTTTTATTTATTGACTTTATGCTGATGTTTGTTTCTTTTTCGAATAATATTCAGGTGGGTATTACGATGAAATTGGAAAAAAATGAAAAACCAAGATGGCCGCCGAGATATTTGAGTTTGAAATTTTTCAATTTTCGAGGTGTTTTTGGGAGGTCGTATCTCTTGGGATTTTTAACATTTTGTTGCCATTTTTTAAAATTTTCTCGGATATATCCTCAATTTTGCCAAATTGGATTTATTTTTTTTTTCAACAAGATGGCGGGTCGTCTGTTAGGCGATTTGTAAAATGTACGAAAAAACGGATTTTTTGAAGTGAAATATTCGGAGGTTGGCAACATTTGAGCGATTTGGTTTGTTCGGGGCGGTCGTGGGGCTCGGTCCGAAGTGTTGCCAGGTTTGAGTATTTTTCTCCCCACTCTTACAATTTTTCAAACTTTTCATTCAAAAATATGAAAAGTAGAAGGAGAAATATTTTTGATGAAAATTTTTCACTGGAATATTTTTTTTGGCTGTCGTAATGACATTTGACCATTTTCGTCGATGTCGACTGGCAACACTGGCCGAAGGAATTTTTTTTCAGTTTTACGAAAAATCGACTTCCTCGACCTGAAGGAGTGGTGGGGGGTGGGTTTGATGTATGAGTGGAATTTTTTATTTGCCTCCGTGTCTATGGGAAAAATCTGAAACTTTCAAAATTCAAGATGGCGGCCGAGCTGGATTGGGCAACTTTTTTTTTTATTTTGCACCTATCCAAGATCGGTATCGTTTCCGGCTAACTTGAGGGCGACTGATACGATGAAATTAGAAAAAGTTGAAAAAACAAGATGGCCGCCGAGATACTTGAGTTTGAAATTTTTCATTTTTCGAGGTGTGTTCGCGGGGTGGCACTGATGTGTTTTTTTAAATATTTTTTTGATTTTTTTCGTTTTTTTTCTCGGATATATGCTCATTTTAACCAAATCGGATTTATTTATTTTTTTAACCAGATGGCGGATCGTTCGTCAGGCACTTTGTAAAATGTATGAAAAAACGCATTTTTTGAAGTGAAATATTTTGAGGTTGGCAACATTTCAGCGAATCGCCTTGTATGGGGCGGTTGTGGAGCGTGACTTGAAGTGTTGCCAGGTTTAGGATTTTTTTTCTTCGTTCATACTTTTTTTGGAACTTTCCATTCAAAAATGTAAAAAGTAGAAGGAGAAACATTTTTAATGAAAATATTTTACATGGGTATTTGTCAGGGGGGTCGTAATGACATTTGACCATTTTCATCCAAATTAACTGGCAACACTGGGAGCTAGATTTTTTTTTTCACTTTTTTGACATTTCGAGTAGCCCAACCTAAACTATTGGTGGGGGGTAGTAATAATGTATGAGATATTTTTTCGGTATATTATGGTGGTTATAGGAAAAATGGGAAACATACAAAATTCAAGATGGCGGCCCTCCTGCGATTTTCAACTTTTTTTTTATTCTGCGCGCCTACCTGAGATTGGTGTCATTTTCGGCTAATTGTGGGGCGACTGTTACGATAAAATTAGAAAAAATTGGAAAAACAAGATGGCCGCCGAGATATTTGACTTTGAAATCTTTCATTTTTCGAGGTGTGTTTGTGGGGTCGTAGCGCGGTGGTTTTATTAATATTTTTTCGATATTTTTGATTTATTGGCCGGAGTGTATCCTCAATTTTATCATATGGCAATATTATTTTTTTTAAACCAGATGGCGCACCTTGTGTCAGCCATTTTGTAAAATGTACGAAAAAATGCATTTTTCGAAATGAAATATTTTGAGGTTGGCAACATTTGAGCGAGTCGCTTTATATCGGGCGGTCATGGAGCTCGACTCGAAGTGCTGCCAGGTAAAGTTTTTTTTTTCATCGTTCATACATTTTTTGGAACTTTTCATTCAAAAATGTAAAAAGTAGAAGGAGAAATATTTTTAATGAATTTTTTTCACAGGACTATTTTTTTTGGGTGCCGTAATGACATTTGATCATTTTCATCTTAATCAACTGGCAACACTGGGATACAGATTTTTTTTTCATGATTTTCACTTTTTGAGTACTTGGGCGGAAACCGTAGACAGAGCATATAAGTTATGTATGGGAGATATTTTTTATTTCAAATGGACCCTATGTAAAAAATCGAAAATCCAATGTTGCCATATACAAAAAAAATGTTTTCATACAAATGCATTTTCTACAGCATTATCGAAGATTTCAGGCTGTTGCCACCATTTGACGTCATTTTTTTGTACGAGACGCTTAATGACACTTATAGACTGTACCAATGTGTAAAAAAATATTTCAGTGTTGCCATACAAAAAATAAAAAATTTCATACATGTGCATTTTTGTATGTCACATTTCAAGCTGTTGTAAATTTTTGACAACGTTATAATGTATGACGTGTTTGTATGTACTAATAGACTGCACATTTTGGTAAAAAAATATTTTTGTGTTGCCATACAAAAAATATTAATTTTCATACATATATATTTTTGTACGTAATATTTCAAGCTGTTGTCTTGTATTGGTAACATTAGAATGTATGAGGCGTTTGTTGGTACTAATATTGTGCACATTTTGATTAAAAAATATCTTAGTGCTGCCATACAAAAAATAATAATTTTCATACATTTGTATTTTTGTATGTGGTGTTTCGGGCTGTTGTCTCCCTTTAAAGATCACCACCATCATGCCCAGCATCACTTAACGTCAGTTTTCTGTATGAGGCGTTTAATGGTACTTATAGACTGTACATATTGGTGGAAAAATATTTCAGTGTTGCCATACAAAAAATAATAATTTTCATACATGTGCATTTTTGTATGGCACATTTCAAGCTGTTGTTTCCTTTTGATGTCATTCCAATGTATGAGGCGTTTTAAATATCCATTTAAAATCGTATAAGATTGTTAATTCTTCATTAATTAGGATTAAGCGAATTACTGATACAAACAATAGAAATGTTCTTCAAAACTGATGAAAACTTTAAACACCCTGTATAGTATTTTGCGGTTATGCCGCGGATTAATGTGCCCATATAACCTAATTCCGACTTATATACATCGGAATAGCGTTTCATAACTAAAAATCACGTTTCCAAATTCCGATTATTAAATAATAAAAGACTTTTACACAATTTAGAGACAGAAAGATGCTTTATTAAAATATGTACATAATAATATACAATACTTGTTCAATACTACATCCATATCTGGATGAACTTCATTTTCTCTCCTTAGTTGTGCCATAGAAGAAATTAGGAAAGTACATAGATAGGTCATCTTTGATATTATATAATTAGGTAATGCAGTACAATGCAGTACCACGGAAAATGATTTCGATATTAATTGAGTATTAAATTTGTCAAATTCAAAGCAAGACGTGCTTATTTATTACAACAGCTACAAAAATTGAAATTAAAAACAAGTCTATGAAATTGCTATTCCGTGGTATACCTCGGTTTAAGGGACAGCCCAAAATATTTGGCACCTAATGCCGCTGTATTTTTAAACTTATTTTTACTCTTATCTGTTAAGAAATGGGCACAATATTTAAATGTTATCGATTCCATATATAATCAATATAATGTTTTCATCGAAACACTATCACACACATGCAAATTTATTGAAATAATCACTATTTGAGAAATCGTGACGTTCACGTGCAAAAGACCCAAAATGTATGAAGCATACGTTTAATGGAGGCACTAATGCAAAACTATGCGATTATTTAAAAAACCTTACACATAATACTATTACGATAGCCATATGACATTAGAGCGATAAATTATCTATTAAATAACATACCTTTTATTAAAAATGAGTTGGTAAATAATTTATAAAAGCCGTTTTTGTAAATACCACGGAATATAGTGCCAATTTCAAAACCCCTCGGCATTAGGTGACTTTACCTTAGTTATTTTTGTATGTAATATTTCAAGCTTTTGTCTCCTTATTATGTCTTTAAAATGTATGGCCTATAGACAAAAAAATGACGACCATTCTTGGTATTTCGCAAATATTAACTCATATCTTTTCCAAACAGCCCCAAACAGAATGAATAAAACTTCAATATAGGGGAAAAAATGTAAAAAAATTTTGCACGCAAAACTAAAGAAGACAACCGTTTCGCGAGCTGCTTTAGCAGCGAGCGCACACAAGCGATACCTAGTTTAACTATAATCTTACGTCATTTCTTTAACAAATCTGTAAATGAAAATCGAAGATAATAACGATACATTTGTTACTATAGTATTTTTTTATGTAAAAAAATACGAACACAAAATACAATTATGTAAGTAGGTACATTATTGACTGTCATAATAAATTATGTAACTCTTCGTAAGTAAAGTAAAAAACATTAAAGCTTTATGAAAAGCTAAACTCAGTCCACGA
This sequence comes from Epargyreus clarus, assembly GCF_041222505.1. Taxonomy (NCBI): domain Eukaryota; kingdom Metazoa; phylum Arthropoda; class Insecta; order Lepidoptera; family Hesperiidae; genus Epargyreus; species Epargyreus clarus. Next base: position 8,967,433 of record NW_027332211.1, read on the forward strand.
AGATATTTCTTTAAAACAGAAGGAATAATGGAGCAGAGATGTTTTTTTATTTAATTTTTTTCCCGACCGACAGAGTAAGCTTTGTAAAGTCGTTGTGAAAAATATAGCCCGTAAAAGGAAATTAAATATTAAAAGACCATCACAGCAAAGATTTCGTAAGTATTAAACTGAGGCTCTTACCTACGGGCAGGGTTTCCCCTCGCTTGCGCACAGGGGACAAGAAACAGGCCCGGAGGACCGTGTCAACACGTAATAACGAATTTAATAAAACAGGAATTTCTCTGCGCTACTATTTCCAAGAAAGCAGGTAATAATACTTTTAGAATATGCTTGAATAACTACACCAACCTTTGTTCCAAACGTAAGTACTTGCGCTTCCTTGAAGCTCGCTTTTTAATTTTATTACAATTTGGTCCTTTCTTGTCTACGTCATAACTTAGTCTTTATTTTAACAATCTGTATTAAAATTATGGAATTTTATGAAACGGCATCTCCGAGTTATCTAAGATTTAATGATTGCAAAGTGTTCTCGGAAGGAAATACCTATGATATTATAGTTGATAGAACTAGCTGTACTTGTGTGCAGTGGTCTTAGCATCTATTTGTGCATTATTATAGCAATGCTGGTTTACGTATATACCTAGACCTCAGTAGCGATAAAGTCATCTTAATATTTATGACCAAACGAAATCCCTCACATGTATCTCATATTTGATTTAATCGTTTTGTGGGCAACTATCATTCCGTACTTATTTATGTATATCCTGTCTTTATTCTTACAATTTGTATTCAAATATGGTGATTAAATGAAACGGTTGGCATCTCCAAATTATCTGAGATAAAATAACTACAAAATGAAATAGGTCTGATAAACTTGATAGAACTCACTGTACTTTAATACCAATTTCTGAATTATATCATCAGTGGTATCAGTGGAACAATAGTGCAAAGTAGAGACACACTTAACGGTCAAACCAACTTACTATTTAATAATTGTCAATACAAAATACTAACATTTATCATTAATCCTTTACTGTTATTTTTGCAAATAAATACTATAGCAAAGTGATAAAAGCATCATATTAGCTTAATGGATGACTTAACAAATCTTTCAAAACATTACCTATAATATTCGACTCACCAGCACATATTTTCAATTTAAAAGTGGAAAATATTGTTTACTGCTAAAATATGTAAGTGCATAATTAAAAAGAAGAGGGATCTTTTTTAGCTTCCACTCTTTAGAGTTTAAGATTGCACTGCATTTTACTTGACTTTCATAGCCTGTTTATACTATTTACATTAGAGTTGCATAGCTGCTTACTACAACCCGTTTGTTCAAACAATAAACATATAACGGACTATATAGCCCGGAGAGAGAATTCTCTGCGGTTTGACGGCGGACCACGCCGTATCGTTTATGCTTCAAAGCAGCATTCCTGTCTGAAATGTGTGGTGAAGCACAAACTTATATGAGGTATTCCAATTTAATCCTTACATCGGACACCTGTTCATTTGGGTTTGTAAAAGACGCCCACGAATGGTAATGACCACTTAATATCATGTACACGTCATGTTGTGTTGTTAATTCTGTACAAAAAATAGTTTTTCACTGTATCTGATACCTACTCATACTACATATGTGATTATAACAGTTAATTGAATCTAGTGTGCGAATCAAGCATGTATGAATAGGTAATTGAAGCGTAACAAATATGTCAAGTACGTCATCTACATACCCAGTTAGACACATGCTTACAACTACACGCTTTTCCACTAAGATGAATGCAAGTAAATATAAAAAGCTTTTGTGTGTCGCCCAAGGACTAATTTGCGTGGAGAAACCTATTCCCTGAAAGGTGAATCCAATTAAAATTGTTTATGGTATGAAAAATCCTGCTACTGTTTTCATTCGTGCATTGCCGAGTCAAGTGCTCTAATGCCGGTCCTTGGTCCATTCATTAATTTTATCACAGCCACGTCTGTTTACGAGCTCACCGGCTTTACTGCGAATGCACTGCGTCTTTCTTTACCCTACTACTTCACGTCGTGGACATCAAAATTTAACACTCCGGTATAAAACTAAGTGGAATTATTCAGAAAGTCAACTAATTCAACGCCGCTCCTGACTCGCAAATGAGAAATATGAATTTTATTGTATCATTCACCATTTTTTTTGTGTGTCCTTCCTGGGTTAGTCACTTAATTACTATGCTTGACTTTCTTTTAGAACACACATAATGTAGTATATTAGATCCTTCTAATGAGAATATATAACGAGTATATAACGTTTTTCTGAAACTACAACTAACTAAAAGAACAGCATAAAATCCTTTGATAAATTTATTTTACTTTACATATTGAGTACCTACTTTAAAAATATTAAAGGTTTCACGTTTAATAAGGATCCGTAACTTAAAAAATTGGCTCTGTCTCGTCAAAGGGGAAATCCTTTGTGATACAGAATAGGATTGTGCCCAAGTTTCTCTACGCTCAAGGCTAAGTCCGGAACAAGATCTTGTAACGTTAGTCGACTCTATATTTATGTACTATGGCTGGGAGGCTACATTGTGATATCGCATTTTCTCTCGTAAGTAAACAGACGATCTTTACTTACTTTCGGTTAACAGAAAAGTAATTTGGTATAAATAAAACCTACTTTGGTGTAAATAAAAATTACAGGACAAAACGGGCAAAACTACATACGTTTATCACCGCGTACCTACGGCAAATTATGATATTTTTTATATGTTTATTTCATCATATTAGTTTTTCATCTCCCTTTTTAGATATTAATGTAGTAGGATTTAGTTTTTAATATAATTTTATAATACCACTAGTGGTGCCCGTGGCTTCGCCCGCATTTTAAAGAAATAATATGACATACATAAAAAAAAATTGTACCTGCATTGGAATGACATTGATGCCATCTGTCGAAAATTGGTCTTACCAACTCTCAAACCCTCGTGGTCTCTTGGACAACAGCTTTGCTAAAGATCATCACTTGATCAAATGCATAGTTTCCAATTCTATAACTACTTACGATTTAAAAATTAATTAAAAAAACCTTTTCCCACGGACTAAATTGTGAATCTAAATCATTCTCAAGTCCCCTTGAACACACACAACAAATTTCATCAAAATCAGTCCAGTCGTTTAGGAGGAGTTCAGTGACATAAGAAATATATATATAAAGATTTGTATTCTTCGTAATGTAATGTAATTAATTAAATTTATAAGAGTTACGAGTAAATAACTCACTTACATCTATAAGAATTTAGTTAAATTCCATTATCTGGTTAGATAGAGTTACACGTCCATAGTGTCGTTTCATATTATTGAACGACCATATTAAAGGGGCAGGGATCCCATTCCGTCGTGTAGCAAACATCCTCCAGCGAATGGCGCTGACTCGGCACTTGATGCCGATAGCCTCGCATGTAACAACAGATGTGTTTTATTGCCACTGCCACCACTCCCGACCCTTCTACTCGCATTATTCGTATTATTAGCCTAGCATTTGCCGTCTTCTTCCCGTTATCAAACCCGGAGGTAATTCCGTGGAGTGTGCAGGTATGCTCCATAAGCATAAATAATTTCCCTTTATTTGCTTTTCACGTGTACACTCGGCAAGGAAAATATTAACATACCAAAGGACGGTGTGAGGAAAATAAAACAAATAGTATAAGAGCGCAAAGCTGACAAAAAATACCGCGCGAGTTCGTGAATACATTACATTCATTACATATCGTTACATTTTAATGATTTTCGAAATCAGTAGCATTACACCTTTGATATTAATTGTTAGTAAACATTTTATAGCATAACACATTATGCAATTCAGAGACTTCAAAGTGATATTTATTACGCGGCGGCAGTGCGTAAAATTTTCACGCTGAATAAATAATTTGGATACTGTGTATCCATTGACTGTTTTGATGGAAACCACATCACTAAATACAGCTGCTGATAATTTTATATGTGCGGTAATTAAATTTATTTTCAAATACAAGTTAGTGGTTGGATTTCATTGCAATCCATACATGTGCGTAAATACTCGTAAATGCTTTGATTTCGAAATAACTGTTTTCATTTTCGACTCTGAAGTACTGGAATTTTAATCCCAGGACGCGGCTTTGATTTTCAGTAGCAACAATAATTAATACTGTGCTTACTGTAGTATTATCCACTTTTCGATAAAATCTATAAACATATTTGTTGTATCCAATAATAAATAAATAACGTAAAGAATTAATTGCGGGAACTCAACACTTGGCTAGTTCATTTGGTTTGTTATTGTTATTAAATAGGGCAAGTATACTTTTTATACAAACGTAAATCGTAAAACAATTGTTTAACGTTTGCCCTAAAAACATTTAGTTTTTCATGTTAAAAATAAGCACGTTAAAAATTTCCCGAAAGACGTCCTTAGGTATTCGACACGCACCTAGCACCGGCGAGCGAGTTAACCCGGTTTTTAAATGGTACACCGCAAATTATCTTTACGAAACTCTTGTAATTAAAATCTTGGTTCTCACTTCGCTCGCATTTTAACTTGAACAAGTTTTAGTGTCGGTTTCACAGGATTAACGGTGAATAAAAAATTCACGCAGGTACGGGAGTTAACTTCAGCGGTGTTAAAATAATCTCGCTGCTAAGTATTCATTATAATTCTCCGGCATTACTACGCCGAGTTTATGGAAAGCTCAACCTTTACTCACTCGTTTTATAAATATTTTCTTGCCCTAACTGTTATCTCAATAAACTAAAACTTTCACTTAGCAACAGAATTCTCGCTTAAGTGCTCGAAAATTCGAGGAATAACAAGAATTTACATTGTAATAGTACCCTTGTTCTCGTTTGAAATATCTCATGTCCATTTTGTATAAACCAACTCGCTGAAAGTAAAATAATTATGAGAGAAATATGAATTATTTTTGAAACGCAAATGCTGGTATTTTTACTTTACTAAACATTTGAATTTCGTTTGAAGTTTGTTAAAATGAGCAACGTTTTAATACTTTTGCATATTATTTTTATACTGAAATATACGTAATACGAAACATAATGATGTGCCCGTGCTGTGGTCGCAAACATCAATAAAAATGTTTAAGTGTAATTTCTACCTTGATTGACAAGCAGAGCTTAACAACTATCACTGTTGTGCACCGACGTTTCTCGCACGTTAAAATCAATCATCTTCACCTCTCTTACTCTATCTTTGAATCTCTAGAGTCAAAACAGTCAACAAAAGAAAAACCATACGCTACCAGTGCATGAGTTATCGAACCGCCAGACGAAGTTATACGGTGAAGTCGAATAGAGTTTCAACTGAAAAGTTACAGTATTTGCGAAGCGAGTTACATGTTGCGAATTTTCAAAAATTAATCGTGCTGTTAAAAATTTTTACAGCCTACATATATGAATATTGATCGAAATCCAAACCATCATAATATGGCTATAAAATATTTATAATATTGACGTGTTTTATTCAAATAGGAAAGAAATCTATAAATAGTTGATATGATATATGTATGTATAGTCCGCGCTAAACTGCTAGTACGCTCTGAAGTTGATGCGAGCAGGTGTAGTCATACAACATGCTATGGCAACGCGATCCATTTCTACTACTACTACTGGAGCGGACTAGCAGTTTTACGAGGAGAACTTTTAAAATATATAAAAGTTCCAAGAGTATATATCTATAGTTAAATAACTTATAAGGTCTACACCTCTTAAATTACACACATACTTCTCCACAACTATGAGTACTAGTCAGGCTATGTAGAAAATGTCAGTCTCAGTCTAAAAACGTCAGTACACCTCAATTAAGTTTCGAATACTTTGTCTTGTTACCTCGTAATCTCTTCCAATAACTTGCAAGGATCTGCTGCGTAGAATTTAACTCCGAAGTAGAAGGTGTGGGGATCAGAGCCTCGGAGTTGTCGCCGCAGCCTCTTACCAGCATCCAGCCAATGCTAATAAAATATAAAAAAAACAATATGTTAAAAATTGCGTTCAATGAAAGCATAAAATATAAAAAAATCAATATGTTAAAAATTGCGTTGAATGAAAACATAGAATATAAAAAAATCAATATGTTAAAAATTGCGTTCAGCACAAAACATTTTCATTCTAGATTTTTTAGACATAGCGGCCAAAACTATAATATGCGATATATGTGAATATCCACACCACAAACAAAAACCTTTTATTTTCCATCGCGGACCGAATTTACTCTGGCACAGTAGAGGTAGAAATGTTTGTGTGGCAAGAATATTGTTGTTTTTGATATAGGTGTGAATGTGCAATCGCAATATTTTGTGTGAAGAATGTATAAAACCTGAGATAGATAGTAAATGTAGCAAGTCATCTGCGATCTACTTAAAGATGTTACATACTGAGGTAGTTTTAATCAATGTTTGTTATGAGTGCCGATACCCTTATATTCAAATCATATTTAAGGTTTAATTTTTGTAAGGTTCTTATGGTGTTACGAGTTACGAGTATACTGTCTGTAGGTGCCACACCCACTAATCATCTTAAAAAAATAACTGCCGAACTTGTACTTTGCAATTGTTATAATATGAAGTTTAATAAAAATATTTAACTTACAGTTTGGTTGTCTTGATCGACATAGCGTAAGCCGAAGTAGGCCGTTTCCAATAAGTCTAGGTGCCTGAACACCACGTCGAGCAACGCCTGGCCCGTGCTGTTATCCTGGTAAAATTAAAGAATATTAATTACAACCATTTTCAATACCTACGAATAATTATTGTACAGTCAATAACAAAGTATTTTTTAAAGATTTTGTTAACAGTACATGACAGTTCATACATGACTCATAAATTAATATGTTGTCTGTTTGTGGTTTCACCACTTTTTTATAACTCACATTTTAATCTCATATAGCTCATCTCGCAATATTAAAACATAGAATTTCTGGTTGTCAATGGGCTGTTTGTACGGAAGGATATTTAAATTTTAATCAATCTATTTAAACTAGATTTCCATAAAAAGTTTAGTATAACGGAACCTGTAACGGGATAGATAAAGGTAGAACCGCAACGGAAAGGTTACATGGTTTCTCAAAATCTTAACAAAACAACTCGATTCTAAGTATTTACGTCTGAGTTCTTTCAAAGAAATATTTGTGAAAAGGCAGCTGAACAAGTCTTAACAGTTGTTTACAAAACAAGCAATATTTAATTAATAGGTATAGCGTTAATAAAGTTCCGATCAGATACTCACACTCAACGACTGGAGGTATAGTCAGCGCCAAACTGCTAGTCCACTCTGAGGTTGTTGCGACCAGGTGTTGTCATACAATTTACTACAGCAACGCGATTCATTTCTATATTCAGAGCTTACTAGTAGTTTTACGCCGACTATAGTTAAAATCAATAAGCCAGTACCCAAAAGTGAATAAAAGTTGAGCTACCAATTTACGCAGCGATGTTGCGAATGTAATTTGTGAAGGGTCGGAACCCCAAACAGTGACGTGAAGAAAAAAGGAACAGTGGGGAGAGTTAGATGTGCCCGTAGTTCCTGTCAACATAGGTACCACACCCTAGAGATTCATTGCCTGCATACATCCACATGACTACGTTTTGTTCACATACTAACTTCAGTAGCACTACCATGAGTTTACAAAAGTATTATTCGCTAACGACTGCGTAAAATAAATGTATGAAAAATTGTACAGCGCCTCTGGTGGTTACTCGTAGAACTAAAATCCGTAGTGGCGTAACTCGATACGTAAAAAACCTATCGAAATCAAATCGCTAGCGAATGCCATTATGATCTATTGCCATACAAATTCGGTCCCATGAGTCATTAATTTGACAGACGTTGTCAAGAAATACCGTAATTGTTATTCACTAGCAAAATGACAATAGTTTTCTATTTACAATTTCTATAGTGGCGTTTCTATGCCAACTCATGGTAGTGCTACTGATTTTGTTACGTTTACTTTACAAATACGTTTATCAATTTTCAACTAAGCTAACATTTTGTTACCTATTACCAATAACATAAATCTTAATTGTAGGTACCTAAATGGGTAATTGGTATCAGAAACGTAACAGCCAATTGACAATTATTTGACCTATTACATACCCGCAGTATAACTATAAGGGGAGGAACATACGACAGCTCACGCTACGGCGATCGTCGGTGACGGCTGGCGACAGTCTGTGACAGTCGGCGACAGTTGTCGACTGTAACCACTTTACATCGGCAACTGACGATGACGATCGGTCGCAAAACAACGATCGTTTTTAACCGATAACCGAGTCGGCGCTCATATTGGACACGCTGTTTACGCCGGTATCCAACGAAATATATTGAGCGCCGACTTTAGAACTATGTACTAAACCAACACTTATTTGATTTATTTTTTTACTTTGTAGTGACCATAGATTAGTAAAGATACTTCGCCGCCTTGAAATTGAATGAAGTCACAAACGGCTTATTATTAAGTTCTTTTTTTGAATTATTGACAAATAAAAACATTTTTAGAAATAAAATTACGAATAAATAACTAATACTGCGTAATTTACATAATAAATAAATAATTGTTTCAAATATTTTAGGGACATTTTAGCACGGAGACGTGGCAAAACTTTTTTACGCAACTATTTCAATTCCCAAAACTGGGTACATTTTCTTGTTAGGAGTGAGTAATCTTTACTAATCTATGGTAGTGACATAGAAGTCGGTTTTATATTTTTGTAATTTTATTTTACGATGATCACCGTCGATCGTTGGCAACTCTTATAAAGGCGCTCGTATATTAGAGCCATTAATATATTTACACATAAACTAACGCATTACCTATACAAGTAAATCATAAATGTTTGTATAAGCCCCTGAAACACAAACTTATGCGCATTACGCATTCTGATAATTACTGAGAGCTTGTTCACGATGTCGTGGCTTTAGTTTATTACGCTCTGTATACAAATCTATGATATTAATCAAGTAGTGACATAAGCATACATTACTAAAATTAATACAGATTAATAATGGTAATGCTTTGTGCCGTTGTTTTAATCAGAGAAAAATATAATGATTTTTACTACATAACTTAATTTAAGTAGAGTGTATGCATTTTTCTATATGATTTTATACAGCGTGATTAATTAATGAATAGTATTTTACAAATTTCTATTTTTTACTATATAAATGCCATATATTACCATAAGTAGGTAAGTGTAATTCAGAAACCAACCAAATTAACTTATATATTATAACAGGTTTTGGGTGTCGTCAAAATTGATTAAGCTGTTACCAAGAATAGCTTCTGAATTTTGATCTATTTAGAATAAAAAAAATTAAAAATGAGTTTCTATGTTTTAGTGTCGTGTCAGTAAGTAAAAGATACAGTTATATCGAAATCGTGGATAGACGTTTTATTTTTACAGTTATCGCATGATTAACATTTAAAATGGTATTGACCAGTTATAAATATTCAATAGCTTACTAATTTTAAAATAAGAATCGAAAAAGAAAAAAGAAAGCAGACGGTTAAGAATGCGAATCAAACTCCCACGATATCCTCAATTCTCCAATTAGCGTTCTCAAGCCTGGCTTTCCACAATTAGACTGATTCGCACGCAATGAAGCAAGGACCAGTAAGACCAGTAGTTGATGAGGTATTGGCACTATAATGAAGGGCTACGGTAGCGATCGACTCACGCGCAGCACGAAGGCTTAACAGTCCACACACTGTAATGTGTCTGCGTGTTTGAGAGTCAATTTCGACAGAAAATAACACAATGATGCATGTGATTTTCAACTGAAACAACAAAATCATGCCAAAATAGTTTTTTTTTGAGTCAATTAAATATTTTTATTCTACTGTTCTAAACTATTATTGAGTATTAAACAGCCCGGCTGTGGGACAGTAATGGGTTGATGATGATGATGATGAACAGTATCGTAACGGTATGATGTTCACATTATATTACGCTTTCCAATTTAAAATAGAAGCTATTTCCTTAAATTTGTGTTGACATAATCCTCGACTTGTATTAATCCAACGTTAATTACGTTAGATTTGTGTTTCAGCTACATGACGGTATTCGACGGCTTAATTAATTCTTAAGACAGGTATAAGCTACTTAACATCAATAGGTGGCTTAAAGTGCCCGTGGGAAATGGTAGCGGTTACGGAAGAACTCGCTTATATATAAGCTGGTAATGAAGTACGATAGTCTGTACTTATGTTCATGAAAAGGTACTTACTAAAAGATGCAAACTTAGATTTTTACCCGTAGTTCCGCAATTATGTCAAATAGGATTTTAAAGTGAACGTACTAGACGCATACAATATTATTAATATATGAATCATAGATTGGTATATTAATATATAAATAATAACTCCATAATATTTCATTCTTGAAATAATAATAAAAATTGAAATTAAAAAATGATGACCACATAATGTTTAAAAAGACATTCCTATTGTCTTAGCAGTATTCAAAATTTTAATTTTATAATATGGTTGAAAAGTATCTTTACACAAACTGTTCACATTTAAAGGTACCAAAAACATCGATTTTAGTTAATTCTGTAACCTTGTCCTTCATCGTACTTAATAGGTTGAAGCTGAATATTTTATGTTATGAACATTTTCTATACACAGCAGTAAAATATAGTGCCGTATGCTCATTGTGACATACGGGTGCATTATAGATTTCTTATATAATATTGAAGTAGCGAATAAGCACACAGATCATCTGATGGTAAGTCTTCACTGCCACTCATGGACATCAGTAACCAACATCACATAGAACAGTGATTCTACCTAAACCCAATAACAGATGAGTGATGCTATTTCTGAAATTTAATATGGTTGCTTCACATAAAAGTCAGCAGAATACAGAATATTATCCTCTGTTTCATAATACGATATTTAATAGTACGTAATGTACTTAAATATATATGTAATTAAAAGTTAATTCACATTATATTGTTTGCTTCGGAAGTATGTATCCCAAAACCTCAAACACCTAATACTGCTGCTACATTAATAATTTATTTATTCCGTAATTCATTAATTTTATACAAAGCAGCCTCTTCGGATAACCTTTTATGGCGAGATTATAGTTAATTAGATCCTTGATCACATCGCATTTAATGGAATATTAGGTCAGGCAAGAGGATAGATTCATAATATTCGTATTGGGGATTTGCTTGTTTTTAATTAATTTATTCAATGGCCGATTTAAAATAAATTTTGATTGCGGTCATGAAATTAATTCAGACCTAAATTAAAGCAATTAGTAGTAAATTTAATCATAACTTTTATTAATTTTAACTAGTATTCGCAGAGTGGACAAAATTTAACCATAATCGTTAATTTTACACTTTTTAATGATGATGCTAAATCTCGATAAATACAATACAAAACAAACGGTTTTAAACAATGAAGAAAAAGTATTTTGTAATATATTTGCCTCCTTATACTTTTATAAATATGTCAATAAATTCTATAGGTTCACATTTAAATGTTATATCAAATTAATATTTACTTAAATATCGAACACTTCACTTGTTCTTGCACAAAAAACAAACAAAACAGTCATGCAAAACGGCTCTCGCGAACTCAAGGAGTAAAATATTCAAGCATGGTGTCTTCAGGTACACGCATAATGTTACCATGACGTTACATTCGCTCGGAGCCTCCGAGTTTGTGGGAAAATTGTGAAACAGTTCGTCGGGCTGAATAATAAATGATTTAATAACAGTGCACGTTTGCTCCCAGCAGAGTGCGCTCAGCTCGAAAAATAACAAACGATTTCGGAACCTGACGGCAATCGATGTACTCGCAGCCAAACGTGGCTTATACAAGCGATTTGTTGTACCGAATGAAAGGATGTATCGTCACAAGATACTGTATTGGATTTATTTTCTATTTTCTTTATAATGAATAGCGAACGAGTTTGAGTAGAGCCCATCTGGTGTTTAATTGCGTCTCTAATAGGGCGGTTAAGTTCATTTTGAGGGGACTTTAGGTAGATTGGATAATACAAAGAGTGATAAAAGCTTTGTTCGAGAAAATTAAAAAATCCGGCACGAAGGGTAAAGTTTTTCATGGAAGCTAGTCTAGAATATAGTAGGTATATATTTGTGAAGGCCTTATTAGAATCGTGATACAATAACAGTGAAGCGTGACAGCAAAGTGAAATCACAAATGTAACAAACAATGCATAAAGCGCTGATCGGGATTTTTTCTACAGATTTTGTAATATCCATGAAGAAGAGAAGAAATTGATATCGCACAGTCAGCAACCGAGGTAGACGCCATTTAATACACGCGATTTGTGTCAGATCTCATACATGCAGGAAATATATTTGTAAAATGCTACCCTTGCGGTGGCCACTTTATTTCAAAATGTACTTTTCCCTTTGAACGTACCCTCCGTGTACTTTTCGGCAACAGTGACCACATTTGAACAAGTAGACTGCGTTACTTTGTATTTCATATTAAAACATTGAATGTCATTACATCGAGATATGTGATCACTTACTTGATCATCATTAATTACTCTAGGAAGTCTAGGAGAACTAAATTAAATAATTCAAGAATGGGTTGACTACCGCTTTCATTATAATAATATTGTTAAGTGTCGTTGTGTACTGATTATATAGGTGCAACTAAAATGACGGTGGTAAGGCAGATAAAAGACTCTTATTATATTTGGAATACTTACAAATATCCTTGGGTGGTAGTGACGTACGACTTACCATCCAGTATTACCTAATCCAATTAAAATAAAAAAAATACGTGTGGCACTCGGAGACTGCCGCGGTAAAGCTATTGCATAGCATTTTTTATGCTATGAAAACGCTCAGAAGGAATTCCAGAAATACAATATATTCTTCCATAATCATCAACATTTACGTTAATACATCTTTATCCACTATTTTATCATATCTCCATTATATAAGACATTGCAAATATCAGCTGACATTTCATAACTTCAAGCAAGACTGAACATTCTAAAATATAAAATAGAAAAGTATTTAATAAGTGACATAAAGTATTAACAACCAGCAATATAAATGGATCAATGCGATGTGCCTGTGACATTTGGCCGAATGTTACAGGTACATCGCATTTTTCATTAATAAATGCACTTTGTTTATTCATATTTAAAACACTTTGTACACAAATTATTTGTACCATAAATCATAATGGCGTTTTGATTTTGTGCTGTCAAGTCTGTCAGTTGTAATTGTACGTTTAAAAATAACAAACACTCTTTTACGTTATTTTATCAATCCAGAATTCAACATAGCTTATGTTGATAAAACATATTATTTGGATAATATGGTAATATAATTTTGAATTTTATAATGGGAATATAAAATATACTTCACGCAATTTTAAGATTTCTGCACGGATTATAAAAAAATGTGTATTACTGCCATCTGTGTTCAAGTTGACGAATCAAGGTTATCAAATAAAATAATAAGGAATGTACTCGTAAAATAATACTTTATTCAATTATATCCATATTTTTCTATTCACAGTCAACAACTCGGTTGCCTGGAGACTTGATATCCAACAGTCCTCCACCGCTATTTTCACTTACACCACCAGGGGCGCCGGCAGCATTTGGTCAAGGTGACGGCGCACCAGTATGCCATTTTCAGTTCTGACTTCATAATGGAGTCTACCTAATCTTCGGATGACGACTCCGAACTCCCATTTAACTCTTGGGTTGGTGTAACTGCGGACTTGTACCTTATCACCTTGTCCGAACTCCTGCGTTGGCGGTGCATTGTAATGTAATCTGGATAGTGGGGCGGATTTCTTAAATAAGGCATGCATATAGGTTCTTACCTCTCTGCCGAACATTAACTGATAAGGTGATAACTCTTTTGTATTAGGTGTACGTCTCAAGCGTGCCTTGACAGTTAACAGTTTATCAAATAAACTTCCGCTCTTGCTGATATAAAAGAATATTCAGGTATTAGCCGATTATTTTCTTTTTGTACATTCAAAAATTTAAATTTTAGCTCTGTATATATTTCTTCAAATTCGTACCTGTATTTTATTTCCTCTTCTAAATTTTCTTCTTCTGTAAGCCATTCAATTTTTTCTTGAATCGCGTAGAATTTGTTCAAATTTTCTTGTAAAGAATTCAGTCGTATATTTATTTCTTCAATGTCAATTTTTTCTATGAACCCGAAATGTAATTTTCGGTTCGTTTCATTAACCCACGTAATGTGGCTCGTATTTCCTTATTGTTTTTTAGTTCATTCGACATCTCGTCGCCAATATCAAATAAAATAATAAGGAATGTAAAATAATACTTTATTCAATTATATCCATATTTTTCTATTGACAGTCAACAACTCGGTTGCCTGGAGACTTGATAGTTGGATATCAAGTCTCCAGGCAACCGAGTTGTTGAAAGGTGTTACTTATTTTCGTTACGGAATTTCTCGATTCTCAAAGCTCAAAGCCGCGCTCAAAGCCCGCGATAAAAGCTATGCAATAGCTTAAAAATACGGGGACATACTTAATATAACAAAACTACTGCTAAGTGTTGCACACACCAAATTTGTTTTCTTGCATTAAAAAAAAGGATTCCATCTTCGATTTATCTTTAAAATACACAGACAAGAAATACAGAAATGTATATTGTATATGTTTAAAAATGCTTAATAGAATCTTTTATAGTAGAGTTTAGTGGCTTTGTTAAATTAATATAATATTAAAGGAATTCTCAACTCAGTAAAGAATTTTTATATTATGTAGGATAGTCACGTGTGTTTGTTCAGATAAAGTTATTTATAGTATTTGATGTATTCTTAGCATTACTGTTCAACGCCCTACTGTTCCAACGTAATGTTTTATGTATATAAAGCCTTTCGCAGTTGGAAGGCAAAAGAAGAGAAAAGTGATCGTATAATACATTTATTTTACTACATAGTTACAAGTCAAGGATTGAGTATATAAATAATTGCCTCAGACCTGTTCCACATATCACTACATTCATTATTTATTTAATTGCTTAATGAATTGCCAAACAGTAAACAAATTGCTACTTAGGAAAGGTAACATGCATTGTATTGAAAAGCCTTCTTCTCCTCTACGATTAAGAATTACCTTTATCATTGTATTCCCTATTCCCGTGAATAGAATAGTCTCATTATAAACACGAAAACGGCACGCCCCCGTTCGTTATCCTTGTTCCTTCTAGTATTAGTCTGACGATATCAAAGCGTCTGGTGACAAAGCGTCGACGCTGTGCACTCGAGCAACAGGCAATGAAGACGCCATCAATAAAGCACAGCGAGAAGTGCATCTACGCAGCAGACCGTGAAATACTGTCGACTCAATTACTGCCGTGACAATACACTACATAAGTACACAATCACCTACCAGCGCCCGACACTAGGCTCGCGTAAATTGCTGCGCAATTCCTTCCCTATTCTTTCGTTCCTTCTATTATTTGAAAGGAATAAAACTAAAGCGCCGAACAAAAAGAATTTTAACGTCTTGTGTCTAGTGAGTTAACAATTCTATATGTCATTTATTTTAGAAGTATACTATTTCGTCTGGTAAAAGTGATTACACTGCATTTTAGCATGGGATGTAACACATTATTTGTTTGTAAAAATTGTTTATAAACAAGAATAACTACAAAGAAGAACGGCTGCTCACGTCCGTATGTAAGTACAAACACGCATTTTAAACGTAAGCGTCAACGGCTATAAATCCAATCTGATAATTTACAAAGTATGCCTCAACGCAAAAAGTATGAACTGTACTGTAAAATCGCGTATTATGATACCCACGTACATTCTGTATTGTAAAAAGATTTAAGCTCCGCCAATTATGGCATACATCGCTTAGCAATTCCAAAAATCGCTTATAATGATCGTCCTTATTAGGGTCGTTACATTCCTTACTCATCCTTCCTCTGAACACATTATTTGCCAGGATGTTGTATTTCTTATTATTGAGTAGTAAAATGTCCATAATTATACAAAGAAATTAGACCTTTCATTTAAGATCGTTTTAGCATTTTATGTTATAGAAGTAACAGGGGATAAGCATTTCACCTGTTATTAAGTGGTCATAAAATTCTATTAACATAAGAAAATGAACTTAAACAATACTACCTCATTATAGAAAACACCGCAGTTGCAAAGAACTCAACTACTTTGTAACTTCAGGTTCTGCCACCATATATTTTGCCCTCGGAGGGTCAAATAATAAAAATGGCAGATTTATAGATGCTTGAATAAATACTTCACTTAAGATTAATTTAGTACTATAACAAATCTGGCCATAACTTGAGTTGATTTATTACCAAGGCAATTCGTTGTCTTTATTTATCTTTGCCTACTACTTCTTTATTAAATAACTCAATACAACTAAACAGTATATTTTAAAAACAACAATGACAATGTTTTAGTCTCAGCAGTATCTGGGCACCAATAAGAAACGGAGACGCAGTCATCGACACGAATAAATCTTGATGTATTAGTAATGTGGGAAGAGAAAAGTTGTCGATGGATCCGTTTGAGACAAATGTCCCTTTGTAGATAGGGAAACTGCGAGGAAAGGACAGCGATTTATCTAAAATAACCATACAATTTAGCGAAAATGTCGAACTCTCGTCGCTCCCACTTTACCCAAATTGGACGATTCTAGCCCAATATATCTTGAGAATTTGTTTGAAGAACAAGTTACGCATCGGATTATAGGCCAAACAAAAGCATTTTTGTTAGAGATTTTACCCTTGTTTACGGTTATGGCCGACTTATGTAAGTATATGACTTCGAATTCGTTTAAACGAACTTGCTTTTATGCGTTTAGTTTGTGCAAGTTTTAAGATAGAGAATACTATATGGCTATTGGCGTCGGGCTATCTTAGTAATAGGCGAATGTCAGAAAATTTATTTAAACTTCTAAAGTTGTTCCAGTTAAATTTAAGGCTTTATTATTTAAGAACTATTCGATACGGTAACTCCTAAATATAAAAGTTTTAATAATAGATTGCAACTAAATTTGATTCTATCAGATATTTTAGTAAGCAATTCTATAAATTTAAAAGTTTTAATTTTAACATTAATACGTCTGGGCAATTTTTAATTCTATTAATAGTTAAAGATATCTATTGATTAAAAATATTTTATCACTTTTCTCCTCGCCTGTAAATTGTAAGTCAATTTTATAACAATGAACGTGAGATCGATCAGCGAATAAGCCGATTAAATTGAATAGAATTTCAATTGAAACAAATTTTAACATTATTGAGGAGCTAGTAGCTGTGTGAAGTGTGAATGCAGCGATGTAGCGTAAGGACACGTGCGGAGCTCGCGTCGCCCGCGATCTACTCTTACATTCACCACGCGGCGACAATGCCAGCCAAATAGAATTTAATATTCATAGAGTCGACGTACGATTCACTGAATTCATCGCCCGCACCTTCGGCTTGAGTCCCGCATATAAAAGACCCAACTTTCTTGAGCCCCTGGGTGTACTTCAAATAATTCGCCTCGGAATGACTGCACTTCAAAAGTGAGGGATTGAAATGGAGAAAAATCCACGCGTTGTTTCATCACACTACAAAATTGAAAAATGTTAGCAGCGTCCGAGGGGACGCGTGCCGACGAGAACTCCGAAACGATATTTCCAATAGCCGTACTTATTTTTAATACACATTCCTTTCCATGGGTTTAGAATGTTTAGATCTAGATACACAACAGTATGTAAGCCAAATTATTTTCATTTCGGTTACTTTACAAATATTGACCGTCAAACCAGCTCATGAGTAATTTTATGTTTTATCGCCATGGCTCGAAGACCAACATTTATAAAAGAAGCTTGAATAATAGAGACATTAAAGTCTGATGAAGTGATGACTCAGGTTTCGCTCATCAAAAATCAAGGCGACCTTTCGATAACCTACATTGTTTAAAAAGTCCTCACTAATTTCAAACTCTAACAGAATTAGAGGGATACTTAGACCTCAAATCTTTTTCTGCAAAGCCGACAAATCTTTTGTATCTTATCGATTTACTTAGATTTTTATGATAATCTTTTCTTTTTCTTTTATTTTCAAAGCGTCAGTTTTATTGAAATATGACAATTTTGATGAAATACCTGCATCTCGTGCAACAGCTCCCGTTCATCAAGGAGCACTACACGGCAGGCCAGCGTCCGCGGAGCGGGACACAAGCACTCCATCATCTTGCTGCCGATACTCCGCAACTCCTGAAACAAAATGGAATGTTGTTAATATACCAAGTTAGTACTTAAAATTTAGTTATAAGCTTCACTTTACCGTTTAATGTGGTTAGCTGACCTCTACAAGTTTAGCAACATCTAGACAACTTCTGCTCGGTTTGCGGTGGAAGTTTTGTAACTTCACTAATATAATCGAAATAGCTACTTCAATAAATGATAGAATTTAATCAACTTCACTTTAAGTAATGTGTATTTCCTCTCCACGTGATACTTAAATTAAATCTTGAATATATTACTAGTACTTAAAATTTCATTGCTAAAATTTAATAAAATAGCTTATTATGAATAAGTTGAGAGTAACAAAATATGCTGTCCCTAATTATAACTGAAGCCGCACCAAAAGCTAACAAATAAAGGTTTTAGAATAGTTATTATTGAAATAAATTTCAATCTATTTAACAGCATCAATGCTTACTGTCCGTTGTATGTAACACACAACATAAATGCAACATGCTTATTCAGACAATCATCTAAATGTGTTGCGTGGGTTCAACCATATAAAATAAATAACCAACTTTGTCTCCAACAGATTGAAACGTAGTTTTAGCAAGGTTCATTAGAGTAAAAGCTTTCTATCAGAGAATTTACGTACCTATTCGTACTATTACCTACATTTATTTTACATATAGGTATTTGTGTTGTAAAAAATCTTGTGTTCCGCTTTGAAGGGTGTGGTAAGAGACACATACATAAGACATTCTAATTTAGTCTTCAGGGTCAACCTCATGTAGGAATGTAATCGTATCTGGGTTTGATTGCAGATATCTATAGATGGCAGCGGCTACGACCCGTCAGATGGACTACATGCGCGTTTGCTACTTTAATGTTATAAAAAAGAAATGTAAACATGAAATTTTAATTCGCACAATCGTCTAAAAGTGTCGTGTGTGGGGGTGCTACGGGATAAGCAGTACTCGGAGAGTAAATGTGAACCGAGCCTGTACATTGAGTTCAGCCTCGTTAGTTCAAAGGCCGTATGGTTAAGTGTAGCGGACACTCGTACTCACTCGGATCACACTACATACACATATTACTAAATAGTGGCTGATACGTCAATTTAGAAGAGTAGAAAAACGATAACATACATAACTAAATAATGTGCAAATATTATATGTTTTGATGGCAACATTTTTAAGATTGATTATATGTTGTTAATGCGTATAAAAATTTTTTGTTCGCTTGAACTATGGTATCTCTATGTTTCAGTAAATGTTTCAAATATATAGGTAAGCCGTCTAATTTAGAACTTAACTGATATAGTCATAGATTAGTAAAGATTACTCACTCCTAACAAGAAAATGTACCCAGTTTTGAGAATTGAAATAGTGGCGTAAAAAAATTTTGCCACGTCTCCGTGCTAAAATGTCCCTAAAATATTTGAAATAATTATTTATTTATTACGTAAATTACGTAATTATTACGTAAATTAGTTATTTATTCGTAAATTTTCTCTAAAAATGTTTTATTTGTCAAGGATTCAAAAAAAGAACTTACTAAAATAAGCCGTTTGTGGCTTCATTCAAGTACAAGGCGGCGACATATCTTTACTAATCTATGGATATAGCATCATGAATAGAATCAAATTGTAAATAGCGTAAATAGTACAATATTATATTTTTGTCGACATATTTTTGAATAATGTCCAATTACTCATACTCATATGATAAAACGCCTACAACTACTACTACCATACAGAGTCTATTAATCATAGTTATACCGTACGTGCATAAAAGTAATTAAAAATTTAAGGCTGCCAAAAATCACCAATCGTGTCAGTTCTGTTCATTACATCCAGCATACATATGCTACAATTTCGGATACCTGAAAATCATCGGAACATTAATTTCACCGGAGTTTTATAGTCGCCAAAAATGCGCCAAGCATAATCTGCTGCATGAAATTCTCTTTGTCGCTTTTCATGGAATTGACGATTCCTTCTCAATTACACCGGCGCGATAATGAACACGGGCCTATCTTTTACTCTGATCATCTATGTAAAACGCATCGATTTTCATAATTTACAAAACTAATCAATAACAAATTATCAAAAATCCTTAAGCATTTCTTTTATTTGTAAGATATGCTTTACAATTTTTATTTAGATTATTTATTGATTTAGGTAATTAACATGTTTTAAAATCGTTAAGTATGCAATTTCTTTTTCTTTTTTTAATGCGGAGGCAATCCCGTGCCTGATTAAGTTGTTAATAAAGTTTTTAAAACATGTACTTTTACACAAAAAAATATTTAGATACTTTTGATACAGCAAAAAATCTTAACATATAATCATTGCTCTTCTTGGCTCTTCAAAAGTTAAACCTGCAAAAATCGAGGGAGGTGAGTACCTAAAGTACATAGAGGCCAATTCTGATTCGATTTTCGTTTATCTTTTACTCGTGGTGTTTGGGATCCCAAAACAGATGTAGCATCGGTATTCTCTCCAAAGTCAGAACTTGTTTGAAGGCAATTACGGAGTTATTTGCAGCCAGACTCAACAGTAAAATCACCAAAGGGTTGGTCGAAACCAAATATATCCTCGTTAAAAGTTAGTCCGGGGAGCATAGCGCGAACCGGGCTCTGTTTTAACAATTTTATTTTAATTAGTAGCAGCGCCCTCCCTAATAGGCGGATTTGATTCGACAATTTTTTATGCTCACGTATACAATTTCATTTCCGAGTATGGACGGACGTGCATTGTACGCAAAAGCAATGGAAAACTCTTTCCAGCGGAAATATGAACGTTTTGACATTAGGCAGGCGCGGCCGACGTAAATTGACAAATTGTAACAGCATTCGTGTTTCGCATATTTAATTTTATTTTGCACTAATGCAAAGTGAAATCTGAATTGAGGGTAAAAATAGAGAAAATTGACGCGGGCGACCCCGCCGGTTTTGTCAGAATTTTGGATGATTAACAACGTCGGTAATTGGCGGATATGCCGCGTTTAAGACTAAAGCAGTCTGAGATTCTGAAAGGAGAGTAAAAAACATTTTTGGGGGTCCAACAACAAAATAGTCGGGAATGGAGCTTTATGTTCACAGTGCATCGCTAAACTAGTAACAACTAAGCAAACCGACAACTTGGGAACAAACAACAAAGACGGCAATACGAGCCATTAATCCGAACGATCCCGACAGAGATTAGTGCTCCCGCTATTGACCCCACACTCCACGCCACCGCCCCCACACGTAGAAAACATTTTCCCGCCATTGTCTGAACGGGAAACAAAAAAAGGAATCGCGATTGACATCGCGGCTCTGTGACGCGAGCGCGGGATAATAAAGCCTAGACCATATTAAGTAACGCCGCGAGTAGCGACATTCATATTTTCGAACCCCTCAGACAGTAAAATTCAGTATTTATCTCAAAGTAAGATAGCTGACTAGACAATCAAAGTTATTCTCACGTATTGGAACCACGTTTGAATGGTAAGCAAAATGCTCGTCTATTTGCAACTCCTACTAAATTAAATAATAGTGCACAAAAATTATTCATAGTTATCAGCTTTTAGTACGCCTCAGCTGCATATAAGCCCCCTTTAAACAGGAGAGCTTTGCCATGATCAATAATAAATTACTTCGCAGCCATTGACCATTTTTAAAATTAAATCCCGTACCCGTTCACAACATTTGCAAAAAGACGCACTATCCAGTATCAACACAACACAACATTCAAAGTATACAGTCGATTTTCTGTTGCAGTGGTTTATGGAAAATGACGACCATGAAATCGCCGTGATGGAAGCGACTCGTGCACTAAATCGGGGTTTACAAACGGGTATTCCGTCCATAAGTGATTACTACAACCCATGCACAACTGTGACCGCATCCAAATAGAGTCCTAATTTATTACACCTAGTATAGATGTTTAAGCCTTACGATACAATGTATGATATTTTGTGGTAGAAATCTCCGTGGTTCGACTCCGGCGGCACTTCCACACCTACTTCTGCCTATTAGGCAACAGTATTAAACGATGCTTCGTTCTGGTTTGAAGTGAGAGTAAGGAAGACACACTTCTCCGAGGCATTCCACCATAGTCCTCAGGAGTAGCAGCGCATTTGTTGTCTTATCTGGTTTTAATTACAGATGTCTATGGACGGCAGCAGTCATAAACCATCAGGTGGACTGCATGCTCGTCTGCTACTCTTATATTATAAAAAAAAGAAAATTGTATGTATCTAATAATGTGAGATATTTTGTCGAGCACTCGTCTGTGTAATGTGAACACAACATAAGGCTAGAGAACATTAGGAGGGACCGCTATCGTTGTGTATGAAACTTCCGGAGTTGATACTCACGACTTACAAAACTGCTAGAGTAAATCTTACTAGTTCCGTTCATTTCACATACAGTAAGATTCTTTCTCTGTAGCAAAATACAGTTAAAAGTTTACATTCGTATGTTCGTCGCATGATTCTATTTTATTTCAGCGTATTAATTTGAAAACTACGTCGCGGTAATATCGTTCCACTTTATATATATAATACTTACGTACATTTACCGGGTTTAATCCTAGGTTATAATATGTAACAAGACTAAAACAACATGTATATATGTGCCGTGAATTAGCACAGGTATTATCGTAAATACTTGTATGGTATAGGAAAATATGTATAGACTTGAATGGCGTTTTCACACTTGATAACACTCCTATTAAGCGATGATTAAGTGTCAATGAATAAAAGTAATAAACATCAAATCAAATGACCCCCATAAAATTGCGGAAAAACCTAGTAACATTTAAAAGTTCTCGAGTTGCGCTGCGAGACAAAATAATACACAAGAATTGGAACAAAAATACTCTTTTATGAGCTTTATCTTTTTATCGCACATTTGCCCGCATGCGGATTCTGTAAACGTCACCCGCATTACAAAATAAAAGACATCCGCTTTATACAATAGCAGTCTCCGCGGTGATTTTAAATAACAAATTTATCGTTGACGTTGAAAATCATTATTAACTCATTATTTTTTTTATACAGGGCCTGTGTCGCTCAAAATAAGGGTTTAATCTGTTACTTAACTTCTATAAGGGTTCATTTATAGACATAAAGCGTGTGGGACGCGTGTCGTAGCAGAAAAAAAGTATTCCTATACTTCAAATTTGTGGACGTATTTATTCCAACCATTGTATGAGCCGCCCATACATGGACCAGCCTGTCGGAATAGTATATAGACAAAATGTTTTTGTCTGACAGGAGTTGACAGGACCCGTGCCTGACACATTCAATGTCTGCAATATAAACTGATACTTATTTACTATGAAAGAGAGGGTTAATAGCTTTCATATTAATTTGAAAATACAACACAAAATCGAAATATGGATTGCACAATGTTTGTCTTCGTTTTTACACCAAGTAATAATTTGTAAGCATAAAACCACATAAAAATTAAAAATACTTAATCCCAAATTGGCAGTATGAGAGGCAGAATCCATACCGCTGGAACATCACTGCTTGAAGAACAATACTCATATATACGTGTCTCCGGATCATTAATTTTTAATGCTTATCTCAATAAAGATGTTACCAGGACGCGAAGTCTTTGCAATGTATCCATTGTTATGTTACAGGAAGGAGATATGGATACAGTGAATTGATATCACACGCTTTTTACTCTAGATAATATCATCTGACAATTAAAAAGTGCTTCCTTCTCACGCTTTGCAGCGGTATATCTGTTTTTCGACGTACAAAGGTTTTGAATAATTCTACAATGTTTGAATTCTTCTTTGAACTAAGTTTATATTTTGTGTATATAACAATGTTCTTATTTCTTTGTGTGCTTCTCTTAAAATACGTCTACTTTTAGACACCATCTAATATGGTTCTTCTGACAAGTTATGTAATGGGATATGAATGTTGTATGAATATCCCCTAAGAATTGTGTGCTTATTTTTTATTTTGCTTTAACATTTCTTTGAGATTTGTAAACTGCGTATATTGTTATGTATTAGCGATTTAATTTATGTTATTGAAATTTCTGAGTGATTCTGTATAGATTTTTTTACATCTTTAAATTCTCTTTCATCTTTCATCTTTAAATTATTTCGATTCGGTAAGCAATGCATTTAATAAATTTTTGTTCAGTAATTTATTTATTTATTTAATTAGCACATATTACTGACAATTTGTAAAGGCCAAGTTCAAATTCTATTTCGTCCTATTGGATATAACATGGCATTTATTTATAGTGGCATGTAAATACAGAGGCGAGCGGACGCTAGTGCATACCGTCACGCGCCCGCCGCGCATACTGATCGTGGAACCGACTGGGTTCGTGAGCTATCGGTGAAGAGTGATAGTTCATTCAATATCTATATTGGAACACAAACCCTGAATTTTACTTCTTATGACTGTGTTCTTAGGAAAACTTTACACGCTGAGAATTGAGTGGAAATGTATAGGCTGTAAATATTTATGTTTCATCCATTTCACCGTTTTACGGACTAACAAAAAGGTTATTTTATTGCGTTTATCACCATTTCTGGATTTAGATTTGGTTTATACTTTTCTATTAGTAATTTGGCATCATCAATTAGTAACTGGTAAGTAATTAAATATGTTTAAAATGAATATAATGCGATGAGTTGATTTGCCTGAAGCAAAGTTCTACTTTATAAATATTTAAAGTCTAGGGATTACGGTTCATTTACAGACATTTAGCGTATCCGACTCGTGTCGTATCAGAAAAAAGGTTTCTCCTATAGAATTTCTATTGACGTAGGTATTTATATTTATTTATATCTGTAATACAGCCGTGTAGACGGGTTGTGCCTGATAACATATTGTATAGAAAAATATCAAATTGTTTTCCACAAACATTCTCTGACATGTTCAATGTCTGTAGATAAACGGGGTCTTATTTATAATGAAAACTGGAAGAGCCATGTACGTCGATTAGATACGTGTTTTACAACTACATAACAGGCCTTGTTATGAGCTTATTTTCGAATAGGAATGACCTCTAATAAGTACAGCCAGGTCAAAAGTAGATGAACAGATTACGGTTTAAAAAATACCTACACACCCAAGCGTTCATAAGTAGCTAAACACAACTAGCACCATAATTAAATGAGCGTTTTGGGTGTATCGATATTTTTGGAATTCTGATCTGCTCATCTACTAATGAAACTGACTGTACATTAGTTAGCGAATGTTAGCTACAAGAGCTTACAATATTATATTATCTTAATGTTCATAGGCCAACAACATAATGCCATTTGCGTCTGTTTTTTAAGATAACTTGTAATTTTTATGTGTTCATCACTTGCAGCACACAAAGCACAACAGCACATACTACAAATATTAATCAGAAGTTTAACTATCTTAACTACAAAAATATTAAACAGTAATACAAAATATATGTTATTATGTATCAACTATCATATATAACGAGTAACAATAGTCAAACCACTTACGCTCCCCGAACTGGCAATAGTTCGGGTATCAAAGCCCTGCTCCTATTCAACGACAATTAGTCTGCTACGTCTCGCATGTAGACAATCTGATATTGTATTGTAACTACGAATATTAACCTGTTTCTCTGTATATACACTCAAACAAGCCAATATATTATGTAGTTCATTTTTTGTTATCTTTATTAGCCGAAAATAACCCATGACTGTTTCTTTTTGCCTTTTCCGCAAAATTTTTTTTTACAGAGATCAAGTATTCAAATTAAATTAAACAGAAAGTTAGTCTCATGTTAGATGATCAAATAAGATAATTTTCGAATTTGGTAGATTTAATTAATGTAGCGAAAGTTGACTACAAACATGAGAGAATTTGACTTCTTTAACGACCTTTGAATGCATACTTTTTGTTAAAAATTAATTATTTCAAACCTTTGGTTGACAATAAACATATTATGTATGCATAACATATCTCGAGTCTGTAGATATAGGCAGGCTCTCACAAAAGTTTATCCAGCCTCTGTTGAATAAGCAAGTTAGTATTGTTACAAGAATTTATGTTATCACTAACTGGAACGGCTGCACCTGAGAACGTCTGGATATATGGCTACCGCAACCACAGTTTATTCTAAGCCGACCCTCCCGAACATACAGATGTATGTACGTAGATACGTAGTACTCAGAAACACACTGTTCTCACTTACCTAGTAGATGAGTCGTTCTAGGCAGCTTTCTATAACTCTGTTGCTTATCGGAGTGAGATCAGTTTTCACAAACAAATAAGGGAACCAATCAGACTTGTTCAGAAAGTATGTAGGTAGCATAGGTGTAGAAAATCACGCGTTTGATCAACGAAACGTGAATATTGTTTCCAATTCGCAGAAATGAGTGGATAAAATAACGAATTTGTAGCACTGCGGCTAAATATCGCTCAAATTTTGTTAATTTACACAATTTTCCGAAATGGGTTTTAAATCACAAGCCTCAATAAAATACATTCGATACAAATTCGTGTATTCAATTTATGGAAAACATTTTGAATGAGTTTCCATTATATTCACGAAAATAAGGGTTACCTACGTTCTCCCTTTATGCTTTTGATGGGTGTATTTACGCGTTTGATCGCGTTGAAGTGCGTGACGGTGTGACAAAAGATAAACAGTTAATAACTTTGAAAGTCTAATCTGACGGCGATTATAAAATAAGTCATAATTGCCAAGTTAATAAGCTTTGGAGAAGAATGAATAATTAATTTTACACAAAAGCAATAAAGCTTGCGAAATTAGGGGCCGTTTTTGTCACGAATTGCCAAATTAAATGGTCTCTATACGTTTTCCTATTAAGTCAAATGGCTCAACGAATTTTATACGGCTATAACTCGCACGCAGCGCAATATGTTGCACGTACATTCTTATATGCGATGTAGGTGATTGGGGAAGTTTGATCTTTTGATCAGCGAGGCCATATCTCGCCGGACGGAGTTAACGCTACAAACCGCACTTTTCGTGCTTCAACGCCTTCAAGACTTAAAACCAATCTTCAACTAACAAGTTATCGAAGCTCCATGAAAATGACCACCTTATTGGGAACTTCCTTCAAAGAGCAACTAACCACAAAGACGAGATTACGTCTTGTGGTTTTATGTTGTTTGTTACGGTTTGTTTGAATAAGACAGAGGCTTTATTTCATTGGCTCCTCAAAGCAAGTTAAATAAGATAGAGACACAGACAGCATTCACTTGTGTGAATTTATACTTTTTAGCGCACGCCCTATAGCTTAAATTGACAGATTTCAACATGTGTCGTGTAGGATCAGGATCAGGATCATCATCAGGATCGCCTTAGTTGTGAGAAAGACACACTATTTTTACCATCTCTTATTTTTATAATAATCATGTTTTGCTATCTACCCTGTATTGTCATAGTGTTACACAGTTGAGCTTTTATCGAACAGTTAGTATATACTTGAAATAAAGTTAACAAATGACTTGGATCCGAGTGGTTGCTTGGAAGTAAGCCAACGCAGACCTGTGAGTTACTTGCGAATGACATAACGTTGGCGACATTCGTACACACGTTAAACTCAGAGAAGTGCCGCTGAATTTAAAAACGAAAGCAAAGAGACGCCTTTGCGAGATGAACACAGGCTTCCCGACTCAAAGACTATATTAACATTTTGTCTTTCAGTTGTAAAGGTTTCAGTGACTTGTGATTACATAAAGGATAAAGGGTTTAAAACTTAAAATTAAATGTCTGTGTGCTATCGAATATAAGCTGACATTTATTTTGGTTATTTTCTTAACTTAAAAACTTTATGGTTTTGCTACATGTATTTTTGAAAATTACATTCACGCAAAGTCATATGATATTACTGAAATTCTGAGGCGGACAAAAGTGAAATCACAAAAGAATACTCGTTAACAGACAAATTCAGCCAACGCCCTACTCTTACTCATTCGGTAAAATAGAGGGATATTCGACGAACAACTCGAAGCTTTTTTTTCAACAAATTATTGGTTAGGTACCTACTCATTATTATGAGTAATTTCTGGGCTCTCAAATTATGGCAGGTAGCCCGCGGCGGTCTCGCTCGGGGATAACAATCAGTAGAGCAGCAGATCTTACGGTCCATATGAAGGCTCACCTTCCTACGCCGGCACCGCCCACTGTTTAAAATTTTTCAACAACGCCTGGGAAATAAAAGTTTGTGTTGCTCACGATATACGGGGCAACTACTCATTAATAGAACTTTGAACGCCGGCGTCGATAGTTTTTTAAACTTATTTTACAAAACGCCACTAACCTCGTTACCAACTAGTATCGAAGCGCCGGGAAATTTAGTTTGTAAAATTGAAGCTTGTAGCTAAGTACCGGCAAAATACGATTAATAATATGATGGAAAAATACGCATACATAACATTTTAATGCCGGTCGTAAAATAAGAAAGTATTTGCGATGTAGAAAACTTAATTGCAAATGCCCTTATGCAAATGTGCAGATGCAAATCTTCTTATTAAAACTCCTGTCTCTGGTTTTTAAGTTAATTTTAGAAAATAATTCAAATTATGTTAACAATACTTGTATTGAAAGAGGACATCCCAGGAAGTTACGAAGGTTACTTTTTTCTCGAATATATAGGGCTTTAAAGAAAAAAATTAACACCACAAGGCAGCGAATACAAGAAAAGCAAAGAATAAAAATAATATCGACTTCCTGAGTCTATCTAGCCATCGTTGATTCAGAAGCCGTATGAGTGTGGTTTTTATGGACTTAATTAAAAAGTTGCAGTTATCAAATAAGGATTCCCGGCTTTACTCGCCGGGAGAGCGGGACGCCATTAAATGGAATTTTAATAATGCTCGTTTTGCCGAGAGCGCATTAAGATAGAAGGTTGTATGAGGGCCGTATCCTACTTTACTTCAATTAATAGCTGCTTATTTAATATAATAGTTTTATGGACATAATAGCATCTTAATTCCGTTAATATGACTGAGCCTTTTTGGGCTTCGAAATGGTTGGTTGTTACTATGATGAAATTTAACATTGCGTCTTATTTATTACAGGAAATCTTATTATGACAGCATTGAAAACTGGAAACGTGATTTGGGGTGTGCTAAGAGGGGGTTGCAACGCGTCTGTGGCCGACTTCTGTTCTTCAGACACTCATCTTATCTGAGGCTAATGCCAGATAGGCTTGAGTGACTGCGACTTGCATATTATGTTACTTATTTATTATATAAAAAAAACACAAACCATTGTGTTTAGACAGCTTCTGTTTTACAAGGATCTACGATGAACAAATTTCCTTACTTTCTTAGATAAGAAACCAACGTAATGAAGACATATAGGTGAATCCGAGCACCTGACCCAATTACTTATGCAGGTCCAATTCTTATGTAGACCTTTACGTCGCGAAACGTAAACCAAATCCGCTTACCCATTAACTACGTCAACGTACCGCATGGTGACGGCATGGTGACGACCCGCGTGGCGGAGCGGTCACCATGCCGGTCTGACACGCGAAGGGTCCCGGTTTCGATCCCCGGCCAGACAGATATCTAAATGATGAATTTAAATTTCTGTTTCTGGGTCTGGGTGTTTGTGTATTTGTCTATGTGTGTGTTCATGGCACCCACGACACAGGGAATCCTAGTGTGGGGCTGTGAGTGTAGAAAGCGTTTACTTGTACTTACGTGAGAATTTCTAAATAAAACAATAACGCGAAACATATTCACCCTATTCAAATATTCTTCTGCACCTTTGAATGAGCTGCTAACGAAGAACCCTCTAAAACTTCGCTTGCGTTTCTACTTTGTGAAACAAAAGCGGCACTTCTTTCGCACTAAAACGCCATTTAATGAAACGAGATCGTCACAAATTCGTCTAAACTTTCGCAACGATGAACAGAACAGCGGGCGCTGTGCGCTACGTAGGCTTCGTACTTTGTTTAGTCAAAGTTTGCATTTCGTTTTGTATTTTGAGTTGGGGAATTGGTGTTGAAATTTTGAAATCGGTAAAAATGTAAATCATCCAAACCCTTTTTTTTGTTGACGAGGCGGAAACCTTCAAAAGGTACCCTATGCCGTGGGAGCGGCACGGGGTTATGTGGGATTCTTACCGCACTAAAACCCCCGGCCGTCCTCGGCGCTGCGTAGAGGACTCCGGGATCTCCAACGGAACGCAACCGGAGTCCACTTTGCGCGTTGCCCCGTCGGGCTCCGCCCAGGTGAGCTTGAAACTCACCACACCATCCGGTATGCGACCACACATACCGCCGTCCATCCCGGGGTTGCTGGCCGGGCAGTTCGAGCTCCCACTCTTGCCGTCCGCAACCGCGAAAGCTCCCTTTTAGTCGCCTCTTACGACAGGCAGGGGATACCGTTGTCCTATTCTGGTCCCGGAACTACAGGGACAAAATCATCCAAACCTAGTAAAGTAATAATAAAGTAGTAGTAGTAAGAATAGGATTGTTTTGCTTATTAGATAGATATTTATTAAGTGCAGCGTAACTTAGTCATACCCTGTCAAATATTTTACTTATGTGTGAACGTGTCATCAAAATCATTTCTACCGTTTTCAATACTCCAGCACACGGATAGTCATTTGTTACTTAGTTAGTTTCCACGTTTTGGTAGAGCAGAAAAGACTACTAAATATAATATTAAACATAAAGATTATATTGATTTCATACGGTATTTAAGTTTTTAAATACGATCATATTTCCACGTTACTTAACAAAACAAACTGTAAATCAAGCCTTAACCCGCATAACGAGAGGTGAAATTAAATAACAACGAAACTTAGAGGATCTGCGCTGAAGCGAACCGTGAAGCGGGTAGAGCGATATTAGTTCGATTCCATTGGAACTTCTCTGACCACAAACTGTTTGTGACGGGCACTCGACTAGAGTACGACTTGCCTACTGTTGCGCGCCAGTTTGTCAAGCACGGTAAATGGTACATAGAAATGCTAATAGGCAACTTTTAATATGGCCGGTAATTTGTTGTGTTATTTTGTTATAGAATGCTATTTATTTCATGTTAAGTTACTGATATTGTAGAAGCTGGTATTGAAATGGAGATACTGACATCTCACGATTACCAAAACGTTCTTCAGAACTGATATGACCTCATATGGTTTAACAAAAAGGTACTATTGGTGCTTGTCATATTATTTTTCGAAGACAAATATCCACTTTATTCCAAACTTTCTTAGTTTAAAAAAAATCCTGCCTTACAACACATTTAATCATACCATTAAACAACCGGCAATGAGAATTAGTATACAAAAGATATGAACATATAATTCTGTAAATATATAGCAAATATACCCACAACATTGTTCCTGAACTAGTTTGTGAAGTTGTTAAGTTGCGTTACGTCTCGGCTCTACTGATTTATCGTCAAGCTGTATTATCGTAAGAAACTAGAGAAATTTTGAATTGTTGCAAAGATTTTAGCGGTAGAGAGCGAATAAGTTTAAATATATATCTATCACGTTGTGTATTGGTATAGTGACAATGGCGTCGAAGTAACAAAAATGCTCCGTTCTGTACCGCCGATTATTGGAACGGGAGCGCTTTGACGGACACGATTCAATCTGGTAATCGGAAATGGGCATTGTGCTACAAAGGCCCATTGTAGCCCGCGCCCACTGCCCGCCGTCAGCCGCGAACATTCATGCCGGATAATACACCGTCTACCGTCTGCACTGCATTCATCAAATCATCGCAAACTAACTACCACCTAACTGATAATGAATCGCGCGGCTAATCTGATCGATTCCACTAAGCGCTTTGTACTATTCCTATTTGATGCACAGTCCAATCCATTACAAAATCGATCACAATATCAACTGAAGCGAAACTATCTTTAGCATTACTGGACAAATATTAGTGTATGTTCGCTGTAATGAATAGCGATTCAATTATGTAAACTATACCTACCTGTAAACCAAACCACAATTGCAAATCTGTAAGTATGATACTCGTATTTCTCATAACTTGTGCTTATTGGAATAGAAAACTATTACGAATTAACGGCGTTTTTCTTAAACATAAATGGTGTGGGTTATTAAAAAACAAGTCCATACTCATAGATTAGTAAAGATTACTCACTCCTAACAAAAAATGTAACAGGTTTTGACAATTAAAATTGTCGTGTTTAAAAAATATTAAAAAATGTAGTTTTTAGAGCATTTACGAATGAAACGATATTTCTCCGAACTTTTTCTTCGATTTCGTATTTTTGCACTACTTAACTGCACATGTCGGCATTGTTCCGCGTAAATTGCACCATAACACCCATTAAACGGCTGACACATTTGTCAGCCGTTTAAACTATTTAATGGTTTCCTTCAATTACAAGGCGGTGAGATATCTATACTTATCTATGTCCACACTAAGGAAAAAATCGATTCATAAGGAGGTATATATTATTATAAGCTCAGTATATTGTATTGTAGTTATGTCTATTTCCTTAATAAATTTCTAAATAAAGCTTTGATGAAGACATCAATGAAGAGTCTCAAAATATCTTCACGAACAGGGGACAAAAGCGGGCAGCATTTTGAATAGGTGGCCCTTTGTGGGAGTGGACCGCGATTTACAAATCTCCGAGGACTTGTCTCACTATAAACGAATAACTAATGTAGAGCGAATTAACAACCATAATATTCTCAATATAAGTCAGCATGAACAATTTTGAAGAAGTAGAGGTGGTAGAACCCTCTATTCGACTCCAGCGGCACCCAATAACAGGAGCGTTCCACGCTGCTGCTTGTGATGCCACTGCTGCTGCTGTGGACTGCATGCTCGTCCGGTACTCTTACAATATATAAAACTTTATATTTATGAGTACATAATATAATAAATCCCTCAGTTACTAAAGAATTATTGAGCTATATCCATACTCGTCGATAATTCCAGTTTCTCAATTCATAAATAATTCTACTTGTAGCGAATGAAAAAATGCCTATACATATAAAAACTGTAGGTCTCTGTTACTATATCTTCTCCAATCATACGCCATTTAATTACAAAATATTGAAGAGTTCTTTATACATACATGGATACATTCGACCGAAAAATGTCACCCTTCGCAACCATTTAAATATTAAGATATTTATCACTTGTAGTTCTCTGTCAAACAAATTACTAAAGAGGACAAGAGGGTACTCGACCTGCGACCAACCCTTGTATTGTTTTCTTGCTTGCCAAGATTACCAAGTTTCTTAGAATATATTTTAAAACATCACAACTTTCCCCGCTCGACACTAATAAAATATATTAGTCTTCCCATGTTAACTTTCACATTTCTTGAATTCATATTAATTAAATGATTAAAGCAATCTATGTTTTTAAATGAGGCATCTCAAAATAAGTGATTAACATTTAGCATAATTTTATAAATGAACATATTTAAATGAGATAATAACATAACAATTCTATGTTAAATTATTTAAAAAAGTAGATAATAAGTATACAAAGGAAATATTTCCTAAGAACATTAATTTCCAATCTCGTTTTGAGACATTTTATGATATTCCGCGCTGATTTTTCTAGAGATCGTCTCAGAAAAATACCAAGGTATTATTTCAAGCTGCGGTAATAAATGAGATCGTCTTCGTTATCGCCGACAGTAGCAGATCGAATGGAAGAAAGATGGCAGTTTCCCCAGAGATCGACGTAAGCCGAAGGGATTTTTATGTAACCCAACTAACAATATGGCTTCCATATCATGCAATTTTACTAAAATATACCAATTTCATTAATTCTATGAAGTATTTTATAAGACATTACTATTTAGTAATTGATATGATAACAGACATAGGTTAAGTAATGTTAAACAAAAAAACAAATACTCTTACATTTTTAAATTTTGTGATATTTTACAAAATGGTCACGAGAAAAGTAAATACCTTAAAATATTGCTTAGGTATACTAAAATGTAGAGAAGCATCAGCGATTTATTTATGCTACATTAAATTGTTTTATTCAATTTTCGTCGGCATGTATGTTTCGGTAAGAATATGATATTTATATAAATGTAATCCGCAAAGTTAATAATATCTGTTTATTCTCCGCTTGTGTATGTGACTTTTTATGAAATGACAGTACCAAGCAAGGTGGACAGTATGGTCTCTGCTACCCAATTTGCTATAGTCCTTAATTTTACTGCAATTCTGAGATTAATGCCGTGTAAGTCTCTTACTGACCACCTCATTCAAACCGCAATACAGCAGCGTTTAGCAGTTTACCAAATGGACAGACACGCCAGTGATCTTATAAGAGTATCATTATTTCATTTTGACGCACGAAACCCTAATAAATATGGCGGTGTCTCTATGCAATGTATTACTAATGTTAGTAATATCACAGTTATAGTTATTTTGCATTGCATACTCACGAACCTACAGGATGAGACCCTGGTATGATTCATTCCTACACGACATATGGGACTAATGAAATCCATGGGCAAAAGCTAATAAGAAATGTATTTTTTGTGCTAATAAAACGTTACCACACGACTGACGTCGGCAAATGGACGCCCTTAGTCGCCCTTAACCGACACGAAAGTAAAGATTTGTTCTCCTGGGAAAATGGAATCAGGTCTCAGGTTCCGGCTAAGCTGACTATCTGTTTTTCAAAACAGGAACACAATACCGTTAACATATTTTTGTTTTTACCAACTTCAAAAAAGGAGGTTCTGTATTCGACCGCTATGTATGTCCGAAATAATCTCAAAAAAATCTCATACAATTTGGATGAAGTTTTGGTTACTTGTTTAACGATGATACATGTATTTTTGAGTTTAATTTTTTTTATCGCATAGAAATATTGGCATAGATACAATTCTACAACGGTGGTGTAGGTGGCAGGTGTTTGTAGTGAGTAGTCAACAACTTTGTTTATTAAAAAAAACAACCATAAAAATCTGTTTTAATCCTATTAATCATTAATGTAATGTAGAAGCAATACTTATATTATTTAATTGTGAACCATCTATATTAATTTATATTATTTTAATAAATTTATTATTCGCTAAATAATGTATTAATTTAAACACAACCTCATTAGGGTTCGACATCTAGTAAAACAATCAAAACGTCTACAAACAAGGGTCACCTTAAATTAATAGCCTAAATACTTATAATTCTTATTCGAATCATAGATACCTACGAAAAACTTAAAGCTACAGTATTTGATAATGTTTGAATAATACTTAAAGTATGTAAGAAAACTACTTATTTATTCAAGGTGTGCGTTTCGTTACTTGCTACTTGAATAAGGTACGGCGTAGATTCAAATAAAACCGTAGGAACCGCTTCGTAACAAAGCTAATGTTTGTTGTGCTTAACGTTTTTGTTACCGTGTGTGTGCTTTGTGCAAACCAAATTAAATTAGATGATTGTCAAGGTGAGGTAATACTGGTGCGATCGGATGAACGGCGACGTCGGTCACGGTAGCGGGCATTCAACTCAACCGTGGCCTCGCGGTGCCCGAACACTGCTCTCCATAACACAACAGTGCAACACCTATGCCACTCGTCCCTTACATTCCACCGACACCGCTTATTGTGCATTAGATTGCACAAAAACACCAAACTTTACAACTTTAATTACAAGCGCCGAACATCTTAACTAGCCCGCTACTTACAGTTAAATCCGAAGCCCGAAAATGTGCTCCAATCAGCTACCGCACAACT
Organism: Epargyreus clarus; assembly: GCF_041222505.1. Taxonomy (NCBI): domain Eukaryota; kingdom Metazoa; phylum Arthropoda; class Insecta; order Lepidoptera; family Hesperiidae; genus Epargyreus; species Epargyreus clarus. The sequence continues at coordinate 9,003,334 of NW_027332211.1, forward strand.
CATATCCTTTTAACAACTGCAAACATAGTTTAGGGGAATTTTGTATTCAAATCGTACTTGTGGACATGACTAGTAAAGCCGGTATTCTCCGAACACTTTCACGACACTTTAAAAGTTCACATTTTACATCAAGACATGAATATGCGATAAACTGTACGGTCGTCAGTCACACAGCGGAGGGCACAACAAGTGTTATAAACAAAAGAGCTGGATTCGCGAGTGCGAGTAACTTGCGCCGTGCGGCGTGGCACCTGTCACCGCGACGAACAAATATGTACTGCCGCTGCCGGCCGGCGGCTGCTAATCCCTGTTCGCTCCCGCGTTCGCGACTCTAGCTCCGAGCCCGCCGAATCATTCTACTGTCACCATTTTACTTAAAACTAAGATTAATAAACGACATACATCGCGGTACATGAAAATCTCCCAAGAAAACTCCTTATACAGCAATAAATGTACTATAAACTCTTTTAAAATGTAAATTCTCACTTTAAATAGAGCTTTCAATGTAAATACAAAAGCTTGCATCACGAAAGTTTGTTGAGGTGGTAGCGCCATCTGTGTATAACTTAGAAGAACGAAACAGCGCCATCTGTAGAGTTACTTGTCAACTAAACAAGCAAGTCGTAAGCTAACCGACTGAACAAAATAATTACTGATCCTGAACACAAACCCACATACTGATGTAGTAAGGACGCTCTCTGATAGATGGCGTATAGTTATTAACATTACTAGTAGAGGGAAGTTGAGAACATTTACTGTATTTTCCTTTATTTGCAAACTGCTTTAAACAGAAATTTTGTCTTTTGTTTATAGCATATTCTAGAAGCAATATAAATATAATAAGAAAATGAAAACATAACAATAAAAGTCTTGGTAGACACAAGAAAATCACAAACATAAAAACATATTCGCACCATAAAAGAATAACTTCTATAAAAATAGTGCTACGAACCACTTGTGAAGTGATGCGTGACCCTAATGACTAGTTTCCTCAAATAGAAATACCTACCTTTGTGAAAATTACCGATTGTAGAGACGAATGTAGAGCTTTGAGCAAGTGCAAATAAACATGTGCAAGCTTTGAGTCTAAACCGAGTAGTTATGTTTGCCGCTTAAACGGGAATTTATGAAACTACTGCAGAATTTAATTTTTCTTTGGCGCTATACCAAATTTTAGAGTAAGATAATTTTCGTGTCACTCTTAATAATCAAATAATCATACTATTAAGAAATATTTTGTTGCAAATGTTTTTATGTTCACATACATCATAATTATAAATAGAGTAAGAATAACCAGCCGGTTTTAAATTTGAAAACACAACTAGAGTGGCCACCAAACTGTACAGCGCTCGACCAAGGGGTGTCACTGTCAACCAACCCTAGATGTCATCATCATCATCAGCCCACGTTAGTCCACTGCTGGACATAGGCCTCTCCCAAGGTACGCCACTGAGCCCGGTCTTTAGCTCTCCACCCTAGATGTGTCCGACCAGAAATGCGTTGCTGGCCCTGAGGTCTAAATTTCGCTTCGTATAAGTTTCTCTCTTTTAAGACACCATTCAAACTTAAAGCATGCAGCACTTAATAGAGCATTTACAGGACTGAAAATGGTGTAGAGGTAGCGCCTCTGGATCCGAACCACATTTTCAGAAGGGTTCAACCACATAATTTCCCTAGAAATTAGTTAAATTTTTCGAAGTAATATAATGCGCTTAAGTATTTAATATTTTATTAAGGAGTTCCCTACAAATGTAATAAGAAATAAGCAAACCACATAAATAATTATAAAATAGAATTTATATTATTGTTCCATTAGTCATCGACCGGTCGTTTTATATTCAATGGTGGTTGTATGGTGACTAGCGATGGTGACGCATAACATTTCATGTGCAAACGTGACAAAATTGTAGAAAATGAGATTTTATAATATTTTTATTATCAAAGCTAAGACTTGAAAGTAATGACACCGAGGTATTTAGTTGTTAAGTAGGATAAAAAACATCGGGTTTCGGAGGTAATCATAGCATCGAACTTAATCGTTAGGCAACCACCTTAATCGTTAGGAGTGCCAACGCATCTTTTTTATATTATAGGAGTAGCAGACGAGCATGCAGTCCTCCTGATGGTAAGTGGCTACTGCCGCCCATGGACATCTGAATTCAACTCCAGATAGGATTAGATATTCCTACCTGAGGTCGGCCACAAATGCGTCGCTACGTCTGAGGTCTAAGCTGGAACGCCTCCGAAAAGTATGTCTCCCTTAGCACACCCTTCAAACCAGAACATAGCAGCGCGTAACACTGCTCTTATGAGGCAGAAATAGGTGTGGTGGTGGTGCCGAAGGAGTCAAACCACAAAGGGTTGTAGTACTTTTAAAATCTGTGACAGGTTTCAGGTAGGCTTGTTCTATAATGAGTTGGTTAAAAATATCCATGAGCGTGGTGACTACTCACCATCAGGTGGACCGCATGTTCGTTTGATATTCCAATCTGATTAAAAAATCATGAAAGACTACATTTTTAAGTATTACATATATGATTACTTTTCAGAATTTGACCCTCACAAGCGAAACCTTCCACGATATTCGATGGCACAATAATACAGGGTGTGTTGTTTTTAAAGTTTGGTTTTTCGGTTCGCAGCTACAGAAAAAGATTTTATAAAAATTTAATTATAAAGTCCTGGTTTTTATCAAAATCGGCCCCATAACTCCTGTGATCATTTTGCTATTCCTTAGTTTTGGATTTGACAATCAACGCAGAATTTGAAAAATTCAACCTCTATGTAGTAAGCTTTTTAATTAATAATAATCTATAGACCATGTTAAGAGTCTGTCCGTATTACATTTCTCAGGTCAATAAACAATATATATATATATATATATATATATATATATATATATATATATATATATATATATATATATATATATATATATATATATATATATATATATATATATATAAAGTAAAAATGAGTAATTGAAATATACAGTATTATTATGCATTGCAAAAGTTGTTATTGTGCTACGTAGCTGTTATATTTTTGGTTATGACATTATATAGATAACCGATTATTTGCACAAACATATTTAACAAACAGCTTCGTTATACCACAATGATACAAAACCACTGTGTCACAATGATTCACTACTTATATTTACGTAAGATATCGTGCAATGGTGTTGGAAAACAATGGACAACTAGGCAATAACATCTTTTCTGGTCCAGAAACTACGACCGCCCTAGATAGGTATTCTTCATGAGATAGCGAAGGTCGATCTCCTTTGTGATATATTTTATTTGGACAGTTAAATACGTATAGAAAATATGTACCTCCTTTATGTCTATATGAAAATAGATACAAGACTTTTCTATTATACAGCGCAAGTATCTAATGGAACGTATATTATTAATAATAATAATTGGAACTAGGACAATAAAAAATACATGCTTAACACTGAATAGTTGTCTGTACATTATGAAAACAAAGTAGACAATAACTTTCATTTATGAATTTATATCATTTTATCATGTATTTTTTCAAGGTGGTAGAACCCTTTGTGGTTCGACTCCGGCGGCACCACCGCCACACCTATTTCTACCTAATAACAGCAGTGTTAAGCGCTGCTGTGTTCCGGTTTGAAGGGTGTGGTAAGGGCGACAGACTTTTCCGAGGCGTTCCAGCTTAGTCCTCAGGGGTAGCGGCGCATCTGTGGCCGACCTCAGGTAGGAATATCTAATCCTATCTGGGATTGATTACAGATGTCCATAGGCGGCAGTAGCCACTTACCATCAGGTGGACTGCATGCTCGTCTGCTACTCTTATATTATAAAAAAAAAAAAATGTATATAATACGTAGATCCATAAGTTTTATTCCATGTTAAACTTACATATCAACATACATAACATTATGATATTTTAATACGTATATCAAATACGGATCGTAACCATATTATTATTTTGGTAACAACAAACGAATAATAAGCCAAGCAAAAAGCAAATTACTACAACTACCGCATTTGACATAACAATATTTACTATACTATGAACGATTTCGATGTACTGAGCATCATTTTCTAAAAACTGATAAACATACATCGTAATTAACGTAACCACATAGTGCCATTAATCTACTCTGAGTCCTCTGACGCATTACCGTAAGTCAGTTCCTATTGTTTATCCTACAACAAACGTCCTATATAACGTCTTTATGAATGATCAATTCATGTAATTTGTCATCATTGTACGGAAATGTTTAATATATAATTAACATCTCCATTGATATTTAACTACTAGTAGGCATGAATAACAGATGACGAATTTGAATATAATAATAAATATTGCAATATTCATATTCGTAACATATCCTCGTGTCCCGTGGGTAACCCATCAATAATATGTCATCATACACATGTAAGTGATGCTTCCAATACACCACATAATAATTTTGCCATTTATTTCCAAAAAAAACTTGTGTTCTTCCACTCAGGACGGGGTCCTTAGCAGATTTCTATATTGTATTATATGTAAAAATAATGGCATTTAAAAAAAATAAAAAAGAGAATAATTATTTTTAAAATTAAAAAAGACAAACCCACTGAGTTTCTTACCGGATCTTCTCAGTAGAGGTCGCGTTCCGATCCGGTAGTAGTTTAAGAAAATATTGTAACTGACAATTTGTAAGTGCCGCCGTTGGCCTATACAAAATAAATATATTACATTTCATTTCATTTCATTGTATATAGTGTACACTATAAAAATAGAACTATTATTATTGTCCATTGGTACAACTCGTATTATCTCAGCTACATAAACATAATTTTATTTATTTTATTTTATTTATTTATTGAACACCAACATAATGTACACTAAAGATATTACCAAAGCGTGAAATAATTAGAGAAAATAGGTGAGTGCCATTACAGTTACAGGTGAAGACTACATGCTATATAAAGAAGCGAGTATATAAAATTATAAGGGTGAAGTGAACATAATAACATAATAATGATGTAGCGTAACGGTGAAGCGACACTTGTGGATAGGTTATCACATCCATTCAGGTGGAACGGTGCCGGTTCTCATGCTGAAACCGTATAACATTTACTGATTTCCGTGTCTGTTGAACTGTGTTCAACCTTAATTGAAACGGTTGTAAAGCTAGGCCAATATTTAACAGCATGAGAGGCGACAAAGTTTATGTGCGTTATATCCTTAATATTAACCCTATGATCATCTGCATCAACCCGTTACTATGCCACTTACTCGCACAAGAAAAAACTCAAATAGCAAAAAGAGGTAAGGCTAAAGTCAGCTAGCGAATTGTTAGATGATGTATGTATGTTCTTTACACATGTTACCATACATAAGAGAAAATTACTTTCTGATAAATAATTGCCTTTGCATAATGAGAAGTGTATAGAGGTTTGGTTCACAAGCCAAACTAATTGTAATATTTTAATCTGCAAATTAATTTCTGATAAATACATGCCTTCTCATAATAACAGGTGGGTTGGTATGGTTTTGTTTGCCAACAAAGTTAATTACAATATTTTTGTCTACTCTTTTACATTTATCTTCAACAGAAAAGTCGTAGTTAAACTTCTATAAAAGTAAATTACAATTTGCTTATAGTAAAAAGTATTATTTTATCATGGTTAAAATAAAAACTTCATTTAAAAATAGAGACTTCACAAGCATGAAATAAAGCTGTGCATAGCTTTAATTACCGTACGTCTGTACATGTACCTACATGTACAATGTACATGAACCATTCACGGGCATATAAAAGTAGAAAGTAGGTGTTTCTTTCCATAAGAATAGAACGGATTGTCGCCTTTGTCTTGTTTAATTTATTCAGTGTTCACACGAACAGAAACTGTCTGCCAGTAATGGAAAACTCTTGAACACATTTGTTATTTGAAGTCGCTCTACTAAGGGAAGCCTTTAAAGTCTTGTTAGGTACGTGCGCTCTGAACCATGGATATTATGTAGTCAGGAATTGTACTACCATTAGTCATCTGTTGCTTTGCATATTGGTACGTTACAACCAAACAGGCAGTTTGTTCTGGCTAACACCTTTTACGCGTTCTCAGCCCAAGTCGTGAGATCCGGCTACGCTAGTCAGCCAAAAACATATTTGGTATTTATATATCTAGTACTTAGATAATGTAACCAGTTCAGATTTCTATGAGGGCAATTGTATGTTGAAGTACTTAGCTACTGTATTGAATTGTTTATAGTTTAAACTAGATGCTACGTAATAGAGACGCCGTCGGATTCATTAAGTATTCATAATATTTCCTTTTTATCTCAATATTATAAATTGCTGTCAATACTAATAAGAAACTTTATTTACGATGATAAACGTTCAAAAGTATCGAAACGGTCAAATTAAAATTTCAATTTAAAGTTGATGACACTATTGAACACGAATTTAACGATCAATTCAACCCGGATCAAGATGAATGATATCATCTAGATCTAGTGTACAGATATATTTTCACAGATAATAAATAGCAACTAAGTGTGTTTTATACGACTTAGTGTAGCCGTTTGAGAATGAATTTGAGTGTGTTATATTCAATCTTATTTTTTGTTTTAATTAACGTTAGCGACATGACAGTTGGTGGAACAATGTAAAATTAGATTTGACTCTACAGGTAATTCTAGATTTAACAAGACTTTTTTTTTATGATATTGACGCAGTAGTCCACCAAATTGTAAAAGGCCGCTATCAAATATTATATAGGATTGGAGTCGTAAACTCGTGACTAAGGTAGTCCATTGGAGTGTTACTATCCTTGAGGAACAAGAAGGTACACCTCGCATAAGTGTCTCTATCTGATCCTTCAATCCAGAACACAGCTAAACTTAACATTGTTATTATAGGTAAGTCAGAAACAGCCGAGAAAGTTGTGGGGGTGCTGATTTCGGAGATGTACCAAGAAGGGCTCTGCGACCCTGTATGAGTACATTTTAATTAAAAAACATGTACTCGCAATAGTTCATTTATGTGAACCAATTATAACGTATATTAGAATTCGCGAGTTTATTGAATTCAAAGCGATGTATTCATGGCTTGAAAATACAATGTTGGTTGTATAAAGGTCATGTTACAATGTGTAACCTTGAATTGAGGCGCGCCTCTTTACATTTGAGTAGGTACTAATTTTGTGCAATAATAGCAAATTACATCACATTGTTAAATCTACAACATAATGAACAAAGTTGGTTTAAAGGTTGACATATTACGTACTTAAATGAAGAATTCTTATTGATATTTTTCAATCTGTATGTATAGATAGATTTATTATATCGATATAGATAAAGACATGACAGACAGACAAACATTTTTAACTGTCAATACAGTCAGAAATAATTTTGAAGAAATTTTCATGTCTACATTATTAAGTATTTGATTCTTATTAATGGAATATTTAAGAGTTTGTGCGTGGGAAGATATTTTTACCTACACGGCGTCTCATCAAACGGTTTGCAACGGTTTACTAATAATTAACAGTCTTACATCCCAAATTCCGTTTTTATCAAACAACTCGCGTTTGCTAAAAATATGTATGTATTTAAATGTATAAATGTATATGTGTTATGAGAAAAAAATACAATAAGAATGACCCAATTAAATAGATATCATAGCGGTCCAACTGATCAAATACGCACTTACAAATAAATATTATAAACACACCTCCACTCTCACCTACATTCCAAAGGACAGCTTAAGGAGTGCCATGGCCCATGTCTATGCCGTTGTTCTAAGAACTCGAGTTCTGAATTGTTTATAAACCTTTGTACTTGCGACGAAAGGGACGCATTGTTTACACTTCTTAAATAGTTCTTTTGCCTTGTATTGTATTTGGCCATCGAAATATTCCCACAGAAAGTAATAAAAAAGTAAAAGTTAAGTAATTTAAACGTTCAAAGGGTATTCTAAAAATACTGTTCTATAATCACATTTACAATAATACAAGATTATCCACTTGCTTATCAAATTATAATGCTTATCAAATTATATTTGGGAGCGATAGCATTGTAATGTAATATGTGACGGGCTTTATGGGGGTGACATGGTCACTATGTGACAAAACCCCTTTTTTTAATAAAGATTAAAAAAAAAAAAAAGATTATCCACTAATTTATTACACTTTCATCACAAAAGTCATTGCAAAAATCATATGACATTACATAGCTCAAAGCAAGACTGAATACCAAAAATATAAAAATATGAAAAATATTTAAAAGTGACGTGAATTATCAATAACCCGCAATTACGTAATATTTACATGAATCAGTGTGATGTGACTGTGACACCTATTATTTTGTAACCACTAAAATATATAACATGTCTTTGATATTGGGTACAAATACAGGTCTGTGCTTTGATACAATCGTCCAGACTAGGAAACTTTCGTAGCTAATGAAAAACAAAAACATGAACAAAATGTAACACTCTAAAATGTATTTCGAAGCTTGCAAAGCTTTCACTTTATCCAAAGAAGATTGCAAAGTCTGCGTTGCCGTTCACATTTGAGCTTTCGAATATCTTTTTCCGAATTAATTTATAACTTTGTAAATTATCTTACCACTCATCTCATTAGAAGGCAGCTAGTATGTATGAGTTTTTATGAAGCGAGCTCGAATGTTAACGGTTATGATTTGAAATGGCTTCCGCAGTACGCACCCGACCAGAACCGTAACATCATCTTTTAACTGACTTTTAGTTCAGCTGCTTTTTAATATTCTTCATTTAGAGCAGGTACTTCCCTCCGTTTTACAATTTTAATTTCTTCTGTCTTACGATAATTAATGTGCAACAAGAAATTGTTGATAGCTTCTTTTGTTCATTTTCATTAATTTTACTTTAATTCTAGGGTTTTCAATACATTATCGGTAGGTACTTATTATATTAAAAATAAATTAATTATATATAAATTATATGAAATTTGATAGTATATATATTTAGCCGCATTGGTATACCAGAAAGGAAGCTAGATTTTTAACTGCAGTATTAAATTTGTTCAAATTTCCATAATAACTAATAATTTGATTGTTGTTAGAAGACAAGTAGTGTTTAATTGTAAGGAAAACATATTAAAAAAACATATTATATTATTATTTGAGTCGTTACAATTTAGTCCTCAAGGGTAGCCACATCTATGGCCAACTTTAGTTAGAATTCTTATCTTATCTAGGGCTGATCACAGACGTGTACAGTGACCACTTCAGGTAAAAAAGTATTTATTACAAAGTGAAACCTTCAAAGCTGCAATGAAAATAAAATTCCAATAAACACCATATGGACTATTATTAACGTATGTTCCTATGGAATACAGCTATTGTGTTTGGTAACGCATTACAATCATAAGTAACCTATACCTCAATATGCATATAGGTCGACGCAAAGCATAACTAAAGCCGTTGGGAAGGGTTCAAACAAAACAAACCACGCGTCCACACCTAATCGTGCTTCGAAGCCACAACACGACATTATACAGGGCGTTCTTTTCCCGCACTCATCAGATTTTATATTTTGTGATTTAAAAAAATATTTCAATAAAATATATTTACGATGTGATTTTTTTAAGTCATGCAATTAGTTAGCGGCATGCAGTAAACACAAAGGTAACTGAAACCTATATTTATATTATGACAACTTGTTTGGCTCAGTGTAATGGCGAATACACTAAACCAATCAAGTTGTAATAATAATAATATAAATAAATAAACAATGGAAATGTACCTGAATTTAGCCATAGATATTTATTTTAACTATAAAAAACTACGCTAACGATAACTACGGAATATCTCATTACGTAAGAAGGTAGCTGCCTCATACCCACGGAACAGAAAAAAACTAGCTTATACCTGTCAAACTAAAACAATAATTCGAAGTTATTAATACTTCGTAGAAGCAGAATTTATACCTGGCTTTAATCCAATATAAGGTCCTTCATTGTTCTTTGGTTCAATAGTTTTTACACTAAAATTAAGTTTTTAACAAAAATGCGTTAATCGCTTGCTCTACAAAGATAAATAGAGATAAACAAAATGAGAAAGAAAGGTGTTTTGAAATCTTTAACTGAAAGACTTCTTATCAATTCCTTGAATCCTGCCGAACCTTCATAGAATTTATTAAATTTGTTTTCGTTCTTACTCTACAAAATTATAACACTTTCGGATTGTACAAAAGGCAATATACAGGGTGAATTTTTAAAACGGGCCTTCAGGGCCAAATCCGAAACTATAAGGATTAGCGAAAAATGCTGAAAGGAGTTACGAGGCCGATTTTGATAAAAACTAAATCTGCATCATTACTTTTTTAAAATAACTTTTTCCCTAGCCGGGAATCGAACGAGTTCATTTTGAAAAAAAAATGCACCCTCTATATTATTCCACTATCTGATAGTGTTGCTTATAAGGATCAAAATCTGGAAAGAAATGATAAATGACAAACTAAAGGAAAAGCCTCAATTTTTAGAAAATACATATTTTTTCATATTAATTTGGCAGTTAAGTTCCCGCCATTCATCAATTTAAACATTTCGTGTATTAACATTTTTTTGGCTCAATGTTTCTAATCATTCGAAATGGACGTTTTGTTTCCCAATAATTAATATTTTTATGTCCGACTTAGCTAAGGTTATTTTTAGGACCATTAAAATAGATTTACTTGCTATGGGCGGAGTTTCGTTTAATACAGATGTAAAGTTGACAATTTGTGAGAATTACTTTTTAGAGTAAAATTCGAGTGTTAACTAAAAAAAGAGATATAGAAAATCATATTTAACGTTGAAATGAAGTTGTAAACAACAAACAATAAGAATTTACTATTTAATCAGTTATCTATTTTCATTAAAAAATAAATCCTAAAAACGGCGGTAACTTATTTGCCAAACTATTACTCTCTCATACTCAGCCGTATGTCATATTCATAACATCGAATAATTAGTTGATTAACCAACAAATTCTTCAACGGTATGACATATGTCTGTTTCTAAAGAATTATACATAAATCATTTGTTATGTATATCATCCATACATTGGCATACTAATCCTTAATGATTAGTATGCCAATGTATGGAAAAATACGTATTTTCTTCAAAATTTTCCTTTTCCTTTAATTTGTCACATAATATTACTTCCCAGAATTTGAACCTTGTAAGCGACACTATCAGATAGTGGAATAATATAGTGGTGTCATTTTTTTTCAAAATGAACTCGTTCGATTCCCGGCTAAGGAAAAAAATATTTTAAAAAACCAATGATGCAGTTTTAGTTTTTATCAAAATCGGCCTCGTAACTCCTTTCAGCATTTTTCGCTAATCCTTATAGTTTCGGATTTGGCCCTGAAGGCCCGTTTTAAAAATTCACCCTGTATACATTACGTTACATTACATTAATAATTACGACTTAATTAAGCAAGTCCCTTTAGCTTTGTCATTTATTTAAAAATATTTTGAATCAGCCTGTATAGATCGTGGCGCGATATGCCCAGCTCTACAAATGTAGAGTCGTGCGCGTGCCCCTCCAGACACGCAGGAAACACGCGCCGCTAGCCGACCGACGAACATTATACCCTCGGTTTATGGACTTGACAAACGCCTTATAGAGTTTTGTAGGCCATGTCAACCTAAAGGATAGATAGATTAAATTGTAGGCCAAATTAGCCCGATGTTTGAAGAAACTTATACAGCCCTCTGGCTGTACTTAACAGGCTTACCATAACTAACAAGTTAACAGGAATATAACCTATTATGATATACAATACACCGTATACACACCTACTTCTACCTAATAACAGCAATGTTAGGCGCTGCTGTGTTCCGGTTTGAAGGGTGTGGTAAAGGAGACAGACTATTCCGAGGCGTTCCAGCTTAGTCCTCAGGGGTAACTGCGCATCTGTGGCTGACCTCAGGTAGGAATATCTAATTCTATCAGGGGTTGATTACAGATGTCCATGGGCGGCAGTAGCCAGTAGCCACTTACCATCAGGTGGAATGTATGCTGGTCTGCTACTCCTACATTATAAAAAAATACACACAAATAACGTAACTAAATATCAAGAAATATTTTTTTGTAGGCAAAACAGTGATGTAAATACTCGTATACTGGGCCAGAATACTTTCATAATAAAGTTGTTACGGGGAGCCTGGGAGACGCCACTTGGGGAGCCAGACGGTATTTATACTATGTTTCTATTCATAAATATAGAGTATGTCTCGAGAGCTTTGGTCTTGTCTGAAATGAGGAATAAATCAATACCAGACATTGCATTGATAGGATTTATAGAAGCCTCTTGAAGAAATGACTTAATTGTAAAGAGTGTAATAAAATGTAATAAAAGGATAATACGAGTATAATAAAATTTTACTTGCACTCAGAAGACTTACTTACCTGTCAAGAAGATAACGGTTCATAATTACAGTTAAACACAACAAAGGATTTATTTCGAGTCAGAATAATTTAAATAAATATAACAAAGGAATTAAGAGCACAATATTATTTTTGTGTGTATTTCTTTTAGGAAATCTATACTAATATTATAAAGAGGAAAACTTTGTTTGTTCGTTTGATTGTAATGAATAGACTCAAAAACTACTGGACCGATTTTAAAAATTCTTTCACCATTCGAAAGCTACATTATCCACGAGTAACATAGGCTATATTTTATATGAAATATATTTGATAAATAGATTTTGAGGCGGTGAAAAGTTTGCCGGGTCAGCTAGTACTTTATAAATGTAGTGAATGTTTAACCAAGGCATGAAGGGCCGGAGTTACTTCTAGTTGTCTGAGCAATCGGTTAATTTGCTTGATAGAGTTTAATTGAACGTACCACTTATGCATGTGTAACCAACTATACCGCATACCGCATTGTGTATAGTTAAACATAAATATAATTTATCTAGCGACGATTTCTGTTAATCTAATCTTTCCATAGTATTTAAGGCAGTTAGTTAATAATATAAGCACCAGTGGTTGCTTATCTGTTACTAATATTTAAGTGACTGCAAATTTTGTGGTATTTATGTCAATATACGAGTACGAGAAATCGATAACAATTTGGCCTGTTGATAACAAAAAAAAACATATTCTTAACCAACTTTTGGCTACAACAATTTGAGACTTTATAACCATAATTGTCAATTTCGTACTTTGATAGACAAAAAATGGCGTAGATCGACTATTACTAAGACTAGTGAACAGTTACATGAAATAGGAACCACCTGACTTTGTCCCTTTTGCTTAAAGTCAAGTGGTAAGAATTATAAGCAGGTTTCTTTAGTGGCTGTTTAAAATCATTCATTCGTCTCGGGTGAATAGCTTTCTAAGCATTAGGGACCCCGGGGACGTTGCGCAGGTACAAAGTTTGGTCTCAACTTTTTTGTTGACTTGAAATAGTTAAACAGTACCTGTGGGCACATGTGCGTATAAAATAATATTAGTCTATACTAATATTATAAAGAGGAAAACTTTGTTTGTTTGATTGTAATGAATAAGCTCAAAAATTACTGGACTGATTTTTAAAATTCTTTCACCACTCGAAAGCTACATTATCTACGAGTAACATAGGCTATATTTTATATGAAATATATTTGATAAATAGATTTTGAGGCGGTACAAAATTTGCCGGGTCAGCTAGTGTGTTATATATTGTTATAAACATGACGTGTATATCCCATACACGTCATGTTTATAACACCCACAAACTTATTCAGATTAAATTGCAATTTTGATATTGAAATTAATTTAATATCTTTTAGATAGACCAATACGAATAGAGTTTCGATTAGAAGTTTAATTACCGGTTATTATTAGAATTACCTTAGGTGTTCCTAGCAGGATAATGCCAGTTTTTATTAACAACACTGACAGTGAATGTAAACATTTGTGGTAATGAATGATAATATGGATACGAGTTAGTCCATTCACAAGGTTTCTTCTGTTTGTAAATGTTATTCATGCACCACGAAATTCCGACCGTATCCGTTGCTTTGAATGTGGTTATCGTGGGCATGGTAAGAAAAAGTTCGAAATCCTACTACGAAATAGCATTACTTCAAACGATATTTGATAAATAAACGCGTAGGTCAGAACCACGAGCGTTTATCAAATGTTTTTTGTCTTCTTCTTCCTTGTATGGATTGGCTTATTTGTCCTTTTCCTCACAATTGAATTGAACCCTATTTACGAGCGTACAGACGGCATAAACAATTTCTTAACAGCGCGCGCTTAGCTGCGTAATTTTGAGGTTATGTCAGTATTAATCCGTCGGCCGTTACCGACGTACGCTCCGCTCCGGTTGCCGGCAGTAAAGTGCACTTTTATTGTAGCCACCGATAATACTAACGTTTGTGACTTTGTAGTGTTGTTTTTTATTTGTGAAGGAATATATCGTTACCGAACTTTTGGGAATGATTTCGACTTCTAAAGCTCCGACAAATTTGAATTTTGGACGTCATTGTCGCCCGTTGAGGTATGTTAACGACTTTTGTTTATCTCGTAACACCAATTTAATATAATAAAGTTATGGTGTGAAGCATAAAAAATGTATGTAAATGTTTTGTAAATGTAATTACTAAATACGGACAATTTTATCAATATATCGCAGGCTTAATTTATATAAATAAAATAGAATTACAGTTTATTTTGTATTAAAGTAAAATTATTAATTAAAATTTAAATGTTATGTTACGAGTATGTTTGCATGTTTTTTTGTCTTGTTTAGAATAGAACCGAGCTTATTATCATTTAATTAATGAATCCAATGTCATAGTTATTTAATAACTTCTTGGATGTTAAATTAACTTGCATGTGGTACCTACACTGTCTTTTTAATATAAAACTGATAATGTTATTTCATTAGGCATATTTTACAAGCTTTTATTGTTTTGCCATGCATGCATGAGCTATTTGATAAGTCAACCGTTAATAATTTAAAATAGAGGCAAAATGTCGGAAAAGTGTAGATTATGAAGCATTTTCCTTGCGGATAAAATTTCGGGAATAACATTATAAGTGAGCTGATAAATAAATGCTTAAAAATAACATTGTTAGCAGTGCACCGAACGAGGGTTCTACGTCCCTTGCAACTCGGCCCCTCGCTCGCCACACTTCGGCAGACAAATGTACCAAAATATCAAGTTCTGCTTTCCAACCCTTAACACTTACATCTCAGGGCGCAGTTTGCGTTGCAATTTAGCACAATAACTCATAGTCCCGTCATAGTGCATTCATCCACCCTCCCGTTATTACCTACACCGTATGTATATTGCGGACTGCGGTGCCTATTGTTACTCGCATCAATCCATTAGACGATTAATCCAACGTATTGTTATAATGCTCATTGTGCAAACGTTCATTACATAATCTCGTTCGGAACGATAATTGAAATTTAATAAACAAACTGTTTGTCATCAATAAGAGACTTGAGTAGGTAAATCCCGACGTATTACGAAAATGTTATTTTATCCGACGTAATTATGTCACCAAAATGTTAAATTAACTACATTTCGTTTGGTGAATATTACCTATTACTGTAACTCTCTGTATACTACAAGGGTTACTCTCTACGTACTAAAAGATTTAGCCTTTTTGCGTCTCTACAAACTCCCTAAAATGTAGCCCCTAAATAATCGCATCAGACGTTTCAAACTCTCCCTATCTTTTATTAAATTGCTGAAACGTTTTCATATTTTATTTGTGAAACGAGATTTTGGGTTTTATTCTTCTTACTTCTTTAATAATATGAAGTTGTTCTTTAATGAAATTCTTCATTAAAAGATCCAGACTTAAAACTGGTGACGATATCTTCATGAATCATTGCGTTGACATATCATTGCCGAAAGATAAACATGTGTGCCTCCTGCACTTAAATGGTAGCTTGACTCGGGTCATTATCGCGACCAAACGAGCTCTACCAAGTATGGAAAATGCGTGTGGGATAGATCCGAATGATGTCGAATTTCATTGAAGAAATATCCCTTTCATAGAGTATTTTTATATACGTCTATTATATAGGTAGAGTTTGACTTACTTCTTAGTATGAAAACTAATAATATCTTTAAAGACCCGTTACTTATTATTTAAATTGAGACTTAACAATATGTGTATGTATGTATATATGAATAATGTTAATACTGGTCAACTATTTGATACTGGCGTGAAATACGTCAAACTTTAGACTTCCTAGAGTTTGAATGGAGGTCGTGGATAAAGTGTTTGTTCCATTTTATGTTTAAGTAAGGATGTATTTTCCTTATTCTAATATGAAGACTGCAAACTCACACTACCACAAATTTCCGTGGTGATAGAACCATTGAACAAATAAATAGGTTCTACAAATGGTAGTGTAGTATTGTTTGTTGTACTATTTCTGCCTTCAAACAATGTGTAGCGCTGTCTTGTTGTGGTTTAAAGGTATGTTACACGTGGTGATACTCACACGAGGTAGTCTAATTTACTTCTCAAGAGTATCATCAAATCCTGTGTTACTTTAAGAAGAATTCCCTTCCTATTTCTATTATATGGCGGCAGATGTCTGTGAAAATAGTGACAAAATATATCTTCCATGAACTTTCACACAGTGTTATCTAGTAAAGCGATCGAAAACAATGGATAGGTACTTACTACATGTGATAGGGGCGGTAGAGACTAAACAGTAATTGAAAACTTTATTGTCTTCGGTCACGCACCTCCCATTACAATATAAGTGCTGATACAGCCATTTCTTTTTAGGTAGAATGCAGCACTTTATAAAAGCTAGAATATCGCCTTTAACGTAATATTGTGGGGACGGGTTAGGTTCCAATTGGATTCAAAAAGATTTAAGGCGATTTAGTGCCACTATACCACTTTAGTGCCACATTAGTTTATGTTTACTTGAAGATTAATACACAACATGTTTGATCATTAAATTAACATAAACAAAATATAATTATTTTATTTTTTCAATAGACAAATAGATTCTAAAAAGTCAGTAGTACAGGTGCACCCGACCTATAAGAGGCAAAATTCAGAGAACTAGGCTCTCATTACTATACTCTATTCTTCTATATCTTTACATATATACTATTATATACATACATATACTCTATTTGGTTCCAATAACTTTAATTAATATACTACATATGTATGTCAGATATAAATGTCAAAACTTTTAAGAACTACAACTCTCCCGCAGTGCTCTAATTTACATGAATGTCTGAAAATTATGTGTGTTTCTTTTCTACTACACTGGGTTATAATAACTATTATAACAATACTATATCTGCTGAATATATGCATTTATGTGTTACAACTTTTAAGATCTTCAACTCTTCCTCATTCTATGTAGGTATTTTATTCCGACTACATTAGGTTACAATAACTATTACTACAATGCTATATATGCTAGATATATGCACTTATGTGTTACAAATTTTAAGAGTTAAACTCACCCTCAGCGCTCTAATTTACATGATAGTCTGAACATTCCTGTCTGATTCCGCCTTACGGTCCTTGATCTATACAGCGGGCGAGACTGCATTTGACATGGCTGTAACCTTTCACGTTATTATTAACCAGTCACGAGGTGAATGTAGTTACAATACATCTCACACATTCATAGTTGTACGATCTGTAACAGTTGTAGGGCTGATGCTCTCTGATAAAATAATTTGATTAAGATAGATTTGTTACTTGTTTACGAGGAATTTACGTAATCGTAGACGAAAATCGTCTTTTGAGAATATATTCATGGAATGATGGATGTTGAAATTATTATTTATCATAAATGACTCTTAACGTTTTACTACTGCGACTACTAAGAATCTTGAGTACTACATTTGACCATTTGTTGATTCTAAATATACTCATATTTCTAACTTTGGTTGGATAGATTGCAAATCGAAATTTGATTTATAATAACGGGCGTAAGACAAAACATGAAATCGTATAAGTAATATAATTCTGGTTATATTATAGTGTAGTTGGTATCTCAACATGTCTATAAACGGGACTTCAAGAAGTTCTAGTGGGGTAGTTTAGGGTTCTCACGGGAAAACCGCAGAACCGCGGAATGTGTACACTTCTGTTCCACTTCAACGCACTTACAGGTGGCGCCGTTTTAATATTTAAAAAGGACTTAGATGTACATTTGTATAGACTTTTCTACAGATTTTTTTAAACGTACTATGATCCTTAAGTAATAAATGTGAATTTGAGTTTGCTTATTTATTTGTGACGCCTAAACTACATAACCGATTGTTATGAAATTGTATACTCACGTTGTCAGGGGTTAATAAAATGACATAGGATACTTTTTTCCCCGAAAAAAGGTACCGTTCCCAAGAGATAAATAAAAACATCTGACCGCGAACGGCACAGGTAGAAGCTAGTAAATATATAAACAGTCCTCTATAGCCATACTACCTACCTACTATTACTACCTACCTTAAAAGAGTCTACTTTGATAAATACAGAGACTTTTCTGTACAATTTTGCTGTAAAGAGTCGTCGATGCTGAATACAAAGACATCACTTACGACTTGACAAGTACTTATCGTTAAGTAAAAAGTTAGTTATTAGCATAAAAGAACTTAAAGACAATACGTGGTAGCCTTCTATCTCCACGTTAACACATACATATTTATGAATCAAGGAAAACATAACTCTGAAGGCGTACAAATGGCATCATAGTCGTAGGTTGAAGGAAATGCGACTTAACAAATGTAACTTGAATGTATGTAGGTACTTACTTGATACTTAAGTTCTTGTATAGTATAGAAGTATATTTGTAAGGACTGTACCCTTAGTATGAGTTTTTACGTTGTGACAAAAATGACTGTTTTTGTTTTTGTTTACGTATTTACCATAAATTTCCAATCAGTTCTGATTCAATCCGCTAGGGGCGCTGATTGAAATGTGTGGGCAAATACGTAAACAAATACCAAAGGACTATACCCTTAGCATGAGTTTTTACGTTGAGACAAAAATGACTGTTTTTGTTTTTGTTTACGTATTTCCCATACATTTCCAGTCAG
Organism: Epargyreus clarus; assembly: GCF_041222505.1. Lineage (NCBI taxonomy): Eukaryota > Metazoa > Arthropoda > Insecta > Lepidoptera > Hesperiidae > Epargyreus > Epargyreus clarus. The sequence continues at coordinate 9,022,374 of NW_027332211.1, forward strand.
TTCTGATTCAATCCGCTAGGGGCGCTGATTGAAATGTATGGACAAATACGTAAACAAATACCAAAACAGTAATTTTTGTAAAAACCTAAAAACTCATACTAAGGGTACTGATATATAAACATTGGTTATTATTATGCAGGAAAACCACAAAATGACAAATTGAAATATAAAGTAGCTTCTTTTTCGTCATCTCTTAACCGCATTGCAAGTAATATGGGTAAATGACTACCTTATGTAAATATAAACAATTGAAATAAATATTTTATTATTTTTAAAGCTATTTTGTATAACTTACTTTATTTATCAAAACGATATGAAAACGCTTTTTCCCTACCTATTGATAAACATAGGACAATGTTCACAATGATTTTATTACACAACGGAAACAGGCTGAAATCTATGTGATGACTTTTGATAGAGTATGTGTTTGTGTACTTTGTATTTGCCCTTAACGCAGATAATATACGGAATCGCATTGCTAACACCGGATCGTATTAAAAATATTTCAATTAGTGATTAAATTAACGAGATACTCATGTAATTTATTTAATAATAAATTACATGAGTATCTCGTTGACAAGACCTACTACCACATTAATGATTTTTTTAATGACATTGACTAAAGCGATTATTTCTATTATCTTGTCTGTTTTTTGAGTATGGGCCATTACAAGAAAATATTTTTTATTAGTTCTGACATGCAATTTTATTGTATAATTATTAGTTTAATATGAAGATTTAATGTTATTATTGTATGCTTTGTCCTGTTTTAATTTAAATAATTTAGGTTAATTTTAATTAGAATTTATGTAATTTATATACTTATGACATATTTGCATACCCTTTGGGTTAGGATAGGAGCACAAAACTTATGTATTTCAAACATGTATACCACCTTATCCTGCAATAAATGAATTGAATTTGAATTTGATTTTGAAATAAATAGCAGGTATTTTATAAGCACTTTATTTCTAGTTAAATAGGTCTCACGGCTCAAGAAACTAGTGTGCGGACAATGGCATCTTTATGTAACGGTCGGATTGTATGAGGGCAGGGTATCCGACGTATACCTACGTACCTATACCATACATTACACGCACATACTGAACAGATGAGAAATTCCTCAGCGACGCTCCACAATTCAACTCTTTGTGCCGATGTCTCTTTGAAGTATGTTACTAGTATTTGCTACGGTAACATAAGTATCAGATATCCTAGGCTGTATCAAAAATCAATGCCCTATAAATTGAATATGATTTCAGAAGTAAATATAGTTAGCTAGTTGGATTTTTTCATGTTTTCAAGTTAGGTAACAAAATAATGTATAAAAGGACATTCTACAAAATATTTACTTTAGGTTTAGGTTTAATTGATTTGTTATCACTTGACTAATATGATACGTAATCAACTTTAAAACTCTGCCGTGACTGTTGCCGTGTATTAAGTTTAAGATGGTACTAACACAAGATTTTTAATTTCACAATATATTTTGGACATATTTTGGATCAATTACCTACTATTTATCTCTCAAATTATTATTAGGTCCTCGATTCAAATAATTAATCAGCCAATCATATATTAATCCATAGCGCACATTACAGTAATACATACATGCATTATAACTGTTTGCAAAATAACTGTTGTTAATAAATCAAAAATAATTAATTGGCCAATCAAATTAACGTCAATCATCAATCAAGTAATCTATAGAATAGGTATTGCACATAACAGTAGTAATTTATGTTTTACTGTTGAAGTTTTTAACTGTTTACGAAGCATTATTTATTTTTACTACCTTACTGCTTAGAACACCACAACGAAGCTGCAAACTGTTGTTAAATGCAAAAATTATGAATGGATGATGATACCGGTTTAATCGAACCACGAAATATTTACAAAATGTATCTATGCTATCTTCATATCTCTGTTTCTACACTTATCGATGTCTGAAGTACCACACCCAAACTTATGTTGTCAGTAGATTGTCTGTGGCATAGGTACGTTTAAGCTTTACTTTTTGTAGCTCGCACTAATCTTAACAACACAAGATGTTAATACATTTTCATAGCAAAAAACATGCCAATACACACAAGTTTTTCTGTTGCGAAACCTCGATCATTGGCCCACATACGCCGTAGCGAAACCTAAGGCTCCTCGCCATCTCCACTCAACCCACTATTGCTCTCAGGTCAACATATGAACACAACTGTATAACAATAGTCTAAAATCACTGTGTATTTAACCTAGACGTGTGTAGCAACAACTTCGCTTGTTTTATTAGACTACCGTCTATTATCGATACTTAATCTATCTAAATTTTACCGACTAAAGCCCGAATATTGATAATTTTTGGTACAAAGTAATTGTCAAAGTTGGTCTATGGTAGACGAATCATTGGATATCTACATTTATTATCAAAAACGGGCGTAAATTAATATGAACTCAGAAATCATATGCGATTTTGTATATACAATAAAAAGTAATACATGTAAATTATTCTGGAATTATACTTTTTTGGAGGAAAATCTGTCAAAAACCTATATTTATCATTGAAATTGCGTCATTTAACATTATCTTTAGTAGTAAATTGGCACAATCAAACTGAAAAAATATGTTTTGGAATTTAAGGGACTCAGTAGTTCATAATTAGGAATGAAGATACAAATCTAAGACATAGCCACATTTTTGGTAAGATTTTCTCGATTTTGTGTTTCACCTGCGTCTATAGATCTACCTTTTGAGGTCAATATAGCAGTTGTTAATTAAGTTAATGATGCCAGCAATTAAGCTGGAGATTGGTTGTTGATACTTAACTGTTTTTGTGCATTCCATCAAACAACATGAGCATCGTTGCAGTCACTATGAATAGTAAATAATTGGCCAAGTGCTAGTCGCGCACACCCGTAGCGGACTCGTAGGGTTCCGTACACCAAAAATTTCATATATTTTTTATTTTTGGTAAATAATTATTATTTATTTACCATAAACGCTTTCTACACTCACAGCCCCACACTAGGATTCCCTGTGTCGTGGGTGCCATGGACACACACATAGACAAATACACAAACAGCCAGACCCAGAAACAGAAATCTAAATTCATCATTTAGACATCTGTCTGGCCGGGGATCGAACCCGGGACCCTTTGCGCGTCAAACCGGTAAGGCGGCCGCTCCGCCACGCGGGTCGTCAATGTCGTCGTCGGTACGTTAGTATTTGGTATTATAGCATACATTGAAATAAATGCATTGTGAAAATTAGAACTGTTTACCTATTACGGTTCAATATATAAAGCGGAAATCGTCGAAAAAAAGCGTCTTATACATACTGTAAAAATTTCTTGTGTCTATCTATTACGCTTAAGAAGATACAGTCCTGAGACAGATCGAAAGACGAACAGACTGACAGACAGCGAAACTTAGTACATAATAAAGTTCCGTTTTTACCCTAAGGGTACGGAACCCTAATAACACGCATAGACACCGGTTAACAAGCTCAGAAGCTTCCGTCGTCCGCTATAATTGACTTGAAAAATGATCCAATAAATCTAGAACCAAAGCCTGTTTTGCACATAATATTGTGAGAAGGATGGGAGTTTCACACGTACTGCAGGCTACAGTTTCTATTATCCCGCCTACATTCGCCACTCGAAATTTAATAACGTTATTTACATAAAGATTAGCAGACTGTTTGCTTTGCTTAGTCATTTGGTGTTGTTATAAGCTCACACAATAATCATAAATTGGATTTAATTTTGGTTATAAGGCCAAACAACAAAACATTAGGTATACATTACATAAACTAAACTTAAATTATGGATTTTTAGAATTATAATATAAATTGAAGATTTTGCATTACTATGTTAGGAGACAGATATAAATGATAGATTTTGTAAAACAACTTTTTTTTTGCCTTAGGTACATTTTTATACGATAATTGCATTAGAACATTTATCATATTGAATCTTTTTAATATATTTTTGTTTGTAACAAACATCTCATTAAGAATCTTCTTGCAAAGTTCAATAATAGCAATAAGTATGTGTTGAATCATGGCTTAGCTTAAGTTCGTATTGTATCGTCACTTTCAAACCCTACTTCCCATTCACAAATTCTACACCTACGACAGAATGAATCCAGATCAATCAGATTTCTCTTGAGAAAAAATAAAGAAGCTGTTCCATAATGACACATTATGAATGAAGTTTCCCATACTCGTGGATCTAGAACATCGACCATGGGAAATTCTTCTTAATCTTGCTAATAATATAATTGCGAACACTTATTAATACTTACCGTTAGAGAGCTAAATTGCTAAGCAACCGGCATGAAGTATACGTAAAAATGAGAAATATTTTGAGGCTTAACATTTTTTGAACAATAACAACCAAAAACAATACAGAAACCTGTTATACCACTATATGTTATCGAAGGAAAATAAAAGAGTCGTCGTAATTATCGACTTATCGACCCATTCCTGTCCCACTACTGGGCACTGATCCTGTCTGAATGATAAGCATTAAGATTAGAACTTTGATAAATCAGTGATGGGATGAATCTCAACCCGGACCACCAACGTAGAAGAAAAAGCACAAAGCTTATATGATGTATTTTATAATGTATGTAAAATACTATTTTTAATGCACACTAAATATCATTTCTGTATAAATTCACTAATCCTAAATTACTGCAAGAAAAGTTACTGTAATCTATGAATGTACTTACTACTTTCATTGTTGCGTGTATATGAAATACAATTGTACTGTAAATAAATACTACTATTTAAAGGTAAACCTTAATGCTTTTTGATTGATTAAAGCAGATTGAATATAAACAAAACTTGGACATTTCTAGGTGTCTGCGGTAGTAACAATCAGACATGGGTTACATTCCGTAGAGCCAGTCGTACCACTATCGGTCTTAGTTATGTATAAATCTCAGATTCGTTAATAAGTGTGGGCGCAGCATGAGCACGAACCCGTTACTCGAGCTGTATTTCTTATTTAACAATGCATAGTCAAACAACTCAATAATATTGATAGAATCCTCTGTAAGTACTGATTATGGGTAGATTAATCTTTGGTCGTTTTATAGTAAAAAGAAAACTACATTAATAGCCTACGTTTGATGTGTTCATAGGTATCAAAACAAAAACATTAATTAGTCGTTTAGAAACATACATGGTCAGGAATCGTACCCACAATCTGCGTGACAGACCGATGTAGTGAAACTTGCGCACGGCGCTTAAGAATTGAGAAAGTTAAACCTTTCCTCTAAAATTTTAGTATCTAGTTATGCTATTAATATATTATTGAAATGCACAAGAATTTAGTTAATGTAATGATTACCTAATCGTGTTTATCATCAACGTCGTAAGACTTACATAGTGATATCACTTCGTGGGTGGTGTTTTGTCACACTACATCGACTATTAATACTATCACTTCATATTGTATGTTAGGAAATAAAATTGACTACCGTATATAAATGTTTACATTTATGCCATCTATTTGAGTGATGTATCGTCAGAAAAACGTGTCTTGGATTAGGATTATTTGGTTATATGTTTTATACATACACAACAAAATTTCATTAGTCTCGGAGTATGCTTGCAAAGGGTGACTTTGCCATCGCCCTTTTTATTTGCGAATACGACGGCTTTCGGCGGGAGTAGTGGCGCCAAGAATAGAAAAATAGAGGTCAAAAACCTCGACTGAAATGGAATAGGTTGTCTGTTATATATATGTTCATATTCGATCACATCAAACTATACTAAAACAGAATGAAAATGGTTAAAAAGGCTTTACTGACTTAACTAATTTTGACGAAAAACGTCGCTCAATAACAAGGTGGCCTGTACGTCATAGTCTCTACCTATTTTATTTCTTACCTCAAAAATATTTAGGGTCCATCATAATAATATGACGCACTCAAAAATAATGTTACGGTTCTTATATCATAATCCAAATATTAGTATTTACTTATTTCCGTAAAAAGTACCTACAATTTGTTTTAATTTACCTAACAATAATTTACGTCATAATTATATTTAACATTGACAGATACTGCTAATGCATCACTATTTTAACCCATTCGTATATTTATTTCTGTCCGTATATTGTACGCAATTACTTACATAGTTAACAAACACATTCGGTATTTGATTACATGGTTGGAGTGTGATGATGTCATGACAATTTGTTATTTGCAAGGAATATGTTGCTAAAAGCTAGATAAAGATATGTCTAAGTACTGCGGCTATAATAATATTTATATTGCAATTTGTCAGTGTCCTAGATAGAAGCACGTGAATTCTGATACTGAGATGATTGAAATTTAATGACTATAAATTGCAAATTCTTTGGATGTTGATTATCTTAAAATATTTTAAATATTTTTGAGTAAATCAACAGAGTCAACAGAGTTTTTCCTCACCTAAAAATGAAAGTAGAGTCTGTGTTAGAATGTTAAAAATTAGTATATCTTAGAAATCTAAATGAATTCTATCTAAAATTAAAATTTCAATTATAGTTCTTTGATTCCACGCTGGGATATCTTACTTTATGATTCTCGATTAGTCGATTAGTTCTTACTTTATGATTCTCCACCCTTGTCCTAAATCATAAACCTTTTTGAATGTCACTACTTACCTGACTGTCTTCTATTTACAATATTAAAAAAAACAGACTAACTACCATATTGTTTACAATACAAAACTGTAACTTTTTAAAAATATAACACAACAAAGGGTATATCATAGGCAAGGTACAATAATATGATTCTATAGTGGCATTTAGTTCTCACTCGGCACGATTATTTAATTATCTACAGCATCAATCTTAAACATCTGTATAAGTAAATCACAGTGTGGGCGAAATGAATAAAAACACAATATTGCGAGGGTGTCTGACTAGTTGTATCAGTCCACATTTTTATCTTAGCCTCTGTGTAGTTATGTGATTCTCTTTCTAGCGCAGTGATTGCTATTTGAACAGGATTCAATCGGGTTCACTTCGTAGAATATGTCTCTCTTCGTTACTTTGAACCTAGATCGAACGTTGTGAGATTGGAAAGAAATCTGAAGTGATATAAACCGTTATAATAACTGCGACGACTTCTACGATATCTTTTAATCTTTTTAATTTTACTGAAAACGTAAGTCTAATTTTTAATCGACTTCCCAAAGAAGAGAGGTTATCTATTCGTTGCATATATTTTTTAATGTTACTGAAAACATATCTAAAATTCAATTCTTTACTTTACATCTACTCGACCGTAGAACAAATTTAAAATCAAAATGCTAAGATAGATTTCATCGGCACCTCCCAATAAATCTTCAAAGAATTCCATCTGTTTCTTACAAATAAGGATTTGCAAATTTGCTTCGCTGTTTGCAAACTTGCATCGCAGCACCGTGGCACCGGAAGAGCAGTGACCACAATTGTCCAAATTCGGCGCACAACGGGACTGTGCCGGCGCAAATTAACGATGTTTCCGACGTAACGGCGACCTAGCCGACCATTGTATGGTGGAAAATTAAAAATAATAGAAAAGAGAACGTAACACGCACTGTTTCATATTTCACATTGTTTTAAACAGAGGTTATTGCCACTTAAACTACCAGAACTATAGCGTTAGTGTTTTGTAAACAACTTTATTTCTTGTACTTACAAACTACAAGTGTTCGAGTATAAATTTTATGAATCACCTCAACGGATTTTCGCAGAACCTTTATGAGTAGATCAAAACTAGTTCAATATTTTGTATTTACAGCAATGAACACATTAATTGAAGTAAATTAGTATTCCGCGTATTAAATATTATTTAAAACAAAACAATACAAGTAATACGAAAATGTGTAGGTAAAACATATGTCATTAATCTGCATCTGCATACTTTCCAAAAATGTAGAGAAACTTCTTAGTGTCCATCTACTGGGCATGTACCTACATGCTCAGTAGATGGACACAAAGAAGGTCTCAACCCTCACCGTAATACGTAATTTTTTTTAGTCATAAATCAAATTTTACGTATAAAATTAATATCAAGTAAAGGGTTAACTATAGCTAAAAGTAAGGCAATGAAATTGTAACAACGAAATGACAAAAAACCATCCAGTATACAACTCGATTAGTTTCGGCATATGTATACACAGTATGATTGCGAGCGATATCTAATATCATTGTCCGATATCCCCCTTTCGATCCAAATGCCCGGGAGGACTATCTATAACAAAGATCACCCTAGATCACCCCAGTCGCCCTGCGGCGATGCGGTATTTAATTACGCTCAGCGTGTAACGAACCAGCCCCCAGCATCCCCAGAGAATAACTCTAGCATTGCGGTTGATAAGCGTCCGCAATTAAAATTAATATTGATCGCGCTATCAATTTTGCCATTCGTTTTTGATGCATTTTGTTGACAAACCCATCTGAATAATTACGGACATTTGAAGCGTACTTTACGGAGGAATAAACAGAAATCTTTGTTTATGGATAAGACTCATTTAAAATCTTTTGACATCTTAGCTATTTAAGTTAATTGCATTCGAAAGGTTGCAATTTGGATAAGTCAATACCATTTGACTTATCCAAATTTGCAATTTGCACCTGCGATACTCATCATACCGTCACTTATGGATATATTTAATCAATCCCAAATAGTACTCCAAAAAGAGCTATATAATACAAGCCGAAAAACGTTGTTATCCAGAGTACTAAGACCAAAGCCATGTGAAAATCATTCTTTCTTTTTCTCATAGACTGCATCTGTGAGTCTAGTACTATATGCACTTATCTTCAGCTAATTTCTATTGCATTATCCCAAACCCCTCGAGCATCTGTAATGCAATGACAACCAGACCAATAAAACAAGAATTAATTACATCCATAAATTTTCTCCCATTTGTTAGAACGTGGTCTCGATTGTTTTATTATGCACCCTGTTATTTATTTGCAGACTATAGACCGGGGGACGAATTTTGTTGATGCTTTCAGAGTATTAAATAAACAAACACATACGCATATTTTAGATGTAGCATTTTGCTATTCCTTTTGGAATTGCGATAGTTTCCATTAGATGTGTGTTCACTGCAGACAAAGAATACCAACACATTTATAACAAGTAATGGAACAATATTATTAAGTAATTTTACTGACGGTGGTGTAACAAATGTTTTACATGTTTGACGCCTCATGTTACTCCGCCCGTTCCCCTCATATTGATAATAAGTAGAATCATTAATCATAATACACATGCATCATTTGTTCCCCATCCCTGTGATGTTAAGATCCTAGTTATTATTTTACCCCCTTACTACTATTACTATACTAACTATAACACAGCCATCTCTTCCACGAAGTGACATGATATAAGGAATCTAATCATCAATTTTGTAAATGTTGATAAGTTTAGCGCTTCTCCGAAAACATTTCATTTACTAATCCAAATTATGTATTTAAAATTAAAAAAATAAAAAACATCTGCATTAAGTCCGTAAGGCACAATAAGTTAGTTAGCACATTTTGTTGATTTATACGTAACAGAATTTTTTTATATAAGTGATTCATCTAATCAATACACATGGCTTCTCTTTTAATATATATGCCTAAAAGCATAGATTAGTACAGATTACTCACTCCTAACAAGAAAATGTACCCAGTTTTAAGAATTGAAATAGTTGCGTAAAAAAGTTTTGCCACGTCTTCGTGCTAAAATGTCCCTAAAATATTTGAGATAATTATTTATTTATTATGTTATATATTTATTATGTAAATTACGCAGTATTAGTTATTTATTCGTAAATTTTCTCTAAAAATATTTTTATTTGTCAAGAATTAAAAAAAAGAACTTACTAATAAGCCGTTTTTAGCTTCATTCAATTTCAAGGCGGCGAAGTATCTTTACTAATCTATGCCTAAAAGTTTGGAATGTATATTTTACGACCGAGACGGAATAAAATGTATATTAAATGCTCGATCATTGAGCAGTCCGTCCACGCGACTCCTAAACTGAGTGCTTTCAGACTACTAATTCTACTTACAACACAAGTGGGATTCCTCGTATATTGATGAGAGGAGCCGGAGCGGATATCCGCAGCACAATGAGTGCATATTGTATGTTACTTTTATCGCGGTATGCACAATCTCTCAAGAATCTTTGAAGTAGTACTCTTTGTGTTTCGACTCCGAAGATACCACCGCGACACCTATTTCTACCTTATACCAGCAGTGTTTAGCGCGGCTGTATTTTGGTTTGAAGGACAAAGGAGGCATTTTTATCCGAAGCGTTCAACTTAGTTCTCAGTCCTTTGTCCTAAACTGTTTATATCTCTAGTTATAGACGTATGTATTAACCCTTTTAATTGAGTCTAATCAATTACAACGCTTTTCACCTTCAAATAACAACCGTATAGGGGACTCGTAGTAATTTAGATCTATTTACGTTTCTTATTATAGAAATAAATGGTCTTAATTCAAATAAATTGATCGTTTAATTAACATCTGTAATGAGAAACACAATTGCAAACTATTTCTGGTAATTATGTTGCCAAAGATAATCACACTTAAATTAAAATCAATCAAAGCATCAAAGTCAATAATAAATTGAAAAAAAAATCAAGTTATGTATGTAATTATTATTGAAAACTAATGTAATGTAAGAAAACATTAAGTTAATGGTTACTGATGACCTAAGTAAAATTTTACACTCGTAGTAAGTAAGGAAAGAGTTCGCCGAATACTCCACTTAGCTATATCCAATGGGCATAATGAGCGAACTATACCAAAGTACTCCAAAGTACTCCAAAGGTAGAACATGAAGGTGAAACCGTGGAATACAATTAGCGTGGTTGCTCAAGATACGCACACGAAGCCCTAATTGCCGGACGTTGGTTGTTTGCGCGACCTAAACCCACGCTGAGTGGGTGGCAGCCACCGTGACCAACATGGTGCCAACTACAATTTTAGGAAACACTAACCTCTTTTTTATGTGGCTTACACCACTACAAAGAGGACATTGAGGACAAATTCCTTTGTTTAAATGGACACGTGTACTTCTAAATCACGGTACAGGTGTTCATGTGTAAAGTTTAACACGTTTACCATTAGCTAGAATTATAATTTAAGGTGTTTTATAAAAGTGTTTTATAGACAGTGTCTGAAACATTTTAAATAACTATATCTAGATATCTTAAATTGCATCAATAAATCTTTAAATAAATCAACAACAATAAATCTCAGATTGCTTAACAATAAAATTTCGCAATCTTCTAACAGTAAGTGTAAATAAGATATTTAAACTTTGAATCAATTATTTGTACACATATATTTATGCCAGACATTTGGTTAAATAAATAGATAAGTTATCTCCAATATAACTTCCAAAGGTTAGACGGCCGGTCAGCCATTTCGAACCTATTTAATATTAAAATAAGTTTCTACGCTTAAAACATTTAACTACCAGCTGCGCACAATTTTATGATATCTATATTTAATGAATTCACTTTGAACGCTCTTAAAGCGTGATGCCTTCAAGAGTTGCTAGAATTAAACGTTTGAACGGTCATGTCTAATTATACCGTGGCTTTTTATATAGCACAAGTGGCAACTAAAACAACGAATGTTCGACTATTATGCTGAACATTACTTTTTAACCGACTTCATGTAATGTCACTCGTCTTACATTATAAGCAAAATAGTCAAGTAAATAGAACATAATTATATCTCGTGTTCATAAGCGTAAAGGAAAATTATTTTCACGGTAGAGATGTCGTCATTTGAGTTATAATTATAACAGCATATTTAGAAGCAAGCATAACAATTAGGTTTGCATTAGGTACACGTAGAACAAGTAAAATTCCAAACGTATGACTGATTTAGTGTTTATTTATGTCAAATGTATATAATATATTTCACGAGTAAATTCAAATTAGTGTTAATATTTTTAATGACTAATATAACTCATACACAATATTATGTGATACAAATTTTTACTTTTTACTTTTCTCTAGACATTCTATCAACATTATGAACTTTTATTTGTATTACAAAGTTATACTCAATTGTTCGATGTCAATTGAAAATGAAAAGGGATTACCGTGAAAATGTTGAAAACTTCACATGACCCGTTTTGCTACAATGTCATTCTGTAGCATTACCATGGGTTGGCATAGAAACGCCACTATAGAAATGGTAAATAGAAAACTATTGTCATTTTGCTAGTGAATAACATAACTACTATCGTTACGGTATTTCTTGACAACGTCTGTCAAATTAATGACTCATGGGACCGAATTTGTATGGCAATAGATCATAATGACATTCGCTAGCGATTTGATTTCGATAGGTTTTTACGTATCGAGTTACGTCACTACGGATTTTAGTTCTACGAGTAACCACCAGAGGCGCTGTACAATTTTTCATACATTTATTTTACGCAGTCGCTAGCGAGTAATACTTTTGTAAACTCATGGTAGCCCTACGTTTAAATCTAGTTTACTGCCAAGTTCACCTTCAATTCACGTTCTCTTATCAATGCATGCTTTATTGAACTTGCTTGTGTTGTTTTAATTGGTCGTAGTACCACAATACAAGTCACTAATTATAGAATTAAATTTCACGGTTCATACTCTTTCATGAACAATTGTTTCATTTTGGTGTCATTAATTCAATCAGTAACTAATTTTACTCCATTTGTCATGCATCTATTTATGACACCAATTTATGTAGCAGTTACTCATTATTATTCTCATACCATTGCTTATTAAAAATATTAGAATATCCATAACACAAAGAACCTTTCATTTCGTGAACTGTTTTCACGAAATGAAAGGTTCAGGGCTATGCGTGTACCGTTATCGTATTAAATCTATGATCTGTATTTTCCAGGGAATTCGCCTAAGCCATGGGTGCACCAGCATGGGGCTCCCGCGCCAACGGCGACCGGCCGCGGCTGCTGCGGATGACCCCGCTTCGCCACAGTTTCGCCGCGCCGGCCACTCCGCCCGCGCAACCGCCCGCGCGCACGCACGACTACGCTTCTGATGCTGATACTAATAAAAAAGGTAACCGAATTAAGCCGTAAAATCGTCTAAAGAAACTTTCCAAGAAGGCGTTACAACTATTGGTGTTAAGGTCATTGTATTATTATTTAACATTCTATGGTAACTGTACTAGATTCACGAAGTCGATATGATCTACCCTAGTCTTTTTTCCAACACGCTTCAACTTATTTTTGCTAAATAAGTTTAAGTCAAGGTGTAAATAAATAGAGCAATGTCTCTACTTATTAATTCATGTACAATACAATGTACAATAAGTAATACAGAAATTTGATTATCTATCAATTAAGCAACATGTGTTATTGATGGGTAATATAGAATCAATTACCTATTTTTTAACGAGATACCTTTCCATATATCGTAAAACAAAAATCCGACACCATACTGTACTTGCAGGTGTCCTTAAATTGATATTTATAAAACATGCAATGCCTGACATTAAAGATTGCGTTATACTTTTCAGAAGAAAGTTGGAACGCCAACCTGTCCCAAAGATGGCGAAAGTTACGACGCCGGTGTTCGCGGCTGCGGCCCGGTTCCGGCAACCGCGAGCCCAGTCCCGTGCGCTGCTCCCCGTCGCCCCCGCGACCGCCGCCGCATTGTTCACCTGCTCCACCATCCAAATTATCATTTAGACACCGCGGGAAAGTTTATACAACCGCTTCGTTAAGAGTGACGAGTGGGGCACCTGACATAATCAGGGCGTTAGGTAAACTTGGAGGGGGTTTACGGCGCAGAGCACTCTCAGCGCATGATGTGTTAGCACCACCTCAGCAGCAACCGCCCACTTTTTACGTCCCCAGCCCGACAGTAACCAGGCAGCCCCCGTCGCCGTCCCCTCCTCGCCAAAGCGCCACATTGCGAAGACGTTGCAGTTCCCCCAACGTTTACCGTAGCAAACCTGCAACAGCATCTCGAGATCGAACTCCACTCATAAGCCATGACGATGAAAGCAGAGATGTGGTTGATTATGCCTACGAAATGGAACGTAGGAAAAACACTAAGGATGTGCGAAGTAGGCCGTACAGTGAAAATGTGGAAATGAATGTCCCTGTTTATAAAAATGGGTACAATAGGTTAACAGCAGATATGTCCGATCGCCTTTGGGAAGAGCCGTACAGACTGCCTCGTGTACAAGCCCGTCAGGAACCAATGCAGCAGCTACGCAACTGCGTAGCGGAACTACGAGTTAGTTCAACACCAAGATCTCCTCGACCGCCTCCAGCGCCTCCTATAACTGGAGCGAAAACAGGAAAAAGACCTCCTGCTCCTGAACCTCGAGATTCGCACACCTTCGAGGTATGTCTAAGTTTTCTGTCTTAAACGATGCAACGGAATTTCGAGGGCTTCATTCATTTCAGAATTATAATTACTATTATTATCTCTCGTTATGTTTTCCAAACACTTCAAAAAAAGTTTAACGAAATGAAATATTTTTTAATTGACGTAAACTTTGTAATAGTACTCGTACGAATTTCGTCCTACTTTGTTTTATATTAAAAATATAATAATAAATGAACTTTCTCATTTCAGGTGCGTTTCACAAAGTCGGCGGGTGGTAAAGGATTAGGATTCAGTATCGTTGGTGGCCGAGATTCTCCACGTGGAGACATGGGCATCTTCGTGAAAACCATTTTCAATAATGGCCAGGCTGCAGAATCTGGTTTATTGAGAGAAGGTAATCAACCACGTCGAATTTTATGGTGCAAATATAAATCTTTCCTTATTTCATGTACTCAAAGAAAAGTTTGAAACGATTACCGTTCAGTACCCTTAGTATGAGTTTTTACGGTTTTACAAACATGACTGTTTTTGTATTTGTTTACATATTTGCCTATACATTTTCAATCAGCGCCCCTAGTGGACTGTATCAAAACTTTTTGTAAAAACGTAAAAACTCATACTAAGGGTACAGTACATTTTGAGGCGAACTAACTTTGTTTTGAATTAACAGTAAAACAGTCCCTTCTTATGCAATAATAGTAGAAAGGTGGGCATTCCATATTGACGGTTACGACAGCTGCATACTTTAATCATCTGTAAGAAGGCTACCAGCTGCCCTTAAAGGTTATGTAACATTAGCGTACATATTTTATATGCATCGTAAATACTGCATATAAGGAAATTGCATTTCCGATTCTTACACCGTCATATTAACTTTGCACTGTGCAATTAGAACAACAAACGGATAACTTAATTATATTGGATACTAAAACGAATCGCTGCTTCCTATGTTAAATGTAATATGTAAACTAACAACAGGTAGTGTTTAAATACTAAATACTGAATAATATGAGCTAAAACGTACTTTTGCTATTATCATTGAGTTTTGTTTTTGCTTAAGTTAGAGTATGTAAAAGTTTATTTAGAAGTTTAAGAGTTTATGTAATAGTTAGAGCCTTAAAACAATAAAAGATGGTGATATCCAGAGTTACCAAGAAGTATAATGTTACGAAGTTTATGGGCTGAAAGAAGAAAACCCAGTATATGTATTGTGAAGTGAACAGTGAAGATCGTCTATCACCAAACTTGAAGATTACAGAAACTCTACCTAAAGCTTATCATAGATGCGTTGCTCAAAAAGGCAGTACAAACATCTTATATATTTATAAACTTTAACCATTGAAGACTCACATCGGTATCACACACATAAAGAATAATATCAAGGGAGAATTACTAGTCGATTTTTGATTTGTTGTTTATTTTAACAAAGTAATGTACGCTAATACATAGATTAACTAAGTGCATAG
The DNA here is from genome assembly GCF_041222505.1 of Epargyreus clarus. Classification (NCBI taxonomy): domain Eukaryota; kingdom Metazoa; phylum Arthropoda; class Insecta; order Lepidoptera; family Hesperiidae; genus Epargyreus; species Epargyreus clarus. Next base: position 9,038,180 of record NW_027332211.1, read on the forward strand.
TTGTTACAGAGGTATTTTCAAATATTCCAGGTGACGAGATCGTGTCAGTGAACGGCCGTGGTACAGCAGGGCTGACGCACGGGGAAGCGATCAGGCTGTTCAAGGACGTCCGCGCTGGTCCCGTCCTGCTCAGGGTGGCGAGGCGCGCGCCCGCCCGCTGACTGCCCTGCGCCTGTTGTGGCGACCAGCCACTTCAGGCGCCTTCTTATACTACCTACTCCACTCTGTAGGGTTGTAACAACTTCAAAATAATACCAAAAGGATATACAAAAATATGCCTAATGTTATAGGAGTGGTAGAGTAATAAATGTATTCCAAGCTTTTGGAAGCTTTTGAAATACAGGCAAATTTCTGATTTAACGTAAAGCAACTAATTATTTAGTATGTACTTTACTTGCTTTAATGATCGATTAATCGAAAATCGTAATAAAATCAGAAAGTTTGGATATCCCCATAATTTTGTCAATTGTATGTGGAATCTTGACTCGGCCAGAAAGGTTGAGTTTGGTCATTGGCCTTAAGAAATTTTAAAAATAGACCCATGTCCAGTATTGGACCGATTGATAATGACGTGTACTATTTAAAAATATGATATAATTTAATAGAAATAGGTTCCTGTGCTAAAAATAACGGTTGTTATAATATATTTGCAAAAAATAGATATGGCGGTTGCTTTTATAATTTAAACAGCTAATAAAATTGAAAACAAACTTACGAAAAGTAAGTTTACGTTAAGTATAATCTCAATTTGTTATAATAATATAATGATTTTTGTTAAAGTAATAATTCTTGTAACAATAATATTTCCCTTAATATTTCTACTAAACATTCCTTTATTAAACTGCTGTAACTTAAAAAATACCTATAAAATTATAATGTAAGTCGTAGCTATTATTTCAGATTTTATACTGCTTGAAACATATTCAATGTGTCGATAATAGTTAAGAAAATGTATGATCAATAATTTATATTAATATCACAAAACAGTGCATTTCTCAACATATTGAATAAGATATATCCAGATATACAAAAAAAATTTGGGTACCCTTTGAAAAAACACCCTGTATATTATTATATATTTTATAGTAAACAATATCGATAAGTAGGTACATACATACAAATGAAATATTATAACATGTATTTACAAATACGTAAGTACATACTTCTTTATGAGAATCATAGATAAGTATAGATATCTCACCGCCTTGTAATTGAGGGAAGCCATTGACGCCAAATGAAGCCAAATGACTTAAGCGGCTGACTATTCTGTCAGCTGTTTAATGGCTGTCATGGTGTAATTTACGCGGAATAATGCCGACATGCGCAGTTAAGACACGAAATCGAAGAAAAAGTGCGATGAATATCGTTTCACTCGTAAATGATCTAAAAACTACATTTTTTTAATATCTTTCAAACACAAAAATAGATGACAGTGACAATTGTCAAAAGGTTACATTTTCTTCTTAGGAGCGAGTAATCTTTACTAATCTATGATGACAATATTAATGCAAAATTAATTTTGCATTTTTAAAGGCAGTATTATATTGACATCAAAGCTATTATTTCGTTTTACCGTCCTTTTCCACTACTTTCCTGTATTATACAAATAGACAATAAATAACTTGCATTTTCAATAGTTTAGTCAATATTGGATAATCCGACAGACGAAGATGTGAACATCTTTATATTATTTGTCTGTGATATTGAATTAGAGCAAAGATGTAATTCGAAGTAGATAACGTAGGCTAATATTTATTTATTTTTATACTTACCTACTTCAAGTAAATTATAACCAAATGAAAATAGTTCTAAAGTAATGTAAGTTATTAAGATAGAAGTGTATTTATCATACAACAATAATAACTAGGTTGCTAACCTTATATTGATATACCTATTTTATAATTGTAGTTGTAAGAATTCATAGTATATAAAGCAAGAAATGTATAGCTATATTCATTTTAATCTAAGAAAGTTCTTTAAAAAATCTCACCTAAATTCAAGTAACGTTCGACCATAGACCAGAAACTGGATTTTTAAGAGAAAAGTAAACTGCTATATTGTACCACAAAGGACCTTTAGACATTTAACATGTACAAAGTACTCATAATGCGTTGATTTTATTTTCATATTTCAACCCAGTTACATATTATCTATTAAGAAATATTGTCTTGCAATGCCATTGCAACATAAATTTAGATAAATTTGAGCAATGGTTAGATGGCAAAGGATTTCTGTACTCTCGATTTTTCAAATTTAAAATAATGGCATACCTCAATTTACTGTTCAAAGAAATTAACTCTAGATTCAACTTGATGAAACAAAGGATAAAGAAAGATTATTTGAATTTAATTCATGCATTTCCGTTTGCTTTGTCGTTTTCAAGCAATCCGGCAAGATACCGACAATCTACACGGTATGTGAAACTATTCCATACCCGTGGCGTTACTATAAAACATTCAAATTACAATGGTTATACCTGCTTATAAATATAACTGAGGTAATTTTCCAGGATGTTGTGAAAAAGGTTATATTTGTATTCAAAGAAACACCAGTCCGAATGGTAAAAATATGTGTTTAATAAGTGTTAATTAAAATATAATGTATTACTTACGCACAATATAACTTCATATTTTTGCATTTTTGTAAGTCTTATCGAATGCAAGCTGTAATGATACAAATCGAATAATATACTTATATAAAGAATTACAATGAGTTTTTTTATTATTACTTTTATCTCCTGTCATTTAGGCGTAAGTACAATAAAAGAAAAATAATGAATAGTTTACGTTCAATATATTATGGATATTTAACTGATACGAATATTATTATGAAATAAATTCATTACAAAATTATGAACTATTAATATGAAGCTTTTTACAACCAGTTTCTTAAATATATTTATAACATTAATGGTAAGATGCGGCTTACAAGCAAAGAATATTCGTGGCAAGTACAAGAAAATATAAACATTATGTTTTTACTAATAAGGTGCGTTTATGGAGTTGCCTATTACCAGTTTTCAAAAGTAGTGCGCATGAGCAATATAACAATTTTACCCCGAATAAAGTTTCTTCTCCACAAACACACCTTATTTTTGACACTTATTCTACGTAGGGTTTCATAAAAAATATAAAATTTGCAAAAAACCTAATGTTATAAAACTCATGAATAACTTTTTCATAAAATAAAGTGATATGATAAAGATGAAATGGGTTATTTCTACTACTATGAATACAGTATTAGAATTATAAAATCAATATTTATGAATCATAGCAAATATGCTTGCTTGAAGGAAATAAGCAGGATTATTAGTCACTTTGCGATACCAACCCATTCAAATCAAAAACCACTTATGTGCGCGGATCGCACATTCCTAGATAACTGATAATGGCACTTACAGTAAATCATGGTACTATAACACTTGTACCCTTTATATAACTAAAATGCCTAGAATAAAGGAGCGAGCATTATGCTGCGTCCAGACTAGTATAACGTTAATCAAATTAATAAATAGATAAGTATCATAATGCAAAAGGAAACAGTCTTGAATACATTTTTAAGCTAACGATACCGATTTTTGCTCCTAACATCTAAACGTAATAAAATACTATGTACAAGTCGCACTTATAGCAAATACTGACTGTTGTGGGTACACTCGCTGTTCAAGAAATTTCTTTATGAAGGCAGAAGCGTAGCATATTAAATGCGGTAATAATTTTCACATTTTACTACAAAAATCTATAATTTATGATTCTTCTGTAAGATATTATGTAAATGCTTGGTATAATACAATTTATCCAGTTATCTTTCCTTCGTCTTAAGCCTTAAAAGTAAATTTCATTTTTACATTTCAAACACAAGCCTCTTACGTGGGACATTAGACTTCTGATCACATGTGATATGTGACTTGGTTTATTCATTGTGCTTAGGGTTTCTGAGGACTAGAGCAACCTGGCCGGCCGGCAGTGCTTTGAGGGCAGACCAGGCCTGGGTGCGCGTCAATCCTTCCATAGATTGCCCCCCAGCAGAAAGCAATTCAGCTCCCACTAACACTCTACCACTCTGTGCTGCCGCTCCGCCTGAAATTTGAACAACAATACACTTGAATATAAGGCTAATTGATCGAAATTTTAACAACGAATAGTTTTCATATCTGTATAAATTAAAATTATTATTCATATTTTTGGAATCTTGTTTCCTTTACATCACTTAATTTATGTATATGTATTTAGAGTGTTATATACAGAGTGAATTTTACAAATCAATTTAAATTGATAAATGGTGGGAACTTAAGTGCCAAATTAATATGAAAAAAAAATATTTTCTTAAAAGTGAGGCTTTTACTTTAGTTTGTCATTTATCATTACTTCCCAGAATTTGATCCTTATAAGCGACACTATCAGATAGTAGAATAATATAGAGGGTGTATTTTTTTTTCAAAATAAACTCGTTCGGTTCCCGGGTACGGAAAAAGATATTTTAAAAAACGAATGATGCAGTTTTAGTTTTTATCAAAATCGGCCTAGTAACTCCTTTCAGCAATTTTAGCTAATCCTTATAGTTTCGGATTTGGTCCTGAAGGCCTATTTGAAAAATTCACCCTGTGTATAGCTTCAAAAACATTATACTGATTATGTAAACCTAACTAACCTGCAAACAATTTCTTGATAGTAAGTGGACGGTCCCCATGCGGTGAATCTCTGCCTCCGTCCAAACCAAAACCTAAGCCGGCTCCACCACCAGCTTTTTCTAACAGCACAGTGACTATGGAGCTTGCAGCTTTGTTGTCCCTTTTAATTTTAATTTCTTCCACATGACAGTCCTTCGACTCCGCTAAAATGGAATAGACATGTTAATATAATTTATAAGTAACATACAGTACTTGGTAATTATTATTAATCTTTCTTGAAAGTAAATTTACCTGTTTCAGAGCCGCATTGCTTTACACTAACATTTTCCGGATTTTCGTCTACAATTTCAATCACAACTTCTGATCGTTGTTCCTGTAATGTTAAATGTAGAAAATATTATTAGCCACTTACGTACTCGTAAGTTATTTCACATTGTTATTATTATTTTTTCCTTTATACATACCTTTAAAATAGTAACAGACTGTGCGTGTGTTAACCCCAGCATAGTACTTCCATTAATACTTCGAATCTTTGCACCACGTTTAAGTCCCGCTTTTGCTGCTATACTATCAGCTAGAACTCGGTGTACCTAAAATAAATGGGAAAACATTACTATTAAAAAAGTAATTGTATACTAATTTACTTTAAATTGTATAAATTATGATGTTTTACTAACCGTAACATCCTTAGCTTCACAATCAATGCCTCCAGCTAAAATGAGACCCACGCTAGTACTCGACCCACGTTTAAGTTTAATAAATTGAGTTGACAGTTGTACATCTTGAACAGATTTTTTATCTTTTTTATCGTTTACTAATACTGTATTCTGAGCTTTAATGTTCAAAACAGGCTTGCTGTTATCCAATGTAATGGAATCTTTACGTCGAGTGTTTTCAATATTGGAATTGAAATCTTTTTTACTCGTGGTAACATTGTCTGTTCGTTTATGCTCAATGTTAGTTTTTTCGGTCAATGATGATTTGTTATTATAAGAGTTGAAAGTATCAAGGCCAGCTTTTTTAATCTCTTTTATTATTTTTTCTTTAATGAAATTTGGTGCATCTTCCACTTTAACCGAATCTGGTTCTGTCCTATTCTGCGAATCGTTTTGTTTGTTTTTATTCGAATTACTTAAATTTCTCTTCAACCTTGTATTTTTGTAATCTGTTTTTCGTTGTCGAATATTTACTTCAGTGTCCGAGTCAGAATCCGAATCAGCAATTACTTTATTGCGTCGCCTGTTTTCACCTTTATTTGCTACAGCACTCACCGAAGATGTGAGTGTAGAAAGGCGTTCAGACGTTTTATGCGTTGGACTAGGAGATCTGTCATAAGACTCATGTGAGAATTTAGTTTCAACAACCGGTGATTTTAGCTTTAGGTCTCTGCCACTTCTACATTTGGCTGAAGCTAAAATATTCCTCCTATTAATTGTGTCAATGTTATAGGTTCTTGAAACTTTTCTCTTATCGGAGTCAGTAACAGAACTTTCTAAAGAGCTACAGCTTGCTTGTGAACCAGACGTAGCTGCAGAACCCGCCGAAGAGCTTAGAGATATATTTGTGTCAGACGATACGGATCGGCATACATTACGTTTCACATATTCTTCACTATGCTTCTCTATCGTTGAAGACTTAGTAGGGATGTCAGTTTTAATGCGTGAATATGTAGCATAGTGTGATACTCTGGGAGATAAACGGGAATTGTCTGATTCGACGTTTTCTATATTCTGCATAGGAGATGAAGCAGAAGATCTGTAACTTTGCGTCGAGCTCATCGCAGAGTCATTGTCACTATCTATTATATCCGTAGCTGTGCAAATTTTAATTTCGACATTTTTATATTCATGTATATCGCTTAACACCTTTTTATTATATTCCTTCATAATATTCGTATTAGACAATAATGATTTTGAAGTGTCCAATGAGCTTCTTACCGACGGTGTTAAACTTGTTTTTTTATTTATTTTATTGAGTGTATCTGTTTTATCAGCAAGTTTGCGTTCTGGTGTAGATTCTTTTGATAAAGACGATGGTGAATATACTTGTAAAGATTTTCGTTTAAAGGCCGGTGAATATTTCGGTATATTATTAGGAAGAAAAGTGCTTTTCCACTTTATGTCATTCAGAACGATTGGTTTTGCTGAATTATTTGATTTGCTTTCTTTTTTGTTGATATTATTATGATTTAACTTCTGGAGGAAAGATTTTGATAAAGAGTCTTGAACCTTAATTTCAGGCAAATCAACAATAGGTGCATGCACTTCTGGTATAACTAATCCCCTTAACTTGGACATAGATTTCTTCCTTTGTTCTATTAAATATTCCAAATTGGATTTATGGGTGGAAATATTTTTATTACTATTGTCATCACTTACACTACGAGCATGGTATGTGGCTCGAGCAAATGATGAATCGATAGCCGAAGGTAATGTCGTTGTGCTCCCATAAAATAGAGGTTTATTCATAATATCAGATTTTACATATCGTTCTGCTTTTGTATCTGTGACTATATGTTCTGTTGCTCCAAGCACTTCCGGTCTCTCTGAATGTCGTTTATATGAACGAGGCATTTCGTCAAGGTTATCTTGAGACTTCGTAAGCCGTCTGTCCAGAGAAGAGACTTCTGAATAAGTATTAATATAAGGTGTTGAACTTTTTCTTAGAGTTGAGTGTGTTCTAGTTGGTAAAGTACCACACTTATCCAATCGATCAGACGAGACAGCAATATCAGTGGAAAACATAGCAATTTTGTCTTTAACGCTAGCTTCGCTTCTCGCATCTTGAGTTCTCGAGATATAGGAAAATCGAGGACGAGTATTAGGCCAACCGGTGGGTAGTCTTGGCGGTAAACGGGTAGGCAAATCTGGCGTCTTTTCGATAGCTTCCGAAGGAGTTTCCACTCCATCTGGTGGTTGTCGGGGACATGTTGGCAGAGGCGTTTCATCATTTGATAGGCTCTTGTCCTCAGCGTCGCTTTTGTTCACTCGATCTGAAATAAAAATAAAAATACTAATTTAATACCTCCAAGGAATATTATAAAATGTGTTTTTTTCTGTTTAAAACCCAGCGGCATGGCTACTGTATCTATAACACCGATATTATCAACACGCAAACCTGTCTGCATTATAAGTGGCGTATCAGCTGTTTTGAATACCTCGTGGAATAAAATATAAATTGGAACTAGACGTTCGAATAATTTATTAAATAGACTGATGGTAAGTTTTACGCAAGTATTATTGATGACATTCGTGCTGAGACAACATGAATCACTATGTATCCTATTACAGTTGACCAACACATTAGCTAAGATGATGCGTCATGTTTTCTATACCATGTATTTTGTCATCGATATATTGATATTTTTGTATACTTTACTAAAAGAAGAATATTTAATGAAAGCTCTTATTTCAACATCATAATATTTGTATGTCAATCGCGAAGTATAACACAATAATCTTTTTATAATTTCATTTAAGTAATATACTTATATTATTAGTTAATTTAGTCGTGAAAGCAGTAATTATTTAATCTACAAGGAATAAAAGTGGACCGTCTACTCTGGAGATCCGAGTTTGAGTCCTAGACATGCACCACTAATTTTAATATGTCTTGTATGCGTTAGTAAAATAATTGTCGCTTGCTATAACCTATGTATATCATACATGCGTGAAAATATTCCCTAGTATTCTCACGACTATATTAAATCTGACTTTTCGCGGTCAACAAACGGACTATAGCTTAAATCCTGCATTTTTTAAAGTTATTTCATGCTCAGTAATGAATCGAAGACAAAAAAAAACAATAAGTGAATATCTCGCGTGCTCAATGGCCCTCATGGCTATACTTGATTGCATCCTCCTTTATTTTAAAATAAAAATATACCTTCTTTTTCCTCTTTAATAGGATGTAAACAGCGCGAATGCCGTATCTTAATAACACTGACCGATTTTGAGTCTAACACAATCACATTTTTCGTATACATAACGTTCTTATCACTAAAATAAATTTTAAAATAGTAGTACAAAATCACTAGAATGTCACCTCAATAACGATACATACGTAAATACATAAGCCTGAAGTAATGTGCCCCAGACCAGGCACACGTCGATGTTTGGACAAGTGTTATAGTGCTGAAATTCAGTTACGCTTTTGAATTACGTACGTGATATTCTTGTAAGTAATTGTATTGTCACTTATTTGGAACAAAGACATTGAATAAATTTATTCAGTTGCGAAAATATACAGAGGACATCTCACGCGACGCACAACACAATATAGCCTCCAAACTATAGGTAGAGACAACCTAAAGGTCACTCATATCTGACAAAATCTGCTCAAACAGTGAGTAACGTTTTCCTTACAAGCCACGACCATTTAGGTCAAATGATTTTATATTTTCATATAAGATATAACTATAGTTTGCAAAATAAGGAAAGCAATCGATGCGATTATAAAAGTAATTTGAATACGTAAGGAATTCAATTTTAAAACGGAAATATAAAACGTTACGAAACATCCTTTGAGTGAAGGTGGCTTGACCGTATTTCTACGACCACGTGAGAAAGGTATTGTTATAAAGCAGCCAATTTCCGGTATTCGGGAACTAGAGCATTTTTTATGTTATGGAATCAACAAATATGTTAAATGGCACTGCAGAATGGCACTTCTCACCAAATTTACAGGAAAGTACTGGAGGAATGTTATTTATTTTACATCATAGAAGTAGCAAACGAGCATGCAGTCCATCTGAGGGTAAGTGGCAACTACCATCCTTGGTTATTTATAATGAATCTAACCTTATTTAATAGGATGGAGAGTTGTACTTGACACCGACCACACATACCCCTGAAGACGGAATGCGTCGTGTAAGTATATATAGTATATAGGGTCCTTTAAGATACCCTTTCAACCAGTTCACAACAGCCGTATTATAACAGGATACAACCACTAATACACTAATAGCGCAATACGTAATGTAAAGTTCTTCCATCAACAAAATACCATCAAATTCATAATTGTCCTAATTATATAATCACAAAGAACTTTGTGAAAATTAATAAAAAATCTCAGATGTGTAGGTTTTTTAAGATGTTTTCCTTAACTGTTTAATAAACAAATCTTTTTGAACATCCGAACTCAACAGGTAAATGTTTGGAAACCGCTATGTTATAAATGTTATATATTACATTCCGTAATATAAATACCTGGAATCTCAGGTAAGCCTTCCAAAATTACTAGGTCCGGTAACCTCTTATACCTTTAAAATACCACATGTATTAACATTAATAATAATCTGTACTCTAATTTCAGTAAATTACCCTGATATTTTGTGTCATATGTAGGGCGTAGGTACTCATTTACGAGGTACAGGTAAATATAAAATATTTCAATTCGAAGGTAGAACTCTTGAGAATGGAAGGTAGCGACACCATCGACATACCCACTGCTATAGCTGCTGTTTCGTTCGAAAAGTATAGTAAAGCAGTAAGTAAATGTAAGATAATGATTTACTAGTATGAGGTATTCCAATAACCCTTAAAAGGGTAGTCCTTAAAAGGTCGTCCATGGGCTACGATGACCACTCAATGTCAGGTAGGTGCATGTTTATTACATGCTTTCATTACATAAAAAATCTTCTGGTTGCACGTTACATTTGTATTTATGGTAGCGGTTATTCATTGACAGGCTCTTCGGTAAACTCGTTTTTTGATTCAAGTATGTAAATTATAACATAAGTAACAATATTTTTATAATTAAAATAAAATATAATATTGAAACAACAAAAAGTAATAATAGTCACATCAATAAAATATACTTTATACAGCATCAAATATTACCAATGTAGAGTTGGGATATTTTTCAATTAATTCTTATAAGAATCTCATACTCAATTTAGATTGAATTCTTATTGCTAGTTTTAAAGTTCTACAGACAGTAATTAAAATCTATCGGTTACAATAGTTTATATACGGACCGTGAAGAGATATCGAGCGTCTCGGCAATCTCCTTGTGTCCAGCATTGTCAAAACTTACACGACCGCAGAGTCGAAAGTTATTTGAACCAATTCATAACATTACACTTTCGTTCACGAAACCTGTTTCGGGTTGTCGTTCATTCATGAAAAATTTACTTTCATCGAGTTGGAAAAAAAGTGTACAAAACAATGGCACCGGCACATCAAAGGACGAGAAGTTCACTTGGGTTCCAACGTGACGTCACTGGGTGCGATACAAGAAGTCCGTGGCGAGTATGCGGAACATTTCCGTTAACGACAAAATAACAGTTATTTGATAGGGCGGTCCGCGGTCCGGTGCGTGGTGCGTCCGATGTGCGCCCACGGCGGCGCGAGCACTCTCTAGCGGCGAGCGCGGAGCCGCCGCGGCGGAACACGATGCACTGAGTGGCCGCGGACTTGCAGAAATTTGCAGCGTCGCCGCCCTTGACGGGGGCGTTGCTCCGAGCCAGGGACGGACGCCGAGCTGCGCACGCGACTCCCCCGCAACCCTCGACCCGTACACCGAATGAATCTATTCCTTCAGATCTAGGTTCACCTCACTAAAATACATTACACTCCCTCCCTAAAATATTCGGCACTACCACCCTCCATGATATATCCTACTTATCCCACTTGCCTTTTACAAATATATATAAAAAACATTTAAAATTATATTCATACAAATAAAAAATATTTAAATCTCCATTTTTAAAACAAAGAGCTGTATAGCTCTTTAAAACATAGCAAGAACTACCAAGTTCTGGTGCAAATAGCAATTTATGGCCTCTAAATTATAATTCTGTGCGCGTAGATTCAGCCCAGAACAGTTTCGTAAGTTAACCTCTGCTGAGATCAGGATATTCTTACACCAATCATGCTAGGCATCGATCAGTAAATAGGCTATTTTTAGTGTAAAGGCGTTGGAGGGCGGCGACCGTGAGCGCTAGCGCGGCAGACGGCGCTCGCGCACCACAGATGTCAGGGTCGTGGCGCCCCTTGTCCGTTGCGCTCTACTTCCGATCTTATAAATTCTTATTCAAAAGTCCAGCGTTAACAGTCGGTACGCGTGCATACTTTGAAAAGTCTTTGTGAAACTTTGACGGTGCTTTCTTTTAGTCCACACGGGAGCAAGCGGCGCGGAATGCACACAGAGATGACGACGCCGCGGCCGCGGAGGCTGGAATGCTGCCGGTGCCCTCCGCCGCCGCCCCTCGCAATCCGGACGCGGCCTTTAAACCGCTCCGACGTGTTCGCAAAGTTGTTTGCACATTTTTTTACATTCTTGTCCCTTATTAAATTCTCTTTTAGCCGTCACAGTAGGGCTCTAGGCATAGAGTGGGAACTTCTTGCGAGAGTAATTTATCGGTTATATATTTTTTCTTGTAATGCGCTTCGATTATACAAGAAAATTACCTTCTGATGTAAGATATATTCTCATGGTAGTCATATTGCAACGTCTACATATTAATTACACATTTGAAAAATAAATTCAACATTTGTATTGAAGCTTTCGCTGAAATATCTCAACGTAGGCAGATAATAGCGAGTTGCAGAAGAATAAAGCTCGAGCATAGCAAAGGTTAAGTAATGGTGTATTCACCGATTATTCAGAGACACACAAAACTGAGAACGAAGCTATGAAATGGATAAGTGAAAGAAAGTGCAATCGATTTCACTTTCAAAACTAAATTAACTTTCTCCAGTGACACGTTTTATGTAATACGAACAAGATAAAACATAACCACAGTATTCATATCTTACATTTAAATCTAAAGGTCGTCGGGCTATATCGACACACCTCAAACAACATTAAGCTTACCTCTAACAGTCGAGCCGCGTTTATCACTAATCGTTACCGAGAATACGAGTTCATTAAAAATTTTAACAAGTCCGACGGATGAATGAAGGTAACAATAAAGAAATAAGTTTCGTACAAAACCACTTTTTCTTCGTCCGTTATGTACAGAGTGAATGATTTTAAGAAGTAAAAAGCTCAATACGTGTAAGTATAACTTAAGTTCACATCGGAAAAAATGTTTTAACGATGGCACGCCAGCTACTGAAATCGGTTACGTCCTGGAATTCATTAATCCAAACTGCAGAAAACGTTACAAGACCATCTTGGAACTGTGTTGCAAACTGGAACTTTATGCTTTTCGTTTTAAAACCCAACCTCACTGGCATACGATAAAATTGAAGTGCTTTTTCTCATGTTCTTAAAAAGAATTCCAACATTTCAAATTTAAATGGTCAGTGGATAAAAATCTAAGAATACGACGTATCAAAATATTTGTATTTCTTATTCGATCGAGACATGATTGGACTTTTAATTTGAGAAAGTCAAAATCAATTTCTTCATTTTCCTGTTACCAAAAAAATATGGATTATTACATATCTTTATACTTCGACGATATTCATTTGAAAATATTGCATTAAAATAGTTGTATGCATAGGTACATTTCTAGAACAAAGAGATTACCAACTCATGTTTGAAAACTAATTTAAATGACGTTATATAATTTATACGACGTAGAGACTATCATACCTCACAAGTGGTATTAAAGTACTTCAGAGTACAATACAAACACTTGTCATTAATATGTGCTTATGATGCACCAGATAGAGCTGCCAACAAAACAATGTCAAGTGTCGTAAAACGAAATTAACTTAGATGAAGCGACATTACCGGTGCAAAGAATCGTCAATCACTTTCAATCATAAAATTAAAGTCGTGGCATGCAAAGTGGTCGCTGAACAATGAAAGCTGACGGGCAGGTCATCGTTACTTTAATGGTCGGTCGTGGAATTCCAACTCGCCTTACTTTCCACGCGGGAATTTATTTGTGAGTACCCTTTGTGATCGGAACGGCTTTGAGACGATGATATATTAAAACTACAGATACGTTACATGCCCACTAAACAACACAAAAAGTGAGGGAAACGCGAGCGCATTGACACACACAAGCAGGTTTTTCTTACATATTCTATACGGGACAGAACTATTGGAACAATGTGAAAAAAAAAACATCTAGTGTTTAATATCATTCATACGTAAATATCGAAGTAAATTTCGCGTCTCTATCACTTTACTTGTGGAAGGAAGACGTGGTCTCCTTTTTGTCAGTTACGTAATCATGGCGGACCAAACACGAAAAATAATCAAAATATAATCATTTCTTCTCATTTACTTGTGAGATGTGATTCCATGAAGCTTGTTTATTTTTGCGCATAATTCGTACATTTACGCATTTGCTCAATAAGGCATTTTGAGGGTTAGAAGACAAAAATAATGACGTTTAATACTATCATACGTATCAATTATATTACCCTGCGCTAGAGTGACTGGAGTCGACAAACACCAATTGGTTGCTTTTGTATGTTTCAAGTTTTGCCCGCTAGTAACATATCTTTAGTTTATATCAATGGTGAGTACCCTTTGTGATCGGTACGGCTTTGAGATAAAGCACATTCATCATTTCGATACGTTTGCAATTACTGCTTAAAGGCTTTTATTCTTTGATATTTTGCATCAGCCTGTATGCTCGGACGCTTTTGTGTTACCAAGCCAGCGAGATGATTTAGATAAGATTATAAGATAGATAGGATATCTTTATTCTTTGTAACTTCACGCATCATTCTTAGGTATATGTAACTTATACGTGCATTCATTACAGATTGTTGAACTAGGATTTTAGTATGTAAAATCCCCCATAACCCGATCTAGTATAAATTATAATATTTAATCCAATTTGAATGGTTCTACTATGCAAAATTTTAAATTACATGACTTAATGGCTTCTCGTGCGTGTAAAATTAGAAGCCTTTTAAACATTTCCAGTTGAGCTGTTTGCATTGAAGTAAAAACTAATTGATACTTTAATTGAAAACCTTCTTCTTAACCTACGTCTGTATAAGGCAATATTTCCAACAAATCTAAGTGTTGTTTAAAAAATAATGAAACGGTAGACAGCTTCCAAAAGGAATAGAGCTTTTCTAATCGTATTACACAACTTTACTATTACGTTAGTGATAGACCGATTTAAGATAGCTATTGATAGAGGTAAATGCTATAAATTTGTATAATGGACAGCTTAAATCCTCCAAGTATCAGGAACTGCGTTACGGCATGTGCAAGGAATGAACAGGTGCGTCAACGGTCGCGACGCAAGGTGCACTTTCACGGCTCCACCGCTCCACGCAAAAGCTCACGCGTTATATAACAATATGTATATAAATAGAATGCTATCAAATTAAAATTCTTAACATTATTACACTGGCATATGGAGTCGGTTAAGTAACGTAAACAGGATCTTTATGTAATAAGTAATGTAATTGTAATGATTAAGTACGTATAATTGCAATACCTTAATTGTTTTCCTTTTTTTGACTAAAAATTAATTTACTTTCTTTTTAATTAATATAAGTAGAGTATATAACATACCAATTATAAATTTTACGTACAGAAAATTTAAGTTATGTTTAATCTTTGCCAACCAATAAACATAGGTATGGTTTCTGTTTTCGCAGAAATGCCCAGACTTTTATTTTAATTTTTAAAAGATACGAATATGAAGTGCTCTTATGAGATGCGTAGGTATGTTTTAATAAACGTGTGATTTTATTTCACAGTTCACACACACTCAGCTCTTAGGCTGGTCGCCCAATACCTACTATAGCTTGATCAATTGAAAGCTTTAACGAATGAATAGTTCTATCTATACAGACGCATAGAGAAACAACTGTTGACAGACATTTCGAATAAATAAATGAATAATTCAACATGTGTTGGTTGTCGGTCGCTCAAACAACAAATTAACCCGAGCACCAGTTGATTAGGCGACTTCTAAGTAGCTTTAAGCGACAAGACAGTAGTCTACGCAACTATGCTAATATTAGCCAATAGTCGATCAGCCTTAATAAATACCAGCCTACATTGGCACTCAACGACTTAGAATAAAAAGTAATATTATTTGGCTACATAATAAGACTACTTACCATCCCAGAAGGTGCGCTCGAAAGACGATTTTCGTTTAACTATTTCAGTCTCAGGCGTTCTTTTCCTGTAATAACACAAACAAAATAATCAATTGTAGAATTTAAAAAGTGGTTTCTCTGGAGATTACATTTTAATATCTACTAGAAACATTTTTTATTAAAGATAGAGTCATAAAGACAGAAAAAAACGAAGTAATTGAGTCTGTCTTAATTAAAATTTAATGAAACTTTTTATCATAGAAGATTGAGGAAAAAATAGTTATAATTTCATCACGTTTAGGTATGTTTTAAAATACTATATTCATTTAAAACTTGCAAATTATTAAAATACGTCAATAATTTGGTAAAATATGTACATGCCACACCTATTTCTACCTAATGACAACAGTGTTAAGCGCTGCTGTGTTCTGGTTTGAAGGGTGTGGCAAGGGAGATATACTTTTCCGAGGCGTTCCAGCTTAGTCCTCAGGAGTAGCAGCGCATCTGTGGCCGACCTCAGGTGGGAAAATCTAATCCTATCTGGGGTTGATTATAAATGTCCATGGGCGGCAGTAGCCACTTACCATCAGGTGGACTGTATGCTCGTCTGCTGCTCCTATATTATAAAAAAAAACATGCGCCCATACCAAAATCAAGTAATATAATAATTGTGTATTTGCTGAATATAGTTATTATCTTTTTAAATATCAGTAAATTTAATTAAATAACCGTTACCTAATCATGCTTAAAGCTCTTGACACTCCTACTAGTTTCATTTAGTTATTCAAAGAAATATTTTTTGACTCCAAGAAATATAACTCCAATTAACTTAGTTAATCATGTCAGTTGATTTCCCCTGTGACATATTCACCTTCAAATATAATTATATTAGTAAAATAAACAGAACCATTATAGCACTTTTGTAATTTTTCTTCACAATTTTCTTTTTTCTGCTTAAATAGCCGCATATTTAGCGTTTCGAGGTATTTAATATGCTTATAATCAGTAGCTATATGTAAATTGAAAACAAAATAGAAAAATATTTGAATATTTAATGGTTATACCATTTATCCCACCATTAACATGCCACAACACGTAGGATGAGTAATCTAAAACTTACTTAATACGATCTCAAAAGGGCTAGCAAGAGATAAAATCTAGAAAGGAATGATTCACAAGACAACCAAAGTCACCGACAAAAGGTCAGCGTGCTAAAGTCGCAATGGTCTGGTAACCTCTGTCGTAGGAGCGACGTTGCAGAAACAGGTTCCAGGAGGACATTTAGGCAAACACAGGACGCCATCAAGCCAGATAAATTGCAAACTGCAACCGGAATAAATGCTTTAAGACGTATACCAAAATTATGGTATTTCGGAAACCGGATATATATTTTTTTAGACTTATTATTATTATTTCCTATTATTATTTCCTAGTTCTGACACAATCCGCTAGGGGCGTTGATTGGAATTTGTATGGGCAAATACGTAAACAAATACCAAAACAGTCATATTTATCGAAAAGTAAAAACTCCTGGTAGGGGTACTGGGAACGGGTCTCCTTCATAAAAGAGGTTTAGCTATAGTCCATGGTTCTAGCCAAATGCGAGTTGATCGATATTTTACATCTTTGTGAACTGTTTTAAAAACTCAGGCGTGTAGATTACCTCACGATGTTTTTACCGTTATAGTAAGTGATAATTAAATTGTAATAGACGTACGGCACTAATAAATTATAAATGTATTTTTTTTTAATAATCGGCACATTTGACCTCAACTGAGAAGAACCGACAAGAAACGCATTTGCTGTTTAACAAACACGTGATGGCAAATGCTAATTACAATCGAACTTTACGCAAATAATTCTCCACCGCTAAGTTTAGTATAAGTAATTGACAACCTTAACGTCTTTATCAACCAATTTCTGTCCCTCCGCTAGGAAAAAGTCTCCTCCTTAGTGAAACTGAATACCTATACACATATAGGTACAAAAATAAGTACATAAGTCAAACCAAGAACATTAACCTAAATTTTTCTTAGATTTTTGTCTCGCTGAGATTCGAACCCGGAACCCTTTGTGTGTTAAATTAGTACAGTTGCCACTGCAGTACATCAGTAGTAAATTCACGTTACTTTAAAGCACAAAATGTTTTTGTCTTATATAGTCATATTAGCATATGTTGTTCAGTCAAAATAAAGCAATTCTCTAACTTCACCTACGTACCTACGCGATTATGCACTATGAAGAAATGAAATATATCTAAGGGAGTAATGCATATGGGGCACGTGCCATGTGCGAATAACACGCTATAAGCACGTTCTTCATGAGAATTGCTATTATGCCGTATCCAGTATTTACATTTTTAGTACACTGCATACATAATTTAAATAGCTAAAAATACGCTAAATAAGATTTAAAATGCAAATGAATAAGTAGTCCATTTGATGGTAATTAGTCACTGATGCTCAATTGTAAGTAACTTCATACACAGTACACAAATTCTACCTGAAGCTGGTCAACCTCATATGTAAATCAGCCGGCATCCAGATCCTTCCACTGAAACGTAAAAACTGCTTCAAACTAAAGTAAGTGGGGCGCTGATACCTCTTCGTTTAGACCATATCTTCGTTTAGACCATAAATTGGATAGAAGTCCTACCTTACATCAATCATAGATACATCGCTAATATTGAGGGCTAATTTGGAATGTATCTTACAAATATGTGTCTGTCTTACAGTATGTTCACAGTAGCCCTGTGTATAAGCGAAAGGGAAAACATACAAATACGAGTACGTAACTACTTTTACGATCTTGAAAAGAATTAACCTTACAAGAACCTTAAAGGTAAGTTAAAAGTTTATCACACATTTTTATTTACTGCCGTGGATTTTATGTTTCAATAAAAACAAGTTTTTTATGTGTATTATTTGAACGCATTGGATTTATAACCTTATACGACAATAATCTTAGGTCTCGTATGTTACGATTATAAACTAAAAATAGAATTAACTGCTATTTTACGGTATTTGCTATTAGCGGCCCACTTTTTAGTATACAGTTGTAAATTATGTATTTATATCGAAAGAACCAAAACAATTTTACAAAAGTTTTGTAGAATAAACAGAGTGGCAGAAATGTTTTTTCGTTATTTTTATATAAGTAATAATTTATGTTAGAATATATACATGTAAATAGCATTAACTACTCGTATCGTTTATTTTTATTATAGTTAGAGTCATAGATAAGTAAAGATTACTCACTCCTAACATGAAAATGTATCCAGTTTTGAGTATTGAAATAGTTGCGTAAAAAGTTTTGCCACCTCTCCGTGCTAAAATGTTCCTAAAATGTTTGAAATAATTATTTATTTATTATGTAAATTACGCAGTATTAGTTATTTATTCGTAAATTTTCTCTAAAAATGTTTTTATTTGTCAAGAATTCAAAAAAATAAATTACTAATAAGCCGTTTGTGGCTTCATTCAATATCAAGGCGGCGAAGTATCTTTACTAATCTATGGTTAGAGTGTAATAAAATGCTTAACATACTTTCTATAAATTTTAATATTACAAAGAGCTAAAAGACATTAATAACTACATAAATTATTTTTTTATCATAAATTAATTAGTAAATTAACAGTACACCTGCTTCCTTGCTTAATAATTCTACACTTTCAATCAATGCAAAGATAATCAGAATTGAAAATAACTCTTAAATATTCTTAAACTTTGCAATCAGTCTGAAAGATAAATCCGCCTCATAAAGAGTGCGAATTATTTTTATTAATCAATTTTCAAAAGTCAAGGCACCTTGGCTTTTATCGACACCAATAAATATTAGCTTAAGATATTTATTTATTTTCATCGAATAAAATATATTTTATGTGTCTCGGATTTAAAAATTATAAGTAGCACACCTGTTAAATAGCTGTTTTTATAAATATGTTTTTCTTTTCTCGTGTCAAATAATGTTAATGACCCGCAAATTTCAGACAAATTTTAATAATATTTTAGACGAACTAAAGACATTGCCACGAAATATAGACACTTTTTAACAAAATTAATAATTATTTTTTTGTTTTATCATTTTCTTATTAATAATTCCAAATTATTTTTAATTTATCAAATATTCAGAAACAGATTATTGGTATGCATAAAGTTAAATTAAAGTATTTATAAATCATTAGCATTTATCCGACGAAATATTTATGACTTGATCTTTGACCAAATGTTGTAATAAATTAACAAAATGGCAGATTCCGTTGTTAATACAAATCACTTTTTGTTTATTACAAATGGTTAAGGCCGCATTCTGTGTCCAATCGAGGCACAACAAGCCATTAGCTATCGTCATCAAAATGTCAAGGTCTGCGAGTGACTGCCAACGACTAGATTCAGAATGCCAGCGGACTCCGAAGCCTGAATACCTAACCACTATTGAATTACCACAATACGGCTTAAGTAGTGCAACCTCGTGCGAAATTCTACTAAAATGTTATTATGCATACAAGGGGCTCTGCAAAGGTGAAAAGAGACCTCTTCAAAGCCGGTTGTATTGACAACCTACTCTTCTGGTAGCAAATGTCCTCAGGCGCCGGTTACCACTTATCATTATGTTGCCCGTATTCTTTGCTCACTTTTCTCTTGCATGAATAATTTGATTAAGGTGGAAGTAAACTGATTTGCAAAGAATTCTGTTTGATTCCCAGGCAATGAAATGTTTGTGCCCTAAAACACAAATTAGGCAGATATTATAATATATTTAAGATTCTATAGTTTATGAGAGTTTAAACGCTTTAAACGCTTTCTACACTCACAGCCCCACACTAGGATTCCCTGTGTCGTGGGTGCCATGGACACACACATAGACAAATACACAAACACCCAGACCCAGAAACAGAAATCTAAATTCATCATTTAAATATCTGTCTGGCCGGGGATCGAACCCGGGACCCTTTGCGCGTCAGACCGGTATGGTGACCGCTCCGCCACGCGGGTCGTCAAATTTCACGTCGGGGTTTAAATACGAATACTAAATTTACATGAAAGTTTTGTGTTTGGAGGAATCGTTAAGAAGCCGGCTGTATCAATTATTTACAATTAATAACTACCTATGTTGCTTTTACTGCAACATACAAATTTTGATACACTGGTTGGGTTAACCTGTACATCACTGGAACACCATAGATATGCTTCAGACCTCTCCCACCGAGAATTTGGATGGTTGTCACACCATAATATCGAAAAGTAGATTAACGTAAAAATATAAGACTACATACGTGTAATTTATTTCATTAATTTCTTCAAGAAACAGAATATTTTTTTCTTAAATAAACAGTCGTAAAGTTGGAAATAATCAAACTAACTGCAATAAATTATTTTCGTTATAAATAAATTATTAATAAATTAATTTGTTTAGAAATAATGGTTTAGTAGAATAAGGCTTCAGATATTCGTGCTGTGTAGAGCTATAGTTGAGATATTACCCATTTAATACTGAAAATCTTCAGCAAATAAACGCCTGAGATTTGATTAATATTAGTGCAATTAACCTTACCAAAACAAATTAATAGGAGTTATTACTTCAATTCCATAGACTTAAGATATAAGCTTTTAGTATATAAGTAATACTTATCATGGGTACTTATTAATTTTATAATAACATTAAACTTTATTAATAACATTAAACAATTTCTTGTGCAGAAGTAAATTTATAAGAGTTATTAATTCAATTCAATAGACTTCAAATATAAGCTTTTGGCACACCTATCCTAAAGACTTATTAACTTTATCATATAATTCATATTTACAATAAACAATTTCTTGTGCTACACAAAAATATTCTACTGTACAAGGATAAATAGTATCCAGCCAAATCCAATATAAAGCAAGACTAATGGCGCGCTTAAACATCCCAAAATATAAATGGTACGTCGCTCAAGAAGCCGTGCAAAAACCGCGTTTGCGTTTGTCACAAGGATAATGTAATGCACATAATAATAAGGATCAGGGCGAGTCGAGAAAGCCAGAATGTTGGAACGCGGCCGCTAAGTTAACCGAGTTTTCATGTCACGTTAGGGTTTTTTAGGCATTACCATGGCTATAGGCTTTGAGGCTAGTGCGAACTAGTATGCATACACGTGTGTGTAATATTCATAAGTATAAACAACACTTCAATGAACATCCAGAAATCCGCATAGAGCAGCAGTGACTATGTAGTTCAGACATGCAGGGGTTCGGGTTCGATTCTCAGCCATCTAAAAATAATACTGAATTTAGATTTCCGTTCTGAGTCTGGGTTATCAACTCATGCTATATCACCCACAATACAAGGAATATTGTGTGTGAGCTATAAATATAAAATCATAAAAATATTTGATCCCTATCGTTACTGAGTACTCGGATATCTTAGTTGTTGTCTATCAACTGAAATAAACGTAAGAGGAAATGTTATTATTTTTCCGCCTATACAACCTTTGTTCTAAAATTATTCACAATCAGACCTTTCAAAAGTCGAATTCGTAGAGTACAGAACGATACGATAACAGGTAGGTATAATGTAATAAATGCACATAACAATAAGGATAAAAGCAAATCGAGTCGCGAAAGTAAGAATGTCGGAACGTGGCCTAACCTAGGTTAACCGCGTCGTGATGCCCCCCGCGCGCCGCCAGTCTCTCGCCGGAAAACCTTCACGCTAATATTCAGTTACATCGATATTCTTGTAGATCACAGCGTAAATCCAAGTGAAAGCAACCTGCTAATACATCAGTTATTACGTCTAATCAAAATCTCGAGACATACTTCTAATCATCAGAGTATTGCCCACATTACAATAAATGAAAAAGTTACATTACAATACACATTGAATAAAAGGAAAATAATTTGGTCTATTTGTGATTATTCTGTTCATTGATATTCTTCTAGATCACTCTTTAAATCTAAGTAAAAGTAACCTGCTCATACATCAGTTATTACTTCTGATAAAAATCTCTAGGCATGCTTCTAATCATCAAAGAAAGTCGTAAATAAATTGGTCTATATGTCATCAATCGATATTCTGATGTACCTCTTTAAGTCCGAGTAAAAACAACCCACCAATACTTGAGTTATTCCTCTAAGTACATTCTAGAGACACGCTTCTAAGCTTCAGTTTATTATCCACATTAGATAGAATGTATGAAAGGTACGTAAACATACACGCTTCTATTCATCGAACTATTGCCCTCAATACGTAAATCGTAAATAATTTGGTCCATATGGCATTAATCTGTTCATTGATATTTTTCTACACCATTCTTCAAATTCAACTAAAAGATCTCTGCAGATAGATATCGGCAGAGATCTTAACCATATGGTTATCACGTCTAATAAAAATCTAGACACAAGCTTCTAAGCAACAATCTATTGTTCACATTAGAATTTAAAAAAAAACGTTAAGTAATAATTTAGTAGATATGACGTCACACGAAAACCTCCACAATAATATTAAGTTTCATCAATATTCTTGTAGATCACATTGTAAATCCAAGTGAGAGCAACCTGCTGATATACGAGTTATTACGTCTAATCAAAATCTAGAGACTCACTTCTAAGCGTCAATCTATTGTTCGAATTAGAATGGTTGGAAATTTAATCATAAATTGCTTCGTAGAGTTAAATATCCACCGGTACCTATTTATAAATTCATGCTTATGCTTTTGGATAACATAATTTATTTAATTAGCATTTTATTTTATGGATAAATGTTAATAATGTTACATGTACATACAATGTACATGTTAATAATGGATTATTTTAATTCCTCTTAACGTTGGTAATTTGTGTGAGTACAAGGCAGTATTTGTCCTAAGATGTATTCTTGTCGTAATATTTCAAAATGAAGATAATATTTAGTAAGTGTTAGTAGGCTTGGTAAGCCTAAAATTTAATGTGCCTTATTAACTACCTAATAGAGTTAAAATTAAAATTTACAGTCAGGCTACGTTTATTTAAGTCCCCATAGAGTTATCTATCATAATAAATAAAGTTGAATTGTCAAATTCCCTGTACTCTTACCAGGAGCTTTTACGTTTCGACAAATATGACTGTTTTTGTTTACGTATTGGCCCATACGATTTCCTAGTTCTGACACAATCCGCTAGGGGCGCTGATTGCAATTTGTATGGGCAAATACGTAAACAAATACCAAAACAGTCACATTTGTCGAAACGTAAAAACTCCTGGTAAGGGTACTAATGTACATAATTACCTAAATTACATAAATGACCAACAATTTCCATTATGTTAAAGTTAGAAGGAAAGGTCAAGGTATTTCAATCGAATTTGGTAACAAATATTTCATAAAAAACAGTATCGTAACACTTCTAAACTAGCAATAGTCCGATTAATCTTCGGTTGTCTGATAATAATAATTTCAATTAGACAAGTCTTAAGTAACCCGCGGAATTGGAATAATCTGATGAAAACCAAGAGTTTTTAATTGATTGTTTAGAACCCATTGCCTTTTTATATGTTTAGTTTAGAAAACGTCAGTACAATGTAGCAATTTAGATAAGCAGAATAATTTGAACATTATTTTGACTAGGCCAGTCGGTCATACTCAATAATACCATATATTAAAAAGAGGTAGCAAATCATAAAAAGTTAATCGTAAAGATAAGGTTCCGTATTATTCCGGTCGTAAAGATAAAGATTAAGATCCGTTAGTGCGTCTCTACTTAATAGTAGTATATGCGCTACACTGGACATATATTGATGTCATCTCACTATGAAGACCGAATTGGTATGGTTTTCAAAACTTTGGGAAAACTCTGTAGTTTTTACACAGCATATTCCTACACCGTTAAATGCACCACGTATTATAAAATTACATTATATGTGCTTAAACTGCTTAACTAGAATGCAGCCTAGGCCACCGTTGAAAAGCCAATATTCGTGCTATAGACGATCACTACATTATGTATTCCATATTACCTTTAAACTACACATAAATTCAAAGATCCACCGCTTTTAGTATGCACATTGTTCACTTTCGTATAAAAGCTTCGCTCGGCTCCTAGATGGCATTGATAAGGCAAGCTTCCATATAGAGCACAAAGTAATCATGTGAGCGGTATAAGGATATGAATGTACCTAGAGATCTTGTGTCCTTTTTATGTGATCTAATAAAAGATTTGCGGTTTTTATATTAGCTTTGCTTAGCAAAAAGTAAAAGATCACAAAGTATTATTAAAACAAAGGTAAATCGTAAGAAAAGGATTTATTTTAAAGGTTCTGTCTCTGCGGTTCGACTTTTTGCCCTTATAACAGTGTTTAGCCCTGTTGTGTTTTGGGCTTGTTTACTAAGTCCTCTGGGGTAGCATCGTATTTGTAAGCGACTTCAGATAGGACTGTATTGTCACTCGTTATTTCAAATAAAAACTTTTTGAAAACACTTTCCACATAATTCGCATTATAACCTAAAATACTGGAAGCAATATTATATGAAGTTAAAGAAAGACGAGTATTTCGAGGCAAATGAGAAATAAATGAACCAACAACCAATTTCCTCTTAAATTATTTTGGACGACGGTAAATGACTTATAGTGAAAAAGTCATTAAAATAAAGATTTTTACCAGTTTTCGGTAACTAAGTGGAAATAAGGGTTTACGAGTACAAATATATATATTTTTCTTTACTTATTATTTGTGTGAAAATTTGCAACCCATCTAAACAAGTAATGCATAAAATTCTGTATTTATATGTAGGAATCTATTAATCTTTTATTATCTCATTCCTATCCATAAAATCGATAAAATGTAAATGTATATATACTTAACATTTAACTTCAAGTATATTTTACGGTTATGTCCTCTCGGTAAAAGCTTTAAAACTTTCAAATGTCCGTTCTAAAGCCGTAGCAAAGAGTCCAATTACGTGTAATTAATTTATAGAATACTCATTGCGAATACGTTACGCTAATGATACAGCGTCTGGCGAAGCACATGCAATAAACTAATAAGCTGATCGTAAATAAATGGTTAAACAAAGTTGCGTGGGATCGTGATAAACAAGAAGTAATAAAGCATCAATGCGGGAGGGACGGCCACTCCACTCTCGATCCCGTTACCGACGCGACACTTCGCAGAACCGTTGCGCTCTTCATTACCTATAGCTGGCCTTATCTTAAGGTCCAGGCACCGCAAAAACACCCATCCACCGCCGTACACCGCGATACAACCATTATGTGCGGTGTGGGCTGAAAACTCGCTGTATTGCGAAAAAGATTAAATTCGCTAGAAGTCGATAGAGCGAGCTTTCATCAATTTTTATGTCGGAGACATTGTGATTATAAAACCAAATGATATTTGTCTGTTATTTCACTGAGCTTAATAATAACAGCAAAACAAGACCTGCTAAGCCTAGTGGTTATTTGCACAATACCAACACAGAAACCTGTTAATAGGGTGTTTGAAGGTCTGAACGACATTTTTGGAAATGGTTAAAATTATTTAATTCATTTTGGACATGATGAAATATTGGAAAACTTTACATGGTAATCTGATAATTAAGGTCCCGAGAATAAAGACGCATTAGTAGCTGACCCCAGATAGACTTTGTGTACGTAGATTAAGTGCTATAAACTGGGCTACCGAAGTATTAACACTGCATACCTGTTTGCTAATTCTCATAAAACGTATATTGACTTATCAAAGTCTTAATATCAATTAATAATTAAATAGAAGACCAGAAATGAGCATACATTTGTGAATAATAAAGCAATTTGATATGCATATTGTAGGCTAACACTAAAATAACTTACAAGCCATAATATCAACCCACTGCAAAATTCGTATGCAAATGAAGTCCAACGATCCTTTGGGAAACAGACTATCTTTGTCTGCATAAATATTTACCTAAAGAAAGGTGAATGCGCTTGGAATAAACATAACATTCGTAACAGACTCCATAAAACGCTAATATAACGATGACGAAAGAATGCCGTAAAATAATAAAGTCATTTACTTTATCGCAAAATAATAAAGTTGGAAAATGGTATTTTTAAAACTTGTTTTTCTTATAATATTAGTCTGTTTTTTCTTAGCTTAGCAATGCTGAACAAATTATTAAATGCTAAAAGTTAAATAATGTTAGTCAACGTTATGCTTGTTGTAATTTTGTTTTTCGCGAGGAAGTGTAATTTGTTTTTGGCAAGATATGCAGTCTGCAGTTTCGCATATCTTCATAAATACTCGTACTTCAACACCAATTTTCACCTCTTTACATAAATATTTTGTTATTTAGGATAACTAAATAATAAAAAAAATTCAAGTTAAATCTAACATTTATAAACAAAGGAAGGCTGATGGATGAATGATGAAACAAAGGAAGCACTCTAAAACTTAGGTAAAGTAAAATTCCTACCTTATATATGTATAATGATGGAAATATATATAAGTAGTCATGTACATATAGAACAGGATCTCTCGTAGCGAAACGGACACAAAATAATAATCTATTAGATATGTCCAGCGTTGTCCATTATTCCCATATGGTAAATCGACCTACGTATGTATGCTCTCAAAGCCTCATTCGTTAGGTTTTATGGATTCTATCATTCGATCTCAATGCACAAAGCTGGCTAGAGCCGCCATTTTAGTCCTACATTTTGACGTGAAGTGAATGTGAACGACCAAGTTTTTGCACGTCTTGCAATCGATCGAATTCTTTCTGCAAATAAATATGTCAGATGGGTAAAACTCATTTTGCAAACAAAACTAAACAACCAATTATAATACAACAATTCAAACAACGAAATTTTCAGATTCTTACGCTAATACTGATTCTAAGTTTTAGATATTATTACCTTTAACTTATAACATTTATACAAGTACGTAGGTAAATATTGCCTTTCTGATGTTTTTAAGAGATTACACTACTTCCTACTATTACGATGCATGAACATTTAAATTTTTGCGTAACCTTAATGTTCCAATAATAATCGGTTGCTTTCAACCTGATGAAGCATAAAGGAATTTCAAGATATCTAAGTGCTTATGTGAAACTTAAGATAATAAACATAAGTGTTCTCCCACAAAGACATCGCGTCTCTGCGAAAACAAATATCAAGTCATACACTCGCAGCCAGCTCCAAGCGGGCAAACATATTAATCTCATACAAACAAACCAAAGTCAACTAAGAATTGAGTGCGAAATTGTTTGAACGAAAGGCATACCAAGACTATGCTGAATCATTGACTTTGTATGTATTATACATGTCATTGCCAAGTTTATTTGAATCATAACCTACGTGTGAAAATAATATGCCTCCTCATAAACAGGGCGACCGATAAGTCAATAAGCCGAGAATGGGATGAGCGTGCGAATGGGGTCGAACGTGCTATTGTAACCACAACTCGGAGTTACTTGGCGACGTATATCTCCTATACTTTCGAGTATTTTCTGTACATATCGACATATAAAACACAAGATCAAGGCACTCTCCGCCGCTTCCGCCTCTTAGGTGTGGAATTCCATGCATCGAATCGCGTACTGGTTTGCGGATCCGAAGCCGCATTACTGCCATTTCGCAAGCTTTCCACGTACATTATGTTTAATTACACGTCTTTAAACAAAATTCTGCAGATAGCTCCACACTCTTCCGCTTAAACGTTATTCAATCGTAAAGCTTACGTTTAATTATAAAAGCCTTTACAATATCACAATGTGGGTGTTAAAATATGTTAAGCGGATAAAAGAGTCTATCGATGGTATCGCCGTGATCGATGCGCGCGATTATCGCAAACAAGAGAAAGTACACGGGGATAGATAGATGCACATATAAATTTAATAACAGTATTAGATATATTGAACCACAGAGACGGCCGGGTCCACAAGTTGCAGGGCCAATAGCGAAGCACGAGTACCGTTAGGCCGCCGCATGCCGCCGACAACAGACGCCGCGATCAGACCACTTACACTTCAGATAATCTCCTAATCATGTCAGATTATATTATTGCTACTTCACGATAATTACTCAGCTATTCATTTCATTTCGACTACCCACTAACTAATACACCGAGGCCTGATTCGTTTGGACTTAATGTAGCGGCATTTTATTTTACTTTTTGGCAACGTCCAATCAATATTCAAACAAAATACAGTGTTAATTGGAGGAGCTTGCAATCTCCAATGCGGAGTGCTTTTGTGCCAACTACGGGTTTCGCATATTGCCGGTTTACTCTAGTGGAATAATAAATTCTATTAACTGACGGCCTCTACAACGGAATTTGCAATTGATCGCGATGTGTAAGATCTACATAAAGCTTACATGTGAACCGCTCCTTGGCAAACGTCGCTCATACCGATGCCTCTCACGTATGCGCGTTGAGTATGCCAATACCACTGAAAAGATGATCCGTTAGAGAAAACATGACTATATGACCTCGAATATTACACTCGCTATCTGTAGTGACTTGCACATTCTTACAAACAAAAATAATGCTTAGAGATAAATCCTTTCAACAAAAGTAATTGGAATTTAATACCTATATTACTTGAGTGAATCATAAAAATGACTGAAGCTATTTTTCCGGACTTTTACACAAAGGTAAAGTGTGTTACAAAAATTACTTTTTTCTTCAAAGATCGTAATTTGATGGTAGGTGAATCATCGTTGTGGTTGATAAAAATACTTTAGAAATACGAGTAGTTAGTAAAAATTATAGAAAAAAAAACACCATAAACCTTGGTAAAAGTATATGAGCGAAAATTTGCGCGGGTGTATTTTAACATACTTACATTATGAACTTGCTGAACAATATTCTAATATACGCCTATGAGGACACCCGCCACTTAGGAGAATTGATTAGACAACACATAGAGCGCACTAACAACCAATTATATTATGGCTATCAATTACCAAGTGATTGGTCCGCCAGTTAATATCATAATGCCCTGTATTCGTTATTGGTATGTTTTCTCTTTCAACTTGGAGAATGTAGGCCGGTACGTGAACGTTACTGCTTTGATTATCTCGATCAGAAATGTAGAACCGGAACCGATTCGGTCAAAATACTTGCAGGGCATATCTTATAAATATCTAGTGTGCATGCGATCGTAATTAGCCCCGATATAATCGACTCAGCTACCGAAATTGTACTAGATGCTTAATAGTGTTGTGCCAAATAACAAACAGAACGTAATGGGGTTTTATTGCAAAAGTTGTGCCTTTGTAAAATCTTCCTCGATATATCTATACAAAAAATGCTGTAAAAATAAAATGGAAGTGTCCGATTGCAGACTTGGTATAATTACTCTTCACTAAGCTCCTATGCATAATTCGTGGTATCAAATGTTAATAAATTTTCGCGATATAGAATATAGAAATATAGTATGACTATATGAAATATTAATACCGTGACCGTAGGAATGGTAGAAATAAGAGTTTATTTGGTAAATACATACTATGTTATATAAACTTATTTTTAAACTAGTAAAATTAATCTTCATCCCGACTCCGAAACCTTCACTATACGTGATTTTACACCGACCACATTTTTTTATGATAGTATAATGTTGTTTTCAGTGGATACTTACTGCTCCAGCAAACTTTAGCATAGGCAATTCCCGTCTGAGTTGACGCTGCATCATCGAAATCGGAAACACACAAACACATTTTAGCGACTGCGTTAATGCTGCAGAGCGTTTTTCGCATTGAGGTGCTGCATTGAAAGTCCAAAATCATCTGCGTTTCATCGCTGCTTAAATTGTGCAGGGTTCAGCGTTCCATCGCTGCATTTATTTCTACCTAATAACAGCAGTTTTAAGCGCTGCTGTGTTATGGTGTAAAGGGTGTGGTAAGGGAAACGTACTTTTCCAAGGCGTTTCAGCTAAGTTCTCAGGGGTAGCGGCGTATCCATGGCCGACCTCAGGTTGGAATCTAATCGCATCTGGCGTTGATTTCATATGTCCATGGGCGGCAGTAGCCACTTATCATCAGGTGGAATATATGCTCGTCTGCTACACCTATATTATAAAAAAGTATTAAGTACCTAGTACGTACAATTACATTTGTACACTAGTATATAACTTAAGTTCTTAAAACCTACACTTAAATCGTGATTTGCTTATTTTAAAATGTCGTGTTTATAACTGTTTTCCGATTGCCTAAACGAATAAAACAATTACAAACGTTTGTAAAAAAAATGTAATTGCACATGTATCAACAATTCCCCAATCGTTTTGTTCATATTTGTCTGTTACATTACTTAACCAATTGCAATTATTATTGGTTTTTCACGTACCATACTGTTTCATGCCAATGGTTATTTAGCGTGTGTGCAGTGTACTGTGTAATACACGCACAGGTGTATAATATTGATAAGCGATCATATCAAAAAGCATCGCGAAATAAATTGCGTTCACTTGCAGTATTTTTTGTAAGTCTACCTTGTGGTCTACCGTAGTCTCTGTATTCAAAATATTTAAATTATATTGAAACTAAGCACTATACTCTCTATTCCAATAATTGGTTTATTTAATAATTAAAATTTAATAATTAAAAAGTAACACTCCTATCTTCTTTACCACACCCTTCAAACCGGAACACAGCAGCGCTTACCACTTCTGTACATTATTAAATAGCAATAGGTGTGACGGAGGTGCCTCCGGACTTCCGGAATCGAACTACACAAGCTTCAATTACACAGGTTCTATTCTGTAATATCTCAAGATCGTTTAAGACTTAGATTTAGTTGTTCTATTATGTATAAGTAATCTATAGATATTAAATACATACCTACTTATTTACACAGTTTAACAGTAAGAAAGATATTTACAATCCATTCAAAATCTAATGAACGTTAAACAGCCTTTGCTAAATCTACATCGAGCTCTTCAAACATCGTTTTGCAAGGGACTTATGCGGGCAATGATCACAAGGGCTATACTTCACGCTAGTTTCGATATTCTCTGATCGCCCTTCAGACACTTGGAACATATTTGAGCATACTTATAGACAGCTTTGCCGCAGACCCTTCTCAAGAGTTAATGAATAAGCAGTATGCCTCGGAAAACGCTGACTAATTTTAAATTAGTTGCGCACGGTATGTTCAAGTATTGCCCTGGCGTATATAAATAATTTACTGCACATTTAGTTTTAATACCTAGTGGATTAAAAATACAGTTTCACGTTAGGTAGTACACGTTACGAGGTATTGAAATATTCCCAAAAACTATATAGGTATACTTTACCTATTCAATATAGCACTGGGTAGATAACTTTTTGTGACAATATGTAAATTAAATAAAAAAAATATTACGAGACAACTCGTTTTTACTAATTTGCACACTAACAAAAATAAGCTCAACTTTCTTCGTCTACCTGTCCATAGAGGCTTATCATAGAAAATGTTAAGTTTTGGAAGAATTGAACGTAGCTTAGACTCTAACACGAGTGTACACTGAATAACATAATGTTATTTTAATCCCGACAATATTTGAAATTATTACGTAAAAGTAAAAAAAACAAACGATGTGCAACCCGAACAGAATTCTCGTTTTTTATCTCGAGAAGGTTACAAATAACCATTGTGATTACGTTTATAATTATACTGGTACTGCCAAAGCTGGCTAGCATTTAATCATGCCTTTATTTAATTTATTGGCATTAATATTACTACATATCCAATAAACAACAAGGCGAGTAACAATTTAACGAAGTATTGTTGTTTTCCAAGCACTTGCTTCAAAGTCAAAATGCAGTATCTACATTTTGTATCCAATTTATCCGGTTGCAAGTTGCACTAGCTACATTTAGCTACCTTAGCAATATTTACATAATAAATTGTACCTTTCATAAATCACTTAGTGTGTACATAGAAGAATTATGAATTATGACGTCTGATCATTGGAAACAAATGTCGGAAAAATACGAGTAAATGATAGATTGCTCTGAAATAGGTTTAAATTTAGTTTCTGATTTTTAACAAATGTTAGGATATTATATACATGTAGAAGATCTAAAAAAATATTGTAAGTATTGAATCAATCCACATTTAGTATAATGTAATATTCTTAATTATTTCATGTTAATATTTAGTTAGAGCACTTACTCTTTAGGTCATAAAAAAATCACTCTACATATTTTGCAAACATATTTTTTTCTAATATCAGCCAGGCGATACCACAGTATCAGGCTAGTAATAAATAATAATCGAATTATATCATTCCTGACAATAGCAATGAAATTTATAGGTGCTACTTGTAATTGCACTTGAGATATTCAAGTGAACTGCGTAAATACACAAGGTCTTTGGTTATCTCCAAGGAATAAATACATAAGTATTATGATACCTATGAGTATATAATATATAGGTTATATAATATGAAATATCTATATGTATTTGATAGATCGCTGTTTTCCAAAGTGTAGACATAGGGGTCGCAGCGCCTCGCAAAGTCTCAAAATATCATAGTCTCTACTAGATGTCGTTAAAATATTTTTTTACGTATAACTAACTACTGACATACTAAGTAAATGTCGATGGATATTTATACGTACCTATTAATTATGCATTTGACCGATATCTACTCATAGATATATATTTTGTGGATAATTTGATATTGGTAACATAAACGATACACGTTAGAAAACTGAGTAGGGGGTTTCTACATATGTTCACATGTTAAACCGACCATGGTATCAAAAAGATTGCAAAACACTGTTGTGGATATATAACACCAGATAAGCATTTATGTAAGCTCAATATTGATTCCAAAAAGTGGACAAAATGAATTAAACATAAATGTTGTATTATTGTTATCGTTGACAGCCACAAAATTTAGCAAAATTTAGCAATTCTGAAAAGGTCGAGGCTGCCAATACAACGCATTCTTTTATGTGTTTCCGTCATTTATTAAGTATTCGATGTTTCTTCTTTAGTTAGTTAATTTACAATCAGGTTGTAACATACTAATAAGGAATATCTCTTATAAGATAAAAGATGTTTTCGATGTTTCTTACTGATTTTTCAATTTTGAGATCAATTTAAGTTTAGTTGATATCTGTTATCAGCCTTTATTATTCTGGTTTAAAAAGTTTAGTAAAGGATATATCAATTTTCGAGGCGTTCCAACTAAGACCTCAGGTTGTAATCTAATCTTATCTGGGTTTGATTACAGATGTTGATGTGCGACAGCAGCAACTTACCATCAGGTGAGCTGCATGCTTGTTTGCTACTTCTACATTATAAAAAATACTCTTTAGTAACTCCATTACCCGGTTTTCCTTTTGGCAAAAAACGGCTTGTTAAAAAACTCAGGCTCTTAATTTTTATCTTGCGTGACCATTTTCGTACGAGGTTACTTTAAGGACTTCGGTAGTATTGATAAAATAAAATTTCGGTATCGCCACTGACATAAATCTTGGCGAATAAGGTTGTAGAAAGTAGGTATTCGTTAAAAAATAAACTTCGATAAAGCTTTACTGCAGTATCAAGTACAGTTACTCAGTGGGTGTAACATAGAGACGCCAACCGTTCTGAATTCCCAGGACTAGTCCTGGTTTTTTGTAGTATCCTGGAGTGTCCTGGATTTGTAAAAACCGTCCTAAGTTTTACGTCGTCCTGATGTGGTCATGATGTTAAAATTTTTGTTCCACTTTTACAATCTTTGTGTTATAAAAATATGTGTATTATACGAGCATACGTTATTCTTCCGTTACGTTACGTTCGTTTAACAAGTATAATTTTATTAAAATACCTTTTTTAATAAAGTTTGGTCATTATTATTACTTTAATTTCATTAACCTCGCTTTACAATATAACATATAACTATTACTACTGTATTATTACATCCCGTTTTTAAACTAATTGTCCTGTACTCTTCTATCAAATCCTACTTTTTGAAATTAGAGCCTGGCGACCCTAATGTAACACGGTGCACGGTGGCAATTAGAAACGAAGCTCCCGCTCGTTATACAGGTCTGCCCTGACGTCTGCAAAGCTTTAATTGATGATAATACGTACGCTTTTACTAGAAATTTACACACAACATGAAAATTTATATATTCAGATCATGGGAAGAGGACGGACTAATTAACTTTTTAACTTAATTTGCATTTATAGTGCTCCTAGGCTCGACCAGCTCATACAAGATTTATGACGCAGTATTAAGTACGTGATTGTGAAAACAGTACGCATCACCTAGTTCCTTGAAACATAACGCAACCGAACTTGTGCAACCGATCTCTTATATCAAATTTTGCGGCTAAACTAAAGAGCAGACACATGCCGCCATCAATTACAAAGGATTGTAGGTGTATCAGTCAGAATGCAGTGCACTCTGAGGTCACACGCATGCGTGTAATAATATATTGTAGTCGTGAATCGAAATAATAGTTCATTATGACTACAAGCAATTTATTATTGTAACACTTGTACTTGTTTTGTAATATCCAGTCGTCTAGTAAGCAGACTGAGTGTAGCTGTGTCGGCACGGATGACTTTCCATTTCAACGCCTGGCCCGTGACGATTTTTAACTTGATGAATATTTTTTATGACACTGACAAGTTCTCAGAATGTCGTAATAAGTGACGAATTTGTATAAAGTCGTTGAACTTTTGTTTTGTCGGTGTTTGCATTTTTTCGGCTCTGGTTAAGAATAATTAATGTAATCAAATGCAAACTTATAACTGACCAGGTACGCCACGCGTTTCACTTGTAATAACTAAGTTATTAAAAAAATAATATAAACAATAGTTGTCTTCGGTTTGAGTCACGCAATATATTTTTTGTTGGCAACAAAATACGGTAGCATATCTATATTTCTGTAGTTTTGGAGTTCACCTCATTAGAATACATTATACGTATACATACATACGTATAGTTACTTTACTTTCAATTACTTTTATATGCTTACAGTGATTTTACGTATTTTAAACGTAAAATTGTACTCATACTTCAAAATCTCTAACACAAAACGCGCTTATATTCTTGTCGCGCTAATAATTCATCAAACGAATACCGTTCGCGTTCGGAGCTCGCATTATCGGGATATTTTACATTCACAGCGGCTGGCAACTGGTCGTATACGTAGACGTACGTAGCACACAATGGCAAGCACACAAGGCTTGCATTTCAGGGCGAGTTACGAGGGCGGGGGTGCAGATGGCCGTTACTACAACCCGTCCTCGCGCCCGCCATTGTTACCGCTAGTTTGCATAAAAATACAGAAAGTTTCCATGTGTGTCACCATTCCGAATAAAATATTCTTTTCTTTCTTTATAGTTGTTGTTCCTGTGTAAGTGGCAAAAGTATTGTTTGCTGAGAAAACAATGAAAGTGCTTTGTGACCGTGTAAATAACTCGGACGCCCTTGACGGTCGAATTTTATCGCTATCGTTTATGTGACGGATATACAATTTGGCTTCTTCGTTTCTTCATCATCATCAACCCATTACTGTCCCACTGCTGGGCACGGGTCTCCTCTCAGAATGAGAAGGATCAGGCCATAGTCCACCGCGCTGGCCAAGTGCGTATTGGTAGACTTCACATACCTTTGAGATTTTTTTTTTTATTATAAATCTCTCAGGTTTCCTCACGATGTTTTCCTTCACCGTTTAAGCAAGTGATAATTAATTTCTAAGTTTCTAAGTCTTCGTTTCTTAGTCTTACATTAATTTAAAATTTTATAAAATTGGTGATATCTAATTTAAGAATTAATTTACATGAATCTTTAATTTAATTTATACGTTTACGAATAACTTTTTATTTTTATTGAAAAATGTAAAGAAGGTGACATGACATCGCACGAAATTGATGGTTTGACGATTTTTTCGCTGGTCGTTTCAAGAACCGAACAGGTGTCCTGAATATTTAAGTAATAAATATGTAAGTATAATTATAAGAATCTGTTCTCGTCAGGAATATAATCATAAGTGTAGGTAACAATCAGGTTGTCCCTGTAGTACCGGGACCAGAATAGGGCTACGGTAACCCTTGCCTGTCGTAAGAGGCGACTAAAAGGGGCTTCCGGGGTTGCGGGCGGCAAGAGTGGGAGCTCAAACCGTCCAGCAAGCGACCCCGGGAAGGACAGCGGTTTGTGTGGTCGCATATCGCTGTAATCACCAGGGGATGTGAGAGGAGCGTAAATTGCTCCCCCCAGGGCAGAGCCCGATAAAAGGGCATCGCGTTAGGAGGACTCCGGTTGTGTTCCGTTGGAGATCCCGGAGTTCTCCACCAAACGCTGAGGACGGCCACCGGGGGGGTTTTAGTGTGGTAAAAATCCCACATAACCCGGCGTCACTCCCATGGCGTCGGGTACCTTTTGAAGGTTTCCCCCTCGTCAACAAAAAAAAAAAAAAAAAGGTAACAATCAGGTACATTTTAGACTTATAAAGTAGTGTCGAAATTGAATTGTTATTTTTTAAATGTCAGTTTAAGTGATAGAGAGGAATATTTTCTTATAAGGATTTATTCCAGGGGTAATCACTAAACCGCAATGGAACAATACCACTACATACAATGACGAGTGTCCATGGAAGGTAGTGCTTA
This sequence comes from Epargyreus clarus, assembly GCF_041222505.1. Lineage (NCBI taxonomy): Eukaryota > Metazoa > Arthropoda > Insecta > Lepidoptera > Hesperiidae > Epargyreus > Epargyreus clarus. The sequence goes on from NW_027332211.1 coordinate 9,075,317, forward strand.
CGTAGGAACTTCTAAAGATGTAATTACTTTTGCCTTCTCCTTGGTTTATTTACATAAATTTTACACTTTACATATTACGCTTTATATATTTCTGTAAAAACACGCGTGAAATCTTTTTACCACTCTGTATATAAAATATATTTGAGATTAACCTGAATGCATTCCTACATTATTATGCGAATTTATAAAACAAGAAGTTTATAATTAAGTTGTGATACATTACACAGATAAAGCCACATTCATAATTATACAATTGCTAGCCAATAAAATCACTCATTTGAAGCCCAATATTAATTTTCTACATATAAATAGATGTTTTCTATAGCGAACAGCGATTATTTCTAAGTGAAAATACACTTTCTTTCACTGCTTACTGAGTCACGGAGAAAAGGAGTTCTGTCGCCAGATATTATTTTCAAAGCACAAAAACATTCAGATACAGTTCTTTTCGTAAAATCTGATAGCGCACCGATAGAATTACTGCTTTGCAAAAACTTGAATTGCATTTCCGTTATATCTAATCGCTCTATCTTTAGGTTAAAGCGAAAAGAGCGAGTGAACCTACTGTGAACTAATGTGGCTTTCGCATTTGGTTTCTTTATTTAAAATCATTTCCAATTACACACGATCGAAAAGGATTCTTGGAAATTAACGACGGTTTGCTACAATACCAGCTACAACCGGTTATGTACAACTAGAGCGAGTTGAACCTGTCGGGTGTAACTAAAATAGATTTCTATTCTGATTAACCCGTATCACAAGTACTTTTTACTATAACCTATAAGGCATTGTACTCAATCTTGATTGGTTTTGTCATTGTTCATATAGTATTATATTTTTTATTCACTAAAGACGACTTTGTTAGTTCAACGTCAACTCGTTATGATAAATTTTAGTCATTAATAAATCATACTAAAAGTATTGTAGGTTACTTTTTGTAACTCTGCGACATTAAGATTATTATTAATAAATATTATTAATTATCAAGAAATATTATTAATTATGCTAAGTTAAGTTGGCATTGTATATTTTTTTAGAAATCTCTATTTTTCTATAAATCTTGCGATATAATAGTATAGTCTGCGCCAAACTGCTAGTCCGCTCTGACGTAGTTGCGAGCAGGTGTAATCATACAATTTTTTACGCGGTTTTACGCGGACTATACCTAAGTACGTTCAAAAATAATGATCTAATTTAATTAAAGTTTTTGATTTTGTTATAAAATAAATGAAACTTACGCGTTATCGGTGACGTCCGTTGATTCATCAAGTTCTCCAATAGTATCCAATGAAGCACCGGAGCCATCTTCTCGTGGTTCAGCGGGGGGCGGAGGGGGAGGCGCCGTAGGTCGCGTACATGTCGGAGTTTCTGTACTTTCCTTAAATTGACTCTTTGGCACGAAATCAATCAGCCGCGGCAGTATTTCTGGCATTGATACTTCTTCAAACTTGTCGTCTTGTAGTTTGTTATTCATCTCAGCCTCCGAACGTTGCAACCAAGTTTCGATGCAGTTCTTTTTAGTCGGAGTGAGAAGAGGTTCAGCTACCGGAGGCGCAAGTGGTTCTGGAATAGGAATAGGCCGACGTTTTTTTTCGCTTGTCGTTCGTTCTATTTTCGTATTTCGCGGCATAGGTTTGGGTTTGTCACATCCTATCTCCTTTGTAATTACTTTGTCATTTATCTGGGATGTTTCGTTCGTTTCCAGTTTCTGGGTGTTATTTTGTATTGGAGTGTGATTGTTGTTCTTATCATTTGATTGCACTTTCTTTGCTTGTATGATTTGTTCTTCTGAAAGAGTATTTTGAATGACAGCTTCATGATTTGTAAAACCGTTTGTCGTAGAGCTTTTTTCTAACTTTTTACATTCATTGTTTATATCCATTTGCCTTTCCAGAAACTTCGCACTTGTCATGTCTTTCAAAATGTTAGTGTCAATATTTTCGATGCAATTTAGGACTTTTTGAATATCAATAGATTTTTGTGGCATTATTGGTGTTGAAGGAATGCTGTTTTCTACAGAACTTGCCATAGAACCTAGCCTGTCAACAACTGTCGAAATTGAACTACCAGTATCATCAGACTCAGCATCTGCAAATACAAGACAACGTTCCCACTCGTTAGACAAAAGATCGATGTACACTTCTGCATCTGGTGGCATATTTTTACCATCAGACAGCCGGCGTACTAAACGTCTTACTTCTTCAGGAGACCCTTTCTTTAAATATGCAATTCCTTCTTTACTTTGTCGATGAATGTGACTATCGAATGATGACTTTCTTGATAGTTTGCTTATAGTAGGAATGACTGTCTCCTTATCATTTTGTAGAAGTTTATGCCCATCAATATGATTAAGTGTATTCTGTTCTCCAACAGTTTGCAGTGTAGGCTTGTCTTTAAAAGAGTTCTTTTTCCCAAGTTTCCTAGGTGGAACTGGTGGAGGCAATGTTGTTGGTCTACTAATTTCCGTATTTTGTTTTGGTGCAGTGTCTGATTCTGTGCTGTCCATATTATTTTGAGTCACTTTGTCCTCCAGTTCAAAATGACGGACGAGAAGTGTCAATTTTTCGTCGGAATCCTTAAGTCGACGCACGCAATCTATTCGAGTTAATTCAGAAACTGAAACACCATCGATTGCCAAAATTTCATCACCAGGGATCAATTTGCCCCAAGGCGTAGTTGCATTTGCTGCGGGACTATCCTCGGCACATGATTGTACTAACAGCCTCCTTACGTTTTCTGCAGCAGCTGAACCTCCCTCAAATTTTAATCCAAGACCTAGACGTGCACCTCTCGGTCTACATACCGCAACCTCCGCGGCTCCGGTCGCTGCGCCTACTGTGAGTACTGTGACGAACGCGGGATCCTTCACAGCAGGCTTACCCTCGCCTACCGGTACTATGGTGATGAACTCCTCCGCGGCCACGCCTGTCTCCATGCCGCGTACCACGCACAGCCGAGCAAGTTTTATTGCCGCTTTCGGGTTTCAATCTGTCAACAAAAATATTCATAAGCTTGCGTAACAAAATGCAATGAGTTGCGCGCGCGATGAACGGCACGCGAGTACTGCGATGCCTCTCTCTTTCACCGTTGCGGTTCTGTCGAACACCTTAAGATGAGTTAAGTTCGAAAACGTCGCACTCCGTTATATCTACTAAGTATATTCGGCTAAACAAACGCGTCTTGAATAAATGAAACATACTTATTTGAAGTCTGAGTAGGTGAAATAAGGTATTGATTAGGTACTTTATTCATTTCGAAATATAACTAATACTTTAAAAATATGTTCAGCCTTCAGAGCCTTCATTTTTATTTATGATGTGTTTTTTTCAACCTTGCTTGCAAATTTGAATTATCAATTTCAAAGGCTTCGATTGAAACTCGATGAGGTGTGGCAATAACATCTCGAATTGCAGTCAAAACAAAACACCCACACCTCAAATTCAAGTGAGCATTAGCCAAAGTTAACTACCTACTTCCTACACAATCATTGAAACTTTCGACGTTCAATATGAAAGTATAACGAGCGTGTTTGGGAGCGCGCCGGTCAAACAGTCGCATCATTGGAGCCGAGATGTGGGTTAGTGGCACCATCGAGCCAAAACGTGGCGTCTCATACATTAGCATATCGCTCGGGGCGGCGGGGCCGTTACTCCTGGATCCAGACCTGTTCCACAGACCCATACGTTCTCACGGAACTCAAGTAATTTCGCGTAAACACGAATTCGCCGGGTCAACAAACTAATCTCATATATTACGAAATTCCAGCGATTTACATATATCAATCTACGTACGTAACATTAACGCAAAGTACTTGTTGATTGTGCTTACGCTAGCTTTGATATACGATATTAATTTATCCATTGTATATGGATAAATTAATATTAAATAATATAATATTAATTAATACAAGTGTGATGCAAAATGCCTATCAGTTTGACCTCAATAAAATACTATGGTTTCTTCGTAACCTTCGCATAATTATTTTTTTCTCTTCAAACTTAACATATTTGTTTATTTAATTTTGAGTGACAAAATATTAACTTCACATCTAAAAATGCCCTTACATTACTATACGTGATAACAATAAGATTTGTATAAGCGCCAAGAAATCGCGGAAAAACATCAGTATACATGAGTGACCCCGACGCAGGTACGTCAGTCCGAAATGAGAACGAACGTAGAATCAGTGTTTTTGTTACACGTCTGTTGTTACGAGTAAACAAAGGAAAGAAACGTTGCCGTATCGTATATGGTATTGTTCAGTGATATCTCATAATTGAATCTTCACACCGTAACCCACAAAGAATGATACGGAGGTCGCATTATATTGATTTAGGTTTTTCAATTTGAGAGACGTCGCAGACAACTCGTTACAAGTAATACAATTTACTCAAATATTTTATAATAAGTACCGGTACCAAACTATACCCACATAACGCGTTTACATAATTACATATTTTTTATCAGAAAAAATAACGTTCCACTATAACTAAGCATGTTATTTACGATCAACGTGTTTCAAATTAATTAAACGTGTAGTTAATACACAAACCAAATAAAGTACTAAGTTTAATAAGTAGAAACTGCACATAACTCGAGAAGAAGTAGGTCAAAGTTATGGAGGCATATTTTTGCTGCAAAGCGCCTTGTTATTCTTGTTAGGTATGAAATAAATTGCGTACTTATAACGGTAAGCTGGTATTTCATTCCACGGAACATAATTTAATTAATCTGCAATTAAAATTGTGGTTTATAACTGATTTATTGGTATTATTCTCACCCTCATCATAAAAGTGAAGATAAACTTTAATGGCATAGTTAGTCTGAGAATATGAGAATATGCATGCATCATAGTTTAATTTCAAATAACATGAGTTGGGAATTTGCAGTCGACATCGAGAGAACACGACTGCCTGGCGATAGATACGAGGATGCTTAAGAGAACAGTTATTGTTATCTGTTTTGATTCTCTTCACATATGTCAGAGTTCAACTATGTGAATAAGTATGAGAGTTAAGAATTAATTTATGTTTTTTGTTTCACTGCTTTCATACCGCAAGAATAAAACTGCGACCCTTCTGATCAGATCTAATCAGATGATCATTGAAGAAAGTTTGCTAAAAAGGAACCGTGTTCAATAACATCTACCGACTGGGTTTAGTGAGCTAAAGTGGTTTAAGGTTGTTGAACCGCCAGGTTTTTAGCTTGCAATATGTAGATTATATTTTGTAGAGGTAAACGCATACAAACGTTGTTAATTAATGCTATTATCAACATGCGAACGATTTATTACTTCCTCAATTTTTGGCGTAACTCGTTATCTATGTGAACAATTTTAATCTCATAACTTATAATCGGTTCGTGAATTAAATAATAAATCTGGTTTATAAGAAGTAAATTATATAAAATATCTAAATGTAACGTAAGGTACTTCGCTTGAATAATATAAATGCTGAAACAGCGAGAGAAAATTGACTCTGGTTCAGGCCCGAGCGAAATAAATTAAATCCCTAATGGATTTCTGTGTATGTAAGCTTCTAAAGTGAACCGTTTTAAAATAGCATTTGCCGAGATGGCCAGAGATTTTTATGTTTATAATCTGCCAAATATACTTTTGTATTTTAAACAATACATTTGTAAAATTTTATGATACTTAAATTTAATGCCTGACTGTCTTTATTACTTAGCTATAGGAACTACTCGTATATTGTTTTTAGATATTTTCATTTGAACAGACATACAATACTAGGGCAAATTACCTGTTTCTTTGTATTTTGTATGGATATTTTGTAGTGACCTTGAAATAAACTAGAGTCCACACAGAATTTTAAAGAATTTTCATATTCAGATAAAATACTGTAGGATACTCTACGTAGATAACATTAAGAGTTCATATTATATACCTATTTGGAGAAACCATTGCGTAAAATGTTGTAAAAAAATAAATAGGCATCCTCTTATTCTTATATCCTCTTCTACTGGCATTATTTGTTTGCCATGTTGCCATTACCAAATACTTATATTTTAAATTTAATTATTATTATACTCATTATTCAATCAAATCAAAAATTATGATTAAGACCTATATCTATTGATAATATTAATATTCACCATTCTTCATCGTGTTGAACGATTACGTGATCATACATTTTTTCCTCGAGAGAAAATCGCTCTGTTTCTGTGTTCATTTTTGCCGCTTTGACTGCTAACTTTCTTTTTAAATAATTATTTGAAACGCAGTGAACAGCTTAAAAATTATGCAACGTATATAATTTACATTTTAAAAACTTTCTATATTTGTGATTGGTTTCGTAGGACTTCTACCTATTTGATTGATCACAGGTGTCTACAGTTCGACTATACGATTAGACTTTCTTTTACCTTTGATATTAGTGTAGTTATTATAGTATTTATATTAGTTTGATATTAGTGTAGTTTGAAGGTCGTAGAACCCTTTGTGGTTCGACTCCGGCGGCACCACCGCCACACCTATTTCTACCTAATAACAGCAGTGTTAGGCGCTGCTATGGAGACAGACTTTTCGGAGGCGTTCCAGCTTAGTCCTCAGGGGTAGCGGCGCATCGGTGGCCGACCTCAGGTAGGAATATCTAATTCTATCTGGGGTTGATTACAGATGTCCATGGGCGGCAGTAGCCACTTACCATCAGGTGGACTGCATGCTCGTCTGCTACTCCTATACTATAAAAAAATAGTTGTTTACTATATAAATCGTAAACAAGCATGCACTGCACTTGATGTTAAATGAAAACTACCGCCTAACATTTGCAATCACCAGATAGGATTAGAAACCTATCTGATATCGGACACATATTCATTGGTAATCCTGAGGACTAAATTTGAATGCTTCGTATCTTGTGTCTCCCTTATCACATCCTTAAAACAAGCACTGGTGACATAAGACATAAATAGCTGTACAGATAAAAAACTTAAAGCCGTTTACAGATTTTCAGCCGCATACCTTACTGTCTACGCTATGTACTGATAAGGTCTAAAGCTCTAAAAGGTGTAGAAAAATGCGTCAGGAAATAAACTGTACTAACTTGGTCCGCAATAAAACATTTATTAAATATGATTCCAATTTCAAATTTACAATTGTTTGTGATCTACTTCGCAGTGGGTCGTAAGTAGTCGTTACTTATTACATCAGATTACACGCCAGTTATACATCTATTATATAATAGGAACGATAAACATTACAAATCTATGTAATAAATTCCGATACTAAAAATGTAGCGCATTTTTGCAAGCAATTGCAATTAGAAATACTGGATTATATAACTATTAGAAATATATGTTTAACGTGAAATAACACGAATGTTATCTACAAATAAGTACATACAGCGATAAAACGATATGTAATCTGGAACAGTATTCGTGGTACAGTAGCGGCCGGTCACAACTAATTAGACCATCCTAGATGCTTTGCACAACTAGATACATACGAACACGTTATGCGGAAAGTAGTAATAATTACAGTTTTGTATTACCCTCGTAGGTACCGAACAGTAGGCCCTTTAAAAAACGTATATAGTAGGTATTTTTATAGAAAGTACCCGTTAAAATGAACCCATAATAAACGAATAACTTTTCCGAACAGTAGGCGCTTTAAAACAAAAACCTATATCTACAAATCAATATATTCTTTATAGAAAGTACCCGTTAAAATGAACCCTAAAAATTACTAAATTTGACCCAAACAAACAAACGGGGTGAGCTAAATAAAACCGTTTAATGAATAACTTTTTGTTTAATAAAATTTAAATAGAAAACAAACATAGATTATTCTGGTTTTAAGTAGGAACTGCTTACAAAACCTTAAAAAATGATATTTTTAAAACACTTTTAACCAGGAATACTTGCTCAAATCGCCTAAATATAAATAAACATTATTCATTTTCATTAAATTCAATGTATATTTATTAATTTCATAAATAAAAATTTCAATATCAATCAAATCTAAAAATATCTCATAAATATATTTTTAAAATAAATTGTGCAATTAATAACTTCATTTTATTCCAATTCTGTCGTTATTATGATTGGAAATTCTTCTGAACGACTTCAAGTATTTTGTGAAATAAGTTCTTTTGTATTTTCTTTTATAACAAAGACTTTTATCCAGTAATGTAATTAACGTATTCTGTTACAAGTCGACGCCAGCAATTTGGCACCAACTTCTTCATTTTGACTCTTCCTTTCCAACGACTTACTTTATTAAGGAACTTAACTAAGACTTTCGAAGACGACGCTTTTAAACAAATACATATACATATCTGTTTAAAATTTACATTGCTGGTTGAAGATATATTAATGGAAAAGATCAATCAAAATTAACAGTTTTACTAGCATATATTTTGTGATGGAAGCAGCACGCTAGCATACAAATCATACAATCCGTATGATATCAAAATTTTTGTTCCCAATAATTCGGACATCATATCTATTACAGTTCAAATTAATACAACTTATAATACTTTAAACTTAAATATATCACTTAAATTGAAAGATAGAAATAAGTATAGTGGTAGTGGCTCGGTTAAACCATATACAATGGAACTCGTATTTTCTGTTCTAATATATTTTTCTTGAAATATGCTCATCACTCATATGGTATTTATTTAATCTTAAACGACTTAACATGCGGTTTTTCAATAAGTAAATGGATAAAATACCGTCCCATTATACTTTTAGGAACTAAAGAAATGGTCGATTATTCCAAGATTATGCAATATTGCTCAAGATTGCACGCTCCCGGAGTTACGAGCGGAAAATTGTGTTTAGTATGTTCAGTACTAGCATATATAAATACTAGATAGTGGAGCAAAGCCAACTGAGTGCTCAGATTAATTATTTAGTGCCCTAGCCTGTGTGATGCTCTGCTTTTAGAATTACAGAGTAGACAATGTAGAAGTGCATCATTAAAATAATAATCTTTATTTGTAGAGTTAAAATATAATACCTACATTCCTTAGGATTAGACTAAGTTCATTAAATTAAAAATATAATGAACTAAATAATTATTACATGTATATAAGTTAAAAATGTAATTAATATTTATTTATTGCATTGGAGTGTACCATAACTTTCTGAATAGTAATTATTCAGTTAATAAATTGCGATAATCCCGATTGTTATTGCACCTATCTACTATTTTAAATTATTTCCCCTCTAAATATTACGATATCATATTTTGAATAATTTATTATTTATGCATTACTTAAGAATAGGTAAGTACATATTTTTAATTCCCCTTTAGTGGTATTGTGTCTAAATAGTGCATTTTGAATAATTTATTTTTAATGCATAATTATTATTTTCTTTAAGATTCAACACAATTTGGTCAATAACCTCTATTGGAATTCTATTGCTACCGGGGGTCAAAAAGGTGAAACACTCTAAGTAGCAGTAAATTTTACAAGCTTTTATAGATCTATCTTTATAATATTACTAAATACCTTTAATAATAATAATTGATTTTCTTACGAATTAGTATTTAGCATAATATACTTCTTTTATCTTTAGTAAAGATACCAACCGAACTTCATTCCCTAATTTCACCAAAATTAATGAAACAAACATCTTCAAACGAGTACTCGCATAAACAAAAAACGTATTAATTGAATATGCTAATTGGCTTATTACCCTGAGTACAAGGTCATCATATTAATTCCTTTCGCGCTTGCGTAGTCTATTGTGCTTGTATTATCAGAATTGCGAAAATATTGCCACATGTGTTAAATATCCGTTATTATGTAAAATATGCTGTTTTCTAAACATTTTGCAATTTATTAGTATTGGCTTTCGAACTTGTGACTCCATCGGCACGCGACATTTACATAGCGGCCGGGTGACTCCGCGTCAGCCGCGACGACACGATAACCGTCACTAACGCAGGCAAGGCAAAGCTGCTTATTCTTCTCTATCCAGTTTATAACAATTAAAAATTTTGCTTGTTGAATTTTAATAACGGCAAAGGTGATAGAACTCTTTGTAAAGCCACTTCCGCCGCACTTACATAGGTATGTTGTAATTCTGGATTGCAAGATGCAATTAGTCAGGTAAAAAGCCATCTTCGATATTACTCATCAGGGTAATAAAGCATCTGTGATCAATTAGGACTGTATTTATTATAGAATAAGTGTTTATTCCTTATCATACCAAAGCTTAATGAGAAATGCGGAAAAAATAGAATGGAATTCGTAATTCATAAAATTTATTCTCAGGAATGTTTTCCGATGTTCGTAAAAGTTGTTCTGAAAGTACTCAGTGCTACTGACTCTATCTAGAACAGCATCTCAGGAAAGATAAATCTGACTTGCTATCTGATTAAATCAAAAAAATGTCAGACGCACCTTTGGGAGACGCTTGAAACTTGTTCTGCTAACGAATTTATAAATAAACAACAAAATATGTTAATAAATCTTGAATTCTTAAATTCGTATTGAAATTATCTCGTAACAATAATATTCTGTGACCTCTACTTGTTCGAGTCACACAAAAATATTATTAATCGCGCAATCACACAAAAAACGTATATTTCGTATTATTTAAATATTTCAGCCAAAGTCAGTAGCTAAGCAACTAATATATTAGGTACGTTTTAGCAGTTACTTATTATTTAAATGTTATATAGCATAAGTCAAAATTGGATATAAGTGTTATCAAAATGAGAAAATTCCGTCTATCACATTTCAATTTTCTTCGATTCATCTTCTTCAGCGCCAAGTCTTGACATTTTGTGAACGATCAACTCAAGTAGAAATTAAATTTTGTACCTATTATGATAAATCTATTTTACGACATTTCAATTTATATTCCATTATTCTTATTAAAACTCTACCTATGGGAATAATACTATTTTTAAAATACCTTCGTGAATCAGCACGAAAAAGAAAATATAGCCTTCGATTGAATGTATGAATAACTTATCTTTTAAATGTTGTATCTCATCTTTACCTACATATTTCAGCAATGCAATTAGCACCTTCATATATTTATCAACCTGTTAATTACCAATTTTGCATTTAATTGCTTGCATGTACCTAATTAATTTAGCACCGTAAAAGTAAAATTAATGTTACTTCGTACGCGAATAAAGTAATCATAAATACATAAATCATAATACCTAATACAATGACTTAACAAATGCATGTAACTGTTAATAATATTATCAAAAAATCAAACATGCCACATGGTCGATGAGAGATAAATAAACAAATATAACAAGACCCGAATCGATAAGATCAAATACAATGAGATTTTGAATCGCCTTTATAAAATGCAAATGCCCGAATGCTTAAACGGACGAAGTGGGCGTCTTTCGCATGACATCAGCCTTTTACACGGTTGAACATCCCGAGAGGTTAACATCCTTCCATGTCTATGCAAAGAGCCAATGAGCTTGATTTGAAAATCGAATAGCCATAAAAAAGACGCTCTGTCTAGATTTTATGGAACTAGTCACGTTATATTAGGGTGGTATTCCACTCGTCAAATATCTTTGTCCAATTTCAATGTCCAACGTTTGATCAAATGTCTTTGACACATGCCCATTCCACTCGTCTAATATATTTGTCTAAGAATTCTTTATAATTTGCGTAGTTGGATTTTTTAAGTAGGATTGTTTTTGGCCTGGAAACAAGTTCTTCTGGCTGGATAAATCTTAGTCTCATCATAATCTCATAATCTGTCCAATTTCAACGTCCAACGTTTGACCAAATGTCTTTGACAGATGCCCATTCCACTCATCGAATATCTTTGTCTAAAATTTCTTTATAATTTGCGTATTTGTATTAAAGCCGGATTGTTTTTGGCCTGGAAACAAGTTCTTCTAGCTGGAAAAATCTTAGATGAAATATGAGTTTTGCTAGTAAATTTTATGAAGTCATCCGATTTATTTGATCAAATGTACTTTTGACAAATATATTTGACGAGTGGTATACCACCCTTTGAAATACTTAAACAAAATACAAGCTTTGACAAATGTGTTCGCGCTAAGATACATTTGTCGACGGCTTTAACTTATGATAACTAGAGTGGAACGCTGCATGCCGCGTATGAGTTAAATTACGAAAGACAGCCACTTTGGTGTTATATCTTTATATCAGACTACTCTGTTGTTACTATATTTTAACAGTGTAGGTATGTGTATGGCTTTTAAACAGAAACATAATTTGACCGACTTCAAATGTGGAAGACGTTCCCAATTCGGCAAAAAGTTTTTAAACAATGGTAAATAATATTTTTAGAAATAATATTTGTTATTTTTTATTTGCTTACTTATAACAGTTTTGTTAAGTAGATATTAAATAACTTATAAATATATAAATTAATATTATAAATACAAATTGCTAAATACATTGTAAGGTAGTATCTAGAAATATTTTTTTAATTGAATCCGCTTGCAGATGACTCTTATCATTGCATAAATTTCTCTGTAGCTAAGGATATGACAAAATTTATAGCCTTTTTTATACAAAAGAGATAACAGTGATATTTTGCACTTTACTTAGTTAACTTAAAATTTATAAGAGGGCTAAACTAAATTTGAACAAAAGTAATTAAAGCGGAGCGTAGCATCAAGGCGGGCGTGAAAAGAAAAGAGGAAACGAGTAGCGGCGGGGCGGGGGCGGGCGGCGTGTGACAGACGCGGGACGGGGGGCGCGCCGGGACGCCCGGGATCGCAGCCTCGCGGCCGCCCTAATCTCGTTACACGCACGCGGCGCGCCCTCCGCTCACGCCGACCTTAGCCCGCTTCCTGACACACGAACCCACTTTACACCTTACCCGCTTGCCCATTATTTACGCCCTTACAACTAACTTACGTCTAAAATAAACCAAACATACTCACTCTTATTTTCGAAGTACTATCGTCCAAGCATAAAAACTCGGAAAGTCCATTCACATTTAGAGTACCTCACACATTAACGTTTCAATCACTGACATTTAATGTCGAAACATTTTCGAACGCGGCTTACGGTTAGGATGTGAGGAAAAAAACATAAACAGTGGTGTAGTCGGAGGGGCGTTGGAGGCTGTAGCACACGGGTGCAGCGCGAGCGAGCGTCGCGACGTCGGCGGCGCAGAGCGGCGTGTGCGCGCGCGCAGCGGTGGGGCCGACCGGTCGCAACCGGGCCGCGCTCTCACCGGCCCGGCCGCCCTGCCACAACGTTCGCTATAATCGCACTTGACACCGTGTCGTGTTCGATATTAAAGAAAGTTTCACATTTCTATGTCACCTATACCTTACGAGTAGAAAATTGGAATCCGAAAATTTACTTTCGTTTTCCCGGAGACATCACACTGATATGACTAACGGACGGCCTACACGAAGCCAGCTAAACAGTCCTAATTGAATTAGGTAATTCCGTGACTCTCACTATTGAATTGGCTTCGTTGTTCTTGATAGAAATTCTTCGCGTAGCTTAATTCAAGCAGAATAAACTACCCACTTAAGACCTTCCTGTTTCATTACATCGTGCAAATATTTCTAAGTCAGCTTTTAAATACAAGCGTAGTTATAGTTAAACGATATCTATTTAACAACTTTAAACCAAGTATTCGTTAACCCTGTTTATTATTTTATGAATCAATATAAATTTATTATTTTTGAATATATTGACACTGTCATAATATATAATATATAAAATTAATAATGTATTTCTCTAATACATTTTACGAGTAATGTAGAACTGTACTTCAACAGTTAAGCGTCAGTCATTATAATTTTACGCCACTTCTTCCTCACGTTGTCATCATGATAACGCAAAATATCATCATTGTCAAAGCAAGATCAGTTTAATACGATGGATGGATATAACTGTTTACTATAATCACGTCATCTAAATTCAAATATGCGGGCACGCTAGCAGATGCTAACATTAGAATTTGCATGTTTGAGGCTCATTCATAAAAATAGAAGGATAATTTAAAATACTCTGCTCTTATATCTTTCTTTAAAAAAAAAACAAGTAATTTAGTAACCATTAAATACATATTAAGTTTTATATATTTTTACATCAGTAAAATTGTATTTTTTGTAAATTGCAGTTTCATTATTTACGACACTTTATTTTAATCGTCCATATGAATTTAAATTTTATTGTATATCAACATTAATATTTCTGTCGGATTTTTTTTTTATTATTGAAATACATAAGTCATTTTTTTCTGTCACATCCAAATTTAATTCAACCAAGTAAAATATATGTTAAAGTAAATTGTATAGATTATACCTAACTATAGATTTATCGTCAATCTCAGAATTAACTTAGATTTTATTTGAGAGACATCAGACATTATTTATTGCCCTAAATACACATACAAAGAAAACCACAGCATAATAGTATTCTAGTTATTAATAACTAGAATATTCAATTAATCGATGTTAATTTATGTAATCCTGCTCCGTTTCTCGTACATTCGTGTATGTAGAGCCATTATAATTCCTGCGCAATGCAGCCTTCGTGAATTCATCTAGCGGAGCAATTGCATGATATTGGAATTCATCCTCAATTTCTGTTAATATAAGAACTAAGTATAGTTAATTTTGCTTGATCCAATTTCATGAAACGATTTGTACTACTAATACTAATAATTGGTTAGTATTAAAACGAGAAAGGTTTTTTTCTAATGCAATGTTTGAGACCATAGATCAACGGGATGTACATAGAATGTTATAAAAAGCGTCATCATAACTTGACGATGTGTTCTTTCACCATAGGTATACGCAAGTCTGCATTGAAATGTCATCATTTCATCATCATAAGAATCATTTCATCTTGGAATCGAATCCAGGCGTGCAGCATGAAACCCTACATTTATACAATATCATCTACGGTATAGATTTCCCGAGTCCATTTGAGAATAGACCAGATAACTATAACCGAAACACTTAACTATCACTTTAATACCTCTTTCAAAGGTATGTGAAGTGTATCAATACGCACTTGGCCAGCGCAGTGGACTTATGGCCTAATCCTTCTCATTCAGAAAGGAGACCTGTGCCCAGCAGTGGGACATTAATCGCGTGATGATGATGATGATGAAATACTTAACAGCCATTTATTTTTTTCATTTAAATTTATAAGGAACATGACAATTACTCAATGTTTAAAATACCTACGTTTAGACTTACCTACAATGAATCACAAGTGCCATCCATTCTATGACAAATATAAATAAAACATTTTGTATTTACTGTAGATTAGATGGCGTCATATATCACTAATCGACCAATGGTTGAACATTATTGGTAATAAATATATATATACATATCATAGTATTGTATATAAAAACATAACATTGTAAGTAGGTACATAGTTATGAGTGTTGCTGGTATGAGTTTAAATTTTCTGACGAATCTACAGTTTCTTATTATGATTTAATCCTGTAATGTCTACCATTGACAAACCAAGCAACTTTAATTTAAACTAATATCAATTACTCATGTGGGTGCTTAGTCAGAATACCTTCTTATTGAACGGTAATACAAAACTTTTCAGGAAAGCCACATGCTTGTAATTCTCCAATATTTCCAAAACGGCATAATCCCCAGTTGACGCAAAAATTGTCATGCCTTCTTATAGAGACAATAATTTAAAATATATCTATAACAAACTTACTATGTAACGAAATTGTGTAGCCTTACTTATTGTACTAATTTAATTTCCAAAAAAATATCAACTGGGTTGCGTAATTAATTTAAAATCTAATCTCTTAATAACTTTATTAAAACAATCAGTGTTACTGCGCAAGCTAGAGGTATTTACTTTTAATCACCTTAAAGGAGTGGAGGTATTTGATAATTAGTCGTTTTGGATCATTCTTATTTATCAAAAAACATGTGACTGGTAGCCTACCTTAAATACATAGTGGGTGCCTAGTACTATTTTTGAAATTCGTAGAACTCTCTGTGGTTCGACTCCGGCGGGTCCACCACCACACCTTTTCTACCTAATAACAGCAGTGTTAAGCGCTGCTGTATTCTGATTTGAGGGGTGTGGTAAGGGTCACATTATTTTCGAGGCGTTCCAGCTTAGTCTTCAGAGGTAGCGTAGCATCTGCGGTTGACCTCAGGTAGGAATCTAGTCTTATCTGGGGTTGATTACATATGTCCATGGGCGGCAGTAGCCACTTACCATCAGGTGGACTGCATACTCATCTGCTACTCCTATATTCAAAAAAATCTAAAACGACGCGCAAATCAGTTTGTCCACATATAGTGCGCGTACGGAATTCACGCGCCTTTTATAAAACATACGTAAAAGATAAGTTTAAATATTTTTTAACCAGGACATGAGTTAGAAATAAACATTTTCCACCAATATATCTCTTTCTTAAAGATGAAGCGGTCTGCCCATATTAGTAAGCGTGCTAACAACTAATGGGTAGATATTGCATTAGTTTAAGCGTTCGTTTAAGCGTAAAAAGATTGCGAATACTTTACCACGCTCCTATACAAGGATCGTCCATTTTGGCGAAAACTACATTTTTCTCATTTGAGGTTAATGAAAATCGTCAGCTCTCCCATATCGGGTGAGAGACGTTCACCTAATTACACCAAGACTAAAACTCGTTTAGCTATACTCCACGAGGAATCTTTCTACACTTCGATGCGTTAAAACATAAAGCGATATTTATTATACACCTATAAGTTGTAGGTTGAAACATACTTATATACTTGATCATAAAATACGCTTTAATCATTTAAAATTTTATTGTTGCTTTAATGACTAGCAATTTCTAATAAATCGCGACGCTAAAAACTTTCCTTTATTACGCTTTAACGATTTGTAAACTCAGTCTCACACTGAATTCCCAGCGTCCATGGACAATCAGGCTAAATATACAGGTAACAGGTAACCTAAAAATCCAAATCTGGATTATAATTCTAAAATTACATTAACTTACATGTATGCCTGACCGGGGACCAAACCTAAAACCTGCGTGTTAATTCGGTCAATTTTCACAAGCTTATAAATACACTTACATTTATCTTTATACAACTTTTCTGAAACAATATTTGCTAGTAAATCTTAAATAAAACACACCTTACACCTATAATGGGTATTAAATATTTTTGTAGATTAGACACTAAGAGAAACGTACAATATACAACTATAAGTACCTCAGAACCAATGACAGGATACATTACATTCTCACCAACATCAGATGTCGACTTCCAGTAGCCACGGTGAAAACGGCATTTACTTACGTCATGTGGAGTTATTTCTGCACCATTAACTTGTGGTCTGATGATTTGAATGTTAACCTGATTTAACGGTCAGGATTTATAACCGATATTAAGTTACTGAAGCATTTTCTTTATGCTGACACTATTAACATGTCAGCACCACGTCTATAGATACCTGTTTTATATGACCTATCCTTATTCTGGCCTAGAGACGATCGAACTCATACTATATGCCTTAAATAAGCCTATTTATTTATGTATAATACATGACTGACAAACTCTACATTATACGCTATTTAGCACTTTATTAAATGAAATAATTAGTGAACTACTTGTAGCATAAAATTTGGGCACCTTAAAAGTGCAAAAACAAGGATAGATAATAATCTGCACTACGAAATATAACAAGAAGGTAACCAAAAATATTATTAGCTTAAAAATAATGAAGAAGTAAAAAACACTGGCCACCAATAAGGACGCAAATGGCCAAACCGGGTCCCAAAACTAAAATAAGTATTTTACTAAACTGAACTATTTTCAAAATCAACATAATAATTTCATTCTTTACATTTTCTATAAAAAAAAGCCTGCAAACACTCACGAAAGTTATTTTTAGTCAATAGTTTTACAAACCAGTTGAATATAATCAATTTATTTACCTTTCTTTTCTCTATTTTGATAAGTGCCATTGAAAAATCTCTCATCTAGCAACAACGAAGCATCAGATCAGATAAGCTCCACGATATTCCGATATTGTATGGCTGGTCACGAACGTCAAATATTGTTTATTAAATTACCAGTACAGAGGTTAGAGGTCGACGCTCATCTTAAAATATGGGTGCTTTATAATAGCGCATGTACAGATTGTTCTAGCAACTATTACTATATTATATCTTGTTGTTATTTGATAGTATGTAGTATACTGGTACGAATATTAAGTGTAATGTCGACGTTGTCGTCATAAAGCTACTGTCCTACAGTGCTGTACCCTTACCATGAGTTTTTACGTTTTGACAAATGTGACTGTTTTGGTATTTGTTTACGTATTTGCCCATACAATTTCGAATCAGCGCCCCTAGCGGATTGTATCAGAAATATAGCGTCAGTAACGTAACATTAAATATCTAAATTGACAAAATGGCGCTTTATGTTTTGTTTCTCTTTTATGCGAACATGTGAGGCAGACAAAAAGACTTGAGCACTTACTTATTGTTACGTTTACTCAGTCTACTGAAGCAAACGGAACAGAATAATGGATTGAGTAAACGTAAAATTGTGAGATGTTTTGAAAACTCATGGTAAGGGTACTGGGCACAGATCCCCTCTCAGAGTAAGAGGGGTTTAGGTCCATAGTTCACCCCACTGGTTAAGCGCAAATTATACTAGTAGATTGTATATTATATCTTGTTGTTAATTTTTAGTTGTATATACGAGTAGTATGTAATATTATAGTAGGAATGGATACAAAGTGTATGTCGATTATTTCGCCAACCCTACAGTCCTGCCCAGCAGCACGGATATCCTCTCAGAGTGAGAGAAGGTTTGGTGCAAGTGCGTGAAAGCACGAATTAATAGATTGAACACACCTATAAGATTGTTATCTTAAAGAACTCCCGTGGCTTTATATTTTCCTCACATGCTTAATACATAACAATAACATTAAAATTATACCATGATTTATACATAATTAAGTTAAGACATAATCATTGCCTTCCATATCCAATAATTGTTGACAAAATATGAGAATTTTATCAATAATTATTGATAAAGTTGAAAAATTAGATTTTTGGTTTGAATCTGAATGTTTATTAACAAAGCAACGTATCCCAACATTAATCTATGTATGAATGTAAAGTTCTTAGGGGACGGTAATACGAGTACTTTAACTTGAAAACTTTCACATGATGATGAATAAAATAATTCATCATTCATCAATTATTTTATTATGGTTAAAAGTAGGAAGAATCTTTTATAACCGTGATGGTCACCACTATTACTTTGAATGTCAGTTTAATCATTGTTTTAGAGAAATAAATATATGCCACAATAAAACTATATTCTCAGGTAGGTTTAGATAGTTGAAAAAATGTTTCAGGGCTGTAAAATGAAAAGTTTTTTGCCTAATATAAAAATCGAATAGCTCTACATTTTTTTTTAGTAGTTAATGACTCGATCTTCGACTTTATCAGTCGCCCACCCAATACTTCGCCTACAGTCATCAATATGTAATCAGCGTAGCAATTTTTGTTACTATCCAAAATCGTGAAACTGTTTATAAAATGAAGAATAAATTAAAATATAGTTATCTTCCTATTTTTAAAATTGTTATGGTACCCCACACCCTTAAGAACATTTTTATTTTTGAAATTCTCCAGCATGTAGATTTTCTCTCGATGTTCTTCACCGTTTATGCGAGTAACAATTAATTTGCAATACGCACGTTAACTTGAAAAATCATAGGTTTCTTCATCAGAGGTCTTGATTTGGAGAGAATTGATTATTCGTTGTAATGTCCCTTTGTTAATTCTAAATTAAGATTATTTCATAAATATAATGTTAATACAATACAAAAGAAGTTAAAGGCGAATAGAAAATTCGGTAATTGATTGAAGGATTAGGAAACACGTAATAAGCAAGCTTACAAAAATATCATAAACAAGAATAATAAACTCTATAGAGAAATAAATGTATCTATTTTGTGACGCTTAGCCAATTAATAAATTGTAGGGAAAACTATAAAAACTGTAACAAACGTTTCTATCGAAGAATTGATCGATTTACGACGTGGAGCCAAATGAAGAGGCTTTAACGAATGTTAATTTGTGGAAAAATAAAAAAACTGTAACAGTTTCCATACTCGGTTTCGCTATGAAGTAATCAGTGGGAATGCACTAATGGTCGGTTACAGCGAACGGCGTGTAATGTGCAATTTGCAACCATTGAGTGGTCACGCGAACGCGGCGCGACGCCTCACTATGCCGACTTATAAATTTTAGGTTACATTTCTTATAGATTTTATGTCTAAACACGCAATATACATATCAAATATTTGTATACCGTTAAAAATATATAATTTAAAGTAATCATCAGCCCATTATTGTTGGCTGATGGCAGAGGGTCTCCTCTCAGAATAAGAAGGATAAGGCTATAGTCCAAAGCACTGGCCAAGTGCGTATTGATAGAGTTCACATACCTTTGAGATTTTTTTTTAAATCTCTCAGGTATGCAGGTTTCCTCACGATGTTTTCCTTCACCGTTTTAGCATGTGATAATTAATTTCTTTAACTTCAATGGATTTCAACCTCGGACTCCATGATCGAGAGGCCGAGTTTCACAACCACTAGGCTATCACTGCACTGCAATTTAAAGTAAATATACACATATTTATTTAGTCTAGGCCTAGGTCTCTGCACAAGTTAAACATAATAATCGAAAACGATAAAGATAATGTTTACACTACATTAACATTATAAGTATGATCCATCTTCTCTTCTATACTTTGTTAAATACAAAGTACCTATAATGATTTATATGTTCATAAAAGTAGATAATAAAGAAATTTATCTTTTCCAATTCTAAAAATAACGCAGGTGAAATCACGGGTAACATACAAATGCCCGAGATACATTGTAAAGAGGCTTACATATTGCAAAATTACCCACCACAAAAACTTTAAAAGCCGCCCACGCATCACCACCGACCGAAGTGTCACTTATGAGTGTATCGTAGTCTATTTGTCTGTTTAAAGTAGTTTAAATAGTTTAAGTAGTAAGTAGTTTAAATTTTAGTATTTTCCTATTAAGAATACCTGCTCATAATTATTACAGTATTCAATATAAAGGATCAATTACAAGGAAAATAGGAATTTAAGCAGATTACGAATAGCAATGTCAATTCAACAAATTGACATGCAGGAAACTGGTAAAACGATCCATACAAATGTATCGCAAGTTAATTCTTCGACCTACGTAAGAAGATTACCGGCTTTACTGATATTAACTACACCAGTTGCTAGTTCAGACTAGCAGTCAGAACTAGCAGCAAAATACATGAAACTTGTATCAACTTTTCAAGTTATTCTTCTGTTGTCACTTTCGGGTGTCTATTTTTAAGAGGGGTGGAAGTGACACACAACTAGAATGTTTTTGGGGGGACTCGAAGATGCGCGAGTCAATATACCGCATATTTTTTTCTAATTTAAAAAATAAATAAGTACATGCAGTGGCAGGTATACGATTATTATTAATTATGTTTTTTAAGGTATAAGTCTTCATTTATTTTGAAGAGTTTGTACTTGTAGCAATTTCCTCTATGGGTCATTTATTAAATTAATATATGCTTAAAAGCAAAATATATTTTATTTATTACGCTAAACAATTATTATAACTTCTTACGTATATACATAAGTACACACACAGTGTGTATGTTTAAACATAAAACTCCAAGTGCCTGTACTATTTTAGTGCGAAAATAAAGCCTCTTAACCGATTTCCTTTGTAAGGCCGCAGCAAGGCAATCATTTACAGGAACGTAAGAGTTCTGTTATTTTATGCTGGACCTTTTGCGGACCGTACTATTTTTAACATACTTTCCACCCACGTCTACATAGACCCTTTACCTAAATATAAACATGTCTTGTAACTATACAATCTTTTGCTACGCTGTACTTGAATATATACTTTCAATTTATAATATGTTTTCTATGAAATTTCTAATTCTTACAGAAACGATACGTTAATGCATGTATTAAAAAACCAGTTTAATTCCGACGATCACCACCTATTTATATATTTATTACCTTAAAGTAGTTGTAGAGAACAATCCTATATATTGACGTATAGTCTCATAAAGATATAATACATAGTTTTAACTTAATCTTTAGCGACAGCAATGTAGAACTATCGATACGAGATACAGTAGACACTTCTTTCCTATCCGAAGCATAAAGACCACAAGACTATAAGTTGTTGTGAAGGTGGTAGAACTTTCTGTGGTTCGACTCACACCTATCTCAGTTTAATAACATCAGTATTAATCGCTGCTGTATTCTGGTTTGAAGGGTGTGGTGGAAGACATACTTTTCCGAGGCGTTCTGCTTAGTCTTCAAGGAGAGCAGCATTAGTGGCCGACCTCTGGCAGAAACATCTAATCCTATCTGGGACTGATTACAGATATCCATGGGCGGCAGTAGCCACTTACCATCAGGTGGCTTGCATGCTCGTCTACTACTCCTATATTAAAAAAAATAAGCGCGAATGAATTGTAAGCTCGATTGTTAACTCCTCTACATAAAAAATACATCAGACAACAAACACGGAAAGGTGAAAAGCTAGAATGCAGTTTCATAACTGGATGTAATTAAATTTTAAGTCTTACTCGTCCCATTGTCACAAACAATAGGATAACAATGTGAAAGCGGAAGCAGGTTCTCATAATGTTATGACTATGTTATTAAATATTTCTTTAGATATACATTTTTTCTCGACATTTTAGTCAATGGACAAACTTAAACGAATTAATGTGGTGATCATGCATCTGTGTTACGTAATTGGAGTTTACTCCTTAAGAATCGGTTTTTCTCGTCGGAAGAAAAATTTGAGGAGTAAAATCTACTGAACGAATGACCTCGTTACGTTTTTATTGTTTAGGAAGTAAATCGTGGTGAAAATTATGTATTAGTAAATACCCAATAATACCCATCTTGAAAAAAGTCTATATAACTTTTGGTTACAAAACTAAGCCTTATAACGTAACAATTGAGTCTATTATAAAATTCACCAATATTTTAAATCAAATTATTATCTTCGTAATACACCATGTCTTGTGTATGTTGCCCTGTACTGTTGTGTATGCTGCCCAAATTTCCTTTATTAGTACACATTGCAACCTACGTTCCATAATAAAGAAGATTTCATTTTATTTGATTCAAACTTTATATGAACCAAGCCAGTCAGTTTTATTTGTTTTTTAATACAATTTTGCTCATCTTGTTTTTCTTGCTCATCTCTTTTCCAAATTGAATTCCATCATAAAATTTCTTAAGATGCGATTAAATTCACTGTACCGTCAGCCTCCCTGTGCAGATGTACCAAGTATGGCGAAACGCCAAATATTTTTTTGCTCACTCACTTTGACCAATTCAACTATCAAAGTATATAGACAAGTTAAAAGCACATAGCTTTCGTTTGCGAAATCACGCCATTATTTTAATAACCTTTGATGCCTCTTCAAATGCTCATATTGTTGAAATAATCTTTTGTCTGAACTCGTTCCGTTGTATTTGTTAATCAATGCCATCGTGAGTAAGTTATGGCTATAAAATCGTATACTTAGCTTTACTCTCGTAGGAATATTATGCCACTTATTCTAAACAATATACAATCACATTAATCTCAATGGTAACCTTTAAAGGTACGCGTGATCACTATAATATATTTAATTAAACAGAAAGTGAAAGATATATTACGTGTTTGTTCTTAGTAGCAGATCAATCGTTAGCAGTAGATACGTACCTTTGTCCAGTTACAATACATTATACAATGCTTACGCAAATTAGCCCAGCCCTTACTACGCAAGCGATCACAAGTGCATTAACTGCACTAGGGCTCAGCTCTACTTCGCCCACTCGTGACACTTAACATTTAACCTTTACTTTTGACATTTTACTTATAGGGTGTACTTTATTTCGCTTAGTTTATAGCAAATGAACCCCTTTTGTTCTTAGCGCCATTCACCAGCACGCTCCTTCGCCGCTTTCGCCGAGTTTCGCAAACTTCCTATTATTGGACACATTTGCCATTTACCGAATGTATCCAGAGCACCTAATAAAGCACGGAACCAGATCGTGAAGAGAACAGCATTGTTCTATTCCGTAAAGGGATGATTAATTACTAACCTTACGATACTAATGGATACAGATGATGAAGTTACTAGCTACATGCAAGGAACCTAAGGGCGACTACTGAAGCCATAATTCACATGTGTTATAAATTCTGAACAAGTAAATTAGGTTCAAGAAACTTTGCGTACAACGTAACGGAATTTGATCTGGGAAATAACTTTGGATCGAACTCGTTACTTATCGCAGTAAATTTATATTAGCCGTTAGTTTAATCCAACTTGACTTGAATTGACTGTGGTAGAGATTACTTAATGTATTATGTTTCAAGTTCTGTACTTTCTATTTTACAAAATACCTTGTATCTATAACCTTTACCTAAACTAAAAGCATTATTTGAAATTTGAATGTGTCAACTTATGCAACTATTCCTTTGTTATTCAGTTACTATCGGCACCCTGTCACTCTCTTATAAGAGTTTCTTATCATTTTCATTTGCCTTCAAAAGATAGATGCAATTAACATACTTAAGGCTAACCCCATTCATTGTTATCACGAACATTAGCGCTAAATGTAGCAGAAAGGCTGAATGGCTAATTACCCTAAATCTGCTTATTCAGGTTAGCGGGCTTGCAACTTTGCAATCACAAAATGCCTGGCATATACTTAACTCTACGTAGAGTTAATTACATTACACAAAAATCCTTACAGGTAGATCTTTGATATTACTTTGACTTTTACTGCAATGACGTAGATACACTCGAAGAGATTGAAGGTTTTTGATACCTACTTCTGCTATTTCAATTCGAATTACAGATGGATATAGATTGTAGTGCCCACTATAATAAACTTAATAATAATACATAGTTTAATAAAATGAAAAAAATGAACCCTAGTTAGAAAGTTGAAACTTAGCGATCCGTACTTTTATAAATCCACTAGGGTAGCATCACATATTTTTTTATATATAATATAGGAGTAGCAGACGAGCAAGCAGTCCATCTGATGGTAAGTGGTTACTGTCGCCCATGGAATCTGTCATCAACCCCAGATAGGATTAAATACCTACCTAAGGTCGGCCACAGACGCGCGAATACCTCCAAGGACTAAGCTGGAACGCCTCGGAAAAGTATGTCTCCCTTATCACACGCTTCAAACCAGAACACAGCAGCGCCAAACACTGCTGTAATGAGGTAGAAATAGATGGCGTTGGTGCCGCCGGAGTCGAACCACAAAGGGTTCTACCACCTTCAACAATGGGTGCTATTTACGGCAATTCATACCCATGCATTTTTTGCAAAATGGCAAAACTGATCGTAATTCGACAGATACGGCACCACCTTTTCTCCAACCACCGACCTCAGACATCAATTTTACCTTAGAATTAGTTACAAATGTCCAAGGGTGATATATGTGAGAACTTTTAATCACGTACATACTTTGTTTCATTACATACGAATTAGGAAGTGAAACAGGCGTTTGTACAGAGAAGGTATTCAGAATGTCGATTTTTCCCATAAATCTTTCCCTTCAATACCTTCTAATATTGTCATAGTAGTTAGACAAAATCTTATAAAGCGGAACGTGTAATAATGTTGTAAGAGTTGGCATAATATTATAAAAGTTTAATGAACATAGTAAAATTTAAAATGAATGATTTAATATAAAATGTTATTCAGTCTCCATATTAAGGTAAACAAAGGATAAAGTGGAAACATGGTGATGCGGTGATCAAAACGTGTCTCTCGTGTCAGCTGATATTTTGAAAGTCAATGTGCGAGTTTGTGGAGTCGACGATTTGTGGTGGCCGGATAGGTTGCAGCATGGGGAGACGTGGGCGAGAGTGGGCGGCGGGGTGCATGGACGGGGGGAGTGGTCCTCATTGATCGCGAGCCGGGCAGCATCCCCGCGCTTGAGTCGCGTCGCAACCCCGCAGCCTCCGCTCGACTCTGCCACAAAATTCAACAATTGATATTGGAATTGCTGCTATTCGAAAATTTGATCCCGATTCTTGACCCGATTAAACTCTTACCTAACTTAGAACACAAATTTATGAATATGAAATTTATTCCTATCGAGAAACCGAGTGAAATGAACTATTTTATATGTACGAGATACAGATTTTGTTAAGATTACTTAATGCTTATATAAATACAGTGTTACGAAAATATAATATCCACATAATGAATTAAGATAAGCCACTTGATAATAATTTACTTTATCTCGGTGTAATTTTCCTGCTGTGTCTAAATTGCCATCAGACTGAGAAGATCCTTATTTTTAGGATTAGTGAAAATATATTGGCTTGGTGATTTATAGATCTTTCCATCAGGTATTTGGGACCACATTTAACGACGGACTCATGTAAAAATTGGAAGCCCAAAAAGTTAGAGTAATTAGCAGCAGCCGTGCGAGCTACGGGTCTGATGCGTCGGCGTGTGAAGCGGTGTGGTGCAGGCAGGGAGAGGCGCGCGGCGCGCGGCGCTTGAATGGGCGGCGGCGCGGTGGCGCGGCTGCGCGGCCGCGGCGCCTCCGCCAGTCCGCACACCGGCGGCTCCGCTGCCCCACGGTCGGCCGCACTCCGCTGAACAACAATGCTCAAAACCAGAACGTAACGGACAGACCCAGCGACGGCGTGGTCGGCGATGCTCGAGGATCGGACGGCACGCGTGGCCGTCGGCGAGCGGTCGTGAAGAAGATTTGATATATGAAAACCATAAAAAAATTAAATTTTAAGCTGATCGTATTTGACGGATTCGAATAGAGGGGCGGGAGTGCGGCGTAGGGAGGCGGGGGCCGGTGTCGCGGGTGTCGGGTCGGGCGGGTGATGGCGCGGCGCGGCGGCGCGGTGGCGGCGCGCGGCGCGGGCTCGCGGCGCTGACATGGCCGGCCGGGCGCGCCGCTCGCTGCTGGCGGCGCCCGCGGGCTTGCTCTTGCTGCTGGTCCTCATGTGGCTGAGGGGTAAGCCGCCCGGGCGAACGAACCCCGTAACCACCATTCCGCTCCATCATGCTTCTGCTGACCAAAACTCTACACGAGTAACCCAGTAGCTAAACCCATTATCATAAGAAAGTTGATAAACACCTCAAAAATCATAAAAAGTAGGTATAAGTCAAGTGACAAAACTCATCTATTTACGTAAAACATCGTAGTAGTTCATCGTAGCGTCCACAGCTCATGTGGTTCATGATAGGTACGTCAATGGTATCTACAGTACCATTTAGAGGTACTCGTAGTTAGTATTTAACTCTTTTAGACTTAGTTATTCAATGTAAGAGTAGTTCATGAATAAACACATTTTTATTGACTATTAAGTACCTTACGAGTAAGATATTATCAAATTCGTATAAATTGGCCTATACAATCGACAATAAGCTCTTTTAAATGTCCTTTTCATGCCATACCATCGATGCTATGATTTTTTTTTATTTGACTGAAAAAATACTTATTTTGTCGATATTGATGTCTTCATAAAGTTGCCATAAAGCACATTTTAATGAATTCGTATCAAGTTCAGTTAAAACTTCCTTGAAAATCTTATAATACCTAATTATTTGTTAAACTTTGTGTTCACACAAAGATAACGCGCTCCATGCATTGTTCTAGAATCTAGTTCATCTAAATCTAGTACCTAATTCTAGGTTATGTTGGATATACTCGCACTTCATCGTGTTTTTCCTCTTTAATCTCATATATTTTTTCATACAATACTATCTTTAAGGGTATACATTACATTAATTATTTTATGAAGAAATATATATACGATGTTATATTACTCGTATATCTTATACATAACCTATCCATCATCGTACATTATAATATGATAAAATTGTATTATATTTGTGTCAGTAGGTACCAGCACATTTAAGTTATAGGTCTATAATGATACTTCATCACGTACCTATACAAAGTTACATCAAAGGTTCTGAAGTGGGTGTTCAGAGTGAAGTGTCAAAGATCACTGACAAAAAGATTGCGCTTTTGAACAGTAGCAATTTATTGGGAGCTGAAGTCAGAAGTATCATTCACCAGATAGCGACAAGCATTACAGTTAACGAGAGCTCTTCAAATAACTGAAGCTGAAGTTGTCACGTCATATGTTAAAGCAATATTTTCTTTATACATACAATTGGGAGTTAATCTCTTCAATAATGGAGCTTATAAAGTGCTGTTCCTCCTTGCTACTTAAATGTTTAACTTTCTACCGATGGCTTTTTTGGTGATGTTGTTGTTTAGTACTCTTAAAAGATTGTTAATTAGATTTTATATAAATACTTACCGCATAAACTTGAAGCTTAGATAAAGATAACGGTCTCTATGTATGTAATGTTCTCCCACTGATAAGTTTATTTGATTAAAGCGTATAACCTCATATTGTCCTCTAAACAAAATATTTTTGTATTTATAAGTACTTAAAATCAAAATTAAAAAACTCAATATATTAGAATATAGATATAGAGTCGACACGTTTCAAGTAAGCACAAACTCGAGAGGTTTACTAGTGACCAGTAAACAGTATCGAACTGCTGGCTCTACCACCACATTAGTCACCAGATGCAATTTTAATATTATTGTCGACAAGATTTACATAAAGTTTCATTTTGATACGACAATAAGTACGTAAAAATACTTTTATTACACTGTTAGTTACAAGTAAAGTTCATGACGCGAACTAAAAACTACTAATAGGAAGCCAACAGCATCTAGCAAAATCAAACTAAATCAACTAAAATTTTGATGTAGATGGCGCCGTTAGTGTAGTATAACAAGCACCTTATCTATTGGAGGATCTTTAATTTAACCTTAAGATGATTAATGGAGTCACTCCCTGATATTGAATTTGTTATACCTACTTACCGCAAGCGAGTAACTTACATTTAAATAAGCTAGAAGGTAAAGCTTTATTCTGAACATACTAGTTTGCTTACGCAATGTTTGAATATATAGGTAGGTGCATAAATATTTATTAATTCAATTAATGTCGTGAGCTAAAATTATAAATTATATGTACCAACTTACATATTTTATTGCGTTTATAAAGTAAATCTAGAGATTTCACTTAAATTTGGTCTTGACATAAATAATGAAACAATTATGTTGCCCAGAAAAATGATAAACTACAAAATTCATTAAATTCATTATTTAATGCTGTATAATATCATACCTCTTTAAATTCAACTTATGAACTACTGATTCATTGATTTTCAGTATATTTTTGATAAATATCATTAAATAAATCTCTCGTCGAGTATTAAATTTATCGTTAACCTTTTCTATTAAAAATGTTATCCTAAAATAATAAGTATCCTAAAATTATACTTATTTGAAGTAATAATAAGAAACAAAACGAAAACACTGACATTAAATTCACTGCACTTATATCGATAGTAGTCGCCAGTATCGATATGGAAATATCGGCATTCACCCCATCACTTCCCAATGTCATCCATCCCTACACTTTATCTATGACATTGTTCTCCAATAGCCATACCTATAGTAGCTTGTACACATAAAGAAGAACAAATAGGGTGAGACCGTTGATGTTGGCCATAAACACGTAAAAATTGGAAAACCTCACCTACTATGATCTAATGAAAGGTTAGATCTCCCAATCCAAAATCATATATTTAAGACTTAGGTACAGACAAAATCATGGAATAAATTAAACCTTAAGTCATTCCATGGTTGGGGTCGACAAAATTTCGGAGAAATACTAGTATATTTTATTCTTATTTCTAAGAGACGTACATACATACATACATAGGAACTTTTTTACTGACCTACGGATAGCACCGTCTAAGCAAATGATAATATTTTTAACATGCACATAACTTCACAATAACAACATTAACTTTGAAAAGAGCCTTGAAACCCTAAACTGCAGCTGTAATTGGGCTAATTACTTCCAGTTTAAAATTACGTTTCATGTCTGCTTATTAGTAGTAAACTAGTTAACGGATACTTATACCCGTAGTCCAATTAAAATTCAGTTCATTTTATATACTGCATCTTTTAATCAATCAACATCCCAAAAGTAGTACCTACTCAATCATAAAATTAAAAAAAATCGGACTGACAACTCAGACTTTGTATGATTATATCAAAGTAGAGAATACCACCTACGCCCCGCGAGTTCATGTACCGCAGTGACCAAAATGTATCATATTTTACGTTTGAATAATGCATCTTTTTAGTGGTAAAATAATTATTAAAATCTGTCCATTCGCATCACAGTTTATCGATTACAAACAAAATCTTTCCTCTTTATAACATTAGTATAGATACCTACGCCTTTACTTCTTCGTACAAACTCATTTAAACGAACGATTGGTTGGCAGCCAGTCTTACAACATACTATGCTCCCGATTCCTTTAATAAGAAAATCAGAAAGTACCGCAATGCACTGGAAGCTTTTATCTTCGCCTCGGGGGAGAGTAACACATCTGCAACCATACGTATTCCGTTTGTGGTTAGATCACTTACTGTCGAGAGGATTCTGTTTATGTGCAACTTCGTTTGAATAAATTGCAGACTGTCTTAAAATAAAATAAGGTGACCTATTTAAGCTGATTTAGTTCTTTCGCTTGAAATTGTGGTTTCATTTGGCTACGATATATTGTAGGGCTTATTGCTGGGCACGGGTCTTATTACTTACTGGTAAATACTAAGAGTACATACCTATACTCTAAAATATTGTCCTAACGAATAGTTACTTAGTTTTTGTAATATTTGACCACATTTATGAACTGTAAATTAATTGGATATGACATCATGTAGTCCATTAATGATTTATACACTTCACATACAATCATAGATTATTTTATTTACGTTATAAGCATAGTCATAGAGCACAATGTAGATTACCTCAAAACAAAGTTGTAGAAAGGGTTTTCATTACAAAAGAAACCTTTACCATTTATATCGTGACCTTGATTTTGTTTTATAAAGTATAATTAAAAAAGTACTTTGCAAGATTTATTTACTACTAACTATTCTGATAAATTACGATTACGTGAGAGCCATACATTTAGAACGCCTTAATCGGCATATAAAATTTTTGGTGCTTTCTTTTGACTATGTGTACATCCTATCAATATCATATAGAGTTAATATATTGAAATATTTATTTTCAATATTTAACACGTAGATTTCCTATAAATCCTTAACTTATTAACTTGGTCGCCATGGTATAAAACATAATATATCTCTAATAGTTTAATTCTCTCCTTCATTAATCAATCTCAACGAAACCTGTATTGAGGCCATAGATATTAATTAATACCGTTTGTTCTAGGGGCGCGATGTGGCTACCACGAAAAGCGGTTATTGCACCATCTCCTAGACCACTACAATGTGCTGGAGCGGCCCGTGGTCAACGAGAGCGACCCGCTACAACTCTCCTTCGGCCTCACGCTCATGCAGATCATTGACGTGGTAAGAAATTGAAATACCAAAGGTTTATCACTTCTTTTTTCATGCTTAATAAGAAATTGCTACACTAGGTAATGCAGTTTTCATATCCTGAGGGTGAGGGTCATAACCCTCATACGACAGCTCCACTGAGATTCACAACCATAGCCAAGACGGTGAGCAAAAGTAAAAGATCACCTATAATTTGTAAGATTTAGCGTTGAAAACTTTGTTACTTATTTACATCTGGACTAGAGTTCAACAATCTTTGATACTAAGCCATTTACGTAATAACTACTTAAAAAAATTACTAATAAATTTTAATAAAATCGCATTCGTCGTACTTTTAATGCTACACTTTCTTTTCCCAGGACGAGAAAAACCAGCTTTTAATTACAAACATCTGGCTCAAACTGGTAAGTACTCATTAGATTCCTCATCATTAAATATAATCGCTAACAATCAGAATCTGACGGCACTCCTTTTAAAGTATCGCGAATTTGATTTCTAAATAAAATATAGATAGCTACTGATTGATGCCAATTAATTAATGATGAATAACAATCGCATTATTGACATTTTTCGGACACTGATTGTAATTGAGGTTATTTTAAGCCTCGAGCACTGCATTAGCACGTAGACCTCAATAGGCCTTTATAACTCATTTTATTAAATCAACTCCGGCGGCACCACCGCCACACCTATTTCTACCTAATAACAGCAGTGTTAGGCGCTGCTGTGTTCCGGTTTGAAGGGTGTGGTAAGGGAGACAGACTTTTCCGAGGCGTTCCAGCTTAATCCTCAGGGGTAGCGGCGCATCTGTGGCCGACCTCAGGTAGGAATATCTAATCCTATCTGGGGTTGATTACAGATGTCCATGGGCGGCAGTAGCCACATCAGGTGGACTGCATGCTCGTCTGCTATTCTTATATTATAAAAAAAAAAAACAATATAAGTACTCATAAATATCTAGAACCACGAGAATTTTTATTACTATAACAGCAATAAAAATAGATTGTATGACATACTACATTAACATACACTATTCGGATCACCATGTCAATTGAGAATTTTATCTAAATGACAGTCTACAAGAGCCTAAATCGACTTCGAGCTCGAATAAACGTCAATACGCCGATTAAAGTGGTCAATTTTAAGGCGTATTGACGTATATTCGAGTTCATATAAATCTCACGTAGACATATAATTTTATTTCGATCTTAAATTGTACGTATAGACCTCAGAGTATATAACTCAAAACCGTGGTAGTCTATCATACCAAGCATAAATTAAAATGAAAAGGATCTTTTATTGTTTTGTCGGTTCTAAATAGTCCTCAAATATAAAATTGTGGACAGGAACGTGACCAGAGTGGTCACAAGTTCCCTTCATCCCGAAGATTCATGATGATAATTAAATAATCCAACGAATTAGGGTATTGTATCTATAAAACTTCTGTACACAGGAATGGAATGATATGAACTTGAGGTGGAACACTTCAGATTTCGGCGGGGTCAAAGATTTGCGTGTACCACCGCACAGGCTATGGAAACCGGATGTTCTCATGTATAACAGGTACTTCAGCTATCTATCGATATCGTTAATGATTTTCTTAATTAAACAGCAAACATCATTGCAAGCGATTCATTAGTAGAACGTCTCTTTAATAATTAATTGATCAGGAAACGTACAGTTAATTAAGTTCAGAATATATTTAATACGTTCTCATTCATTACCTTATCTTAACACGAAGTTGTAAATGCTAATAAGATCTTATTTTTAGCGCGGACGAAGGATTTGACAGCACATATCCTACAAACGTTGTGGTGCGAAATAACGGGTCATGTCTTTATGTACCACCGGGCATATTTAAAAGCACCTGCAAAATCGACATCACCTGGTTTCCTTTCGACGATCAACGATGCGAGATGAAATTTGGCAGCTGGACTTACGACGGATATCAAGTAATTCATCGTTCCAATATTCTATTTTGTACAATTTGGATTTAGATTAGAAAGATTAGATTGACAATGGGTATATTTTTTAGCTGGATCTTCAGCTACAGGATGAAGCAGGCGGAGATATAAGCAGTTTTGTCACAAACGGTGAATGGGAGCTAATAGGTACTGTTTACTTCGATTTTTCTCCTGAATTTACTGGAGAAAACCTTTAATACATTACAATTAGACATTGTATGTGCCAACAGGAGTGCCGGGCAAGCGCAACGAGATCTACTACAACTGTTGCCCAGAGCCGTACATAGATATCACGTTTGCGGTAGTGATCCGACGGAAAACGCTCTACTACTTCTTCAATCTCATTGTTCCCTGCGTGCTCATTGCCTCTATGGCGCTTTTGGGTTTCACCCTACCACCGGACTCTGGCGAGAAACTATCATTAGGTATTTCAAGCGAAAATTCGATAACAAATTCTACTTTTTTTAATGAAAGCCGATCGAAAACGATAGAGTCCTTATTACAAACATACTCTGTATATATAAGTAGGCGGAGACATATAGTTTTGTATCTTTTTCTTTTTTGTTTGTCATTTTTTTAGGTAGCTATTAATGAGTGTTAAGCTTAACAATAAACAAGCCTCAGTCTTCAATTTATTACGCGTAGAATTCTGAATCTGAATGTTAACATAAATAAATCTAAATCTAAAAAAATGGATTTGAGATATAAACTAGAAAAACCTTTTTTCTTCAAATAACAATCATTTACAGGTGTAACCATTTTGCTGTCACTGACAGTGTTTTTGAACATGGTAGCGGAGACAATGCCAGCAACATCGGACGCTGTACCGCTTCTGGGCACCTATTTCAATTGCATCATGTTCATGGTAGCCTCGTCAGTGGTGTCCACGATACTGATTCTCAACTACCATCATCGGCACGCAGACACACATGAGATGAGCGACTGGGTTTGTATTTGAAAACAAGATACTTATTTGGTTTTTGCTCAAATTCTTGACTCCGCCACAACATGCCTGTTAACTCTTTCCAACTGAAAAGTCAGTAATCTCTACTCTCTACTATTACCTTTCTGTCAAAATTAATTTAGCTTTTTACTTTTAAAATTTACCAGATACTCATATTTTTGTGGAATGTTAATTAATCACAGAAACACTCTCCAATTTAGTTTATTTCTTTACATTTGCATATTACATTTACGAGTAGAGAGCGTTATAAATTGTATGTCGTGCAAAATAAAAAAAGGTGTTTATTTTCAGATTCGAGTGGTATTTTTGTATTGGCTGCCGTGGTTCCTACGCATGTCCCGGCCCGGCTCGGCCACCACTCCGCCACCAGCTCGGGCGCCACCTCCGCCGGATCTAGAGCTACGAGAGCGATCGTCTAAGTCGCTACTAGCTAACGTGCTCGACATCGACGATGACTTCCGGCATGCGCATGCGCAGCAGCCACCCTGCTGCCGATACTACAGGTCCCTCGACGATCTTCACGAACACTACTCGCCGTAAATAGCACGGTTACAATATTAAACCCCCGCCTCGAACGTTCCGCAGTAACCTGGCCCTTATCGCTAGATTATCATAAAACACATCAGTCTAGTTACCGTGGTAATTACATTACAGTTTAATTACTCTTGAATACTTCACTCTGGATCTTGGGTCAAAAATGTTCATTAGTTTTCAGCATTGGTCCCGTAGCACCCTACGATCCTATTGCCCCACCCATAGTGAGTTAGAACCTATCCACAAATGGTAAGCTACAAAGTACCGTTTGTTCCAGGAGTGGCGAAGAAAACGGCGCGGGCTTGGCCGCTCACAGCTGCTTTGGTGTGGACTACGAGCTCTCGCTCATTCTTAAAGAGATTCGAGTCATCACAGATCAAGTATTGATATTTTTTAATATAAATAAATATATTCAGAGGTAAAGTAAAACTTGAAATAATTAACACGATTTGTTTTGTTACAGATGCGCAAGGATGACGAAGATGCGGACATTTCGCGCGACTGGAAATTCGCCGCCATGGTCGTGGACAGACTGTGCCTTATTATCTTTACCCTGTTCACAATCATTGCCACGCTAGCCGTGCTTCTGTCCGCGCCACACATTATGGTGTCGTAGCGACCCGCCCGCTTGCGGCTACGCATGCGTAACGTTCTGTGATACCGCAAATACTTGTTAAGTTGTGATGTGCGAGCTGGTGTGGGCGCCGACGCCGCGGCGCTGGAGTTGCCGCCGCCTGCCTCGTCGCCCTCGCCCCCCTATAGAGATAAGTTACCGCTGACTGCCATCCCTATGCGCTCAACCGTATACTGCCTATCCAGGTATCCTATCCTTATACCTTTCGAGACCTCCTCCTCAGCGGCTCACGCACATATTCCTCAATATACGAACATTTTTTAATGTTCTCTTAAGTTCAATGCATGCAAATATGTGTAAATAAAGAAAAACAACAAATCATAACTTCTCTTCAGTTGTGATGAGTGGTTCCGAATAACGTTCTGTCATGGGTCGGCAGAATTATAAAATGACCAACGTCGGCAGTAAGTGACATATCTGGCGCCGGAACCCACGGCAAGGCTTTTAGGAGATCCACGCTAGAATAGTCGCCGCTATGAGTATCAGGGCCACACGCGGTGAACGTGGTCGAAATTGAAAAATTTAGCACAAAAACGTCTTCCTTCTTACCGTTGATACGACCTGTCGCATATTAAATTAAAGTTTGTTAGATTTTTCTTGAATCTAAAACCAATGTACAATTTAAGATTTGGGCAGTAAAACGTTAGCCCTTTGTTTTCTTCTTATTCGATTCCGTGAATCGTGGTTATGATCCCTAAGTTTATTTTCAGATGTATTTGTGTCAGTAGGTAGTATAGAACTTTACAAACAATGTTGATTCAATTGGTACAGGTTGTGATATGCCTCGTTGTGAACGGGTCGATATTGTTATAAATGGTAAATATCCATGGCTATAGCTTAATAAAACGTTCGTTAAAAGTTGTAGTTAATTGAAATATTATTTTATTAAAATCATACCTAAATCTTTCGGAACAACTTATACAATATTATTGATATCACGTTTGTACCTACTTACTTCTTTCAATACATTCATAACGCTGAAACGATAATAGCTTTTTCAATATTTTACTCTTTCAACGATATCAACTGAAGATATGATCATACTCTTGACTCTAAGACATTATTATTTCGAATGGTCCATTAACAATATTCAACTATGTTTCTTGATATTTACGGATGAAGTATTTACATGGACTGATTTATTCTGATTGGAATAACTGCGTAAGGAGCCTGTCACTGGCACATAATACGATGCTCGGCATGTGTTATAGGAAGTGTACTGCAGTACTACACGTTAATAATGCGTTGCAAGTTTGGTACGTCTATCAAAATTTATATTGAAGAATGCGTAACTTTTAATGCGTCATATCAACCAATCCTACCACTATTCACCAATCATTCGAAACCTATACAATTTCATTGATTTGCCGAAAATATTGTACACCTCTTAAAAGGAAAACGTAAATTTTAAAGCTTGAACTGCGTGGATACACATGAAACGTTTGAATGTATCCCCGCTAGCTCCGCTGAATGTTTTCCTTGTTCGAGGTAATGCTACGGAATACATCGTAGACGCTCCTTTGGAAGTTGCGGAGCGCATACGGTTATTAGCCAATGTTTTCTGTCGTCCCTTTGTTTTTATTGTTATACATTCGGGTCTCATCAACCACTAAATAGCGGTTGTGTGACAAGCCGTAAGGTGGAAACGGAGCATTAGTACCTCATCATTACGGTACTGCTATCTCTGTATTGGATAGTATGGTTAAGCGCGGTTCCTCCTTCGGCTACGGGACGATTTATTGTCTCCGTAATTTGTTCAATTGTTAGGGTTAATACTCTGAATTGCACTTTGTTTATTAAATATAAACGAATGAAATGCTTTGTTTTATTTATATTGTTGTTTGTTATCCCTCGAAAACACAGTTTTGAGAATTAAATTTGCACGTGACTAACAGCCCTGACCTATATATTCCCGAGTACATGTTTGGAAGAGCTAAGTGTCTGAAGACAATCGATGCTATCCCGAGGGATAACTGCACATGCGCATTGTCCTCTGGGAAAGACAGAGACACAATGACCCGAGGCACAAAAAATTAACCAACAACAGAACAGGGCTTACCTAATACTAATAAGAATACCTACCAAGTAATAAGAAGATTTATATATTTTCTAAAAGTAAAAACACCTCTATTTATCATACAAGTTAAGGTACTTCATTAAAGAATAATTATAGAAACAATAGGGTTAAAAGAACAGAGTAGGTACTTAAAAGTAACATGAGAAAATTATTAGGTATTTGAATTATAGTAGGTATTTTATAACACCTAATCCATATTTTATAAGCTTTACGTAATGCATAGTATACGAGAAATCGTACAAAAGTTATTACTCTTATTATTATAGTAGTAGTTAAAAGACACAAGCACAACTTAATTTACACTACCAACCAAAATTAATTTAATTATGTAAAGACATGCTTGGGCATAATATTACTCTCTATGGCTGCCACCCATGACCCAAGTAAAAAGTGACGTCGTCTTATAAATTACTGAATTAGATTTATAACGAATCAATGTGGTATGTCATAAAATAAACATTTCATGTCCTAAATTTCCTAAGAGCGTTAAGATATTTAATATAGTAGTGTAATGGCATGTATAGGTTAATGTGCATTTAATTGTGTGTGAGCGTGGGTCGCAAGCCGGCGAGTGCAGGGCGTGGAGCGCAGCGCAGGGCGGCGGCGCAAGCGTGGGGCGGGCGGCGCGCGTGGAGCGCGGCAGTGGCCTCCGCCATGACGGCCGGCTCGCGCGCCGCCCTGCTCGCTCTCGGCCTGCTTGCGGCTTTATACTCAGGTATATTACTATACCCCGTGTTTAAATAAGTGATGTTATCTATCGTTCATTGGTTTACTTTATATTACTAGCGTCAATCATGAAAAATATCCCAGCTGATAGAATAGAGATCAAGAATTGAGATTCCCAGCATCCATACGAAGTTTATTAAAATATTTGAATATTAATTACAATCTAAATTTTAATTAACATCCATACTTGATTAAATGCTGTAATGTAATGAATAAATGCGTTTAAAACAGGACGTAGGTACTTAATTAAAACGTGAATAAGGTTTTCAGCTGTTTTATCTCAACTATTATCCTTATTGATCTGTCATTGCCGCAGCATCACATAGAAACTCGGCAAAGTGGATCAAATATATTGACACTAGGTGGCACTATTTCAGAAAATATGAATAAACTTAGTTTTATTTGCGTACATTTAACAACTTTATACCAAAATATTTTTCATAGCATCATACTATTTTATAATATGATATAGTACTTAGCGATGTCAAAACTGTATACTTATCTTGTTAAATCTTAACCATATCAATCATTTAACATACAGGATGGTGTTCAGAAGACGAAGAAAGGCTGGTCCGGGACCTCTTCCGAGGATACAACAAACTTATTCGTCCGGTGCAGAACATGACCCAGAAAGTCGACGTGAGATTTGGTCTAGCCTTCGTCCAATTGATCAATGTTGTACGTATATTTTGATATGATAGAAGTAACAATTAAGCATGCAGTTCAATTTCAAGAGGTCATTTCATTTATTTTTTGAGAATTCTACCCCTAATACATCCTACATTCATTGCTACCCTTGAGGACAATGTTCTAAACGGATTTTTTCAATAAATATCCTTCATATTAAAACGCAGCAGCGCTCCGCTATTACTATGTTACAAATAGAAGGTTCTCGAAGACTTTGACGAACACTTTAAAGCAATAAGACTAAGTATTCATTGTAAACATAATGCAACTGTTTTTTACATCTTTTTCTTTAATTTTCCTTTACAGAACGAAAAGAATCAGATCATGAAGTCAAACGTGTGGCTTCGGCTGGTTTGGATGGACTATCAGCTGATGTGGGACGAGGCTGACTACGGCGGCATAGGGGTGCTGCGACTGCCGCCCGACAAGGTGTGGAAACCGGATATTGTGCTTTTCAACAAGTAAGTATTGTACATCATTGATTATTAAAGTTACCTTCCTTGAACACGTGGCGGAGCGGTCATGATAACGGACTGACATACAGTGGGTTCCAGGTACAATCTCCAGCAAAACAAATAGGTATATAAAATTTAAATGAATTTAATGATGAATTTAGAATTCTATTCAGAGTCCCAGACCCTGTTTGTGTATTCCTCCTTGTGTGTGTCCATTACATATCGATACAGGGAATCCTAATGTGGGGCAGTCAGTGTAGAAAGCGTCTTAAGGTCTATATGTAAACGGCTATATCATATATGAAATGTCTACTTAAGTACCTACAGATCCATTGTAACATTTAATGACCAAAACAATAAGTACCTAAACTCTCAGACAATTTTAATTTAAATCTGATTCTACAGACGTTCACATAGATAATCTATTTCTATTATAAATGGCAATGACAAAAAATCCTAAAGAT
This sequence comes from Epargyreus clarus, assembly GCF_041222505.1. Lineage (NCBI taxonomy): Eukaryota > Metazoa > Arthropoda > Insecta > Lepidoptera > Hesperiidae > Epargyreus > Epargyreus clarus. The sequence continues at coordinate 9,115,297 of NW_027332211.1, forward strand.
AAACAAAATGTACTCATGTCTTATTCTATCTTGAACCATTTACGACAAAGTTATAAACAAGAATTACGATATACTACGTTATTTATTATTTACAGCGCCGACGGCAATTACGAAGTACGATACAAATCTAACGTTTTAATTTATCCAAATGGCGAAGTTTTATGGGTTCCACCGGCTATCTATCAGGTAAAAAAATAAGAAACTAATTTATTTTTCTCTTGCAGAAAGAGTATGAGAGAGTACGAGCAGATAGAATTATTAGATAACAGTTAACTTCGTTCTAACGCGCCAGGTTTTTCTGTTCTGACTTTTTTATAATTTGGGCTCGTTCCAAGAGATTGGCTGTCGACGTGCATCACCCTGAATTAGTAAATAATTAACTATGATGTTATATAAATTAATACTTATTAACATGGTTATATAAAATAATTTATTATGTTCACAGAGTTCATGCACTATTGACGTCACGTACTTTCCCTTTGATCAACAAACTTGCATCATGAAATTTGGTTCTTGGACATTTAATGGCGATCAAGTGTCTCTTGCTTTGTACAACAACAAGAACTTCGTAGACCTCTCTGATTATTGGAAATCTGGTACATGGGACATAATCGAAGTACCAGCGTATCTGAACATCTATGAAGGAAATCACCCCACGGAGACCGATATCACCTTTTACATTATAATAAGAAGGAAAACTTTATTCTACACTGTCAACTTAATCTTACCCACCGTACTTATTTCATTCCTTTGCGTTCTTGTATTCTATTTGCCTGCTGAAGCTGGGGAAAAGGTAAGTAAAAACAAGGTTTCATAATATGACAAATTATAATGTACATTCTAGCGAAACTTCTTATACCTGCAGGTCAAGCATTGGTAATCAAAACTTTTGTTCCACAAAGTTGTTTAACTAACTTAGGGAATTGATCAACGACTCCTTTAATCGGGAATCAGAAACATTTGTATATTATGGTACCAAAGTATCGATATTTTCTCAAATTATTATAAAATCTAATCTCTTTATTACAGGTCACATTAGGTATTAGCATTTTGCTGTCACTGGTCGTGTTTCTGCTACTCGTGTCGAAGATCTTGCCACCGACCTCTCTTGTGCTGCCTCTTATCGCCAAATACCTCTTGTTTACATTTATTATGAACACAGTCAGTATCCTCGTAACAGTGATCATCATCAACTGGAATTTCCGAGGCCCTAGAACCCACAGGTACTTTATAATATTTTCGTAATGAATCGAAACCAAAAACTTATCCTATAAATTCAAGTAATCAATATTACTTTTTTTTTCTTTTTTTTATAATATAAGAGTAGCAGACGAGCATGCAGTCCACCTGATGGTAAGTGGCTACTGCCGCCCATGGACATCTGTAATCAACCCCAGATAGGATTAGATATTCCTACCTGAGGTCGACCACAGATGCGCCGCTACCCCTGAGGACTAAGCTGGAACGCCTCGGAAAAGTCTGTCTCCCTTACCACACCCTTCAAACCGGAACACAGCAGCGCTTAACACTGCTGTTATTAGGTAGAAATAGGTGTGGCGGTGGTGCCGCCGGAGTCGAACCACAAAGGGTTCTACCACCTTCAAACTTCACTTTTCACTTGTAATTTTAAGTATTTAAGTTTTCGATCAATGTTGATCTAAAATTTAAGTAAATAACTTAAACATTGATGTCATTTTTACAGAATGCCTCTTTGGATCCGGAGTGTATTCCTCCACTACTTGCCAACGTTTCTTTTAATGCGTCGCCCTCGCAAGACTCGTCTGCGCTGGATGATGGAGATGCCGGGAATGGGCGCGCCGCCCCACGCGGCCGCCCCACATGACTTGCCCAAGCCTAACATCAGGTAATCAGAATATTATCGATACATTACAACTCCTCTCTTACTTTCAAAATGAACTAAATTTACTGACTCAACAGTGCCATCGGTATGGAACATAGCAAAATGGAGGCTATGGAAGCAATGGAGCTTTCGAATCTGCATCATCCGAATTGCAAAATAAGCCGAGCGGCTGGCGGTGGTGAGGTGGGGGCCCTGGGAGGTCTCGGGGGACTCGGCAGTCTTGGACTGGGAGAGAGACGGGAATCAGAAAGCTCCGACTCTCTCCTTCTTTCTCCCGAAGCGGCCAAAGCTACAGAAGCTGTGGAATTTATTGCAGAACATTTGCGAAATGAAGATCTTTACATACAGGTATAATAATTCAATTCACTATTAAATTATTTCATACTAATATCTCAAAATATGAAATTTACTTTATTTGAAAGCAAGTGCGATTTTGTTCATATATAATGGGTTTAGGCAATGGTGTCGATTATATTTCTATTTCAGTGTACGTTGGGGTTTATGTACATATTGTATGTTTAATAAAAATATAAGTAATAATTTTATTTACACTGTTAAAAGGTACGTGTATTTTTTCTCATATTGCAGACTCGCGAAGACTGGAAGTATGTAGCCATGGTGATTGATAGACTACAGCTCTACATATTTTTCATAGTGACCACAGCTGGCACCGTTGGAATTTTAATGGACGCTCCCCACATATTTGAATACGTAGATCAAGATCGCATCATTGAAATTTATAGAGGAAAATAAAAAACAAAAACATAGGAACCTTTTTAACCAAGATTAACACGTTAGATACTAAGGAAAATGAAATCAAAATGGTAGAATCGCTTGTGCTCGAAATGAGTTAGCGACAAAATCATTCGTGTACGATAAACATAATTTGCACACATTAATTTCATTTCAATACACATGCATACAAGAAGTAGCACTTAAAGTTTAAATTTAATTAGAATAAACAGCATTATTTATTATAATAGGGCTGTCACAAAACAGTTTGTAGTGTAGATGAGCATGTACGTAACATGTTTCAAGAAATATAGTTATCGCCAAACTTCATGGCCGCTTGAGGATTTCCATGTTAAACTACCACCTTCGACGTAAATTTATATACGCAGTACATGTAATAAAATATGCATTTTATGCGTTCCAGTGAAAGTGTGTGATTACTGGCCGACTTAAGGAGTGACAAGATAGGTCGGCTTCAGGTAGAAACACTCTTCTAGATGGAATTGGGTAAAGATGTCTATAGGCGGCAGGATCCACAGGATCAACAATACACCATGGACCTGTTTAAAGCTTTAAAGCGGTCATAAACTTTGGCACAAATTATAGTTAATAAATAAAATAGGATATTACAATGGCTGTGTTCGGTAATAAAAGCACGATATGTAATATTTAATTACCTACCTAATTGATATAAGTTTGTATTTTGACAACAATGTAATCGTAGAGAAATATTCAATATCTACCTAATGTAAATAGTTGATAAAAATATGTATACCTAAAGTTATTGATGAAATATTATTTATTTTCCTTTGTAAAACATTGTCATTTGTTCATTTCTTATTTCTATACGTTTTAAGTAATTTTAACTTATTAATCTTAAGTATTTTAGGCCCGGAATATTAATTCGCTAATTTAATGTCATGTCCTTTTTATCGAAATAGAGAAATTTCGGAATAAAAATTATCTAATAACTGAAAATGTTATAATTTCCACATTATCGATATGCATCGATATATAGGCAAATGAGTAAGTATATTATATACTGTACCTATCTACAATATAGGTCTTGGAACAATCGTAAGTTTCTAAAACAAGGCATTCGGCCCGACAAATAACATCTAATCATAATTGATCGGATTATAGTCTGTAGATTGTTTATGATGTAGAAATAATAATTTGAAGTTGTTGAGCTTATTGTCTACTAGACATTTTTTAAATATTAATTAACACCCAGGCGAGATACTGCACCTACATCCGAAATTTCCAATATTCAATATCGTTATTTTTAATTTTAATTGACACTCCATTTGAAAATAATTTAAACTAAGGAACTTGGAAAACATTATTTCAACTCAACTTTTATTTGCATCGGTATATTTTAATTACATATTTTCTAAGGTACTAATAAATAATAAAACGAATTTATTCTAATAACTTTGTTTCATTTCTTTTCATTATTAAGTCATCATAAAAACCGATAGCTTATTATGCCGCGAAATACGGTGGCTACAACGTTAATACGTAAATAACTATCCCATACAATATGCTTATAATGTAACTATGCGCACTTTTTTAATTTTGCATTCTTGTTATGACCTCCAAATGTAGGTTGGGCTTTTACAAGCGATTTTCAAACATATCATACTTCAGAATCACCAAAAGTATATTGCGTGGTCTTGAAGTTCGTAATGATACTGAATCGCAGTGTTTATATGTTTGTTACTGAACACAACTTCATTATTGCAATGTTTCAAAGAAAAAATAGGATCCTCCTTGTACGTATGTCACACATAACACAGTATCCAGTGTTACTTTTTACCCTAACATTAAATTACTCTATATAACCTAACCTACTTAATAATGCAGTGCATCAAATAATATTATTTGTTACAGTACATGAGTCCTGAAGGTGGTAGAACCCTTTGTGGTTCGACTCCGGCGGCACCACCGCCACACCTATTTCTACCTAATAACAGCAGTGTTAGGCGCTGCTGTGTTCCGGTTTGAAGGGTGTGGTAAGGGAGATAGACTTTTCCGAGGCGTTCCAGCTTAGTCCTCAGGGGTAGCGGCGCATCTGTGGCCGACCTCAGGTAGGAATATCTAATCCTATCTGGGGTTGATTACAGATGTCCATGGGCGGCAGTAGCCACTTACCATCAGGTGGACTGCATGCTCGTCTGCTACTCTCATATTATAAAAAAAAAAAAAAAGTCTAGAGTACAATAAAACTGCATTATTTTATTATTGTTCTATTTTATTGCAAAGTCCATAAAATAAATATACTTTGGCAACATAAAAGAAAACATAGCTTTCAAAAATATTATACAATGGTGCTCACTGTTAATCGTTATACTTATTTAAAATGCAATATCTGATTTCGAGTTATATTTTACTACTAGTGGGATTACTAGCATTGAATTCTAGGAAGTCTTTGAGCAATGTAGTACGCCTCTTCTCTGCTATATCCATTTGATTTTCTAATTCACCACGATCGGTGGTTTCCGCTCTTTCGACTTTCCACGAAAGATTCTCAATCTCAGCTTCTAATTGAGCCTGAAAGAAAAATTGCATAATGCATCATGGTACATTATTAACAATAAACAGGACACGAAACCCCAGGGTTTGTAAGGAAAGAGATAAAGTTTAAAAAATAAGTTTAAACAAAACCATTGACACTTTATATGGCGTTTAAGTATTCGCTTTTTCTAACGAAACATTCTTGATAAGTAGATATTGTAAGCCAATTTTGTGTAATTCAATTTAATGACAGACCTAAATAAAACAGCCTCTAGTGTACAACTAAGGAACACCTCAAATAAGTATTAACAAACACTGGTGCACTGCAGAAATAGGTAAAAACGTGTTTTTGCATTTGAACCACAAAAAGTTCCATAAATGTTATAGATTCTTAACTTATTTATAACAAAAATTATGGTGGAGTAGACTATTAATAAGACTATCACACTGTAGATATAAAGTTATATGACAATTATGTGATAATACTGATAATATTAAATTACCTGCTGATATTCGAAAAGTTCTTTTCTAGGGCCATTCTCCATGTAATAAGCATATGGGTAAGTGTACTGTAGAGTATATCTACAGCGCTTGAGAAGTCTGGCAGCATCCCAAAGGTACTGCCAATCAATCCAAGTACCTTCACCCGCCATTACCTGCAATATAATAAAATATTTTTTCAAATATATATTTATATACAGGTCATTATTATAACTAGACATCGGATTACATGCAATTGCATATTTGCATATGCAAATGCATATAATGCCACTTTTTTGGCGTTATTGCATATTTTAGTACTTTTTTCATTGATAGCGCAGATATCAGTAGTTATATGTTATTCGGCGTATTGTTTTTATGGTATATAACTGTAAGATTACCATTGGGTGATGCCCATTTTATATAATTTCCTGTCCAATAAGTAAACAGTAGTAGTCAAAGTACCCTAATACGTATGTCGTTGTCATAACATATCCAAACATACCATAAATTTTACATTAATATTACGATCACTCACAAAATACTAAAAGTTTAGATGACAATGACCTTGATTTTTCAGGAATTCGGAAAAGATATTTTTTTTATAAATATATAGGTACATTTTTTCAACTTTTCCATTATGTTCATTGTTTTCAGACATTAATAAAAAAAAGATTACCCTGGAAATGCAAATACCCTTAAAAAATCTTACCTTGGATACTCTATATCAATTTGTGTAAATAAACGTAAGATTTAATAATAAATAGTAATTTGATATTGCATATTTCGTCCTTTTAGTGTATATTTCGCCCTTTTTCAGTGCATATTTGCATGCATATTTCGGCATTTTGATAGTGCATATAATCCGATGTTTAATTATACCTTTTTTTATTATATAGGAGTAGCATACGAGCATACAGCCCACCAGATTGTAAGTGGCTACTGCCGCCCATGGACATCCGTAATCAACACCAGATACGCGCCGCTACCCTAAGGACAAAGCTGGAATTCCTCGGCTAAGTATGTCTCACTTACCACACCCTTCAAACCAGAACACAGCAGCGCATAAAACTGCTGTTATGAGGTAGAAATAGGTGTAGCGGTGATGCCGCCGAAGTCAAAGTGCAAAGGGTTCTAACACCTTCAAAGCCTTCAGATCATTAGTTATTTGTTCATTAATTTTTATAAAACTTGTTAATCTGCCTATCAAGGAATTAAGTTGGTGATTAAGTGGTTTCATTTAACTAGGTTTGTTAGATTGGTAATTAAGTCGTTAGAAATATTTTGCTTCAACTACAAATACAAAGGTATATTTATTTGTATGGATCCAAGATTACCTTTTGATTTATACGACTTTTTTGATTTGCGAGAGTTTGTTCCTCCAACTTCAGAGATCGAGCGTGATTTTCCCACCTTTCGTAGTAATGCAAGTATTTTTTTAAAGCTTCTCTTGCCTGTAAATAAAAATAATAATTTTATAATATTATTTCAGCAGAAAGTGTACAAAAATGACTGAACCGAATTTATACAGCACCTTTCACTAAATGATAAGGAATAAAGATGTACTAGTTTTAAGGTAACACTGTCACAAAAAATAGCTAAAAATCGTAACTTAATGACCTGAGCGTGCTGACTGTCGGTAGACAAATTCGGGTCCTCCTTGTAGCGACTGCACTCATAGTACTCGGAGCCGTGGCACTTCCAGTCGCCGAGGCAAACCCAACAGAAGTCGTGACGACACGCGCCACATTGCATATGGTTGCAACCACCATTCTTCTCTATACAGATCTGACATTTCGGACAATCCTGAAACCATAATAACATATGTACTATGTCATGCCATAATTCTATATATTTTTTTTAATATATGTGGTATGAAAGACTTAGTATTAGAAACATTTTCTACCAATCAATCTTTAGGCTTAAGCAGAACTTTTAGATTTATATTGATTTGATTATTGAATTTTGAATTTTTTGCACCAGTGATTGAACAAATTAATTTTATATAGAAAATAGCTGGTTCAGAAAATAAATATATTTCTTACTTATACATATTAAATTATATTTTTTCCAAATTTAATCTATTTAAATTGCTTTCCACCAGTATGTTTTAATGCATCTGTTACCGTATCTGAGTAATCTAGGAAATAGTGTAATTTCCTCATCAACACTGACTGAGTGGGATTCTAAATATAATTCATTTGTTTTCCTTATTACCTTCGTATGTGCACTAATATAGTTGGCAGTTTCAGAATCATCAGCGCATTTAGTTAGCCAGCGACGTATGGTATAACAGTCAGTTGGAGCATGATGAGGAGCTCCACAAGAGAAACATGTCAGTGATTCACAACCATGGCATTCCACACGACGTGCCCCTTCACGGGTGAATGCTTGAAATATCCACTGAAATATATAAAGTTATAATTTTTTTAAATATATTGACATTAACACTAGTAACAGAAAATATGTAAAAATAACATTACATGCAACTATTACTATACAAATATTTATATTTAAAACAGCAATCATTAATTCTTTATTTCCTCAGAACCTCACAGAAAATTAACACTAAGATTCTTTAAAATCCTGTAGAATAAACATTGTTACACAAATGAAATTGATATTTTTTATTGTATATCTCTACCATAATTCACTAGTCGTTATAATCCATCTTGTAGTTAATGTAAAAATGTTACTCCTCTTATAGGAAAAAGGGTCTAGGCTAGTCTTTTTTCCTTTACATATTATAGGACGAGCAAATGAGCACGCGCTATACCCAATGATGTGTGGCAAGTGCCTCTCATAGACATCCATAAAAAATAACCAGATAGAACCGGAGTGCACTCTGAGGTGATGGTGGTGAACATAAGGACTGAGTTAAATGCCTCTCATAAGTGTGTCTGTAATACAATGACCAAGTGCACATTGGTACACTTCTCATCTTTCAGGCACAATGTTTCCTCACAATATTTTGCTTCAATATTAACAAAACTGATAATAAATTTGTACATAAAAAATAAAATAGTTTTTTTACCTGACAATTAGGACCAGGACAAAATCGTAGTTGAGGGTGAGATGTCACATGATCCTTAAACATGAATTGCTGATAGCGCTCACGTAAAGTAGGCTTAGCAACATGAGACAGAACAAAGTCCTCAGGAGCCCTCACTTCACAGTCTTGAGCCATACACTGAATTGTATTAGATACACCTAAACAAAAGAATATATGAGTAATATGTTTTAGTGTTACTATAGTAGTAAGAAATGTTAGTATTAAATTTCAAATAGATACGAAAAGCAAAAAAAAATCTGATACCTTGCATGATTTGTACTTCAAAGTGCATTCCCCAACAATCATTGCAGAAGTAGTGCCCACAGGCCAGAGCACTGTATGTTTGCATGGGTGGCGTGTTGGCGCACACAGCACACACCGTACGACTGGAGCCCACCTGCACTGTTGGTAAGCGTGGTTTCACGCGACTAAACACCAAGACCTCGTTAGCATTCTCCTTGTACTTATTTATAATCTCTTGAGCATTCCATTCATAAGCGTGTAACATTACCTGCAAACGAAATTTTTAAGTGTCATCACAAATATAAATCAATAATTAAGACTAAAATCGTACAAAAATAACAAAAATACAAACTTTAGCGAGTGAAGGCGTAATTTGAAGGCTATTGCTGAGCAGCTCGATCGATTCATTCAGTAACTTCTCCACCTCTTCTACTTTCAAACACGAATACAAAAAGTACTCTGGATCAGATTTACTCCGATCCACTTGCTCCATATCGCAATCATCTTGTTCTCCGTAGTAATCATAGTCGTCACCGTCGTTGTCCGAATATTCCATATCAGATTCCGCAGACATTTTGTTGAATGTCCGGGTGGTAAGAGTACTTATTTGGTTAACAACAAGAACAGACGAAATCCCCCGAAAAATTGAAAACAAAATCGATCTCGTAACACAACATCCCAACGAAAAAAGGAAAGAATTTTCCCCACTTTCCTATCACGATTTCATTTGAATTGATGTGAAAGAAGAAATCGCTATTTATTTATTGTTTTGTCAGTCTGTCTTTGTAAACGTTTTTTTTTTATATTAATGGCCCTAGATTCCATCTTATCGGCCGATTTTTTTAAATACTTAATTAATCAACTTTTGTAACCTTAATTTATACACAATTAGAAATAGATACTCTCTATTTATAAAAGCAATCAGAAATTTAAAGAGAACTGAATCTGAAAATTGAAATTTATTAAAATATCCTTGCCAAAATATAATTTACTTTATTCTGTCATTGTCAAATTGTCAAGTCTGTTATTAACGTCAAAGCCTAAAGGTCACCTTGGCTTGGTGAAGTTCACCTTCCTGGCGTTTGAATTGTTACAAATTTTGAAAATTCATTTTGGTGCGTAGAAAGTTCTTAAATAGAAATATTTTTGTTGATGCCTTCTATAAGTGGTCATAATGCTTAGTAAATAAATGTATGATTATTGGTTAACAATATCATTTATAATTTGTTGTTTAAAATTTGTAGGTGATAGATAACAATTAAGCGGTGAAGATGGATGGGTCGACGTCACAAAGGTTTATAGAACGAGGGTCCCATAAGGGGAAAGGCCTCGCGGTCTTCACCAGCGGTGGAGACTCCCAGGGTATGAATGCTGCGGTCCGGTCGGTAGTGCGAATGGGCATTTACTTGGGATGTAAAGTTTACTTCATCCGTGAAGGATACCAGGGAATGGTGGATGGTGGTGATAACATTGAAGAAGCCAACTGGTCCTCTGTCAGTTCCATTATTCACAAGGGTGGTACCATCATTGGTTCTGCAAGATGTATGGACTTTATGTAAGTAATCTATCAATTTAAAACTATTTATTTCAGCTGAATTAGGAGAAAACTACTATTTATATTATTATTTTGTAGTATGACATCATTATTTTATTATAATTATAATTGTGTATGAATTATGTTTTGAAGAAATATTTCTTTTATATTTTTTCAATTTTATTAAATGTATAAATGCATGGTTGTACGGAATATTCCTTGCCATTGGCTTATAATTTATTGCATTCAGAAATAAATTTGAGACCTTGCTCAGATAGTTTTGGCACATATGTTTATTAAATTTCTGCTTCTTATTTTTTTAATGATTTCTTTTAATTTTATTTTTAAGCACCAATAGAAATTATTTAACATCAGGAAATATTTCAATCTGTAAGTACTTAAACAGATTTAATTATATTAAATGAAAAATTACAGCAAGCGTGAAGGACGTTTGAAGGCTGCCTACAATCTGGTAACCCGTGGCATCACCAACTTGGTTGTTATTGGAGGTGATGGATCCCTGACTGGTGCCAATCTCTTCCGTCAAGAGTGGTCCAGCTTACTTGATGAATTACTCGAAAACAATAAGATCACAAAGGACCAAAGAGAAAAATATAAATATCTGCATATTGCTGGAATGGTATTTATTTTTTTTATATAATCTTTCTCTTATAATTTCATTTTATGTATTATTTTATTTTTATAATACATCATAAGTGATCTTTTTAGTATTAAATTTTAAATTATATAACAAATGGATAGTTTTATGACTTAGTACTTTTACTATTCATTGATGAAATTCATTTACCAGTTTTCTAATACCTATCATTTTGATAAAGCATCATAGATGACAAAAAATATGTAATTTATTGGTCACCAAAAAATTTTGTAAAATACTACACAATCTTACCTAAGTTGATCTCAGAAGCAACGCTACCTCTGAGTATTACGTTGGAAAACTTGTATGTGAAATATAGGCTATATCAATTATAATGAATATGCACTCAGTGGCACGGAATTTTGGCCAAACTTATGATATGCGATAACAAATCTTTAAGTGTGTCTAACTTTGTTCTTATTGTATAAGCGGATAGAAATAATGTTTATGTTAATTCTAAGAGGGTAATTAACTAAGTTGAAGTGCATTTTGGTTTGGGTTCTGATGTTTAGTTGAACCATGTCATTTATCGACAAACACTGTGTTTTAAATTGTGTTCTGGAATTTGCAAGTGTGAAGTAGTCAAAGTTCTTTGATTTATTGTGATAAATAAACATCTAAAGGTGCCTTAGGATCCATGAAAATGCCTTCGTCACTAAAACAGGTATCACAAGCAGTGGCATTAGTCGAAAAAGAGATGACCCAACGTAAAGCGGCTACTATCCTTAACATACCACGTTCTTCAATGCAATATGCACTAAAACGGTACCAAGAGACCGGCCGCTGCACACGCAGACCAGGTACTGGCGGTGTACGTTGCACATCACCACCTAAGCTTCTCACACAGCATAGAGCAGCTCGACTTTAATTTGACCGCGAACATGCTCACTGGTTTCATGAACAATGGGCTAGGGTTTTAGTTTTAGGGTTCAAGGGGTTGGTGTCCAAACATTGCAGTGGCCAGTTCGCGACCCTGATTTAAACCCAATAGAGTACATTTGGGATAAGCTAAAAACGACAATTAAAGCAGCATCGAACCCGCCACAAACCTTTCGCCAGCTTCGAGATGCTGCTCTGACTACCTGGCGCGATTTATCGCAAGTAGACATCAAAAATATCATCCAAAACATGCTAGACCGATTGCAGGCGGTCATAAGGGCTTGAGGAGGAAACACACAACATTAAAAAGTCAACATGTTATCAAAGACCAAACAGTTTTTAATTGCTAGTGGTCAAAACTGCAGTGTTTAATTTTGTGTAAATGTGACTTTGCACTTGAACTTAATTATAAACTTTAAAAAAACATTATTTATGTGTAAAAATGATTAAAGAAGTTAATAGGACAGCAATAAAAATTGGCCTAAACTTGCAGTGTGAACTAAAAAAAACTAAAGTTATCACAAATGTTACACTTGGCCAAGTTTTTGTGCCGGTGAGTGCATTATCATCCCTGCAAACCAAGACAACAGCTTGAGAACTGTTGCCAAATATAGTTATATAAGAAAGGTATTATATATAGGTATTTTTATAAGCATAATTTTTAGGTGGGGTCCATCGACAATGACTTCTGTGGTACTGACATGACAATAGGAACTGACTCAGCTTTGCACCGCATCATTGAAGCCATTGATGCCATTGTCAGCACAGCATACTCCCATCAAAGAACATTTATTATGGAGGTTATGGGCAGACATTGTGGGTAAGGTGGACAAGTATATAGAAAATATTTATAATTATGAAGAGCCCTTTGATTTATTGACTAATTTAGTATGCTAATGTAAATAAATATTAATATTATTGGAATTTGTTATGTATAATTAATTATAGTTGGTTGTGCCCAACCCAAGTTTTTGTAATGTACACTATATTTCCTTATGACAACTGTTCGATTGTTATGTTTAAGTACCAAAATAATTTGTGTTTGTCATATTTCTCTGAAACAATGTGTAGCCAATATAAATGGATATTCACATTGTTTTTATAAATGATGGATTGAAATAAGAATATTACTGTGATGTAGGTAGTCAATTAGAAATAACAGAAGTTTATTGCTGTAGATATCTCGCTCTGGTCACAGCATTGTCATCAGAAGCCGATTTTGTCTTTGTCCCCGAGGCGCCGCCTTCACCTGATTGGAAAGATAAACTTTGCGATAAGTTAGAACAGGCAAGCGATATTTTGTCATATCTTGCCCTTCACCACCTTGTGATTTCCTACTATACTTCAATAGATATCCCTTGCAATTCTAAGTTCCCTTTTAGTTTTCTTGCAGTTTACACCGCCCTCTGTACGGACGCTACTTATAGTTTTATTTGCGAAGACCCAGCGCCTCTCAATTGGGATAAAAAGATGTGTGCAAAAATTGCTGAGGCAAGAAATTAATAAATTATTTTTATGCACTGGGAGCAGGATCACTTATTTAACAATCATCCTCATTTTGTAATTGGCGGATTCAATTGGCTATTTTTATTAAAATATATGTATTATCACAGTATTCAAAATTGTTGTCAATCCATTACTTAATTTCCTATAATCATTGTTGTGATGGGTGGGTAAAAATGTTGGGTGTCATTTGCATGGTCCATTATGGTCGGGCTGCTTGTTGCAGTTATCTGGCATTAGTGGCCGCTCTGGCGAGCGAAGCAGACCAAGTATTCATTCCCGAGGACCCTGTTCCCAATAATTGGGTTGAAAAGCTTTGCAAACGATTGCAGCAGGTACGCTGGCTTAATTGAGTGGCACTGTACACTTATACTTATAACACACAATAACGCATACTATTGGCACAATTTAATTATTGTCTGTTATGTAATGTCTGTAAATTTTATTATTGTCTGTGTCTGTTTATGAATTTTCAGAGCCACTAGTTTGCCATTAACTTCAATTAACACTTGAAATTTATCTTGATCAATTGCTTCGAGACTCGTGTATAAATTTGTTTAATTGCTTTGCTTCAATTGTGTGTTGTTGGTGTATGTACTTCGTATATAAAAGTACATAATGGATATGGTATTCACTACATTTACACAATTATATTTTACTTCTAAATTATACGCACAATGTACCTAATATATATTACTTGACACTGTACTTAGTATTTACAACAATTAAGATAATACCTTCAGGTAATGTCTCCCAATAATCCATATAATATTGCATGATACAGTTCTCTCCTATGTCAATTGCTAAACTCAACTATTAGGAGAACCTAATTGCTAATTGCATGTTTTCGTAAAACGTAACCGCGCTTACGCACGGAAACTTCTGCAGCGGTCCCGCCCGCCATTATTTCGTTACTATGGGTAAGCGGCCTTGTAGTTTGTAATATTTACAGTTTTTACTCTACTGTAATCATTTTTTCCACTTCTAAGAATATTTTTAAACTATAGAAAAATATTTTACTCTAGCATAATTTTTCGAATATATGAATTTGTAGTAGATATTGAAAGTACTGTATAATATGCATTTCCTACATTTTTGACAAGATTTATTTAATATGGTATTTATATATAGGAAAGGAAGTCGGGTCAACGTCTGAATATTATTATCGTTGCGGAGGGTGCTATCGACCGCGAAGGAAAACCGATTACCGCCGAGCTGGTGAAGAAAGTGGTAGTGGACAACTTGCAGCAAGACACGCGCATCACTGTACTCGGTCACGTACAGCGTGGTGGCTCGCCGTCCGCGTTTGATAGAATATTGGTAAGACCTTAAATAACTTTCAATATTAATTTAAGTATTTTGTATTGGAAAACATGAATTACCTTACATTTATTACATATTCAAAAAGTCTTTAGCCCGTCATTACTTGTCTTCAAATTTACCACAAAGATTTTTTATTGTGTATTTAGATGTAAAAGAATGCCGGGCCACTTTTAGGATGTCCTCCTGTTGATTCTTGAAAATCGATTTGAATGTAACTCTCATAAGACTACATTGTATAGAATATAAGAAAATAAGGAGTACTTTAACTCTTGGCAGAAAAGTAAAACTATACACTTATATAATACTTTGTGCAGGGTTGTCGTATGGGCGCGGAGGCGGTGATGGCGCTGATGGAGGCGACGCCGGAGACGGAGCCGTGCGTGGTGACGCTGGACGGCAACCAGGCCGTGCGCCTGCCGCTCATGGAGTGCGTGCGACGGACCAAGGCTGTCGGTCAGGTGACGTCTTTTGTTTTACAAAGAAGCGTGCAGTCCATCTGATGGTGACAAGGTCAATGATCAATGACGCCACTGCTGCCAATGAACATTCGTCATCAATTCCAAATAGAATTGAATTCGTTCCTTAGTTCGGATTAAAACACACCCTTTTACAAGATCAAACAGAAAAACAGCAGCAATTACCTCGCCTGTATTAAGACTAACTACTACTACTTATTAGTGTGAATGAGATAAGTAGGGCTTTTTCACTGCCAAAAAATAGGTATGATATGGTTAAAAATTAATATATGTTGAATAAATCATATAAGTGTGCAAGTATGTGTTAATATTATAATGTTTACAGGCTATGGCAGACAAGAACTGGGATCTTGCAGTGCAGCTGCGTGGGCGTAGCTTTGCACGAAATTTGGAAACTTACAAAATGTTGACCCGCCTTAAGCCCCCTAAGGAAGCTTTCGACGAATCTGGAAAACCATCGGTGAGTGCATTCGTTTCTTAACACATACTTCTACAGTCACTGATCACGAAGCTATAATTACAAATATTGCTACAGTTTCTATCTAAATCTAGTATCAGATAAAAAAATAAAATTTCGCAACATACACGTGATCGACGGGCAACTACTTAAAAACGATAATATTTATAGAAACATAGTATTTCTATTATAAAATATACTTATTAAGTTAGAAAATAAAATATCAACATTTTTACGCTCAAATCTCGCCCACTTATCGATAAAATCACCGTTCAGAAGTTTCACTTGAATATAATGAATATAAAATCTACATATAAAGGAGGGCCTCACCCTAGCGGTGATGCACGTGGGCGCACCCGCGTGCGGTATGAACGCGGCCGTGCGCTCCTTCGTGCGGAACTGCATCTACCGCGGCGACACCGTGCTCGGCATACACGACGGCATGGAGGGCTTCATCAGCGGGAACATCGTTAAGATGGAATGGTAACTATACTATAAACCTAAAGTATATAATTGTGCTAATTAGTGCTAAGTAATTGTGCTTTATTCGCGGCTTTACTGGCGAGACCACAGGTTTTTATCTACCTCTGGAGAATGTTACTTTTTTTCGTGATTAAAAGTACCATATGGCCTTTTGTGAAACCCTGACAACGTATTTATAAAATTTCATGACAGTCGGCTATGTAGTTAAGGTGTGAGAGTTTAGCAAGTAAGCAAAAAAACAAGCAAACAAAATTACATTCGCATTTATAATATTTCTAGGGATTTACACCACCATTTGTGTGCCTGTGAATCAATTTCCCGTTGTTTAGATTAGCTTTTAAATTCTACTGACCTTCAATAATCTAAAGAACGTAGTTAATCATACGCAGATCACCCGCAATTAGTTCCACGTGTTCAAGAGCTAAAAACAGTTCTATTAATATATTTCACGATTCGTATCAATGAGTTACGCTATTTGCACCTTAATATTTACCTTCTTAAAGTTTTATTGCATTCAAGTAGGAATATATTGTAATAGTATACGATATGAATTCTTGTTATTTACAAAAAAAATGTCTTGAAATTGTCTTGATTGTGGGTGAAGGTCTGACGTAACTGGATGGGTGGGTCAGGGCGGTGCGTTCCTGGGAACAAAGCGTACTCTACCCGGGGACAAGAAAGGCGAAATCGCCGCTCGCATCAAACAATTTAACATTCAAGGTCTGCTGATTATCGGAGGATTTGAGGTAAGCGTAAAAAAATGACAATTAAAAAAAGTTAGTTACTAATTTCTTTGTTATTTGCGTTCATCTGTACAAATATAATATAATAATATATTGAGGAGCGAAATACGGACAATCTTTTGCTTTTATCACAATCGTTTACATTGTTTGTACTGTGTTTTTTTACAGTGTAAGTAGATTATAGCTTAATTACCATTTTAGTCGTCCCATTGCTATTAACACTTAGGTCTAGAAACGACAAATAGGGGGCTATTTGTCGTTTCTAGACCTAAGTGTTAATGCTTAAAGAAATTATATTTTTTTGCTGCACTTGGCCATGGTCAGGTAAGGCTTATATAGCGCAGTAGATAAAAAGATAGTATAGTAAAACTTATAGTAACTTATATTAACCTGATGATAGCTGTTGAGGACAAGATTTTTATAATATTAGGGATTTTTGTAACATTACATTTAATTTTTTTCCACGAAGGCATACCAAGCGGCATTGGAGATCTACGACGCACGCGCGCAGTTCCCGGAGTTCTGCCTGCCGCTAGTGGTGGTGCCGTCCACCATCAGCAACAACGTGCCCGGCACCGACTTCTCGCTCGGCGCCGACACCGCACTTAACGAGATCACTGAGATTTGTGATCGCATCCGCCAATCTGCGCAGGTAATTTATTTTTAACACGCTTTTTTAATTCACTGCATCAATCATTCAATTTAACACCATCAAATAATAAAGAGATAATAAACATAACAAGACTGTAATCATGTAATGTAGTCACATCTCGTACTGTTACTGATGATGATGTTTTCTATGATTTTTAAAGAAAAGCATATATAACAACATAAACACAAACACAATGTGTAAAAGTTTATAATATGATGACATTTATATATTCCGTCTGCCTAATGTTATTAAATTCTTCCAGGGAACCAAACGACGTGTGTTCATAATTGAGACTATGGGTGGATTCTGTGGATATCTAGCTACTTTAGCAGGTATGAATGCAATTTTAGTAAAGTACTTTATTAATATACCAAGTATTATACCTATAAATTGTGACAAACGAATTCTTAATACATATATATGTGGCAAATATGTTCAAATATTATTACTTAATCAGAACAAGTGCAATAAATTTAAGCGAATCTATCTATCTATCCATTTCATTAGTTCTTTCTGTTCTACACGTAAATACATCACAGGTCTGGCCGGCGGTGCGGACGCGGCCTACATCTACGAAGAGAAGTTCTCCATCAAGGACCTGCAGCAAGACGTGTACCACATCGCGTCCAAGATGACGGGTGGCATCCAGCGAGGCCTCATCCTGCGGAACGAGAAGGCCAATGACAACTATAACACTGAATTCATCTACCGTCTCTACTCTGAAGAGGGCAAGGGACTGTTCACTGCCAGGATGAATGTGTTGGGTATGTAGGCATTTTGTATGACAAGCAGCAACCTACGCGGCCACCGTCACACTTCTAATCTAATTGTGTCCATCTCAATCTTTTGCCCCGTTTTGTTTGTTACTAAAAGGTCAATTTAATCGAGTCACTCAAGGGTAGCAACAAGTTTGTATTCAGTTCTAGATAAATCAGACACACAGGTTAACAAACGGTTATAGGGTTACAGATATCTGTGATTAATTAACACTGAATATTTAAATATATACAGGGTGAATTTTTAAAACGGGCCTTCAGGGCCAAATCCGAAACTATAAGGATTAGCGAAAAATGCTGAAAGGAGTTACGAGGCCGATTTCGATAAAAACTAAAACTGCATCATTTATTTTTTAAAATATTTTTTTCCTTAGCCGGGAATCGAACGAGTTCATTTTGAAAAAAAAATACACCTCTATATTATTCCACTATCTGATAGTGTCGCTTACAAGGATCAAATTCTGGGAAGTAATGTTATGTGACAAATTAAAGGAAAAGGAAAATTTTGAAGAAAATACGTATTTTTCCTTACATTGGAGTACTAATCCTTAAGGATTAATATGCCAATGTATGGATGATATACATAACAAATGATTTATGTATAATTCTTTAGAAACAGACATAAGTCATACCATTGAAGAATTTGTTGGTTAATCAACTAATTATTCGATGTTATGACTATGACATACAGCTTAGTATGAGAGAGTAATAGTTTGGCAAATAAGTTACCGCCGTTTTTATATTAAAATCATATAATATTAAAATCTTTAAATATTAAAATCTTATTGTTTGTTGTTTACAACTTCGTTTCAACGTTAAATATGATTTTCTATATCTCTTTTTTTAGTAATCACTCGGATTTGAATCTAAAAAGTAATTCTCGCAAATTGTCAACATTACATCTGTATTAAACGAAACTCCGCCCATAGCAAGTAAATCTATTTTAATGGTCCTAAAAATAACCTTAGCTAAGTCGGACATAAAAATATAAATTATTGGGATACAAAACGTCCATTTCGAATGATTAGAAACATTGAGCCAAAAAAAATGTTAATACACGAAATGTTTAAATTGATGAATGGCGGGAACTTAACTGCCAAATTAATATGAAAAAATATGTATTTTCTTAAAATTGAGGCTTTTCCTTTAGTTTGTCATTTATCATTACTTTCCAGATTTTGATCCTTATAAGCAACACTATCAGATAGTGGAATAATATAGAGGGTGCATTTTTTTTTCAAAATGAACTCGTTCGATTCCCGGCTAGGGAAATAGTTATTTTAAAAAAGTAATGATGCAGTTTTAGTTTTTATCAAAATCGGCCTCGTAACTCCTTTCAGCATTTTTCGCTAATCCTTATAGTTTCGGATTTGGCCCTGAAGGCCCGTTTTAAAAATTCACCCTGTATAATACAAGGATATAATTATTATCTTCTATAGCAACACACTTCTCTTTATTATTCCAGGTCATATGCAGCAAGGTGGATCGCCGACACCGTTCGACCGCAACATGGGCACAAAGATGGCGGCTAAATGTCTGCACTGGCTCGTTGAAGCCATCCAGAAGGGCCCGGCCAACGGGCCCGATACTGCATGCTTGTTAGGTGTAGTCAAACGCCAGTATAAGTTTACCCCACTAGAGGAGCTCAAGGCTCAGACTAACTTCGCGTAAGTAATTTTTTACCCGACTGCCAAGGAAGGGTTATGTTTTTCGCGCACATCTTGTATGTTTGTCTTTCTTTATTTGATCCGACCTAACAAACGGCTGGATGAATTTCGACAATTAATGTGTCATTATATTCGTTTCAATGACCCGAGTGTTCTTAGATGGGTGTTAGAAGAAAAAAATCAAAATGGCGGCTTTTTGGCACGAAATACGAACATATTTAAAAAAAATATTAACCGAACCTATCGAATAGGGTATCAAATGAAAGTAAATTAAACGGAGATTATAAAAACATATTTGTATATATATAAAATAGCAAGGTGACTGACTGACTGACAAACTAAATGAATTTTTTCATTATTCAGAAATCAACGTACAGCCAAAACCGCTCAATTTAGAGTTCTGAAAATTTTCACATAGGTTCGCTATATAGAGTAAATAAGTACTAAGAAAGGCCTTTTGCAAAATTCTACCCCTAAAAGGGTAAAATAGGGGATGTCAGTTTTTTTTTAATTGTTTATTTTTGAAGCAACTACTATAAAATTTAGTATTTGACTCTCTGGATAGGAATAAGTACACACCTATTTATCCCCTTCCGAAAAATCAACCCCGTAGAAGATAAAATAAGGGTTAAAAGTTCATTTGCACAACCGTCAATTTTGAAGCAATCACTAGGAATTTTGTATCTGGCTTGCTGGATAAAAATAATGTAATTCTACCCCTAACGACGCAAAATAATGACTGGAACTTTGTATTACTGAAGTTATATATTTTATAGAGCGTAAATGGTGGACTTTTTGCGAAATAGTAACACATTTTAAAAAAAGTTAACCAAACCTATTGAGTAGGGTATCAAAATAAAGGAAATTAAAATGAGACACATACATTACACAATATATACATGTACAACACGTCGAGATGACTGTCTGACTAAATGAGTATGTTGCTGTGCCAGAGATCAACCCAAAGGAAAACCGCGTGCTGTAATTTTACACATAGGACCTTTATATAGTGTAAATGAGCACTACGAGGATAAAATAGGATAACATTGTTTGAACATCTTTTGATTTTGAAGCAGATACCTATGCTGAAACTTTGTATTTGGCTTTTTGGGTAAAAATAATGAAACGCCTATTTCACTGGTTTTGGAAATTCTACTACTTTTTAGTGCAGTCGGGTTTTTGATTTTTTAATTAATTCACTTGTTGTTGCTAGTGTTCGGACATTTCAATGTTTCGAATATAATGTATTATTTAAAAAATAGTTTAATCCAAACGATTTATTTCATTGATTTTTTTTATAATATAGGCGTAGCAGACGAGCATGCAGTCCACCTGATGGTAAGTGGCTACTGCCGCCCATGGACATCTGTAATCAACCCCAGATAGAATTAGATATTCCTACCTGAGGTCGGCCACAGATGCGCCGCTACCCCTGAGGACTAAGCTGGAACGCCTCGGAAAAGTCTGTCTCCCTTACTACATCCTTCAAAACGGAAAACAGCAGCGCCTAACACCGCTGTTATTACATAATAACATAATGCAAGATATTCCTTTTGAGTTACTAAGAGGCAATTTAAGATCATTAAGGACTTGTTTAAGATATATTTAAAAATTCGTTTATTTATTAATAATAATCGGTGGTATCTAAACATTGTTTCTTATTTTTGCAGACAAAGAATACCAAAGCAGCAATGGTGGATGAAACTGCGTCCGCTGCTTAGGATTCTGGCCAAGCACGACTCCACATATGAAGAGGAGGGCATGTACATGACCGTGGAGCAAGGAGAGATTGACTCTGAGAATGTCATCTAAATGTTTTTTAATAATCTGTGAATTAGTAGATCTTTCTAGCTTTTTGGGTCTGTCTCGATGTAAATCGCTCTTAGGCGAAACAGGAGAATGACCGACACGCACGAGATACACACGTATTCCAGGTCAACAAAAAGCCTCTTATTTAAGGTCGATGATAAAAAACTTCACGCTACATCTTACGGCTGAAATAGAAACGTCTAATTTTGCCTTCAACCCCTAACACCAGTAGCTTTACAAGACAGAACTAGGGATGAACTTAAAACAGTTCTACAGCCTTGAATTGTTGTCGTAAGAAAGCGACTTATGTATAAACGTGGGGTCATTCGTACACAACATCGCGAGTGTCGGTCGCCTACTCCCGAATGCTGGCTTTTTCTGTACTGCGATTGCATGTATGGGCGTTTAGCATTTCTAGAAAAAATGTACTACTAAAGTATTATGGTTGACATTATATTGGAATGTTTAATCAAGAGATTAATTTTATATAATTAGATATGTATATGCATACTCGAGTATGTTAACTTTTTAATCAAAAGGTAATCATGAGAATTCTTGGAGTTTATTTAATAAAAATCTTTTCAATTATATTGCAAAAATATATTAATATATATTTTATATGGTTTAATTATACACAAATTTTAGATAATTTTATAAGTTCCTTACGAAATCATGTCTTCATAGTGTATATGATTTAATTTTACTTAAATGTTTTTTGTTATCTGTAATAAAGAGCTACCAAAAACATTCTAAGTGTAAATATGTTCTAGTTCTCTTATAAGGATACTTTTCATAATCATTATAATATTTATTTTTTGTTTATATTTACATTTCATAAAGTATCGTAGAGAGTCACAATAGTTGGATGTTCTCTATTATTGTAATACAATGTTTATAGCGTATAATAGCTTATAGCTTATAGTATAATAGCTTATAGCGCATAGCAACATATATTTAGTAATGTGAAGTATTTTTAGTGGGCAGCTTTAAGTGTGATGAGTTCACGAATCTAATATCTCAAGCGAAAACAGCATGATATTCCTAGCGAATTAATAGAACTAACAATATATAAAAACGTATAAATTACTCATTTTACGAAAACCTAGCTTACAAAATATTTCATTCACAAATAGCTATTTGTGAATGAAATATTGTTATTTTGATTTTCTCATTATTAGCTCACACGCTAAAAAAATGTTTACATATATAAGTCAGTAGAAGCAAACTTCTAGAAGCAAAATACAAAAAGGAGATTTTCAAATTTCATTAAAGTGCTACAGAAAATCACAAAATGTTTATAACATCTACCTCATAGTACATTAACTATGTTTGATTTTCTCTTTTTTGGAATGTTATAAAGATGCTGCCATAATTATACATATTGGAATATGACACGTAATTTTGTATTATAAAACATACATACAACATACTATGATATTTTGTTTCATGGAAATATTTTTCACAAGTAACAAAATGTCTCATCGTGTTTGTTTTGATGTGCCTAAGTTAACATCAATAAACTTGCTACTTACTTACATATTTTTTTATTTCCCCTGTTACAGTACATATAATTATTTAATTACTATTGATACTGTAAGGTATAGTAACACACCAATTATACAATTATAATTATTACATAATTTCAACCTTATTTGATTCACCTTCGTCCGTGTGTGTGTTGTTTCCCGCCATAATCTCCTTTATTTTTCTTTTTAAAGATGAATACCACGCCATGGCCTATTAAATTAGCATTATTTTTGGAGTGTATATGTCGACTTTTCATATCAATAACGATGAATAAAGTTTAAGTTAAGTATCACAATCGATCAAAAATCGATTTCTGGGAAATTAAAAAAAGACCACTTATTAATTAAGAATATCAAAATTATTAGTAAAAACTACTAATCTATGGTAAAAACAGTATTTCTAGTAATGTATAAAATACATTAACTTTTAACTTTCTTTACACATTGTTATATAGGAAACAGCCTGTAGCTCGATACGAGCCGATACGTGTCAGTACGACCCTGCCCTAACTCGTAGCAAATAATGTTCGAAGCATTTTAAAAATTGAAGTAAATCATTATTGAAAACTGCTTTATGTTATAGATTGGTATCTATTTTTCATTGTTCTGTGGGTATGATACAATAATATTTAGTGATATCGGTCGTACGTGAGGTCGTAGAAATACAATAAATTCCTCACTTTTTATGAGATATACCATAAACAGTATGACATCCTTTACATTTATTGAATTATTAGGCGAATAAATACATCGTTTAGAAATAGTAGAAGACCTGATATTCAGCATGTATTATTTTCTTTGAATTATATATTTTTTAAATTTAATGAAGTTAAACTTAAGGACGAAAAAAAATAGTAACATGACTTCAAAAGTGCCAACGCGACCATCAACAAACACAACATCAATTTTGACTTGTTGACGTTTCACCGCGTAGTAAGTGAAAGTGTCACGTCAGTATAGTACAGTTGCTGTCAGAAACAGTTTTTAATCTGATTTATTTCTTATTGGCTGCTTATTGGTACGAAATACTATTATATCACAAAAAGTGTTAATTACGTGCTTGTCTGGTGGTTTATGAACATTTTACATTGAACACTCGACGTAACTGTAGTATATTTTCAGCATTAGGTTATTACCGGGAAGATGGGAGTAAAACCAGCAATTGGAAGAAAACCTAACAAGAACCCACCGTTCTTCAGTCACGAATTCGTGATCCAGAACCATGCAGACATAGTATCATGTGTGGTTATGGTATTCCTAGTCGGGCTTATGGTGCAGGTAGGTGTCGAGCGTGTGCCACGTAGGCCGAAGTTTTTGATAAAATAGTGGTTTTGGAGGAAGTAACTGGTCGTTTTGTTGCAGTCGACGAGTCCGATTGCGAGCTTGTTTATTGGGCTACATCATAATGTGAGTGGGGTGGAGCCAAGTAGAGAGAACCCTAAGGGAGAACCTTTCTTCTATGAAGCTGGCTGGAAAGATGCTTGTGCCGTCTTCTTCTATTCCCTCGTTTGTATTGTTATGCACGCGATCCTTCAGGAGTATTTCCTAGACGTAAGTAGCAATATGGACTTATTTTCATTATAATTTCTCTCATAATAAAATTATTTTTAAATAATTTTTGGTGGCATTCTATAAGTTGTATGTATTTATCTAATTGTCAATTAAGTCTTGAAGTTCCAGTTTGGAAAAGGCCTTTTCTGAAATTATTGATCATCTGGTAATTTCTCTAAACTACAATTATAATTGCATTGTGACATGATTCTTTGTGTTCTCATGAATTGTTGTCGTGACTGTTTTCAGCTTATTATATTGTTCTTTTGTGTATTTGTTATAGAAAATATCAAAGAAGTTCCATTTGTCGAAGTCGAGGCTTAGCGCTCTCAATGAGTCTGGCCAGTTAGTTGTGTTCCAATTGATGACTCTTCTGTGGGGAGGTGATGCTATTCTCCGTGAAGGATTCATTTTCAACATCTCTAACCTATGGGATGGTGAGTAAAGGTTTTCGGTAAATCATCAATGTTCAAGCAATCATAAGTCGATATAAGAGCTAAATTATTTTAAGTTTAATTATAAAAATCTTTTTTTTTATTATTACCAATATTTGATACTTTATTCTGTTTCTATATACAATTAAATACAAACTATATTGTTTGTGATTGGTAAATATAATTACCACAATATTCTTTCCAATGTACATAAATTAAGCAATGCAATTAGAAAGTATGTGTTAATGTTTGATAATAATTTCCTCATTTCCATAATTACCTATATATTACGAAATGTTATTATACAACCACATTAACTTGAGTAATTATCCTAATTGTTGTAATAACAGAATGGTAGAATAACATGTTTTGTTTTACCAAAAACATTCTTAGGGGTAATAAACATTTTACTGATGTTGATCAGTAAAACCCCTATTTATTTTTTGTTCAGGTTACCCCAATCACCCGATGAGCTTCCTATTGAAGCTCTGGTGGGTGGTCCAAGCTGCGTACTGGCTCCACAGCATCCCCGAGCTGTATTTCCAACGTGTGAAGAAGGACGAATGGGCTGGCCGGATCAGACAAGCTTTGATCGCCTTCACCTTCCTGGTGTTGGCTTACAGTTTCAAGTAAGTTTCGAATAATGGGTTTGATTTGGTCTTTTCAAAATAGACTTAATTATGTTGTTGTGATCTGTGTGTAATTTTATGTCTTTCAATTTCTTTTTTAATATTTTGAAATGTAGAATATTTAATTATAATTATATGTTTGTAAATAAATCTCATTGCCGTAGTGCAAATTGACATTATGGAGGTGATTAGTGCCCATGGATATTTATGATAAAAATACTTACATAATTAATATATATGTATTATTAAAATTGGTAATATGTGTTCATTATTACCAAAGTGAGATAAGAAAAATATTTAGTTAAGCTGATTTTCATAATAAAAATATTACAACATTATAAATACAGTTTTGTACAATCTTAAATATAGTTGTCATAAAATATTATCTAAAATATTGTTTAATTCTTTATCAGAATATATATTATTTGTTACGTCTTCACAGATTCCAGAGGGTGGGTGTTAGCCTCGTTGTGTTGCACTCGTTGGCAGAGTTCGTGACCCACAGCTACCGTCTTAACACCATCCTTAGGGGAGAGCGAGATGACTACCTTGACAAATGTAAGCCTAATTTTTTATCTATCTCTTAATATATAAATAAGATATTATATTATGTGTATTGTTTTTACTGCATTGTTAAAAAACTGATTGGGTTTTGATTTGACTGGGCAGAGTCTACAGTGTGAGTGAGATTAGTGAAATAGAGCAAAATATCATACATATTATAGTAGGTATTCCCAGGGGGATGGCGGCATGCTTTCGTGAGCCTTTTTTTTATTATAATGTTATGTACAGAAAGTTCACAATTTGCGCCCCAGGTGGCAAGTTTAAGCAAAATATAGGAGGCCCAGTCTTGTTCGTAATATATAGACTATGCAGAGATTAATTCCTTATAGGAGCGGCGAATTCAACTATCGCCCCCGGCGATGAGAACCCACGCTACACTGTACCTACTGGGTAGCTTACAGGTGTGGGCAAAGATTACTATTTTACCGATTTTTTTGAAGAGAAACGCACTATAAATAGCTCTAACAATCTGAATCAATACAGATATTTAAGAGGAAATCTGAATAAGTCAAATCACAAACATTCCATTTACAACATACTTTCACTGAGTCGCCGTCCTTGGGTGAACTGTTTCGCTTTCTGTGAACTCGCGGAAAACTGATAATGTTCGGATGAAGTCTACAGAGCGTGGACAATTGCATGTTATTAAACAATTTGCCACAGTGATTTTTTTAAACAGTTGCTTTTATAACACTACTTCAATACAGGACTTTAAATATTGTACATATATGTACTTATGTACGCGCGTTAGAAAGTACTTCGTCTTTCTTCTGGCGTCACTAATAATGTAATTAATTATTACATCATTAATATTTTCATTTTATTTCGTTATTTTGTAATGTTAATTATTACAATAGTAAATACGTGTACACTCACTAATTATTTTATACTATATAGTATATTACGACGACTTGCATAACCTGAATATAATGTTGAAGCTATGCTGTTGAACCAAATTGATGAATTAGAACTGGCTGTACATCATCACTGGGGGTATTTGTGTAATTTTATTGCACCAATAGAAGAACCTCTATATCGAAGCAACAATGGTTGATTTTTTCGTGGTTGTCACTCCTTCAAAGATTCACATTGACCTTTCAACTTAGATATTATGATAGATCATACGTAAGATTCAAATATGTATAACATAGATGGTAGTGACTGCTTACCTTTCTCTTTCACCACAAAAACAATTGAATGGTTGTTTGAAGGATTTATAATATTTTTAGTAGCTGAGTTTCTACAATGTGTGCTATGGATACAAACCGAGACACAAACACCTAAATCGAAAATAGAAATTTAGATTTCTATATTTGTTTAGGTATAAAATTAGACTCATGGTTTGCGTTAACCTTAACTTAAAGGCTGCCTGGGGATCGAATCTCGGACTCAAGTTATAGTGTTGCCACCACACTGATCATTATGGCCACATATTTATATTGTACATGTTGCCACCAGTCCTGAGCGTGGTGAACGGCGTGGTGTTCGTGTCGGTGCGGCTGTGCTCGCTGGTGCTGGGCGTGCTGACGTTCTACTTCGGTCTGGCCGGCGCCGCGCCGCTGCTGCTGCGCGTTGCCGCTCTCTCTGCGCTCGTCTCCTTCCAGGTGAGTGGCGTGAGGGTACAGGGCAAATGTGGACCGATTTAATGAGGAAGGAGGGACCGGCTAGTGTCAGTTTGAAGGTGGTAGAACCCTTTGTGGTTCGACTCCGGCGGCACCACCGCCACACCTATTTCTACCTAATAACAGCAGTGTTAGGCGCAGCTGTGTTCCGGTTTGAAGGGTGTGGTAAGGGAGATAGACTTTTCCGAGGCGTTCCAGCTTAGTCCTCAGGGGTAGCGGCGCATCTGTGGCCGACCTCAGGTAGGAATATCTAATCCTATCTGGGGTTGATTTCAGATGTCCATGGGCGGCAGTAGTCACTTACCATCAGGTGGACTGCATGCTCGTCTGCTACTCTCATATTATAAAAAAAAAAAAAAAAAAAAAAAAAAAAAGTTTGTGGGCCAATACGATCGATTCGATAAGCGAGTGTGGGTATGGGTATTGTAGTCGAATATGTAGTGGGAGGACACAAGGCCAGTAGTGACTGATTTAATGAGGGAGGGCAGAAGTATACCCTTGACCCGGTGTATATGAACTAGAATAGAAATTAATGTAAATAGATTATAATTATTGGGGAATAAGAAACTCAATGAGTTGATGAGGGGAATGGAGGCATATTGACTTTAATGACGGAACAGATGTGAATAAGGAATATTAATTGATTAGTAAATGGAGAATACAAAGACAAAAAGGAAGACAGAATAGTATGCAATCGAAAAGAATAACTATGAAATTAAAATCATTCTTTTTACAAAAGGTAAAAAATATTAAGACTAGATGAAATGTACTAAGTTATATTGTTTAATCGTTTTATTCTTGTGCGGATATAAAACTTGCCAACTATACTTATATAACACAAAATTTATCATTCTATGACATAATAGTCTTATCTCAATATGTTACTGATAAAACTCAGTTTTAAGTTATTTTAAGAAGTTTAAGAAAAACAAAACAACTTCACTATTTAATCAAGTTATTAATTTACATTAATTAATGAGATATTAATTCTCAATATTTTCATAGGTGTACCTCATGTTCAACTTCATCACCGAGGCTATTAAGCAGAGGCAGGAGTCTCGCCAACAGGCTCAAAGCAAGCCTAAGAAAGAGAAGAAGGAGAAACCCAAGAAAGAGAAAGGTAATTATATAAAAAAAATAGGGGAAATACAAGGATTATGTTTGTTATAAGAATGATGTAATCATCTATACATACTCGTAGTTACTTAGTTGGGTATAAAATATTCGTAATTACTTATTAACAATACAACAATATTCTATGAATTTGTTTTTACATGTTCGTGCGAAATTTATATCCATGTTAGTTTTATATTGCCAACATGTAGTTGTATGCATTTTAATTGTTTTGTTTTAATACCTACTTACTGCTTGACGTCTGAAGCAGACGAAGGCCAATATGGGCCTGTCTGCCACAAGTGTTTGAAAGATGATAATTGGAATATTTTATTTCATTATCAAATTTCTCAATAAAAGTTGGTACAAAATTCATGCCAAATAGCATGTTATATTTGCTGACATGACACTTGGATGTTTTTGGTAATGGTTTATCCATTGATAGTTGTCGACGATAAACCAGTTTATCTAAACTAAATTACTGACTGTAAAAATTTAGTTGGAAAGATATAATAATGACCTTTATAATATATTTAATGATAACTATGTTGTAAAAAGGACTTTTCAACATAGGTTTACATAACATAAATATTATTTGTGTAATAACATCGTACAATAATTCCGATTGCAGTGAAGAAGGTGCACAACGAGGAGTCGGACCTGCCCGAGGTGGACCAGAACACCAACAAGACCCTCCGCGCGCGGGCCGCGGCGCGGGCCAAGTAACGCGGCGAGGTCATCCCGTACTCCGTTTGTCCACCGCCACCGTTAACGAACCGATACCGAAAACGAGATTATTTTACCGATTTTAATATGACGTGACTGCAATAGTTTGTCCACCGTGACCGATATCGGCGGTTTATTTTGTGCCACCTATCACGCGTGGGACGGCAGAGTATGGACAAGTTCAAACGTCTTTTATATTGCCGGCACATCGGCCCGTCGAAATCTCAGTGCCGATCTAGCGGTCACGCCGATCTACTCGAAATATCGGCGGCCGGGATGACGGTGCTCGGGTGACGGACGCGCGGTGAACAAGCGGTTATAGTAAATGTACGCTACGTCGGCGCCGTCATTAATTATCGGTATCGGCTCGATGACGGTGGCAATGGACAAACGGCCGTAGGTTGTCCCCTTCGAGTGTAGTACACTTTTTACACAACTTTCAATTTCCTCTATCGTTTTTGCAGTTATGTAAGTTTTAGCGAACGTATTGTCGACGCACAACGTGAATGATGCATTTGTAATCGATGTTCGATGTTGCCCTCCCCGAGTAGTGTCGTGATCTATGTAAACGTTATATTTATATGAAATATTGGCAGTATTTAATCAGTGTATGAACCCGAGTAGTGAACGATTGAATGTAAATGTCGTGTCGATGTATTTTATGATACCTACATTCGTTAGATGACGAAACACACTATTGTCGTAAAGTATAGTGGATACAGGGTTGTAAAAATATCTTTTAAAATGTAAACTAAAAGTAGGATTAACTGTTGTTTATATGGATATATTGATAGTGATTATACAGTACTGTGTTTTGTACACATTAAAGAAAAATTCCATTTCATATTTTGCATTTCGATTTTGAAGTTTTTATGCATCATGAATTCCAATATGATTAGTGCTTTTAAATTATTTACATTTATTTTTATATTGCCTTTACATAAGACGGTCATTACTATTTTTATAACAACCTAAACACTTTATTCCAGATATAATGAGTCGGTGCTTCTGTTTGATTGATTACTTTCTCTTTTCTGTAATCTAAATTCCTTATCTGATAATATAATTACAGATTTCTGTGGGGATAATATATGTATTTATGATGAATTGTAAGAATGAATCCATGATTGTTGTTATACTCGTATCTGTAATAAGCCATTATGAAAATTATTCTTCCTAAAGTGAAATTATGCTCATAAATTAATTATATAATTTCTATGATGATTGTCAATTTTTAAAGCTTGATGTTATTTTTATTTCAAATAAATTTTGTAAGAAATATTTGTTTGTTTTATTATTTTTCCCTTTAGAGTATTTTATAAGCTACATCTATTTCATAAGGACTTTATGTGCAAGTTCAAACATAACACTCATTTGTTTTACTTTTGAGAACGTTTCTAAAATCCTACTTGTGAGTTCTTCAAATTAAACCTATAAGAAAATTTTTGACACTAATAAGTATTCAGAAATACTAACATTTACTCTTCATTCAAGTTGCATAAAACAGAGTTCACAAGTCTAGAGTTCATAAGACAATTTATATAATAATAACTATATAGATGCGGTAGCTCTACATTAGAAATACAGAAAATTATATTTGGTTCGTTTTTCTGCAACGCATATGCCTATTGGTGCTACCAGCCAATTTATGCATCATGAACTATTCTCTGTTCAAATTCTGAATTCCGGCAAGTTTTGGTTGACACCAACCACGCAAATGCGTTGAACCTTCACCACATTGATTCGTCTGTATAACAATTTTCACCAATCAAAGTGCTGCTATCTTAATTCGTGAACACATAATTTTACATTAGTAGGTATGTAGCTACAATGTTATTGGATGAATTACATGTAGTACGTTGACCAAAAGTTTGTTCAGCTTTGTGCTTAAAAAATTTAATATGATAAAATTCTTGTTATTCAGATTCGGCACTATCGCCACAGCTATTCTAGCTTTATTTGAAGTGTCTATTATAAAGTGGTAGAACCCTTTGTGGTTCGACTCCGGCGGTACCACCGCCACACCTATTTCTGCCTAATAACAGCAGTGTTCCGTTTTGAAGGGTGTGGTAAGGGAGACAGACTTTTCCAAGGCGTTCCAGCTTAGTCCTCAGGGGTAGTGGCGCATCTGTGGCCGATCTCAGGTAGGAATATCTAGTCCTATCTGGGGTTGATTACAGATGTCCATGGGCGGCAGTAGCCACTTACCATCAGGTGGACTGCATGCTCGTCTGCTACTCTTATATTATAAAAAAAAAGTCTCGACAGAACTACACTGTAGACCAGACTTTCTATTTACCTATATAAATACGCAAATAAAAATCAATTCAGACGTTTTATCTTTAGTTTGTTTACTGATTTTCATTTTCCGTTAGGTAGCTTTTGAGGAAATTTAATGTTATCAAGAAATGGTAATATGCAAATTCTTGACATGTTCCAATTTGTAATGGGTTGAGTCCGAATAGATCGACTATATTATTATAGCAGTCTGTCGATAGAAAACCTATCAACGTGTCTGCAGACTTCAGTTTAGACTTTCAATACAAATGGAGACAATACAAATTTAATACAATATGCTACAGTTCTGCAGACACTATATACGTTCCAGTGAAGTGCATTGACCAAGTGCAAATCGAACTCGCACCTGCAGGGTTCCGTACCGTCAAAATATTTTATTTTTATTTTATTGTTAAGTATTTGTCGTTATGGCGGCCACCATTATACATACTCTGTAAAAAAGCGAGTGTCTCTACTACGGTTCAGGAGATAGAGCCCCGTGGCAGACCGACAGTGGAGGCTTAGTAATATGATTCCGTGTTTACTCATTTACGGAACCTTAAAAATCACGACGGGTACGAGAAGCTACTACGACCGAAGCAAAACGAATGTCGCGCCACATCCGTTGTCACGCCGCAAGCCACTGCTTGACGAATCTGTAAACGCTTATAAAAGCAATTAATGAGTTTGTGGACTCTGTGACTAGTTTTTAGAGGCAGAAATTCGTGTTGCTTATTTATCGCAACGTATTTTCCTGTTTTCCAGGTAACACGTGTAAACTAAGTAAGCATTACAATATAAGAATAAACATTAAAATAATAGCGTAACTTTAATAGACTATTGTTGGATCCTTATTACATGTATAGTTAATTATTAATAATGGTTATGAGTACCTACCTATATAATTTTAGAGACTTGGAGACAGTGATTGAATTTATAGAGGTTTTAGCTATTGACAACTACTTAACACAAGTAACATGCCGTCACAATAAGTGATTAACTGAATAATACAGGTATTAATAAATATTTTATTATTGTAGGTACGAAGAGGAATATATTTTTTGCTGCTTCATTTACCAACATAGGTATAAATTAAAAGTAATTCAACACCCTTTCGTTAAAATTAGCGTTATTATTACATTTATTAGGGTGTGAGAACTAACTATATAGCTAATAAAAGCGTGTTAAAAAGCCAATTAATTGGTAAAAGTTTCCAAAATTAAATTAGCCAGCAGCAGCAGTTATTATTCAATCAACGCAATTTTTGTAATTATGCCCGTTGTGTACCATTATAAAGTATTTAAAAATAATTATTGTAACTTATATGTAACTGTGTATATAATGACTTATCTAGATCTTTTTTGATTTACGTTTAGGAACATTAACTCCATTTAAAATCATCCATTTTATTTCCATTCTTATCTAAATATATATAACTCAAAGGTGACTGACTGACATAGTGATCTATCAACGCACAGCCCAAACCACTGGACGGGTCGGGCTGAAATTTGGCATGCAGGTAGATGTTATGACGTAGGCATCCGCTAAGACAGGATTTTGATCAATTCTACCCCCAAGGGGATAAAATAGGAGATGACAATATTACCTCGTAACGCGAGCGGAGCCGCCAGTTAAAGCTCGTTTTTTATAAGATAGTCTCTGAAAAAGGTCTATTTAATAATTTAAATATTTTCTCGCCTAATTTATGGGGAAGAGGGACCCGACATCCCGACCGATTGCAACAGAAAACGTAGGTATATTAGGTAACAATGATGCACCCTGTAATTTCATGTCTTAAATATTTCTTATGTCTTAAATATTAGTGAGGTTTTACATTATGTTTTACAGTATCTATGTTTTGTCTCTATAGCTAGGTAGCTAGTAATATAGAAAAGATGTTTTCAACTAAATTACGTCTTGGCAATATAGTTCAAGTTTTTATAGTTGTTTGATGCTTTTTAGACTTTAAACTACTTAAGTTTGACGCCAACTTTTTGTATCGATGACCGTTAGTATTGGCGCGCACGAAATGCATGCCGGCGACGTTACCAAATCATATATAAAAGCTGCATGTTGGTACTCAGAGCCAGTTTTGTACCAGCATCTGTGTAACGACGACGTTACAATGCAAAGCATCGCGCTCCTCCTTGTAAGCGCCGTCGTGGCCGTGGCTCTGGCAGGTTAGTGCCCCCCAGTTTTTGCCATCAGTCAAGCTGACTCGTCGGCTTTTCTGTTTTCCTTTTGCCGTGTCATTCGTATGAGTAATTCCCGATTGGATTCAGATGGTCCCAAACAAATGTGTCCCTGCAGAAACATTATCATGCTTTTTGTGACTGATAAAATGGGAGAGAACACTATTGAACAATAATGATGTGAATAGTAACTTTATTTGAGATTTTGATATTTATTTTTAATTGTTACTGTTTAACTGGATTGATTTTCCAAATGAATATTAAATAAACAAGAACAAGTTAAGTAAGCGGTATTTTTAGAAGTGGTAGAACCATTTATGACGATACAAGGGGAACATTTACCTGGTGTATATTTTACATTAAAAAATAATGAGATTTTGTATAACCGAAATTCCGTGACGCAAATACTCTAACCTGTTTACGAATAAATATAAAAATTGATGCCTTCGAATACCGCTCTGTTTTAAGAAAATATAACTTTATATAATAGACACCTCACGTTATTTTATATAATACCTACCATATTTTTTATTTTGAAATTGAATTCATTTTACTTTTTTACTGAGTGGCTTTTGGTCTAATTTGATTGAAACATACTTTGAATGAAATAAATTATATTAATACTAGATACAGTATTAATATACAATCAAGTTTAATATTATACCACAATTTCATTTTGTATGTAAATGAAACGAATTCAACAAATTTAAATAACTTTACAAATCTAGTTGTAATTTATCTACAACACGAATGGTTAATTAACGTAACCTTGTCTATATGATTTTACAAATCACATCTTTAATCTTTACTATAATAAAGTTATAATAGAAAATCTCATGTTAATCAATTACGATTTAACTAAGCAGACTATAGTCACGATTAAGTAAGGTCGAGATTAAAAATCCTTATACACACGAAATGATGATCTCAACCTTTTTGCTGACTAACGGGCATTATTATCTACATCCTTGATATTTTTTGTACATATTTATAATATACCTAATTGTTGTTCAGTTTGTATAACTGCCTAAAAACTGTTAACATGAAACCATGTACGATTATAGGGTCTGATGTCATAATTTTACCACCATTTCCCCGATTTGGGTTGTAAAAACCCATTACCCTTCCACTGCTCGTTTAAGCCATAGACTTCACACACCATTAAGAACTCCTTTAAGAACTCTCTGATGTGACTTGATGTAATGTGATGTGACGTGATGTGTGATGTGTTCCTTCCTCATAAGGTTTTCCTTCACCGTTATTTGATTAATGTTGATCATCATCAACCCATTACTGTCCCACTGTTGGGCACGGGTCTCCTGTCTGAATGATAAGGATTGCACCACAAGCCACCGCGCTGGCCAAGTGCGTATTGGTAGACTTCACATACCTTTGAAAAACGGATTTTTTTAGATTTCTCAGTTACGCAGGTTTCCTCACGATGTATTCCTTCACCGTTAAAGCAAGTTATAATTAATATCTAATACGCAAATAATTTTGAAAAATCAGTGGTCAATCCCTTCGATCCCTTCTATCAAGAGGCTGAGTTTCCTAACCACTAGTCTATCACTGCTCATAAAGATTAATATTGATCAAATACCTATTATTGGATGTAGGTTAAGAACCTGCTAGCAAGCCTTCTTGGAATTACTGCTATAGTTAACGGTTAACAATGACTCTACACTTCTTAACCACTTTACCTCATCCGTTTTTTTTTTTGTTGTCAACCCATGACTAATCCACTTCTATGCATGGGTCTCACTGCGCGAAGAGCTTAGGCCATAGAATATTCTTATTTTACTAGCCATAGTCACTACTATTGTCGTGCCATAGTCCACCGCGCTGACCAAGTAGTAATTGGTAGAGTTCACAACACTTTTAAGAACTTTTATAAATAGCTCAAGAATGTAGGTTCCTGGCGAAGTTTTCACCTGATGGTTTTAGTGGTTCCAGGGCTCCTCGGAAAGAGCGCATCTTCAACACTATAAAAGGATTTGTAATTCCTCTGGCAAATGGTAAATAAAATGCAATGGTCCATATTAAAATTTTACTATTTCTTATTTAAATAGGTTTTTAATAACAATAAAACAACACATATTTTTTTATCTTAATTCACACAGTTCTTACATATTATTAAGTTCGCTATTTAACAGCAAAAAACACCTTTTAGTTCCTATATTTGGTATATATTTCTAAACTCACTGTTTGATATTTATGTCAATCTACAATCTAAGGAAAGCTATAAATGAAATATATTGTATAACATAGAATAATATTTATTAAATTACATATTATAGTCATGGGAAAATACTATTATTTATACATGATATTCATCACAATTACTAAAAAAGGAAAACACGTAAGTGCAAGGTACATACCTACCTACTACGTCTTAAATTGACTCATTCTAGCGATTAAAAGCGTCTGATCGATAAAAGCCCTCTCCTTATCCAATCCAAAAATAGACAGCATAAACAGTAAATGATCTTTATGCTTTATGAAGACAGTGACACATTATTTGATATTATTTTTAAAAAGGTACAATTTTAGCGTTGTAGCTGAATATGTTTTATAATATTTCAAACTTAAAAGATTTTACAAACCACAAGAATATTCTGCAACAATGCGTGTCTTTTGCAGAAACATTGCCGAAACACACACTATCGAAAATTTCAACCTTTTTTGCTCTACAAATCTATATGTCATAGAAAAGACATCAACGCGGTCAATTATAATCAAAATGACTTACATACATTTATTACAAATTGGTTTATGACATAATTTGTTAAAATTGTAATAGAACTGTAATTATAATATATTTTCCTGTTATTGGTTAACTTAATACGGACATACACCATTAAATACGGTACCTGTTGCAACTATGTTTCTTACGGTGGCATCTTAAGGTTAAGGTTGTAAACTATATCGTAGTTAAGCTAAGTTACAAGTCATTTTCTGATCTTGATGAATATTAGATACAAAGGGACTATAATGAGTTGTGTTGTCGTCATTTAACATCAACGGTAATGAATTATTTATCGGGGTTTAAATGTTACAAAATACCACCAGCAGACATGGACAGACTTCATATCAGTTTCTGCTTAAATCAATACCAGTGAATAAATTAATAAATAGAAACCCTCTGTGCTTCAACTCCGGCAGCACCACCGCCTTGCCTATTTCTGCCTATTAAAGGCAGTGTTAAGCGCTGTTGTGTACTGGGTTGAAGGTGAAGTAAAGGAGACGTACTTTTCAAAGGAATTCCATACGTTGGAATGCCTTGGATGTCCTTAGGAGTAACGGCGCATCTATTGTCGTTCTTCGGTAGGAATCTGGTCTTTTCTCTGGTGGTCTTGCAGATGTTCATGGACTTAATAATATCAAGTGGACTGCATGCTCTTCTGCTACTTCTAGGTGTATTTTATATAAAAAATGTTAATTTCTTATTTCAGAGGGCCAGTACTACGTGCCTCGTGCGTATTACACCATCGATGCGGAGGGTCATGCTTCCCCGCCGGTGCCGCTGCGTCGCCTGAGGCGCTCCTTGGCACCCTACCCGTACCACATCGGAGGTGGTGCCAGCGCTAGCGCAAATGCTAACGCCAGAGCTGACGCGAGTTCTGGCGGTCGTAAGTACAATGACGTCACTATAATAGTAAAATGTAATCAGATATGCGAGCCTGGAATTCGTCGAACTTCGCTACATTTAAGAGGCCGAGTTTTAAGGCCTGGAAAATCACATAAAATATCACCTAAAACCAGAAAAATCCTATTTTCTATTCTACTCAAAATATTCATTGCACTATACTCCGAAGCATATATTTTAATACACCTAAACACTTATTATTAAATTACAAGAACAGAACTAGGATAAATATGGCAAAAATGAAGTAATTGTAAAGTAGAAAAAATTGATTATACATATTTATTATTGACTAAATATTCGGCTTTTTTTGCGCGGTATTATATATGAAATTCGTCTTAAAGCTTTAATCTACAAACGAATTAGCTGAAAGACAAGACGGCGTAATATGTCCATCCTATTCAGCCTATTTTATATTCTGAAACATTAAAATGGCAAACTATAACAATTAGTAAAATAAATATATAGGCATAGACATTTTGTAAATGTTAACCAAAAATCTACAATATTTATAAAGTGGACGAAATCAATAATGATGATCAAGTATTTTGCATTGCCTAAAATAGTTTTATCTCGTTTTTATAAGAATCGTGTATGTAACGCACGAAACAAATTTAAAGAATACACGCGTTTGGCTTTGTTAACCAAGTCTGGTATGAGGAACTTGAAACAGGTTTGAAAATTGGAGACGTTTGCGACTCCCAGACGCCTATGTGCATTGCGAATGCGTCGCTGCATAAGTTTAAACGGAACACGTGTTGGTATGCAAGTGAAGTGTGGTCCGGTGTTAGCATATTGTGTAGTGGAGCAGTAACAGTAGATTTGGTGTAAACCTGGTTCAATTGCCGCCAGCGCGCACGACTCCGTTCGTCTAACGGTTCAATACGGTCACCTGTTAAGTGTATCACGATAACACAAAAAATAACGACTAAATTGCCTTCGAGTCAAATGAACCGTATATTATAATTAGATAACGGATTTCGAGCTTTTTTATTTATGAGCAGTAAAAGTTAAATTAGTTCGCCGTACATAGTTCCAACACTACTACGCTAAGTAGGAAACCAATTTGATATGCTAATAGTCCAGGATCCCGGGGCTATTTTATTACAATTGATTACTAAGAAGCAAAATGTTCGTGAGTTGCTTCATTTTGACGCCCAAATTACTTTCTTTTTTTTATTCACGATTTTGGTAGCTAGGACAGGGATAAAATGTATCGATTTCATGATTTTCAAAAAAAATTACTTATTGACTAAGTATATTATTGGTGTCATTTAAACTTTAAGATGAATAATTGTTAACTATTTCGAGAATCTTATTATGTGTCATGCTGAAAGTTTTTAATTATGTTTTTTATAATTTCAGCGAGTGAAGCAAATGCCAACGCGAATGCTAATGCGCGGGCGGTTGGCTCGTTAGGCTCATTGGGCGGTTGGGCGGTGCCGGGAGGCGCGTATGGGTCTTCTAATCCAAACGCTCTAAGGTATCTATAATTTATTAATTGTATAAGTACATATATTACAATTAAACATTATTTAATAGCGATAAAATAACATTATTTATAAAGTGGACGAAATCAATAATGGAATTAATCAATCATAGAGACAGTGACTCTTAAAAAAAACTGTCTTTATTTCCTTACAAAGCAAAAATCTCATAAGACTAATTATTTATTACAGAGTAAAAATATATTTCTTAAATATTATAAATATTTGTCAAAAATTATCAATAATTCTTTTTGATCTACCGATGAAGACGGCTTGAATTCAATAAAAATATACATATTATTATAATAATTATAAAATAGGTTTTATATAAGTTAAGTTGTTTATCAATCTTTTAAATTATCATTCGATTCATTTGATGATGTTACAAGATTATATATTCTGGACATATATCTCTGTAACGGCACCACATCTGGACTCCTTAAATAAACAATTAATAATAATTCTTCAAATTATATAGGACAGATTGATTGCATTATAAGCCATGTAACTAACCAATTGTTTTGTTTGATTCATAGGGCTTCACGATATTAAAATATATTAAACGGTCATGGTGTTGGCACATCCATCTACTGGTAGAACGCGAATTTTCCATCAGTTTCACGCATGCGCCGAGCCCCTGCGCCTGCGCATCTCCGCTGTGTAACTGCCGGAAGACCTATAAGCTATTTATTGTAATTAATAATAATCAATGTTCTAATAAATGTCTTTACTTGTTACATTGTGTTACTGTGTTCTTTTTTGCTTTGCTTGTCATTATGTCATGTAATTCTATTGATGAATTTATAAAGTTTGACGGTTAAAAGCTTCAAGTGTAACCGACGGATGACTTAAATTAAAGATCAGCATACACTTTACTATACATTATGTTTATTAATATATTTTTTTAATATTTTTATACCAGAGAGGTAGTCAAACTCTTCAAGGTTATTTATCCCTTAAAAGCAGTGTCAGACACTACTGGTATCAGATAGCGACTCAATATAGAGAAAGTAAGTGAATCAGGCAATAATTTTATTTAGTTTATATTATTTTTGCTTCACTTCCTACGAGACTATGACAATGACCCAAATTGAAGTCCATGGAAGTATTTCATACTATTATAATATACTTATAATAATTTATAATATCAATCTGCCAAGTAGGCTTGCAGTAGCTATAAAGTACATCTTGAAGTTTGATGCTGAGGGAACGGGGAATCAGATTAAACAATTCCGGGTGTACTTCTCAAAACGTACTCTGTCGTAATTTTATTAGGTAAGTGCCCCATGAAAGGGATAACAAGCGGTGAAATCAAAAATAAAAAATAGTCACGAACAAGGTTTAGGAATTCAATGTGCCTAGGTGCGATTAAGAGCAATAAATAAATAATGAATTTAGTTGTAATGTTTGGCTACTCCTGCATTTTTTCTTAAGTAGGTTCGATGTTTTATATAGGTACATCAAAAATAGTGCACCTAAAAAGGTTATGAGTGGGAAGACACGGATCCTCTATTAATCTATATAAAAAAATATAATTAAGAAAAAACGTCTTTCCTTTAGAACTTCTGTTAAAGTTTACACAAAACAGGGCAGTTGTTGTAAGACTACAATTGAAACCAAGCGGTTTTTAACTAAATTAAAGTTAAGGTTTATCATGTGCTGTTTTCATATTTTTATAAAACTAGGCGACAAAATTTTCATTCTAAATTCCTTTACACCGCTACATTTATCAGTTCAACTAAACTTTCACCATTGCTATTTCTCTCATCAGGCACTTAGTTTCGATTGCAACGTGCGATTGCTTTAATAATTCAGTAGGAGGAGTTATACTTTACTACTACTACTCTACACGACCGCATTTAAGGGAGGGCAACCGAGCGGCAACCCCGGGGCCTCCACAAAAAAGGCGCCCTCACAATAGAGACGTCAGAATTCTTTTTTTTAAATTCCGACTAGTAAACACTAGTATAAAAAAATCTTTTCGTTTGATATTTTTTTCGCTGTTTTACATTTATCTAAAGTACTTTGTACAAACATGAATACTAGAAGAATCTACCTGCGTTTATTCGGAAAATAATTTAGGGCCAGGGGGCCTCCGCTCCTTTATTGCCCCAAGGCCTCTAGACCTGTAAATCCGGCCCTGCTACTATAATCTATACTACTATAATCACGGCTTCTCATGATCTTAGTCTTTTGAGGGAGAAAATATCTAATCGAGTTGTCCTATTCTATTTGAAAGTTATTATGTCTAATTGGCACTAACCACGTCATATCAAATAGGTACCCAGACTGCTTAAATAAATAGTGATAATAACTGCTGTATATAATAATGTAATTAGGTGATACAATATGTCCAACGGTCAGCCACGAGTTTGATAAATCGAGATGAAATTGATGTGATGAGTAAATTATAAACCCTTTCAAGCAATACAGTAACCTCTATACAGTAAGTAGCAGAGGAGCCATTAACTAAACCGTTGATTAAAAATTATTACACTATAGTACCAACTTACTTACATTACTAATACGAGTATAAAATTCCTGGGTTATTTATGTAAAGCGCTTATACTTTATAATATGAATTAATTGTGTACTTAGAAGTGCCTGTGTTTCGAATGCCATAGCAACGCCTAGCGGGCTCAAATGAATGGTTAGTGAATTTATTATGAGATTTATATTACGTGCTTCAGATGTCAATTTAAGGCTCAGTCGATGGCATACGTCTTATTACGACCAGTAAACTTAGTATGAGTTTTTACGTTTTTACAAAAATGACTGTTTTTGTATTTTGTTTAGGGGGAGTCCGGGAGAGTTTAGCAGGTGGGAGATATTAGCCACTGCTCATAGAACCTTTGTAGAACTAGATATTGCGACGTTGTCAAATTTCTTAAACTCCATAGGCGCCCCCCACCTCGCTTACGCGATGCCGTTGCAATCGGCAGTTTGGTTTAGAAGTGAGAAATTATAATACGTTTTCGT
Organism: Epargyreus clarus; assembly: GCF_041222505.1. Lineage (NCBI taxonomy): Eukaryota > Metazoa > Arthropoda > Insecta > Lepidoptera > Hesperiidae > Epargyreus > Epargyreus clarus. The sequence continues at coordinate 9,157,885 of NW_027332211.1, forward strand.
GCCCGGAAAGTAACTTTTTTCAATTTTCTATATTTGATTTCTATTGTTTACTGTGAATAAATTTCAGCACGTCATTTATATACATCGTAAGTGATAATATCCGAGTAACATTCACGGCAGACAGCTTGTACTCAGGTGTCATAGTTTTTTATAAAAATTTAATAACAGACAGCTTGGCGTGGGGTGGGAGACATTACCCCGGCGTTGGGAGGAGACCTTACCCAGGGTAATCTCTCCCGCTATCGGTCTCGTTTTTCCCGCAATATTTTTTTATTTTATTTCAGATAATCATCCAAAAAGCCTTTCAAATATAAGAAAAAAGAAACAGATAGAAACAGAAGTAATTTATATTTGTCAGTAATAAGAAATGCTTTAGGCGATATTGATAAGCAACAAGTTTATCCAAAAAGACTTTTTATGCTACGCGGTAACAGATAGAGGAATGACTAGTGAACTGCAAGAGCAAGTTGTTTCTTCGATTTCTTAACTCTCAGTAGCTGCAGAACTACCTTCAAATGTAACCACTATCGAATTACATTCAACATTTATTGTACAACGTCAATCAGAGCCTTCAACATCAGCATCAGTATTCATAAATGAAACGTCTAGGGCCAATTCACCATCAATTTTGGCTGAGGAGGAATCTCAATGTATATATATATCAAAGATGCCCAAAGTACCTTGTTCGTGTCCTCATTTACTATGTAACATTATGTACCATATTCTTATGATTCAATTTGTATTATGTAGAATTACAATATTTGTAGAATTACAATTTTCAATAATTATTTTGCCTATTTTTAAACCCGGGTAAAGGCTCCCTAGTTGGAGGGTCAAGTCTCCCACCCAGGCGGGAGATATTAGCCAAATGTCAATTTGGTAGAAATCGTTAATTACTCATAAACTATTAATAATGTATTGAACTTTCTTATAAGAAAATATAGATAAATAATGAGGCTTCAGATACAATCTATAGAAATAGCAATTTTGTAAGAATGGAAATATTTCTGAGCATTTTAGTGGAAGGCGGGTAATCTCTCCCGGACTCCCCCTACGTATTTGCCCATACATTTCAAATACAAAAACAGTAATTTTTGTAAAAAGGTAAAAACTCATACTAAGCGTACAGTAATCGCATAGGCTATTAACCTGTATTTTCGCCGAAACATGTTTATTTACTTGAAGTAATAAATGCTCAACATTTTAAATTATACGACTGGTAGTCAAGAATGAAAATAAACAGCAACAGCTACTTAAATCTTTCTTTTTTAATGAGATTAAAATAGCAATCGAGTAGATTTGCCTTTTGGTTTGCTAAAGAAACTAGTAGCATATCCGTGATCGTAAGTAGTGATCGCTTACTACCAGCCCCCATGGACATTTTTTAACCAACTCCACATAACTATGTACAAGAAGGGTTTAATCTGAGGCCCATTAATTATGCATTGCCTCTTAGGACTGTGTATGATGTTCGCCCCACATCGCCAGCCAACATACAAGATACAATAAAATTCTCTAAGCATAGTTATTGCTTATATATATATAGTTATGTTATAGCTTATATATATATAGTATTATGTTATAGTTATGATCATTTTTCAGCGAAGATGTTTAAGAAGTAAGTAGACTTCTATAAAATGAGTAAGTAATAAAGACATCGTATGAATAAATAATTCCTGGAAATTACGTAAGATTCTGACGTAATCGATACGCCCAGTAACTTAATGAATGCCTTTAGTATTCTCCGATCGGAACGAAGACGTAGCCACAAGACATCTGTCGTAAATCTGCAGTATTTAAATGAATGCAAAAAGAATGATTACCGATGCGCAAAGTGGGTTTAATGAAGAATATTTCACCATTCATTATATCTGTCATGTTAAAAAGTTTACCATAAAAGTTCTTAAATGGACATGAACGTGTACACTTATTAAAATTTATAAATACATTACGACACACCACATACAATCATACATATTTTAAAATATCGTAATCGCCAGGCCTGTTTACTTGTGGAGGTTTAAATATTAAATAATCGGCAAAATAAAAGTTTCTGAAACATCTTCGATATGGAGCAATTGCGAAATCTGTTTTCTATCGAGTAGATATTCAGTTTCAGCACAAACAGTACTTTATGTAAGTGCCTGTCTACCATCCAAAAATGGATTTATTGACTTCTATACCCTTAAAGGAGTAAAAAATCATAGAATTAAGAAACTACTCCTTTTTTAATTCGTTTATAAAAAAAACTAATTTGGTATATACAGTAGTTACCCTGGCACATAGTGATTGGTACATAGCTGGCTGGTTACAAACACTGATATAGCAACATTTTAAAAAAACTTGATATCAATTTCTCCTTTTTGCTGTTTTTGAACTACTTTCGAATATTAAAAGAAAAAAATAAGATCAATCTCTTGCCAGTCCCTCGATGTTAATTAATTTTTGGTACATATAACATATATCTATACACCCACAAAACTTTCGAACACCTAGCTACTTATAAAATTTAAAATAAAACTGATGTTTAAGTCATATTAACAAAAGTTTACGGTTACCTATTAGCACATCTTTATTTTATTTATTTTGATTATTCCATAAGCTTCATCTCATCACATTAAACATTAGACCATTTTAACAGACTTAGAACTACCTACCAGTATCTAGGAGTTTTGTATTTACATAATATTTTATTAACATTTGTTAACTGTAACATAAGACGTCTAGTTAAAAGTGAGGTGTAGGTATTCCATAATACATAAGAGTAGGTATACTGTTAGATATAGGTAATATATTTGTTTTCAGTTCCGGGCAAACCAGACGACAATTTGGACCGGTGGCCGGAGGGCGTTCGATCAGCGCCAGCTCCTCCATTGGCATCGATGGAACTGGCAATGGTTACTACGATCAGGCCACAGCCGTTAACTAAGTGATTAAACTGTCTCTTATACTCGTCTCATGTCGTAGGTATATTTATTAATTGAATTCGAATATTTAATCTTCTATCTTGTGTTTTGTCTTCTATAGGTTTAAAAAGTAATATTTACATTATTATTACTTTAAATGTCACATGCTTTATGCGTAGTGCCGAATTGGTATCTACCTGAGAATGTATGATTAAAAATTCGTGACAAACCTTCCATTAAACTTATCGATCCGCCCTTGGTCAACGTTGTGGACTAAGGTCTCGAAACCCGTGATCGTCATTGGTTGATTTATTAGTTTTTACACTTATTTTGTTAAATTCATACTTAGGTATTCATTAACATACCCAAACAAGTTGATAATTATACCTACAAATGTACCATTAATTTGTAATCCATTAAGCTCAATTTTGTTATAACTAACAATTTATTAAATATGTAGTTACATATAAGTAAGTCAGGCAAAATAATAAAGAAGGTAATAAAATATAAACGTTTTATTATTGCAAAAAATCAAATTAGGATACAATAATACTGTCAAGAGAGACACGTTTAACTGGTGTATTTAATAATTATAATTACCCGTAAGACTTTAGATCTATGAATAGATCGTATACAATTAAGTTCTAATTGATGCGATCAGGAAAAAATACAACGAAGCCATAAAACTACATCTGTAATTATAAAGGTATTCAAAATCTTCACATTGTAGATACATTGTTAAGATTTTTGCAAATTAACTCATTCGATTATTACCTACGTACTAGTATACCACTTTAAGTTTTACTTTACAGTGCAAAGATCTATAAACTAAAGTGGAGCAACGAGAACTTTAAAATTAATACTTCTGTGGCAATTCTAGTCTGTATTGGGGCTTATTATATTGATATCCTGGAGCAGGCTCTGGAGACGGTGCCGGCGCAGGTGCGGGTGCGGGTTGTGGAGCAATTGGCACTTGTGGCGGGGTTATTATCACTGCATCATCTGTCAATGCAACATCACGGGCGCTTGGTGCAAACTGCTGGGATCTGAAGAGTTGCGGCTGAAACCTCCCCGGCGTTGTATATTGAGTGGGGACATCATATTGGCCGGGTACACCATACTGTGTAGGCAGTTCCATTCGGCCAAACATATTCTGCAGGAACGGGAACTTATTCGTCAAGGACGCCCATAATCCAGTTCCTCCAACTTGGTTGCTACCTTGGCCTCCCCAAAACAACCGTTGAGACTGTTCCGGGACGTAGTTCGGATTCACGCCAACGGAGTAAAGGTCATTAGGGACATTGTTATAACCCAAGTCTCCTTGCACATAGTACCCGAGAGCACTACCTGGAATAAAACCGTTAATTACTTAAATGTATCACAAATAATATTATAAATTAACAATCAATCAATAACAAAAAGGAGGGCCGGAATCCATTGATTTAAAAGATGTTGACATAAAATGTGAAAAAATATAAAATGTGACTAAACTTTTACCCATGTTTAACAATATTTAATAATTATAATAAACGTTTAATATATTATGAAAATTGTACTAGATAGTATGAAATCCACCTACCTACGAGACAGAACAGCAAAAATCCGATCGATGCATCCATTTTCGCACGGATTACAGAAACCAAACTGTGTGCGATTGTCGCTCGTCTTGGCCTTTATACCTCCTCTATTTGTTTCCAAAAGAGGACCTTGAAGTAAAATTCTCGTAACCCAATATTGAAAGTGTGAGGTAATGGTGGTAAGGCAGTGGCTCGCCCAGCGGTCGTGGCATGGCGTGGACAATAGGCGCGACATCTAGGTGACTCGTCCGCCGCCCGTATTCGCCGTATACACAGGTTGTAACCAATTTATTTTATACTTACTTACATACTTTTGCTTTTCGTATTGTGCAATTAGTGTCATAAAAGCTTTGTTTGGATGCCACCATGCTGGGCCAGAGATAATTTATTGTAAGTTCAAGGGACTTTATTGCATCATAAACAGAACTGTTGCTACTTTTGCTAATGTTGAAGGGACTGAAACAAGAGGTAAGTATTTAGGTACTCGTATATTGTCAGTATGTTAATGATAAAATAATTAAGTTTTAATAATATACAATTTTAAATTAAAACTTAGTTTAACAAAAAAAAGGTCCAGTTTGAAACTCCGTCAAAGTATCAGTAAAGGAAAACATAAAAAAATGTGTTATGTTCTATTTATTTACTACATACTCACATTTTTATGAATGTCTCAGGTTCTTATATACTAGGTATAAGATGACATTCGATGACGTATAGGAAGTCTTAAAAATTCACTTTCAAAAGTAGGTCTAAGTAGTGAACTCTACAAATAGGCTCTAACACCCTGTGAATGATAACGATTCGTGAAAAATGCACTCGAACGCGTGCGTGCGTGTTTGCTCAACATAATCGGCATTATTCATAAGATAACAAGTATTTGTCTTCGATGGTTGTCACGGTATTGTCGTTCCAAGCGGTACAGAAGCCTTTGCGAAATGTTGCTTAATATCAGAGCTTTACGCGGCTCTCGGGCACGTTTTACACATTGTTCAAATATAGATAATACTGTTTACTGGAGTTTTCCACGTAACTGAAGGGAAGTATTATTTGCATTAGATAAATTATTGAATCAAACAAGCTAATTAGTCACTGTTCAGTATTTTCCTTTCATTGTAGACATCACTTTTTACATTTACATTCATGCAATCGAAATCGAGGACCTGTCACGCTTGCAACTTTTTTGGCAGTCAGTGAAAAATTGTCGTTATTATAAACCATATGGAAATTTAAAAAGAGTAGGCATAATAAATGTGCGTCCTGATTTTTAACATCTATCATACATGAATTCGAGATCTTATCTTAAAATCTAACGAATTTAAAGTTCAATTTAGTAATAGGGAAAGTGGTCATCAACATTGGGTCAAACAAGCTACTCGAGTAACTGTCATTGTTTTTGTCCGCTAAGATGAGTTTTCGAATTATTTGAATTATGTAATCTATAGTAGATTAAGTAAATTTTGTCTTAAAAGTAAATCATAGAATTCAAAGAGACAGTAATATTGGTAAGTAATTAATAAAGTGCGCCGTGTGGTGCCGGCGTGCCGTGTGGTGACGGCTGCGAATAGCACCACTCCCTCACTTCCCGTGGATGTCGTAAGAGTCGACTAAGGGACAAAAACCAGGAGATGGGCAGCAGCGTCTCTCTGTGAATTTACCACCATACTGCGGTCACCAACACGCACAGCCAAGCGCGGTGACTATAGCAACAACCCCCTATGGCAGCTGCAACAAAACCCCGGCCCCCAGTCCCCGGCAGCTCCGCTATTCCTGGCTACGGTAGCGGTCACGGTTACGGCGGGGCAGGGGGTGCTAAGAATCTCCGGCAGAGATCGGGCTACCATAAACGACGACTGCTGCACCTGGCAACATATAACACCAGGACTCTGAGGAACGATGAGAAGATATATGAGCTGGAAGAAGAGATAGACAAGTTAAACTGGAGTATTATAGGGTTGTCTGAAGTCCGAAGACAGGGGGAGGACTCGACGATCCTAAAATCCGGTAACTTGCTCTATCACCGGGAGGGCGAACATCTGTCCCAAGGTGGTGTCGGGTTTATAGTCAACAAATCCCTCGTCAACAACATAGTGGAGATCAAGAGTGTGTCGCCAAGGGTAGCATACCTTATACTCAGAGTATCTAAAAGATACTCGCTGAAGGTCATACAGGTATATGCGCCGACATCGACACACTCCGACGACGAGGTTGAGGTTATGTATGAGGACATATCAAAAGCCATACATACCTCAAAATCGTACTTCACGGTTGTGATGGGGGACTTCAATGCCAAACTAGGTGTCCAATATGGCGATGAGTCGAGGGTGGGGCCTTTTGGATTTGGTCATCGGAACCATCGAGGCCACTTCCTGGCTAACTTTTTGGAAAAGGAAGGATTCTATATGATGAACTCCTTTTTCAAGAAGAAGCCCCAGAGGAAGTGGACTTGGATGAGTCCCGATGGTACTACCAAAAACGAGATTGACTTCATATTGGCGGACAAACGGCATATATTTAACGATGTCTCTGTGATCAATAGGCTTAAAACCGGAAGCGATCACCGGATGGTTAGAGGCACGTTAAATATCCAAGTCAAGCTGGAACGGTCCCGCCTTATGAAATCGATACTTCGTCCAACACCTTGCCAGGGCTCTGAAGACTTTCGACTCGAGCTCGATAATCGTCTGCGATGCCTAGAATGTTGCGTAGATGTTGACGATATCAACACCAAGTTGGTAGAAACTGTCCGTGAGGTGGGGTCGAAGTATTACCAGACCGCCTCCAAAAGAACAACTCAAAGGCTCTCAGCCCATACACTCGGACTTATGGCAGAGCGGCGGGCAAAGTGTGTGCAGTCTCCGGCTTCACAGTCTAAGTGCAGGCGACTCAACGCACAGATCTTTAATAGAATGCGACACGACTTGCGCCTCTCTAATGCTATTCGCATTAAAGAGTGCATTGAGCGGAATAAAGGCTCCAAAGTCTTCGCAAGGGATCTGCGGGTTGGGCAAAGCTTGCTGACGCAGCTGAGGACGGGTGCCGGCACCACAGTTGCCACGAGGCCTGAAGTTCTGAGAGAAATTGAGAAGTTCTACGGACAGTTATATACCACTTCGCGTGCGCCTCTACGACCTGTCTTTGACAAGCGAGCCACGCTAACCCGGCACTATACCGAAGATATCCCGGACGTCAGCCTTTACGAGATAAGAATGGCCCTCAAACAGCTCAAAAACAACCGAGCCCCTGGCGAAGACGGAATAACAACGGAACTGCTAAAAGCAGGTGGCAAACCGATTTTAATAGCACTCCAACAGCTATTCGATTCCGTCATTAGCCAGGGTATAGCACCGGAGGCGTGGAGCAAAAGCGTGGTGGTACTGTTCTTCAAAAAAGGCGATACGTCTTTGTTGAAGAACTACAGGCCCATTGCGCTTTTGAGCCATGTCTACAAAGTGTTCTCGAGGGTCATCTACAATCGAATAGCTCGCAGGCTCGACGACTTCCAGCCTCCCGAACAAGCCGGCTTTCGAAAAGGCTTTAGCACCATGGACCACATACACACGCTGCGGCAGGTGGTACAGAAGTCCGAGGAGTACAACCTGCCGTTGTGCGTGGCTTATGTGGACTATGAGAAAGCCTTCGATTCTATCAAGACGTGGGCGGTATTGGAGTCACTCCAGAGGTGCCAGATCGACTATCGATACATCGAAGTGTTGAAGTGTATGTATAAGGCAGCCTCAATGACGATCCGATTACACGACAGAAGTACGAACCCCATCCAAGTGCAGCGAGGTGTGAGACAGGGTGACGTATTGTCTCCAAAACTGTTTACCGCTGCACTGGAGGACGTGTTCAAACTGATGGAGTGGAAAGGATTCGTCAACATTATCAACATCGATGGCGAATACATCACTCACCTTCGATTCGTAGACGATATCGTCATCATGGCGGAGTCGCTGGAGGACCTCAATACCATGCTCAATGACCTCTGTGGCGCCTCTCAACGGGTAGGTCTTAAGATGAACATGGACAAGACGAAGATCATGTCTAACGTCCATGTCACACCCATGCCGGTCGTTGTAGATGGCGTCACACTCGAACTTGTTGACGAATACGTTTACCTGGGACAGATAATCCAGATGGGTAAGTCCAACTTCGAGAAAGAGGTCACTCGTAGAATCCGACTCGGTTGGGCAGCGTTCGGCAAATTGCGTGACATCTCCTCATCCAAGATACCTCAGAGCCTGAAGTCGAAGATGTTCGAGCAGTGTGTATTGCCAGTGATGACGTACGGTGCCGAGACGTGGTCTTTCACTGTGAGCCTTATACGAAGACTCAAAGTCGCTCAGCGAGCTATGGAGAGAGCTATGCTCGGTATTTTCCTACGCGACAGAATTCGTAACGAGGAAATCCGTAGGCGAACGAAAGTTACCGACATAGCTCTCAAAATAAGCAAGCTGAAGTGGCAATGGGCTGGCCACATAGTTCGCAGGACCGATAACCGGTGGGGTCGGAAGGTCCTCGAATGGAGACCACGTCTCGGCAAAAGGAGTACAGGACGCCCCCCGACCAGGTGGACTGACGACCTGAAGCGGACGGCGGGTAACCGCTGGATGCAGACGGCCCAAGACCGGTCGGAGTGGCGCAGACTAGGGGAGGCCTATGTCCAGCAGTGGACCAGTAAAGGCTGATGGATGGATGGATGGAATTAATAAAGTAAGTAATTTGTGATCACCTGCATTGATCTTCTAATTACTCTGTCTAAGTAAGAAGTACCTTTTTTAGGAATTCATTAATATACCTAGATTTTATCAGTTTTTATGACAACTGTGATAAATTGGGCAATTTGATTTCATTGTAATTCGAAACTTTTTAGTGAGTATGTAACCTACCTTAAGCTTGATTACTTATTCAGTCATATCTGTTAAGTTCAACTAAACTTTTCGAGCTTTAAATCATGAGCATGCTATTTATGTAAAATCATCCTTAGAAATAATCCTAAAAATGCTATACTTTCATCTGGATAAACGTTTTTAGCACGGTAAAAATAAATATTATATATAGGTATTCAATTATCAGCCCTTAGTTATAGCTGGGCGGCATATGAATCTTATAAAATTTAGGCTATCTGAAAGGATTGCGCTTCGCGTTCATATTAGTAACCGCAGTAAATAAAACTGCACAGAAAGTCTCTATTTCTCTATTATAAAAATCCTGATGTCTTATGAATATAGGTGGGAGCAGCAGACGAGCATGCAGTCCACCTGATGGTAAGTGGCTACTGCCGCCCATAGACATTTGTAATCAACCCCAGATAGGATTAGATATTGCTACCTAAGGTCGGCCACAGATGCGCCGCCACCCTTGAGGACCAAGTTGGAACGTTTCGGAAAAGTATGTCTTCTTTACCACACCCTTCAAACCAGAACATAGCAGCGCGTACCACTGTTCTTATTAGGCAGAAATAGGTGTGGCGGTGATGCCGCCCGACTTGAACTACATAGAGTTCTACCACCTTTAAATCCCTTAGCTGTCTCCTAACCACCTCCGTCGTATCTCTTTAATGTCTTCACCTAAATAAGAGTATGGTGGTAACGAATAACGATGCCGACACAGAACAATAATGCAGTTATTGCCGAAACTCGTTTAGTACCTGTCATCCTCGTAATATACTTAACATACTCACTTACTCTGATGGATTTAAATATTTGTTTTTGTAATAGCAGTAAATAGCCGGAAAATTGGAAATTCTACATGGCATTAAAATTTTAGCGTGTTAACATAATAGTGTTTATAAGTAAACAAGATTTTAGGCCGTGTAAATGGCCTAGACCTTTTTTTTTTGTTTACGAGGGGGAAACCTTCAAAAGGTACCCGACGACGTGGGAGCAACGCCGGGGTATGTGGGATTTTAACCGCACTAAAACCCCCCCGGTGGCCGTCCTCAGCGCTTGGTGGAGAACACCGGGATCTCCGAAGGAACACAACCGATGCCCCTTTCGTGCTCTCCCCTGGGGGGAGCAGTGTACGCCCCTCATGCAAACCTGGTGTTTACAACGGTATGCGGCCACACACACCGCCGTCCTTCCCGGGGTTGCTAGCTGGTTCGAACTCCCACTCTTGCCGCCCGCAACCCCGAAAGCCCCTTTTAGTCGCCTCTTACGACAAGCAGGAAATACCCTACTCTGGTCGCGGAACTACAGGGACATAATGGCCTAGACTAGCTTGAGCCCAGCAATCGGGCAGTGCCTAATGGATTCATCATAATGAATGCAAGACACACACTTTTATGACATCAACGAAATAGATTGGTCTTATTGTAAAGCGCGTTTGTGCGTACCAATCAGCGGATAATCAATCTAAAGTAAGATTAATATAAAACCTTGATTGATGACACCCGTAGCCGCCATTATAAAATAAAGATAAAAGAGGTGATTCACGACATCATGAGATATAAGTGGATATCTATTCATAGCACGTGCATTGAATGTTTAGGTTCTAGTTTTTTTTTAATTACTAAATAGACAGATGTGGCAAACAGGCATGCAATTCGTGCAGTCCCGCTGATTTTATGTTACCTAGTCACTGCCATTCACACGTATCATTTGCACATATCAATTATTAACTTCAATTTAAATAGCTTCCCCTAAAGTCAAGTGCCAACCATTCATATACATTTATTTCTACAGTCTTCAAACTTGATTATAACTCGGAAATCCAGCATGTGTAACATACAAGTAGCTTGAACGGCAACGCTGCCGTAAAATCACAAAATGTTACAACTTTTATTTGTTCCTTTACACTCCATAAAAACCAATATGACAATGTGACTCGACTTCTAAAGCACCACAGCTACACCTTTTTCCTTGTGCTTCAATTTTACTACACAATACAAGACAACAACACTACACAATATACACCGTACATTACAGAGACTCGTACCTAAGTGTGTTAAGACAAACGTTACTAGCACTTTAAACAATTTGTGCCTACCGAAGGTCGACATTTGACAATTAATGCCCAGAAAAGAAGAATCGAACTTTAGAGAGCAAAAATTGGTTAAAATTATTTTCTATTACCGGACGTAACCAACGTAACCGAAGGTACTAAGTAGGTTATTTAAGATTTATTCAACAACTAAAAAGTAAACCACTATTATTTTATAAATAAGCATTACAAAAAAATGCAAATACATATACCTATTTACTGTAGTACCTATACGTAGAGAACTCGAGGTATACCTACGTCGGTGCGTGAGATTACAAAAGTTCTTTTATAGGCAGTAATAAGCAGATTTTTACGGGTCAGCCAATTACAAGATGCAAAAATATGAACCATAATTTTGGTACTTTTTAATCAAGAGGTGTTAAGTTTTCTTATATGGTACCGTAAACAGATTTTAAACACGATATTTCATATTACGAGGTGTCTATAGCACCTAATAATAAAAAGGTTGTGTACTTTTATTGACGAACCATGGGTGAACCATAAGAAATAGTAAGATCAACGTGAAATGTATTATCTTCAAAATAAAAACTAGATTTCTACTACTTTACCCTTTTTTTTTTCTTTTCGAGGGGGAAACCTTCAAAAGGTACCCGACAACGTGGGAGCAGCCGGGTTATGTGGGATTTTTACCGCACTAAAACTCCCCCGGTGGCCGTCCTCAGCGCTTGCTGGAGAACTCCGGGATCTCCAACGAAACACAACCGGAGTCCTCCAAGCGCGATGCCCGGATCGGGCTCTGCGCTAGGGGAGCGTTCGCTCCTCCCAAAACTTCTGGTGACTACAACAGTATGCGACCACACATACCGCCGTACTTCCCAGGGTAGCATACTGGAAGGTTCGAGCTCCCACTCTTGCCACCCGCAACCCCGGAAGCCCCCTTTTAGTCGCCTCTTACGACAGACAGGGGATACCGTAGCCCTATTCTAGTCTCGGAACTACAGGGACATTTTACTACTTTACCTACTAATTCATTTTAGTTACACTGCAATAACAAAACGGAACCTTTGTGGAATCTCATGGTTTTCGTCTGCAAATAACTGTCCTGAATACAAAATATTAAATAGAGATTTTTATAACAGCAAACTCATTTTGAATGACTAGTAGGTAAAAAGAAGTTTTGTAGTACGGTTTAGACTATGACAGATATACCTATCTATCTATATCATCAACTAAATTATTACCTTAATACCTGTTAGGTAAAGTGCAATAAAAAAGATCTTAATATATGTTGAATGTCAAGTTTTCCTTCATTAGGTTGCGATTTATTTTTATTCCATTCCTCTATATTTTTATACGAATTTTACCTACCTACACGTATAAATACAATTAAATGGAAGCGTTTGTCTGTTTTCTTTTTTCAGAATAACTGCACTCATTTGCTGTAGGTACCTAAATACCTATAATAACATAATATTTTTATTATGTATATTGATTTTCCTGTGGGAACAAATCTTGAACACGGCTAAATCAATTTTTATGGAAACGTCATGCAAATGATGATTCTTATGATACAAAGAGCAAAGGAGAAATTTAATGAAAAAAGTTACTACAAAAATCAAAAACCTTATATTGTACCTAGTACCTAAGTAGAATGAACAACCAGATTACAAAGTCAGTGAATGTCAGGTCATGTCTGAGATGTTTTTTGTGGCAATATTTATGTATGCAAAAGCTTCATTTTATTAGCTAGTTCATCAATATTCTAAGCTCGATTGCTATCCTTGCTGCACCCAATCTTTGATTGAGCCATTGATCACGCTTTTAGATAAGTATATTCATGTTTCATTTATGTTGGTTCATAAAGAACTAAAAGTATTTATAAGTAAGTAAGTATCAGAGGCATTTTTGGTTTTGCGGTTATTCCAATGTCGCCCCTCATATTCATTATTGTTCCAGGCGCAATCAATGTACATTTCAATTTATTACGCGTAGCCATATTGTAGAGACTTCATTGTAATCCTCTTTTAATAAAATATTATTTGATTGCAAGCTAATTTATGTCACTGTAAATCTGTAATGAAAGTAATTGCCTAGTAAATGCTATTAGGTCAAACTTGTGAACCCAAAATTTGATATGCGAAGATGGAGTTAATTTCATTTACCACAAATTTCATAATATTGACTTTAACATTTATCTCGTATCCGTTAAGCGATAGAACATTATCGACTATGAAGAAATTGTTGTATATTTCCTAATAAGCACATAATATGTGCGCTAAGAAGTCAAACAAACTAAAAGTAAGCCTACTAAATACATATTAAATGTTATTTATATTTGATCATGCGTAAGGCTCTACAATGTAAGTATTATTACACACCCCATTTAGATAGGTATTTAGATAGTAATTGAAGATCGTTTGTGAATATACTAGAAATTTGACCCTTAATTGGACGGAAGGCTTATTTCACTAGACAGAGCTTTTCATCTATGAGGACTAAAGTCGAACGTTTAAGCACATAAGTAATCCTAGAAATTGCTAACCCTACAAATGTGTTTGTGACGGTAGCACTTTTTTGGCGTAACTAAACGTAGCACAAATATTTAATTACCTTTAACAACGTCAAGCTTGTAAAAAGATACATCAAGAGGTCATGATGTTATTTTAATGGTTGTATCCTCATTTGCTTATTGTTGATATGATCAGTTGAAATACTACAAAGTGTAGGTAGACTTCTATGTAGTAAATGTAACATTGGCCCTTGTATATTTCAATCAGAGCGCGGAAGTTTCGTACTACCGGCTTTTGCAATTACCTACTTGTAATCCGTAAATAGGTAATAGTGTAGGAGGGATAACATAATTGACGTAATATCTATAATAAAAAATGTGTTTTCGTAAAATGATATACTATGTCTAATACCACCTTGTACCAATTATATAAATAACTTAATGATTATTGAAAAGTTGCGGCTCGTTATGAGCTATAAAGTAAAAAAAAAATCTAATTTGAAAATGATAAGTAATGCACTGTTTTGTCTTTGTCTATATATGTATGTAGGTAAGTATTGTACAGGTAATAAATTATATATTTACCTCAAGTAATATGATTAAAAGCAGGCGCTCTTTCCGCTGGAAAGAATTCTCAGTTAGTAATACAGGGCTCTATAAGGAAACTGGTAAGGTACAGATGACCACATCAGCTAACGTAATACCTTGAGAACGCACCTATTTAAATCATAACTTCATGTATGATCCAGAACTACTCACCTTCATACATTGTTACATAGTACCTTAGAAATATTCTAAGTAATATTATAAATGCGAATGTGTTTTTATTTGTTTCTTTACTACACTTTCACGCCTTAAATCTTTAACCGATCTTTATGAAATTTTGCACACACGTTTTTAGGGGTCCAGAGGACATAGAGCATCTTCCAAAAAAAAAAGTTCTCGAAGAATAAGATAATAGGTTTTAGAGTGCCCACATACCAATCGATTGATTATAATAATTCTACCATCAATCGATTTCATCATTTACTTAATCTCGAGCGAACTCGCGGGTGAAAGCTAGTAAGTAGGAACCTACATAAAGACTATTTACGGACATAGCCACATACCTAAGAGATTCTAAAGTGTAGCGGAATCCCATCTCTGTCTACTCCCGTGTAAGTCTCCCTGTTGTACAAATGTAGGTACCTATTTTAGAGAAATTTAAAAAAGTGCTTTTAATTTGATAACAATTGTGTATGAGAATAATGTAGGTAATTTATGACGATATGAAAAGTCGATTCGATTCTTATAAACTTTCAAGTATAGGCCTTTTTTTTCTTTTTTTGTTTTCGAGGGGGAAACCTTGAAAAGGTACCCGATGACGTGGGAGCGACGCCGGGTTATGTGGGATTTTTACCGCACTAAAACCCCCCCGGTGGCCGTCCTCAGCGCTTGGTGGAGAACTCCGGGATCTCCAATGGAACACAACCGGAGTCCTCCGAGCGCGATGCCCCGGTCGGGCTCTGCCCTGGGGGGAGCGCTTTGCGCTCCTCCCGCACACCTGGTGTTTACGACGGCACGCGACCACACATGCCGCCGTTCTTCCCGGGGTTGCTCTCCGGACGATTCTAGCTCCCACTCTTGCCGCCGGCAGCCCCGGAAGCCCCCTTTTAGTCGCCTCTTACGACAGGCAGGGGATACCGTAGCCCTATTCTAGTCCCGGAACTACAGGGACATTCAAGTATAGGCCTATAAGGTATCTTGTAAATAATAACACAACATCCGGCTGGTAGTCTAAAGCAAAATATTGAAAAGTAAGTATAAGAAAACATAGATACTAAAGTTAATCTATGTGATCTAATATCCACGCATAGACAAAATCGCGTGAGGAAAGGTAGTAAGCAATGAAATATGTAGGTAAAGGTCAAATAACTCGGGATGTTAAAAAACTACGCCAAAAAAGCAATTCTACAAATCAACTTACGATCGTACTAATGCGGTAAGAATGTGCCATCTTTGTTTTTTTTTTAATCTACAACTAGTACTAATCTATGACAACTAGATTGTGTATTCAGTACTATTCAGATACAAGCTGATTACTCGTAGTATGATAATAAACGGCCCTGACTAACCTTAAATACATTGTTAGTGAGTGGGTGAGCTTCTAGTTCGACGAACTTTGAATGCTATGAATGCAATGAAGTGCCTTAAACAAAATATAATAATCTAGTTATCTCTTTCAAATAATGTATAAATATGTGTATCATATTCATAATTGGGATTTTAATCCCGCTACATGAATATTTTTTCATAAATTGACTAACTAAAAAAATATATACGCGACAAATATAATAATAACCTGTGATACGATAACCTCCCTTCCTTTAGGAAGTCGGTTAAAAAACATACTAAAACTAGTGTTGGCATTGCATGATGACATTGCCATTTAATTGTTATAAACGCATGACGTGCTATGTTGATTACTCTCACTATACCGAGCACAGTTTGTATGTTTATATTTGTAAAACATTTATATATGTTTTGTGCGTGATTATATTCCATAACTATATGTGTGAATATCCTTGTATTACAATCCTATATTGTAAGTCAACACTATTATATTAAGCCGTTCTTAATAATTGTAGGTTGTGTTATATTAATAACACACGATGCCATTTATTACGATACAAAACTGTTACTTAATAATAATTTAATAGCATCTAAAAGTATGAATGCTTGTTGTTATAAAACGGATAATAATTCCTCCCGTACAAGTTGTTGGCTAAAGATACTAAGAAGAACCATTATAATGAACTAATCACACTCGTAAATTACATAAACCAGCTCATACATTGACTGATATAATCGTGCACTTGTCTCATCCATTGTTCACAACTAAAGTGTTTACGGATACCAACTTTAGATATAAATAATTCATTACCAGCTGATGTAACATACCAACCCACCTCTATTCATTACATATCTAACTATTAATAAACAAATCGAACTACATTTTTTGTCATATTCTATGGGTAATTCAATTCATTATTTAATATTACTTACAATCGTTACAATAATATCCGTCAAGACAAAATATGAATCACTAGTTCTTAGAAGTAGAATCTACATATCTATTGTATGTTAACGTAGCCAGCTTACTCAGGGTTGTATTTATAAAAATATTTCACATAGAAAAGCACACCTACTTACCACAATATATCTAACGTCCTTATATTTTACGTACGTATATTCTTATCTTCCCTGAATTTACCTAAAAGCTTACATATATTAAGTATACAAAAGTGTACGAAGTTAGAAAATATTGACGTTGGTTCTTGTTTTTAGCGATTTTATACCTTCCTCTATTTGAGTAAGATCTTGAGTAAGATCATTTCTCATAGATTAGTAAAGATACTTCGCCGCCTTGAAATTGAATGAAGCCACAAACGGCTTATTAGTAAGTTATTTTTTTTAATTCTTGACAAATAAAAACATTTTTAGGGAAAATTTACGAATAAATAACTAATACTGCGTAATTTACTGGTAAACTGGGTACATTTTCTTGTTAGGAGTGAGTAATCTTTACTTATCTACGACATAATTTATAATTTCTACAGAGCTAAATATTGATATATTTCACTGCCACAAGGGTAATAAATACTACAATTTTATGCACTTGTCATAAAGCTAGCAAACAACAAATTAATATTTAATTGATGTTAAGCTTTGATAAATGGAGAATAATAACATATATTTAAATATTGTATTGTTCATGATTGAAGCGGTGAATCGTGAGTGTGAATTGACATTGACATTATGACTGCATTCTAGCCAGACATAAATAGGAAATAAAAGCCATGTCTATAATTGTAATGTAATAATTGCTTAAATAAGACATTTACAGCAAGCGAATACTAACAGAGTGTGAATTTTCAGAAAATAAATTCGATTATCATTTTACATGAAAAATGTAGCTACACTTAGTCTTAATTTTTTAATTTAAAATAATGTATTTTTTAAACCATTTATGTAATGATTCAATTAAATAAAAAATAACGGTATGATTTGTCATATACATTTGGAATACTACTAAAAACCTTGAGTACCTATTTTATGATTTATTTACAAATTTCGATAAATTGTTAGTTTTCGTCGTTAGTTTTAAAAAAAATCATAATTTAAATCCTAAACAACTAAGATGGATAATGGAAAGGAAAGACAAACAAATTAATTAATTAAGTTCAACTTAAAGATATTTTATTTTCATAATATTTTATCTAAGTACCTAGCAATCTATTCTATAGATATTTTATCACAATAAAATATGTTTAATACAATACTTTTTAAGTCTTAATTTCTTGTACATTTCACATACAATTATTACGTATTTGACTTCTCACAATTTTGCTTTTAGCGTAGATATATCTAATCTCAATCTTTACTTTTTGCCGTAACCTGCAACAAGAGATAACAGTTATTAGTAAGATTTAAATTTTCACACGAAATGTAGATCCCTAAGTTCCTAGTATGAAATCCTCGGCTCTATAAAAATGATTTTTTATTACCCGCTTTAAAAGTAAAAATGAAAATTCGAATAGTCTTAAAGACTATTTAATTACTTTAATGGTACAATCGATATTTGAGAATAGATTAAAGATTATTTTATCTTTTATTTGTACATATACCTATTTGTAATAAGTTTGTGCGTAGAAATCTATAGACAACAAATTTACTAAAGGTATACTTTGTAAGTTATATTTTTTGTTATATAAGTTTAATGATATTATATAACCGAACACACTAACCTCCTTTAGTAGCAGCACCCGCTGAGGCATGGGCACTGGCGGAACTGCTGGCAAAGCTACCTCCATATCCGAATGAATTTGCACCGGCGATGCTTTTAGCAGATGCTACAGAACCAGCCCCTGCACCATTTTTCAAGAATCCATCGGGGAATCCAAAATTGGCACCATCGCCATTAGACCCGTGATTAGAACCACAACCACTGTTACATCCTCCCGATTGGCCATTATTTTTTTGGTGGTTGTTGCTTCCACTATAGCTTCCTGCAGTTGCCGAAGCTGTAGCGCTTGCCAGTGCTCCAGCATTTGCCCCGTTAGCAGAACTTCCAGGTAACGAATTTTTACCAGTTGCAGAGGAAGCATCTGGATGTGCACCATGAGAAGATGGAGACTGGCCACTTCCATGATTTTCACTGTCGGGGCTTTGAACTTTACCGTCATCATAAGGTTTTAATAAGCCGGGGGGTCCGTTAAATCCTCCAGAATATGCTACCGCGTTTGCACTAGCTGTCGCACCTGCCAGGCTTTGAGCACCTGATAATGAATTACCAAAGCTATAACTAGATGAGGGGGTACCTTTAGACCCACAGTTTCCATTTGCACATGGAGTATTTCCTAGTGATGATGATGCAGTATTAGTAGGAGTACTATAATCATTTGGTTTCAAAAAACCAGTTGGACCACCAAATCCACCAGAATAAGTAGGTTTCTTTTGACTAGTAGTGGCTGCGTTGACGTTAGTATTTGGTTGTCCGTTACAACCTGCAGATCCACAGCTTGAAGTACCTGGTTTATGTGCTTCAGTGGATCCAACAGATGAACCTGATCCATCTATAGTTCCTGATGGTCCTCCAAATCCGCCTGTGTAAGATGGACTAGTTTGAGCAATTGGTGCTGTACTGGGCTTAGTTATACCGAAGGAACCATGGATCCCATTGGATCCTGAATAAGTATGCGATGACCCAGTAGAACCTTCAATGCCTCCTGTATACGCAGGGTTGCTACCAGTGTGCGGGACTGAGCTAGGTTTGTCTAAGCTATTGTGATCAGGGTGTGTGACAGCCCCTGGATACGCGCCTGTAGAAATAGTTGGTGCTCCAAAACTACTGGTATACTGTGTACTAGGCGTTGACGGTACACTGCTGGGTTTATTGTAACCAAAATCTCCGGTTGGTCCACCAATACTTGGTGTATGTGTAGGACCATAATGAGTGGTAGAACTTGCACCGTTAGGTTTAGTACTTCCGAAGGAACCATGTGTCGGAGAAGATCCATATGAGCCGGGGCGACCCACATCACTAGGTTTAGTTGTACCAAAATATCCGTGAGTGGGAGTTGATCCGAATCCTCCAGTTGGGCCACTAACACTGGGTGTATGTGTAGGAGTGTAATGGTTTCCCGGACTTATTTCATTTGGTTTGGTTGTTCCTGAAGATCCGCCAATAGGTCCAAAAGATCCGGCTGGCTCACTAACACCAGGTGTATGTGTAGGACCATAATGATTAGCAGGAGAATGTCCAGGTGATTTATTATATCCGGTGTCAATACCTCCTGGAGGACCACCGAAACCGCCAGTATATACAGGAGCTTCGGGCTTATTAGGTTTTGCTGGTGAGCCTGGATGTGGAGATCCACCACAGCCCGCACCTCCGCAACTGCTATCTGGTCCATTTGAGTATGAAGGAATCGGATAATTGGGTTGTGGAGAAGATCCCAAGTTTGGTTGATTTGATGGAAGTTGTGTACAATGAGGGCCTGAACATCCTGATTGTCCTAAATGAGATGACGGTGCATTTGAAGGATAAGTTCCATGTGCATAGTTCGGTACACCGTGTTGCGCAAAACCAGACGGAGAATAAGTATTAGGTGGGTTTGTTGCAGATTGAATAGGAACATTGTAACTTGACGGCGACGCGCCTGTTTGTGGTCCAGTACCTTGAGTAGGATAAGTACAACTTGCTGTTGTACATGGTGGGTTTTGACTTGGAGTAGTTAAGTATGTAGCTGGTGCTGGAGGGACGTATTGATTGTTAGGTCCATTATTTGAATAAGAGTTAGTTGGCCCGCATTTCCCATTAGAACAATCAGATCCCGAATGGCCTGTAGCTGGTGTTGGCGGACGGTATTGATTGTTAGGTCCATTATTTGAATAAGAGTCAGTTGGACCGCATTTCCCATTAGAACAACCAGGTCCCGAATTGGCTGTAGCTGGTGTTGGCGGACGGTATTGATTGTTAGGTCCATTATTTGAATAAGAGTCAGTTGGACCGCATTTCCCATTAGAACAATCAGATCCCGAACTGTATGTAGCTGGTGCTGGCGGACGGTATTGATTGTTAGGTCCATTATTTGAATAAGAGTCAGTCGGACCGCATTTCCCATTAGAACAATCAGATCCTGAATTGCCTGTAGCTGGTGTTGGCGGACGGTACTGATTGTTAAGTCCATTATTTGAATAAGAGTCAGTTGGACCGCATTTCCCATTAGAACAATCAGATCCTGAATTGCCTGAAGCTGGTGTTGGCGGACGGTATTGATTGTTAAGTCCATTATTTGAATAAGAGTCAGTTGGACCGCATTTCCCATTAGAACAATCAGATTCCGAATTGCCTGTAGCTGGTGTTGGCGGACGGTATTGATTTTTAGGTCCATTATTTGAATAAGAATCAGTTGGACCGCATTTCCCATTAGAACAATCTGATCCCGAATTAGCTGTAGCTGGTGTGGGCGGACGGTATTGATTGTTAGGTCCATTATTTGAATAAGAATCAGTTGGACCGCATTTCCCATTAGAACAATCTGATCCCGAACTGAAAGGTTTACCCTTGTTAGAATACTGTCCGTTAGAATCATAAGACCCCTTTGATTGTGAATCGCGGTTAATATTTACAGCAAAATCGTTCGATTCTCCGTCGACATCTTCTGGTTTGTCTTTACCGCATTGCCCTGATGCGCAATCAGTTGTTAATCCATTATCGCCTGACGATGTGTCTGTTTCCGTCTTTGATTGACAGTTTCCTGTAGTGCATTCTTTTGGAGCAGAACCATTACAATCGGAACCTTGACAAGGTGAATATTGACCAGACAGAGCCTTTGCTTTTGCCGCAGCAGCTGCATTGGCACCATTAGAATGCTGGCCTCCATGTAAAGAGGAACCTGTGTCATCTGTTCCAGGGCAATTGCCCGTTGAGCATCCTTTCTGATTCGATCCGTCGGCGTTATTGCTTCCGATTCCACTAACACCAGCCACAGCTTTGGCTTGAGCTGCAGCAACTGCATTAGCACCTCCAAAAGGCTGTGCTCCATCAAAAGGCCCAAAAGATCCTCCATTGCAAGTTCCAGATGAGCATCCCTTTTGACCTAAACCGCCGGCGATTCCATTAGCACCGGAACCACTGAAGCTATATGAGCTAGAACTGGCACTAGCACTCGAGGAGGCGAAGCTTGAAGAAGACGACTTCGAAAAACTTCCAGAATAAGCTGCTCCAGATGGTATGCTAAGTGGGATAGGTCCTAGATCACCAAAGCCACCGGCCACTGCTCTTGCTTCAGCTGAAATAAAACATGCCATGCATGGATTATTTTTAATTAAAATTAATTAAAATAATATTTTAATCGAAAGTATAGTGGTGAGCAATTTATTTAATTTTATGGTTTTAATATTCTATACGTACATGTATTTCACTATGTTTATGATTAAAGAAAATAAAAATATTTGTAAAAATTTGTTAAACTATTACAAATTAAAGCTTTTGTGTGTAGATACTTAATATAAATAAAAATATAACATAACAGAAATATGTTTAAATAATTAATATAAAATAACAGAAATATGTTCAAGTTTGTAATAATAGATACAATGTGTTTATTATATTAACTATTTATATTAGGTAGTAAATATATTATTTACCTAAATGCAACGAAAATATTGCAAAAACATTATTTAATATAGTTAAGCGTTTTTAAAAATTCATATACATATATAAAGGGACTATTAAAGTTGAAAACCTTGATATCATTTATAAATATTAATTAAATTACGAAAGTATATTACTTATTTATTATCTTTATTACTTATTTAATACATAATTGCTAAAACTAACCTTTAGCAGATGCACCACCCTTAACGCCATATCCGTGTGGGGTCGCGGTACCCAGGGTCACAAGGGTCAACACTAATACCACCGAGAGCTCCATCTCAGCGGAGCTTAGCGATCACAATGCTGATACTCTGTTCCTATCAGCCTTTATAAAGCGATACATAAATAGACGGTCGACTAAGTAACAAAAAAAACTTGTTGGTGTTTACCGCGAATTTGAAGCAGTGTTTGCGTAGGTAACTGGCTTTGTTTCCCGAGCTCATTCCAAAAGTAGCGCTTCGCGGCGCATTGTAATTGAGCATTGAGATAGACTCGAAATTTATTACTCACGCGCGTTAAAATGCCCTCAAGCAAGGCTAAGGAGTCATTGGGAAATTCTATATCCGTTCCAAACTAATTCATATTCTTATCTGAAATACTACCTCAATTGTGGTTTTATCGACAGAGATGCTAATCAATTGGGAATTTCTAAATTCTAATGGCGTTTCCTACATTCAGGCTCTGCTTTTTTAATAGCAGGTAGGTACCTAGAGTAGATAGTTAATATGTTACCTACTCCTTAACTTATTATTGCCAGTTAACATTTTTGCTAATTATAAATAGTAAATACTCACCAAATAGGAGTCAGATTTAATAATAAAATTTAATCGACATAGAGATCGGTCGATAACAAAGAGGTTACCTACCTAAGGTTTCTTGAGAGCAAATGGATTAGAGGACTTAAATTTAGTCCTAGCATTGTTGTGAACATAGACTTGGATTTTTTTTCGCTACACTAGTTGTGAAGTACAACATTGAGAGAAAAACACAGCCGGAAATGAATTTTGGACGTCAAATAAATAAAAGTCTGAAAGTTAAACCGTTAACCGCAGGTTATTTATAAACTATCTATACATTTTTTTGGCTTATCAAAGATAGAATTTGGACGATTTCTAATAGACAGGAATTAAATATTAAAACGGACTTAAATATTTATTATTTATTTATTTTAATCATATTTACAGCTAACATTACAGGTTTACACCTAATGCGTTAGAGTAAGAAATATTAATATATTTTTAAAAATAATGCTTTTTATGTGGCTTGTGAAAAAATATTTCTTTTATTTACGCCTTTTTTATAATACAAGTGGATGGACATTTATAATCAATCCCTGACACGATTACAATAATACTTTAGATCGCCCACAGATTCATTCCTACCCTGTTTGCAAATTGCATGCGTTCTGTTATAAGTGGACCTAACATCCACAATGTACCGAAGTAAAATTCGCAGAGTTAAGAAGTCAGATAACCAGTGCTAGCAGTATGATACTAACACACGTTATTGCTTACAGAGATGTTCGCTATTTTTTCGCCGTTTTAGATCCAATGGATGGGCACTGGGCCCTACATAGAGCTGGGAATCTCTGTAATATACTCCAGCAGTCACCACGCCGAGGTAATGCGGATTGGGGGAATTTAAAAACTTAATTCATTATTTAAAATTATCGTATCTTTAGGTACACAACACGTAGGTACCTACTTAGGCATTACTTTGCACGTAATAGGTGAATCTTCAGGATGTTGTGATAAAAATAATTACCTATGCACCTGCCAATAAATAAACAGAAAAAGCTGATGCCGCGGGCGAGTCATCTTAATCGACATTTGAGCGTGACACTGCTCGGGGCAGGGCGTGTGTCGTGCGACCGCAGCGTGCAGCGCTGCATCCAATGACATGTGCCTACATCCGGGTAAGCACCCACATGCTTACCACGAATAGTCTGTAACTTCCACAGATGAAGTAAACGAATAGACTTCGAATGCAAACCGCGTTCAGATGCTATCTACAACTAAAGCAAGCCAAGTATTGTTATTAATTCGAATGCACAACTTTCTGCTCTCTACTATTACATTTCGTAGAGAGTTGACATACACAAAAATATTACCTTATTATTAGTAGTCTTGTTTGGTTACATCGTTACATTATCTTCCAACCGGTATTTGTATATAGATAAACCATACACCATTCATATACCAGTCTACAATGTAGATACACATTACATACATCATGACACCTGACATTACGTACAGGATGTAAGAACTAAGGAATGTTACATATATGATCCGCTTTGATAGGAGAAACCCTAACAGGTAAACATGTATACAAAGAAGCTTATTCATCAATAACAATGGCGTTTAAAACTATACTCAGATCATAATTTACGATCAATTAAGG
This sequence comes from Epargyreus clarus, assembly GCF_041222505.1. NCBI lineage: Eukaryota > Metazoa > Arthropoda > Insecta > Lepidoptera > Hesperiidae > Epargyreus > Epargyreus clarus. The sequence continues at coordinate 9,182,926 of NW_027332211.1, forward strand.
GGTCAAGGCTTCATAACTGGTTACATTGCCTTGTATAGGATGCGACATAATTTATGCGATGATTTAACTTAGTATGATTTTACTTTACTTAAAGGCTATATTAGCGGTTGGTTCATAATGCGTTAATTTCATAAATAAATTTCTTAGCAGTCTTCATCCGTCAGTTTGTTCCTAGTATTTTGCGCTATTATTTAATCGAACAACAATTTCGGAGAACACAAATAGGCAGGCAAGGATATACTTAATCAGTTATTAGAAAGGCGCGTGCATTAGAGAATAAACATAACGCACGATGACCTTTGGCGTGAGGTTTTACTTTGGGTTCCACCAAGTTTATCCTCAACGAACCACAAATCATGTGTTAGGAACTTATCAGTATACAAATACGTATCTCAATTCCATGAAACAATTCTTCTAATAAAATATAATTGTGATTCCAAAAAATATTTGGAAGATGTAACATAATTGTTATTTTTAGACTATAACCATGCAAAACATGACGACAAAAACATGTGCTAAGTAATGATATAGGTATTGTTTAATTTATCATTTGGCGACAGAGTGCCTGCACACAAAGTAGCAATACTATATATCTATAAAAACAGTCGTCTACTAAGAATACTGAATCTCAATTTTTTTCTTTACCCGCCTGAAATACATTTCTATTTTAAGCTATATTTCGATATAACGGACAATTAATCCCCAAGAACAGTCTCGAACTTAATAATTTCCTTATTAACATATCTTAATGCCAGGAAGACCTTAAATTTAATGCCTAATAACTTTTTATAGGTACCAGGTTAGTAGTTCAACGGTCAGCGTTCAGACTCAATTATCTCTAATAAATCTTGAACTGAGTTCAGTCTACATCAGTGTTTCTACCTCTGAGGTACAAATCGTAATGTCCCAATTACCAATGTATATCTACCGAGTTTTACCAATTTTAAAGTCATGTTAGAATACATGCACTCCAGTCTTAAGATCACGGATCTGAAGGCATGATGGTGACATAATGCACTACATTATCTCGCACACTTTATAAGGTGAGTCATAAAGAAATAAACTTGCCAAAGGTTAACCTTTTGTCAGGTTGATAACAGGATATTTTCATTTTATCGGTAATACTATCTTGTATCTTACACTTCCTGTAGATAGTTTAAAAACAAAATTTAGAGTTAACGTCGGTAGGTACGTCACGCAGGCTAATTCTGATAAGTTAGTGAATTGGTGTTTTGACCATGTTTGGTGCCTCTACCTTGGCCACCGTCGTAGCCCCTGGCGAGATTGATTTAACGTCGCTAGGTAAAAACATGTAGTTTGCACTCCCGAAACTTTTTTTCTCTTATGAATTAAAAGTATTGAAGACCTCTTTCTCTTTCTTTTATATGGGTCGCTAAATTGGCCCCTGAAAGTGATACCCCTGGCTACGTCCCCTTAAGAAGCTTATTGTACCTACAATTTAGGAATAAGTACCGACTTCACAGAAATATATTTCTGAAATTACGTACGTAGACAAGGTATCTAAGTAATGTTCCGAATAAAGGCATCAATTATTATATTTCACTTCACAACAAGGCCTTGGATTGTTATTAGTCACAGAAGTACAAATATACGCCCGAATAGATATTATATCCGTTTATCCGAATAATATATTTATATCCCTTTGTTCTCTATGATACAACCAGTATAAAATGTAATAATGTAATAATGTTACGAAATAATAATTATTTTTGTAAAGAGAAATTAAAATAAGTGTATTAAGTTATAGATAGATCATTGTATATTTCTACGGGACTTACCAAAGTTTTTAAGAAGTTTTTATAGTTTGTCAATAACTTTTTCCTTATAGAAAATTATCCAAACCGCAGAAAAATAAAACCTAGTCGGTTGGAGAATACCTGTAATGTCAGAGGGTTTTTAAGATGTAGGTACTCTTTTATTTGTTCGTTGCAGCACTATAAGTGTCAAAAAGCCTAGCGATTACATACTCAGCCTTAAATCGAGGGCCCGAGGTTCAAATCTTAGGCTTGCGCCAGATTTTTCAAATTCTGATAATTCGATGGAATATAGCTTCAATCCCTGCCACCCTGCGAGGAGACCCACTAGAGCACTACTGGGTAATATGACAGTAATGGGTTGACTATGTGTTTTTGTAGTGTAGGTAATGTTCCTGTGTGTTAATTTGGTAGTATTTTTTGCTGATGATCGTTTAACCAGTTGGGGCCATTGTTCTTCTAGTTTTGCCATGATTGTTCTTAGTTCTACACTATCGATGTTAGCTGGTACAGATGCAACGAAGTTGGAGTATCATTGGTGGATAACACCAAACAGGATTACTGCGGCCGATCGACGCCGAAGCTTCTGTGTGGATTTGCAAGTATTCGAAATAGCATGCTTAATATTTTTGTAAATTTAAACAGCAAAGACGATTACGATATTCATTTAAGTTATAGCTCGAGTATTCATAAGATTATTCACACAACATGCCAATCAAGCCTTAGCAATAATTTGAATTAAGTTTGTGTATGAAATTAAATAAAAGAATTTTATATCATAGTCAATTTTTAATTCCGATTTCCGTATGTTGTACATAGAAAACGCATAAGTATACTTTTTGTATAATTAAGTCACATATTAACTGAAGAAATTTAAATATAAAATATATACTTTGAGCTAAAAATACATGTGTCAATTCTACTTTAATCAGAGCTACCCATAAAACCTATTCCATATTTAAACCATACCATTTGGTGCAAAACACATTGTTAAAACTCGGTAGGCGAACACGACGCTGTTGATCAATCACAAATAACGTGTCTTGTGAAATTGAACCTACTAAAACGTTAGTATACTTCCCACAATGTCAGACAGAAAAAACTATTAACGTACTGTTACTCTTATAAATAGTTCAGTTCGCAATCAGTAATACTACATTAGTATAAAAATCGAGACATTGTTAAGTTAAGATATAATCTAGCGGCATTTTCCTCAGTGTTAGAGGTGCGTCGTGTACACTTCCGCTTGGGCTTGCATCATACAAACTCGTCGGGTTCGCGCGGCGCGTCCAAGTCGCGGTAGTGTATGACTGGGCGGTACTCCGCGCCGCCGCCCCTTTAACAATAACATCTGCGTTAGGCCTCGTTTATAAAGACGCAGGTGTAAATTCAACGCAGCGTGTGCATTGGCCCTTATATTCACGTTATGTATGTTTCACATGTTTAACTCAAAACAAGAAAGCAATTAAGGTACCACTCCTCCAATTTTCAATCCTATTCCTTCCAATTAATCATTTTAATTGGGCATACATAAGCAGCAAAGAAACTTCCTCCAGATTGCAATAAATGGATTAATTATTAAAAATATGTTTTAATAAACCTAAATAAAAAAAAAACAAACAAAAATGTTAATTTCCATCAAGGAATCATGGTCAAACTGAGCATGAAAATTATTATATAAATAAAAAGGCTAAATGTTCCAATGTCGCTAAATGTTATCCATTTATAATGATCTGAATTTATTGTCCCACAATATTTTAATTAGATGGGATCGGATCCAAAACAGGAGGAATTCATATCCTTTACAATGCATTTCACCGCAAATCCAGGAACACAGGAACTAATGTTCTTGTTACTATCCCATACACACTACTTCAGCATATATAAATCAGCATTCAACGCTTATATTGCTTGCCATAAATAATTAATATCACACGCTGCGCTACACTTTGCCTCATTATAAACGAGAATTTAGCAGAATACAAAACGCCACAAGTGCAATATAAAGCACTACCTAAAAAGCTCCTCAAGTTTGCCAAATTATGCAACGGTCTCTTTCGCAATTAAATCTTAGCTTCCCGGGAATGTTTTGTGGATCTTAAACAATAGAGGATGAAGAAAAAAAGATTAGTTTCGATGTCCTAGCAGTTTATTAAAAAATCTTACAATGTAATATACCTATGGTTTTGCGTTATATAACTGTGAATGTACTAACTAGAACTATTTTCTAACAAATGCTTAATAGAAAAGTTAACATTATTACAAATAATAAAGGTAAGTATAGACTTCAATACTACAATATAATAACAAGATATTATACAGATACTTGTAAGTTTCAATTCGGTAATGCCTATTACAAAATTGGTATGGTCCTAGAAAAAAATACGATACAGTACGAAATATGAAGTACCTACTATTACTGAACAATTGTCAAAATTAGATAAGATTAAACAAAATCTATTACAATTTATGTTTACGTTATTACTAACAGTAAATAAAATAGACTGCTATAGACAAAAATAGCTTGAACTATAATGATATAAACCTATGCTTCATACAGTATAGAAAATTTTATAGAATATATTAAGCTATGCAATAACAATGTTATATAGAAGAGTTAAATAAGTGTCTCAATTTAACTATTGGTCATGTATACAATTGAACTAGATAAATGGTATATATCATTGTAGTGCAGGCATTTTTACATCAAACGTGAAAATAAACTGTAAATAATATTATGAATATTAGTACACATCGTACATATTATTATGTCATGATTTTCAGCTGTTACACGTTACAGCCTAAAATATGTCACCATTGTCCGGGAAGTCAAGATCGTTGTAAGCAACAATAGGCCGGGACCGATCCACATTTTCCCTGTAAAGTATTTCCTTCTAACTTAGAGATATGTATTTATATATTTCTAACGATGTCTAATAAAATAATTGAAATTAAAAAAAGCAACATAAAATAGATTAGTAAAAATATCGGTAACTACAACCAATATGTTTATATTTATCACTGACCTAGCATAAACTTGAACCGCGGATCGGTATTAAATTTACGAATAAAATATACGAAGATAATTGTCTTTAGAGGTCAATATTTGAAATTGCTTAGCAACGCAATCCTTGTAAGATATCTTAATTAGATGTGTTTTAACCACCAAAATACTATATTAAGTAATTCAAATTCTATTATTATAAACTAAAGTTGGCTGCGTATATTATGATAAAATAAAACTGTATTTTTATAAGACTTGTGTGTGATTTAGTATTTTGCATAATTATATCACACAAAACTGGAATAGGGATGTTTGATCTAATGACCCAGTAAAATGACAATTGATATAATTAGTGCGTCACAGTAGTACTTTTTTATTATATAACACTTAGTTCAGAAGGGACACTTTTATTTTGAGGGCAGACAAGAAATTCACTAGTTGGTAGGTCAATGATATTTACAACATATATATAGTACATATTAAAAACAAAATAAAGTCGACAGAAAACAAGCTCACGTAAATCGATTACTTATAAATAGTATTTTATACCTATAAATATTACAATCACAATTACATTAAAATCACAATAAAACATGCATTTATATTAGCCATAACATTATCATATTATTAGTTTCATTGTAAGAAAACATTACGAGGCATTTATTGTCATAATCCATTGTTCCCATTTAAATGTGACTAGCTTGTCTGTATGTATAGATTTGATGTATAAGAGCTTGTAATTTTTTTATGCGTTGTCGCTAAAACTAAACTTTTAATAAATGATGACTATGCGATACATGCGAACAATGGTATGAGAATACATTATGGTTGTTAAGCGCGGGGGGAAAAGCTAGTTTTTAACATGTATAAGATAACTTAAGATGCAACTACAAATAAGCAAATACTAAAATGAATAAAGATCGTGCAGCATAAAAGCAAAAACAATTCAATTGTATTATCGACACAGGTCACGCGTACTTTAAATTCCTATTATAAATTATGTTTATGTTAATTCAATTACTTCGTATGATTTAATTATTTACTAATATAAAAAACAAACGTTTCGTAACGGTGGTAATCATTTTTGGCGAAATATTGAACGTAAGTGTATGATTTTCTTTACGACTATAAAACTTATATCGTAGATTTACGTATTAATTTATTATATAATAAAGATGAGATACATCTGACAAACTAACGATTAAAAAAAAAACAAACACAAAACAAGGTGGATAACCTTGAAAGGTTGATGTTACCCATTCTACTTTTATTAATAAGAAAAGTTGCTCAGAGTCAACGTTATGTTAATCGAACAATCTTGACTTGCATATAAATTTAATAATAAATTTCTGCTCGTAATCTCATGTATATGTATATAGAGACAAGGTTAGAATTAATACTACGATGATTCGTTAAAGCTTGTGGATCTATCAAGGGTTTTACCGCATTCATTGTTTTTGCTTTAGTTATATTTTACAAACACTAAGCGACTGTAGCAACGATAGCGACTTTATAGAAAAGGGATAATTTACAAATCGTAATATTCATGCTCTACATAAGTTATTTTGTTACAGATGCATCAGAAATCGATAGAAAACATATTTGCGCAAGTTTCTCGCGGCAAGTATTCCACTCTTTGTCGCTGTGGGCTAAACAAGCGTCCTAGCTGAGCAGAGATGTCTCTAAGAGTATAATGGTCACTCTTTATCATAATTTGGAACTTACCGACACGCTATACGAGACCTAAACTCTTTAACGAACATTATCACTATTTAACGATAAATTTATACAAACATATAACCTATTGATATTTATTTTACAATGTTGCGATGCTTTTCTCAACTGGATTCAAGCTTCAGCCCAATAGCATGACATGTTTTAAGTTTTTTTTTAATACAATTGTAGTAGTATTTTTGTTAAAAGCGTAAGAAAAAAGCATGAAGATCAACCGTGTTAGTTTAAGCTATAACATTTAGATCGGAACAGTGTAAAAAATAATGATATGGCACAGTAGTAAGCGAATTATATGTACTATGTTTCATTTGATGATTGCCGCCCCCTTAACTCACATATATTTGATTCCATTACGACGAATACAAATCACTTAGTTACTTAACTTAGTGTATAATCTCTTCACAAGTATATAAAAGTAAAACTGGATTATAAAATTTGCAGTCAAAATATAATTTTTTATCGTATTTACGCAATCATTTTTTGAAGAGTTATATTTATTCATAACTGTGCTTCAATTCAACTTAACAAAAAATTAACAGTTGTTAAACTTTAGGAATATAAAGTAACGCAAAAGAACAGTATGTGTTCGAGGGCGTGCGATCATCGAGTGTCATCGATCGATCATGTGAGGTTTGTTACCTGGGGCGCGAGAAGCGCGGGTGTCGCGGCGCGTAGGGCGCGGGCGGCGCCCAGCCCGACCAGCCCCAGCCGCGCGCGCCCGGCCCGCCGCCGCCGCCGCCGTACCTGCACACAGAAACACGTATGTTAATCTTATATGTAAAATTCTCGTGTCATAATGTTAGTTACCATACTCCTCTCAAACGACTTTACAGATTTTCACCAAATTTTATATGCATATTCAGTAGGTCTGAGAATCGGCTACTATCTGTTTTTCATACCGCTAAGTGATAAGGTTTGAAGGTGGTAGAACCCTTTGTGGTTCGACTCCGGCGGAACCACCGCCACACCTATTTTTACCTAATAACAGCAGTGTTAGGCGCTGCTGTGTTCCGGTTTGAAGGGTGTGGTAAGGGAGAAAGACTTTTCCGAGGCGTTCCGGCGTAGTCCTCAGGGGTAGCGGCGCATCTGTGACCGACCTCAGGTAAGAATATCTAATCCTATCTGGGGTTGATTACAGATGTCCATGGGCGGCAGTAGCCACTTACCATCAGGTGGACTGCATGCTCGTCTGCTACTCCAATATTATAAAAAAAAAAATAAGTGTTGTTCACCCTTAACATTTTTTTATTTCTATGGCAACACAACGGTTACCGGGCCAGCTAGTATCATAAATAAGTATAGATATCTCACCGCCTTGTATTTATGATTTTGGATAAAATAAATTGATTTGATTTGACTATAGTAGTGGATACTGACTGCGCGGGCGGCGGCGCGTGCTGCGCGTGCGGCGCGGGCGCGTGGCGCGCGGGCGGCTCGGGCTGCTGCGGCCGCCGCACGTCGCGCACGTACGCGTTGAAGTACGCCACCTCGCGACGCACCTCGTCCACCTGAACCACACACGACAGTTTAACATACATGTAATTTAGCAAATTCCACTATTCAACATTTATTTATTTATTTATTTATTCACAACTTACATCTAACATTACAGGAAAAAAAATCCTTGTGCGTTAGTGTAGCTTAAAAATAACAATAATTAACGTCCAAATCACATAAAATATACAATATACATAATATATACAAGTAAAATAATTAATAATTTTCAATTACATGGAAGGCTACCCTCGTGAACTCTCCAAGTGTGCAACAGAACAAGTCGATATGGTCTGCTATAGTGTTAAGTGTGCGCAATGCTCGTGTTAAGGGTGCGTCGCGCATCAGGTTGGTGCGTGCGTGTGGCAACGCCAGAAGATGCGGACGTCGCCGGCGCTCCACGCTTCTATCCGGCACACTCAACTTCAGTTCTTTCAATATAACTGGGTTGTCAAGTTCACCCCGCAGTACTTGGAATATGTACTTTGTGAGCGAGATTTCTCGCCTCACTTCCAGTTTATTGAATCCTACCATGCCGAGAACGAACAACGTAGGATACAATAAAGGATAGCCGGGATAAACACCGTGTAACTTTAAGAAGAGAAACCGGGCAAATTTATTTTGGATACGTTCCAACATTGTCTTGTACTTAGCCTCACTCGAAGACCATATAACCGAGTTACACTCCAAATGACTCTTCACCAGAGCTTCATATAAGGCACGCAAGGCACTAATATTCGTAAAACTATTTGCCTGCCTTAATATGAAGCCCAGATTTCGGTATGATTTTTGCATACTTCGGCTATATGATCTCGAAAGTTAAGGTCTGCCGTAAAATGTACACCAAGATCTTTGATCTTCTTTACGCGCTGGAGCTGCTCGCCGCCCATGTGGTATGAATATTGGAGGGGGTTCGAGCTCGGCTGAACGATACCACGAAACATTTGTCTACATTAAAATACAACTTGTTTACGTGGCTCCACTCAACTACTCGATTAATGTCGCGCTGTAGCCCAGCTTGGTCCGTCAGGTTATTCACTTCACGAACCAGTTTCAAGTCGTCAGCAAATAGAAGACATGTAGACTCATGGACCACCTCCGGCAGGTCGTTTATTATTATGATAAACTGGAGGGGCCCTAAGTTACTGCCCTGGCTGACGCCTGATCTCGTCGGATACTGATTCGACCGGCATCCTCCACAGTCGACGTATTGACGTCTGCTTCGTAGGTAGCTGGCGAAGACATTTAGCGTTTGCTGAGTACAGCCCACACCAGCCAGTTTTGCAAGCAAGACGTCATTGTCTACCGTGTCGAACGCCTTTCTGAAGTCGAAGTAAGCGACATCTACTTGTCTTCCGACATCTACCGCTGGCACCACTCGCGACATTAAATTGAGTAGGTTTCCCGTTTTTCCGCGCCCCGGGCGGAAGGGTAACATATTAGGGTTCATTTTCAATGATATTTTTAATGATTACTTAAGGCTGTTAACTATCGTGCATTTCACTATGTACAATATTTTACCATTCACGCTAACTCACGTATTTATAAAATCTACATTACAATTAAGTACATTAAAATCTTATCTCTACTCACATCGGAACATATGGAATTGAAATGTTTTAGTATGCAAGCAATAAAGAAAGGAAGATCCTGTAGACTGCTTTTAATTTCATTATAACTCCTTATGATTCTATTTATAATTTAATAATAAATGTTTACATTCATTCACAAACTTACCTTTTCAGCATGTTTGTTGAATATATGTTTTCTAATGAAGTCTGGACCCTTGAACTTTTTACCACTTAAAGGACACAACCATTTGTCTTTCGCCAACTCCTGCGTGTTGGATTGAATAAACTTCTCTACTTCTGCTTCAGGATCCTAAAATAAATTACATAATAAAATAAGTTACTGAAAATCAAAATAAAATAAATATTTCATTTTAGCACATACTTCAATTTATTCCTTACCTTGATCCCAAGTTTTTGCAATTCTTCATCAGACAAAGGCTTAACATCTTGTAAGAATGCTGCCATTTTGCTTTCAAAGGCCTTTATATAGTCATGTATCTCTGTTTGTGACGGCTTAAAAAGATGAAAGGGACATTAAATGACATATATGTGAGAATACGAGACAACATGTGAGATATTAAAAGGACAATAAGGGCAATTTATTAACAATTATTCCATCATCAAATGGATTTATTTAATTACCTTGTTGGCTGGAGGAGCAGAGCGAGCGTGCATAATACCACAGCGGTTAGGCATTTCGTCCTCATACGGATACTCGCAATGGTTATAGTAGTCGACAGAGTGCACGATACGCAAGTACAGCACCAGACGGTCGAGCACGCGGATCAGTTCTGGGTCAGCTTGCTCCGTGGTCGCGGAGTCCGATGTCGCCTCGAGACCGAGCAACTCCTCCTCTTCAGTCGACGCTTCCTCGATCAAGTGCTCGGTGATTTTGTGCAACACTGGATTCTTGGAGTTTAGGCTGAAATTCTGTAAGCAAGAGGTGTAATTGTAGATGGAAATATAATTGTTTCGAAAATATAATTAACTCTTAATTAGCTTTTTTTTTTCAGATAAACAAAAGAAACTGACAGACTACCTACTACTCTACTCATGTGGAATATTTTAAGCGCGCCAACAAATATTTACAGCAAAAACTTAAAAAGAAAGAATATCACCATGCGTTGTGCCATCAGAATGCGTTGGTGCCTCTGAGGACTAAGTTGGAAAATAAGAATGAAAATATTCTAATGTCTGTAACCACACTCTTCAAATCAAAACAATATTTTGACAATATGTCTGTACTAAGTGTCGCGGCAGTGCAAATGGATTCAAATTATGAAGGATTCTACCTCACCACAGTCAAAAATAGTTGTGACAGTGGTGCTACCAATCTGCAAGCTGTTCAAGGTATGTACCTGAGCATCATCAGCGGGCGCGGCGTCGCTGTCCTCGCGCGGGCCGTCGTGCCAGACGCGCGTGCGCGTGTCGAGCAGGTGCGCCAGGCGCGCCGCCAGCCGCGCGTCCGCGCGCAACACGCTGCGCTCCATCGTCACGCCCGACACCGCGCGGATGCGACGGTGCAGGTCGCGGTTCACGATCGCGCCCAGCTCGCACTCGCGCAACTGCACAACGATAAAACCCATATAACGTGTCACTTGCACCAATAATAAAAGTAATTGAAGATGAGTGCATTTCTACGTCCGTGTCGCTTTTTATCTAATTTGTGCAAGTGAGAACACGTACATAAAGAAACGCGAATGAAATGACCTTTTATGTTTTTCGGTATTGCGGACATTTTTTTTTATTAACCGACTTCAAAAAGGAGATGGTTATCAATTCGGCCGGTATCTTTTTTTTTATGTATGTACACGAATTACTCCGCCGTTAGTGGACCGATTTTAATAATCCTTTTTTTATTGTATAGGGACGAGCTGGAAGTTGGTCCCATTTAAATATGGTTAGGATCCATCGACGGGTTCTGGAGAAAATGAGGGGAACTCCTCCAGCCATGTGAATATAACAGCCATAACTTCGCCGTTTATGAACCTATTCTAATGTCTTTAAAGTCGTGTGTGGACAATTGCTACAAATTGGTCCCATTTAAATATAATGAGGATCAGAGTGGGTTCTGGAGACAAAATATATAACTCCTCAACCGAAGGATATAATTGAGTTATGTTTGAAGATATTTGGTGTAGGTTCTAATGAAATTGCAAAGCCAGTTCATCATTGACTATTCAGTTAGGTTAGGTTTGAACATATAAGACAACTTATACTTTATACTTAAGTTAGAGGCATGCTTTTTTTAGTGTTTGAAAGCTAATACGACGTAGAATTACATTAAATAATAAAAATAAAATAAAAAGCCTAGATTATTTTGAGGAAATTCACGATTACTGAAATTTAACCTAAAAAAATTGCTTTCTTCACACTAATCTAACTATTAAACTAATAAACTTTTTTGTTTTTTTTTTCCATGGATCAGAACGGCCTATTATTGGCAATCGTAATTTTTGTTTGAACATGATAACTCTTTTAGTTCAAACGTTATAGCGATTTATTTACTTTAGGTGCACAATTCCCAAAAAAAAACTTCAAAAGGTCGTAATACCCAAAAAAAAGTATAATTATTTTTTTTTAGTTTTTTTGTCGAGAAAATGCGGTTTAATTTTACCTGTTTCAATATGTGCACTTTATGGAGATTCACCCTGTATTGTGACATTAATAACCCAATTGGAGTACTATACCACTCTACGACGCGAGGTCTACGGAGATCTACGAAAATAAGGTAAGAAGTGTACCTGCATTTCTTACCTTATTTTGACCCCAAATTAAATGACTAATATCTATAATTCCCGTCATTTTTGCCTTATTGATTGCGATAACCTTCATAATAAAATAAGATAAAATATAGAAACATACCCGTATGTTGTTTAGGTTCCAGCAGATGTCCTTAATGTTGACCTCCCGGCGGAAGGTGACCCAGCCGCGACGGAACCAGCGGCGCTCGGGCAGAGGGTCCGCGAGCGCCACGCGCAGGAACCCGCCGTAGCGCTTGCACATCTTCGAAAACGATGATAAATGTTTAAAATGATAATATATTTTATAACCTATAAACCCGTCATCAACTTTTAAGAGATAACACTATCGATTTCTGTGGTTAAGTATTTTCCTTATTTCTTTAGAAAGTATTATAATTATTGATTATATAACTATTGATTGCATTACCTTCCCTGTTAAGCGCGACGATTATTTATATCAACTACATACATAACTCATAATAATTCGTAGCTAGCAGTCCGATGTGATTAATACCAACAAATATGTTGCAATAACACTGGTTTTTGGCGCTTTCAAATTTTGTATGAAAAACATAACCACCCGTATGTATTACGAAAATAGTTCTTGCCATTTAAATTGAAGGTTAAGCGGTGTTGGCGCCCGCAAATCTCTATTGAATTACTTACTGCTTCCACTTCTGCTTTCGTAATAGTGGGCGCCAAGTTCCTCAAGAAGATGGAAGTTGTTTTATGTAGAGCGCGTGACTCCTTCTTCTCTATTACGACATCGACGGATTCTGACTTTTCTTCATTCGTTTCTTTATCTTTGTCCTTGCCGTTTTCAGACACTTCTTCCATTTTCTCGACGCTCGGCGACTTGGATTTTTCTTTACGCTTCGGAGACTTTTCGGGTGATTTGGACTTTGACTTGGACTTGGATTTACGGCGAGTAGTTGACTCGCCTTCATCTTCCGAGCTAGACGATGACGAACTTGATGATGAAGAGCTTGAAGAAGAGCCTGGTGGTGCTGGAATAACAAGTTTTTCGAGATTTACACTTAGGTATCCATATAAAACCACAAAAATTTGTTTGATTTTTTTTAATTAAAGTAAATCTTCAAATACCATCAACATGTTTAAAAGACATACTTAGGGATTAAAAAAGCAATATTCAAAGCATTCCAGAAGAAAGGATTTAGATAGATAAATAATATATATTTTTTAACAATAGGAATTGTATGGTAAAATATAAATTCCATAAGTCTTATTAATTTGACTTTGATTTTAGTGCTATGCCAAATATAGACTATGTATTTAATTGTGTATTTAATATAGAAATATTTTTATCATAGCAATATTTACTTACGTGGTTCTTTCTCTGGCTCTTCTGGGCCAGGCTCAGTACCAGGTGCAGAATTATAGCGTGAGAATATTTTTGCCTGCTCTTGTAGATGACGCAAATGAGGATCTATTTCCATCGTAAGGGGTTCAGTAGGCTTCGGAGACTCCGACTTTTTCTCCTAAAAACAAATTAAATATTAAGTAATAAGACACAATTTACAAGTTTATTTTGTTAAAACTACTTTTACTTTTAAATACCTTATCCTTGTCGTCTGGGACTTTCTTTTCTTCTTTGACTTTCTCATCATCATCTTCAATAACAACAGCTTTATCTGAATCATTTTTTTCTGAAATATACATATTTTGATACTGAATGTATTATTTACTACAAACCTTTACAGTAGCATTTGACTTTAATAATATCAGTATGTAGTAAATTAAATTCCTTACTTTGACTAATATCATAAAAAATTGTCGTCATTGTTTCATGAATAAGTTTCAATACCTTTGTTATTGGTGTTCGTAACTTCTGGTAGCGCGGGCTCATCAAGGGCTTTTAAATCCTCTTCAGTGCCACCCTCCAGTTTTATAACAACAGTGTCAAGCAAACGTATGAGCTTTTCCGACTTGTCGACGTCCACCGATACCTTGTCCAGTTCACCTTGGGCCAGCAAATCAAGGAATACATTCAAGCGAGTCTGAAAACAAATTTTATATGTTCAATTTAAGCAAAATTTTAACGAAATTGGATGAATTATGATTTTTATACACATATAGGTTAATGACTGAGGGAAACATTTACACAGATTTCAAGTCAGTTAGATTGAAGTCAAATTACAGTTTGGTTTATGTATCTTTTAAGATAAAGGGTATATTCACATCAGTACCTGTTCCACAAGTAATTTAATAAGTTAAAATAAAATAGTATAAAGTAATAAGCTCCATTTGAGTTATGGGTCCATGAAGTCTACCAGTCTATCAGTCTACTTCAGTAGGACTACCATGAGTTTACAAAAGTATTACTCGCTAGCGACTGCGTAAAATAAATGTATGAAAAATTGTACAGCGCCTCTGGTGGTTACTCGTAGAACTAAAATCCGTAGTAGCGTAACTCGATACGTAAAAAACCTATCGAAATCAAATCGCTAGCTAATGTCATTATGATCTATTGCCATACAAATTCGGTCCCATGAGTCATTAATTTGACAGACGTTTTCAAGAAATACCGTAACGATAGTAGTTATGTTATTCACTAGCAAAATGACAATAGTTTTCTATTTACCATTTCTATAGTGGCGTTTCTATGCCAACTCATGGTAATGCTACTGGACAGTCTAAATGACAGCGACATATGTAAACAAACCTAAGAAGGACAATTTATACTTATTATCAGATCTTATATCACACATTGATTACCTTTAATGCACACAGCTGTTCCTCTTTGCGTTTGACTGACTCTTCCGGATGATATTTGATCTTGAACCTAAGTAACAAAAATCTCCCAGTTTACATAGGCCAACATATAATAAACTGTTATTACAAACAGTTAACAAGTAGACCAATTTCCACATAAAGTGACCTCAAACAACTTAATGAAAAGTGTAACTCATGTAAATTAAACAGTAATGCAGGTGTTTAATAATAAAAAAAGACATCACAAGTGCTCACAAACTGAACATGTTCATTTTTTTTTATTAACTAGTAATCTGAAGGTTTAAATATATTTCTGACATTCAAATTCTTACCTGATTCACTTTCAAATTAAGGCAATAACTATAATGGAAATTGATCTGATACACCTACATAAATAAACCTTTGGTATATTCAATACGGAAACATAAAAATAAAACTAAAATGGCATATTAAAAATTGTAAAACTTCAATCTCACCTGTTCCACACATGTGGAATACCGTTACCCTACCCCTAACAATAACGGAACCTGTAGCATTGCGCGCTACAGGTCAACGCGATATATCTAGCTACACACGGCATTTAACATTTTTACAAAGTTTGAATAAATTTTCTTAACGATGGCCGGCAATTCCACGCGAAAACGCTGTAGACTGTAGGGAAAAAAGGTAATTGTTAACAAGTGCATATTTAAAAAATTCTAAGCATAACTTACATTTTATAGATTTTGATAGCAGGCGTGTACTTTAAAACTCTATATTGTAAATTATTGCTTAGAATCTTTTAAGTAGCAGCAAATCTAGGGAAGATATCATTTTCAATAATTTTTTCCACACTGGTTAATTTTATTAAATACTGCATGTCTTGCAATTGTTTTTTTATTTTGTTTTTTTTAGTCCTTACTATGCAGAAGACCAAATTTATTTTTTAAGACATTTGTTTAAAATGTAGCAATATATGCATATACATACCATTCCTCATCTTTATGTGCAACGAAAAATTCATTAAGTTGTTGTCTTCTGAATTCCAATTTGTATTCATTGTACTTCAGAATTGCATCATCCACTGTGATGGAGTCATCTTGGGCAGCCAAGAATGCTTTGAATGTCATCATGGTTGGATGCCCATCTGATGGGCCAATTGGTAGGACAGCATCCCTAACAAAATGTAAGAACATATTAGAAAACTGACTTGTTAATAACTTGTATATTATTTAAAAACATGACAAGCATTATTCCTCTTCTATTGTTACTTACCATTAATTTTAATCTTGATTGCAAATTCAAGGTTAATTATTTTGAATCATTTATGCCCATTATATGGAATGAATTAGAATAGAGCCAATTAATGACTAATATATACCTAAGGTTAGTATTACGCACCTGGCTGGAACAGGTGGCATGGGTTGCCCATATCCTTGATGTGCAGGATGAGGTCCAAAATGGTCATGGGCCCAACCATAAGAACCATATGAATCATGGGGCATGCCTCCATATCTCCGGTCATCTATAGGCCAATCTGGCCTTATTCTCTTGTTGGGTGGTCCTTCTCCTCTCACGGGTGAGTAACCCCGACTGGCACTGGCTCCTCCACGGTAGTCTCTGTAGTCAGGCCCAGAGCGGCCTCCACGAGACCTTCCAGCCCAAGAATCTCTGATATTATATGAATTATTGTAAAACTTCCCCATAACAACAGGCTCATTTATACATAATATCTACAAAGTAGGCAATAGACAAGCAGCCCATGTAGCGTTTTGTCTCAAATGTAATGTAATACATAACTTCTACTAGGAATCACCGATCTGTTGCTATCAATTCTGATATAATTGATACTTACATAAAAATACATACCAATTTTGAAAAAACTTTATTCGTAAGTTTTAGGAAACATAAAAGAGATAATTTTTTACATCATATGAATGTCTACACAAATATATCTGAAGTAGATACTTTAGTTTACTTATAACACTATTGATACTATACCATTGCCACGTAAATGTTGATATTTTGTCACAGAGTAAATGCATAGTAAGACATACCTTAAAACTAGAGGAACAGAGCATCGTTTGTAGGATTTAAATATTTGGGTAGGAGTTTTGGAGTCGAGGGATTGTTGAGGTCTGTAACAGATTTTTAGGTTATGACTATGCAACTGATTTATGTTATATTACTAGTAAGTAACTCGTGATACCTCTCAGACCATTCGTCTCGGCCACGACTTCTCTCTTCCCGACGATCGCTGCTGCGGTAGCTGCTTCCTTCAGCTGCCCCTCTTTCACCGCGAAACTTGTCGCGTCTCTTGCGATCGTATTCGTCGTCACTATCAGCCATCTTAATTTATATTAAAAATACCCTGCACTTGTTTTGCTCAACAGAGACAGAAAATTAAACCATAACCTAACAAAAAGAAATATAATTAATTTTGTGAACACTGAACAGAAAATTAGCAACAAATAGTTTCTATAGTCAGACAATAGACAAATGACAATCCAGATAATTCTCTACGCGCGTGTGCGTGTGGCAGGGGCGCCACTGGCGATCTTAGTTTAGTGTTACTAGGTTGTGAATATTACCCACATAATAAGCGGAAAGTAACGATTATATTATTTAACATATAATCAAGCCTCTTTAGCACCAGATGGTGTTTATAATTAGAATTATTTGTTTTGTTTGTGTATCATAATATGTATAATGTCTAAATAAATATATATAAATGTTTAATGACAATCATCATGAGATCTAGTTTTCAAAGTTGCAGTTTTATTAAATTAATGTATAACGTAAAATCTCCCGTAACGTAAATTCCCCAGGGTAAACTGCTAATGAAGCTGACAATACTATATAGTTTACTATACTCGACTATACTGTTTGCTGACAACAAGAACAAATGACCACAGAGAATAGAAAATAGCTGTTTAGAGTGTTTAGTGTAGTCGTGGGTCGGTATGATATCTGGCAATATCATAACGCGGTATCGGTATTGGTACCAATACCATGTTTTGAAACTGTTTATTTTCAATACCTAGGTATTGGTCGGTATTTGAAATTATAAAGAACCTGTGTTTGTTGATATTAAAATAACGCTTTATAAAAATAAACTCTTTGGTTATTGCGATACAACTTAAATATACCTACTAATTTATGCTTAAATATTATATATAAATTTACTTTGTTTTTTACTAAATACATATAAAGTTTATATTGTTAAAAAAATGTATATAGAACTTTCATCTTCTTTAAGTGCGACTTGAGGTTTCCTGTCGATGCTTTGTAACTGTATATGTTACCACTTACCACACAGTGTACATCTAGCTGTTTTAGCCACATTGTCTGTTTTCACAAATATCTCCTACATCGGAAATATGTGGCTATAGTATAGTATAGGCAAACATTATGTTGCCATATAAATAAAAAAATGTTAAGGGTGAACAACCCTTATCACTTAGGGGTACGAAAAATAGATAGTAGCCGGTTCTCAGACCTACTGAATATGCATATAAAATTTGGTGAATATCGGTAAAGCCGTTTCGGAGGAGTATGGTAATACGAGAATTTTATATATAAGATTTACATGTAACTTATCAGTTATTGTACTAATCACTTAAAGTTATTATTATATTAGAAACTTAAAAAAACTAATAAAACAAATTTTAACTACAGACATTAAGTACCTAATCAGACGAATAAAATTACATTCATGCGCAAGCAGTGCAAGGAACTTTTACAAGTGAAAAAGTCAAATTCAAATGAAACTTAAAATATTATTATTGCTATTAAATTTAAGTTCCAAACGTAGTATAATTCAATTAAAAAATGTTTTTATTTTCATGTAGGTAAGAGTCAAAATATTATGTTATTATCACGCATTACGTTTCCACGAAGGAATAGCAGCTCGACGACAAGACCTTATTGCTAACAAGTTAAAGGTGAAAATTGTAGTAGGAAAACGGCATCGGGTTGCGTCGCATAACATATCGGTACCACAATTTCGGCCAATCAGCGTCGTGAATATCGTGCCGTGATTGGTACTTGGTACAGCTCGGTACAAGTTATCACATACCAGCCAATACTGTCAATACCATGTTTCCCAAAATACATAGTTATTACAATTCTCAATACCGTGTTTTCGGTACTGCATTGATAACTATGTATTAAAAACTGTGTATGGTTTGCAACGACCAAGTCTAGTTTAGTGTTTCCGATAACCGCCACACGCAAAAAAAAGTTTGTTGGGCTACGAGTGCTACGACTGATGTATTTGGAATTCGGGTAATTGGAAGGACTGCCAGTAGAATAAAATTATGTATGTTATTGATACTGAATCTGATTACCTGACACTTTTTAAAAATACGTCCTATTGCATTTAAAAATAAAATCAATTCCTAAAATTGTCGACAAAAAGCAATGGTCCCCCAAATGGTGCCAAAGATTCTTTCTTTCCTGAGGAAGCATACATTCTTGACAATTAACATACATTATAATAAACATACAGTCCTGAAAACAAAATCGTGTAGGTATTTATTTCTTATTATAATTTTAATTGGAGATATCTATACTTATCGCTACCTCCTTATTACTAGAGCCCACAGAGAGAAGAATGACTCATTCTTGATCCCATATTTCCCTAAGGACATTGTAAAATGTCTGGAATTTATCAAGACGAAGAGTACGCATTTCCTAAGTACAATATCGGGCTATACCTATCCCATTTCGCTTATCATTGGGTACGATCGCGGTCAATATGCAAATTTATATTGAACCTTTTCATGAAAATCTGTTTAACGTCTAGGCAAGGTGGTGGTTAGATTCTATTTTTGTATAATACCTAACAGTTATTGCACTAGTTACTAATATGTATATTTACAACAGTAGGCAACAATATAATTTATCGATCGTTTTGAGTAAGTTAAACATTATTGAAATGAAACAGTTTTTTAGTTTCTTTTGTTCGTATCATTTCAGAGATAAATCATATAGCGAAAGATACAATATCTATAAAAATCATTTATTTATTTTTAAAATCCGAAATAAGTAGGTAATTGACTCAAACGCTTAATTAAATTTGGATTCAAGGTCACTTATATAATACAAAACAATACAAATATTTGGTAAGTAGTTGCTGATAAACAACTAATCTCTCGAAACAATGTTCGTCAATTTAAGTTATTATCAAGAACAATGTAATTCATCAGTCCCGTCTCCACAGTCATCACGACCATCACACAACGATGCACGGGGCACGCAGCGTTTGTTCTTGCACCGTATTTCATTTCCACTGCATGCTCCTTCGCAGCCTTGGGGCTCGTCACTGCCGTCACCGCAATCAGCCAGGCCATCACAGAATCGGGATGACATAATACACTGACCATCGGTGCAGGTAAACTGGTCTTCTGGACACTCTGTAATTGTGATATGTCAAAAATTATCGCGCTTTCAAATTTCCTATGTGTTTAATCATGATATCTATTTAGCGATATTGCAAATAATAGCGTCAAAATCGACCTACCTAATTAATAATTAAATTTCATTTTTTTTCTTTATACTTTTAAATGCCACCAGTTAGTAATTGAATAATACATAAATTATTTTATTGGCCACTGTCGAGGAAGTAGCCGAAGGAAGCCCCGTTAGTCGTGAATAAGAACATTCATAACCCAGATTTGTGAACTGCTGAACGGTATAACCACGATTTACATTAATTTATGATACAGATTCTGTGTCAAAACACATTATTAAGTTTGCAAAAACGTAATTAGGTCGATAAGTATATTTTGTCTGCAATTTCCCGCGGTCCCGTTGTGTTTGCGATCGTATTAGTTCGTAACTAATATGTACATTTAAAGAAATCTAGATAAACACGGGTTCAAGTCAAAAACTAAATACTGCTTTAGTATAAATTGAAAAAAAAAGGAACATACGAAAAATTCGAACATACAAAACCTATATTACCTCGTTAATGATATAACATTAGTAAAGCTTAATTTAGATGTAATTGTACTATATAATGTATAATATGTACCAAATGTAATTCAGGAATTAAGTTCAGTTACAAAAAATCTCACCGGTGGTACAGTTGACTTCATCGTATCCATCCCAGCAATCAATAATTCCATCACAGAGCTTTTTGTTTGGAAAACATGATATGGATTGACCGCATCGAAATTGCTTCGTCAGGTCGCAATCTGAAATAATTATATTTTTATCTATTTTGTAATAATTGTATTCCGAAAATAATATTAATTTTATTACTAGTTTGAGAGACGCTGTAATGCGAGGGTATTTAGATTTATCAGATGAGCTTTAAATAGGTCTCTTGTTCTTTTACTTATGACATCCTTGTATTTCATACATAACGTATATTACGAGTACGTTATGTTAAGTAGGAAGAATAAGTTTTTTTTCAATTTATTTGGACAAATTCTTACCACAATGCATTTCATCTGATCTGTCATAACATTGAACTGATCCATCACATCGAGATTCTGCAGGCACACAGAGTCCATTGCGACATCGCCACTCTTTACTGGAACATGTTACCAGCGACAACAGCCGACAGACGCGGACACCTCGGATTCTATCTACTAGTTGACAGGCTTCTGTCTCCAAAGCACACAGACCTCCACAACCTATGTGAAAAAAGAAATATTTCAAATAAAAATATAATATGGAATAATGTAAAGCGACAAGTGCTTAAGACCGTCAAATCAGAGCGAAGATTGGATTTTTATACATTACCTGTTGGATCGTCCATGTCTACAGCATGTTTGCAGATCGATGTCCCAGTATTTTCATCTAGCATACATACTTCATTTCTTTGGCACGAACAAAATCTTGGCGGTAAATCTCTGTTTATAATATCTATAGGCTTCCGATTATCTTGGTTTTTCTTAACATCTTTAGGAAATGTTTTGATATTTTTTCGGATTTTAGCTATGACATTAGATACTAATGTATTATGTTGCGTAGTAGTTAACGGAGGTGTTCCCGATGTTGCATATTCAGTAATTGTAAAATCCGTTGTCAACGGTAACTCTGGGTAAATACTAACTATAGCTGAAGATGTTTCGTTGAAATCTAAATTTCTTGTTGGCACTACGATTGTACTAGTAACATTAGTGGCAGGAGTGAAGTTAGGTGTCGTAAAATTTACCAAAATTAAACTAATTACAACAATTGCTACGATCATAACACTTATAGAGAAAGCTTGTATCTGAGTTCGCTTCTTTAATGACTTTTCAGTCAGTGCAAAATTAACTACACACCCAATGCCTTTTAGGCTTTTTCTCAGTCTTCGTTGATTAATTTCAGCAACATTCGAATCAAACGAAATGTCCGTAAATTTTTGGCGGAAACTGGAATCTACTTGTCGAGATATAGAAGGAATGCATTGAATATCTCTTTGAGCGTCTTCATCTATGTAATTACTATAATTTGAAATGTTGTTATCGTTATACGAAACTTCTGGAGGTTCTACAGTCCTTAATATACAATTTCCTTTAGGAGTAGAGTGACTACTTGGATCGAAATTATTTTCACTGGATTTAACTACATAATTTCTTATTTTACCCTTACAAGTATAGCAATATTTTATTGCTTTACAATCTGTGTCAGGTGCATTGAGAATTGTTTTTCTTAAATCACTATTTGACCATAAATGTGAACAATATAAAGATTCTAAATTTGTCGAAGAATTATTACGGATGCCAGTAGAAGACAGATTATCGCTGAAAGTATCGGTTAATGTCATTATATCCAGTCTGGCATCGTCTTCATAATATACATTAATGGTAGAGTTCTGAAACAAGAAAGATTTTAAATATTAAATTATTTCCAAGAACGACGTAGAAGCACGTGCTATCGAGGGATTATTTTATAAACATGAAAGTGTAGTTACTTATTATTCTTAATTTTGCTTCAGTATTGTATTTACTTTACTGCTTCCCAAATAAGTCCATACGTTATTATAAAGGTAATCTATATAAAGCAATAAACCTGCACCTCTTATTCAATTTTATATTTAAATAAAAAATTGAGTATTGGGAAAAATACATAAAAAAAATGTTGAAAAAATTTACTATTTTAAATGTTTACATTTTCAGTGGTGTTCCTTGTTAACACTTAAAATTATTGCAATTAGTTCTATTATGAAATTGAAGCTACACTTTACTATGCTACAAACTTGTATGTGGCACTTATCGTCAGGCCACTGTTGTCCATGCACACCTGACTTCAAATAGGATAGTAGGACCTAAGTTCGATTACAGATACGTTGCCGCCCTTCAGGACTGAGTTGGTACGTTTTAAAATAAGGTATACAAAAATATAACTGCTAAGCCTACACATTTTAACACATTTACACTAATTTGAAATAATAAAATTATGTGCAATTTTAATAGTTCAAGATGTTTTCTTCAACTTATCTATCAACCTTACGATTACGTACTTACTCTGCTTAGCTGTTATCGAGACGCGATGACGACACAGTGCACTAATAACTGACATAAAATAAGTTATCTCATATAACTACACTAGTAAATATTTAATTTAAAAGTTAAGAACGGTATTGTCGACTGGAAGCTTTCGTGCACGTCTGGTGCTGTGAAGTCGCGAGGCGAGTATCGGACTCCCGTTGCCTATGACAACGTTTAAACAACTTTACACCAACACTACCCTGAGTACCGTAACCATTACGCGATAGAGACGTATAATACTTGTAGTGTGGTGGTTGGAGTGAGACCTTGCAGGGGGTTGGTACCGTATGGCATGCGAGCGTTCAAGGCCCTCTCGTGCTCATCCAAGAGTAACGCGAGCCGTTTTATGTCTGCAATTGCACGAACACCTGCTCCCTTTTACTGCAACCCCCAGTCATTTAGTTTGTAAGGCTACCCTCAATGTACCTAATAAAATAAATGTGCAGTTTCAAATTATTTGCGTACATCACTACACTAGTGTTACTCTACACATATCTCTTGTTTTATATTTTATACAATTTACTAGTAGTTATTTATATTCTACACCTATCTCATTAATTGTTTAAGTAAATCGCCCTGATATTATTACCTCATTCCTTATGTAAAATTATATCCATGAACCTAAAACCGTCGAGACGTGGCGCTATATTATGCAGACTCTATGTAGAGTATAGTTTTCCAGATTGTAAAGATAATGTAAAACTTACCTCAACATACTTCTCTTTTCATGCATTTGATTTATTTATAGTTGTTGGCTTCATGTTCGATAATTAAATTTGTTAAAATATTTCGTTTACATTTAAATACCCTGTAATTATTGAAATTAATCTCAACTGTTTTGTAGAGTCAGGTTTACAACTAATATTATTTTATTAGTACTCTGGTACTATGAACCCTGTAAAATGTTTATTTAATAGGCCGCTATTCTATAGACTATTTCATAAATCTAAAGAAATTAATGTCACTTGCTAAGAAATTACACTTTTATTCGTTTTATAATTAAGTATAAAAAAGATTAAGTTTTTTATAATAATTTTAATAGAATCTGTACCTGATACAAATTAATACGATGTAAAAAATGTTTGTCTTGTTGATAATTCCTCAATACGACTAGAAGTATAAATAATTTCATGAATACTTCATAATTTCACAAAGAAACTTCACACTATCATTTGCTAAACACAGTTGCGCCGCTAATCTTAATGATTAATTAGCTAGTTTAAATTGGTTGCCCATATGGGATGAAGTACTTATATTTAATGGAGTTCGTGTAGAACTCGCGATTAAGAGGTATACTATATCAATCGTAAAGATATGCAGCCGGTGGCTGCGTATCGAGGGGTGCATGTGCAGCGCTCCGCATCTCGCGGATGCAGTCGCGGCTCCCGCAGCTCGCCGCGGTGCGACTGGCGGCTGCGGCACGCAGATGGCAGGCAGACCGAGCACAACTCTCACTGCGCGCGCCGCGTGCGGTTGTGGTCAGTCGCCCGCACTTCGCCCGTCCGTTCACGACTGCCACACACACCTCAGTATTCTGGCACACAGCCGTTCGTAAGCGCGCTGCTACGTAAACCGCGCAATTTCTCTCGATCGTAATTAGTATGTGAATGCGACATTTTTATATAAACTGCACGAAAACTAGTGAAATGTTATGTATGCCTGCTGACTGACTCGCGGAATCTTCGCTTCGTCTTGGACAAACTTCATGAGGAACTAATTGCATTAACTTTGCTAAGGTGAGCCGAGTGATTTAATAACAGGAATGGATAAATTTTCCCTCATTATTTGAACGTTTTTAACCTTAACTTGGGCTTTCAAGTTACAATATAAGCAATATATATTTTAGCAAAATAATAAATAAAATAAAATAGAATGCAATGTGCACTATACAACTTAAATATTTTTTTATATCTAATTGAAGTGTCAAGAGCAGCGTGTGTAGGCCAGTGAGATGTCCCACTTCTGGGTCTAAAACGACAAGAGGTGACCAAGCGAAGGCTAGTTATTAGTTAATGATAACAATTCATTGGTTGCAAATTTGGGTATCTATAGTATTTGGCATGCACAATTTGTAAAACTACTTAAAGGTAATTGCATATTTTTTGTTTACTATTGAATTATATAAACAAGTCCTATTTATTTCCGTGACGACGTTTAATTTTATACAACTAAATGAAAGTTTACGTAAAAGCTTTGGATCAACTTGTTACTTTTTATTAAGTATGGGTATGGGTATGTCTATACTAGTTACACAACTTCTCGATTTATGCAGTTTAAACTGTACTTTATATAAATGTTATTATCTATACTTGTACTAGTATGAGTAAATTAAATTTTGCTATAGGTATCAACAGTTTATTTTTTATAACGACAGTATTTTTTAATAACATCTATTAGTACGACCTACCTACATTCATGTTTTTGCAAAATATGAGTATTTAGATCTAACATTAGGAGAAACGAAGATATGACATAGGTAAACTTATATATTGATATTAAACTTTTGCTAAGTAATATTGCGATAACTCGTCGGTACATATAAAAGTATTAAAGAAAGATACGCGTATGTGGACTCACCGTATAATGTAATTATCTTAGGGACAATTAAACAAAGCTGATTAGTAGACAACGAAATAATTTTAACTGACTAACAATAACTCGATAGTGAGGTGCTGGTAGCAATTGAGCGCGTTGTTTAAAGGAAAACAACTGTTCTTTATGATTGTACTAGACTAGGTTAATTTAAAGGAATTGAAGTTGGTATACAGATACGCATTGTTCCCGCATTATAGTAGCTACCTACGTATTCTATTCATGCAGTATTGCACGCCTAAGACCATGTAGCATTAATGTGTATGTAAGTAGGTACTAAGTTACAAATTCAGAAATAATAAAGTTCGCAGATAAAAGTTATCGAAACTTACGATGTAGTAGGTAGGTAGATAGCGGTAAAAGTTTGATCTTTTAGAAAGGATTTTCGGTAATGAAATGGAACGAAAGCATATTATATTATATTATATTTTTTTAATATATTTTTTGGGATACCAAATATTTGTTATCTAATTAAATTTTGTTCTAAATGTTATCTAATAATTCCACAAATAAAACTCACTACTCATACAAATTAAATACAATTAGAATTTGTATGTGAGTATTGGAGATATCTACAATTACAAGTTATTTTGTAAAAATGTTAGTAAATAAAAAATGAGCGTGAACGGGATACAAATGTACGCACGCGGCTGATGCACTTGGCCCATTCCTTAATTATCTACTCATTTATAATAAAATAATATTTGCCTACTTTTATTTAAATTTGAAAAACTGTCAAGCCAATGTACAAGTGAATTGACGAATAAGTTATTATATTATCAAAAACTTTTTAAATGTTTACATAATGTTAAAATCGTAAAAAAATCGCAGTCACAAGTTAATAAATATGCAGAATCATCGATCACCAAGTCACTGTATCTGGGTTTAGTCATTTAGTAACGAAAAAGTGAAACCCGTTTGTACAACGTACCAGAAGTACCTATATGCGTATATTTAATATCTTCGCACTTCAAACCATTATGTTCAGTTACGATGCGGTTAGATTATTCAGTCTCATAAAAACATTTCTATGTTTGTATATCTAAATGATATATTTAATGACAACCGCTCTATAAAAGTGCCTGCGTACAAAAGTATTCATGAAGTAAGTATTCATGATCAGAATAAGTAATAATACATTTATTTATAAGTAGTATGAGTTTTTCAATATCAAACAGTTCATCACTTGTAGTTTCTACACACTGTTAGTTACGGTCATATACGACTATGGCTAAATCCGTATTTTGTACCCCTCCAATTTTCGCTATTTATTCATTTTCCGTGATATTTATAGTATCGGTTTATTCTTTGCAAGCGCCAAAATTGTTAAGGTGCCTGTACCGATATTGAATGCGTTTGCGTTTTTAATGTTATTTTCTTTCAAGATTTACGTCCCTAGTCCCTAGTAAGAATTACGTCCTAGTAAGTCCATATATTAAAACATAAATATGTATTAACTTACAAATGGACGCCATGACAGATTTCTCAAGCCTAAATATATAAATGGAAGTATCGGTAAGAAAAATTTGTCAGTTTTAGTAAGTCCATAAAAAAATCCTATAAATATACAAACGTGAAAATATAATAACTTTACCAGCCTGCATAAAGATTATGCAAAAAATATTGTGACCTGTTTAGTGGGTAAAAAACTTACTCGTTTTTTTTATTTTGGCATTCGCATTATAACAAGGATATCCAGTTTTTCGGAAGCGAATTTTTTAACAATATCGGTTAATTTGATTATATAATTGGTAGATCGCTACTCAAATATCTATGTGTCAACCTATGAAAACAAAGAATTAATGAAACAATAATATTGAAAATATTAACATCAGGGTTAGGTTACCCTTCATCATCATCATCATCAACCCATTACTGTCCCACTGCTGGGCACAGGTCTCCTCTCAGAATGAGAAGGATTAGGCCATAGTCCACCGCGCTGGCCAAGTGCGTATTGGTAGACTTCACATACCTTTGAGATTTTTTTTCATAAATCTCTCAGGTATGCAGGTTTCCTCACGATGTTTTCCTTCACCGTTTAAGCAAGTGATAATTAATTTCCAAGGTTACCCTTGGTCTACATCAATAGTCTATCTTAAGAAATAACCAGTATCCACATCAGAATTATGTCAACAATGGTTGCTACAGCACCCGCTTTCTTTGGAGCCCAAAGGAGGTTAACGGCGCATTTCGACGTTGATGGAATCACAAGTAGAATTGAACGTCTTATCTGTACTGATATCGCATATAAGTAGTCCTGTTGTTTATATAAATGGAGGTCATGGAAACAATAGAAGTAAACAGCTCGATCTTAGAAAGCTAAGAACAGGCAGTGTACTATTATTAGCGAGGTCTTATCTTGCGTTTTTAATATTATTTTATTTCAAAATTTAGCTCGTGATCTGTAAGCTCAGGAAGAAGAACATCATATTTTTATTTCCATCAATGGAGCCAGCATGGTAATTTTCTCTCTACCACTCCTATTTTACGATCCCTCTTTAAATGAGGAAAATTTACTTCAGAATCACGTACCTACCCAAATAACGTAGTGGGTAGGTAGTAGGTACTTAACCTACATTAAAGTTTTGTTGTATATACCTTTTATATATGGCTAGATCCATTAATAGATCCATAAAGAAGCTATACATATTTTCCCGCAATGGATAGCACACATTGCAATGCATCGTTTGCTAACATTTATATATCCTAAATTTACTCGCTACTCTGCTTTTTGGGATAACCGGTCTTAAAAGGTAAAACATTTTAGCAAGGTGAAGATTTATTTACCTACAACGAGTACATACACGCAATATTAACACGGGTTACATTACTCACATTGCACGTTGCGATGGTCTTCAAAATTGGAATTGCAAACCACCTGGTGTACTTAGGCCGCCCTGGAGGTTATGTACTACTTTGTTGAAGAAAATTGTTCACGATACTGATTAGTTATTGGAAATAACGAATTGTGGAAGTTGCTAATATGATATTTTTACTTCGTGTACATATGTTTTTCGACATAAGGATAATTTTGTGCGTTTATAGGTATGCGAACTTCCAATCATTGATTACGTCATAATAAAAAACTTAAAATTAAATAAATCCTCTATCATCATTAGTGTTATAATCTGCTGGTATTTTTTTCCTTTTAAATTAAGGAAGGATCCTTTTATTCATTATAATTTATAATCCTTAATGACCCTTGGAACTGCTGGACATAGTCTCCTTAAAAAGGAGATTTTGCTTTAATCACCACCAGAATGAAATATTGTAGATTTTTACGTATTTCCAATTGTTTTTCGTAAATGAGTTCTCTACTCTTTGTCTGAAAATATTTGATGAAAAAATATTATTTAGAATACATGATACAATATTGTAAAAAGTGAAAACGTTGTGTTGGTGTTATGATATACGTAACATATAGCATCTTTTATCTATTATCCTTGTAATTGAGGTAAATGGCTATTGGTAGAGAATTTAATTGTTAATTATGCAGATACATTATGTCATACGACTATGATATTAGAAATTGTCTTGTTATGTCACCTTCAATAAGAAAGTGTGTCGACGTCGAGGATCGAGAAACATTCAGACCGAAGACAAGACCTGTGCTATGCCGCTGATAGTGAAACATGAGCACCGTGTATTCAGAGATATCATACCCCTATCGAGTCCAGATTCCATGTATATTCCATGTTCCAGATTCCATGTACTTATATGAAACATGTTATATGTATGAGCGTTAGGTAGCAATTTTTTAAATTTGTAATTCTCACGTTCCATCCAGATATTTAGAATATCATTGATAGTTACTAGATATGTTAGTAATGTGGGTTATCTTCAATTTCGGAATATGCGGGTAATGATTTTTTATCGTTTTCTGAAAACTTTTAGGGCATGTATTAATATATGAATAACAATCAAATAGTAGACTAGTAAGCGTTTAATGGATAATAAGAGAAGACGTATTTGGTCACTTAATAGGTAAGTGTCAAAAACATATCGTATTTCCAGTACATCATCATAGCAGAAGTGAACATTTTTATAAGACTTGTTTATTAAGTAAGTATCTATGTATTAAAGTGATAATTAAGGATAAACAATATAGTTAAATATACTCGACAAAATATAAATTCATATACAAATAAGAAATTAATTATGGAGGAGAAACTCTTACATGCTACTTACTACGGTGCCCCTTAATATTTAATCAAATTTATTTTTCGCTCATGTCCCTTGACTAACGTGATATGCGATTAAATATCTCTATGATTATTTCAAGCATAATACTTATGTAAATCTGATCATGTTCCCTATTTTATCAACTACTAGCTGACCCGGCAAACTTTGTACCACCTCAAAATCTATTTATCAAATATATTTCATATAAAATATAGCCTATGTTACTCGTGGATAATGTAGCCTTCGAATGGTGAAATAATTTTAAAAATCGGTCCAGTAGTTTTTGAGCCTATTCATTACAATCAAACAAACAAAGTTTTCCTCTTTATAATATTAGTGTAGACAAATAAGAATATTATTTTTTGAAAATAATTATTTCTTAACTTATTTATACCATTTATACGAGTATATATCAAAATATATCTATCATTCAATCACTAAGGTGTTTGTTATTTTTTAAGCGATCTATTTAAGCGATCTATTAGTTATCTGTAAATAAATAAATATTATAAAGCTCATAATAAGTTACGTAGTACTCCTACTATAACTTTCCCTTTCCTTTTAATAACAAAATCTCGCGATATTATAAAATTAGACCATCCAAAATGTTTTCTTGTGTTTTGTGGAATGAGACATCACATACATACTGTATACTTTTTGTATAGAGTATGTAGATAAGTATACAATCGTACGTTGTATGCGTTTCATGAATTTAATCTCGACCAGCCATTTTCGAATGCTTTTACCTCTGCGATAAAACGATAAAACGGTAAAAATCTAATTACAACCTCCTAATTAATCTCTCATTACAACCTAATGTTTCAAAGTAGAAATATATATTTTCATTTGTATAAAAACGTAATATTTAAATTCTGAGTATATAGTATATACCGGTTTAAAAGATGTATTTAATATTAAACAAAAAAAAACAAAATTGGCTTTTGTACGTAACACCAAAATACTTTTCGAATGAAAAATATAGCTTTTACTGTTCTTTAAGGTAGCGATGATAGCTAGAGGGAAATCAACTGTGTAAACAATCCTAATAAATAAATATCAGTTGTTAATACGTTTGGCTTTTGTAAATGGTAAATAAGTATTTACATCTTAACAACGAATAGAGCACATGGAATTAATCTAAATAACATATTACTTATGTTTTATTACTATCTCAAAATTCAAACAAGGTATATACAACAAAGAGTTTTGTCACATGTTGTTCTTTCGTAGAAGATATTTATCAAGCTTTTCATAAACAGCGCTACAACACTACGTAAATCTTTATATCATAGTATTTTTTCGGTAACAATATAAACTAATCGTTGAGAACAAATTGAAAACTATAGAACGTCGTAGGTCATCTTACGCGTTTAGTATTTTATCAGACTCAGGTCAGTCGGGTCAAGTGTGGACTCATTTTTACAATCGTCGCGAGCGCATAACGTCTAATTACAGCGCAATCGTTTAGTAAAATTATTTCATTTTTCAGTCATTTCTAAAATAGTAGTCAGTCTCAGTGGCGGATTTGGCTTTAATTAATCGAGTTGATTTTTTTACTTTTGTCGGATCTAGTCTTATTGACAGTTATTAATTCTTTTGTAAGTTTTATTGAATATGTAACTGTAAATATTACTTTGCATGTTTGGTGTTGTAAGGTTTTATTATTTTTATATTATTGATATAATGGAAGTTTAATAATTGCAAAGTGTAATTGGCGGTAACATAAGCATTGAGACAGAACAAGTTATTGGTTAGTGCTTGGTAGCGGTACATAATTATTTTTATTTTTGTTTTGGTATTTAATCCTCAAGTGACTTACCTTTAAATACTAGTAATGGAATAGTTATACAATTCCACAAATTATTTGTAAATAATTCTTAGATGTATCTGCTATGTTTTCAGTTCGCTAGCACACACTGTTGAAATCATCACTGATTATTAATTTATCACAGATAGCTTCGCCAGTGCGACTCGAACATTGAATAGCAAATGAATAATATCTTCGCACGATCATTGACCAAGTCATGCCCCCAACCTCTACCATCAAAATGAATCTATGTACTCGTATGTCTAATAAGTAGAGTAATAAGTAGGTCTGTTAGCAGATTAGATGTGTTTCCGTTAGATACATTTTTAACGCAGTTTTTCAGAAAATAATTGATTAATAACATATATTCCGTGTGGTTTTCCCGTATAACATTAATCTCGTGTGTTTACAGAATATCAGTCTGATTTCGCTTAACAAGCCTACTTTTGTAAGTACGGTAACAGTAGCACCGTTGTGGTAACAAAAAGAATTTATGTTAATTGTGCATTTATATAACTTTCGTGACATTATCTACAATTACTTGGTGAGTAAGATGTTATGTAAATACCAAATTAAAATCCAATTACAAATATATAGAAATTGACGCTATTAAATAACCACACTAAATATTTACGAAAAGAAAACGCTCTACTGCGTCTCCGACGGGGGATTGCACAGTAGCGCTCTCTGCAACCAAGTGAGTAGTAGAGCTATTTCGGTAGAGATCTTAGATATATTCCCCATAAAAATATTAGGTATATTTGTCTGCATGAGGTATTTACAATAGTATTTTTACGTGGTTGTGCGGTGTATGTTGCAGTGCAAACGTTTAAAAACAGATTTTAATATTTTAATATCATTAAAATAACGTTAAAAGTAGGAAAACTACAATTTCTTAATAAATTACAAATTGCACTTAAATGTATTTTGTTGTATTCATATATTTATTCAATGCAAATGTTTATGAGTATGCATAAGTTTATTGTGCCTTGGATTAAACTAAATCTTAACGAAACGATGTCATTGCACGATGACAAAGGTGACAAGGAATGGAGTGAAATGAATAGGTGTATAAGTATGGGTTTACACAAAATATGTGGGAGCTGTTAATGAATATAATAGCATTCCGAACAGAGCCTATACGTTTACATTACAATGGGAATTCCGTCGGGAGGAGAAAGTGAGTTCGATGAACTAAAGGAAAGTAGGTATATGTATGCCTTCAACAGTCTGGATACTGAAGGAGCCCAAAAAGTAAAAGACGAAAACCACAGAATGAACGCTCACTTTTCAATTTATGAATTACCGGTGCGTAGACATGCGTGATGACATGTAATTGTACGAACAATGTTGTGTTATGGAATGCTAGAGTAACTTATTTTTGGAAACATTACACAGGACGAATCTTGTATATTATTGTTAATAAAAAAACGGTGTCTATGTCTCTTTTAACAAAGTTTCTCTAAGTATCATTGGAGTGCATTAGCTTCCTGTTAGGCGGAAAATAGTCATCAGCTATACAACTGCAATGAATTTATAAACTGTGCGGCAGACGACAAGTTGTGTTGTTTCATAATGGTTTGTATAATTAATTATATAACATCTTCGTTATTATCATTACTGACACATAGTAGATGAATATCTATTAGAATATTTTAATTATAATATTCAATGTAATACGTCCTGAAAAGTTGTAATTCTTAGACTAATATGCTAATATGTTGTAATATTCGATGCTTTGTTACAGTGTGTATTAATTTGTAATTATATCATTCATATTTCTAGAGTACAATGTAGATGCAATTTTTTTTTAATTACACATAGTAATTAGTAGGTACTTAACATAAGTACGAGTTTATCTTATTTATGAAGAAAAAACTGGCATACATTATCAAAAAAATCTCTAAAGTTCAGGGACAATTGTACAAATAACACTTTGTATAACAATAAAAATAAAAAGTCGCCCCAAAGTTCGTATCAAAGCAATCTTTTGGTGTGCACAGGTGTTCTAATAATAAATGAAAGGGATGTTTTAAGCCAAACTAAAAAATATATCCACTGTGATAATATAATAATAGTTCTTGGAGAAAAATAAGAGAACTTATCACTTATTTTGTAAAAAGCTGTAACAATAATATAAATCTTTAAATACTAAATAACATTTAACGGACCCAAATAGAACTGAAATGACATTTTTCATATAATTTTTAGAAACATTTTTGCTTCTTCAAACTTTAAGTACCCAGCGACAGCGAAAAGCGACAATGATTCAAAATCAATTAAGATTTCGACGACAACTAAATTAACTTTCACTTATAGATGCAAAAAAGCATAGTTGCTTACTTAATATATCATCTTTAGTATTGTCCGAATAAGATTTATTAAAAGATGATTTAATTTAGTACTGAACAATATGACAAAAATCGTTTTGTTTTTACTTTTCTTCATTTTGACACGATTGGAACAAATTCTTCTAAAAATGTTATACATATCTCCTTAGACATGCGAAGACAATACGATTTGCGGGGGCACTGCCGTGCCCCCAGATCAGTATATGAATAATGAAACGAGATAACTAGATAGTTATAATAAGTCACCATTAAGTCTGCCTATCTGAAATAATAATTTTGATCTTACAAATGACCAGCAGCAGTGACCATAAGCCCTATCCATCGACCAATTAGGTCCTTTCAATGGTCGTGCATCTCGCTTTCAATGGAGGGTTCCGGTTGTATTCCATCGGAGATCACGGATTTCTCCACCAAGCGCCGAAGACGGCCACCGGGGAGATTTTAGTGCGGCAAAAATCACACATAACCCGGCGTACCTTTTGAAGGTTTCCCCCTCGTAAGCAAAAGAAGGTCCTTTCAATGGTCACTACATGCCTCTCTGATAGAATATAAGTAATATTACATAAAATAACATTACCTTCACCTCAATCAATGAACCAGGTACACTATGAACTGTGGACAGTTGTGGCTCTTTTCACAATCCACAATGTGCAGCGAACCGTAACTTCCATGTCACGCTGATTCGTTCTGGTCAATGAATGATTGGATAGATTAAACTTAATTCGTGGTACATATCTAAATAGTTTTGATTTCTAGGTACGTCAACTCAATTTTGGTTACTATCAAAATATTATTTACGTGGGTACATAATAGATTTAACATACAAATTCAACACAAGAGACTCGTATGATCGTTTATCTCATACCTTGTGGTACATAACCAATTACTCATTCGTATATATTTTTGTAAATCTTCTTATTATAGGTTATTGCTGTAGAAATGAATAAGAAAGGTTTACCTACTAATGCTTCATTTACTGAATAAAAGCTTATAAAAAAAACCGTTCTCTGTTTATGTGTATTTTGTGGCTCATCCTCCATGTATTACTAAAATTTTTAAGTTGAAATGTAACAAGATATATAACATTCTTGTCAAAATTTACAACGCGGCTTGCTTTCTTGTGGGTCTGACCAATTATATCCCGTTGTGGATAGACGGTTACATGGCGGTGACAGCATAGAGTATAGGCGACTTTTCTTTGTAACATTCTGAGACTCTACGTGGCGCCCGTTATATGACATAGATTTTATTGCGTGTAAATATTACATTCACACTAACAAAGGAAGATTAAGCATTGATCTTGCCCTAGTTTAGTTATAAATATCGATAGGTACATACATACGTAACTAGTTGCGTGTTAAAATGAACATCAAGTCCATCGCATTGGTAAATGTAAGGTTAAACAACGTATTTGAATTCATAGCTAATTTATAAGTCATAGCCTTCCGGGATCTAATCATTTTATTGTGCGGCGGTAAAATGCTCTAATGCCGCGTTTCCCAACCCGTGGTCCGCGGACCCCTGGGGGTCCGCGAGTATATGTAAGGGGGTACGCGGTGACATCTTCGGACCATACATAAATTGGTCATTAACACGTTCCCTGCGGCACAGATTTTTCTGTACTTTCCATTACTGCGTTACGAGTTGTTTTAAACCTCGTCCTATATCCGACATTGTGGCGGCACGAGGCGTGTTAAATCCCACCGCCCGAAGGAGACTAAAATCCTTTTTTTGGCGCCAAATAAGACAAAATCGACGGCTTTTGTCTTGATTATTATTAACAATGAGTTGATTAACCTAAAACTGCCGCCGCCCTTGGTTAAATTCGTTACTTTAGATTCTATGGGTAAAATAAAATGTGGGTCTAATGCACCTCGGACCGCACTGAAAAATGGCAGGTTTCCATATAATTTAGTGATGGGAAAATAAATATCGATTTTATTTTATTGTTTTTATTTATCAACGTTATGGACAGAATGAATACAAAAAGGGGAAAAGTTATGGATGTTTTTCATTGAAACATTTCAGACAATAAGGTTTTTTGCAAACAGTGCATTCTGTGAGATATTTTTTTTTGGTTTTTTTGTCTGCCTCACGACATGTCAAGAATGTGCGGAGTTTTTCGTAGCATCCGACACATCTCTTCTTCTTTGGACCCTTATCGAGATGATGTGCTTTCTTTGCAGTGGATTCTGAAAAGTAGGAGCGAGTAGATTAGGGTAAAGAGTAATCGGAATACTCGGTAACGATTTTGCCTACGTTTCCTATATCAATAATGTAGCTACTTAACTTTTGTTTGAACCATAACAGGAAACGTAATTATCTATAATGTAATTTCTTACTATACGGATATACGCCTAGCCTGCCAAGTCTCACTACTGGACTTTCACCTAGACAGAGTATATTTGTGACTTACCTGTTTTTGAAATATCTTCCTGTATTCTGATTCTGGCTCAGATTTTTCAACCGGTTTTTCTTCATCTTCCTCCATGATCAACTTTTTTCGGCAACGTTTCGACATGATAATTTTCAACATAAAGACAGCGGTCCTACTTCGTCGCTACGCAGCCTCGACTGCGTTGCACAACACTAACCACGTGAAGCTAGCGTGGGGTGCGGTACGAGGTGCGTGGGGAAACGAGGCGTTCCCAACCTCGTTCCGCACTGTGTTAGCATTATTATTTGTTCAGTGCGGTACGAGGTCTAACAAACCCGACATTAGGTTGGTGTACCATAGAACTAGGAATCAGTAGCACATCACAAACATATAGTTATCACTCTCCTACACTAAACCAGACGGAAGTTATGCCTCTCGCACCACAGAGAAGTTAAAGTTTTTTCTTACCGCTATAACGACCAGACATGGACGAGGTGTTTTAAGCCGCGTTCCGCAGCTAACGTGTTAAATGCAAAACAGTCGCTAAACGAAAAATCAGCAAACCAGTTTTATGAGAAAAACGTGATGTAAGCACACGGTATTTTAAAAAATTAAAAAAGATGCATCCAATGATGTACTCGTATAACACTATTATTAATCTAAAAAAAAACAAAAACAAAATACATAAATCGGTCTTTCAAATTATGTTTCGGAGAATGTTTTTTTTTTGCACTTCATTTTATTAAGGGGGTCCGTGAAAAATGTGCTTGATTTCCTAAGAGTCCGTGGACTGAAAAAGGTTGGGAAACGCTGCTCTAATGTACTGCAGATCTTTTCCTCAAGTCTAGTCAAAATTAAAACATTTTCAATTTATAAAGAAAACTTGATGTAGGAATTAACATAACATATTACAAAAAATATATTTTTTAAACATTTATTAATTACACACATTTCATTACTGGTAATTAAAATATGTAGTACTTCATTTTCCTAAACAACGTATTTTGCTAGAGAAACGATGGAAACATGGAAAATACCGCCTTTCTCACGCTCTATTATCTCTGTGTCATAGATGCATTTCAACCTGTTTTAATTACTGTAGGTACAAGGCTGAGTATCTAAGATCAATGATGATAGCATAAGAGGCGTAATTAATTTTCTTGGAAAATTTCAGATGGTGTCATATTTATATATAGAGATCGCTTTTATAAAATGTCAAAGTTCAAGGAGACTTATGAAATGCCCGATTATCTGGTGGAAATCGTTGCTAAATGTCTATCCGAAATTCTTAATCCGAACTACCAGGCATATGAGACTGGTCTGATATCCCCATGCACACCGGCCAATTACGTCATTAAATGCTGTTTGTCTAAAATTTCGTTAATAAATTATTATCGATCCGATTTCTTTTATTCACAAGCAGCTAGCTAACTTGCAACAAAAACTACTATGCGTTCTATTACAGTACAATACAGTTGGAGTATTACTTGGTATATACCTATTACTAATTAAAAACAAAAATAACATGTTTTGTCATTCACGCACAAAGCGTACATTTTCCTCAAACAATATCGGATGACATTGTTATTTATGTAATGTATTTAATTAATACATATTATTTAATACATGTTCAATGTTTATGATTTCCTTTACCATGGATAAACAATAACTTTACCTTATTTAATTTTACGTTCGATATATACAAAGTTCTGTTATTTACAATGTTTACGTATGTGGATTTGCAACTGTATGTAGGTACAAATATAATAAATTTTGGTTACATTAAAAGAAGTGAAATTATATAAATATGAAAGTCTGCAAGTATCTTTACAAGAATGCCCATGAGTGTTCAAATCGTAGCCGTACAGGATAAAGCAAGCGCAGTGAAAGTGGACGAGATGAATCGATTATGCCTGTATATGGTCGGTTGAAAGTGTGGATGTAATCCTCGACTCACTGCCAAATAAAAGTACATGTTACGAAACATGCTGTCTTATAAATCGAAATGATGTGATAAGCGATAATGATATTTGAGATAATCTCTCGTATGTAGGTAAAGTGATTTAATCGCTTGTAATACCTACCTCACAGAACTAGAAAATCCTGGTTGAATTTAACCTTACGAGTTACGTTAAATACACGAATTTCCATACCTCCGTCAATTTACAATAAAATTTTCGATCACTAGTTCTTATTAGTGATCGAAGAATGTAACTGAATGTAACTGACACGAATATGGTCCAGCCTCCATAAAAAAACATAGATTAGTAAAGATACTTCGCCGCCTTGAAATTGAATGAAGCCAAACAAATGCCTTATTTTAGTAAGTTCTTTTTTAATTCTTGACAAATAAAAACATTTTTAGAGGAAATTTACGAATAAATAACTAATACTGCGTAATTTACGTAATAAATAAATTATTATTTCAAATATTTTAGGGACATTTTAGCACGGAGACGTGGCAAAACTTTTTTAGGCAACTATTTCAATTCTCAAAACTGGGTACATTTATATGCTAATAATTATTAATAATTTTACTGGCTATGAAAAAAAATAAAAATACACAACTACCACCCGTTCTTGATTGCAAATATTTTTATATCTATATTTAGAATTTACGTACGTCACGTACGTAACGTACACCTAGACCTAGACGTATATTAAATTGTTTAATGTTATTCGTTGTGAAATAATTATTTCCGATGTTTCTAATTAAAAAAAATATATATAGGTAGGTACTAAGACCTATATCGTACTAAATCGAATGTATGCCAAATAAAGACATGATGCCAAATTCCAGAATGGGTAGGTAATTAAACAATAAGGAGAGTTGGTCATATTGGAACAGCTCAGTCAATTCGATAAAAACAATTAGAAGAAAGGTTTTCAATCAATATTTTTTTCCGTTA
This sequence comes from Epargyreus clarus, assembly GCF_041222505.1. Lineage (NCBI taxonomy): Eukaryota > Metazoa > Arthropoda > Insecta > Lepidoptera > Hesperiidae > Epargyreus > Epargyreus clarus. The sequence goes on from NW_027332211.1 coordinate 9,222,667, forward strand.
TGTCCTTGTCCAATGCCAGTCACTATGTTACTCACTTGTGTTCGAGTTTAGGTTAACTAAACAATAGTCATCTCACTATGTTGTGTCCGATTTACGTGATTTCCGGGGTCCGGTAAAATTAGGTCATCACGCGAAGTTATTTTTTAATTTATCATGACACAGGTGAAATTATCAATAGTTTAAGGATATTCCTGCTGAGTAATTGAAGTCAGTTTTTTTATATATTTGATTAGTTATCTGAACAATAGTCATCTCACGATGTTGTGTCCGATTTACGTGATTTCCGGGGTCCGGTAAAATTAGGTCATCACGCGAAGTTTTTTTTTTAATTTTTCATGACACAGGTGAAATTATCAATAGTTTAAGGATATTCCTGCTAAGTAATTGAAGTCAGTTTTTTTATATATTTGCTTAGTTATCTGAACAATAGTCATCTTACGATGTTGTTTCCGCTTTACGTGATTTCCGGGGTCTGGTAAAATTAGATCATCACGCGAAGTTTTTTTAATTTTTCATGACACAGTTAGATGAAAAGATATCAACAGTTTGCGGATATTCTTGCTGAGTAATTGAAGTCAGTTTTTATTTAGATTTGCTAAATTTAAGAAATTTATCGCTTTAGCAATTATACTTTGTTAAGTCTTTGTGAATGTGTAATGTTTGCTCACAAAAGTGAAAACTCCATCAGGTTATTCATATAAAGCTAAAATGTAGTAAGAGTTATAAAAAAATAACTTCTTGGGAAGACTTGTGGCGTACTCTACCGTCTCTACCATTGCAATTACCATCGCTGCCCATTGCTGGTTCCTGAAGAATTTACGTTACGTACCTTTGTATTATGTTTATAATCTGTTCTGCTTTGGAGTACTGTACTGAGTAATAAAATAGATTAAATTAGGCCATAACGGCTTAATTTCATTAGATTAATTCCTCTGTTCTTAATAATAAAAGGTCGGACTTATCACGTTATAATTATACGTCATTAAATTGTTATTTAAATAACCTAATGGATTTATTCGATGAACAATATTTTTAATTTACTCAATTTTAATTAACAGAACGACCTATTGTGCTCATTTACCTAAGTAGTTGATTGCTATTTCATAATATTGTATATACCGAATACCCGCAGTTTTCTTTGTTCTGTTCTGTTATCTAGGGTACTATTTAAATTATTTGTGTAAATTTTAATTTTAATTACGAAGCTCGACAGTAATTCATTATTAGTTCAACATTAATAAGATCTTCTGTTGTATTTTAAATTAGTAATGTCTATGGGTCTATGGGTGGAGATGACCACAAACCTTTAACATCAGCACGACTGCTTGCTCTTCAGTTATTTTATTACAAAAAACAATAATGGTATATTATTATTCTTAGTAAATAAACAACTTAAGCATATAATATACAAGTACTTACTTAAAAATAACAGAATTCAAACACTACGTAATTATATCTTTATTGTTATATTGTAAGCTGGGAACTGGACTCTACCTATGATGTATCATGACAACCTTATCACCTTATTACAACCCTGTTCTTAACAGAACCATTGCACTATAAGATGTATTATTAACTCAGAAGCAATAATCACAGGAATTATTATTGTATGATTTTATTGCATTAACTTAAAAAGCCTAAAAAAACTTATTACATACGCTTAATGTAATGCTCTTTTCAATAATTGACGAAACAATGCGTCTTTCACCCCCCTTTAAAATACCTACCTACAAAATAAAAAAAGTTAAACATTACAAGATTGAGCGACTGCAATTATTTTCCGCGATGCTGTTGAATCGTGTGTGTACGATACCACCGTCACTTTCTTTCCAACAAAGTCAATGAAGCGCGGAGAAAGTGGCGACCTCCACGTCCGTGTACCAGCGCCCGTCTGTAAAATCCGCTGACTCATATCACTATAACGAACACGTGATTCTACATAATTCTATTAATTAACGACCCCATCACTCACGTTTAGTAACGTAATATATTGTACGTACTTATAGTTGTTGATTCTGAATTAAGCATACATACATTTATCACTGTTAGCTTAGAACTGTTTTCACTATGTGACTACAAATTGAATTAATCCCCCACTATTACGTTTATTTACGTCTTTAACAAACACGTAAAGAATGCGTGCGTGCTTATCCATCAAACTGTAATATCGACTCGATATGTGTATCGAGTCGATCTTAAGTTACTTGGGAGTTTAAAATTTCCCACATTTACTTTCCACGAGAATATGAAATTGGAGATAACTGTGAAAAGTGTTAAGAGATGTACTGACAGCCAAACTTTCGTCACAGCGATAAATACATAGTTACATAAACAGAGTTGCTTTCAAAACGTATTTAATGTCAGTGTGTTCACAATGCGACACTCGTTGCTCGCACGCTACATTAATATTGTCATCACAATTATGATATGAATGCAAAGGTGTTGCTCTACATTAGCACATTTATAAGTATCGATTAAAGTGTCAGTTTTGTACTCTACCACTACCAGTGGTCTACCAATGGTCGGGTAGTTGGAAATTAACTAGACTTTTATTACATGTTATATGAATCAGGATTGATGGCTTAATGTGTTCTTCGAACCATGGAAACGTTTATGAGTTGCTACTAGGAATCATTTATCTGAGACCGATCGGCTTCCTGTTGCTTTACTAGGCATATTGTTGCACTATTTTTTATAAGTTAGCAAATGAGATTAAACTTTGCAGCCCACCTGATGGTTAGAGCATATCTGTAACCAACTCTGTATAAAACAGGTCATACCTGAAGTCGATCACAGATGCGTTGCCACTTCTGAGATCTAAGATGTTTGACTCAAATCTAAGTTCACCGACACGCAAGAACTGCTTCACGCTAAAAATAAATAGTAGTAACTAGTATTACCTCCTCAGTAGAAACATACCAATCCTAGGTTTCATAGTAAAAGTACGTGATCAAATGTATAATATCAGAGTCTATTATGAACCAAATTATATAGCAGAACTAAAACCAATAAAAGACTATTATTATACGAAGTTATCTCATTGAATATTTTAGGTTTAATGTCGTAATAAAACGCACATCACTAACATATTAACAAAATTAAATGCATGGCCCAAATACGTAACAAACTCAGGTTCAAAAATGGGTCACGGTTACGTGTATGCCTGGCTAACTTTCTCTAGGTCTTTCCTACTTACATTTGGTGTCTTACATTCGAAAGTTCAATATAAAAAAGCATTTTATGTGACTTTTATTGTATATCATCGTGACGCTATAAAATATTAATAAAAGTTCTCAGTTTATGATCTTGGTGTTGATCATAAAAATAAATTATTATAAAAATCGTAGTAGGCAGGTACTGAGAGAAATTTTATGACAGTGATTATTATAAAAAAAATTGTTTGGTAGTAAATTAATGCCTATGGTATTGGTATACAATTCTTGTGTCTGATGTAGATAATGTCTACCTAAGTTAATTGTAATTTATAATAGAGTACTTTATTATATCCTCGACCCTATTATTTATGACTGGCTAAAAGTTAAAAGTCCTGCACATTTAAAATAAGTGTATTTTTCAAAAAGAGTGTTCAAGTTTAGTAACAAAAATACATATTATGTAAAAGTAAGACAATAATGATAAGCGCAAACATTTCCGATATAAGCTTTCAATACCTATCATAAGAAACATAAGACACTATTTATGACGCACAAAGCAATGCAAAAATACGTTTAGAATGTTAATTTCTTCCTATTATTACCTAGTTACAGGAATCACTTATAAATATTAATTACTCACAGATGTGGGTTAATTCCTTACATTTTGAACGTATATATAATTTGTTGAAAAAAATGTTCCATAAAAATTCTTTGTTTCAGATCTTTGTTTCAGAGAGACACGCTTCTCAGCTATGATTTTAAGAATATCATGGCTACTTCAACTCTTTGTTGTCAACCTCACAATTTTTATGACTTTAGGTAAGGTTATTCAACAGACAGTAAGGAATGATGAACATTTAACTGTGGATAGTAAAAGATTATGTTTCATTTTAGGTAATCCAATATTTCTTCAAGAGTCCGAACGAAGTTATAGACCTGTCATAAGATGGAAGCAACCGATGGACACTTGGAATTGGACCAACGAGCCTCGAAACGATGAGCCTTTTTTCACACCCTCAAACTTCACTCATAAACTCCCTCCAACTGCTAACGAAACAGAGCTCATCGCCCACATGGCTGCCTTAAAACGAAACTACTCTAGGCTGTTATGGGATAGCGATAAGAGCACGAATTTGCCATTGTTTGTTGAAAAAGCCTTGAAACTGTTAAATTTAAAACAAGTTTATTATGAAGTTGAACATTCCGTTATGTCGAAGGTTTCATGCACTGCTTGCAAAGCTGGTGCTGGCCTCTTGCAGCACTACATCAAGCTCGGCAAGACCAAGGAGGAGATTAACAAAATGATCTATCAGTTTTGCGTTTCGTTAAACATCCAATCCGCCAGAGTGTGCGAGGGTATTACAAGACTGTTTGGGGTGAGATTTAGATTGTTATATATACGAATTATTTGCCTATAATATTCCATTTAACAGAAGTGTAACGTTTACTGTTCCAGAGCGAGGTTGTATACGTATTAAAGCGCGTCACGATAGGTCCTAACGAGATTTGCAGTTTTGTGATAGGCGACGCTTGCGGTGACGTGTATAACCCTTACCACGAGTGGGAAGTTACCTTCCCTCCAGTACCAAAGCCAGCTGTGCGTTCTCTCGATTCGCCCGTGGACAAGGCTCCGACGTTCAAAGTGCTACAGATATCCGACACGCACTTTGATCCCTATTATGCGGAAGGTAAGAAGTATTGATGTCGTTCATATAGAGTAACTCAATATAACATTCTCTTTTTATCTGCATAACTTGGATTATATTCATGCGATAATATCGATTAGTGGATCGAATGTAACAATGCGGAATAGACATAATAGCAGAAAAACTTCTCGTTCCGGTCCCCAACACGTGCCTAATGTCAACAACAACTGAAAACGAATGCTAAACATACCTTCGAAATAACAGAAACTTCCATGTCATTTTGCCTTTAGACCTTAATAAAGACTGACTGTTTGAGCTCAACTACGCTACTAAATCTTATACTCCCCTACAACATCAGAGATATAGGTCTGTGATCAGTCCATTAATAAAAACGGGCTCTGTGACCAAATCATTCAAATACACGATGTCAATTGAATGGGATCAAAACAAGTAAAACCTGTTTTTTTTATAATCAATTGCAAATAATAATAAGCAAATTCCAATTCAGGTGCCAACGCTGAGTGCAACGAACCCTTATGCTGTCGAGCTTCGAGCGGGCCGGCCTTGACGCCGGGCGGAGGCGCGGGCCGCTGGGGAGACTACCGCAAGTGTGATACACCAAAACGCACCATCGACCATATGTTGAAGCATATCGCTGATACGCACACCGTACGTAATGTAGTCTAAGTAAACTAGTTGTTAGTCATTCGTTACATTAAGTCCTATTAAAGCATAACAAGGGGTTGGGGTGACGCATAATGGTCACAATTATTTATTTTTAATACATAAAAAAGTTTTTATACTACCAAATTTTCAAATGTGACTACGTACTTAGAGGACTTCTCCAAAGAATGAGAAAAAAACTATAAAATCCCATAACAGCCCTTTGTTGTAATTTAAAAGAAAAATACAAAACTATTGTATTTACATACACGGGCCGCGTAATACCTCTTATACTTGAGTCAAGTAATTTACTTGAACCTATATATCATTTATGAGTGAATTTAACGTATATTTCAGGACATAGATTACATTTTATGGACTGGTGATTTGCCGCCGCACGATGTATGGAACCAGACAAAAGACGAAAACCTGAAAGTACTTCAAGAAACAGTCGCTCAGATGTCCGACATGTTCCCAGGTGTCCCTATATTTCCCGCTCTCGGCAATCATGAGTCATCGCCAGTGAACAGGTAGATTTCATTTTAAATAGACTTTCAAAAATTTTCTTGTCGAATTTTGTTTGAACAAACTTCTAATAAAAAGGAATGTTACGCGATGTCTTTTTCGTCCGAGAACCGATTTTAAGGGTACATAAGGGGAATCTTAGGGGCATGTGAAAAATCAACTTTGATTTATAAAAAAAGTAAACCTTCCCTAAAGTGAAGAAAATAGTTTTAATGACAATAGTTCGACGGCAAATGGAGCTTGGTAACATCGTGAGAATATACTTATACAAAACTTTTCTTTATACTTGAGGCCATCAAAATTGATAATTTTGAAAGAAAGCAAATACATGAAATATTTATTAAAAACCTTTATTTTTATATTTGTAGATAAATAACTCACCTGTATTTTTGCAGTTTCCCACCACCCTACATCTCAACCCCCGAGTCGAACATCGCGTGGCTGTACAACGAGCTAGACGCGCAGTGGCGCCGCTGGCTGCCCGCCGGCGTGTCGCACACGGTCCGCCGCGGCGCCTTCTACTCCGTGCTCGTGCGACCCGGCTTCCGCATCATATCGCTCAACATGAACTATTGCAACAACAAAAACTGGTAAAAAAGCTATATTACATAGTCAAGCCGTTATTTTTTTCTGGTTTTCGAACAAGCTCTAACGTAAATTATAAAAAGTATGTTAGCATAAATAAATTAAAAATGAAGTCAATAAGCATTTAAACAAATAGGCAAAAGGCTAATCATTACATACCATTATTTTTTAAATAGTCTCCTGTATGTTCGTATAGCGATGTTATTATAATAATTGATAAATATCTATAAAACATTTGTCGTACCCAGGTCTCCGTTTTTATACACATTATAACGCATTGCGTTTTACAAAGGAAGATGTTGTCTGAATGGGTGATTACAACAATAATAATAAATTAATAACGTACTTACATTAAGTCGCTGTAATCATCTCCTTGCGTAAATTGATATAAATTTATACAAGTTAATGAACTTTATATTATGATAAACGAGGTAGAGACAAATACTACAGTTATCGGAAGATGTTTTTGTAAGTGTAAATTACAATACGTAATAATTATACTATGTACTATGATTTATGCAAGATTTTCTTTCGTTCTATTTTCAGGTGGCTTTTATTAAATAGCACAGATCCTGCGACAGAGCTTCAGTGGCTAATATATGAATTGCAATCAGCAGAGTTTAGTGGTGAAAAAGTTCACATAATTGGCCACATTCCGCCAGGCCATTCTGATTGCCTGAAAGTATGGAGTAGAAATTACTACGCTATCGTGAATCGCTACGAGTCTACTATAACTGCACAATTTTTCGGCCATACTCATTATGATGAATTTGAAGTTTTCTACGATCCTAACGATCTTGGTTAGTATCTGATAAGCGTGATTACTTTAAAATAAAAATGTAATAAACAATAAAATACATTTTAATTTATTTTAGGGAGAGCTACAAGTATTGCGTATGTTGGTCCGTCTGTATCGCCGTATTATGATTTAAATCTAGGATATCGAATATATTACGTAGACGGGGATCATGATGCTACCACTCGAGTAAGTTTATCTCATATTTTTCTTCTTATTATATTTCACAAGACACGTGTGGAATCGTAAGAGATACAAAGTTGAAATTTAATTTACATACATATTCTTGTTCTTAATAACCAAACTTTTTTCTTACAGTTAGTGGTAGACCACGAGACGTGGATTATGAACTTAAAAGAAGCCAATCTATTCGGTTATCCGATTTGGTATAAATTATATTCGGCGCGTTCAGCATACATGATGACAGCGTTGCGGCCGCAAGACTGGGATAAGTTCATTGATGACATGACTGCTAAGGAGGACGTGTTCAACTTATACTTCAAGTAATATCAAACCATTAATTGCTTACTAATTGAACATTCTTTATTTCATAAGACTTTGTAAACATAGCGTTAGTTGTTTGCCAAGTCTATATACATGTAAGATGTCAACTTACCTGTTCTGCAAGATAAATATTCTACGCAATGCTGGCACTGACCCCGCCCAAGTCTCGTGCCATTATATTAGTGTGCTAACCTAGTGTGGTAACGTAGATCATTTACGAAACACATTTCTAACACTATAGTTGCAATTGTTTCTAAAATATATGCCAACAATACAGACAACATTTCTTGTTTTATAATATTGAAGTAACAAATGATCATGCAGTCCAGAAGATAGTAAGTGGAAGTAGTCTCTGTCGCTTATGGACATCTGTAATCAATTGTAAAATAGGCATGCCGCTAGAAGCTACGGCTGCAATGCTACTCCCGAGGAAAAATATAGTAGACTCATCTTACGTCTTCGTAATAACACGCCTTTCACGGAAATCTTATACCTTTAGGAATTAATCATAGATAGGTATTACCTAGAATTAACTTAAGGGTGGTGGAACTCTCAGTGGTTCGACTCCGGCGGCACCACCACCACATACATATTCACCCATTAACAGCAATGTTAAGCGCTTTTGTGTTCTGATTGAAAGGGTAAGGGAGACATACTTTACCGGGAATTCCAGTTTAGTTCTCAGGTGTAGCAGCGCATCTGTAGTCGACCTCGGATAAAACTCTGATCTTATCTAGGGTTGATTCTATAATCAACCCCAGATTGTAAGTGACCAATGCCGCCCATGGCCATACGCAGTATGCACGCAATGCTATTTTAGGACTGCATACTCATTTGCTATTACAAAAAAAAAGAGAATACTACTAACACGTATATAACGATGAGTACAGCACGTAGCACTTACAGACACTACTGGAAGAGCAGCCCGCGGCGGCCGAGCTGCGACGGCGAGTGCCGCAAGCGGCTGGTGTGCGACGCGCGCTCGGGCCGCTCGCACGACCGCCGCGCGCTCTGCGGACACATCGAGGCGCGCATCGACGGCGCCACGCCCGCGCCGCAGACGTGGCGCGCTTGGTTCTACAATGGACTCTCTGTTTCGTGAGTATTATTGAGTATTATTGCTTTACTAGGGTTTTATTACGTAAATTAGTTACAGATTATAAGGAATAACGAAGGGCGGAAAATTTGTGACGTGACAAGTAAAGTAAATTATTAAAATGTTATGTTTCAATGAGTAATAATAAAAAAATAGAAATTCGCGGATTTTATTACGTAAGTTAGTCGTAGATTATATGTAATAACGAAGGGTTAAGACGTGTCAAGCATTTAAATTAATTATAAGTAATAAAATGTTAAAAAGAACAAAACATTCATTAAAATTAATAGTGTGATGTCATTACATGACATCTTGAAATCTATACTTACAACAATTTCCGATAACGCCTTTTTATAAATGACTCATAATCGTCATACTTACATAATTATATGCATTGTTGTATGTTGATTGATGACATAAGTCGAGTACCTACACCTATAGTAAGAACTAAGAACTCATAAATATGTTCCACGTTCCACCATTTTCTGTCATTCGAGTAAGGAATAAGCTAAATATATAATAAAAAAAATAGAAAGTGGAATGTAAAAACACTCGCCAAAAATTGATATCAACAAGAAGTGTTATGTGGCTTTAGGAAATTTTATTCGGTTGTTGCTACTTTCACTTTAAGGATTGCGGAAATAACTTTATTCTTGTACTGTATCTTTAAGAACGGAAATACCATGTTATCTTTGCTGTCGATAAAATGAATGTTCATAAATATTTCTTATTATACAATTAATACATACACATCATGCACTTACCGCTTTTTTCGAGTCATACTTTAATTTTACGCAAGCTTTGTGTTAATCAAATTGGCTTTTATACACACCACTGGGAAAGGTATCACGTTTAATCACTCTGCTTTAAATTAATAGCAAAAGCTTACGACCCACAGAAACAACAAGTGTGCCATATCTAACAAAATACTCATCTTGACCACATTTCACAACTTAATTCGAATTTCTCGTCACAGCTTTTTTATATTCTTTAATTCTGTTATATTATAATTTTCTTTGTTTTATTTCTACAGACCTAGTGTACGGCAAGTTTAATTGGTGGTGGAATTGGCTTATAGGTCCGCACGGAAGAAGGTTGGTGAAGAATCTTAGTTGTATATAGATATAACTCTGTAATTTGTATATATTTACGTATATTAAATAAAGCAGATATAATATTTAATAAATGTACTAAATATATTTATTCTAATTAGCAATACTTGCATGGCACTGATATCTAAACTTGAAATTGATATATTCAAGAGCACTTGATTTTTAAAAGCTATAATACAATATGTAAATAAACTCAGGTTGGTGGTATATAATTAAATGTGTCAGTGATGAAATTTTAATATGTAAATAACGTGAGATAGCAAGCAACTGATTTTGAATGTAGAGTAAAAATTGATTAAATAAGTTGACTAATGTATTTAGGGCAGAAACGCTCTACATATTGGTTTATTTAATCATGTGACTTAATTATTATAATGAGCAGAAACAGTTTAATGGTATTTTAGGATTTTCCAGCTACTGATGCAAAGGTGTTTGTAGATTTTAATTATTATTTGCTTGCTTTAACGGCGAAGGGAAACGTGAGTAGACTTATTTATGTCTACAACCCAAGATTCCCGGACTTGTAAGATATTTGGCAAACCGCACTCAACTAGCGTGATGTGCCCCCTACATAACTTTTATTCTATCTCAACCACTCTGGAGCTCTTAGATAGCTCAGCAGTAAAAAAGCAATGTATTAGTTATAACAACGGTGATGATTATCTTACTCTGTTTCAGAATGTCCATGTTAATGCAAATACCTCAAGTGGCTTATTCGATACCAAAGTTTGTGATGGGTCTTGGTTGAGTGTAAAGGAGTAGAAAATGAGCCAGATTCGTCGAGTACACCACCGGAATAGTCGCAAAAGAACAAATGCTACTCATATCAGCCTTAAAATATCCTAATTTATTGTTAAGATACAACAGGAACTATACATTAAAACTATTTAATTACTGATATTGACCACTTGTGATGTAATGTTAATAATTATCATACTAAATAATTTATATTTTTTTAAATGTGTAATGTTTGCACGAAAACTCTAAGCAAACTAAGCAGGTGCTTCATGGCGATCCAATTGTCAATTTATTACTATTTATAATGTTAAGATAACCTACTTTGTAAATATCATCTGTAAATGTGTAATTAAAACTTTTATTTTTAATTAAAAGTATTTTATTGGTCCTCATTGAAAGATTCACACAGTGACAGAAACTTAAAATATTTTTAAAAGTCTTATTACAAAATTGAGTAGAGAGCTTTTGTAAGCCTTGCAAATTATTTAAATATTCATTAATGATATGGGTATTAACTTCGTTTAACGAGTGCAAACAAATTATTTGGACTTCGTTTAACAGTTGGTTATTTTTATTACGAACTGAAATAATATTGATTGAATTCGTTATACGAAGTAATTTATTACGGTGTATTTAGACCTAACAAATATAAAGCTCGCTTAAACTAGAACGTTATTTTATATCAATATATAACTCCTAGTTTGCACCATTTCGATTTATAGACGTCCACACTAGATCAAAACTCACTCATTAGATCTTAATACACCGTCATAGTAACCAAACACATATATATTCCATTTTGAGCACTTGGATGATCACATATAATTATAAAGTGTGTTGTAATTCCCTGAAAAAGATTGATAAAAATCATAACTTTTCCCAGACCTTTTTTGTTTTAAGAGGGCAACTAAGTGCACCCAAGTGATCAAAACGGAATTAAGCAAATCCGACTTAAAAGAAGAGTAATCTTAATCAAAACACAATTCTAATTAAAATACGAATTGGCCTTGTATGGCATCAATAAAATCATTAAAATAACATATATTTACAAATAAATAATTGAAATTAAATCAGAAGTTTCACAATAAAATACAAACAAAACATTAAACGAACAATTGATGTCAATTCAATCAAATTGATATTAATGTGGGTTCGATACTTGGGGATTTAAAAATTTAAACAGCAATATCTAATTAAAATACCAGTTTTTTTATAATACAAGTGGCAACCAGAGATGTAGTGGATTTGGTGTCAGTTGTAAACGGATAAGTAGAAATGCAATAATAATTTTTAATAACTCCGTGACCAGTACCTACTTATTGACATGTTCAATACAATCTTTGTTTATAGAACCAATTGAATCGGCAATAATTATCATATTCATTGATATTATTATTCAATATTGTACAAAAATACATTGTATTGTCACGATTGACCTACTACTTGGGACCGAGGACTGCAACCATTTAGCAAATTACAGACGAATTAGATAGCTGATAAATCTTGCTACATAAATTGTTGAATACTGACTTTAAAATTGATATAATTATTTATATGAAATGGTCTTCTCTGGTCGTTTTGCATAGAATTTTGGACAGAACATTTACTTTGTACGATAAGATATCAATTCGGACAATGGAGGAACCTGTAAGTTACCTTCCAGATACTTGATCTATCGACAACTATCACCGTAAGTACCTATATTCGGGAAGAAGCACGCGATCGACATCGAAGCGAAAAAAGAAAAATCAACGTAGCTTTATGACTTCAAAAATAAGGCGCCAAATAAAAAATGTTCTTAAACTGACCAGTTTGACAAAAATAGCCTAACAATCCTATCTACCTATACCTACTTAATTCACAAAGACAAAGGAATTACGGTCAAACAAATATAAAGTATCATACAAAAATCGTTGAGGTAGAGTTTGTGGAGACTACCAAGACAAGAATACTTTCACAGACACAATAACAATTATATATGGCATCGCCAAACTTTATGGTCGCTCGGAGGCTGCCGCTTTTAACGGCGTATTGGCACCATATTTCAGATGTTAACGTAAATGTACGCTCAAATATAGCTAATGCCATACTATTCAAAGCGAATGAGCTCAGACTCGCCGAATGTGTAGAGGGCTCATAAAGATTGACGTGAATATTATCAGTATCCATTGAATCGTGACTTTATTCTTTATCAAACCTATATTTAAAGTATTAGCCTATAATTAAACCTAATTTGTGTGTATGTCAATTTTATTAAAATTTAATTAAGTTATGGGGTGTAAATGCAATTTGTATGTAACGTGATATTTTTAAATAAAGTATTTTGAATATTAACTACCAGTGGAGCTGACTTATATTTAACGAACTAAAAATTGCAAAGAGGTATTATTTGTATTGTATTTATGTTAAAGGTAACATTAAAAACTATTGACCATTTGATAATGTATGAAGTTTTCCTGGGGTACATTTTCCAGATCAACCTAGACTATTGCAACTATTAAAAAGTGGCAAACCGTAGAAGTTTTAAACTTGATTTATGGGACTAGATAATTTAAAGAAGAGTATTTTTTTAATATGGCAATAACAATATCTTTATTATAATTTCGAACTGCCTCATTTCCTTATAACTGAACTAATTTTTCAAATATTTATCCAAAAAGAAGGAACGAAATACTGAAAGATATAAAACAGAAACTTATCAAGTTATAAAGAATGTGAATTATATAGTGTGGTTCATAATATAACGGTCATATTATAAATGTGACTTGTGTAACTATAAACTTTATGTAACTATAAACTTACTTATTGTGAGACAATATTTGGATAGTTTTCTTGTTTATAAATGCCTTAAATGCAATTGGTGATGTATACAATTAGTACAGTCTGCCAACAAGCAAAATAAAAGCTTAATGAATTGTCTCTACTCTTCTAAGTACCTACTCTATGAAAATCTGAATTTTATACACTCTGCGAATGAGATAATTGCTGTAAATAAGACAAAAAATATTTGAATGACATATAAAATACAGCAAGTGTCTATTATGGTAGAGACCAATTTCCTATGCTTATTATATTGCTGGCAAGAACAGCTTGATGTACCAATAAAGTAAAATGTTAATCATAAATCTAATGAGTATATTAAAAATTGTGTAATATTAATTTTTAAAATAGCAGTCTTTATTGTTTGGACCCTATAATAACCAGTCCAACTTAACTGAAAATATTTCTTGAGATTAGCAGCACAATTACAGAAATACCAACAAGGTTTTCAGCAACTGTAAGAAATGTATGCTGCAATATATAAAATACAATGTAAAATGTAGTTCATCCCAAAATACTAACTATACTATGACTAAAATCAAAACTTACTTAAAATATGTACACATATTGTTTTTGTATTATCAGTGACTGTTGATATTGACGATGTAAAGTAATCAAAGAAAGCCTTTAAATTTTTCACTAATTATAAAACATAATGTTAGGAAAATATGGCACATCTAACATGTTAAAGGTAGTTTCTGACTTGGCAACATCATACAATTAAACTGATGCATTTATTACAATTTAAAACAACAACAAAAATTAAGTAAAATTACTAGAACTAATTATTACTTTATGCAAATTTAAAAACACTTGGGAATTATTCTGCTGTGCATTAAATGCACACAATGTTTTAAACACCTATTAAAGATGAAATCTGTTGAACCTATGAAATTTGAAATTATAGAATAACCAATACGGGGTACATGGAATCAAGTCTTTTTTAAAGATTGCTTTTAGTAAGATACCTCAAAGGTATGAAATGGATGCTTAGGAATAAAAAAATCCTTAAAATATGAAATAGAACCACTATGATGACAATTCACCACAAACAATTGTGCTAAAACATTGTTTATATTTATGTGCCATAAATCCACACAACAAAATTTTAAATATTAAAAATGAGTAAATGAGTAATTTTGATCCACTTTTTGTAGTTAAGGCACATTTTACTTACATCATCTAGTGTTACTGTTAACTTATTGTGTTATTGTTATTTAAAAAAATGGCACTATATCAGACACTGGGATTTCCCAAATTATTTTAATCTCAAATAATGTACACACTATTTTTGAACATAATTTCATCTTTGGAGATGGAATGTGCATAAAATATCCTACAAAAAACATCACTGGTGTAGTCTTTACAATTAATGAGCATTTTACAAAAGCCTTCTTAAGTTTTTCCTGCTTTTCTTAGTGCCTACTACACAAGCAGTTTTCTTTCTTTTTGATGGACTAGGTCCGTTGAGGTCATACTGGGTACAAGTCTTACCTGGATGTCTTTCACACCTGCAATATCTACAAAACTGGTAGGAGCATGTTGCGCTGGAGCACTCCACCCATTCTTCTCCTGAAGATTCTTCTGTGACTTTAGCAGGCTGGTGGCACCTTGCACATGATAATTGCATCCGTATGTCAAGTCGAGCAGACTGAAACATTTTTAAAACCATTTTAATTTGAATGTAAAATATAAAATTAATGGACTATATTGATCTTTTTTTAGGCTTTCATTCCTCAGAATATTAGAAAGAAATAATTTTATTCTGATTAAAATATGTAAATTAAAGAGATATACAGGGTGAATCTCCATAAAGTGCACATATTGAAACAGGTAAAATTAAACCGCATTTTGTCGACAAAAAATATAAAAAAAGTTATTAAAAATTTTTTTTTTGGGTTTTACGACCTTTTGAAGTTTTTTTTTGGAATTGTGCACCTAAAGTAAATAAATCGCTATAACTTTTGAACTAAAAGAGTTATCATGTTCAAACAAAAATTACAATGAATGCCAATTATAGGCCGTACTGATCCATGAAAAAAAAAAACAAAAAAGTTTATCTTCCCAGAAAAAAATAGTCAGATTAGTGTGAAGAAAGCAATTTTTTTAGGTTAAATTTCAGTAATCGTGAATTTCCTCAAAATAATCTAGGCTATTTATTTTATTTTTATTATTTAATGTAATTCTACGTCGTATTAGCTTTCAAACACTAAAAAAAGCATGCCTCTAACTTAAGTATAAAGTTTCCTACGAGCGCTTAAACAAAGGCAGTTCTTAAGGGTGTTGGTAATAAATAACATTTTTAATACAAACTAGTGTTTTTTTTTTAATTATTAAAGATTTATTTTATTACTGTTTTATCACTTTAATATTGTCAAAAATAAGAAACTACCATGAATTTACCATTGAAACATATTTTTGATTGTTTCCTTTGTTTATATTTTGGACATCTAATTATGGGTCGGACTATACCAGTTTTATTAGGGCGCACGAGCGTCGCGTCTTTTTTGAAACGTTCCTAGCAAACTTTATACTTGAGTTAGAGGCGTGGTTTTTTTAGTGTTTGAAAGCTAATACGACGTAGAATTGCATTAAATAATAACAAAAAAATAAAATGCCTAGATTATTTTGAGGAAATTGATGATTACTGAAAATTTTACCTAAAAAAAGTGCTTTTTTGCACTAATCTGACATTTTTTTCCTGGGAAGATGATTTTTTTTTGTTTTTTTTTTTCATGGATCAGTACGGCCTATCATTGGCAATCATTGTTATTTTTGTTTGAACCTGATAACCCTCTTAGTTTAAAAGTTATAGCGATTTATTTACTCCAGGTGCACAATTCCCAAAAAAAAATTCAAAAGGTCGTATAACCCAAAAAAAATTTTTTTTATTTTTTTTTTATATTTTTTTGTCGACAAAATGCGGTTTAATTTTACCTGTTTCAATATGTGCACTTTATGGAGATTCACCCTGTATATTAAAGTTGTATATACCTTAACATATTTTTTAAACTTAATTGTCCTTGGAGTACCAGGAGGGCTGCTTGGGGAGTTTTTCTGTGAATTATTAGTCAATAAATTATGTATCTCAATAAGAGGCTTTGTTGGATTGCTCTCATAGTTTTTAGGTACACTGTTTTTATTTTCCTGGTTTGCCTTTCTATCCTCTAAGAACTTCAAGTACTCAGTCTGTTTTGACTTTATTTTGCTCACATCCTCCCATACTTGCGACCATAATTGGCTGACCAGAGTGAAGTTGTATATGTCCTTGTTCGATAAATAACTGAATATTTTCATGATTGGCGGCATGACATGGGCTTCATGGTATAACATTTTGATAATATCTACTTTTTGATCAGGTCGAAATTTGCTTTGAGTAGGAAGTGGTTCTGACCTCACTGGCGGAACAATTGGTTGTAGTGCTTGTGTTTCACAGGATAAGGAATGTATCACAAAATTTAACTTTTTCGATGGTTTCCTTAAATTTAATGGACTGCTAAGCTTACAACTGCTTCTGCATATCTTCTTAATAGGTGTAGTTGGATATGATGTGTGGATGTGATCACTACGATAGTAAAGATCAGAGGGAACATCAGTGTGGCCTCTGTTTGAAAATGTGAGGCTGGTACTCAATTTGTTCCCATCATTGAATTTCAATTCTCGTAGACTACCAGCTATAACGCTGGTCGGGGTCGGAAACGGGCTAAATATATTATCACTGTCGTCTTCTTGATATGATCGTTTAAGACAGCGTCGTATTACGGGCGATTCAACAAAGTTCTCACAACTCCTCAATATACTAGACGAGGTTGCATATTTTCTTGATCGATAATTTTCTTCTGGGGTAACGCTGCGACAGTCCACATGAATTTGACCAGTGAAGCAAATCTTTCTCTGGGCTAATTTGGAACTGTCTGAAATTTCGGAACTTTCGAAGGAGCCCGGAGTGAACGAATGGTACCCACTATCCTCAGCCCTCCAATAACCAGCGCCATTGTATGATATTCCAGGAGTAACTGGTTCAGTATAATCAGAATGCATATCCATTTTCAATGTTGAATCTTCAATTGAACTTCTAAGACTAGAACGCATCGTTGAAGTTTTTACAAAAGGTAATCTCTTCTAAGGTGGCATTTTGACGTATTTCTTTAAATATGATCTATTTAAAAAAAACTCACTTGATATTTACAATGAATAATTATCTCGTTTACGTTACTAAATAATAACGACGAAATTATCTAAAATACTTCAAAGTATGACAGACAGATGCAACTTGCAAGCGTAACTAGTACAGATAATACATAAAATTTCAGATACAATATGAAACTATAAATAATTTACACACATTTCAATAAGCCAGTATGAAATAAAATCTGTTTTTCTCGCCAATGTAGTAAATTATATAAGTTATTTTAATAAACATTTTATTTCAGAATAGCAACAGTTCTATTTGCATTTTACTTTTCTATATGGAAGCAAGACCAAAAACAAAATTAATAAAGATTTAATATTTATAAAACGGGAAACGCATATTTAAATGAGCAGAATATTCTTTGCCATATTATGCATGTCCGAACTTGAAAAATAATAAAAACACAATAAGTATAATAATAATATTGTGATATGAAAATGGTCAAACGACTTCGACGAAATCGACGATGTCTTGTGCACATGTGTAGTAGCCATTACTTTAATTTTTAATCTGTGACAATAATGCATAATTTGTTTTCTTTTTAATCTGTATATTTGGTTTTTGTCGAAGTTTGGGCTTTGGGTGGATTTTTACTGAATTTTCTAAAATTAAATTTTATAAAAGCAAAAACTCATTTAATTTAAAATGTGATGTTGGACAAATAAAATAACTTTAGACACTAAGGAATAACAATGTATTTAAAAGATTTATGTAGACTATGTGCAACAAAAGACGACTTTTCAAAGGATTTGTTGGATGATAGTAACAAAAATGTATTAAAAATGATACAGGAATTCGTACAAATTACTGTAAGTACTGAATGCATGTACTTTTTAATATAATATTTAATTTTATATATATCACAATAACAGTAATAATTATACAAAAGTAGCTTTGATTGAAGTAACTTTATATGTATCACAAACTATATTCGTGTTCCTTTATTTATCAATAATACGCTAATATTTAGTAAGTATATAGTTTTATAATCCCGCTTTAGATACAAGAAAATGAGAATATGCCAACGAAGATTTGCATTAGTTGTGAGGACAAAATGTTGTCATTTCACATGTTTGTGTTGGAATGCTACAAAGTGCAAGAGTCTCTTAGAAAGATGTATGTGGAAAATAACGACAACTTAACAATTAAACTCGAGGAAGCTATTGTTGAATATGATGATCCAACAATTAAATCTGAGGTAATTATCTGTTTATTTTACAATGAGACATACCTTTACTCTGAACAGTGAGAAAATCTACTTCTGGCCGAATATATTGAAAAGTAAATTTATAATTAAAGCTCCCACATAAATTTTTTGTTTGTGAAATGGTGATTTCTTTGCCTTTGTATGTTTGTGAACTATTAAAATAAAATACAATAAAAGTTTGTATAAAGAATAGGCCTCAAGTAAGCAAGAATAATCTGTTTGCAAAATAATAATTATCGTATAATTCCCGTCTTGCCTGTCCTATGTTAAATTCAAATGTCACATCATCAACCCATTACTGTCCCACTGCTGGGCATGGGTCTCCTCTCAGACTGAGAAGGATTAGGCCATAGTCCACCGCACCGGCCAAGTGTGTATTGGTAGACTTCACTTAAAAATCTCTCAGGTATACAGATTTCCTCATGATGTTTTCCTTCTCCTTTTTAAGCAAGTGATAATTAATTTGTAATATGCACATAACTTTGGAAAATCAGAGGAGCATGCTTAGGATTTGAATTCACAAGAATATATAATTCAAATATGTGACAATTGATATATACTGATATTTTAGGTGAAAGATGAGCTGACTGCTGAGGATATTGTGTGTAAGTATCTAAACTGAACTGTTAACCTAATTATAGAGAATTTTGTAATTTCTTACACACATCATGAACAGTTAGAATTAACTAATGAAATACTTGAATTGTCCATTATCATTATATATGAATATTGTCAGTGAACATAAAATATATAATATAGATATTGTGTTGTTAATATAGATGTTTTTAAGGAAAGTTGTATAGAAATATGTGGACTCAAAGGATGTGTAACAAAATTTGGCACAATTGATGTTTACAATTTCTTATATAAATGAACCCTTTTTTTGTTTTATTTCTAAATAACCTTTATATAGTAATTTAATATACCCCAACCACTTAATAAGTTTCAATTGATAAAGCATAATAAGCCTAAATTGATATTGTATTTGTTCTAAAATTTAAACATGAAAATATCAGTCTAAATAATAAACAGTGTATGTATTTTATTCGCTAATAGTTCCTTAGTATTTTACAATAATTAGTCCTTAAACAAAATTATTAGGTCTCTTACAAAATTCATTTATTCCATAAAAAAGAATTTGTAATATTTGTAATCAGTTTACATGTATTTAACTTTAGTGTACATGAATCTCGAACTACCAAAAAACACAGAAGCTTATAGGGGCGTAAACATCAAATAGAAATTTATCAAGTGGATGGAGTACAATGCAATGTATTCTTCTCAAATATTCCTGGTCAATACTGTTTCATTTAAAATTAATTAACCAAGCTGGTACTTGAATAGGTGCAATAAACAATGAAGCTACATTATCAGAATTCAACAGAGATGATTACCATAATGATGATGACGACCTGTATGATGATGATGATGATGATGATGACGATGACGATGATGATGATGAATATAGTGACATCTCTCTCGCACAACTTAAAGAAGCAAAAAAGAAACATGTGAAAAGAAAAGTATTAACTGAAGAGGAAACTGAAGAGTTCAAAAAGGTTCTTAGGGAAACTGATTTTAAGGTTAAGGATTTTGTGAAGTAAGTAAGATTATTAATGCCTTTAAATTTATATTAAAACAAGTATTGTAAACTGTTCAAGCTGTTATAGTTAATAATAGATACTATCAGTTAGATTTTATTTACATTAACATTAGTACTTTAAAATTACATTCTAAAACCACTGTCCACTTTGTGTTGCAAAGGAGATAGCAGATCTTGGATTGGTGCATAGATATTTCTGATCTTGTGTTGCAAAACACTTTCGAGCTTAGTAGATAAATAAATATTTCACATAATAAATACAAATGTGTGTAGTACATGGGTATTGTTAATATATAAGTTTTACTTGTTTCAGGTTAAAATGCAATATTTGTGAGGAAGGAGTGAAATCATGGAGTGGCCTGAAAGTGCATTATGCTAAAGCTCACAAAACTAAACCAGTTGTGTATTGTATATGTGGTTTTCTTATCAGATCCAAGAGTGTTCTTTACAAACATGTATCTGATCATAAAGTGGAGAGTAGGAAATTTAGAAGGGAAGAGAATTCAGAGAACAAGCAAGAGGATTCAAAATACTCGAGCCTTCACGTTAAAGATTTTGTAAAGTATGTTTGTATATCACGATTTATGTTTATTTTTGTTTAGAGTATCAAAATACTTATGTTTCATTTTATGTTTCAGTTTTACGTGTACTGTCTGTCATAAGCAGTGTTCGAGTTGGTACACATTAAGATCACACTGTGAAAAAGCTCACAAGATTCGCCCGATAGTGCATTGTGTTTGTGGTATTACATTGAAGTCTAAATCTGTTCTATATAAGCATGTTCAAGATCATAAAAACCCTGATATCTTGGCGTAAGTAAAACAATTTATACATAAATTGTTTCTATCTTATTAATAGTTAAGGAAACAATAATATAATGTTTCAATACAACAGATATTAAGAATGGGTTACCATGCTCCACAAATCAGTACAGTGCTCTTATTGTAATATCAAATAATTTTAACTAACATAGTCAATCTTTTTATCTTTAATATCTTTTTTATCTTTATCTTTTTTTTTTTAAATATCTTCTTATAATGATAAATTATATTAACTGTTACCTTTAAATACATATTTTCATGTTAAAACTTTTCCATTCAATCTTTTCAGATGTGATAAGTGTCCAAGGATCACTAAAACATTAGCTGCTTTAAACAAACATAAAATGAGACATATACCAAAGGCTGAAAGAAAGTTTTGCTGTTCATCATGTGACAAGATATTTAATACCAAGGATACATTAAAATCTCACGAAAGATCGCATATACCTATTGAAGAAAGAAAAATATATCATTGTGATATCTGTGATCTTAAGTAAGTACTTCGTAATTTTATCTTATTTTTGTTGTGGATATATTTAAATTGACTAAATAATATTCTATCTTCATATTGAGATTATATTTTTGTTCATCCAATTGTAATCATTTAAAAAATAAATAAATATCTTATAGTCCGCAGCAACTAGACAAAGACTGCACTATCATTTACAATACCATATAATAGCATATTCTGCAATCATAGCCCCCAGTTGTCCTGCCCACCTCATACAGGTAGACATGAAATATTTGTGCGGTAATGCAAAATTACAAAGATTTAAACCAGGAAAGAAGTCTGAATTCATTATAAAATATTTGTGTACTCTGAGGTCTAATCTGTAACACTTCGTTGCCAACTAGAAGTAACTAACAATAATAATAACATTATTATTTTTAAAACTAAAAATAACACTATAACAGTTGAAATTGAAACTAAAAAGTAATAATTGTTGCAATCTAGTAACTTTGCGATGAATTTTCTCTAAGGCGCTCGAACACCGCCTCGAAAATCGTTAATCCTGATGATGTTGATAAGGACAATGGACCAAAATTATTAGAATCGTGTATTATCATCGATTCTTGATAATTCTTCAAAATTTTGAATTAAACTGAAAGTTCAAAGTGGATAAAAATCAGGTTCAAAGATTCAGTTATATACATACATTCATACATACATACATACATAGATTTAATCCGAGCTAATAAAAGCGTGTTATAAATAGGTTCACAACGCGATCATCGGCGGCGTCGCACAAGCGCGTGGTGCACGACAAGATCAAGAGCTACGTGTGCGACCTGTGCGGCTACGCGTGCGGCACCAACGGCGAGCTGCGCCAGCACCGCGCCATACACAGCGACGACAAGCCCTTCGTGTGCCGCACCTGCTCGAAGCCGTATGTACCGCACATATACCGCTACTGTGCCGATCACGTACCACTGTTATGCCAGTTATATACCGATACCGTGTTCATGAAGTATAGCTCCGTACATTAAATTATCATCATCATCATCTATAATATGGATGTGTCTAATAGTGAAATATTGGTAGTAGTAGTAATATCGGTAGACATAGATTATATCTATCGATACTATTTTACTATTAGACTGGAATATTTTCTTAGTATGAGATTGGTTCCAGTCAGAAACTAAAACTCAACTATTAATCGTAGACAGTAGTTAGTTTATGATGACTCTAGAAATAGTAATAGTTACTATAAGTTTAATAGTTCAATAGATTGAAAAAAAAAACAAATAAAAGCAAATGTCTTGCTTTAAATATACATACTAAATTCAGGTTTGTATTAATTGTGATCCACAGTTTTATGTTAATAAATAACAAAGCTACCTACCTCAGAATAGTATGCTATAGTTTATAATAAAACCATAAACTAAAATCTGTCGTTATTGTCGAGTATCCTTTGCATCCTGTATGACTAGTGAATCGTAATCATTCTAATCTAATTGCATGTTTATAGGTTCAAAACATATTCAAACCTGAAGACGCACATGGACACGCACGAGGACACGTCGTACGCGTGCTACGTGTGCAGCCGCGTGCTCAACAGCCGCCGCACGCTGCGCAAGCACCTGCTGGTGCACGAGGACAAGTGCCGCCACGTCTGCTCCTACTGCAACAAGGCTTTCAAACGCCGGCAGACTTTGAAGGTGAGTCGTTTGTTAACATTGTATCTAGAGGGGATCTTGTTAAATCAAAAGTTGAAAAAATTTAACTTAATACATTTGTAGGTAATACGTGCGCACGCTCATGTCTAGTATTTTTCGCGTATTTTCGTGATGGTTTTCTTATTGCTGGATTATTCTGATTGATCAACTAGAAAATAAATTATTATGCTAAAAGTTATGTCATCGACATTTTATATATTAAACAGTTTCAAGTCGAGTTTATAATTCAGGTTTCAAATAAATTTGTTGTTATGACTTTTTCAATATGGAAGCTTGACAACTGTTCTTAATGAGTGTCATATATTACACATGCGTTTTCGAACATTTCGTTCCATTAATTACTAACCATTACTTGTATATTAATGAACATTGTTATGTACGTCTTAAGATTGTACCACACCTTAGACGTGGTTCGTGTGCTCACGACACGTCCGTCTCTCGCCGCTACCAGAGTAAGACTGACTCTAGTCGACTGATGGGTGGTAATCACACATTTATTAAACAAATCGAAGGTAGTACAATATATCTAATTGTAGACCCGATTGGTAGGATGTCACAAACATATTATAATACGTGTATTGACGTTTGTCCAGGTGCACATGTACACGCACACGGGCGACAAGCCGCTGACGTGCAAGTGGTGCGAGGAGCGGTTCGCGTACGCGTCCACGCTGCGCTCGCACCGCCTGCGCTGCCACCCCGACAAGATGGCCGCGCAGCCGCACCACTACGCGTACAACCCGCACCTCGCCATGCACCAGGTAACTGCCCGCCCGTCGTCCGGGGCACGTGTACACGCACGCGGGCGACGAGCCGCTGACGTGCAAGTGGTGCGAGGAGCGGTCCGCGTACACATAAACAGCACAAAAGCAGGTTTAATTAATAAATGAAAGTACCTGTATGTGTTCATTTTGAAGATAATATTATTATAAACCTTCTGCCTAACAGCAGCGATTTTCGCTACTTTGCTTTAGTTTCAAAGTTTTAAAGGGAAATCATATAGGATTCGAACTTACATTATTAATAACTATAATAAATTTATACAATTTTTTGTCTATTACTTCTATCACTATTAGGCAGAAGTTGTCAAATTTCGATCTTTGGGAGCGAATCGTTTTAAGGAATATTATTCTCTACTAATAATGTTTTATTTTGCTGCAGGACTACAACATGAAGAGCGACATGCCGCCCAATGTGAGTGTTACAAAAAATGAAGCGGAGGCTATTATAGATAAAGTATAAACAATAGTATAAATAGTAGTATAAGTAGTATGCTAGAAAATAGAAATATACCGATAAGTTATTATTGAACATGAATTATTATCAGAAAATAGATTTTTTTCATATTTTATTGACTTAATTATTGTAGTATTGTTTACTTAATAAAAAATAAACACACTGCATACAATGTTTTAGTTATTCATACTCCTTCTGCATCACTACTTATGTAATATTTATCTTCTCGTTGAAAATAACACTTTCTATCTGTGGCCTTCATAATAGTAGCTAAGTAAATAGTTCGTAAATGTTTTTAATTTGATCTACCAATTAATTTTAGTTATATTCAGAGTAAAGAGTAGTTAAGCTCAGAGGCGTAGCCAGTAGCTACCGCCGTATCACGAATGTCGATGATACAGTATTCGTAAAATGCTACTCACAATTTCACTTGAATTCTTAGGCCGTACTTCCCGGGAAAAATCTTATCGTAAAAATTCTAAATAAGTTAACATTTCGAGGATATGTAAAAAAGGAATCATCTGTCGGGGGCCCCCAAAAATGTTCAAACAGGGCCCATCTAAAGCACGCTACGCTACTGTTTAATATTACCTTATAAAGCGTTTCGCCATTTTCATGATCATTAAGAAAAAGATACTGTATATAGATTCCAGATCAATAAACAGAAAGTATAATAACAGATTTTGAGTTTCGTATTCAACTAATAAGCAAAATTAACACGCTCAGAAAAATGTATTTTACATTCAAAAAACAACAAACCTAACCACTGAAAAACTTAACCAACATTTCAAACTTTAGCTTAAGTTAAAACGGGCTCAAAAGGATGGTTTCCTTTGTGATTATTTTCTATTATAATTAAGGCTTTTTTGGTCCTTTAAAGTTCGGTATTTAGGACGTAGCAAAATTACGCGACGTCATTACGTGACCAGCTTAGTTTTTGCGGAGATGATACGTATCTTTACGGATTTATCTCTTCAGAAAACAGCGATTCGTAACAAAATATTAAATAGTTAACAAAAGCTACTTCAGACCTAGGTTTGTAGAAGTGTAACAAATGTAAATTTGGGTATATCCAAGTAGAAAAAATAGGACAAGACTTTTGCTTAAAATGTATATGAGAAAAATTAAATTGCAAGAGATATGCTTCTCTTTATTCTGTTCGTTCAGAGTAACCTCTGTTCGAAACGTATACACTTATTTCTAGGATAATATAATATAAAAAATAATATTGGCCTGGTTGGCTTAATCATTGTCTCTAATATCATTGCAATGATAAAGTGTACTAAAAAGAATAACATACTACTTTTACTCGAGACTGATATCTTATATAAAAATATCTGAAGAGATCGTGTCTACACTTTCTACGATAAAGCGTTTACCTTTGTTTTTTTTTGTACACAACTTTTATATTATGATATATGAGATATCATTACTTATTAAATTATTTATGTCTTTTTGAAGACAATTTGTATAATGAAGATCAGAAAGTACTTAGGTATCTTAAGAATTTGAAATTAGTTTTCAAACTCATTATTTTTCTTTTCAATCAAATCGTCGGTACATCAAACCTACATCAAACATAAAATTGGAAAAATTGAATAAATCTAATACTTTAGTGAAAATAGAATTTAGGTAGGCACTATTGAAACTGAATTCACATGACCGAATATTCGATTCGGTTCGATTCGTGTTTCAATCTCATTAGATTGGAATGAATTTCCGTCCGTGCTGTCTCGTGCTCGCTGACACATATTTTAAGGCCGTTGAAGTTGTCTTGACGATCTTAATGTATTGGATTTAAGCCAGGCACGTGTGTCGTAGCGGGAGAGTGATCTGAATAGTGGAAGTTGATTTTTTGCGAGCGAGTAGGCATTGGTGGTGGATCCATGCGGAGATAAGGGTCGTCACTCGTCAGCGGGCTGGCGCGCGGCCAACCTCCACCAGCCTCCACCAGTGCGGCACACCCCCTCCCACCTAGCACTTAACAACTTATTACATAACTGTAAAAGCAATATATTTGTTACGTCACAATGTAGTGCTTTTCGCTATAATAACTCAATAGTTATAAAGCTTATGCTTAATGTACCTACCTAATTTTTATACTTGACAGAATAATAAATCACGTAAAAATGTGAGATAGTATATTTTGTGAATAACGACTAATATACATGATTTATGGTTTAATACGCTCTATCTTAGGTATATAGGTATTATTTCGTAATGCGTTTTTCATTCAGACCTGTAAATACTCCAGTTAGAATAGTCTTAAAGTAAGCAAACTATAAATCATGATATTTAGGGTCATCACTCATCGTATAGTATTATTTATTTATCGATTTTTACATATATTTATTTTTACCGTATTTTAATTATATGAATTACACCTATAACTTATTACACCTATAGCTTATGCCACTACATTGTACGAGTAGACTTTTACAGATAATAATAAATTCTTTTGATACTCAATTTACTTCCTAAAAGATACAATTTAAAGAAATATTAATTAGGTTAACTTTTACTTGCAACAAAATTTCACAATTTTAACTAAAAAGTCAACGGAACTCTACACAAACTTCTAATTTCATTTTTTTTACCCGAGTTTCTTTCTACCATTCTTTACTATGAAACCTTTTTTCAAGCATTCTAAAATCTAGTTTGTCAGTTATCTATGTCGGTACAATTGGTACAAAACCAGCTAAATATTTTTAGCACGTAGGTCTTTGCAACCTATATTTTTATTTATTCTAACAGCCTTTTAGCCTAACGTTGTTTGCATACGTTCCTATTCCATTGTAGATAAACATTTGTTTTAGACTACCTGTAGGCATACCACGTGCCATTGACCTTACCTATTTATTATTTATCGTGAATAATCGTTGATGTAGACGAAGTTGTCGGATATTAAATCATTTCGCTCGTTTTAATTTATTTTCTTACGTCTAGTCGCCACGTAAATACTCTTATTGAAATGTTTGTAATTTGCTGCTACATTAATGGGTCACTATCACAAAATAATACACATACATACCTAATATTCATTCGAAATACCTTTCTCGTCTTTTCTCCATTCACAACTAGAATCCTATTCCTATTCGATCTTAGCTGAAATGCTAAGCTTCATTTATCACGTTGTGCTGTCAACTCTTTAGACAGGTACACAGTTTCGCCGGCAGTTTCGTTTGTTGCTACATAGCTGAGAACTCTCCGGGCCTTACAAATAAGTAATGCTATCACACTCAAGTAATGCATGTGTTTAACGACTATTCACCCCATAGAACGTTTTTTTTAACACTAGTACCTACTATTACACTTATTATGTCTGAAATGGCCAATGTCAAACCATTGCTGTCTTACTGTTGGTCTCAAAGTATGTTCTCAGAGTGAGACGGGTTTAGGCTTTAGTCTACTGCACTGGTCAAGTGCAATCTCTTAGGTATGCCAGTTTCTTCACGATGCTTACCTTCATCGATAAAGCAAGTGATTATTGATTTGCAATACGCAAATAACTTCAGAGCAGAGCAGAGATTCAAACCTCGAACCCCCGATCGAGAAACCGAGTTACTAGCACCTAGGCTATCATTGCTATGCCCCATATTATCATAGAAAACTTATTTTTAATTGCAATATTCGCGCAATTTACTGACTCAGCAAAATGGAAAAAAATCCGCATTACTAATTAGGTAATATCTAAATGGGTAGGTACTCTAGCTTATTCTATTTAACCTTCAGATATTCATTACGACATTAAACATTAAACGTAGCTAAGAGTTAAATATTTTATTAATGCAATTTTATTACTACCTCTTTCATCTGAAAATGGCACGAGCATTGATAAAACATAACGGGGAGGATGAAAACGTTTCACTCTAACAAATTGAAAATGTGAATCGCAAAATCTCTTGATGTGATGCTTAGTTTATGTACTTGGAGATATTATGTTATTTATATTATAGAAATAAAGAACGGATAGCACTAGAAGCTAAGTGGTCACAATAGCTCGTACACTCGTACAATTATAAAATCTGATTCAATAGAATAATATTAAGTGTCGTGAAGTGGATCATTCGAGTTCAACTACCTCTGAGGGCTTAGTTTGCCTTTATGTATTCCTACCTTACCACACGCCAAAAAATATCATCAATTTTGTAACTACGCACACCATAGTCATCGTCATACATCATCATAAATCAAAAAAAAATCTGATAGCAGTGCGCCTTTAAAATAATGTAATTTAAATGTATGACAGGATCGAATAGGAAAACTTTATTCGACCCAGTAGAAGTCTAGATTGCTAGCTTGCAAGCTCTTGGGATTTGAAACTGTCGACCCTATATCAGTAAAGCCACGTCACTCCGCTCTCCAACTAGATTGTACCTTACTAACGAATTCCGTAATTTTACAAGTTGTAGGTTATAAAGCCTTTATAAAGGACGATTTTCCCATGTGCACTATATTTTGTGGATTGTCTAGATTTGAAATGTTTATAGGTATAACTTGTATTACTTTAAGGCTCTACTTTTTGATAATGAAAATGTCACGTATATTTTTAAATATATACCTACGTATAAGTATATGCATATACAAATTAAATACTACCTTTAATATGTATGCCTACCAAATACTTTATAAATAAACAATATTACTTTATAACCAAACTGCTACCGCTTTGATTTCTTTGGCGCGGATCATCCGAAGAAAAATCTTTTATTTACAAGTAATAAGCAAAAAGGATATCGTCCTTAACATGAAGTAAAATTAAGTAAAGATACAGAGGTGTAGAGGGTGCGCGAGGGCGAGCGGGGGTGCGGCTGCGGGGCGCCCAGAGTGCTCCCAGTGTCACGGAGGCTGCGGCCGACGAAGCCGCCCGCCCTGTACTGCCCTAACATATTTGCAAAACATTGCTACAATATCTAAACGTGAATGTGATTAAACTTTAATTTACAGTTGTCCAATGGTTATGAATTAACAAAGTAAGAACTTTTTGTAATGTGGGAGTGAAGATCATCCAACTGATTTTTATCATATGTTTAGCAAAAAAGGTTAACTCGGAATATCCTTTTCATTTTAGTGTTAGCAGACATGAGCCTTGCCTGTCCAGTCCGACAATAGACACTTAACATTTGTGCGAGTCCTTACGTAAGTGTTATTAAGGTGTTTTACCGCTACTGAATATTTCAAAACTTTGTAAGTATGTTGATTCAATAAATACCTTCAGGGTTCTGTTTCGAATTGTGATATTTTTACATTTCTTTACACAATAAATTTTGCTCCACACAATGCGTTTATCGAATTGATATGTCTGATTTATTTATGAAGAGTGTATCACTAGTTAGCTAAGATATATCGCGAACTTTAACCCTGTTAAAACATTTCTTTATCGAGTTTTTTTTTATCTTTTTGGGAATAAAATTTTACGTAGGTTAATAAAATTAGACACTACATTACACATTTATTTATTTAACGATACATTACCTATTACATATTTCTTTTGCATACGAAAATGATTACTGAAAATATATAAATAACATATCGATAATGACTTGAATGTGTGACATGTTACTGCAGTGAAAGCTCACATCTGTTTAGTAGATACCGCCGGTGATATTGAATCAAGATAGTCTAGTGTTTAAAGTTGCTACCTAACGAAGCCTATAATGATAATACGAGTACTTATGAAATACACCTTATTTGAAGATTATATACAGACAGTTTTTAGACTGACTATAATTATTTATATTATTGCTGCCTATTTATTTGTGTAGATAATGCTCTACATATCTCAATATAGAGATAAGGCTCTACGTCATCTGAAATCATAAAATAAAAGAAAACATTTATTAAAGCAAATTAATAAAACAAAGTTTCTTTGCAAAGTATAAGTCCTTCGATATGAAGAGGGTCGCTTCTCGAGGTGAGGACTGCAGCTTGTCCAATTATAGATGTTGAAGATGCCACCCTCACGGCAAAGTTCACAAGTACTTTGGGATGTCTTTATAGATACTTACTTAATATTCGTATTTCTAAAAAAAAAAAATGTCTTAGTATTATTTTGTTTTTATCTGTTTTTTTTATAAACGAATATGTGCTTGATTAATATTATATAATTTATTCTACAGGATATGCAAGCCTGAAAAAAGTTTGCTTAACCAAAACGTTAAAATTATTTATTAAATTATAACAAAAAATATATATAGAAGATGGCGGGGATTCCTTTTGTAGATAGAGAGAAAAGGCTTAAAAAGTCGTTCATTTTGCCGATATTAACGATACTATTTTTTTCATTCATGAGCGTCTCTGTTTGTGAATCGACCCCTATTGACAAGGATGAGATGAAAGCGCCACTGAGTACACAAAGGCCAATAGCTACGGATTTTAAACTCTCAACAAAGTCAAGAGTGAAGCCATCAAAATTCACAGTACCTTTGCCTACTGCGTCCTTGACAACAAAGGAAAGCGTAGAAACAACAAAAGCGTTGCTAAAAGCTGTTACTGAAAGTCCGACTTTGGCGCGCAATTCCACAACTGAAACTTACACAAGCACAAAAGGGTTCGTGGAAAGTGCAAGGCAAAAGTTAAACACAAATAGTAGTTGGCTTGGGAATGGCTCGCATTCTGCATCTCGACTGCAAGATCGTCTGGGGGCCATAGATTGTGATCTGCCAGTGCTGCCTAGAGAGTCTCGGCTGTGGAGAGGCAATGAAACACACGAGTTAAATCTGCCAGTTACGGTAATTATAATGTATATAATTAATATAGGTAGTTATTATAATCAAATTTAATGTTATAATTATTATTCGCCAGTATTTAGCAAAAAACCAGTTGTCATGGTCTACCTACTAGCCTTCTTTACACTCCCATTCTGAATGTAAAAGCTCTATACTCTACTTTGTAGGTATTCTACATAATATATATTTTATTTCATACCTATTAACATTATGCATGTAGTTGTATTTATTTCCATAAATTCCATTGTGCCAATAAAAGAATAAAGGCAATAAAGAATACGCAAGGCCACATCATGCGAAGCTTCCGCGTATTACGAAAAACAAAATCGATTTATCTCTCCCCACAAAAACTATTCTTGACGTAAAAAATAATTATCCGGTCCTTTTTCGAAAAACAGTTTCATTGTATGTTTATTTTACATTACCCGAAGTTGTTCAATTTAAATGTTAAGTGAACTCGTTACGTTTAGATTGGTTAGTGTGTACTTAACTAAATTAAGAGACTCTACCTACTAGTACACTTCTAACAAGGCGCGTAATGAAATTGCCCTAATTAGCATTAATGTTTGTGCGTTCTGTATAAATTAACTTAGGGTTGTTAGTGTTGTATGTAGAAAGAATAAAAGCGTAATTAAGATAGTCCCAATTATATTACCACGTGTAGTAAACCAATGTAAACTTATTCAACCTACTATAGCATTCTCTTTCACATAAGTTTGGTCGTGACAGCGCCAGGCAGCAAGCGAGGTCAAATACATAAACCATAAATCGTTTTAGCGCAAAAGAAAAGGGGAAAAGGTTTTTGCTTCAGTAGTTCTGTTCATTACTTTTGTAAAAGGAAAATGTCTAGTCTGCGGTTTATACGCGACATACAGGACGTGTGTGGGATGTTTTTTACAATTCAGGAATACGAATGTTGCCTTGGCTCATAATTATTGATTACTTTTTGACTATTTATAAGGAGAGTACTTACGCTAGGACTTAAAAAATATATAAGTTTTTTTACTAGGTGTACTAAATAGTATAAGTATTCATGAGAATGAGAATGTGAGAATGGGTATCTCCTGGCAACCGAAGGTTTGAAGCTGCAGTTTATGCTCTAAGCACTACTGCGCTTGTATTCGATAATACCTAAATTCGCGAAAACCTAAACTTATGATTCTAGTAACGTTAATATTAGATAGGTACTGTATCTATGTAATTAGATATGTCGTAATGATAGACATAAATTTTGCCGTCTATACCTGTAAACACAACCTACACATAGTAGGTATACTTTATGCTGGCTTATTTAACTTAATTTGCCTAATAATAGGCACTTAATGTAACCTACAGTTATGTAGTACCTATTCGTGCTTAATGAACCTCAAATAACTAAGTACCGGTGCATAATTGACTCGGTACAAAAGTAGTTTCAATTTGCGCTAAGGTTGACTTGATAAATTAATGTTTGTGACTTGCGGTATGGGCGACGGAGGAGTGTGCGGGCGGCCGCCGCGAGGGCGCTGCGACGGGAGCGGCCGAGGAGGAGTGCCCCCCGGTCATCGTGTCGTGGGAGGGCTCTGCAGACATTCAGAACGGAGACATCCTTATCGTTCGTATCGGCGATTCCTCGCTCCTCGACACCTTCGGTCACGTAGATACGAACTCTACACTCGACACGAACTCATCACGCGCTGAAGCGGAGAGGTGGGTCTGCGTATTATTTATAGATGTACAGACGTGTTGTGACCTATTTGGCTCGTGAGCCAGTGGCCTGGAAAATTAGTTAACACATTGCTTACAAGCCTCGTTGGTTCGAATCAGATCTAGTTCTATAAGCATTACTTTGCAGGTCTCATGAAGCGCTCTTTCAACCGGCGGTGTACCAGGTGACTCGACAAGGTCACGAGCATTGCGACATCTCTGATGGCATGTCGCTCGACATTACTCCATTAGATGAGCGCGGCGCGAAGCTCTTCACGTTGTACGATAAACACCTCACGGAGGGTGTTAATCTGCTAATAGGTAACGAGGAATATGAATATGTAACATTCGCTTCGGTGGTCCTAATATAATCAATGCAAACATGATTATTACGGTTACTGCTGTATGTGGAATATCAAATGAGAGCCATTTAAATATTCATAATATTATAGGAGATCGTGTGCATTTGTTAATGGTATGAACCAAAATGTTTAAATATTCATGGCTAATACAGGCTCATACCTATCGATTATTTATACGTATATCACTTTTCTAATTTATCGTAGCATGAATTTTATGTTTAATAATATTTAAAATTCCCCAGTTGTATCCAAAAATTGGGGGTCACAGTGTGTTCGTTTGAAAGTAACAGTGAAGTCAGATAACTGCGGCGAGGCTCAAGATTGTTCAGGAAAAGGCGTGTGCTACACCAACGTGTCCATGGTAATGTATTAGACATTTAAATTGATAAGCCATTAGTGGTAATGTTGTGTCAGGTTTATTAATGTGTGTTCGCAGGAGGGCTACGAGTGTGAGTGCTGTACGGGGTACATAGGCTCGTATTGCGAGGAGCGGACCGCGTGCGATCCATCACCTTGCTTGAATAATGGGATATGTATCGACCTCGCTAAATCTTTCAACGGTGTCAACTATCGTTGTCTCTGTCCATCCGGTACTTTGAATGTTTTGGTCTTGAATTATTTATTGCATTGCTTTTATGTAATGTATAGTTTCCTTATTTTTTTTAATATTTAGTTTTAGTAGTTATTTAATATTTAGTTTTAGTAGTCAATAAGGACTTATTCGCTAAATAACGCTAATAATAATATCTTAAGGATGAACAAAAATATAGTTTAGTATAATCCGCGCCAAACTGCTAGTCCGCTCTGAAGTTGTTGCAAGCAGGTGTAGTCATACAATTTGCTATGGCGATGCGATTAATTTCTATACTCAGTACGGACTAGCAGTTGTACGCAGACTCTACATTTACTCTTTTTGAAGTAATCAATGGTTTGTTGGGTTTAATTTATATTCATATATGTTTAAGGCTTTACTGGATCGAAATGTGAGAAGGACCCTTGCTTTTGGGCGCCATGTTTGAGCGGCGGGTCATGTATGAGCATGACTATGAACGGTTCTACGACCTTCCACTGCGCGTGCGCGGACGGCTGGATGGGCACGCATTGCGAACTACCCTCCACGGGCGGCGCGTGCGCAGTTAAACCCTGTGTTAAAGGCATATGCGTGGAACAGACCGATGGGGACGATGATGGACTTAAGTATCGTTGCTTCTGTGAACCTGGTGAGTGAATTCTATTTACTAGATAAATGTTTATCACTAGATTAACACTAGTTAATATTTAGATATATAGTATCCATATATGCGAGTTAAAAATTGAAGTTGGATAAAAATGTAGTTTTAGAAGGAAAAGTATAATCATTACATAAAAATGATATTTACATGGATGTATGTAAATATTTGTCAATTAATAGGTACGTAGGTAATAAATACTATATCGTGAACCTTTTTTTTGTTAAGACGTGTTATTAAGTTGTTATTGTACCTCGAGCGACATTATTATATTGACAGCCAAATAATCTATAATTGTTTTTCAAATTCATTTCTAAGAAATAACCTAATTTCAAAGGAATAAGAAATATAAAAGTATTAGGTACATGGTGGGGCAATGAAGATAAAAATTTAAAGATAGTGTCTGCTTTTCGATATCACAACAACAACCTAGTACAATTGTTACAATTTCTAACAGCAGCTAGTATTTTAAAGTCTATAACATTGCATCTTTATTCTGTATCCACGGGGAATCTAATGGCCCGCAATCTCTTTACTACCGACGGTGCGCTGCAGTGAGACGTTTTATGCTTTTAAGCTTGATTCAGATAAATGCTTCCGTGTTGGCGTTGAAATGTTGCTCAAATTGTTTATTTCCTTTTTTAAAATGTGTACTACATTTTTATACAACGATTTAATACTCGTCCACTGTTGAAACTTTGTCAATAATATTAAATAATCTTGTTTGGGAAAATTGGGCGAGCGAAATTTGTGTGAGTGATTTATTCGAAATTGGAAGGTTGCCCGCAGTTCTCCGCAGTCCTGCCCTGAGGGTAGAACCGCTTTTCATTTAGCTTAATTTATAGGTGTTTTAAGACATTTATTTTGTAAACAATCGTTTGTGGTGGTTTTGTCGTTAAATTGAAAGTTTGCCCATTAGTTGCAGCTAATTAATACTTAAAAAAATACAGCTCGTTAAGAAGAACTATCGGTGAAGCTATGAATGTAGTGTTTAAGAGTGAGAACTACGGAAGCGGTCTTTTTCGGACTATGGCGCGGACATAAAATAGCTATTTTGTGTCAAAACTCACGAGAGTGTAGTTTTGCACGAGTAAGTAGCTGCCAGATGGGATGTTGTAGCCACATAGGTACATACCGGACTGGGATGAAATTTGTATTATATTGCCCACTGTCGCAGCGGAAACAGCAGACAGTCGCGACGCAGCGAAATATCTTGCCGTGAAAACGACAACTGCCATTTAGCTACATTTCGTATGAATGTTGCAATTCCGCTTCCGCGCGCGAATGCAGAAGAAACTCTCCGTGAATCCTTTTCTTTAATAAAATAAACATTTATGTAATTGAACACGCTCGTGTGTTCGTGTTCAATTAATTAAACACGATTGACCAGTAATCTATGATACCTTGAGATTACGAAACACATTTTAATACGCATTGCATGTTATTGATAAATTAACAAAAATCAGTTACTTATTCCCAATGAAGCATCTTGATTTTTGAATTACATCAAATACAATATCAAACAACACTACAAAAGTCTATGCTAAAATCCTTTCTGCTTAATCAAGCTTGTTTTAATAAAGCAATAACCACTTTGCGAAACAATAGAAGTAAGACGTGGCTCCGCAATATCGGGATAAGAAAAGGGTTTCCATCCGTAAATAAAGCGGGTGAATTAATCAAGAGATGTTGTTTTCCTGACAGAAAAAGAAATTTGGGATGAATGCGAGCAAACAATCCCCGGGGCCAGATTGTCTTTCAGCGGAGTAACTCGAAACTTTTGTATTTGTACTGAACTTTTGTATGTACTCGTAGGTACTGGAAGATAGTTGTGTCGCTGTCTATTAGCGTGGATATTTGACTTTCCTCGTTAAAAAGTCTACTCAAAAGATATAATGCAAATTATTCTGATAAACTTTAAAACTTTTTGCGGATATTTTTAGACTGCGTTTTAACAGGTATGTATCTCCGGCGTTGCCCTAGTTAATTGAAATGATTACGGTGACAGAACTATTCGGAATACAACTGTGGTTTGTGATACCATTGTCATACATAGCTTTATACCTTATAGCTGAAGTACCTATTTGTGGAAGTTTGAAAGGTGCGGCTTCGGTGCGGTACGACAAACTTATTTATGCTTCACATTCTGACTTAACGACGTTCTCGAACCGCGAAGACTTTGCAAACCTAATTGGAATTGAACTTAGCTGAATATTTTTGTATATATAATCAAGAACTTATTGGTAGCTCTATTATTGAGTATAATACTATAATGGAATGAGTAAGACTTACGTCATAGTATTACCACGTTGGTCAGGGGCGGATAACTGAACATTGAAAATATTACAGTACTCTTGGGCAAGTCTATTTCCGTACGATGGTTTTCGTCACTGCCAAAGTGATCAATTAAGTACTACTTGTACAAGGAACCGTGAATTTTCTAAGATAGTGAGTTTGTATTAATGTAATACGACTGAGCTCTCTCGTTTTTGTCCCCTTAGGCTACACGGGGGAGAGATGTGAGTTGGAGTACAACGAGTGCGAGTCGTCGCCGTGCGGCAACGGCGGCACCTGCACCGACCTGGTGGGCGGCTTCGAGTGCGCTTGCGGCCGCGGGTACGCCGGGAACACTTGCCAACTTAAGGTTAGCACTTGTGCTTTTAACTAGATTTTGAAAGCGACTTTGTTTGTGCATTTTCTTATAGTCCGCGCTAAATTTAGTTTAGTTAGCATATACTCCGTAACGTAAGGGCAAACTACGCAGCTATGTCCTCGTACCCGTGGGCGAGGGAGGGCAGCGGACGTGTGCCGGGAGGGTCCTGCGCTGTCCTCACCCCGCTAATATTTGCAATTAACTATTGCGACACGACTCGTTTCTACATTCTGTTATCATCGTTAATAAGAAGCTTGGATATTAACGATATCACATTTTTATAACGTTACATTAAAGTAATATGTGACTCATTTGACACTACAGTTTAAAAACAGATGCGGGTAGGTGACGACACCTTGGCGGCGCTCGAATTAACAGAGAGCGACATTCTGGTCGGAGACTTCAGCAAGAACAGTCGAATAACGGAGATACTTGTGTAGTTATAATACTTCTAATCACTAGTGTGAACTTACTTACGCATAGTTATTATATCGTTACTCTGTACCTTTTATGTGACTATAAGATTACACGCCTTCAAGACCTTCAAGATGACTATTATTTAATAATTCGGAGCGGACTAGCAGTTTGGCGCGGACTATACCTATGATAAAATTAAGTTTTCCAGCACGTTTTGCTAAATAATACTTATCACACTTATACATATCGTAAATCAATTACGATATGTATAAGTGTGATAAAGTGCAATAAGTTTTGCTAATACTATACCATACAATAATATTTACATAGACAATAGGTTTTTGATAGGACAATTTAATTTGCATTTTCCTGTAATAGATGTTGTAGGAAAATAGTTTCATATTTTTATAATTTGCTCGGCGTCAAGGACTACGAGTATTTGTTTACCATTTATGGGACCATTAGAAGAACTGAGATGTTTTCAAAATATGGACAACTTCCAACAACTACTGAAGGTATTGTCCTATTCTGTATAGTCAGGCAAACGAAGTCTTAATTATGTATGTTCTAGATCTAGACCAATACATGAGATATTCGTTTTGTATTTGTTTTGTATGTGTGACTGTGCTGTGTGCACCCATCTGTAATGAATTCCTATATGCTTTGTTGTGAAGGCATATACAATCATACTTATTGGACAGGCTCGCACGAAAATATATAAAGCCAACAAAAATATTACTTTATTAAACTTTTCCTCGTCCAAAAGGTCTGTCATTACGACAGAAACTTTGTCTTCCAAACGTACTTCCAAGAATTGCGTAGGCGATTACGCGTTTGGGTATTAATGGCGCTGATAGAAACCGTCGTCTGTTATTACACAACGACTTCCGTTCCAAGATGGCCGCGCAACTTTAACTTTGAATTTGAATTTTAATGGCGTTTACCAATCCAGCTTTAGTTGGCAACAGTTAATTTGTGCTTAAAAATAATTATTAACTTTGCTTTACAATTTGTAAAGCCAACGAAAGTTAGAAGAAAAGAAAGTGTCAACAGTTAAAGTCATATAGATATAAATTAATCTATACAAATAAAATAAAACTTGTAAACTATCATATCAAATTAAGTCTCATTTTCACGTTCATGTGTGTTATAGCACTATATTTTTATAGCACCAAAACAAAGCCGATATTTAGATATTTTTTTATCGGCAAATCTTAAAATTTTCTGAACAGAATTCGACGGAAATTGGAAAACGCGCACGAACATCGTACTTAGATAATACCTATAGGTAAGCATTTTTAGAAACATAGTTACTATAACATTATCTTCTATTAGGTATACAAGAAAGCCCATAATAATAACAGATTGTGTTATGGAACTTATGGACCATATCGACACCATGTAATAGATACGACTCTCTTTGTCAGACACAATAGCGGAGTGCACTATGGCACTTATTTCCATCGTAAAATGGTTTGTAAATTCAATCTGAAGGGAACAGCAATATACTTTTAACTGCAAGGAACTACGAACACACAAAGCTGTGTTCATGAGCTGCAATCCATGTATGATAATAATGCCTTTTATAAGTACCTACTCGTGTAGAATAAAAAGCCTTCACGCGTCACATGGCCATTATGGTATCTACGTGTAGAAAATTTTACTAAAGACGAACGAGCTTTGAATGGAGAAGCAACATCTTTGTAATACTTAACAATTTCGCAATTTCGCTTGGTGTAAATATTAAGAAATTCTACCTTAGCTACCTACCTTTAAACCTGCCTTAGAATTTTTGATTTGGAAATAACTAGTAAGAAATAACGAGTCTTAGTTCAGAAACCCACATGTTTCATATTCATGAGCATACAGAAATAGAAAAATAATCACAAATACAATAAAAGAAACGTCATACCTGAATGGCATTAGAGCTTCTTCGGTCAAAATCGTTCCGTTGATAAACCAGAGTAGGCTTGGTAGGTTCACCTTCACTATAAAAGCTCTATATCTGAAGGTAATTTCAGTTTTTGACAGTTTATTATCAAGACGTGTTCTGTATGCCCTCTTACTACCCCCATATCTTAGGATACATAAAATGAACACTAAACTCAAAGATTATAGGAAAAAAAAAGAAATTGACCTCACCGATTCAAATAAAATATAATGAAATGTAGAATGTACTACATTGAAAGTACTATATTTTACCGGTATTAAATGTTTTCCCCGCACAGAAGGAAGTTCGATTCCAATATAATTTCCATTTCATTTATTTAACAGTTCAATCCGCTTCGCTCTTCGGTTTTGCGGGAATGGCGGTTCTTTTCCATTTGCATAATTTATATCTTTTTGATAACTTTTAATGATATGATATCAACAAAGGTTGTGGTTTATTGGTACACGTATTAACTTACAATCTGGGAGATAATTTAGATACTTACTTAATAAATTACTACACGGTTGGCACCTACCTATAAATTAAACATTACCGTGTTTTATTCTAGACAGCTAACAATTATACAATTAAAAAAATACAGATAATTGATCGAAGTATCTAAATTATTTAAAACTTATTGGAACTTATTAGTTCTGCTGAATATATCTATGTATATGAAAGAAGTTTATTATTTTTATAGATGACCGTTATGTACCTTAATCCTAAGATCTCGAAATCTTTTCTTCGACCGATCATTAATTGATGTCAAGCAGACTCCGCCGGAGAACATGTTAATCCACGTTTTTACATCAACAAATATTATTATATTTGTCCAGGTGGACCTATGCTCTCCGGACCCCTGCCCGTCGCAGCGATTCTGCGTAGACCACGGGAACAGCTACTCGTGCGACTGCCCGCGGGGATACGTGGGCGAAGAGTGCCACATACCAGCTACTTCTGTAAGACCTTCATTTTAATACATTACCATTCTTGGCTGAAACGGCGTAGCTCAAGGTCGATTAAAGTGAACCATGCGCATATTCCAGCTTAATCATGGGATACGCGACAAAATGGACTGTATTAAATTTAAGAATTGCTCCTAGGATCGATTCAATTTGCGAGAAAAGAGGAACCTCAACTCTAGAATAAAACGATAACATATTCCTTGCTTTTTACTACTATTTTTCTCCCCCTTAAATCAGTGTTTTCAAGAGTTGTTGTCCAAAGGTGAACATGAAGCTGGAAGTTTGAGAAACACATGCGTACCGGATACAGCTAGCTATACGTATAATATTTGTATAACATTGTATCGTTAATGGTCCAAGATATATGCCTCAACTGCACATATGTGAAACCATACGCATTGATCCGATATTGCGGTACTACATCGATAGATCAACGTCGGTCAATTTGATCGATCCAACGCAGGTCGCGTAGGTGTGGTAACAGATTTAAGCAGTCGGGCCCATTACATAACAGTTCTTGATCATTGTTTATGATTTCTAATGTTTACGCATGTACTTTATACTTATTAGTTTCGAATTTGAATTGTAAGTAATGTAATTGGTAGTAATAGATAATAGTCACTTCGAGGTTCGACGCCTAAGACTCTAAGACACCACCATGACACCTATTTTTGCCATTTCACCATTCATCATTTTTGCCTAACCACGTTAATAAACCCCGCTAAGTACGCTATTTCACAGGTGGGGTGGATATCATGTAAAACGTAATTCTTTCAAGCGCAATATCTGAATAATGATTGGTTTTAGAGAAATTAATTATAAGCACCATTTTATAGAGAATTTTAAGAGCTACATCTTTGGCCTTAGGTTCTTTTCGATAAAACTTACCGTTTTTGAGAAAAATCCAAAAAACCTAAAATTTTGACGTTTGACCCCGAATAAGTGCCGACGCACACATCCGTTCGATGGGGACTTTTGACACTCTATTTGTAATAGTAAACCCACTATAAGCGGACTATAAGCGCTACCGTGATCTAGTTGAAAGTTCCTGACATTCCTGGCGTTCTAACATAATTCGCATTTGTGTATTTCTTAGATCTACTTGATAATGGTTTATAGACAATGGGCAGCAGCAACATTTAGTATCGATAATCGACGTTTTAGTTGCTTTTTAGAAATTAAAGCATCAATCAAACGCTACACTTACAATTCTTCACGTTTGAACCGGTCGCAGTATTGAATGCTCGATCCAAAAACTGAAAACGAAACGCGCGATGCAGCTTTGATGTAGTCGCTAAAACACGTGATTTCTAGTGAACAAAACGTTATGCAACATCGATGCTATCGCTAAAACGCCAATCGCCATGTTAAAAGTGCCTAACTAATTTACTAGAGCCCTTAGAGCCTCCTCGATTACCTACGTCATCTATCCTAGGGCCATACTCCTTTAATTACGTCGTCAACCTATCAAACCCAATAGACAAAGGGTAGAACGGTTGTTCAACGAGCGAGTTAGTATCTCGAGTGTGTATTGTTCGCAGGCGTGCGACAACAACCCGTGCGCGCACGGCGGCACGTGCTGGAGTGGCATCGACTCCTTCTACTGCTCCTGCCGCCCCGGGTACACCGGCAAGCTTTGTGAAGGTATGTTGAGCTTATAACTACACCATTAACATACTGTAACGTGGTATATACATTAACTTACGTTCTGTTAAATTTTATTTAGTTGATTGACGAACACAATTATATATTATTATGTGGCATCGGCGGAGATCTTAAGGAAAGCCATCTTGTAGTAGGTACTGTAATTTTGTGTACCTGTACGTTAACTTACACTGTTTGAAAGTTCATTTGTAAAGTTATTATAAAGCCTTATAAATGTATTTCTAAATTATTACAATTATTTCACCATCATAATTTAAACTTTTTTTTTTTAAATCAGTATCTACTCATAGTAAATAATAAATTTCAATGTACCGTCATACCATGTCATGCATTAGTAGAATTCTGGGTGGTTTGACTATACCTATCGGTTTCACTTTACAGATATGCATTGTAACTGTAATAGGTATAAACAGCTGCCCTACTTTAAAGGGCGTTGCTAAATATAGATACCTACTAATTTGTACCATTTCTAAATTAGTCCTCAAAGCATTGATTATTTACCTACTATTGCGGTTACAAAGAGGAAATTTTATACAAAAATAGTTTACTGTTTTAAAGGAAGATTTGTTGAGTTATTAGTATCAGATGAAATCAATTTTAAATATAAAAGAAAGAAAGATTTTGACATGTTTTTTCAAGTGCTGTATTAGCACTTTTCTTTGTTTAACTGAATGTAAAGCAATTCACTTAATATATTTCAGAGGACTTCATCCTGGAGTCAGTGATCGACGGCGAGGGCGACATGGGCTCGGCGCGCGGCGGCGGCTCCGTGCGCGAGATGCGGCTGCCGCTCGGCCTGTACCACGACCGCCTGCACAACGTGTACATCGCCGCCGGCACGCTCGGTGCCGCGATACTCATCGTTGGGGTTGTGGTGGGTATTCTTACTATTTATTACAACGACCTTCTGCACAATATGTACATTACATGAAATACACATGCACAATGAAATATTTTGTACAATTTAAAAATGATGTATTTAGTATAAACGTACGTTATTTAAAGAACCTATTATTAAAGGTACATGATATCATGGTTTGTCATGGTTTCATCATATCTGCAGCGGTATCGTGGATTTACGTATGTTTTTCTTATATGTACTTTGATTAGTAATAAGCCGAGTTTAGTATCTTTATCAATTATAACTTTCCAAATTAATCTTTGGGGTTAGCCACATCTCAGATTGGTCTCAGGTGAACCCTGTCAAATTTCAATTTCCTTTACAGAAGTCTACTGGACAACATGATAAAAATTCTCCTGAGTAGTCATCACTATGCGAGGTGCTCTCTCATTGCTGTGCAGTTTTTTTATATACATATATGTAACCTAACGATAAGGCAAACGGGCAACCTGGTGGAAAGCTTATGAACTTTTGATACACCAGAGGAGACGCCAATGCATGGTCGTTTTTGAAGTAGAGCTCTTTTTATACCCCATAGTCCTGAGGTAATACCTCAGGAGGAAGTTCATTCCACATTTTGCACGTACGTGGCAAAAATTACCGTGCAAACCGAACCGCGGAGGACCGCCACGGGTCAGGTTGGTCATCCTTCGGCGAGTGGCGCGATGAAGGAAGGGTGATGTAGGCACCAGATCGAACAGTTCCTCAGAACATACACCATCGTAAAGCCGGTAGAACACGCAGTTCTAATTCCATTACAAACCTATGATGAATGTAAGCGTAAGACACAAAATATTCGTACCAACCATCTACTTATAAGATCGATTGTGTGACTCCAGGTGACGGCGTGCCACTGCCGCGTGCACAAGACGTACTCGCGGCTGCTGGCGCGGCTGCTGGCGCGGCTGGCGCGGCCGGCGCCCGGCGCGGCGCCGCACTGGCTCGCCGACAAGCCGCGCGCCGCGCCCGCCAAGCCGCCCTTCGCCGCGCTCGACACCGCCGACATGTACTACACGCTCGACTTCAGCGACAGCCAGAGCTCGCCGCTCATACAATAGCCCCTGCTCGTGAACTGCCCCGACGGGGAACGGTTCAATATCAAGATCTAGGCGGGCGCCGGTGTGAGCCCCGCGCGCATGTATGAACGATGAGGACGGTTACTCGTTTTTGAACGCGAGTGCAAATTTGTGTAATGTGATGGTAGAGTGTATTATAATTATTATTTTTATAGACACCTATTATCCATGTTGAGTTGTATTCCAAGTATATTTGTATGCCCTTAAACAAATGAATGTAAATCTATATATTTATCTGATATCTAAATAGTTATGAAAGAGAACAATATAATTTTACCATTAATTACCATAGCAAATAGTTTAAATAAAATAATGCCAAATAATGAAATAAGTCGTTTATAATATGTAATTGCGTAAT
Organism: Epargyreus clarus; assembly: GCF_041222505.1. Taxonomy (NCBI): domain Eukaryota; kingdom Metazoa; phylum Arthropoda; class Insecta; order Lepidoptera; family Hesperiidae; genus Epargyreus; species Epargyreus clarus. The sequence goes on from NW_027332211.1 coordinate 9,267,514, forward strand.
TATTATAAATTATATTAAATAGTAATAATAAGAAATAGTGGTGAATTAACGTTTTCTTCGTATTTAATTATGTGAGAATAGCCAAAATTATATGCCCAAAATTATAATTATACAAAGGTCCTTCTGTTAAAACTAATTTTTGTTTACCTGCTATTAAATTAATCTAAATAATGTCTATTTTAATTATTCAGTTGCTAATTTTCCAAAATAAAACGGTAAACATCTTTTTTAAATAAGTAAAATGAAATTGCTTTTTAATTTTGGTTAGATAGATAATTTAAGATGTCATTACGTACTTTACAATTTCTCGGTGTTATATAGGTACTTATATAAAAATCTAGAGTAGCAATGAAAGAGTGCTAAGTTAATTTTTGTCAGTAATATACCAGCTTTATCATATAGTTAGCTTTTGATAAGTATACATTATGATATAAACTTTTCGGTGTTAATGTTGTTATGCTTTTGAACTTCAGACTTTACTAATATTTACCTGCTAACTTCTACCTACTACTTATTCTCTATCAATGGTTTTCTTATAAATTAGTGTTTCTATCTATTTAATCTTAATGTAGTGAATAGGTATCTTGCTTCTGTGCTTTTGTGAACTAATTAATGCTTTCAGTGTACATATGTCGTGGATTGTTCTTAAAAATAAACTTAAGATCTACATTAAAATGTTTAAGTATTACACACTTCTGTTTATTATTATTAGCAGCTAAGTACTCACGGAGCGGTTTTCAGCTATTTCCGCGCGCAAATGCGGATACTTTTTATTTTCATGATGCGATTTATGTCGCAGGTGTTTCGGCTTCCGCTACACAGGTGGACAACACTGCAGACGTTTATCGCTACAGAACGAATAGTACGTATATTCCGCGCCAAACTGCTAGTCCGCTGGAAGATTTTACGAGCAAGTGCAGTCATACAATTTGCTAAGGCAACGCGATTCATTTCTTTATTCAGAGTGAACAAGCAGTTTTACGCGGACTATAACTATCGTCCCTTTTCATCAGACTTTTCGCATAGTTTGGGCATACTTTTCACTGCGGCGGTTATATAACCGCACAAAACTGCGATCTCGTGATTTTTGAAATAAAACATCTATACGCGCTATACCCTCGCTGGCGCGGTTGAATATTGCTCCGTGAGTTGTAACTTTAAATTATATTTTTGACTTGCTATCAAAATGTTTTGTCATCGTACAAGAGATATTGGTGGCTCAATAAAATAACTCTGATGATGTTTTGAAGAAAAACATTTTTATTTAGATTATAAACTTTGATAAAAATAATTATATTAATAATATTTTATGACAACTTACAAATATTCATATAAAAGAATAACGTAATATCTATTCAATTTTACCTTAATTACAGTAGAATTTAATAACGAAAATGTGCTACCACTTTCGGGATGTATATAACTAGTGTGACTACCTCCTCGAGGCGGCCCGCGGCCTCGCCGCTCCAGCACCTATCTACACGATACGCACCTGATCGACGGATGAGAACAAAATCATATATGGCTACTTTATTTTTATAATTCAATTAAAACCTTTATAAAAATGCTCTTCATACATGTTTGTCATGTCCAAAATAAATGATGTGTAGTTATTTTGTATAGGAGCGTTTATAAAAGGAGAGCTCACGAAGGTTGACTTGCGGTTTAAATCTACTTTATTCTACAAATCCATGTAAAGTCGGACGCTGTCAATTACGCTGCCCGACTGCGTCATCCCTACTAGATACTAAGTTACGAGGTAATCATGTTTTAACTGGCTTTGTACATAGTTAAAATAAAAGCTTGTAAAAACATTTGACGCAGGTTGAGCATGCCTATGAATCTGTATTGGAGCGCAGTGCAATATGCTTCAGGGCTCCCCCAGTTGTAAAAAGAAACTCGTATCCATCAATACAACATACAAAGGCCTGCGGGTATAAACCTTAAGATTGTTGGGGTATAAGGAGTACCTATGTACCTACATGAGAAAATATAGGTAAAAAAGATATAAAAATAGCCTTTGACAAACATGAATGAAGATTGCTTTTACGCTATTATTAAGTAAGGGTCATTATATTAATGAATGTGATTTACAATGCTTACAGATGATCGCAGTTTATTTTGCAATTTGTTGTATGTATACAATTAAATATCGCGTGGATACATCTGAGATAAGTTATCATCCGAGCCAGCATTATAGTTATACAGTTACTCTGCCGTCGATCAGGTGCATTAGGCCCTTTTTACCTAATGTCAACCAGCCTTGCTCCGTAAAGTTATGAAATAAACAACCATCGTTCATTTCACACTCCTGACTCAATCCAATTCCCAACAAGTTTGCTTTGTAGTTCCAATCAAATTTGTCATCTAAATACAAGGTATAAAGATCTCTTAACAATTAGGCATAAAGCTAGAAATTATAGAAAAATATAAACAAAAGGTCATCATAAAATAAGACAAATTAAAAATAAGGAATGAATCAAAAATTTATATATATCTATCATTTAAGTAGACTTTACACATTATGAGTTAATATTATTTATATGTTTCTATAATTTTCAACTTTTTAATCTTAAAAATACTTCGTGTCTCACGTAATGTTCTCAATCTTTCATCGAACATCACAATAGAATTGAACCAAGGCTGGAAGACAGTTGGGTAGACCTACCACTTGCCCCTCCGCGTCACATTGCACACGCCGCCGGCCGCCGGCGCCGCCGCGGAGCGCCCGGTTACATCCTACTAACTGCTTTACGTATTTTATTGCTACTGACGTTTGTGACTTATGACGAGATTCAGAATCACGATCTAACATCATTGTAAGTAAACATTAAAGCTGCGCAATTTATAATCATAAGTACATAAATAAATATTACTTCGATACGTATAAGTAGTAAATATTAAACAATGTAATTAGAGTCCGCTCCGTATAAAAGGTAAATGCAGACTTTGAGCAATGAAATGCGTAGTCGTATAACGTTACATTTTATAGAGAGATTTCGAGTTACTTAAACATAATTGAGGGACAATAACGAGTGTATAATAATTAATGGAATGACAATATCTGCGACAGGCTCGCTTAGCCCGACGCGATTTCTCAATTAGGAGAAAATTATAAAATACAATACGTAAAATATATAAAAATACGTAAATAGCATTACCTTACATAATTAAAATTCGATTCTTATCTGCAAGACTTGTGACATAAAAGAACTATAATAAAGAATCTACAACTAATATCATTAAGTACTCTAAATTATGTCATAATATGGCAGTTAATCGAAACGTCCGCACTAGGCACATCTCTTATCATAACATCTTGGGCGACTTTGTCTGCAACCAATCTTCAGGATACAGAACCTGGTTCTGAATTTTGAATTAATCGGTGGAGATAACTAAATAATAAAAATAATTTCTGTAATACAATCTGATGATAAAATATAGATAAGTACTTGTATTAACGGCTTTTATATGGGAATAGAACAAATAATTGATTTGCAGCAATGTCTTTATAAATAACGATTTCATTGGGATGAAATTATATTAACAAATCATTTAATTAAGACAATAAAACACAAAAATTAGAATAATTAAACGTTAAAATATCCGTTGCAGGCGATACGTTCTCGCTCAGAAACTATTCACATTCAATATCATAATTATTGTCATGGCCCGATCACTCACGTATCGAAATCATATAAAGTAACAAAATTTATTATTATTAAATATCTAAAATTGTACACAAACCACTCCCGTCGATGAAAATAAAAATGTTAATGTTGTTCTGATGGACGATTTTGTGACTACGTTAAAATGACTAATGCTGGTATCGTTCGTTGTATCGAATGGTGGCCGAACCTCATTTAAAATTATAATTCGCGTTTATTGCTTCCATTTTATTATTTCATTAGAATCGCGAAATATATTGGTGATTAATTCGGACTAATATGAGTAACGACCTACAACATTAAATACTTAATTAGTTGTTAATAAATGGAAGTGATTGCGTTATCGGACATGTCATTAATGAAAACAACGAACATTGGCTTCGTCTTAAAACTAATATCAACTTTTCTAAATTGAATGAATTGAGCGAGCTTATAAAGCAAACTTACGATAATAAAACTTAACAAAGTGGATGGCATTTAATTTGACTTAACTCACTTACATTTAGATAAAACGTAATAAAATTATGACAAAGGCACTTTATGCTTTTTACTCACTGTAGATAAAATATCTACAATCATTTGTGACAAGAATTTCTTACTTTATCATCATGGCAAGAATTAAAGGTACCTGTTGAAACGATAACTACATAAATCTAGTACGATAATCGAGTGAATGGCACACACGCTTCATTCAGCAGCAGATCATTAGTCCTTTACAAGATATACATCGTCATATACGTAAGAGAATCGTTTCCTGTTATAGTAAAAGAATCCAATTTTCATGCTACTAAACACATAATCTTATTTGCCATCACCATACCGTCGCATAACGCTTATAAGGCACTAAAGAAGTTATATACAAAATGGTCTCTCTTTTGGCTACCGTTCTCTAACGATGAGCCAAGTTTGTGACATTCGGTTTCATCAAAACATTATTTTGTTGATGATTCCCTTAATAGTAAATTTCAATCTGAGATCGACACTTTTTGAGACAACCTTATCCATAAATAAAACGAGACTGAGGTGAAGATGTCTGAAAATTCTAAAATTTCGATGTTCGCCACGGAAAGCCAATGAGTACCAACAAAAAAAGATTTCTTGACGGTGTACGTAGACAAACTCTTGTGGAACGCGGCGAACGTGGAAGAGCAGGTGTGGTGCGGCTAGCGCTAGTGGAGCGCTAGTGCTCCAGCGACAGCTCCACGAAGGTGATGTCGTACAGCGGCTCGTCCTCGCTGGCGCCCGCCGGCCGCACCTCCAGCAGGAACAGATCCTCGTTACAATAGTACGCCAGCATCTCGTCGTCAATTTTGGCCGTAATCCTAAAATAGTTACATAACAATTTTTATTTGGAACGACATTCGGTTAGATAAATATTAGAGTTGAATATTATTTGTGCAATTATTTTATTAATATAATGTCGGGAATTCAGTAATGCAAATGCTCTTCCTTAATAGGTGGGAGTAGGTGATGAGATTCTGTTACGAAGCGTATTACTCAGGGAAACCATCGGAACAAACTCTTAAAGCGTTGTGAAGTTAGTGGCGCGCCCTCCGAACAAGCGAGGTCATATTAACGCGAGGCGGCCGGTTTGTACTAACTGCTAACAGAACTATCGGAGGCCAATGAAACCACTTACCCTTTCTTGTTCTTTCGATAAAGATTATTAATTGCCGAACTTGAAATTTTGTACTTATTCTCAATCTGAAAATGAGCAAAAAAAGAAAAATTACAATGGGCCTTTGCTTTTTTAAACCGAGACGTCTCGTCTTGACGGATCGAACTAAATAACCGGTCTAGTGGTTTACTAGGACAACAGTCGGAGACTCGCGAATACTAGGGATCGTCCAGTGCAGCGGCCGGCCGCGCGGGTGTTAATTACAACATGCAGTTATGATGATCGTGTGTATATATTAGACGGGGTTATAAAGCGCCACATCGGTTACGGCGCGCCTCGGGCGGCGGCCGCGCAGGCTGCCGGCGCCCGCGGCGCGGACGAAGCGTCTCGATTTCTTTCGTTTACGTCATTTCAAGCATCACAAAATATCTCCCTCATAAACGAACATCGATGCAACGAGAAACCGAGAAAACTACAAAGTCCATCTCGCTCGCTCGTAGGCTGCGGTTAGCCGACATCACCAAGGTTATTCTCGTGCGTCCTTGATACGTTACTTTGACTCGGACGGTCAATGTGACGTGCCAAGCGTGCGGTGCGGGGAGGTGCGACTTACGGCGTGCAGCAGCCCCTGCGTGGTGGGCGGCGCCACGTGCAGCGGCGTGTACACGTCGTCCGTGTCCTGGCGCACGTACAGCATCACGCGCTCGCTCAGCGGCGGCGTCGACGTGCGCGCGCGCTTGCCCAGCACGCCCTCCAGCTCCAGCGAGTCCTTGCGGTCGCTGTACGGGGACAGCCCGCCCACGTCCGACCGATACCTGCAATACCGAACATTACGATGTCAAGTAACGAGTTTAAACCACGATGGAAGAACATAATAGTCCTACTAGGCATGTTTGACATGGTCACTTACGCTGGCGCATCTGGGGGGAAGTGGTTGTGGAATTTCAGGGCTGGCGCTTGGGGTTTTGCGGCATGTAAGAGGAAGGGAGAAGCGCCTTTTAGATGCGCCTCCGCTATCGCCGACTCGTCGTGGCCGTAGAACCCTTGAATATCCATTCCAGTCAATTTATCGATGTCCTCCGCTGGGCTGAATAGTACCGGTGGTTTCGTTAAATCCGCCATTGAGTAAAACTCGCTGCGTTCCGTTACGGGATGATAGATCTCATCTAACTTCTTTCTATTTGTGGCCGACATTTTTCTCTTTGCTGCTCTTCTCTCTTCATCTCTCGTCTTTCTTTCCGCTCCCTGCAATTGAATTAATTTAAAATAATAATATAGAAAAGTACGTTACAATTAATTTTGAAAACGCTACAATATTATAAAAAATCTCACCTTATCACAAAACACCTTAATTTGACAATATCCCCTATGATATACTTGAGTGTCGCGAGGATCTTCAAAGGTATCGATCTGAATGTGAAGCGGTAAACCCTGTAAAATTAATTGAAATAAATTACAACACATCTAAATTAAAATACGAGTAATACTAAATTAATCGATAGGTATAGGTAATATTTATGGCATAACATATTTTTAAGTACCTACCAACATCAGGTTTGTAAATAAAATATAATTCGTTGGTTCTACATAATAATAGGCTGGCAACAGTGTAAACAAATTACTGATCGATTTCACGGTTAAAATCTTTGCTTGTCTTAGTATTAGGTATAGCAAAAAACGCAGTTATAATAAACGTTCATAGGGATAATTACGTAAAATTTACGAATAAGGAAAAATATGCACGTGTCTGAATCGAATCGCGTTAAAACGTCTTAATTGCGTCGGTTCGAGGTCGGCGATGCGACGGCGTCACTGCGCATGGGATAGGTAATTGAGAGGCTGATAGGGGACTGGTTCGATATCAAACGTGGGTTGTGGTGCAAACAACAGGCGCGCGACGGCCAGTCCCGCGCGGGATTAGCGCTCGCCAGCGCCCGTCGCTTGTACCAGCGCAAACTATAGTTATCGGAGCGCCTCCGGTGACAACGCGGTTACCGACCCCATGCCTTGATGTCGACGCATCGTAACTTTAATTTACATGCCTTCAGTGTGGTACGCTTAATTACCATTTTTGCAGTATAGAAATTATATTATTATATTCTTATATCACCGATAAATTGGGAAGATGTTTAAAAATATCGGCATTCTTTCAACTACTTTTCTGTAATTCTGTGCACAAACACAAAGTGACTTGTTGTTATTAAAAGGTTTATTTATTGTAATGCGTAATAACTGCATTTATTATTCGCGTTATTCTCATTGAATTATAATTATATACCTATATAATGTTATGAATTTATTACTTAGACAATGTAATTGTATAGATTGTAGTAATTGTACACATACGTTTATGGACACATTAATATAATTTTAATCTTACTAACCTTTACACCCTTTTGACTACTGAAGTCTGTACTTAAACACTGCACGGCAATATTTATCTGAAAAAGAGTGAAAAAAATTAATATCGGCAAAATAACACACCAAACTCTACAATCTTAGAATTCAATAATATCCATTATGTATGTATATCGACGGGCTTTCGTGCACCGTAGAGCTTAAGATATTTAAGCAGACACTGAGACACCTATCCTGAATATTCATCGAAGCCATTATCTCTGTAAGTCCTCCCTGAATAAAAGTATAATCCACGTTATTTCCGTCATATCTAAGATTGGCTCGTACAAAAAGAGAACCACATTTATAAATCATTTTATTGTTTCACGCGATACCGTGTAAATAAATAATCATCGTAGGTACTATAAAGTTAGAAAATGCCAGTTATTTTGTTATTAACGAACGATACTTCGATTTTATTTATTGGTATAGAGTTAGTGTAGAAAACATTGCAGGAAATTAAATAAAATGAATAAAATTCTCGTAGCATTCGTGTAAAGATAGTTTTTGCGTGGCACACGGCGAGAGGGCGGCGTCGCGGTGGACGCTGGCCGCTCATTACCGCGGTCTATGTAAATAACCCCTTCGCATTTTTATTCAAGCCGACATTGCCACTGCCACCGATCACTGTCAGAACATATATTACCGCAAACAACTCACATCCGTTACGGTTTAACAGACCAATAGCAATGATTATAGATATCGATGACGCACTTATAATATTAAATTTACCCTAAATATTAAACACTTACTATAGATAATAGTAAAACGCAAGTAACACAATATAAAGAACTATGTATTATATGATGATATATGCAAATTATTATATTGTGAACAGAGTCAATGTGTATGGCGTATAAATGTTTACCGAAGTAGAATTACGCTTTCCTTCCACAAAACTACATTTCACAGTTTAGTGCAGGTTCAATGGAATCGTATTGAATAGTCTTTATCATGTCTATTAGTATTATCGATGAATAAGTAGAATAACTTACATGTATTGTACATTTAGTAACGTAAAAGTACATATATTCAAAATAAATATACCGCAATACAACATAAAAAAACACTAACAATATAACAGATATATTATGAATGTAGTGGAAAATAATATCTTTCTAAAATCGAAATCATTTGTAGTATTCCAATATATACACAATAAGTCTGTACCGAAACCTGCATCATGTAGGATCTACCTATCAAGCAGTTGACGCCAATCTATTTGCATAATGAAAATTTATCTACCTAGCGCTGGAATATGAATATTGCGAAAGTACCTATAAGGGAGGTAAAGTAATTATTGCGAGGACATAATAAACTCGGGTTCGCAAGGAACGCAGTCAATCTCATCAGACGTTTTTGTGAGAAAGATGGGCTCTGGGTGTCAACAGGCTTCTGATTACAAAATAAAAGACTACATTTGTTAATAATTGTGGGCATTACACGTAATAGATTTGCGACCGAATTGCTTGGATTAATCGTAAAAACTGACGTAAAAAGTCGCTAATACGATTAATTGCCCTGTTTCGCGCGCTTTATGAAATCTACGTTTTGTTGAAATGTAATACAGATAGTACATATAAACTGATATGAATATGTACGTAATACAATACTTGTTGTCGGCGGACGCTTTGACATGGCTGCAGTGGGCTCCCAGCGGGCCCGAACGACAGAAGGTTTTTTTGCTTCATTTGTTAAAGGCTTTCGGCCAAATAAGGTTGCGGGACTTTATTTAATTACCCCTTAATATATGTGTAATAAAATCATGAACTGAGTTTTAATTTATAAAATAATGAGCATCCTGCAAGAGTCCCATTATAATGTTCGTTTTAAATAATTAAACCTATATATGACATAATTGTGACCAATGTTATCAAAGTTTTTTATCTGGAGCGTTTTAATACGGATATGCAGAAGTTGTAGCGTACTAAAACTCCTTACTGTAGAACGAATTTAAAAATAAAAAGCTGCTTAAAAACTTTTTCACGAAAAGTGTAGAAGTGCCTAATGCCTATCTTAAGAACATAATGAAGCATACAATAAATGATTTTATATATATTTTAAAGATAAATCAAACATATAAAAATATGCAATTGACAACATATTGTAGATAGGTAGATACTATTGGCATGAGAATTCTAACTAGGATAGATATTTTCATGAAGAGTAATCTAATTTTTTTTTTCGTAAACTCATCAGAGCTACCACACTCTTTAAACACAGCTACGAGACACGAGATGTAAGCTATTTAACATGCGTTGGCTGCAATGATTATCCAGAAAGTGTGGAACCGATGTACTCGTGTATTGTATAATAAACTAGGTTTACTTACTTTAGCTGCGCTCTCCAGCGGGTTCCAGTAGACCGCGATGGCGTTGTGCGCCACCTCCTCGATGCAGCCGGCCAGCCCGATGCTGTTCTTCGTGTCTGCAACAAAACAATGAATTATCATTAATCTTGTCTTCAGGTAACTGTGCAGTAATGCCTGCGGAGATTTCGATTAAGATATCAACGCACAATACGTCATCGGCGACGGAAATTTATTTGCGGGGCGTGAATAATCACGTGATACCATCGATTCATCAACTATTGCAGTCCACTGTAACTAAGTTAAAGGGTATGATAATTAGTAGGAATGAACCTACATTCCTATTCGAACTCGACGAATGCAAAAACAAATTACGCTGTCTGCATGATCTAATCGCCGTCTCGGTTGTACCTACGTAATAAACAACAACTGCTAGCAAGGACAAGTATTTGATAATGGGATAGCAAATCGTCGGTCAGGATCTAGTCTAATAGAGGAACTGGTACTTTTGTGGTAAAGGGACGAATTTTGTTCAGTTCAGAGTTCAGATCAAAGCATACTAAGAAAGTAGGTAACACTGCTGCTAGACATAGTACCTACTGCATACTCATGATGGCGATTGGCTTTGTAGTCCGATCCTTAATTCTGACTAGTTAAAAGAGCATCAATGTGGATAAGTTTCTGATATGGCAAATATTTTCTTGCAGAAAGCGATATTTCTTTGGGGATGTATATTGCATTGGAGTACCAGGAGTGCATTAGCAGACAGGCGGAGGTCGTTAGTGAGTAATCGCGAGCGGTGGGTGCGCGTGGGCCGCCGCTATCGGCCGCTCTGCAATCTGTGCGGGCGCGCGCCCCGCTGACGTGTTTACGAGAGCGCCGCCCGCCCTCCTCCACCATATTGTTTAACAGCCTTGCATGGATTTACGAGACAACGTAACGCGACCGCCATTGTATACGTCGCACCTTCACACCTACTCGCGACAGATTTAATTGACATTTAAGAACCTAATGTACCTACAGAAGAACTTTAATCTCTAATACCGCATATCTATTTCAGTGAATTCAGTCATTTAAGTACAGGTAGAGACGTTTAAAAAAGGTTTCTAAGGCAGACCACGTACAGGCGAGATGAAGCGTGGTCACGCCGCCTGATTTGTAGATTTTAAGTCGCGTGCCCACGCTACGTCGCCTCTGCTTCACGTTGCCATCACGTTGCTTTTTAATGTCCTATGTGAAAATAAATAAGGACCATCACGTCTATGGCCTGTCTTCGCCCAAAAGCCCTTTTATATCCTAATGTAGCATTCCATGGCATTGGATGATACTTTTTGTCGTGAAGCATATTATTACAATTCCATTAAAATGTATGAAAACAATATTTATCGAATTACAGAAAGACTGCCCAAACTCTTTTACCTTGAGCAATTTTCGGCAACTTTGTCGGGTATTTTGTTTCGAAGTTATTAAAACAACGTTCAGGAATGGCTCCTGTTGGCCCAATGAGGCGTAGTGTATGCAAAACTGTCAAAAGAAATAAACGGGGAAGCGAAGAAGCTGTACGGCGCTGAAACGGCCGTTGGACACGCGATACAAGAAGACATGTACGTAATCGGAGAAGGCATTGTGTAGAAGCGCAGTGCGTTGCGGCTCCCGCGCCCCGCGCCGCCCCCCGCGCCGCGCGCCGCTCCCTCCGCGCTTTCACACGCCTGCGCACAGGTGTCCGGTGTCGCCCTTGACGCTGCTTCCAAGTTCGTTTTGTGCATGCGCCATTTATATAATTAAGGATGTTTTATAATTATAACTATTCCATTTTTGCAGCTACTAGACATCACAACACAAATAAACCTGTGTTTCGTTTTTCGTGATGCTTCAACAATTTTTCTTAATCATCGAAAATAATTTATTTTTAATATAATTTAGTTTAGTAAGTAGGTACTTACTTAAGAAATAAATTATAAAATTTATGATTATTATCAGTAATTATACTACGATTTATGACTTGTTATTCTCGTGTTAGATTGTAATACTAACAACTAGACTATTTACATGGTCTGCCTATTATACAACATCTCAGATCATAAAAAGGACGACGATTCTATGCGAAACGTTGCATTGAAAAAATCTTGCACTTGTGTGCACTTTGAACGACTTGAAAAATTTCGTGAATCTTTGTTTTTATGTCGTGTCGAATTAGGTACTTTTATATTGTAATCGCATTATATTTATACACTTAACGACTAACGGTGACGATGGCTTTTTTCCAATCGGTCAAAAACGAATTCAATGCTTTTTTTGCGAGGATTGGATCTAAATTTTTGGTCTGAGATCTATATGCACAGTAGAACTTACAAAGTCATTTATTCTATTACATTTGACATTTGTAGATACTTCATAGATGACTGTTATTTTACGTATACCAACTATAAGGAGGTTTTTGGGTCTATTTTCCTTTATACTTTTTATAGTTCCTTCGTGCTTAGACATTATTTCATTCTACATAATAACATCAACAAAATAAAAAATAAAACTTGACTAACATCGAGATAAGCTAAAACCTTGACATTAAACTTGGCCCGACCGCGCGAATTAATGGCTTCCATGTTTTTATTTTCCTTGAGATTAAATTTATAGACACTGCTTGTGGCCAGCGTCACTCATTACAAATGCTCCAAGTCTCAGTTAAGTAATGTTAGAATGTATAAAGTGTCATATATCAGCGCTGTTTACTTGAATAAGCGAGTCGGTCGATTAATAAGCAGGCATTACATTGATGACGCCACCTTCTATTCGGCCAATCTTTTGATAATATTAAAAAACCACAAAACTCTTTGAATCGGTCTTATAAACAGGACTTGTTGTTTTCTTTGAGTATCTCTCCCGAGGTATCAAACCGTATATTTGCGGTTTTATTGCTACTTGAGAATTACACAGTATAATAAGAAAACCCAATGGCGCTATCAAAGAAAATAAATTTCATAGGTTAAAGGCATAGAGAGGGGCGCGGGCGGGCGGAGGCTCATCGCGCAATTAACATGCTAATGAACGTGCTCCCTGATATCATCGCGGTAATTATGTCCGCGCGCGACTATATTGTACCCTTGCTTACAATTCCATTCGTAGTATTAAACTATTCTGTACATATCATATAATCAATGTTTAAGATTTACAATCGCCACGCCGACAGCTGCTACGACGTCGTTAATAGAATGAGATTTCTCACGAATTTTTATGATTTCCTGTTACTCAGCGCTGGAGTTCACGAAGCTCGGATATCTCTATTATATCGTTTTATTTAACCTCGTCTCGTGGAAGCGCTGCGCTCAGTTTTATATCTCTAATTTACTTAAAGTGGAATGTGTCATTATAAGTACGCGTAATGTGTAATATGAAGCGAGGTGGACGAGCAGCGGGGAGGATGCTAGATGACGGCGCCACCGGTGTTTATTTTTAGTCGGGCCGATTGATAGGTTCGTCGGTCGGTGTGGGCCGCGGACGATGTGCGCGTTATTTATGCAAATGTCCTAACGACACATAATGGTGGGTAGCGGGGTACGCGGGAGCGTCTCAGCGGCTATCTGCCTGCAGCACGGTAATTAGGTCCTGCGTGCCGAGCGAGCGCCGCCGCCGCCGCCTTCGCCGCACGCAACTGCGCCGGCATGTTTCTGTGTCGCCTCGAGCACGACCAGCCTTGTTTTTGTGTAGTAAATATCGTGTCTCGAGACGCTGTATGAGCTACTGTTTGGCTATCACATTTTCGCAAAAACCACAATTATTGGTCTCTCTACGAAATTATAAATTCACTGTCTTGTTTTTATTACTTCATCGCATGCAAAAATTTCGTTAATGGAATTATTTAATTAAGTGCAATAACTTACCGGCGTCCAATATTCTTTGCTTGACCGAGTGCTGTCTGCCGTGCCAAAACTGCCATGCTTTAATTTCGTCTTCAGGTGATTTTTCTTCCCGGAACATCAACATTACGACACTCTGTAACAATAAATATTCTTCGTAAGCTCCTTCAAAGGTAATTATAGTTATAAATATTGTAATTTACACACAAATAACTATTTAAAATAGAAAATACATTGCATCTACTACTTGTATTAATTTTGTACTAAAACTGAACTTGATTATACGGATTGGACTATTATAAACTCGCTGATATCATACCAAATACAGGAAGATACAATTATTATTATCCGAATGTCGTGCTTGTCGTAGTAGGCGATTTTTAATTAATTCAGAATTCTGAAAGAGAACATTTTCATCTCTATTGTTTACCTTCCTATTTCAAAGTAATAAATTACAAGCATAAAATAGTTATAGCTAATATGTAATGCACTTTATAGTTTTGGCGATTTTAATACATGTAGGTATGCATACAGAACATGCGAGACAGATACATATATTTTGTTGAAAGATAAGATAAGTTTCTCATCATCTGAAACCATTTTATGGTTTCACTTCGCATGGTAAGTGAAAAATATGCTGTTAGGACGATTTCTATGGACGAGTTAGAAAATAAAGTGAAAAAGAAGTGGCTTGCGCCAGGCGTGGTGGCTGTCCTGGCCATATAGGGCTAACGACGAGAAAGCACCTCCGATCGTCGCCTCAGATTGATGGATCGTTGCGTCGCGCCGCTCGCCGACAGCCGCGCCCTTACTCGCACTACCGAAACGTATCATCGTACGCTTGTTTACTATAATTCAATTAATATATGATTCAGATCATTGTGGTAGTAATAAGCTAAATTAAGCTAATGTATCTACTATGTACAAACAATTATTTATTAATTTAATTTAAAGTACATAGGTTACTTAAACCGAATCTTTCTAGAAAGAGGTATAATCTATTTTCAACAAACACAAAAGTATACACTTCGTTTTTCTGACCGTAAAATGTTAAAGTTTATGAAAGTCTGAGTGTAGAAATAACAGGAAAAGATAGTCAGTTCGAAAAGACAATCGGCCATACCATAATCCTCACAGTGAAATGAAATAACAAGGACTATCGTTTGCAATATTATCGACAAGTTATAGTGTGGGTACATATAGGAAGTATTGTGAATTTATGAGGTATTTTTACCACCGGATAGTTAAGCGTTTCTATAAACGGGACATAAGCTTTCTCCGAAGATCGAATGGCGCACAGAGTCAACGGAACCGAGCATACTAAATAGATATTCCATGTATAACGGTGCACTCCACTCCCAAAGTCCATCGCTGTTAATAAATATAAACATTTAGAGCTTTATTTGAATTTCCCAAAGTCGTATATTTTTGTTATAATACATAATGCATGCGTAACTGTAAAATCAAGCGAACGAATATATCGCACCGTCCCTGATATCTGAGATGTGTATAAGAACTGATGTTTATTGGTTTACACATTTTTCTAGCGTATATTATTAGTCCACTTATACATTTATTGTTGTTTAATAAAGATGTCGCAAATGAGCATAAAGTCAAACACAAGTGGCCTGGCAGTGATTCATGGACACCTGAAAACACCCACAGACGAGACTGAAACTCTACCGGAGATCGGCCACAAATGCGTTGCTACTTGTGAGGACTAAGTTGTACCTATAGGTGTTTCTCCCCTACCAAGTCCTTCAAACGAGAAAAAAATTACCAGCAGAAGTCTAACACTGCTGTTAGATATGTCATATAAGGCAGAAATATGTATGGTGTTGGTAGAGTCGAACCACAACCATCTCTACCTTCTCTAACGTACATTTTCTGTCATATTTATTTGTTCATTTATAAATGCGTTTATTGTAGTATCTTAGTTGTAAATAGAAACAACTTATTTATTAATTGCATAGGAATAAATGATTCATAAACATTTAGCAAGTAATTTAGAGTCTAACTGCTAATGGTTTACGTAATTTAGTGCCTATTTTAAAGTTGCAATTGATAGCGAACAATGTAGCCATTGTGTCACGACAGAGATACACTGTTATAAATATCTAAATTACGCAAGATCTCAAAGACAAGATTTGCTTTTGATTCTGTCTAAGCGCATTTCTAGTTTTATCATGCTTAAGAAAATATCGATACAAGAATTTGAACGAAACGTAAACTATTGTTCGCTTAGAATTACTCTGTATATCTTAAATTGATTAAGTATTATTGCTTTTTTAGTAAGTAGGTTCATATTTTTCACAATTTATACACTTGGTTAATTTTTAAGCAGCGTATACTTATGTATTACGTATACTTAAGGTTTTTAGCAATATACCTAAGTTTGGGTTGTTATATTAACGAAACTTTGAGAACTGTTTAATATTCAGAGCCATTTTGATGGCCATTAAAGGTTATATGACGTAATTTAAAACCTGATGCGTGAACATTACGGTTAAGTAGATTTTATCATAAAATTTAATTTCTGACGTAAGAATATGTTTATGTAGGTACCTATAAATAATTATAATTCGAATATGTATAGACATATAGAGTAAAACTACTCTGTTTAGCGAATTTACACTAGCTTATGCGTAGGTTAAGCACGTAATATAACTACACAGATCTTATCTACATTTAATGATATACGTATCTACAGTCTCTACAATGTGCTTATTTCACAACAGTTTTAACTTCTCAGACCACTTACTTCCAACTTTTCGGGCCGTCAATTAATTAATCGAGTATATCGACATTCGACCCGATTTCAGGAGCCCGAGTTCGGTTGACAATCTGAGTTATCTGATTAAGCACGCTTTCTCTCGCGCCGTGTGTCACACGACTCACACACGCAGGCCGCCGCGCGCCGCCCGCCGCCCGCCGCCGGTATATGTTGTACCCATGCGTCGCCGCCCGATTACGCTCTGACAACCTCTCCACATTCATTTCATCACTCTATTTAAATAAATCAGCATGTGTTATACATATTCCACAAAATTGTCTACGCAATCGATAGCTATTTAAAGTTATGTGTGACAACCCGCGTGAAATCATTAATCAAATTGGGATCGTTGATAATAATTTATTTTCAAGTAGGTAGTACAATCCATTTACATAACCAATACTATAGGAAAACTACATTAAATTTGCATTATTCTAATTTAAACTTTACGTTTATGACATTGATAAAGATTTTTTACTTATCTAACATTACACTTTACTAGAAAAAGTTAATGGATAGTGTTAGAATTTAATATAATACCTATGGGGTATCCAAATTTTAGATCTGACAAAAACAGATAAAAAACTGCATATAAATCAAAAGTTAGAGCACTTTGATTTTAAGAAATATTTATATATATTAGCGTATAAAGTAAATGCTTTAAAAATATCGTTCAAAAGACAAATGATCTAATTAAGCTGCGCGCTGAGCGTGTCCGCGCTTTATTTCTATATCGAATTCAATTTCTCTTTAGTGTTCTAGCTTTCGTTTAAAACACTGTACAAAGCTTTTGAGCCCAACTGTTTTGAAAAGTTTCCAGGTATTGATTAAAATCCAATGTATGACATACTATTGGAATTATTGGAATAAAGACATACTATTGGAATCATTAGATAATATACATTTTATGTAATGAAATTAATCTAATTATGTATATGTTAATCAATAAAAAATGTCACTCACGCAACCAAAACAAGTCCCGCGGAAGACTTAGTATTTCAGACATAATATTGCGTTCCGCTTTTATGAATCTCGGTACAAGTAGTGCGTGAAAATAAATAGCGGAACGGCGTTATGTGCGTTCGCATCATCTGTTTATCTACGGGTTTATGTGAACGATGCGTGCAAATAGTTAAGTAACTTTGTTATGCAGCGGCATGAAGGACTTCGAGTGTTCGATGCTCGAGTTTTCTGCGTCTGCTTTTTGTCCGTCTCGGCCGTTTCCTCGTTAGCCGCAGGGCGCGGCGCCCATCCATCAGTTCCTATCTACTTTATGACAATTATTTATGTTCACTGCGTGGCAAAACTATTTCGCTTACCGTTGAGCTTTATCGATAGCGCAGAAGTAATGTCCTGCCGTCTCGATACGCTATATCTGATACGGATACGTCTGTTTGTTAAGTGCGCTAGTAGTTTGTGCTAGTTGTTTTAACGCCTAGGTTATTTGCTGCGAATGTTCTCCGCAGTGAATGTCGGTTTCGACATAAATTCTGAGCGGAACTGTGGGTGTAACTGCCGTGCAGTTGCTTACAGTGTACGTGGTGCTATTTATTTTACACCAAGTGAAATGTTTTATCAATGAACATTTTTGTTCCGTAAATAAACTAAGTTAAACGTTTCTTACTTACCAGGAAGTTAGCGTTTAACAACATATCGATTTAGTTGCATATATAGAGTAGTATATTTTGTAGTCTTACATGGAAGTAGTGCGCAAGTGAGAACACTTAATGGATTCGAATTAATTATTGTGTGATTATTTACACGGACGACATTCAATTACACTTATCATATTTCAAGATAATGTGTTATAACGTTTACTATACAACAATAGTAATGTACAAACAATGTTACCTAATGTATCAATCATTCCAAGATTTCATCAAACTTTCTGAACGACTAGTATTGTCAGTTGACTTTGTTATCGGAGGGGGGCAATTACTGTACAACCACGATGGAATCAGAGCAAATCCCGCGATCCGTCCACCGTCGGATTAAAATCCGAAGTCGCGTTGTAACACTAATCTGCTTAAATGTCGAAAGGAAATGTCAGATTGTAAAGTGCAGGGCTTTGAGTAAAGCGTGATGCGGCTTAAGCGCCGTACCTACCGCTAAGACCGCAGCTTTCATGTTCTTACTTTTCCGCCATGCAGGCAGTTAAATCGATGATTAACGAAAATCAACAATTAATTTATTGACGAAAAATGTAGAGTCGATGGATGTAGTATCCAAATATTATGAATGCGAAAGATTTAATGAATTAGTTTATTATAAGAGATAAATATTTATTTTAGACATCAATAAAATATGTTTATGATAAATTATTACATTTTTAAGATAAACTTTATTTAAACCGGTTAAACAAACGTTTCTGGCACGTTGTTTTGCATTTATTAATTCAAATAATTAACTGCAATGTGCAATGACGATGTCAATGTAGCAGTTCAACGGCAATATCAGTGGAAACAACACCATGGATCGAGACCGAGTCATGTCGCCGTTGCATAATTGAACCTTAGATCTCCTAATGTCGCTGATTGCGGGCAGTTGTCCGCCGCCGATGCTATCAAGGATTGACGCTAAATACGCGCGCGCCGTGACAGCTCCAATACCGAAACAATGACGAACTGCGCATTGCGTAACGCCATTTACGTCCAGCTTTACTGTCACTCAATGCTCGAATTAAAACCAAGTGAAAGTTCATTTAAATATTTCAAATGTCTTCTGATTAGAATTTGTAAGCTCATAATTTAAACAGAAATCATTCGAGCTTCGCAAGAATTGCGATTAATTAGGCGTTACGGCGATTACATGAACATTACCGAATAATACGTAATATTTTGAAAGTGTAATAGTTATCGAATGGAGTTACGCGAACCTGAAATCGAACGTGGAAAATTCACGCTTCGCGGAGCGGCGCGCGTTCCTTTTTCAACGCCTGAGTATACGCATAGCCTATGACAGCTGTCGCTCTAACACACACTACTTACCTACTCCTACTACCACCTCCTTACCTAACCTATTTAGTTATTTAACTTCGTAGATACGATTAAGTCAAACCTAACAGGATCAATAATAATAATTGAAGCAGACTTTCGTAAGTACAATATCATATACCGATGATAAATAAAATTAATACTGTACAGCTTTTTGTTAGCTGATTTATTTTTTATTAATAACAACATAATTATATAATTAACATGTTTCGTATTAATGTAAAACTTGTGAGACTTTTTAGGTCGATAAACAAAAATGCCGAAAAAACCAATTACATTAAATTCACATAAATTATACTTAAGAAATCAGGAAAGCCATAAAAAGTACATTATATTAAGGTGCGCTTGTAGTTGACAAATAACCTAAAGTATGCCAATAAAGATATTTTAAAGATTTTTTATACCTACGCCTTTTGAAATCAACTATCTGCCGCCGCTTTGAATACTATAAAGGAAAATTTTATGTGTTTTTATAAAATTACTTACAATACTTACTTTTCGGGGAACTCTATACTTTGTTGTAAATTAAATATAAACAAGTGATTTATTTTACCAATAATGTAATTTAGATTTAATAAGAAAGTGTAGGTATATTTGAAACTTAAAAAAGTCGTTATAACGAGCTTTCGGTTGCATAATTCAGCAATTTATAATCATTAGCGTTTTTCTGAGACAGGACGAAGCGCTGGCGCAGGGTGAGCGGAGCGGAGCGGCCGCTCACAAGGGTGCAAGCTAAATTGAGATATCTCAACACTTGATTGATTGCGAACATGATTGGCATCTTACGACTATCAGCGGCGGGTATGTAAATTTTGTCTCCTTTTATCATTATGTATTGTTACGATATTTTTTTCTGTCGTCTTTAGTTCAAAAATTCATTCCACGCGAATGCTCTGTGTGAGAAATATTCGATGTATTTCATATGACAGCCCTTCACTGGTCGGTGTGGAGGTATCGACGCGGCGGCCGAAAGGTGCGCGTCGGCAGGAACTGTACGCTCCGAATGCCAACCGTTATAATCCCTCATCAAGCGTAACATGTTGAGTGTAAAAGGCATCATTAACGATTTCCTTAAAAAGGCAAACCGGAGCAATCATTAAATCGTAAAATATTGCAAAAAGAAAATAAAAACAACGACATGTCTCGTTACGAGAGTTTCCGTTGCTACGAAAGTGAACACAATGATGTCAGTGTAGCGATAAAAAGTAGAGCAAAAAATATCCTGTGTAAGCGAGCACTTTATGCATGCGAGATACTGTTTAATCGTCGCTAGCTCGCTATCGATACCTATCAAACAATTCGAGAAATAGTACCTACAATCTGTTGCATTTGTTGTATTCGAATAGTTATATCTAGATCACATTTTTTGCACGATCGTACGTCAATGAAAAGAATTCCTCGTTGAGGTCGAACGTGTAAACAAAAACGGGTAAAGCTCTCGGCTCGTTGGAGTAGACAAGCGGAAGTTTATTAGTGGCGCTTAAAAGGTATTAAATGACATTCATATGTAAATTATCTTAAGCCATAATTGATGTATTTACTCGTACTGTTCAATATATTTTCATGTTTTTAGTAATTATTTTGTATAATATGTATAATATTACACCGATTATATTCAACAAAAAAGAAATAAATTGCTTAAATTAATCACACATGACACTATCTAAAAGATTATTGATATTAAAGATAAATGTACTTACAAGTAAAACTTTTGTATTTGTAATTAAGTATTATACAACAAAAAATAAAAGACTACTTACACTACAAAAACACAAATATTATAATACTGATAATTTTCATAAGTAATCATTTTTTCTTAAAGATCTCTATTATGAAGTCAGAAGTGTATCACAACGGTATACATGCAGGAATATAAAACATTCTGGCCCTTTGCAAGCGCGATGATTAATTGCCCCGTTTTGAGACTGATCGATTAACTTTTGTACTTTAAGTTTGTATAAAACGCTCCAGATTCAAACCCTTTATAAGCATAAATGTTTTTTCAACCATTTTAAATTTCGATTTGTCAACTAGAATTGAAATGCAAATAGAGACTAGCTCATACAGAGATTACCGTAGCGTGCGAACATTAAGATCGGGTTGCGTTACGAAACAAATTCGTTTTAATACTAATAGACAATTTCTCACAGCAGGATATTTCCTTGCAAAACTATTCTAAATAAGCAGGATATAATTAAAATTATGACATAGACACAATGTCTTTCCAAACAATGGAATGGATGGATGGTATGGAAACGATTAAGATGAGTTTAGAGAAAACACAAAAATGTAGAGTCACTCTGATGTTATAGGTTCAAACAAAAAGAGTTCATCCAATCACCTACAATGTAACTGATACTTACCTCAACATATAACATCCATCTACATCGAGAGTAAAAACCACAATATTTATCTGTGTTGTTTCAACTACACGGAGAAGCCAAGTAATTTCAGGAGTATGTGGGTAGTGCACGGCAATTGTGTTTAATTAGGTGCAAAATCCCGAATACGGGTTGTGCTGTGAGTTGAGCGGAAACCGCAGGTCTGATGATATCGGACGGAGGCAAAGCTCCGCCGAAACAAGGCGGTGCCGGCCGTAATTACAATCCCGCCACGCACGCTCCGCATCGACCAAATCTCTCTTTTTACTAAATTTTCTTATATTCCCTAACCGCTTTTCGACACGCGAAACATATTCGCATCGCGTGTGAATATTTAACTGTCAGCCACGGTAGATAACTAATGACTATAATTGCTCTCGTAGACATGTATGGTAATTATTGTTTTAAGTTTTTAAATAAATACTCACATCGTGTAAAAACTAAACGCGGATAAAATTGTTAGTTTAAGGTAATGATAGCCACGAACTCCGACTAATCTAGTTATGCATTTTAACTGCGAACGTAATTGTAACCCATACCTATACGGTTACAAATTATGGAATAGTTACGTGAAAATAACTCTATAGGCGATAATTAAACTAATACGTGCACGTGATATGCATAAGAATGTATCTGCTCTTTATTTTCTTATTGAAACGGCATGGAGGCTCGTTAAGGAAACACGATGTTTGCCGCTTCGAAATTATTTTATCATAATACGGTAAGGTTATTGTTTAAAGGGAGCGATATTATCCGAGCGGCCGGCTCCCGGGGCGGTCATTGTGTTCCTATATGGCGAATGTCAAAAGCTTCGTCTTAATTATCGGGCGCGGCTATACAATGCGGACTCGATTGCGCCGAGATAAGCGCTCTATATCTATCTAACTTCGTATTGAATGCGCGGCCGGACTTGCGGCCCACTTACTGCCTTAATAATAACTTCAAACGTATGTCGCATTGTATCTCTGATTATTCGATCTAAGCCCATTGAATACAGATAAAGCGTGTTTGAATATGCTCTCGTTGTCTAAAAGAAAATTCAAGTCGCTATTGATATTTATGCTGTTTATAAGACGTAGAGTAAACTTGCTTACCGTGAGATGAGTAATGTTTATATCTATCGTATTGATACGCGTGATTTTACACAATAACAATGTAGGAAGTTTTTTGAGTCATTATCGAAACGAGATTAACCAGATTAAATAAACTAGACAATCTGGTTTTTCAAGAAACTTGAAAATCATTAAAATAAAGCTAGTAATTACATTGTCCCGTTGTGGTGTTTACTCTCGTTTTCTAGGGAAGTGTCGAGAAACAATAATGCCAGGGATTTCCGATTTCCACGGAAAGAACACGCGAGCATAGCATTTATCATTGGCAATGATATTTTTTGTCTATTGAAGAAAAATTTCTCACGGCATAATGCTCGACTATTGTTATGCTATTCAAGTCATATTTAATGGGCTACTCGATTAAAACAATTACTATTGCGTATTCTTAACACGTTTACCAGTGCCTACACAATAAGCGACGCACGCTTAAAAAATATGAATTTGCTTGTTTAAAAATTACAGGATTTTAATGATTGATTAGTCGATAGCTAGACTAAAAACCTGTTTGCTTAGCGAGCTACACTCGAAAGTTTAAATAAGAATTTATGTAATACAGTTTTAAGATGGATTTGGTTTTAAGATACATAGGTAGAACAAATTAGTCTTATACGTTTATATCTTCAGTAGATAAGTATAAAGATTTACATTGTAATTTTATATAGACAGAAGAAATAGAAAGATAAAAGTTATCGTGTATAGATAGTGTGGTACCATCACTATTTCCAGTTTATTGTAGCAAAATATCTAGATTATGTTACACAATGTTTACAATCTCTAAAAAATAAGGATAAACAGTGGTTTTGAAAGTAACTTTTGCGACGGTGTCCGTGAAGCGAACCGGGAGTCGCTTGGGGTGAAACTGACACGCCTGCGGTCAGAAGACCCTGGAGGAGACGCGGCTCGAACGGATAGCTCGAATATGCAGTCATTATATTCATGGTAATATCACTATTATTGTAATAACTACATTCCGCTGTTATATTCGTATCCTTTAAAATAAACCACTTCCATTGCGACACGTCAATAAATAGCTTTAGAGAATAATATTCCTGTAATGAATTAATTGTTTTTAAAGTACATACATATATAAAGAAAGTAATGTATTGCCTTATTTATTTGTTACTTTAGCTAAAGATACAATAAACTACGTTCTTTATTATTCGTATAACATAAATGTGTATCGTATATGTTTAGCACACGTCTACAACTGATTAGAAAACTTACGCAAAATACACTTTTCCTTTAAGCTATTACAAGGAAAAGTTAACATCAAAGCAAGCGTACAAGTCAGTACGAGGTAAACACCGACAATCTTTCTACCTCACGAGGTAGGAAATTCAAAATTAAATAGAGATGTTAAACGCTCGGCTGCGGTCATGTTTTACGATTGCTCATGCCTCTAAAGTGCGTGGTTAAGCTTTCTAAGATCCGAGAGGTAAACATCCGGTCGGCTCACCGTTAAGGGACGGCCACTCAACTAACTACAAATTCCTTATTTCTGTTTCGATGCTATGAAAACGATATTGCCCATCTTGTTAGCTTGTTTCAATGATTGGAATAAATTTTACCGCAAACTGTACAAGTTTATAAGTTTTAGGGTCAGAAAAAGTTGTACATCTGTGTATAAGCTTAAGGGTCAAGCAGGCAATTGACCAAGATGTCATACCTTGAGATGAAGCGTTAAGACAAAAGATGTAATTTGTTCGTTAGTTGCTTTTTCGCAAATTATTATTATACGTACCCACCGCGAAATTATTCATAACATTAATATCGTAAGAACAGCACAGTCTTTTCCCAGCAAGTTATGATCTAACATAAATGACTTACTGAAAAAATGGCGCAAAATATTATGCAGACACATATTTGATTTGAAGATAAAATGATAAAACATTATCGCACAATATCAATTATATTTGAGTTTAATTGTTTTGTTTTGTTATTATTACAGTCTAACAACGATGCGTAATACTTATAAAGTAATGTAATTGTTAGTCGTTAAGTCTAATAGCTCTATAATTAATTGAGTGAGCGCTGATGAAACGGCTTCGTTGAACTTGACAAAGAAATCAGTATTTATAATTCAATAGGTATAGTCGCACATATTTAAATATTTTATTAATGAATTGAATAAGCGGTATGCATAAGTAATACGTGGGTATAGTAAAACATTTCCACGGTTTTAGCATAAGCATATCTCTTCTGTTTTAATGTTATAATTATAATAATATCCTTAGAAGATGAGTTTAATAAAATCTTTAGCGTTTTTATCGCATTACTTTATGACTTAGTATAAAAAATTCGGACTTCAGAAGCAGACCAAACCAAACTAATATTATTTAGACTTTATTTATATGCCAAATGCAACGTCGAAAGCCCTATCAGGTCCAAATTGATTTAAAATACCTATCAGTTAAGATTTTCAATATTCATAGCCCTATAGATTCTCTACTTCTGATAAACACAAATAAACATAGATCCAAAACAGATATCTAGTTTCATTATTTAAATATTAGGTATATATTGCAACCGCGTAAATATTTTGCCTCATTAAGAGTAAAACTATAAGTCTTAATAACGGTTAACACTGTGTAACGCGGATTGTTCCGATAAATATATTTATATTGGATACAAATAAAATTATTTCAAGTTTCCGCTATAAACTATGTGTAAAACATTTTAACACGAGTGAAACTTGAGAATACTAGTAGGTACTAGCAGTGGTTAGATACTATAACAATTATAGTTACTTCTATTAGGGATGCTGAAACATGTTGAAAAATATCGATTTTAAATTATGTAATGCGAAGTCTGAAGAATCTAACTCCGAAAATATCCGAAAAGGCCAGAGAAACAATTTCTCAAAAATCAGTCCCCGATATTTATATATTTTATTGTAAATAAAATATATAGAAATCTAAGATTTACGATTTTTGACTGATTGGTTCTGGGAATAAATCGACGAAAAAATATATCATTATTTTTTTTCTTTCTGCCTACAAATGAAGTTACGAGTATGTAATAGGTAGTTAATTCTAAAAAGTAGCAAGTTTTATGTATTTATTTTTATTGCAACAAAAAAAAAACGAATATCGATGTTAAGTATGTAAGATGATGATTTGATAGATCGATTCATTGCTTAGTCGATCGATCGATGTATTAGCCCAAAAAATAGATACTTCGATTTAACTATCTCAGTTCGCCGTCCCTAACTTATATTTTGTTGTTGATTTCGATAAGCTACAGATGTTGATTTACTATCCCAGTCTGCATAATGCAACAATAAGTCATTGAAACGATTCTGTAGAACGTTGCGCTAATATCGTAAACGTGTAAATTTGTTATCGTTCCGCTTCAGCGCCCAAATGGAATTAAATTAAAATATTTCAAATGTCAATCCAACTGGCGCGATTGATAGTGGTCCTTCTTTATATACATACTTACTTAAATAATTCATACGTACCATAGTACGTACGAATTACTTGCTATTAAGTGTAAGATGTGTGTTGGCACCTCTGTTAGAGTTTGTGAAATTTTTGAACGACTGACCGATTGAAATCATAAATTATATATTTGTTTTGTCCAGACATTTCATACCTCGATTCTAATATGTGGGTCTACTAAGTCGAGTCATTAATAATTTCTAATAGAAAAAAGACTAAAGGTATCAATTTTCTAAGAACAAATGTTACTTGTTCAAGATAAGATCACGTGGATACAAAACCGACTTATCGACTATATCAGTAGCACGTAACTCTTCTTTCCCACCTAGACATGTATATATATATGGATGATAATTATAAACTTACCTTAACAGTTTGGTTCTTAAGCGGTTTGTCTGGATCATGTATATACTCGAGTGTGATGCCGTAGAACTGGCCCTTGTTGATATACGTGATGCGGTCATCCTCACGTCGCTGCGAGCTGCTGCTGGCCGTTTCTAGGTGGTACTTGAACCCGTACGGTGAAAACCTGAACAAAAGATAACGGAACTAAGAACATCGAAAACATAATATTAGATAAGAACGACCGAGACATGACGCCTCCTTATGTTTCAAAGATCAAGATAACTTTCAAAAACTTGCACATTACTCAGTAGCACAGTAGGTACTCGTAAGTCTTCGCGCTGCAACATTTGTTGAAACATAAAGTGCACAATGAGAGCTGGTTTCTGTACCATTTAGAAAAAGTGCGATTTCTTCTTTGAGATACTTATCTACAGATACATGTTCTCGACAATAAAGTTTCCATGAAGTAAAGCAATAAAAGTAAGCAAAAAGTGGAAATCTTAATTGCGCTGCCAGTAAAGCTTGTCAGCGGCGTCGTTACATAAAGGCGTGGAGATCCAGTTCATAGTGCGTAATGAAAAACTGTGTTTTCTCGCGATTTCCTGCACTCGGGATCAGCGGAAGGAAAACCCCGCTAATTTAGCTGCGATCGCGTGCCGCGACTCGTTAGCGGCCACGCGTGAGCCGCGCGACGGCCGCGACACGCGCCTCTCGCTTGTCGCCGATCGCGGCCCACGCTGCACGGGAAACTAGGAAACGCCGATGTCATTATCGACTGCCTCTATTGTATTCTACCTTTACTTATGTAACACGATAAAAACCTATAAATCCTTGCTGATTGTTTAATCTACTGATAAATCACCGGACGGAATGTACGTGTAGCCAGTTTGCGTCGGTTCAATTCTTGACTCGCGGTTACACCATTACTTAAAGCTTATTGAAAACAATTTGGTAAACAACCCCGCTGATGTTTGCGATTTAAACTGAGCTCGAGCAGATAAAGGCTGTGTAATGCAAACGCAGGCCGACATTGACGGATCGGTCGCAGCGGTGCTCGCCTATCTGATTCTCTTTAAGTTATTCCAACCGCAATTTCCATTTGTGTCATGACTCTCCATTGTCATTTAAACTATTCTTATCCTTTCCTAACGAACAATCGACAGACAATTCGGATAAAGTATTCTTATGTCATCAATTAATTGCGAGTATCGATATGATACGTAGAAGCTGCGGACGGCGGGCAACACGAGCGAATGCGAATGCGCGCTTACTCTCTACGGCAATCAGATACATTATCGCTTGGAGCCGGAGAATCGAACGCATACTATAATAAATAACGCATTGTTTTCGAATGAGCTTCATTACAAATTTCAGCAGCGCAGCGGCCGAAAAAAGACACTTCCTGCGTGAAGGCGAAGCCCTTTCATGAATAAATCAATCGGTGAGGCGCGGAAATTGATGAACGGACAAAAAGTCTCGGAACGTATGAACAACAAAGTGCTCGCAATAAAAACGCATGCCGCGATAAGAGTCGCCGGGCGGCGTCCCGCAGAGCCTGTGCGCTCCACCGCCAAATTAGATGCGCATAAATCAGGTCCACTTAAACTTCACCACGCACCGATCACAAAGACCTGTGCTACGATTACCCTATTACACTCGCTATACAAAGTTTAAAATATGTAGAACTAGAATCTATAAGACAAACAAATGTACAGTGCATTTGTGGTTTCAATAATATAATCACATGAAAATTTCCCACCCTAACGCACAAGTACATACAATCAACAGTATAAGTATTTACGCTTGAAATTGAAAATATCTACAAATTCAACAGATGTGCGCAGTAACTATTTTAATGTTAGAAATTTTAGACTCCTAAGAAATTTAAAAACTTGCGCATTCTGTTAAGTCTAGTTTATCGTGTCAGTAAATTTATGTACAACATATTAGTGGAAGGAAAACTGGGCGTGCATCATGGTAAGCGCTGTGGTAGTTAAATGAGAGCGTTTAGGCAGCGTAATGGCAGAGTGATTGCCGGCTGCCGGCTGCCGGCACCAACACGCAGTGTCTCTACCATCGCTCACTGATATACTCAAATTATTCGCTGCCACAGCTCCGTTAAATAACACTTTTGCTAACGACAACATTTTATGCAAAAACACATAAAAAATACACTACGTTTAAGTTACTTTCTAACATGGACATTAGACATTTATTTTAATCTGAAAGTAGGAAAATCAAAATGAATGTATTCCACTTAACAGCGAAAGGGAATGAAAATGCAATGTCAATGGATACTAACGGAAATAGCTATGGTAGAGGAATGCTGCTTTAGGTACCTATTAATTTTGCTTAAAGCGGACAGATGTTAGAATCGCGTGTAGACCGCAATCCAGAGACATTATTGCCTTATTGTACGCTCTACGCTATTTGCAACGTACATTTTAAATATTTAAATCTGCAAACTGTTAGTGGAAAATTGTACTAAAATATTATACCAAACATGATATCGCAAGAATGGATAGGCAACCGAGAACTTCAAATATATCAGGTACATAAATTATGTGAAGAACTCAGCTGAAAATTGGTGAATAGTGAAGGCATTCGACCAGAACTAGTCTTATCTATGTACAACAGCTCAGTGATGTTCTCAGAATGCAAGAGAGATGGCCCTGAGACGGAGTTTTTCTTGTCAGGATGTAATAAATTTGTATTTTTAAAATCCCATCACTGCCTATTAGACACCTCTTTGTGGTGATAATGTAAAATGCATACAAATTTCGATTAAGTTACAGCTTTTAAAAAGCTCATTCCGGTGTTGAACATTGGACGAGTAAATAAAGTAGATATTGCGGGCATTGACAGACGGCTGGGCAATCGTAGACTTCTCGGACGGTAAGTAATAGTCCAAACATTTGTGAGGGCGTTGAAATACTCGTGTTGAGGCGAGGACTTGTAATCAGCCAAGGAACGAGCGCGTATCGGAACGAAGGTAATTTAAGACGATAGAAGCGACCGAGTTATTTGGGCCAAATGCAAGCAAGTAATTATCGAGATAATAATGCTAATGCACTTATCATGTTGACGACTGTTTCCGCCCCGCCTCGCACCGCTAATTTAACGATTTATTCCCAAAGTTACTGTTACGATTCCTACGTTTTTTAATTAATTATGTAACGAGCAAGATTTTTACGTAATCATTTCTATTTTGTCATCAACGGCTTTTAATTAATTATTTATTGATTATAAGAATTCGTACAACACTTCGTCGTCCAGTGATAAAAATAATCAATATTAAGAGACTTATTGTCCGATAAATTAAACAAATACTTACGTATCCCCGTGTCCAAATAAAGAGTAGCGTGAAAACAAAGTAGGTACCTTATTATTTAACAGTTACTTAACAACTTGCGTGCTAGATATTCATTATTATTCGATGACGGTAATGAGGTAAATCATGATTATTTTTTAAGGATTCCGTGAACTTTTAATTGCTGACGTTTTTGTCTAATAACACTTTATAACTCAATTGATATTGGATAATTTGATTAATTCACTAATTTAGAAATGATTATAAAATAAGTAATAAGTAATAGATTTGAAACATGAGATTTGTAACTTATGTCTAACATTACTCAAGTACACACGTGGAAAGTATATTTAAACAACTATAACGAATAAAAATAATCCGTCTAACAACGTCCATTAAGATGAACGGTTACAAGACAATTAGCTTTGGAGAAGAAATTAGGAAATTACCAATTTACACACTTTTACTGTTGTATTCAATGATCACGAAGTTCAAGTTAACACCTTTTGTTGTCGGAGTAATAGCGTAAGTGTTTAACAATAGCATGCGTGTCTTGTGAGGTTTCTATCAATGTGAGGGCCACAATTTTCTCACGTTCTTCATACAACCCGGTAACACGCACTTTATCGATGTTCAAGTTCAATATACCAAAACATTAAATCAATTTGCGCTAAATTGAGGATGTAAAAAAATTGCAAAATTTAATTTGTAACAAATTACCCAAAGAGCACGTTTAAGTCTTTTCTACGACAGATTGGAATTGGACAGTCAAAATTTATGTGGGCGTCTTTGGTACAAGGTGTTTTTCTAGAAAGAATGTCTTTATCTAACAGTGAGGTGCAAAGTGATCCGTCAATATAGTTTCCGTTTGTGTGACTTGGTGGATATCTTTACGCTCGTGCCTCTCCTTATGAAAATTGAAGTCAAATCGTTTAATAATTTAACGGTAGACATTCATGTTTGTTTTATTTACTTCCGTGTGTTCAATGCAGTATTAAAAGTACCAAATTTGGTTTGTAGGTACGTTAAATTTATATTTTTTTTAGATTTGATTGGCCGTTTATTGAGAAAGGTTTTTAGTTATATAATACCACGCTACTATCCTTATACATCGGGACACTGGTTTCAAACGCGGGTGAAACCACTTGTCGCCACTAGTAATTAATATGTAAATATTGTGATGTACTTACAGTTTGGCGATTTGTATCTTGTCAGCATCATTCTGGCGGCCGAAGTCGTGCCAGGGGCGAGTGCGGGGCGCCTGCGCGGGGGAGTGGTGCGCCGAGGGGGTGCCGCGGCCGTCCTCGCCCACGCCCGGCTGCTGGCAGATCACCGTGTACTCGAACGACTGCGTGGACATTAAATACCGTTTAATTTACCAAACCATTAATTACCTTTAAAGGTGGTAGAATTATTCGCGCTTAAGTGCGGCGACACCCTCGCCTTATTTCTGCCGTATATAGCAGTGTAGCATGTTGTGTTTTAATTTTATGGGCGTTGTAAGGCCTCACATGAGGGTATCCAATTAAGTTATGTTTTAAAGAAATGTTTTATGTAAGAGAAATAACAACGAAGGATATGATCATAAGTAGCCACTGCAGGTCTGATTCGTAAAATTCAAACAGGACATAATCTTAAGCATGATCATAAAGGTATTGAAGTCCTCAGAACTAAATTGGTATGCTGTGTATCTTCTTACAAACACTAAACCAAAACAACAGGATGGCACCTTAAGTTAAGGGTTACGTAGAAATAAGTGTGAAATTTTAAACATTTTAACACGTAAGCTGATAAAGAAATTATTGTAGGAAATCGGTAGCCGAATAGAAGACGTTAAACCTTGTCAGAAACCTTATGGAACGTTTGAAACATCCTAAACATGTTACTCTTTGACCCTTAGTATTCTGACAGTAAAGTAAAGTAATAGAGTATGGATAGAGCCACCATAATGGCGTGTGTCTCCCACACATAGTAGTCAAGAAAATGTTATATAACCTGAGAGCTGACAGCTTCTTACTTCTATGACAACGACAAAATAAATCTCTTGTATTACTAACATTCTAGGTATATTCGTACTTCTAGGCACATTACTATATTATTTTTGGCACAATATTGTGTTTTAAGCTTTTAAAATACAGGAATTTTATAAAATTTCAATATGTAGCGTAATTCAGACTTTGTATGACCTTACTGTTATTGAAGAGTATAAATTGGGGTACATCAATTTGCAATTTCCTTCTTAACAATCTTAGTAATCGTTTGAACTAAATAGCCTCAATATAATACAAGTATTTATAAAACCTAACCCGTAAGACTGATGCTGTACCCTTACCATGAGTTTTTACGTTTCGACAAATATGTCTGTTTTGGTATTTGTTTACGTATTGGCCCATACTATTTCAAATCAGCGCCCCTAGCGGATTATATCAGAACTTATAGCGGATTATATACGTAAACAAATACCAAAACAGACGTTTGTCGAAACGTAAAAACTCATTATAAGGGTACTGGTCGGAAAGCAAAAAGATTCCAAGTTCTCTTCTTAGTTGAATTTGGTGTCGTCTTGGGTTTCGGCGGTTTTGTATTTACTATAACCTTAAAATTACGGAAATAAGTTATTCTCTTCGATTCGCTTTAATTTTTTTTACTATAATTATATTTTAGTTATTTTAAGGCCTACGGATAAACTTGGATAGGTACATATTGATTCAATTGTTTATGTTTAAGGATACTTAATGATTTAATTAATTAAATTGCTAAATACAAACAAAATTCTGATAACAGATTTACATATATCATTCATAAAATTTAATAAAAACACTTATTACATTTTCTGTTACACCATTCTTATTTTGATGAATATGTCAAAGGTCAAACTATAATCTCCCAATTAGTCTATTAACGACTATTTTCGAAATTAAAACTGCTATATTGATTAATAGATGAACAAAGAACTAGCATTGTATGTGTGTCTAATATTAATAGTTATACAAAAACATGCAAAAAATCGATTTTACTTTTAGCCGGACAAAAAACAATGATCATTTTCACATTTACGAATAATAAAACAATATTGTCCAATTTACACTTGATACTGACTAATTACATTAGAGCAACAAAAAATATCTACAAAAAATCCTATCAATATACAAATAATATGTAAATGATTATCACTTAGTATAAAATTAACTTTGACTTGAGGTTGTAGGAGGCCATTGCCAGTCCACGTGTGATATATTTTTGCATACAAATTTAAGTCACACTTTGTATTTATTCTAAAAAATGTTATTGAAGGTCGTATATTCAAATATTAAGTATGTTATGTATGGTATAAGGTAATGTTAAGTTTTATGTAGGACAGTAATGGATCAATTTGATAATGCTAAATATTGTGTACTACTTTGAAATTATCACGTTTACTTCATGATATCAGGTGAATATCTGCTAGGTATTTAGAGCTAATATTATATAGAAGAAGCAAAGGAAATTGTAGTTCATCAGATGGTAAATGACTAGTGGTGCCCGTGGAAAAAATGAAAGAACATAAAATGTAAAAAAATCCAACGCAAATCATATATATTTTAAGAAACAAAAATACTAATATTTTCTTTTCATGTTCATTTCTCAAAAATAGGTTTGCTTAATATGTTTTGTAATGTATTGTTCTGTAATGTATTACTAACAATTTAACTAATTTTGGCGCATTGATATAAAGCTTGCATGAATACAGCGACATTTTCTTTTACATACAGATGCAAATCTGTCTTAACAGATCACGCACTTTATCGCACATATAAACCCATATTTTAAAATATGAACACAAACATGTTTTATGATAACTAAACTAATTGAAAATTTCCGAACTACCCGTTCAGCCGTAGGTGTGTGTAATTCGTTTAACATTTTCATGTCTTGACTGAATGGATGGTAACTATATTATTATTGAATGTTAATCAAGTTATTATAAAAAAATACGAATTTATTTTGTAATTATATTTTGTACCTAACACTTATACATTATAACTGTGTATTTTTTATTTAATGTAAGAATTTAATTATTTGGCCATATTAGTTTAATTTCTATCATTATGTAACATTACAGGTACTTCCTAATGACTAATATCAGGAGATTTTTTATATATTAATCATTCATAAATTTGCTTTAAAAAACCTATTAACTTATGATAATGGTTCCTAATTTGAATATTGTTATGACTAAGTCATCACAGCAACGATGCGGTAAGTAAATGTCTATATTAATAAGAATAATTTATAAAAAGGTTGCTATGGAAGCTCATATTCATAGATAGTTATGGTAGCATAGTGCATAATTATCATATATCAACGATTATTTTATCATAAACTTTAAGATTGTTAAAGTAATTAAGATACCAATACTCAACTTCTATAGTTATTATTAACAGGACTCGATTATATTATTTTTTCACCATTGTTTATGCTGTTTTTGCAAGTAACATGTGTCAAACCTATTTTATATTTCTACACTAATATTATAAAGAGGAAAACTTTGTTTGTTTGTTTGTTTGGTTGTAATGAATAGGTTTAAAAATTACTGGACCGATTTTAAAACTTCTTTCACCATTCGAAAGCTGCATTATCCACGAGTAACATAGGCTATATTTTATATGAAATATATTTGATAAATAGATTTTGAGGCGGTACAATGTTTGCCGGGTCAGCTAGTGTCTAATAAAAGCAGTGTTAAGCGCTGTGTTCTGGTTTGATGACTGTGGTAAGGGAGACATCCTTTTCGATCTATTTCAACTCAGTTCTCAGGATTAGCGGCACATCTACGGCCGACCTCTGATAAGAATCCAATGCTATCTGTGGTTGAATACAGATGTCCATGGGTGGCAGCAGCCACATACCATCAGGCGGACTGCATAACTCTTTTCGTTTGACATTATTACGTATGGATGTCAACATAAACTAATACCAAGTACAGGGACCATTTATCATTGAGTACTAAGCGCTAAATTTTAAAACACACAAATATTGTATGTATAAATAATTATACTAAGACAATTCTTGTCTTTCTTTGTCTTTGTTTATTTGGATATTCTTGTCTGGTAGCTATTACAAAGCTTTAGTATCATAAGAAAATAAGAAATATTGTTATGTTCGAATTTCGAGCACTAGGCAAACGACTTGTTTTAATAATTACGACTATAAACAAGCGCGTAACAAAACGTTAGTTTAAGATTCAAAGTGCCCACTTGCCATCGTTTTATTACTGAATACAATAGTAGCTAATGTCCGATCTAGATTATTCCAGTACCTACAGCATAGTTCGTGAGCGACACACCTAGGAACTATGAGTCCTTCAAAAGCACTTAGTTGTAAAAGCTTAACTTGATTATACGCATAGTCATGTCAATTTGTTTTTGTAATATATAAAGTCATAAATTGAAAGTCAATGCAAGCTGTTTGTTCGACATCTATGCAAACATCGTTCGTGCTACTGGCATGCTATAAAATTAGTATGGCATCTGACTCTACATTTTAGCACTCATAACAATACAATACTCTTAGTTAGTTGCTGTACCTAATTGTTTTTCTATTGGATACATGATCACAAAATTTGGATACCTATTAAATATTGATTTTAGCAAGCAGAAATACATTTTATCTATATGAATTTTAAGAACCACTGCAACCCTTGGCACATGTTATCAAACCTAAAGTAACATTCCTTCCTAAAATTGCTTACAAATGCATTGCTACTCCACAAAACTATCTATGATCACTTCGTGTGAGTTAAATTTTCTTATTTAACTCTACAAATTAAAGTAACGCTGCGGCCTGCGCTATATACGTGGATTAAATAATTATTAATGACTTATTCTTTCTTAGTGCATGTACTCTATAAAATTTAGAACACTTTCTTATCTTTTATAATTAACTTTCTCGTTGTTTATACATGTTAATTAATTAACACTAGATGCTATCATAACGTAGATACCCATGGCTGTGCGTCCACCAAAATTCCAGCTACATATTATTACTGAAACAATATATTCGTGTTATATAAAATATATTATGGGCTTATTTATATAACAACTTTTCGTACATACACTTCAAAACAATAATTTAAAGCTGCTGTGTTTACATTTGAAGGGGGAGTATTGCCATATAATTAATTGTAAAGAACAGCAAAGATCCATAATATACCTCAGATAGAGCTTCTGTAGTATTTAGGTTCGGTGACAGTCTGTGGGTGACAGTGGCCACCTGATGGACTTTATGCTTTATACACAGTAGGTATTCATTTCATGGCTACAAAAATCTAAAGGGCATACGTTGCCAATCCAGTTTTTGCAGTAACAAAATACGGAAATCACGTATCTTATTTTGATTCTTATTGGAATTTTTGGTTCATTCTTCAAGGTCGTGTATCTTATCATCTTTGAATGTTACAATGATTAAAGTTCTCTTACAGTTAGAGATTAGCCAAACCAACGCTTGATATACTTAAGTTAGGTCCGATTATGTGATCTAGACTTTTATGGCTTTACGACTCTAGTCTCTACATACACCGACGTGGAGTCGATTTGCGCTGGTAAAAAACTGTTATTTATCAATCAAGCTCGAATGTCACGATACGAAGCGAATAACGTCGTTTACAGTCTTATGTTGCGCTATGTGTATCTTCAAATTGCTGATGTGAAGTTTTCAGAGGTAAATTTTTCAGTTACTTTTTTAAATGGTGCTAAAATTGAATAAAGGTATTAGATTCGATTAAATTGTTATTTTTTGAATTATTCTTTGTTTATTTGCTAATTAACAACCGTGACCAAATAATCATACCTAAACCTAAGAAGATGTAGAGTGACCAATGACCGTGGTTACGCAAATTGGAATATAAACCTTAATACCAATCCCGTAGAACTCATTATGAGCGGCCAACGAATAAACGATGACATGATGACAAGCTTATCATTTTTCATTATGATGTATATTAGTTATTTTAAAATTAAAATGTATAATGAAGAATGTTTGTTTTCCTAATTATTACAAACGAGTTCACATTTTTTAATTTGCATAATGGTAGTTCTAACAAGACTGCCCTTATAAGAGTCAACGTATGGTAAGATACATACCTAAATAAGAATATTTCTTTTAAGGCATATGTGTATGCAAAATGTAGAATGTAATTGAATTTTTAAATTTACTGATAAATTAGTCTCCAGTGATTTTTCTAGATCTTACGTCGCAACTATAAATCCTAAATTGTTTATATCTTCAGATCAATTTTTGCATCATTTAAATATGTATAAAAATAAATTATTAAGATGAATGACTATAAAAGATTTTAAAAACGTCACCAAAATTAGACCACATACTATTCAACGCCCATTTTGTATTTTGCGAACTTGTCACTTAAGTACCCAGGTATTAAAAATATAGATGATTTGTAAAAAATGTAGAAAAGTGGTTATATACCTTAAATACCTATCCTACTACCTACTTCATACCTTAATATACTGTACGCGAACTAAATGTAACGCTGACATTATTAAAATTATTAAAAATCCTGTATTTTACGTCGCTTCCGCGTTGTTTAGCATACCTACACTATTTTATATTTTAATGTTATTATGTTTTTACAGAGTTAATTGTTCCTCATGTTTCGGCTTGTCCTTGAACTTGCTTTGTTTGCGTGAGATTCGTAAATAATTACATTATTATCTCATGCTGTTTGCATTTAATTTCATTTAGATAACAATAGATAAGTATCATCAACTTTACGTTATAATAAATACAATTCAGCCACCTGCTATTTAAAAAACATAACTTAAATGTTCAAGCCAATTATTATGCTTAAATCTTCACCGTATTAGGTAAGTAGGTACCTTCATTAGAATATGACACATTAATATAATATAACACTAAATAGACAAAGAGCGCGGGTGGGCTTATGTAATATTGCAGGGCATTAACTGATAATAATTAAGTATGAAAGTGCTATTGTAAGCATAATTTTCATTAAATATCTCAGCGGTAGTATCGAGTCGGATATTAAATATTCAAGCCGTGCCCAACAATACGTGTATAATAAATGTAAATACAATATGAGGATAACTGTAGTGATTATGTCCGCACTGAAGCATGTCAATTGTGAGTTAGGTGATAAGGTTTGTTTGTGTCAGTGTGTGAGTGGCCCGCCCGCCCGCGCCTTCGTCCGTTGTGGCACCGACCTGCTGAACGGCGGTGTGATCACGGGGAGTGACAGCATCTGCTCCGATGCCGCTGTCCGGTGACGGCAGGTCCACCGTGAGGCCAGCGGCCGCAATAACACTCTTGCTGTGATAGCGAGGAGCAGCATATCGGTCGCCGAAGGCGGACGCCGAAGCCGACTCTGTGTCGCCATAGGGAGGAGCCGCCCTTTGCTGGTAACCTTCGCCGACAAAATACTCTCTATAGTAAGGCTCGCCGGCGAAGGTCGTGGATTGGCGCGGGTACTGTTCGCCGTAAGGGGTAGGACTCGGCGTGCCGGGCGGCGCGAACATCTGCGCAGCATACATTGCGGCGTCCGGCAGGAGAGAGCCGGCAGAGGAGGCCCGCGACGGCACCGGGGACGGCGATGCCGCTTCGCCGGGCTCGCCGACCGCCACCTGCGGACACACGCGCCTGTTACACGCGTTCTCCCACGACAATTGTCCGCTCCTTAACGTCGACGCGTACATGCCGCGTCGAAGCACAGTTCACAGCCACGTACACTAGGATCGTTCGATCTCAACACGCTCACAGAAGTATTATAAAAATCCCGGAATAGTTCGAAGGTCCTCGAGGTTCACCTATGTCGCCATGCACTGGGCGGGCAGCGATGGCCGGCCTGACGGGGGCGCGGGCGGGCGCGGCTAGTGCGACTCGAGCGAGGTGCTGGGCACATCGTACGCTAACCGCGATAAATAATACATGAGTAACCGGTAAGGGAAGTGTGTGAGTGCGTGCGCGCGCGACGACGGCGTACGGACGTGTGACGCACCTTGTGTCGCGGCGGCTTGAGCGCGTGCGGCTCTGGCTCGTCGACCACCTTGCGGCTGAGATCCTCGGGCTCGCGCTTCACGAGTCCCGCGTGGAGCAGGCCCGACAGCTCGCCCAGCTCCGCCCCGTGCGCGCCATTGGCCGCCTTCAGTGATCCGCCGGCCCTGCGGAGGGGAGACAGGCGTGATTGGCGACAATGCGCGCGCGCCGCTATTTCTACGATCGACCTCGTAGTGCGCGCGCAAACTTGTCACACTATCATACTTCATCTTAATATTCTAAAATTTTCATGTTATGCCTTAAATTTATGAAATCCAATTTATAAAAATGTTTTTTGTTTTTATTACACGTCTATTTGAAACAATTTCAAAAGGAGGAAAAAACGTTTCATTAGTAAAATATAACTTAACAAAAAAATAGCATGCGTCAATTTTAATTATAAATATTAAATCAGTGTAAGTAGTAGTTGTTAATATGACGCAATTATCAATAATATATATGTTTTAATACCTATAATATGACCTACATTTCTTTGTAAATTCGAGCTTAATTTAATTTCATACCTAAATATCATATAGTAGGTACAGGTATACTTACTCAACCCTGTTATAAACAATAGTGTTTATTGCTAATCTGTACTGGTATGAGGGGGTAGTAAGGAAAAATTAGAAACCTACTCAGAAAAACGAGTAGTTCCAATATAGACCTCTGGAGTAGGTATACACCTGTAGACCCCTCTCGTCAGACTTCAATCCTAATTGAGGTCATTTACGTATTGAACGTATTACCACCACAGTGACTACTTACCACAATGCAATCGATTGCTACAATATAGCTAATAAAAAAGATCAACAGATATCTGATAAGTTCTAACTTTCCTCAGAGGTAACAACAATTACGTATCAGTACCCTTACCAGGAGTTTTTACGTTTTGACAAATATGACTGTTTTGGTATTTGTTAACGTATTGGCCCATACAATCTCCTAGTTCTGACATAATCCGCTAGGGGCGCCGATTGGAAATAGTATGGGCAAATACGTAAACAAATACCAAAACAGTCATATTTGTCAAAACGTAAAACTCATGGTAAGGGTGCAGGTCAAACATATTTCATCTACTGAAAGTTAGATCTTAAGTTACAAAAATAGTACAAGAGTATGAAATCCGCCTGGTTCCCAAATATGTAGAGTTAAGAAATGTTTGGCATAAAAGTAAAGATTGCGTTCTCCTGAAGTAGATCCAGAAACTAGTAGAAAAATAAGTACACGTATTTAGACAAAGAGTCTTAACTAGTCAAATCTGAGGTAGACACACTTATTTCAAAGATATTTTTCAAATAAATGTTATGTAGAGCATCGCCCGACTACAAAATTCACTAAAGTTTTAAAGAAAGTACGAAGAAAAGAAGACAAGAGACCTACACGAGTCATTACGCCTTAGTCCTAAGGGCTACAAGTATTGTGGTGAA
The DNA here is from genome assembly GCF_041222505.1 of Epargyreus clarus. Taxonomy (NCBI): domain Eukaryota; kingdom Metazoa; phylum Arthropoda; class Insecta; order Lepidoptera; family Hesperiidae; genus Epargyreus; species Epargyreus clarus. The sequence continues at coordinate 9,308,191 of NW_027332211.1, forward strand.
CTCGATCCTAGTTAAAGCTATTCATAGGGATGACTTGGCACCAGCACGCTTGTTTGCCACTTAACTTTACAAAAAATTACCTATATTCAGAATCAAATATTATTATATCAAATAACTATGCAAAGGTAGGTAGGTAAACCTGATGTTTAAAAATGGATCATGAAATACAAAATCACAATTAGATTAATCCAACTGTGATTTTGTATCAACGTACCTAATTCTGTGTTACTATTATACGTAATAGAAATACGTACCCACTTACCTAATTGGAATACTTAATCTGCACATACATATATTATAGTGCGGAAACAATCATTAGGTAAACGGTCGATCAATGATACTCCATTACTAGCAAAATAGGTTACGCACATGAATCTTGCTTTGTTTCATTTAATTGTAACTAAACTTAGTTAATTAACAAAATTATTGTAAAAATGTAAGAATCTCATAAAGTTGCAAATTAAACGCTCTAAGAATTATTTTTATACATTTTTTTAATTTTAAGAAAAACTTACTACTTTTTATAAAAAAAAAAGTACTTTACCTAATATCAGTTACCTACTACTAATTAATATTAATAAGAATTTTTGAAAAAAAATACATTCTATGGTATATCTATCACCATTAGGTATCCTATAAACCAAAATGCTAAAGGTCTCAAATAATGAAGGTAACACAAAATATACAACGACACTACAAATTCAACTTTGGAAAATACTTGGTTCTGAATATATAACCGTTAACAAAATAAGGATAAAAATAGTGAATAACAGTTAGCAACAGGAACATCACACAATATTGCATGATTAAATTGGGATTTAGAAAGTCTACTAAGCTTTCAGTGGTACGAAAACACTTATGAAAATAACAAGACAAAAACACGAACGATAAAAATGTGTCTCTGTGCGAACAGATGTAATATCCCAGAACAGTTTTACGTTTTTACAAAAATGACTGTTTTGGTATTTCTTTACGTATTTTCCCAAATATCTACATATATCCAATCAGCGCCCCTAACGGATTCTATCAGAAGTTCAGAACTGATTGGGGACCTATTCCCATAATTGACCATTAATGAGTTAATGCTATGCTTTTTTTTGCAAAGTAATTTTTAAAGTGATTATGAAGTAATTCATTAGAGGATCATCTCTTAATGTCTCTTTGTCATTGTATGTATACGCAATGTCTAAGAAATATCGAAAGCCTTAATTATCTTGTTAGCCTTAATTAACTTGAAATAAAAATACACCTAAACTGACTTTTGTATCCGTTGAACTCAACTACATGATATCTGAGCTTTTAGCGGGAATAAGTTTCTATTAGAAGTTCTACGAATAGTATCTGTAGCTACCATAGAATAGTAAAGATACTTCGCCGCCTTGAAATTGAATGAAGCCACAAACGGCTTATTATAGTAAGTTATTTTTTTGAATTATTGACAAATAAAAACATTTTTAGAGAAAATTTACGAATAAATAACTAATACTGCGTAATTTACATACTAAATAAATAATTTATAGTAATAATTTCAAATATTTTAGGGACATTTTAGCACGGAGACGTGGCAAAACTTTTTTACGCAACTATTTCAATTCTCAAAACTGGGTACATTTTCTTGTTAGGAGTGAGTAATCTTTACTAATCTATGGTAGCTACAGCTTCTCCTCGTAAAGCTAGTCATGTTCAATGTTAAATGAAGATCGGACCGAATTAACTAACTCGTGCAATCCCGATATATAACTGTACCCTAAGTATGAGTTTTTACAAGAATGACTGTTTTTGTATTAGCTTACGTATTTCCCATATATTTCCAATCAGTTCTGATACAGTCCGCTGGGGGCGCTGATTGGAAATGTATGGGCAAATACGTATACAAATACAAGAACAGTCATTTTTGTAAAAACGTAAAATCTCATACTAAGGGTACTGGACTCCTAAAATGTTATTGAGCCAAGGAGAGTCACCTACACTGCAAAAGTTCGTTTATATAGTTAGAAAGGAGTCCAAACACTACAGCGTGTACACTATATTTATTTAAAATAGAAACTATATATTATACCTACCAGCTACGCCCGATTTGATTGTAATTTATAGCTGTTAATTAAATGTCTGGTCTGGTTTTTTATTTTTCGACGTGATAAGAAGCTTAAAATCAAGGTTGATTATATTATTTTTCATTCATTTCCATGTCTAAGGAAATAATAATAAAGATTTAAAGTATTAAATATTTGTTTCTACTTTGCGCTGTCAAAGAAATTGATTAGTGGATATTTCTTATGCAACCCGCTGACAAAAATCATTAATTTATCTAAGTTGCAATTAAGTACCTATAAGCATGGAATCAGAAACAATAAAGTATCGTCAAATGTAGTTTATGTGCATAGGATCTTTAGTGGCGCGTAGTTCTGCCTGCGATTCTTATTTATAATTGTCCGAAGGGAGATAACGTCTGTTGATTATTTCGCTGTCCATTTAAGATTATTACAAATACTGCAGAGACAGTTACATTAAATCATGTAGATTTGTTCGCATGTGAGTAAGCACAGTCACCTCGGTGAGAGGCGCGGGGCGCGGCTTTCGTCCGGCTATGTCAGTGCGCGCCGATTTATGATAATTGAAGACATGTTTCATTGGCGCTCAGATGTTTATTTTAGATAAGAACCTCTCGTGGCACTATTTCATGCGTCCGAATTGGCCGGGACGCGCGACCTCCCGCGAGCTCCGAGCTCCGCCGGCCGTGTCCGATTGCAATTCTCGCTTTGCTCATTCCTCACGATTTATGCATACGATTTGTAAGAGGAACACGACGAGTGTGAAATCGCACATACGATAAGATAAAGTTCGACTTTATAAAATATTTCAGAAGGTATCGGCAAATTTTCCATGCCGCGACTAACTCGCGGAGGGCGTAACTAATTTGTAATTATGAGCAATGCCGAACGGAGATGTAACTTCATGTTATGACATTACGACGCGACGAGCCACTTTTTCAAAGCATGCGAATTAAGTCGGGGTTCGTTGCGCCGACGGCGGTGGAGGATCGTTATTCATGGATTCGAGGTACAATGCATTGTTTACTCGTCAATGTTTGCGCCTCAAGGGATAGAGTGAGCGCGTCGTGCTGACAGCTGAGCAACGACTCGGCCCTGTGACTAGACAATGAATCCTAATGTCACAAATTTCCATCAACAAAGTCCATTTGAACAGAAAATTCCAGGTTGATGTAATTTTAAAGTCCAAAATAGAATAATTTTCACTCGTTATTTCTTATTATTATATTTCTTGAGAAACAAAAGCAACTACTATAGATATCAATATACTTTAGGAGATCATGCAATTCATGCTTTGTAAAAACATTGAAAGTATTTCTTCCTCGTCAAGAGAAAAATAAGTAAGACCTGCTGCCTGCTGTTACTAGCTTGTTCTAAAACTGTAGACATCCCGTTTTTAATTAAGTCGGTCGAAGATATTTAATGGTAGGTGCAGTTAAATTTGAAAACAAAAAAGACGTAGAGAAGTATCATCGTATATATGAATAAAAACATAGGTGATATATTTAAAAAGACGTTAAGATTTACACGCAAAGTTTATGCGTAGGTATGGACTGTACTGCTACGACGGGAACTTTCCCAAACTAATCTGATAGATAATAATCTGATATGGGTATCGTGTTGCACTAAATTACCATAACACTGTCAGTAATAAAAGATAAGAATGAACACCTTCTTTTGCAACTGTGTACTGTACTTTACATGCAAATATAAGTTTTTCTATTAATGCTAAAATCGAATTCGTAGCGAGATGCAGTCGCCTTTATAATTATTTGCAATGTTTACTTAACACCCTTTCACACATGAAGAGACATCCATAATACAATGCTTAGGGGCAGGTAACCCCTGCACATGTGCGTCGCGCCGCACTACTGTGCACTTATCCAATCTCTTATGAATTATATAATAGATTGTGATAATTTAACGGATCCCCATAACAAATGACTTGAATTTCTTAAAATTTGGAATAGTAACTAAATACCATCCGCACCAGACAACATCTAAGATACGATGGTTTTTCAAATGCAAATTAAAACGAAGTACTTACTACATTAAATACAGTAGTAATAAACTATGGATTTTATTTAGCACGTTCATTGTCGATAAGCTCTTTATACTCAATTATAGTGCATAACGTGAGTAAATTATGGGTTATTCGCGTGAACAACAACCAGTATCCACTTGTTGTTATATATTTTACAACATTTCCGTTGGATTAAAATTGTATACTTAATAAAATGATAATTTTGCAGGTACCATAGGCAACACATTGATACACAAACCCAGTTTTTTTTTAATATTTCACTATCCAACAATTCAGTCCGAAAATAAAATCCAGTTTTCGGACTAATGTGAGATTGTCACCTATCAAAATCCAGATAGGTGAGATTGTATTAGTCCACACCTACACTAACACTTCCAAAGATCATGTGGTAAACAAAATCATAACCATAACATCAACTACTCAACTAGAGAATAAATAAAATATTTAATGTACACGGAACCCTACGGGAGAACCGTTTACACTTGACTTGAACAATCACGATTAAAATCAAAAGCGAGGACAGTTTATACATCGTTGACGAATAGATTAAAATCTATTGGGCGATAAAGTGAGAAGAAGAAGGCGCTGCAACGGATGCGAGTAACGTAACTCCATTCTATTTGAATATATCATTCGGCTAAATGTAGGTTTATTGCTACTTTTCTCACGGAACTAATGTATTATCAATGTCTTTAATTGAAACCGATTTCGCCGTATCGTAGCCGTTAATGGTCGACGTCTCATAATAAATAATAAATTTTGAATTTGAGAGCCCTGACCATGAATACTAGGTATATGAAATACGAGTAGTATATAATATATACCTATACTTATTCAAGTGCTCAAAATAAAAAATGAATAATAAAAGTAACAGACAGCAGCTGCAGCAAATTCGCGTAGGTAACTGTAACGGTAGAATTGGATTTCCCAACCCGTAGTTTGAATAGGGTATGTGCGATAAAGGATGGTCAAGAAGAATGGTCAAGCCTCGATTTCATATTTTGCTACGCGGTGACCGCCGCAGTCGGGGCCGTAACGATGTAACTACCTTTTTTACGCATTATCTTTATAAGAGGGTCGGGTGTTTCCAAGGGAATTGAATGGCATTAACTGCTATGACATTAACAATACAGCCGTGTCTTCAAGAAGGAACCGGTTTCAGACTTTAATGGGTCACACGGTTCCAGCTCCCGAGTTTTTGTGAAGCGACCGCGACTTCGCAACTTGGATACTTGCTAAATTGTATGTTCATTATTCATTCCCCGAACATATAACTACTTTTTTATAACTATCATATAGATCAATCTTATATTTAATAGTTACTAATTCAAATTTACAAATTTTTAATTATATATACTCGTACCGATATTGTTTTTGCTCTTTAATTTTTTGTCTGTCTGTTTCTGATTCTTCCTCACACATTTTTTAACGACTTCAAAATTACTTAAAGGTGAAAGATGAAATTTGCAATTATTTATAATGATCCAATTACAAAATTGATATAAAATAAGGATTTCAATTCTTGAGACCAAAAGGAAAGTATTGAAATAGGTACAAATATTAACGATACCTGCAGCAAAAAATCTTGATTTACAATAGTAAATCTTCTATTTTACTAATACACCCAATAAAACATATTGTCCTTAAAGCGAAGAATGTTTTGTAAAGATGTGGAGAAATTGATTTCCCGTTAGCTGCAAGAGCTTACAGTGACAGGGTCAAGCCCTCCCGGAGCCATCCCATCGCGTGTTTCTATGCTAATCCAACGTTAGTATTCGAGAGCCACCGACAACTATTAATGGTTATAGCCGGCGTTTTCTCTTAATAGTTCTAATATTATCCGAGGTCCTGCTCTTAACAACCTAGCTGCGCCCGCGCACGACGCAATGCGTTTACGAAACAGACGCCTACGAATCTAGAAGGAACATAACATAGATTGAAGTAGTTAATTTCTATATCTATAGAGTATTCAATTCAAATATTACGAGCGATTTAAACAACAAATACAGCACCGAAATTGACGATCTGGCACTGAACTATATACGTATTAGCATACAAACGCATGCGGCACAGCGAGCGCGGATGGGTGCGGGCGAGTTGGAGCATTCGTTATAATTTTGAATGTATGAATGAGAAATAGCAGCGCACGTCGAACCGGGCGCGTGGGACGCGTGCCGACAATGAGCCGAGACAAGTCCTGGGCGTCCTTGTCAATGTGAGCCGCTTCCAGCCACATCCGTCTATTGTCATTATTTGTATTTATGCACTCCCGTAAACGGTGACGAGGATGACATGCCGAAACAAACGGTCCCCGTCGGCGAGATCTACATTCAGTACACAAAGATGAAGACAAGAAAAGTGTGTGGTATCATACCGCACGCTGAGCCCAGGCGGTGTGTGGTGTAAGATGCCCACTCATAATTAGTATCAACCTAGAATCTAGTAATTACAACTAACATAAGTAATTAGCCCACATCGTAAATAACAATATTTATCTAATTTCGTTTAAAAATGCATTGCTTATATTTACGACAACAATCATTAATGAATAAGATAGTTCTAAGTGTGAAGTACATTAATGCAGTCCTTTCGGCATAAAGAATGAGATACGGGGTTTGCTCATTTTTGTGTCGCTATTCAAAGGATGCTGTTAACAACCTCTTTCAAAAAGCGAGCATAATTTGATCGGGGTCGCATTTCTATGGGAACACCGTTGAATGCACAAACATACTCAATTTAATTTTTTAAATAACTGTTATTTTATTCCACTTTAAGTTATGTATGTATGTATGCAGCATATTGATCGAATGATAAGAAATACTTGCTTTAACTTTTTCATAGAAAGTTAAATTTAAAAAATCTTATAATTCAATTTGTTCTTACGTAATTAAAAATAATTTATGATTACAAAAGTATTATGTAGATGTAATCCGTAAGTATAAAATATTGATTTCTTACGGCACCCACATTTAATTCGAAGTATCGATAAAAAGAATCCCAAAAAAATTGGCTATCAAACGGCGAAAGGATATGCTAAACTTAAGTGATATACGTTGGAAGGCATAGGGGATAAGACATTCTTCGCTGTTGCGAACTCTTATTTCGATAATCCCGCTATAGGTATTCAAATGAGCGCTTATGATTTATTGAGTGGAACATTACCATTTTTATTATTTGTTATTCTTACACCTTTCGTTGGGGCCGGAAGCCACGCGGCCTCTGTCTCAGTGTACTCGCCCGTGAGAGTCGCAACAACCGCCTGTAACTGAACGCGCATAAAAACTCTACGTACACAAAAGATTGCACGTACATTACCATAGTTTACATATAAATTTTACGCGAATTCATTCCGTATGCACTGCACTAAAATTTCGGCGTTTATATTCACAATAATTGCTCCGATACACGAACGTTCGATTTGATGTACGGCCGTGAGAATTAGCGATTGATTTCCCGGAATTGATGTGATTCGACATTGATGGCTTCTTATCTAAAATACTCAATGATATTGACGTCGAAAAAGCTAAGCCACTGACTTCGCGCGCATGACTTTTCAATTTACCTACAGTTTTGACAGCTATCGAGATGTGGTGAAATATAGAGCGTGTGAAATAACACTAGTTAATTATGAAAAAGAAAGTTTTTGAATTTACTTCCTTTTTATCTTACTACGTGTGTTCTTTACGGCACTTTTTGCATAGAATCCGACGATATTGATGCAGACAAAGAGACAATATTTCATATCTATAACTATTTTTATAGCAGTTATGTCAGCGGAAAATTTCAAAATGATCACACTCTAATATTATACTTATCTGTATTGATTAGTATAAGTACCTACTTCGTTTTTATTTGATTCTAAAATGGAGCTAGTTTTATAATTACTTAGTCTTTTAATACTACGTTGTATTTCTTCTTAAATATTATTACACAAACATATAAATGAATTTGCATATTACACTGTAACTTCGCGTTAGCGGTAATATTTAACAGCATTGGATAAAGTAGTGTCTATCTATTATTCACAACTATTTGACATCTCCTTCCTTGATTAATTCAAAATTAGTGAGGCAACCAATAAGGCAACGGTAAAAACCAAAATATATTTGCCATAAAACAAGATTTATAACTTACTGTTAATCATAAGGCATAGCATAAAATATTTGTGATCTTTTTCGTAGGTATATTCATAGATTGGAGTACTTAACTAGAACTTAAAGGAAATATCGAGTAATAAAATTACAATATTTAAATGGAAATCTCGTAGTTAAATTCTATATAGGTACAACAGTCAATTCAACAAGAACTTACGAAATGTTTGTACAAAACTTACTGCCAGACGTCTTTATGGAGACTGATATGGGTGTCTTGTGCTAACGGCGGCAATTTGTAATAATCGGTGACGAGCGACTGAGGCTGCTGGTCTTCTGCCACTCCGAGCACCGCCGACGTGGCCGCACTCAGCGGGTGCTCCGCTCCGCTTGAGTAATATGCGCGCCAAGATTCACCACTCACTTCCATCACCTCCTTGCGTCTCCTGTGGACAATCAAACAAAATAAAATTAATAAGTTAATCTAACAATACTCTTACTGCTCCAAAACCTCCTACAATTCATTTCGAATGACATCATCGGGTCAGTAGAGCCTCGAAAAGTTTAAAAGTTCATTCATTAACTTGCTATTTTCGTAAAATACTCTGACGACACTTAATGCGTTGTGTAAGTTGCATAAACATTGCATAAACGCATGCGTCAACAACCACATGCAATAACATCTTCTGCTCATAACATTTAATCAAATTTCATTGACTCTGGCGAATCAATGGAGTAAACATAGCGTAAGATACTGGTATTCCAAGCTTGTTGTTTTATGACTGGATCGACTACAACTTACGAACCAGTTATTAGGCGTGACCATTTTGGTACGAATACTGACCTTTGATGGTACCATCAGCGTATAACGTGACGATATAATACGTACGCTAATTGTTGTGCACAACAAGACGTGAGTCAGCGAAACAGGTGGCCAGTTCAAGTGAACGGGTACATTTTTATTATTATCAGAAGCGAATCGGACCTGGTGATCGCAGTTTTCGCAAGGTTCTATGTCTAATTTGGACGATTGGCAGTGTCGAGAGATCATTGGACGGGTGGCCATACGTCACCGAGACAGGGTCGCTTGGTGCCGCGCAACCTGAATGTAGAACAGGTCCAAACCACTTGCAGAACCGGAAGGATACGAGGCAAATCCCTGTTCCCTCGCCAACCAGTTTAGGTCGCCTGACGTCACGCCCAGCGGTATCCGACGATGCAGACAAATAAATAAAAAATGTTGGAAGCACGCGTCGGACGAGTTTGACCGGATCGTAGTTCTACCTGATTCCTGTTCCTGGTGTTTGTTGATATCACGAGAGGTCATTACTTATTGTTATTGTAGGAGATGTGCGCCAATAACCTACATGCACGCGAAATAGGCTTACAATCAACGACCTAAGTCGTACGTTTAACGCAGCGTACGCATTGCTTTCTCAAGTTTTAGGAATTAATTTTCAGATCTTCACATTTCTTACTTTACTTGTTAGTTCTTGTATTTTAGATACATTATGAATAATATCTCAATATTAGTAATTAAACCAATTCCTTGATTATTCCAGAAAGCCAACTTTGACAACATATTACAGGTTTTTTGACGATACATTCATAAAAATCTGCTGCAAATAAAAATACGTAACAGGTTACACTACACCTCGAATCTCCACACGATCAACAAATTAACATAGGCTGTTTGGGAATGTCGTGTTAGTGTCAAACGAGAATAGAATATGCGAATTGGTTCAGAAAACTGGAAAAGCCAGCTTCTGGCATTTAACCAGCCGAAGCGTGAGTCATTTGACGAGTTAACTGGCAGGCGGTTGCGCAGGGGGGCGGGCGGCGCGGTTGCACCACGTGAATGAGATTCCGGTAGGTGCGCACGTAAAAATCGTGCAACGAATCTAACAGGTTTGCTGGGGTCCTTGCGAGGCCATCGGGACTGGTCTAACCTGCCCTGCTCAGCTGAACCTCGAATTTCCGACCGTTTCCTATCACGTTCGCTTCGACATGTAAACACACGAGCTTAGGTTTACTACGGAGCAACGGCAACTTACTCGCAATTCGCCACGTTCGTACGAGCTTTCACGTTGTATCTTTTTTGGCAATCGTTTATATCGCATTGTCGAGACTATAAATATAATTAATTGATTACTCTTTCTTTATTGTCAATTGTTCGTGGCATACAAGTTTCGCAAGATACCTACTTCGCGTCTGTTTGTTTGGCGTTGACTATTGAATAGAGCGATTAGAAAGTATTGCGCACAGCTGTCACGAAGACGTGACGTATGCTAGAGCGGAACGGATGGCTCGAGCAAAGGGTTGAAGGAGTCTCTGTTACACAAATAAAGCATTCGATTCGGCCATTCATCCACAACCGTTTGTCAGATGTCAGCAACTTTGCCCTTGATACGTTTCACGACTACGGTGTTGCATTAAGTAACATGTCGTAGAGCATATACCATATGGCTATACACAATCTATAGGTCAAATTCAAATCTCTATATTACATGAAAATACATCAATGTCAGTATCGATCTGATGAATATTATCAATTTGAATGGCATATCCGGACTGCTTAAAAATTGAAATTGATTCGCGGAATCGAAACGTTCCAGACAGTGCGCAATGAGAAAAATAAGAATTTTGAGTTCGATTGAAGCTGAGTGACTGTTCAGATGGAGATTTATCTGAGGTCGCGGCGAGTGTACAGAAAAGTGTCGGCGGCGGCGAGTTTCGAAAGGCGCTCGTCCACGTCCACGTCCGGTGTCGCGTCCAACTATCGATCATTCGGTTCGTTAATAAATAACACGTTGGCGTCGTTCGCCGCTTATCTCGGCTGTTCGGGCATGTGGAAAAATTTGGTGTAGGTGTCGTAACGGAGCGGCACGCATGTCTCGTAGGGTTGCGTGCGCCCGCCTGGCGTGCTTATCCTCTTCGGTCGTTGCCACTCCACTTCATTGCTTCATTATACGCCTTAATTAAAATAAAACAGCCTTAAAACAAATTAATACTTCTTAAGGTATCGTCCGCTAATTCAATTCAAGATATAGTATTGTGTTCGGACGAAGACAATTTTTATTAGAAATCCATTTACTTATTTTACAAGAAGCATGTGTGTAGAGTGGTGATTATTGGTTTCAAGTTAAAATCGCTTTGCACTAAGTCTAGCGTGGAAACTGGCTCCACGGCTTCACCTCTCTCACCCGACAGGTGCGGTGGCTGGCGGGGAAAGTATAAGGGAGCGGCTCAAATCTACGCATGTTTTATCATCGGTGATAAGAGAAACTAGCATCGATCCCGCTAATGACTCATTAAACTGGACATACTCTTAGAGCAACTAACTGTATCTTAAAAATGTTTATATGAACTTAACTGGTCGCTATATATATTTTTATGTTGATTTAAAAAGTTAAAACCTATGTACATATAAGGAATATTTAAGAAATAAACAAAGTAAAATGATTACATCAGTTATTTCGAACTACATTTGCAATTTAATTTATTGGATACATTTGCAATTTAATATAGAACGTTACCGATTAAAAAAGATAAAAGCGTAGATATGTATGTGTTGGTTTATTTAATGTACAAGAAATGAAGTAGACATCTCTTTTGTCGCATCATAATAAAAATAAACACACACCACGAAAGGTAAAAAATGATTGATAAATATTAAATACGAATAAAGGAACGAAGTCAGTAATATCCATATTTAGTGATAGTGACAATGTGCCATTATTAATCTATTTTACATTCTGGCATTAAACCTAACGATCTGAAAGGGAATGCGGCGTTGCTGCATTTCGTCAATTAAAGAATTCGCTGTCTCGGATTGTGGCCGCGCTGGACGCACGCTGTTATGGCTCCACAAAAAAGATAAATTCTTCATACCAGTATAAATAAATAAGGGATGAGTACAGTCCGCGTGCACCGAGCAACCAGCACAGAACGAACCGAACGAGAAGCATTTTCGACAAACCTCTTTTTGCGCCCTGACGAGGAACGCATATGCGATGATTCATTTACGGAGTTCTTCGCCGTATAAGTATGGCTAACATTATTACTTCTGTTTTCTTAGCAGCATTATATACGCTCTGCAAGAAATGTTTTCTTGGAAATATGCGCCCACGCAGATTAAAGATGGAAACGCAACATGGGCACTAAATAAGTCATGTCTCCTGTCTGCGTAACTAGTAGCGCTCAAGTGATCTCAAAATTTTATGACAGTAAATTATTCTACGAGTAAAGTTTCAATTGATCACTACTATATTGGTTAGCTTCTTCAAAAATTTGATAAATCCATTTTTCAGAATTAACTACGATATTGCTTAACTTAATGGCATGAATTTTAAGTCACAAGTATATGTATGACTTTATTAAAAATCGTTGATGTTAATATTCAATTGGTAAGTATTGTTAAATTTAATCAAATCTAACCACATTTCTAAAAGTGACATTTGACATGAACTTAAATTTTATAAAAGGCTCTTCACATCCCTCTTCATTCCTTTTCTTATAAAACCGTTGACCGTTGAATGACAGGACTCTTAGCATGACACGAAATCAATGATTGTTCCTTGAATCGTGTGGTCCGAATTGCACGAAGCATTCTTTGTATTGTGCTCGACATCGTGACGCTGGCTGTTGGTTGTCTCCCAACTAAACTCATGTCTACGGCCCACATTCACGATTTTGAATAGCATCTCCGTGAAATATTCAAAAAAATATTTGATAATGGTATTCATTTCATACACATTCTAAACGTACTGGAGATAATATTACCTTTAGGTTAGTTATAATCAGATTTTAAAGTGAGAGACCGCACAGCTTCTGCACCGTGCAGTTGGTCGGATAAAAATCTAAAAGTTGAATTCTGATATCTGTTCTCGATCGCAACCACGATATTAAAGCACAATGAGTTTATAATCTAAATCATTAATTCTGACGAAGACTAATTACGTTTATAAACAATGTGTTTAAATATAAAAGGCACCTTAACCATTCCAAAAAAATATACCTTGTAAGTTTGAAAATTGATGAAATATTTGACAGCATTTATATCATATTTATACAGTGGATACAGCGATCCATTGCGTTCATTGTACCGGTAATTACTCCCAACGAATAAGGACGATAAAAACTGCCCGCCGTTTATTACTATTTCTTTAAGCACCGTTTATAGTACAAAACAAAAACATCGACTCTATTAACTGTACATTTACTATAAATGAAATAAATGTTGCTTTGTAAAACCTTTCATGGGCTTGCCCTGTTAAGATTAAAAATTTAGAATCTTTGGAATTTTTACCCAAGTCATTTATTTGCGTTCCGTTTATTAATTCCTTATAATTAACGAAGTGCGTTCGTAATTTGTTAAATTATGCAAGTTTAATAAAATTCTGTAAATTTATATTTTGAATTTTTTTGTATTGGTGAATTTTAAAGTAGTAAAGTACTTTTTAAGTAGTAAAGTATTTTAAAAAAACCAGAATTCAAAAAATTAAATTAAATGATAAAATGTTACAGATTGAGTAACAATCAGAGTAACGCGATCAATTATAGTAACAACCTATCATCTATTTCTTTTTGTTACAAAATGCATGCAATACAATACTCTCAAGTATTTCGATTTCACAAATCAAAATGAAATATATTATTATGATCAATGCTGTGCTTTAAGCTCTAGTTAAGCTCGCGTAAAGTGTCTTATTAAAAGAATTACGAGCTTAGAAAGAAGGGACGCCCGCGGTGCTCGCTATACACGTATCTACTAAAACTTAATAAATGCATCGTTTCCGTTTCGTCTGACTTTTCTAATTTGAAAGCTCGTGTGTGGTCTACACTTTAGAGGGCGTGAAATAATAGTTTGTTTTGTTGTGTTCCCATGAAATAATATTTATATCCCACAATTCCACGCGTCAACATTTTATCAATTAATTAAACGATCAAACCAATTTACTAGTAAGGTTCTTACTAGTAAATTAGTGATACTTAATGATACATAGTAAGTTGTAAAACTAGGATTTATATAATTACATTTTTAACTCCCACATAACTTGTTATTGTAACATCAAAAACAGTAATTATATTAAAGGTTTTTATATCTTCTATAATTTGATACACAATTACCTACTTTAAGGTATGTAGTAGTTTACGAGTATATTGTATGATTATTATGCGCAGATGCTACCTTCAAAACGCTTATACCGATTGTGTGTAAAGCTACGAGGGAACTAAAACATGTAACACAATGAAAATACTGTCTATAAATTTTGTAATAAATAAAATAGAATTCATAAATGCCACTTAAAATGAATTTGCAATTCTTTAGCGCGATGATAGTAAAAACTTTGATACGTTACAGTTTTCGGTGGATTCGGCTGCTGTCAGTAAATGAGCATGAAGGTATAAATTAAAAGGCATGTCGCCTGCGCCGGCGCACAATGCGGAGCGCGGTCGCGCCGAGCATTGTGCCGTGCGAATTGAAACAGGTTGCGCCTGGCAGGTATCTATATAACGTGATTTATGACCGATTATTCTATGCTGCAACTATAATTAAAACGCGAAGCTATTAGGTATGCCCGAAAGATCTGCGACACAACCCACGGAAATGAATAAAGTTGATTTAGTGCACTCAGCTGTGATACTGCATTGTTTAACTGAGCACTTGGAGATAAACTGTCTAACTCGTTGACGCGGCGCAGTAATTTAGCTAACAAAAGATTTACGAGTATTCGGTGAACGACACTAAAATGTTTACCACTTTCTTGTATAAGCAAAACGCAATCAAAATCTTTCCTACGGAATGTGTTTACCGTTATATAAACAACACCATTTGCCAGCAAACCGTTCTAACGACGACTTTAAAAAGTGTGCAAAACAATTAAGAGATGCCTCCATAAATACACCCATGAAGCTTCAATAAATTATAAATATTTGTCGCATTAAGATAATTTATCGTAGTCTACACGACGCAAATCGACGAAGACGAGTGTAAAGAATTTTATTTGCAAACAAGTAAGTTGCAGGCGGCGGCGCCTTACAACTACGCGATGTTTTAATGGTACAAAAATTGCGAACAACTCATCAGCAAGTTGACGATTGTGAGAACGCGATCAATTATCCTGCGCAAATAGTAATTGTCAACAATAAATAAAGTATGAATTAATCGCGTGGGGATGTTTTCATTATCGGTTGGCTATTAAAATAGCGTGTCAATCATTTTACGAAGCAATCGGCGATGTAGCGATGGCGGGGCTGCGATGGCAAGGCGCGAGATAAGATTTAATTACCTCCGACGCCTATTTACATATTGTAGGAGATACTGACGGATATCTCGCAATTAGGGGCGTATGCTTCTTCCTTTTATGCCTGTAGCATAGGATAATATCTGTTTGAAAGCCAAGAATAAACAGTCTGGGCAAGAAAATTTGCAACCATCGAGTATAAAAGCTTGGTTTGCCTACGATATCCATTTAGTAGGTTATTTAGAAACACACATCGACACCATCTGTTACTAACTGCTTATAACTAATAAATATGCCTATCTTGGGATAAAATTTGCATGTAAACATTTAACTTGCAAATTAGTAACTTAATACTGGTAACATTTTATAAAAGATGTTTCGTTTTATCTCATACCTACTTCGGTCCTGTAATATAAATAAAATTGCTGGATATAATTTTATTTCCAGACGGATGCAAATGAACGCGCTAATTGCAAATAAAAATAACCTTCGCTATGACTATTTCTAATAGAAACTGTCGATCGATACATTACTTACATTAATGTTCCTCTGGTTATTTTGAAACCTTAACATTAACTATAATTTCCAGCTCAAAAATCAGACTCAAATCAGACAGAGCGATTAGAATAAGTAACGAAAGAACTCTATATTGTAGTTATTTTCAGTGTAGAGTTCGTATGACAATCTTGCAGCTCTATTATCAGATCACCTTATGAACATCATCACATCACATCGCCATTTATCATCCGTCATATCTAATAAAAAAAATGTCATCCATTTACGCACATGCACCTGCTTTATTTACAACGAATTTATTAAAATTCTAGGCGACCTCTACTTTGTAGAGCAACAAGGTTGATTATTAAAATTAGCAGGTATTAAGAGCAGCAGCTCGAAATACAGTGCAAAATAATACTTTAAAGTGGCTTCTAGCACTGTTCATAGGAAACATATAATGCGCCAAATCGGCGCCTGCTAATTGCGGAGGTCGATAATTTACGAGCAGCCTGAATAGCGCAGCCACCGCCACCGTCAACCGTCCGTTACAACTACGTAACCGCCCTACACGAATTACTCTTATAAATTGGATTTTGACAAGATTTATTACAAAGCAAATCATGACAATAATCTGCGGTATATATTATTATCAGCCGATTGACGTGTAGGTATGTTATTTGCAGAAAATTGTTACTCGAATTCGTTTTCTAAAATAAAATATTAATGATGATGAAAAAAATTAATCCAAAAATTTATGCTAATAGGTAAATTAAGACTGGGTATGTATATATAATAATATCCAGTATTTAAATTAACATTTAAAAATGCTCTCGGTAATTCTTCAGTTTTATTCCTGTCCAGGTTTATCACTAGTAATCTCTATAATTAAAGATTTTTTGTTGTGAACGTTACGTTATTGGAAAACGTTGATGGTGCAAGGATTAAATCTCTTATTAGACAATTTAATAATAATGGGTGCGGGCGGCGATTTAGATTTTTTCCTTGAGGATAATTTTATAGCCAATTTACGTGTGATAGAGTGATGCGGCGTGGCGCGGACGCCTCGGCAGTGGCTCGCCACCGCAGCCACGCTATCTAAATGCAAATCGGATAGGTTCGGTGGATGTCCACGATAAATCAGCCTCGCAGCCCGCGCACTACACCGTTACCCGCCCGACGATGCCCAAGCTCGCCCTTGGGCACAAAACATGCCACATACTATATGTATGTATAATATATTGCCGACGTCAACTTATCCACTTTGAATGACAACCACCTTCCGCGACGATAGTACACGTCCGTTAAAATCTTACTAGAACGACGGCCGCTATCTGAAAGAACTGGACAGCAATCCAACTGACTGGAGTGATACGGTGGTTGGTATGTGTGCTCACATCTCATTCACGGCAACTAGGTTTTGCAGTGAAGTATTCATAGCTGGGGTATTTATATCTCAAGCCCGACTGCAGGCTATGATAAGATTAGATAGCCAAACCTGTTACTATCTGCAACGTAGGTAATCCAGGTCCTGTATAAATCCCACTTAATTCACAAGCTCAAACAGCTCAGCTAACGGAGCTTTCATTAGCATAAATTAAAGATATATTTAATGTAACGGGCTAATAAGTGAGCAATTAACCTATAACAGATTAAATTTATTTCATTATTTCTTAATACTACTCCAGTTCCTAGAAATAATATATTGCCTTTAAATTTCTTATTGCAAATAAATATTTCTTGACGACATTAAACCGTAAAGTAAATGTATATCACAAAGAATTAGAATTAGAAAGATTTCAGAATTATTATTCATAAAATAAAATAAAATGTCACAAAGCAATCCTTCTAAGGAAACTATTGAGAAATGTAATTTTAGGTCCTTCAAATAATATGAATAGGTACATAAAACAGTTAATTTAATTTACACAATTTTATTTGGAAAGCTTCGACGACGTCAAAAACGTGTTTGTTTACTTGTTTACCGTTGACCCTTATGAGTAAACTTATATGTATTTCGTCATTCACGATATCTAAATATTTCTGATTAGAAATATTTTGCGCTTACGATCATAGATATTTTAACGATTTCCGGTTGATGGGCTATCAAGCCATGTATAATTGATATACGTAATTAGGTACAAGTCGTTCGGAATTCGTAATTTGTTGACAACACTATGTTAGCGAAGCTTTATATGCCCATAAAGCCATTTATACAATAATTGCAGAAACATCCAGTTAATTTAAGCATTTTTATTTGTTACTTTATTTTTAATGGATAGGCTTGAGAAAACTTTAAATTTTATTTCCGTGCAATGTCTATATGCATTGCATGTATCCTGAAGATGTATTGGTACATTTAGAATATGAAAAATGATAAATGAACTTGATAAAAAAATTATTATAATTAGTATAGTAACGATACATAAAAGCTCTACCTGACAGACGGAGCATTTTGTAAAAAGATTGTAGATTAAAAAAAAACTAGTTTACCATTTTAAATTGAGTAATTCTAATCGGATCGTCATTGTTATAAGATTAACTATCTTATATTATAATAAGAACAGAAGGATATTTAAATATTATTTTAAAACCGATTCACTCGATTAATTATAAAGATGTTCTATGATTTATTCATAGTATAGCGCTTAAAATCTAGAAACTACATATTTAAAAGTTAACTTTACAGAACTGATATAAATTGACTAAATAGGTGACGGCTAATGAAACGATGACACCGTAATTTCAAAAACAAATAAAAATATTGTCCTGCTAAAAATAATACTGTACAGAAATATACTAACTAGATTAATGAATTCACGCCACTTACTACCATATTACAATGTCGTAGGCATCACGGTCAAATCAATTATTATTCCCCTGATCGAGTAATAAATGCAGAAGTAGGGTAGCAATCTGATAGTGAGACATAATTGTCGCCAGGTCGGCACGTCTGTGCAGACTTCGTTACTGTTTTTATGTTCAAGTTCTACTAGTTGGAATCTAATTAGATTAGCTGGCACTGGTCGATATTAAAAATTATCTCGATCGAATCGAATCAAACGGAAATGTCTCTGTGATAAAATTGTTTTCTATTACAGATTTTTTCATCATCCGCTCACATTCATTAAGAAATGACGTCTAACATCGAACATGTTTGAATTAACTTTCGACTTAAGAGCGCTCAAGCTTAGAAAATTAAAACGATCCTCAATTACCAGAATTATCTCACTACGTAGCAATCATGGGCGAGTCAAATTATTATAATTTTGAATTTAAAATATATGCACTCGTAAATACATATACAAGTATAATTGTTTTAAGTTATTTATGCTGAAAATCTTCCACTATCTAACCGCGTATCTAAGACAATTTTGCGGTCTTATTCACGTAGTTAATTAACCGACACTTACTTAGTCTAATCAAAATACGAAGGGAATTACGTTTGCATGTTATAAACTTGGATATAATATAGAGCGAACGCTCGTTAATGGATCTATACATTTATTTACATCTCAATTCTATCCATTATAAATATTCATTCAGCGCCGGGTTTATCTTTGCGCCAATAACGGTGTAGACGATAGGTATTTAAATTAAAACACCTACCCAACGCTTGAATAACATTATAATATGTATCACAATGATTACACCCTGTAACCTTTATCCGAGACTTCGGCGTGGGTATTGAGAAAGCGGTCACGCGTAATCAAATTAAGATAGTTCATTTTATTTAATTACCTTCACAGCATAAGTAGTTTCAATAACACGAGTTCATGCATTAATCATAGAAATTATAATATTAAGGTAATTTAATATACGTAATTTAATATACGTGGGGTTAAATTCCAATCTTAAATTGGGTTAGATACCCATATCCAATATTGTACACCATTTAACTGCTTACCCTGTGATACAAAAATACTTTACACATACGAGTATGTATGAGGACTCGTACTTGTACTACATTATATCGTAAGTTAGTAAAATACCATGCTCTACCGTACCATGTACATTAGTCGGTTATTATAATATTATATTTAAAAAGTTATAAGAATAATGTAGATTTGTTAAAGCGAACACAAATACAAAACAATTGAAGAAACAGTACTGAATTTGATTAAGATCACATTAAACGGAATTTACATATAGAGAACTTTTGAAAAAGTTGCAATTTTATGTAGATTAGCACACTTGGTGCGTACAATTATGCAAATGTTCGACGTCGATTATGGCCTACTACCCACTTACTAGTAGCAAGAATTTATATATTTCTCAGTTCATGCACTCAAATGGAGCTGTTATTACTTCTTGCATTAAAATAAGTGTTAAACTAACTTACACTTATATATGAATCTATTAACTTTGAACCAGATATTTATAGCTATGTTTCTCAAAAACAATACTATCGATTTGGGTAAAATTTCATAATTGCTTCATATTAAATAGTGTTATAAATTACATTTAAATATTTGACGTTTACAAACACATTTTAATTTTTATGCACCTTCCCATCCTTCATATATATTCATTCATATCGCATCCCGTGGGATAGCATGACCACGAAACCATGTAGGTAACGATTTTTCGCCAAAATTCTTTGTACAAGCAATTATAAGTGCATTTTGTCGGTGTGTCTGTCATTAACTTAAACGTACGATGTTATTTTAAGGACCGTAATGGCCGCTCCCGCGAGCCTTCGCATTTTTTTCGGAACGCTCACGAAGAGCTATGCATTTAAACGCTTGAATTATGAAATTACAGTATCGAGTGCAAACACCAACCTAAGGTCCCTATATCAACTTTACAAAGCGCTTTCGGCCCTATCCTCAAAATTAATTTCGTTATAAACAATAAAATACTATTTGGAACGTATTTTTTTTCAAATTAACATTGCATAAACGCATCTATTACTATTAAACGCTCCATTGTTTCAAATAAAAAGTAACTCGCTTTTTGTTTACAGTCATATCCCAATACGTTACGTAAGTTCGACGCCCAGAAACAATAGCTGTCTATAGATGAAATCGTTGTATTGATTCACAATGCGTAAATTCATTCTGTTATGACAGGCGAGCATAAATTCGCGGCAGGACCCTCGGAGGCTGCGAAACAATACTTATCTCCCCATTGAACTGGTGAGACATTATCAGGGCCCGGTATAACGCTTATGGACAGCGGCCAAAGAAAGGGTGAAGACACAATAAAGGCCGTGGGGTTGCGAATTTCTTTTATAATTACTCGGGAGACAAACGGTCAAGTGTGTGCACCGTGTGAAAGAAGACGCTCCGTTGTGTTGCGCCATAAAGTATTCTTTTAAAAAATTTGCAATTATATGATCCCGATGTCATCTCGGTTCAAGGCAACACTCGTTTAAGTCTTATAATTAAAAGCATTTCACTTTAATACTGTAATCGTAAGCTTGTGTAAAATACTCCCAATAATTACATGGATGTAATGCCAACGCTATAATGTAATAAACACTTGCAAATAACCGCAAAATTACAGGCTCCGACGCAGCGGGCTAGCTGAGCTCTACGTATTCGTGGGTCACAATGGCTATACACCGTACAAGTCGGTGGTAAAAAGCTGATTGCCAAATTACAGGGTAAAGTGTCATAAGCACCGGTTGTGGCTGGCGCCTCTGGGCGAAGCTTCACAAAACATTATTGTTGTTTGTTCCTGCATTATCTAATATGTATGAAACACGTGAGAATATTTTTGTAAGCTGTTGCTGGGCGATTTTATTACGATAAGTTTTGTAGGTATCTATGTAAATTATTCACATTATTAAATTAATGAGTTTTTGCTCACGTCATCTCGATTATAGAGATGTCGAATCGAGTAGTAGAGTAGTAGAGAACATTAATAAATAAGAAATAGGCATACTAACCAAGAGACAGACAGACAGACTGAATATAAACTATTTAATGCAAACAAAACGTTGATTTATAAATAACTTATTTTCTTATCCTTGCATCCTTCCTTATATCATATATAATAAATTTTACTGTAAGTGTTTAATTTGAAAATAAATCTAGTAATATCATTACGAGTATTTCTTAATGACAACACATGTCGGTTGAACAAAAGCCCTAAAGCATTGCAAACCGTAATAAGGGGTTGCACGCAAGCAAGCGACAAAAAAATTAAGAATCACCCGATGAGCTATTATCTTCGCATGTTAAAAATAATATGGTCATAGGGTAATGTACATTCATGCGAGCCACGTCCAGAGGCGCATTTGAATATGGCTTTGTGTCCCGGGCCCCCTGCCTGCGCCGGACTTCACACGCTCTCGGCAGGTACTCGCCGCCATCGGCTCCCTTCAACAGTCAACTACCATCTACTGCGACTGGCGCTTTTTGACAATATTACTAGATAAATTGAAAATAAATTGAAAAAATTATATCGTAATAGAACGATTGCATATATTCCCCGATTTAATTTTTAATATTGCAACTAAGTGTTGATTTCTTCTTCAAAACCTTTTTATCGATTTAATATCAGTGTTATATATGCATTTGTCTATTTCAAATGTTAAAAAACACATTTGATATATGAATCTAATAATCAAAACAAATAAAGAAATCTTAACTCAATATGAATTGAATACATAAATTAAAAATGTCTATAATTTGAGACTATTATTGACGAAACATTTATGTGGAATCTATAATCCATAACGGACGGAACTCGTTAAGTAATACGGTTAAATAACGGTAAAGATATTATAGAAATTTTGTTAGCCACCAATCATAATCAACCATCTAATTTTGATTCATTTTATCACATCGACATATACTTACGAGGTTTTTAAGTTACACTACTCTGAGTGTGTCACGACGCATCATATTAGTAACCATCAGGAGCGCAAGTGTCAAGATTTGTTAGGCCGGCTTGTTGATAGACGCGTTAACATTGTACGGGCACCGTGATTGCTAATAATACGAATTGTTACCGACTTATATTGTAAATTGACGAAAATTAAATAGTAATTTTAGCAAACTAATCATATTGGTTCATTTGAATAAGCAACAGAATACGTTAATATTATTAAATGGTATGGCGTTTGATACCTAGGAACGATAAAATGTTTTATTACTTGACACACAATTTTAAAAACGATATAGCACCGCAAAGTCAAACTTCTTTTGTCGGATATATTAGCACTGTTTAAGTGCGCCTAAATACTTAACAATACGACAATTCATAGCAACATTCTAATTTTATTACGGGCCGCCTATGTAGTCATGTAACTGTTAATTAATTAATGTCTTTATGCCTATATGATGCATATATAAACATGAAAGATATTCAAAAGATTTAATAACAGAAATGTTCGAATTAAAAGTCATTTCAAAGAATTAAAAGAAAGTCATAAATTTTACATTCCACGTCATTATGCCAGACCTTTCGGTGACTATTAAGATAAAATAATCTTTGGTCGTGAATTATCTAAATTAACTAATCTTATCTGCACGTAGTCTACAGCTTTAATTTTGCTTCTCGTGGATGCAGTGATTAACATACCTATGTACATTTATTTATGATAAACACTTAAGCGTTTGTTTTCTTTGTGCGAGCTACCTTTAAGATTTGATAATAAACAGCAGGTAGCAATATTCTTAACAAACTGCTGCGATGGACATAATTTTGCTAATTACCAAAATAACTTTAAATTACGAGCACCATCCATAGATTAGTTAGATACTTCGCCGCCTTGAAATTGAATGAAGCCACAAACGGCTTATTAGTAAGTTCTTTTTTTGAATTCTTGACAAATAAAAACATTTTTAGAGAAAATTTACGAATAAATAACTAATACTGCTTAATTTATAAATAATTAGTTCAAATATTTTAGGGACATTTTAGCACGGAGACGTGGCAAAACTTTTTTACGCAACTATTTCAATTATCAAAAAGTACATTTTCTTGTTAGGAGTGAGTAATCTTTACTAATCTATAGCACCACCTAATAATGTACTCAAAAATATATCTTATACGTTTTTATTTCTTTACAAAGTATTAATTTTTTCGTAAGTATTATCTTCCAATAGAATCCAGAGTCACGACTATATCCACAAAGTTTGGGGACGCAATAAAATACGCCACATAACGTTGCGTGTCACTTGACATTCGTGAGCTTACGAGACACAGCCACAGCTTTAGAAAGCTCGCGCACCAATAAATACTCGTCCGATTATGATCTACGGCGCGTAGCCCGTAGCCACAAAGCATTCAGTGAGCATGAATCAGGCTTCCACTCTTTGCGTATGTTTACCAGTAGTTCATCCTAACTTCATAAATCTGCCAATTCACTGTGTGATTATAAAGATTTATATACAGCGCAAAAGGAAAAGTTATTCTAGATGTTAAGTTGTTATATGCGTACTGTTACTTACAAGCCCACGTACGCTAAGCAAGGAGATTGCAGTGAGCAAATACTGGATCAGCTTGCATTATTTTATAAGTCTACATTTATAATATGTACTATTAAATTATTACATTACATACTTGTATATTGCGATGATAGTTAAGAAAATAAAACATAATACAGCCGCTCCTAGTATCGAAGCGTCGAAGTGCCACAGATTTTTTTCAAAAAATTAATAAAGAGCGCTAATACCTACATAAAATGAATATTAAAACTTTTTCGAAGTTTGACAAACAACGATGAAAGTCCGAAGAGATGAGCATGGTAAAGCATACTTTAGACCTCCTGTAGCTGCAAGGAGAAACACGTGCTCAGCACAGAGATACATCAAATTCGTAACATATCGATTACTACGTATGGTATAGTGTGCCCTTAATGCCCTTTAATCCTATGCGATATCTCAAACAGCTTAAGTTGTAGTTCTCGGAAAATATAAATAACCTATGTAGATATAAATTTCAAGAGTCGGTCACAAATAATCGTAAATCAGTAGGTATACGTAGGTATATTACCGACTGTACTGAAATCACGTGACATGAGCATTTTCCACGTCTAACTCAAAACTACTGACATTTAAGTTTGTCATATACAATACGTGTCCTAC
This sequence comes from Epargyreus clarus, assembly GCF_041222505.1. Classification (NCBI taxonomy): domain Eukaryota; kingdom Metazoa; phylum Arthropoda; class Insecta; order Lepidoptera; family Hesperiidae; genus Epargyreus; species Epargyreus clarus. The sequence continues at coordinate 9,333,160 of NW_027332211.1, forward strand.
GCAACGCACGTATCAGAGACGAAATTACATAAGATCAATACATATAGGTATGTAGATTTGTTGTAGGTGTGTGTCGGTACAGACAGACACGTGGCCGTAGTCCACACATGGTCCGTGGCGGCTACTTTCACGCGACTCGGGCGCACCCATATTAATTGCTCCCGTTCTTCGTCGAAGCTTTATTTATTGCCCTCACTGGTGATTGTGAAAAGTTTTGAGCGAACATTAGTTTTTAATTTTATCTCTTGTATTCAATCTGACATAACACGACACCGCCGGAGTACCTCTATCTTTGCTCATACCGTTTTCTCTTAAGCAATACACTTAACACTATTTATATATATATAAAAAAATGCTTTGTCCAATGCGAGATCAATGTTCTGTGAGAAAATGCTATTTGCCGTTGTCTTTGTACAGCTACACTAGGGGAGTAAATAAAAAATCAATTATTAGCTAAACAAAAATGTGAGTGGCCGCAGGCCGATGTCAACGTTTTTAGAGAAATAAACATTAACTGTTTGCTCAACGACCGCCGCCATAACTAATATTTGAGAATCGAAAATACTATTCTAATGTATGTCGTAGTACATGGGTACCTACCTGGCCCCGAGCATTTGACACTTTAGCGGCTCTTTTGGTGTCTATCCATATTACGTGATGTTTTAATATGCATCCTTCGCACATATTGTTTATAAAGTATAGTTGTAAATAAAATTATTTATACCTGTTAGGATAGAGCTCTGTATGAGTAGAACTCTACAATAAATTAGTTTGTATTCAAAATAGTAATTCAAATATTTTAATACGCATTATATTAAGTACCTAAATCATAAAACAAATAATATATATGTAATGTTTTGCAGCAAATATATTACGATCCATATTTATTTAACCAATAAACGTCACTGTAAGATTATACGATACACTTTAAATTTTACATGAATGCCGTCTCATAGCATTAACTTCGATTTTTTATAATCAAATTTTAATAAATAACACATTAAGCAAAAAACAGCTACGCTTGAGGTCTCACGGTCAAACTCGCAATAAATTTGTTGACGAGCGGCGAGTATGCTCGAACACGGAAACGCTGCCTATGCCTACCTAATTATCAGCCGTAAATGTAAATCTTGTAGTGTTTATAATACATATACTAAACACATAATATTATAATCAAAACTCATTAAAACAAATATATCCGTTACTTGTAACAGGTACAAATTCGCGGTTCATTTAAATGAAATCAGCGTTTCATAATAAAATGCAAATTGAATTCGGTATCACCGAATTTAGTCATGACGTAACATGTTTCATACATATAAGACGTACTATAATAATGTTAACCTTAAAATAATGTACAGATAATATTCGATAACAAAATAGTGTATTTTCATTACGATATATTTTACACTCTGATTTATACCTATACTTAGAGTCAAATGCTTAGATATATTAGGATAATTAAGTAGAACAATATAAAAGCATGCATATTGTTACATGTCCAAAGAGATGGTCAGTAGTGAGTTAGACAATAATCAGCAATACCTGTAGAGCGGGTTGAATACTGGTCACCGAAGGGCGGCGCGGCAACCCCAGCTACCGGCCGAGGGCGTTTCGCATGTCGCTAGTGGACGTCGGTCAGTTTGTAAAATAGGGGTCACTGGTGCACAATGGGATGTCCACTCCACCCTCCTGAGCCGGTGGTTTGATTTCAGAACAGGTTCGCAGCCGCGATGGCTCAGTGCGTTGCTGGCGACGGTGCGGTCCGGGTGCGACGTGACTGTCTACTGCGCTCGGCCGCTAGCCCCACACGCTCACCGTTCAACCCACTCGGAGAAGGGTGACATCGTAACTCATCCTTATTATTAAACACCATAAAGGGTTGACGACCGTTAAATACCCAAGAGTATGTGATCTAACATTTTGTTCGAGGGTTCTGCATAAAAATTCTTTTATAACTCGGCAAAAATATTGAAATTGAAAATGTCACGAAATTTTAATACTTAATGATAAAGTAATATTAGTAAGATGATTAAATTCCACCGAGTAGGTATTGCAATAATTTGTCGATATACCCATACTCTAAAATGCTCTAAACCAAACCAATACTGTTAAGAATTAGGTTCCTTTTCTGAACACCTTTAAATTAAGTATGATAGAATGGATGCTAATTACATTAGTCCATTTAAAAAAGCAATACCGTTAGTTCTAATATGAAAAAAGAATTTTGTGTATAAGTACTGGAATGACGTCATTCGTTATTTTAAATACATATTCAATGAACATCTTTGAAATAAATGTTTAATAAACAGGAAATCTTAATTCATGATTGACATTATAACAACAGGAAGTCAGATCACGAACAAGCTTGTGAAACATATCTGTTTTTGTAAATCAGTGCCAAAACAATATCAACAACACATACGAGTATGTATGTATTCCGCGATAACAGTAATTTATAATAATGTTTTTCATAATAACAAGCCATAAACATCTTGACAAACTCAATTATTCTAATTAGATGTGGTAATTCAAGTATTATGTATTCATAATTGCAAAATAGCCCAAGTTACATTAAGTAAACAAAAAACAATACAATCTAGTTATGAAAATCACCAAATATATCGTGGACAAAATGTAATTGAATATCAACAATCTTATAAATTTTAACGACAAATAAAATAGGTATAATTTAAATATTATTAAGTCTATTGATAGTTAATAAGCAAAAAAACCTGCTGATACTCATGTATTAAACTAAGAGAAAATATACATAAGCTAAAAAAAACTGTAAACATCCCAAATCTCTTCAATGTCCTGCAGAGCTTTAAACTTTTGTTCGAGTAAATATATGCGTAACCCTATAACTCATTAATTATGTATTAAGATTTATTGTAAGATTCTCAATAAAACCAATACAAGCAATTAATTTAGTAATTTAAATTGAATTACAGATAACGGATAAATATTCAATTCTCTGACTTTTAAGTGAATATTAATAAACATACTTGTGCCTAAAATAGATTTAATTGATCAATTTTGTTTTATAGGTAAAAAGGCAATCTATATGTAATAATAAACGAACTATAAACTACTTATCTATGCTATAAACATTCGCTTTTCTAAGCCACATTCATTACCTACCTATGTGAATTTATTCATAGTAATGTAAAGCAATTTACTAAGTAGCTAGTAAGTAAAAATAATATGAAAAATAAACAACTCAAACCTTTTTACAAACGTTTATTTTTAAAACTCTGATTGTGTGTATTGTATGTACTTAAAAGTATTAAAATCGGATAACTTTTTTGGCACCACTTAAAATTAACAACTCTGTGAACAGGTCATAATACATAACGATTTATGGATGAATTAATCTAAAAAGTTGAATACAAATATAATTATGTATTTTTCATTCAAAATGTTATTCATAACAAAAGTCTAGATTATCACGAATAACCCACGCCGTATTCCAAATTTAAAATCTATAACGTGCCAACCTATTACATGTAAGAATGTAACTGAACTTTGACATCCTCAAATCAGCTACGATAATGCGGCGTGAGAAAAGTTTAGCGATGGAAGAATTAATTGAAATAATGGTTGAAGGAAACATAAAACGTCGGCTTGCGGTAATTAGAAGTTAAGTTTTAGTGAAGCCCAGAGCGGCGAGACGGAAGTCTTCGCCCACTGCGCTTAACGCATAGATAATTAACGGTCGGCATTATATTAAGCCGAAAAGATAAAATTGCCTGTGCACAGATTTTATATTAAACTAACTGTTTCCCACATCTTTACTCGCTACAACAACTTCAGATGTTTACTATTAAAACGTTCATAATAATACCTATAACTACGAATTAATATGATTCGTACTTTATCGTATTGCAATCGAAAAGTCATGTTTACGTTAAATTTCAGATGATTATTTTACTAGAGCTTCAACATCCCTATTCATAGAGGTAGATACGTTACATGATCGTATTGTAATGTGAAAAGTCATGTTTACGTTATATTTCAGATGATTATTTTACTAGAACTTGAATATCCTATTCATAGAGGTAATAATTGTATTTTACCGACTTCGTTGTAAGAACAAAGGGTTTTGAATATCGTAAATGGTAGTGACAGGTTAGAAAGAAAAACGATAGGGGCTTTCAATTGAACTATGGCAGTTACGCCAGTGACAATATATTTGCACTTAATAATTTTAAAGAAATGCGTGTTTAAACGTTGTTTCCGTTTCACGTGTTAAAATATCTGTTGGCATTTAAAAGTTCTTAAAAATGTGGTGGTATTTTAATCCATATTAATTAACTAATCCTGAATCACGTCGGCTCGCGGTACCCCGAAAGCGATCGTTGAACGCAGTGCGACAGGTGGGTCCCACGCATGCGGCCACATACCTACACACATACGAAACTTTTATGTAAATATATTTACATCTAAACATATTAGCGCTACCTAAGTTTCGACGCAATTAATCTTAATAAGATTACCATTAAAAACAAATTGGAAAATTAAAGCGGTTTGGAAACTGTGAAGGTTAGAAGACCGTTTGGTTTTTCAAAATAAGATATTAAATTGTGTCATCCAGCAAGATACCCATTGTAGACTTCCCTATGCAATATTGTTCGACCGTCTACTGAATAGTTCTGCAAGTTATAATCCGTATAATAGTGGAAGCACTTATAATACAAAGTATAGTACCTGGATGACCGAGCTGTTGTAATAATAAAATACTGATTATTTGAAATAAAAAGTCACGATTGTAATGATTTGTCTCACACGAAGTAAGAACTCGAAAAAAGCGAAAAATGAAAGAAACAATCGGACGAAGATTTGAACCCGAGTTTCCTGCGTTTTAAGGCGCCCGATTTCCTGACCGAGTTATTCTAACTTCGTAAATGGTGGCGAAATTTAGCTTCGTATCCTAATGATTTTTATTCAATGCAAACGGTTAAAAATACATTTTCTGAAAATAAAAGCTAGCTAGATCGGTTTATCGCCCCGGAAACACCCTGAATACAAAATTTGAAGAAAATCGTTGGAGCCGTTTCCGAGATCGTTGATATACATATACAAGAATTGCTCGTTTAAAGTTATTAGATAGATACCTACATACTATCCGATAAATTTCTACTACGATATAAAGTTTTTGATAATTACCTAAATTGTACATACCTACCTATACTTATAGACATCGGCCGTCCTTAAACTCTGGAAATACGAAATAGATCGTCAAATTGACATAAAATATGTCCTTTTTGATTTAGTAACTGTAGGTACATAGATAAATAACATTTCATCTAGGTTTAATCGTACAATAAAAGTAGAACGCTTACATGAATTGATTGGCACCTAAACAACTTTAAAGCTCTGCCGTCTTCTACTTTTATTATAACGGCCATTAAAGTATATATTGCGTTACAGATAGCGAACCATTTAGACTTGGTTTTTTTACTGTTTTACATAATTACGAAATTATGCCTTACACCGAAGAGTGTATGTAGAGGAACATGTACCGGTCGGCGCGCCCACTCACTAGCGGCTAATAAGAGAATTAGAGAAGCGCATTCGACCGAGATTGATTGTCACAGATAATGTGTCATGTTATTATTTAAGTAGGCAAATACATTATAGCTTCAATCACGAAAATCCCTAATGGATAAGTTAACGTATTTAAATTTCAACCAAAAAATTCGTTTATTAACATTTTTGTAAATATTTATGTTGCTTTTTATGTTTATCGACAGCTATTCGTATAAAATAAAACGATTTATATACTTACTTATATAAGTCGTAAAATTTTTGCGAGTACATACTTACTTGGAATAACAAGGAAAACAACAAAATGTTAATTTTCGTCCTTCAAGCATACAACGTTTAATTTATCAACTTTTAAGCCCTGTTATACATTTTCAATGTTCGCAACAAAATATCAAAATTTCACGAATATTATAATATACTTACATAAATATACAGAGCATGTAATGAGGGAACGTAATGTAACGAACCGGGCAGGGAGCGACTGTATGATTGGCGTAACGAGCACAGGTACCGATTTTGGTCAATAATCGCCATAAGTATAGTGAGTACTTTCGCGTACAGAATGAAATAATAATTGGAGGGTCCGATTTATCACATTGCTGTTCTCCGAAATGCCTGAACATTTCTTGTGCAAGCCCTTCACGTCGTGCGCACGAAATATCTCGAGGAGTCCATGCCGAGTGCACTTAATTATAGGTAGAAAAATAAATTCATGGGAAGTTCGTCCGAAAAGATTTTTATCGTTATTATTTTGCCTAACCGTTCTCATCGCGCAAAAAAAACGAATAATCACGCTACTGCGTATCCATTCTTCGAAGTTCACCCTTTATTTTAATAACACAAAGGATATCTATAAGATTACAAAGGAGGGGTCAAGCTTTCACGAAATATTTCTTCCCACACTGGTCAGCTATCCGCCGGTACTGGTCATCGGCGGTCATCAAATGCTTTGTTTGGATATTGTCTCCGGATAAAAAACAACCCCTTTCATGTCTTTGAAAGACAGTACTTAAATGTGTGACACCCCTCTAAATGCAAACGGTCACTATTCAACCCATAAGTAATAAATAGTACGTACTCACAGGTGTTCATACACCGTAAGGTATGAAAAGTTTTTTAACAAAGCGACACAAATAAAGCAGTATTCCTTTAGTATTTTTAATTCGTACTTTGTATATTTTATATTTATAACATAGGTTATTATATATTTTAACCAATTTTTTTCTTTGTATATAAAACAAATACCTACCTATATATAAATCAATTAAAGTTCTTACGGTTGGTTCCAGTTTAAAACTTAGATACTTTTGAAACCAATACGTGGAGCTGATGTCAAGATTTTTTATAGCAGAACAACATATGCCAGTCTATTAGAAATAGAGAAATATAGCTTTAAGTGCATGAACAAATTCTTCATAATTAAGTATCGACACCAACATTAAAGTCTTAACTAAACAAAACTTTAATATTAAAGTTTTGATCGGTTACATATAAATCGAAATAGCTGCATGCTATAATTGAACGACCTTGTCGAATAGGCAACTGATTATTATAGGCAATGTGATTAAACCGAATTCATACAAATCTTTGAACCTTGAAAACAAAGTAAGGTCAGGAATTTCGGAAAGTCCACTTGGTATTTGTAGGCTGCATAAACTATTCATTTTGTTAGTTTATTTCAACATACGTTTTAAATCTTCGGGTGTAGGTACTTCCGTTTAGAACATACCTCCAATCGATCTGAATTTTGGTACACATATGGATTTTGGCTCCCTAATTAAGAATATCATACTCAAAATACCCGCAAATTATATTTTCAAGGTCAAATTGCTGAAAAATGATTTTTTAATGGTTTTCCGCGTATATTGCAGCAAACATGAACGTTACAAACAAAAGTTGTAGACCGTAAAGAAATACATATTTTTTGTTCTATATGTTTTTTGCGTGGACCCAGTTGTTTCAGAGAAATATAGCAGCAAAAAAAAACGTTTTTGAGCAATTTGACCTTGAAAATATTATTTGCGGGTATTTTGAGTACGATATTCTTCATCTGCGGGTCGAAATCCATAGGTGTACCAAAATTCAGATCGATCGGAGGTATGTTCTAAACGGAAGTTTATCCAAATCTTCAAAAGCTTTAGTAAGATCTAGTTACTATCCGTTACGTCTACAGCATGAAAGTCCTATTAGAATCGAATCAGTCATTTTCAATATCAACCAATTTCTTATAAACACGTATAAAAATTTCACAAAATTCAATGTGCATCCAAACAGATTTTGTTACATCTTTTATTCATATTGGACTGAGGGTAAATAACTCGCGTTATGTGTGGTAAATAGATATTTAACTTGAAAAAAATTAAAGGTTTAAACTTAAAAAATACACACCTATCAAAACTTATTTAAATTGGATAAACAAGAAATTGTACTTTGGACAAAAAATAGGTAGCAACATTTTCAATGGTACCTAGAATAAATTTTACCAAAGTTTCAACACCAACGTATTTAATATGTAAGTTTTAAGTTGACAATTTTACAAACTAAACTGTATCATAAATTTCATTACACTGATTATACAATATACCAGTTTGATTACGCAAAGTCCTTGCGATATATAAATGTATGCACATGGGGTAGGGATATGTGTAGCCATCAAGTAAGCAAATCACGCGCTTGTGTAGTGTAAGTTGCAACAAGCCGAAATTGCTTCTAAATACCTCTGTTTACAAGTTTGGCATGACAATGTTTGTGAGCATATTATAATATGATTTGCTTTACACAAACACACGCTTTTTTATTAACTAAAATGATGAAATTAATTGTCATGACAACTTTAATGTTTATAGCCGTAGCTTTGAGGTTGGGGGGTTCAAGCCCCTGATATTTTAAGCAACGAACCAAGTTTATCATTGCCAGCCATAGATAGAGCTCAACAAGCTAAGTCATAATACAATCCTGGCTGCCTTGTATCCATGATCTGATGCTACAACCTAGTATACAGCCTTTAAATTACACCAACACTTCTCAATAACATACTTTAAAGGTTTGGGCTCGTTCTAATCAAGGTTTAAATTTTAACGCAATATAACGGTTCATTGCATCATTCATTACTTATCCTTCATTTTAAAATATTTTGCTCGTGTTATTGACGCAACAGAAACATTACACTCTCTCGAGTATTTACCCATATCTTGTAGATTCGATATATGCTGTATGCCCACCATATAGGTATGATATGAGGTTGCACCATAAAGAAACAGTAGTAATATCGACACTCGGAGAAAGTAGACGTGATCATGATCGTGATAAGCCGTTCTCCAACGATAAATTTATGCGCCCTTTGTTTCTTTTCAACGATTTATCAAAAAGACTCCCTTTGTATCCGCATGACGTTAATCTCTGAACAGACGACGTCATAACGGGTCAAGCGATCGTACTATTGTTAAGATGGCCCTAAGTGATATTCCACGTTGCATCGTGTTTGTTTATGGATAGAACCTTAAACTTACGAATATAAATTGAGTCTTCGATTTATTCATGAAAATATTAATGTTCGAATCGTCCGTAAATCAATAGTCAAAGTTAAGAATCAAAAAATGTTAATCAAATGCTAATTTGTAAGTATAACTATAATTCAATAAGGGCTTGGGTACAAAAGATTATTAAAACTGACCGAAGCAGTGTAATCAACGAAGTAGAGTAATAAAAAAGTGTACGTAATGCATCGGGATCTGTAAATTGCTTGCTCTGTTCACCCGCGGGCGGGACCCCTTATCGAATGACCCTTATCGAGAAAATAACCAACGAAAGCATAGCCCTATTAACTGCACCGAGAAAAAATAATTGTTTGTGATTATGGATTGTAGATAATTGATTGTCGGCGACGACAGGATGCACCGTGGCTATCCTCGTCGAGTGCGAAATTGCATCAACTACTTAGCTATGTAGAAACCTCAACTAATAAATGGAATACGTCAGTGTAGTAAGTAACAACTATTAATGTCGCCTGTTAGCTGCCATTCGAATTTGTTAAATACTTAATAAGCTATACGTTGTATCTGAGAATGGAATCTCAATGCTAATTCCAACTTAGAATATAAATTCTCACTTATTTGTGATTAATTTCTATAGGCGATCAACACTACGACCACTAGTGCATAAATATATTTTAATTTTCTGTGTTGTATGACCATAGTCGCACTAATCTGTATTAATTAAAAAATGTAGGTATAAACCAACTCAATTTATTGGCAACACTCAGGAAAACTAACTATTTACGTTATTTTACAACTTTGTAACATGTATTTACTCAACGACACCATGTGAATAACATGTACCTATACAAAATGTAACGTATGTCTACATATTAAATACGCAAACATGCAGAGATGAGATTCAATGACTTCTTATTTACTAGAAAACATTATTTTCTGCTATTTGACTTATTGTCAAATAATATAACTAAAATAATGCTAATATAACTAATAAAGAAACAGTGTAGACAAAAGTATAACACATAGTGTATTTTTTCCTCCACTAAACAAAGATACGAACTACAATTTATCAGATAAACCCCAAGCATAAAGTACATAGCCACTGAGCTACAGACACGCCCTTTAATGAATAACAAGTGTATTTTTAAACCTAACCGTAGCAAAAAACATAGCTAGTAAATCATGTCATTTGACAACACTGATAAATTATCCTGATGCACCTAGCTATAGCATACAGCAATACACTAGTATAATTACGTATGTATGTTTTAATCCGTACATTGACTTGTATTTTACGTCTTCAACACATAGGACATACTCTCTCGCTGTTCAAAAACATTGCAGAGTGATTTTGTTGATCAGATATCTTGAAACAGTGTCAGTGATATCGTTTGAAAGCGATAAAACAAGACAGTACGTATAAAGTGTTCCTTTAAGCTTGTTTGCATTACGTAAAATATTTACATAATGAAATGAAAGATAAAAAGATATAACCTTCTTATATTCGTTCCATAACATTAATCAGAAGAAAAATATTGCAAGGAAAAGAAAATTTTGTAGGTAAAACTCAGTTTGTTGGCGAAGCGGCGAAGTCTAAAAATTGAAAAAAAATATGTAAAAATTATATTGTTTACTTTTGTTATCAGACGGCATGTTAATTATTGTTATAATAATATTCCTTCTATTAGATACTGCGCGTAAGGTCAATAAATACAATTATCAAAACATTGTTATTATAGTTGCAGTAGTATTAAAACTATTAGAAAAGAATAAATTGCCCTATAATACAAAGAACAGTTGTTTTTGACGGACATATTTTTCCCAAGTAATTTAAACATTGAAAGCGGCAACCCACACCAACAGACGCAAGTACATAGACATAACACTATAATGGAAACGAAAATATCTTTCACATAAACAATGTAAGTTATTTCCCCGCTAATGTTTCTGATATCAACAGAAATCATAAAGTTTAATTATACGCTAATAGTGCCATGAATTCTTAACTAGCTTCCTAACGGACACCGCCGATAAACAGACGCGCGTTTATGACAAAGTAATCGAAGCTGAATTGTTAATTGCGTACGTCGAATGAATTTAAAAATGCATGGCATTTAAATGCCAGCTCGGTCGCCATTTTAGTTCGATCCGAAAGAGAGACTATCGCCTTGAACGCGACTTAAATCTGACAGCCTCGAATGTCACTCTCGCCCGCACCAGTTAAATTATTAAGGTATGCCTCCGTCTCGTAATGATCGAAACTAATTTATTGTATATCTTCATGCACACTGAACAATTAAAATGAAACTGAACTACTAAAATACTTATACTATTTTTACACGAGATAATACCTACAGTTTCTTAGTCAGCTTTAAAAAATAGTATCTTGTAGATGAACAAAATAAGAAACTTTAGTATCCTATAAATACTACAATATTCATTCAGTCCAATACATTCGATTTTTAGAATCTCTAAAACAATATCATTAAATTCCTAATATCCTAATAAGCATCTTTCAGAAAAACAATAATGTCTCTCTCTTTTACAACGTAATATTTGAAAATTATACAAAATTATATTTTCAGCTCAAAAAGCTGTGCAAAGTCAGTATCTATTCGCAACTCTACATTATATAGACAACATGTTTGTTATGACGTCGTTTTATTTTAGGAATTTATATTTATGGAGAAAAATAAATTTTACAACACGATTTAGTTTTAAAAATTTTGCGGCTAAAAATAAAACACACATTTATTGTATTATGATAGAAATGATAAACTTTTCGCAACACCTTAAGCAGAAAAAATGTGACAGAACTCTAACAGTGGTTCATTCATCTGAAGATAGTTATCGTTTCTTTCTCAGTACCGCTAAATTACATTTCTAGTAGCCGTGTAACACGTTTACGAGGTACTTTAGAGATGCTACGGTATATCCGTAATGGCTATCGTGGTATTATACGGACTGATGCGAGAGTGATACCAACATATTCTTACTATATAATTTATACCCATGAAAGTTACCGAGCACAGGGTCAAAGAAAATTGACGGGGTACACAACGCAATGCCTAACGTTCAACGTATATCAGACATCTAAGCTTTCCGAGAAACCAGGAATATTGTTGACACAAAGCAACTCTAGCGGTTTTAAATTTCGTGTGCCATTTGAAACTGAAATATTTTGTAAATTGTTGTAGTGTTATTTTATTATCAAATGTAAATCTTTAGTCGTTATCTTTTACTGTGGCAGTGTTATAGAAGCACTTAGGTACGTAAGGCAGTTATGACTACTGAAAGTGGAGCATTTCTTTGACAAAGATTATGAATATGCTATCTGGTTTCTTATAATCTGTTAAGTTGTATAATGCCGAGAGGACGAAGATTTGAAATATTGATTTATTTATCGCTAAATATACGCCAATATTCATAATTTATCCAGTTCATTTAACCGTTTCTAATAAGGTTTCATTCTATTCTTCTAGTCCCTATTATTTCAAAGCAGGGCATGAATCTCTCTATTTTTTAAACTTAGTTTTTTAGATCGTCTCAGGAATGTACCTACATCGTGAAAATACCGTCAAGAAACCTTTCTTGACGGTATTTTCACGATTAAAGCATATAATAATTAAATTCTAATGATATAACTTTAAACTTCCACATTAATTAAACTAAATTTTATTGAGCTAACTTCATATTTTACTGGTATTCACGGATAGCGGGCAAAAGAGTAAAATATGGCAGTTATTGACAATTATAACTGCAATGCACTTTACTCTTCCCACGGAACATTCCGCACCTGGACGTCGCTCGAGTCTGGATTTAATGCGACAAATGACTGCTTATTATATATTTACAGCAATTAAAAACGAAGTCCCTTCATACGATGTCCCATTAACAAAACAAGAATGCGAAGTCTGTTTCTATTTAAAGAAGTGTCTTTTACGTATTAACACAAGCATTTATACGCGAAAACTGAAATCTCGAGGATTACAAAAAAATATATATTATCGTCGTCGTCGACACATTAATGTTCCACTGCTGGGCACGACCCTTCACTGAAAATTAGAGAGGTTTAGGTCATAGTCCACCACGCTGGCTAAGTGCTGATTATACTTCACGCACCTTTAAAAACTTATTTTTTAAAGAACTCTCAGGGATATAAGTTTTCCTCACTATGGTTTCCTTCATCGTTTAAGAAAGTGATAATTAATTTCTAGTACGCAAATAATTTAGTTAATCAAAGGTTTCTTCTTGGATCGAACCGCGGACCTCTCGATTGAGAGGGTGAGTTCCAAACCACTAGGCTATCATTACATTGTAAGTTGCAATAAACTTTGAATGGCATCTTAAACGTTTATTTATCTTATGTTATCCATATTCCCATTTGTATTTTAGTCGCAGTAAATATAGTAATTACAATAAAACATATTTGGTACACTCGTAGCAGTCTACACATTCAAAGCAAAATGTTTATTATAAAGAGCAGAAAAACAAGGTTAAAATGCTAATCTTAACACTGATATTTACCTAAAGTTTAATTCGACGAATAAACTTAACGCAGCACCTGGCCTCTACCGACGTCATATTGATTCTACTGTTGCTATAAAATTTATTGAGGTTCTATTTTGTAGCTAATTAAAATAGTGATGGCCATTAGAAAAGCTCGACCGTGAGAGAGTGATAAAACTCATACAGAAGTAATTTGGACATTATTTAACACCATCGTTTAGATTTCGTCTACTAATTCAAAAACTGTGTCAATACCTGCACTATCTATACACTTTAGTGTATAATGATACGTGCAATCATCGTATTTAGTACTGTTTCTGTCTTAGAGATTACTTATATCTATAAAAGAAAGTAAATAACATCAAGAAATGTCATATATAAAAATAACATGTTTGTTACTTAACTTTATTGTTCATTTAGTATTTTTTTGTTAATACCTGATATGAAAAGCCGTTTCAAAGTTATGTTAAGAAATTAATCACTTGCTTTAACAGTGATGGAAATATATGGCATAGTAGGTACAATGAATATCAACAAATACATTTTCTATCATCTGGAGGCACGGCAGTGCCTCCGCCAATGTATTACTCCGCTAAATGATTAATTCACAAATTGAACTAAATGTATCTGATCCAATCCAAGTATATCGAAACATAAAGGAGGAAGTAATAAATCATAAAAACCTTTTAGGAATTGGATTTTCATATTTATTATATACAGACTTAGCGCCCAGACCGTTGAGCATTTTTTTATAAAATTATAGGAGTAGGAGACGAGCATGCAATCCACCTGATGGTAAGTGGCTTCTGCCACCTATGGACATCTGTAATCAACCCCTGATAGGATTAGATATATCTACCTGCTCGACCACAGATGCATCGCTACCCCTGAGGACTAAGCTGGAGCAACTCGGAAAAGTATGTCTACCTTACCACACCTTTCAAACCAGAACACAACAGCGCTTAACACTGCTGTTATAATGCAGAGATAGGTGTGGCGGCGCCGGCGGTGCGGGCAGAGTCGAACTACACCACCTTCAAAACATAGGTGATATTTCTAGATAAAATATATTTTTTCAGAATAAATATTACATACTACCAAAACATATTTAATTACGTTAGAAACCAGTTACCTTATCCTGTCCTTGTATTAATCAATATAATTTGGCATATCACAAACTTTTTTATTTCTTAACGCGAATTTAATATTAATTAAGATAAGCGGAATGCTCATTACGTTTATCATAATCTTTTATGTTAATGATTGTCATTCATTCTTTTAATGGATCATTATGGCGAAATATTTTTAATGCGTCATTATCTTCTTACGTAGGCACTTGGCAGACATTTTTAACAGATTGTTACTACTTTTAATCATTACGTCGTTAAATAATGATGATGCATTTTTATTGAAATTTTAGTATTTTGTATTGTACTATAATTATATTCATATACATAATATGTATTATGCAAATGGACTTCCAAAATAGTATCACAATTGTACCATAATTGTAATGTACGGTAGCCAATGTTAACCCCAGAAAGGAATATGAAATGTTTGGAAGAAAATTATTAGAATATAACAAATTATACAGAGTCGACGCAAGGCTTAACAAAGACTATTGCTCAATACTTGCACTATTGTAATTGCGAACGGATCGTATCGAATTACGTTCTAATGAAATAAATTTATTTAATGATGCATTAAAATACCTCTACAAAGCTCTGTAATAACCGAATCACGTTCGTTTTTCAGATGGCCCAGTGCAAAGTGACGAATAGAGACAAGACAGAGTGGTCGTGAATCAAGATTTATGCCCAAGTAAATTAGCGCGAAGGGCGGAGCGATAACAACTAGGGTTGTTAGGAAAACGAGGTTTCGGATCGATATCGATATACAAACATAATGTACTAAGAATTCAGATACAATTAAATTTCAATGATTTTTTGTAGAGGTATAAATATTTTTATTATTCAACATATTTTTGCAAATCCTAGTGTTACAAAAATATTTTTGTAACTGGTAACGACTAATTAAAGATATGTCATAAATTATTAATAACAAGGTATAAAGTAGTTTCTTATAAAGTCGTATAAAGATTTATATGTTTACAATATCGTAAGTAAATTATATTTTATTGACAATATGCTTTATTTACTATAAAAGCGACAATAACTTATAAAGCATGTAAGTATTACGTTGATTTAAACTGTCTTGAGCGTGTCTAATATTATCTTAAATGCTTCTACTCACAGCTTCGACTAAGTGTAAAGATTTATTGATATTTAGTTTGTAATGTTATTATCTAATGGAATTTGTATTAACAACTTATTGCTACTTAAGTAGTATTTCGAAATAAATAGTATGTTAAGGACCAAAAGACAAAAATACTGAATACATTTTTGAAATCAGTTCAGCATTAGTAAAGGAACCCTTAATATTATCTAGATCTGTATTATGCTGTCACTCTACCATGAAAGTAACACATCAAATAAAATCAGTTAAATGTTTCCTAGATCGTCTTTAAACAACAGTGAGAGCTGACATTCACGTTATGAATCCACAAAATGTATTATAAAGAACTCGATTACGTTCAGTGTTTTCGGATATCGAGCACATTCTGTTACGGTTCAGAACATCCCTAAAACGCATAGACGAACGCCACGCGCGTGCTCGCTGTGACCTATCACTCTGCCGATCTACTTGATACGCAACATGCGCGCATGCACTTTGTGTTTCACATTACGAATGGCACCTCCCACCGTCTCGTACTATTGGAGACCAAGACATGTAAGTGGTAAAACCGATAGGCATCGAATCCGCCGCATAATAAATTAATCATTTATTAAACGTCTCGGTAATTTGCACCCGACTCGATTTTGATTTACTACGAGACAATTGTAGTTCGAATATGCAAGCTTTATTTTAATTGTCATATTAATTAAAATTAATTTGCACGTAGGAGAATTAGACATTCATAGATCGGCGTCACCAACCTTACACCCATTGCTTTAAATACCTACTTAATGATTAAAAGCTGTTGTGTTCTATTCTTAAAGGTGTTGTAAAACTCTACCTTATGTGTAGTAAATTTTTGTATTACTTAACTTAAATGAACTAATATGAAGCTTTCGAAGTTAGTCATCAACTTCTTAGTACCAGCTATTACGTCTTACAAGAAGTCGAGCAAATTTTGTCGCAAGGAACCTTTATCACATCTAGTTTATAGTAAAATATAATCGGATCACTAATTATTCCTAATTCGCTGGTAAACTAACATGACCTCAAAATGTTTTAAAAACTGACTCAATTAGCGTAAACTTTAACCAGCCGGGTGTGCGATTACAATAAAATTGTCGACCAACGGCGGGTTTATTATACTATTGACTCGTATAAATCCGAAACCGTGCCTTGTTTGTCATTGAATAATTTAATTTAGACTTTGCTTACCCTATCTCATACAGGCGGTAGCAAGTAGCACATTGTAAACAATTTGTCTAACAAATACCAATAATAACGCAAATAGGAGTCTCAAATTTCAACGTGTCTTATTATATTTATTGAATCTACTCCTTTAACGTGCTCTATTCAAAAGCTCTACATAACTACAGAGCACATTTACACAGAAATAATGTTAAAAGTACCACAATAACAAAAATAACTGAAGACCCTCGTTAAGTGCTTGGTACAATTAAAAAAAGTAATAATAAAACCAATAAATTTAGTAAGAAATATGTTGTGTCAGAAACATTTGTACATTGTAGATTACTTAAATTAATTAAAAGTATCAATTAGCAGTATCTAGTGATCATTATTACTTGGACATAAATAGGAAACTGCATTGTGAAACGTATTCCACGAATATTATGGCGAGCTTATGAGTGCTAATTAAGCTTCTTGTTTCGCGAGTCCGCTGCCTATATATTCTGAAACCAATTATTAGTTCTATGAGAGCTTTTTATCAGCCGCATACAAACAATGGAAACGTGACTGTACTAGCGAATTCACTGGGAGCCACACCATCCTCACCGCTGGATGCCTACTCCATTTAGTAAACAACAAATTCATTGCCTTCTTCGTATCGCGATACATGGGTTCTCTCGTTACGATAAGTAAATGCCAAAGCTGTATATGTAAAGTATCTTTAAAACGAGTCTGAGAACAATTTTCCTTCAATGAAATTCTTTAAAATTCAATAATATTGCAGCACGGGCGAACGCCGGCGCAGTTCTGTATATACAAATGTGATTACTTCGGCGCCGATGGCTTATCGAAATACCTAAGTATCTACGTACAGTTTGTTACCGTCTCAAAATGCAAAATCATAAGCTTTTGCAATGAGAGTCATTACCGATAAGTACTATCTGATGGGCAATTACATTAAATCTTTGTTTATCAACGTTTCTAGTTGTTGACTTTAATCCTTCTTTAGTTATAATTATCTATAAGTGCCTTAAGAAATATTAAATTCATAATGGTCTGTAGGTAAATGTAAAAAGATACCAACCCTTATGATTTTTTTATTATCTCCTAATATAATATTTTCGGTGTCCCAATGAAGTGTAAATATGTAATATAGGTACATAGGTGCATGACTATTCAAAATCCATTTATAAGATTGTATGTACATAATAATTATTACATTTTTGGCCGTGCCGACCTCTATGAGTACGGTCGCTGACCGCTATGTAGATACCTACCTAATTCTGCCTTACAACAACAAAAGTTACATACAACAACGAATTTTCTACTCTGATTTTAAAAGTGTAGTACATATAGTAGGGAAAATGACATAAAACGAGCAAATTTGAATTAAAACACATTTTTTGTTGTTGTAGTGTTAGAGATCATTGGGCTATTGGACCACTACTAAGGTACAGTAATAGGACTCGGCAACATTTTGGAGGCAGAAAATGTTGACTCTAAGAAATTAATATTCGATTACACTTGTACATTAGAATACTTATTCGTAAATTGTTTTTACAAATACCTACATTCTTTGAGGTGGTTTAACAATACGGAATTACTTAAATTACAAAAACAGCAATATATTATCCACGGTTAATCTTATTTAAAAATAAATATTTTTGTTACTATTCTAAGTTTGGTATTAGAACATTAGAACTTGAGAAAGTATTCAGTTTAAGAGCAATTTATTACTTACTTCAAATCGTCTCAAATCGTATACAAATTGTCTCTTTCGTTTCAAAAAAATAAAAGTCATTAATATCGATCATGTTTTCGAGCATAAAAATAGTTGATGTTATGGTTTAAGTTATTTAACAAATTACTTTAGGTAAAGAACATATTACTTCCTGTATAGATGGCGCGTACATTCTTGATTTAAAACACAAAATTGTTGCGTAAACACACGAATTGCGATGCGCGTTAAAATGGTTATATACCCAGGTTCAAATAACGACTGTCAATAAAACGTTTATGGTAGCCTGTACTGATTGACCATAAATTATAAAGATTAAGGTCAATAACGCGATGGATATGATAACTGCTAAGAACGTAAAGTACCTATCTGCAATTACTTCGATACCTAATTGAAGATATACCTATTACCTACCACTATTTCTAGACATAGTAAAGTTTTTCCTTTTCATAATACTTCCCACTATATCGTATAAAATATTAAGTTGAAAATTAGTAGTCACATTATTTATATTATATCTTTATTATCCATACAATTTATATACTTTAAACTCCTACCCTGTAAGATGTATATTATTATGGTATACATAACTCTTTATCAAACGTTTCGTTATTAAAGATAGGTATATTTTAACTTTATTCTCATTGCCTATAGATCTTCAGTATCAGTAAACGTCACGATTTATTTACCGCTGAGGATGTAACTCCCATATAAGCCTTTCTAGTAAGCTTAACGACTTCTCTTACTATGAAGCTTATTAAGATATTTTATGATATTAAAATGCACGTCTTATTGTATCTTAAGCATTTAATGCCTCGTAAGATAATTTACTATTACAAATAAAAATTCCAAGATTTCAAAATATTTTTAATCAAATTATGTACCTAGTATAGAAAATGATTTTTAATGAACAGCTGCAACAAATAAATTTACCTGACAAACAAATATAAAAAAATAAAATAATAATATTAAAATAATATAATAAGTAAATTCCTAAAGTAAATCGTATTATTTGTTATTTAAAATTAACAACATTTTTTAGGGATCTTGATACAATAAAAATTATAATTATCACGCCGAACAAAGTGCTATCACAAACGCCACCTGTTAGCGAAGTATTAAATTAACATACCAAGAATGTTGTTACTAGAGACATCTCTCGGCGCGCGGAAGAAATAGATTGCCGGTAAACTGGACTGGTACTTACGAAGTTTTATTATTTTGGATTGAGTATGTATAATGAGGTTGTTGATAAATCTCTTTGTGGATACATTTTACTGATTATTTAAAGTGATTAATGAGTTTTAATTAAAATCAGTATGTAAAAGAGCCTTCTTACCATCTTCTGAAGACCTTTATAGAAGAGTCCTCTACATATTCTTATAAAAAAATCTATTTATCGAGTCTTTTGAGTTATTGACAAATTGCAATAAGTAAATACTAAATTTATTACTTACCAATAATAAGGACATAATAAGGGCCCATAACACACAATAATTAATAGGTAGTAAGGAATACCTACTATGAATTATTTATCTGTGGTTTATACACATTTTTAAACATTGTATATATGAAATTAGGGAAATAATTCATGTGGGTACGCTCTACTTGTAATTTATAGTTTACTGGCAAGACAAAGTCGTGAAATTACATCTAATATTAGAGATAGATAATACTTATTTTTATTTGTTGTTGCTTAATTTCTCTTTTTAAATTGGATGGAGGTACAAGTAGCAAACAAACATGCACCAACTGAGGGTAAGAAGCAACTGCCACCCATGTGGGAAATTGCCACAAACATTTATCTATTGGGGTTGACCCAGATAGGATTACATATAGGTCCTATACCCTTAATAGGACCTATTAGATTGGTCACAGAATTGTTACTATGCCTGAGGACTACAATGGTACTTTAAAACAAAACACAATCGCGAAATAAACCCTTTTCCATAATATGGGTGTAGAAGACCAGAATGCAGTCCACCTGGTGGTAATTGGTTACTACCGCCTATGGACATCTGTAATCAACCCCAGATAGGATTAGTTTCCTACCTCGGCCACAGATGCGCCGCTTCCCCTAAGGACTAAGTTAGGATGCCTCGGTAAAGTACCTATGTCTCCCTTACCACACCCTTCTAACCCGAACACAGCAGCGCTTTACACTGATGTTATTAGGTATGAAATAGGGATATCCCTGTAGTTCCGGGACTAGAATAGGGCTACGGTATCCCCTGCCTGTCGTAAGAGGCGACTAAAAGGGGGCTTCTGGGGTCGTGGGTGGCAAGAGTGGGAGCTCGAACCGCCCGGCCAACGGCCCCGGGAAGGACGGCGGTATGTGTGGTATACCGTCGTACGCACCAGACGGTGTGGAGAACGATAAGCTCACCTGGAGATCCCGGAGTCCTCTACGCAGCGCTGAGGACGGCCACCGGGGGGGTTTTAGTGCGGTAAGAGTCCCACATAACCCTGTGTCGCTCCCAAGGCATCGGGTACCTTTTGAAGGTTTCCCCCTCGTGAACAAAAAAAAAAAGGTATGAAATAGGGAAGGCGGTGATGCCGCCGGAGTCGAACCACAGAGGGTTCTACCACCTTCAAACCAAATGCCAAATGCCACTATAATACAAATGTCCTCAAAATGTCAATAATTGTAACTAAGTAATAATATCTGGATATCGTTAAGATTAACTACGTTACACTTGCATTACATATACAGAAAATGAAATCTTGTAGGTAGTTATGAGTTTTTGTGCTCGCAACGTTGTTACGGCGCAAAAAATGTCTGTAATACATTCATGACAAGCTCAATCAGGTACCTATCTACTTCTTTATTTAATAAGAATAACAAAAAATATTTGACTTTAAACTTCTGCAATGCGGTTTTTGTTTTGAGTTTGATCAATAATTGTATGTTATCTACTCATGTATTTGTATATACGGTATAGTAAACAATAAACCCTCGATATATTAAGTTAAAACAATGTCGGTCCATACTTACTAATATTGTAAATAAACGACGCCTTAGTAAAGTAGAGGTACATTTTTCGCTAGTTTTGTAATAGTAAATGTATACTTTCCCATATTTGACCCCAAATGTATTGGACCAGTACGTGACTTAGAACGCCTTATGTCCACCACAGAGACAACAGGATCCCAACACTGTTATATTAATGCAGAAATAAGTGTGGTAGTGATGCTGCAGATGCAATCTGTACGGCTCATACAACGAGAGGAGCTCCTAATGGGGTGCGTGCGCGAACATTTATGGTGGGTGTACGACGTGCTCATTTGCTTCTTCTCATTATAAAAAAACCCTACACTACATTACTTACAAAATAAAACAACCATAAGGTTTTAAAATGCAAGCGGAGCCGCGAAAAACACCAAATATAATACGAGACTATAAGGCAGCTCGTTTTTAAAATAGCAGCGATTATTTTTATACTTATTAGTGTTCACGTTCAACATTTTTTAAATGTTATAAGCCACGCGGATACGAATGGCTTCAATTAACTTTTGGCAAACAAAAATACACGTTGCGTTTATCCTTTCGAAGTCGGTCCGAAATCGTGGGGTCTGTTTTATTTATATAACGTTCGAGAGCAAAGACGCAGTACAGATAAGTAAGTACAATAAAACTAACGGGAACGATAAAGCCCACCATTGATTGGTGGAGGAAGACAAGTCTGTCGCAGCCGCCGCCGTATGCCAACCACGTCCACTATTGTTTTAAATAAAATGCCATCCAGGTATAATAAACGAGAGAACTGACATGGACCGCCTGCCATCTCGTTAGCCGTGAGTTTTTCTCGCTTCCATTCAACAAGCTTCATCCCTTTCAATTAAATCGATAACATTATTTCTTTGTCCACAATTTTCAGATTAATTAGGCAATCGCCTTTTTTGTAGGTGTTACATGAGTTTACTTGCCTGTCTCTTAAGTCTTAATTATCTGCCAGTTTAAAAGTCCTAGTTTCAAAAATTATATTTCTTTTGATTTAGTTCGTAATATTAGGCACATCTACATAAAAACGAAGAAAGTAAAGTATTCTGAATTTGCAGTCACTGCCGTAGAGTGTAATCGTCTATTATTAAAATATTTTAATAATCCAACGGGAAAAGACCATTACATTATTTAAGTTAATCATTTAATGTTCACCTTATATTTTATAATTATATAGGTACTCTTTCAAAACTTCTGTCTCAAGGAGTTAAACATTCTGAGTACGCGTGCGTTGCAAAAGTCGCCTATTATGTGTAATTATGCGGCCGCATAAACCGAGCACTTTGCTGCTCACACAGGGCTACCAACGTTTTTTGAACGAAATAAACCGAATTTGTATTTTAAGTGACCGTGAAAACGAAGTAAATCAATTCCAAAAAAGGAAAAAATATTTTCTATTTTTTTAAACTCCGTTAAGTAGGTAGCTATAATATAACTTTTAAGAAAGTAATATTTTAGCTCATAATTCGTATTAAACCTACAAAATAAAGAAAATCTAAGATTTCTAAATAACTGAATATTTAAAGAAAAAATAAAATATGTAAACGTTACTGACAAACCTTACAAAAACTTACAGTTACCAACCTTATTCTTAAGATCCAATTAGGTACCTACACTTAGTGAGCCTCATAATATTGTTCATTATGCTAAGGAAATGACGAGATTTAGCTAGAGTCCGTTATCCTTTAAGCCTATGTTAGGATACGTGTACCTGTACGTGCGCTCATCGGGTGATGGAAATGGCAGGAATGCGTTCAATCATGATTGCCATAATAGTAACTCGTCGCCGGAATCCTCTAAGACGCTAACCAAAGTAAACCTTATGATTCAAATTTAAATTTATAATGACTACCAATTAAACTTTATTTAGAGGCAAGAGAGTTTTACATTAAGATCCTAGTGACGATATCGATTTATAAATGAACGTAATAAAAACATGTTAAAATCATCATCGCCTATTCGGCTTCGCTCTGAACGGATTATTAAGACCCACTACAGTAGGGACTGCGATATAAAACCACTTTTTGCAATCAATAAATCAGTCAGGTTTGATAACAGAACATACATAGAGAGAATTTTACATTTTAACATAAAAAGTCAAATTACTGCCTACATTAAACACCTTTTCATAATCCATGAAACTCTACAAGTATATTGTAATTTATTTACCTAACTCATGCGTAAACATACGCGTTGTTCACAATTTAAAAATACGTTAATTCGCTCTTATATTCGTGAAATTATGACACCCCACAAAATTTGAATGATTTAGAAAAAATGTCCTAATTTCGTACCAGCATATAAACAATTGTAAAAGTTGACTGGGACCTGTACCCTTACCAGGAGTTTTTACGTTTCGACAAATATGACTGTTTTGGTATTTGTTTACGTATGGGCCAATACGATTTCCTAGTTCTGACACAATCCGCTAGGGGCGCTGATTGGAATTTGTATGGGCAAATACGTAAATATCAAAACAGTCATATTTGTCGAAACGTAAAAACTCCTGGTCCCTTACCAGGATTACTGATAATGTTTACATTCAACAGGGAATATCAGAAATACATACTTTTAGCTATTATCATCAACTAAAATTAAAAAATAAACGTAGTTACTGGCGACTTCGATCTAAGTAAGGAAAAAATACAACCAACGTAACTTTATAACAATTAACAATTAAATTTACTTATTAATTTCTCAATTATGGCAAATAACTACACTTTATGGGCATCAAGTATCATGAATTTCAAACTTGACATTGAACTGAATAAATATGAGTTATCGTTAGATTCCACTTGGTAGGATGAAATTTGAAGATGGTTTACTTTTAATTCGACTCCAGCGGGACCACCACCACACCACACCTATTTCGGTGTAATAACAGCAGTGTTAAGCGCTGTTTTGTTCTGGAGTTTTTATTTTGTGGTCTGGTTTGAAGGATGTAATCAGGGAGTCACACTTATCCGAGGCGTTCCATTTTAGTCCTCAGCAACGCATCTTTAACCGACTTCAAAAAGGTGGTGGTTATCAATTCGGCCGGTATCTTTTTTCTTTTTTTATGTATGTACACGAATTACTCCGCCGTTAGTGAACGGATTTTAATAATTCTTTTTTTATTGTATAGAGACGAGCTGGAAGTTGGTCCCATTTAAATATGGTTAGGATTCATGGATGGGTTCTGGAGAAAATGAGGGGAATTCCTCCACCCATGTAAATATAACAGCCATAACTTCGCCGTTTATGAACCTATTTTAATGCCTTTAATTTCGTGTGTGGACAATTGCTGCAAGTTAGTCCCCTTTAAATATGATGAGGATCAGAGTGGGTTCTGGAGACAAAATATGTAACTCCTCAACCGATGGGTATAATTGAGTTCTGTTCGAAAATATTTGGTGTAGGTTCTAATGAAATTGCAAAAGCAGTTTATCATTGACTATTTAAGGGTCTGATAATGTGGCTCGGGAGTCAAAATATGTAACTCCTCAACCGATGGGAATAATTGAGTTGTGTCTGAAGATATTTGGTGTAGGTTCTAATGAAATTGAAAAGTTCATCATACATTTTAAAACAACATACACTAGATAAATCAAAACGGCATACCTATTTAATGCCCATTTTTTTCGGCGCTACATATTGGACGTTTACGCATTCGGCTTTTTCGTTTTAGAAAACGATATCACTCAATGGAATACCTATGTCTTCTAGGCGTTATTTAAACATTGCCAGAAAATAAAACCAGTTTCATAACAAAATGATGTGTGTATTCTGTATTGAATAAGGCCGGCCCACCAAAATACCCGTTATCTGCCTTTAACAGACCAAGAAAAAGAAACAATGTTAAGAAATTAAATTAGGTATCAAATTTCTGAAGTTCTTTACTACAGGTGCCTAATGATATTTTTCCATACTCAGTATGTACGCATAGAAATTTTAAATCCTCTTGCAGTACATTTGTATAAGTATGAGAAGCATTTTTTTGTTGGATATAGAGGATAAAAATACAAATTAGTGTTTCATTCATTATAATATATAATGAAGAGCATTTGCATGAACAAGCAATAGTCTTGCGGCGCGGTGCTGCCATCTGTGGGACTTATAACGACTGAACCAAGGGTAATGTATGACAACTTTTTTACTCCAGTCAAGATTCGTTTACAAACGTTTTATATAAAATGCATTTGCATACACATTACAAGGCCGGTGGAATTAGTAACCACCTTAAAAATTATCTATACAAGTAATAATACTGAACACCGCATTTTAACCCATAAACCTAAGAATTATAACATACCAAAACACAAATTATCGTTTATATTTTTTCTATCTAAACGTTCTTATTTTAAAAATTGGCATACTTATCTATTAGCTTTCTACAGGACTTTATGGAAGATTTTATTCAAGCTTATTTGTACTTCTAAAATATGTAAGCCTAAAAGAAGTTAAATAACTTCACAGGAGAGCACGCGGAAGAAACCGCGCACGGAATACGTTTCAGATAAAAACAAAAGAACAAAAAAATATTACAGAATGTTACCGCACTTTATCAAAAGATAAATATTCAAATACGTTGCATAAATTTGAAGATTAATATTGACCTTAACCATATAAGAATTTTGAATATACCTAATTAGCATATGTGCACTTTACGGTAATTATGTGAGTGGGTATTAAAACGTTAGATTTTATATACAACTGCGTATGCGACGCATCTCGGGTTCAAACCTCGGTTTGACACATTACACAAATGTGTCAAACCACACATTACAAATTAAAATTAATTTTAAAGGTGTTTTCTGATTTTAGTCGTTTGTGTACGTAGGTACTTATTTTATCGCGATCCATAAAACTCTTATGCAGCAAAATAATTACTTATAGTATAGTTCTTAGTTATAAAATAGAATACGATCCATAACGATCTACCATTAAACTACAAACATGTAACAATATATCATAAAATAAAAAGTAAATGATTTGAAATAAGATATTGCACCTATCAACTTCTTGGCAAGATAAAATTGTACCAATAAATTATTAAGTATAGTTGGTTACATAAATTTAAAGTTTCTACCGAGTTCGTTTACGTCTGGGCGAGAGTCACCATTGGAGAAAGTCTGCAACGCCCTGTTATGGCGGCATTTCTCATTCCTCTGAGCCTTTTCCCCTTATTACATGTATAAATGTCTCCCAACGTAAACTCACGGAAACATTTTAAAGCAGAAGTTTGCCGTATTTCTCACTTATCTAGCAATGCAAAGATATATCATCACATTTACCTAAATACACGCAAAAAACGTATACCTACACATAACGAATGTAAGGACTTTAAAATCCTATAGATATTTACTGGGTCTTATTTAAAAAAACAAACCAAACATGTTAAATTACCTCCTACAAATATTTCGATAACAGATTACGCTGATTAAGAAAATATGATTCATATGTTCTCAGATACATATTACTCATCAGAAAATAAAACTATTTTCCTTGTCATTAATTGGTACCATTCATTATTACACTTCAGACATTTACATTATTCCCCAATTCATTGTATGTAGTTTCGATTGGACTTCTTCAGATTCAGATTCTTGCTAAGGAGTTAGAATCCGATTCCTAATACAACACGAAAATCCAATTGACCTGACGGAAATACTAAAGATATTTTATCTAAATGTACACTATTGTTACAATGTACAAAAATACGTTAACATCTACGCGGAAGCAAGATTATTACGTGTGTTAGGATAGGAAACAACAGTCCAAGGGAAGCTTTAGTGTTGCGCGAGCGCATCACCCACTAGAGTGCGACCTCTGCGCGGCGCGCACGGCAAGGTCACGAACGCGCGTGCGCGTCAGTCGTGACCCGCTCGCGCGCCCTGTCCACCACACTACTATTCAAATAATACCAAATCCGACTGACATAAAGTCCAATTTTACTTACAACGTTTGTCATTTCACGTTTCTTTACTCTAATACGTTGGCGATATCCAAGCATTCTGGTAGGTAGTAAGTACATAATAAAATATCGTACGACGCTATTTGATTTTATGCGAATACCTATTATATTAAATATAGATTTATACAGCATCTACATTAGGTCGATAACATTATGGCGCTAGCACTGAATAGCGACACGCTGAGATCATAGACACTTTTGTGCACAGAACTGTGCAGGAACTTTAACTGCCTTATATTGAAGCTTAATTTATACAAAGCTAGAAAACGATGTTGTAGCGTAGAAGGTGGTTAGTGAGAAGTATCAATAATAAATATTTTTTCCTTGCTTGTATGTTTTGTACGGAATTTTCACGTTGACTTGTAAAAGACGGTAATAACGCACTCTAAATTATAACGAAAGACGAAAGTAGCGCGAATATATCTATATTCATAATTTCGTGACTAGTTAGATACAGTGTTGCTAGATATTGATAAAATTTAATAACGTCAATTTATCACTTCTTTTTTCATTTTGTGTAGCAATATATATTGCGTATTTTTTTTAGCATCACAAAACGTAAGGGACATGTTACAAAGGACACACGAGAGCTGATATAGAAAATTTGTTACATGTCAATACAATTAAATGAATTCAATTAAAATAAAAATAAAAATGATTTTTAAAATTAACGCATATACCTATCTAATTACACACAATTAGGTATATAAATTATTCTATAAATAAAAAAAACTAATAAACGTCAAATAAATTAGGTACCTATATATAATTAAAAAAACTACTAATTAGATTTATATAAATTACGATACCGGATCATAATGTAGCTATCTATTAACCAAAATCGTGAACTATTTTTAATCGACTTCAAAAAGGAGGTGGTTATCAATTCGGCCGGTATCTTTTTTTTTTCTATGTACACGAATTACTCCGCCGTTAGTGGACCGATTTTAATAATTATTTTTTTTTTGTGTCTAATGCGCTCATATTAAACACGTTGTTTACATCGTTATCCAACGAAATATATTGAGCGCCGACTTCAGAAATATGTACTAAACCAACATTTATTTGAATTATTTTTTACTTTGTAGTGATATAAAAGTCGGTTGTATTTTTGTTAATTTTTTTTTAATGTGAAATAAACATGTAAATGTACCTACTGTTTTATTTATATTATCTGTGCTGGAACGATAATAATTGTAGCAACATTTGTGAAGAAAGAAAGTGAAAATTATATTTACCTACCTATAACAAGAAATGTGTGGAATAAGAAAGTAATTATTCATTGGGTTGTGTTTGCAATCGAGTGTGAAGAAACAAACAACATTAATTTGAAATAAAACATAAATTTAACATGATTATTATAATTAACTTGATCATCAATTAATATCCAATATTGAGTACTGATTAATTTCGCCCAAAGTATAAGCATTTGTGTAGATCATATTTTGCATTGATGCAGGTAATATTTTGAAATCAACTTGGTAATTCGCGGCAATAATAACTCAAGGCGCTGATTGATTACAAATTCTCCTCAAATATTTCTGAATAATTAAATTTATACATATATACCTATATGAATATACCTAATAACTTCGTGTACATATAAATAGGTATATGAAGGAGTAACTGCTTTACTAAACCATTTTCATTTAAATTTAACGTCCCATAAGATAAAAAATATTGTTTCTTCTGAAAAGTTGACTAGTTTTTCATCGATATAAACATTAATTACCAGATACAATCTATTCGTCTAGACCACCACCAACACATAAAAGACTCCGAGACTGATTGCTGTATTTAAATAGACAACAAGTAATGGAAGTAAATTCTTGCAGAAATATAGATTTTAATCAATGAAAAGTGATCATAAAATGTTGCTGACCATGATAAAGCAGAAACATTGTTGTGTGATAAGTGTTCTGATATACCTAAAGGAGATCTATTTATTGCATAGATATTAAAATCCATAACAGAAGCACGATTACCGATCAAACAACCAGCAACAGATGAACTATCAATTTTTGATATAACATTTAATTCTTGTGTTTTGGGAATGTTCCTACAAATCGTGTGCTGAAAATAAGTCTGCTAAAAAGACGTTTCCTATGCTTGTTGTCTAACTTCTTAGATTTAATCCCTTTATCACCTTCTAAGGCATCTAAAGGAAAAATAGGGTTGTTCTACTGCAGACAGAAAAAATACAAATGTAATCCCCTATTTTAAAAAAATGTAAGTAAATATTTATTAGTTTCGTAGAAAACCTCTAAACAAGCCAACTTTATCTGCTTGTTAAATAGTTTCTTCAGAAGTTTAATATAATCCAAGTAAATAATTACATAAATATTTTACTTGATGCACCTCATTCGGAACTATGTAATACATAGTTGTAAATAAAATATACTTATTTAGTCATCGCGGTAACGAATTGATAAAGACACATAAATGTGGAATCTGAAGAACGTCTTTGACAACAATTAGCGTATTTCCTCGCGAGTTTATGTAGATAGAAAGCAGTTTGAAGTAACGGTTAATTGCCTTGTACCTTATATGATAGTAGAAGAGATGACCAAGAATGGGATACATTATTCAAAGGGATCATTTACATCGCGGTGCGGCGGAGACGTGGCGGATTGTGACTCCTTGTATGTGCGGTGGCGCGCTCGGCACTCACTGTGCCACGCAAAAAACACGCTATATAGCCCCTCTCAGTCTTTCTTTTTTAAACCTACATAGGTGGACAAGTGAATTCCACCAACAGATATGTACGCTGAGAAACAGTTTACATCCCATTTATTGTAACAATTTAAAAACAAAAAGTTAGATGGGCAAATATTTTGCTGCAAATGAATAGGTAACAGTAATTTAAAAAAAAACGTCTATCTGGGAACGTAACCAACCGATTCGTTGGGAAAATATATATAAAATATTATATAGTAGGTAATTGACAAATTGGCCATTCCTTACATACCTACTAGCGCAGCAGATCATTTCATTTGATTACATTCTTTATGGTATTAATAGCAACCTTTATTATTTTTTTCCTCTTAGACTTTGAAGTGATACAAATTAACGTAATTGTGATTTTTGCGTACCTACTTAAAACCGGCTGGCTATCCGAAAGAGGGCACGCTCGTTCATGGTCGATTTTAAGATAATAATTAACGCTTTCATTAAGGTATTGTTATTGCAATTCGAGTACTTGATATCGATTAACTGCAATAATTACATTGGCATCCGAAAACATTGGTGTGACGTGAGTGAGAGGCACGCCCTTGTACGGCGGTCCTTGCCGCAATGTCGTTGATTTCGGCCCCCGTCCACGCACCCTGGCGATAAGCACGCGAGTGAATGTACAGCCTTAAGATGTACATAAAAGGTATAAATATCATACATTTAATGTGACACTATCAATCATCCAATTATTATAATGTCAACGCTTAGAAGTCGCCAAACCTAATTGTTAGCCCGTATAACTGAAGTCGGTCATTTGTTTCGTTATTCTCGTTTAATAGAGAAAAGTCAAGGATTAATTTCTTAAAACACCACGAATTGGTCTTAACCTTAGCAAAGTAACAATGGAAACTTAAACAAACTTTTTCCTTAATTTTTAAAAGCATTTTTCTTACTTATAAGTAACAAATAATACTTACTTGGAATATTACGTATTTGTTAAATATCATAGAAATGATCACAAACAATGCCGATGAAAAAATCATGCTTCACACGAGACTTTATTCGGCACCATAAATAGGTACGTACATATAAGCAATATGAAATTAGCATTTCAAATTATAACTATTCATGCATGTACTAAATTTAAACTAAATAAACAAAAGTACCTAGCAAGGATCGAATATTGTTTAATGTCCACAATTAGTAACTGCGTCAAGGAACATTTTGTACCATATTGATATAGGTTCAACTTATATTAATACATATTATAAATATGTTCTATATATAACTCTATATCATATCTGTAATGAAACGACTGTTGAGTTCGTACACGTACAGATTATAGTAACTATATAGGTATTTTACAGCCTGAACCTCGCTACTTTCACATTTTTGTCGTAAAAAGTACTATTGAAAAAGATTATGAAACAAAGATTTCAAGACTATATTATTTTTAAGTTTATAAACTGAGGCCTTCGTCTTTAAGTTCGTTTATCGTGTATCCATATATTATTATAATGTCGAACCGTAAAACGAATCATGTTAATAAAATCGTACATTCGTATACATATATGGTAGAGCTAGCCTTGTTGTCGGTTATTTCTCTCGGTCGCTCAGATCGATGCCGTGTTCTGTCTTTATCACACTAATAAGCTACAATACACACTCATGCCTTACTCAAACAAACACAAGGTGCGTTTGTGTGTATACAGACGATGTCAATGTGATGAATAAACAGTTTCTCCGATTTTACGATTCAATGATTATAGATACCTATCTATGCAAAGTTGGTTAATGATTTCAAAATACTTAAGTGGTCTTACGAAAGACATGAAAATACAAAACAGGATGGAAATAATATAAAAGGACGGACAGAGTGTGAAGTTGTCATATAATTATAACACTTTTGTTGCTAATTTTAAAGATGTAAAAAATCATGTGTTACAACCAATATGAGTAACTTTTACAAGCTTTAAAAGATATTTTTATAAAAGATTATATTTAATATTATAAATAAAACCTATAGCAAAAAAATCTATTTTATGTTAAAAGTAAAAAGATACATTATGTTGTTCATATCTCAAGTTCAATTGTATGTACATTGGCATGCAAAAATATATCTACCATATTTCATAAAATATATAGAAGGGACTATTTTCCATAATCCACCTTCGGTAAATTTAATATTATAAATAAAACAGTTTCCAGCACTCTATTACAGTCTCGCTACAAGGCAAACGCCTCTCTCATTTAGGTTATTTTGTTGTTCAGAAATATTTGACATTAAAACTGAGTTAATTAATATATGTCTTTACAAGATCGTACCATGAGTTTACTTGTCAGCTATCAACCTAGGATAGTACATGACCTTAGTCCTCAGTTCTCGTTCTATAAATAGTATGTATGTATATAGAGTATTCTAGAGCCTCCCAATACACCATCGGCCATTGCGCCATTGCGACTATGACTTTGCGCTTCTCATTATTAACGTTGCCCAGCAGTGAGACAGTGATGGGTGTTGATGATGCTGATGATCCATAGTTCTAAATAGCTATCGAATTCATATAAAACCTGTGTCCATAAAAGAGCTCCGAACGGTATAAAAAATGTTGCATCTCTATGAATAATTAAAATGCCCCAATAGATAAATTTAAAATTCGATTTTATTTCGAAAACCTTAAAGATCAATTTCGTTAAGCTTAAGCTGGACATCGGCCTCATAAAATAGTGATGCCATACAATCCCAAACCTCGATATGAGATAATAAAACCTTATAATGGATTTGCTCTCGTACGGTTGTGGCTTTTAGGTGAGGAAAAAAGGATCGTCAAAATACAACCACCTGCTTCTGTGCTTACACTGGACCTGCCTGAAAATATTGTGACCAATATAAAAAGATTTTTAGTGATCAATATTTTGTAGGCTTACTTGTATTTTTTTAATATTTATATTCGTAAATCTCATTATGAAGATCGCCGATTGAAATATAAATTGTTACGTTATAATTAAGCAGCATTTTTAATTCCGAAATTAAATGATATCGAGTTAATAACCAGCTCATATTACGAATGTCTTCAGTCTCAGTAGAACCTGATACAAAAAACATATTTCGGCCAAAATTTCAGTTTCGGCCAGAAATCGGCCGAATCTTTCGGCTCGGCCAAAACATACGTTCGTGTGGTCTCGGATTGCGTTCGGTTGTACTCGGGCCTTCGAATAGCAGGCGTTTCGTGTGTACTTGACCTTTATTACGCTGACGACCACTTCTGATAAATTCAACTTTTGGTTAAAAATAAAGTTATTTCCAAAAATAACTTTACTATTTAAAACTTTGTAAATCTCTAAATTCGAAGGAATTATGTACATTTTTATGAATCTTAAAATAGTTTTAATTTCGGTTTGGGCCGAAACTAGGACAAACCGAAAGTTCAGTTTCAGTTTGGTTTCAGTTTTGGCTAAAAAACCAGTTTCGGTCGAAACTCTGAGAAGTGACTAGTCCAGTAGGAAGACATCTCTATACAATCGTTAGAGGAGGTTGTGGTCCAGTTGACGCGTCGTATGTAGTACGTACGACCGAGCCCGTGTCAACCCAAATACCTACCTATATTAGTGCAGTCGAACGCCTCCAAGTTCGTATATCTCAAATCTCAAATAGTTGACTTCTGAGACTCCGGTGTGGTGGAATCAACTAAGAGGTAAATCATAAATACATGATTTCTGATATAACATATTAAATTATCTCTTTTATTATTTTCAAATAGTAATTTGATATTTTGCTTATTTGCACATAAACAAAAGCAGTTATTTCAAATTCTCAGACAGACACATAAGTTTTATTTTTTATATCCATACAAACCAGACAAACCGCGTGTTAAATACGTTAAAAACTATTTTATCGATTATTTTGCTTCAAATTTTGTATCGTTATTTATTATTTAAGTAATGTATAAAGTAATATATAATGTTATTATAAATAAAATAATTAATCAATAACTATTAATGGCAGTTATAAAAACATTTATTTTTAGTGAAACCGAAAAAGTATTTTTTTTATGAAAAACCAAAATTAAAAATGTGAGGTGATCCATGTTACTCTTACGCTAAAAGAAATTTTATCCCCCGGCGAGATTTCTGTCGGACGCTGCCTCGCCGCCGGTGCCCAAAGTACCGTCGTTGGCGTGTATGTGTGGGTGCGAGACGCGTGTGTGCATGACTATCTACAACCTCCGTGTGATGGGAAGTGAACCCTTTACGTGGGGGAAACCGTTTTTTATTTGCACTCGGACAGCGGCATCAGGTAGAAAGGATGATCGTTAATTTTTAAAGGACACACTGAACTCTGTGTTTGTAAACGAAGCCACTATTGACAGCGAGATTCATTTTGAATAACAATCTCATCTTGATAGTTGATGTTTAAAGCAATTTAATGCAAATAAATTAAAATCTTATAATATTTACTTACCATAATGTCATAATAATTAATTAACATTACCCAGACAGGTAAATTAAAAATGGATTAATTTATAACTTACATGTAGGTACGACTAGGGAATAATTATAGCGAGACCCCGTTGAAGTCTTTTACTCGCAACTTGCTTCCATGTTTCCTGCATTGGGTTATTGACCCTGTATCTTTTAGCATTAGCATTAATTGAAGTTGTTATTAAATTTAATCTTCTAATAACAATGCCTCGTTAAAGGTAACTAGACACGAAATAATTTCGATTCCTTTGGGGAGCTTTACATCGGAATAAAGTGGAATTTATGATGTACTAACTAGTCTATTAATTTAACGAGTAGCGTACGAGAAGTATTGTAAATGTATATTGTTTATCGTATGGATATGTATGATGGTTTCAGATCAATTAAAAAAAATATGTTTTATCAGTCGAATAAATTTGGAGTTAGAAACGCATATCACAAGTGCTACAAAATGTAATAAAACTGTTTTTAAAACAAGATACATATTTTCACACCGTTTTGCAAAGATCGTTCTCCAGCGACTTTTAAAAGAATGTTCAACTAAAGTCGATGCAGACTGATAAAAAATGTAAAGTAACTGTTATGATTTCCAAAAAAGCAGTTTACCGGTCAAATAATTACATTAAATAAATGAATGGGGCGAGAACCCAAGCGATGGTAAGCTCATCTCGAGGGCTCGCTGCATCGAGTGCGAGGCAATAAAATAAGACTGCGGCGGGCGGCGGGCGGCGGGCGGGGGACGCGGCCTGTCGCCTTTTAAGGATGTGCCCAGGGCACAGAAGCCAGCGAGACACATTGCTTTAACGTAATGGCACTTTAATTACTTTCGAATACAATGTGCAAGATTTTTTTGTCCGATGTCCAATCGTTACTCCTTCTTTTCATACACTTTAACGTATAATTGTTTATATTTCTTTATTTATAATTCAGGGAATTGAATTTATTTGCCAACCGATACTTTGTCTAGATTCCGGTGCAGTTATGAAAGGGCTACAGATGTTAAAAAAATAATATATTTAACAACATGTACCTATTTCTAAAAACTATTTTCAATACATGTACACACGAACAAAAACAAGGCTGTGAATAGGTTTGTCGTTGGCTATACAGATCCACATTCGCGCACCGCTTTTGGCATGCACCGCAGTGCAACAAAAAGTCATCATTAAAGTCTCGGAGGCGCGGCGGGTGAGGCAGGGCAGCCTCTCGGCCTGCGTCCTAAACGATTCAGCCGAGTTTTTATCACTTACCTACCTACCAATCCATATCGAGTTTATTTATTCATTTTTTGAAAGCTTTTTCATTTATCCACCCTTATCATTAAAGCTCGCAATAGGTAACTATGGATATAAATGACCTGGATTAAAATTGCCATTTTTAATCATCCAAAATCTTTCAAATATTTTTTGTATTCGAACACATTGATTTTAAGAAGGATGCTAATTAAATTAAAGTTTCCAAGCTGTAAATGTGAACCACCTTCTGTGTAGTTACTTAACAAAGATTCTACCACAGCTTATAAAGTTTATTTCAGATTGTTATTTTCAATAGTCTAATTAAAAACGAAACATAATATTCTTATATAACAATTTCAATAAAAAAATTCAAATTTAATTTTTAAGTATTAAAATTGAATTAAATATTGCTATGAATAGCGAATTCGAATTCGGTAAAATCGCAGATTACCTTAATAATATTTTACCAGCGAAGATACAAATACATACTCAAGCACCAATAAAATATGCAAACGATGCGAACCTGCTTCCTTAACAAAAATTTAAATTTTCCACAAAGCAGCGAACGCGAGCGGCCTAATCTAACGTATTTACATTACGTCAACGTACGAGATATCAACATCAGATTATGAATGACATACACGTGGCATCTTTTTGCGGCGGTTACGTCTAGTTACTTGTGACTTTGTGACCATTAGGTGCAATTATGTAGCTAAATGTGCTTGTATATTGTAATACAACTGCGGATCTATTCA
Organism: Epargyreus clarus; assembly: GCF_041222505.1. Taxonomy (NCBI): domain Eukaryota; kingdom Metazoa; phylum Arthropoda; class Insecta; order Lepidoptera; family Hesperiidae; genus Epargyreus; species Epargyreus clarus. The sequence continues at coordinate 9,369,973 of NW_027332211.1, forward strand.
GAAATATCTATTCATACATTCGTGTGAATATTAAGTTTGACTTTTATATATCGTAATGCATTTATCAAATACGTAACTGTAATTGTTAAAGTAAAGCGATTAAAGTAAATCTGACTACTTATCGAATATATATGCATATGCTCACAAAACTTGGATGAAATAAGTTTCATCCTAGTTTTATGAGCAAATAAAAATAATTCTTTTTGCACGACTCATGATGCGAAGCATCAGAGAGTGCTTTACGATCGAAAAATTTTTTTCGCTTCATTTTGGCGGCTATTTTTATTATTATAGCCTTGATAGTTCACGGAATCAAGATATTTTGCATACTATTGTCGAGATAATTTAATGGAGATTAATTCCATACTTTTTAAAAATTGATTTACTGCAATAGAATTGGAAAAAAACACCAAAATAGGTCAAAAAAATTTCCTGTCCGTCATGTGTGAAACCTGAAAACACTGTAACTTGTGAAAAAATCCATCATTTGAGTTAATTTTTTTTTTTTTAAATTCTAATCGACGATTGTAGGTCACTGAATGCGAATGATTAATTAATTCAGTGTCGTTTAATTGCAATTAATAAAAAACGAAAACTACAAGACTGTATATCTATATATATATTATGTACATTATTCCACCAGGGGCGCTTGTGCAGTACCTTCTTCCTACTACAGCTGTTTTTTCGGCAATTAATTTTGAACGACTTAAGTTTTTTTTTTTTATATTTCATAATTAAATGAGCATTATGAGTCGTGCACTTTTGGATTTTCCAAACTTTTCTAAAATCAATTCTACGGTGTACCTACCTAAGCATCAAGTGAGTTTAATAAAGTATAGTCCGCGTAAAACTGCTAGTCCGCTCTGAATATAGAAATGAATCGCGTCGCCATAGCAAATTGTATGGCTACACTTGCTCGCAACAACTTCAGAGCTGACTAGCAGTTTGGCGCAGACTATAACAGTGATTGACCTTTTTTTATCATACTTATTAACATTTTTTGCCTATTGTAAATATCTACCAAAAGGCATTGTGAATAGCACGGAAAGGGCTATTTTATTTAATGAATAATTCTAAAACGACTACCTACTAAAATCTTTATAGAAGCTGCCAGGAATATAACTTAGCTCTGTTAACTATTAGGGCCCTGGTATATTAACCAAGCTCTTAAGTTCGATCGTAGATATGCTGCTCGATTGTCCGATTGCTAATAGGGAATTGGTTAGTTCTCATATTCGATGGCAAGTGAATACGACCACCATCGAATTGTGATCCGATGGTGCGAGTGGTTGCGCGGACACAGCTCTCGCGGCAAGTTCAAGGTGAGCACGTCGCTCCGCCCACACGCGCCGCTCCTAACGCGTACAACCGTTACACTGGACCTCCGACACGAACACCTCATTCTTGAAACTATACACACCGTCCACTCACTTGCACAAAAATTATTTGTTTCTCGCCGATCGCGCGGAACCGTCGTCGTCGCTACACGAACAAGTAATTGCTAATTAATCTGTCTACAGAACTCATCTCTTGACTGTAGTTACCATGCTAACAGGCGCAAACTGTTTAAAAATATTACGTAGTTACGTAGTACCTTTAAATGCCAATGAATAAGCGTAGTGGCCTGTATCATTGTCAAATAAAAGCACTACTATCACTATAAAAGCCTATAATTATAAATAAACAATAAAGAAATGCGAGGTGCATTGCAAATAAGTTTCTAAATAATACTCGTAAGGTATATTCTAGTTACTTTTACATTTTTTTTCCGATAGGCGTACATTACACAGTACAAAAAAAACAAATACTAATCTAGAAACAATAAACAAAAGTCTTACCTGGGTATTGTTATGACTTGTCCAAGTTCATCGGCTAAAACGAGGACGGTGCCTTGTCCGGGAGCTCCCACCACCACTGATACTCCACCGTCAACCAACTGTCCTCCTCCACTCACTAACTGCCCATCTTCTAACTGTCCGCTTATCATTTCGACTCGTTTTTGGTCTGGAGTCGTCGTATATATTACAGTCTGTTTATCGTCTTCATATATGAGATCTATTGGAGTTTTTTCATCGATTGATTCCATTCCCTGATCGTAAACGTCAGGCTGAACGGGTACTTTGCTATCAGGAGCATAAGCTGCTAATTCGTGCGGGGAATGGCGGTAGGAGTGCGCTTCAGGCGGGTATCCGTCGTCGGAGTCCATTTCGACCTTATGGGGATAGTAGTCGTGCGCAGGCTGCACTGGCGTCATGGTAGCGAGGACAGCATGCGCGGGTGCCGGCGAACGTGGCGTGGAGCCCGGCGAGGCGAGGGCTCGGGGGGTGCGCGCGCGCTCCTCGCAGCCGGGCGCGGGCTGGGGCGATACGGACATGACGCTACGCAGCGCACGCGTAGCCACGTCTTCGTGCAGGCGGAGGCGCCACTTAGGAGCGCCCCGCTCAACACTTGACAGCCCCAATTTATATTTCTGAAATTAAACATCTTGTTATAAACTAACCGAGCCCCAAGTAACCTATCCAAATTGAAATTATTGTCGGTGGCTAAAAGTAACAGCTAACGACGTGCTCGTTTTATTGTCTTAAATCATCATTGGTAACTTGCATTCATTGATTTTATAAATTCTTCGTTATAATTATACTAGTAGTGAAGCTTCCCAATTTTTATTTATTAAACAACTTGCGTCATTGTAGACTCAGCTTTAGTCCCTCAAGAGCCGAAACCATTTTTAGTCTCACTTCATTCACAACACAGTTCTTATTTAAAAAACAAACATGCGTCAAGAATGTCATATTTACTAGTAAATTTCGTGTAGGGAACTTCAGTTAAATTGCTTACTTCTCCAAATAGATTATAAGTATTTTAACTGCACAAGTTATCTATTACTATCTGTACCATTAGCAACTACTGTAATAATAGAGTAGAACAATAGAGTAGGTATTACTACAAAATAATACCTACTACAAATTATAATAAACATTTGAGTGAAAGACCTTTGCTCGACGTGTGTGATTTTTTTGTGAGAGTGTGGATGGATAATTAATTATTTATTTGTGGAAAAACAATTTTTGCAACTCAAATCTAGGAAAATTTAAAACGATAACATTATCGATACAAAACAAATCGTTCATGTCATTTCCGAGAACCACAACACGCACACACACATATAAGTAACAATAGTACATAATATAGTTATGCAAGAATTACGAGATTACACGATCCATCTACCAAACAGTAATATCATTCAGACAAAGTGACAAGTCTGTAATAAATTATTTATTCGGATGTCTGAGAAAAATTTAAAAGTTAATTAATTAAAAAATATTTTTTAAAGATGTGGCAACACTAATAAATTAAACATACTATATACATATATATATTTAAATTCTACTTAATCATACGAATATCAGAACCTCTCGTAACTATACATTCGCGTAATCTACGTAACTACTAATTTTCCAAAGGGTAAACAGCTGATTCGAATCCAGTTAGAAAACAACAAGTATCAAGTGGCACCTGATCCCCGAGAAGCGCCCGAACTTGTTCAGGAACTGCCCTGGCCGGCAGAAAGCACCACCAAACGGTAAAACTGGAAACACTATGGCAACCACGTGCTTGTTCGACTTGTTGGAACACAACACTCACCTATAAGAGAACAAGTAAGACTTCTTAACAACAATAACAACTTCAGTGGTAGGTTTAACGATCATTTCCGAGCAATCAATAGATACAATCAATCAGATGTTTCCTATAAGTATATAGGACGAGCTTAGAATTATAGAAAATAATATGAAAACAGACGATTATTGCCTCAAACATCTTACAACAAAGGAATGAAGGTACCAATTTGAACAGTTTTTCCAGTTCCTTTTATTAAATTGATCTACAAAATTGACTAAAATAACAAAATATTTTATTGTTGGTTAAACCAATATAATTATAAGTATTATAACTAAACAATTTTTTTGTGGAATTATTGCTTTTCTGCCTGTAGGGTTATGATAAAAAAAATCCTAAATTCTTTCATTGGATTATATTAATAATGTCAATGTTTTCAAAAGGCTTCGCAATTGCGTTATCATGCTTCAAAAGCTTTCTCAATTCAGGCACTCAAGGTAGAAAGGACGGAGTAAAAGAGACAGAATATGATTCCGTCCTGTGACGTGAGTTATAAGTTAGAGCTGGACAGATATAATTCCACAGCTTGTTTGCCCATACAAGGTATTTGACACAACTTTGAAATTTGCTTTGTTTGTACTTAAGATTAGCCGCAGAATCCACATTTATATAAACGGCTATATGTATACTGTAAAAAACATAAATAGTAACAGTTATTTTAATCTCGCTACAGTATCAGCTTGTCATTATTTAAAAATAATTGCTTAATGCATAAGATCGTTCATTGTCAGAGGGTAATTAAGATATTAGTTATGTAGGTATATAAACATATACACGCCATTTAGTATTGTTTTAAATCTTGTAATGATAACAACAATTAGTTTAAAGGGATCTGTAAAAGTAACTTTAACTCCAATGGAAATATCTAGATGACGTCTGTATAAGTTACCACATGCCTGAGAGCGCTATTCCCTCGCTGCAGGAGGAAAAATAAAATTACAAAAAGGCTCCGCCGCGAAGCTGGGATGTCGAAGTGTACGCTCGCACACATCGACATATGTATGAAGCTCGCCGAACACATCGATACAAGAAATAAGCGCACGTAATTTACTCACACACAGAAGCCAACAGCTCCGTGTGCTAACTATTCGTATGGAGAGGTACAGCACGTATAATTTGGGTTTCACACCACTATATTTTGAATATAATAAGATACTGCAAGATAACTCACATTCCAAACATACTCAATGAATATAATAACAAGGTACCAATGACAAACAAAGAAACCAGCTCTCGGAACACATTGGAGGAAAATTACGTTAACTGCAATAGTTATCGTCACTATACTGTTATCAGCGGTTGTGGTATACAAACGAGCACGTCATTGCACTGATACTAAGGTCGGGGGCGGCAACGACGTCGCAGCGAGGGCGTCCTGGCGCAGGCCGTCACACACGCGCGTCAAACTAGTCTCGTGACGTCACGGCCCGCCCGGCGAAATTACAAAACCGGCCAGGCAGCTCAACCGAGTGTGCCAGCCAGCGGCTCAGCGCAGTGACGAACGCGCTGTCGCCCGACCCCGACGCGCCACCGGCGTGTCACGTACCGTGGGCGGCGTCACGACGCTGCGAGCGGCGCAGGCCGGTGCGCGGGCGCGGGTACACGAGCACGCGACGTGCGGCGCTTCGGAGCGCGGGCGCAGGTGCTCTGAGCGCAACAGCCTCCGCGCGCCGACGCCGCCGCCCTCCGCGCCTCCCCGCGCCGCCCGCGCCATCTCTCGCACGCACCAAAACGACGAATTTATCTTCCGCGCATGCTGGCCCTCCTATCCGAGGACGTTGCCCAGGGTGTCTCATGGTCCCTGTTGCGAGCCACATTGAAATCTTTTGCAAATTATTTTTAATAAAGCATAAATAGGTATATTTTAGCATTACATATTTGTATACATATCTGTACCATGGCCATTTAATTATTCACATGTGAAATATACTTCAAAAGTTAACTAGTGAATTATATTTGTTCGGTTACAAATGCCGAAATACAAAACAGGGACAGATGCCTGCGGCGCCGCTCGAGGCTACGAACGCCGCCCTGTGTTGCTACCGCTAGGTTAGCCTCTTTCCCGACAACGTCAACCGTTCTTGGCAACAGCAGCAGTTACAAAATACGCAATCAACTTAGTTGCTTAATCTATACAAGTTTCCTTACATGAATTTAAGATTATATAAGATATATATAATGTTTTATATTTTCATATAGTAATGACCGTGGGACCTCTGGTACAGAAAAATAATTACAATTAATTACTGTAACTGAGAAATATATAATGGAAGGTATTAAGTTTATTTTAAACTGATTAAATAAAAGTTTTTAGTTACACTTACAGCTGTAGCCACGGTGTTTTATGGTTTGGCCATAACGACCACTTCGCATAGTATCGCTATCTTACGATAGCAGTATTGTTCTACTATATTCAGATTTGAATACCTTGTACCTTTTGTAAAAAGAAGTCTAGTCTGGGGTTGGCAATTACTACATTGGAATAGCTAACAAATTACTAGCAACACTCCTGGGATCGTCTTCAAATATTTGTCACTTATGGAACAAAAGAATAAAATGTTGTCCAATCATCATTTCATTTCATTTTTCTGTTATATTCGGCGTTAAATATTACTGGAACCAAAGACAACAGTTTCGATTCTTCTTTAAGTACACTAGTTGACCCGGCAAACGTTGTGTTGCGATATAAATAAAACAATTTTAAGGGTGAACAACCCCTTATCACTTAGGGCTATGAAAAATAGATAGTAACCGATTCTCAGATCTACTGAATACGCATATTCGAATACGCGTTTCGGAGGAGTACAGTAACTAACATTGTGGCACGAGAGTTGTATATATAAGAATAAATAAATAAATAAGAAATCGAATTAGAAATTGGACAAACTCAAAATAACTTTATCATTTATAGGGTGCCACGATAGCCACAAAACTACAGCCTCAACAAAGCGGAACCCTAATATTTTCATTTTATTCGCTATATATTGGCATTGCTACAAAATTCGAGTTTGTGGCACAATTGTGGAGAATTTTTAGATATGTCTAAAAAATTTAGACAATTTATCTATTCAATTATTTATCCTAAAAAATTGAGATATACGTAAAATTTCTTAAAAATGTTAAAGTAAATAAGTTTCACATTTGACCAGCGCGATGAACTATGGCCTAACCTCTTACTCTGAGAGGAGACCCGTTCCCAGCCGTGGGAGAATAATGGGTTGACGACAAGGGCGAAATACTAAAAATGAAAAAAAAAAATGTTATTGAGGCAAACAGGTGGACACCTAATCTTACCTGGGGTTGAATATGAATGTCCATGGGTGGCATTAGCTGCTTACCACCGGTTGGACTGCATGCTCGTCTGCTGTAACTCCTATTTTACAAAATAATATATATAAGTGAAGGTGGTAGAACCCTTTGTGGTTCGACTCCGGCGGCACCACCGCCACACCTATTTCTACCTAATAACAGCAGTGTTAGGCGCTGCTGTGTTCCGGTTTGAAGGGTGTGGTAAGGGAGACAGACTTTATCGAAGCGTTCCAGCTTAGTCCACAGGGGTAGCGGCGCATCTGTGGCCGACCTCAGGTAGGAATATCTAATCCAATCTGGGGTTGATTACAGATGTCCATGGGCGGCAGTAGCCACATACCATCAGGTGGACTGCATGCTCGTCTGCTACTCTTATATTATACAAATATATATAAATATATATATTTAATGAAGGCATTCCAACTTAGTCTTCAGGGGAGGCAACGCACCTATGGCTGATTTCCGCTGCTGCTCCGTCCGACTGCGTGCCACAATTTTACTGACAAACATTTTATTAACGTATTAGCGCGGTTGTTTGACATATCGATGTGTAAGAGACAGATAATTTCAAATTCCATTTTTAAATAACTATTATTTATAATTGTTAATGCTACACCCACGACAATATAATTTTGTTTTTACAGTTTTTTCGGCTCTAGCCCAACATAATTGTACTCTCTACAATTATTTTTGCAATAAAATTATTCTTTACTACAGAACTCTTATATGTGGGTGATCCAGCCGTAATTTTTCTACATAAGCGTAGAGAATGAAGCATTTTCAGTATTATATTATTTGGCTCCTTGTACAGAAAAATAAACTAAATCGTTTTATAATTCACATTTAATAATATTGCGTGTGTAATGTGGAGGTACTTTTAATGTAAATATAATATTATATTTTGATATTCCCAAGTCTAATATTAATTATTGGGTCTAATATTATTATTAAGTATTTAATAGTCCCAAGATTCACCACGACCACCAATAGAGCGATATTTCTGACAGGAAATCAGCTACGCCGTAGCACTTACTGTGCTTCTTTCGCATATCTACACACAGCGTACATCAAGATATTTACAACACCTCTTCTCCTTTACAAAACTTTAAAAAGTTTACACTGAATCCATATAAATTTCAACAATTACAACTAAAAATATAAGATATGATAAAATAACGCAAAATTATCATATAAGTAGCATTACCAACACATTCTACACATCTTTTTTTATTTAGAATCTAAAATAACTCCATTTGTGTGAAATTCTATCTCCATTGCAGTGTTGGAATTCCAGATAGAGATAACTATATTTTTTACGTATGTGTGTATTTGAAACTTTCTTTTCAAGTCCATTTCAAGACATTCTGTTCAACTTCCCATGTTGCTTACCATTAAGTTCTTGAAGGTGTGTAAAATCAAAAACTTTAGCTTGGGTAGTGGACCTTAACTTAAGCCCTTCTTATTCTCAGTGGGGCCAACACCTACCTATGAGGCTTTAATAGATTGATGATGAGCCTAAAGATAATGATTCAAGTACCTCCAGTAAAAATCAACGAAATATTATTTTCCATTGACACTTGATAATCCTGCACAGCGTTGTAATTATGAGCATAAACAAAATTAGGTATACGTACTTCATCACACAAAGACAAACATACAATTCGTAATATACATGTGTAAATTTAATAACTTTAAACTATGTAGGTACTGTTATATATGACCAATAAACCCACAAATAATTTCATCAAACAACTCAATGTAGCCAGTGAACACTGAACACACCTATTAGAACATCCTAAACACGAAGCATGCCTGTTAATTTAAGAGCGCATCCTTAACCTATCCTACCACCTTATAATATTAACATTCATTAAATAATAATCTTTTGTTAATTGTAAAAATCTATAACCTCAAAAATGTTAAAGTTCGATTGACTTCCAACATGTTAGAAGTTTATCAAAATTCAACATTTCTCACGAATTTCCGATGAATATTGATGGTCGTAATTACAATATAATAAAAAAAATGTTAATACGCTCACTGTAATAAAACAAAGTAGGTATACCGGTATATATCTTATTTTTACAAAGTAGCTCCTTTTTTCGTAAGCCCCCCGCTCCCCCTTACCCTTCATATAGGCGTGAAAAAAATATCGTCAAAAGCTTTTTGTTTTGCGCCGACATTACCTACGCCACTATTTTGGACAAACCAAATACATAAATAGCTGCATTGGCAGCTAATTTTTATAATAATCCTTAACTAATTCTTCGATACGTCCAATCAGTCGATAAAATTGCTCTTAATCATAATTTTAATAACTAACCAATAACTATTACTTCACATAGGTACTGTTTATATATAATACGTATGTATTGACATACGTATGACATATTGGACGTATCGAAGAATTAGTTAAGGATTATTATAAAAATTATTACAGAAAATTGTATTTTCTTCAAAATAAGGCTTTTCCTTTAGTTAGTCATTTATCATTACCTACTTCCCAGAATTAGAGACTTATAAGCGACACATTCCGAGGGTGGAGTAATACAAGATGTGTTTCTTTACAAAACAACTCGTTCGATTCCCGGCTAGGGAGATAGGTTTAAAAAAAAATCGTATCACTTTTAAGAATTTTTCGCTATTTCTCGTAGGTTTGGATTTGGCCCTGAAGGTCTATTCCAAAAATTCACCCAATATAACGTTAAAACATTGAATCCACGACTAACAATAATGATGGAGTGTTGTACCTACCTTGGCCACTATCTATCAGTTGTTTGATATGACTATTTATTTCACATATTTAATTCTAAATTCCTAATAAAGTACCTACTTACTGATATTAAAAAAAAATGCCTACAAGTAAAAAAAAAACAAAGGAACCACCCTTTAATGAAATGGTCAAGAAACGGGCTTTTAGAACCTACTTCTATACATTTTGATTTACCTAAAGAGAACAACTTGACGTCGCGTAAACTTCACGGGAGCGTGATTTAAAGTTAAAATACTTATTTATAAAAAAGTCACCATACATTTTGAATTGTTATCATTTTAAAAGATATGAAAATATTTTCAACTCAGATAATTTACTTTCCTAAACACAGTTTGCGCACTAGCGGAAATTAGAGACTTTTTCCCTAAAAACTAACCTAGATACAAATGGTTTTTCTACTTATTGTCACGTACCTACTAACAAGTAGATATTCCTAACTAGCACGCAACGGGTTACACAATTATAAATGCAGGAAAGGGGACAGTCTTAGTTGGACTTCGTTTCTGTCTGAAATACCTGCTCTAGCGAATTAAATGGGCTATCTAATTCTTCCGAATGGGCGTTTTCCGACTAGTGGCATTAAAGGGTCCGAGAAGATGAAAAACTCTGATATTCATACATTTGTAAATTTAATCTGAGCTTATCATATCTAAACTAATACTGATCGTTATTAATACCGATGTCCCCGTTGTACCTAGTAGGTGGGTAGTCAATAGCTGATACTCACATTTTATACTCTAAAAGGAAAAAAAACGCCACAAGTGCTAAAACGCACGAATCTTACAAACGAGTCTAATTTAATCTATCTAAGCTATTCTAGTTTCAAGGGCGGCGGCAGGGGTGCATATGCATGCGTGCAGATGTCCATGGGTGGTAGAGGTTACTTGCCTTAAGGTCCGCCGTGAGGCCCCGGCGTTGTAGAATAGGGCCTCCCCCTTTCTTCTCGTGAGTGCCGTAAGAGCCGGCTAAGGGATCCAGTGCCGACTATCAAAATACATATCAAAATTATAGATAACACTTTATAAGACATATATTCAGTTTTAAAAGACGTTTAATTTTTATTATCATTTTTATTTTTTTTTCTTTGGGGCGGTGTAAGTATTAGTGTTCAGTACCCTTACCATGAGTTTTCAAAACATTCCATAATTTTACGTTACGTTTACTCAATCCATTATTCTGTTCCGTTTGCTTTAGTAGACTGAGTAAACGTAACAACAAGCAAGTGCTCAAGTGACGATAAACTTTTTGTCTCCCTCACATGTTCGCAAAAAAAAGAGAAAAAACATAAAGTGTCATTTGTCAATTTAGACATTTAATGTTACGTTACTGACACTTTAGTTCTGATACAATCCGCTAGGGTCGCGAATTGGAAATTGTATGTGCAAATACGTAAACAAATACTAAAATAGTCAAATTTGTCAAAACGTAAAAACCATGGTAAGGGTACAGATCGAGGCATGTGACATCACAACGTATCAAATGGCGGAACGACGACACATGCCTCTTAATTCGTTACACGGGATCTGACTCATGCACTTTATAAGAATCTTCAACCAAGATACACAGCCATGAATATCACAAATAATATGTATGTATATTTATTTTTTATTAATATATTTATTTCCCGGGAACATCGGAACGTATCCTATCGCGGTCCCATGTCGCCTCTGAACCCAACGTGAACCTAAATGCTTCTTTGAAGTGAGTCAAAGAAGTATAAATGTGAAATGTACCCTGTAATGTTTTGTAAACAACTTGATTTAATAAAAAAAATACTTGCCTTAAGGTAAACTTCATGCGCATATTTATTTTTTCGGTACTATACAAACTGGTGAGGACTAATGTTGTAAGTCAGTCCACATACACACCCTTCCACGGAAGCGCAAGAAGTACTTCACGGAAGAAATGGGCATAGGAGTGTACTTTGGTGCCTACATACTGATTGTGCCACATTTTATAATTATACACACAGAGATATCCCAAATTAAATTTCATAGGTTTCATTTCTCATGTAATGTTTAACTAGATGAGCTAGTTGAAGGTGGTAAATCCCTTTGTGATTCGACTCCGGCGGCACCACCGCCACACCTATTTCTGCCTCATAACAGCAGTGTTAAGCGCTGCTGTGTTTTGGTTTGAAAGGTGTAGTAAATAAAGGATACATACTTAATTTTCAGAGGAGTTCCAGCTTGTCCTCAGGGTAACGGTATTTAGGTTTGATTACAGAAGTCTATGAGTGGCAGTAGCTACTTACCATCAGATGGATTGCATGCTCGTCTGCTGCTCCTACCTATATTATAAAAAAAAACTATTTAAAAAATAATTAATCATAGAACTTTAATAGAGGTTCTATTTAGTATACCTATATTCGGAAAATTATAACAATGATGAACGAAAACTTAATTAAAAATTAAATTTAACAATCCATCGCAACGAATATTCCATTTCAAACGCACGTAGTATTTGTATACTCTTTGTTAAACGCGCGCTCCGATTCGGATAGGCCAGATGTGTAACAATAACAAAGTAAAAAAATACTTTTAGAAAATTTGCTATCCACCTTAATGATTTTTTTTACAAACTTAACTACTTATTTCGAGAAAATTGTTTTATATTTTATCTTACTTATTTCAGAAATTCTTCACAGTGCCGTGAATCTTGCCTATATTATCTTTAGGTAGTTTTATGTTATCTGTATTGTGAATTGTACGCGCCAGCTGACACGACACGCCGTTTCCTTGGCCGTTTCTACTTTCGAGTTTCGTTCGTTTCATTTTGGGCATTCGGTTGTCTATGTATATTGTCTTTCTTTCTTTGCAATACTGTCAACGTGAGTATACGTGGTATTTGAAAAGTAGGTAAGTTTTCCAAATAATTTTGTCCACATTTTCTACAAATTGTAATAAATGAAATAATCACATAACATTCTTGTAGTTATTACGCATAAATGTGAATAATTTGAATAACTTTTAAATTATAAATGCATTCATTTAAACTACGAAACAATTGCAAAGACTTCAGAATAAATATAAATCTGTTCAAATAACCTAACTTCTGACCCGGCGACAGCGGCGCGACATTTAAAGCTGTATTTACATATTGATATAGCGTACGAAAGTTACAAAGTAACTTTTCTCTAACTTTTAAAACATCTGGCGCCAAAATTAAAGCATATTTTTTCGAATACTATCAGTTCCTTGTGATAAACATAGTAATTGTATTATTTTTGGCAATAAATGTCAAGCAACAAGTTACACGTTACACTCGTATCTATTTTAGTATCTTAACATTGAGGGCGACAGTTACGTCGATATACTCTGTTAGTAAACTGGTAACTGAACAGACTTTATTTGTTACATAATTCATTAATCATTCATATGTTATTTATTTTTTTCAGAAAATGTCTGCTTTAATTCACGAAAAGGTCTGGCTAGACAAGACAGTATATAATGATGCTGAAAAAAACTACTACGAATCATTATCAAAAGTAAGTACTAATGGCTATAAAATATCATATAAGATTATTCCTTATTTTTTAATTTATCTTGTTTTAGTTAAAATAATACAAAAGAAAAGCTGTAATAGTATTAAGACAAGGATTAATCGTAAGACTTTTGAACTTAATTCTCTGCTTGTCTATTTTTGAGGGTACAAGTGGTCCAGTGTCATCCTCACTAGCGAGTGAAGTTGAAAAAGCCAGGCAATTGATAAAATCTTCACTTGAGTGTGTAAGTAAAAGTTAAATACTACCCAAATAAAAAATGCTACTAGTTCTCAGATCTGATTTTGACAATGATCATTGCTCATAAAAGATAGGAGTACCTTTATGAGTGGTCATCTTTGTCAAATTTTATTAATCGAAAATGAGTGATTTCCTCGTCTCAGAATGAAAAAAATGTTTACCAATGATAGATAAACTTAAGTTATCATTATTATTAATTTTATCAAGATTAATTCTGAATTTCATTTGCATTTCTTAGCTACTGCATTACTTCAAATAATTTATGTAGATGTATCTGAATGTTGATATTATACCATTTATCATGAAGTTACATGTAACCTAGATAAACTCAAAGATATTAAAAGAATATGATTTGCTTCTCATAACATGTATCCTATAATCTTGTTTTCAATGAACTAGTAGTTAATTTGGCTATAAATACTTTAATTCTTACTTTCAGATGGATACTGTTGCCTCATTCACTGGAGTTCCCCAAACTGAAATTAATAAAAAGCTAAATAATCTAGAAAAAGAAAATGTGGAACTCAAAAAAGCAATTGAAGATTTGCGTAACCTGGTGATTAGTTTGCAAGCTAGAGTTTCTTCATTAGAGTCCAGCAGTTCAAAAGAGACAAATACATCCAAACCAGTACCACCTAAGGTAAGGATTTAAAATTTATCTAATAGAGATCAAATGACTATAACTGTGATCTGTAGATGGTTATTGCTTTAATTCGAAATTTAAAAAAAATCCTCTATGCTTGGGAGAATTCAGAGCACCAAACCCCCTCATATATGCCCACAAATTCAGAGAGGATAATAACCGGCTGAGATATTGTGCTATAAAGCTTGTGATATTTTGCTAAGCATTCAGAACAAAATCCCTAACAATTTCTGGTGATTTGCCTTAAGTCTTAAGAGATAACGCTTTAACGCTTTCTACACTCACAGCCCCACACTAGGATTCCCTGTATCGTGGGTGCTATGGACACACACAGACAAATACACAAACACCCAGACCCAGAAACAGGAATCTAAATTCATCATTTAGAAATCTGTCTGGCCGGGGATCGAACCCGGGACCCTCTGCGCGTCAGACCGGTATGGTGACCGCTCCGCCACGCGGGTCGTCATTCAAATGTGTTAATAATAAAAATCACTAGACCACATTTTCTCAATACATTTATTTTGCAAAAAACACAAGTTGTAGTGTTGTTAATATTATAACAGTACTCGCTGACCTGGCAAACATTGTATGTATTGCCATAAATAAAAAAATGTTAAGGGTGAACAACCCTTATCACTTAGGAGTATGAAAAATAGATAGGAGCCGATTCTCAGATCTACTAAATATGCATATAAAATTTGGTAAAAATTGGTAAAGCCGTTTCAGAGGAGCATGTGTAACTAACATTGTGACACGAGAATTTTATATATAAGATTATTACTCATGAATAATATTGTTTTAGGCTGCGAATGAAGCCCAAGACTCAGACGATGGAGTAGACCTGTTTGGATCAGATGATGAGGAAGAATCTGCAGAAGCAGCTAAATTACGAGAAGAGCGGCTTGCAGCATATAATGCTAAGAAGGCAAAAAGTATGTGTACATGGTTTATTTCATTTTTAGTTGCTACACCATTTATTTTTGCATTTACTTAGCATTGTTTATGCATCATATATAAATCATATATTGAAGAGTTTGGTCAGGTACATGAAGTAACACAAATTGAAGAAAAAAAATATTCAAAATAATTATGATCAACTTAAAATAGCTATTTATTTGACTTTCATATAACTTTTTGAGATATCGTTACAAATATTCTTTTTGTCTTCAATTATTCAGAACCAGTGCTCATAGCTAAATCAAATATCATATTGGATGTGAAGCCTTGGGATGATGAAACAGACATGAAGGCTATGGAAGAAGCAGTAAGATCTATCAACACAGATGGTCTTTTGTGGGGGGCGGCTAAACTTGTACCCCTCGCTTTTGGCATTCATAAACTCCAAATATCATGTGTGGTCGAAGACGACAAAGTTTCTGTAGACTGGCTCACTGAAGAAATAGAAAAACATGAAGATTTTGTAAGTAAATTTTCATATGTTAAGGATATTTCATTTAATTTAAATTGTGATCGATTTGAACAATCTGTCCTTTTTTTTTTAAATAATCAGTCAAATTTTTTCCATATGTCCAAAGGAAAATGTAGCTTCAATAACATTACAATAAACCACAAATTACATAGAAACATGATACTCAGAAGAGATTGTTTTTTTTTCCTGAAAAAATAAATTAAGTAAAATGCTATAAATTAGTTAACTGCTTCCCGTAACAACATACGGTCAAATTGATTGCAAAGGATATCAAGAAGCTTAATTAGATAAAAACTTGATTAGGACTACTGTGTAGATTCGTAGGCATTGAACGCGCGCTAGCAATACAGCTATTTGTGTAGCGCTATGTGTAAACGTGATTATTCACTTAACACGACTTTTCTCTCCATGATTTCTCGATGTTGTATAGGTATTTGATACTCTCAAAATATTGTGGACCAAGTTCAATTATAACTTTTCATTTGTTTTCATTTTCAGGTTCAGAGTGTCGATATTGCCGCATTCAACAAAGTTTAATGTCTAAAAGATTTTAATAAAATTTTAAATTTTGGTCTGGTTCTTATTTCAAGATTAAACAGTAATTTACCTATTTATCAAATTATTTGTCCTAATTTTATAATACATAAAATCCTATACCCTATAATAACAATGAATACCCTTTGGGTACGAAACTAAAAATTAATAACGAGTATGGTATGAGTGACCGGAAGGCACCTTCAAAATCTTTAAAAACAAATCCTTTATTACCCTTGCCTAGTTCATTTTTATCGTGTAACAAATTAAAACAATCAACTCATAATTAGGGAAAATAACAAAAATAAATTAGGCACTGTAATATAAGAAACTTATCACCTACATTTATGATATAGCTTCCCCGGTTTTGAATTTCCCTCTACAATTTAGAAACGTGCCGCTCTAGCTATACTAGATTTATGCACTAAGATATAGTCTGCTCTGAAGTTGTTGCGCACATGTGAAGTCAGGGAGCCAATGCGGTCGAACACAACTACAAGCATATACTCCGTAGCAACAGAAAGGCACACTAACGCTAATATCTGCAATTTGCTGTTGCGACGCGACTCGTTACTATATACAGAGCGGACTTGAAATTAGGTGCGGACTCTACCTGTGAATGACATCTCCACCTACGACCGTCACGTCGAGAACTGGAAGCATGAAATGCATACAGTGCCGTGTTTGAGCATGATAGTGCTTTTGCCACCCCCTTGAGATAAAACTCCAATAAATGCAACGTCTATTCAACCTTTTAACTATGAAATATTAAATTTTATTGGATTAAAGAACGTCTTACGAGTGAAACAAACATCGATGTTTCTTTGTTCAAAATAAGTCGATTATTGTAGATACTCTATTTTTCAAACTGAACTGTTCCTATATAGGTTACTATACTCTTTGCTGAACTGAACTGAAGAAAGGTTTTTTTAATATCAAAGAGTACATAGTAAATTCTACAGGATATCAATAGTATTGGAAATGTGACGGTGAGAAAAAGTCCTCACAAAATATGTTTTAAAATTATAAATCGCGTCAAGCGCACTGCCGATCATTCGTTATAAAATCTATTTGTAACAAAAGTTTTTATTATAATCGATATGTACTTACAGTCCGCGCCAAACTGCTAGTCAGCTCTGAAGTTGTTGCGAGCAGGTGTAATCATAAAATTTGCTATGGTGACGCGATTAATTTCTATATTCAGACCGGACTAGCAGTTTTACGCGGACTATACAATTTTAAAATCCATTATTAATAATCGATTATTTTAAATGTCTATCGAATCGATCATTATTTTTGCACATCCCTACTATCAGTGCTACTGCTCTAAGGTCTATCTACTACTTGTTTCAATTTAAAAAATCAAATGAAATTTATTTAATTTAATTTTTTCCATTAAATATGATTTGTAGAAAGTGTGAAAACGTCGGAACCATTACTATAAAAAAGGATTACTGTTACTGTGAGATTTGTTATCTGGTTTATATAAATCATAAATTTCGGGCGTGTATTGGAAAAAATAAGGTTATAACTCCAAATGAAAGCATTTTAATAGGTCTTTCAGGTGGAATAGGTTCCATTGTTTTGCTAGATTTAATTCATACGGGAATCACATTAAATACCCATAAAAAATTGCGAGTACAGCCACATTTTGTCCATTTGACAGGTAAGCAAACTTAAACTTGTAAAAAGTAAGTAAGTAATAAAATACATATATGAGAATCCTAAGCCTTCAGACAACAAATTATTTATTTTAATATATACATGATACACTAAGCATGTCCTGTTTATAATGTATTTATAGGAAAAGTTTATTTCCGTGTTATCTGTGTAATATTTTTTTATTTTAGGACAAGATGGACAAGATAATGTTAGTGAAGCAATTGTAGAACAATGTAGAAAATATGGTTTCACTGTACATATAATAAGTATGTCAAACTATACCTCAAGTAATGATATTTTATCATGTGACTTAGCTTCGCAAACAACTAGCAATGATTTTATAAAAAGAATAAAACAAAATATATTGGCGAGTATTGCAAAGGATTTAAAATGCAGATTAATATTTACTGCTGAAAATGCAACAGCTCTTGCTGCTAAATTGCTATCTGATCTTGTGATTGGACGGGGAGCCCAGGTTGAAAATGACATTGTAAGTAAAAAAATATCATTAAATGATTTCGTTTTTACTAGATTTATTAATTAAGTAGAAAATGTAATTTACTTTCAGGGATTTTCAGATGATAGACATGAGGATATAAGAATACTAAGGCCCCTACGAGAAATCACTAAAGAAGAATTACAACATTATATTAATATTAAAGGTTTGGTCCCAGCATGTAATCATCAATTACAAAACAGCTTACAATCAGTTATAGATAATTTTGTACAAAATTTAGAAAAAGAATCACCAGCTACAATATCAACTATATGCAAAACTGCAGACAAAATTGGTTCTGACAATGGTGGTGATCAGGAAAAACAGTGTGTATTTTGTAAGGTAATTTTTTTTTATAATTTTGGAGACTTCAAATATGCTATTTCACATCAACAAAACATATTCAATAAATACCCATTTAGCAAAATTGCAATATAATTTGCGTCTTAAAATAATAAATTTATTAGTTTCTTTTACATTCCTAAAACTTATATTTTTAGGGGAAATTGGATAAAGATGGTACTAAGCTGACAGCCATTCAAGCAACAACTTTTTCAAGAATAGTTTCGTTTGCTAATAAACAAAACGAATCTCAACTGGATGACTTGATAAATTCACATCATGAAGGAATCAGTGGAAAGTCAATGTTTCCTTTTATTCATACACACCTCTGTTATTGCTGCAGCAGAAGTTATGCTGAAATGGATGGAACTACATTGCAACAACATATTCAAAGATTAATTGACAAATGATATAGTTCTTCCTGTTTTTTTTTTTTAAATATTTTATATAGGTATAAAATGTGAATCATTAAAGATTTGATTTGTCATCCATAGTGAAAGAAGATGCAAATATGGTGAAACACTGATTCCACTAATCTGACCAACACCTATTGAATAAAAATATATATTTAGATGACATTTCTTTAAATATAGTATTGCGAAGAGACATTGTTTGATTTTATTTATAAGGATTTATCAAGCAGTGCTGCAACCGCGCGACCGCAATGCTCTAGGCGACATAGTCTAGACGAATTTTAAAGAAGAAGAAGTAAGAGTTAAATGCTACACTGTTAGTGAGGTATTGTGCTCAATCTTAAAAAATACGAGAAAATGAGAAATCTCGAATTGATCTCTGCAATTTTTTAAATTAAATTTTAAAAATCATCTGAATGCTGGTGTGGCAACACTGACAACAAATATTTTTCGATATTCTGTTTCTATGCATAATATCACAGATAAGGAATATAGAATCGAAAAAAAAATCCAAATCTAGGCCTAATACAATTTTAACCAATGATTTAAACAAAATATGACGACGATAGTTCTAAGTTCTTCGCACCGTAGCATGATGCAGATAGCGGATTACATTGGCAACAGGAATGCAATTCCGAAAAAGATCGATTGGAATCTAAGTCTGATTTATCAGATTCGCAAAAAAATCGAGGCATAAGGAATCGATTTTCAAAAAAACCGATCCTTTATCGATTTAGTCTTTGAATTCGTATTTTAATACAATTACAACCACACGATAGAAAACAGTTTTATAAACCTTAAACAAATATAGTTTTACTAATTTAAATTTCAAGTACTTACCTTATTTATTTGTAGTACATATAATTGAGCGGCACCAGAATTTGAGTAAAAAATTGAGGTTGGGAAGTACATTCAAGTAATTGTAAATAATTATGTGGTTGTTATCGAAACCGAAAAATACGAGTTTAGATTTTCAAGAATGAGATATTGATTTACTGATTAGATATCGATTGAAATAATCGTCGAAAAATCGATTAATTGATATCAGATCCCATCCCTACCTCACGTCACGACATTGCGACGAAATTCAACGATAGTGATGCGCAAGAGGTGGGATGACGTCATTTACTCAAGTAACATGGCCGACCAGAACGGTTACAGTTTTTTATCTTTTTTTGTATAGAAAATATAATGATTCTTGAAATTTGTATATAAAGGTTTTTTTAATCCTTTCAACGTGTATTTATTAATTGATTCTTTAATACTGTCAATATACCCATATACACCACAAACACCTATTTATAATAGGTTCACCGAACACATTTATAATTTCTTTTGTTTTAATCCAACCTAACCCCACGTTGGTTCAAACTTACCAGTTTCTGCAGAGAAGCTTACTACATTATGCGGCTCCAGTACGACGAATTGCAGATTCCCCTTGATGTATAAGTGTTGTATGTTAGGCCGCATTGGACCTTCGTGGTGGACTATGGTCTTAGAAGAAATTTTATTTTTACGATGTAAGCAGTCTTTCTTTGCTTTTCGAAGTAAATAACCGTTATGAATAAATTAATCACTATGCATACAGTCCAATCTGTTAACTCCGTTCTCACAAACGTGTTAAAATCATTGATATAATAACTAAAGATACGTTACTAGAAGAAAAAACTTGAATCATAGAAAAGCAACCAAAGACATATTAAAACTATAGATACGTTACATCCCCACTAAACAACACAAAAAGTGAGTGAAACGCCAGCGCAGACACACACACATGCACGTTTTTTATTTACTTGCATAGAAATATATTCTATAGGGGACAGAGCTATAATCAAAACAATATGAAAAAAGGCAACTCGTGTTTGCCTTTGCGTTTCATTACTACGTACGAGTACATATCGACGTAAACTTCGCTTCTCTATCACTTTACTTGAAGGAAAACGTTCTCTTTCTTGTCAGTTACGTGATCATGACGGACCAAACACAAAAATCATTAAAATATAATAATTTCTCCTCATTTACTTGTGATATGTGATCCCATGATTTTTTTTATTTTTTGCGCATCATTTGAACATTTACGCATTGCACAAGAAGGCACATTTTGAGGCTTAGAAGTCTCTAAAATAATTTTGTTTTACGTCTACAGTGTCATATCTATCAATTACTGCGCCGCGCGATAGTGACTGGAGTCTGGAGTCGACAAACACCAGTTAGTTGCTTTTGTACGTTTCAAGTTTTGCTCGCTAGTAACGTATATTTAGTTATTATATCAATGAAAGCGAAGCGGACTACTGCCAGCTCCATTGAATCGTCATTGCAACTTATTATAAGGATCAATATATTATTACAAGACCTGGTGTATTTTTCGTGCTAACCTCGCCTGCTGGCATAATATAAATTTATATCCAGCAATTATTATTTTTACCACGCTTTTATTAGCTTTACCTGTTTGTATGTAACGGATTTTTTATAGATTCCTATAGATTTTCCTCGGGCGATTCAAGTGTGGTTTTTAGTTTTTAAACTATAATTATTTATTATGTATTTATGAAAGCCCTTACATTTTAAAGGTGGTCTTTTCACCTTTTTACTAAGGACTAATAGAGGTACCTGAGGTCCTTGAAGGAGGCCTGTAGTATTCAAATCTAGACAATTTCCTAAATAAAGCTATCCGTACATCTAATCGTTTCAATAAAATTAAAGTGACCAGTATGTAGCATGCAAAGCTCCATTTATGTTTTATGGGAAAATGGATGTGTGTAATACTGGCTGCTTGAAGATTGCTGAAGTGAACCCAGGATATCACTTTCGATACAGCAATCTATTCTGCATTAAAATGTTCATAACTCTATTTTATATACACTTTAAACCACAATTTTAAGTACACACTTCAATGTGTAAAATCTATCAAGAATTAATCTATTTTGTAATTATATTGTCACCGCAAATCAACGCAAATCAATCAATGGTAGGTTCGATCTAATCGCGCAAAGTTAGCACAGAAGTAGTCCAGAAAAAATGAATATACAGGTAAATAATAATTGTCCACAAAAAATAAACAAAAAAATTAAAGAAGAACTTTCTAAAAAAATTTAATTCAACATATTGAATTTTATCTAAATCAGTTAATTCGCTAGATGGACCAACAGACGTACACACAGTATTTTTAATTGTACATGTCCAGAGGCTCCAGAATCCATTAAAGTTATCGAGCATATTCACTATCACAATACTTCATGATAGTAATTATAAGTTATTGCCATATTTACTATCATAATACTTCATGTTAGTAAATATAATATTTTTACTTTATATATAATAAAATATATAGCGACAGCAAATTTAATTTCATGGCATTAGACAATCTCCCAAGTACGAGAGTATATCAAACCGGTTTTCATACAAGTGATATAATGTGAATTGTTTACAGCTTTTCTTTTCTCATATTTTGATAAAGAAAACATCGATTGTATTCGACGTATACATACATATTTTCATATCCAAATTTTGTATTTTATCATTAATATTAACTACAAAAAATAGTTTCAAGTTTAACACAAATAATCCAAAACATATCAGGCAAAGTTAGTCTGTTTATTAAGGAAATTTTGATGCAACAACTTTGAGTTATCACACTAAAAATAAATTATAATGAGTCCCACCTTTAATGAAGATTGACTTGATTTTAACTATATTAAATGGATTAAGGACAACTAACATAACTTACTAAAAATATACTAATAGAAGCAATATTTTTATTTGACATTTCTAGTAATTAAATTTTACTGGTGTTCTTAACAAATCATATAAGAAAAGAAACAATTATGTCTTAAAATTTTGTATTTATCACATATATCTACACTTTTATTACATAAATACAAAATTTTAATTCATTTACCAACGAAACTAGCAAACCAGATTTCGCATATGGTATGCAGGTGTTATCAGTATATCATACAAGTAATTACAATATCAATACCATAGGTTAATAAATGCAAAAGATCAAGTGCAATGAAACTCGAAATGTTTTTATCTCAACAATAATATTGAACTTCACATAAAAAGATGGATGCTAAATTTTTATGTTAAAATTCCAAACCCATCATAAAATACTTGAAAGTAACAGTTTGAATACATTTTCACGGACTTTTAGCTGAGATAAAACACTTAAAACAATGAACAAACCGGATTTTTGCTAACATTAAACACTAAAATATATTGTCTTTCCAAATGATACTTCCAGTTATTTATCATTGTGGAATTGAGATGAAACTGTCGGTTGTATGGAGATTATTATTCTCTTCCTCGTGTCCCCTGCACAGATACCGCCATTGGGCTGGCCACTCTATTGTTTTGTCACCTTTCATTCTTATGGATCTCTTCCTGAATCTCGTACAAGTAAATATTCATATATGGTGCTGCAAATAGCATTACTGAATGTTGTAACAGTTATTCTGCTGCATTAATTGGTCCTTGTAGTGCATTTGGTGTTGGAGAATTGGAGGACACCATCCGGCCTTGTTCTTTTACAATGGGGTCTGAAATAAATTTATGAGTTACCAGAATACTTTTCACTAATCATTTTAAGTTATACTTTGATTTAAATAAAGAAACATTGGTAACAGAAAATATAACAAGTAAGCTAAGTTGGTACAGCATTGTGTATCTACAATATATATGTTACATATGGACAGGATATATGCATATGTTTATCAGATGTGTATCAAAGTTTATGGAACCTGGAGGTAGAAAGATACCGAATCAATGGTACTTCATACTCAATAATTGAAAATAAGTCCACTGAATCTATAAACAATTCTGTAATTTAATTTTACATCCTCATATGCATTGACAATATAATAAATGAAATGATTTATTGAAAAATGTATGACTTCACAATCTACTACATATAATGTCCTAATAAAGGACTACATATTATATAAGTACTTATGGAATAGCATTATATATATTTTAAGATTTTAAATATCACATTATCTTATGAACAGTTTGCATTCAAATTCCTTAACATTTACGGGACATGTTTCCTTGTCCTTTATACTTCACTATTATTATTGTTTTAAATTTAATAATATATTCCTTATGTTTGTAATGTAAGCAAAAGTAACAAAGCAATGCATGTGACATTAAGAGGGTCCTTGTATATCTGGAACCCGCGATTGTCAAACTCGAACATACATACTTACACATAATATCAATTTGGTTCAATTCTGAATGAATCATTGTCACCAGATACAGTAAGAGGTGTTTTAAACATAAACTACAGTACTTACAGAAATATGGATGATCCATAGCTTCACGAGCAGTGTAACGCTCGTAGTGATCGTAGCGTAGCAGGCGATCAAGAAAGTCTAACGCTTCTGTTGATACCAGATGCTGATTCTCTGAATGTACAAAACGTTCCCATCGTTTGCGTGAATGCCTGTAAATACACAAAAAAATATCAGTAATATCCAATGATTGTAGCAATTATGAATCATAACATATCAGTGGATGGCCCTCAGTGGATGTATGGCTTATATTAAAAAAAAAAACAAATCTGCAAGCATTTGAAGCCTATGTTAAATGATCCAAGTGTAAGGAACACACTAAATTATTTGTATAAAACATTCTCTGCCTTGCATTAACTTCTCACTTTTACATGATTTTATCATGACTTTATCTAATTACATCATACAGTAATGTGTAAAATCTATATTTCACAAAACGTTACATAAGTTAAAAGAAAGGATATTTCATAAGATTGGCATGATACAATGCAAACATTATTTGCTTGTCATATTTATTTTATGATAAAGAGAGTTTGAATTTACATGAAATGAATAATATCCTCACCTTCCAAGAATATCATTAAACCGGGGATCCAATTCTATATGGTATTTATCCAAGTATTCAAACAGTTCCTCAGTGCCCAGCACTTTTGCTATACGTACAAGCTGGTCATAATTATCATGACCATGGAAGAATGGTTCTTTACGGAAGATCATAGATGCCAACATACAACCCAATGACCACATATCCAATGAGTAATCATACATTTGATAGTCCACCAAGAGCTCGGGACCCTAAAATGACATACATGTGCTTGAATAAAATAAATTCATTGCAATATACAAATTATAAGTAAAAGTCAATAAATATTGCCACATAATATATATAATAGTTTTGATAATTTTCATTTATATGGGCTGTTCTTAACACTTTTTGCATGGTTTATGAGAAGCCTTTAATATAAAAGAGCCATTATTACTCTATAATGGCTTTATTTACTTAAAAATGCACTTAACTAGGGTAACTACATATACATCAAAAATGCACAATGTGTACACAGGAAAATCTTAACCTTTAGAGAGAAAAATTAACAAAGACTATACAGACCTTAAAGTACCTAGATGCAACACGAACATTATACTCTTGACCTGGATGATAGAATTCAGCTAATCCCCAGTCAATAAGGCGCAATTTTCTGTTATCATGATCAATCATTACATTATGAGGCTTAACATCTCTATGCATGATGCCCATACTGTGGCAATAATCTAATGCCTTCAGAAGTTCATACAAATAATACCTGCAATAATGTCAAAATGCATTAAATATAATTCACTGAAACATTTCAATAAAGAGTGTGCAATTATCTACACATCTCAATTAATAGTATAGTCATAGTAAATTAAATTTATATTATACCTTATATCATAATCTGACAGAGTTTGATAAAGTTGTTTAAAGTCGGTGTTGTTAACATGTTCGAAAATAAGAGCTGGAGTACGAGATACGGGATCCTTGACTACAGCTTGTAACGTGATAATATTTGTGCCTCCTCTTAAGTTTTCTAATATCTTTATTTCTCTTTTTATCTTCTTCTTTTTAACAGGCTGAAACATTTAAGAAGTCATAAACAATAACTCTATGAATAGTTGGCTGTAAGCATCCAAATGGATATAGCAAAAATATATGACTGTCTATAGGTTGCACATACTAACTAATGCAATTATCTCGCGTACATTTATATCGTGAAATATGATAACAAAAAAATTGTACTGTAGTGAAAATTCAAAGATTTCTACTCACCTTCAATATTTTTACTACACACTTCTCATTATTTGTGATATTTATTGCCTCAAATACTTCACTGTATTTCCCGCGGCCAAGCTTGCGGACTAACTGATAGTCTTCCTGATTACCCCAGTCCACCACATAGCTTTCATAGTCCCAATACTCCCGTGGTTTCTGTGAGTTAACGTCGGCATATACCCTTGCTCTACTAGGTACTGCCATCGTATTAAACCTTTGCCAACCTAAGTTTTTATCGACGATACTCTTACCGGAAATCGCATATGTCTTGAGTAATGATACTGTGAATAAAAATATTTTCGACGTCACTTTCAGCATTCACAACACCACTGTACTATTAGAATTTTGACCATTTGGTTTGTCACTTGAATTCATTACTAGCGATTATGAACGATTACGAGTCACTTGTATTGATGTATAACCTAAAAACGACATCCAACTCAATGATCCAATAATACACTAAATCAATTTAAATGGGAAACACAACTATTTATAACATTACATATGGATATATTGAAATCGATAATATGAACTAAACGCAGTTATTCGAGACTTGATGACATGAAATAAAATTTGAAAGTATTCAAGAGAAAAACGCACGCCATTATTCGTCAAATGATCAAATGAATCAAGCCCATAGCCATACCTAACACATTACTGTAGTTAATCTTATTTCAAACAATAAATAATTTAAGCATACATAAAATTCTTGAAAATTAACAAATAACGTTTTGTCCGATCTATAAAATACACTTTTATCACATAACCGGCACAAATTCAGCAAAATTCAAGATGGACGCCTATCCATCCATCTATCTACCACTACTCGGTCTCTCCGTCCCACCCTACACTAACCGTATATACTTGCAATATTCTGTGGACTTGCTCCACTTAAAATATATATTTGTTTACAATTAATAAATTAAAAATATCATATTTCGTATATTTGTACGTGCGTTAATAAATATTTTAATAGCAGTATGAAGTGAATAAAATATATATTATTATATAAAGAAATATTTTTGTTCGTTATTTGCAAAGAAGTATTTATTATATTTTGTTAACCATTTCTATTATTATACATAATCATACAGTTGCTCACTTATGTACAAACCTGATAAGATCGTTTTTTATTTTATATAAATTACATTTAACATCTATTTGTTTATAAAGAACTCATTACATTTTACCAGTTCACATTGGTCGGACCGACAGTTTTAACGTATACCGACTGTCGGGACTTGCTGAACAGTGATGATAGTAAAACTACCGGTGTGATCTGATGTGAACAAAACCTTTTCTTTTTACATATCACCGACCCGGCAGTCGAACGGTAACATAGTCGGGCCGTCCTAATATGAACTCACCCTTACTGCAATTTTTGCATTGAATAGGCTAGTTAAAGCAGGTCGTATATAGCGTATTCTTCCTTTGGTTAGTTTGTAAAAAATATTGATTGTATTTCTTTGGGACTTAAAAAGTTACAAAAGTTTTCTTGAACCGAACACTACTGTCTATCATCGGTATTGTACGACCAAGTTACTGTGTTTGCTTCAGTGTTGCTACCCTATGAATAGTAGTACAGTAGTAGTGAATATTGAACTATTTTGTAAAATGAAACTATTACTGGTTAACAGTATGACGATGACATTATTTGTATGACGACTCAAATATGCTGGATGGCGTTTTCGGTTGTTAAATAAAGAAAAAAATGAGAACTTAATGTGAATTTCTATAACTGTGCTTTACCTTTATACATTATTATCGATATATTTCTATTGTTTAATTTGCGCCAAGAGCTTTAAGAAATATATTATAGTATATTAGTTTTACTTAAATCAAGCTTGTAATAACTTATCAAAGATAAAATAGGCTACCTATTTTATCTTTGATAAGTTATTACAAGCTCGATAATTATGTGATCTGTTACTTAATTTATATAATATTATATAGTAGCGTTATTTAAAATGTGTTATTGTAACCATCACTAGAAAAACATATGTCAATATTCCGGTTTAATCTTTGTTTCCGCTTCTCATAATTTTTACAGCCTAGCAACACTAAGATCGTTAGTAGTGGTGCCTGCTATAATCCGACAGAAAGTCTGTCGGACTAACGGAGAATAACTTTGTCGTAACTTTTAGGCCCTGATATTATACTTATTTACTTACAACAAATCTTACCAGATAAAAAATAATAATAACATGTTGGCAATGAATGGACCATGTCTATTTTTACTTAATAAATAAAGACTATGTACTACTCGGATATTTATAACGAGATCTGCACTATACAAAGGTAGATCTTCGTGTTTTATTTTTATGTTGTAATATAATATATAAAGCGTAATAAAATGAAATGAGCAACGACTAATAAAATGATAACATTATATTGGATTACGTAAGCAAAAAAAGCAAACGATTTTTAACGATTTGAGTAGGTAGTGGTAGAGTAGTATTTAGGTAGGCAGCAGTCAGTTTTATATTGTCCTCAGAAGGTAATGGCGTTATATCCTGATAGGCAGTCATTCTATTTCGCCTACAACTTTTGTCCTATACTAACGGTAAAATGGCATTTCTTACATGAACCCTGAAACATAGCCTTTTTTATAATATCACCCCCGCCTCACAGGTCACGTAGTATAAGTACGTTCTCTAATGAGGCACAAATAGGTGGAGGTGGTGCTGCCGGAGTCGAATCACAGAAGGTCAACCACCGTACAAATATTTTTCATCTATGCTACTTTCCACAATCTAATTTTTACAAATATTTAAAAATGACTTAATAATACTTTAAAATGACTTAATAATGCAGGCGGGATTCCATCCGTACTACCAGAATTTGGTTTTTTAATTAATTTAAGTAAATAGTTTTATATATCATAATGTAAATTTATATTGTCATCAAATTTTACCTAATTTAATGAAGGAAATTATTTTAAAAGTCTATTATTTTAATCTTTCAATGTTAGTAAAGACAATAATATGTACTCGTGGCAAACTTTCCAGATGAAGAAATACACTGTCAATATCGCATTTTAATTTAGATTACGTATCACAAGAATGTTAAAACTATAAATGAAAGTCCTTTTCTACGTACTTCATAAGCTTTTATATTTCATAAAGAATTACATTTTCAATATAATATTAATATATTATTATAATGACGCTACGGGGCGTTGACCATTAAATACAGTATTATAGATAATACAAAACTAAAATAACAGATAACGAAAATGTTCACCAACATGTTTAAGCAACTTGTTTAACAACTAGGAGAGAGGTGTTATTAGTGAAATGTGTGGTGGCCTGGTTGTCGGGCCCCCACGTGGTGGTGACGGTGAAGGCGGCGCCCACGGGGTAGGTGCCGGGCGCCGCGCACAGGGCGCGCACTTGCACGCGGCGAGTCTCGAACTTCTCTAGGCTCACATTCAAACCCAGTTCCTTGGATTCGCCATTCAATCGGCAGCTTAATGCTCCAGCCCAACCTAACTCACTCGATGATTCCCTAAAAGTATTTGATGCGATTAGTAATGACACGATATATTACATGTTCTTTTTTCTGACACAGTGAATCCATCGCCGGATATGGCAAATTTACTTGCAATCAAATAATGCGAAATTTGTTAATCACTAGCGGCGAGCCTACAATATTTCGGAAAACATTGCATGTTACTTTATTCTTTTTATTTTCACAGTAATTGCTAAAGTTAGAGGTAAAATAAAGGGTAAATAAATATAATTCTCACCTATTTTGTTGTTTCGTAATATCTATATAGACTTTTACAGGGACGTTATAGCAGTTGACTATATTGATAACAATGGGTATCAAACATAACTTCCTTGTTTTAAAGTTATGATCTATATTCTTGGAATGTTCAAATTTTAATATGACGGCGTTACTTTTCTCATTTTTTTCTTTTATGTCATGAAGCTTCGCCTTACCGAAGTCCTCAATTTGAATCGAACTTGGGTCGGTAGTTAATTGCTCTCTTTCACGTGATATTACTCTTGTGAAACATTCCAACCACACGCAGTGTTGACCAATAGCAGTAGTATCGTTAAGCTTGTCGTACGCTTTCCACCTCAAAACAAACATGGACCGAATTAACCCAGTATTCCTTTTCTCTGCGTTCTCAGCATTTGTTTCGATGGAATCCATTATAGATGGTGAAAAATCTGTGACAAACTTGGAATAAGGAGGCACATTGACGTCGACGGCGCTCTCTGGGTCATCCTTCGATAACTTTAAGCTAGAATATTCCACGCGTTCATCGGGAACCTCTTCCGTCATTCTCTTGGCTTTAAAAATATAGTGAACTCTTTCCCGCGATATCAAGCGGTCGTTCCCATCGATGGCCGCGGTGAGATCGACGAACTTCCACTGCCGACTCAACAAGGACGCCTCCAGGACCTCGACAGATACGTCCTCCTCCTTTTCATTGCAAATATTCTTAACCTCGACCGCCAGCCGCAGGTTCTCGATCACATCCCCCCCAGCGACGGCGAGACCGCGGCGCGGAGTCGCGACCACCTCGATGGCTTCCTAAAAAGAGCAAAAAATATAACTGACGAGCAACAACGAATTCGTTGTCTTCATGCAATAGGAGCGACCCAGCACCCCGCGTTCGAAGCGCAAAGATCAGCGTGGGGGTCTCACCGTGACCTTGAAGCGGAACACGTGTCGCAGCAGGCGGTAGGGGCGCTCGCGCACGCCGGTCTCGTAGTAGGCGAGCAGGTAGAGCGCGGGCGCGCGCGCGTGCGGGCGCAGCAGCAGCGCGGCGCGCGAGCAGGCGCCCGGCGCCGCGCCCGCCAGCAGCCGCCGCGCGCGCCGCGCCGCCGCCGCCGCCGCGCGCCCGCCGCCGCGCTCCTCTGGGAAACATTCATATTTATTACACGCTTTATTGTACACGCTTTAATAGAAATCAAACTAAAAAATATAAAATAAACTTACAATTGTTTTAATGAAAAATTGTATTAACAACGAAAAAAGATATATTTAATTGTAAAAAAGCGTGGGGTGCACACTCTCGGTAGTTATAAATATTTTACCGACAGACATGAGCAGAAGGACCAACACTTTGATACTTTCAAAAGCACCCCACGCTTTTTTTACAATTAAATATATCTTTTTTAGTTGTTTAGCAGTGTATGATGTCAAGAAATTGTGAAAATATGCAAGCGATTTTATAATCAGTTGGTTAATGGATTTCCATTGGATGTTTAATTGAAAAAAAAAATATTTTTTTTACTATCTAAGGACTAGAGAATTAATACAAGAAGAAGAAAGAAAAATCAAGTGTAATTGAACTTAAAAAATCAATACCGCAGGGATCCGTACTTGGATGTATATTATTTCTAATATATATCAATGATTTGCCAAAATGCGTCAACACACCCTGTTTATTATTTGCGCACGATATTTCTTTAGTAGCTGATCTTCCGAACAGGGGAGCTGTTCGGAAGATTCTCAACTAAATTAAATACAATACAAAAAATCTGGCCTCCTACATGCCTACATACTTTGTTAAGTATATGCCGGGATTTTAGATCTAATCTTCGAGAATTCGCTTTATGACATATTTCATTACATACAACATTTTTTGCTTGCCTACTGTTCTTAAGATTTTATACATTGCTGACAATATAATAAGATACAACAAATAAGTAACACTATAACAATCACCTTGTGAAGTAAGCTGCTCACGATATTTTTCATCATATAAGATTTTAAAATTCTCTTCTTTTTCCTCTGGATTTACGATACACATGCATTCCGGATGCGACACAGCTAAATGCAAATTTTTCAAAGCCACTGGTCCGACGTTCCTGAATTCTACATCAACTGTTCTCAACTCCCCACTTATCACATTTGTGTTTGTTTCTGAAAACGTCATCTGTACCAAAAACATTAAGATAATGTGAACATATGATACAAATTATGATCCTATCTTATAGTTTATTATATAGTATTAAGTAAATAATTTACTTGTAGACATGGTGCATGTGGGATGACATGAATTTGCAGACGTTTATCGGGTGGATCGGCCCCTGCTAATAAATCAATTTTTCCAGATATTGTTACCCCGCCTTCAGTGTCGTTATCTTCTGCTACATTGTTAAGCCTGTAAGAAAAACCACGTAGCCATTACACAAAATAAAGAAATAGTATATTTGAATAACGAATATAAATACTTACTTATAAGCCAATCCGTGGATGTTTAATTGACCAGTCTTTAGTGATATGATCGAAAATGTTAATGTCTTTTGACAGTCACCTTCAAGAACAAACGTCTTTATTTTTTGACTGGTAATCAAATCGCTCTCCACAGTCTGACCGGCTGCCAACAATGGCTCGTTGTTTAACACTTTATCCTTCATAGCATCCATGTCCTCGACGTTTGGAACGAATTGCCACAGTATCTCAATGTCTTTCAAAAGTAGAGACACTTTCAATGGATTGCGTAGTACAATAGAGATTTGTATTGGTTCTGGAAAACAAAAGGTATTCGCAAATTTAGCAATATTTATTTTATGTAACTTCTATATTATGAATAATATTGTTGTTTATTTAAATATTTCGTTGGGCAGTGCAGGTAGTACATCGAATTTTTCATCAAATTCAAATGTTGATGTTCCTTCGAACTCTTTAGTAGATTGGCAATTAGTGCACAATAACATTTTCATATTGTTTTTTTTTTAAATATAGGACGATATTATGCTAAGCAACGAATTAAAAAGAATTTAGTCAGACTTATTTGGATAGTGGTAACTGGTCAATGTTGAGGATGTACACATCACAAGTGAACCACGGGACAGCTGCCGAGCGGGACACTCAATATATGTATTGAGAGGATTTCAACAAAGAATAATAAGGCGAACAGTACCCTTATCATGAGTTTTCAAAACATCCAGCAATTTTACGTTACATTTACTCAATCCATTATTCTATTCCATTTGCTTCAGTAGAATGAGTAAACAAACGTAACAACAGGTAAGTGCTCTTGTGACGATGAGCTTTTCGTCTACCTTACATGTTCGCAAAAAAGAGAGACAAAACATAAAGCGCCATTTTGTCAATTTAGACATTTAATGTCACGTTACTGACACTATAGTTCTGATACAATCCGCTAGGGGCGCTGATCGGAAATTGTATGGGCAAATACGTAAACAAATACCGAAACAGTCATATTTGTCAAAACGTAAAAACTCATGGGACGGGTAGAGGAGCGCACCGACCTCCCTGCGGCACGACGGGATGGGCGTCGTTGGCGGCGGTGTAGACGTCGCAGGTGGGCTTGAAGATCATCGGCGGCGCGGCGCGGGCCACGTGCAGCACGGCCTCCTCGAGGCGGCGCCAGTGCGCGTCGTCGGGCGCGCGCGGCGGCGCGGCGGCGGCGCGGCGGCCCGGCGCGCCCAGCGGCGCCACGCCCGCGCACGACACCGCCGTGCCCGCGCGCAGCGCCAGCGGCACCGCCAGCGCGCCCAGGCGCTCCCTGAACTCCTCCGAGCTCTCCACCCACTGCTGTGGAGTTGAACCGAAGCGCGGATGCTCGATTGGAAAAGTATACAGTGTATGTGCTAAAGAAATGCTATAACGGGACTGGATGGCGTAGCTAATAGTGACAAGAATCGTAGACACCCATTTCATACATATACCTATTTGCTTATAACAATAATGTAAGTCATTTTTAATTTGGCAGACTTGTGCCATAATGTGCAAATGCTAAAATCGTACAAAAAAAATAATGACATTACCTTGTCGATTGCTTTAAAATATATGTACATCTCATGGTCTTCTTACATGGGTCCAAATTATGCATAATTGGCGAAGTCCTTGGAATATATTAATAACTTGAGCACATCCTACCAGAAATGTTTATAACTTGCTCCATTTTCGCACAAAAAAGGCAATACAATAAACAATGGTTCCTGAATGAATAAAGAAATAATTATTTTTATACAAATTACTAAATAGATGAAATGTACTTACTCAAGATTTGATAGTTTTTTCATATAATTTCCTTTGCAATTCTATAATATATTTCTTGATTTGCTACAGTTCCCATTTAATATAATATTTAATAATGGTCTGCGTGCAAAATTGTTGCTTTAACATATTCCTTGGGTAGCAGGTTATCTTCTTCATAGCGAGATGGTGGCTGTTTGAGAAACCGTAATGTGTACAAGAGTAAAATAGGGTGCATATGTGTCTGTGTGTGGGGTGTACCTGGTGCGCGAGCATGAACTCGCGCAGGAAGGCGTCCTGCTGGTGGCGGTGGTGGTGCGAGGCGGGCGCGAGCGGCGCGGCCAGCCAGTGCGCGGCGTCGCGCGGCAGCCGCAGCGCGCCCGCCAGCCGCCCCAGCGCGAACTGCACGTGGTCCGTCGCCAGCCGCCACCCGCTCTCCGCGTACACCTGGCCACACAGATGCCCCGAATTTTAATATCTTGAAACCTAACACACATTACATTTAACACTAGATCACGTTGGCTTATTGACACTTCACCGTCAACATTTCCATCAAAGACTATTAATTATTGTTTTCCAGACAACTTTTCTTTTCGACTATATATAATGTAGGAGTAGCAGACGAGCATGCAGTCCACCTGATGGTAAGTGGCTACTGCCATCCATGGACATCTGTAATCAACCCCAGATAGGATTAGATATTCCTACCTGAGGTCGGCCCTTTAATACATATATGTATTATTATCTATTGATAACAATAACTATAACTAAAAAATACTTTCATTAATATACCTGGTAAGCTTGCTTGTAACATCTGTACGCATGTTTCTTTTGTCCGGCCTTAGAAAATCTGTGCCCTGCGAGAACCATATGGAAGGCGTACTTTCTACACATGGCCTTCGTTCCCGGTCCCTGAAGGAAGCACATTGCAGCTTGTTCTAGGAGCATTGCACTTCGCAAGTCACTGTCTTCTGAGGTCATACGTATTAATTGCTTCGCCGCTTCTCCATACAATCCAGAACTGACTAAGCATGGTGCAGATAGAAGTGTGGCTCTAACAGCATACTGAATCATCCTTAAAAATATTCATCATTTATTTAAACATAATTTCGAGTCGGATTACATGCATCAATTATTTATAAAACAACCTTTATGACTCACCTACAAGTATTGAGATATGTCACAATACTTTCTTCCATATAACTATAAGTTTTACGATTAGCTTCTCCGGCCATAAATGCACTAATAGCAGCCATCTCTAGGGCGCCCGCGTAGCAGAGCCAAGCACTGTCAGCGTAAAATTCTCTTTTGGCTGTATGATAAGCATCAAATGCCTTTTGCCATTGCCCACATATAAACCAAAGATCTCCTAATCGACGCAGTTGCAGTTCTGGACAATCAGTATTATATCTGGTAACATATAAAGAGGTAAATTTAATATAGGTAAAACAATATTTTATTTTTTCAACAACAGCCACAATATTTTTGATTCACACAGTAAAGGGAGAACTGTAAAAAAAAACATGTTGAGTAAGAGTTTTACTTAAAGTTGAAGTTAAACTGAAATACTAAATAAACCATGACATATTATCCCATCTTCGAAACAATGACACATAAACACTTCAGTTATACTTAGAAATAAGGCTTTGTCTTGTTCGGAACTGAAAGAGTTATACCATTTGTACAAAACTTTATACTTACATCACAGCATTATTTATAGTGGTGCTCCCAGACTTTCCTGTAGTAAACCATCTTTTAGTTGCTGAAAGTAGGGATCTGCTTACTCCTTTTCTATTAGCCACCTATAAAACCAAATTAATAAATAAAACAAAGTTCCTCACATGGTAGCAAACATATAAATTACATACATTAAAGATTTCATTGAAACAGTAAATATTTCACAATTTGTATATTCATAAACAACTGCAATAGTAAGAACTGTATTGCATATATAAAAAATAAGTTGAAATATAAAATATGTTCACCATTTCAGTTAATTGTCCTATTTGTTTCTCTAAATGGGGTAATAATGCCTTTGAAGCATATTCTTGCAGAAACCTCTTAATAGCCTCAATGTCATTGTTATTTAAGGCGGCTCCATGTACTTCAGTAAGGTTATCCAACGCTCTTCCAGTTGCATAAACACTTTCAGAGCTCCCAGAAAATGAATGAGTCTGTAAGAATTAAAACAAAATGGTTGATTTATAAAAAAATGTTTGTTTCGGTTTACAGTTATGGCAATGGTTCGAAGTTCATGATGAATTGCTTAGATATCTGATTTGTGCATTTTGCTGAGAAATAAACAATATTTTTGATGGAATTGAACAATATTTCATTGCTACCTAATTGCTTATGTACATTATTTTTTTTATAGGTAGTAAGTTAATTTACTGATCTTTCTATTGATTATTAAAAATTTAAACGCTATGTTTTATAGGAAGCAAAATATAAGAACAATTTCATAATGTCTCATACCTGCAAGCTGTTAGCATTATCATAAACTTCATTTTCATTTGTAGTTAATGGATGTGAGCCTTCATGTTGTACAGAAGATGTAATAGTATTTTGCTTTTCATCTGAAACATAACATAAATATTACAATTCTGAAAAATAAAAAAGTTAAGAAATAAAAAGAATTTTAAGTCCATATTATAGTGCAGAGTTCACAGCTAAAAATATTAAAATATTGTGTTGTTTATAACTAATTCATTCTATTTATAAAACTTAAAAAAATAGTTACATTAGATTTATTACCTTACATGTAGATTATTATTGTGAAGACTAAAAGATACTTGCCAGAAATAAAAATATTTGGTGGATTGAATGTGACCTGTGAATCAACTGGAGAAGTAGACAGATTTGTTAAAGATGACGAAATATCACTCTGGAAATAAGAAATTGTGTTTTTCAGTAAATAAAACAAGAAATCTACTAATAAACACATATCTCTAAATCAAAATACTTAATTACATTTGTATCAGGTGCTCTTTTAATAATGGGAGCCCAGAAATCATTAACCTTGATATCAATTGGGCTTTTTGAATTAATAGCCAACATAAAACAGTTAGCAGCACCAAATGTTTGTTTCAAGGTATCAAATGATGCATCAGCTCTGTAATGAGAAAATAGTATGAATTACTGTTTGTACATTAATATGCCTAGAATTCATGGTTTTAGTATATTATAAACACACTTACTTCTCTTTAGAAACTAGAGAAACATCATGTAAAAGAAGATATGATTTAAGAACTCCATTGTTGAACCATTTTGGTAATTTTGGAGGTGTTACATTTTGATATTGAGCGTACTGTTGATTTAAAGAATTATATGTGTCTACTATATTGTCATCTAAAGTTGTTGCTACTATAATGCATGACAAGAAATGCTTTGTAAATTCATGGTCTGATGGAAACTGGACTTCAAAGTAGGTTTCCGTCCAAGCCTCAAACCAAGGTGTCGAATGAGGTACATCAAACTTATGACCCTCTGAAAACATTAATATTGTAATATCAATTATTTACTACATAAAAAAATAGGGCAAATGTAATTTTATAAGTTTAACATGCCTAAGTCGAGAGTAATTGTTTTGTCATCATAATTATGCAACACAGCATTGTTTAATTGTCTTCTGGCTTCTGTAGGTTGTAGAGGTTTCCAACTAACATCTCTCACAATTAACTTCCAATTTTTAACAGTACAAACACTTCCACCAGGCTCTCGAAATTGCCCTGAAAATTTAACATTACATAAAGGTCTGCATCAGAAATTTTCTTCTTATTATGATTATGACTATGTGAAAATGCACAATGCAATTTTAAAATTCCAAAGACATGGAAATTTTATTTACTTGTATAGATATAACTGTAGTATCTATGTGATATTAATACAACATATTTGCTGTGTCTTTTGCATCTGTTGAATTTAATAACTAAATATGCATACTTTATTTGAATATAATATATATATCATTAACATACCTTCCCAATCCAAACATGTAAAAGGCTGAAGCAATTCGCAGAAAGATAAATTGTTCTTAGAGACAATGTTCTCTACTTTAGAACTACATAGTGTAGCAATAATTGGAGAAAATGAACTCTGTATGAATTCTTGAGGTGTTTGAGCCATTATTCCAACCAAAGTGAAGTTCTTATGACAAATTATAACACGATAATTGACATTCTTATATTATATTTATTATTTTATTCGTACAGGCTTGATACTATGGCTTGATATTGGTTTATCGGCCCATTTTATATGACAAGTTGCAGTATTCCATATTTTGCTAGTTTAACACAGACTTTACTACTCAGAAAGAAGTTATAAGAATGATTTTTTTATTTACATTATTCTTAGGCGTATATTTTACAAAGTATTCAATGCAATAAATTATTCTATAAACTATTGAATCAACAATTTTTCACAATTTCTACTATTCAATATGATTTGCTAGCTGTCGTACGCTGTCAACATGACAGTATGGATTTTTTTCTTTTTCATATTATTGAAATTATTTGTATAATGCCAATGATAAAAAAATATTGTCTATGACACTGCCTTTGGAGAAAAACAAGCGTACGTGTCTTCGGTAATTTTATTAATAATATTTTTTCTTTTTTAAGATTTAGATTATTTCTATGTATCATTACTATGTACCGGGGTAACGGCGTTAGTTTATTTGCTTTACGAAATGTTTGTCCCTATAGTTCCGGGACCAGAATAGGGCTACGGTATCCCCTGTAAGAGGTGACTAAAAGGGGTTTTCGAGATTACGGGCGGCAAGAGTGGGAGCTCGAACCACCCGGCTAGCGACCCCGGGAAGGACGGCGGTATGTGGTCGCATACCGTTGTATACACCAGAGGGGACAGTCCGCCGAGAGGACTCCGGTTGCGTTCCTTTGGGTATCCCGGAGTCTTCTATGCAGCGACGAGGACAGCCACAGGGGGGGTTTTTAGTGGTAAAAATAACCGCGTAACGCTCCCATGACACCGGATACCTTTTGAAGATTTCCCCCTCGAAAAGAGGGGAAAGTTGAATGGAGTCCCCAGTTTAAAAAGTTGATTTTATTTTAGGAAATTACATGTGTCATAAGGCTTATTCGCCGTTAAATAAGTATAACAGTGATGGTTTGGCACTTTTCACAGGTAGTTTAGTTCTGACCAAAGAGTATATTGTAATGTTCTGAAAACCTTGTGATTGCCCCAAGGGACCAGATGGCCGGGGACCCCCTTTGCCCGCTAGAGCAAATACCTATATATCACAGTTAAATGAGTCGACTATTCTTTTAACACGGAAAAATACACCTAATTTTTTTATTGTTTCATACGGGTCTGATTGTTACCGATAAAACTTCCTCAATTCCGGTTCATGAGCATTACATCAATAGCGTTACATTTGTGGCGTGGCAAATGAAAACCCTAGCCCATTATCAGTTTGTTCGGTGACAAATAATAAAAAATAATAATAAAACAAACTCTTATACTCAACGTATATTATATCTTTATTTATTGGAGGTTATCTTCTTTAAATTTATTAATAAAATCATTTATAATGGGTTTAATATTGTGATTTTATTCAAGGGTTTAAGAAAAACATCAAAATAATTGTTCCTTACATTTAATGAAAAATCTTACAAAATTCAGGTATACCTAATCTTGATTGAATACAAATAATACAATTTTTTCGTGGAGAAAATATTCATAAATGCATTACTTATATAAAATACCTCTATTTTAACTATAAACTTAAACATTTAAAAGTAATATATTTCAAACAACGAATAATAAAAATCACTTCTTAATATTAGAAGTATTATCAATAATTTTAACTATTACACAACTATGCTATGTAATGCACTTCCACAAGCATTTTTAATGGGAATGTTAAACAAAATACTTTTTATTTTGGTTTTTAAATTGAGATTGTATTTCTTGCGACTAAATCTGGGACTCAAAACTATAGATTCAACCACAGATTGCAAAACTTGTGACAGAACCCCTTCTTCTGCAGAATCGACTGTGCAAGTACCTCTAATATGACCACATAAATAGATGTCTAATGTTTGTTATAACAAATTCCACATATTAGTATTTTTTTCTAGTGTACGACTTACACCACAAGGCTTTCTATGTTTATTGGCGATTTATAAACTTATTCGCTAGCCAACTATACTTCTGGATGTTAATAGTTAGCCTGCACTGTCCTCCAAGCAGCTGGTGAACCTGGTTAACTATTTAAGCACCATTTGCTGGTAGAAAAATGATTGTTAGTATTATTACACATATAATGACAGTCTGATAACATTTATCACTTTGGTAGCCACAAGAATCGTAACTTACTTTATGCGGAAAACTCTATATCATATAAGATTTGTATAATGAACCCATACTATACAATGAATTCATAAAATTATTTTAGCGAACAAATAATCGTCATTTATAGAAAAATAATACCCTATTTTAGAATTCAAAAACAAATCAGCAAATTATGAAACTAAATTGAACCCATAAACATAATTACACCTAAGGATATTTTTCAAAGAACTCTCCAATTACAACGACACTGGTCAATTAATCTTATATCATAGGCCCTTTTTACTTATTTAGGAATGGTCTTAACAAAATATTTATAATATGGAACTAATAATAATAAATTATTGTTACAACAAAAATAACTCCACTGAAAGCATAACAGTGTCCTGAAATTACACTTATATTGCTTCTTTCTTATTTAAATGTATGTAAATCTCAGTGTAGCATATATTATTTTTACTTATTTAAAATACAATATTTTTGTATCTAACGTAGTACTATATAATAAAAATAACAAGATGCAAATAAGTATTCTTCAGAATTTATTAGAAAAATGTTTTGTTTTTTATTTGTTGGATGACTTCGTATTGTGCATTCAGTTGAAATTTATATTCAAATATTTGTTTCAAAATCCATCTAAATCTGAAGAACAATCACTTTCATATATGAAATACAGTTCGGTCAGTTAAAAACTGAGACTAAACATTCGGGAAATTCTATTTGT
This sequence comes from Epargyreus clarus, assembly GCF_041222505.1. NCBI lineage: Eukaryota > Metazoa > Arthropoda > Insecta > Lepidoptera > Hesperiidae > Epargyreus > Epargyreus clarus. The sequence continues at coordinate 9,411,093 of NW_027332211.1, forward strand.
TTCAAAATAATCTCAATTCACTCATGTGGATAATACATGTTGATAATACGCGTTTAAAGGCCTGTGCCTTTGTGTTTTGCGTTGTCAGTATCTAACTAAACAATAAGAAAAACACTGCTAATTATTAAAACATATATAGATAATCCACTCGTGTTCATTTGCCAAAACTGCCGCTATTGGTAATTGTATGAATTTAATTTGCACGAAAATTTCGGTCTAATGGATTTCAATGCGGTTTTTATAACTTCACACGAGTTTTATCTATTGAAATGTATATCTATTCATAGCGTTCCAATTATCAGCCGATTAAAAATGACAGAACTGGCACAATGTACTAAAAAATACTAAATTAAAAAATAAAATATAATTATCTCACACGCGGCCATATTACATTTTACTTTTAAAGAATTTATACTGAACAAAGTTGTACATATTCGTACCGAAATAAATGTATGCTTTACACATGGAAGGCTCACGGCCAATTAATCGTATATTGTATTGGTCAAAATTTCGTTAGGTTTCTACAAAGAAAATAAAAAATAAATAATTTAACAGATGCACGCAAGTTTATTGTGAATATGATATGTCCTAAACAAAATTCAGGAATCTTTAAAAGATAATTATGATTTTAATATATTGGTTTGATTTTAAATCTACTTTGGATTTGAATTTCCCCAAACATAAATCATAATATGAAAATAATTGTTGTACAAACTTATTCATTTTGTAATAATAAAAATAATGAAAGTAAACTATGAACTGTTTTATCACAGTATAAGTATATAGATCCTTATACTGTGGTTTTATTATCCGACTAAACACTCCTAAAAGTAGATTAAAATAAAAATAAAAAATAATAAGACATTTTCACAAGTTTTCAGCTTACACTAAAACACACCTCAAAGTGCTAATTTGTTACAAATAAAATATATGTATACATGCACGTTAAAGATTTTGAAATAATAATTGTGTAACTTCGTTGTTTAGTGTTTTTTAATAGAGTTGTTACGAATTCGTATGACGTGCACTTAGCATGTGCTTCACTCATTCTTAGATTTCGTGGTACACAGGTACAAGTGTAGAATTAAGGCATCTATAATATAACTCGTCTTATATGTCATGTGACAGTATATTTTAATCTTAGCAAGATAATATTGTTGTGCGACTTGCGTCTGTAAGAGTGGTTAATTCCAATTTTACTACTACAAATAATTTTTCAGTATTTAAAAATACTGTTAGCTCTAAAAATAAAATAAACAATAAGGTTAAAATAAAAAAGGGCTAAAATTTAATATGTTGAGATACATGTACGAATCCAGCTCGCCTTTAAGTATTTTGCCGGAAAATTCAGAAAACTAATGAATGAATAAATGTAATTAAAAACCAGACAATGTATGAACTACACTATTATACAGATGTTGCGATGCCGATGATTGTATGGATCTCTTTCTGTAACTAGGTGAGGCATCTAGATTGTCTATTCTAGAATATACGCCACATTGCTTTAATAGTGTTTTGTCTAAAGTAAAAATAACACAATTACAACTGATATTTATTGTTCACAAAAGTTTCAAAAATATCAGTTGTCTTTCAATGGCATTTTAAGGCCTCATACGGAGTTTCGAATTATTTTTAGAGTTCATTAACTACAAAAATAGGTTATATACAACTTATTTCGAAATAGAGTATTAATTATTCAATTATTTTTCTATGAATAAAGCCAGCTAGGAGCGTCAGCTAGAGCCTTGGTCCTATACTCGAAATATCTGCATATCCATAAGCCGGCTTACTATTAGTGCATGTAATTTTGATAACTTCAATATTTAAAAGGTAAAAATTTTCCACCAACAATAAATGTCACCCTGTCAGTCATTGAAGTTACCAGTGTTACTTATCAACAGCTTCGACGTATTCATTTCCCGTTGGTCTTTGCCGAGTTAAGTACAACGTATTCACTTTACACTTAACCAACCGAGGTGGCATTATTTTGGAAATACAAAACCAAATATATTTTCACCCACCGTCAAGTATAGCTGGACGAACGTCCGCTCGTCGGCTGCAACAGCGAGAGCGACGAGCACGAACAACAACAGGTACATGTGGTCCCCGCGGTTCACTACTCAAAATTGGAGTTGAACATGTTGATGTTGAGGTCCTCGAATGTGGCGGCGCCGCCCTGGTCGAGGATCTGCAGCATGTCGGACAGCTCGTGCGGCGCGTGCGCGCCCTCGCCCGCCGCGCCCGCCACGCCCGCCGCGCCCGCCACGCCCACCGCGCCCACCGCGCCCACGGCACCGCCTTGCCACGACCACATGCCTATCAAGAAGCAGACAATAATTAAAACACAGTCAACGCGTTAGTCTTGTTTAAAAATAGTTATCAGAATCAAAGATGTTGCACCATCCCTTTCCAGGATTTATTTTGAGATTGACATTTGATAATTGGTGTAATTTACAGTCTACCATTTGGCAACGACAAAATCAAATTTACGGATGAGATAATTATAATAATTATACATAGTTTAAAAACTAAAAACCACGCTAAAATCGCACAAGGAAACTCGTTAATCCTGATTCCTGACGATCCTGATGAGGAGAATGGGATCAAATTATTGAAATCATGTATTGTCATCGGTTCTTGATAATTGTACAAAATCTTAAATTAATCGGACCGTTCAAAGTGGGTAAAAATCGAGTTCGAAGATTCCGTTACATAGATACTTACATACACACATACATACAACCCAAGCTAATAAAAGCGTAGTAAAAAGAAATATAATTCAACAAGTATCGATTTGATTTTATTCCCGTATTTTGAAACAAATGACGAGTCACAGAATTGCATAAAAAAATATCATACATGATACGTTACCATGAGCAGGGTGCGACGGATGCGAGGGGTGCGTGGGGTGTGTAGGGTGCGCGGGGTGCGCGTGGTGGTTGTGGTGGTAGTGCGCGGGCGGCAGGTAGGCGGGCGCGGGCGGCGAGCGCGCGGGGCTGCCGCCGCCCGCCGCCGCCTCGCCGCTGTACGCGTAGCCCTCGCCACCCGCGGCGCCGCCCGCCGCAGCACCGCCGCCGCTCTGCAATAACAGTTACATTTCAATTCAGTAATTTCATTTAATCATCTTATGTTTTCATCAGAAGGTTCAACATACGATCCAAACGTAATGTGTACAACCTCGATCTAAATTTTTTTTGATCAATTGTAACGCTTTCTACACTTACAGCCACACACTAGGATTCCCTGTGTCGTGGGTGCCATGGACACACACATAGACAAATACACACCATATAACACCCAGACCCTCTGCGCGTCAGACCGGTATGGTGATCGCTCCGCCACGCGGGTCGTCAAATAATGCTTTTATTCTATTTAACACTCCGTATAGGCATAGTTCGCGCTGAAGTTGTTGCGAGCATATGTAGTCAAACAATGTTACTATGGCGATCCGATTCATGTCTATATTCTGAGCGGACTAGCAGTTCTATGCGGACTATATATATCGGCCACATTAGTCACTTATCACCAGTCAAACTCGATATCCAGTATAATATATGCTCAAAGGCATTTAAATTCATTCAATATACAATGAAATTTCTACAGTTGCTGTTAACAATTTTAGATAATCAAAATTGATTATTCTATGTATTAAATATAGCATAAGTCTCACGGGGCGCAACGTGGTCCAGGTGGTGTGCGGCGGCGTGTTGGCGGGGCGGTGCGGCGAGTAGTCGGGCGCGTAGTGCGGCGCGTGAGCGTAGCCCGCGCCCGCCACCGCCTCGCCCGGAGACCGCGCGCTGCCGCCGTTGCCTGCGATCGACATAATATGTTCGTTTGTGAAAAAAATCCCAGATATAAAAAATTGCGGCGAAAGAATACACTTAAAGTAATTTTTTTATTCATACAAGTATTAATCAAGAGGGTTTTCGTATGACCCAAGTGAGAAACATAAAAACATCAGAAAATAATTTGTATTTAATATACATCATTAAGTCATTGTCAATATGAAACTTTGTCATGGCAAACTTTTTATACATGAATAGTAACAGTACTGACCTGGTGGTGCATGATGTTGCTGATGCAGGGCAGGAGCGGCAGTCTGATATACGTCACGTTGACGTAAATGATAATCGTAATTCTCTTCCGGTACCGGCTCCCCTGTTGTACTTCCTAGTGATCGACTGAAAAAAAAAAAATTAATTTCACACTTTCACATATTTTAACTATGTTAAATAAACATACAGGCAGATATAAAACTCACTTGGCCAATGTGTTTGTGCACACAATGTACTCAACGTCATCATTGTAAGGGTTCAAGAAGGCGAACGCAGAAGTCCTCAACCAAATCCATTCTCTGCTTTTAGTACGAAATCGGTACATAAGCGATATGATCTGACCTTTTAACTTCAATACTGGAAATAAAATGATAATTATTATACAACATTGTTATCAAATCTATATAACATGTAAGTGTCAATATTCCATATTATGCAAATAGCTTAAGCAACTTATATATCATTGGGTGTTAAAAAGAAACATATTATCTCGAATTACTAAAAAGTTATAATTGGTTAAAAAACAAGAATTTCGAGCTAAACTAAGCTTTGTAAAAGTATCGACAATTGGCACCAATATGAAGGTTGTAAATATATCCGGCAACCATTGGCCTCAATGAACAAAGACAGTAAAAGCTGCGCCATAAGGTTTAAATCGCCCATCGCCCTAAAAAGATTTATTGCGAAACCAAGCAATCACCTTGATCAAAATTATCCCTCATGTGCTGTTGATCCTCCGGGTGGTAGAACTCGTAACACAATTTGCCAAGCAAGTCCGCGGGCGCGTAGCCGACGACCTGCGTGGCGCGCTGATCCGCGAACGTGAAGCGCCCGTCCACCGAGTGCCGCGACACGAACTCCACGCCGCCGCTGCACAAGCTGTTCTCCGATGCGTTGGGCGTCGATGTTACCTGATGCGACGACAGTTTAAAATAATTTTGGTACATGATGATTCCTTATTAATTATGAAACAAATAAAAATATAGACAATTTGGTGTTAGCCGCCATTAGACATACTCAATAATCATTTAAAACCTTAACTTAACACATATTCTACAATATACTACAATAACTTGCCTGTAATCGTCCAATAGCCACAAGACAACAATGCGAAGCGTGTAGTTCGTCTTCGACAGGACGGTCCATCTGCATACCTGGAAACAAGTCTGATGTCCCAAAATACTTAAAACATAGCATTAAAATGTTAAATGATAAATAAGTATAAATTACGCTTTCTACACTCATAGCACCACCCTAGGTTTCCCTGTTGTCGGTGGTCGAGATCGAGAACGAAAATTTAAATTCATCATTTACATTTTCTATTCTATTGGCCTGGAAAACAAAACCGGAACACTGCGTGACAAACCGGTACGGTGATCGCTGTCATGTGGGTCGACAATACATGACTTTCATGACTAACTTTCAGTAATAATCATTCCAAAAACAGTAAAGTAAAACCAACACTCGTCCCTGTAATACAATTACCTGTAGGTGGCCAATTCTTAATGTACCCAGTGCAGTGCACGACGGCATAGTTGTGTCCGTCGTGCGAGGGGCCCAGCGAGTTGCGCGCGCGCAGGCGACCCAACTGAGCGCTCTCGGCCGTCCCGCCCACACGCATGCGGCATATGAAGCCCCGACGCGATCCCATCACTTGCCGCATCGACGCTGTGCACAATAATCAACAAAATTATTCATTATCACACATTTTATAACATAATTTAGTGTACATTTAAGAAGCATTATTGAAGGTGGTAGAATGCTTTGTGGTTCGACACCGGCGGCACCACCGCCGCAGCTTTTTCTTCCTCATAACAGCAATGTTAAACGCTGATGTGTTTTGGTTTGAAGGGTGTGGTAAGGGAAATATACTTTTCCGAGGCGTTCCAGCTTAGTCCTCAGGGGTAGCGGCGCATCTGTGGCCGACCACAGGTAGGAATATCTAATCCTATCTGGGTTTGATTATAGATGTCCATTGGCGGCAGTAGCCACTTACCATCAGGTGGACTGCATGCTCGTCTGCTATTCCTATATTATAAAAAAGGTCCTTACACTGATGCCCTTCCTTTTTAACAGTTCCAGTCTTCAGATCTAAAATGCGGCCTGTGTTTTGTGGTTCTTGAGTACTCAATTGCTCTCGAACTTTTTCGACGTCATCTGGATGTACTTGATCATATAAACAAGATGAATACCACTCTCCCTAAAAGCAAAATTAAGTGTTAGACGAATCACTGTTTGAGTAATAGAGCAAGTTTTTCATGTAAGTTCTGGTAAAATTATATAATGAATAACGATAATACACTAACCTGAGAGTAGTTAAGCACTGGTGCTATACTATCACTAACATATATGATACGTCCTGTATCACAACTCACAACAAATAAGAATCCATCCGCGGCTTCGAGAATTAAATGTTTCAATTCTTGGTCAGTTAAAAATGACGGCTTGTATGTACCATCTGTTGACGTATTTCCTGTACCTACAAAGTATCATTAATTATGTAAAACTAATTCTAGATTAAATTAATTTAGGTTTTTAGTTTATTAATATAAAATAATAACATTACCCCTCAAAGCTTTCATATGGGCTACGGCCATACGTAAGATTGTAAGTTTGTCGGGCTTTCGCGCGAGGGCGGAGCATGTTGGAACCATGTCAGATAGTTCCGTGATATACGCCGTCATCTTGTTTCTTCTACGACGTTCAATTTCACAGTGATTCTCGCGACTAAAAAAAAAAACATTTTCTTAATTAAATTCAAATTTATAAGTACTTACGTTATATATATTCTTAACCTAACCTTTAGCGGAAAACCTTTAAAAGATAACCGATGCCGTGGGAGCGACACGGGGTTATGTGGGATTCTTACCGCACTAAAACCCACCCGGTGGCCGTCCTAGGCGCTGCGTTAAAGGACTACGGGATCTCCAAAGGAACGCAACCGGAGTCCTCTTAGCGCGTCGCCCCGTCGGGCTCCGTTCGGGTGAGCAAGACGTTTGCCACAACGTCTGGCAGGTACAACGGTATGCGACCACATACGGCCATCATTCTCGAAGTCGCTGGTCGGGCAGTTCGAGTTCCCACTCTTGCCACGCAACCCCGGAAGCCCCCTTTTAGTCGCCTCTTACGACAGGCTAGAGATACCGTAGTCCTATTTTGTTCCCGGAACTACAGGGACGGATTCTTAACCTAACCTACTCAGCCTATTACTAAAGCCGCTTCTGCAGTGTGGCCATGCTGCTATTGGAGCCAATTGGCAAAGATCACTACTAATTTAGAAGATCCCCCTGTACAATTACTAAAGTGGATGAATTTTTAAAACATACTCGCTCACAGGTATAGGTACTCTCTTCGATGAAAGTGAATGGTCCTATTTTATTAACATATCTTAACAAGTATCTCATTTTATACAAAGTAATGGCTAACTAAAGTCAAGATTTTGCGTGATATGACACGTTTTCGATCATTACATAGCGCCTAATGAAAAGTTAGAAAACTTTACCTACAATAGTCATTCATGAAGGTCGTCGAATTGCATCCTTCATTATTTAAGTATGAAGGTATTGTTTTGTTTTAAACGTGAGACCTGCCTATTGTGTAATTAAACAATATGGTCATTACTGTAGTTAAAAAAGAAAAATTATAGGTAGTTGATTAAACTTCAAATGTAAAACTATTGCGCGTATTATAAGTTTCTTTTAATTATCATGTTACATTACACATTCTAACCGAACTGTTATGGATGATTCAAATTTGATAGATAATAATTGATGTAAAAAAATCATCCACTTTATCTTCACTTTTATTTTTATTAATATTTAACATATTAATACGAACAACAAATAACATACGGCCTAGTTTTTATGATCGTAACTTTATTGAATTAATAAAAAAAAAAGTTCTACTCAGGAAAATTGAAAAATGCTGATGAGGCCTAAGTGTGAGGCTGACAACAAAATTACCACAACTACAAAATCCGAAAACCAACACACGCATAGAAAAGTTTGTACAACTATATAAAAGAAATACAGTAGACGAAAAATCCAATAACGTCAACCTATCGCTATAGGTAAAAATCAACAGCACTTTTAAAACCTACTTCTTACTATTCAAATTTATTTTGTTTTAACTTACTCAGTATTACGCGAAAATATGTATCATGAATTAAAACTATTTCCATGCAGACCTACAGTCGAAAAATTGTCAAACGAATAAAATAAAGACAAAATACTTTAAGTTATTGAATTCTCGAATACTTCCTTATTTATTTTTATCAATTTCATAAATCTTCGTGTCGAAATGTTGATCGAAGACCCTTGCCAGCTGACTGACGTTAGCTGGCTATAATATAGTTTCTCAAAAAACAGCATAAAAACGAAAACTGTGATGTTAAAATATAAGAAGGCGCGACATATTACAAATTACGCTTAAGAAATATAAAACCATTGCATTAATTGTGGTGATTGGGTTACACTAGTTATTGTAAATATATTTTATACTTTTGTTATAATTTATTCACTTCAAAGTACTTGAGTTCAACTATGTTGCATGCTACATGCAACTATGCTGCTTTTCAACTCTTAAACATATCTGCATACTGCAGTTGAACTACTGAGACCAATAAGTTTAGCTGGTATACTAGTTCAATCATGAAATTAATTAGTTATTTGTTGGGTTACAGTTAATTTGTTGGGGAGTTGGGGAATGGATTTTGTTTTCTGTTTATAATTTAATTATGTTACCTTGCAAATCTCTCCTTATCTTGTATATTGTCCTCCTCCATCCTTGTGTATTTGCTGCCACTTGCGTCGTCTTCATCTGACCTGTTTGATACAAATAATATATGTATATTAGTAAGTAAAGATTCTGGTTAGTCATCAGAAATTTAAAAAGCTCAGCAAATGCCTGCTATATATATTTTATGTAAGGACATTTTCTAGAACAACTTGACGTGGTCTAGAATAGTTAAATTTTTTGTAATAATCATTACATAAAACATACATATTATCATGACAAATATAGAACAATGATGGGTTTATTATATATTTATTGACAATTGTTGACTATAAAACTCTCTAAGAATTTGTCTCTAATCAACGGCATGTTCTAAAACATAACATAATGAGATTTGCTGTAATAATAGTCATATTGAACTAATATTTTTTTATTATAAAAATAAATTTGGCATGACACAATGAAATTGCATGTGCTGCATTAGTCCTTAGCTAAATAAGAATGATACCTAAATAAGACAATAGCCAACCAGATAATAATATAATTATTTAAGTTGCTTATGGTTCGTTACTACTTTTGATTTTTATGATTGTGCAGAGTAAATCAGTAATAAGATTTTAAGCACATTTTATGTGGAATGTACAAAATATTTTGTTTCCCCGAATATGGTATAATATCAATTATCCAATATTATAAAGTTCCATATCATATTTGAAGTCATATTATGCCTATAACCCCTATAATAACAATATATAATCAAAATACATTTACAAATTTTAAACGGATATTGGAGTGAGAAATTAATACTTGTTTTCTTTCATTTCTTGAACTCTAATAAGTAATACTTGACTACTAATGGTTATTTGAAATAATCAAATTATGTGTTATTGAAATCTACTGCTTTGCTACTTTGTATAGAGATTTATTTATAATATTAATCATTTAAACATCTTTTAATAATGAAATGAGCTTTTATAGTAATGGGTATCCTAACTAATTTTTCCACATAAATTTGTTGACATCAACATAACTTACCCAACACTACCAGCACGACGCTTCTGTATGTCTTTTGTAGGGTCAGCCCCTGCAAAAACACTAACTGTAATAAGAGCAAATGAGTTAATAGTACTGGTCAATAGTAATTGAAAAATGTTTTTTCAATGAGGTTTTTTTTACAATGCAATGTGCTGATTGTGTCAAACATGGGATATTGTTAGAATTAGTTTAAGGTACTCTGATTAACTCACTCACCTTGACTGCTACTAGAAATAAATATCGACAAAACTAGGTAGCTATTACAGCAAATTACTTATGTTTAAATATTATTTCCAAAATGACATCTAATGCTAGAATTTTAAAGAGAACCAGTAGAATAAAATGTTTTAACAACTATAATTTGTTGATGTTATCCGCGCTACGGAAAGAGCATTCCTTGTGGGTCAGTTTTACTTACTCGAGAGTAAAGTAACAACGCGTCACGCGGAGCGACGTCAATAGAAAAATAGGTCGCTATAAAACAGTATATTCCAACAAACTACTATGAAATCCCATTACTACATCCATGATATTATTATATTAATTTATATAAAATGATGAACAAAATCTTTCTAAAGATGATTCCAAGAAACTATTCTGCAACAAGTAAAATAACACCAACCGGGGATAGTGGGAGCCACGGCAGACATCGGTCAATAAACTCATTAGTCCACAATATTTTAACGCTCGTTAGTAAAAAATCTTTATTGTTTATAACACAACTTTAATTTTATACAACACAAAAGACACACGTATGTTTATCGTGGATTGTTCAACACAACACAAGCGCCATTTTTCATTTGAGTACGAGACCTGACATCATCAAAATTGCCAACAACGAAGTCAACTAACCATATTTTGAGTAATATGTAAATTCATTCGCAATCGGAAAGAAAATCCTACTTTATAAGTTTATAATTTGTTTTATTTAAAAATTTACTAATAAATCATATTCAATGGAACTTCCTAAAATTATACTGTGTGCGTACTTTTGTAGTTATAAAGAATCCGCATACATTTGATTGAATAGTTTAGTTCGCAGACACTTTTGTCTATTAAAGTCATTTGTAACTGCGTCTAATAAAATTTATGAAATCAAAGAGCTACTGATTCATGGTGTTTTGCGTAGGTCTTCTATGTTCGGCGAGTTACTCGGCCGATTGTTTGCGAGTTCAGAATAATCTGGCATGACAAACTTATTTGTGCATGTGGCGATGATCGGAAACCGCTAGAGATGACCAAAGAGTATAGTAGTCCATGAGATGACGATCTAAGATCTTCGATCGAGATTAATCGAAGAATTGGTTTTTGGGGCCAAAAAAATCGATTATAATAAATTTTTATTTAGCGTTTTTTTGTGTACCAAAGTTAACCTAAAATTCAACCGCATTGCTTGTTCGTATGCATTTTTGCGTTTTTACCTATTTCTATTCCGCTTGCGTTTAATCGTAGTGCGTGCTAAGCCTAAAACCTAGATCACATTGCTTAGTCAGACGTTTGTGAAACAAAGTCCGACAAACTTTTCTGTGTGTGCTGCAGAGTCAAAGAGTAAAATAATATACGAGGCAGAGCACAGACCACCTATACTACCAAGACCTAACGGAAGTAAGCGTTACGGAGCGGCAGAGGCGCGAACAAAGAATATAGTAACCTATATATGGGCGCGACTGACGAGTATAATATTGCTAATTGTTGCTAGGTTGTTAAAAATACCTAAAAATGGAAAAAGAAGACAAGTTAATGTTTATGAACACGTATGACATATTATTACAAATCTCTAATCATGTTAGAAATAATGTTAAAATAATCTTAAAATATATTAAGAAGCAGACTCATAAGCTCAAAAAGCTTGCGGACTATAAACAACAACAATGATTTGATAATGTCATTATAACTAGCATTAGTTATGATGCCGGATTTAGATACTCGCGTATATGCACAAGATGCAACGCGAAATACAATGATCCGCACTGCCAAGTGCCATGTTGCCAAGAATGAACGAGTGAAGAGTGAGTGAGACGAGGCTATATACCTACTCGTCCTCGCATCTATTCGTCGAAGCTCGGCGAGTATCTATAAAGGGCATAAAACGCAACTATTTTAAATAAATTCATATACGCGTCTAAACAACCATATCAAAATCAAGTATTTATATATCAATATGAGTATAATTATTATGAAGTATGTATCTTTCATGATTGTTTTGAATTTAATATAAAATATTTTTAAAATTCTTATTGCAATATATTGAAGACATTAAAAAGTTGTGACTGGCTGATTATTTTTTTCTATTATATTTGATGTTTTCATTTGATAAATAATCAGGGATTTACATAAGTATTCAAAATTATGATTTAAAATTGAAAGAGCAACTGAAATTATGGATGGTGAGCCAGAAACTTTGTCCGATACAGCAACTAATTGTAATTTGGCGTCTGCATCTGAAACTCTATCGGATAATAATCAGGTCAAATTAGATTCACTCGAAAAAAAGGCTATTCACTTGAGGTATGTATATAAATAGCCTCTTAGAAACGTGACAGCGTATAGGTAGGTACCGATTGATTAATTAGTAGAAAATTAAGTATTCAATGGAAAGAAAAAACATAAAGCCTGAGTGTTGAGCTCATTATATTTATAATGTACATAGAGGGAGAAAGTCGCCACGAGAAACGTTATTCCTAATAGGGGTCTCTCGTCCACACACATAGGCACTTATTTTTTTTTTGTTTAAAATTGCCGTGTTCATACCGCCGTGTCGGATCAATTTTTACGGGACTTACTAAGATGTGTCATAAATTACTCCATATACTCCAAAATTACTTAGCGATCGTATTTCTTATAAAATGTAATATACGTATAAAATTTTTAATATTCCACAGGCTCGTTCTTGAAAGGGATTTCAAAGCTGCTGATATTAAATGGAGTCTTTTTGTAGCAGCTGCCTTTAGTTTTCGATACGAAAGTTGTCTACGACCATTTCCACCTGCTTTCATCAAGAATGGCATAAAAGATATGGATGAACTGGTATTGAAATATTAACTAGCTCTCACAATTATCTATTTTATCGCTTTATATTGCTCTTATTTTCAATTCCTAATGTGTATGAAACATTAAATACTCGATGTCTTTGGTACAACGTAATATAATAAGCTTCCGATTTCTCCAGTTGTGGGGACCAGAACCCTGTCCAGCAATGGGACATTCCTAGCAAAGGAAGAATTTTGTATGAAATCTCTCGATTTTTTTACAGCTTAGCATAATCACGGACGTGCCAGCTTTAGACTTGGTGTTGCAACAGTTAGACAACCTTGATAATTTGGCTAACATAAGCGAAATAATTGACTTGCTTTTTTATGTACTTGTTCGGTTAAAAGAACCTAGCTTAAAGACTGTGCCTGAAGAGTCGGTAAGATGTATAGCTTATTGTATTTATTTATTCAGTAGGTAGTAGTTTTAGTAGGTAACTTTTTATATAATATAGGAGTAGCAGACAAGCAAGCAGTCTACCTGATGGTAAGTGGCTACTGCCGCCCATGGACATCTGTAATCAACCTCAGATTGGATTAAATATTCCTACCTGAAGTCGTCCACAGATGCGCCGCTACTCCTGAGGATTGAGCTGGAACGCCTCGGAAAATTATATCCTCCTTATTCAAACCAGAGCTATGATCTGGTTTAACACTGTTGTTATGTAATAGAAATAGTTGTGGTGGTGTTGCCGTCGTAGCGAACCACCTTCGAAAAAATAAAGTATCTATTTAAAAATGAAATATTTCGATGGCAACATACATACAAATAAATAAATATCATAATAATATCACCAATTATTTAAATTGTATTGCAGCATGATGCGGTTCTTTTTAATGCACACTCTTTGGTAACAACAACAAAACCGCAGTACATTTTCCAAGTAGCTAGTACATGCAAGTCGAGCGCAGAGATGAAGTGGAAGGAACTATCAAAAAGCCAAAACGTGTTTTACGCTTATCATGGAAATCGATTAGAAAATTTTTATACCATACTAAATTTTGGATTACAGCAACATTTGAATAAGGTTTCTATTATTTTCTCTATTTTTACACAGTTTAAGCTCTAAAAGTAAAAAAGCAGAAATAAATAGTTTCCAGGGGGGGTCGCGACTAATACTTTGAAAAACGCTGGTTTAACTAATTACATAAAATCATGGGCGAGATCGTAAGCGAAATAGCCAATAAAATTATCTCTTTTTTTTTGCAAACAATTGGCAAACATTATACAGAAAGCTGCGTAGAACAATAATGCTGTGCACACCTTTAGCGTATGAATATAAACAATAAGCTTTATGTAGTATCTTGTTGTAATGCTGTTTATGTATTTACTTAGTTTGTCTTAGTAAATAAACAAAATAATATGCCAGTTTAACATTAGTTAAGTTTGGTTTGCATTCCAGACCACTTTGCTAGGGAACGGTGTTTACCTGTCACCGGACTTGAGCTTAAGTTTGCCGTACAGCCACGGGGGGTTCGGATGGGGCGCGAGTTGCATCGGTGGTCACTTGTCATGCATCGCCATGTGCGAAGTTATTGATGCTCCTGAAGGAATTAACTATCAAAAACCCGTTACTAGCGGAGGTAATAATTATCAAGATTATCTATCGGTTATTGAATTATTCAAATATTATACAAGTACGCATTACCTGTATATAAAACTAAATTATTTCAATAAATTTTGGAGCCACCCATTATCCACCTGAAGCATGGATTTGAACATTTAACTTTACTAAATGTTAATCTAATTCAAGATTTTTTAGGTGATGGTGTACAAGATGATGGAAAAAGTAAGAAAGCTATCGAACCGAAAAGTGACGCTCAAATGACACATTACATTGTTACTAACTGTGATTTGGTGAGGGTCCGATATTTGCTCGTGTATGCTAAACAACCTGTATCAATGAGATTTATTACAGCTAACTCAAATAGAAACGGTAAATCTAAAAAATATATCTTTTGTAGTTATAGTATATTTCATTTTACCTGTAGGTATAGTTAGTGATTACAATAATAAAGGATATAATGAGGACATATAGTAAAATAAGTGAAGTTTTCAATTTTAACGTTGTTGTATACACAGTGGAATAAAAAGTCTTTGTTTATTTTACTGCATGTAAATAAATTTGTAAATATAATTTTATAACATACGAAATCTACTGTATTATTTTAAAGACGAAATGAAATCAAAATACCTGATCGGTTGTAACGGTTTTATTTTTAACACCAAAACCTCTTTCAGCTGGTGGACTTTGGCAATGGCTCTCCAGACATAAGTTATTCTCCATACTCCTTGGCTACGGCCTTATGTTAGCGACAATCGGACTAGCAAATAACCAACCGATTCATTATTATTACAAAACTCTAATAAAGAAATTGGAAGTTGCCTTCAATGTGAAAGTGTAGTCGTGTTGTAGTTTTTTACCGTTTATTTTCAAATATGTTCTGTTTTACAAAATTAGTAATGTTTATCTCATAAATATTGTACTTATAACAAAAGACATTTTCTATTATTTTCTATCCTTTATTTCAAAAACTTAAGAAGATTTCCAAGTACCTACTTTATCAACTAAATGAAATAACCATTTCGTAGTTCTATGAAGAACAATCAGCAAATCTATTGGATGATATTCAAGCTTCCTAGCTTACACTATGAAATAGTCAAACAAAATATTTGACATCGACACAATTTGAATAATTAATGCCTACAACGATGTGTTCATTAGGATGACTATGGATTTAGAACAATGATATGAACCGTTGCGTTATGCCCGTTACGGGCTGGAGCGTAATCATTGTTCAATCTAATTTTTATTGTGTCAAATGTCCAAGCCGTGACCAGACAAAGGCCACACATCAGTTTCCAGCAGTCGCATCACACAACAGACTGGTTACATGCGCATTACACGTTCCCTGTCAATTCGATTGAGCTCGCGAAACAACAAAAAAGTAATTTTAACGTTTAAGATCATAATTAATAGATATCATACGTGGACAATGGTTTTCTGGAATATTGTATGGCTCTTCGTACTATCCTATGTTTTGGCACAAGACCCTATAGTTAATTTACCACAAGGACGTATTGTTGGGGTGAGCAATTTTAATGTTTTACTGTAAAAATACCAACTTTTATCTTCTTTCCGAGTGAAAGCTACACTATAATATCCGTTTCGAAATACTCCAACTCCTTGAACCTATGAAATAGACTTACTTAAAAAGACAAAACTCTTTGAATTATACTTATATAGAGAGAACACCTCTATAACTTAGGCATAAGTATAATGAAAAAAATGTCTAAAAGCTTAATATTATTAAGTAGCAATTTAAATTATAGGGACAGTATTTATATTTTTATTAAAATTTCAGATTAAAGTATACATGGAAAATTCGGTAACTCCTATTGAAATATTTTTTGGAATTCCTTATGCTATGGCGCCAACTGGAAGGTATAGATTTTCCGTAAGTCTATTCCACTCTATCCACTTTAAATATTTTTCATTTTGTTCTTCCGTATTATGTACCTACAGAGTGTGATTTAGGGTTGTGAAATAGGTAATACGAATAGCTTAAGTCTATATTAACATCAAAGTATTTCTGTACCAGATGCTAACATATTTTTTTTTCTTACTGAATAGTAACTTCCTACAAAAAACTAAATTATAAAAGTACTTATCTCTATATCATTTGCTTTTGTTCAGTAAATAAGCATGGATAAATTCAAAACTTCGTGAGTATTCCAAGTTCTGAGTTATAAAATATTAGGCACTACCTAAGCTATATCGACTTAATTTAATCAAATGACACTACATTTTAGACGCCAGAGAGGCATACAGGTTGGAGACGCACATTTTTTGCACACCGAATGCCTCCAAGGTGCCCCCAACCTGGATACAATAGCTCCGAGTACAGTGAGGATTGCCTTTTTCTTAATATATGGACAACAAGGGTGAGTTAAAGAAAAAAATATAATAAAGCTGTGTTTGATTAAGAAAAGTAAGCTAAAAAAGTATTTTTCAGGTAGCGAGCGGACGGGAAGTTACAACCAGTACTTGTATTATTATATAGCGAATCATGGTCAAACAGCGGTATCAGTCTACCATGTCAGGAGTTAGCCTCAGAAGGTGTCGTAGTGGTAACAGTTTCCTACCGCCTTCATTTACTCTCCTTTTTTACACTAAAGTCTACCGCAGCACGTGGAAACTTAGCTCTTTTTGATCAATATTTAGCACTGGTCTGGATAAGGGAAAATATTGCTGCATTCGGAGGAGACCCTTCTTCGGTTACTCTAGCCGGTCATTCGGTTGGAGCAAATAGCGTACTTCATCATATATTATCAGCGCGTCCAGTCGGTAATATACCTACTTACATACATATTTTATATTAGCATACCACATAATGTTTATAAAATTATATTGATTATTTTTTTCTTTATTTCCATGTTTTTCATATAGGTCTGTTTCATAGAGCTATAGTGATGTCTCCACGGGATGCTTGGAAAATTTTAGATAAACATATAAGTTTAAACACATCTGAAGTGGAGAAAATAAGTCGGGAAATTGCAAGTTTTCTAGGCTGTTCTAGTAAATCAGATCGTGAGATACTGCAGTGCATGCGAGCTCGACCAGTTTCAGATATTGTTAATTTTAAATTGGTAATGTAATATTTTTAATCTACACTTTGCAGTAACTAATGTGGGTTTTGTTCTCATCAAGTGGTTAGTAAAAATACACTATACAGCATAAGTTTTTAGGACGAAATGCAGTTTGATTACATACGACCATTCCCAGATGATTTTTTACCAGAGTCAGAGCAATATTTAACATCATCGCCATCAAATATTTTGGGATCGACGTCATTTCCAAACATGCAACTAGACCTTCTTATAGGCAGCACGGATCTCGAAACTATAAATTACATGGGTAAGCATAATAAAGATAATTAAATCAATTTTTTTTTAATTCAAAATAGGTTCTTTAACAGAGCACTTTTTGAAAGTCAATACAACTACCACTACCTACTTCACAAGGTGTTTCGTTATGGACAAGAAGAAGATACTTTTATTACTATTAATTAAACAAATTCAATAAACAACTATAAATGTTTTGCAGATGACAACAAATACAATAAATTAATGAAACAGAGTCCAAAGACAGTATATGAATATGCTACGGCTAAAATAATTCCGGAACTTTTAAGAACATTATCGCTTGATCATTCTGAAACTCTAACGATGGTAAGATTATTAAGTTATAAAAAATATTTATTTACGATTATGCTATTAAACTATTATTTTGAAAAGGTAATTAATGAATTTATAACCTAATTATTTTTTAGTTAACGAAAGCTGTTGAATGGGAATATTGGAATTCGGACCTAATCACGAATAGTAACAAAGAATCGAACAAAGCTGTAGAATCGGTCGCCCGAATGGAATCTGCAGGAAAATGGAGCGCAGGAGAAGCTGTTTTAGCTGCAAAAATGGCACGTCGAATATCTCGTCTATATGTTTATCGTTATTCAGAACCAAGTGTAGTTGATTTAAGAGGAGGAATATATAATTTCACAGGTAAGTACCTACCCAATACCCATGATATTTACTCCATGAATAAATGTCGTTGGACACACTGGATTGTAGCATTAATAGGTATCTCTGCTAAATCCATATTCGTCATCTAAATTTTTGTGTACGTACATAATTTTAGCAGCATGGTGCAAGTTATCCAGATGTATTTACTTTTGATATGCTTTTCGCATTGCGAACAGACTATGCATTGAACCGAGTTAATATGATATTTAAAATTGTAGGTGCTGTGCATGGATCGGATTTAATTGCACTACTTGGTGACGCATTAATGTTACAAGTAGCAAGAAGACCAGCATCCAAAGGCGAAAAGAGAATATCTTCCATATTCCGGAAATACTTCGTGAATTTTATTAAATTTGGGTTGTATTTTTTAACTCATTTTGTAAAATTCATATTCTTCTGTTTGCTTTAGTCATAATATTATGTATCGACATATGTATAATCAATGAAATACATTTTTGTAGGTCACCTGGAAATCAAGATGAATGGCCGCGATATGTTTTACAAGATCCAAACGTACACGAAATCTTTATAAGCGAAGGAACTAAATGTAATGTACGAAGTACGAGCAGGGACTTGGTTTTTTGGTTGGAGTATCTACCACAGCTCGCCAATCTCATGTATACAAATGGTCAATCTGAACATTTTAAAACTGATGAAGGTTGGTATTTACGATACCATTTAAATCAATAGATAGTTCGAATAAGATCTCCAGTAATATAAATGGTTACTCTTGATAACAATAAAATTACCTACTCTTTATGATTACAAATAGGTACCTACGAAGAAAATATGCAAAACATTTCTTCTCTTCTTGTCACAGGTGAAAGTCGGTTGCGTGGCGGTGTGTTCGCGATGTGTGGAGTCTCCGTTACTTTGCTGTTGTTGTTGTGTGTCAGTATCATTTTATTGCACAGAGGAAGAACATACCGTGCTTCTATTAGCGAGGATGGCACACATTTGTAGAAATAAATATACAATGATTTTATAAGCACACTTAAAAATTGAATATTACAAAATACAAATTATTTTTGTTACTTTTATTTGATCTCCAATTTAATTTCGTTCGTTTGAGCCGTTAACTTATGCTTCTAATTGATTCCTTCCACGATTGAGTACTTTACTCTCTCTCTCTCTCTCTAGCTCTATATTTTTCTGCAAGCGTGAATCAAAATATTTTAATTAAAAAAATCAACCTCTACCAACTAACACTTATTTTGGATACTTACACGTAGTCTAGGTTAGAAGTCCAGTACCAATGGGTTCAATGATTATTGGATTTTCCCCTATACATCACCAGCTTTATTAACGATGGAGAATAGTACAAGAATCTAAAATATGATCAATATGATAGCTTGTTAGTAAATTAATTATGCAATAATTTATTTTCATTACGTGTCACTTACCGATATATAGGTTCAACTTGAACTTGAGGCATTTTGAGTAAGTTGAATGTGAATTTCTGCAACCAGCCTTCCCTTTTTCCTATATAGGTTACGCTATCATTCGCCCTTTCCCTTTATGCATTGTGTATGTATGATGAGTATTATGAAGATATTTACACTGTTTTCGCCAAGATCAATAAACAAACATTTTACATAATAATACAGTCTAATATTATATTGATTTGTATAATACTTTATATTCTATTAAAAATAGAAACCTAAAAGGAAGAATCCGAGGCATCGAAGCGAAATAAAAAAATATATTTTGTCTTACCACTTGACGTTGACATTGACATTTGACAATTTAAAAGTGGCTTTATTTGCACTGCACGGGGTATAAGTTATATGAAGCATAGTTTTACTTGTTTTTAACTTTAATGTTAAGGTATTCGATACATATTTATGAAATTCAGTCACGCCTTATTTAATATTATCAGACTATAATTACAATTGGGTTTGATATAACAACAATTGAATTCAATTCGACAAAATGGCTTTAGCTCTCCAAAGACGAGCAAATGTGAGTACCATCGTTTAATATTTATAGTAATTACTCAATACTATTGAACAAATAAAACTAAAAAATAATTGAACCCGTAAATCGAATGATGTGTAAGAAATATAGCTAATTACTTTAAAATAGGATCATTTGTAATTCTACCTCATTATTTACAAACAATATTATTTCACAGGTCCGTCTGCCACCAGAAGTAAATAGAATATTGTACATTAGAAATTTACCATACAAAATTTCAGCAGAAGAAATGTATGATATCTTTGGAAAGTATGGAGCCATTCGTCAAATTAGAGTGTGAGTTTCAATCATTGCAAATAATTTAAAGACCATAAAATTATAATTGAGCAATTATGCAAAAATTAATACAAAAAAGTTTATACATAACACAACATACTGAATTCTTATCAGTTATGCCCAAGAATATTGTGATAATGTGCTGTAAAGTAGTCAAGTTCCTTGTGAAGTTAATAGATTATATTGATAAAGGTTATATTAACTTTGCTGACACCAATATGATAATTCTTTTATTTAACCAATATTATTTTCAGAGGGAACACTCCTGAAACACGAGGAACAGCATTTGTTGTATATGAAGATATATTTGATGCAAAAAATGCATGCGACCATTTATCTGGTTTCAATGTTTGTAACCGATATTTGGTTGTTCTATATTATAGATCAAATAAAGCATTCAAGGGTATGGATATCGAGAAGAAACAAGAAGAATTAGACACATTGAAAAAGAAATATGGCATATCTTCAGAGGATCTGAGAAAATAATGTTAGCTATATAATAAACTACTTTTTAAGTCATTCACTGTTTATTTTCTATATAAGTATTTCCCAATAAGCATAATAGATCTCATAAAAGAAACCTGCTTTATAATTATAACATTAATAAAGGAAGTCAAACCCATCTGTGGTACTTGAGGTCACACTGACATAAGACCCTGTACCATCCAAAACCAGTAATTTATTATATTCTATATGGAGCTGATGTTGATGGGTGGCAGAGACCACATACTATAAAATTAACTGTGCGTTTGTAATACTTCAATCCATACATCAGAATATATCTATGCTTTAATCTTATAAAAAAAGTATGGATCTTATATGTGAAATTGTGAACCTTCACTTGATTTACAAAGTTATTTTGAAATCTGATTTATTTCATTTAATTTTTCCCTTTTTTTATACAACAAAACTATACAAGAAATATGATAAATAAAAAAGACATAAAGGAGATACATTTCAGATTTATTGTATAAGTGCACAAACATTATATTGTTTTATTAATAAGCTATTGTTTAATTACTGTTAAGGCTAATTTAAGGATGACACAGAAAACATATAATCCTCACCGAGCGAAGTAACCACAGCATCATCAATATCACATATTTTGAGTTCTAAACACTTTTACGCTAAACCGAGGGGCGTCAATTACCGTTTTATTATTACAAACTATAATATAAGTACTTCATAATTAAACTTCTGTTGTAAAAATGTTCTATAAAGAATAATCATGTGTTATTATCATGTATTAGCCGAATAACAAACTACGCTGGGAGATAACTCGGTTTCGCTTCAACTTTTCTCGTCCTGCATGCTCGAAATTCAGTGAGGTCGCAATGCAACTTATGCCATCCTTTACGCCGAGGCAACGTTGCGCGATATTGGGATATGTCACAATGTTTGGCCCAAAAGTTACCACGACATTTTATCTTACGTATTTTCGTTGCGAGTACAATCATTTCGCTACTGCTGCTTTTATATAAAACAACCCTACAAGAGTAGTATTGTAATATAAAATCAAATCGCTCAATGTTACCTCAAGATGAAGCAGCCTTTATTACAACTACATGTAGATAAATGAGACAATATCAAGAGGTTACATGGGCTAATAAGAAATGTTCTCTCACTGTAACTTATCAAAGATCAAAAAAGATAAGTATACAGTCTAATTCGAATCATATTTGACTTTGATATGAAAACAGCCTATTAATATCACTAAGTATGAATACTCAACTATAGAGATGTCTGTGTAACTATAATGTACAGACAAATATGAGACAACTATTAAAATTATCTTGTGGACACTATGAAACTAACCATTTTAAATGTTGGCCTGCATACATTTAAGAAGGCCAACATTTTAAACAGAGAATATGATACTCTGTTGAGTATTATATCAAGTAGGAATTTTAAAACAATTTAGCATTACACATTTCTCTTAGAGTAGTTAAATACTTTATCTGAGTAAACATCAATCTAAATCCGACTTAACGTATCTGCTCTGCACGAAACGCATCGGTTCTAAAGAGAAACAAGAGTTAAAAAACCTATAATAAAACATAACAAAACAAAGTGAACATAGCATAAAATACACTTAAACATATAAATAAATAAACATTTGACAGTTACTTAAGCTAAATAATTGTCCCGTAATATACTTTTAGTTTAAGAAGCTACATAACACAACAAAAGGAATATAATGGAAATTAAGAAGCAGAGGCAAGACGAGCTCTTCCCTCCGTGACTAATTGCTTATTTAAATAAATGTCTTCGTCTGTTGAAGTGTCAATCAAGTCCAGGGTTAGCAAAGGTTCGGTAGGGTTAAGGGGATCCTTGCCAACATCTTTACATACACCCACGAACTGCTGCTCAACACACAGTTCCTGGAACCTAATGCAGTCTTCCACTGACCAGTCTTGATGAAGAGGCCATACATCTGAAAATGGATATAATTGTATATAATATCACTTTAATCCGTGATTGGATTAAATGCACAATATAAAAATAACATAATTTCATAATTACGTATCCAAAAATTTAAACAAAGGTTATTTTTGACAATATTAAAGTAATACAACGATACGATAAATATAATAAAATAATAATCTAAACAAATATAGATCAATTCACATTTCCCAGATTTTATATTACCCCAATTTCGTTCCATGCAGTAATAATAATAAAAAACAAGATTTATGGTAGAAAATTAAAATGTGATAATAGTAACACAACCTGGGTTATTCATAAAATTTTTTGTGCCGCCCTTTTTAAGTTAAGTTTGTAGCTGATCTTCGGTTTATCATTTTTCTGAATGTTGGTCGTACTCGAATGTTTTCTCGTTTTCATTGAATTCATAGCACGTTTGTTAAATTGTGTAAAGTTATTAAAATTTGTTTCGTTAAACAGTTACAAGATGTCATAAGTGACGTGTGTTATAGTTCGCGCCAACCTGCTAGTCCACTCTGAAGATGTTGCGAACAGGTGTAGTCAAACAATTTGCTATGACGACGCGATTAATTTTTATATTCAGACTGGACTAGCAGTTTTACGCGGACTATACTCGTGTTACGTTACGCACCGTATAGGCGCGCCTTGATGGCCTGCGGGGGCAGCGAGCGCGCCAGCGGCACCGCGGCGGGCACGCGGCGCAGCGCGCGCGCCGCCACCAGTGCCAAGTCGCCGTAGTCGCAGAAGTACACCGACACCATCTCCGTCGATACCGCGCCCGCCACCACCACCCTGCCACATCGCATACGTTATGCACGTCTTCAACCCATTACTGTCCCACTGCTGGGACTGCTGGTCTCCTCTCGTAATGAGAAGGATTAGGCCATAGTCCACCGCGCTGGCCAAGTGCGTATTGGTAGACTTCACATACATTTCAGATTTTTTTTATATAAATCTCTCGTATGCAGGTTTCCTCACGATTTTTTCTTTTACCGTTTAGCAAGTGATAATTTATTTCTAATACGATGTGCGTACTAAAAACTATGAATAACTTTGAAAAATCAGAGGTGCCTGGGATTTTAACCTCAGACCCCTCCATCGAGAGGCCGAGTTTCTTATGCCCGAGTTATGCACGCATTACACGAAATACCAAAAATAATACACATTCATTGGACACATGCCTGACTAAAAAATATGTCATGTCGAAAGTATAATATACAGAAAATAAATTCTACAGCTCTAAAGACGTACATTGTACACATAGACATGAATGTACAAACATCCACTACCAGAACAGAGATCTAAATTGTATATGTATATTTGTTATCTTATACTATGGTATACATAGTAACTATTTATTAATCTGTGATATGGTCTCGATTACTACTCTTCGACAGATATGTCTTATGAACAACTGCCCTTGAAGCTCAAATAAATAAATCCTGAAGCAATAGAAATATGTAGTCGTGTAACATCAATAACTTATGTTAATAATGAATAATGTTTACCATCCGCAACAACCACATAACTTAAGAGGGATTAAATGTCTATAGCAACACATCACCTCACCATATACTCACCTTTTTTTGCTGATATTAATACATCTGCAGCAATAAAAAAAGACAAAAACATGGTTTTTGAATGTTAGTTTTTGTGAATCATGTAACTAACAATGGATATAATTACCATCGCTAGTTACATAATTCATAAACTAGCATATAGATTGTCGATCACACAGTTTGAAACCTGTAAGTGTTGTAATATTAAGACATTTTTCAAAACAATTACAATATCTTGATAATATTTCTATAGCCATGATAAATATGTACTATTTGTGATGTTCATGAATGATAACTATTTATACAATTCATTAATAATTTTAGTTACAGTACTCACCTGTACCACGACGAATCTTTTTCGTAAAACCCTGCATATAGTTCCCCACTAGCTGGATTCGTTGGGGCATCCTGCTCGGATAATTTTGGACATTCTATTTGCAAAGACGACATCATCGCCATCAAAGCATGTCTCGTACTATTCGGCTGAACCTATGAAAAACATTAACTAACGGTTCATTTAGGTTTAAAGCAAGTCACTCATATTATTTTCATTCGTTTTAAATCATTAAAACTTAAGCCATTGTTGTTTCAGCGTCATATTATCAATAAGAATAAGATGGCTTAGGCCCTTGTAAACCAAGCTAGCCATGATTAGAAGAATGCACCCACCAACACCATACACAACTTTTAGGCAGAAGTTAGACGGCAAGAAGAATCGTCAGTTATTCCATTGCTTTTCAATTAAGTACGCAAAGTATTCCATACATTAGTAATTAAGTTTATTATTTTATTTGAGAAAAAGATAGTAACAACAATATAAAATTATAATATTTCTCATATAAGAGTCACACGTAAGCAAAATTTCCAGTATTGCGGTTTAGTAGAGTACAGGGGTGAGTGACGCTGTTTGTCCACCGCCATCGTCACCGAGCCGATACCGATAATTAATGACGGTGCCGAAGTAGCGTACATACATTTAATATAGTCGTTTGTCCACCGCACGTCCGTCACCCGAGCACCGTCATCCCGGTCGCCGATATTTCGAGTAGATCGGCGTGACCGTTGGATCGGCACCAAGATCTTGACGGGCCGATGTACCGACAATATAAAACACGTTGGAACTCGTCCATACATTGCCGTCACACGCGTGACAGCTGTGCTCCAAATACACTTTTAAAAAGAATACCTTTGCTCACTATTGTTATTTAGTTCATCATTAGATATGGTGTCTACACAATTTTTCTTCATTTTCACGTAGTAATTTATTTTAAAATGTATTTACTTCTCATCTATTTATATCTTATTTTTTTTTCTCACATTCTTTCTTTTTTTCATGTTCTCCTTTCTTCCTTTCTTTTTTTTCATTTTATTTTATTTCCTCATTATTATTATTATTATTTTAGTATAAGTGTACCGCCTTCAATTTTTCTGCACATCCTTAAGGTTGACTGGGAGAAAATGCCATTTAGCATTAAGTCCGCCTTTTGCACCACACTGTTTTTAACATAGTCAATAAATAATAATTAAATAAATAAATAAAAAACAAAATAAACCGCCGATGTCGGTCGCGGTGGACAAACTATCGCCGTCACGTCATATTAAAATCGGCCCGAAATAATATCGCTCTCGGTATCGGCTCGGTGACGGTGGCGGTGGACAAACGGCCTGCGGCTCACCACAAAGTTCCAGGGGTTAGCGGCCATGGCGATGTAGACGTCGAAGCAGCGGCCGGGCGCGGGCAGCGCGGGCGGCGGCAGCGCGCGCTCGTCGGGCGGCGGCGCGCCGTGCGACGCGCTGCGGAAGATGCGCTCCTTCTTCTTGTGCAGCGCCTCCACCGGGTCCGCGCGCTCCGTGCGCTCCTCGCGCAGCTTGCCGCTGCAACACGCATCGTCGTTAATCGCGCTGAGTATAGTCCGCACTGAACTGCTAGTCCGCCCCGAATATGTGTGTGTCACTTGTAATATAATGATTGACATTTTATATAGTAATTAACAGACTTCAAAAAGGAGGTGGTTATCAATTCGGCCGGTATCTTTTTTTTTTTTTTTTTTTATGTATGTACACGAATTACTCCGCCGTTAGTGGACCGATTTTAATAATTCTTCTTTTATTGTGTAGAGACGAGCTGGAAGTTGGTCCCATTTAAATATGGTTAGGATCCATGGATGGGTTCTGGAGAAAATGAGAGGAACTCCTCCACCCATGTAAATATAACAGCCATAACTTCGCCGTTTATGAACCTATTTTAATGCCTTTAATTTCGTGTGTGAACAATTGCTACAAGTTGGTCCCATTTAAATATGATGAGGATCAGAGTGGGTTCTGGAGACAAAATATGGAACTCCTCAACCGATGGGTATAATTGTATTTTGTTTGAAGATATTTGGTGTAGGTTCTAATGAAATTGCAAAACCAGTTTATCATTGACTATTTAAGGGTCTGATAATGTGGCTCGGAGTCAAAATATGTAACTCCTCAACCGATGGGAATAATTGAGTTGTGTTTGAAGATATTTGGTGTGGGTTCTAATGAAATTGCAAAGCCAGTTCATCATTGACTATTTAAGGGTCTGATAATGTGGCTTGGAGACAAAATATGTAACTCCTCAACCGATGGGAATAATTGAGTTGTGTTTGAAGATATTTGGTGTAGGTTCTAATGAAATTGCTAAGCCAGTTCATCATTGACTATTTAAGGGTCTGATAATGTGGCTAGGAGTCAAAATATGTAACTCCTCAACCGATGGGAATAATTGAGTTGTGTTTGAAGATATTTGGTGTAGGTTCTCATGAAATTGCAAAGCCAGTTCATCATTGACTATTTAGTTAGGTTAGGTTGGAACATATAAGACAATATAAAACTAAGCGAGCAGGGCGCGGCAGCGCCCTGCGAGCAGGCTGTTCCAATCAATGTAAACTCAGACCTTACCTTCATTCATGATCACGTTTATACAATTTTATAGTGTATTAATATGAATGTTAGTATGTCATCACTAAAAAGGGTGAAAAAAAATTTTTAACAAAAAAATACAATCGACTTCTATGTCACTACAAAGTAAAAAATAATTGAAATAAATGTTGGTTCAGTACATATTTCTGAAGTCGGCGCTCATATTAGACATGCTGTTTACATCGTTATCCAACGAAATATATTGAGTCTCTCGGGTCTCCGGTCTCGCCCCCGGGTACATAGCTGCATTAGTGTGCCCTTACGTTACGAAGTATATGCTAACTAAACCTGCGCGCAACAACTTCAGAGCGGACCAGAAGTTTGGCGCGGACGATACCATTAGTCGTCTTGTTCCCTTCGCTAATACCATTTAAATGACTAAGAAGACAGTAAATAAAGACAATCTTAATGTCAAGGTATCCTAAAATTCCTGTTCTCATAGGTACCGTTATTACAGTTATTACTAATTCCTACTCCTAGTACCACTACTACTACTACCCATGTTAGCAATATATCTGTGACCAAGACTATTATTATTTGTCTATGCATTTTTCATTGCCGCCAACATAATAATCGCGACGAAGAGTGGGAGAAAACGACGCGCGGCCATCTTAGCGATGATATTCATTCGAAAAAAGTAACCGCCTAAACTACATCGTAATTTGTCTTATAAGAAATAAAAACTCATGTTAAATAGTTATAAAGTGTTAATTCTATTCTTTATTAAAAAAAAAAAATCTTATACCCTGTAATAACTGGGTAACTATATCCCAAGGTTAAAAATATTACCAAATGTTAATATAATTAACCAAAAAAATACAATATTACACTGGTCAACACTGTTTTGTCACATGAAGTTAGTAGTAATTTTTTATTATGTTGGCAACCGTTCATTAAAAATCAAATATTATTTCCCTCCAATCACGTCCAGTTTTTTTGTGACACCTATAGATACATTTCTAGCCTCTAGGGATGGCGATTTTTTCCGATAAATATCGATTCGAATCGAAGTGTAATAAATCGATTCCCAAGAAAACGAGGCCCAAAGAATCGATTGTACGAAATCGATCTTCGATCTTTTCAGCTAAAAAGGGCGAAGATAGCGAAAAAACGGTCATCAGGGCCAAACAAGCACTGAAATACGTATGCATCTGCAAAAAAAATGTCTATAACACCAAAACCAACATCGAAAAGATCTACTTTCGATTTTATAGGATGAAAGATCGATTCACTGAATCGATCCATTACTGGAGATTACAATAACAAATTATTTTGGGCCAAAAGATCGATTCTTAGATTAATCGATCTCAAATCGCCATGCCTACGAACCTCAAAACGCGTTTTTATAAAATAAACTTTATTTCGGCAACTGTATAACTACTGTATTTTACTAATTTACATTTTACATTGCTTTAGGGTGTAACATGTCTTTAAAAATACACATGCTGCACTTTAGTTTAAGATTATTGTTGGAATCTTAAAAGAGACCAACCAGATGCTAAATATTCTCAAAAATAATGTTTATAAATTGTACATTTAACAATTACTTCTTTAAGTGTAGCATTTTTTCTATATATACCTAAAAATATATTAAATATATGTTTCTATATCACAAGGATACCTGACGTGTCAATTTTTTTTCTTTGATGTATTATTGTTTGATTGATTGATTCTTTGATGTATTATTACTAGTATATTCAAAATTTGACATAACTTTTCGTGTTACAAAAAAAAATATTTTTTTTGTTGACCAGTGTTACCTATCATTATCAGTTACATATACCCTATTTAAATTATATCTTTAACAAAAAAAACAACTTAATTTTCACCTAGAAAAAACTCCATCTAATTAATCACCTATGTATTTAACAGATATACACTAATCCACTGCTATAAATTCGTGAAATTGCAAAATCAATGAAGCTTCAACTCGCGTGCATTTATACGGAGAAAGTTGAGGAAACAGATATGCTCTAGTTATTTTAGTTGCGAAGCCGAAATCATTCCAATTAGACTGTTTCAAAAATTGTTATTAATATTGTAATTATAATTGTTTTTAATGAAATAAAAAGAAACAATATTATTAATTATAATCGTTCATGTTTCTGACTGTTTGATTTTACATTGACTATTTTATACAGACTATATAAGATATCTTTACGCGATGTTACTTAATGATAATGTAAAATTCTAGTCTAGTTATGTTGTCCGTCTGATATTAGGGTATCATTACAGCTCATCAATATTCTGTAAAATCAGTTCAAGGTAGTCCTTAGGTAAGGTAGTACTTGCTTGAGTAGCAAGCTTACAGCTCGAGTGCTTGGTGCGCTAGATGTAACAAGGAAATACACTCAAAACTGTAATCAAGTCATGAAAGAGTAATTCTGTAATCCTAAATGTCGTTAATCATAGAACTGGTCGGAGGGACTCAACTCACTTCTCGACGAGGTCGTGCTCGAGCAGGATGTTGTTGTTGACGGAGGCGAGTATCTTCTGGGGGCCGGAGCGCACGAAGAGCTCGACGTGCGGCGTCTGTGGCGTCTGCGCGGGCGCGGCGGCGGGCGGCGGCGCGGGCAGCGCGCGGCACAGCACGCGCTCGCCCAGCAGCAGCTGCCGCAGCCGCGCCGCCATGCTGCCCGCCGCGCGGTCCGCCGCGCCCAACCGCACCTGCATCGCCTGACACGCAACGCTTGCATCATTCGCCAATCGAGGGCTACAGTAATGCTTCGATGAAACTACAGAACCCTCCGAGATCTATTGCCCCATCCAATTGTACTTGCGTTCTTATTTTAAGTGTGTAGAGAGGTACAGTTTTTCTTCTTACATTCTTAGGCAGGAATCTTATCATGATAATACTAATCACATAATACGTTCATGAATGTCTGAGTTCACTTACTAACAATGTTGGAGTGCATTCTCATTTGGTCCTTCAGTTTCGTAAAAATAAAAGAATGTCCTGATTATAATGTTTTCAAGTAACTGTAAGCCTATCTAAGTTCCACTACTGAATATAAGTCTCTTACTTCTTCATATTATCAGTTACCACAAATACATTCACATATCACAATAATTATTAATTTAGTTACCTAATAAAACGAAAATATTTCAGACTAAATCTTATATAAACCGACCTATCACAAATGTAAGAATCCCTGTAACTATAAAGAGAGAAAATAAGTATCAATAGAAACATAATACAGATATGCCGTTTGATGAATGTGCTCACCTGATAGGGGAAGGCGTTGAGCGCGGGCGAGAAGTTCTGCAGCGGCACGAGCGAGGAGAGCGGCGCGCGCAGCACCAGCCCGCTGTCCACCAGCAGCGTGCGCACCGTGCCCTCGCCGTCCAGCCCGCTGATGATGGTGCAGCGCACCCTGCACAAGGACATGTCATGTAACTTACGCCCATAGATTAGTAAAGATTACTCACTCCTAACAAAAAAATGTAACCAGTATCGACAATAGAAATTGTCACTGTCATCTATTTTCGTGTTTGAAAAATATTTAAAAAAAATAGTTTTTAGATAATTTACGAACGAAACGATATTTTTCCGCAATTTTTCTTCGATTTCGTGTTTTTGCACTACTTAACTGCGCTTGTCGGCATTGTTCGGCGTAAATTACACCATGACAGCCACTAAACGGCTGACAAAATTGTCAGCCGTTTAGTGTAAAATTATTACAAAGAATCTGATAATTATACGGCGCACACGAATGAAGAGGCGTATCAATTTAAAAAAAAAAAACGCGTAGACTGCACGAAGATTTATTGTGAGTATTTGAATACAACTGTAAATTAGTAAATTATTTATTACCTAAAGTTCAAACCTATTCCTCTGTACTCGGCGAGTATGAAAATAGATGTGATAT
This sequence comes from Epargyreus clarus, assembly GCF_041222505.1. Taxonomy (NCBI): domain Eukaryota; kingdom Metazoa; phylum Arthropoda; class Insecta; order Lepidoptera; family Hesperiidae; genus Epargyreus; species Epargyreus clarus. The sequence continues at coordinate 9,442,608 of NW_027332211.1, forward strand.
TCTATATAGTATAGTCCGCGCCAAACTGCTAGTCTGCTCTGAAGTTGTGACAAGCAGGTGTAGTCATACAATTTGCTATGGCGACGCGATTCATTTCTATATTCAGAGCGGACTAGCAGTTCTACGCGGACTATACCTATATTGAAAAGTATATTTAAGATGTACGTACATTTGAGCGCACACTCACCAGTCGCCGTCGTGCTGTCGCACGATGTAGAGGTGGGGCGCGGCGGGCGGCGCGGGCGGCGCGGCGGGCAGCGGGCGGCGGTAGGGGCCGGCCGTCAGCAGCGCCAGCGCCGCGCGCACCACCGCCACGCCGCCCGCGCGCGACACCCACACGCGCCCCTCCTCCGTCACGCACCGCACCTCCACCTCGCACAGCTTCTGCACGACGCACGGTACGTCATATTAGTATACCATAAGGATATGTAATACATCCTACACTTGGTAATATGACAAAATATAGTGTATTAGGCAAATAATATGCTATGAACTTCGATTGCTCACTCTAGGACTCGAATAGATGTAGTCTAGGATATTTATTTCTGATAGTTGTTAGTAACACGTTGTAGTGTGGAGCTAAGACATCCTTATATAAGATAGGAATAGAGTAATATTTAATATTCAACTTCAACGACTTCAACACAGTAATACGCCTCTAACTAGAACCTGCCTATGACATCTCTACATAGCTTTATTATTACTAACTTAATATTACTCTATTCCTTTTTTATATAAGGATGCCTTAGCTCCACACTACAATGTGCAATCTACCAATCCGCCCTTGATCAGTGTAGGAGACTATGATCCTTTTCATACAGCGGAGCAGAGCAGCAGCATCTCATCATAATTTAAAAATCGGTAACTAAAAATCCTAGTAGTGAGCGGGAACCTGTGTGATATTGAAGGCGCCGGCGATGCAGAAGTCGTGCACGATCTCCTTGTTGAGGTTGAGGTCGCGTTGCGTGGAGGTGTCGTAGAGCACGACGGCGACGGCCGGGTCGGCGGGGTCGTGGCGCGGGCCGGGCGCCGCCACCAGCACCTCGCCGGGCAGGCGGCGCTGCACCAGCTCCGCGCCCGCCTCGCTCGCCGCCAGCTCCTCCGCGCCCTCCAGCCGGCACAGGATCGCCTGCGCAAGAACATCGTCCACTTATACTCGTTATTCATTATCAATACATCATATTCTGAATATCAAAAAACTAAATTTAACAATTTCTCGTAGGCGGAAAGCATCAGGTCATTAGAAAAAACATTAGATAGATTGATTATTAAAAACGGGCGTTAAATTGTACGCGCTTAGAACATTTTACAAGTTTGTAGTGCATGTCACGCTTCATGTGTCACAAGTGTTAGTCAAGAGAGATAAATTACATTCAAACATAACTTAACTGTATGTCATCTTATGTTTGTCATCTTACATCCTTAGTCCACATGACTCATTTTGAGATTAAAGATAATTCCTATCCTAATAACCTACAAAATGCATTATTACTTATTTTATAAGCAATATTAATAAGATACTTGTTTGAAAATTTAATGTAATTATGTCATAAATGGTATAAGTATTATAATAAAACACTTTCTAAAATCATAGCCGTACACTATATGATTCCCTGTGTCGTGGGTGCTAGACACCCAGAGACAAATACACATTTATTTTTACAATTGCACTTTAATCAATTAAAACTTTTTTATATTGTTACACTGCTAAAAAACATACTTAGCACTTAAGCAAATCCAAATATCTCACCTGTGCAGGCAGCCTTCTAAACTGTGGTTCGAGGATCTTAATCTTGTCTATAAACACAGTGTCGTCGTCGCCGTGGTCGCCGAGGAACACGGTGGCCGTGTCGTCCTCTATCTCCAGGATCTTGGCGCGCTGCCACCCGCCGTCGTTTAGGTTAACTGCATACCTGCCACATGAATAAATATTTGAAATAATTGGTCCATTAACAATTCCGTACCTTAAAAGTGTCAAAATACATTTTAGGTACTATAAAATTTCATATAGCCCTTTAAAACGGTTAGGGTATTAATATTAACCAATTTTGAATGACGTCAAATTTCGATCTTTGGGAGTTAAAAGATTGACTTCATTGATTATTTAATAACCGGCATTAATAGATACATTATTGATTTTCACAAAAAATTAAGCAAACTAAATCTTACCAAGCATTTTTTATTATCATAGATTTGTCAACAGTAGTACCAGCGTGTTCATAATACTGAGCCATGTCTGCCAAAAGAACTTCAAACTCATCCTGAAATCAGATAAAATCTTATTAGCTAATTCAATATGGAAAATTAATTTTATATAATGAGTTCTTTACACTTATGAATCTGGACTTGGCAATGAATGGAACATGAAATAAATGATTAAGGAAGTAAAATACAAATTATTTTGAAATTAAAGATATTACTCTTTTTTAATGCCACTTCCTATAAATATTACAATTAAACTTACACTGTACTGTGGTCCTATAATCCTTAGCCAAATCTCGAGTGTGGAATTTGCAACAGTGATAAATACATTCCAAAAATCATCATCGGGAAACTGTAGTGGTGGTAAATCACTATCTATGGTATCATCTATTATGGTGTTCTCTATAAATGGTGATGTCGCCTCCTATAAACAAATTATGCAATAAATATTAAAATATAATCAGATAATACAGATTTTGGCCTCTGATGGAACATCCATCTCCATTAATGTCTAACAATATATACTTCAAACTCACTTCATTGTTCGGCAAAAGGACAAGTAGACCATTTACAACACGATCTTTTATAATTCGAGGACAATTTTCCACTAGATCTTGCCAGTTGTTTGGTAGATTTTCTCCATATTTTTGTCTAAAACAAAAAAAATAGTATAAAAAGCATTTATACAAGTTGTTTCATGATGCACAGGTGTTAACAAACATATTCAACAATGTGCATTGCAGGATTATAAAAGGTCTATGAAAATCATGCTTGTAATAAGAGAACTATACAAAAGGTACCTGTACAAATGTGGCACGGTACTGGCCCACAGACCCGCCTCGTGCTCCGACACTAGGTCGGCGAGGAAGGTGATGGCCTTGCTGTTCGAGGAGGTGGGCAAGCCGCCGGCCTCCGAGCTTTCTATTGCCGCTAGGATCTTAACTGCAGCCACCTCCTTAGCGAGGTCCTCCGACGGTGATGAATCGGGATACGATGAACACGAATAAGTATTGCCCACCTGTAAGAGAAAATTTACATGAAATCAATGTGTTCAATCTTAGAACAAAAGTGTAAATAGATTTAATATATAACCTTAATAGTGCAATCGTAGCTGACTGGTCCGCGTTTCGGTCTTAAGTCGTGCATCTTACAGACCGGTTGTGGAAGTCCAAGTTTCCGACAGGTCCATTCTAATTTCTTGAACGATGACGTCGAATCTGGCGGAGGCTCTAGATTATGCGCTGGTTCTACCTGTGTTACTGGGTCACTATGATCCTACAAGAATTCTTTTATGTTAACAAATTGATTGGAAAGAAAATTAACAAAAATTGTAGTTTTAAAAAATTACGTTTGTGCCACACATCCTACTGGTCACTTCCTTATGTAAATTCTATTAACAATGCGTTCAATCTATAACAATAACAATTATATTAACTTATTAGTACGCATTGACTTCATCAAAAGTGTTAAAATCTAAGCAGGTCTCAAAATCTTTTAAAACTTCAACAAACCCTATTAGGCCAAAAAATGATTCGTCTTATTATCTTCATTATCTTTTCTTGGTTATTTGAAAATCTAAGAAATAGGATATGAGATTACCATGTTCAGGAACCTTAGCCACATACCAGACAATCGTTGTAAGCAGGTAACTGCAAGGGTATCGAGTCGACGGTGTTTAGACGGTCTCGTAAGTTCGACAGCCTCTGTGATGCAGAAATTTTAGCACTGCTTCTTATTTCAGTCTCTTTGTCATTTCGTATGGAATGTTTTTTCTGGAATTATTTCCAAAAATATCACTTATCTCTATATAACAAACAAAAATTCATGTCTCATATGTGATCCGTATAGCTATCATGGACCAATTTGAATGCTAACGCGTTAACTTTAAATATAGTGATCAATCGTTAAAACTAGCATAAGTATACAATAATGATTTATAATAATGACAAGAGCATGAAAATAAACCATAAAACCAGACCATTTTAACAAAAAATGAAATCAGATTTGAGCTGTCAAATTTAAGTAAATTAATATTAAAAGAGTGAAAATCTTTTAGTTTCATTTTAAATAATCCTTGCTACACAACAACAAAAATGTAAATATTATATGATGCAAACAGAACCAAATTGAAGCCTATTCAGTCTTACTATTTTAGAGAATGCCTTTATAATATTAGTAGCATAATAGGTCAATTCATAGTCTTCATAACATTAGTTTCGACTGAAATACTAAGAGCACTATATTCTTATACATACTTCGTCAATAAATGTATTCGCCTCTCGTACCGTTTGTGAAGAACCTTTAGTTACATTTGGTGCACCATTATCTTTTTCAATATGGTCAGCTGTTGGTTTGCCAGTTTGTTTCACATTCATCACTTTCAATTCACCTGATTTGTTATGTTTGTTATACTAAAAAAAAAAAAATTTTTATATAACACTATAAATCACTTAGTATAAATGAATACTCTGACTTGAATTCCTTTTCATAATTTATGATTAATTCCTGGGAAGCATCAGAGTGATAGCTGCTTTTCCTTGAAATATTTATTGCGTAGCTTCATATCAGTATAATATTTAAATGTGGAAATTTTATTAAATTAGCCAATGATATATATTTCCAAGAAAATAAAGAATCCGATAAAGATATATATTTTTTTTTAATAAACTTATGAATAGAAACATGTTGGATCAAAAAATAACGAAGGTTAATTCAACTTACCTTATTGTAATTGCTAACATATGGAGCATTTGATTTAACTCTGTAATACTGGTTGGAGTACTGACTGTCATAATTTGATTGATAATTAGATGATGATGGTTTTCGCCATGAACCCTGCTTCTTAGGAAATCGGTTCTGAAAAGTGCATAATACTTAGAATTGCTTTTAGCAGTCTAATATTCCTACACCAAATGTGCTAGTCTACTTTTTAGGGTTGCATACCTAAAGTGTAAATAAGTACCCTATTTACTAAGCCTCTGCCCTCTATCTCTTTGTCACAGGGCTATATCTCACCAACTGTTATAGCTAGACACTTGAAATTATCACCACCTATATTTTTTAGTATTTTTAATATAATACACAAACTGTAAAAATAATAGAAAGTTAAAGTTGAAGGGGGATTCATAGGAATCCCCCAAATATTGGGTACTAGTATAGACTAGTACCCAATATTTTGCTTATTTGTATGCTTCTTCTATGATTAAAAACACTTGTGGAAAAGATCCCTCCATGTGTAAACTTGCACTTGGCCAATTCTTACGTTTTATTACCTCGTTTAAGCAAGTCATATTTTGTCCTATTTAGACTTCAAAACATCTGGCAACTGTATATCCGTACCATGCGTGAATAAGTTAATAAGTCAAAAATGCACAATGTTCATTGCAGCTATTTGTACTCTTTGGTGAGAGGGTTATTTTAAAATTTGACAAGTTGTGTATGTACGGTAAATAAAGACCCGTTAACTTACTTATTCACCCTATAAATTAAAATTATGAAACAAACCTAATGTTTATTATGACTAAAACAAAATAATGTATGTACATTATTTTGAAATATATTTACAGTAGATCGACATATCAACATATTCACGCATGGTACGGATATACAGTATACCCAGGACAACAAAACTAGGTCCTCTGCATTTGTAAGGCTATTAATCAGTTACAAACATTCGAACGAACACAAATATACAAGAATATAAGTATTATATTAAGCTTACAGGATAATTCAATTTCACTGCAGACTTCTTGCTTGTTTTTTGGCGAGCAACCATTGAAGCTATATGTTGTGTTTCCTGACTGGCGATAGCATCAACCACCCACTCATTATTACTTGCTTGTGAAATTTTAAAACCAGGTACATCTTTAAAAAGATCTACAAGGCTTGGGTAGCCCAGTTTCTTAAATGGTATCCATTCTCCTTGCAATTCACGGTAATCACCTGCAAGATAAATTTTACTCAAAATCATTTGATTAACAAAATATATTATTGTTGTTTCTAAGCTTTTAACAATAAAAACTAACAAGGGCCCAAGTGCCTTCATTTTACAATTAAAAAACTTGCCTGTGTATTTTATAAATTTTATACAAAAATACTATTTTTTAAATACTCACGGTTACATTGCTTTAATGTTAAAGCTCCTTTAACAGAAATGAGTGTCGCTCGAAGAGCTTGAATGACTGGTTCTTTCTCCGCCATTATAGATATGTCTACAAAGGGTATTACTTTTATTACAATATATGTATTTGAAATAAAGACATAAACCTTGTAAAAAAATTTGTAAAATTAATTTAATAAATTATCTGGCAGTATGAGTTGTGGAAAATTGTAATGTTATTGCACTAAGCGTGCAGACAAAATCAAGCTTTGACTCTGTACTTGAATGTTTAGTGCAGTTTCGTTTAATTATATTTAATATTTGATATATGGTTGAATTTCCCTGACTTTCAATGTTACAGGAAATCATTAAGCAGTGCATGCTCGATGTCTCAACTACCATTTATTAGTAAAGTAATTGACAGGATCTGTACCATTGCTCGATTACAAAGCCATTATCATAAAACACAGAACATACTACTCTCTTACGAGAGATCATAGAAGAAGTCAGTACATACTGTATATGACATTGACTGTATTTTACTCCTTAATGCTAGTAACTATGCGTGTTGAAGATTAGTACGGCCTACATTTTCACTGGCAAATAATCCTAAAAGGAAACTAAAACAGTTCAAGTTTAAGACCCGTAGACTTAATATAGAATTATAAGGGACGAATTATAACGGATATATAAAACACTGCTCACCTGCAGATATTGGTAAATATAGGTTTCGTCAGCACGCCGATACCAACAGCCAAACGAGGCAATCCTCTGATCGTAAGCAGTTTACATTTCGATTATAATATTTCTAAGAATCTGAAAATGAAAACAAAATAGATACTAATTTTGTAACGACCATGCAACAGTTTGGCATGCTGTAAGCGTAAGCAAGAGAAATCACACAATGTTTCATCAATAATTAGGTAGGTATTCAGCTTGAAAACCTTTCACCTTGCTTAGTACGTAAATAAATAAAGTTAATAGAGGTACTATGAATTTTTTTTACCGCTAACATCAGAAACCTAACAAATTTTAAGGATTCTTCAGTAATTTCTCAAATATTCGTTCGTTTGTTTTTCGACTATGATTTAAATGAAATATAGACAACTTCACAACTCAATGACGTTACCTACATAAAGTCTAGAATTGATCTGCCAAAGTGTCAAAAGCAGTGTTGTCAGGACGAATTTGTAATATTACAGTGCAATGATTAAAAAAATACATGAAAATCGGCATGAAAAATACAGTGAGTCATAAAGTCAAATACAGTGTTTTTACAGTAAATAAAATTATATCATATTTTTGAAAAATCACATTGTATTTTAACACGTTTAGTGCCAACGACTCGCCTTGCAACGGCTCATATTAGACATCGTTATCCAACGAAATATATTGAGCACCGACTTTAGAAATATGTGCTAAACCAACATTTATTTCAATTATTTTTTACTTTGTAGTGACATAGAAGTTGGTTGTATTTTTTTGTTAAAAATTTTAATTAATGATGTCATGTAATAATGACAAAGAAAACATTTATTATTAATTATATTAAATTATTTATTATTAAAGCTAACTATGTACTTGCTTTTGTTTTGGAAGAAAAATATAACGATGGAATTCAATTCTGATTCGAGATAATTTCTTGTTTTATTCTTGATAGGGCGGCGTTTGACTGCAATCTCAGCTGATGTCTGTCTGTTATACCTACTAGTTTCAATATTACCCAGCAGTATACTTAACGTAAGAAAGCGTAATTTTACTATGTCAATATTTTGATTGATAGGGATGTTTTAGATTACTCATTTATTAGAAATAGAAGTCGCACAAGTTAAGTTTTAAATCAATTTTATATACGCAAATATAAAAATATAAAACTTAACCTTACAAATAGAATTTTATCAAAAGATTGACAGTACCTGCATAAATTACAAAAGAAACTTACCTCCTGTTTATTTGATGGATTTTAGCCATGTTTATACGTGGAAATACACTAAACATTTGCCAAACACTTATTGATATAGATATAAACGTTGTGGAGACTGCGACGGCCACAATCACAACAAATCATTATGTTTAACTAACCATTATGCCAGTGAACTCGCCTAGCGAGTGCATTTAAATTGGTATGTAGTGCCGGCGACTCGCCTGGCGAGTCCATCGTGAAATATAGGCGGCACCTCAGAAGGAATTAATGAAATCATATTGGCATTGAACGTGTTAAATAACAAAAAGTAATTACTATCTGTATAACTTATGGAAGGTTCATTTTTATTATATATTTCACATTTTTATTATATGTTATTATTTATTTTATCGTTGTGGTCAAACTTTACACAGCTTTTGTGTTTGAATTAGTTGATACTAACTGGTGTGCTGAAATGTTGCCCGTGTGTTAATAATCAAGCGATTTCTTTCTTGTATATGTATATGTCGTTTATTTCGCTAAATCTCCTTTCACGGTCCTCTTCTTTCCAGTCTCGGCGACACCATCCAAAATCACATCAATCACCATCCAAAATGTATTTTTGATCCTTGTGCACTAGTGAAAATAAATTAAGGGTAAAACAATAAATAAATAAATACCGAACAATGGCGCTATGCTCCCGTTGGAGACCGGTCGTCCTTGATGCAAGCAACACACTATCGCTACTACCGAATAGGTCTTTTGAGGACCTCCGTGATAAATATATTATAATTATCTTGTCCCGTAATGAACTCCGAATTATGACTGTCTGTATTTTCCGCATTATGAAAGAAAAGTCAACATTTAAAATGTTGAATTTACTCTTTACTTATTATCAGTATTTCATCCGTATCAGTATTTCGTCCGAATACTGCACAACGGGGAACACCCGATTATTGATAATGCATAAAGCCGCATCTACACTTTTGTTGTGTGTATTAAACCATAAACACAAGCCAAACACCGAAGACAATCAAGCTTGTTGTTTGTTATAAACACTTACAAACTGAGACGGGTGGTAATTATATCTTATTGTTCCTTGTTGCTTGCCAAGTGTGTGGATAATTTACGTTATTAGAACTCAAACCAGAACACAGACTATAGACTACTTTGAGTATATCAAAGTGCGTTACGTTCTACGCAGATATTATGTATTTTTTTACATTAAAATAAACTACAGTATTTTTATACACTGTAAAATTGTAATACAGTATACAGTAAATGCAGTAAAATTAAGTAAAACTACTGTAATTACAGTGCATCTGGCAACACTAGTCAGAAGTCAAAACTGTTAAATAGTGTACAGAGCAAATATGGATAATAGGCAGGGTAAATAAAATAAGTTACTTATAAACTTTCGTCAAGAAAGAGACTTTCTTTACTATGGTACAACTAACTCATATGGGACATTCCATCAAACAGTATTATTATATGCATGTAACATTCCATCAAAGAGTAAAATAACCTATATAGAAACATTTCACTAAGATAAATTAATCATAAAAAAAACATATAAAACACTGTCTATGATAGCAAAGAGTATTATAGAAGAAAATTATACAAAATATACTGACCAAATCACATTTGACTGCATCGACATACTATTCGCATTTATTAATCATAGTCGAAATGAAAATTGCAAACATTATAAAGTTTATAATGTTTGCAATTTTCATATAATATAAACATACGACAAAACCAGATATGGCGCTGATTAAAGTGGATCATTTGTAAAAAAAAAGTATAGGCGACGAATAGATCAACGAGTAACCTTCTTATAGGCAACTTCTTTTCTTTGGGAAGTCTGTTAAAAATACCTTTTTATTTGATAAAATCTTATGTTAAAGAAGATACCGCATATAAAAAGAAACAATTTTAATAATAGTTTGTCTGGTCTTGTATATACTTAAAACATACAATTTTAGGGGTCTGTATAGTGACACATTTTTTGGAAAATACAAATAAATAATATTTAATGCAAAAATTACCAAATTTAAACGATAAATCATACGGCGAAACTGAAAATGTTATGAACTAGCGTGCGACGCCATGTCTGGTTGCACTTCCAAACAGTAAAACACGAATCAATCGAATAACCAACCAATATTATAAAGACTGGATAAATAAGTTTTTATGCAATTTCTAACAGGAATAAATTTAATACTATGCTATATTTTGTAGTGGTGACCATTCTAAGGTCAAATAGTTATTATGCAATTTTATAATGCAATACTAGCCACATAAACTTCGCCATCTTGTTTTATGCCTTTCACAAGTCACAATTCTCAAACGTCAACCTTCCTTTGGTAGGCAAGGTGTGTTCACGTGAGGTTGTGTGGTCCCTCGGAAATAGGTCACACAATCCTCAGAATTTCGTGATATATTCTTGTAAAATAAAAAAAAAAGCACAAAATTAACAAAAATCCAAAAAAATAGTAAAATAATAAAAAATTAAACGGGAGTCACTCGCTTAAAAGTTAGTGAACGTAAGCGTGCAACGTGGTCTAAGGAATGCGATAGGTAATCGTAAAGAGAAAGTGAAGTTGCTTTTTGTTAGCGCTTTAGTTTAATGCTCTTCATATTACGACCAATATAATCATTTCAATATGAATCCTGGACCACCTAGTTATCCGATGGCATCTTTGTATGTCGGGGACTTGCATTCCGATATAACTGAGGCCATGTTGTTTGAAAAATTTTCTACGGCTGGCCCAGTTCTTTCTATTCGCGTATGTCGCGATATGATAACCCGTAGATCTTTAGGCTACGCGTACGTGAACTTTCAGCAGCCCGCTGATGGTGAGTACTTTTGAATTTCTGTATGTTTTATGTATCAACCATGCCGTTCACATTGAGCGTTTCTTGAAAATAATATTCACGTTCTTTAATCCTCTAATCGTTTTAGGTACTAATTAAAAGAATTGATACAGCTTTGCATGTTGCACGATTTGTAAACGGTTTTAATGCTCATTCGGTGTCCTTCAGATGGGGAAGTACGCAATCTAAAACTATTTTAAAATAACTTCAATTGTATACTTTGATAAGTTCCTTTTGTCTGTTGCACAAGAATTAATTTCACATCTTATTGCATACAACATTGTATCTATTATCAATATTGATGCAATTAACACTTGAAGGTTTATTTAATACAGTACATTTATTTCTCATCATATATTATAAACTCATTAAATACATTTGACACATTAGTCCACTCAAATCAATGACTCATATTTTCATTCATTCTCTCATCTTGAATGTTTTATGTACAAAGCTATATTTTATTACTTGAACTTGTTGATGCAGTATAAGCAGAAATTATTTTAATGGGTGGTCACAGAGGATGTATAGGTTTGCAGCAGTAATATTTGTTGTAAACAATTAAATTAGATTGCATTTGTACTTTACCTATATTAAACTTATTAGATATCTATCAAATTATTAAATTTGTTACCTTACTATGGCACACACAAAACCAGTGTGTACTGGTTTTAACAATTAATAGCAAGGTATTAAATACTTCAGATATATAAGTAATATAGGAGAGAAGATACAATATTATTCTTGCTAGGTACTTCCAGATTAAAATTAATATAAGTGGGAATGTTCCATTATATTCATCAAAATCTATACACAAATGAGATGATTAATATTATGAATAGGCAGAAATGGAATTTAAAGTAATAACAGTTTAGGTTTCATAATTTAGATTATCTATAGACTGTGTTCACAAGATGTTAAACCATGTTTGATTGATGAATGTAATTATAATAAATTGCTTATTTAATTCTCAATCTCCCTCCAAATTTTTCATTATTATTGTTCATGGAGAATAGGAATGATGCCTTTTACATTCACAACTCCATACTGGGTTTTTACTGTCTAATAGTTTGTTGTTATTAAATGTTATTGGTTATATGTTCAAAATATTGTTTTTTAAATTTTATAATACTAGAGTAGCAAAATAACATTCAGTCCTTCTGATGTAAGTAAGTGACTACTGCCCATGGACATCTGTATTCAACTCCAGATAAGATAACATTCCTACCTGAGGTTGGCAACAGATGTGTTGCTGCCCTAAAGGATCAAGTAGATAAATATCTCTCTTTTACCACTCCCTTAAAACAACACGGCACTTAACACTGCTGTAGACAGAATAAGGTGTAGTGGTTGTGCATCCACAATATATAGATGGTTTTATCACCTTCAGATTGATTGTATGATAAACTCATTTTTTATGTCATTTCATTATAAATTGATTTGATTATTAATAAAAGTAAAATTTCTTTCAGCCGAGAGAGCGTTAGATACTATGAACTTTGACATGATAAAAGGAAGACCTATTCGTATCATGTGGTCACAACGTGACCCTTCTCTACGCAAATCTGGTGTTGGAAATGTTTTCATTAAAAATCTCGACAAAACTATAGATAACAAGGCAATGTATGATACATTCTCTGCCTTTGGTAACATATTGAGTTGTAAAGTAGCTCAAGATGAAACCGGCGCCTCTAAAGGTTATGGATTTGTACATTTTGAAACTGAAGAAGCTGCAAATAAGTCAATTGAAAAAGTAAATGGTATGCTTCTTAATGGTAAAAAAGTCTATGTAGGAAGATTCATCCCCCGTAAGGAACGTGAAAAGGAACTTGGTGAGAAGGCTAAACTTTTCACCAATGTTTATGTTAAGAACTTTGGTGAAGATTTCTCTGATGAAATGTTGAAGGATATGTTTGAGAAATATGGACGTATTACAAGCCATAAAGTAATGTATAAAGATGATGGCAACTCCAGAGGATTTGGATTTGTTGCGTTTGAAGACCCTGATGCAGCTGAAAGAGCTTGCATGGAACTTAATGGCAAAGAATTGGTGGAAGGCAAACCACTGTATGTGGGACGTGCTCAAAAGAAAGCCGAACGTCAAAAAGAACTTAAACGTAAATTTGAACAATTGAAGTCTGAAAGATTGACACGCTATCAGGGGGTAAACTTGTATGTTAAGAATTTGGATGACACTATTGACGATGAAAGACTTCGTAAGGAATTTGCTCCATTTGGAACAATAACCTCCGCCAAGGTAAATGTTGGCACAACTACTTTTTAAAGAATGATGAAAATGTTTTCAACAATATTAACTATTTACTTTTTTTTTGTTATTCTCTTATTGTACTTTTTCAATCAACAGTATAAAAGTAACAATTTATTGATCAAAGTTAATTCTATATGATAGCTTGAGAGTTTTTAATGCAAGTTTTTTAGTCCTTTTATACATTGATGTTATAAATAATACTCATAATTTATTTTACTATTGACAGGTAATGCTGGAAGATGGTCGCAGCAAAGGTTTTGGGTTTGTATGTTTCTCGTCTCCTGAGGAAGCCACTAAGGCCGTTACTGAAATGAATGGACGCATTGTTGGAACTAAACCATTGTACGTAGCATTGGCGCAACGTAAAGAAGATCGTAAAGCTCATTTGACGTCACAGTATATGCAGCGAATGGCGAGTATGCGTATGCAACAGATGGGTCAAATATTCCAACCAGGTAATGCTGGTGGTTACTTTGTTCCTACAATTCCTCCTGCGCAGCGTTTCTATGGTCCGGCCCAAATGACTCAGATGAGGCCTTCGCCACGCTGGGCCGCACAGCCACCAGTTAGGCCCAGCACTCAAGCTGCAGCCTCCGGTTATCCTAACATGCAAGCACCATTCCGTCCAACTCCAAGAGGCCCTGCTCAAGGTGCTCTTCGCACATCTTTAGGGGCCAGACCTATAACTGGACAACAAGGAGTGGCCGCTGCTGCTTCTATCCGCGCACCTCTTGTTACTAGTGGTCGGCCAGCTGGTTATAAGTACACTGCTAATATGCGCAACCCTCCAGCTCCTCAACCGGCTGTGCACATTCAAGGGCAAGAACCTTTGACTGCAACCATGTTGGCTGCAGCCCCACTTCAGGAACAGAAGCAAATGCTTGGTGAACGTCTTTTCCCTCTGATTCAAAGAATGCATCCTGATTTGGCTGGCAAAATTACCGGAATGCTTTTGGAGATCGATAACTCGGAGTTACTCCATATGTTAGAACATGGAGAATCTCTTAAAGCCAAGGTGGATGAGGCTGTTGCTGTGTTGCAAGCCCATCAAGCTAAACAGCAAGCTACTAAAAAAGATTAAGTTTTTTTGACACTGAATGTAATACATTTTATTTTGCTGTATTTTTTACTTTATTGCTTGAACATCTTGTATTTACTGTTGCTAACAGTCCCGGTCATAAAAATATTTATATATATAAAAAATAAAAATTGAAAAAACTACTTTAAAAAAAAAGGTGGATGGCACTGTTCCAAATTATATATAGTTATATACCTTTTATTACATATTGGAAGTGCACATCTACTAACAAAAATAACGCAACTTGAACATTTCTATAAATGATATCTGTGTCGTCTTATTTTCTTAGTGACAAGAATTTTAAGTTCCATCTTAGATTTCTCTTTAATTTCTCATGATATGGAGTTGGCTTTTGTTTTTACAATTTCTTTCATTCTTTTTTTTCTTGCTATCAGTTTTACATTGGAAATATGTCTACCTTGAACTGAAAACTTGGTCGCCAATGTAGCTGATTATAATTTGTAATAAATTGTTACATTACATTATATTCTTTCAAATATTCACAATAAAATGTTGTTTTATTTTCACACTAAACCACTTCCTTCAAGTACCTCTACCCAATGATATTATATTATATCTATGCCTCTAATTATTTGCATCCATAAATAATCAGTACCACATACGTAACTCAAAACTGCAATGAATATAGATAACTGGTTTCAATAGTATTTTTTAAATCTATAAAAAGCATGTTAAAAAAAAAAGACAACCTACTCCTCTCTCTACTATTAATAATGAAATTTATAATGACAAATGTATAACATATGAATCCTAATAATTATTATTAGGATTGCCTATCCAAAAGTTCCACAAGTTTTATAACATTTCTGACCGTAAAAAATTAGTGCTCGCCCTTGAACTGATAAGATATGAAAAATTTATAATAAAGGTTACTTGTATATAGTTCCCTGGAAAATACCTATACAACATTTAAATAGGATTGAACATTTATTTTATTTAAATCTTGTAAGAGTAGTATTTCATCAATAATTTTCTAGAAGCATTTTTTTGTGTGATACGATATTGTGACTATACCGAACATACGATACAATTAATAAACATTGTATTAAATTTGCGCTAACCTAAATAACATAATTGTTTGGTAACATTTTTGTACGTCAATTTTGAATAAACGCTTTGATGTGTGCTCGAAAAACCGACACCAAATGGCAAGTGCAAATATTTCAAGCAAGCTTTGAACAAATATACTTGTGCTTCACTGTGTTCAAAACTTCGAACATGTGTTCAAATGTTTGTGCTATGTCTAGTACGGGCCGAAAAAAAATATTAGCTTACTATTTTTTTGACTAATTTAGAAACGTGTATGATATATTTTTTAGTTCTTTTTATATTTGTCAGAGGTAAGCATTAAAATTTGTTTTATTACAGTATTTACAAGCATTTATGTATTTTGTTTTGTTAATTTGTATGTATGTACGTGGCTAATCTTGCAACTGAATTTGGAACTAGTTTACTCAAACCGATACTGCTGAATTTTGCCTTTTGATTTGTTGGATGACTTATTCCAATTCCGTTTCAGTCTAAGTCAGCGAACACTCAAAGATGGCAAGCCAAACGTATTTTATGCATCCCCATGATATGAATATCAAATGAAAGGAATTACTGAGACGAATACGAAAAATATACATAACATAAGACTTATATACGTAAGACGTATACTAATACATAAGACTTTACTACAAATTCAAGACGGCGGATAAATTTTTCTTATCCCCCCCCATGATAACATGGGTATCAGATGAAATATTTTTCTGAAAAGTACATGAAAAATTTTTGCTTTTTAAAAGCACGACATTGTTGTTATAAATTATTATTATTGTGATATTATCATTTGGGAAAACGGGACATTTTTGTGTCCAGCGGTTCATTTCGAGCACACCGGGACATAGAATCGAAACAAGGGAATCTACTTGTCCAAAACGGGACGGATGGTCACCTTAGAAATGCTACGCACGGAACAGTTTTCTGTTTTCGTGTCTGTCGTCCTTAATCATTATACCTTTCAAATGAACCTCACATATTATCAAACTATTGCTGCTAGACACAATGACAACATATTTCCCATAATAATTTCACAATAATTATTATTTATTTTTATGTAAAAATATGGTAAATTAATTAAAGTGAGAACATAAAGAGAAAAATAGATGTATATTTCAAAAAATTAACAGTATTCGATATTCTTGTTCGCTTGATCGATGCTTCCAAGTCTTAGAAATTATGGAAACGAATCGTCATCTGTAATCTGCTGATTAGGCTAAATCCGATTAGACAAAGTCGATAGAAGAAAAAGTAGTCGCACTTATAAATTAAACTACAGTCAATTTAGGAAATCATGGACAATTACAATTAAGAATTTCGAATATTCGAAACAATCGAAACATTTCGATTATCGCTATTAGTACTATAATAGTGCAGTACCGCAGTACCTACCCCCTTCCCTATTAAGTAATACCTATTTATCGGATCCACAAATTATTTTATTTCTGTCATCTATACATAACCGCATTTACACTTTTTCCACTACAAAATGGAAGATAATAAAATAAATAAGGCAAATCAAGTTGGTGAATTCCAAAATACACACGAAGATAAACAGAAAAAGAAGAACAAAAACAAGAAAAAACGAAGTGGCGGTGATGGAGATATCGGGGGTTCGGGGTCGGACCTAAAAACGGACATTGTGACTATTCCGACTGGTGATATACCTCAAAACCTTTCATTAAAAGACTTAAAGATGGCTATGGAAGTGCTTAACTTACAGCAGAAACCTGCTAAGACTACCGAGGAAGCTTTACATAAATCGTATCAGTTCTGGTCTACCCAACCTGTACCAACAATGGATGAGAAAATAGTGTCGAATGAACCGATTGAACCACCAAAGTCCCCCGAAGAAATACGTTCAGAGCCGTATACTTTACCAGATGGGTTTCAATGGGATACTTTGAATCTTAATGAACCTTTAGTTTTAAAGGAACTTTATACACTGCTCAACGAAAATTATGTGGAAGATGATGATTGCATGTTTCGTTTTGATTACCAAACTGATTTTCTTAAGTGGGCCCTGCAGCCTCCTGGATGGAAAATGGATTGGCATTGTGGAGTGCGTGTAGTTAAGTCTGGTAGGCTAGTAGGATTCATATCAGCTATTCCAGCAGATTTGAGAATATATGATCACACACAAACTGTTGTAGAAATAAACTTTTTGTGTGTTCATAAAAAGCTACGTGCAAAAAGAGTTGCACCCGTTTTGATTAGAGAAATAACTCGTAGAGTTAATTTAACTGGTATTTTTCAGGGTGTATATACAGCTGGCATTGTATTGCCGAAGCCCATTGCAACATGTAGATATTGGCATCGATCTCTAAATCCTAAGAAACTAATTGATATTAAATTTAGCCATTTGTCTAGGAATATGACAATGCAGAGAACTCTTAAATTATTTAAACTCCCAGATACACCGCGGACTCCTGGGTACCGTAAGATGGAACCTCAAGATTGTGAAAAAGTTGTTAAGTTACTCAATGAGTATTTAAAGAAGTTTGATTTAGCTCCCATATTTTCTGAGGAAGACTTCAAGCACTGGTTCATTCCCCAAATGGGGATAATTGATAGCTTTGTTGTAGAAGCATCTGATGGCAGTATAACAGACTTTGTCAGTTATTACACTCTTCCATCTACAGTTGTTTACCATCCAGTGCATAAGACACTTAAAGCTGCTTACTCATTTTATAATGTATCTACCAAAACTCCTTGGGCTGACTTGATGCTTGATGCACTGATATCTGCTAGAAATGCAGGATTTGACGTTTTCAATGCACTAGATTTGATGGATAACAAAGAATTTTTGGAACCTTTGAAATTTGGCATTGGTGATGGAAATCTCCAGTACTATTTATACAACTGGCGATGTCCTAGTATAACTCCTAACAAGATAGGCCTAGTTCTGCAATAGTGATGTAGTCGTAGTAAGACTACCCATTGCCTATCATTGTTTTCATCTTATGTAATGTTTTTATTTAAACAATATATAGTCCTAGTAAAAGTATCTTATCAATTTGTTTATAGACTACATAGCCCATGACTACAAAATTGAATAAGCCACCACATTTTTATAATTAAAAAAGAGTTCTGAAATAATCTGAACAAGTTCAGATTTTTTGTTGCTATTTATAAATGTATATTTTCAAATCAATGCTGTAAGGCTGCTATAAACACTGAACTACCAAATAAATAATGCTTGTGGGGCCTATATTTTTGATGTCAAACAAAACAGGCAAATGTGTGTAACTAAATTTGTTTCAAAAATGTATCTACATACAACTTTGGCACAGTTTTAAATCTTAATTATTTATGTGATGATGTAATAAATGTAAGTTAATACTAGCTCTAGTTTTATTTATATCAAGCTTAAATTTTACACATGTGTTGTTAATAAAAAAACATTGCAACCTGTGATCTGATTGTTTGCAAGAAAAAATAATCTTATCATATCTGAATTTAGATATGATAAGATTATTTTTTTTATAACTTTTCTGTTCCTGAGGCAGGGGCGTCACTGCCAATCATTTTGTTGCTAGGTTTTCAAAACTACCATAAAACAAATAGAACAATTTAACATTGTTACATTTTACTTATATTTCAGTTTCTACAATATCAATGGAATCGATACTCAAGTCTAAGTTAGGTTAGTAGTTTTTCAAAGCTTGCTATATTATCATAATCAATAGGCCGATATACTATGGGAAATATCGACAGAAGCTATTAGAAATAGCCAATAATTTGTGCAATAGTACTAACATGTATATAATAATACTCTATGAATAGTACTAATACAATAACAGGAAAAGGAAGTATATAATACGACAATCTTTCTTGTGCGTTTAGCTGGAACATCACTAACGATGAAAATGTTGCTAGATTATAAAAAAACTATCAAAGAAGTGGAAGTTTTTAACGATTTTGTATATCAATATTTCACATATTATTACGAATCTCTTAAAATTATGTTAAAAATCATTCATTGTAATAACAAATAATGTAAGTTCTAATTGCCCTAGTAGCCACGACTCATAGGTCAACGTTCATCGCTTTGCTTCGCAATCTAGTACAGCCGGTACTCGATTTGCAAGGGATGAAAACATAGTGGCAATGAAGGCAAGAACCGTTTATTAAAGACTAGCAGCAGCGTTAATTTTCAAGGCAACGTCGTGTAATTTCGAACGGCATGAGTGCTCTATGCTAACTGCTTTATCCGCGAGCTGCGAGTTTAAATAGTCAGTCTTACACCCAAAGAGTATAGTAACCTATATAGAAACCTACACCTACTGACTCTTTTTTGCGCATCGCCAAATCGGCTTTAAAATCAATTATAGAGTTCTGGGCAAGAATTAAGTAATTCATGTATATAATGGAATGATAAAAAGTATTTTAATAATAAAATCTTCATCGCGCACACATAAGTTAGTAACAGTTATAATAATATTTAGTAATTACATAAATAGTGTAGTACTACTTAATTAAAGTAGAACTGAGATGCTCAACGACCAAGAACACGGTACTTATTAAAAAAAGTATCATTCATTAATACTGAAATAGACCCGCAGCAATTTCATCGGATAAACAATAAATTTGTAATTTTCTAAGATCCAAAAAAATAAAATTATTTTTTTTATGAAACTACTGAAGAAATATACCCAATAATTTAATACTTACTAAAAAAAGGAGTCAATTACCCAATTGCAAACATCGATGTATCGATACATGCCCGTTGACAATCATACTTGACAGTTGACATTGACATTACGTATGCACTCCTTCACTAGTCCTTTCAAAATTTTCTTTTCTGCCGTGGTTGGTGTTTTTGTTTAAATCTATAATTTTCATACATATCCTTCAATGTTAACATCAATTATTAAGTGAATCTTGTGCCGTGGTTAATTAGGATAAATATAAGTGTAATATTTTTGTTGCATATTTTTAGGTAGAGTAAGGTTATCTCAAACATGGGGAAAGGAAATAATATGATTCCAAATGGCCACTTCCATAAGGATTGGCAAAGGTTTGTGAAGACGTGGTTCAATCAACCTGCACGGAGACACCGCAGGAAGCAAAACAGAATCAAGAAAGCTAAAGCTATTGCGCCCAGACCCGCTGCCGGTCCGCTACGTCCAGTGGTACGCTGCCCTACCGTTCGTTATCACACGAAAGTTCGGGCTGGCCGAGGATTCACCCTGAGGGAGATTCGGGTAAATTAACTTTTTATTTATTTTGCTTTCGCTTAATGCCGATAGAATTTCGGCAAGTTAGATCTTATTTTTATTCCTGTATTAGTACATTTTGTCAATAATAACAATAATTAAGACAAACTATGTCTTTAAAGTATGTTGTCCCATTTAATCGTAGTCAGAGTTCTATATTATTTATGTATTATTATTTATAAAATATCGAAATATTTGTTGTAACACAAATTCATTATATTAGTAAGTATTATTGATGATTGTTAGCCAGGGAAACTATGTGGCTTCATTATAATTTAATTGGTAACATTTTAAATGCAATCTTTTGGTTTATTTAGTGTGTTCAAGTGTTGTATATTGGAGCAGCTAGCACCATTTAAATTTTAAATGTCCTTGTTTGGGTACACATCATTTATGTTTCAGGTTATGATCTCAAGTAATTATTAGGTGGCCATACATTTTTTTCCTGGTATAGTCTGCGCCAAACTGCTAGCCCACTCTGAAGTTGTTGCGATCAGGTGTAGTCATACAATTTGCCATGGTGACACAGTTCATTTCTATATTTTAGAGTGGACTAGCAATATTACGCGGACTGTACTTGATACTCATATTTGGAAAATTGTACCTATTAAAGTTTCGATGCAGAGTAATTATTAGGCCCATTGCTTTTATTTGTACTTTCAGTTTTCTACATTAAATTATAATTAACAACAGTTATGTCTAAAATATTCCTAACCCATGCCAAGATTAGGAATATTTTAGACATGACTAAATATGAAGAATGTATATTTTGTCTTTTGTTGAATTTTTGTTAGGGATAGTTGCTGTGTGTGTGCTGGTGCATGTGTGGGTGAAGTTACCACTCTTTTGTTATCTTAAACATTTTTTAGATGTATAGTTATAAATGGAGGCAAAATTAAATGAATATTTAAATTTGATATCTAAATTGCTTATTAACAAGCATCAATTGTTATCAAGATAATAAATGATTACACTATGACATATTATATCTGTTGTGTGATTTTAGGCTGCTGGTCTTAGTGCCGCCTTTGCCCGAACCATTGGCATTGCTGTAGATCCACGTCGTCGCAACAAGTCTGTAGAATCATTACAGACAAATGTACAGAGATTGAAAGAATACCGTGCACGTCTTATCCTGTTCCCTAAGGGCAAAAAGGTAATTTTTAATATAGATATCATGAGGTTGTTTGTGTGGCATGTGATAAGGTAGATAAATGTATCTATAATCATTGTGTAAAAACAGAAGCTTAGAGGCCAAGACAACAGGATCAATGCAATTTTTTATGTTAAATTTCATCTTTGTTTTTTTATCAATATCATAGACTAAAAATTTAACTCAATTTTGTTTCTAAATAGGTACTGAAGGGTGAGGCAAATGAAGAGGAACGCAAACTTGCCACACAATTACGTGGACCCCTGATGCCAGTGCAACAACCAGCTCCCAAGTCTATTGCACGTGTCATTACTGAAGAAGAAAAGGACTTCAAGGCTTACCAATATCTTAGAGGGGTATGTTGCATTTATAGTACAAATAAACTTTATAGTAGTACAAATTTTGTAATAGTACTAAAGTTTATATACTCACTATACTTATATTAAAATTATTTATGCAACTCTGCTACTATGACCATTTTATTGAATTACTTTTCCTAACTTATTCTTAATTCTTTATTTTCAGGCTCGCTCCATTGCTAAACTGGTTGGCATTAGGGCAAAGAGATTGAAGGATGCTGCTGAAAATCCTGATGACGTCACTAAGGCCCCATCTGCTGCTAAAGAAGCTAAGGCTAAAAAGTGAAAAATAAAGTAATCTAACAGATTTATAATACTTTTATTAAATCCCTATATCCATAATACATCCATTGGCACCTCATTAGCGACCAATTTTTGTTCATACACTATTGTATGCCAAAATCAGTATGTCATATTCAAAAGCCAAATTAATGTATTTAGTTATTATTTTACAAAGGTAAAAAAGGTTTGGTTTGGTAAAGGTAAAGTTTGGTAAAGGTTTGGTAAAAAAGTTTAGGTAGCAAAGGTTTTGTAGCCCGCGACAAACTTCTATAGTCCGATTCATAATTAGGTGTCCAAAATGTAAACAAAGAAATGTCACTGTCAAAATTAACAAGAAACAAAAACTTAACAAAAAACTAAAATTAATAAATATACACAATTTAACAAACGCGTTATGTAAACGAGAAAACATTCGAGTTCGATCACAATCACGAAAATGAATAATATTAACTACGAAACTTAAAAATGACTGCACAAGAAATGTTTTGGATTCCGATTGTGTTACCATTATCACATTTTAATTTTCTACCATAAACTTTGTTTTTTATTATTATTACTGTATGTAACGAAATTGAGGTGATATAAATATTAGAAAATGTGAATTAATCTTTATTTATTTTGATTACAATTTTATTATTGTTGTATTATTTTAATATCGACAAAAATAAGAAACTACCATTTGAAACATATTTTCTTGATAGGTCAACACCTTTGTTTACATTTTGGATACCTAATTATGAATCAGACTATAGTCCGCTCTGAAGTTGTTGCGCGCAGGTGTAGTCAGAGAGCCAATGCGGTAGTTATGTATTGCGTCGGGATGCAGCAGCCAGGATACAGAAAGACCGAAATGACTTATTATAGAATATTTTAATTTAAACCGAATATTACAAGGTTTAACTAAATTTAAACTAAATTATAACTACCTAACCTAAAATGGTGACTTGCTGGGGCAATGTTAGCACCCAGAGTGATTCCCACGTTCGGGACTATGAGTGGCAACGTAGGTGCGTAGTCAGCGTTCCCACGGCCTGCGGCGGTGCGGATTCAGATTTCTTCCTGATAAATTTACTTAAGGCGAATACCTATTGTTGGTTAAGGCCAATATATAACACGGTCAAACACAATTACAAGCGTATACTCCTTAGCAACAGTAAGGTCAAATTAACGTAGCTATGTACCGTGGGCGAAAACTGGCAGCGGACGGGTGCCGGGAGGACCCGCGCTGTCTTCGTTCCGCTTATCTGCAATTTGTTGTTGCGTCGCGACCCACTTCTATATTCAGAGCGGTCTAGAAGTTTGGCGCGACTACATACAAATAGAATCCTTTTTTTGTTTAATCTTTTCGTGATGGACCCACACTACCAGGAGTATGGTGAGTCTGTATGTATGATGTTTAATATATATACACAGATTATTATATTGTTGTCAATATTATCTACTTAATTCTCCATTAAAAGTTATATTGTATTTAAATATGAGTAAGAAATGCTACACTCACACTATGACTTCCGGTATCGTGGATACCATGGACATACACATAGACAAATACACAAACACCCAATTATTTAGATTTCTGTGTGGCCGGGGGATCGAATCCGGGACCCTCTGTGCGTTAGACCGGTATGGTGACCTGTCCACCACGCGGCGTCTAAAAAAATAAGTATTCTTTGAGAAAAAAAAACTTCAGCTGTTCTTGTACTTGGTTCTATTAGTATGACTCTTTAATTGGATATTAGATGTTCAGTCATATAATAAAGGGGGTGACAAAAAAATTAAAATATCTTTAACCCTTTCCTGATAAGAAAAACCACATATGGCTAACCTCCTCTCAGAGCACTGCCGCGTCTTGTTTTATATTTAATTTTAGGTTCCATCACAATCTAATCAACAAGTTCTAAAGTGTTTGATACAGATTAGCTAGCCTACAAGTTTCTTATAAGATTAATTTAGAACATAAAATTAAATACTGTTAAGATTGCATTTTGTATTATAATAAAAATGTTGTTGCTATTCAAACTATCTTTATTCTTCGAAGCGGAGTGCTTCGATTTGCTCTATTTGATTCGAGAGAATAATAGTCAAGATTTGCGAAAGGACTCCACTATAATAATATTTCCCACATTACTGAGGATTGAATATTTGTTTTCAAATCCTATAGATTTGAACATTGGTTTTCAAATGAAGATAATAAAAATGTATTTCATTTCTTAGGGTAGTCTTTAATAGTTTATTTATTAGTATATCAATGAATATTTAATTACATAATATATGTAGTTAACGCATTAAAATAATAAGTAAAGTTAAGCAGACACTTCAACACTAGCTTTTTCATTGTTGCCCTCTTCACCTTTTGCATTACTTTCTTCACCATCACCAGCCTTGGACTTCTTATCACTTTTGCGGAATTTATCGTACCTGTTAAACATATTATTAAAGTTTTTAATCCTCGTTATATTACAAAAAACAATGCCTCTAAAGCTTCAACTTTTAACAGTTAAAAATGTTTTACCGGCCAAGATCTTCATCGTCGTCGCTACCTTCATTACCCTGTGGATCAACTTCCCTGAGCAACTCTCCTATATCCTTGTCCACATCTGCCCATAACTTATCTTCACTTCCTATAATAGTAAAGACATTTAATAGGCAATACACTATTTCATACCAAAGTTTACCATTAATGAATACAATAAGTGAAATGGAAGGGAAAGATGCTTTATTTTAACATATTACAATTATAACATTTCATTTAGGTATACTATTATTACATGTACATAATCATCTCCTTTTTTATATTTTTTTAATGCCAATAATATAATTTCTAAATACCTGAAGCATGTGTTGCATCAGTACCATTTTCAACAGATTTCTTATTTTCTGCAGTTTGTTCAGTTTTTTCCAATTTTACTTTAGCATCAGCTACATTCTCCGCTGCCTCTTCTTTTTCTTCTTCTAAAAAAAAAACAAAAATATTATGTTGTTATAAAACTATATAAAGACATGATAATTTAACACATGCCATGCCACCCATGAGTAGCTTAATAAAAAAAACAATATTGTGTATTTTTGACGTAAATTTTGTTAGTAAAGTGGATACTAACTGAACAACACATGAACGCCACATAGGTGGACATGAGCTTACAAAATAAAAAAAAACAACGGATAAGACTTTATCTTCTTATAAATAAAATTCTCGTGTCACAATGTTAGTTGCCGTACTCCTCCGAAACGGCTTTACCGATTTTCACCAAATTTTATGTGCATAGTAGGTCTGAGAATCAGCTACTATCTATTTTTCATACCCCTAAGTAATAAGGGTTGTTAATTTTTTATTTATATGGCAACACAACGTTTCCCGAGTCAGCTAGTTTTTTTATATGTTTTAGTGTTCATGCCCAATTAAATAGTTGAAATGCGAAATGTAGAGATAGACTATGTTTCGTGTAAATGTAGTAGTGTATAGTGTACCTTTCTGCTGGTGCAGCTGGCGGTGGATGCGCTCGGCGTGCTTGCGCAGCGTGCGCGTGTCGCGGTGCTGCACGTAGCGGCCGAGGTGCGTGCGCAAGCGGCAGTGCCGGCGCAGCGCCTCCGCCTCCTCCGCGCCGCCCGCCTCCGTGCGCGGCAGGTACAGCCGGCACAGCTCGCACCACCACACCTGACGCACGCGTTTACCATGTCAATGCCGCATTTATAATCGCCTTAATATAGTCGAATTGTCGATGTCTTAAGGTTTATGGTAGTGAATATAGACAAATAAAGATGGACCTTTCAAGATCTCATTTGTTAGAAGAATGAAGATGGACCTCTTTAATGATCTTATTCTTGCATACATTTTTAAGCGAATTGGTTAGATCTAAATGACATAGTAAAATGATTATTGAAAGTGGAAAATTTAGTCATACACAAAAAAACTGTCCACAAAATGATAAATTCTCCAAGGCATCATTGTTTCTCTTGTAATTACAGTATAAATTACACTACTTATCGTTTAATTTACGCATGTTACATGCTGGATACAAGTTGTTTTAGTTTTGGATTGAAAAAGAATAGAAAGCATAATTAGTAGGGGTGTGCGAATAATTCGAACTTACGAATTATTCGTTCCGAATCGAATATTAATATTCGATTCGAAACTCGAATCGAATAATTCGAAAAATTTCGAATAATTCGGAAATTTTCGAATAATTCGAAAATTTTCGAATAATCCGAAATTTTTTGAATAATTCGAATTTTTTCAGGGTTTCTTATTTTCAATTTTCGAATAAAAATTTAACAGTCAATAATCAATATACATTTTATTTAAACCATATAGTTACACAAATAGAACAATTAATATAGTTTTTTTTTTAAATAATGAAATAATAAAAATTATATTATAGCAAATAAAGTATTATGAAAAATTGAAATTTGGGGATGATCCTATTCTTGTAATGTTAATAAATAACTTATAAAAAAATGGATGGTAAAAATATTGATTGCCTTTTTTTACGGCACTTCAAAAAATTACCTGAAATTCATGCTTCTAGACTAGAATACCCCCTTAATTCGCGAATAATTCGAAAATTCGAATTATTCGATTCGAATTTCGAATCGAATATTGATATTCGATTCGATTCGATTCGAACGATATTCGCACACCCCTAATAATTAGTGATTTGTGCGTTATACCATTAAAAGATGATCTGTAAGCAGCATAGTTTACACACTGCATATTATAAACTTAATTATTATTTCATGTAATAACAGTCTTCAATACATACATAATACCTGTATTTGCTAATCAATACATAAATATATTGAGTAAATATATGACCTATTTTTTGTGTTAATGAGTATAAACAAAAATTCATGATCAATCAGTGGCCAAACTATCTGTATACATACCTCAATTTTTTTGATATGTTCACTTCCTATGTTGATTTCTACTTTAGGTTTCTTAGGCGTGGTCTCATCCTTCTTTTCTGTCCCAGAATCATCATCTTCAACTTCTACAATAAAACAAGTAACCAACTGAGTTAATCAGATTTGTGGCCGCTTAAATGAATTAGTTCATGAAAGAAGTGAATTCCACCTGTTTTGTGATAGAAATATATGAGGAAAAGTCATTTAAAATTTACAAGACAAGTGTGTTATACTTGTAAGTGACGCTTATTGGAATTTAAGAATAAAAATAGTAGTCAAACTTACCATCTACATCACCAACAGAATCGAGAGTCATAAAGTTATCCAAGTCTACATCCATTCCCTCATCTCCACTTCCATCAGCCTTTGGACTCACTCGGCGAGTGGCTTGGTGGGCTTTTCTCTATAATAAAAAAATAATATTAATAGCAACATATCGTTAACAAAAGACCCTAACTTGGTTAAAGTACGACAAATATTGTTATCTTACTTGTAGTATGGAATATCAAATTTGTTATATACCTTGAGATGTTCCAGGGAACAGATATGATGCTCGTAAATCATCGGCGAGCGGAATGTGACGCGGCAGATGCGGCAGAAGGGCATCAGGAAGCGCTTCATGGCGCGGTGGGTGTCGGTGAGGTTGTGCGCGTGGCGCGTGGTGCGGTGGTTGAGGCGGCACACGAGGCAGAAGGTGGTGCGCGCGGCGAGCTCCGCGCCCGCCGCCGCCTCGAGCTCGCGCTGGGCGCCGCGCTGCGCCACGCGCATGCGCAGCAGCTGCGCCTTGTGCCGCCGCGCCACCGCGCTCATCGCCGCGCGATGCTTGCCCGACACCAAATGCTTCGCGTAGCCCTGGTGTGCGTTATTGTTATTTTTTTCTATTACTTTATAAACTTTATACTTTGATTATTAGGCAAAAGTATTATAATGCTAATTACCCAATAAATACCTATTTTTGGAAAATTTATAGCTCGTGTTAAAAATATTTGTATATTGGGTCTACCGGTAGAGGAAGTTTGAATGCAAATATGTATTGCCTGCTCTTTACACCTTATAATTCACACGTTAATTCATTACCCATAAACATTGCGATTGGTAACCCTAAATAGATGTAGACATATTTTAATTGCAGCAGAACTCACAGCGAATGTGGCACATTTCTCTTTGCAATGCACACAGGCGAGATGTACGTAGGGGCGCGCACTGGGTGGCGGTGCGTCGGAGCCGGCGTCGGGCTCCTTATCGGTATCCGCGCCGCCTTCGGCCCCCGATGCCTCCGAGCCCTCGGCCTCCACCTGCTTGAATTAAAAGATTTCTGGCTAATTTACGCAATTACATAAAATGTTTTGTATTTCATATAGAATTCTTTGGATATATTTACAACGATTGACATATATATATTCTTATTTGTATATAGAGAATTGAATAATATCTGTATAAAGTCACGCTATACCTTAGGGGATTTCATCTTTTGATCCTTCTTATCTTCGATGGTGTCTTCTTTCTCATCTGCATCCCAGTCCTCCTCTGTCGATGATGCTTCCTCCTTAGATTTAATGGAGCTAGACAAATTCAAATTCATTAGTATAATTATTGAGAATAAAAAAAATACCACTAAAGTTTATACATGTACATTGTACAATACTGAATATCTAAACAATATATGTGGTAGCAGCCATAATCATCACTATCAGGTGTATGTATTATGTATAGCTGCCTGTTAAATTCTTCCAAATGTTTTCAAGGTTTCTCATAATCATTGAAGATACATGACTTCATAATTCGGAAAAGTTGGCATTGCCATGGCCAGAAGTATGGGAGCTTGCTTCTAGAACAAATATTTTCCATCATTCTTACAATATGCCGTAAAGCAACTAGGTAACTTGGAGCCCACAAGCTTTTCGAGATGCTGTGTATTGCGCGCCCATTGAGGCTTTCACGGAACGTCCGTGGAGAATTTCGATAGAAACTAATTTTAATATCAATTTGTCCAATTACCTTCGCCCCTTGATAGATCTGAAGGCGCGGGTGTAGCCAAGCGATTTATCTCCGAACCGCCTTGAGGTAAAAGTGCCGCGCGAGCGCGGGGCGCCGCGGTAAGAGGCGCGCGAGCGCAGCGTGCGGCCGCGGAAGGAGCGGCGCGGCGCGC
Source organism: Epargyreus clarus (assembly GCF_041222505.1). Lineage (NCBI taxonomy): Eukaryota > Metazoa > Arthropoda > Insecta > Lepidoptera > Hesperiidae > Epargyreus > Epargyreus clarus. The sequence goes on from NW_027332211.1 coordinate 9,472,162, forward strand.
GCGGCCGCGTGGCGGAGCGCAGCGGCTCGCGCGGCGGGCCCATGCCGCTCGCCTTGCGGTAGCCCTCTCGGTTGGGCGAGCGTCTCCGCTCCTCGCCGCCGAACGACCTCCTCTCACTGCCGTAACTGTCCTGTCTACCGCCGTACGATCCGCCATAGTGGCCGCCGCCGTCATGGCTACGTCTATCGCTCGAGGAGCCCTGTACATAACTCTCTTTGGTTCTCGCACAATGCTTCGTCGATCGAAGCGCAGTACATGATTAATATACACAGAAATATACATTGTCCATTCTTCTGATCTCGGGCACCAAATTATCTATATCTGTTACCAATCTAAAATGTCTCAAACTTTATTTTTGTAACATTGAACTACATAACTCTCGTTCCTTTCAAACAATATTCACTTGCAGCTGTTTTTAATGTATTTAAATTTTATTTCTCTGTTATGTTGTTGCCAGCCTTTTATTATTGTACTAGGAAATACAAGGGCATCAATTATCTTTCTGCTAACAAAATAGCAGTCACTTTTCAAACAAGTGCAATTGTAATTTCTACCTTTTAGCTATCCATGTGTTATTCAATTATACTTAGTCGATACTGATATTGTTTTCGTTGTGTATAAATTTAGTCTGATCGTCACCAAAATTGAATTGATTTATTTTAAGCTTGCTCCCAATTGCATCTCAGTTTTTATTGAAAATATCCCAAACTTCAAAGTTTGTACTTTAAATAAACCAACCTCATATTGGACTTCTGTCCAACTCAATTATCATTACAAATTATGCCATTTCCACTTAATCCTGGTGTCATATACTACATATGTACATTCTGGTAGTAAGGGTATAAAATCAAATTATAATCTGTAGTCCAGATTCTACTATATCTTTTGCTAATATAATTCACATTAATTTTAATTCATGGTAAGGATATTTGTCAGTTTGTTCATTTCCTTACGTTTTCTGTCTGTGTTTCTCACATTTCTTATATACCTACATATGTATTACTTTAGATTTAGATAGGCATATACTTACTACATTGTAAAGCACCAAATTTTCTTTGCCTCTTTGCAACTCTATGAATACATCTTCTCTGAAAAAGTGTTCAGTTGCACATTCTATAAAATATTTAATACCAAAAATGTGGAATAACTAACCTCCATTCTCATCCTTTTACGTTCCGGAGATCCAGATCTTCCATAGTCACGATTTCCATAGCTACCAGATGTTTCCTGTATTATATGCCAGAAGTTAATATAATAATTATATCTATCATTAAAAGTTAATATACGATTAAATTTTGGTCTATGCCTAGTCCAAGCTGAACAAACCTATTCTCATGTATAGGGTGAAATTTTCAAAGAGGCCTTGAGGGCCAATTCCGCAACTATAAGGATTAGCGAAAAATGCTGAAAGGAGTTATATATCTTTTCCCCTAGCCGGGAATTGAACAAGTTCATTTGGAAAAAAAAACACACCCTCTACATGATTCCACTATCTCATAGTATTGCTTATAAGGATCAGATTCTGGGTACTACTGGGGACTACTGGGAATTTAAAGATTTCGCATATTAACAAATTTTTGTGGCCTAATGTCTCAAATTATTCTGAAAGTAATAGTAAGAGATATAGAAAATCATATTTAACGTTGAAAAGACGTTGTCAATATTTTTCCCAAAAAAGAATGTATTAACATTTCAATTTAATAAAAATGAGGTTATGACATACATCTAATCAAGACAATAGTAAAGCATTGGTCAGTTTTAATTAAGAAATTACATTTTGATCAGAAATTGTCTTCTGAATTTTCTAATATATATATTTTTAAAGAAGTTAAGAATAAGAAAACTTAACCTTTACATACTTAAGCAGTGTAGCAAATAACAACATTTTATCCTTACTGATCTATATGGTTTCTTGTATGATTCTTCCATCCTATCACGACTTGAAGAATATCGATTAGCACTGCTACTATTGTAGCGCGAATCATTGTTGTAAGAAGAGTAGCCGCCGCCTCTGCCACCGCGTCCACCGTCGTACCCGCCACGATTACTGCTGCCGCGGTACGAGCCTCGGTACCCGCTACCGCGTCCGCTATAACTCCCTCTTCCACTGTAGCCGCCATATCCACGGCCACGCGACGACATCTACAGCGTGTCAATAAGTTTTGGCTAAGGCTAAATAAACTTTGAGGCTAAAAATTTTGATATCCAACTCAATGCATCCCCGGGATCTAATATAATTATAGGTATAAATAAAAAAGATCTCAATGCACAGTTTCTATTAACTTACGTTGAATACCTACCTAGATATAAATTATAATAATTTCAGTAACGCCATTACGTGGTAATATGGCAATGGCAAAACGACCTTTTTGACAGATTAATATTTACAATATTAAGTCCGGTAGAAATGAAATGCAACGATAGAAATAAATGTAACCCTAAACAAATTGCAAACCGGCGATAAAATGGCGCCGCTTTAGTCCAGGCCTCAGAAGACTGTTCTTACTTAGGACTTAAGTCTTAACTGAGTTTAGAAAATGTTACTATTTTCAAAGTTAAATACTCACATCCGTAAATGTATGAAGGTAGATTTCTCACTATTTTACCGCCTATTCTTTTTCTAGACAAAATCAATGAAATGGTGGTGAAAAGATTCACCAATCCCATGCGTAAGATAAAACGTAATACGAAGCGAAAAAAGCTAACACATTCATACTCATAGACAGATAACACAGATTGTCATAAAGTAAATGAAACGAATGACGCCGTCCTCACAGATAAATTACGATGCGTTGCAAATCGTTTTCATGCTCTATCAGGTAAACTATTCGTCGCACACAAGGTACCAAATTGAATAATTTGTATATTTTGTAATAGAACCAAAAATAACAAAGTTAATAACGATTAATATTAAAAAAAAAAAAAAAAAAAAATTTTATAACTTTTTTGTAGTAATTTTACAGCAACATGAAATTGGAGCATTTTCATAGAGGAGTTCTTAAGGAATAATTTGAAAATAACTATTTGAATTGTTCCTTGTCGCTTACTAGATGATCTACCAAGAAAACAATTCGTAATGTGGTGTAAGTACAGACGATGGGATTATTCATTTTTTGTTTGAATTTTTGACAAATAGAACATTTTTAGAGACAAGTTATGTATAAATAACTAATACGACCTAACTTACGTAATAAATAAATACGTAATTCAAACATTTTAGGGAAACTTTAGAACGGAGACGTGGCAACACTTTATTATTACGCTCACTATTTCAGTTGTCAAAACTGGTTACATTTTCTTGTTAAGAGTAATCTTTGAGGGACAAAAGTTGAGACCTCACATATTAAGATTTAGCCTAACACTAACTCCGTGGCATCCAAAAAATATAATTACGTCTTCTTAGGTATTACAACCTTACCTACTATTGCAACCCTGATGTAACATTTTAATGGAGAAATATTTCAACTTATGATTAGCGTTTAGTGTGTTTTACATAGTTGGCGTTAGAACGTAGTTCTCAGGGACAGCTACACATCTGTGGCGGGTTGCTGACAACAAGCTGACATGTAATCTTATTTTTTAGGGGAGAATCTCGGTACCCGACGACGTAGGAGTGACGCCGGGTTATGTAGTACTTTTACCGCACTAAAACCACCCCAGTGGCCGTCCTCGGCGTTTGGTGGAGAAGCCCGGGATCTTCAATGGAACACAACCTGAGTCCTTCTATAGTCCAGGAGGAATTGGCGCATGAGTACCGTAAACTATTCCACCTCAATTTTTTTATGCGATCCTCTTTAAATTGTCCTACTGGTAAAATAAATGCATGTTGCCATGGGGCAACCCCGTGCCATATTGTTTAAACTGAAATTGTTTAAACAATTGCAAGGAATTGTTATTTTTCAACCGGACAATTTTTTTTTATATTCTTTATTGAAATACGAATAAAAAAAGTCCTATGACTTTTCACGATAAAGTTAATATTTTTAGAGATATGAATTTTTAAAGGTTCGAAAAATCTCAAATTTGGGTACTTTTGACCCATGAAAAATATATTAAAAAAAATAATAAAATATAAATAATATTTTTTTTTAAATTCTTTATACAATAGTTAATAATATTCTTAATAGAGACTTTTAAAAATTTTATTGTTTATACCTGTTTTATAATTGTTAATTTCACGCGCTCACAAGTATGCGCCGCTTACCTTTAAGTATCGCCGTCTCTCTCTATGATAATAACTATGATAATAACAAAAAAATAATATAAACTGATAAAAAAGTAATTTTATTTACATGTTCCGATTCATGCTTAAATAACTTTCGTAAAATTGATTTCAGAAAAAAAAATATGAGAAACAAATTGTAGACAATTTAATTATTAATAACATTGCTCTCTTTAACAATCTTGATAAAGTTAATAGTTTTTAAGATAAATGATAAATAATGATTCAGGACATAGAGAGGCCGATGCAGCGCATGAGTCAGAGAGAGACGGCGATACTTAAAGGTAAGCGGCGCATACTTGTGAGCGCGTGAAATTAACAATTATAAAACAGGTATAAACAATAAAATTTTTAAAAGTCTCTATTAAGAATATTATTAACTATTGTATAAAGAATTTAAAAAAAAATATTATTTATATTTTATTATTTTTTTTAATATATTTTTCATGGGTCAAAAGTACCCAAATTTGAGATTTTTCGAACCTTTAAAAATTCATATCTCTAAAAATATTAACTTTATCGTGAAAAGTCATAGGACTTTTTTTATTCGTATTTCAATAAAGAATATAAAAAAAAATTGTCCGGTTGAAAAATAACAATTCCTTGCAATTGTTTAAACAATTTCAGTTTAAACAATATGGCACGGGGTTGCCCCATGGCAACATGCATTTATATCACCAGTAGGACAATTTAAAGAGGATCGCATAAAAAAATTGAGGTGGAATAGTTTTCGGTACTCATGCGCCAATTCCTCCTGGACTACTAACGCGATGCCCCTATCGGGCTTTGCTAGAGGTGATTACAGATGTCCATGGGCATCAATAGCCGTGTTATTCGCATGCTCGTTTTCTAGTTCTATGTTATAAAAATACATGTATAAAAGTATTCCTTTGTAATGAATTTAGAAAATGGATTATATTTACTTCATGAAGAATCTATCTAATCGAGGCTGCTTGTGGATTTTACGATTATTAAAACAATATTTACTTAAAAAGTTTATTATCAGTAAGTTTTGAAATATTATTTGACTCGGTGAATAACATTTTCAGTAAGAAAGAAGTATTGCACAATATTACATAACTTATTATTAGTAACTAGGAACTATTCTATTCAGTAACAATACCAAATTAATAACAACTATAAACTCTTCTCTATCTCTTTCTTTGACAACAATATAAACAAAAATGGAGAAACTGCTATTTCCATAAACAGGTATTTTTCAAGGGTGCCTTGTAGGCAAAATCCGAAACTATACGGAAACGCGAAAAATGCTCTAAGGATTTACCTTTGATGTAAAGGTGGATTTTGGTAAAAAGGAAAACTGCGTTCTAAGTTTTTTTTTTAATCTTACCCTAGTCAGGAATCGAACGAGATCATTTTGAAAATAAGTCACAACTGTATCATTCCACCATCGGATTGTGTCGCTAGTTTCCCAGAATTTCATGCTTATAAGGCCATCTAAATTTAATGTTGATGAGAGTGCGAGTGATTTGTTCGTTAACAAATATTCGTTAATAATATTATAAATAGTGTAATGTAAAATTCTATTCCAATTTTCAATTAGGATGCTATTTGAATTCGAATACAGCGAAAATTTATTGGACTCTTTTCTGCATCGTTATTTGTCGTATAATCTGACATTTAAGTACCTACTACCAGTGGCGGATTAAAAAAAAATAAGGTCTAGGCTGAACAGTTTGCCGCCCCTGCTTTTACAATTGTCATGTCTTTTTTCCTAGACTAGGTGGTATATTGGACTATTTATCGGATTAGGTAGGTTGCGCTCCTGTTATTTTTTTTTGTTCGCCACGTTGGTTCACAACATGTTTCCTGTTGTTTTTTGGTCGTTGCGTCGGCTTATGACACGGTTCTCGTTTTTTTTTGCTCGTCACGCCAGTTCATGACACGGTTAAGGCATGAACGAACTGGCTTCCTAATTAGCAAAAGAAAACATTCGGTCCCCAAATTTGCCGCCCTATAAATCTGTCGCCCTAGGCTGAAGCCTACTCAGCCTGCTGGTAAATCCGCCACTGCCTACTACTTTTTAAGCTTTAAAATAATTGAGGCTGCTAGAACGAGAGTAGCCTAACTGCATTTTAATAACTTTTGACCTATTTTCGTAATTTAAAAATGTTGCACACTTTTTACTTTTCTTTTCCATATTGTAAATCATGTTTTTTTTTGTAGTTAGGCTACTCTGGTTCTAATAGCCTCGACTATAGTTTAAAAACTAAAAACCACGCTAAAATCGCACAAGGAAAGTCGTTAATCCCGATTCCTGACGATCCTGATGAGATGAATGGGATAAAATTATTTAAATCGTGTATTGTCATCGGTTCAAAATTTTAAATTAATCTGACCGTTTAAAGTGTTTAAAAATCAAGTTCAAAGATTCAGTTACATACATACAGGTCAAGCTAATAAAAGCGTGGAAAAAATCGTTTCATGGTTACACTTTGCTTTAAACAAGTTTTACGTATGTATAACAATATATAAATATATTTCGTAAATTAGTTGCTGGCATACTCTTATTTAATAAAGTAAATCCTTGACGACGTCTGCATCGAATTTGTTTTTACCTTGAGTTTCGTGTTTTTTTTCCGCCAAATAATTCACCCCAGTACGTTTGCAGATTAGTCCAAGAATCCTAGAAAATATTATTTTTTAATACAGTGATTAATTGGTGTAAACAAATAAGTTATTATACATATATAAAGAGAGTTAAAGTAAATTATTTGACAGTAAGAAAGTAAATCAAAGTATAGGTACGGTTAAAAATGGGTATCCGACGCTTTCAGTAAATTAAGAAATAGTTTATAATTACCTTTTTGGCTTCGCGCCACTCTAAGTTGCGTAGACGGGCCAATCCCTTTAGATTGCGATCAAGTATTCCCAAGAAATCTGATCTAGATATTTTTGTGCTCTCTGTAGTACCATTGCTACTGGCGTCTGGTTTCATCGTTACAGCCTAATATAAAATATGATTTTAGGAACTTCATATTTCACAGCATATGGTACATCATTAACCTAGCATACAATCCATCTGATGATAAGTGGTATATGCCGACCATGGACATCTGGAACCAACTTTGTATAGAATAGAGTATTGACTATTGAGGAGGATTGTCCTGAAGCCGATCACAGACGCGTAGTCGCTTCTAAGAGCTATGATAGTTGCTTCATATACATATAGTTATCAGTCAGCTGGCATTTGACGACCCGCGTGGCGGAGCGGTCATCATGCCGGTCTGATGCGCAGAGGGTCCCGGGTTCGATCCCCGGCCAGACAGATATCTAAATGATGAATTTAGGTCTTTGTTTTTGGGTCTCGGTGTTTGTGTATTTGTGTGTGTCAATAGCAACCACCGTACAAGGTATCCTAGTATGGGGCTGAGAGTGTAGAAAGCGTTAAGCGTTATTTATCCTTACCCTTCAACCGAAATGCAAAACTGCCTCTTTTTAAAATAGATTTAGATGGAACCTCCTCGGTCAAACCATTGCTCTACCACCTTATAAATAATACTTACGTTATCATCAATAAATTGATTGTTGACTAAATCAGATATTTGCCCGTACGCACTTTTTGTGTCATTTATTTGCTGAAACAGAAAGATACATTTAGATTTAGATTTTACTTTGTACCTTTGTTATAATCCTATACACCTTTTGTTTTTGGGATACGCGCTATTCATTTATCTATATTACATTATGATATAGGTAGGTATATGTGTCTTTCTCGGGTAGCTCTTTGTAATAACTGTTTATAAGTACCTAATTATGAATTAAATATTAACAACTGATGCTTTTAATTTTACCTCTAATATCAGATTAAATACTGTTCCAAAGAATCCCCATTTTGGCTTTTCGGCTACACGTCTTCCTGCTCTCAATGCTGATTCTCTAAATATACGATCTTTTCCTATTGACATATCTGCCGTAGGCTGTAAAACATAAAAGGGATTAAAATAATCGCGTTTCGCGGAACACAGTCATCTGTTGAAACAACATTATCAATGGCAAAGGCAATGGCAATGCGTTGTGGTTACATCTATGGGGATTTCTACATTACTGTGTAGTAAGGTCCAATGGTGAAAAGCGTGTTCATATTCTTTCGTTTTAGATAATAGCCATAGCGAAATAAATCTACGTCGTAACCATTAGCCAAAAAATACTAGGTCTATGACTTCAATATCTGAAAATAACGTGAATCGCAATAATAAAACTAATGTGTTTTTTTAGTCACAACGCAGAATCACTGCAAATAAAATAATTGGTTTGTTTCTGATAGGTATTTCTGACGAGACTTAGTCGTTGAGGTTTGATTGTTATTTTTTAGCAAAATTAACATTAATTTTATAAACCTACCATACTCAGTATTTCCACTTTGACTGCTATCTGTAGCTTGCGAAATAGACGCAAAACCGTGACACAACGGCTTACAGATTGCGAAGATGCGACCGCGTCTTAGGACACTATCGAAATCGATAGAATTAGATATGTAGTTAATTCACTATAAAGCAGTTTCACTTCTCTTTCGTATTTTGCCTACGAGGCAATTTTCAGGGGGAACTATGGGGGTAAAAAAACGTAAATACCTATTGGGAGAACGATTTCTTTTTACTAAGATAAACATGACGATTATTCTACTTTGATTACACAATATGTTTAGAACAAAAAAAATCATAGGCAGTTATGAGGACTGCCGAACAAAAATGCCTACAAAATGTAAAAAAATATTTCCATATTTTTATTTTCCTGGATAATAAAGAGAAAAGTTTCATAGTTTTAAAAGAATCTGAAAATTATCGCTTGCATAATTACATTAGCCTTTATTCGGTTATTGGTCATTGGTCGCGTTGAATGACATTACTACAACACACAGGTATACCACCCACATAGGTAGTGCGTTTATGTCCGAACACATTCCATACAAACATAAAACCCATATGATGTGTTCCAAAACATAGTTATATATAAATGTAACTTGGTATATAAAAATGTATACGTTTCTCATCGAATGGAAAACCTTTTTGATGTCACTGTTTCGATGTGAGCTAAAATATACCTAATTATCTATTAAATGGTTTGATTAGAGCGTGATTGATGCATCTAACTAATTTAAGCCTCGAAGTGCAGAAACCAAGCTAAATTAAGTCATACATAAAAATGGTTGTGATAACAGCTAGAAGTAACTATACCTTTATTTAGTAACAAAACTAGAAGACCAGCGGGAAATAATGGAGATATGCTGATGCAGGCAGAGGGTGTGAAGAAGACCCAGCCTGGCGGGAATCTAGACGAATAATGTTCTGGGTCCTTGCACCTAGTTATTACGAAACCCAAATCATAGTATGGGGCTATGTTAGATTATAGGTAATTAACGGGGCTGTATATGGGGCTGCATTTGTTTATTTATAACAAAAGTTAAAAAAATATATATTAATAGGATAGATTAAAATTGAAGCAGGCAAAAGATAACATACTAACAGGTTGTGCTGTAAACAGTGGAAGGATGACTGCGACGAGCGTAATTATTACTGATATCGAGCAATGCTTGATGCCGGCCATTTTTATGACGCGTTTTCGAGATCTTCTGAAAAAAAAAAACAATATGTAGTAGGTATCAGTATATATTACTTAAGTAGGGATAAATTAGTGCAGTCGTTTGAAATTTGATTTCTTATGCTGTGAACTCCGGGGTTCGAATCACAGGCACCTCTGATTTTTTAAAATATATTTTAGAGATTGATTCTCAGCACAGACTTATTCTAGTAGTGGGACATTCGTCATTAATATTTATCTATTTTAATAAATAGTTCCTCAAAATTCTCCAATTTGTTACCATTATATACTTACTACTACTTACTACCTACCGGCTTGCGAATATTTTTTCTTAGCAGACAAAGTCTCAGGTAGTGTTTGCGGAAATGTTGGCAGTGGAATCAGTTTGAATTATATGTCGCGATCGTAGTACCAGCAATGAAATTCTAAATAAATATAATAAAAAAAATATTCACGTGCGTAAATTAAGTTAACTATGGTAATGTACCAAGATTTTTTTCTTTTATTTTAATCATCATAATGATAACGTTATGAATAGCCTTACTACATAGTTATAAATACAATAAAGATACAAATACACATACACGGGCGTTGGTGTAATGAATGTATCTATATTTTTTAGCCAATCTCATCTTGTTCCTTATTACGTGTTCTTAAATAACCATGGTGAAATATTGAGCGTCACAAGGTACGAAGCAAGCAGGTTCAACACTTTGAAATGAAATGCTTGCAAGTACAAAATGCCGTAATCATACTAACCTAATCACAACTTACCTAGCTTGTTAGACTTTAAGCCATAACAGTTATACTTGCTTAAAGTCTATGTTTGTACCTGCCCGTTACGCGGATTTCCTCATTAATCACTAGAAGTCAATTTCATACTCCATATAACCTTTCATATTATAACTCTTGGTAAAGCGGTTACCTACTACTTTGTTAGTGATAGGTCACACATAATTAGACTGCGATTCCTACGTATCTATTAAATAACACGACCTATTCCTGTATCGATAAAACATGCTGATTCAACGATAAATACTCAAACTATAAATAGATATTAATGATAATTATTTTACCATAAGCGTAATAGAATCTAAGCATGCGATTAGACCTTTAGAATGATTACTTCGGTTAACGACTATGACGTAGTAGGTAGCTTACTGGGGTTAGGATGGAACTTGGATAAGGATTATCATAAGGAGAGACGCATGCCAGGTAAAGTGGATATTTTTTTTTATAAGATTTGATTGTCAACGAGTTCATGTTACAGTTCAATTCACCGGAAGGGTTTTAACGAAGTCGATCACAGATATGCTGCCACTACTAAGGTCTAAGATGGTCGCCTCAGAGGTACCTACTTAAGTCAACTGGCATCTACTGGCACTTGAGGAATATTTGCGATAGTAGTAGGTAACCGTCGAACCCATAGATATATGATACTAAAGTAGGATAATATATCTATGGTCGAACTATACATATTTGCTGCACGTACTACTTAGCTAATAAATAGTTAAAAATTTATAAAAAAATTTAATTCTACACATATACATATAGGAAGGAAAATCTATAGATATACATATATGAAGGTTAATGGTATTCGCGTGGGTTGCAATAACTATATAATATGAAATTGCACAGTATTAAGTAATATATCTACTTTATCTAAATCGAATTGTGCAAATGTTGTAAGAATCAGTGTTGATATCTTGGTCACATATTTCGTACAACAAAAGAAATATAATTTTGGTCGGATAAATTGTAGGAAAAATTGTATTCGATTTGATAATATATACGTAGGTTATATTGAAGGATATATATTATTACTTACGTTTTTTTTTTAATATGAGCACATTAATTTTAACTTCCCCGAGAATAGAACCGAAATTCGCGGCGCAAAACCACATTGCTACTATACCTGATGCCACTATGGGGCATACGGTGTTCGGGTGTTAATTTGTAATTTAAAATTTAAATATAGGTAGGTAATATAAAAGTACATTACAAGTTTTGTTTTTTATTCACTTGAATGATTTAGTAAATATACTTTTATCGTAATAATAATTAATATTAATTACATATTAAAATATGCGTCACCTACTTACTAATGCGATTTTTAATAAGAATTTTACACAATTTTGTGTGAAGGTCGTCGGGTCGCAAGTTCCATTCACTGTACGCACATAGCTGTAAATGCAAAAGGTAAACAGTTTTATAAAGGTAATAACTTATTTGATTTTATAATAGATTGAGGTCTCTATTAGTGAGGTATGTATGCGTAAACTAAGTACACTTATGGAGTCAGTTTTTTTTATATTTGAAATTCAGATTTGAATAATTTGGTGCACTTTGTATATATTATATTTTACATTTATCCTTTAAAATAATAGTTACTTGCACTTAAAGATCATGAAATCATGTGAGACTCCTCATCTAATTAATAATGTATCCAAACAAAAACGTTAGAACAGCCGCAACACACGTATTATATAAAATCCAGTTGTCGTTATGTTTACAACGGTTCGTGTTCCGTGAGATTACGTACAGAGTATAATCGCGAGGCAGCGGCACACGTGCAACTGCTGCTTGCAGCGGACACTCGGGCTGCACTGTGGCCGACTGTGGCGGCCGCCGCGCGCGAAGCACGGTGTTCCCGCGCGGCTTGCGCAGCGCGCCGCCGCCGGGTACCATCGAGGCCAAGGCCGCTGTTGTGGCTGTTGCGAAGTCATCGTTATGTCAGCTGCGTTCTACTTATGCAATGCTTACCAATTTAATGCAGTTAGATGGCCCCTCTGGGTGCTCCAAATTATCAATAAGTATATAGAATTATCGGTTCATTGGGTATGCAAACATTGAAAAAGACTGAGAACAACTTTAATGTAAACGCTATCAAAACAGTAAGTTTACTTTTAACCTTAACTTATTTAAAAACAGTTATTCCTACCTTAAATAACAATACCCAACGTAGTATTAAAATTGGTACCAAACGAGATTAATAAAAAAAATATTTTTCTTCAATCAGTAAAGAGAATAAAAAAAATACTTTTATGAATGAATGAGGTTTGTGAATAGAGGTATTTAGGTATCACTATGTTAGTACATAGCGATACATAACCAATATAACGATAGTAGTCTCGGGACTTGTCGAAATAGTCGACCAAAACGGGCTTACGCGATCCTGGGATATGCCGGTATGAGATGTGTAGCCGGATATAGTCGTAAACAGTCGAAGATGTGAGGAGCGTAAGTGTTATTCTGTATTCTGGGATGAGCTCATGCTGGTGCACCGTTCAAAGGTGCACCATGCTCGTAGGACTCCGGTTGTGTTCCGTTGGAAAACCAGGGGTCATCTACGTAGCGCTAAGGACGCGCAACGGAGAGATTTTAGTGGGTAAAAACACATATTATTATAAACCGGTTTCGCTATAGGGCAACGGATACCTTTTGAAGATTTCCGCAATCGCTAATATGAGTACTATGCAGTCCATCAGTGTGACATGGTGACTACTGCCGCTCATGAACATCTGTAATCAACCTCAGATAAGATTAGAGATTTATTTGAGGTCGGCCACCGATGCGCCACTACCCCTGAGGACTATGCTGGAACGCATCATAAATGTATGTCTTTCTTTACGACACCCTTCAAACTAGAACACAGCAGCGCGTAACGCTGTAGCGGTGGAGCCGCTTGAGTAGAACCCTTTAGGTTTTGTACCACCTTTAACATTTCTAAACATTCAAAAATGCAACATATAACACCTATTATTTAATTAATTGAAAGGACACACAATTCTGTATACCATACAATTTATTCATACTTTTTAGATAAATAAAATGCTTACTAAACTTACTGGGTAAAGGTACTACGAAAATAAAACAATACATTAAAATTATAAAAATAACTAAAATATTAGTAAGAGATTATTTCTGAAGACAGAAGTATTTACTTTTTTAATAATAAGGACATCTATTTTATTTTCGTATAAACTATGAACCATGACGTGGGTAAAATAATATAACACTTTAATGCCTCAGTCAATTTAATACATTGCACGAAATATATTAAAATAATACGGTTTATAGTAATGATGAGATTGTAATTATAAATAACTTAGAAATTAAAAGCTTACTTAAAACATGAAACTAATACATTAACTTATCAGGACTAGAATAAGAATGCTGGAAAGTAGGTATTACATTTACAAATTTATTGATAAATACACATAGCTGATGAATATTAAGACAATAACATGGTATTGCTACAAGTAAATCAACGAAACTCTGTGTTCTTGTCACACAATTTTGTTGACAACATCTACAATATATCTTGTGAATATTATTGCATGATTGTGACAATATTGTCAATAATCCATACAATTACGTCAAGTCATTTATACGATTCAATTACAAACAGTAGTACTAAAGTGTGATGTACAAAATATCATACATGTTGGCAAGATAAAACAATGCCTAACAGTTTACGACCCAACTGGATGATTTATCTATTTGCTATTTAATCAAAATACATTTTAATACATTAATACAAAAAGGACTGCAAGTTCCATTTTTACAACACCAACATATTTTATAAGCATTTGTATTCAAGCACGTTTTTATAATCTTGATGATGATGATGTATCTACAAAAATGTTTTTTGACTAAAAAGTAAAATTACTAAATAACAATATAATATGATGTTACTATACAGTAACCGCGTTAATGATAAATTATTTAAGTTATTACGACGTAACTAATTCCATTTTTCTATATTTCTTTCTAAGAGTTGACACTGGGTCTTTAAATAGTATGGGATCTAAACGAAGAACGGAACGTATTAGTGGCATATAGCCCCAAGCTGACGCAAATGTATTCAGGCAGGACTGCCGCTGGACGAAATGCTCCGGATCGCTCCAGGAAGACCTAGAAATGAAATGAAATATATTTATTTTGCATAGGCCTACGGTGGCACTTACAAATTGTCAGTTACAATATTTTTTCCTAAACTACTACCGGATCGGAACGCGACCTCAACTCAGAAGATCCGATAAGAAACTCAGCGGGTTTGATTTTTTTTCCATAACAATCATTACTCTCTTTTTATTTTTTTATGTCATAATTTCTTACATATAAATAACTAGATTTTGCCCGCGGCTTCGCCCGCGTTTAAAAGAATAGTACATTACGATACGCGTGGCCAAAGAAGCCTATTTTTGCACGGCGCGAAGTTAGCGCCCGAGCGCAGCGAGGGTGCTAAACGCCGTGCAGATAATAGGCTACTTTTGTCACAAGTATCGTATACTATTTTATAGCTCGTGTGACATAAACCCGCTTATATTTGTGAAGAAATATGAAAAAAATATGATAATTATTTTGAAACTTATAAATGATTGAAACTAAAAATTATGAACTAAAAAAGCAATAAAAATGTGACACAACCAAAACCATTTAAATTTAGAGAATTTAGTAATTATTCTGCACTTGTGATAAAGACAAATCTAACACCACACATACGTCGAAATCTATCAAAACATTTAGGCTACATACAGGCGTATTAAAGAAACATATGATAAGCAATCACATAATGTACTAATACATAACTAATACTAGTGATACAGTAGAAAATCGATTATCCGGACCTTAGTTATAAATATTCGTGATTGTTCGGATTGTGAAACCTGAACAAGTACCTTTGTAATAACCCTTACAAATCAGCCACATTTTGTGTGACTTGTGCATTTAAATTCCGGAAAGTCGCCAAATGCAACAAAATAGTTATTATAAAAAACAAAAACCCGATTGCTAAAAATATAACCTATGTTATCGCCACAATTTAGACGAATTCAGCGACACATCATGTATCAAAATTAATTAAGTCGTTTGAGTTTGCCAAAGAATGAAAAATACATACGTAACAAACATATAGTCGAATAACATCACCTTCCTAAATCGGTTCAAATAGCTTTTCTTCATAAACTAAATTATCCAAATTTTCGATAATCCGAATGCCACAAATACGACAACAAATAGATTGCTTAGTCGAGATTCTACTTGAGTAGTATTAAGGCTAATTTTGATAACGATTCCTAATTTAAATATCTCCTACTATGGTGTGTAGCGAAAATAAAACAAACACAGTCAAAACAAACAATAAAATTCGATAAAGCCCAATAGTTAGTCTTATAGTGATGCTATTGCTTAGTATGTACACAATGGCAAAAACATTTATAAATACGTCCAAAATAAAATATTAAAATAATTATAGCTTTAAAGAAAATACTCATTACTCGCTTTTAATTTTTAAATGGCATTTAAAAGTATGAAACGTTCATAGCTATGTTTATTTTTTTCAACTGTGAGGGTAGTGTATTAATATTCGTACAGTGTAAAAATCGGCTACTTTGGACACAGAAATGCGTGGCTAAAATGCGGGTTTAGGTCACAGAGTGCTATAATAGTACATTACAATACGAGGACGAAAAATTTTTTTCTTCGCCGCAGGCGAGGACTGCAATCACACGAGTCAGAAAAACATTTTTCGTCCGCGTGTTGTATAAAATTTTATATTACGGGGTCGGAAATGGGGGTTTTGCGCACGCGAAGCGTGCGTAAAACGTCAATTTACGCACGCCGTGATATAAAATAATATAACATACTAACATACATAAAACTGTAAATTCGTACCCTCAACTTTGCTAAAGATCATCACTTGATCAAATGCATAGTTTACGATTCAATCCTTACTAATATCGATTAAAATAATCGATGTTTTGGGTCCAAAAGATCGATTCTCCGATTAATCGATCTTAGATCGCCATCCCTAGTTCCCGTGGGATTTGCGGGATATAAACTATCCTATGTCCTTTCTCGGGTCTCAGACTATCTTTGTACAAAATTTCATTAAAATCGGTTCAGTGGTTTAGGCGTGAAGAAGAGACAACCAGACACACAGACAGACAGACAGAGTTACTTTCAGATTTATAATATTAGCAAGGATAAAGCACTAGCTCCGGTATCTTGCTTTACATTATACGAAAGAAACACTATACGATAGAATTATTGTTCAAGCGACTAAACCATGTTGTACATAATATCGTGTAATGTGACGCAACATTATGAAGCAAATTATGCAAGAGCAGGTTATTCTGGGCACTATTAACTGTTTAGGCTTATGACTCTTAGCACACGTATGTTGCAAATGGTATGTCTTTAATCGTTAATTACAAATTGTTGACCTCACGATGTGAATCATCAAGGAATATATTCGTATTTTTTGGTAACACAAGCTAATCTATGACCAAAACATGTTTTGTAGGTCATGTTTCTTATATGGATATTATGTTTGTTAAGCTACGGCCATATAGGCAATGGAACAAGTTATTGTGCAAAAAGTATAATAATGACATAATCTATGTAACTCTGACAGAAAAGTGAGTATTATATGAAGTCGGTTAAAAAAGGAAAAACATGTCTGTATAAATGGGGTAGTGTTTGCAAGTGTGGAATCTAGAATAATAAACATACACTAACGAAAAGCTATACCTAAGTACTATTAAGGAAGGAAAGAAGGAATGGATGGGGCAAAGAGAAAAGACGTTTTCTACACTCACAGCTCCACACTAGAATTCCCTTTGCGTGAGTGCCATGGACACATAGACGAATACACAAACACCCAGACCCAGAACAGAAATCTAAATTTATCATTTCGATACCTGACTGGCCGGGGAATGAACTATGAATCCGATTCGCGTCAGACCCGTATGATATCCACTTTGCCATGATGGTCGATAAGAAGTTGTGGTATATTGGCATAGTCCGCGCCAAACTGCTAGTCCGCTGTGAAGTTGTTGTGACCAGGTGTAGTCATGCAATTCGCTAAGGCGACGAGATTAATTTCTATATTCAGAGCGGATGAGCAGTTTTATGCGGACTACACCCTATACAATGTTAGATGTACATAGGCGGTTTTTTGATTTAAAAGTAGTTCATATTTGGGTTGCTAATAGATGTTAATGTAAGATAGTGCAATGTAGGTGTAAAATGTGTTATAAACAACAAGGCAACAGGAGAACGAAAAAACAAGTGTAAAGCCCGCTCCACATTCTCGCGAGAACGCGAGAAAATCCCGATTTGTATCGGCGCCACATTCTCGTTTCTCATGTTTTTCTCGCGTGATTCTCGCGAGAATGTGGAGCGGGCTTAAGTGTAATAACCTGTGATGGAGGTGCGGCGCCTTGTACCGGCGGCGCTGCGCGAGCTTGAGCGGCGGGCGGCGCGTGGCGTGCGCGGCGAGGCAGTTGAGCAGGATGTCCTCGCAGTTGCGCGCGCGCCGCACGGCCAGCCGCAGCGCGGGCGGCGCGGCGCCGTACTGCGCCAGCAGCGCGCGGTGCACCAGCGCCGCGCCCGGCAGCACCATCGAGTACGCGCCGCCCCACTTGCTGCTGTAGCCCCACGCGCCCTGCACAATGCATGCGACATGACACTGCTGTTTATAGCAGGGTATAGCTGTGATAGCTTAGTGGTGAAGAAACTCCGCCTCTTGATCGAGGTGTCCGAGGTTCAAATCCCAGGCACCTCTGCTTTTTCAAAGTTATGTGTATATTAGTAGTTAATTATCACTACATTCAATGGTGAAGGAAAACATAGTGAGGAAACCTGCATACCTGAGAAATCTTAAAAAATGTTATCAAAGGTATGTGAAGTCTACCAATTCGCACTTGGCCAGCGAGGTGGACTACTGCTTCTACACCTTCTCTTTTCACCAACCAACGTTCTTTAAGTTTAAGCCAAAACAATATGATAACCAAAAAGAAACTTTTTAAATTGTACGATGTTTGTATGATAATTTCATTCCATATTTATAATCATCCGCTAATTAGATTAACATAGGATCAGCTTCTCGTCTAGGTCACCATAACTCATTTATATTTCTCATGCAAAAATTATAGCGTTAATTACGCTTCTCTATGTTGAGGAAGGATCCTACAAATTTCCAACGGACCACATGCGATTAAACCATTGATTACATTAAATGCTTAGATGCATGTTACTACACATACTTTAGATTCATCCCAAAAGTGATTGCGCGCCGGATAGCCGACGATGCGTTCGGGGAAGTGTTGCCACACGCGGAACGCGAAGTCGAGCTCTTCGGCCAGCAGCGGAGCGTCACCGTCCAACGAAAACACTGCTGCCGTCGGTACAGCCCACAGCGGCTGCCACCTCGCCGATACTCCTTCTCTATATAATAATAATTATTATATGGTTAAGAAATAAAGTGCATAATAATATTGTAACTAAATCATAAAAATATACTTTACAGTTCACTATACTGATTTTCGAAGTTTATAGGTAGTCAAATTATAGTAGTATAGTAATATATTTATAACATTTACCCAGGATAATGTGTTGTAGAATCAATAACCATAACGGGCAAAGGATCGCGCGAGTCCCCTGCCATTCGAGCCAGTAACTTGAGTGTCGGCGCTGCACGCTCGCTATCCCAGACCAATACAACCTGTGTGGAACAAATTATTATGGTATTTTTTTTTTATTTCATTTATCGTGATGAAATATCGTATTAATCTCTCAACTATAGAATTTCTGTGGCTCACGGATATATGAAAATAACCAGGTCGGGGCCCTTCTCCCTGTAGTATCGGGATAAGAATAGGACTACGGTATCCCCTGCCTGTCGTAATTGGCGACTAAAAGGGTCTTCCGGGGTTGCGGGCGGCAAGAGTGGGAGCTCAAACCGTCCAGCAAGCGATCCCGAGAAGGACAGCGGTTTGTTTGGTCGCATATCGCTGTAATCACCAGGGGATGTGAGAGGATCGTAAATTTCACCCCCCAGGGCAGAGCCCAATAGAAGGGCATCGCGTTAGGAGGACTCCGGTTGTGTTTCGTTGGAGATCCCGGAGTTCTCCGCCAAACGCCGAGGATGGCTACCGGCGAGGTTTTAATGTTGTAAAAGTCTCACATAACCCGGCGTCATTCCCATGGCATCGGTACTTTTAGGCTTTTCCCTCGTACACAAAAAAAGAAAAAAAGGCTGGGGGCCTGCTTTAAAAACATGTAAGCATGTATATAACATTAGATTCTAGTAAAATTAAATGTTATTTTTGAGGTTTATGATCATACAGACCTTTTCACAAAACTCGCTACTTGCTATGTTCGCGAGGAGCTTGTGCAGAGCGGGGGAGGTCGCTTGCACGTACAGGAGTGCGGTGTAGGTGTCGCCGGGCGTGGGCGGCGGCGCGACGTCGGGCACGGAGGGCGCGGGCAGCGGGCGCGGCGGCGCGGCGGGCGCGGCGGGCGCGGGCGGCGCGGCGCAGCCCGCGGGCAGGTGCGCGCGGGAGTCGCCGTACGTCGCCAGCGTGCTCAGGGCGCCGGGCGACGCGTTCCAAATGAGCGCCTCGCGTTGCCTCGAACTTCTGTGAGCTAATATTCGTTCTAGCAGAATCTGCAATAAGATACATGTCTTAACAAACAATACACTTTTTGATACTTTAACACTTATTAAAAGTATGTTATCTCAAGGAATTTTATCAACTATACCACCTTGCTCTATCATACCATTCATTGAAGACCTATGTTGCAACCATATAAATTGCACTTATGATGGTACTCTAAATTCAGTTTGCATACTCTTTTGCAGTGTATTTGTATGGTTTGCAGCAAAAATCCTCTAAATATGTTATCAGATTGCTTTGATATACTCTTTAAGAATGTTCAAGAGATTTCCTTATAAACCTAACAATCTCCAATGGATTTCTCCTATGGTGTAACAAGGACTTACAGGTGACACTAACAACTACATGATATGGAGTAGCATTTCAAAATTACCTCAATTGTAGTAAAAACTATTTTTTCAATTGATGAAAAATATTGCTCCCATAATAATTGTGTCTGCTGCCTCAGAGCAAGAATACGTTCAGGAGGAACTGAGCGTACCAACTCTGGCACCTAAAAGAAAATTGTATAAATGAAAATAACTATATTTTTAAGAATTAATGTACAATTTTATTTATGCATTATTCCTACACTTATGCATTTATGTGATACTAAAATATGCAGGACAAATATGCTAAACAACTATATTTTAAGAAGTCTTAATGTACGATTTTATAAAAATAATTTGTGTAGTAATTATGACTTATATGTATAAATATGCAGGGAAATTATAGACCTGTAACAAAAGACGTTCATCAGCCCAAATCACAGCTCGGCGCCAATCAATGCGCTCATCAAATGGCAACCGCCAACCATTACTTAGGAGTACCGGTACACAGCCTGCTGCTAAGGCCTCCAGGAAACGGTATGACCCCAGTCTTCTACCTCTTGCCACTAGGCAGAATGTTGAGTTTGCTAACAGCTGCTCATAATCAAATCTAAAACAAAATAATATTTCAATAGTATAATTATTGAATTGTATATAGGTATATAAAAATAATATTTCAATAATATACATGTTATATTTTTAAAATAATCTACATATCATTATAGTACATTAAAATTGTTAAATATTTACTTTAAATTTACATGAGATAAATATTAAAGAATTGTAAAATATCAGTACATCCAGCATGCTATGCGTCAGTAAGTCAGTTATATTTGAAAGGCTGATCAGTGAGTGTTCAGTTGGATTAGAAAATTCAAAAATACGTAAGAATAGAAACCAAAACAGTTACTCAGAATCATAGATGAGGACATATAATACACAGTAATGGAGTAGTAGGAAAATTACAATGGGCAAACAAACTAGAAAATAAAATAATAAATAATTCTTACTTATCATATTCCTTGTTATCCTCATCACATCTCTCATCTCTTAAGTCTTTCCATGATTTTCCATGTCTACATGTAGTTACCAAGATGAGATTGTCCCCATCATGCAAGTGCCACAGAGAATTTCTTGTTTCACTACCTATTCCATGAACATAACGTTTTCCTTTGAATGCTAGTAAATGTTTTTTGGGTGCTGGAAATTGATTGGCTGTCGCTGCTGGAGGCATCCCACCACGCTCAGGGTGTTCCTTATGAAATAGTGGCAAGGAGATGTCAAACCCATCCCGAAATATAGTTTCTGATGCACTTGCTCTTGCCAATATTGCTTCACCAGGATCAAACCCTAATGCACCTTCATCATAGTCAGGCCAAGTACCAGCATATAAATTGAATATTAAATGATTACGGCCATTCTTCCAGTACTGCAACCGTGATAATCTAGACGCAACGTCAGGAATGTGCTCTGGAGAAAGAGGATCTGCATCTAACGTGTCCACCGCAGGAACAAAAAGACAAGCCTCGTTGGGATCTCTAGTAGCATATCTGGATTCACGAATAACTGATAAAACTTTCCGATACGTAGCACTTACAGGACCATCTGTTGGGTATACATAGACCTTAGGATCACTGCCGCAGTTAGAGAAATCAAAACAAGTTTCCATGCGGCACGACTTTGTGGCTGAGTCCGGATTTCTTTTCAGGCGCGACGGTGCTTCCGAGAGCTCATCGAGTGTAGCGAAAGAGGGCAACTGATCAATTCTACTTTGATGAAGTTCTGTTTTAAATCGACGTCCTCCAAAGTAGCAATAAACAATAAAAATACATGTCAATGTAACAAGTACATAACGTTTTTTCGCCTGCATTTTTCTATATTTTAAACTGAAACTACATGTTTGTTAAACTTTCCATGGTTCTAATGATATAGTCACTGATTATTCTAAATGTTTCCACATTACGTATACCACCCAGTTCATTGAATATATAAAGTTCCTCAAATTCACAACACCACACATCAGAAAATAAACAAATCTATTCAATATTTCATTTTCAATTTCAGTTGATTAAATGAAATGGATGGATATGTATAATGTTATTATTTTAATTATATACTCTGTGGTACTACTTCATATCATCATATATTTGATTAAGCTGTCAATGTCAGTTCCACAAACACTAGGGATGTGAAAATACTCAATTTTTATAATAGTACCGAATTGACTATTTTTCGCAACAGGAGAGTCTAGAATTATTTGCCGTCAAATTTCAGGAACCCTTCATTGATGACTCTTTTTTCGCCGGACAATTTTCGATCTGTTTCAAAAATTAAATATATTTTTAGACGACATTATTTCGAAATAACAATCCTCAATCATGATATACAGGGTGAATTTTTCATTTTTTCAATTTTTCCGAAACTATAAGGATTAGCGAAAAATGCTAAAAGGTGTTATGAGGCCGATTTTCATAAAGGCCTGAAGGCCTGAAGCCCCGTTTGAAAAATTCAACATTTATCACAGAATGACACAGCAATGTCTATACATTATTAACTTCTCGTTAATTATTTGTTTAACCATTATACGACGTCACAAATATGGCAGAGGCCGTTTTATAGTTATTTACTTAACACTAGTGGACTAATGTTTGAGGGGACGGCAGAGTCCGCCTCTGCCTCTAAATGTCTGATAAGTTCAATTAAGTTCCCTTGTTCAACTGTTCTTAGACAGGCCTCCGACGAGTTTAGACCGCTACTGGTACTTAATAAAATAAAAAATTAAATTCATTTCTAAAATTTTTATTATCGAGATATATAGATTGACTAGGTCACAAGATTTAAGAAATAAACATTTCAGTATTTTATTTTGATAAGAGTCAAGAAGACTATTTCCACCATGCATAGAAGTTTGCACACAGTGTCTTGATTGTAATGTATTTTGTAAAATACTTGAGTAACAATTTCAATCTTCTATTAGATAAGATCATGCTTGTAGAAACTGAGATTTACTTTCTTTTTCTTCAACAGGTTTAGTTTCTTTGCGCCTTGTATATATGTGCAATATTGCTCTACAATCAGGATACAATTCATATTTGGTATTTATTATATCACTCTTAATCCTCTTTGCCACACTTTCTTGGTCGAGCATCATTTGTAATGCTTCTTCTTCTTTTAAATTGCTTAGATCTGCAGCTTTTATTTTTAGATCACATCTGTCTGTACCGTCAACCTAAAAGAAGGAAATATTAAATTTAAATAGGTATATATTTTAGTATGCTAATGTCAATAATAAACATAAAATAGATTTAGGGCTACAATAGGAGAATTGACACTCAAATATCAATATAATAAGACACAGTGATACTTTATCAGTATTGTAGTCACACATATCTTGGATTTTTAAATGTTGTGTTTTAGCAATCAATTATATCACTTGCTATAACAATGAGAGAAAATATTGTGTGGAAACTTGCACACCTCAGTGATCTTCATAAAGTAATTTCTCAAAATTTATTGTGAAGTCTGCCAATTCATACTTGGTCAGGAATGTAGTATGGCTTAACCCAATGGGGTTAAGCCATACTACATTCCTGAGGCTGAGTGCAGCCCCAGAGGAGATCTACGCCCATCAGTTGTATAGTAATAGCTTGAGGCCAATATTAAGTAGTACTTACTTTACACTGGAAAGATAATTCATAGTTGTCATTAACCACAGGCCATTTTTGCTCTAAAACATTTTCATTCCAATTGATGCATGATGAATTATTATTTATCCTTTCTGGTGCAGAAAGAAAGCCTGCCCACAATTCTGAACAGAAGTGTGGCATTACAGGAGATATCATAATAATCAATTGAGCTAGTGCCAACTCAAATTCCATACTTTTAGCTACCACCTCTGGTGGTATATTATTCTGAAACATATTGTAAGCAAATCTTGTATGATTCTGAATAGTGATATATTAAATTTACTTTCTATTAGCAAAACTTACTCTTAAGAGATTAGTTAAGCTTTGCAGCCTAGATATTCCTACACTGAGTTTTTGAGTATGTTTAAAATGGTATGTTGTTGTTGCAATCAGGTAGTTCCGTGTGTTCCATATTTTGGTTTCTAATTGCTTGAATTCTTCATCAGATATTTTTTTCAGCTCATTCTTGCTAACATTGTTTCGGTACTTTAAAAACTCTCTGATTGTAATCCATAAGCGACGCTGCCAGTTTAAGACGCCAGGTAATGCTGTTAAATAAATAAAATATTAGTGCTTCAATGACTTTATGGGAAGTTTCAACTACACATTTTGATGAACAAACAATACAGAATTCTTACTTGCATCTGACCAATGACGGCTTGTAGCTGGAGGTACATCAGCAAGGATTAACAGCCGAGTTGTATCACATCCATAAGTAGATAATAACCTCTGGGGATTTTCACCATTATACTTTGATTTACTCATCTTTTCCCACTGTGCAGAGACAGCCTCACCAGTACCTTTTTCCTTATACTTCTTACCTACTTTTTCAACGTTTTCTATCGGGATATATTTTCCTGAGGACTTCACTTTATAAGATTGTCCCATTACCATTCCTTGTACCAACAGCTTTTTAAATGGTTCTTTAGATGGCGTCCAGCAAAATGAGTTTAAGAAATAGCTCATAAAACGTGCATAATACAAGTGGAGTACTGCATGTTCTTTGCCTCCAATGTAACAAGTGACTGGCACCTTTCCTGAGAGACTTTCCTTACTAAATGGCACTTTATCATTATTAGAATCTAAATATCGATAATAATACCATGATGAATCAACAAAAGTATCCATAGTATCAGTTTCTCTTTTTGCACTTGTCAAGCATTGAGGGCATTTACAATCTACCCAATCATTTAGTTTAGATAATGTGTTGCTACCAGATTCTGTTTTACTTATTTCAGGTAATTGAACAGGTAGGTCCTCATATGGTACCGGTACAGGCCCACACTGTGGGCAGTGTATTATTGGTATTGGAGTGCCCCAGTATCTCTGCCTAGAGATCAACCAATCTTTGAGTTTCGAACTTACAAAGTATCCACCATATTGTTTTAAAGCAATATCAACTGCCTTCTTATTCTCATGTTCAATGTCAGAATTTAATATCTTGTTGCTGAGTGGAATATTCAAGGACGCAGACAATTTTTTATCATTTTCATCAAATGATGCACAAGCTATATATACATCTCTACCTTCAGGATATTCCACATTGTCACTAATAATAACAGGCATGTCGGAATTAGTAATAGGATTATGGCATGTTAAAATATTCATTTTTGTTATATCAAGTTCTTGTAAAAGTACATGATTTGTACTTATAGTTACATATTCCCCATGGATAAGTTTATACGGATCTGATGTCCAAACATCAAATGATTTTTTACTTCCATTTATCTTCATTTCAAAGTTTACTACTATGCCATTGCATTCACCAATCCAATGTTTTTGTAAATTAATTATATCATTCCAGTTTTCTAATTCCTTGCTGTCTAGTCCATCATACAAACTCTTAGCATATTTTGTAGTTTTAATAAACCATTGTGTTAGGATTTTTTTCTCAACCTTAGCCCCTGATCGCCAAGAGCATCCATTATCGTCAACCTGTTCATCTGCAAGAACTGTTTTGTCCACAGGATCCCAGTTCACATTTGCCTACAAAACATACGAGAACAACATTAGGGTAATTTAAAATATTAGATATAGATAAAGAAATATTCTAAATCATATGTGTTAATATCCCAAAACTTTAATAATATGCAGTCAATATAGCAAATTATGTGAAAAGAATGTAATTTTAAATATTATCTTAACTACCTTTTATTATTCTAAGAAAGTCACTTACTTTGCTTTGATAAGCTAAACCATTTTCATACAACTTTAAGAATATATACTGTGTCCATTTATAGTAACTAGGATCACATGTATTGACCTCCTTATCCCAGTCAAAGTTGAAGCCAAGTTGTAGAAGCTGAGTCTTCATTGTCTGTATATTTGACTCAGTCCATATATGTGGTGGTATGTTCCTTTCAATAGCAGCATTTTCAGCTGGCAAGCCAAATGCATCCCAACCTATTGGATGTATTACATTGATGTCATTTAATTTGTGGAATCTTGCAATGGTGTCCGATATTGAATATACTCTCACATGGCCCATGTGCAAATTGCCCGATGGATATGGAAACATTGGAAGGATATAGTAAGACGGCTTATTGGCATCATAACCTGGTCTGTTTAGTACTAGACTGGACCAATGCTTTTCTATTTTTAATTTTATTTCAGTTGAAATATTATCATCCTAAAATCAAATTACAAAAATAAATTGAAAAATAATAATAATAATAATAAGGGAAAATGATATGGTCTTCTATAATTCACTTCTATTATTTTATTAAACTCACCCAATATCCCAAACTACTTTTTCTACGAAAAAATTGAATTATATCATTTCTTAACTGTTTTCTATAACTTGCTTTCTTTAAACACACTCCGAAGGAATAAATCATTTTGATTTATTAGTAAATAATAAAAAAAAGTATGTATGAAGTACAGAATTAATATAGTTCGTGACTTTGATTGCAAGTTCTTCACAATTTGTATATTCCTTCCATTATTTTCACCCAAAATCAAAGTTAATATAAAATTATGAACGTATTATCTACGTCTCTTGGTACTCATTACAGCGTTTCCACTAAAACGTAGTGGCTGGTTATTACAGAAAACCTGTAAGTACTCCTAACGGAGCTGGTTATATTCTCTTTCTTTCCACCGCTACTCCTTGACAAAAAAGTTGTCAAATGTCAAAGTTAACAAATGACAATGACACAAAATGCGAATTTCCAGAAATAGAAACATTATTTTTTTAATAACTTGACACTGGCAAAATGGTTAAAAGACCGAGAAGCTATCGCAAAGACAAAAAAAAACCTTTATTTTTAATATTGATTTTCTGGTAATTTTTTATTTCCAGCTTAACTTTGTTAGTTAGTTTGTTAATGATACGATAATAATATCGCGAAATGATATAAGTTGTAATCTTTGAGTTCGTCCTATTTCAGGTCAATTTTAATTATCGACTAAATACAGGTCTGTGCGTAAAACCTATATGCACATTCCTAGGCAATCTTAGGGGCTCTATGCCTAGGGGAAATGAAAAAAACGCTTATGAAGTTGCCAATAAATTACCATTGACAATAACACACAGATATTTCCGAAAACCCTCACACGCACACAAGTTTGTAGGAATATATCTATTTTTATATAATTTAAGTTGTGATGTAGCTTGGAAGTTTATTATAAATATAACTTATATGTTAATTTGTGTTAGTTTGTGTGTTAAACGATATCTTTCTAAACGTGATTTGTCAATTATAGTATTCTTTTATGTCACTGTCATTGCATGATGTCATATTCTCATAGTCAAATTGGTCGATAGTACGAATAAGATTGCATTTCCGTGATTTCCAGTAAAATTGTCGAAATGGCGAAACCTAAATCAGATGACGCTTCCGAAGAAGCAAAGAAAATTGTCGATGATGCGAAAAATTTTATTGAGAAAGCGATAGCAGATATTGGTAAAACATCCGCAACCAAACAGCTAATTTTAGGAACTGCGTCAGGATGGTATGTGGTTACTCATCTTGTCTTTGTTTATTTGTGCATATATTTAAATCACGATTAAGAACTTATTGTTACAATTGGTATATTATTTATAGGATCACAGGATTTATAACAATGAAAATTGGCAAAATCGCTGCAGTGGGTATCGGCGGAGGCGTCATATTATTGCACATTGCAAGTCAAAAAGGCTACGTTGATATCAACTGGGACAAAATCAACAAGAAAGTTGACAAAATAACAGATAAAATTGAAAAAGAAGCTACAGGAAAATCGCCAGACTGGTTTGAAAAAGTGAGTCAAACCAAAAAATTTAATTATTCAAATTGTTTAGCTCTTACTACATTAATAGCAAAGTCTTTATATTGGTTATATTCTTCATAGAACTTGTAACATGTTACTCCATTCAAACTCACTCAGTTTCACCGGAATTAAAAATTCTATTATTGTATAGAGGATGCAGTTTGAACTACTTTTACTGCTGCTTAATATAATTCCTTGCTTTAATTTTTAATGTATTAAAAAAAAAATGTAAATTTAAATGAATTGTCCCAAAATAGGTTCTTCAAAATGTTAAGTTACTTTACATACCTGTACTCTTAATAGACACCTTGTTTTCCAAAATCCCGCTATTTTTAGGATATTCTCTCATATATTATAATGCTTGGCCAGGACATTTTCACTACATGGGTGTTTCCAACGGTCTTTTAAAAATAAGCACGTGGGAATAATGGAAGATTACTAGATTTAAAATAAACCAAAATTTTTGTTGCAGGTTTTCTTATTTGTGAAAGATAATTCCTATTATTCAGCAGGGTTCACAGGAGGATTCTTTTTTGGGATTGCATCATCATAAATTTTCAATATTTTTACTTCTATTAAAGTGAGTTCCTAAAAACAAAGTAAATAATTAAACAGGTACATACCTACAAGGGAATCTTCATTATTCCTGGCTTCTCTGGGAGCTTCAATCTTATATTAAATGTATGTATAAAATGAAATGTATACATAATATCATAAAGTAAAATAATAATAGGCATAAATTACAGAATTTCATGCGATACTAAAGGATTCTTACAGTGTAAATGACTGGTCAAGCATTTCAAAACAAAATTCTCTTGACTCTCTTGACCTAAGGAATCATAACCACACTTTATATTGTTTGTAAAATTCGTTTTCATTTTTAGTTTACCATTTTTTTTTATTTAGTCATATGTGCAACAGTATTTATTTGTCGATTGGGAAATCTATTGGTTAGTTTTAACTTACAATGGCTGATTACCCTTTGTAAGTTTATAAAAAGATTCTTACACCTACTACCAAAAATTAACTACAGGTTTTAACAGATGTGTCACTATACTGTCTTAATGGATATTCTATCATTGATCATTGTGCATATAGTGTAATCAGACTGTTCGATAAGTTAATGTGCTAAGTATTTGTATAAACATTTGTCATTATTTTTTTTTTGTAATATCACATTCAACCTTGTATTCAAAACTATAAGCTACTATTTTGCTGTTACAGGTAGAACGATTTGTTGACCGCAAACTGGATAAGGCTGAAGATTTATTAAAAAAGAAGGAATACAAAGCTAAACGTTGGTACAATAACTTCATTGGTGATGAGCAGTACCGTGCAACTGAATCCCATGTGTTTTTGGCATCTTTCATGGCAGGAATGGCCGTTGGCCTCATTTGCGGCAAATAACTTTGCTGTTATATCTTATCCAATAATTTATTCTAAACTTAACACTTAGTTTTAGTTATTAGAAATATTGTTTCTTAGTAATATTCAGTATTTTATCACTTACAATCTCCTATTATGGTTGGAAATTCAATGTATGAATATAAATAACTCTTGAATACTGCTTTATATGTAACTTTATGAACATATAAAAATAAATACATTTTCCTGTGACTCAAGATCAGATAAAAATGTAGCTGTGTATGTAAAAGTATTATATTTAATCATTAATAAAATATTAAAAACCCCCAGTTAGACAATTTATTTTTTATCCTTGTCATTCAAATAATAACACAAGACATATAAAAATGCTCTCTTTAATAATAAAACAAGTTTTTACTTTATAATTTATTCATTTTTTATTTAATTATTACATTTTATTGCAGGTACATACTTCCATCAATAGTCAATCTAATAAACTTTATTACTATCAAAATTTAGATTTGTAATAGTAAAACAATTGCTCTGGTGTCAAATGTTCTAAATATGCTGTGTACTGCCTTATGTAATCATTTTTAATAGTTTGGAGAGCTCTTTGATATCTTCTCTTTTCTGACTTTGATAAATTAGTCCAGTTACAATTTTGTAGAGATTCTTCATTGCTTTTAATAATATCAAATAATTCCATTGATGATCTGTAATGTAAATGCATTATATAATTTTATATGTAATTAGAAATTATAGAACAGATATGTTTCTGTAATAATCACAAACCTCAGTGGTGGTGTTGGCTCAGGAATCAACAAAACATTTTGTTCCACATTATGTTCACTTTCAAAATTACTAATTGTGTTGCAATGTTCCAACCTGAAATTCATTATCATTTATTCATTCATTTTCATTATAATTATATTTATTATTATTTATTAACATTTCATTTTTTTATAAGTAGAAGTTACCAAATTACACATATCACATCACATCAACAACCCATTACTGTCCCACTGCTGGGCACGGGTCTCCTCTCAGAATGAGAAGGATTAGGTCATAGTCCACCGCGCTGGTCAAGTGCGTATTGGTAGACTTTACATAGGTTTGAATTATTTTATTTCATAAATCTCTTAGTCATGTCCTTCACCATTTGGCAAGTGATAATTAATTTCTAATACACACATAACATAGAAAAATCAGAGGTGCGTCCCTGGGATTTGAAACTCGGATGCCTCGGTCAAGAGGCAGAGTTTCTTAACCACTACGCTATTACACCAATGGGTTAATATAAAAATTAAATGAAAGTCAAGGGGAAGATTCTTGTTATGGTTCTTAAAAGCAAATAATAGAAAAAAGTATATTTTTACTATAAAGTATTAATAATTCAATGTACATAATAATACCTTAATTTAAAAAAGCAGTTTAGTTTAATAAATATCGAAGTTATTATAGGACAATCTCATAACATGACTCATTACTATTATTGTACATTACTTACTGCTCATTATCATGAATCTCATTATTAACAGGTGAGTAACAAGTTTGTTCATTAATTAAATGATCTTCAACATTACTATGAAAATCATCATGTGTTTCATCTTTTATTTCAGTATCCACATCTTCGTTTACTTTTGGTAATCTGAAAATAAAAGATGTATATTATATCAATATATTTCAGATATAAAGTGAAAGCTTTTGTCGCAAATGTCTAAGCCTGCATAAGTGTTGATGTTGCTTTTTGAAAAGTATCAATGGAACAATAGGATTCACATGCCCTACCCACAGATGGATTATGGGCAGTAACTGCCACAACAGGAAAAAGACCCCGACTAGACATCATTGTTCATATTGATTAGTAGGATACTAAAACAATTCTCAGTCCACTAGAATTTTCAGGTGCCGAGCCATATTATAAGTAATTTACCTGCACTTAAGATTATCATGCTTTTTTTTTAAATATGGTTGCGCATTTTGTAAGCTTAATGCGAATTTTTTCTTTAATTTTAACTCTTGTTCCTTGAATGCATTTCTGAAATACTGTTTGTCATCCTTGCTTAACGAAACCCAGGATTTAGTTGCTTCTACAAGAAGATTTTGCTGTAAAAGTATATATTATTAAATTGATATATATATAATATATTAATATTTTATACTTCATAAAAATAGAAATAAATACAAGTTTGCACTTTGTAGGAATTGATTAAACTGCTACTTACTTTATTACTATTAGAGCCTTTCTTTTTGCAATAAAGCTTTACATATAATGCTAAGGCTGATTTTGGTAACTTATTATCGCTTTCCTTCATAATATAATTATTTGTATGAACAACAATAAACAGTTTTTTTTTTAAATAAATTAAGTTTCGCGTTTTCGAACTTTACAAAGTATTCACTTGCTTCAGTTTCAGAATGTCAAAATTGTGAAATTAAAACTAGTTGACAGCTGTCAATCAAATGAAAGAAACTGTCAAACAATGTTACAACTCAATACAAACATTATGGTATGTTTACACGCTTGCCAAGTCTTAGTAAGAAGCGTCTGTAAGAAGCGATTATATTTGATTTTAAGATATTAAGTTCAATATTGTAGTACTTATTTTCCCCTTTTCAGTTGGTTATTTTTAAGTATTCAGATATAAAAAATGTTTATAATATATATTTTTTCGCATTTTCGCGGAAGCGTTAAGTGGAACCAGTTAGTAGTATACTCAAAGAGTATAGTAACCTATAACTATACTCTTTGATTAGTAGTGTCATTTTTAAGTTAAAAGGAAAAAAAAATGAAACTTAAATACAATTAGAAATTTTATACCAAATGAAGGAAACATTGATAAATAAAATAATAATGAAAGTACAATAAAATTAGGCTGAAAGGCAAAAAGCCAAAGCCGTAAAACACCATTAAAAAAATGTCATTTTTAATGTCATGTCATCTAAACATCTACTATCTATCTATTGTCAAAGTGTCAATCTCATGCCATGTATATTGTGTGATGCCACTTGTCGTAAAATAAGTTAAATTCAGTTGTTGTTTAATATTTGATTTCTATCGTTTTTTTTATAGGTTTTCTTGATCCAAAAGTATACAATTCAGGATGTCTGAGAATAAGAAGTAAGTATTTACAATAATTTATTTTTTCATAGATTTGCATAACGAATATGAATTGCTTCATTAGATTAAATTAAAATTAGTCAATATCATAACAATAGTAGTTTCATTCCGACTTTACAAAAAAATCTTGTCTTCTTAATTAATATGGCACTTGTAGATACGGCCTCATCTTGCCCGATAGAGGCAAAGCTCCAAAACCTACCTTCAAAGCAAGCCATAATGTATTTGGAGATGATTCTGAATCTGAGGATGAGTCAAATAAAAGACCAGTACTTTTGCGCCCCAGTGACAACATCAATAGGCAGGTAAATAAAAGTTTTCATATCATATTTTATTGAAATAAACCTAAAGGAGACTGATGCATACTAAATTTGGGTTATGGAATTACTTTTTGCTTAGACACTTCTTTAGATGGCGCTACAGATCTCTTATTAATTCTGATAAGTTTGGCATTACAGGCAAAAATTACTCAAGAAAAGGCTATTATGGAAGATTCAACAGTCTATCAATATGATGAAATTTATGATACACTAGCTTCTAAAAAAGAAAGTAAAAAAGATAAAAGCAAAGAAGAGAAGAAACCGAAGTATATTGAAAATCTAATAAAAACAGCAAATAAAAGAAAAATTGAGCATGAGCGCCGTGTTGAAAGACAGGTGGGATAAACTTTTATATATTTACAGCACCAATATCTTAGTGATATACTGTTCTACCTCACACATGTGACTATTATTTTGGAGAAGTGATTAAAAATGGCCTATTTTTTAAATTCTCAAATGTGATATGGATCTCACTTAGCTACCACACCACAGTTTTTGTCTGATATGCTCAATGTCTCTAGATATAAATGAACCTCAATATCTGATACCTTCAAATGATATAATGTTTATCCTTAGCTCTTACATTGTTATGTTGTAATAATTCATTACTTCCATTTTATTATAAAATATGATTTCAGATACAAAAGGAAAGGGAAAAAGAAGGTGATGAATTTGCAGACAAGGAAATATTTGTCACTTCAGCATATAAAAAGAAATTGGAAGAATTGAAAAAAGAAGAAGAGAGGGAAAAATATGAAGAGTATCTGGAGAGCATTGGGGATGTTACGCGACAGAAAGATCTAGGTATGATTTGTAATATCATCATCAACCTATCACTGTCCACTGTCTCCTCTCATAATGAGAAATATTAGGCCATAGTCCACCGCGCTGGCCAAGTGCGTATTGGTAGACTTCACATACCTTTGATTTCTTTTTTTTATAAATCTCTCAGGTATGCAGGTTTCGTCACGATGTTTTTCTTCACTGTTTAGCAAGTGATAATTAATTTCTAATATGCACATAACTTTGAAAAATCAGCGGTGTGTGCCTGGGATTTGAACCTCGGGCCCCTCAATCGAGAAGTGGAGTTTCTTAACCACTATCACTGCCTGTATTTGTAATATAATAATTATAAAAGTCTTATTTAAATTATGTCTCTTACTTGTAACAAAGAGTTACTCATTACAATAGTTACATTTTGGGAGTTCCTATTTGTTCAATACATCAATATCAATTATTACAATCAATTTAGTTGTCATGATGATTTTGAGAAATAATAATTTTAAAACCATTATATTGTGATTTATTTCAAATTTATTTATGCAGGCAGTAATGTAATTTTAACAAGTTAACAAGAACATTCACTTTTATTTTCTAGGAGGCTTCTATAGACATTTATATGAGCAAAAATTAGGATCGGATGATGCCAATAAGACAGATGATAAAAAAGAGCAAAGTGAGGGTACTAGTGAAAAGGGTTCTAAAAAAGATATTTCAGATAACCTTAAATCTTCCAAAAACAGAAACTATAGGAAGAGAAAAATATCACATGACAGTAACAAAAAGCTGTCTGATGGTGAAATAGAAGATTCAGACGAAGAAATCAATCGTTGCAATTTAGAAGATATAAGAATAGCAAAGAAATCAAAAGCACTTGATCCTAACATTGATGCTGATTCCGATTTTTCAATTGACGAATCAAGTGATGAGGAGGATAAAGATATTAAAAAACCCGATGTTCAAAAAACGGATGTTAAGTCTCCAACTTCAAAAACTGAAAAGGATACAATCCCTGACATAGAACCCGTAACAGAAAATGTTGTAATTGAAACAAAAGTGAAAATTGACATATGGAAAAAGAGAACAGTGGGAGAAGTATTCGACCAGGCTTTAAAAAGATACTATGAGAGAAAAGCTGCTAGAGGCAGTTGATTCATATTTTAGATATGCTTCATTTTCATTAAATAGGTAATCATTTGAATAGTAAATCAACAATAAAAGTCCTTTCAGAAGGTATTTATTTCAAGAAAATGTAGTGAAGTTAATAAGTTATATTTTAATTAAAAACGTGAGACTTTGATATCGATTCACAACAAGAAACAAAATAAATAGACATTGGAATTTTATTAAAATGTGTTTTATTATCAATTTAATAAACAATTAACTTATAGACATTCTTCACATATTTAAACCACTCCATAGTGTGCCTTACAGTGAACTGAAACAAATGATAAAGTATGTAAACATTTTAAGAACATAAACATTTTAAGGTTGTTTTTAATAAGATATAAAACATATTATATAATAATTGTGTATATTGTCTCCATATTATGTGTAGTGTCATCACTTAGTGTTCCTGTTTGAAAAGTTTAAATGCTCGACTTGGCAGGTTCACTGCTGTGCCCCCATTTATTAATTTATATTTTAACATTTTGAATTTAACCTTGACACTTTATAAAGGATAGTAATAGGTTTCAAAATTACCTATAAATTCTGAAACAGGATCATTTTCACCTTCCGCTCTCATTGTACCAGTGATTTCTTCATTCTCAACCATTGGCAACACCAATTGAACAAATTCTGGTGTGTATGGAGGTGCTATAGCATCTAATACCTGTAATGGAATATTGAAAAATGCTTGAAATTCGGATAATTAATAAGGAAAGTGATTTAATATTAACAATGAAAGTGTATAAGTACCTCTGTAATAAAATATCTAATTAAAGAAATGTCGGTGTCGCCACGTTGCCAACATTGTTTGATGTAGCGTAGTACAGGCACAACACAACCACGGCTGAGCAAATTAACCATGCGGTCCAAAAGCATTTTCTTCAACTCCAACTGAAAAAGTTACATCAAAATAGTTTATTGATATGCTAATGTTTCTTTCTAGATATACAATATCAATGTTCATTTAACGGTTTTATATTGATATCATAGCAAAAGCCCATATTGGTCTGCCAAAAACTGATTTATTTTCAACAACACCTGTACTAAGATTTCCAACTCGTCTTGAGGAGATTCAAATAACTGTACAAGCAGTCTCAATAATCTATGATGTAACAGTTGGTGGCATGAAGCAACTTCATCAAGCAAGGCTAGATGCACTGGGCAGTGTTCTGTGCACAATTTAAAGTATGATGGTTCAGTTACAACACATTCCACCCACACCAGTATGCCCATCCCAACTACTGGAAACCTGAAAATGAGAATGTATTTCATGAAACTATTCTTAAACACGATTATTTAACTGAAAAATAAACACATACTATTCTTAATATAAAAAAAATATTATGATATTGGTTAAACAAATATCATTTACCTAATACAGTGGTATAAAGAAGGCAACTCAGCAATTAGTTCACTTGAACTAGCTGAACTACTACAAACAGCATGAATCTTCTCTATGGCTTGTACTGTCGCCTTTAGTTCATCTTTAACTGGCCTATTGGTAGAGACGCCTTCACAAACACTAGCAGCATATGCTAAGAGATACATGTACTTCGATTTATGTTCGGGATTTAACTTACTGCCCAGTTTGAATAATGAATCCACAAGAAGTTCTGAAATGACAACATAAAATTTTGTCTTGTAAAAGGTAAAACAAACATGAAGCAGTGGAAACTTACATTAATTATAATAAATACCAGTCATCTGTCAATCAACCCTATGCTAAAGATCTGAATATAAATGAATGACACAAAGTCATTTTTTAAAAATTAATATAACAAGTATGTTTCAATGTAATATGGAACACTTAGTAGGTTAGTCAGAACCCACAATTGACAGAATTTTCACGCTTGTACCTACCAAGGAATTGTGGTATTCTTATTAAATGAACTGGTGGTGGCTCTGCTTGAGTGTAGGCACGGAATAGCACTGAAATATCTGCGGGGTTTAAGGCACCTCGAGACAGCATGGCCGCTAGTGCCGTGCGGGCACTTCGCCACGATTCGCCAGGCGTTAACGCTAGGGTTATAGGAGTTACATCATGGCCACTAAAACAAAAATATTTCCTTTTGTTAATTTTTAACCAACTTCATTAAATGTACTTTTTATAGTATAAAAAAAACCTTATGAAAAATAAAATTACAAATGATACTTAACACATTCATTATTTTTTAATATTGTAAGTAATAGGACTTTTAATAACTAAGTTATTTATTCATTTTCAGTCATATATCTACACCATGTTTTTCTGTTACGCCGACATAGGTTATAGAAAAAGGCATCGAAAATGTATCCTCATTCTCTATTATTAGATGGGTTGAAGTAAAAGATTAGTGAAGTCGATATTTTTTACTAAGCAATAAAGCTTATATACCATTTAAGAATTAAAAACATACAACTTACAACTGTGTCTTATTGTCATTTTGTCATTGTAATAAAAATTTAAACATACCTTTGTTGTGCGCACCGTGTAATCTCTTGACTCAGTCTTTTCATTATTGCTCCTCCTCTAGGCTCTTGAGCAAGTATATGCACAATCACTTGACTATAAACATAAGTATGAGCACCATGGCAAACCATTTTCTATAAGTGTAAATTATACAAATTGTATAAATGTAATAGGAATTAACAAAATCTGAATAATTTAAATAATATTTCTGTAATAATGCGAGTGTTTGAAGACTTGATGCCACCCAAGTGAGCATAATTTTATTTATTCCAAAAGACCTTTTAACACATAGTAATTACATACAATCATCGAGTTTTAGAATAATTTCAAATTTATAACAAAGTGAATGGTATTAGCAGCATTTCAATATAATATGACTTACGGCACATTCTGTAACACTATTTTGCCAATCGTCTGAGCTTTGCAAAAATCCAACAATTGCAGACTTAAGAACTCTCGAAAAAACTTCTATCTGCTGTGCTGCAGTTGATATACTGGTAATCTCCCCTTGGAAACCGGCATCAGATATCAACTAGAATAAAAAAATAATAAAATGGTTTCATTTTCATTTCAGCAAATAATAAGTAAAAACATTTTTAAATTATATAATTAAAATATTGTCACTGAACATATCGTCATAGTCGTAGAACAAAGATGGATTTGACAAAAATGCGAATTTCACTTTTTATCATATTTGGATAACATATTGTCTTAATATTTTTACTGCATTACAGAAAAAATTATATGTATTTTGGTTTTCAAATTAATCAGTCGGTATAACGACGGATTTGAAAAGCGCTCATATTAAATGATGTTTGTGAATAACTTGAAATGGCTGCCCTGTAAAGTTTGTTATTTGTTAAATCCGATTTTGTTCTACGACTGTGATGATATACTCGATATACATTTATGGAACTTATTGTATACTCGTACAGTATTTTGTATTAGTGTTTAATAAAATCATGAAGTGTATTAAATAAAAGTAACTACCTTTATAGTGAAATTTAACATTAAACAATCCGGATATTCTTCAGCTAATCTGTATATCAGGGACCTCCAAGTGGGATGTTCAATCATCTCAGTAAGCCAAGCAGGTGTCTAAAAGATAAACATAAACATTTTCAGAAACTTTAAATGTTATGAATAAATATAAGTAAAAAAATATCTATAGAACTTAAAAAATATAGGACAAAATAGGCACTTCCTGTTAAAAAAAAATATTAATTTAATAATTAAAAATTGTTAAAAATTATTAGTTTTTGTAATTAGAATATGTTGTAGTTTTTTTACATATCTTAGAAATTAAGTGAATTGTGGTTAATGATAAAATTAAATCGATATTAAGTTTATAGCCCTGGCATACTTTATTCCTAATATTGATTATTTAAACTTTTTGTTGTTGGTGAATACAATTATTGTTATTGGTGCAATTCAACCATAAGGACACATAAGTTAAGGATTTTTTTAAAATACAAAATATGATATAATAGAACTTACCTCACCTTCTTCAGTGAATATTGTATCAGCTTTTTTGGGGTCAAATGTTTTCAGTATCATATCTTTCAAGTGATTTTCAACCATAGCCTGTACTTCTGTTACCTTTACTCCTAATAAATAAAACATTATATTATGTACCTACTAGTAATATTTGATGCCACATGTGTTTATTTTAGAGGAAGACATTTTGTTAACATGGCTCATTTTGTTGATGATGGCACAAAATGACAAAGTTGTAGTAGCACTCATACTACCATAACTACATGTATTAGTTATCAGAAGAATGTTAAGCTATTTTCTAGCTTAAAAATGTGAGAAAAAGAAATGTGAAAGAAAGAGCTGTGATTTTTTCCATTAAATAAATCAAAGATATACATCATTTATGTTATAATTATCTCTTACCTCCAAGAATTAGCCACTCAGCCAGCAAATTTGCCATCTGAGCTACAGCATTGTAATTTATAGACAGTTGTTCAATAACTTGTTCTGGGTTTCCACCGGCTTGGAAGTATCTTTTGAGTTGTCCGAATATTCCAGGTTCCATAATGTAATCTGGAGTTTTAAACTTTTCGAGGCACTCCTGGAGTACTTCCTCAGGGTTATCAATGACATCTTCAGCTGCTTCTTCCTACAATGACCAAAGAACACAAGTTTTACAATTATTATTAAGGTCCATTTAAAAGAAAACGTATAAGTAAACAAGTGCTTTCTGATTCATGAACTCACAAATGTACGGGTTATAAACTACTTACTTCATATTGACTGTGATTCGTCCCTTCCCAATTTCGATCTTCTTCGTATTGTGTAGGGTGTGTTGGCATTATTTACAATTTATCAGAAATTAATTATATTTACAATCAACAGTATTAATAAGAAATGTAGCCTCAATACAGTCAATACAATACAAGCCACAAGCATCCAACATAGTTATAAATGTCAATGTCAACAGTTGACATTGACAATTGTTATTTTTTATACTGCGTTCGTTTTGGATTCATGCTTATAAGCCCAACTTTATTGAAAGACAGCCATCTAATGTAATATTATCATACATGAGTTACGTGACCATACCGGACGATATATTATGTTGAATATTATTTTGAGAATAAGCATATTTATGTTTTACTAAAGTAAAACATAAATTTGCGTTTTAGTTCGTAACATTCTGACAGGGCTACCCTCACGTTTCAGGTAGATTGAAGGATTGAAGGAGAAGGATTGAAGATTGAAGGAGCATGGCAGAGAGTAAGGCAGGGTATGGCCCTCCGTACATTTAAGGCCTTTTTTTGAACACAACTCGGCGCTAGAGCGCGGCGTCGGGATTTTCTAGCGCTAGCGCTCAGCACGGCGCTAAAATACGCGTGCTGTTTGGCCGGGCCTCTAATGTTCTATGGGGGCATATTTCAAAACAACAAAATAAAAATAAACGACGTTCCAACATAGATTGAAGCAGGGAGGTACGATTTAGACGCTAAATTTTGTTAGAAGGTTTAATGCTAAGAGTCATAGATTAGTAAAGAACCTTAAAATATCACTTAGGAAACTGTCCGTCCTGCCTTATGTAGATCGATTAAGCCAAGACTAGATATAATCGTAGTACAGATATAGGCGATCCGTGAGGCTATGTGTGCACTGTGCATTACGGATCGGTCAATAATAATTAGGGTCTGATGGCGAAGCCGCAAAGGCATCAATTAACCGATAGCCGTGTTAGCCATAAACCTACAATAATTCTCTGTATTGGATTGGTCTCTATGATGATTGAAGGTGTGAAGTTCAGGACATGATGATGGTTTTCTGCTTTGTAACAACAACTTTAAATGCTGCTGTGTTCTGGTTTGACTGATGTGGTATGGCACACATACCTTAATTACATTTATCCATGCACTATTGACCATTGATTTTATTTTATACTAGTTTTTGCCCGCGGCTTCGCCCGCGTTTAAAAGAAAATAATATAACATACTAACATACATAAAACTGAAAATTCGTACCTTCAACTTTGCTAAAGATCATCACTTGATCAAATGCATAGTTTACGATTCAATCTTTACTAACATCGAATAAAATAATCGATGTTTTGGGTTCAAAAGATCAATTCTCCGATTAATTGATCTTAAATCGCCACTCCTAGTTCCCGTGGGATTTCCGGGATAAAACTATCCTATGCCCTTTTTCGGGTCTCAGACGGTTTTTGTACAAATTTTCATTACAATCGGTTCAGTGGTTTGGGCGTGAAGAAGAGACAGACAGACAGACAGAGTTACTTTCGGATTTATTAGTAATATTAGTAATAAGGAATATTAGTAAGGATTTAATGAGGGGGTTATGCAAACTTTACTAAAATGAAAACGAAGTTGTAGAGTTGACTATCAACCAGTTTATTCCAGGATACTAGAATATGTAACAATTTAGAAGGTCAAATAATAAAATGCTCTTAACATACTCAACAATAATAAAAATATCATAAATAATTTTATAACAAATTATAAAGTACGTATCGATTGCTTTTTAAATAACAGCTAAGTCTTACTTAGTTTTATTTGTCATCTTTATAACACTGCGTCAAGCAATGATAATGTAAACGTAGGTAAGTATGTTTTGCTTACATTATAATTCTTGACGATTAAAATACCAGCATATTTTTCCATACATTTTCTTACTGGAAATACATTGTCACCATTTTGTTTCTGAACAAAAGAAAGAAAACATTATACTTATGTAGGTACTTAAAAGTATAGACCGTTGAGACTTTAAGTTAGTTAAACACCCTAACTTGAGAGGACAATAATTATTGAAAGGAAACTAAAATTTAACACTCAAGTCACAATCATCATACCATTTATCATCATATCATTTAGGTAAACAGTTAATACATGCCTTTAATAACTTTAGTCGTAGTGATTTTGTTAATTTTTGAGATAGAAGATCAGCTTTAAATTTTTGTAAGTATTTGAACGTAAATTATTATCTAAACGTTATTAAGTAACATTAAAAATGTAAAATTCATTTTTAGCAATTTTGTATCCTTCGTTATCATCCGTATACAAATAAATGTCATTCTGCGCTATTTTATTACTCTTACCTATGCTTTTCAGTGCTGGTATGTGAGATTTGGATCAATAGATTTAATTATTAGGTGCCTCTCGTAGTTACAGATTGCAAGTTATAAGCAATAATGAAGCTCTAGGGAAATTATATCGCATTAGGACGGTTTACTATAATTACTTTTCTAAGGATCTCAAGGAGCAAATGTACAATCATCCTCGTTCGTAGCAAATAAACATTTTAAATTATGTTAATCGAAAAAATATATGGCGAGTTTTCAGACAAAATTTTGTCATTAACATATGTAGTTAAGAACTGGCCATTTAGTGCCGGGGTAAGTACCTATTACATTATGCCTTATGGTTCAAATCCTAAACTATAATGATAAAATTCTATGAAACAGATAAAAAAAATAACTTAAGAACTTACGACAAAGTGAATAAAACAGTTATTTAAAAAGTGGGAGCAGGTAGGTATGATTTTTAAA
The DNA here is from genome assembly GCF_041222505.1 of Epargyreus clarus. Classification (NCBI taxonomy): domain Eukaryota; kingdom Metazoa; phylum Arthropoda; class Insecta; order Lepidoptera; family Hesperiidae; genus Epargyreus; species Epargyreus clarus. The sequence goes on from NW_027332211.1 coordinate 9,514,894, forward strand.
ATTCCATATAATAAATAAATAATAAAAAATATTTAAATATCTAGTATTTTGTGCAGACATTTTTACTACGATAGGCATAATTGTGCTGCTTTTTATATAAAATCTTAAAATAGTCACATGTCGATTTTATGATCATTTTAGAATTTTGGGTATACAGAAGGTATCATTTTACTGGAAATTTTGGGCAGTCCAGTTACACCAATCAGTATAGTTAATACTAACGATGCCTTTAGTCAATGTCGCGCATCTATGTATAATTTTGCTAAAAAATCTAATTACCTACCCTAAACGACCAATGAAATTTAGTTTTTTAGGTACTTCAAATTTATGTCTATATTGTATATATAGGTGTCATGAAAATAAATCATTGTCCCACAATTTAAGAAATTGTTCCCCTTGTGAAGGTGGTTAGAAAACCTAAGAATACTAATAATTGTCTATATCTACATACATTATCGGGTCAAACATATGCTTAGCGTCTATCTTATTTCATATGAAAGATATACGTGACATGTTGCGGACGACTCTTGTTCAGAAAGACAGAGGAAAACTAAGTAGATACTAACCTATTATTGGACTAAAATTGTCTACTATGCTATCGGATTCATTAGATATTTTTGTGTCATGTAACTCAAGACATTTGAACAGTAAGCATTAAAATGTATGATTTTTTTAATAATTAAAAAATATAAAATACTTTACGGATACATTACTTTATTTTAGTATAATGGACTGCGCAGTATGCGAACCCTTTTAATTCAAAATACTATAGAAAGATAGGTATATAAAAGTGAAGAATAGGTATTTAGCGTTTTATTTTCTATGTGATAATTCATTTTAGAAACTCCTCGTAATTCTTTTGTATACAAACAATAATTTCGATACTAAAATGTTTTTAAAATGTGATTCCAAAGATTATGTAGATACGCTCTAAAATGAGCGTAAGCGTAGTTAAAAGTTTGATTAGATAGTAGGTACGTATGGTACATAATATAGTTAATAGGAAAATTTTGCAATTCCATTTGATTAGAGTTATTTATTGTTGAATGTTACTGAAAACAATTCTGTATGTTACTTGTTTTGGTATGTAACAAAATATGCCATATATAAGTAATGAAGGAGGAATGTTTAACTACAATAATGCTTACAATGTTATAATTAGACAAAATAGTTACTAAGGAAAAGTGAGTTCCACGAGTAACTTTTTTTCTGAAAGACAGTAGGTTTACCAGTTTTTTATGTTGTGTTGAACGTTTCAAACCTTATTAGCTGGTTGCGATAATTATTTTTATAAGTACCTACTTATAACATTTAAGAGCCTTACATTAATTTATTACTTCCAATGTCAGGCATATGTTTACCCTGCTTCACATATTTTAAAGAAATGGGTTCAAAAATTTTAAAATTGGTTCCAGATTACGACTTTTACAGAAGATGCACCCAATCACACTGATAAAACTGCATCGCAATAAATATAATAGGTACTATCTAAATTGTGTGCTATTTGTTAATTACTGAGGCCTTGTCCAGAAAGAACGAATTACGTCGAGAAACAGTTCATAAATAATTCCGCGACAAAATTTTGGCGTTCTATATCCCTAGAAACTCGAACTAAACGACACGGCGTCTTTAGTATCTCCACTCTACACACGCCCAATATGCGCGTTTTTTTTAAATTACGCGATGCATATTGACATGGATGTATCAGCACCGTCGCCAAAGTCTGTATGACTTCGCACGAAATGATTCACGGCAAATACGCCCTTTCCGGACGGGGTCTCACTTAGAAATTCAAAGACATATGTTTATACGGGCTGAATTATTATGATTCTAGTTACAACTAATGCAAGGAGGCAAGGAGAGATAATGTAAGTTGACTTTGATTATTTTTTATAGCACTCTGTGACCTAAACCCGCATTTTAGCCACGCATTTCTGTGTCCAAAGTAGCCGATTTTTACACCGTACGAATATTAATACACTACCCTCACAGTTGAAAAAAATAAACATAGCTATGAACGTTTCATACTTTTAAATGCCATTTAAAAATTAAAAGTGAGTAATGAGTATTTTGTTTAAAGCTATAATTATTTTAATATTTTATTATGGACGTATTTATAAATGTTTTTGCCATTGTGTACATACTAAGCAATAGCATCACTATAAGACTAACTATTGGGCTTTATCGAATTTTATTGTTTGTTTTGACTGTGTTTGTTTTATTTTCGCTACACACCATCGTAGGAGATATTTAAATTAGGAATCGTTATAAAAATTAGCCATAATACTACTCCAGTAGAATCTCGACTAAGCGACCTATTTGTTGTCGTATTTGTGGCATTGGGATTATCGAAAATTTGGATAATTGAGTGTATGAAGAAAAGCTATTTAAACCGATTTAGGAAGGTGATGTTTTTCGACTATATGTTTGTTACGTATGTATTTTTCATTCTTTGGCAAACTCAAACGACTTCATTAATTTTGATACATGATGTGTCGCTGAATTCGTCTAAATTGTGGCGATAACATAGGTTATATTTTTAGCAATCGGGTTTTTGTTTTTTATAGTAACTATTTTGTTGCGATTTGGCGACTTTCCGGAATTTAAATGCACAAGTCACACAAAATGTGGCTGATCTGTAAGGGTTATTACAAAGTTACTTGTTCACGTTTCACAATCCGAACAATCGCGAATATTTATAACTAAGGTCCGGATAATCGATTTTCTACTGTATCACTAGTATTAGTTATGTATTAGTACATTATGTGATTGCTTATCATATGTTTCTTTAATACGCCTGTATGTAGCCTAAATGGCTTGATAGATTTCGACGTATGTATGGTGTTAGATTTGTCTTTATCACAAGTGCAGAATAATTACAAAATTTTCTAAATTTCAATGGTTTTCGTTGTGTCACATTTTTATTGCTTTTTTAGTCCATAATTTATAGTTTCAATCATTTATAAGTTTCAAAATAATTATCATAACTTTTTATATTTGTTCACAAGTATAAGCGGGTTTATGTCACACGAGCTATAAAATAGTATGCGATACTTGTGACAAAAGTAGCCTATTATCTGCACGGCGTTTAGCACCCTCGCTGCGCTCGGCCGCTAACTTCACGCCGTGCAAAAATAGGCTACTTTGGCCACGCGTATCGTAATGTACTATTTCACACTTCTGGTCGCTATTGCTATCAAGTGCCGTGCAAAATATTTTTAACATAGGTAATAACTCGCGTCATCCAAAGTAACAAAATATTGACATAATTTAACATTCAGAAAGTAAGTTCTTCGACATATATAGGTTGGTATATGTTTTATACAAAGGAAATAAGTCAATAATAAACATGTTCATAAATACATAGACGGCACATACCTATATGTTAATCCATTTAATACAGAGAGTGTTGAAAATATCGCTTATAGCGAGAAAATGACAGTAAGAAATATGTTGAATGTAGGTATAGCCACAGTACAAATATATAGAGCCTTATACTGTGGTATAGCGCTACGCTCGTAGACTTCGATTCCCTGCCTCATCGTTTTATTACTTACATGGATGGTTACGTTTATTACAAAGTTATAGGCATGAAACTATAAAAATAACTGGGTCGGAATTATATTAAGTTTCAGATTGTTTTAACATACCAAGATCACTTTTTAAATTTATAGGTCTAATTAGAAGTCCATATACCTTTACCTGTTAGATGATCTTAAATAGGTGCATGTACTGCATATAACCAGGTCCCTGAACCGGAACAGAAATCTAAATTTATAATCATTATTTTAATAGTAGTAGCCTCCTAATATTAGTTGTAATGTTGTGTGACAATAGGTACAAATGCAATATGTATTACCAGCAATCTTACACACTAGACGTGACACGAGTTAACCTTAATACAATAGTACGCAAATTTAATTTAACGCCACTTAAATATAAAATTTTATTTGTGATAGGTATATTACATTGCTTGTAAAAAAAGCACACGTACTTAATTGGCAATCAAATCAATTAAAATTATTGCTTGACATTATTTTATGAGTACCTAACAATGAATTCATTAAAAGTAGTTATTACAAATTGTTACACAGGTTTCAAACATTTGGTCATTTCAATTACCACCCGTATGCTATAATAATTAATTACTATGACGTATTATTGGTATGTTCTAATTTACTAAATTCCCGTGCGTTCTACTATGAAAATACAATCTTTTAAATAGTTTATTTCGAGATCCGATTACCGTACAATAAAAATCATCCTCAAGGAATAGGGAATTATAAAATTGTTGCTTTATTTATTGTTATTTTGCAAGTTGGTAGGTACCACAGTCTGCAAACTCTGCGTCCTAACTCGTGTATTTAGCAAAATGTAAACTATTATTGTATGCCCCATTTGTTAATTTAATGGAGTTGAATAAGTAGTAATAATCTGTTTACATTTTATTAAACACTTTAAAAAATTGTTACAATATTACGTGTCGAATATTCTCATTGGTCCCGCAAGTGAAAGCGTTCATTTTGACATGACTATAGGTACGTGCAATGCAAAGGGGCAATCGCTTTAACTTTTATTTAGGAAAAGTTGTAGGTGCAGAAATAATCCTGTAACGAAAGGTTTTCGAATTGATGAACCTACGGATTTGGTGGATTCGTTATATTTTCAGTATTTAAGGCAGAGATAAAATATATTTTTCAGTTTAACCATATATGTGGACTGTTTTGTGATTCGAGTTAATATGCGTACATATCAATTGTGTTTAATCTAGATTGAGGTATCTTAAAAACTGAAAATGCTTATCACAGTTCAATTGTAATAATGAATGACATTTTTGTGCTATCAATGGCATTAGAATTTGTGTACATTGCTTCAGAGCAAACTCTACATTAGAAATATACTATTTATATATTTTTATAAATTTCATATATTATCTAAGAAGTCTTAAAGTAAGTTGTGTTCTCCCAGGGGATAAACTACGTTGGGCTCGAGTGCATGCCATACATGTGTGATTGTCTACGACTATATAAATATGATAAAATAAGTACGAGGATTGTTTAAGAAACCTTAGAAAAAGATAGAAAATACACTATTTTGGGCAAGAAAATGGTACCGAGTTAGGTTCTTTTTTTAATTTTATATGTCTTTATGACCTTATTTTTAAGTTTAGTAAACTCTAAATAAAAATATAGTTGAAGTAATAGCAGATTATCTAGTACCAAAATTAGTATGAATAAAATAAGGACATTTAACAATTCTAAGGATTAATTGAACAATCCTGGTAATATTTGGTTATTTCTTGATTGGTTACAATATAATTTGCTTTATTATATGAGATTGAAGCGATAGGACAGAGGTTATTAAATATTTTAACCGTTTGTATTTTTTACGTCATTTGTTAACCAACCCATTAGGTCTCATCGCCTTTGTTTTCAAACATTCTTAGATTTACATAATATACAAATATTACTTGGCCCCTTTATATTATCATACAGTACACATTTTGAACAAGAAAATTTTTATTTATAAAATCAATTGAGGAACATAGCGCCATTCCCAATTCTTAACACCCTGTATCTTATTTTTAGTTAGACGTTTGTAACAAAATAAAATTATAGAGTGACATTTAAATTTTATACACGGTTGGACACTGATTTTAAGATTTTTTATACTGTACCCACAAACTATAAGTATATTTTTAAGTTAAGTACTCAATCTCGAAATGTAGCTATATAGAAGTACGTGTATTTTTCGAAAATTTTTCGACTATCCATTTAAAAATATAATAAATTGCTTTAAGTTAGATTCGACAATTTTACTCCTTGCACGGAGCCCACATCAGGTCTATGATTGACCCCGAAACCAGGCTTTATGTTGTTGCACTTTATGGCCAATTTAACTAGCCAATGACAGATTCAGGTTAAACATTATTAGACCAATTTTTGCTAATAACTAACATCACATCATTAGTAGGTATTTGGGATTAGGTTACGTTGGGCATTTAGCATTAGGTATTTGGCATTTTTTTTTCAAATTATCCAATAAGCCTCAAGCCGGCACGTGTGCCTCAAAGATGACATGCTATTCTGAACATAGACGGGTCTTGTCAAGGGTACACGCCGTTGGGACCTCAGACCAATGCTACTCAGACAGATAAATGGTACCCGCAATCCTGACAAAGTGCATTCAGAGAAACATCGTGGGGATTTAGCCGGTAGGGTCCGACATATCCTCTCCCCCGCGACCGAGAGGAACTCATGCAGGATTTCCACACATAATTTAAAAAAAATATTTAAGGCATTTGGCGCATCTGTAGACTCGGCAAAGTAAAACATTACTTAGGCCAAACTTTTCATAAATGCCGACACCGCATATTTAACATTTGTATTTAGGAACTAAGAAGGCCGTTTATACTTATGAGATATACATATCTATCCTAATGTGGATATATACCAACGTAAAAATTGGTTATTTCCATTATTTAATGCTGAGAAAATGGTATATTTCTAATGTAGCATTTACAATTTTAAGATCTACTTGCTTATAACTGTGTACCTACTGTGTATTCATTTGTACATGATCTTAGCAGAATATTATGTTTTATAACAATACCATTATTGGAATAGAGGGACATGTTGACGTACGACAAATGTTTTCGAAGGTAAATTAATTAGATAGCAGGCTGTTTTTTTAAGCAAGTAGATCTTAAATGTGCTCTTATATAAATGAAATGTCATTCCAAAAGACTACGCCCACAATTAGCGAATAGTGGCAATAATACTTTTATGATCTTTTAGAGTGACTTTCAATCGTAAAGTAAAAATAAAGGCAAGTAATTCAATTATATTTTATACTTATAGATAATTCAAATCACTTATGCGGATTAAAATCTATATCGATTATATAAACCTTGTATGTACATTTTTAAGTACATTAATTTAAACGAAGCTTACGTCTACATTGTATTTTATCTCTTTAAAAGCATCAGGACATTATAATTTAAGCGTAATAACTATAACTATAGTTAAAATACGATGAACTAATCGTATTTTTCGTTAAATTACCATGTCTACTTTGAGTCTTTAATTTTTTACATTAAACTCTTAAACGAGTGGAATCGGTGGCTTAGACTTAGATTAACCACACTACCTATATCGTTGTACTGTTCATTATCGGAGTCGCATCGCGTCAGACTCAATCGTTCGTTTCTTAGCCCGTTTACTGTAAAGGTCCGTTCGTTCTCGAGTAATTTTAAATAAAGCACCTAGAAGAAAGTGAGAAGAACTTAGAAATTGCGAAAATTGCATTGATTCGTGAGGATTCGTGGAGCACGGCAATCAAACGTCGGGCCGGAGTAGATGTAAGTCAACGGCGACGTCTCTCCTCTGCGCGCGCAGTGCCCGCGGCGCGGCGGCGGCCTGCGCGGCGTCGCCGAGCAGCGCCGCGTCCTCGGCCAGCGAGTCGCCGGAGCCGTAGCCGCGCTCGTCCCCCCCCTCGCCCCACGACGGAGAGCCCGAGCTCCCGGAGCGGGTGCCGCCCGCTTCCGTCTCTACATCTACCGAACAGCTGGCGCAAACCTCTGAAACATTCACTCTTGTTCTCATTCTCGCTTGTAATGGTCAGGTAGTAGAGTATGCTGGTAGACTACCTAACTAACCAAGTATAGTATGTAGGACATATAATATATAATATGTGTAGTGGGGTAAGAATATGTATATGTTTAGTTTGTATTTTTGCGTACCTCTCAATATCAATTGGATTGGTGTAAATAAATTTGAATTACTAAATCATTCTTATTTATAGTACATAAGCTTATCAATTTAGTAGTAATATGTTAAACTAAAAATGTGTTTATAAATATTTTGTAAGTAATCTTTATAAATTTATACATGCGACACATGTAGAGTAGATATTATTATGTGATATGTAGTTTTAATATGATGAAATAATATATATAAATTAACTACTCGTAAATGTCTAAGTCACAGAAACATGCCGTAACGTATGAAATGTATTGCAAGCGACAGAAGCCTAAAATAAAATACATCCATCGCAAGTAATAAAAGTTTCGGTAGAGTCGCTTGTTTTGTTATAAAAGTCGTTAGCTAAAATGTGAAGACTAGCAGAATATGTTTGTAATTTTTGACTTTAGTGATCAAGATAAAGGAATAAATTAATCGAGTATAAGAAAGAACTGAATAGTAGAAAAAGATACAAAATGTAAGTCGGTTTATAAAACTGATAGAAATAGGTAATATGATTATATAAAAAATGGATAACACTATGAATAAATCTAAATACGACATTTCCATTATGTACATTCAGGGATAAGGAACGGGAGGGAGGGCACAGAGAGGCACTATTTTACGAGAACACATTCCACACATCGATAGGGGAAGGCTTAGGACTCACGCAGCCGGCGGCGGCCGATTAGAATGGGGCTCTCCCAAGGTGTCGGTCAGAGAGAGGTCGACGACGAATAGTCTTCATAAGATGCTGCAATTTTGTAACATTCGCATATTTATACCTATGGCAACGGTATCAATTGGTTAAAATAGATTTTACAATAAGCACTACAAAAGCTACACATGTTATTTTGCATCATATCTACTATTTATAAACTATAAAGTACATAAAATATGTATATACAATATTCAATCGAATTAAACATTAGTGCATTACCAACGAAGGCATCAACATCTGCAAGTAATACATAAGAAAGCAAAATGTTGCAATTGTTACTCAGTGAAACAACTCATACTCGAAGTAAAGGAACTAACTTAACTGTATCAATGTTTTTTTTTACTGTTGTGTACATTTTCTATTAAATTTGTAAATAACCAACATTTTTACCCAATACATTGAAGAATATACAATCAATTTCTTCCTTTTTAAGCTTTGGTTAATCATCATCATCTTATAACAATAAAACACTATTTTTCCATTTGCTATGTACAGAAGAACAATGGATAAAATTGAAATATCAGACGCCGAAATAAATAAAAAATAAGAACATTATACACCTAAGTTTCTACTGATTTAGGTCATAATGTATTTAAAAAAACCGTTAATGCTCTTATTATACATTTGATAACAATAACTTTATGAACATATTTTTCTACCTACCTACATGTATATTTTATCTGTATTAAAACGTCAAGTACCTGAACTATCTGTCACTAAGCGCGGAGGGGTGTCTTCGCGATCAGTTGGAACCACTATAACTACTTCATCGTCTCTAGGAGATTCGCCACTCCTACTTGATGTCCTGAAATATTTAAAAGTGGGATAGTAAGTAAATATATAGAAAGATTTAACATCCTTTAATAATGCATTGCATTCATATTATTTGTTATTCTAATATTCTGTATTAGATATCCGTATGCTCTGCGATATTAACAATGATTTAAATCATGCTAAACAAAATACTAAATAGAGTAAATTTACTCTGTTTAGTATCTTTTGTTTAGCATCTGTTTAATATCTTTTTGTTTAGTTTGAAGGTGGTAGAACCCTCTGTGGTTCGACTCCGGCGGCACCACCGCCACACCTATTTCTGCCTAATAATAGCAGTGTTAGGCGTTCCTGTGTTCCGTTTTGAAGAGTGTGGTAAGAGAGACATACTTTTCCGAAGCGGTCCAGCTTAGTCCTCAGGGGTAGCGGTGCATCTGTGGCCGACCTCAGGTAGGAATATCTAGTCCTATCTGGGGTTGATTACAGATGTCCATGGGCGGCAGTAGCCACTTACCATCAGGTAGACTGCATGCTCGTCTGCTCCTCCTGTATTATAAAAAAATCTTAAAAATCTGATATCTGGCTCATACATTCTGTCCTGCAATCCATTCAAGAACAAACAAATTGGTGCAACAGAAGTTTATGATTAAATCACATCCGAAATAAGTATTAGAAACAGTTAGTAAAATGCTTACTTTACGATGACTTTCTTTCGCATGAACCGCGTGCCTAAGTCTGAGTAGCCCCGATGCATAGGTCTTTTATGAGGCATTGGTGGAGCCGAGGCAGGGGTGGGTTGCTCGTAATTTCTGGATACGGGCGAGTTAGGCTCGGAACACTGTTTGTCGGTGAGCGCAGGCCGCGCCCGCAAGGACACCTCGCCGGGGGCGCCACTGTCCGCACTCTCGTTAATACCATTCCGTATTCGTCTTGATGATCTCCTGTCTTCTTCATACATTTCTAATAAATGATCCAACTTACTTTCTATATCATCTACCTAGAAACATTTAATTAATTTTATATCCTTTTGTTACTGTAGTTAATATTTTATGGGTGTCATTAAAGCTACTATTTAGGTACTTACTCGATAAAGTTAATTAAAATGTGAATACAAAAATTGATCACATCGGTCACTTACTTGTCTTTCAATTTTTACTACTCTGGAAGCTAGACTGATTTTAGACGCGTAGACGTCTTTAGCTTTTGAACCTTGCTTGCCAAGAATTTGGTCTAACCTGTGAGCGAAAGATTAAATTTAAATGATTTAATATAGTACATATAACCCTATATTTAGAAGTTGCAGTCGTATTTCATTTTAGCTCTATACAAATTAGATCATGTAATTTATCCCTTAGCGCAAAACGTTAAAACTAATAATAATTTGTTTACTTTCTAAATAGGCGGCTGTTTAATAGCCCACACAACAGGAGCACATATTTTATAAAAACAAAAATTTGTTATGTAAACACTTTCAGATTTTAGACACATGTGTAATACCCAAAAGCAAGTGACTGTGCTACTGTAAACGAATATTTATCATTTGGAGAATTAAACTGTACATTTGCGTTAATTTTATATTTGTACCAGCAGTTTTTTGAGTATCTATGCATATCTTTGTAAATGTAACTTATAAATTCACTTATTAATATTAAATTACTGTGTATTGTCAAAGAAGAGTAAAAAATTGGATGTAGTTTTTTTATCAAACAATAGGATTATATTTAATTATAAAACAATACGTATGTATTAACTCACACTTGGCAATGTTCCGTGCATGCGAAGATATAATGCAAAGCGGTAGATCACGTAAACACTCATCATGCAAGACGGTCGTGGTTAGGCTAAGGAGTTCAATTATATCAACTAGTATAAATAACTATAGGAATCACTATTCTACTTTATATTGTTAAATAGGTGTAAATGTACGATAATTACAAAATATTAGTAAGGTCAAAAGTGCCTTTCAAATGTTGTTAACGTAATAAAATTGCTTGCAGCATTGCGTATGCATAAAGAGAAATGGAGAAGTGTCCAAATTAGTGATAGTTCATAATAACTTTGTTTTGTGAATACCATTCCATTCCATTCTCAAAGCTAAACAAAAACGTACAAATAATTTTGAAACCGCGCCCAGTTGTTGGTAATGTATGTATATGCCTGGACAAACAGAACGTCATTGAGATATTTAAAACTAGTTATCAGTTTTGATTTTTTGGAAATACGCGTGTAAATTTTATTTACATCGCGCCCAATTGGTCATGTACCATGAAATATTGTTTTATAATCTCAAAATTAATGTATAGATATTGACATTAATAATTAGAACATTCATTGAAACTTCTCCATTATATAGATACATTGAGAAATATAATAAAAAAGAGCAATAGATAGATAATGCACAAAGCGTAGCAGTTGTTGAATAAAATAGACAAACAATAAAGCAATACATAAATAGTGTAAATAAAGAGCTGATATTCCTTTGATATTCGATAAACGACAATATTGCGATAGCGCTAAATTTATACTTGATGTAGTTTCGATTAAATATTATGTTGTTAAAGAATACAACTAGGTATCTTTCAATTTAAATAAAATATACTTAATATTTAAAATAAATACTTCTTGTTTTGCATAATATTGATGTTTCATTTGTTTTAGTTTAGATTATGTTATCTGATACATGACAAATTACAACAATAAAGGTATTTAAAATAAGTTTTTAAGAAAAAACTAAAATTTAAATAGTTTTTTCAAGAAATTTAATTTACCACCAGTAACTTATTTGAACTGAAATAAAGCAAAAGCGTTATATTTACAAGTATACAATACTCTGTACTACATAAATATATTTGTTGGCACATATGTATTTATTATTTTGGTTACTAATAATACACATGTTAGGTTCATCGGCTTTTACGATTTCATATTTTTAATATTTTATTCTTTTTTTATATATTGTGTCATTTGTACCCGTTAACTTCTAAATATACGTCAACACATCTGTGACAATATACATATGTACATACGTATATTGATATCTCTGAAGTTTAAATATGATTAATGATCACATTGAAAGTGTAAACTCTATTGTGCTGTCTAGCATTTTTTACATTGTTCGGCCTAAATTTGGCCTACGTCATATATTTTTCAAATAAAACTGTATCGAGATTTATAGGAACTACCCCGTGTACGAGTATATTATGTATACGATTGAAGTGGTTTCACGGAGATCGGCAGCGGCCCGGAGTCCCCGGACGCACCGGTAAGCACATTAATATCCTCGACGATATGAATCTCACCTGTACTGAAGGTTCTTGGTTCGGTTTAGCAGGTCCGCATGCCCGGAGGAGTACTGTTCTATCACGTCTTTCACGTCGTAAGGTTTCAATGCTTCTCTAAACCTCTTGCGTGCGACAAAATACTTGAGCTACACGAAAATAAAAATTACGTGATGGCTCAGTACAAAGTTAGTAGGCAAATTGTTATTAGTTAAAATATATAATTTAAATTTTATTTCTATAAATTATTTAATATTCAGTAAAATTTATTTCAAAGACTTATATAATTATTTACGAAATTATCTTTATGTTATTTGTAGTTTATATCAGCATAACCATAGGATTGTATTTATCTAACAGTTCTAACAAGCCTACATAACGCGTTTTATTCACATAGTTTAACGATGACCTTTGAAGTTTTGCCTAACAATCAGAAACGTCGAACATTTGGCCGAGATATTATAGCAGATATTACGACGAAAATGACTTTTATTGTATTTCCTCCGTGGGCGGTGGGTAATATAGTCCTGCGCTACCTCAATTTCCGTACGAATATCCATTGGAATCGTGTAATCGTCTTAAGAGTGTGTATGCTTCTTTTGTATTTTATGTTTTATATATATTTCGTTTGGTATTAAATATGTATATACCATATACGTGATTCTAAAACTCGGTTCACTCTTAACTTCAGTATTGCATTTCAGTAAGTATGTAAGTTTGTAAATATATTTTGTATTGTATAAAGTTGATGAAATGGGTATAATGAAATAATTGAATTAATAATTTAATAGATGCAAAAATGTTACCTTCGAAACTTTAATAGTTCTAAAGTATACCTGTTTAATATCGATCTTATTTTGAATGGTAAATGTATCATAAACACATGCCAAAATTAAAGCTATTGGACCATTACTTTTCGTTAAATAGGTCAAATCATAGCTTTTGGATATAATGTACCAATATTGAATAAAATAATAAGACATGCGGTTCGTATGTACACACGATTTGGTCTAGATAATATATAGGGAATCTGAAAATAGAACGTTTGGTATTTATCAATGTACCTACCTTAAGTAAAACATACAAATTGAATTTATATATGGGAAACATTGAAAATTTCCTACAATAATTAGATTGTTCCCACTGGGTGGATTGGCAGGAAATTTTCAATGGTCGATTTTGTTGTATAGGTTGAAAGTAAAAATAGCATCACACACACTACTAAGTTTAGCTACTTCAAGACGTACATTTATTAGATCGTAAGCCAGTATCTGACTACAGAGGTTCAAGACAGTGGTGTAGTGTCCAGACGAGAGAAGGAGTTAAGAAGGTAGAGAGTAAGTAAATGGTTGTGCAAGGCGTATAGGGTTTCGGTGGGTAGGAGTACTACCTAGTCTGGACGTTTTTCACTCTCCCCAGCAGGTCCACGTGGCCCGCTGAATACTGTTCTATTACGTCCTTGACGTCGTATGGCTTTAAAGCTTCTTTAAACTTACGACGAGCCACAAAATACTTCATCTGCCAGAATTTGACAACATAAACATAACTTAGATCATGTATAAGATAATTCTAAAAAGTACAACATATTTAATTTAAGAAATGTATTTCAACTTCAAAAATATGTGAGCCTAAATTACTATAACATGGTAATCAGAACCTAAATGTACCTTACCTTATTAAACCTTACTTTCGTAATATTACTCGTATTTCTTACACGAATGTTCCTGACATTGTAGTAAGTGAAACGTTTTATTGCATAATGTCCGTAAAAAGCCAAAATGATATAAGATACTTTTGTATTTTTATACGGCGGTCAAGTAATAAAGTTCGGACATTGTAAACAGCTTAATAATTCAGGGCACCCCAATGACTACTTAACTTTGCTACTTCACCCGGCTCTTCAATTATGTAGCAACGGCGAGGTGAACTGGAGCTTTTTTGTTTCTCGTGAGCTCGATCTTCAAGCAATCAAAATATTTTCCTATTTTATACCGAGTGCCCACTACTGAACGAGTATTTTTTAAGCCAAAATCTATTTATGTTGCTTCCAGATTGTCATATTACAAGATAGTTTGTTCTTTGCTCTATGTTGTATATTCCGTCCTTCGTTCTTTATTAACAGAATAAATTAAGTTATTTTTTTTAATACAGATTGAATTTTTCAGCGATGAATTTACTTTTTATTTCATCATGCAGTTTTTTAATGTAGGTATTAAATGTAGGTTGCAATGATCGAAAAATTGATCTTACATGTTTATGTATGTTGGGTCCAAGAGAATTTACGATGGCGTAGTCTTTATTAATAAGTGTTTTTGATTTTGTATTCAATTGTTTGACTGTACAGAACTTTTCACAAGAATAAATTTGATTATTCTCAACTAAAACATGTAAGTATTTTCTGAAATAGTAGGTACGTTGTAGTAATAGGTTTGCTCGTCGTCCGCGCCCTGCATCCGAAAGGTCTCTTACGATCTCGACTAGACGTCATGGTGTCATCTACCTTTGACGTAAACCTTTCGACGTGAACATTCTCACGAAAGCTATTAAACGGAGGTTAAACCGCACGTCACTTACAAATGTTATTGTAACTTTTTTCAATCAACATGGTAAAACAAAATGGGATTCATTTTCACCTCTCGCTTGTTTTTATTACGGGTGTGCGAGAAACATTATATCACACAAAGCGGCATTTTAATTGTTACACAGTTTATCTCAATTTTTGAAACATGTATAAATATTACGTGGGTTATTGGTACCTAACTATTATCACCTAAAAATTACAATATATACTGCTAAATACTTTTCTAAACTGCGCTTTAAATCAACCGCAGAGCTATATTATAAGAGTGATAACTCACGGAGTGTTTTACATCTGTCACCGTGGCTGACTCGGAAGAAAACGCTTCGTGAGTTCTCATC
Organism: Epargyreus clarus; assembly: GCF_041222505.1. Classification (NCBI taxonomy): domain Eukaryota; kingdom Metazoa; phylum Arthropoda; class Insecta; order Lepidoptera; family Hesperiidae; genus Epargyreus; species Epargyreus clarus. The sequence continues at coordinate 9,530,325 of NW_027332211.1, forward strand.
GTAAAGAGCCCAATTATTTTCCATTATTAATAGTAACAGAAACCTTTGAAGTGTTACCTTCATGTAGTAAATTTAATTTCAAATCAATTAATATCTATTTTGTGATGTTTATCTGAAATATACGTCTATTTAATGTAAACATACACACCTTTCTTATAAATCGAATGGCAGCTTTGTGTCTTGGAGTTAAAGTCACACAGCGCGGCTCCTCGTCTTCATCTGAAAAGAATAGTGTAAAAAGGTAACCAATTTGAGACGTACATAATTTAATAAATTTTAATCATTACTTTTTTGTCGTCTACCAAATTTATTGAGGCATTTGGTAGCTGACTAGACCAGCGTATACACTTTGATGTCACGTATTTTTGTTTTGATAGGATTATAAAGTTAAATTGTCTTTAAAAGGCCTCGGCGGTAAGGCGAGAAATATTACATATGCATAGAAAAAATAGAGACCGTAGATAAAGAATATCTATATTGACCGAAGATGCCATGAAACGTTTAGTATAGTAAGTAGTACGTTAGTAAGATGAGAATAACGCGATGCTTGTACCTATATGATAAAACACGTTGTTCTTTAGTTTATCCAACGTATATTTTTCACCCTCACAAGATAATCACAGATGATAAAACTTTACGTAATAAATTAGAAAATGATGGTGATAGGGACATCTTTATTACGTTTTCGCATCGTTTGTGTAATCGCTTTGGCGCCGCGTCAATATTATGTATTTATTGACGTAACGTTAAATTATTTTATTGAATCTTTTCTCGTAAAGTATATAGTAAATTTGCATCTGACCACGAAATTATAAATACATAGATACTTTAGGCAACAGTCCAAATATACAATCCATCCATCAATAAAGTCAATAATGTTCCAGCATAATAAAGTAGATTGAGAAAACATGTTTAAAATCGTTGTCAATTTGTTATGCCGACACTTCGTTTTTGTACACAAATCCCGTTTCTCATTGCCAACCTGTCATTCATTCAATTTTATTTTTGTTTGTAATAGAAAATTGTTGATTTTTAACTTGCTTTTATAATTTGTTAGGAATCACATTAAATTTCCTAAATATAGTAAAGTTTTACCTTTTGTATGTTTTAACTTAAAATCTGTTTAAATTAAATTTAGTACGTAAGCGTCAATACTCCAGATTTGAAAAAGCTCCTTACTCTTTGTTCTCTCTTATCTTTGATGCCGGCAAAGGCTAATCGAACGCAAGTGAGCGGTGACTGCTATTGAAAAGTTTTGATCATTATTTATTAAAGATAACAATTCTAATATCATCCTTGACAACCTAAATTGTGGAGTATACAGTGGTGTATACAGTAACAGTTATGTACTACGCTCAGGCATTCCTATGCTCTAGAACTGCGGATATCGAGCAAAGTTTAGATACTTACTAGACAAATCTTTAATAAAATTTATGATGTACGTAATAATAAATTGTAAAGAAATAAAGTTAGTCAACACAAAGATAAGACGTTCAAGATTTATGTTTTATTCTTTGTATTTAGAATGAATATAAACTCATAGACACAATCATGATTGAATTCAAATGATTCAATAATTTACAATGTGATCTATTTCTAACCAGCTTACCTACATAACACCCACAAACTTTTTGATCTTTTATATATTATGGAAAAGAGCGAGCTACAGTCATTGCTATTTTTAATTTAATTTTAAGACGTAGCTATTGTAATAGAGCACATATTATTATGTGGGAGTAATGCGTTAGCTAAAATAGATGATGTTGCATGGGAATATTCCATTGATTGTATCAATAGATTTACTGCATAAGTGAAAAATATGTTCTCATAGTCATATTAGAAATAAAATATATTCTACGTCTTATTTGACTAAAAGTTCATATTTTGGAATTGAAGAAATCGTTGTTAAACCAGGAAAGTATTGTTTAATTTATTCATATTATTGATATGTCAATCAATATTGTATTACATGTATACATATAGAGCTTGATATTCAAATGATAAGTAGGTTGCTTTCGAAACATTCGCGTGCTGTTTAGTTCAGCTGTAGAGTCTACAGACGAAAAGTTCTTTGGTAAGCATCAACATTTGGTAACTCAAGACATTCAATAGTTTAACAGAAAAATCCGATTAACTTCCATCCACATTAGCATTGTGTGCATTAAAATTAGATTCCGCGCGAATGCTTCAGTTTGATTTTATAGATAGAAGCATATCGGGTTTTGCAAGTGGAGCATCGGCTGTCCAACAAGATATCTATTGACCTAAATCTCAGACAGGTACGTATAGCCGCCATGTTATCGAGGAAGATTGATTGTCATCGAGTAAACTAAGCGAATCTCTATTTGTGTAACGAAGTTTCCTCTGTCGCTGCACCCCGGGGCGCAGTATACGAAGTCTATCCCATATGTTATGATACATACTCGTAGCTATATGAAGATTACGGTTGGTAACGTAATTAGTTCTTAATACGTTAGGTTGATATATATTATGCAGCTTAGGTAATAACGTAACTAATCAAACATGTACATAATTGTTAAATATAGCAATATGTATATAGATACCTATAGGTCAACGTTAATTTGGCTAGCTTATTAGTTTACCTGGATCTCAGTACCATATTATACATTTAGTTAAATTATATTTTAATGTTTTAGCATAATTAACTGTTGCATCAAGGTAAATAACTCAATTATTTAAATAAAATTTTGGCACCACATCTTGTTTAAAGATTTACAATGAAATTTTGCAATAAATTTTTTTATTGCAAAGGACAATGCCCATGAAAGTATGGACCGCCGTCCAGAGTTGCATCAAATTGAAACTTGTTGTAGACGATATATAATTAACCAAATACTACCACCAATAATTATTTTTTAGATCAGCACCCGGGTTCTGAAGTTATTTACCGAAATGTTACATAACCTCAAAATCCAAAATATCCGACGATAGATTGATGGTCGGTTTTAACTGATAGTAAGTATCTATAATGTAGTTCGACTAACATATTCCATTTACTTTTAAAGGTAGTAGGTAAAAAAACCTAAAATAATCCTAAAAACCTAAAATAATGAATTCCGAGTATAAAATTCCGCCATTTTAATTTTTAAGAACAACAATCAACATTTCGTCTTATTTTATCTTAAATGGAACCCCCCTGTTCAAAGAAACTATTCTGATCGACATATTATGTAAAAAAATCAAAAAATAATTTTAATATTACTTTCATTTTGACGCATGAGAAAAATCAGTACCAAGAATGGGCATTCTCCTTTAATTAATAAATTAAAATCATTAATTTCTGCCGTGTAATAGTTCAATTCGGTTTGAATGGGGTGATAAAGGAGGGGTAGCTACGCATCTATGCCCGCCCTCAGGTATGACCCTACTTTATCATTGATAACATACGAGTATGTCCGTGGGCGATAGTAACAACCTACCATCGGCAGAACTGCATTTTTTAAGAAACGTCAAAAAACATAAATATATAAATTCTAACTAACAATTTCCGCCATAATAGTCTATTAAATACGATGGTTTACTGTTATAAATTGTTCAAAATGTCCAAAGAAAGCTGCGTCTGGATTGTACAGTACAATCGACAACCATAGAGTCCATAGAGTGAAAAAAATCATAATAAAACCAAACTGCTTAATGCAAATATTGTAATACCTATGACCTATGTCTATTGCGTGTATTTTTGGGATGGATACTTTAGCCTGCTTAAGTTACTGTTCTTACATTGTACTATAGGTGCGCTATCCTCGCGCAACCCGCGTTGCCTACCTGCCAACATCGACAGCTTTCATATTAAATCCGTAGCTACAACCGAATATTGTACAACTTCCAGATGTTACGTGGCATATGTTACCTAACATGTATAATCGCTATACTCGTTAAACTATAATTATTAATGTTTATGCTACAAGCTATTACGTATGGCTTAGTGATATCCAAATTTTAATAAAGAAATCAATACCTAAGCTTCCCTGAATATGCTTGTCGCAGTTATTTTTCCTTTATTTTTCAACCTCTGTCATGGTTTTGCTGGTTATTTTTTTAATGCCAGGGCGGAGATTCTATAACTATTTTTCGGTATCGTGGTCAAATCTCGAGGATGTTCGTTTTATAAATTACTCATTTAGGATTAGTCTTAACACGATATATATTAATTAATTTCACAGTCCACACATTGCATTTCCATTAAATATAATAAAATATTATGTTACATTCAGTCTACCTACTTGAAGTATTTAAAACATTTTATTTTTATTATTTTATAAAAATGTTATGTACATAATAATACTTGTTAAACAAGAAAATACTAAGGTCATTGTAAAAAATATCTTACATATAAAAAGTCTTACAGCTACATAAGAACGTATGTACTTAGATGGAGCGTAAAACAAAAATGTGGTATTATTGACATTACATAAATATTTTAATGTTTTATTTTGTGTTGTACCAAAAGATAGGGGTTATTTTACGGTTAGAATATATTTGAAAATATTGTCACGCATATTAATAAATTATATTAATAAAGTAATTAAAAAAAATTAAGCGTTTTCTTATGCGTAGTCATAGATTAGTAAAGATACTTCGCCGCCTTGAAATTGAATGAAGCCACTAACGGCTTATTATAGTAAGTTATTTTTTTGAATTCTTGACAAATAAAAACATTTTTAGAGAAAATTTACGAATAAATAACTAATACTGCGTAATTTACATAATAAATAAATAATTATTTCAAATATTTTAGGGACATTTCAGCACGGAGACGTGGCAAAACTTTTTTACGCAACTATTTCAATTCTCAAAACTGGGTACATTTTCTTGTTAGGAGTGAGTAATCTGTACTAATCTATGTGCGTAGTGTACTATTTTTTAGTCTTAGAAGTTTATGTTTATATACTTACTTTATAAATGCCTGTAAGATATACATATCTTCAGTATTTAAATGTTTAACTTTATCTAAAGAGTTGTTTCGTAAAAATATTCATACATAAAACAATATGAGTTTAAACATCGTCCATAATTTATGTTAGTATCGCTTAATGGATTTTTTCGCACGACACAGTTACGGTTATGGAGTGGCGCGACCCGGAGTAATATTGTACATGTAGGTCCCCCGACTTATAATGCTTATGCAAGTGAAACTTTTTCAACGTCGTTGGGAACAGGAAAACTCAGCAAGAATAAACTCAATGCAAATAAAACGAGAATAGAAATGAAATATGATATTTTGTTCTTTTATGTTATCGAATTAGCGGTATTGAACCAATAGTGAACGTGACTTCTGAAACTGACTAGAAATAGAATAGAAATTTCCAAAAAACGCGGTCACAGATGTGCTGTTATTACTAGGAATTAAGTTGAAGCGCCGTGTTACGTTAAGTACGTCCGTCTTAAAACGTTTCCTGTATGTGTTATAATCCTATCGTACTTAAGCACTAATTCCAGCATAGCAGCTGTGTACACTGATGAAACAGAACAGAAACAGCGCTGCTACCCTTAGGTTACACCTTCCTTCACGTTACGTAATAATAGGCACGTTAATTACAACCAAAATGGTAATAAAATATGCAAATCCTTCTGGGAGTAGGCTTGCTACCAGGTTACGGCTTTGACCCTCTTGTTGCCGTTAACAGCTATGTTCCTCTAGTTTAAATAACTCTGACATTCAAGAAATTATTTAAACTTAATCAAAATATCACGTACTTTCGGTTTTAGTAGTTCTCAAGACATTCCAAAATCACTTATTGTATGTGCATTGATTTTTTTCGGAATGTCTTTTCATAAAAAGTCATAGAGTCATAGAGCTTCTTAAGCTCCTACCGAATGGATTGCTTGTTTTACAAGTTGCTGTTAGGGAGTAAAACTGAAGGTGGTAGAACCCTTTGTGGTTCGACTTCGGCGGCACTACCGCCACACCTATTTCTACCTAATAACAGCAGTGTTAGGCGCTGCTGTGTTTCGGTTTGAAGGGTGTAAGGGAGACAGACTTTTCCGAGGCGTTCCAGCTTAGTCCTCAGGGGTGGCGGCGCATCTGTGGCCAACCTTAGGTAGGAATATCTAATCCTATCTGGGGTTGATTACAGATGTCCATGGGTGGCAGTAGCCACTTACCATCAGGTGGACTGCATGCTCGTCTGCTACTCTTATATTATATATAAAAAAAAACTGCGTTTCATTTTGTTGTTCAAATTACTAGTTCTTTACCCGACTGTTGAGGATAATGTTCTTCAAGCGTAAGTATGTTTCGTTCTTTGGCACGCTCTACAGCCTAAATAGCTTGACGGATTTTTACATATGAGTTGTCGTTTGATTCGGTTAAATTGCAGGTATTTTTAAAGCAGTCGGGCTTTTATTATAATAATTGCTAGTTTTATAAAGTATATGAAGGTTTTAACGCTGATTGATAAACGAAAGCTCCGGGCTTAAAAAACGAAACGGGCTCCATCTAAGTATGACCTGTATTCTAGCTCTAGGATTATTTATTATAATTGGCGGTAACATTATTTTTAATTACGTAAGTATTTAATTATTTTCATACAATACAACGTGCAAAAATATTTTAATAATAATATGTGAATTACATACTGAAAGATTTCGTTTTAATTCAATATTACTTTTATTATCCAAGTTTTCTACTTTATGAGAATTGTTAACTACATTAGTATTAGGTAACCATATCTACATACCACTCCAGTTTATCTATTATACAAAGAAAATAAATTGGTTTGCGGGTGAAAAGCGACAGTGAGAGCGTATCATAAGGCGACAGGTTTTCGTTTCAAATGAAAGAACTATTTTAGCCTTCTCAGCTCTTACCATCGGAATTTTTCTTGGAGAGTGCTGTCTCCGCCACAGAGTCCTCGCTGTACGATGGGTTGACGGGTCGAGAGCCCCCAGAGCGGCCGTTGGTCGCCCCTGCCAACCCACACACGCACACTTCAACATAGGACCTACTGGTTCTTACGCGTTCCCACCCCTTTCGCGTTCTCGTTCGTTGTAACAGTTAATTATATGTGTATAGTTTCTAGCATGTTCAGCTACAATTTCATAAAAACGGACGAAACCCATCTGCGTTCATAGCGGGTACGACCCTTGTAATTATTGATTTTTTGTTTGTTTTGTTTTACATGCGACCATGTACATTCCAATTTCATCCGCCCGTCTGCCTGTCATTAGCGACCTGAATATGTTTGAATTGTATAGAATAGGTATCTATTGATAATACTGAAGCATAACATATATTTCAAGACATTTCCTCTTTATATACTTATTAGTTTAATTTTAAATTAATCAGTTAAGAATTGATATTTTTTATTTGATTTTTATATTTGAAATTGTGAAACACTGTGGTAACAAACTGACTTCATTTAAATGCTAAGCAGTCTAAAGGTCATGTTAAGGTATTCGGTGTTTCTTAGCTTATGCTAATTTGTTTCTCATTTTGATGAAAGTTAAACTTTTAAATGTCAAGGAAAGTTTACTCATTTTGTATTTTGTTATAGCGGAGACATAAGACTTATTATAAAGAAACAGGAACTGTAAATATTCACCCTTAAAAGTACGTTACTTTTTTGGTACTAACTTTAAAATAAATTTGGGCAGATTAGGAGGTTTTATGACCAAATCTGAAAGTTCCGAATATTAGGACTATATTACTTTCATCTATTTAATTTTGAGCAATAACTTTACAGTGATCGTTTAGTTACTACAAAACTTAAAAAGTCCAATATCATATTAGACGCATAAGACAATTGACGTATTCGGACCGTACGTTCTGAAATAGACGCATTTCAAAATAGATTATGTAGGAAGTAGGTATGTATGTACCTCCTATGTGCATTTGTTTCGTGTCCGTCACTGTAAAAAGTAGTCTGTATGAAAATATTTGCTGTCTAATCATTACGATGCTTGTAAAATAGCTTTCTTAAGTGAGTGATCCGCACATACGTTAAATGAGTATTCAGTGTCCAAACGTATTTTTGCAAATATTCTTAGAAAAAAGTGTCTTTCATACTTTATTTTCACACAATTTTCAATGATTAGTTCTCGCCTCCACATGCCATACATAAACGTTACGAATAATATATATACATAATCCACTAATCATAATGAGGATGGAACATATGACTTACGAAGAAAGTATTTATTCACAATTTTTGTTCAGCTTTGAGTTGTGGTCGTTACTTAGAATAATTCGAGCGCAGACTAGATTATTTGTTGTTTAATGAAAATCCCTATAAATTTTTTGGATCAATGGAACAATTGATCCTAACAATAACGTATTCGAATTTCAATTGTTTTCAGGCCACTTATGACAGTGACGAATCATTTCTCACATGAACCATATACCTGCGCAAGTTATGTGGTATTCTAGGAATGCAAGTGAAAACAAAGGTTACCTACTTCGGCGATAACGTATTAAATATTGACCAGCCTTCTAAGGATTTTGTTTTAAAATGAAATTCCTTTAATTACTTAGGTAAAGTAAATATCAAGGATAAATATATTTGAGTTCATCCAACCAAATGTCTTCGCAAATTCTACTAAATTGTAGGCTCTCGGCGTTATCTTATCGACATTGTGTCAATCAAATGTCAGTTTTTTGTGAAGCAATCAAATCCAAATAGATTTGCTTTTGACAGCTTAATATATTTTATTTACATAATATTTTCTTGAATGACTCTTTATGTATATTTATAGTTGAAATACAAGTAGCACTTATTAAAAGAAAATGAATGATAAGTAAATTTAAAGGTAAAGTAAATGGAAGCTACAGGTAATGAGCTTTTAATTTCAAAAAAAGTTAAGAAAAACATAAGTAAATACATTCTTACATTAACATGGTACCTTTTTAGTTTAGGACATAAAAAAGGAAAAGCCCTCCCCTCCCCCTATGTGTCATGTAATATAGTGTAGGTAATCATTTAATCAAAATAATTGGCAGCTTTGTAAATATGTATCTATGTACGTACGTAGGTATGTGTACGGATAATACGGTCAGTTTCATTTCATATAATATACTAATGAATATATGTTAATGATCAGTGAAACATACATAGATACAATGAATGACGAAGTGTTATGCTTTACTGCATCAAAGAAACACCTAAATAATGAGGTCAATGCAGTGGTTGCCACTTAATGTCTAAGCAAACTATCGATCGATTTGTTATCTCTTTCTTACAAAGGCGGTAACGATCCTCAAGTGTATAGTTAGCTTTGGAAATGAGGAAAATTTTACAAATCTAATATCATATTAATTGAATAGTTCAAGTTCTTGTTTACTTATTTATTGGCACTGGCGCGTTCGACGTAATTATGAACGCTATAATTGGAGCGAATAGTGTACTAAAAAACTTCACGTGTGCTTTTGCTGGAAACTTTTATGATGAAAATATAACTAAGACAATAGCCACATGAGCAGCTTGTTTTAAAACCTGAGCATACTTAAACTGTGTGTGGGTAAACAATACAGACACGATCTCTACATAGCGTAGATGTAGTTTCGTTTCTTTGTTAAGTTGAATACGTTTTCTAACAGTAAGTAGTTATTTTAAGATATAGCTTTTGTCATATATACTCGTAGAATGTCTAATATTTCGTAATATAAAAATAAGTAATATTGGTGATATATAAGTATGTATTAAGAAGTATGGTAATATACGCGTTTATATACTTAGATACTTATATACGTGCTTTAGGATTCATGAAGTTTTATGCCTTTACAAATGATTAGTTATTGTTTTAATGAAATAAAAGTAAATAGATATAAGTACCGCATCGCATAATTAAGTCGCATCATTAAGATAGAATAGATTAACAGAGTAATTAAGTTGTTAAGGATAGTAACATAATTGGTAAACATTTTGAAATAAAATTTTAATCTATTGTATAGTTTAATGAATATATGTAACTATATAAAACCCGTTGTTTGTTTCGAATAAAATGAATACTGGCTGATTTTAATAAGCCAGCCGCTTCAATGCGGATGATAAAAGACGTGGTAAGGTTAAATGGGTAACGTTAACATTATGTTAATTTATGAGAGATAGGCTAGATGGCGGTAGTAAAAATGTTTCTTAATTATGCTGTTGAGATTCTACAATGATTGTATGAAATGTAAAATTTCTATGGTTAATAAAATCTGGCTTGCGAAGATATTTCATTTAGGTGGTTTTCAAATTGGAAGCAGTTTCAAAGGTATATTTGCTGTGTTATATTTGTTGGATGACTTTTTTTATTGTACGTTAACATTTTACCCTCATTACAAGCTTTATTTCTTTCTCAGCGTGCTTAGGTCCTAGGAAATGGGAGCAGGTATTTTTTTTATCTTCAAGGCCTACAAAGCATCGATATCGATGTATCTAATTTTCAGGATAATATCTTAAGGTACACACATCATATTACATATTAAAGACAGGGAAGTTTGTCAAATGGCTAAAAAAAGCTTTAAAGTTAATTTCAATTACTTACGCCGCTATTTTCAAACTTTCTAAATTTTTGTATTGTTTTCTCATGGGGATTCTAGAAGTCCCATAGTGTATCCCTACAGAATATAGCGTTAACAAAATGTAAAAAAAAAAAAATGGTTGCCTGTAAAGTCGGTTTTACGGGCGAAGATTTTACGTGACAACGTCTTTTTCTCGGTAGAATATTTATTGATATGAATATAATTAAATTGCACAATAGGAACAAGGAATTGAATGAAAATAAGAATTGCACAAATTTTAACTATAGAAATATATTTTGTTTAGTCTCTAGTGCTGCGCGCGCGGCAGACCGATCATAGTTGAGTGGGAGAGAGACGCAAGGCATTCGGCGGGCCTCTCTCTCGTTCGGTGACTCATCGTAACGTTACCGGGCGTTACACTTTTTCATAAGTGACTCCCAGCCGCAACCTAATTTAAGACGTTGTCACGTCAAAAAAAACAAAGTTAAAATGTTTCTCCAATGGATTTCTGCACATTTTACCATGTTAAGCTATAAGGCTTAAAGGTGGATAATAATATATCACACACGATACCTTCTTCTTACGTTGAATACCTTTTACGTTTTCCTCTGACATTTCAGCGTTATATTAATTTTTTAGGGCTAAGAAACGGCAGTATTCATGCGTAACAGCCTTTGAAGGCATATTCATCTTTGTAAAATTTCTTCCTTTGAATTCATAATACCTCAATCAAAATGCCTGCTTGTCGCATTGAATTGACTGTGTAATGAAAAATTCTATACGCTTGAGTATTTAATACACGTTTATTTTCTGTAATTGAAATTTACGATTTATTTTAAAATTTGTGAACATGTAAAAGTATTGTTTTATATTAAAATCTTGCCGAGTTGATTCACAATAAATAACATATTACATAATAAGACATTTATAGTATTGCAATAATATGCGAAGAATTGAATACTTTTTGTTTTTAAATGCAATAAGTAGAGTTGTATCATAGACGGGCGGATAGGATGGACTCGAATTGGGTGTATGAATAAAGAAGATACATGTTACCCACCTTTTATACCCACCTATGTACATAATTATATCAATGTTATTCAAACAAAGAATAATATTTTACAGAATTCCTATTATTCTAACTTGCATGCATAAGTAAATGCCAAGCAGTATTAAATTACTCAAAAATTGTATTTAGTTCTTTATAAACTGAACTCAAAATATAAGCTTTAAAGAAAGCCATTCCAGTAATATCATAATATTCTAAGTAAAGTCGTATCTCTTGGAAATTCATTGTGTGAACCGTGATCTATGACGCTAAACGAACGCAAGTTTATGCAATGTTTGTAAAACATCTTTGTCGATTGATCTACCTTAGCATTTACGCAGAAGCGATCATTTAGAAGCAACTTTTTCACTGAAATGTTGGTATGTAAAGCTTCTGATTTGCAGTACCTGTATGTCATTTTGAAGCAGTATCTCATCTACGCGGGTGCATTTTATCTCAAAAAGTGAAAAAATAGAAAGAAGTAGAAGGTAGTCAGAATATCAGCAATCATTTATGTTGAGCTTAAAGACGTAGCGATAATCGCCGGAAGGGAGCGTTTCCTCCGGTACCAACAGTGCTACGTAGTACATGTTCGATTTTCGTGTATTCACATTTTCTGAAAAGTTCTTGCTAAGATAAGAATTAATAAGAAAACGCAGCAAAGTTTATCGACTGTAACTGTCATGCCATGGTGCCGTCTAAAAGATGAAGTATAAAACCTTGAAAGCAGCTTTTCCAACAATGGAGTAGACAACACGCATGGTCCCCGCCCGCTGTACGATTATCTATGAAACAGGGCAATATCATGTCACGCTCTATTTGACTAAGGTTATTAAATACACTGTGCAATGCTGTGTCGTAAAGTGGAAACGGTGGTGGATGCGGTTCGGAGCTGTTGTGTCTATTTAATGCTTTTTAGTAGAGCTCAGAAGCGTCGCGTCGTGTTTTTAATTACAATTTTGTTTTTTTACTATTTTGGAAGCCGGCACTGCTAATGAGAAGAGTATTATGTTTCAGTTTATTGTATAATTTTGTTCCGTCGCGGTGTTACAAGTATTATTTGTATTTTTTTAAATGTCGTGTTTTAGACGTAATTTTTAAAATGTTTTCAATATAACTATAGCTCACTGGTTCCCCGTGTTAATGCTGCAGCTGAACTTAATATTAGAGGTCAAATTTGTTCTGACGCATGCAAGTACCAATATACCTATAGCATATAGAAGTTAAAATGTTACGTCGTTGGGTTATGTGGTTGAGACTGTTCTGCCAATTAAAGAATTCTTTCTTGTATTCTTGTGAAAATACTGTCTGAAAATCAACAAAATGATTGTATATATATTTAAACTGACGGTAGGTTAATGGTGTAATAAGTGGTATTAATATACATGGTAATTGCATTGCTAATAGGCTTACCGAGGTTTTCAGCACTGGCGTTGACGTCGTAACGATGTGCAGGCTTTGAATGGGGCGCGGGGGAGTGCAGCGAGGTGCTCTTGTGGCGGCGGATCGTCGGCAGCCGCGACACAAAGGACGCATTGTTCTTGAACGATGCACTCATCACGCGACTGTCAAAGGTATACAATTATCATTCGTTTTCGTGTAATGCTTTTGGCACACGAGACGACCTCCGAATTCGAGATAAACTGCCGATGGAGCGATTCGAACGACAATATTATACCTAGACCACGATAAGACAAGATTCACTACAGATAATGTTAATTGAAGAAGAAAAGCTAATTCGCTCGAAGGCGAAAAAAACGTCTACTGAGTTAGCATTGTGTTCGCTGCTATTTCTTAAGATCTAGTTTAAGTGTTAGGTCAACAGCGAAAAAATTTCTCTTGATGTCGTGCTAACGTTGTAAATACTGTATTGTGGACTTTTCTGAATGACTCTTCTTCTTGTGGCATTGTGAATTTCTAGAGCGTTTGTTTTAATCTATATAAACCTATTTTGTACAAAATTTCAACATAATGTTTTCGAATAAAATTTAATTTCATGTATAACCTTACATATCGATACCTTAATTCGCAAATCAGCCAACTCCACTTTTTGTCAAAATGTGTTTTTATTTATTTTGATAGTAAATGGCGTTGAACGAAATCAAAATAAATAAAAAAAACATTTTGATAAAAAGTGGAGTTGGCTGATTTGCGAATTAAGGTATCGATATACAGTGTATTAGTGTCGTGAATGTAGACGATGGTGTAATGAGTGAAATTTTAATCTAAATATCAACACAAAATAATTGAGCAATCTAAACATGGTCGAAATCTGCATGGACTGCCGCGCCACTACCACTACATCCATTTCTACCATACTAAATCTATAAGAAGTCGAGTACAGAATGGTACAGATGACCATAGCCGACAGTGACTGTTTAATATCCGATGGGCCACATGTTTTTTTCAATATCCGCTCCTTTCCTGCTTCTATTAGGTACAGACACAAAAAATCAACAACTATGGTTTAGGTACACGCATTGAACAGGGGAGGAACAACAAAGTACAAAAAATTCGTTGTGGTTTTCAGCGTAGCACCACCGTAGAGCCTGGATTATCGGATTAAATTATCTTTAAGACTATATAAGATAAAAAATAGTCACCTAGTTTGTGGACTGGGCAGAGGTATTTGGTGTATCTTCCAGGTGGCTACACTCATGGAATGCTCGTCTGCCGCGTAGCATCGCCACAGCGCCTGGATTAACGTGGCCGCTGGCTGTCGCCTTCTAATCATATGCTTCTGTCTTTGTTGCTGCTGAACTTTAAGAGCGAAACCCGATCCCAGGATTCCCTTTCAAAACATAAGGCAAGACATAAAGTAGCTACATTAAAATCTTTACACAAAAAAGTTTCTTAACTAAATTTATACTACTCGTGGATTTCAATACTATGAAAGTTTTATCTATATCAATCTCTCCCGGAAATAGCGTGCTTTAAACCGTTCGAAGTATAACAATTTATGTTGAATATTGAAAAGCTTTTAATATAATTCATAAAGAGTGACATTCAGTTAGCGATGACGTAATAGCGATCCAATTCCATTAATATAATTAAATGTCAAGTGGAATATCTGTACCAGTGACCGTTATCAAGCAAATGGCTACTCACAGCGGGTAGCGCGAAGAACGAGATGCCCAGTAGCGCGCAGAAGGACGCGATGAACTTGCCCTGCCACGTCTGCGGCACCATGTCCCCGTAGCCCACAGTGCACAGCGTGATCTGACAACACGCCGAATGTTCAGTAATGGATACACTTGTGTGTTACTATGAGCGATACAATTGGATTACATCTACGCCAGTGGTGCTGTGATTGTTTTTGTAACTTAATTGATATAAAGTGTATATAATTATGTAGTTTAAGATTTACGATATTTGTTGAAAGATACGTACTTACATCCCAATTCACTAGTTCGTAGAACGTTTCTTAAATTAGAAATTGAAGGCCCTTTTAATATACAGTTTTATTTAGGCTATCAATTCGCGATTAGGTAGCGCGGTGGACTGTGCCTAAGACCCTTTCACTTAGTGCGTCAGTAGTGTGTTGAGGACGAGCCTTACCCTTTGTAAAAGCACCACTACTAACACCTCGTAAAGGGGCATATGATAATAACACTGATGAGCCGAATGTAACACGACGAGGTAACAAACCAAAAATTTATAAAACAAAAGTTACAAGTACGAAAGATATACATGAGACATATGATGCGTGACTTAGGGCATACCGCGCGCTGAAATTCTGATTTTTCATCGCAAACAGTAAGTGCAGTGTAAGGTTTTCACTTAATTTAATCTGTGGGCTCTGAAATACCGTAAATATACCACTGGCACAGCTATCGGCTCGTAAGTTTACTACTAGCTCGTAAAAAGTCCATAACGAATGAATAATATTTATAAGTGTTTAGCGAAATTAACTTTGTAATGCCACCACCAATCTTGTAATGGTGATCATAAAACTGTTTAATATTTGAGCCAGTTTTTTGGGTAGAGACTTTCTTGAATACATGATTTTGATACACGTGTAAGTAATTTTATTCAATTTATATTGCAAACGTACTACGTGTTCAAGAAAACTCAATTACCATGATACAAAATTGTTATTTCCTTTATTTTTTGTTTACATAATAACATACACATCATCCGTGTACATGAAAAAACATCAGTTTACATTTTTATCATGTAAAATAACTTTTATACAACTACACTAATAAACAAACAAAGAGCTAAAAACAAATTATCGGGACTTTCAGTCGTCCCTGACGCTACTGATTGTAGTGACATGATAATACAGTTAGAGAAGTAAATATCTTTATTCTCGTGTCGAGTTCAGCGTCAGATAATTTGTTTCTAGTTCCATTACATTTTTGGTTATACTTACTACTCCCCACCATAATGCTTCAGCAAAGTTTTTAAACTTAGTGTCGGCCACATCTTTTTCTGCTAAATAAACTAAAAATGATGCAAATATTAATCCGAGAAAACCTATATATAGTGTTGTTATCAATTCCTGAAACAATAATAAATATATTAGTTTTTATCGTATTCGGTGAAACAGGGCAACATTAGATAAATACAATTAACGTTAAAACTTAATGGTAAAAGTTCGATCTTTTTGTTTCTGGGTAAATTGAAGCTCCGGAACGTATTAACCCAATTTTCCGGTTCAGATCATCGTTTCTTTTTACCTGACTACGACGAGGCCAAAAAGAAGGGTAATGTATTCAAAGCGATGTATCCAAATACTGCGCTGTATCCAAAATAATTCGGTTATTATGCCATAACTGAGGAACTAATGGGCCGGTTTTCATAAATAAGGATCGTTACAATTTAATCGAGTTTATACATTTGGAGTATATATTCAAATGTATAAATTGATTATATATAAAACTTTAACTTGCACATTTCTATTCAGTCATGGTCGGGTTATAAATTTTATTTACTGTACCTAATTAAATAATTTGGTATGACAGTACAAGATTATAATGCACAAAGTGTACACTGGGGATTAAAACACTATGCATTGCATTTCATTTTCATTTTATTAGAGTACTGATTTACGGGTATGCTGATTTATTAATGTATCAAATATATCAACAATGCAATGATATTAATTTAGCGTGTATGTTCCCTACCATTAATGTAATTGATTTCACACTGCTAGTAAATATTAACTATAATATACTTATGGTAATACCTGTGGGTAATACCTAGTACAAATTGAATTATCTGATATTGGAATATTTAATTACTATAATGTAAAGTTGTCTAATAAATGAATACCACAAAATGGTAAGGTACATTTCCATCACATTACACAAGTTGAAAGCAATAAAAGCTGTGATTTATAAAAATGAGTCAGCTCGACAGATCTGCGGAGAGCAACCGAGTAACAATGGCCTGCTGATATAAGATAATATTTCGTTTTACGGGACGTTGTAAAGGATATAATAAAAAGAGCCAAGTGCTTATAATAAAGAAACATTTCTAGGTACGTACGTTATTACGAACTCAAACAACATAAACACGTAACAACGCGAGCGTCTAATTTAATAATTGCATTTGCGTATAAGTTTGTTTTGCAACGGGATTGTTTAGAAGTTCATTGTTTGGGTACGATATACCTACGTATTTGCTTAGTCAATATTGCAGAAGGAGCGGGAAATGCGACTGCGGGGTGGGTTTTATTTGCTCTGCATTGTGATCATGCAACTTTAACCTGAACCGATTGTGAGTAGATATTGAGTCCCGCCTTGTTTGTGTTTATATCTAGTCGGTCGTCAGGGGAAATTGCTACCAGTTTAGTCCACTCATCGTGTCTAAGCAAGATATTTGTACTAAAGCGAATTTCTCACAATTATTCCCGCATCATCATAATTTTTATAAGGTAACATAAGGAAAGTCAAAATATTAGGGAGGTTGGTTCGCATACTGTCTAAGGTACAATTTAGTCTATTAATGATATTGTGTTTTTATAATCAACGAAGCATGCTCGTCAGGTATATTGGGAATGGGATAAACACTCTCTGCGTCTGGTTTAAATAACTATCGGTAATTAGGTTGTGTAGGCTGCATAGTATTTACGAATATTTTGTGTTGATCGAACTGCTTGTTGAAAAATGTATTTGTAGCAAATTTATGATAACATATCGCCTGAAAAAATATTATACAAATAATACTTTAGAAAGTGGGTTTATTGATCCTTTGAACGATATATTATCCACATACCTAGTTGTAGTCTAAACATTACTTTGAACAATATTAAACTTACTATTAACCAATAAGAAATATGTAAAATTATGATAATTAGATTATTCGTACCTTTTATACTTTTCGTTCCTAATATTTAGAATGACTAGTGACACAAAACTTATATACATTGTCAAATTCCAATTCCTTTGTCTATGCTCGTTGGTCGGAGCTCGGTCGTATAACATAAATTACTCGTACATATTGTATTTTTTCGTAAATTTATCATTACACTTGAAATGATTTCTAACAAAAATCTTATTCCTTATGTAGGTATCTCTTATACTTCTAATCACGTTTTTTTTTTATTTATTTTTATTTTTTTATTATAATATAAGAGTAGCAGACGAGCATGCAGTCCACCTGATGGTAAGTGGCTACTGCCGCCCATGGACATCTGTAATCAACCCCAGATAGGATTAGATATTCCTACCTGAGGTCGGCCACAGATGCGCCGCTACCCCTGAGGACTAAGCTGGAACGCCTCGGAAAAGTCTGTCTCCCTTACCACACCCTTCAAACCGGAACACAGCAGCGCCTAACACTGCTGTTATTAGGTAGAAATAGGTGTGGCGGTGGTGCCGCCGGAGTCGAACCACAAAGGGTTCTACCACCTTCATACATACATATATATCATATCGCATATCGTAAGAATTAATATAACCTGTCGATGTGCATATACTACGGAGCCGAGCAGTTTCCACGTGCCACCGCGCCTGTCCATGCGAACCATCCGCAGAATTTGGAAGAAGCGGAGCCCACGCAAGGCTGAGGCTGCAAATACCTGGCCCGATGAGCCCATCCCCAGCACCACCAATGATGCCAGTATTGTTGTAACATCTGCCAGATATACAAGTTTTAAGTTTTGCGAGGAATCTCAGAGCTTTAACACAATTGTCAAAAAAACACATTTAAAAGTTCCCTGAAGTAATTTGTAAATAAACAAGTCATTAATTGTAGAGACTGATTGAGCGTAAACAATTTTGCTACTGCATGATTAGTTTGCATGATTTTATGGGTGATTAATTGATTAAATATGTTAATCAGCCAATTACTGGACGTTGGCCTCCCCTGCAATTTTAATTAGTACACCTATTTGTCATTACGAAATGAGGAGAGTAGTGTGTTATAAATATACTTCTGAAAATAACAGAATGTCATGTCGTCACGAGGATGAACAATGTGTGTTTTAAAAAACATCGTGCTTGGAGACTAACTGTAGCCACGTAAAATACAGAGACGGGTATAACATGTGACATAGGTGCTTTTTTGTTTGAGCTTTTTTCCCAGGGGTAAGTATTCGCCTAGTTATGAGAATAACGTGCATTTAAATTATCTAAATAGACCCTCGTACCTGGTTTACATGTGGAAGTGTTCGTACAAAATGTACAAAATAGTATTCACTACCTACGCTTTTAATTCTAGCGTAGTGCAGTTTTTTTGCAGCATGTAGTAAACGTAATTGTTTACATGCAAATCTTGATTTTGAACATTTACGTGTATATCTTGATGTAGGTTGAGATGTTTGAATAAGGGAAAACGTTTTGCAAGCCTACTTCCTGGTAATTACAAAATAAAAACAAAATGTATTTCAAACAAACAGTGTACGTAGGTATCTACATTTAGCTCAGTCTATGGTTTACGGACTAAATTTATATAAATTAATAAACGTTCCATACATTGCGGCTGATTGAATTAGGTAAAATGAAAAGAGAGTCACGACACGGTTCGGAGACACGATATTTTGAGGTTTCTTTATAAGCTCGAGTGGGTAATCGTGCGGCAATGTTTGTCGGGCGGCGAACAGGACGGGCCAGCTCCCCAGAGGGCAACGTAACGGCCGTACGAAACTGGTGCTCGGGGGAGGACGTCGAAAATGTGAAGGTCAAAGAAGATTGGTCCCACCTGAAATAGGGTCACTACGTCACCATTTATGGCCTAACGTGACTTTTACTTGGAAATGTTAGAACGGAAGTACATTGAGTTGGCAATATTTTTTGTACTTAACGTAAATGTTGCATAGTTGGTCGATCGTTTAATATATTAATTTATTGAGATGGGCCATTAATAATATTGTTAGTTATACTCATGAACTTGCCATTAATAGCAAGGTTAATGAAAATGGTTACATGAATATAAAACGATATAATGCCGCAGCTCTAGGTCGAGTAGGAAAAACTGAAGGGAAAATCACTTTAACTATTGGGGCGTTCCCATAAGGTTTCGAGACTCAAACAAATAGCCGGTTAGTTTGACGAAAACTCGAACAAAGGTTCGTGTGACAAAAACATCGGTCTAATTCACTTTGTCTGTTGGTTCACTGTGTACTGCTGCGGGTATAAAACTCTGTAATAAAAATAAGTGATACAAACTGGATGGAAGCGGTCATAGTTATGTGGCATTGGGAAATTGCAAGCGACCCGCCAATATAATCAACACTGAATGTGGTCTATCCTTGGATGTGTGACCATTGATATGGTATGGTGGTGATAGTAACATGTGTAATGTGGTCAATTAAGTCTTTGACTTCTCTTCAGTTTACGGAAATACCAACGTCCAGCAATAGAGTGAGTGATAAAGAATTTAAGTAAAATAAATAAAAGAGTAAATATGCACCTTACCTATGATACAAAATGGTCGCCTCAAAAATTTGAGGCGACCCATTGATCCTTGATATCGCGATCTGCATCCTGATGACCATAACCTGTACGGAAAAAATGTAATTTGACTTAACTACTTAAAATCAATAACGAAAAATGGCAAGTTATAAATCATGGTTAGTGTAACGACGTTAATTAGCAATTTCCCTAACGATTTTATGTTAATCAGTCGAGGTTATACCGCGGTAGTGACCATTAGTTAAATGATCCACTTTGCGTCAGAATCGATACGGAATACGGCAAACACTTCTGCGCCAGATCGTACACTTAAAAATAAAGACCAACCAATTTACGTTTCAACTGATATTATATTCTTAATGTAAAGTTTCGCAATTTGATTATTCATTATAGCAATAGCAAATAGGATAGCAATTCCTACGATTTATTAAAACTATTTTGTACCTAATATTTTAAATACCCGGGGTTTTGACCGAAGTATTAGTTAAGCTACCATCTTTGAACTCGTAATTTCTACGTTCATTTGTTTTTAGTAATTGTGAAGTTATGGATAAATTAAAATATGAAAAGCACGGGTGGATGCTGGATTTAAAAACAAGTAGTATAGATAATTATATAAATTTTTATTTAAATTTTTGAATTTTTATTGCAGGTTTATTTTGAAATTGTCCTTTTCTGAATGACATTTAAATTAATCTAAAAACAGCTGCATTCTTTTAGTCGAATACAAGAATGTAAAGTCAGTGACGCGTAGAGCGAGTTACTTATGATGCAGTCACGTATAATGTGCACGTTGATAGTTGATAGACGTGTAATAATTTTATTATTAGTTTTACCATCATTCCATTATCTCAGGCGATTTTGTGGAAAGTGTGTAAATCTCGCTATATTCCACATTCTAAACATAGTAAGTCCGGCTGCTCTGCGGTGTGAATAGATTGCTAGGTGATGGGTGTACCACAGTTCCCAATCTTGTACCTATATGATTTGTAGCGCTTGTGGTTCACGTGCCGTGTTATTGAAAAGTGATAAAAAATTAATAATCTTATATACAAAATTCTCGTGTCACAATGTTAGTTACCGTACTCCTCCGAAACGGCTTTACTGACTTTCACCAAATTTTATACGCAGGTTCAGTAGGTCTGAGAATCGGCTACTATTTATTTTTCATAGGTACTCCTAAGTGATAAGAGTTGTTCACCCTAAACATCTTGTTGTTTATATGGCAACGCAATGTTTGCCGGGTCAGCTAGTTATTCATAAAATTAGTGTTAGATGTGGAATTGTTTTTCTTGATACGTGAAATTTATATTTCTTTACTTTATTTATGAAAACGCTTCTATAGGAGGGTTTAATAATATCAGCGATTATCAAAACATCATGTTCCGTTTTTAATTAATTATTCGTATATGACTTATACTTAGATGCAAACATCTGGAAAACAAATTGATAGCAAACAAATAAGTTCTCACTTAACACGTGTTTCCTTTCCCGTGATGCGGCGTAGTGCGTAATATATTTTCTATTCGAAATTTCAGGCTGTGGATGGGATGGTGATTGACACAACATTATAAATGTATGTACCTATATGTTTAATGTTACGTGTTATATATGTTTCCTTGATTAAACATAATAAATAAATACCCATGTGTACTTGTGTTATAGGAATGTAGCCTTTTTTGCACTTTGATTTAGGTGAGAGATTCCAGTGTATACTCAAACACTTGTTACACCAATCAATAAAATTGCTGTAAAAATGAATACAACTCAAATTGACATAACTAGGTACTCCAGTAGTTGTTAGAAGTTAGAATGTATACACAAAAGTCGGCGTGGGTATCGTTAAACGTACATTGTAAGCTTTTAATGTCTTATTAAACTTTTTTATGCACGTAATTTAGTGGTATGTGACTGAAGTTCGTAAATATTTAACGTATGCTTATAATAAAATTTGCGACCAATAAGTTTCAGTAATTAAACATTATTTAATTGTTAAATAAAGCTTGTACTTTACCTATATTATGTTATGATTTGCTAGTACTAAATGGCTAGCAAAAGCTATTAAAATGTTAGTATTATATTATTTACAGTCACTACATATATACCTATCTATCAAAGGACGTTAGAAATGATATATAATAGGCAGCAAGAACTTATGGGTAGATCATCTGTCGTACCCACTACAGTGTTAGATGTTGATTACCACGCAGACGAAACCGCGGGTATAAACTATTATTCACTCAATAAGTCTATATTATTTATTAATGAAATTTACTATTATAAATATTTTTAACACAGTACTAATCGCAAGGTTGAGTTAAGGGAAGACTTTACAGCAAGGGTAAAATAGAATATGTTTAGTCCGCAAATATGTAGCGTTCCTGCAAGTTTCAAGCGTAATAAGATAACATGAGATAAAAGATATTGGACTACACTGTTGTTAAGATAGCTCCGAGAAAGTTATTTACAAATCCATGAAATACCTCCTATCATATTCTATTGTGTTTATTTTATGAAATATTAAAGCATTTTCTTTATTATGTTTAACATTCATAATCCTATTCATGAAATATATATAACTGTATCTCTATACTTCGTTATGTGTCGATCAATCTAATTATTGAATACTTTATCTATATTTGGACAGCTTCCGACCCAGTATAACAATCAAGTTAAGTAGATACACTGTAGGGATTATCCTGATCCCTCATTTGTGGATGGAGCAGGGCCGGCGCGAGTAATATTTACCACAGAATAAAAATCCGTCTTATTAATTAGGATTTGTAGTAAAATAATTTTGATAAAAGTTAAAAATAAGTGAGCTTTTGAGTAAAACCAAGTGCGACTCAAACTCGCACACGGAGTGTTCCGTACCACAAGTTTCATGTTTTTTTTTATGTTTAGTATTTATGAAAATTTTATGTCTACCTACTACGGTTCTATAGATAAAACGGAATACGCCGAAAATAGCGGTTTCGTGCATGGTGACCGCCATTTTCTCGTTTGTTTAGTACTTGTTGTTGTAACGGCCACTATTATTATATTTTGTGAAAATTTTCAAGTTTCAAGTTCCAGAGACTCAGCTAGTAATAGACGGAGAGACAGCGGAAGCCTACTAATAGAGTTCCGTTTTTACCCGTTGGTTAAGGAACCCTTAAAACAACTCCTAACGAATTATTAATCCAAATAAGATGCCAATCAATGCCAATCGATGCAACATCCAGTTATAATACGTACAAGCCAAATGACAATAATATAACTGACTTGGCTTTTGAAATGCACGCAAATAATTACAAAACAATAAATCTGGCTTATTAAGTAAAGGCGTTATGAAATCAGTCTAAAAATAAAGCATTTATTAGCTTTTGGAATCTAGGAGCATTTACTGCTTAAGCACGGAGTGGCCGCTCAATTTCCTAGTATAATACGATAAAACTGGCCTTTGTTGAGTGTAATGTGTCGTTAAAAAGGAAATAGACTTTCGTTTACTACTTATAAATTTTATTTTGTGTAGTAAAATCCTAGACTAAGCATAGTGAAAATTAATATTCAACGTTAAGATTCATAATAATGTCTAAATAACAATTAAATTTTGGTATAAACGCAAAAAGTAACAACCATCATAAGGCCATCATGATAAAAGGGAACAAAATAGTTATAACGGCTTGAATTTTGATAACAGTGATTTCGGTAAGATGACAAAAGTAAAGTAGGTAATTGTTATTATCATACATTTTTTGAATAACGCTCCTTTTGCCTGTATGCTACATTTAGATATGTTTTTCTATTTTCAAACCAGAACACATTAATATATCCATCAACTACTACGAGTAGAGGCATGAGAAAAATTATAACTAATAAATAGTAACTCAGTCAAAGATAAATCCGGCTATCGTAGATTGAGTGTAACATTTATCACAGATCAAATAAGATAATAGCCCTAAATCATTTAATAATGGTATAACAAATTGCAGCCACCCAATGAAATCCAATCCACAGATATTTCAAAACGATTAGATGACTATCGAACTCTATAAGTGTATCGTTGCCAACTTTGTTTCACTTCTCTTATACTCGTATGTACTCGTATGTTACATTGTGTTGTTAAATATTTTTCATATAAAAATGAGATAGGGTTTTCCCTTATGCCGTTTACTCACACGAGTTTACTCGAAAAATACGTGTTATTTATAAGCACTCTCAATATGCTTTCATACCTTGAAAACGAGTTGATTTTTGTACGTGTTTGTAAATACCATGAAAATTCGATAACTTCTGATGGAAAAGTACTAATGTATTGTTTTTTGAAATATATCGATCACATGCTTAACAAATCTTGTGAATCCTAACAAGGTTAAATAATTGTATTATACGTATAATTATTATCCATTTACTAAGATTCGTCATGTCTTACATATAGATTGAGTCACTTTCATTGTTCGCTAGAACTAATTCACGAAACGTTGAATAATTGACGCTTACTGAATAATAAATTTCAGGGTATGTACTGATTACCATGTCTAGATTGTCTAGATTGAGTTGTGGCTTTATCTTACATGCTATCATTTAAACATGTAAAATAGTAAAAAGGATACAGCGCCATTCATGCTAAACACCACATGCTAAACACCAGGAAAACATCACTGGGTTACAAAATAGTTTAATTTTGTAGTTTTCCTTTCCAAAGTCCTTACTATCCTTACTAATATCCTTACTAATATTATAAATCCGAAAGTAACTCTGTCTGTCTGTCTGTCTGGTTGTCTCTTCTACACGCCTACATAACTGAACCGATTTTAATGAAATTGTGTACAATGATAGTCTGAGACCCAAGAAAGGACATAGGATAGTTTTTATCCCGGAAATCCCACGGGAACTAAGGATCGCGATCTAACATCGATTAATCGGAGAATAGATCTTTTGGACCAAAAAAACGATTATTTTAATCGATATTCGTAAGGATTCAGGATTTCAAGTGATGATCTTCAGCAAATTTGTTCTCCATGAGCCCACGAAGGTTTCAGAGTTGGTACAACTAATTTTCGCCAGATGGCACCACTGCCATTCCAATGAAGGTACGAATTTTCAGTTTTATGTATGTTAGTATGTCATATTATTTACTTTACGGCAAAAACTAGTAATTACTATAATTTTCAGTCTGTTATTCTAGTATTGCTGAGGTAGCAATGGGATGAAGATGGAAATGAAGATCGCAGACTAAATAAGTTTAAGGACATAGTC
Source organism: Epargyreus clarus (assembly GCF_041222505.1). Taxonomy (NCBI): domain Eukaryota; kingdom Metazoa; phylum Arthropoda; class Insecta; order Lepidoptera; family Hesperiidae; genus Epargyreus; species Epargyreus clarus. The sequence goes on from NW_027332211.1 coordinate 9,555,940, forward strand.
CTCCACGCGGGCGGAGTGCGGGATGGCGACTTTATATAACTTTAAGCATATCATGATGGATTCTCAGTCATATCGGTTTTCTCACGATATTTCCTTTTCGTAATAATTGAAATGCTTTGAATATCTTATACGACATGTTCTAGAATACGTGTCATCAAATCAAAATTGAATCGATTGGGTGTCTTGAATAAGAAATTAAACTTCCAGCTTGGGAGTGCGATATAAATTGATATCACTCTACTATAAAGATTTCGAAAGTTATTAAGTAGTAGTAAGTATCTTTAAACTTCTTATGTTCTCCATTCTTAGAAACTCAAAGACACTAAAAATGCTATATATGAATTTACTCCAAAAGTAGGTACTCTTACCTATAATACAGCAACATGATAGAAGACTTTTTTAAGGTTTACTTAACAGTGGCTACTTGTTATATATATGAATGTAAATGAAATAAAAAAAAAAAAACTTTAACCCAGTGCGAGTCAAACTCGCATACAGAGGGTTCCGTACTACCAAATTTTCATTTATTATTCAGCCATGCAAAATAGTAGTTCCTTATATGGCGGCCCCCATTTATTATTTTCAAGACGTTTTATTTTTTTGTATTTGTTGTTATAGCGGCCACTGTTTTACATACACTGTAAAAAATCAAGTGTCTATATATAAGGTTCACGAGATAGAGCCCTATGGCAGACGGACAGACTGCGGTGGTTTTGTATTTCCCCTTTGGTACGGTACCTTTAAAATAACAAATAAATGTCCATGTTTTTCGAATCAACATATAGATACAAGCACACGAGGAAGTGGTACACACTATAATGTACTATATTGTGGACTAAAAGTATTTATGACGTTCGCGTGCTGCTTTTCAGTTTTGAATATTCCGTCCACTTAGCGGCGCGTCGCGGGCGGTTACCCACTTGACATTATTTTAAAAACTATCAGAGACAGACGTTCTATCGTCATAACAGCTGAAGTAAATGTTTATGTATTTTTCTTCTCTCGCGATGAATAATCAACATTATTAAAATGTATTTACTGTGATGTTTCGTAATTTAAAGTTCAAAGCTAACATTTTGCACTGTTTCCGTATCTTAACATTATGATTCTTGGATATGTAAAAGCATTTTAACGACCGCATTATACAGTTTTATTTTGAATATAGAAGTCATTATTTTTAAATATTACAGGCAAAGTGTACTGTCAAACATGTTTTATGAGAAGAAGTCTATAGTTGATTAACGTATAGTTAAACTTACCTTAGAAAAAATTCGATAGCGAACCACACGACGACCACAGTCTCCATATAGAATAGTACGATACCAGCTTTCGCTTCGTACTCTTCAATCGTCGAGAACACGGAGAGCGACAAACACATGAATACCATCAGGAACCTGTATACATAAAATTATATCAGATATCGCTTTTGATATTTTCATAAAATAATTAAATAGTTTTCAGATATATCTACATTTTTGTTATATGTACATAAAACTAGCAATTTCGTAACAGAATCCGAACAAAGTAGAGAGAATGTTTTATTCCTGTACCTATATATGTCAAAAGCTTTTGCAAAATCCTAATTGGGGAGAAATGATGAATTTTTAAGTCAATTTTAACGTGAAGCGCAGAAATTATAGATCTATAGCTGACGTGAAAATCTGCGAATAGTCAGATGCAATGTGGGTAGTTCGTGAGATAAACCGACGAGCTTTGATAGATACAAGAGAATGAAAGATGATGGATGACAGCGCGGGACCGTAATCAATAGAGCAGCCATCATAATGTAGGCCGCCCAGCGCGGTATGAATGGAAATAGAAGATTATTCACATTAGGCACAATACCGTATCCTGTAACATTCTTATTTTTAGTCATAGATTAGTAAAGATTACTCACTGCTAACAAGAAAATGTACCCAGTTTTGAGAATTGAAATAGTTGCGTAAAAAAGTTTTGCCACGTCTCCGTGCTAAAATGTCCCTAAAATATTTGAAATAATTATTTATTGGTTACGTAAATTACGCATTATTAGTTATTTATTCGTAAATTTTCTCTAAAAATGTTTTTATTTGTCAAGAATTAAAAAAAAGAACTTACTAAAATAAGCCGTTTGTGGCTTCATTCAATTTTAAAGAGGCGAAGTATCTTTACTAATCTATGTTTTTAGTAAAGATATATTACTTACAGGCGTAGCTAATCTTAATTATTTTAATCTTTCAAGCCAAGCATCCTGTTTGAAATTAATTCCTTTAATCTTCTGGTATTCTAAATGAAAAACTTTAAGTGTACTTTATATTGCTATTATAAATATAATAACAATACGTATAATTTAAACTTTCGAATCCGTCCTTATTTAATTCAAGTGAAATAAATTAAATTACACTAAAATATATGTATATGATAGGGATGAATGACTGCGGTTGGTTTTTCTTTTGTATCGAAATATTTTCTCATTCTGTGGGTCTCCCTGCAGCCCAAATGGCTTCATATTAATAGAAAATTCATAGAATAAAATTATTTCTTGATCAAATTTACAACTTCTATTATTCCCGCGCAAAACACAATCCAAACGTCAAGAGCGTTCTTTTTTATGTTAACTCATACAATCAGCCAGTAGCCAGTAATAATAATTTCCCATTTATATAGTACCAGCCAGTGACTATATAAATGGACAAAAACTTTGAATATATTTTTAACAATATGAGTAATATGCTTAGGCGATATTTTAAAGCAGTCGGGTTTCAAAATCGGCAAATCAATACTCCTTATTGTACCCAATAAAAGAAAATAAATAACTAATTTGACAAACAATATAAAAGGCGGTCTATCGTAGACCAGCGATTTCTTCCAGAAAACCTTTAGGTGAGGAGTTATAGTAAGGATGAATAAAAAAATAGGTAGGGTTCTAAATAACAATTTTAGGACTAATATAACATAAACATCTAGGAATAAATAAAATATATATAGCATAAACGAAGCACCAGTGAAGGAGACTAAAATAGAAAGGAAGAATAAAATAGAAAAAGTAATTAAATAAAACCAATGCTGTAAGTAATAAGAATTAACCAGATTTTTAAATGAGTATAATGAATCAGCGTTACATATGGAAATAGGAAGGGAGTTCCAAAGACGGATGACTACCACCGTGAATGATTTCTTGTAGAAGGAAGTAGAGTGGGAAGGAATACAGAGAGCAAGGTTTTCAGTAGAGCAAAGGGATCAGTCATGAGATAAGTGGAGAAATTGAAAGTGCTGCTTGAGGTAAGGAGGGGTATTCGGATTAAATAATACGCCGTAGAGAAGAGATAGAATGTGAGCATTCCGACGAAGGCGAATTGGGAGCCACTTGAGTTTAGTGCGATATTCAGATACATGGTCAGATTTACGTAGTCCAAATATATGAATCGTATACATACATTTTTGAGACACTCAAGCTTATTTAATTGCTCCTCGGTAATGTCAGGATAACACACACAAGTATTCACTTGACTTTGCTGAGAAGAAGAGACTGCGCAAGCATTATTTTAGTGGAAATAGGTAAAACATTTTTCAACTTTCGAAGGAAGCTCACGGCAGCAAACAGCTTCTTGTTGACTTCAGTTATCTGCGGTATCCATGATAAATGTTGGTCTATGCAGACACCGAGATTTTTAACCTAATGGGATTTGATTTTTTAGGCAAAGGGGTCACGTCGGCGTCTTTCCAGGAGGAAGGGAAGAAATTATTACTGATGGAGCTGTTTAGGATGAACGGCATAGTATGTAAAGAAGATATGTCAAGAAGGGGAATGATCATTTTACATCTAATGCAGTCGCTACCAACCGCAAATTGAAAGTAACGCTCTCTCGACATTGTCGTTGTCCGTCGCTTCTTGCATAGATGGCAAAAAAATGAAAATAATCTTAATCACCTTTGTTATATTTATATTTATAATTATCTAGTTATAAGTGTGTTGGATGGTATGAGGCGATGGGGTCACGCGACAACGATGAGCGTGCAGCAACGCATTAGCCAGTAATGGCTCTAAGAAAACATTTTCAATTGTATTGTCACCGTCTAGCCTTGTAGAATGTTTTGACAATGATTTATGTACTCCATATACATATTTTCATCATTAAATATTCATATAGTAGCAGGGAACGGCCGTAGATGGTTGTTTGTACTTCACAAGTAATATTCATGAACATAATTTAACCATTCTACTACTATGTTACATATTAAATTAAATTACCCCACGTTATTTTATTTGTTAAATAATTATGGGCATATAATTAACTAGGTGAACCTTAAAGTTAAAAAAATGTAGAGCAGATGCTATTTTTTGCTCTTTGGCGTCATAAAAGTAAAAACTATAATTGTAACCTGCTGTAACGTCTCGTAATGAGTGCGCCATCTTATCTGAGGTGATTAGCGAATGAGATGATTACATTATTAATATGAAACCATATTACACTTACACAATCATATGATACAGGACGGCCTTTACTCCCCGCGGCCGCTCAAGGAAGTTGTAGAACTTGGACTGCAGGCGTCTGTATCGCGCGTCGCGTCGCGTGGCGCGGTAGCTAAGCGGCTTGCCCAGAAGCGACATCCGCGGCGTCGCCAGCCGGTCGCCGCCACGCTTACTTTCACTGCAACCAACGAACGTTACGTGAAGCTTATCTTAACAATACGACAACCCTGTCGGGAACCTAGTTCGGAAGATTTGTACAGAGACAGTGCAGTTTATTTTGAGTTTTGAACTAGGTCATGCTACACCGTGCCGGGGCTGTGCCTAGGCGGTGGTTGTTATTTCATTTAGGGGACGTAATTACTGAAATAGACATAAACTAGTAAATAATATGATTTGTACAAATATACATTAAATGTACACTTCGTTTAATTGTACCCAAACATAATTAATTGATAATTAATTTGGTACCCAAACATAATTAATTGATAAATTTTGAAAAGAATAGAAAAAGCTGGCGTCATTACATATAACATATTAGATTACATTTTTAGTACGCTATATTTTTGTTATTTTTATTCTGTCGTTAAAGATATTCAAGGTTAATTTTAATATTAGAAATACTTTAATAATTATCATTTATATATTCATAGAAATAGAAAAAAGAAAAGTCTACGACAATATCACACATTATTCAGAAAATGTCAACTACCCTATTGACATAACTTAAAATACAGAACACGCCGTTAATCGGGACGTGCGAATTTAAATTTACAAAAGATTTTACGTAACTGTTGGAAAATTGCTGTGGGAAAATTATACCTACCACAAAATCTTTTAATATTGCTTTCAGTAATCGCGAATACTGGTAGTATAAATATAGCTCAATCAACGTCGGCAGTTAGCGCCGAAGCGACATAACGTGTCAAAGCATCATCCGGTGCCGGTTTCAAGCATTAAATCCTGCTTCTAACATATATCGAATTTAAAATAGTGACACGTAATCATATTAATTACATTTAATTCGTGTGAACTACTCGTAGTAAATGACGCCGAATTATTATGTAATTTACAGCTGACAATCATGTTCTTTCTAAACGGTTTTTTTCTTATCTCTATTTCCTCCGAATTTGACGCTGATTTCTACCTGTTTTTTTTTGTAATTATGTAATACGTAATGAAAATTCAAAATAATAGTTCAGAAATACGTTAATAAGAACTAATTATATTTTAAAAATATTTTTATATTTATAAGGTGATGTAGAGCTATATATTTAAGTTACGAAGAGTTCTGAAATACGAGTATACATATTCATTTGCCATAATTGTAGGCATATTAATACATACATCATGGTCTAATTATATAATAGGTATATACATTTAGTACACACATAGAAATTACCGAAAAGTATAAATAATAACACACAATATAATATACAACATTAGAAAATAGTGAGAATAGATATTTACTGTCCATAAGAAGAAAGTTATATCCAGAAGAAGAAAGTTGATACTTTGTATTCAAGTAATAATAATAAAGAAATATAAATCTATTTCTATATCGAATATGGAAGTTATGTGTGATTTTATCGGCTTGTTTTCTGCTCGTAATCTAAATGCCAGATGGAATAAAACTTTGCGTTCAGCCTTGTGCACCTGCGCTTGGCATATAAGCTATAAAACTTGGTGAATTTCAGCCAGGTGTTACAGTGATATTGGGGCGCTAGAGCCGAGAGCATATTACTTCAAATTAAATAATATAAATTGTTATCATTTTACGGTTGTTAGTCCTCCATAAATAATGGAATATAAGTAGGTACTGATTTTCTAATCACATAAGCAGTTTTCAATGAGGCCAAGTGAAGTAACCATGTACATTGTACATGTGTAATGACTCAAAATTCGTTATTTGTTAATTCATGCTTTATATCTTAATTCGTGGGTATTAATTATGAAGAAATGGGTATTATGTAGCATAAACCAATGTCACATTTCAACGGGTTTGTTAATCTATGGATTAGGTACTAGATAAATCAGCATTTGTATGTAGTCGTAGATAATTCAATTTTGTGATTATTGTTATAAAACGCACATGTTTCACTGCATTATTTTTGATAATACGAGTATTAATATCTACTTAAATTTTATTTTGATTATTTATCAGATGTACATACATTAAAGTATGTAGATACCTATCTGTTTCGGTACACTTGTTATTAAAGTTTTTAATGTGTAATTAAAAACATCAATAAACTTTTTTGTTTATAAGTAACTTAAGCGTAATAGTACTTAACATATATTATGCGTATACACATTACTACCGTGAAAAGCCTAAAGTAGGTAGTACTTAGTGGTACGTACGTACTTCAGAATATAGAATAGTTATGAGAACATATGAGCGCATTGCGAGTATAGAGCAAGGTCTTAATTACATTCCTATTTGCCTTCAATAAACATCTTACTAATATCCGCTGCTAAATAGAATCCTTTATGCAAGGATGATTAAAGAAACCTCATAAAGAATACAAGAAACAACAAAGTGTGGGGAACTATACGAGTACATACAATTTACATGTTATGTTTTCTATTACGATATGTTGAGTATGTTTTTCGACTTTTGTACAGAAAAGAACTCTTTAATATTCCTTGGCTGTTCGTTGTTTGTTTGTCCTGTGAAATATCCGGTTAAAATATTTGTAAAATGCTGGAAACGTATAAAAAAAAATAAAGCAAATCAGCTAACCACCAATCCACCTAACGATTAGTGGTCACTGCTGTCCAAGGACACTTGTAACCAATTTCAAATAGGGGTGGTTTCAGTGGCTCTACCTGAAGCCGATCACAGATGCATTGTTACTTCTAAGGGCCATGATAATGACCTCATATGTAAGTCGCCGACCTTTCCAACAAAACACAAGAACAACTTGAAGGTGGATTTTTTTTTATATAATATAGGAGAAGCAGACGAGCATGCAGTCCACCTGATGGTAAGTGGCTACTGCCGCCCATGGACATCAGTAATCATCCCCAGATAGGATTAGATATTCCTACCTAAGGTCGGCCACAGTTGCGCCGCTACCCCTGAGGACTAAGCTGGAACGCCTCGGAAAAGTCTGTCCCCCTTACCACACCCTTCAAACCGGAACATAGCAGCGCCTAACACTGCTGTTATAAGGTAGAAATAGGTGTGGCTGTGGTGCCGCCGGAGTCGAACCACAATGGGTTCTACCACCTTCGAAATTGGTGGAACCATCCTGGTTACAACACTTTTTGTAGCAACTGTAAAGCTGTTGACTTTATGGTTATCGATTAGGAGAGTTAGTCCTATATTTTAACAATATAAATACTTTAAATACGTAATAGTAGGTAAATTAACTCACTTTTACCCATTTCTGTTAACATAAAGTGTTTGTTAGTCAAAAATACTTTGGAACGTGAATTATGGCATTAACTGCTATAGGTGCCTTATTCAACATCCATCTACATTGAATATCAATCTTAACAATAATGAATGTGCCTGTTGATGAGATTGTTAACATTGTCTAGCAAATATTTAGGTATGTGAGTAATTATATCATTATTAATATTAATCATGTGTACGTTATTTACAATGATGTTTTAAATTAAATAGCTTTACAATATGCAGGTACTATATTCTAAAATTCAAGAGACTTTATTCAACAAACCGTAAAATAAAGATTTTGACATATCCTTTGTTGTCTGTATCACGTAAACACAGGTAATATATGTACCTAGTTTGTATAAGTTTGTTTAGAGTTCATTCATCATAAAAGGCTCAAGCAAATATTAACCCTTTTAGATTTATGAACACTAAAAAGATTAAAAGTTGAGCGAGTAGTATTATGTTATGTCAGATCGTATTTACTTCAGGCTACGTTGATGCTTGATAGATGACTATCGCATTAGGATGTAGGTACCTACGACTTGTTTACCTCTCCGCCCAAAATGTAGGGCAAAACTTAACGACTCTAGATGTAGTAAATAAGTTATTTATGAAACTTCTATCTCATTAACATTTTTAAATAAGTGCTACTATTTGTAGCAAATTGTTTTGTTTTCACATAGATTAGTAAAGATTACTCACTCCTAACAAGAAAATGTACCCAGTTTTGAGAATTGAAATAGTTGCGTAAAAAAGTTTTGCCACGTCTCCGTGCTAAAAAGTCCCTAAAATATTTGAAATTATTATTATAAATTATTTATTTATTATGTAAATTAAGCAGTATTAGTTATTTATTCGTAAATTTTCTCTAAAAATGATTTTATTTGTCAATAATTCAAAAAAAGAACTTACTATAATAAGCCATTTGCGGCTTCATTCAATTTCAAGGCGGCGAAGTATCTTTACTAATCTATGTGTTTTCAAATATGGCGACGACATGGAGTAGGTATTTTATGTGTCATATTTACGAGATTGTCATAGATACGACCATGAAGCACTGAAACATGTATGTGCTTTAAAGCTTAGAGCTTAAAACATCTATACATAAGTTCAGTTGATCGACAATTATTCGAATGAAATGGAGCATGCATTTAAATAAAACGAATTCCCACAAGTTTCTTTCATAATCCATTCAGATAATATAGAATAGGTTTTTAGATAGTTCGCAGATTTTTATAGATAAATCCACGTTTTTTGCAGTCACAAGCATAGACTTTATTGAAACAGTTAAAGTTAAACACAAGTAGCAAGTGTACTAATAATGTTCATATAGGTATTTCAATATTGAATTTCTACACTTTTACTTCTTTTATTTTGCTTATTATTGAAATAAATAAGTCGGTACTGTGAAAACATCGTGAAACTGTCGTGTTGTTGTTTGTGTGTAGTCAATAACATTGTCAACAAGTCATAAAATTAGTCGGGAACGTAGTTTGGCCTGGTGTCATCCTAAATTATTCTGCTACGTATGAATATACGAACAGGCATGTGAAGTGCCTAACTTAATCTTGCCCGACTTGTGACATAGCTACGCTAAGTAAATGACATTTAGTTACATGACATACATATATAGACGTGAACGAGAAAATTAGGTTTGTTTCAGAAAATGTTAAAAGGTCACTGTAAATTGTCTATTACAACACGATTCTTGTTATAATTACGGTGAAGATTATTTATTTTCAAGGTAAACAAAGTACCTACGTAGAGTTTATACGTATGGCACATTTGAGCATTTGTAAAGTCGTTTTTCTAATTTATTACCACGGCATGTTAGAAGCATACGGTTACGTGGAAGTTAAAAAACATTTTCCATGAATAAAATGTTCCGCAAGCGCTTACATTTAACTCCCTCGAGAAATATTAATAATGCGAGCTATTGCTGCGTTTTCAAGTAAAGTCGGGCGGTGAAAAGACGAAGAAAAACCTTACATTGTCATTGGATATTTTAGTTGGTGGACTATACTATTTAAAAATTATTACTCGTTTCAATACAACTTGCTCTACATGTTTTGCATTAGGTATATTGGGTGTTTAAAGGGGGGCTTCCAGGGTTGCGGGCGGCAAGAGTGGGAGCTCAAACCGCCCGGCCAGCGGCCCCGGGAAGGACGACAGTATGTGTGGCAAGAGTGGGAGCTCAAACCGCCCGGCCAGCGGCCCCGGGAAGGACGACAGTATGTGTGGCCGTATACTGTCGTAGGCACCAGATGGTGTGGCGAGCGCCAAGCTCATCTCGGCGGAGCCCGACGGGGCAACGCGCTTAAGGACTCCGGTTCTCCGTTCCTTTGGAGATCCCGGAGCCCTCTACGCAGCGCCGAGGACAGCCACTCTCAGAGAACAGAGAGAACAGCCAGCTCCCGTGGGAGCGACACAGAGTTATGTGGGATTCTTACCGGATTCTTACACCGGGTACCTTTAGAAGGTTTCCCCCTCGATAACAAAAAAAAAAGGTATATTGGGTGTTTGAAAACGGAAATTGAAAATCTTTTTTGATCCAAAACCATCTAGCATAGATTTATTAACCTTTTTTCTAAATTAATGTGTATCTATGATTAAGAGAACATTAAAATTAGTATTCAGTTTTTAAAGTACTATTAATAAAAGATGAATAGTACCTAAATTTAAACAAGCGCTCGCGCTAAAACCTTCGTGTTCATTTTTTAAAATTAAACTTTACAATGTCGTAAAAAATCGGATACTCTTCGACATTTTGTAAACTTTGGTTTTAACATAAATCATCCTAATTACTATATTTTATATACATACAGAATACCGAAAATCCAAACAATACCTCTGAATAATTACACCGAAAATTTTCTTTTCCCATTTTATATCAAAATAAAGGTAAATGCATAGTAAGTAATGCATTTTATTTAAGTTGGCACATTAATGTGTTAGGTGAAAACTTTAGTAATAAACATAGCTCACTTACAAATACACCGACATCCTATCACTGTTAAAATATCAGCTGTTTAAGCTTTAAATACTTTAAAGCTCTTACTACTTTAATTAATATAGATAATGTTATCGTATATATCATATCGCAGCCACTTAAAAAGTATAGTTATCTATGTATAAAACCGTTATCACTGAGTACTTAATCGACAAACGTAGATACTAATAAACTAAGGTTCGACGTTGAATTATATTTTTTGTTTATACTTTAGTAATGTTTTTAACAATGTACACGGCATATCTTAAATAATTAAAAAAAGGCATTAATTTTTTTTTAAATAAATTAAGGTTTTTTTTTATTGAAAAATAAACGGTATTTAACAAAGTTTTACGATATTGTTCTATATAATACAACATAGATAATATTCAACACAGCTACTTTTAATATCTACTAGCCAATTAAGTAATTACAATATACGAGTATAAGCTTAAAGCATAGTTGGTAATTTGTGAATAAAAGAAAAATAAGGTGAAGGTAAATAGTTGTTTGAAAGTAGCGAGAACAAATGGATAAAATCTGAATGAAAAGGCGATCTTTGAGATTATCGCAACGTGATAGAAGCGGATATAAAAGTTCATCGGAAAGCAAAGTTAGCTTAAGTAGATTGAAAAATCTTTTACTCAAATAGGTAAAGCAATGTTAAAATATTGTTTGTCCTATTAAATGATTTTATACCGTTGCGACGTATTATACCTACGGATACAGAACATTAAATTGTGACTAATATTATAGGTATAAAATTCATAAATCTTATATTTCTTGTTATTTGTTAAATTTGTTTGCCTTTTTAAGTTACCTATAGAAGTAAAAGTTACATTATTCGAATTTGTTACATATATCTGAAATATGGCACACACAAATTTCCTATAAGATTTGAGGACGCAGATATTATTCTACGTCTATATTTTCTGCTTAAAGATAATATTTTAGTTTCAGTTTAAAAGTCTGGAAACATCATGATATCATCATATATATCATACACGTCTGTTTTGGTATTGTTGGTGCACTATGGCTTAAGTCCTTCTCATTACAAAAGGTGATATTATTACGAGTAGATATACTCATACCTCGTAGATATACCTAGACCTTGTGCCGAATACTGATCTGTATTTATTATACCAGGTTTGTATATATTTAATATTACTTGAATAACTATAACATATTAATATTTTATAAGGAAAAAACAGATTCCCACTCCATTGCTGTAACGCGGATTATAGCGGAATATAGGTATACCTAATATCGAACGCTGATTCGAAGAAAAGCTCAAAGAAAGCTTTTATCGCTCACGAATTATTTGTTAGTATGAACCATAACTTAATTCTCACTATTATTTTGTGCATGATATACAGTGGGTCGGAAATATACCGTAGAATGTATCAAATGTAATGTAAATGTATCAGTAGCAAATAAAATTGGAAACATATCAGTAATGGATATGTATAACTTAAATGAGCTACATTAAGGCCCACACTTCGAAAATCGCATGTTGGCAAGATTGTAATACTACTACGATTTTGTTATAAATGTCTGTTAATCTCTTATTATTGTTTTAATTTTTACTGAATGTGTGGAAGAGAAACCTTAATGTAAAACACTTAATACATTGCAAAGTATTCCGCGGGCATCTACGATTCAACTATTGCTAAAAGGAATGCCAGGTAGATGCTAAACGTGATGGGAATTGCAGATCTTTAGATCTGGATGTGTAGAGAACTTGGGTACAGAAATTTGGGTTAAATTTGAAATAGTTTTGAAGGGGTGTCGACGTTGTTATAAAATATACCTGCCTATTTATCCAAGAGTATTGCAGAGATTTGTTCTAGTTGCATTATCGGTTTAATCTAACTACAATAGCAAAGAATCATGTTGTTAAGAAAGATTATATTAGTTTTTTACAAAACAAATAAATCAAACTTCTACGCAATTACTACTTGTTCGCATAATAGAAAATAATAAGTAAAATTACTGTAGTATATATTACCTATGACGAATAGCATCTTCATGTACCCGAACACGCCTTGTTGATTTCATTCTCACCTAAACATTTTATGCCAATCAATATCTTAACTTAGTAGTTAGGAAGTAATCAATTAAAATAATAGGAGACACTAAACAATATTTAATCCAAAATCAACAACCAACTTCACGATTAAAATGTTCAAGAGTGAATGATTTCATTCGTGATAGATAGACTTTTATTGCCTTTTGATGAATGTGTAGTAAAAACAATGTGTAGTACACAAGCTTCAAATCATGTAGATGTTGTTGTGTTTAAATAACATTTCATAAACTAGGCACTAAATACCTACTTCCTGTCAAATTACTTTCAGGCTTTCCGGTTAATGTAACATCATTATTATGCCCATAGTCGAAGAGTATGGTATCCTTCGCACCTTTCCTTACATTTCTGACATTGTTTTCATTTATGTTTAAGGCACAAAACTGGTTCGTTGATTGTTGCTAATAAGAATGTAAATTGACAAATTCGCGACGGCGCACAAAGCTCTGGCGGCTGTCGTGTTTTAATCATGTAATTTAATGCGAAAAATGTGTAGAACTCTACACTGCCGCTGTTTAATGGTAAACTATCGATCCAAATATAGAAGGGCACTCTCTACGTCATTAAGTATAGTTATTGATAGCAATTACTTTCGATTCCATAAAAAATACAAAGCTCGGTGCAACATACAAAGGCGTGCTACATTTAGCGATTCGTTTCATTCGAACTGCCCAGCGTGATCGAAACTGAATAAACTGACATAAATATTGTCGTGTAAAAATCGAAACACCAGACATTACTTACATACCTTGAATTTCACAGCCAATCTAAACAACTGAAAACTGACATCCATAAATATTTACATTCCGGTCTACAGACGTGAAACGCGTAATCGGGTGCGATTCGGGGTACGAGCCGAGCGCGTAGACGTCGTCGGTATCGGAGCGACGCGGCGCGGCGGCGAGCACGCGGCGCGTGGAGAGCGGCCCCGGAGCGCCGGCATAATAGCCGCCGGTGGGGGTCGGCCGCGGCGGGCGGCGGCGGGCGGCGGCGCACTGCGATCACGAGGCGCGCGGGCTGCGGGCGCCGACTGCCGAGTGACGCGAGGCCGCTGCCGCGAGACCGTGACGCACCCGCCGCGCGCCGGCCGCCCGGCTCCTCGCCTGCCACCGCCACCATCGCCCGCCCAGCGCGCCGCCCTAGCTCCTGTCCGCCCGCGCACCTCTTATTCTAATTGCTGGACATCTCGTCCGATCCAAGTCATCGACCATCTATTTATTAGTTTCATTTATTGAAATCATTTACTTTCTCTTAATAAAACCTTTTTAATACCGAATCAACTTTGAACTCTTAAGGGAGTATAAATCACAGTTAAGAAGGTAACTCTATATTTCAAGTTAATCTTTGGAACTTTACAATAACGTATACAATAGGGAAATCACAATGTTACACGATATCAGACAATAACTACACAGTTGATGCAATCTTAACAATGCGGGAGTAACGGAGCTTACAAAGCAGAAAAATAAACGAGCTAAGTATTCGTTTCCTATTAGGAAATTCCTACGTAGATTTAGCATTACAATACGGATTCATATTAAGTAAGTAGTAAAGGTTAGTTGGTATTACGACTTTTATAATATTGATTACTCATTTAATGTACAAAACATTGACTAACGTGCATATAAACGTAGAATAAATGTAATATAATGGATGTAATATAACGATATTACACATATTACTTGCTATGGATATAACTACGTTTTAATTTAAATGTACATAAAAACGTATATACGTACGAGTATATTTATTTATTTCGTCTTACAGGGCTAACAATGTACATAATGTACTGTTAAACTACACTCTCATGTTAAAGTAAATAGATACTAAGGAGGTCATTATTCGTTATGATCAAATTATAATAATGAAGTGGAGCTCCGTGGAACTAACGACGTAGGATGCCGTACTGCCTGCCGCTGACGCGATGGATAACATCGTTAAAACTCTTCACATTAGTTCAGCGTTTTCCTTTGTGCGAAATGGAGGACTCGACGGCGAATCAAACAATAATAGTTGCCAAGATATTTGAGTATACTTTCTTAAGTTGAACTTTATGAAAACTACGAGGCTCTACATAATACATTTGATTTAAGTTTGTGCCAGTTTATTCGTTTTTATTTTATTTTGCAAATAGTTTTCATATTCCAATGGAATAAAGAACTTTTATACACTATATCGTTGTTGGTATAAAGCAATTCCGATTTTCTTTTCAACTTTGTCAACACACAATTTCCTTATACTATTATGAGCGATATAAAAAATAGTATGCTTATGCTTTTTTTTTGTAAATTTGTAAATCAATCTTAATTTTCCGCTATCATCGTCCTTTAGTTTTCATCTTCTCGTTGAAGTTTTGAATATAAATGTTACTCCTGTGTAAGCCCTGTCGCCTTGATCGTGAGTCGTGACAGCCTTAACAAAACCAGTAACGAGTAAATAACAACACAAATTTCTATATAATAAAAGCAAATCTTATATATAAGAAATGCAGTCGTTAAAACTGATAAGAAAATAGCATTTAATGGCTAAAATATATGCATTAATTTCTTTTTGTTTTTATTTTGTTTTTGCATGACCTGCGTACACTTGTATGTTTATTACGAAGCGTGACTTCGTAGCAAACGTAACTGCTACGTCGCTCTATATAAATTCATTACTTGCTTTCAAGCATAAAGTTACAGTTATTTGAATTTCATATACTTAAACAATCAATTTACTTGCCAACACGATCTCAACTTATGTTGGAATTTATAATAAACAATTTAATTGTATTGTATTCCGTCGTAGTATGATGGACTTCCTCGTCAGTGCATGTGAGGTAACGGCAAATAATATTAAGGAATACACTTTCTCCCGCGAAATAGAACAGATATAAGAAACAGGACGAATTTTTGTGTGGTTATAGTGTTAGTAAAAACCTGCTAAGAGCGAGTCACGTTCGCGCTCATAGGTTTTCGTACCAAAAACGTTACAAAATAAAGCATGTTTCTTATGTTGTCATCAACCCATTATTGTCCCACTGCTGGGCACGGGTCTCTTCTCAGAATCAGAAGGATTAGGCCATGGTCCATCGCGCTGGCCAAGTGCGTATTGGTATACTTCACATACCTTTGAGATTTTTTTTAATATTAATCTTTCAGGTATGCAGGTTTCCTCACGATGTTTTCCTTCACTGTTTTAGCAAGTGATAAATAATTTCTAATACGCACATAACTTTGAAAAATCAGAGGTACCGCGTACCTGGGATTTGAACCTCGTTCGAGAGGCCGAGTTTCGTAACCATTAGGCTATCACTGCTTTTTATGTTTGTTATAAGGAGGATTATTTTAAATGTTTTTTTTTACTTTATTTTGATTACATATCGGTAATTTCAGTGTTTCTCTGTTACAGTTTATAAGATACAGCTCTATAACAAACTGGCGGAAGACCGATCTGTTTAGGTAGAGTAGTAAGAATGTCTCTTCTTGATTCGACTTCGGAGACCCTATCGCCACATCTTTTTTATATTTGAACCTGACGATAAAGCAGACGTGCTACCTGATGGAAAGTAGTTAACGTCGCCTATGGACATTTAAAACACCAGAGGAGTCGTCAGTGCCTCGCCGGCTTTGAAGGAGAGCTCTTTATGCACCTTTTTTGAAGAGCCCTATGTTATAGCGCTCCGGGAATACCTCGGGAGGATGTTCATTTCACATCTTGCACGTCCATGGCAAAAACGTCCGTGCAAGCCGAACCGTGGAGGACCGCCACGAGTCCAGTTGGTGCGGATGGAACTTCATCCTTCGGCGAGTGGTGCGATGGAGGAATGGTGACGTAGGCACAATTCAAGCAGTAGGTCAAATAGTTCCTCGGAACACTCACTGCGCGTTTCTGCACGGAGTCAAGTGGGTTTAGTTGGTATTTGGGCTGCCCAGAGATGCGAGCAGTACTCCATGTGGGGTCTCACTTGCGCCTTATAAAGCAGAAGGAGTTGCCCCGCAGTGAAGTACCGCTTCGCTTTGTTCAAGACGCCCAGCTTTCTTGACGCTAAGTTCGCCTTAACGTCCAAATAACCCCGGTACTGCACATCACACGATATGTCACCTCCTAGGATCCCTATAATTTTATTAATGGTGAGTGGAATTCCTTGCACACCTATTTTTCTTTATAAGATCAGTTATAAGCGTCGTTATGTTTTGTTTAAAAGGTGTAATAAGACATAGGCACGAGGCGTATACGAGGTGTTGAGGTAATGAGGCGAGGGGTAGCAATGCCTCTCCTACACTTAGTAGGACTATAACCCTATTTTAATTATTATTGATGTCCAAGGGCACCAATGGACACTTACTATAAATAATTAATGTATTAAAATAGGTTTCCAGTTTAGAGCCCTAATAATAATAGGGTACGCATATCTATAACACAACATAAATACTATAAGCTATAGGTAATAATAGCAATATAACAGATCTGTAATATATGATTATTTTCTTAGAACAACAGCATGGAATAAAATTACAACAAAAATATATTTGTATACAGGATAAGAACATGATAATAATAATAAAAGGCTACCTCGTATTTTATATCTATCGTCGGGATTTTATTTGCATAAAGATAAGTAGCTACTTACATGTGTGATCGTGACTTTGCATATTAACCTTTTTATATGAACTTATGAACTTTTATGGCCATTTAAATTCGTTAGTACGCAGAGTATAAAAAATACTGTTTTTCGAAACAGTACTTTAATGAAATAGCGATTTTGTAGAGCCCTTCATCCATGGTTAGTAGATGCAGCTGTTGCGGTTAAGCTTAGATTGTGGTAGAGGATATCAGTTAAACGAATGAGCTTAAGTAGTCAATGCGTCTATCATAAAATTTCTACTATTTTACTTACCCCAATTAGTTCCATTCTCTTGTAATTATCTCTACCATCAGGCAGATTGCATATCTTTTACCAACACTCGGTAAAAATCGAGTTCAAATATTCCGCTATATACATACATACCTACATACATACGATCAAGCTTATAAAAGCATAGTAAAGAGTCGACATTGACGAAAGACATTTCGATCAAGCTCCCACCGTATTTAACGAGTGATTAAAGGTTTTTACGTGAAATAAAACTATTTAAATATAATATTAATTATTAAATAAATATAGTTTAAAAAACTAAAAACACGCTTTTATGATAAAATTAACTAAAAAGTAAAAAATAATCTTCAATCTAGGAATCAATTAAGGAACAGTAAATAGTATATTTGTGGAAAAAGTGTGGGGCGATAGCGACCACCTTTATGCAAGCTTTACAAAAAAAACGAGTGTCTATCAATTAGGGTTTAAGAGATAAAGCCCTGTGACACACGAACAGACAGTGGAGGGTTTCGTTTTGTGAGTACGGAATCCTAAAAATCAATCTAGTAACTTGCGATAAACTTTCTCTAAGGCGCTTGAACAATTTCGCCACGAAAATCGTGAATCCTGAGGATGTTGATAAGGACAATGGTCCAAAATTATTAAAATCGTGTATCTGTTTTTGATAATTCTTCAAAATTTTGAACTAAACTGAACCTTCAAAGTGGATAGAAATCGGGTTCAAAGATTCCGTTGTATATACATACAAACATACAACCCAAGCTACTAAAAGTGTGTTAAAAAATATTGCTTCTATTTATGTACTTATCATAACCACGTGCGTGTTGGTACGTGCGTGAGTGGCGAGCGGCCGGCGTCCGTGTCATGTTTAGGCGTGTCGTAGTGTGTCTACGTAGGGCAGAAAAATGTATGGTGTATTTATGCCTGAAAACACATATGGACTTTGAATTTTTTGCTACGCTACGTGAAGCCCTAATTGCAATGCAAAATAGTTTCATGTTTGCTTATGGTATTTATTTTATTTTGTATGCTGAGTAAACAGTCGACTGTTGCAGTATTTGGAGTATTCAATTTTATAACCATGTATATATAAACAAAAGCATTGATTTCGGGCAGGCCTATTGGTATTCTGTAGCCATATAACTTCTAAAGTAAAGGTAAACCTGTTCATCTTCGGAGAAAACTTGTAGAGCTTAGATTGACAATGTGTGTTGACCTAATGCCTGGCAGCCTGCACGGATTACAAAAAAAGATTAAAGTGTGTATCAAAAACTATGGCCCAAAGATATTTTATAATATGTGAAACGTTATAAAAATTGAGTGCCTATATTCCTGAATTGCTTTTCCTGCTAATTGCGCTATCTGTGGCCGCTGACAGCGTAGGTACACATAAAGATATGAGGTACTGTGGGTACTTTACAAAGCCACTTTTCACATATTAATGCACTCAATAATTTAAGTAATTTTTCGTGTCTTGTAATCTGGTTTGATACGCGATGCGGAAATATTTGACATTTAAATTACTTATACCTTTTATGTTCAGATATATTTATGCTTTATAACAGCAGTATTGAGCTCTGGTGTGATCAGGTTTGAAGGGCGTAGTAATGTACAGACACTGAAATAAAATTAAAATAATTACTACACGAGTCATTTCAACTCAGTCCTTAAGGATAGCAATATAACTGTTGCCGACCTCACGTAGACAATACATTTGGGGTCGTATTCAATTACATTTGGGGTCGGTTGACCATGGGCGACGGTGGCCACTTACCCTACCTACCCGTAGTACACTTAGTATAAGTTTTTACGTTTGCTCGATAACGGTCATCGTTTATATTTTTATTTTATAAATACAAATACAATACATTTATTTTTATATTTGTAAATTAATTTTGGGAGCGAAATTTATTCCGTTTTAAACTCATATTGCAAAAGTTATATCAGAGGCCATTCGTATTTGCTATTAATGTATTCATGTCTATGAACTGTATTTAATTAAAGTAGTTATGGCTGTGCTATTTCTGTTTGATTAAAATCTATGGATACGGAGTATGATTTAGACCACTGCGTGACACTGTCCAACAGGCCTTATATGTTTATTGTTGTTTATTTGGGGCTCCACCTGTAAGGGGTAGATCAGCAGTACCGTAGTTTTCATAGGCACATGGTTGCTTGGTGGTTGAAGACAGAGAATGAATAACTTTACAAGATTGAATCCCTTAGTCGACTCTCATGACAACCAAGATAAAATGGTGCTAATTAAGGTGAACTACAGGGTAAAGGTGGATGATTTTGGTTTATTAAATATGGTCGCGTGGAAAACTCATTGAAAGAAGCTGTGAGAAAAAATCTAGGAAGAATCTGCCTAAAAACCTGAAAGTGTTCTTTAAAAGTTCATGAGCACACAGGATCAAGTTTAAATTTTATGCCCGCCCAAAACAGTATTTAGTTACTTAATGTTTAAAAATATTTTAAGCACCGTTATCACGCGTAAGCTAAAAACTTACAGGTGATTTGTATAGATGTGTGTAGGTATGACGATTTGGGAGCGCGCGCTCTTGAGCGTTAGGTACCTAGCGTGTCTGACATTTGTCCCTGCAGCCAACCTGTAGCTACGACCATGATCAAAATATAAAGTAGGTTTCTGTAGTAGCAGGGGTTATAAAGTTTAGGATTTAGTAATTGTTTTTAGTAGGGTTTTTCGGAGGTTCGGAACTCTCTTAGCATAAAAGAATAATACATAATAATTTTTCCGTCATCCGTCCGTTTTCGTGTGACCATGTCGTCAATATGGTGTCGGTCGAATGGAGGCAACTCAGTATGCCCGTGATGCGGTTAGTTTAGGGAAAAAATATAAGGGTTGATTCAACCCCGCTAACTTTTTAGTCGGGAAAATTAAACCAAATACCAAGTAAACTGTGAAGTGGCAGAAAATGGAATTACCAAAGAAAATATACCCACTATTATTTTATCGTCTATGGAGTCTCTACATTCGTCAATACCGTCGTCATATCATGATTTTGACACTACAGATAAGTGTGGCCAGTCGTAAACAAAAATATTCCCATGAAAATAGTTCGGTAATATTTAAAATGATTACTAAAAGTAAAACATAAACAAGAAGCCATAATATTTTTAAGTTCATAAAAGACGTCTAGCTTCGATTTAGAACAGCTATTAATTTTTTTTCAATAACGGTTTTACTATAAAAATAAAGAAATATTCCACGAAGTGTATTATATATAAGATAGCAACACCAAAGCAAAATAACGATATTTCCCAAATTATGTCTAGATAATTGTAAAGGCATCGCTATTGCATTTTTTTACGTTTTAAAGTTTACTTTATAGTCCGTATTTTTATTGTGCGTATGGCAGAAACTGTAATATGTTGTCAGCTTCATTAGCGATTGTTCTATTACCCCAAGGTTTTTTTGTTACCTTAATTTAATAATTACAGTTTTAAAATTAGACTTGTTTTGTGTATAAGAGGACTAATTTTTACATTAATATTTAGAGACTCGTCACAACTTATGTCAAAGGTTGAAAAAATATCCGTTGAACTTTTCCACTTCTTAGGTAGTTTAGATAACCTAGCAACATTTTGACTAGTGGTGCCACTGCCACACGTACAGAAAAGGAGAAAAGTTTATCGGACTTTACATTCCATCAGTGTCATAACTGTCAAATGTCATGTAGTGAATCATGATGACATCAGTGTCACTTGTCAATGAGTTCAGCTTCAGTGACAGTCTGTAAATCTGTGTTGTATATAGTAGTAAGTTTTTAACATAGAAACTACAATTTCACATAGTTTTAGATCATGACTTTTTATTAAAGTATCGTAAGTAATTAAGTAATCTCCGTCATGGATCACCACAACCGTTCTAGAAGTGAATTAGACGTGGACAGTTTTCGTCCAGACGAGCCGGGCTATGACAGGGCTCGTATGAGGAGACAATCAGGTGGCTTTGTTGATTTAGGAAATGAATCACAATATGGAACAGGTGGCCACCAAGCGTCGGGGGCTAATGAGATTTTTGCAGATATACAGGTATATTAGCTGGTTACGAATTATTATTTATAGTCTACTATGACTTAATTTCACTTAGTACAGATTCGATAATGTAGATAAAGACTATTTTTCTTTTATCAATATATTGATGGATTAATACGTTTCTTTAGGATCTTTACGATACTTCTGATATAAATTTAGTTATAATTTCTAGGAGATACATATGTTAATTTAAGTGTAACTATGTTATATGAAATCTTGGGAGTATAAGTAAAATTTATAAATTTTCAGGGTGATGTTCCATGGTGGAAGTCAAACTTCTTCATATCGCAGCCAGTTCTATTTGGAACATGGGATGGAGTGTTTACATCATGTCTTATAAATATCTTTGGTGTTATCGTATTTTTAAGATCAGGTTGGATCGTCGGCCAGGCTGGCTTAGTTAATGCAATATTTATAGTGATTTTTACTGGTAAGTTAATTGCAATATTATTATTAAACACCTTTTTGTTTGATAACCATCTCAAGTAATTTATTACAACAAAGTAAGTGACATAATTTTTCTTTTTGCATAAAAGTTCATTGATAATTATTTCAGTTGTTACCAAGTTTATTCCATATTCTGTTGATAACTTCATTCACTTTTACCAATTACCACACGTGCATATGCTCATGTCCATGTTAAAATTTTATTTTACTTTTTTTTTATATACATTGAGATGTAATAAATGTATCGAAGATATTTTAATAAACATATTTGTATTTCAGTATTTGTAGCTCTCATCTCTGTGCTCTCAGCAGTTGGGATTTGTGAAAGATGCAGGATAGAAAGTGGTGGTGTGTACTTTTTGCTAGCTCATACTCTGGGCTCTCGTATGGGAGGGGCTCTGGGGATGGTCTATTGTTTTGGACAGGTAAATAAGTTAAATACATAACAGAATAGTTAAATTCTTTGTAAAATCACAAGTGATTACAGTTTTTTTTTATTTCTTTGATAAAAAAAAAATATTATACTTAATTATTACTAAAAACAGTTGATAATGTCAGATAATTTATAAAGCAAATCAGCCTTGCTTATTTTTGTAACTATGTATTATGTTGTATATATATATTTTTTAATAACATTTTATTGAAGTATTATTAAACAAATACAGTGTAAACTCTATATAACGGCACTGAAGGGACTGTGCATTTTATGGCGTTATAGAGAGTGGTCGTTAAATGGAGAGAAGAAAAATCAGAATTAGAAAAAGAAAAAGTTTATTTCAGTCTAGTGTTAGTTGTTATGTACAAAAAAAGAATCTTATTTGAACGCTATTGCGTGTAGTCTGTTATTTTTGTCTGACGTCTTTTGCTGCACCAGTAATTTTGTTGTATTTTTTTAATTATTTTATTCATATCTTCTGATATTGAGGCATCTTGGTGAAAAAGGAAGTAATTTTCCAATAATTTTGTGCAAGCAATCCAATTTGTAAACAAAAGAACGAATTTCTTAGAAAGTTTCGGATGCGTGATGCCGACAGTCGAGTTTATTGCGGGCTAGGATAAAAAGGCGACAAAAAAACGTACACAGGTACAAAGTTTTTACTAATTTTAGCAACTTAAAAGGTACTTTTATTACTCAATTGTGGTCGTTATTGAGAGTGGGTGTAATGCTATGTAGAGTGTATCATTGTATGGAATACAAGCTAAACCAACTAAGCCAATTGTTTTCGACGCTTTAGAGAGTTTGTCGTTAAATCGAGTGACGTTACATGGAGTTTACACTGTATAATTATTTATTTCAGGCTGTTGGTTGTGCCTTAAATGTATTTGGTTTTGGAGAGTCCATGGCGAGCCTGGTTGGGACTGATAACACATGGGCAGCTCGTGGGTTTGCTGTGGCGGCTGTTCTGTTGCTCGGTACCATCAATGTTGCTGGGGTCAAATGGGTCATCAAGCTGCAGTTTATCTTGCTCCTAATAATCCTGCTGGCTGCTCTGGACTTCTTTGTTGGCTCATTCACTGCTGTACCTGGTAAATAATTAAAGATATAATTACTAAAATTTAAGTGAAATATTTTAATAAGTATTAGTTTTAATTGCTTTATATTAATAAACAGGTAGATGTGAAGGAAAAACATTTTAAATAAGTATATGAAGTTAGATCAAAATTAGTATTAGTTCCAAATTGAGACTAATATGTCCATTAGTAATCTTAAAATGAAATGTATTTTCTATGTATACTAGATTTAAATAATTATACTAAGTGAAATACTAGATATATAATTTTTTTTTTTTAGCAAATAAGTTCATTTTTTAATTCTGCTTGTGTACTTAAAGTGTTAATTCATTTCTCAAAATTAACTTGAATATATCACAATTTCTTAAAGGTGATGAATTCAAAGGGTGGCTAAGTGGTACCATGGCAAATAACACTTGGTCGGACTATCAGGAAGGCTACACATGGTTTAGATGCTTTGGTGTCTTTTTCCCAACAATAACTGGAATACTAGCTGGAATTAATATGAGTGGTGATCTCAGGAACCCATCCATTAATATACCTAATGGTTCATTGGCAGCTATCAGTACGGGGTGAGTAATAATGCACGGTAGATATTTAATATTTCCTTATAAAGAAGCAGGATATTTGTAAAATATTTACTACACTGTAAACAATTTACTAATATTCTGCCATAACATATTAATGTTGTTTGTCATATACTGGATTATGAGTATTTTGCAAAACCAAAAGACAAACACTAAACCACACCAAAAAAAAATACATCATACATTATTTACTTTGTTACGGGTTGAACTTAAAGATCACATTATATAATATTTTGATGTCTGTGTGTCAAAATGTAAACTATATTTGTATGACAGAATTATGTGTTTACATTTTTATCAATATGGTGATTTATTTTTTCAGGACCTTTTTATATTTAATGTTTATAATAACATTAGCGGCCACAGTTACAAGAGATGCTCTGTTGAAGAATTTCTCAATAACAGCTGATATATCAGCTGTGACCGTTCTACTTCTTGCTGGATTGTATGTGAGCTCTATGAGCTCTTGTCTGGGAGCTATGTATGGGACACCTAGGGTATTGCAAAGCATTGCACAAGAAAAAGTTATACCTGGATTAGATGCATTAGGACATGGTGTAAGTTTTATTTTTGCCAATAAAAATTAACTCAATTGTTTATTTATAAGTTTAGCAAACATTGTCATTATTTATAATCTCAACCTGTTTTTTTTTGTATACCATAATTTTGTATCACTTTCATTGATCACGTTGTGTATTTTCACAGAGAGGTCCAAACAAGGTGCCTATATACTCGATGGTGGTAGTAGCAGTAGTGACCGTAACATTTATCATCATCGGTGACATTAACAAACTAGCACCAATTGTCACTATGCCATTCCTTATCACTTACGCTAGCATTGATTATTCTTACTTTGCTCTCGCGCAAACATTTGATTTACAACATAGACGCGAAATGAGGTATGATTTGTGTTCTACATTTTTTATTATTTTATCATAAGCTTATTTTTATTTTTACATCCTCACTGACAACATAAATAATTATACTATCTAGCAGTAAGTTTAATATGTGTAACTAATAACTAAACTTAATAATAGTAAATATTTCTAAAGTAAAGGTGGCTGAATTACTTATGTACAAACTCTTGCTTACATTTGATATAAGAGAAATTGCAGGCATGTTTTGCGGCATAACTGTAACTGCATTTTATAGGAATGATTATCACAATGTTTTTTATCAATATTAGGTGGAAGCTTGTATTTTTTGTACTCTAATTGATATCATTTATATTAATAAATATAAATATTACATGTTATACTCATTTTGTATTTTAAAGACACGGTTACATGGATGTTAAAATGGTTGTTGTAGATTCCAGGGACCTTCTCAAAGAGATATGCAAGTATATGGCGCTACTGGTAGTGATCTTGATCTGTTGTTCCCAGAGAGGATACGACATAAGACTGTTGGAGTAAGTAAATAATACATTACCAAAACATCCATCTATGTTGAAGGACTCCACATTTTTTGGGATTTTTAATGTGTTTTTATGTATTCAACTCTTCAGTATTCATTTATAAATGGTTTTCGATAATGATGTTATCATCTGATTAGGTTTAAGTAATTTTGTTACAAATGACGTAGATGTTCTTTATCAGGAAATTGTATATTAGCGTCTGTAAACCTTTCTTGTTCGATATTTTTAAGTTATTAAATTTGAATTACGAATTTTATTTTTGTAATACTAACAAACACATCAATTATAACACATCATTAATAGTAAATTGTGGTTATTACTATACTATATAATGATGATAAAAAATACGTAGTTCACATATCAATTAAAAGTCGTCGGTGCCAGGATCGTCAATGCAAATACCTAGCAAACCTGGAACAAAAAAATATATTTATCATTTAGATGTTGGCCTGGCCAAGGATCCTGGAACCTGGAACCTTTTCGGTACTAGACCACTGGCCACTGAGTAACGTAAGTTATTCAACCCAACTTTATCATATATTTTCTAATACACCAGGACTTCACGCCGTCCCCAACTGACTCGGCCATCATGAATGGGAGGATGGCGAACGGTGACGGCGGGCGGCGGCCCAGCGGCAGCGTGCACTCTAAGAACAAGAACTGGTACTCGCATCTGTGCAATCGGTGGCTGTCGTTGGCTGGGGTAAGATATGGACGATTATCTCTCATCAACTTACTTACTTAATATACTTAGCTTAGTCAACGTTATACTCAGGGATCTTGGATCTCTAGAGTAGGAAGACGATATTTACCCCGCTAAGCTTTAATGGCTTCTAATGTATTACTAAATTTCGCTGGTATTGAGAACGTAATAATATGTGATTTTTTATCCATTAATTCATAGCTTGTATTATTTATTATATGCAACGTGTTTTGAGACATTAAAAGCAGACAATTTTATATATTTTAAGAAAATACGTTAAATTCTCGCAGGCGTTATAGAATAGAATCAAATATGCGTCAAATAGAATCTTTGAAAGTGGAGTTGCTAAATTTATAAACGTTTTCAGCTATATCTGAATTGCGGCTGCTGTACTTTACATACCTTTACCTAAAATTCAAATGTTGCTAAATTACAGTTAAAAGTAGAGGCATAGATGAATACGAAAAATAATGTGACGTATTTTCAATTAAAGGTGGCAGTAAAACTGTTGTTGATGTTCCTGGTTGATTGGATATATGCGTTGGGCTGTCTGTCCATCTTGTGGCTGCTGTGGCTCTATATTGGTGCAGCGAACCCCGCGGTGAAGCCTGGCCGAGCGTCTGAGTTCCGCTTCTTCCATTGGCTGAAGATCTCTTTCCTCCATGCTATTGGGTAACTATGAAGAAATTGATTTATTTTTATAGCTGAAGACTATTGTATAGCTACATCATTTAATGTATGTTTGTAATTATAGAGGAGAAATTGCAGCTTCATTGTTTATTAAACTGGAATTTCTGGATTACGGCTCTATCGTGTTAGAACTCGAACTTTTATAGATTGTTTAAATTTCCTCACAAAAAATCTTATTGATTTGAGAAAATAATAAAACAGTTTCATATTCACCTACTGGTTATAAAGATGCCAATTGTAATACATAGGTAACTCTTAAATCTGAGTGATTTTGAGAAATCTGAGAGATATTTTGTGTTAGATATACAAATCTATAATCCTGGGTGTTTGAAATTTATGGCACTGGACTTTTACTGTACAATAATTATGCCATTATTGATATTCAAATCTAAAATTTTATGTTACAGGAAAAGACCATTGGAATACGAACAATTAGTAGTGACTCCTGTGCATGCTGATATTACCATGGAACAAGAGAGGCTGAACGATGACAACGAGGACTTTGCTTCGCGCCGCCGTTACCACCAGTCCACAGCTCTCCAAACACATCTCGTTAATGTTTCTACTTAAATAATAATATTTTTTAATATTTTTTATGCATTTAGTGGGCTTTAACTCTTAAACTAAAATTGATTTGTTAATTGCAATATTTTTATACATATTTTTGTATAATCATAATCTATTTGTAGGCGATTCATTTTCAACAGCTAATTTTATACTTATTAGTGAGTGAGATACCACTGCCCAGTAATCAAATTAAAAATAACATAAATATACTTAACCTCCCATAATCAACTTTTTGTACTATAATCATAGCAAAATATTTTTAAGCTACATATAAGAGTTTTTTTTGTTGTACACACGTACATTACGATACATATTTAGAGTGCAGAACAGTAGTATTTATTTTCTAATTTTAACATATTTGATATAATCAAAATCATCTTGATATTTGCTTAGACTGATTAAGTAACTAATAATTTGCAATAAAAATGTATCAGAAAGTACATTTATTGTTTTTGAATGTGCATCAAATCTTTTTTATTTGCAGTTGGCTTATAAAATTTTATATAAACATTCCTTTCATTGGTTTTGGAATAAAAAATGATCTCACGAAATTAAATACTATCTTCTTATTTTTTATTGAGAGCTTAGTTATGAAAATTGATTTCAAAATTGTTTTTATAAGATTATCCACACAACAAATAAAAAACATGTAGTACCGAAGTAAAATAAATAATGTAACAAAGTCAAGCACACATAGTATTACTCTTAGAGCACCTATATATCCAGTGTATAATTATTATGTAGAAATATATCATCTGAATTTGTAGTCATCATCAATATTTATACTCTTCATATCAGATCATAATATAAGTATTAATAAAGTTTAAAACTTAATGTGATTTGCTTGAGATTTGAAATTATATTTTTCTAATAAAATGGAATTAATATTTACTTTGTTTTCCAATTTTACCTTATACAAAACACAAATTAAACGATGATTTCTTTCTGAGCTAAACAATACTTAGATTAGGTAGATTCCGAATATTTATTTATTTATTTATTTATTTAATCTTCTTATACCTAGAATGTGGTACAAAGGCGGACTTAATGCTATAAGCATTCTCTACCAGTCAACCTTTAGGTTAAGCAGAGATCAGCGAGGACGGCACTAGCAAAATCAGATATGTATAATGTAAATAGTACATTCAATATACAAACTAATAATATTGTATACATATATTTATATATAAATGGTAATAAAATAAACACATAGGTGCATAAATAGTAGAAAATAAATTAAACAAATATAATAATAATATATAGATAATACTAAATTAATTCCCTAGATGTTGTTTTAGATAGAATTCTCTGACTTTTGATTTAAATGTCTGCCGGTTCAGAAGTCTTTTAAGATTAATAGGAAGGGCGTTCCAGATACGAGCAGCATGGATGGCAAAAGAATTGGAAAGGAAACCTGAATGGTGTAGAGGAAAAGATAGAGTAAGAGAATCTAAAGATCGTAGCTGACGCTCGTGGGAATCGCACAGATATTGAAAATTTTGCTTTAAATAACTCGGAGAAACAGGATCAAAGAGAATAGAGTGAAGAGTATTGAGTGATCTAATCTGTCTACGATCACGAATGGGAAGCCATTTAAGTTGGCGACGATAGGATGAGATGTGATCAAATTTACGTAGACAGAAAATAAAACGTATGGTATAATTGATGAGTCTGTCCAGCTTATTCAATAACTCACCACTAATCTCGGAGCAGCACACATCAGCATAATCGATAATCGGAAATAACAGTGACTGCACAAGGATGACCTTCACCTGGACTGGGAGAAAGTTGCGGAGACGATTCAGATTACGCAACCTCGCGAACACTAATCGGCTGACCTCGCTAATGTGTACTGACCAACTCAACGACGAGTCAATGTGCAAACCTAAATCCTTTACGCTAGATGAGAAGGGTATAACAGAATCATCAAACACAACAGGTGGGACGGTGCTCGTATCCAATTTTGCAAGCTGACGAGAGCTACCCAATATAATTGCTTGACATTTGGACGGATTAACCTTAATGCCAAACCTACTAGACCAGCGACTTAGATTGTCCAGATTCTTGTTCAAGCCTTCTATCGCTTTGTTAACATTGCTCACATCAGCTTGCACATATATCTGTAGATCATCTGCATACAGGTGGTAAGAGCAATCAAGTCGGTACGTGAGAAAATTAATAAAAATCGAGAAAAGCAATGGCGAAAGTATCCCACCTTGAGGCACTCCAGAATTAAGGTCACACCAATCGGAATGCGTACGATCAACGCGGGTAGCTTGTTGTCGCCCCCGAAGATAGGAAGAGAACCATTCCAGTGCCTTAGACGAGAATCTAAAATGTTGAAGAGCGGCAAGAAGAATATCATGGTCCACCATATTGAAAGCGTTAGAAAAATCAATAAGAACAAGAAGAGTGACCAATTTATTCTCCATGCCTGCACGGACATCTTCAAGAACTTTGAGCAAGGCCGTCGTGGTGCTATGTCCAGGACGAAAGCCAGATTGAAAGGGACTGAGGAGATTGTTATTATAGATGAAAGAGGAAACTTGTTTATGAACAGTGGCTTCAAGAATTTTTGAAAGAAAGGGAAGAATAGATATAGGTCTAAATTGGTTAAGAGTGCAGGGGTTATTTACTTTAGGAAGAGGGATTATGTAAGCTTTACGCCAAACTTCAGGAAAAACCCCCGTAACCAAAGAAAAGTTGATGATGTGAGTAAGAGTAGGCAAGGAGTAGTAGGTAAGGGTAGTAGTAGGAATATAAACTAAGGCTAGAATATTCTTCGAACGCTAATATTATACTTAAAATTACACTAGCTAAAAATAGAACTACAATGAAATACTATTTAAATTTTGTAACAGACCAGCAAAATTTGGATTTACGCGCCATCCTCGGTACCATAGACTTAGAAATTTTTCGCTGACATCCTATATCTATGGTCAGTACATTAGTTCTTACTGTTCGGCCACATACTCCACTAGTAGCGATGGAAGTAGAGGGAAGGGGAAGGGAGGGTGAGGGAAGAGGGCAGAGGCGTGGTGTTGCAGGAGCTCTTGTCATGTTGCTTTTAGTGCCCAATGATCTGAATTTTGAGGATTTTTAGCGTGATTCAATGGAAGGGCAATTCATTTATCATAAGTATGTTTTTAAAAGAAGGAATCAGAAAAGTATAAAATAAGTCTTCTGGACGTATGTTGTAGAAAAGGATATCAGAAAACTGGACCCGTGGTTACAATCATTTTAATCGGCGAAAACTAAATGTTTTTTTTTAAAGAACCTACTATATTTTTGCAATGTTTTTGCAGGAAAAACCATTTCTACGAAAATAGTGGTGCCCCTACGTGGATGTTATCACTTGCAAGAGGAATACGAGGTGCAGCGCGCAGAGCAGTTCGAGGAGTATTGTGTGGTCGCACCCTACACATTTACTCTAATGATATTCTAATTATTGTAATTATTTCTTATAGTTGAATAAATTTGGTCCGTAGGTTTAATTTTTACAATTTGTATTGGTATCATTATTTGTGCTGTATTATGTACATTGTACTGTGTATAGTGTATATGTTACATGGTTCCCAACTTAGGGGTTTTCCCTCCAAATTTAGGGGGTAAATGAGTAAGATGGGATTTATTTAGGGGTTTTATATGTTTAGGGGTATTTTTGGGGTTTTCTGAATATGTAATATTCTGAATATAATAGACCTATTCAATCCAATAATAGTCATTCAAATATGATCAATAAAATATATTCAAATAATAGTCATGCAAAGTATTATGATGGTTCGTTTCACATTATATAATTCGGAATGGTGGATCTTGCTCTACATTTAATCCATCTTCAAAAATGTTAAGTTTATGTAATGTCAATATATACCTATGATTTAATTAATGCGGACTCTTCACAAGAAAATAATATAATTTATAACGTATTAGATAATTTATAAATCAAGAAAATTAAGAAATATTATGTACTACTTATTACTTTTATTTTATATATTTTCGAGAGTTGGTAACACTGATATGTTAACATAGTTTATTATTTATGGTTTTTTCGTCTGCGGTTTGACATTTGGGAACAAGAGATTTCTGTTTTTGCAAATAAATTATGAAATGAAAAGTGAAACTATAAAGAATTAAAGTGTTTGTTGTTGTATTGACATTAATTATAGTTATATAATAAAATGGCCGACGACCTTAGAAACTACAAACTGCAGTTGCAGCAGGTATAATTTAGTTGTTGTGTGGTATTAGGTTGCTTGTCACAAAGCAGCATCTCTAAATCCCTGATTCGCTTGCTGTTTCAGGTGGAGGCAGCGTTGCTGACCGATCCTGATAACGAAGAACTTCTGAAATTGAAAGCAGACTTAGAAGAAGTAATTGAGTTGACACAAGATCTAATTAAAACTCAAGAAGGTGATTCGAAGTTTAATAACGTTCATAGTTCTAGTAATGATGATGATGTTACAGCTTCCCTGCTGGCCGCGGAGGGAGGCGATGTCCAGGAGAGTTCCACCTCCAAGTGGCATATCGGTGACAAGTGTCTAGCGAAATGGAGAGCAGATGGCATGTAAGTATTTTTATCGTAATCCTAAACATCTTTCATCGTATTCTGTTTTAACAGCATGTGTGTATTCACTGTAGGAATATCAAGAAAATCAATGGCTATTACACGGTATGAATTGTAAATGAAAGATAATTTAGGTTGGTTAGATATTTTAGGTAAAAAAGAAAATGCACTGAAGTAAGTAGTACAATTGTGAACTTTAAAAATACAATAAAAACTATTATTCATGTCCCAGATGTCCCCTTTATGATATTAATATTGTAATATTCTATTGAAAATAATATCCAAATCAATGAGAATTATTGATTTAGCTACTTTTAATTTTGTATTTGCTTCATTGTTTTCTGATAATGACTTTCTAAAACCTTGGTATGTCATGTTTAGGTATTTAAAGTGATCTTTTATATAATACACAGGTTACATTGCATATAGACGATGAAGAGGAATTACCATTATGTCGAACCGTTAATTTGTTATTTTATAAGTTGAAATATTTTAAATAAACTCAATTTTTAAAACATAACTCATTATATTTACATCATGTATATTGTAAAACATACATCTAAAAATACTGCTATTACATCAGCTTACTGTCATTGTAATTCTAAAGATGTGATTTTTTCTGGTTTCTGGGTCTGTATATCTATGACACCTAGAAAATAAGGTAGTATTGCTTAGCAGTGTTGAGTATTAAAGTCAGGCTCTAAATAATAAAATTTATCATGATTTCAGGTTTTATGATGCTGTAGTAGAAGAAATTGGAGATGATATATTGAAAGTAAAATTTGACGGGTACACAACACTGGAAGTGGTGTCCATGCATGATGTAAAAGCAGTGGGCAACGGTCAAAAGAGACCCTTAAGTGGTGATGAGGGCAAGTAAGTTAAAAGATGTATTTTTTTAAAGATGGTAGGACCCTTTATGATGCTACTTTAGCGGCATCACCACCACACCTATTTCTGCCTAATAAATGCAGTGTTAAGTGTTGCTATGTTTTGGTTTGACTGGTAAGGGAGACTTGCATTTCAGCTTATTCCTCTGGGGTAACGGTCTAATTGTGTTTGACCAGTTAGGAATCTCATCTTTTCTGGGGTTGATTACCCATGTCCTCTGACAGTAGCCACTTACCATCAGGTGTAGAGCATGCTTGTCAGCTACTCTAGTATTATAAAAAATATATCACAGTACAAGGAATTCTACTCTGGAACGCCTTGCCCGAAAACATCAGGAAAGCATCATCTAAAAGCACCTTCAAGAGATTGGTACGGGAGCATTATTTACGATGGTCACCTGACTGATATCAATATTTCTCAGTCTTAGTATTATATATTTATATGTATATATTATATGGATATATATGTTTTTATGTATTAATTTGTTTCATTTGTATTGGATGCAGGTTACTGTTTTCTTTGTATTAGCCTACCACATATTATTGCCATCACCCAGGGTTGACTGGCAGAGAATGCCATTAGGCATTAAGTTCACCCTTTGTAACACTTTGAAGGTGGTAGAACCCTCTGTGGTTCGACTCCGGCGGCACCACCGCCACACCTATTTCTACCTAATAACAGCAGTGTTAGGCGCTGCTGTGTTCCGGTTTGAAGGGTGTGGTAAGGGAGACAGACTTTTCCGAGGCGTTCCAGCTTAGTCCTCAGGGGTAGCGGCGCATCTGTGGCCGACCTCAGGTAGGAATATCTAATCCTATCTGGGGTTGATTACCGATGTCCATGGGCGGCAGTAGCCACTTACCATCAGGTGGACTGCATGCTCGTCTGCTACCCTTATATTATAAAAAAAAAAAAAAAAAAAAAAAAAAAAACTTATTTTAAGGCGTTTAAAAATATATATATATATATATATATAAAAATAAACAGTATAATCATTTTCTTTGTCAATAGAGTGCTAGAAAGTATGTAGTAGTAATGCAACACATATTGTACCAAGTAACCACAAAAATAATGATTACTAGAGCTTTTACTCATAGAACAGATTTAATGCATGCATTAAATATATTTCTAAATATTCTATTTAGAAATATATGTATGGATAATTATATAATTAATAACTCTGTATGTTAATTTTCAGGCATGGCAAGGGGTATAATAGAGAATACCTTAAGAAGAAAAAGCAGAAAAAACAACAAAGATTTAAACAAATTGAAGAGGAAAGGGAAAGTGAGAAAAATAAATGGTTGAATTTTCATTCCAAAGCTTCAAAGAAAGCAGGGGTCAGATCAAAAAGTATTTTTGCTTCCCCTGATAACCTATCTGGTAGGGTGGGAATAGGAACTTGTGGCATATCGGGAAAACCAATGACTGAATATACTCCTGGTGAAAAGTGGAAAAAGGGAGGGTAAACAAGTCACTAGATTAATAAATAATTTTAAGTTAGACTTATTCCTAATTGATAATTATCCAATTATTACTTTTTAATTAAATACACAATAAATAGTAAAGTTACTAGCTTGTATTTTTTCCCCAACCATGTTTAGATTACTAATTAACGGGTTGTAAATGAACACCAAGCAGTAATCTCTCAAAGCAAGCTCAATAAAATTCGTCCTGGATTTTCGAAGTCTGGGAGATGTGTATATTTTAAATTGTCACTAATAGTAAAGACAAATATAAGGACAAAGTTAATTTGAGAGACTACCAAGCATAAGGTAATACAAAGCAGTCAGTAATAAATCAGTCAGAATTACTGTTAAAACTTTTAAGTGCAGCCTATCCCAGTGCTACTTCTAATTAGATGTCGTCGATAAGACATTGCTTCTATAGATGAGAACAGTATTCCGTCTCAACTAACTATTCCTGATAGACTATGTTTTACGCTTTTTAATCTTGCCATTCGGAAGTACAATTATATGTCCGGCAGTGGGACAGAAATGGTTTGACTTGAGCTTAGGGAGCTCCGAATTTTTTGCTACAACACGTATTGGTGGAATTATGAGTTAGTAGGATCAGCCTTGTTCGATTTTAGACTTACCTGAAAACGTGGACTTCATGCTAGTTTCATCATCATCATCGCAATAATCAACCCGTTGTTGCGAGGCAAAGCTCTCCTCTCATGATGAGAAGGATTAGGCCCTAGTCCAACGCGCTGGCCAAATGCGAATTGGTAGACATTACATACCTAACTATTTTAAAGATCTTTTAGGTATGCAGGTTTTCAAACGATGTTTTCCTTCACCATTAAATCAAGTGATAACCAATTTCTAATACGCACATGACTTTGAAAAGTGAGTGTCTGTGATTTGAACTTCGGACCTCTTGATTAAGAGGCCGCGTTATAACCACAAGGCTATGACTAAATGCTAGTTTGCTACTTGTTTATTGTAATAAAACAATTATGTTCACAATTGTTAATACCTATATATTTTTTTGTCTAACATTTACAAGACATTTGAAATAGCTTTTTCGTTGTTGATATTCAATTTATTCAATATTTTATCTACCGAAGACCAAAATTTCACTACTTCATACTAGAAGAAGATAGATTAAGTTTTACTAACGGGCGATAATAAATATTGCTGTTTCGATATTAATATTATATGGTACAAAATAATATTTTTAAACTTTATTAATAAATTAGATAAATTAGATCAGCTATTATGTACTAATAATTTTCTGTAGTAAACAATTTCTCGATTCTTTTTCGCGGCATACTATAGTCTACGCCGTAGAAGCTACGGAGTACGAGACTCGACCAATTTCTATGGCACATTTTTCGTTAGATCAACAATTGTTTTCGGTTTCAAAATTAAGATTTATTCGTACTATGATGAAACTTACTCATTACAAGCATAAAGACAAGCAGTGAATAATTTTGACATAAAGTTAGTCTTTATAGGCTAGAGGAACTACTTAAGTATGAAGTTCATGTAAGCTTGTTCGTTGAGGATATTGAGTAGACTACTTTGAAGGAGCCAAGGCGTAAATGGAACTACTTACACGCTCTGTGGTCTTGCTCAGTTACTTTGCTCTAAATATTTTATTACAATACTTTCAAAGTTTGCCAATAGATGTCGCTACATGTATCAAATTAAGCTTGTACGTTTTAAAATAAAATTATTTAAAGACGACGTATTTCTGGTACATACATAAAGGTAGTAGAACGGTTTTTGGCCCAACCGCTTAGTGCTTACCAACCACATTCCATCCGCAAATTCGTTAACTCCCTACTTCTATCACTTAAAGTATGATATCTTAAATATAGTATTCTTTATTGTTAATAAATAACTTTTATAAATTAAATCTTATTAAATCATAATTATCTCGAGGGGTTAAGTTTCTCTTACCCATGATAAAATAAATACTGGTAATGAAAAACTGCAATAATTTTAAAACCTGCTTTCGATAATTGACTCTGTCGGAGACATACTAACTGGGTTATAAAGTTAAAACCTCTACAACGGTAAGTGTTCGATAATTATAATTATTACTGTCTTGTAGTCGTTGTCGAAAAATAAATATAACGTGCATGTGCATGTGTACCTAATGATACCTAAGTGGTCATTGTCGACATCTTGGACATCTGAAATCAATAAATAGGATAAGATTTCTGCCTCAAGTCAGTTACGTAATTGTGATGCTTTGCTACTTTTGCAGTCATAGCCCAATGACTTAAAAACTCGGCCTCTGAACGAGGGGTCCGAGGTTCAAATCCTAGGCACGCACCTCTGATTATTCAAAGTTATGTGGGTATTAGAACTTATTTATCATTTGCTTAAAACGGTGAGAGAAAACACCGTGAGGAAACCTGCATGCACGAGAGATTTATAATAAAAAAATATCTCAAAGGTATGTGAAGTCTACCAATACGCACTTGGCCAGCGCGGTGGACTATGGCCTAATCCTTCTCATTCTTAGAGGAGACCCGTGCCCAACAGTGGGACAATGAATGGTTGATGACGCTACTTTTGAGGGCGTAGTTGGAACGCCACGCATAAGGGATCTTAACATACACTCCACGTAAAAGAACATAGCACGTTACACTACTGATATCAGGCAGAACCTTTCAATCAATAAAATTGTATAATGAGTTAATGACAATACTAACAAGATGATCATTGGTTGTTTAGTTTTATTAATGAGTGCAGCTTATCAGGATCAATTAAGTACCTATTTCGTACATCGTTATTCCGTGATTAAAAAATGAAAAGAGATGTCAATTTACAAAGGATTTGAACTTATTTATCCTAGCAAATATTTTAAAATGTCAATAGGATTTAATCCAATGTAGCTACTAATGGACGAAATGGTGGATTATATCTTCTCTGGACGGAGCAGCTAAAAAGCCTTAAAGCCGATTACAGAATCATTGGGTATAGAGGTTTCGTTCACTATATTTTTTTCTATTTTCTGAATTCGCCATTTAAGGTTTTCCTAAAATCAATTAAGTATTTTTTGTTTATTTAACGAAAGTCCATTTCCCATTTAACATATCATTTTTTATAGTTCTACGACATTAAAATTTCAAATTGGGTATCATTTATACAAGTAGGTTATTTATTATACAGGCAGGTAAGATCTTAGGAAAACATTTATTGTAGCAGTTATTCATACGTTGCTGCGTAGAATGTAGTAAAACAGTAGGTACACAGTCAGGACTCTTATTTTGAGTTTATAAGGTAAGTATCTAATAGGTGTCTATGATACAGTAATGGTGATTCATTAGATGAATGACAGGTTCATCTGCTCTTTAAATTTGTGAAATAAAATAAATTACTAACAGGTCCTTATCATTCGACACTGCACTATGTACCTAGTTATATGTATGAACGTAGTATGTACGTAATAACTAATAGGATAAGCTTTATCAACACATAGGAAATCCTATGAATATTAGTAGGTAATATGTATTCCTAAATTCACTTATTATATTCTATATTTATTGTATTTATGTAAGGTTCACCAAATAAGGCCTATCTTAATTTCATTACTACATAAGTAGCAGGTTTATAAGAAAAATGCACTAATCATTTGAAATATTTGCATTTATTTATTAAGCTTTGTAATACAATAAACAAAATTGCTTCAGAAATAAAAGTCACACTTTTGTGAAGTCAAATAATAAAAATGACATTTTGGCCTTATAGGGAACCCTGTATCTTAATAAACCCTTACTAAAAAGAAATAACCATTTAGCGATATGAATTATTTTGGTCTTTTTAGATCGAACTTAAAGAGTTTCTTATCAAGTAAAAGTACTATAAAGTCTTTTTCATCTTTTTTTTTAAACACTTTCCTGAACAGTAAAATATGTGCTGATAAACAGCGCGTGTAAGTCCAACACACAGCTCATGATACCAAACACCACAAGTAAGACATTGTCGGATATCATCAACTCGGTTTTCTTTACAAGCTGGACAATACCAGGAAAGTTTATTATCATACCCTTTTGTGCCACGATGTTTCGCTGTTGATTTTGGTGCATTTGTGTTCATTTTTAGTATGGATGAAGTCCCAGGAACAGCCTCTAATCTTAATGATGGCACAGTAATCTGTGATGTGGAAGTCGTAGCATTGTTACTAAACAAATCTTTAGTTACCTCTTGAGCTTTGTAATTCAGAGACTTTTTGCGTGGAGTAGTATTATTAATCTTAAATGTAGGTGTTGGTAAAAATTCATGAATCTCACGGGTGGGTGTTATTGAATTGTCTGTCTTATGTGGAGTTTCCGTACTCGGATTGTTTTTTAAGGGCAAATACAGTGGCCAATTCTCAGTATCTGTGCCTGATCCATCAGAATCAGCAGTCGCAGTGGAAATCTTTTGTCCCTGGATTCAGTGGATAAGACCGCAATATTCTCTCTGCTTGTAGGATTTGTAAGTACTGACAACGAACCACTCTCTACATGATTGCGTAGGGTTCTTCTGGAAATGTTGTATCTGTCTGCAGTAGCATATGTAGATAACATACCCCCTTTTACTATATTTACAGCGTTTTCAATCTGCTGCGAAGTCCGTTGAGCCCTTTTCCTGTTTGTGGTAGAAGCTGGTGATCCTTCTTCCATGATGTTACTGAAAACAAAAGTTTAGAATTTAACTGTGACATTTTTACTAATTTAATTATTTAAATATATATTTATTAAATATTTAAATAATATTAAATATTTCACTAATTTAACTGTGACATAAAACGTTGTCCTAATAAGGCCTAAACATTTTTGATACGTTTTATTAGGGCATGGCACATGAGTAAAAAAACTACAGTTGCATGGAATTTACATATAACAATTTTTGACATTTGTGAGGTGGTGGCTAAAAGTATAATTATCCTACAGAGACAATACAGCAAACAATGTACAAATAAAACTGAAAATACTTACTGTTTTTCGGCAAGAATTTTATGAAACCAAGCGTGCGCTCCGCGTGGGAATTGTTTTCGACTGCAGGTACGAGTAGGTACCAAACCTTCGCGACACACGAACACGAACTTTGAACGACGAATGAACAATGAGGCATTGAGTGCAGCCCACTGACGTAATCCGCTGCCAGTCCGCCGGTCAGTCTCAATTCGATAGTCATGAGTCACATCGTGCAAA
This sequence comes from Epargyreus clarus, assembly GCF_041222505.1. Classification (NCBI taxonomy): domain Eukaryota; kingdom Metazoa; phylum Arthropoda; class Insecta; order Lepidoptera; family Hesperiidae; genus Epargyreus; species Epargyreus clarus. The sequence goes on from NW_027332211.1 coordinate 9,595,821, forward strand.
AAGGCTCAATGGACTTCGCAGCAGATGGAAAACGCTGTAAATATGGTAAAAGGGGGTATGTTATCTACATATGCTGCTGCAGACAGATACAACATTTACAAAAGAACCCTACGCAATTATGTAGAGAGTGATTCGTTGTCAGTACTTCCAAATCCTACAAGCAGTGAGAATATTGCTGTCTTATCTGCTAAATCCAGGGGACAAGAGATTTCCACTGCGACTGCTGAAGATTCTGATGGATCAGGCACAGATACTGAAAACTTGCCACTGTATTTGCTCTTAAAAACAAACCGAGTACGGAAACTCCACATAAAATACACAATCCAATAACACCCACCCGTGAGATTCATGAATTTGTACCAACACCTACATTTAAGATTAATAATACTGCTCCACGCAAGAAGTCTTTGAATTATAAAGCTCAAGAGGCAACTCAAGATTTGTTTGGTAACAATGCACTTACGCATTAGACACAACTTTTTAATTGGAGCATTATTTATCTTGTCTTTTCATAGTTTTTATATCAAAAAAATGTAGAGTCTACGAGATCCCTTCAATCATAGGCACGTTTTTGTATACATATTGGTACATAGCTGGATGTCTTCTATTAAAAATGTATTGGCAAAGTTCATCAATAATACGAAATATATTATGTAGGTAGATAATTATAACACTAAAGATCGACTTTCGACACTTACACGTTGTGATTTTTCGGTCTTCGGTAGGCAAAAATTGAATAGATTGATAATATTGGACTTTAAAATGTAACAAAAAGCGCCTAACGTGAACTTATTAAACAACTTGAATAATAGGAAGTTCTATTTCTCTGTTCGTATATATGTTTCCAACCAGTTTCATGTCAACATCAACCCACTATCGCCCTACTTCTGGGCACGGGTCTCCACCCAGAATGAGAAGGATTAGGCCATAGTCCACCGCGGTGGCCATGTGCGTATTGGTAGACTTCACATTTTTTTATAATATAGGAATAGCGGACGAGCATGCAGTCTACTTGATGGTAAGTGACTACTGCCGCCCATGGACATCTGTAATCAATCTCAGATGGGATTACATATTCCTACCTGAGGTCGGCCACGGATGCGCCGCTACCCCTGAGGACTAAGCTGGAACGCCTCGGAAAAGTCTGTCTCCCTTACCACACTCTTCAAAACGGAACACAGCAGCGGCGCTACACTGCTGTTATTAGGTAGAAATAGGTGTGGCGGTGGTGCCGCCGGAGTCGAACCACAAAGGCTTCTACCACCTTCATTTACATACCTTTTGAAAACTTTTCTTAAGATATTTCAGGTTTCCTCATAATGTTTAGGTACTTTCACCATTTAAGCAAGTGATAATTAACTACTAATACGCACATAAATTTTAAAGCTAGTTTTAAATGTAGGTAAGTATATGTTGGTACTTAAGTAAATTAGGCATATTACAGAGCGGACATACAAACTTTAGTCGACATCAAGTTCAAACGTCCCACCAGACAACAGGTTTTGAATAAAAGGATAAGTAGCAATGGAGTATGCAGTCCTCCTGATGAACATAGACGTCGATCGTCGATCGACAAATTAAACGCAAATAAGATTATAGTCCTACGAGAGGTCAGACAAGAATGTGTTCCCCTTGAAGACTAAGTTGGAACGCTTTAAATAAGTATGGTACACTGCTGTTCTGCTTTCGGAGTCTAACCACAAAGGGTTTTACCACTTTCAAACTTTTCAATTTCAAAGGCTTTTTAATTAAAATTCAAGGGGTTGTATGGGAAGATCTTGAAAAAATACAGGCGTGGATTTAATGTTAAAGGCAGAAGTGCTGCCACAATTAGGTATATCTATTTGTATTTTAGTCATGGTGATTTCTTCAAGTTATAGCAGTTACTAATAAGACACATTCAATTTTGTTCTCAGAAATTACAGGATATCTTTGTTTGATCTTATCTTTTAATATTTTGGTAGCTATTTAGAGTTGATTATTTGAAATGTCCTTATCAATTATGTAGTAACAAAGTAATTGCAAACGGAATTGCTATTTTTTATATAAAATGTAAAAAATAGCAAAGTTATTGAGCGTAAGTCACTATAGTTACGTTCCATTTAGATGATTACAACTTATAGTTTTTCTTCAATGAAATATAGTACTTCCTTATATGAAAATAAATAATAATTAATCAATGGTTGTCACCAGTATAGTTAGTACTCAGTAGGTACTGTATCTGTGTAGTGTGCAGTTCTTATTTAATTCTAATTATTTCTTGGATATTACACATATTCAATCCGTAATAATACACAAGCATTATATTATAAGCAATCTAAAATTACATATCGTTTAATACTTACCTACATGTCAAAACTTCTTTCAATAAACTTCATTCGAAATTCACGCTATAACTATTTGGACGATCTGTATATTTCACAAATAAATCTCAATTACCTATTTATGTCTTAAACATCATTATTGAGGAATAAGTATACCAACCAATAAAGTTACCAACTATTTAGTAGCAAGGGCGTCTTGTTTTACAAAAGTAACATAATATTTACAATGTAGACTTTGTTTAAATAACAATCTTTATATTTTCTGTGATATCACGCTCTTAGAAATTCTAAGGCTTATAGTATGTGACACAAAGAAGAAACTTAAAGTAATTACCAGATAACCGGCCGCAAAACAATTTATGGATCAAAGATGGTGAGGTTCAGATCATTTTTTAAGCACTACTTAAATTGCGATTTGTAATTGTTCAATTTGAATTATCAAAATGAATTTTGCATCAATGTTGTTACTCCTATAAATTTTCTTGTGTAAGTCTTCATCAGATAATCTTCAGTACGAGTAGGTATGTGTATCAGGATTGTATCAGGATATCGTCTTAAATATATATAGGTATCCATTATTTACTTACACCAGATAAGTAATTGTTATAAAAAAGGCTTTTATAATCAATTTAAATGGTATTAATTTAGGTAACATTATTATTCTAAACCGCTACTTTCTCTGCCATGATACACATCTACCACATTCAATGTCATACAGCCATTTATACCATAGTTTATTTCCTACTCATCTACAGGTTCAACTTTAAATACATTTATATTTTCGATTTTTACAAAATGATTCTCATATGCCAATCGTCGTTCCATTTCTTCTTCAGTTTCGAATTCTACCTTAACTGAGACCTTATTTTGAGTGTCCAACAAACTTTCGCCAACTTCCTCTTTCGGAAACGCCTCGACAGATGGTAGTGGATTGTGTACATAATTATGTTTAGTTGAATAACGATTCGATGCATTTAACATGTTCGCCCGAGCGACCGCATCAGAGAACGTTGCCCAATTGGCTTCTATTTCAAACGCAGTAGCTACACGTTCTGGCTCGATGATGGAACAGTGAGCTCCAGCATCTTTTGTTGCCGCATCCGAGCACGATATATCTTCGCTCTTTTCGCTGCTCGGGTCATTCTGGCTATATCTGGTTTCGATTTTCCCATAATGGCAGTAATGCACACTTCTACAATGCACTAATATTGCACATAAAAAATATATTTGTCTTTATAAATACATGGGAATAAGCAAAGCTATAAGCAAAAAAGTATCTTAAATTAATTACTGACAGACTATTCTTACTTTATAGGCAGTACTTATTTTATAGGCAGTTTAGCCCACAGAATTCAGAATTTTACTGAAACATTTCGTTTCTAACTTTTTAACCATATATTCTAATAATAAAAGATTATGAGACGACAAAATATTTGCCATAAAAGTTACAAAAACGTTGACCGAAGTGATAAATGGTTTAATTTGGTTGATTCATTGCTTTAATTCATTTATTAACTACCTATGTGTTATCTACTGTGTTGATAGCTGGTAGAACCCATCGTGGTTGATTTCCGGGAGCATCACGTCCACAGCCACTTCTATATTATACAGAAATATTATGCGCTATCCTTCAAACCAAATCAGTTGGTTTGAAGGATAGACCTAGTAAGAAAGAAAAACTTGTACGAGGCCTAACTTAGTCGTCAGGGATACAAACAGATTTGTAGCACACTTCAGGTTGGATTCTTGTCAAATGCTCCTGTTTCAGATTACACGAGTATGGTATAGACACTTGCAAGAGACGTTCCAGTTTAGTCCTCAGTCGTGTCAACGCATCTGTGGCTGACCTCAGGTGTTGATTAAATTCATTCTAGGGGGGTTGATTAAAGATACTCATGAGCAGCGGGGGTTACTGATCAACAGGTGAACTGCGTGCAAATAACCATGCTACTTTACAGGTACTTCCCCTATTATTAAAAGTACCAAACATCATTTTCGTACGCACTCGATTGTTCCTGTATAAAATGATTTTATTAATGAAGCTTTTATGTGGCAGAGTTTCAAGACTTGTCAATATCCTCGTTCATACAAATTTTCACATTGTCCTTTGTTTTTAATAAAATTAGCTGGCAATGAAAATAAATATAAGACAACGATGGCATAAGGATGAGAAATAAAAACGAAGTTTTCAAGGTTCACTGTAACGACTGTTATCGTCACTGAAACGGGCCCAATATTATTGTTGTCACATTTGCATGCCGCTCGGCGGTAAAGGTCAGAGCCGAAAGCTACGCACTCGTAGCGGGAACTTAAATCGTTCTTAAGTTGCTACGCAGGATAAAAGAAACGTTTTAAAGGAGCACTTACGTAGGAAAGAAAGGCGACTTTGGGCGGTCTTATCTTAATCACTTGGGGGTTTAAACGTATTTTACGTACCTGGCAATAACTTATCAAATGCCTAATTACGACCGCGAAACCACCTGTCCGCTATCATCACTGTACATAGGCCTTCGCATATACTTCCGTGCGTCTTACGCGCGGGCCCTCCCCCACAGCACGATTGGTTGGCGAGGGGCGTGCGCGCGCAGCGGCCCTCCTCGCAGCCGGGTGTGAGACGATGTGACTCCGAAGGAGCCGGTCGTGGCCGCAATGTGGACCCGCGGCCAGTGCTGCCGCGACCACGCCGCAACATTCTCGTCACTCGATCGCCTCTACGTAGAGCCGACGTGACTCGTCATCCCGCAAAACACTTCGTTCGAGTTGCAGCAAAACTTTTTGTAACTTTTCAGTTAACTATTCAGCACGGAGCTTAAAATAAATTTGAGTAACTTTTAAAAGTTTGAGTTGAACTTTAGAATGGAACAGGGAAACCTTAAATATTTGTGATTTTTTTGACTGAAGTTTTAATTGGTGATGTGAAATGGGTCAATGTCGAGAGCGTAGAGATTGGGGAGGCGCGCACAGCGTGTTGTCGGTGGCGGGCTGCGCGTGGGCATGCGCGCTGCTGATCGCCGCGGCCGCTGGAGCGCACGCCGATGTAGACACTTCTACTGGGCTCGGCGATAATTCCCTTACCAATTCAGGTACGTAATTATCCTTATTTGATACATAAAGCGTTTTTCTACTGTTTCATTAAAGTTTAATGATAAGAGAGGCCCTAAAAGGATTAAATAAGGCCTAAATTATACAGAATTGTTTAAAGAAATACGAATATTGTTTACCACTCCCATTTCAATTAAAATATTTTTTCTAGGTGGTAACCATAGATAAGTATAGATATTTCACCGACTTGTGCTTGAAGGAAGCCATTAAATGGCTTAAACGGCTGACAACGTGTCAGCCATTTATTGGCTGTCATAGTGTAATTTACGCGGAACTATGGCGTCATGTGCAGTTAAGTGGTGCAAAAACACGAAATCGAAGAAAAAGTGCGGAGAATCTAAAAACTGCATTTTTTAAATAAATTTCAAACAAAAATAGATGATAGTGACAATTTCAATTGTCAAAACTGGTTACATTTTCTTGTTAGGAGTGAGTAATATTTACTAATCTATGGTGATAACATACACTACTATTAATTAAATTGTTATTATGTAGTGTCCTTGGTTGCCCTAGGTAAAAAAGTTTATATTGTGTAAAAAGCTTCAAAATAACTACGTTGATGCAATTTCAAAAACTATATCATGCCTTTGAAGTAACTATCCCTATTTAGGCTATCCCAAAAAATAAAACTAATTTTAAGAATTCAAACTTATTGAAAATTGGGTCCTTCTATTAATTATTATCATTTGCCTAATATTTTAAAATTTCATTAGGTTCAAATGAATTGTTACCATAAAACTTAATGTAACTTAACCATAAAAGTTACATTATAACGTTGTGTTACTCAAAAGGCCCGACGGAAGAAATATGGTAGTACAAACGTCGTTACAAAATTATAATGCGTATGATTTTTTGTAAGATATGTACGTTCGTTAGGTGGTTTTTATTTTATTTTTTGAAACAGACTCGTGAATCGAACCATTTGATTAACAAATTACTTATATAGTTTATGTTTTAACGAAAATAATATTTATTGCTGAATACATAGTAATCTGTAATAAAGCTGCATGTAGGTATTACAAGGATAAGATTTTTATTACTTATGTACTCGTAATAATTGAGTTTCATGAATTACTTAACAATAGAAGCGGAAAATTAGCATAGAATTTACCTCCTGTGAAGTGGCTAGTGCCTTCCATGGATATTAGTTATCAACTTCCGGTAGAATATTAATCCTACTTAAGGTGAGCCACAGATGCTTTGCTACCCCTGAGGACTAAGTTCCCTTTAAAACCAGAACGCAGCAGCGTTCAACAGTGGCGTTATTTGACAGAAATAGGTTTTATAGTGGTGCCTTTGAAGTAAAACAAGAAATTCTACTAATTATACAATTATTCTGTCAAGTATATTTTAAATATTAAACTTTATTGTATTTATTATAGTTGATTAACATATGCGTATGTACAATAGTATCTATGTTATAAGTTACGATACGTCATATTCACTGTTTAAAGTAGTGTATGAATTTTCACTTACCGTCCTACTACTACTACTTCGATTAGAGTCCCATATCAGGGCTTAGGTCACAGATTTTTTAAGTTATCTGATATTAGAAATTAATAAAATTTTATTGATGTGAAATGGTCTTTGTAATGATAAAGAGTAATATCTACGCCCATCTTTCCTTTCCTCAAATTACATTTTTGGATAAAATTATATTTGTAATGGATAAAGAATATATGTAATGTACTTGCGAATGGACTTTGATGGATAACTAAGTATACGTTACAGTATAGATAACGTAGGAATTCTTAAGCAAATTAATACCTAATTATAACAATTTTATCGTTTATTATAAAGTAACACATTCATATTTTTATTAACTGTAGTAAATTTTAAATAAAAGCTATGAAGGCATCTAATAAAATGCTTTGAGAAATGTGTTACAAATACATAATATAATAGTATTATCGTGTAGTTGAAATACAAATGATATGTAATTATTGATTACGTAATTTTTTGATTGCGGTGGCAGATATGGTTGACGTACGTAGCTATGATAAATGAAATTAGTTAACTGTAGGTGTTATTTGAATTTAATTTCTTGATTATTTTTAAATATTAACATAATCTTAGTTTCATTTAAAAATGTAGTTTAGGAGGTTGAGTATATATTTTTAAAATATTAACTTTTGAACAAGTTCTTAATATATACTTTTATCACTTACTTTTTTTGGATGATTTTGATTCGAATTAACTGCGTAATATAATGATAATTGGGTTTTCATGACGTTACATTTTTTTTTAGAAATCCTGTACTATAAAAATTTCCCTTGATCGTTTTTATGTGGTTGTATTGTACAAGATATATAAGTATTAAGAGATTTGTAGCATTTCTCCGTTATTTTATCGAGGTTACTTGTGGGCGGTGACGAATTAGAACAACACCTACTTAGATTGTATTCGTCATCAAAAGAATAAATCGAAAAAACTTTTATGTACACATTTTTATTGCCTCTATTTTATGTTTGAAAGTTGTAAAGGTAAATTACTCTCTAGGGATACAATTAGACAATTACTAGAAATACTTATTATCAATCACTTAATCATAGCTAATCAGATTTTGAAGAAGATTATTTGTTTAATTTTTTCGATATTCGATTTTTATATACGTTGTGTAATAGACATAGGTATTCAATATTTGATTGGTTTTGTATAGTTAAGTATAGTATTCTTTAAAAAAATGTGAATTAGCCAGAAAAATATGAAACCTAAAAATAAGAAAAATAAGTAGGTAGTCTTATTTTTAATTCAATGCGGTTTTAAGTTTAAAATAAAATGATTTCTAAGAAAACGTATTTACGTTTTCTTTTAACAAAACTATGGTGGTGTGATTATTCTGATTATCAACGGCATCTAACTACGTAAGTACCAAAATGTTTAACTATGAATTTTTGCTTGCCGTTAACAATGTATGCTTCACCGTTCAATTTACGATTGACCGGTGAACCTTATTATTATTTGAATGAATGAATTAATTATTTCACAAAATTGTATGACTTCCTTGACTTGGCTTGACTTTGATTCATTGCTACACTAGGCTTTACTGCACAAGAATTAATTGATTATTCGCGCAAATTGTAATTTAAAAATACTAAACAACGCTAAAACTACGTCCTTGTGTGTACACATGTGTCGTGTATTATCATGCAATGTTATGGTATACTCGTATATGTGTGGACAAAGTACATACTTATATCACTGTAAGTATGTGTAGATATATATGCAAAAGTGTTTTTCATTTAAATTAGGTTACAAGACACACATGCAGGCCACCTCATGGTAAGTGACTACTGCCGCGCATGGACATCTGTAATTAACCCCAGATAAGATAAGTTCTCTACTCGACATCGACCACAGATGCGCCGGTACCCTTGAGGACTAAGAATGCCTCGAAAAAGTATATCTTCCTTACAACATTAACCGCATCAGTACCTTCAAAAGTAGCAAATATAAAAATATTTCATTGTTGAGTATCATATCAGATGTGCAGTAGTAGTGATGGCAGTAATTTGGATAGTCATAAATTACACGTTTAACTGAATTACGCGCTGAAAGCATTCCACTACTGGCGAATGCGGACCCGTCCCCCGCAACTCCCGTCCACTGATATGTAGGCATTTGAGTTCCCGAATGTGCGTTCGATGACATGAAATTAACGTGTCGTGTGTGTAAAAATATATATGTAATACAGAAGTAGGTTTGAAAGTCTACCACTTTCAAATCTACTTCTCATTCTGTGGTTTGATTCCGGTGGCATCTTAGATACACCTTTTCTGCCTAATAACAGTAGTGCTAAGCGATGGGGTGTCTATGTGTAGTGTGTATGGATTTGAAGGGTACGGCTAGTGGGGCATTTTCGAGGCGTTCCACCTTAGTCCTCAGGGGTAGCGACGCATTTGTGGCCAGCCTCAGATTTCCACGGTAGTCACTTATAATCAGGTGGACTGCATGCTAATCTGGTACTCGTATATTGTATATAAAAAGTATTAAACGGATATGTGGACTACATAACTAAGTCATAATAAGAACACGGCAGCGCTTACCGCTGCTGTTAAGTTCCGCAGTCGAACGACAAAGCGTTTTACTATCCCAAAATATGTCGCCATAGTATAGTTTTTGTTAACCCCGGTTGAATCTTATCTACACTAGGTACATCTATGTAAGAAATACATCATATGTAAATGCAAAAAGTGGTTTGAAATTAAGTTTTTCGCTCTGATAATCTCATTCGAATCCCAGGCTTCTGTTTAATCGAAGTGCATAACTTCGCGCGTATTGTACATTAACGGTGAAGGCACACTTAGTGAAACTAAATAAAATATCCAAGCAATATTATTTTTTTAAACTCAGGTCTACAAAATATTTAAGTGCGTATGTGTTATGTAGTAAATATATCGTATGTTGTAGTAATTGAAGTTTGAAGGTGGTAGAACCATTTGTGGTTCGACTCCGGCGGCACCACCGCCACACCTATTTATACCTAATAACAGCAGTGTTAGGCGCTGTTGTGTTCCGGTTTGAAGGGTGTGGTAAGGGAGACATACTTTTCCGAGGCGTTCCAGCTTAGTCCTCAGGGGTAGCGGCGCATCTGTGGCCGACCTCAGATGGGAATATCTAATCCTATCTGAGGTTGATTACAGATGTCCATGGGCGGCAGTAGCCACTTACCATCAGGTGGACTGCATGCTCGTCTGCTACTCTTATATTATAAAAAAAAAAATCTATAAATATTATACTGATACGAGGCGTTCTATTCATTTTAGCCTAACAGATGTGGCGACCTCCCGCTACTCGACAAGAGATGGCGCCACTAGTATTCTGAATCACGCTATCGAAGTTTTCTAAGAATCTTGCATATATACAAACTCCGAACTGAGACTGTTGGAGCACGGCCACTCCCCGGGCAAGATCACCTAGCCCGGCGGAGATCTCCCTTTGCCAAATGGAGTTGGGATTTCAGTCCCATTTAGAATGTCTATGGGTGGCAGAAACCACTTGCCATCAGATGACCTGTATGCTCCTTTGCTAATGAAAAAGGGTACTCTAAAGAAATTTACAATAACATAATGTAATATGACCAAGAAGAAATTACATAACGTACTTAATGGCAGTATGTTCGAGCTTTTATGAATTGGAAATGCATATGCATTCTACCCTGCACTCATTGTTAGAAACGACAATGTTAGATCGTAACTAACTTCAATGAAATCCTTTCATCGAAGTTGCGCCGTTTAAAACCGCCGATAACAGTGTAACGTATAAATCAAAATTTCACCTCGACTCTAATATGAACCACCGTGAACAATAGGTGGAGGCGCTGCAGAATCGAACTTGTTGAAGTTAAATCAGGGTGAGCCTACGTTTGTAGAGTTCCTTTGTTACAGAACCAAGTAATGAAAGCGCTAGCTGATAATAATTTACGAACAGCAGAAGTGTCGCTGTTTAATGGGGAAAATAGGGGTCCGAGGAGCATTCCAGCGGACGGGCGGACTCCCGCGTCGACTGACAACCGCGCTGACAGCAAACTAAAATAATTATCATCATTGTCCCTGGCCACGGCGAACGCTTTAATTGTTCATTTACATTTGCAACGATGATACCAGTTTCGAACTATTTCGCCCGGCATTTATTTTACTCGCCCGCTCCGTAGCCGTGTTATTGTCCAGAGTTAATGGTCTGAAAAATGGAAACATATTGCTATACCTACGATCGCTGTTGTACATCAGTTTTAATGTGACTTAATGCTTAAAGTTGGTTTGCGTAATACACAGTGTTTACCACAATTTCGTTACAATAACATTGTAAACTTGGGTTAACTTAATAATATAACATTTATTGTCACTACTTTGCTGATAATTTAATACTAAGTATAGGTTTTGGAATTCTTTATAACACTTTTTGGAAACTACTGTTTATATGATTTAAGAGTTTTGAGTATAAAAGGAACAACAAGCAATATACGTAGAAATTGTTGAGCTGGTCCGGAATATGTTGAGTAAATTTCGCGTATTGTAACGTTAACGCTCGTGGGTGCGCCGTGGTATTACAAAATGAAATTACAAGGAACGCTCGTGGAGTCCTCCCACAGCATTAATTTGTATCAAGAATTTGTAGAGATTTAGCTTAAGCCGGGACGGAGTGTTCATAGCAGCCGGCGAGCGTTAACACTTATTAAGGGGGTGCATCCCTGCGACAGATGTAGGGGAGGGCCCGCCATTTGCGTAATGTCAGGAATGGTTACACTCGATTTAATAAAACTCAGACAACATTTCATTCTGAAGAATTTAAGAGTCAATTCGTTTTAAAGGCCATAGCGGCATTGCGAGAAAAAACCGTGAGCCGAAACGTGCCCGGAATACATTGCCACGGCTTGGATTTCTTATCGATGGCAATTGAGATGAGTAGGTACTTATGGCTTTTCGAGTGGCTCGGCTTCGTTTAATTTGTTGTTTCAGCCCGGAATTTTTATTAACGATTCCCCTCAATTTACATTTCTAGGGCCGACTGTCTTTAAAAGTCAAGGTGTGGAGAGACTTACATCTATTGAATTTTTCTTTGGAATCATATCAAACTTGATAGAACGAAGTTAATATATAAGCTATAAGTATGCAAATAAGGGCACAGATTGACATCCACTAATCACGTGAATTCTGTGGTCTACGTACTAAATTGTTGCGGTGAGCGCTACATCTACACACATACACGTGGCTCATACGAACAGTCAGTAAATCGAATAGCGCTGACATACGTATACTAGTTTTTAAATAATATAAATCATATTATAATTCTTATTAGACCGGTAATATTATTACCGGTTATAATTAGACTGGTAAATAAGGTACAAGTGAGAGACATACAAGACATCGTCCTCGGGGGTAAAAACGTATCTGTAACCTACCTAAAATAGGACTTTAATCGTATTATTTAATTAAGGTTCACCAACAAAAGATACACCATCGCACCATACCACCAAATAATTAACTTATAATTGTTCAATCTTTCTTCTTCAATTTAAATCGTTCGTACATCATAATTAAATCTACATAACAGGTGAAAATAGCGTACATATTTATTTCACTAAAAATCGTTTAAATCATTACATCTCGGATTCTGGGATTTATATATACTCGGTCGCCACTTCTATAACATAAAATTATACACAAAATCACAGAATCACATATTAATAGCATGAATGCTTGATGAAGTTATCGCAGACAAAATACAAAACAGAACCAATGCGTAACCGACGCCCGGTTATTGTTACATAATATCCATTCTTTATGAATATGTATATCCGTAGTAGCGAGTAGACGATGCTTATAGCATTTCACTTGCAAATACATCACATTACGTCCAAGCCTGTGTATTAGCTTTGTGACAGGGTTCAGGAATTAATAGCGACAGTACGCGCGATCGGAAAACACAAGGGGACCACTCAGCAGATGCTTATCTACACACGTGCTTCTCATCCCCGTCTGTATGATTGCACAGAATTATTACATTTTCCTGACTGGCAAGTTACGTTCGTGCAAAACATTGCCATACCTTTTAACTAATTAGCACTGTTTGAATAGCATTCCACGTGATTCGACGTGAATCGAATACGTGATTTGAATGTGCAAATAATGTTACGTAGGACAATAAGCGCTTAAAGCAAGCTTTTGTAGGTGGTAGAACTCTTCGTCGTTCGACTCCGACCACATTTCGGTTTTTGTCTTAGAAGTATGGTGTTAGCGCTACTGTGTTATGGTTTCAATAGTTTGCTAGGCGAGGGAGAGTCTTAAGTATATGAAGCATACCAATTTAGTCTTCAGGGGTAGCGTCGCATCTGTGGCCCACCTCATGTAGTACCTACTCAACTCGTGGGGTTGATTTTAAAAGATCATGGGCGGCAGTTTCCACTTTCCATCAGGAGGACTGCACGCTCAGTGGCTCCTACAATAAAATAAAAAATAACGATTTTTATTTTTATTTAGTCTTCATTCATAAAACACGTGTTTATGTATGAAAAAGAATAGGGGATTCGCCATGGCATAAGCAATGCGACATGTGGCGTAAATATTACATACTAAACGTAATTAATGATCGATTGCGAGTTGTCAACCGTACAGAATAGCCCACGGGACCCTCCGCAAATCTTTACCGACGCAAAATAGGAGTCCCTCGGGAACACCGCGCCTTTTAATTTGCGAGCATTAGGGGCGCGCAGCTACCGTTCCTATAAAAATAAATTTTTAAACGACGACGTTGAAACCGAATCAATATTTTATTTGTAAATCATATGAGCGACAGTGCTACAAGGACTTGAATGGAAGTAAAATCTTTTGAATTTACAGAGAATTATAACTACAATGAAATGATATGAATGAAATCAATAATAGTAAACCTTAAAAAAAAATGGTGACTACAAATTATTTATTCCTAATTATGATAGATTATATTCCTGTCTATACCCTATTTCTTAAAGTTAAAAATTTAATGTTTCTTAGTTTGTGATGTAATTATACTTCCAAGAACTCTATCTTCAATATAAAGTTCTTCTCTCGTAGAACTTCTTATCGACTAGAATGAGCAGCAATCTTTGGTTTCATTGAGGTGTTGTGATAGGATCTGAGGTCTGTGGTATGGTAACTTAACTACGAATCTTGGCAACTTAGTTTTTCTGAAAATACTTCCATTACATACTTTTTACAAACAAGAAGGTGGTAGAACCCTTTGTGGTTCGACTCCGGCGGCACCACCGCCACACCTATTTCTACCTAATAACAGCAGTGTTAGGCGCTGCTGTGTTCCGGTTTGAAGGGTGTGGTAAGGGAGACAGACTTTTCCGAGGCGTTCCAGCTTAGTCCTCAGGGGTAGCGGCGCATCTGTGGCCGACCTCAGGTAGGAATATCTAATCCTATCTGGGGTTGATTACAGATGTCCATGGGCGGCAGTAGCCACTTACCACCAGGTGGACTGCATGCTCGTCTGCTACTCTTATATTATAAAAAAAAACAAGAAATTTCTAGTTTGAAGCATGTCTATGGTTTTGCAGAAGGATGATGACGGCTGACTAAGAGGCAATCAACTTAGTTTTCAGAAGAAGCTACACATGTGTGATTAGATTCAGGCAGATTACTTGTTCTATATGGAATAGCTCACAGATGTCCATGCACGGTAGTGACTACTTACCTCCTTACTTACTAGATTGCCTGCAAGCTCGTTTCCTTCAGTCGTATAAAAAAAACAACGTAAAACTTCTCTCTGAAGGAACTAGGTAACTAGTTGTACTTTGATCACTGTTTCCGGATACACAACACGTTCTTGTTCGCAATATGTTTACAGAGTGGGGTGTCGGGAGACATACAACGCTATTGTAAGTTTTCGGTAGATACGTGTTGATTATATTATTTAATTGAAACTATATTTTTTAGCACAGAAGCTGTGATAGTCTAGTGGTTAAGACACTCGGCCTCTGGATCGAGAGGTCTGAGGTTCAAATCCCAGGCACGCACCTCTGATTTTTCAAAGTTCTGCGCGTATTAGAAATTAATTATCACTTGCCTTAACGGTGAAGGAAAACATCGTGAGGAAACCTGCATACCTGAGAAATCGTTAAAAAAATGTGATCAAAAGTATGTGAAGTCTACCAATTCGCACTTGGCCAGCGCGATGGACTATAGCCTAATCCTTCTCATTTTGAGTGGAGACCCGAGCCTAGCAGTGGGACATTAATGAGTTGATGATGATATTATTTAGAAGTCATTGTTAGCATTAAATTTAGGGAATGTAAGGTGTCCTTTAATATACCATGTTTTAAAATCTTTTCCACTCCCTTAATCAATTAACTTTATTTTGCTAGAAGACTGATTTTATATTTATCTTTATTACGAATGTTTAATAATAGCATTATGCAACAAAGTTTATAAAAAGCACTTTTGAGTTTCAGTAAATATTTAATTAAATTCAAATATTTTAAAATGACTTATAGAAATATCCTGTACTGATCTAGCTCGTTGGATAGAAACCTACATCTAGGCTTACTTAATATTACTTCGACATCTGCATGGCCGGGTATCGTATCCGGAAATTTCTGAAAGGCAAATCGATAACCTAACCATATAGCTTGAAGTATAACCATATCTGTAATTTGCAAAATCACTGACAATGGTTAAAATACAAATTTATGGAAATTGCAGATTCAAATAATTGTAATGAAATATTTATTGACAGAAATTAAATTTATACAAAATAAATTCAAGGAAAACGGGAATATTGTCATTGTTGATATAATTTTAGCAACATGCTTAACAAAATCCAAAACATGACATTGTTTCGTAGCTACGTGGAAGTCGGTGAGCGCATTAAACTCGCGACTGAATTCCCCCGGGGCTCAAGGAGTTTATTTGTACCGGAGTCTCACGGAGCGTCCGTATACCGTCTCCGTGCCGATAGAGATCGCACACATAAATATGTGTACATACTATACGTACCTATAAGTGTATGTGTGGCCATAAAGCACTAAAACTTATACAAGCTTACTTTGTATATACAATTTTAATTTATTTAGATTTTTTCACATATTAACGATTTTGAATACATAATACTTAAGTAAAGTGCAAATTACACATATTTTTATTTCTAATTCTATAAAAAAAATGATGATATTTAAGTAACCAGTGGTGATATCGATACAGTGTTATTGGATCTGTGAGTGAATATTTCTAAATATGATAGTCAATAATATAATTACATAATATGATAAAAGCTTATACCCATGACTTTGTCATGTCAATATTCTAGTGAGTAGCTCGATTAACTACGAGTTTATTATTTATTTAATATTACATTTAATACTCCGAGATAATTTTGTTTGCAGAAAATGTATAATTGGTTCAGTTTAAATACAACAATCGTACGCAGACTAATAAACCCGAGTATTCATTCAACATTAGCATAGGATCGGTATTTGCCTTGTACACGCACACACCATGACAATATTTGGTGTTCGGCGAAAGGTACATCCTTCTACATTTTGTACATCATTTCATTACGTCATTGTTTAATTAATTCTTTTTTTTTTAAATATATATAGGAGTAGCAGACGAGCATGCAGTCCACCTGATGGTAAGTGGCTACTGCCGCCCATGGACATTTGTAATCAACGCCAGAAAGGATTAAATATTCCTACCTGAGGTCGGCCACAGATGCCCCGCTACCCCTGAAGACTAAGCTGGAACGCCTCCGAAAAGTCTGTCTCCCTTACCACACTCTTCAAACCGGAACACAGCAGCGCCTAACACTGCTGTTATTAGGTAGAAATAGGCGTGGCGGTGGTGCCGCCGGAGTCGAACCGCAAGGGGTTCTACCACCTTTAATTATATTTTAATACAATCTAACTATCATAAATGTGAGTCAATAATTTGACTTTTAATAAACATTTACAATTGGACATCTAAGCACAACGAAAAGCAATGCATGTTTTTAATCGCAATCATTGATATCGTCTGCGGATTTCGTAGACGCGTAGGGTATGCCTGACGTGACCATGTATTTATTGTGTCAAAATGGGACATTCATTTATTTATGGTCAGCTTAAATATAGACGCTAATTTGTATTTTCTGTACGATAATGACTTTTGACTAAATTCTTAATTAAAAATAAAAGAAAAAACAGAAAATGTTGTTTACCAAATTTGAAAAGATGTGCAACATAAAATGTACTATTGACTTAAACTGTAAAACTGACTTTTACATTTGACAGAAGAAGAAATTTTTTTTAAAAAAACTGGCGATGACTTAAAAAGTTAAGCTTTTGGCATGTTTTTTTTTCATATTCACCTCAATCACCATCGCCGTTTTGACAGCGTTTTGAATACGTGACATTTTGCATGACAAAGATTACTCGGTTACAGAGACGAAGAACGGAAAAAAGGGACTGTCCTGTTCCAAACGGGACGTGTGGTCACTTTAGTCATGCCCTTCGGCGACTGCACCTCTGTCACCCTCCCAATCATTAGAATTCACGTCCACAGCCACCGTACCATACTTTGATCTGTTCAATATCTCAAATAACTAATTTAATTTTTTTAACAACTATGCAAATGGGATATAGGGATGTTGAGCGCTAGGGTGCAGTAATAAAACTTTTTTAGATGTCCATAGGTTTTGCAATTAATTTAATGTGAATACATCTAAAAGTATACAAATTGAAGGTGGTAGAACCCTTTGTGATTCGACACCGGCGGCCCCACCGCCACACCTATTTCTACCTAATAACAGCAATGTTAGGCACTGCTGTGTTCCGGTTTGAAGGCGTTCCAGCTTAGTCCTCACGGCTAGCGGCGCATCTGTGGCCGACCTCAGGTAGGAATATCTAATCATATCTGGGGTTGATTACAGATGTCCATGAGCGGCAGTAGCCACTTACCATCAGGTGGACTCCATGCTCGTCTGCTACTCCTATATTATAAAAAAATAATAATAATCATAAATAAGTTCAAGTAAATGAGTGCACTGGCACAATAAATGTAGCAGTGCCTAATTGTAGGGTTATTACATAAAATCTGCTGGTAATAGTTATAGGCAACTTACAATAAAATACCTTCAATTATATTTATTGTAGCAATAAACTTAAAGTGAAGATGAAATGAAATCCACGGATTATTACCGGTGGCAGTATGACAACTTAAATTTATATCCGTCTAAAACGAAGATATAGTTACGGGGGATGAAAGATTTTGTATGAAAATTTTGACATTGTCCACTCTACAATCCTATAGATTTAATCTCTTTGCATATTATTATTTATACATTTTACATTAAACTTAGTTACATGAGATATTAAAAAAATATAAAGTTCCAAAAATATTTAAAGATGTCATTAATATGTATTCCTTTGAGGTACCTTTACCCTAAGGGTAGGAGAGGCGAAAAATCCCCTCACGCCCCTACCGAATAGGGTGTTTATAATATACGGTAGATAAATGTTATTGTTCATACACGTTGCTCATTTTAGACCCTTGATTTGAATTTCGAGTGGTATTGATTATACTGAGAGGTACTTGACTCGTAGTCGAGATGAGACTTACGCCTATTAGTAATAGTCAATTTCAAATATTTTTTGCATTATATCTATGATTTTTTGCCTATGTTCGACATGTGACAATTATTGCCAAGAATTGACAATAACAAAAATTTACAAATTTGAAATATTATTATGCTTGATTATTATTACAAATAATACAGCTTTCCACGCCAGTGTCAACGAGTTCAAATAAATCAGAAGAATTAATATAAATATCGTTAAATTAATAAGACTTTTACTGACGGTGAAGGAAAACATCGTCAAGAAATCATGTTGGTTTAAAAAATCCTATAATGAGAGGTCTCCATAGTTGGCAAATAGTTATCAAATTAGAATTTTTTTTTTGCCTTTCCTTTTCCAAACTTTCAAACCAAAGTAGCTTTTACAATGTAGAAATAGATGTAGAGGTTCATGATGGGTTCTCCTATACTTATTAGAGCACGAGTAATCATTCAATCTTCTTGTTATTAGGTAACATTTTACTTTTTTTTATGTTGACGCTAGGTCAATATAGTTCATCATCATCATCA
This sequence comes from Epargyreus clarus, assembly GCF_041222505.1. Taxonomy (NCBI): domain Eukaryota; kingdom Metazoa; phylum Arthropoda; class Insecta; order Lepidoptera; family Hesperiidae; genus Epargyreus; species Epargyreus clarus. The sequence continues at coordinate 9,614,849 of NW_027332211.1, forward strand.
TCATCATCATCAAGTTACATCCGGCACACCTAAGAATATTTCTAGCGTAAAGTTGTTCTGTATTTCGGTGGAAAGATGAAACATGTTGGCTGACTTAATATATCTACACTAAATTAGTCTTCAGGAGTAGCGATCACAAAGCCGTTTTTTGTGATCGGCTGTGATTCTGGTAGAGCCTGTTCCTGTAGAGAACTGCAAGCATACTTTCAACTACAATCTTTAAAAAAAATCATCGATGTGATACGAAATATTATATTATTTGCAAGCCCCGCAATGCTGTGCATTTACCTTCTTACATGGGTTTGATTTCCATATTGAAACTTATATTCTATCTCATATTCCACCTCAATATCCTGGAAGACGTCTGCGGAAGGTATATTTAATTTCAATCCGACATTACAAGCTTCTACCGTCATATTAAAATGAAATATATGTGCATTCTAAATGTGTCCTTGCCTGGTTCGGTGAAGTCGTAGGTAATATCGTTCGTTGTATGCAATTCTGTATAACCAACGTATTATACTCGTTTGTGAAATACGTCGTGTGTGAAATCTAGCAATTCGCATTTGCTTATAGTGGTACACTATGACCTTAATCCCTTCTCGGTCTAAGGGGTAACCCGTGCCCAGCAGGGACAACCAGGCGACATGCGTTTAGGGAATCGCAAATACCATCCTTATAACGTTATTATAAAATTCTGTATTACAATAGCCATGCATTTGACGTTGTTTTCTGGTGCGTTCTGAAGAAGTCTAAGGACTTTCAGGGGCTGGAATCGTTAGATAGGCAATCGTACGTTATTTATTGATGTTTCGATTGTACTTAACATCATAACTTTGAAAAGAAAGAGGGGTCCTTATACAAACTCAGTTTAAAACCATTTTTCGTACAAACTAGTAAACCGTAATAGGAAGACATTTATTATTACATCTTACGTCTTAATTGTATTAAATTTAAAAGAAATGAATATTTAATACTACGGAACCCTCGATTTGACTTGTAGTTGGCCAATCATTTCTCTTTCACACACACATCTCATACGTCGTGATTAGCAGCACGTCTAGCGCGGACACATCAAATTGTATTTCTGCCAAAAATATCGATACCGTTATTGGTAAAACCGCACAAGTTCCCTCCATATAATACGAGAAGGCGAGCCGTAATGTTTATTTGATACATGTAATCGCAGCATGATGTATGGGACCGATCGGCCATCGTCGTCGCTCTCCACGCGCAACCACGGCTGGCTTTATGATGATTATTCGTTCAAATGATGATTTATTATGGGATTAGGCGGCATTCGTTTCATGGGGAGATTGCGTTTATTTGTATTATAATACGTTACTTAGATTGAATCAGAAAGATATCTGCTTTGTTGAATATAAATCTGCGCGATAATCGGAAACCATAAAACAGCTGAACCTTTTGTGATTGTTTTAGTATGAGATAAAGTTGTGCTTTTATGGTAGTTATATACTAAATGCGAGAATTTACCAACGAATTATTGGAATGGGTTGTTCAAAATAGGGTAGGTTTAATATAAGCGCGTCCCATGTGCCGAATATTCTTCTAATCTCAATAATGACTTGACTGATTTGAATGTGATTTTAATGACTGTATAGTGTTTTTTACAGGGATACTTAAGTAATACATTTGTATTTTTATTAATTATTTTTTAGGTATAATACATACTTTTAAAACCCTAAACATATTATTACTTTTTAAACATAGTCAGGTCATTAAATCAACAATTTCTTAAGTTATTTTTGCAAGGTCTCTTTATTTCATCTTTTAAATACGAGTAAGAGACAAAAGGGGTAAGATGCTATGCGTAATAATCCTGTGGTTGAACTGGTATACCAAGACAGGAAACAGAAGCATTACTGCCTATCAGTGGAACCGGCTTACGGCTCAAGAGGGGATGCGTATTATTTATTAAATAAAAAAGCGGAAATTTCACGAACATAATTTCTTTTTACCGACAATACCTTTCTACAAAGATTTAAGAATTTAATATTGGCAGCAGCTTGCTTAAATGGACGCTTGCTTTTTTGTTACCATAAATTAAGTCTGAGATAATCAAATTATAATTTAACAAAAATGTCAGACGACAGCGAAATTTCTCTTTATCTTGGGGATTGTACTAAATAATTATTATTGTAAAGCCAATCCTCGGTCTGTATACGAGACAAAGCTAATGAAATTATATTTCTAAATTAATCATTTCTGCAGGCGACTTTATGATATGACAAGGAGGTCCAACTTGTATTTTCAATTTAAGGGACTTAAACTTCAAATAAATTACCAAAATTCGTTTAGTTTAGTTATTTGTTTATTTGCTTTGTTAGGTCTGTCGTCGCTGTCAGTAACGAGAATATTGATCCGAAAAAAAACTTCTTAATATTTATATTTGCCAATATTCGTTAAAAACTGTATTCATTAGTCATTGTGGTTGTCTAATGTACCGTACAAAAACATTGAAAAAACGATTTAACAATGTAATTTTAGTATCGTTTAAAACCATATCTTAGTAAAGATTACTCACTCCTAACAAGAAAATGTAACCAGTTTTGAGAATTGAAATAGTTGCGTACAAAAGTTTTGCCACGTCTCATCGTGCTAAAATGTCCCTAAACATATTTAAATACTTATTTATTTATAATATAAATTACGCAGTAATAGTTATTTATTCGTAAATTTTCTCTAAAAATGTTTTTTATTTGTCAAGAATTAAAAAATAATAACTGATAAATCAGCCGTTTGTGGCTTCATTCAATTTCAAGGCGGCGAAGTATCTTTTTTACTAATATATGTTTAAAACACTGATGAGTATTACGCAACATATTAAATAAATTTTATTTTTATTTAGCTTAATTATATTCTACAGACTGTTTCACATAAAATGTGAAACACGTGAATCTCATAAAATTCATTCAGTCAAACTGCTAAAATTTAAATTATTTTGGCGATCTATTTCTCATCTGAGTATGTATAAAAGCTTAAAAAAGCTTCTTAATTAAAACATTTTTACCTTATTTATTATAACTGTTAACAAATATTATATATTAATGAACAATGCTAAATCTCATATAATTTCGTACTCGCGATATTGTTTTCAGTTTGGTTAAATACAACATTTTTTTTCACACATTAATAAAATAGATTATAAAAGTGATTTAGCATGTTTACTGTATTCACATAAAGAAACAAAAACATACAATGAGAATAAACACAACAGAAAAAAATAATATAAGTCTGTTCCCGTAAATCTGAAATATTTTTGGAATTTTCTTCAAAGCATTTCTTGTAAAAGCTCCCGACAAAACGTTGGATTCTGGGGATGCAAAAACAAAAATAAGTTCATAAGAAACCACTCAGCAATTATGCTCGGTCGAAGGCTAGTTTTGCGATTTAATGTTTCAACTTTGGTAACATTTACGTTTTCATAGGGCTTTTGTATAATTGTACTGACAATAAAATGTTTTTGTGGTCGTTTAAAGCTCAGTCAAGTGAATCTCAATTATATTTAAGTGCATTCGTATGTTCATTTTAATTTGCGCACTTACCTAAATTAAATTTGTTATTTTATTTATGAACAAAATATGCTGTAGGTACTTATACAGAATACTGTTTCAAATTAATTAAATAAAATAAATGATTTCAGTTTAATAATCAATTTATACAAAATGATTACCAAACTTTTATAATTTTCGTAACCTTTTTGACTTTTACGGGATAAAGAGTTTTAAATACTGTCCATATGTAATGTAAAAGTGTTTTAAGCTCATATCTCGCAAACATTAATAAAAGAACAATTGACATTTGTACGATAATGTAAGTACTAAGTCCATAAAACGTAGACTGCAACGGTTTACCATAACACGTCCGTTGGTTCAAAAGAAAGACAAGTAGAAAGTTTTTCGCCGAAGACATGAAATCATAGAGCGATTTCTTTTACGACTTTGGTTTCAACTTCATAGCGATGAATTATGCAGAGAGGAGAGAGATTTCCTGCGATAAAAGTCGTAACGGCCAAGAGTGCTTTAAAGGAAGCTTCTACTTTCCTGTACTAAAGAAAAACTATGTAAATATAATAACTGTATCCAAGCACAGGTATGTTTGGTTCGACTAAAAGAAAGACTACGGGTCCGAGGTTCAAATCGTAGGCACGCACCTCTCACTTTCAAAGTTTTGTGCGTATTAGAATTTAATTATCACTTGCGTTAACGGTGAAGGAACGTCGTATGGAAATCTGCATTAAAAAAAGTTAAAAAAAGTTTTCAAAGGTATGTGGAGTCGCACACATTCGCACTTTACCAGCGCGGTGGACTATAGCCTAATCCTTCTCATTCTGAGAGGAGACCCGTTCCCATCAGTGGGACAGTAATGGGTTGATGATGATGATAATGAAAACAAACACGGATTAGGATTTTTTACAGTTATTCATATTAAACCGATTTGTTCATAGATAAATTTGTTCGCGTTTTTTTGCAATGACAAAGTGAATAATACAAACAAATAGTTCGTAGTTCAATGAACCTCTAAACTTAAGCTTGCAACAGATGAATGCTGGAGGCGAGCCGAAAATTGAAGTTTTAAAGGTGCCCCATTCTTTTGTAAACCCTCTTTGGTCCCGGGGGATTTGCCAATCTTGATAATGGCTTAGACAGTTGATATGCGCTATTTCAAACCTTTGTAAATTTTAGAATGTCGTGAAGCATTTTAAACTGCAATTAGAAGGGATTCACAGGAACCTATTATTTGATAATACGTCTTTAAAAAAAAATGTTGCCTAAAAGTCGTCATAAGCCTAGTAGACTACTTGTTGAGTACGGGTTTGCAATAAAAACTCCAATTGAATTTTTCTTCCTGTATTTTCTTTTCTTGACCATTTACAATATTCTTCTATTTTCCGGAGCGTGCCGGACCCTATTTTTAGCCACCTTAAGTGGCAAAGTGAGTGTTACAACCGACGGGGGGCTAACGCAGCAGTCGCTTTTATTCCCGTCTCGCTCACTTCCTATAGCCCTCTCTCTCTAACACGCTATCTCGCTCATACATGTCCCTCTCTTTCTATCCTAGGGGTTTTTATATTTTTCCTTTATTTATTTACATAAAACTTATTTCTAGTACATAACAAAACGTAATATAACATAAACCTTAACTAAATAACAATTTATGCATTTAACAAACAATTTACAATCACAACTTAAGACTATTTTATTCGCCGTCCGCAACATCCTCCCCCCGGCGCAGCTCCGTCGTAGCCCTCCCTATCTGGAGGACGGCGAGCTTCACCACGGGCCTCCTGAAGACTCCTCCCCTGGTCCTCACGTCTGCTGAGCGAACGATGCCGTCGGGTCCCTCGTGCACTCGCTCGACGATGCCGCGTGGCCATGTGTTGCGGGGTAGCGTGTTGTCGACCACGATGACCAGGTCGCCGACCCGTAGTTGTCGTGATGCCCTTGTCTCTTGTCCTCGAGGTATCAGCGTCGGCAGGTACTCCTTGACCCACCGCCCCCAGAACTGGTCTGCCAGCGCCTGTGCTTTTCTCCACACGCTGCGGTCGGCTTCCTCGCAGGGTCCCGTCAGCGGTAGCCCGGTCGACGACCCAATCAGGAAGTGGTTGGGGGTTAGTGCTTCTGAGTCGGCGGGATCCACGGAGACGTGCGTGAGTGGCCGAGCGTTGACACAGTACTCGGCCTCCACCAGTAGGGTTTGAAGGACTTCTTCTTTGGGTGACTTCTCGTTCAGTGTGGTGCTCAGCGCGGTCTTGACTGACCGCACGAGCCGCTCCCATGCCCCGCCCATGTGCGGAGCCCCCGGTGGGATGAAACGCCAGCTGGTTCCATACTGTAGACAGAAGTTATGTAGCTCCGGACCCCATGCCCGGTACGCGTTTCTTAGCTCGACGTCAGCACCTCTGAAGTTCGTTGCGTTGTCTGAGAAGATCACCTGTGGCCATCCTCTTCTGGCGGCCATCCTTCGGAGTGCCATAATTGCCGAGTCGGTCGACAGCGATGACACCAACTCCAAATGCACTGCTCGTGTAGTTAAGCAGGTAAACAGTGCGCACCATCTCTTCTCATGTCGGCGCCCAATAGTGACTGTTAGGGGGCCGAAGTAATCCACGCCGCAGTAGTTGAACGGTCGATGCCCTGGACTTGTCCTCTCTTCTGGTAAGTCCCCTCGTGGCGGTGTTTGCGGCGTTGCTTTCCTTATTTTGCAAAATTGACATTCCTTAGCCATTTTTCTTACTGTCGGTCGTAGTCGAAATATAACGTATTTTTGTCGCAGCTCGTTTACGACCCTCTCGTTGTTAGCGTGTCCGGCGTTTCGATGGTAGTCCATCACTAGTAGGCGTGTGAAGGGGTGACCACCATCCAATATTATAGGTCGGTTCGAGTGCGTCGACGTCTTAGAGGCTCCTATTCTGCCTCGGGCCTTCAGTGTTCCTTCTTCGATGACGGGGTCCAACTTCGCTAGTTTACTATGCCGGTGTAAGTGCTGTCCAGCCCGCAGTCTACGTAGATCTTCGCCGAAGGAGTCCTGTTGTGCTTGTCGTATCCACCGCAGCTCGGCGTCTTGTATGTGGGAGACTTCTAACAGCAGGCTTCTGTTCTTTGTTCTTAGCTTCTGTACGTAGAGTTGAACTAGCGCTGTGGCCCTTATGAGTCGTCTGTAGGCGGAGAACCTCGTTATGTCCGGCAGGCAGCCCATGCGGTCCGTGATGTCGTCTGTGGTGATGGTGTACGCCGCCTCTTCTGAAGTGTCACTGCTTGTAGCTTCGGTAGGCCATTCCTCCTCTGGTAAGCCCAGGAATGACGGCCCGGTGAACCATCGGTCTGCGCCAGTGATCCTCTTCGTCTCGATTCGCGTGGCGTCGTCGGCTACGTTGTCGGCCGTGGGCACCCATCGCCAATCTTCCACCTGGGACAGCTCGCCTATTTCCGCCAGTCGATGCGCCACGAACGGTGTGTACTTCTTCTTATCGTTCCTTATCCAATGAAGTACCGTCTTGGAGTCCGTCCAGTAGTAGACTCGCCCTGGTTTCCATTCGTGTTCCTTCAGGATGGTGCTCGCCATACGCGCCCCGATGAGTGCTGCCTGTAGCTCCAACCTGGGAATCGTGAGTAATTTCAACGGCGCCACCTTAGCCTTGCCCATGACTTGTACAACTTCCACGGTGCCATCCTTATGGGTGATCCTCCAATACGCCGTGGTTGCGTAGGCCTGTTCACTCGCGTCGTTGAATATGTGCAGCTGTAGCTCTGAGCTCGGAGTCATGTCGCGGCTGTAGCAACGTGGTAAGGCCAAGTTCGAGATGTCTTGTAGTCCGGCGACCCATTGCTGGAACTCTTCGGCTTCCTCCCTAGGTAGCTCTTCATCCCAGCCGACCTTCTTGACCCATAGTTGCTGTAGCAATATCTTCCCGGTGATCGTATACTGGCTTACGAGGCCCAGGGGATCGTAGATTGACATGACGGCGCTCAGTGCTTCACGCTTGGTCGGTGCTCGCTGTTGACACTTGACTTCGGTGGGGACCCTCTTAATGTCCGTATTGAAGCCTATGGTGTCTTCGCTCGGGTTCCACCTTAGTCCCAGGGTCTTCTCCGACTGGTGTGTCGTCAGTTGCACGTTGACATTCTTCGATTTCTTCGTGTCGGGAATACTCGCGAGGACAGCTGGGCTATTGGAGTTCCATCCCCGCAGATTGAAGCTGGCTTGTTCGTGTACATGAATGACGTCCCTTATGACCTTTATAGCTTCCTCTTCTGACTGAAAGCTATCTAAATAGTCATCCATGTAATGGCGTTCCCTTATGGCTCGCGCAGCTTCCGGGTATCCCTCTTCGTAATCGGCGGCATTCTTGTTTCTCACGCTGTGAGCGAGGTACGGCGAACTCGAGGCCCCAAATATCATTGACGTCATCTTGTACTTGCGCGGGGCTTCACTGGACTCGTCCCGCCACAGGAACATCTGGGCTGGTTGATCTTCGCTACGTATCTTCACTCGGAGGAACATTTCTTCTATGTCCGCCGTCACCGCGATCTTCTTTTCGCGGAAACCAAACAGGATCTTAATCAGAGACGCCAACAGGTCGGGCCCCTCCAGCAGGTAGTCGTTCAAGCTGACTCCGTTAATCTTGGCCGCTGCGTCGAATACCATTCGTATCTTGTTTGGCTTGTTAATGTTGACAACCGCGAAGTGAGGTAAGTACCACTTGACGTTACTTCTTTCTTCGTTGCCATCGCATGCTTCTGCGTAACCCTTCTTCAGCAGGTTAGCCACTTGAGCGCTGTATTCCTTCTTGAATGTGGGCTCATTTTCCATCTTCTTTTCCAATGTGCGTAACCTCTTGTATGCTTGCTCGTAGCTGTCGGGGAGTGTGGGGTTGTCAGTTTTCCAAGGTAGACCCACTTCGAAGTGTCCGTCCTTCCGTCTGGCGGTCGCCTCGAAGATGTCGCTGGCCCTCTTGTCGTACTTGTTAATCTTCTCTTTCGTAGATACGCCGAGCGAGTCCACGTCGAAATGCGACTCGACGAGCTTCTGTAACTGTATGTCGCCCGTGCAGACGTGAAGCACAGCCGCCTGGTCCTGATAGACGAACCTCCTAGGTACCGACCCATGTAGAACCCATCCCAGCTTTGTTCTTGATGCGGCAGGTTCGTTCTTCTTGCCGGCGCGCAGCTGTCGGGACACTATTAAGTGCCAATTGTCGGTGCCTATTAGTATGCGAGGTCGAGCTTCCCCCGTGCTGATTTTCTCCCTTACGACTCGCAGGTGTGCATACCGCTCCAGGTTCTGAGGTACGCGCTGATGATGCAATTGAAGTCCCTTCACCGTGCGGGCTGTCACGGAGTATGCTTCATGTTCGTGTAGACCTTTGATTTGAATCTTGACCGCCTTGCTGTCGATTCTTCTTTGTTCATTGATACCTCTTATGTTTAGAGGTTGGTTCGGTCCGCCGCTGGTGAGGTGACTTGCCAATTCTTCATCTATAAGGGTTACTGTAGACCCTTCGTCCAGGAGGGCGTGCGTCCTTATCTCCCCCCGTGGACCGCTGAGTTTTACTTCACATGTCTTCAATAGCACCGCTCTTGGTGCCACCTTTGATGTGACGCTCATGACCGCTGCGGGTGCACCCTGATCTGTGCACTCAGAAGTCTCCACCCTCCTGGCGGGCTCTGCAGTCTTGTGTAGGATGGCGTGATGCTGCATGCTACACCCGTCGACTCCGCACGGCTTCGCTCTGCATGTGGTTCTACTGTGTCTTCGTGTCATGCATTTGAAGCATAACCGCTGTTCCTTCGCCCAATTCCACCTGTCGTTGATGGTGAGTTCCTTCAGCTGAGGGCACTTCGGAGTGTGATGGCTTGTAGACTGGCATCGTAGACAGCTAGGTGCTCGCTCTTCACGCGTCGATTCACTCGTAGAATAGACCTTCTCCCGAGGTGCTGTCCTCCTTACTGGCCTCTCCCCTCTGAGAAGCCCCGGAGCGCTGTTCCTCGCCGTGTGCGTGTAGCGTAGTACCCTGTCTGCTTCACCCATCAGGAACTCCGAGAGTATTGTAATTTCGTCGCTGTATGCAATCTTCCCTTCGTTGATCGCCGCGTATTCCGCCCATTTGCTCACCAGGTGAGGGCTTAGCTTCTCCATTACATCCCTTATCAGTAATGGATTTCGTAGATAACCACGGTGGTCCACACTCTTCATAGTGTAGACGACGTTCTGTAACTTGATGGCCAATTCATTCAATTCGCTGCTGGAGTTGCCGACCTTGGGGAGTCTCTTCAGTTCTTCCATTGCTTTATCGAAGATATATTCAGGTCGACCGTATTTCATTTCTAGCGTCTTCATTATGCTGTCCGGGTGAGTCGCCGTGTACAGTTGAGAGAGCACTGTCTCTCTCGCTTCCCCACGGAGACTGTTTCGAAGCCGCAATAAATTTTCTGTGGCGCTGAATTTGTAGAGACGCGTCGAATCTTCTACTGCTGCTTTGAAGGGTAGCCACTCCATGACGGACCCGGAGAATGCTGGGAGCTCCGACGTTTGCCGCGGCGGGGGTCGTACGTGCATCATCTTCTCTAAGGCGTTTGCTAATTGTTCGATGCCCCTTCCCCTCTGCCGAGGCCGTTCCTCCCCCCGTACTTCTAACGGGGGAGGTAGGACCTCCTGTTCCCTGTGTACTTGCGTTCCGGCGTGTTCGTGGCTCTTGTTCACCCAGTCGTGTATTCTTTCTTGGTCGCAGATAGTTTCCCCCCCCTCTTCCGCTTCGATCGCAGAGATTTCCGCTTCTAGCCGCTTCTTTACTAACGTCTTCTTAAGTTGTATTCTTCTTTCTTCTAATTCAGCTAGCTCCTTTTCCGCTTCGTATTCGACTAGCCTAACTCGTGCCGCGACGCTGACCGACGAACGATGCGAACGTATACTGGGCGCCGCGCTATATGCCGGAGACGTGGGCCGGCATATAGGCGACTTGGAGCGCGACGGTATCTCTTGCGACGTGGGGTGCTCGGGGTGTGCGGTGCTGCGTACAGGTGAGCGCTCGAGGACCCTTCCTGGTGGGATCCTCCCGACGGATGTTCCGGCGGGCGTCCCGGTGAGGACTGCGGTCGATGGCGATCTCGGCGATTCTTCATATATACGGTGGAACAGCCCCCGCCCACCTGGCGGAGGGTGCTCCGATTCGCCGATGCCGGACTCGGAGTGGGTCTTCTTGCTTCGTGTGTTCATTGTAGACGCGCTGGTTGCTTCTTTTTTCTGTATCCGCCGATCGAAGGACCAATGTTGAGTACGGGTTTGCAATAAAAACTCCAATTGAATTTTTCTTCCTGTATTTTCTTTTCTTGACCATTTACAATATTCTTCTATTTTCCGGAGCGTGCCGGACCCTATTTTTAGCCACCTTAAGTGGCAAAGTGAGTGTTACAACCGACGGGGGGCTAACGCAGCAGTCGCTTTTATTCCCGTCTCGCTCACTTCCTATAGCCCTCTCTCTCTAACACGCTATCTCGCTCATACATGTCCCTCTCTTTCTATCCTAGGGGTTTTTATATTTTTCCTTTATTTATTTACATAAAACTTATTTCTAGTACATAACAAAACGTAATATAACATAAACCTTAACTAAATAACAATTTATGCATTTAACAAACAATTTACAATCACAACTTAAGACTATTTTATTCGCCGTCCGCAACACTACTAGTAGACTTAGTAGACTATTAGGCTTATGACAATGTGCGTCCTTGCTCAAAATCGAAATTGGTACCGTATAAAAAATAAAAGAAATTCTGCCAAGGTAATTCTAATCAAATACAAAAACTTCACGATTACAATTTTGTCCTTCGTTTCAGGAGTATAATCCATTCATCCACACTTAAAAAGTGGCCTTGTGAGAATCGTACGTGTTCTTTGTCTAAAGTTTTGTGTTCACCTCTAAGGAAGTTCCCTCGCAACTAATATTAGTCAATTAGGTATTCAGGACGCGCGCCGCACACCCCGCGCTGCGTCGGCCGTCTGCGGCCGCTCCAGCCTCCAATGTCTGTCTTAGAAAGAGCAGTTTCGTCAATGATATTGGCTTCATAATAACATTAAAATGTGTGATATCATACCTATATAGGAGATGTTAGAACACATCACGCGTTCTTACATACGTGACTACATTACTTATTGTTTTGTTCTTCATTTTCTGCAAAGAAAATTTATACCAAAAAAAGAAGTTCAAAAGTAGTCGTTTTCATGAGTAGTTTACTACAGCGTCACCAATATACATATTTGTATCTTATAACAGTAGTATTAAACATGATTTGTATGGTTTTGTAAGGTATAGATCCTAGACTTGGCAGGCGTATTACAATATTCATTTCCAACTGATCTTGATACATTTGATATTTAATTACAAATACAATTGATTTAAAGTATATCAAGTAACAGGTCTGACAAATAGTTATTGCGCAGGATAACACAATTGATACAAATTCGATATCGTTAGATACGGGGCACATAGGACAGATTATAAGGTGAAGCGGACAGGCCACAGTCGGCAAACGCGGCGCGCGCTCTGAATACCTAATTGACTAATATTAGTTGCTGAAGCGAACTTCCTTAGAGGTGAGCAAGTTTCGAGACAAGAGCACTTACGGGTTTTTAGCTGTTTTTTAACTAGATCTCAGAAATACAAACTTCTTGTAGCTTTACAGTCACAATAGTGGAACAGACTTTTAACTACAGAACTTTTTAAATTTTATGTATTGTATGTCTTTGTTTACTACCAAACCGATAGAACTTAGTCTAAAATGATTTTCTGTTTCTTTGTAAACATAGACCTCAAAATTGATTAAACATCACTAGTAGTTAAAATTCTTGTAACCTACGAAGTTGGGATATCACACGTTATCTGGCTAAATATGTTTTTTATACTCTTGTGTTTATAAAATTAGTATTTGCCAAAAAATACAAAAAGGAGCAAAACATATTTTAGTTTATTATAGTAATATTTTGATTTGTATAGTTAGATTACCAGCAACATGGAAACACCATGAGAAGTCCTATACCCAGCATTGGGTGAATAATGGTTGAAGAAGAAGAAGTTAGATTACCGAAAGTGTATATTTTACATATTAATAGTACATGCAATTATTTTGACATGAATTAGGACGTCAAAACTTCCTTCCTATAAATAAGTTAATAACAGTTATAGTTGTTGAACTATTGCATAATTGTAACTTGAAGTAGGCGGTCGAGTCTCAATATAAGAGCACTCAAAGTGCACAGCGGGGACTCCAGTTGAAGAAGCATGAGTTTGAAATGAAATAAATTCCATTAGCGTAATTGGTAGCGGAAGCGAGTGACCGGCCCGCGGCGCTCCGTGACTACTCGCTCGACGCAATGTGTGCTAGGGCTACCTGTACTCGTTAACAATTGTGGTTCATTTTTTAATTCCGTAATGTTTTTTTACTTTTTTATATAATATAGGTGTAGCAGACGAGCATGCATGATGGTGCACTGATGGTAAGTGGTGACTATAATCAACCCCAGATAGGATTAAATTCCTAACTGTCGGTCACAGATCACAGACTCCTGAGGACTAAGCTGGAACGCCTCTGAAATGTATGTCTCCCTATAAATATATGTCACCCTTACCACACCCTTCAAACCAGAACATTGTGTCTCTTACTACTGTTGTTATTGGATAGAAATAGGTGTGGGGTTGGTGCCGCCGGACTCCAACCATAAAGAGTTCTACCATCTTCAAACTACTTATTTTATATACGACAAACTGTTACTGGCCTGTGACTTATATTTGAAATAACCAAATTGTATAAATTTTGTACAGAGGCATTGTTTATTTCTAAATGATATTTATATTAGCAGACCAAGTAACACCATAAAACAAACTTAATGTGCATAGTAAAATAACATTAAGTATATTTTTATACATATAAACATTTATAACGTGACATAGATATTGATAAAATAATAATGAATGAATTGTTAAGTAATGAATAGTCTTATAGTTTTTATAGGGTTCCGTACCCAAAGGGTAAAAACGGAACCCTATTACTAAGACTTCGCTGTCTGTCCGTCTGTCCGTCTGTCACAGGGCTCTACCGCTTAAACCGTAATAGATAGACACATGAAATTTTGACAGAGCAGGCATAACGGTGGCAGCTATAACAACAAATACAAAAAATAATATAAAGTTGAATATTAAAGGGGGGTCTCCATACAACAAACCGGATTTTTTCGGCATTTTTTGATCTAACTGTTAAACTGTACTAGGAAGACAGTTGAAATTTTTATAATACGTTTACTACTATAACTGGTATTATAATAAATACAAATGAGAACCATAGAACATATTTTAATATACTTATTTTAATTTTATTATACTTTGATTACGTATAATCGTCGTCCCAATGTCACCCCAACGCCATCTATTTGTGTGTTATATAACTAAGTATTGTTGAAAATTTACGTATCATTCATCATCACCCCAACGCCATCTATTGTTGTTTCATATGACTAAGTATTGTTGAAAATCATAAAATGAATTAAAATAATGAACATTTGGTAGTACGGAAGCCTCCATGTGCGAGTTCGACTCGTACTTGGAGAATTATTTATTTTATAATAAATGTACATAGTAAAACATATAAAAATAATAAAGACCGTGTAGCCCATCTGATATTAAATTCTAAGAAGTAAAGTAGCAAGTAAATATTGGTCCATTGGTATTGCCATCGCAATTGAACTACGAAGTTTTCGATCTAACACATTTATTTACATTTCCATAGAAAAAGTTTATTTTTAAATTACGTAAATATACCATTGGTACGACGAAGGTGACGCATTCCCCGAACACAGCTTCAGCTTACTTTGTTATGCTAATCTTCATAATTCTTTAGGCGGAGGAACTTTTGGGGAGTTGCTTTTTTGAAAATAACTTGTAATTCTGTTGTAATTTGTTACACCGTCCCATGAATGGTGTCGTAAATGAAGCGCTGTCGTAACATGTGTCACGTGTTTTGCATTTTATTATTTAAATCTAAAGACCTCGTACCTAGTAACTTCTATCTTATATGTAAGTATTGTAAGTATCGCTAATACTTTTGGAAAAGATATCCGTTGCTATCACTTTCGTTTTACGTAATAATTACAATGAGATCATAAATTAACATTATAAAAGCGTTGTTCCTTAAACTCTACTGACAGGCTTGCGAATCTCCTGACTTGTTCAAATTAACGAAGAAAACTTCACGATCAAGTCCGTCTACCTGAAAACACAAAGTAAACTCCGTGCCTCCGTAACTTATCCATTAACTTAAGTAGAATCTGTAGACAGCACAGAAGAGAATAGTGCCTCCACTTTGACGTCGTGTTAGCTAGTAGTTTGAACGTTAAGCGAAATTTATGATGTTAGATTGATACTCTCGGCTTTTTCGAAGACTCGTCGAATTGAAAACAACATAGCTAGATATATATATTTAGATTTTTATTTTATTCAATGCAATTTATCATGTAGCTTGTATGAAAAGAATGTGGTGCCACGACAGCACCGCGGCAAATAACGACGAGTCACCCTTCTACATTATGCGACAAAATAACAAACGGCTCGATCACGCGGAACATGTTTCCAACTGTTCATGCGCGGATGTGTTTGTATTTTACGTACGAAATAAGCATCGGAAAAAACATTACTTTCGAATGAAATTACTTAAAAAGAGATTCAATACAAACATGCTCTAAATTGATACAATTTAACGTTACATGAGTTGAATAATAATAATAAAATCTTTATTTCATAAAATAACACAATTTAGTACACAATGTTATTAGGTGCAGTATAACATTATAGTAAGATTGGACATAACATTTACCGAATGACGCGATAAAACTCAGAAATTAGTTAATTATTTATGATTTTTAACATGAACACGAAAATATCTAGTCGTATCCAACCAACCCAGTTACTGCACAACTTCCACGAAATCTTCATTAATTTAAGAAACTTCCAACAATTTTCTTTTGAGTCGGGACCCGAAAATGAAAAATTATTTCTTGAATTTTTACTTCACTTAAAATCTGCACAACGTTGTAGTCGACGACCGCTTTATTATTTATGACAAGGAACACGAAACTCATCTCGAGTTATAAACTTCTTGGAATTTCTCCTGAAGTAATACAGAGCTATTATTATGATGTCCCCACAAAAAATATTCGCTGCGTACCGGAGTTAGGGTCGGGCACAGGGGTTGCGTGGCCGGGGCGCGCCGGGCGGAGAGCCTAGTCGCGGCTGAGTCGTCAGAAGGGATACACGTCTCCGGCTACGTTGTGTCGACGTCATCGTCGTTTCCTCGAAACGCTTTCAAAATTACATCTGCCGAAATACTTCGCTGTCGTCAAGTTTTCCAGCAACTCTACATGTAGAGAAAACTTTGTAGCTTGAATACATGAATTTAGACATCTTTGAACAATTTATTTGCAGATATTATAAATGCATGCAAATGATGTATGCAGAGTTCATTATTTACGGTAAACATCTGAAAATTTATTTTACTTGTTTAAAATTTATTTTATAAGGAGCAATAGATTCTAGAATAATTGACTGTGTATTGATCAGCATATGCTCTTATGCACTCAATATTAATGATAGTGCATGAAATATAATTATTTTCCATAGGCTTGTTTAGCAACTTTCACTTTCATCGACATTTATGTAAGTACTTGTAATAAGAACACAACAACGCAATAATTTATTTCTCTGTATAGAAAATAGCATGTACCTATCGAAATAGATTAACGTGATAAGTATTGCGAGTTCGTTATTTAAGGCATTTCGTAATAAAACAAAACGCCCGCAAAAATTACATTTCTAAGAAAATAATTAAGTGTCGAAATGTAAAAGGGGAATGGTAAGAAAACGGATCGTTTCATAATGTATGAAGAGTGACGGTGAACTCGCTTTGAGGTACACTTAAAAAACTTGTGGAGTTTTACTTGAAGAATTACAAAGGTTATTATTACGAAGTCTCGGCTACAAAACCTGCGGGCCGAGACGAGGGATGTTTTGTTAACTTCGTGAAGGGCGCCATTGGACGCTTTTTGCCGTTCCTTAACAATTTGCTTATTATTCTCGGGACAGTACGCTAATATAAACATTGTTCAATATTAATAAAGCTCAAAAATATTTTGACGATTTGGATTATTTTTACGCGAGTTCGCTGAAAGCTCTGTCTGGTGCGTTATTTTCTTTCTTTCCGAGTGTACGGCTATAGTAATACATATGTCTTAAATGGGCTGCGACAATAAGAAAAGTTTTTGTGATGTTTTTCTTCCAAACCACTTAACAAGCTTGGCGCACGTAGACATGTTTGTGCCTTGCTTGCATTATGACACCGTGTTGCTACAAGATTTAGAGGGGACAAGTGAGAAGACTCTGTGGCGCCGGAATCGTACTTATTTTGTCATAACCGTTCGTTTCCATTAGATATCATGGGTGACGCGATACCTTACGGAAACGAACGATCGGCAAGACGGCAGTTCGGTGATCACACGTGTAAATTGAACTTATTGTTATATAATTTATGGAGTAGTAAAAATGTTCTAGTATTTCGTCAATTATTCATGAGTTATTTACTTTAGAATATTAGTAAATATCATTAACTTTTTATTCTTAGTTATGCTATTTCAAATATGTTTTCATAAAATATTCCTACTTAGTAAATGTATTAATTTCACTAATATTCAAAAATGTATAAAATGCAGTGAAATAAATGTTGACATGAATTGAAATTTACAATTTGTGGAGATTCCCAGTACTCTTTGTAACAAATTCACAGCATCCAATTTATTAAATTAACGTTAATCACGTTAAATGTGCGTGAGTCGTGTTATTTTCATTAACGGTGATTTTAATCAAAAACAAATTGACAGTTATGTAAAGTGGCTTATGCCTCATACTCATGCATAACTATAAACGTATAAATATGTTAACAAAAGGACGCATTGAGCGTAAGCTGTACCGTCGTGATATTCGCGTAAGCTGTATGCGTTTCCTAAGTATTAGTGAAGGTGGTAGAACTTATCGTGATTTAATTCCAGAAGCTTAGCGGTTGTACCCGATTCTACTTTATTACCAGTGTTCGTTTCGGCTGTCTTCTTGTTTGCAGTGGATGGTAAGGTAGAGTCGCTTTTACAAAACCATAGTCAACTTGGCCAACCTCAAGTAAGAATCCACTTCTGTCTGGTATTGATTATATGAGTATAAGTGGCACCTGGCCATCAGCTGAGCTGCCCACGTTTGCTACTTCTATTGGATTAAACTTTTATCGGATAGCCATTTAGTAGTATAAATATCGTCGTCGTCGAAATATTCCTTAACGTGTAAATACGTAAAGGATGCATCGCGCATAATCTGCACCGTCGTGACTGGGACGCTTTGTCCCCCAGTTATTACAGCAACCGTCTTTGTAACGAGCTGTTATCACAAAGTTAAGTTCTTCACGACATTTTCTTATTCACAAAATAACCTTGCAATAAGTCGCAAAGTTATAATATTGCGAAACATCTTGCTACGATGTCGCCTATCTTACTAACACTCCATGAACCTATTCATATTTATCGTTATGGGAATACTTTCTTTTGTAGATTTGAAACAGGAGAACTAATTTGATTACTTTCGGTAAATAGAAGTAGTAGATTCTATTACAAGAACAATCTAGTAGAAAAATAATATTTTTACATCGTTGGCGTTACTTTATAGTTGGATTGGAGCGAAGGACACCGTTTTTTATGGACAACGCAATTATAAACACAATTTTTTGAGAGTTGAATTCTTGTATGCTCTACCGTTATTTTATGTTAAAATTTTCTTGTGACAACTTTATACTCGTTTTTTGCAATTTGTATTTCATATTAAAACGTTTGCTTTAATGAGATGTTTAGTTGTAAAATTTCTTGTGTTGCTTTTTTTATAGCGTAATTTGTAATTTCTTATGTTCCTTTCGTAACGAAGATAGATTAATAATGTCCAACTTATTAATTAAGCTTACGGAGGCATTGTCTGTGGCTTTGTAGTTTTTTTGATTGGTGGCCGCTATAAATATCCAATTTTGAAGGACTAAATGTAATATGCTATTGATTTCTTTTACGATCAACGAAAGGGAAGCTGTAAGCGCACTCTGCGTGTAATAGCGGCGGAGAGAAAACACATTTGTCTTGTCTTGACCCGTTAGCGTATATTACGCCGCGCGGGAGATCGCCCGCTGTGCTTCTTAACTTTGTTCCTCCCACATTAAGTTATTATAAGTTTTTTACTACTATAAAGACAGTTTTAGTGGATAAACATAGATTAGTAAAGATACTTCGCCGCCTTGAAATTGAATGAAGCCACGAACGGCTTATTAGTAAGTTCTTTCTTTGAATTCTTGACAAATAAAAACATTTTTAGAGAAAATTTACGAATAAATAACTAATACTGCGTAATTTACATAATAAATAAATAATTATTTCAAATATTTTAGGGACATTTTAGCAGGGAGACGTAGCAAAACCTTTTTACGGAACTATTTCAATTTTCAAAACTAGGTACATTTTCTTGTTAGGAGTGAGTAATCTTTACTTATCTATGTGGATAAAGCTAATTTTTAATCAATATTTTAGATGGTGTAGGTATTTGTTTTAAAGTTCGGAATATGTATTTGACCAATATTTTTTTATCCACATACAAGGAAATATAATGCATTCTACTGTTTATTTTTCGTTAAATAATTCTGCGCTTTTTTGAGTTTATTTTTAAAGTATGGAAGAACTTTAATAGAGTATACCCAATATAACTTAGCAAACAGTGGTTTAAAGTAGCCAAGTTGTCAA
This sequence comes from Epargyreus clarus, assembly GCF_041222505.1. NCBI lineage: Eukaryota > Metazoa > Arthropoda > Insecta > Lepidoptera > Hesperiidae > Epargyreus > Epargyreus clarus. Next base: position 9,634,229 of record NW_027332211.1, read on the forward strand.
TGAAGAATGAAATGAATGAATGAACAAAACTGTTAGTCGGCAATATAAGTGAAACCGTGTAATGTTATCGGATTTAATGCTGCTGTAGGTGAGTATAATAGTGAGAAGACCGGTAGACGATGGTGCTCAATCGCCGAAATACAATATGAAAGGGCCGGCGTGCACGTCGCAGCTAGTTAGCCGCGCAAACTGGCTCGTCGCCGGCGTTCGCGCAAATTGAATTTGTCTCGAATGCTCCTCGCGAGAGGAATGGTGAACGCCTTACCTGTAAGCCTATATTGTATACGTATGTACGCTGTAAATTATTGAAAATCAGGTACAATTTGCACTGCGCGTAATGTTGAGGGTGATATCGCATAAAATTAGATGCTTAATAATTTAAGAGCTGCATTACTGAAACATACTTTTATTGTGAAATTACAAAGCTTTTCATATTACTGGTATTTAAAATTCCTTTTACAAACTATATTCAATGAATCGTGCTTACTGGTAATGATATAAATCGTACATTATTGGAAATATTATAATTGAAAAACATTGAAATTATTGTTCGTAACAAGTTCAATGAAGATGAATCAATTCTCTAAGGAATAAGTCCAAAAGATATTTAGAGATATTATATTTAGAGATATTTAGAGATAAAAGATATTACTGGTTGGTTAAGAAAGTGACAAAAATGTTTCTTGTTTGCTTTATTAGTAGAGCTAATAGTACCGTCACAGCGAACACTTAATTCTGCCATTGTGTAAGAAAGCTGCCCGAGGCGTCGGGTGCAAGTTCAACAAACATTCGTTGCGTGCTAAAGCTCGACCATTCAGAGGCTAAGCAACAAAATGGGAACTGAAAACAGTTATATAAAAACGGAATCCTCGAATTTCCTGCTCGCCGAACAGTTTTGTTTGCAATTGTGGCAGAGTTTTAAAAAACCTTACTAATGTGTGGCAACTGCATTTAATAAATACCGTATTAAGTTTCATTTTAATTAGCTTTACTGGTATCATACTAATTATTATATAATTGGAAACATTTTGTAAACGCAACATTTCATAATTTAAGCAATGTAGATTCAAAACGATTTTGTAGGAACACGTGAAACTTCTGTCGCAGTCCAAACATAGATAATTAAGAAGCATGAAACCATTTTGAATATTTTATGAATGAGTATTTCATATGTATGAGGACATGGCTACTAGATGAAAATGATATAAATTTGCATCACTAATGAATGTGTTTGTAAGGAAAAATAAATTCAAAATTTCGTATGCTACCGCGTTATATTAGTTTAAATTTACGTTTTTACTTTCTTTATTCAGCCTAGATTTTGTGAAGCATTATATTTTGTATTTAAGGAATAAAACATTATCAATTAGCGAGAGAATATAAATCTTATTAGTAAGTTTAGTGACATGTGACCTATAAACCTACGTGTGTCTCAATTTATTAAATAATATCTTTGAGCTTACGATGTCAGCATTTTTACTTACTTATATCTATACCTTAATATCTTTCAACAATAAGTGCATTCCTTCAATGTATAATACTTGCGGTGTTTAACGTACGTCATAAAGTGAATCGCACCGCTCCATTTCACGCGTCATTGCGTTAAACATAGGTTCAGCAGAGAGCACAACAAAACCATGATGCCGCCACATTGCGCGTGTAATTGCCGCGAGCGACGAACCGCCATTAATCTCGCTAACACTCGATAAAACGCAAGTCACCATACAATGTAATAGTCACTCAACTTGTGATTTTAACATGTAAACCGGAATTTCATAGAATAATCACAGCGATTATAGGGCTGAAACTTTCCACGCATACGAAGGGGACGAATATGTTCCAGTGATGACGGAGATTTTATTACATTCTCACGTATTTTGGCAAAAGCTCATTTATTTTTCTATAACAGGTAAACAAATTTAACACAAAATATATGTATGTAATGTAAGAACGCTTGTTTTAACGATTTTAATTTGTATAGCTCTTTCAAGTTATTACTTTACATAACAATGTTGCAGGAATTATAAAAAAATATCATCAAGAGTTAGTATGATTGTCCTTTCAATTTTGGTAATAGTGATAGAATCTGGTGCGTCTGAATCGTGCTAATATAAATCTATACTAATATTATAAAGAGGAAAACTTTGTTTGTTTAGTTGTAATGAATAGGCTCAAAAACTACTGGACCGATTTAAAAAAATCCATCACCATTCGAAAGCTACATTATCCATGTGTGTTACACGTAGGCTATATTTTATATAAAATATATTTGATAAATAGACTTTGAGGCGGTACAAAGTTTGCCAGGTCAGCTAGTATTTTATATAATGACAGGAGTCATATTGTAGATTTAATTAAATCTACGTTTCTATACTAAGAATTTAACATACCTTGAAAATGTTACAGTACAGCGTGACGAAATTGAGGTAACTGCGTTTAGAGGACGTTCGGCGGCATGCCAAGTTTTTAGCTTAGCTACATATCGATTAGGTCACCGGTTAAATAAGAATTTGACAAATTCTAGAGCGTTTTTACAAAATAATTGAGAAATGAGAAACGATATATTCAATGTTAAATTTCCTCGCTGTATAATGAATTCTTTAGTTTCAGTTGAGTATTTTCTTTGTTTATGTACTACCTATATTAATATTACTCCTTAACTTCTTGTATAGTCCGTTTTATATAATTTTAATACAATAATATTTCACCAGAAGCTAATTCTTCTAAGTTGATTTAGTGTGTGTGTTGAATAATTATTGTAGTTAGTTATACTTATCTATTTATCTCAAATCTTAAATCTCTTTACAAAATTAACAATTAAAATCCTATGTCTCGTCCCTTACGATGAACTCTCTTACAATACTCTTAAAATATTGTCATTTTATGCTTATTAGTTAGAATAAAAAGACAATATTTATAAATGTGTACAGAAATAAAGTTGTAAAGTTTGTTAGAATTTGCAAAATATTACAATATACAGTATGTGTACAACCAAACATTGACCAACAGCCGTGCCAGCGTCAGCTGCATGTCGCAATTACATCCTAAATGACGCACAACTAGTCATTTAGTCTGGGCACATATTGCTCTCTATGGATACTTTACAATATGAAGTTATTTGTACAATGTTAAAATACTATACATGTTTTTTTCTTTGTTCTGAATAAAATGTATTGCATATGGTTTTTCCACGGATTCTCTACATTACCTACTTTACCTATTTAATTAGAAGAATTTATATTTTCTGAAAAAAAAGCAGCCCAAAAAAAAGGAATAAGTTACTAGGACTCCTTTTGTGTCAATAAAGTCCATTTCAATAGTATTTGTACTTATCGTATTCGAATCTAAAGAAGTATTACTTAAGAAATGTAAAATATATATATTTTCTGGTACTAGGCACTCATTAGCTACTATTGCTAAAGTAATTTGTATTTGTAATGCACCTCTCAAATATTGACCCTCTACTAAATAAGTAGCTTATGCATCTATGCAGACGAGAAGATGATCGATCGTTCACAGATAATTTTATCAGGCTCATCGGTCGCTCAAACAATAAATGGGGTACCCAATAATGGCTCAAGCAGGTGCTCAGTAGCTTAAGCAACAAAATGATAGTCTTCGTAACTATTCCTCAGACAATAGTAGCCAGTGGACCGGCAGCTTTACCGTGCAGCTACGAGCTACGGTTCGTAGCCGCGTAGTGTGGTCGTGTCATCTGTACCCTTACCAGGAGTTTTTACGTTTCGACAAATATGTTTTGGTATTTGTTTACGTATTTGCCCATACTATTTCAAATCAGCGCCCCTTGTGGATTATATCAGAACTTGGAAATTGTATGGGCTAATACGTAAACAAAAACAGTCATATTTGTCAAAACGTAAAAACTCATGGTAAGGGTACTGTATGTCGCACTAAACGTCAAATGGCGCTCAACTAGTCATTTAGTTTGGTGCACATTTTTAACTACGTGGAACCTCTACCATATGGTTTCATTCGTATGTAAAATATTTGTTGCCACAAAAATATATACATACTTTCAGTTGAAAATCCTACAACTACCAGTAGTTACTTATCGTCTAACGGTTGATTTGTCTTACATCTTTTTATTTAGTTATAAATTTTTAGATATCTAGAAGTCTAATCATAGAATTTTGTTATTCCAATTGGCTGCGATTTTGAGAGCGCGAAAAATCATTTTCATAGACATTTTTTTTACGAAAATGGTTTTATAGTGACGCTACTATTGTGCCGTAACTCCAAATGCATACTAAAATTTCTTTCACATGCCTATCAATAGATATGCGTACTTTCCATTTTTATTAATGTTTAGCCGATGTTACTTTATTTTAACACTTATAAGTATTTCTAGGAAACAACTTTACCGTAATAGCTTAACACGTTGGTTAAAATGTACGCTTCATTCAATCCCTTTCAATAAATAGCCGGGCCAATCCTAAACATACGCTTAGAAAATCTGCTAAGAGGCCCATCTTACCGCTACGTGACTGAATCGAAAAGAATTTGTCCCACTAAAGCCGCAGCTTTTTCGCACATTCGATGGACCAGATAGAGATACCAGTCCCTTCCTATGAATGCCTTCACTAAATCCTTAACAGACGGCGTGAGTTGTTGTAACTTGCAGCTTTTATATTTCACCCTTTTACAACCTTATCTTGGCATTTCGGTTTGTTTTATATATTTTTGCGTTAGCGAGTTTTTTTACTGTGTACTTAACGTTTATACTATGTTCAAGAGTTGTCTATTAACTACATATTAATTGGAGCTAATTATATGTTGTTACTTTTGGTCAAGGACATAATTTACGACTATTTTAATTAGTCAGTGAAGACTGCATTAAGCCCAAGAATATATTTTTTGTCTAAAGTAGAGTAGCAATGTATAGATTACAAAAAAATGTCTTGCTTGTTAAAACAAGCAAGCAAGCAACTAACTCAATACTTCATCTAATATATTACTCTCTGATCCCTTTTGTTCGAGTTTTATATATAGGATTTTTACTTAAAGTGTAAGTAGAAGTCTTATAAAAATAGTCAAAGTAAGAACCTAGTAACATCGAGGCAATTGCGCCGTGCCAGGTCCCGTTCAGGTGCGGCGATGTATGATTTAATTTGGGAGTTGGGAATTCGCTCTATTGAATCTTTCAATCATGCTGGGTTACTCGCATGTACGAAAACCTTTACACTCCTTCATTAATAACATCGCATCGTAACATTGTTTAATGTTCATTATAATGAATCCGTTTCGTCGAATTCATAATACACGCGTGAATATTTCTGTACAAACAGTTGATCAAATATCAGAAAACTGTTTTATTTCACGACAAATGGTTTTCGAAACAAAATAACCACAGTAAAGCATCCAGACACTGAACAAACGCACAAAAACAAAATCACGGATGGTTGAGCGCACTGCGAGCCGTCGGAAAAATGAATGGTTATTTTGCAATAATTGCGGCCTCAGACAGGGAACGCTGCTACGCTTTTATTGATATTTTCTAACTATATTTCCATTTGTCAAGGGAAGTGTTTCGATTGAAATGTTTATTTCGATGGAAATTTCATTATGTTAATGTATTTGTTTCGTTTGTATAGCTCTAAGTGGCACTTAAAATTATCGATACCTATATGTGTTATTCTATCTGATTGCAAATTCTCTACACAACCTGGATTGAAAAGTCCGACAAGGATTATCGTTATCAATACATGTTTTGTGACAGTTAAGAAAAACATGTAAAAATGTGATAAATTGCTGTTTGTGAAGTTTATTTTCCCTGTTTGTGTTATGCTATAATGGACTTGATTGAAACAAAATTAATAATTTACGTCTGCTATTAATCCCAGGATAAATTCGAAGTGTGAACTACACCACATTTGTGCAACGTTATATATTATATAGGTGATGTTGGGTTAGGTGGAGTCGCGAGCTCCACCGGCCGGCCGGCGGGACGCGCGCCGCATACCAAGCAGCCAACCCTGGGCTAATATTGTGCTGACTCACATACCGCTACTAATGCTCCTTTATCGCTTTTCTTTCTTTACCTATCCCAATTTTTAATTAAACATGCAGTAGGTAATGCCAGCTACAGTTATGTGTACCCCTAATGTGATATTTATTTCGCGCGGATTTTATTTAAACGAAAGAGGATATTTTATTTTTTCATTTTTACCATGAATGTTTGTCTGTAAGTAGATTTTTTATATAATTATGTTATTTATTTTTCAGTAATAGGAAAGTATTCTGTAAAAAAAAACAAAATCTATTATGACGTTTTAAACACTTAGGTAAAGCTCGTAAGAGCAGACAGACAGACGACCCACATATTAAGCAAGGTTTTTCAGTACTGAATCCTAAAACAACTTTTATTCGAGAAATCATCTTTATGATTCACCCTTCAGAGAGTATAAGCGGCAACGATAAATTTGAACAGAAATGAAGGTGACAACGACGTCCGGTGTTTGCGGTTACCTTTTGACTTACAAAGTTTAACCACTGCCACCATGCTCTCTTAATATATTCTGTCGAAAATTATAATAACAAAGTTTACATTTCGAATGTTGCTACTTCTATACCGGAAAGATATATGTTGGAAGGTGAAAATATAACATTCATCAGAGAATGCGACGCGTAAATTTTTGTTTATTTAGGTATGTTCTTCTGATATGGTAGGAACTATAAAAGTTTATATACAAACAAAAAGTATATACGAGTAATTGCATGAAAAATACCATAATATATATATACTTAGTCACTAACTCCATTTTCCAATGAGGATGTATATTGGAAGTGCATCCCTGGCGCTAGTCTGGTAGTAGTTACATAATTTTAGGATTCAGACAGACTTTGAACGTTTCCGACACGGGGCGTATCAGACAAAATCATATTTTTCCATGCAATATTTGAACTGACACGGCCCGTGTGCGGAAAGTTACGAAATGAAATATATTTATTTGTATAGGCCAACGGCGGCACTTATAATATCGGTATACAAAACGGTTACGGTACGGTACCGGAAAATATAATTATGTTTGTACAAGTTGTATAGGATATTACAATTTTTTTCGACCTTTATCACGCTCTACACATGTAGGTGTGAATGAACCATAATATAGATCCAACCATAACCAGGTTGACGTTGGCCGCAGTCACCACTTGGTATCAGTTGAAATGTATCATTCGGGCCATAAAACAGTTTAATACTTAATGTTAATTAATAATGAGTTTTATTATCGTATAATATCTATCTTATGTTACGTAATGATTGCGAGCCACTAACAGTAATACGCATATGCAAAGTGGTGCATTGGTTAATTTATTAACATAACAGGAATACCGTTCCATCATAGCGATTGTTATAATTTGAATTGCATTCAAGTATGATGTGATTTGTGATCGAGTAATTTGTTTTGATATTCAAATTATGTGATCATATGTTTAATGTATGCATACGCAATTTTGAATAAAGGAAATATCGTGTTTTGTTCCTGTCTCACTCTAAGCTTTTCCTGTTTATTGAATAGATTTGAAGGTGGTAGAACGCTTTGTGGTTCGACTTCGGCGCCACCACCGCCACACCTATTTCTGCCTAATAACAGCAGTGTTAGACGCTGCTGTGTTCCGTTTTGAAGGGTGTGGTTAGGGTGACATATGTTTCCGAGGCAATCCAGCTTAGTCCTCAGGGGTAGCGGCGCATCTGTGGCCGACCTCAGGTAGAGACATCTAATCCTATCTGAGGTTGATTACACATGTCCATGGGCGGCAGTAGCCACTTACCATCAGGTGGACTGCATGTTCGTCTGCTACTCCTATATTGTAAAAAAAGACACAGATATATAATGTAAATGTAGTATGTTGAAATAGTTTGTTTTAAAACTTTTAATTACGTCACTAACATACTTAACTTTTAATTACTCTACTACAGAAAAGCAGACTTAAGACTAATTAATAAATTTTCAACATACTTATGTAAGTCAAAGAGTAAGTACCTATAAAGTAACATTGTGATAGAAATGTCGACATTACCTTACGTTAAAAATAATTTGTTAACATTTCAATCGATTCCTTTTAGGTAACACTTTTTATGGTTAACTTTTAACTTTGGTCTTCGTTTTATACCAACTAAAAATATCTATTTTTTTGCGAATCGTAACATATTCTGAACTCTTCAGAGCAAGCAAATATTCCTAATACAATTTTATAATTCTTTGTATGATATTTAAGAAATCATAAGGTCAACAATACTTTAATATTAAGATTACTTACCGTTTAATTTTAAACAAAAAAATCGCAATCAGTTTTACTGGTGCGAGGAGTTTTATTATCCGGAAACGGGAATAAATGAAATCAACATAACCCGCACATAAAAGGAAGCTTCTAACCGTGCGTTAATCCCTGGGAGAATTTACCGTTACTTCTCGCTTCTTTATCGTGCCGCTGAAATCGTACTTCTTTGTGAGTAATCCCTCCACGTCCCGGGCATGTCGCCGACGAAGATAGAGCACGATCTTCACAAATAATGTCACATGCGATTCGTTTCAGCGGACGTGACTCGCATCACCGCGGCTGGCCGCCGTGCCATGCATAATGGGATAAATATGCTGCGGTTATGCCCACACATGGCCCTCAAATTAAGCGAGCGCTATTTACTGCACGCGGCGAAACTTCCTTACCCGCGGCTTCATTAACTAGATTGTGTTTACCTATACAATGTTATTATTTATCGCGCTAAATGGATCGTGTTTGCTTGAGGCGACTACACTTTGTGAGCTCGAATGTTGAATAGTAATGGTACGGAATATCAATTTTGTAAAATTACGTTTTTATGAGGAATTATAGTTTTGTTCGTATTGAGGTTTCAAATTCTAAAATTACTAATGCCTACGACTCTGGAAACTACGTTATTAGTTCAAGGGATACGTACAAGTTTCTGATAATGTTCTGTTGAAGCAGTAAATCTCTTAAAATCTTTTACTAATACTTCGAAAAAGACCGCGATTCAAGAACGTTTCAAGTAAAATATGTAATTTGAGATAAAGCGGCATCCCATTCCAGATAAGACGCAGCACGACCCACGTCGAGAGCCATCCAACTCGTTACGAGCCGCCCGAAGCGAGGTGTGATACAAAATCATCAATCTTGCCCGAGATTGTACTATTAAATGCCTCTTCGCTCTTTTCCCTCGAACTCGAGACCAGAAACAAATGTAAAAAGTTGTGTGATAAGTTCAATTTGAATTTGTAAAGCCCCTTTCAGCGTTTCTCGCCTGTTTATCTCGGCGAGGAAGGAGCAGAAAATACAAAAGTAAGAGATAGGAAATGAAGAGGCGGAAAAAAGTGTCGGGTGCGGAACAAACGCGGAAAAGTTGGCGTTATCCGAGAGACAAGTTAAATCGCAATTTATTAGGGCGTACTAGCGGGCTTAGCACCGCCGGGACGGTCGCAGCCACCGCGCTCCGCCACCGACCGGTGACTTCTGAGCAAACAGATAAAACATCTGTTTGCATTAACGAAACAAGCACGAACGATAAGTGCAAAGATGATAAATGATAAGGATTACAAATAATTAAGGAGTTAGTAAAGAAAAAGTTTGAAGTATGATTTTGGTTCAAAAAAGAATTGGTTTTGATCGATAGTTTATAATATCGAAGGATTACGACATGAAAGACTACGGATATATTCAAATTATGAATGAAAAATGCTAATATTTATATTTCATATATTATCTTACCATATAAATAAAAATGATAAATCTTGGTCTTCTAATTTAATATTATTTCGAATAGAAAATCTTGAAGATTCTCTTGAAAAACTTTCGTTTTTCAAACAACTTTTCATTGTCAGATTAAAGCTGTATTGTATTTTTTTTACGATGGGACATTTAATTACTTGGCACACAACAATCGAACATTATTGACGAGTACTCAACCAATATTTACGAAGTTTAATTATCACGGCACCGACAACATTGAAGAGAATACGCATACGTCGATAATAAACAATAAAACGGGGTGTTGGGACGTAAAATTCGAGCGAGTGTATGGCGAGGAGGTCGTTTGTCTAACAGCAAAGTGCCACTTTCGGCGCGTCACCAGCCGTCGGCGACCGCCGCCCGCCCAGCGGCGCGAGCACGGGTACTATTGAAGTCGATATCGTTACGTTCAAGTATCGTAACGTTACAAGAAAATTGAAGGAGAAACAAAAAACGCTCAGGATTTCTTCAAATTCTTTTGAATACTTCTGGTTCGGGGAATAAAATTTGATTTATTTAGTTTCCTGGTTCGGAATTAAGTAATATTAGTTGTGTTTATTGAGGAAATGTGGAGAATTTTAAGATGTTTAACGTCACTGTACTTCGTGTTTCAATTGTTTTGTTATTGTAATGGCTCAAATAGTCTAGAATGTCTTAAATTATAGACCTTACACTGCTTTGCACATAATATTTTCCAAAAAAATTACAACAAATTATTGAAATAAATTACAACCATCGATTAAAAATGTCAAACATTACTCACTTAAGATTGTGTTTTGCAAAACGAATTCGATAGTTATCGATGCTTGCCTCGTTGTCGGTCGACCGTTTAGGCGGTTAGTACACTCGTGTTCGTCAGCAGTGCAAACAACTATTATCATTTATTTAATTACGTGCGCACTGTACCGGCACTTCAATTTATTATGTTAATTGGCTATTATAATAAATAGAGACAACTTTAAAAAAGTTCACTCGTTATTGTGGCCCTTGGCCCTACGATGTTTGTAGTAGGTCTAACTCGGAAATGTAAAGAAACTTTTGCTTTAAACATTTTTTAACCGTTAGGTGCATAATTTAAGTGATTACATATACCTAGGCAAAAAGCATGTTTGCCCTACTTTTCCATAACAAAATCAAAGTGTTCATATGTTATTCATGTTCCAAAAGACATACGACATCGATAATGTTATATTTTGGTTTGATTGATTTATTAATATTATTTCGACCAAAACTCCCCCGTGTAAAGTTGCGCTCGTGGTGACCTCATTCAGACTTCATACAATTGTCTATACGGAAAATTACCCTTAAAAAGTGACGCAATAACAAATTTTATAACATAAAAAGTAGATAATGAGGAAAACCTAGAGGTTTATTTGATTTATGTATAAATTGTTTTTTCGCTTTACATTACAAGCTTTACTTTTCCAACCTATTAAGGAAAGGAACAAGCCAAGAAGGTTGCACTTGCAATACGAATGTACGTGCTTATGACAGCGTTATGCTATCGCGTATCTCCAGGCGCGGACCCACTCACAAATCTTTATTCAAACCCATATTTATTTACTTTGTTTACTTGCCCTTCCCACGCTCCATTTAAAGGGTTGTCTATTAATTATATTTATAGGCGATTAGACCTTTTTGTAGTTGAGGTTATCAGAAATTAAATATTGCTAAGCGAAGATTCGTTTATTCATTAATATTAAATTGATTCATTTTAGTCAGTAGTTTTTGCGTTTTTCAGTTTAAATTTATAGTTACACAACATTCAAGAAACATACATTATTTTAAAATTTAAGAACAATTGTGACATTAAAGGCTGTAACAACGCCACATTTATTTTCAGCTAATAATAACAGTTTAATAGTAGGAGCTTTTGCTTCCTTGTTTAAAGGGTGAAAATATTATCCGAGGCATTCTAACCTCTAATCAGTCAGTAATACTCTAATCTCATTATATCTCGCCCATTGGCAGCAGTGGCCACGTTTCATCTGGACTACATGCTTGTTTATACTTCTATAAAGTATAAAAGCATTTAAAACACGAAAACTCGTATCTTCCACTGTATTACGTGCAGTTTTTAAATCTTTTTGCGCAGTGTCCGCTAATTGTGGGATAGACTAATCGGATCCGCTTCCGTCTGCATATTCCATTATCTATAGGATCGTGCCAACCCACCCATAAATATTCATATGATGTTCGGGTTGCACGTCTGCTACATGCCGGTATTATTGCCGATATGAACATAGTTTTCCTGTTCGAAGAAACAAGTTTTTGTAAGAGTGAAAAGTTATTTATAACACAAATGAATAATATTGGTTTGGTTTCTCATCAAATTAAAGCCGGCTCTACTTAGGCGCCACTTACGCCCGGAAGTTCTGAACAAACTTTTTAATTAGTCTACGAGGACAAACAAGCTATCTTCGTAGTTTCTTCGTTATCCATTATTGCAAAGACGATCGTACGTATAATAGTATGAATAAATCTGTTTGTTTCATCCCTAATAGTATTGAATTTAGGCTGAACATATATCTTTTTGTTTACTTTGTTTTCAGCGATAGTTGAGAAAGAGGTTTCTTGTTTAACTTAGATTTATAATGATAACAACTTAGTACAAGAAAAAAATATTTACGTTTCGAAAATAACTTTCTTTACCCTTGTGTGTGCAATTCGAAGCAACGATTCATAGTTTTGTTTTTCCAGAACGATAGCAAAGTTTTCTTCAAAATCATCAATCATCATCATCAACAACCCATTACTGTCCCACTGCTGGGCACGGGTCTCCTTCATAATAAGAAGGATTAGGCCATAGTCCACCGCGCTGGCCAACTGCGTATTGGTAGACTTCACATAACTTTCTTCAAAATGCTTTATCTTAAATTTATTCTTCAATCTCATTACTATTCCGTGTAGTTAAGCAATATACATACAGCGGTAGACGATTCGCTTCTGTGCAGGGAATCTAATAACATAACACGGGATTGTTTGCCCTATGGCGAGATGTGATAATGAATAGTCAACATTGCGTCGCGTTGCCGTGAACTTGATCATTGTTATAATATCGCCATCGTCATCTATTTTCTCCATACGTGCACAGCAAGGGAGGAAAACATTATGAACAACCTTTCTATAATGAAGAGCTAAGCGAAAATTAATTGTTCATTAAGCGAAGCGCTCTTGTAAGGAGGATTGCATACAAGACGAGGTACACGAAGAATGTGCGATGAACTCAAAATATTCCAAGTCTTTCAAGAAATTTGATTATGGACTTTGTGTTACTTCGCCCAGGTACGAAACTACCAACCTTAAGTGATTTATACTCAATATGTTACTTTACAAATATAGTTAATTTATAAAAAATAATAAATTATGAAAAATAGATCATTCTACACACCTATTTCTCTTTATAATAGTAGTATTAACCACTATTATGTTTTAGTTTAATGGTAGTTAGGAAAAAATCTTTGAGGTCTAAGCTGAAATACTCCGTGTTTAGGTATAGCAATATTACTCGTACCTTTGTGACTGACCTAAGATTGCACTCTAAACAGATTTGGTTCATTACAGGTATTCAAAGTCCATAACATGTAGTCATCATTTGCAACCCGAAAGACTATATGCTCGTTTTCTACTTCATATGCATTAAAATCGCGACAAAAAAGATCGTGGACACGGCGAGGTGTACAATCGCGTAGGCGAAGCCGCGACAGGCCGGCGCCACAATTACACAGGCCCCGTAAATCATAAACATCAACCCCCCATTTAATCCAAATAGTCCGTCGTTAGTCGAGCAGCCTGCGTCTAATTTGTCTACTCAACTGGAGATTAATTTATTAACATTAATTATATAACAATATCGCAGATTACACGTATCCGCGACACAGTCCGGAACAGACAATGTGTGTAAACTTTTAATCGTAATTTGTGAAGTTTAGTTTTGATAACGTTTTCTAGAATTAAGGAAATCAGAGAATTAATTAACCTTTCTGCCTTTGTACTAGACGAATAACAAACGATATTTAATTTCTAAAAAGCTATGGATAAAATTACAGTCACCAGATCATTGCTAATGTCTTGAGAATGTCGTGGGACGTATAGCTTTATGCTAACCTCTGTTCTATTTAATTCAACACAGTTGAAGTGATTAAGGAGATATTTAAATATCGATTACAAAAGGTAAGTAAACATTATTTATTATACCTTAAACATTAGTATTTAAAAATAAACACACCCTAATTAAGTAGGATATAAAACGTTATTGTCTGTCTTTATGTTTATGTTTTCATTTTTAATCTTCTATGCTGTAATATCTTTTTCATTTTCCTATTTTATTAATTTTGTTTGGCAATATGTTGCACCGGCTCCCTAAACTATAGGTGCCCGGATGAAAGTAAGCGGAGCATAACTTTTTATAGGCGTTTTTGTTCGGAGCACTTCCACTTCTATTATAAGTTCACCAGTTTTACTAAATGGCTTATATCTTACCAACAAGTTATTAAAATATTAAAATGCTTTATTATCTGTTGGATTAAAATACTGTAGATATTTGGAAGTAATAGCGTAGCTACCTTTGTCTAAATTTTATTAAATGCTTGTAATCCTATCCTAATGTTTCTTGAATCAGTATATTTAGTACTAGTAACAAGAGTACCTAGTAAATGCCGCGTCTAATTATGTTGAGTGATTTTGACATAGTAAAAAAGTGGTAAAATAATGATAATCCAATGTGCTTAAAGGTTGGAATAAATGGATAAATCTAACCCATATTTCTTACATTATACTTTAAATATCTTATAAATAAATCCAAAGAGAACGAAATCATCATTTACAGTTGAAAGTACCGATATCGTAACAATAAATGACTGAACAATTATCCCGTAAATTATTTAGATTTGCAATTCATGCTCGAATACTACCAACGTATCTAAAACATGGCGCGCAAACAGGAATTCGCGTTATCAAATTTTCAATCACAACGTAGAACATGAAAGTGGATTAAAATGACGCAAACAATAACGTCCGTCTGATGTGGTTCGCGCGACTAATTACCTTTGATATGGAGAGGTTTGACGATCACGGGCCGCCGCAGCTGCGTAGTAATTGAAAGGGCTTAACTCAGTTTTGTGTTTGATTTGTATTGTCCATTGTCGGTTCTGGCGACTGGCTCTTTGCACAATGCATGCCTACGAGGGAATTCGTAATCTGGTTATGATGGTATAACACTAGTATAAAGTAGCATTGATGGATGATTAGTAGTGATATGGGAATATTGATTCAATTTGTAATTTAGTGTAAGAAATATTTCTTTAAGGAAACGTTATTTCTTTAAGGAAAAAAGCATCTTTATCCTTATCTTAGTTTTCTTACTATGCACTTGATTGTATTAAATAGACTACAACAAAATATGTATTTAAGAACCATTTCTGTAATATTTGTAAACCAATTTTATTTTCCTTTGCGATGTCAATCTTTAATGTCATCAATAAAAATGTAAAATAATAATCATATATTTTCCAATTTTTCAATTCGATGTCTTTGATTGAATTTCAATCACTGGAAAAAGTACTTGTTTAAAATTACCTACATACGACGATCGGTGACAGGTGGACAATGTGTAACTACATAACTGTGATAGTACCTATTAACTGTTGGCATGTATTTGTATACAACGGAAGGGCACTCCAAATGGACATGGGTATTATATCAAGCATGTGGACAGAAATGTTTTGATTCAATTTCAGTTTCGGCAGCACACACGCTTCGGCATGACGTACAAAATATTTTCAAAGTGCTATCAATGTATTTCGTTCAATTTGCATTAATTTTAGTGTGCTGCAGAGAGCTTTTGCCATTTTTTATTGCTAATAGTTTTTGCGGTCTACGTTTTATTTGTATCCATTTATAAACACTCGCTTCGAATCGACATAATAATGTGTACCTATACAATATATCCCAGTGTTTGTGATTCTCAAAAACGAAAAGTACAATGTGCGATCGTTCTAACGTTAGCATTTCGTACTGTTAAATAAAGGGAGCGTTCTTGTTTGGAAAATTGCGGAAAATAGCCTGCGGAAAAATTACGCACAGAAGTGGCTGCGCCGGCCACATGGCGCGACGATACGGCCTACATAACTGATGACTTTCCGATGGGCATTCATTCCCGGTCATAACACTGGTGATTGTCAAATAATTTTTACCCGCCCGTAAATGAATATGCTACATGAATTTCTGCTTTTATACATTTGAACCTTTGTTACGGATATTTTGTTATCTTATGTGTAAAATTCTCGTGTCACAATGTTAGGTAGTTTCCTCCGAAACGGCTTTACCGATTTTCACCAAATTTTATATGCATATTCAGTAGGTCTGAGAATCGGCTACTATTTATTTTTCAAACCCCCAAGTGATAAGGGTTGTTCACCCTTAACATTTTTTTATTTATATCGCGACACAACTTTTACCGGGTCAGCTAGTTAAATGTAAAAGTTCATTAAAGAAAACACATTATGTTCACGTAAGCTTAATTTTGAATGCAATCTGGTGAGAATCTATAAACTATTCTTGTGTTAATGAATGAAATAACATAAGTTTTTGTTATATAAACTATTGGAATGCCGAATATAATACCAAATTCCGTTTATTTCGGTAGAACAAGATTTGAACTATCGACGTTGCATGAACCGTCGCCGCAACTGAGTATCGGATGGAACAGGAAACTTGGAGCGTTGTTATAAGATTCTATTGAAAGGTTCTGCGGAAGCGATAATTCGAAGTAACAAGACGGTCGTCTATTATTGTTTGTGAAACTAATTAAAAAGTTCCAAGTTTGTCGCAGAATAGACGAGCAACCCGGGCGACATCAATACAAGAAGCAATAAAGCAAGATCCGATACACAGATTTAGCAGCAAAATCTTTAGGTAAAATTGCTAGGTTTTAATTATAAATACTAGAATAATTTGAAATTTCATACGGGTAAAATATTATGGAGCGTGTATAGATAATGAGGATGTTAGTATCGGCGTATGAGAAATTTTCTAGACTCTGTCACTATGGATATCACAAAAACTTTGCTTAATATAGCTTGTCGGAATGGACTGATGATATAGGACATAGAAAATATATTTAGCTAATGTTTAAAGTTTAAAAGTATAAACTAGTTAACTTTAAGTTTCTATAACATTCTTTGGTGTTGGTATCTCACCCTGCTTATATCACATTAATAAGTATTCGTAGAAATTAATTACTTAAAATGGATTATCTTGTTTGAAATGTACCCGTACTTCCCCTTGTATTTTCGTCCGATCCTGCGATGCGATATCCAAAATACATTTATTTATTCCTAGAACTTTAATCGAAGAGGGCAGATGAACATTGAGCGAGCTCCCGGCGACAAACTTCTGCGTTGAAACATCGCGCAATAACTTCCGTTTGCAGTTTGTCTCTAAAAAACTTTAGTTCCTTGATAGGATTCTGAATTTGTACCTACTCATTTGTAAGTGAAAGTTTGTTTGCAAAATATTGTTACTTTGAAATAATTTTGCTTATCGCTCGAGATTAAATTTAAATAAGTTCTTTACATTTTTGTTAAGTATCTCTAATATTAGTATAATGAAGCTTTTATTTTAATTAAGTTTGCTGCTTTATTATATATTTAGTGAATGCTGAAGAACAAGCGGTATCCAGGTCCATAGCGAAGCAACTGACTGCATCAAACGTTGTTCGCTTTGCTGCACAGCGTTCCGCCTCTTATCCTTCCAATAGAAACAAACTGCACGCGTCACTGCACTGCCCACTGCTGCCTTTTGTTTCGTTTTATTTCATCTAAAAGCCTGTAAGGTACTGTTAAGCAAAACTGTTTTATAAACTTTTACCTGTTGGAATTGACAATAAAATAAATATAATAACTAAGTACATAGGGGAAAGTAGTACGAGTTGATCCCTTGGGGTAAGATGATCCTTTACGATTGTGCCGAAACCACTAACATTATTTAGTCGCTTTCACTGCTTATGCATAGCTCCGGACACCCCCCCGTCTCAGTCAATTCGTAATAGCAGCGTGAGCGATACGTCGATTTTGACAAGAAAAAATAATTTTTGTGTACAACTGATCTAAGGTGAAAATGACTTTAAACTTATGTTACTTTTATTTAAACAATGTTAAAGGTAATTACTGTTGCGTTTGTGGCTTTCTAATTTGCTTAATTATAATATTTGGGCTACGTGAAAATAGTCGCGTGTTTGTAGGTTATGTTAGCAACCATTAAATGAAAAAGTAGGACTTGGGTCAAGATGATTCCTTTCTATATGTACGAGTTGATCCCCGGGGGTCATCTCGTACATATAGATTTTATTATGTAGGTATGCAATTTTAATTCCCTTTTTTTCACTGTCGCCAATCCCATCTATGAGCCGTACAGTCAACCATAGTGATACATCGCTTACTAATAATAATAAAGTAAATTTTGCCATTACACCTGCTACATTAAAACCTTTGCCACGATTTGTGGGCAAAAAAAGGACGCTGAAAAAGAAGACCACTCATACGACTGTTTTAACAAGCACACCGTATAAAAAATATTTAGAAGAAGAAAATAACAAAAAAAAAAACAGAAAAAGAAAATTAAAAAAATCAGCATAAGAAAAAGACCTCACCTAAAAAACACAGAAAAGCAAAGGAGTAGGTAAAGGGAAGTCAAATAAAAGAATGAAAATGAGAATGTAAGAGATGTATTCTAAATAAAGTTTATCTCTCACTCATGTGTACTTTTTTAGTAATTTCTTTCTTCAAAAAAATGTTTGTCTACTTGAAATGGGGGTAAGATCATAGGGATCATCTTACCCATAGGGGTGTACAAGATGATTACTTTGTAAGGTTTAAAAAATAAAGGAATATTTTAATGAAACATCAATTAATTTTTGGTTTTGATATGTGGAGAGTGAATTAGATAAATATACTAGCAGTAATCGCCTTTATTTTTGGTTTACCTCGAAAAATATGCATTTTACAGCGATTCCCCCTTAAGGGGATCATCTCGTACTACCTTCCCCTACATAGGGTTAGAGCCTACTTCTTGTAACGCACATTTGTGTACACACACACTTACTCAATCACACACAAATTAATCGGATGCAGTCTTTTCACGTCAAGCATGAGCGTGGTTTACATGGAAAAGTATCTGTAAAACGATATGATACATGCGCCAAAAATATCTTACCAATATGGATTTAAACTCGTAAGCAGAGACCCGCGTGATAGGAAAAAGGCCCTCACTAAATTTCTTACCAAAATGACATTGTTTAAGTAACAGAATTACATTTTTTCAGCTAAATGTAGGTATTCAAAATTAAATAAAAAATCTTTGGTGCGTGCAATGCGTGAACATGCGTGCAATGAATCCATTGCGGGGCGAGTGACTGTAGCACGCGGTGTTGCGAACAACGCGCTGCAATGGCCGCTCACCGCTCCGCTGACCCGCGTTCCGTCTCTTAACCTTTCAATTGAAACAAATTGCACGCGCCACTACACTGCCCACTGCTACCTTCAGCACCCCATTATTCCACTTAATTGTCTAATGAATACCTTCCAGTTAATAAGCAGATTATTTTAGAGATATTTACATGTTAGTTTTCTATGTTATCACTGTCTTGGTCGATCATTAAATATATTTCTTTAAAGAATATCTACATTATTAACACAAAAAACAGTAAAAAAACGTTACCTATATACGTTTTAAAACTTCGCTCATATAAAAATATTATCAAGTCTTTAAAGTATTTAGAGATTATATCTTAGAACATGTAAGTAGGTAAGTATCTTACAAAAGTTTCTCAGAACTAACTATAATATAACAGAACTAAGAACTTTCGATCCGTTAAAATAAAGGAATCAGGGCATTATTCTGTCTGTGACAAATTTACCGTTCAATGTAATATATTACTATGTTTTCTAAGTCCTGGCTAATCCGGGTTTACAAGTCCCGTAATTTTTGTGAAGTTGTTTCGAAAAGGAGGGCGGATTACAAAAACGAGGGTCAGACTGAAAGCAAGTCCGGATAAAGAAACGCGTGGCGGGAATTTTGTGGCGAACGGATAAGTGGTGATTCCGTCTTCGGAGAAATACAGATTGATTTTAGCTATAGGAACGGGATTACTAACGAGTTTTTATGTTTACATAAATGGCAGGTATCTTATAATATTGTGTTGGCTTTTGGGGTAGGGGGAAATATACTACCATCATAAATAACGTAATTGACGTGAACAAATTAAATTAAAACAAAACATGATTGATTTGACAGTTCATGATTTTATAAAAGTACATTCAGTTAATATGTAACTGTTTAAAGGGGTTGTTTCAGGTCAACAACAATAGAATAAGGCCCATATATTAATTATGATGTTTTTGAGGTTAACTGATTTATTGATTTCCGTAAAGAAAAACAACCTACTTAAGTAAGAGTAAGTAAGAGTGGTTATTTAGTGATATAATAAACAGTTTGAACTGTACCAACCCAATAAATACGAGTACATATGAAAAATGCACCACAATACAAATAGGTATATTTTATTATTAATGTAATTTCCCTGCAATTAACAAACATCAAAAATAAAAAGCAAATGTAAAAAACTAGTGTTTTTATTAAAACATTAATGTCCTTTGTTTCTACGTCGGTACTAAAATTAATTAAATGAAAAAGGGTGGTACAAAACGTAAAGAGCAAATATAGCAAAAACTAGACACCCACTCATATAATCCTCACAGCCGAGAAAAGGGGATGTTTGTTTTCGATGTGACTCTGCTAACAGTTAAATAAATTAGATAAAATGGGATACACGCCGACGGAGGCACTTAGCAAGTTTCTGTGTTGTCAACACTTTTATGTGTGTATAGAGTTGACCCATTAGGGATCAGGGTGCGACGTACTTAGATTTATTATCATCGAAACATAAGGTTCCTTCACTTATACTTAACGTTCAATCTTTTAAGATACATTTTGAATCTACTTGATCATCTTAATTTTTTGGTATATTATTTTTTTAATAGGCAATATAAGCATGGTGTTTAGCAAAAATAAATGGATAATAAGATAATAAGAACTTTTTTTTTTATAATATAGGAGTAGCAGACGAGCATGCAGTCCACCTGATGGTAAGTGGCTACTGCCGCCCATGGACATCTGTAATGAACCCCAGATAGGATTAGATATTCCTACCTGAGGTCGGCCACAGATGCGCCGCTACCCCTGAGGACTAAGCTGGAACGCCTCGGAAAAGTATGTCTCCCTTAAGAGTGTGGCCCTTCAAACCGGAACACAGCAGCGCCTAACACTGCTGTTATTAGGTAGAAATAGGTGTGGCGGTGGTGCCCCCGGAGTCGAACCACAAATGGTTCTACCACCTTCAAACTTAGATTCAAAGCAGGAATATCGAGAAAGATACACCTAAGTATACACAACTAAGACCAGAGCCCTTAAATTTCTTTGATCTTGTAATAGTAAAACAGATGACTTTACGCGTATCAAGAATGTGTTTTTATTTAAAAGAATTTCAAAGATTCCGCATATCCTATTCACATAATAAATATATGTAAGGATATTTAAATTAAGATCTAAAAAAATGTAATCACAACAAAATAATTCATACATGAATCATATGCTGAATTCTTACTCGTAGGTATAATGGGGAAAAACATGGAGTCGGTTGTAGAAGTTTTAATATCTATTCCGATTAGATTCAGTGTCAGGAGGAGGGCGGATAGCGGATAGCGGAGTCGGAGGAATATTAGACGGATCGGGCTTCGAATACAAATATGGGAGATAGGGAAATTGGATTTGCTAGCGGCCCCAGACGTGTCGTATCCTCGGACTCTTTTTGTGAAACATATCACATTTTAATAAGACAACCCAATAGATACCCATAACTTTTACCCCGCACGGAGTTAGTAAATCTCAATATTTTGATTCTATTTTACTTTGACAGTGGTTTTGTTTGCTAAAGAAATATGTTTTGTTATAATATTTTTCTTGAGTAATCCTATCTAGAATGAAATACTAATGTTTGTAGAATGGTTTGTTTTTTATAACTTTATGACTCCTAATCGAATCCTGTCGAAATTGCTATGATTTAAGGAGTATTTTTAGAATAAGAAAATGCATAGGTATATGTAGGCTACTCTTTTTCAAAACTAAAAATGTCTGAATAACTCGACTCTACATTAAGAATGGTTTTAACAGCGCAATTTGATAATAAAATAAACCATTCTAAAAATGGTAGAATTCTGATGCCATAATAAAATAGAGTTTACTTCCTGAATTAATACAGTCCCCGTAAATGTCCAACGCCACTAATTAAATTCTCTTGGCTCAAATTCATTTCACACATTTGGCCGTGGTCTTTGTAGAATGTAGACTGGGAGTTCACAAGTAAAATGTTCGTTGTAATATTACTTATTGCATGAAGAAATTTTGTAAACGAATGAACGTTTTGTTAAAGATTTCTAATGTTTTAATATTGTGAAAAAAACTGAATTTTGGAATTTTAGATAAATTATTTATAAAGTATTGTAGATCGTTTAGATTATGAAACTAAACAAAAATTTTACACCACACCACACCGCCACACCTATTTCTGCCTAATAACAGCAGTGTTAGGCGCTGCTGTGTTCCGGTTTGAAGGGTGTGGTAAGGGAGACAGACTTTTTCGAGGCGTTCCAGTTTAGTCCTCAGGGGTAGCGGCGCATCTGTGGCCGACCTCAGGTAGGAATATCTAATCCTATCTGCGGTTGATTACAAATGTCCATGGGCGGCAGTAGCCACTTACCATCAGGTGGACTGCATGCTCGTCTGCTACTTCTATATTATAAAAAAAATATATATCTTATACGTGTCTGGAATCCTTTTTATGCCCCTTGCTATACACGAGTCTCACTACTTAATTGGTCCTAATTTTATATTACTTAATCCGCTTCACAATAAAAGCTTGTAAAATAGGTTCGTGACGGTGATCATAATTTTATTCGTTCACTTCATAATCAGATATTAACAAAAAAAATATGCATACATTTTTGCATATTTTTAAATTATTTTTAGATAATTTTATTTAGAAACGATAGATATTTTACAAATTTATGGTTTTATTTGGTTTCAGGTTACAAATTATACTTCTATTTTATTATTTAAAGCCTCCGTGTATTTGGAGTGTAGGTATAAAAGTGTAATGAGAAATCACCAGCACAGCTATTGCTCTACATAAATTCTCGAGGTGACAACGCCTGTCCCTAGGGTTGCCAAGTTATACACTTGCTATTGTATTAAATAGCATTGTTCAGCCTTTATTTTCGTAACTAAAAGAGACGATACACTTATTTCACCAAAACCATAGGTTTCTACCCAAAAATTTATAAACGTATAATTTATATTTTTTTTATTTCTTTGTTTCCTTCCTGATAAAATTTAAATAATACACATGACCGCCGAATTATCAAATATTTGCCATGCTTGTATTATCTATACAGATAAACAAAATTGAAGGTTATGTCTGTAGTCTGTATACAACTTTTAAATGGCGCTAATATGCTATTTCTACGCAAATTTTTGTACGGTCCATTTTTTCATTAATTGTCTTAATTTAAATTAGCAACTTTGATGCGGAATAATATAGACTGCCCATAATTATATATTTAAACTCTTAGTTGATCGAAATAAACTTTAAATGTAATACACTTAAAAAAAGACGACATTTATTATCTTCAAACATTTGTTCGAAAAATTAAACTACTAACGCCACAAACACCTAAGTTCAGTGATAGTCATTGGTAGCGAATGGCCGGGCGAGGTGGCGTGCCGACTCCGTGGGATTGTTCTCTCTCTAATTAAATCTCGCCGGCGACGACGCGGTTTCAAACCGACCGCCTCTTAATTATTGTTCCGGCTCTTAACATCTGTCTTAACGTCACTTTTCATTTAATTCAGAAATTCTTTGCTCACCCTCCAAATGTTAATATCTTCACTAACCATAATTGTACTAAGGGTGTAACCTACCCAGACCCTGGGATTCTATTACTGCCTTCTCTTTCGTTGTTTTGAAAAGTATCCTGAATTCAGCATACTATAAGAGCGGCCTAACAGCACTTATAAATTCACGGATAACTTTTTAAGAAAGTGTTTTTAAGTCAAGTTACGGTGGAAACATTTCGGAACTTTTTAATTTTCTTACTGGTATACAAATCGATTTTGGAAGCTACAAAGAGAAGCGCACGCTCTCTCGTTTCGACCAGCCGAGAGTCGAATACAAATTAAGAGGCAAATTTCTCCCGAAAACTAGTCTGTAAAGTGCAACAACCAAGGTGCCTATTTCGGCAACCAAATTATACTTATATATCGTTAATAATTTGAAATATAATCAGCGTATCTATAAACTTCCGTATTTAGTATTTTCCTAAGTATTCAGTGTTAATCAGATTATTGTGGTTAATGAAAACAAATCCGTTATTTACTAAATAAACTAAAAACTACAGACTCCATTAAAGTTGAACGAAAATAAAACTAATCAGATTTATCAAAACTGATTTAGTTAGTACAGCTTTAATTAGCTAAATAAACTTTTGTGTCTATGTTTGAAACACTTAAAGATTCACACAGTATGGCACTGACTAATTTGAGCTCGAGAGTGGATAAGAAAGATTGTAGTTCTAATTAGTAGTCACTTGGGCCAAGTCGAGGCGGGTTGCGTCGAACGCCTTCTTAATTATTTATGCGCTGCAGGCTGAATAAGGAACACACTCTGCTTCATTGCGCCAAAATTAAAAGAAACTCGATAAAATACATCTGCAAGGGAGTTCTTTAAATGTTATATAAATATAACTACGAGTAAATGTATACAAGAGAAAATTTAATCAAGACATTAGTTACACACATGTAAAATAAATTTTTCCTTCATTTAATTTTGCTCATTTAAAGTCAAATTAACTTCGTGCATCTTTAAAAAGACGCAAACAGATCAGAGCGGGTGCCGCGTGGGGGCGCTCCAGTTAGCACAAAGGGCCGGAGAAGTGCGGACGAAAGTTTTAATATCCCTCCGATTAGATTCAGCCACAACCAGGGACGAGCCACGGCCGAGGGATTGAAGGGAAATATTTCACCATTGAACACGAATACGAACATCTAGAGATAAGAATATCGACAAGTCTCGCCGGATTTCTCAGTGATTCTATACTTAAGCCACTTTACTGCTTTTACGTACCTACGTGTCTCTATTCAAGCAAAAAATATTTAAGGATCTTTTGCCTGAGATGTTCTCTTCTACTACACTATATGTAAGAGATTTAGGCACTTACTTCGTTTTATTTTATTTTATCAACTGTACAGTAACAGTAACCTACATCTTTCAGTGCTTTCATACATCTGGGTTCGATCTTTTTCGTCAACTAAAAATCAATTACACTTTATGTTCAAATTATAGATATTTGTGTACTGTGAATCTTTGTTTGGGAGAATTAGTATAGGAAACGTTGTACACTTCACGATCACGATTTCAATTTAATTATTGTATAAATAATTTAAAGTGTAAAATTAAACTACGAAACACTTGTAAACTATCAGAGATAAAATCTTATATTTGTGACTATTTAGTATGAATGTACTACGCCAGTACTTAAATTTCCTTTTATGTCTCACATGTTGTACGTTACCAGTGCGATATGTCACGCGATTTTAGGCATCCTTTGTTTTTAGCGATAGTCGTTTTAAAATTAAACTAAAGCGGAGAAATTGTGTAAAATTGTATTATTGCAGATCACTTGGTTATCATAATAATAAGTTATATTTTATTTTAGTTAAGTTTTAAACGAAAAAAAATTTTAGAGTTTTTAAATATAACTAATCTATTATTGTACCACTGCTGGGTCTGCGGAGTATATCAGAGTAAAAAGTTTGGGCCATAGTCCACCGCGCTAGTCAAGTGCAGATTGGTAGACTTCAAACACACTCGAGAAGTTGTTAAAAAAATCTCTCAGGCATGTAGTTTTCCTGACAATGTTTTATGCCACAGTTTAAACAAGTCATATCTAATTAATTTCATGTATACACATAACTTTTTAATATCAGACATGCCTGCCTGGGATATGAACCTCGGACTCTCCGTTTGAGGCTGAGTTTCACATAGGCTATCATTGTTTGTATCGTTCGTATCGTATCGAAATAGCGTATGCATTTTTCGTCGATGCATAGACTGAGCTGATCTGACAACCTATCGAAATATTTACGAGTACATTCATATCAACAACTCTCGTCCTTAAAATACGCGATGCTCTCCTGAAGATTTTTTATCTTGTTTTACACCACATTTATCTCCTATTCGCATTTAATATTTTCGTATGTCTTGTTTATCTGAAATATTCAGCAGCCCCTCAAACTGAAAAGAACCAATTAAAAGTTTAAAGTACATATTTTCTAAGAGTTAGATCTTTTATAAAATAACATAGACAACCGTGGGTGCATTTAAAGAATGAATACAACCAAAATAAAAGTTTAATAAAACTTCACTTTTTTCAAGACGAAAGTTGATGTTGATCTATGGCCCTTCATGACTTCAACGAAGAACAACCAAACATACTTATCTATTTATATAAATAAAATACTTGTAATCTTATTATTCGGGTGTCCGAACACCAAAAGCGAAAGGGCGAGTCGTCGGGAGCGGAACGGGGATTCTCAATCCATATTCGATCGGCAGGCTCTGCACTGAGCCGATCTGACAAGCTGCCGATCTGTTTTGCATTTATATAAACAGCTCCCACCTTTAATATACGCGACGTTGCGGTGACACGCTCCTTGCTTTGGTGGTTAGACATATAGATAGATACTTGTAGACGTTTTATTTATTCAAAAAATGTTTGCTTGAAACCTTTTTTGTGCATTGCCGTAATTTGAAATAAAACTTCTTTGTACGAGTCTTGCATGCACGACAAATTATAGAAGTAGTATTTAATTAAGAAATACCTTAATTTATTATTTTCATAAATAAAAGTTTATGGGTACTATTTTTAAATAACTTTTCTTTCTATATTACAAAATTTAAGTTTACAATTTTGTTTTATTAATATTTATGGACTGAAGTTCATACTATTTGTAAATAACTACTACTTTTTTGCTATATTACAAAATTTTAAGTTAATTATTTTATTATTTATCTAGATTGCTTCATTGTTTCTTTGCAATTTGTGTGTATAATCTTTACTAAATTTTGATAATATGTCAGCATTACTGCATATTGTTTGAAGGAAGTATTTATCACAGTGTGTGCCCGCGTGCTGACAGGGTAGGACGGCGAAGGGTGCGCGGACCTTCATCAAGTGGTTGACTTGTATTAGCGAGAGATTGTTCCGCCGGTTCGCATTCTTCGCCCCATACAACACATGTTTTACCCACTGATTTCGCAAATTAGCGAAATCTGTTATAAAAGGCTTTTGTTCTGTAATTACTTTCATGTCGCATCGATGTTGTTCGGTTTTCCTGCTTGCGGTATAGCTGATGTGCTTTGTCAGTACAATATAATTATTAAATATAACATTGTTTAAAGCGAGTTACGAGTATAATTACGTACGATATGCAGAAGATTATAACAGTCCATACAGTTTTTTGATGACAATAACATGTTGAAAAATAAATATAATAATAGATTAACAAATGAGCAAAAGTATACTTTCGAATTTGTATTATTTCTATATAAATATTGTAATAATTGTGTAAGTGTATGAAAAAATCAGCGAAATATACAAATAGTCAGATTTGACATCAAACAATAAAAATGAAAAGTGTTTGTACATACGGTGTAATTACGAAATCCCTCGTGTACCAAATTTCCCAATGTTTCCGCGTGGCGTGCGAGTACGTGCCGTAAAAATAATTCGACGCTCCTCCGGGATCGTTTGTAAAACGTCACGCGTAAAACATATTATAAAGCCAATAAAACGTGTTTACAAGGGTGAGTAGAGCTCGCCGTCCTCGGGGCGTTCCGTTCTCGCGCGATATCCGTAAACATTTTAGCGCTGCAATAAATTTAACATTATCCTACTCACGAGACATTCTGTTTTCTTCCGTACCGGGATCAGTTGGTTAACGGTTGTAATCTCGGCTCACTCGGATTTTCTGCTCTCCGGAATCAAGAATTATACAATTATGTGCCTTTGCATATTTCCTACGTCCACTTTTATTTAGCTTAGCTTAAATCACGTACGAATGAATAATGTACATCGTATAATAGAAGATAGTAAAATTAAGTACGTGATGTGGTGTAGCTCTATAGGG
This sequence comes from Epargyreus clarus, assembly GCF_041222505.1. Taxonomy (NCBI): domain Eukaryota; kingdom Metazoa; phylum Arthropoda; class Insecta; order Lepidoptera; family Hesperiidae; genus Epargyreus; species Epargyreus clarus. The sequence continues at coordinate 9,662,294 of NW_027332211.1, forward strand.
AAATGCAATGCCATTAGAATTTGCTTAAAATTCCGCGAACGTTAAATTTTACCATATTTTCTTGAACTATTCATAATATGTTTTTATATTGTGAATTTAAAATGTTTAGTGTGACAGCCCTAATATATACCGAAATAATAAAGCTTCAAAAGGTATGCAATAGAATAATATTTATTTAATATTTTGAGATGTTAGAATTCTCTGTGGTTTTACTCCAGCGGCACCACCACTACACCTATTTCTGCCAAATTACAGTAGTGTTAAGCGCTGCTGTGTGAAGTGTGTGGTAAGGGAGACATGCTTTTTTGAGGCATATCAACTTAGTCCTTGGCGCATCCATGGCCGATCTCAAATAAGAACCAACTCTTATTTGGGGTATATTTTTCAAAGTGATTTTTAGCTCATCACAGAGTGTTTCAATAAAGTTCATGGATTGTGTACCCACCAATTTGGAGCCTCTCTAAAAAGCATTCCGGTGCAGGAATTTCCGCCACGTCAGTCAAATAGTTCAAATAAAGAGAAAATAATCTCCTATTTTCACGGCGCCTGACAGCGGCGAAGCGTTGGCTACACTCAGTTTGGTTAAGGAATGCTTCTTAAGTTTACCGGTTAAAGCTTTTTATTGCTGAAGAAGCGTTGTTTTATAATACAATCCATTGCTTTATTTACGTGTATATAAATGGTGAAGAAACAGATAATCCCTTAATGGAGATACTAAAGCTCAATGAAGTCAGGAATAATTTTTCAAATTGTTTTTAAACATTATGACAGTTAGTAAAGAAAATTAAGTCAGATAGATACTGTAGTGTCTATCCTATATGATAATATCAAAGGATGCTTACAGAGTCGTGTATGATGACGATACTTAAGTTTATTTCAATTAAACCAGGTCATATTATGTAAGGCCATTAACCGGAAAACAGTCTCAGTGAAGAATTTCCGGAATCTGAGTGAAAAAGCAGTTCCAATAAAGGTAAAAATAAAGGCGCCCGGTCTCACGCCGGCCGACAGCGGTTAGAGGGTTGGCTACCCACAGTTTGTTTAAGAAATGCTTCTTGCTTTGTAGGGTTTCGTAGATAATACTAAAAAAACGGAACTTTTACTGATGGATTTCATCTTGTCTGTCTGCCCGTATCTTCTGGTGTCAATGCGTAATTTTGTTTGGAAATTATTCAAAGGTAAAAGGTACGTATTTTTTCCAATTATTTGAAGGTTATACAGAAAGTAATTATTTGGGTAGCATTTTTTTATGTAAATGAGATATGGTGAGGGTTGTTACTGTATAATTTAATCCATTTGACTTCATGGAGGAGCGTAGTACTAATCTTGAACGACCCGAGGATTATCAACCGAACCCCGAAACCTACGGAGGGGCATAAGAACCCTTTGTATTTCCTATACATTTTACAATGGTGAGTGCTCCGACGAACTGTAAGACATAGTGTCGATATAACCTCTCCTTTATTATACTACTCGTTGAAACATGAGGTTCTTCTTTCACTGGACTGACGGCGTGTCAGTCCCCCGTGATTTGGTTTGCGTTTTCCTTTTTTTACCCCGTACGTGCAACGAACGAAAAGGTGTTAAAAAGAGCCCTCTTTCAAAGCCAACGACACGTTGACGACTCTTCTGTACCCTTACCATGAGTTTTTACGTTTCGACAAATATGACTGTTTTTCTACTTGTTTACGTATTTGCTCATACAATTTCCAATCAGCGCCCCTAGCGGATTGTGTCAGAACTAGGAAATCGTATGGGCCAATACGTAAACAAATACCAAAACAGTCATATTTGTCAAAACGTAAAAACTCATGGTAAGGGTAGGTACTGGTCATAGATTTGGTTCAGATCATGTTACGCGGCTTGGTCTGTTTCAATCATCTATTTATGAAGTTGCTAAAACTGTCTTAACTTGCGCTAATTCATTTTAAAATAACACTTTGAAAAAATTACAAGCAAAGCAGTAAATGGAAGTGTCCGCGCTGATGTATCAGACCACATTTTTATATCGCTTTCAGTGTAAACAAGTTTCACGATCTGAGTGCAGTGAAACAATTAAGAAGTTCAGAAATCTCAAGTTGAATAGTTTTTCATCTTGTTTTAGTTTTCATTTGAAATGGTCCGCTAAAATATTTAATAAGCGAAACCATGTTTGGTTTTTAAATCACTGTTACTGTAATTGATTACCGTTAGTATAAGTGTTAGTATGTTTGGATAGGCAATAAAATAAGGCGTATCTGCATTGAAATAATTTAGTCGGACTAAATGAAAAAATATTACATAATAAATTTTATAATAACCCACAACAATCTAAGTTAATGCATATTAACTTATCATATATATATATTTAACACGACTTTCAGTCTGTAAAAGATTGTATAACAAAGATTTAAAAAAAACTAGAAACATCGAAAAACAGGCATTTAAATAAAAGCAAGACAATAAAATTAAAATTTCACTTTCAAAACTTTGGTTTCCATATAGATTTCTATAAAAATATTGCTTGAAGTTCAATTTAGACCTCATATCATTTACACAATTTATTTGAATACATGGATCTTGCCTCATACTTTTTTTAAATACAACGTTTTCTAAAAATTAGACCTAGCTAGATCGATTTATCGGCCCCGAGAAACCCGTATATACATACAAAAAAATCTCGTTTAAAGTTATTAGATAACAACGATAACGTGAAAGACCTAATACTCTAGTGATGGCTTGTGAAGGATTTCAATCAATTTTGCTAGTTTTCCGTAAGTGCTTATCATAACAATTATTATTTGTGAGTGCACAAAATGACAATGGAAACAAAACTCGATTATGTATGTATCGGGTCGCGTCGCGGCGCGTGACATGCCCGTCTCTTATTTTGTATGCGGATAGAGAAACTTGTTCATCTAGTAGGTTTTTGTTTCCAATAGAATTTAATGTCCAATCTTTTTAGCGAGAAACAATATTTTTGGCAAAATGAAACAAGATGATCAATGGCATAAAATAAACTTTTTGACTACTCTATGAATTTTATTATTATTACATTTAACTTACTCTCACCCGACCACGGATAATTTTTTGGTATTCCTACGACCCACAGGGCTTGACGAAATTGTGAGTGTAATATACACTATATTATTTCCCTTTTCATGTTTAATTTGCCCTTTTCAGTCCGCCCAGTCGGGAATACTGTTTTTATAACTGTTTTGATTAATTAACATCAAAATATAACAATAATAATTTATAATGAACAATTAGATCTGCGTTCAGCTCGTGTATCAAAGTATGTGTAATTGGTTTGACAATCACTACAAGTTTGCTAGACACCACTAAAACAACAAAACAGTGACTACAGAAAATCAGTCGTTGAAAGTTTTTATTAAAGTAAAAGCATGAGAATAAAATACGTTTTACCTTTCCAGCTAAGTGCACTAATATCTATAACGGGGGTTATACCTACTCATACAATACATTAATCAGAAGCGGGTCTACGCTGCAGTGCCCTTTTGCAACGCTGATCCACTTTTCTACGGATGCGAGATTAAAGGGGAGTAACAAAATGAGAAATGGAACGATTTCAGGACGCATTGTTGGCCGGCCGGCCGTTGTCGGATTTATGACAAAGAACAGCCGGATGATTCAATCAGGCCAGTTCTTTAGTTTGTTATATTCATGTTACAGTCGACATCTATGAGTCTTATTGTTATCGGCTTGTTGTCTTACTAAAAATTCTCTTTGTTTGTCGGGCCTATTTTACTATTGACGTAGACGTTCGTTGTAATAAAATAATGGTACTCTAACAGTTATCTTTATAGCATTTGTATGCATGTAATACATCGTATATTGTTTCTATTTTTTTTTTATAAAAGCTTACGATTAGGATACTATCGTATAAGGGGGCCTACCGTACGATTGACATTGTATACTAAGTACCACCACAAATTTACTTACATGTACCTACATCATTTTCATTTCATCTTATTTGGAAAAAAAGAAAACTTATTGTTTAATTTCAAGCCCGGGATCTATTATAAACCCAAGTAACCTTACTTTACTATTTAAAGTAAATTACCGTACATCATACATTTTTCAGTAATGTCAGCTTTAAAAAAAATCCTTGCTATAAGTTGGTAAACAGACGACACGGCGATTGCAAAAGGGCAAACTTTCAGCAAATAGGTATTCAGTACAGGGGTGCAATTTACAATTTAAATATTCTTAATGTCTCCAAGTTGTCGCAGCGGGCGATGGAGGGTGGGGGTGACTTCCACTACATCAATCACTCGTGGACGCTGCGCCTGAACATTTCTAATTATTCGCCTCGCTTTCAACCGGCGAAATGTTCACTATTAACACGTTCACACTTAGATTTGCGGTCAAGGTACCTTTTATTAATATGCCATTAAGTTAGTCGCCAAAAGGTACCTATTTATGAAAATGCTGTTAAGTTTTTCATCAATTAAATGTGTGGATATTTGATGTCTTGCTTCTTTAAAGTAGATTTATTACTTTTTCAGACATTCAGATTAGGTGTTACGTAATTAGGGTTTTTATAAATGATCCTTTGAAATACGCTTGATTTTGTAGAAATTCTGTCTATCTATAATTAATTTGTTGTTTTAACACCTTTAAATTATAACACCAATTCTTACCAGGATTCCATATTTATGAGTGTCTAAGACAAAGAGGAATTCCCAAACCCTAAACATATAAACTTAGCAAATATTATGTAGGTATCTATAAGATTTTCGCCTGGTCAGTATCATAACTCACTATTCCTTAAACAGACAGTGACCCATACGTCGTATCGTCGCAATATCAACTATTGACGCAAAGTCAATGTCGTAATCATAGATTAGTAAAGATTACTCACTCCTAACAAGAAAATGTACCCAGTTTTGAGAATTGAAATAGTTGCGTAAAAAAGTTTTGCCACGTCTCCGTGCTAAAATGTCCCTAAAATATTTGAAATAATTATTTATTTATTAAGTAAATTACGCAGTATTCGTTATTTATTCGTAAATGTTGTCTAAAAATGTTTTTATTTGTCAAGAATTCAAAAAAAGAACTTACTAATAAGCCGTTTGTGGCTTCATTCAATTTCAAGGCGGCGAAGTATCTTTACTAATCTATGGTCGTAATAAATAGATACATAGATATATAAATAAAGAAATAAGGCCTAATGAAATAAATGGTAACGGCTATTATTTACAAGTTACATTAACATTTTATAAATACCGTATCTCGTCTTTCCTGGATTCCTGCTTCATTTACATAAGTATTAGACGTTCACAAGGAATGTAATATTAAAATACTTAAGCTCGTTGACATCTGAGCTCATTATGTGACGCGACATGTAAATATTATACGTGCTGTTACAACACGGGCAACTTTTTTTAGGATTCCGTACCTCAAAAGGGTAAAATCAACTTTTATAGGATCGCTTTGTTGTGTGTCTGTCTGTCTGTTGAGACAGTTTTTTAGTTAACGCGTAGAGATATTAAGTTGAAAATATCAAATACTGGAATCTACGCTCTGTTTCGGTTGAAAAAATAAAACTTGTAAATTAACGCGATCAAAGATCATTTATGTTGCAAAACTTCGTATATTTTGCGATTTCAAGGGAATTAATATCTGTGAGGTATGCCCCGTTGACCAGATATCATGAAATTTGGCAACAAAGAATGTTTTGTATCACAGGTAAGGGAAAAGTCTAAAAACCGCAAGAAAGCGAATTTACTGTTTACTGTTATAAACTTATAATTTCCGGTTGGCGCTGTTATTACCTAATTATTTGGTATTGCAACGGAACCCTTCGAACACCGCTGGTTTTGCGCATGTTTTCTGTGTGTGTGTTCACCCATTAAACTTAATTTGAGGGCGGTGTTCTGCATATTTTGTCAAGGCTGTGTTTGCTCACAAACGTCGCAGTGTAAGGAGCGGCTCGTCTCAAGAGGCCCTTGTTTGACGAGGGCCCTCTCGCAAGGTGACAGCTACGGTCTAATCTCAGTAACCTAATGTCGCCCTCATCGATGGATTTGTAGTGCAGTTGTTTTCATTTACAATTCCCTTATACGATTACTTTCTTGTATAAACTTTTGTCTTTCTAGTGGCGAGTACTTTTATAGATTTTCTATACGACAGGTATGATACAATTAAATTTTGATTAGTGTAAGTTAAGTTTTGAGTTTTATAATACATTCCCGGTTAAATAGATTATATTTTAGTTTATATAATTGCTTATCATTTATATACTATAGTTGTACGTACCTTCTTCAAGTAATGCAGCGGACGCCTCTTATAAAATTATTGACTGATTTATCGAAGACTAAAACAGCTGAAATTGAAATATGTATTTTCTTCTTTGACATTCCATCCCTAATGAATGTCAAAAAATATTCAAATGTTTGTATAGAACAAATATCATTTCATACTCAATTACTCATATTTGTTTCATTCAAATAAATAAATTGACAGCACATACAAATAAATGCATACACAGAATTCCCGAAACTATCCGTTACAAGGGTGCAAAGTGGTAGTAAAGTTTGCGATAAAAATAAATACTATTCATACGTGGTGGATCCAAACGCAAAAATCATCGTTACGGGGTGGTCCCTGCGTAGTTTTGTATGCGACATAGACCAAATGCAAATGCAAAATTACACGTAGGAATCGCGAATGCAAGTACAGGTATGAATTTGAATACACCATGTTAATAGCCTTAGTTCTGAAGTAGTGCTTATAATGTGAAGAAAGTTATACACCTAAACTTTTTTATAATTTTCTCATAAGTATGTGAAGTCTATCAGCCTGTAAGAGGCGTAGTAAAGCGTGGCCTCGATCCGTCTCATTATGAGAGGAGAATTGAGTCCAAATATGCAGTAGTAATTATTCAATGATAACATTATCTTAAATTAAAAATCATGTATCGTATAACGAAAAAGAAATCTCCCGAATTATTTGGTAATTATCTCGTACACGTACGGCAATGCCCTTCAACGTCGTTCATTCTTTTGGAAATACAACAAATATTTTATGCGTAACATTTTCCTATATTAAACGAATGAGCCCTGCCAACACGTCTGGGATACAATGGACGTGTTTACAGGAAATCAGAGCGAACGCCTTCGGCCCGGCTCGCCACATACGTAAACATTCCGCCTTCATGCTCCATAAATTTGTCATTGCGCCACTCTACTCCCTGTAAAAGTGTTACAAATTTTCATTTTAAAAGTTACATAACTTTTTAACCTACAAAGTTTTAGTTCTCATTAGTTGAGATTTTTTATTTTTTGTAATAAGCCTTAAAATAAGTAAAGCTTGAGAGTGTCAAGTTACTTTGGATCAGAGATCGATCGAAATCCAAGACGATAACAACAAGAACGCAGATGAGAACAACGAACAATTTCTACAATATACCAAAAAAATATTTTAATCTCATATCTGATAAATCCCAGTACGTCGCAAGCTAATCCTAATTTTTCAGTCTCGGTTAGTTGCGATAAAGCCTACGTAGGCTCGTAGCCTGTATCTGTATTCAGGCGCGGTATGAGCGGGCGTTATGAATACCTATGGCATGTTGTTGGCATTATCTGCGTGTTCGGTAATGTATTCAAATATGTATCAACCCCCATCCGCACCATGTTGTCGTTGTTATTTTATTTCATACGCGTGACGCCGCACCAGCTTTATTTTTTTCACGATACTCGAGTGTGATAATATATTGTCCCATCAGTAATTTTTTGCACGTCGCTTTGAATGAGTCGTATCGAGATTTGATGGATGGCTAGAGCTCATCCGTCCTTACATTACTTTGTGTGCCTGTGTTCAAAATAAGAGATATGTATCGTAGTAGTTAGAGATAATTTAAAGACTCGTGCAAGTATAATAGTGAACCGTTAGTAAATAAATGACTTATTAGACAAATTATTCGGGATTACTAAAACAAAGACTGCACTTAGACTTATTGGATGTCAAGCGCACGATCTACATTTAAAATAAGTTAATAATGAGTTACTCAAGAAGTTGTAAGAAAGTAGATGGAGATACATCTACTTAGATAATGCGCTGGCGCACGTACTACGAGAAAAATTGCTCCACACAGGAGACACCCCTGTCCGCGCTCTCAGCGTTCGAACGGATATTGATTACTTGTCTGTAAGGAATACAAATGTATCAGGAAACTGTGTTCTAGCGCTCCTCCGAACGCCATCCTTTGTGCTGACATCAAACATTAAACTTCATAGATGGCCTTATGCTTTGTATGTCTTGTGGGATAAATCTGTAGGACAAGATTGTATCTTTACGATACAGATAGAGGCTCCGTTTATTCGATTAATTCTTACAAAACATTTTATTTCGTCTTCGGCGAGGTAAATTCAAGATACAATTTTATATCTTATTTATGATGTTAGGAAACGTCCAGTTAACATTGCACGAGCAATGAGACCCCGCGGCAGCTAACTAGCAGGTGCACGTTGGCAAAGAAAAATGAAATAACGCAAAAAGGAGAAGTCGTGGCGGGTGAGGGGGTAGCTACGGTTGGGGTGGTTCTTTCGTAGAAAAGCCAGTTTCCTTTAGTGGAAACAGATAACGATCCGCTGCCGACGACAGAATACGTAACTGCACCCACTAAGCATAGATCTACATACTAACGGTACGATGGCCTATCAAAGGTATCTAACACAACAGATTTACTTGAGTAGAAAGAGTACGTCCCGTCTAGGTTGCCGGCAACTTGCTTTTCCTTTTTTGTCTAATGCTTATTAAAAAATAGAAAGCATAGTTGTGTACATAAAAGTCTTAGTTCTACATACTTTATTGATAACCTAGTGGTTAAGAAACTCGGCCTCTTGATAAAGAGGTTCGAGGTTCAAATACTACCTCTGATTTTGCAAAGTTATGAGCGTATTACAATTTAGTTATCACTTGCTTGAACGGTGAAGATATACACCGTAAGGAAACCTGCATACCTGAGAAAACTTAAAAAAAAGTTTTCAAAGGTATGTGAAGTACCAATACGCACTTGGCCAGCGCGGTGGATTATGGCCTACTCCTTCTCATTCTGAAAAGAGACCCTTGCCCAGAAATGGGTTGATGATGATGATTATGACTTTATTTGTTGGAAAAGTTAAGGCTATTGTTGCTTACACGTGTATGTGCTGACTAGTTTGGAAGAATGCACAGGCGTTAGCTTAGAGAGGTATATCCTGGGAGACGGCTGCGTCATGCTTCCGCGTGCAGCGGCGAATGCACAATCCGAAGCCGAATCGTTGTTTGATTATTTAACGAGCTCACGAATACGTTGCACTATCTCCGTAAATGCTTCTAGAAAATAGACTCTAAACGATTTGGTTCACCACACCAAATTGTAAATTATAGGTGTCGACGTTCTTAGAACTCGTGAGTCAACCACTACCACACTTAATGCAAAATTAGCACTGCTATGATCTCGTTGGAGATGTGTTCTCACCTTTAATATATATTTTTATAATGTCGTCCAGAGCAGCAAACATTTGTTATGACCTTAGTATAGAAATATTGTCCTATGTTTAGGAGTTACTGACTTTTTTCTCTTTTTATAATATGGGAGTAGCAGATGACTATGCAGTCCACCTGATGGTTAGTGGGTACTGCCCATCGACATCCGTAATCAACCCCGGATAATATTAGATTCCTACCTGAGGTCGGCCACAGGTGCGCTCCCCTTGAGGAATAAGCTGGAATTCCTCGGAAAAGTATGTAATATCAATAAATGATTCAACATTTGCCGCTACGGGTTAATTACTGATAAAACAAAGCAGATTTTGACACTAATTATTTTGAAATATTTGTTCCAAGTATTTCCAAATTGTTAATATTACAAACCATAAAATAATTATCTATATGTAACGTGTTTGTGGTTTAACGTTATTATACCATGTTGCTCTGATTCTTTTACAGCGTATAGAATAATAACATTTCGCTTGTTACTAGTGTCGTTATGAAAAGAAAACAGATTTTTCTTTTTTATTTAGGTAATCATCCAGCCAATTAATGCACGCGCTAAGCCTAATGATAAATGGTAATTGCAATATATGACAATTTACTAAGCAAAAAAATCCACAAAGCACAAGAGTTATATTAACTTATCATAAATGCGTTGCTATCAGTAGCACTACCATGAGTTTACAAAAGTATTACTCGCTAGCGACTGCGTAAAATAAATGTATGAAAAATTGTACAGCGCCTCTGGTGGTTACTCGTAGAACTAAATTCCGTAGTATGAGCCACTCGTAACGTAAAAAACCTATCGAAATCAAATCGCTAGCGAATGTCATTATGATCTATTGCCATACAAATTCAGTCCCATGAGTCATTAATTTGACAGACGTTGTCAAGAAATACCGTAACGATAGTAGTTATGTTATTCATTAGCAAAATGACAATAGTTTTCTATTTACAATTTCTATAGTGGCGTTTCTATGCCAACTCATGGTAGTGCTACAGGGGTAATATAGATTAGAACTTCCTAGTAATCTCATGAGACTTTTTATGAATGACAAAAAATAAGCGATACTTAGAATAAACGTTAGTCCTCGTACAATAAAATGATTTTTAAATTAAACTCCTACAGGTATATGCAGGTACATTTATTAGCGACGAGGCGCGTCCCGTTGCGGCTGCTACGCTCGTGACCTGCATTCATACACTATCGATATCGAATGAGATACTGCATTTCTACAGAGGTATACATACAACCTGCAAGGGATAGGCTGGGTACGGGGTGGATTATCATGGTTATAGACGGATAACTTCACCTAATTGTCAAATAAAATCTAGCATTATGCTAGTTTAAAAAATATTGAAATAAAATGAGTATAATTGCTGGCGAAATGTTTGGACATACATGGCGGCTAGGTAAAATATAAAAACACGTACACAAATCGCGTAACATTGGTCAATTCTTAGTTATTATTTCTAATAGGAAAAATGTTTAGATATATACTTATCTGGGCAGTCTTGAATTTTTTACTGTTGTTTTTAGGGTATCTAAAGTATCATATTATAAGCGAACATGGTATCTGGGGAGTGTACTTTTGCAATAAAAACCAAAACAATAGATCAAGATTCACTGATATTTTCTTTTAGGAAATAAAGTTTATTTGATGATTATGGTCGTATTACATGCACTTCGATTGAGAGAGGATTTTTACTACAAAAATAATTCGGAGTGAGTTAATTTACTTATGTATCTATCGAAATTGTCACATCACTACAAGCCACAATATGATTTAAATAAATATCAGAGTGGAATCAAAACCGTTCAAATAAATATAATTTAGTTAGTATTGTTACAAATTAGTTTGTTCGTCAATAGATAGTTAGGTATATATCGAGAGGACAAATAATAACAATGTATTTCAAAATTCAAAGCCCAAATGGTTTGGGTTGAATTATATCCAGCTCAATTGTAATTGTTTCAAATCATAAAGATTGTGTTTATATAACACGGATGAACTCGAATACACTTTGACTCTTTTTTCTTTCATATGCATCGTCCTTCATATGCATCATCATTCATCTATAATGGACATTACCGATTATAAAACTCTACATAAATACACTTTCAGATTTTTTAAAGAACTTTCAGGCGTTAATGTTTCCTCGCGATGTTTTCTTTTGCCTTTATAGCTATTGCTAATTAATGTCTAATATGCACATAACTGTGAAAAATTGAGGTGCATGAAAGAGTTCGTAACGTCGGACCCCCGATTGAGAGGCCAAGTTTTAATCCACTAGAGTATTTGAGGGTTTTATTAAAAATAATACATATATACCTTAAGGAATAATAGGAATTATATGTCTGTAGCAACCTTAGCATAAGTATTCCAAAATTATTATTTTTACCTATTCAAAAGTGAGCAACGTAATCGTTACGATCTCTCCAGTACCCTTACCATGAGTTTTTACGGTTTGATAAATATGACTGTTTTGGTATTTGTTTACGTATTGGCCCATACTATTTCCAAGTTATTATATAATCCGCTAGGGGCGCTGATTGGAAACTCATTTAGACAGACAGACAATTTATTTTTATTTTTGTGCAAAGATTAAAGCAATCTCAGTATTCATTATTCGGCATAAGTAGACCAAAATTATTAATTTTACCTATTTAAAAGTGAGCAACATAATTGTCAGGGTCTCTACAGTTCACAGCGAAGTAATAGTCGGCATTCGCAACCAAGTCGTCAGGTGAGCGGTAACCCGTGCGACCGCCTTGTGAATATGCAAAGTGAGCGACGTTAAACATCGAACTGCCTTATTGCGCTTAAATGTGCTAAACTTTAGTAGATCTTTGCTCTTTTACTCGTCAACTCATTTGGAAATGGAAAGTGTAAATTGTGATATATTGTACTTTAACATGTACTATATGAAATTACTTCAATGCTTATTTCATGACGAATTTAATTAATTTCATATCGAATTATTGTATTAATAAAAAAAAAATAGAAATAAAGTTATATTAAAAGTATAAAGAGGCAATTTATTTTTATTTTTGTGCAAAGATTAAAGCAACCTCAGTATTCATTATTCGGCATAAGTATTCCAAAATTATTAATTTTACCTATTCAAAAGTGAGCAACGTAATCGTTACGGTCTCTCCAGTTCTCAGCGAAGTAATAGTCGGCATTCGCAACCAAGTCGTCAGGTGAGCGGTAGCCCGTGCGACCGCCTTGTGAATATGCAAAATGAGCGACGTTAAACATCGAACTGCCTTATTGCGCTTAAATGTGCTAAACTTTAGTAGATCTTTGCTCTTTTACTCGTCAACTCATTTGGAAATGGAAAGTGTAAATTGTGATATATTGTACTTTAACATGTACTATATGAAATTACTTCAATGCTTATTTCATGACGAATTTAATTAATTTCATATCGAATTATTGTATTAATAAAAAAAAATCGAAAGAAAGTTATATTAAAAGTATAAAGAGACAATTTATTTTTATTTATGTGCAAAGATTAAAGCAACCTCAGTATTCATTATTCGACATAAGTAGACCAAAATTATTAATTTTACCTATTTAAAAGTGAGCAACATAATTGTCAGGGTCTCTACAGTTCACAGCGAAGTAATAGTCGGCATTCGCAACCAAGTCGTCAGGTGAGCGGTAACCTGTGCGACCGCCTTGTGAATATGCAAAGTGAGCGACGTTAAACATCGAACTGCCTTATTGCGCTACAATGTGCTTTCAACTTTAGTAGATCTTTGCTCTTTTCTTGTCAACTCATTTGGAAACGTAATATTTTGCACAACACCACGTATGTTAAAAATGCATGCATGACGCATTTAATAAGAACAAAACGTGCATGTAACTTGTTTAGATTTATTATATAGAAAGCATATCCCGTATTCATGTGGTATTAAGTGTCGCTACACCTCCAAATTTTTATGTTATGTGTTTAAGTAAAATTTGTCTTACCCTCTTAACACCCTTAATTCCGCCACCCTTAATTTATTTATTGTTTCAAAACTTTAAAGATTTTGCATTTTTGTGGATATTCAAAAGTATATGAAAATATAGTATTTCCTTAAAATTAAGGGAAGACACAATATAGCCCATTACGACATCCAAACAGCAGGTGAGCAGTAGCAGTGGGACTGCTTCTGAATATGCAAAGCGAACCACGTTAAACATTGAATTGCCTTTGCGCTTAAATTTGCCGTATCTTAGCTCTTTAAGTAATTAACTAACTTTGAATATAAATTAACCTGCACTCTTGTATTATAGCAAAGGTATGCAACTGCAGATGTATTTTTTCTGCCTATATTAAAATATCGCGGTGTATTTTAATGGCCCTCGTGATACAGTATTTTTATACCGCAAAGGCGCTTATAAAGGGATGTGGGATTGCCAAGAATGTATTTAGATGAGCGGGCACATTTGGAATTAGCCAGGGAAAAATGTATGTCACGACATTTGCTATAATTTGAAGAAACGCGGGCGAGAAATCAGGTTCTAGGAAGGTACGCAGACCGTAAGAAGATATTCTAGAAATACTGCGGGCCACAGGGAGACGTTCTAGGAAGACTGCAGGCCGCAGGGAGACGTTCTAGGAAGACTGCGGGTCGCAGGGAGACGTTCTAGGAAGACTGCGAGCCGCAGGGAGACGTTCTAGGAAGATTGCGGGCCGCAGGAAGTAGGTAGGGGACCGCGTGTTGTCGACTGCTGATTCAGATAATTATTATGCGGTACTTACATTTGTCTTCGGCACCCATAACTATTACGTGACGCAAATATTTTCATTACAATTTGTACAAACTCACTACTTTCTAAGAAATAATATATATCTAAGAAATAATTAATATCGAGGAAAAAAAATAGAAAATTGCATTACTTTTTCGCTTATACAGCAATACTGTTTCATTCATAGCAAGTAGATAAGCGGAACTGTACGACCACCTTTTGAATATTCAATATGAACTATTTTAGAGTCTTTTCTCGGTTATTTATTCTACAACCCTTTAATTATGAAATAAGATCTGAACGACTCTTTATCTTTGCAAAGGATTTAAGAGATTAACTTTTCATTTAAAGTAACAGTATCACTTGGCCTCAGAAAAAGATGTGTAATAATTTATTAAGGTAATAATATAAGATACTTATCTAATTCTATGCTATACAATAATTTATTGACTCCGCAGTCAGGCTTGAAGCTTTATATGGATCAAGTACTACGAACTAACATCATATTGGATGGTCCAACTAGTTATGTTACGGATTGGTTTAATTCTGTTCCTATACATATAAACATAAATATGTTTGTGTGTACGAAATATGTACGAAAATCCTAAGTCAGCTTACGAATCTTTCTAACACTTAGACACAGGCCCGAAAGTTTTCAAAACGATTTCTAAGACATGTGTGAAGCCAACCAACTTGCTTTTAGCTCGCCCGAATTCTCAGAACTACTCATTCTTAGTAGAAATTGATGGCCAGCTGTGACTGAATAGTGCCCACACATCGAGCCGTCTTCAAAGTTAAATCGTACTTATAACAAAACTTTAAATAGATAAACTCTTTCCAGTGAGCATTAAAACATTATTTCGTCCTAAAAATATTTTTCTATAAACTTATAAAAAGCGCACGGTGGCATGTCACAGCAAAAATTGCAAGGCGCCTCGTCCCTCGACACGCGGCATTGTGCCCGAAATGACACGTGAAAGGCGTCGAGAGTGCCGCACTGCTGCCTTCACAAAAGGCTTACAGATGCGCGCACCAGAAGATTTTAATGAGGCAACGACTCTGTGTGATTTTATCGCGTGTGCCTTAATGAGAAATAACCAAGCGCATCCTCTTTGACTGCACTCATACGCAGCCGCTATCAAAAACGCTACGACGTCTGCGTTTCATGCGCCCTGAGCGTGCTAATAACGCCTGAAAAGCTCGCGGTGCTTGTTATTAACCTGAATGTTTACGTCCCATGAATTGCGCATTTCCATATGCTGGCAACGGCAATGAGAACAACGTGTGCGATGAGCGACGTTATTGCACGCGCCGTGATTTTTATGACACCTACACATAGCTTTGCGTCTATTGTCGTACAAAACGCCGCTATGTTCCCGTATTATTCTACCGCATAAAAACGGTGTCGCTTTTAAAATCATGCCGGTTATATAAAAGCAATAAAACAAATTAGGGGAGCGAGAAAGTTACGAGATCCGGATATACTGGCCAATTCTCATCAATGCAAATCACGTTGTCGACTCGTCAACCCAATTACCAAGAAGTGAATTTAAATAAAGATAAGTATCGCCCTCGAGGAGACAATGCTAATAGGAGGTGGAGGCGTGATAATAGGCTCCGACTGGGGTTCGGCGGCGCACCGCGGTAGGTGCTTTAATTAGATCTCTCGACTTACGCGCCCGTGAGCCTCAAAACACTTGTTCAATTAGTGATCAGACTTAAGAAAGCGTATTATGCAAACGTTCATTCACTTCAATACAGGTATTTTGCTGTTTCACGATGTTTACGTCTTCATCAGCAATTTAAACTTGGCAAGTCTGTTAATGCCTTGAGCCATGCGATTCTTCAATAGAGTTTAAACCATTTTTGTGGCAAACGACATTTAAAGTTGGTACTACTAAAAGATATATAAAGAGGTTAGGTTAAATTTTTTTATAAACGTTCTCGTACAAATTAATGATTAAAAAATCTCTTAAGAAAAAATTGCGAATTTTTTTTCTTAAAAACGAACGATGCAATGGCTTTTTCAGTGTTACAAACGTTAACCACACAGCATTAACCACTCGTGTTACTTCTCGATAGGTGTTATAAAAATAATACAATTCATAGCGTTGGCCCATACTTTGGTACTCATACATCGGTGATATGACGTTGTGAGGGGTCATGTCGCGGTCAGTTAGGCGGAAGGGCGGAAACACATGTTGACAGCCTGCTCGTTATCTGTTTCCCGTCACCGTCGCTCACGGAAAATACCCCGACACACATTCAATCTGTTTCTAAATAATTAGCTATTTACAAATTAACTTCAAGCTCAGGATTAGTATAGATACTTCGCCACCTTGAAATTGAATGAAGCCACAAACAGCTTATTTTAGTAAGTTCTTTTTTTGAATTCTTGACAAATAAAAACATTTTAAGAGAAAATTTACGAATAAATAACTAATACTGCGTAATTTACGTAATAAATAAAGCATTATTTCAAATATTTTAGGGACATTTTAGCACGGAGACGTGGCAAAACTTTTTTACGCAACTATTTCACTAAACTGGGTACATTTTCTTGTTAGGAGTGAGTAATCTTTACCAATCTATGATTAGGCTAATCAATGTGTCAATTTTTTATTTCGACCGTGAGGAAGAAAATGTAATGAAAAGAGAAGAATTAAATTAAATTTACTATTGTTATGATCTATTGAAGTATATCTATATAAAGAATATTCTATCTATTTAAAAAATTAACAAATATTATTTTTATTCTAAAGTTTATATAAGAAAAATGATAATTATTGTGTACACAAATACAACATATTGACGTTTACGACGATAATACGTATCTAATATCTATCTACGTAAGTGGGCAAATAATTTATTAAAATATAGAAAAAACCCCGTTAAAATATTGTCCATGTGGTCTATCCTATTAAATGTTCCTTTATAATTTGCTTGTGACCTGAGTTGTGCTATAAATTAAAATGAAATAAAATCTACAAGTCATGTTACAAAGAGCTTCGCGGAAACGACGACTAACGAGAATGTTTTATCAAATGAATATTCCTTTGAGGAAGAAATTGACTTCAATATAATATGATAATTTGTGTATACTGTCCCACTGCTGTCTACTGTCAGATTCAGAGTGGTTAAGGCCATAAATCCACTGCATTGCTCAGGAGCGCATTGGTGGACCTTACACATTCCTGAGTTTTTTTTAATCTCACAGGCTTTTCCTCAAAATGTTTTCCATAATCGTTTAAGCAATTAAGTACTTATTATTTTTAAAACGCACATAACTTTGAATATCTGAGGCCTGGATTTTGGACTTCGTTATCCCAGATGAAAGGCAAAGTTTCTAACTTCAATCCATAGCAGTTTGAATTCATCATTGTCTAAACACTTATTTTTATACGATAACACTTCCCAAACTAGTATTATTTAACAAGGCACCGTAACGCGTGATACAATAAACCAAATGGTTATTTTTCCACAATCCGTCCACTGAAAGATATGTTACTTTATTTCTATTTTCTGTATTCACTCAGGGTTTATGTATCTCGAATAGTCACGTCCCCGCGAAGGGTAGGGCATACAAATAAGTAAAGTCCGAAACCGTCCAAACACCCGCCACCATGTTCTTTATCTGCGGATCTCTTAAAAGAATTTGATCGTATATGAGAATATTACAAGCAACATCTGCGACAAGGGACGAATAAACTTATAATAATTTGTCGCAACTGTACAGACACGTACGAAGCGCGAATAAGTACTTAATAATACACATTTGTTGCATTTTATGAATTGCACTTTTTTGTTTATAATTTTGATAGTGAAAACGTTTTAGTCTAGTTCATGTAATGGGTAGGACTTATTAGAACTATAAATTCTAGAATTTATTATTAGAACACAACATTTAAGCGTATGATACTTAAACGCATAGATTAGTAAAGATACTTCGCCGCCTTGAAATTGAATGAAGCCACAAACGGCTTATTTTAGTAAGTTCTTTTTTGAATTCTTGACAAATAAAAACATTTTTAGAGAATTTTACAAATACATAACTAATACTGCGTAATTTACGTAATAAATAAATAATTATTTCAAATATTTTAGGGACATTTTAGCACGGAGACGTGGCAAAACTTTTTTAAGCAACTATTTCAATTCTCAAAACTGGGTACATTTTCTTGTTAGGAGTGAGTAATCTTTACTAATCTATGCTTAAACGTTACACTTTTAGATCAGAAACACTTTGTAGTAAAAGTAGTTTATACACAGACAAACGTACGATAGTGCTTTTATTGTCTTCATAGATTATTCAAAGCCTTACAACCATAAGAAAATGTATTTAATAAATTATTTCATAAAGTAAGTAGAACAAAAACAAAATGCACAATGCGCTGTAAAGAAGCGAGGAAAACACATAAAACATCGTATACAAACAATTTCCCATTCCACTAATTGATGCTTAACGCAGACAATAAAACACGATGATTAAAATCTCTTAATGAACGAGGGACCATTTTTAAAATCAAGCCATTTTCAGCGTCAAATTGAATAATGATCTTGATTAATAATGTTCAACAATAGAATAATACTTAGTCTTGGTTTCTTATTGTTTGTGGAATATCCGAGCGGAGGGTGGATTCAGTAAAAGATAAGATGACGTTGGAATGAGGGCTGCGCGGACACTTTGATGAAAACTTTCAGGCCATAATATGCACATGGTATAAAATTTTTATTACAGGGTGTAATGAGTAAAGTTTTGCTCATAAAGTGAAGGAGTTACTTGTTATAGATAAATGATTGTTGTTGAATAAAAACTTATAGGTTTAATATACACTCCTTTGCAAAAAAAACGGGCGGGTTTGATTTTTTAACATTATTGGTAATAATTTAGTTCTTCAGAGGTTTTAATAGCCAAACTATGTTACTGGCACTTAATAAAGAGTCTGGGTATGAAAAAAAGTTCATTCCAAATTCAAAACTTTTGTTTTTTAAATTATTAATCCCTTTTTCATTTTGTGACACTTTTCGCGGGTTTGCGGTTAAAAGGTTATCAAGCAACTAAAAGTAACTTTTCGTTATTTTTAGTACAACAATTTATGTTTATCGCATAATTCTGCCTTATTGTGACTTAAAACAGATATCTTTGTGTCTATCGTAATGGCAGAAAAAGCAATGAGAGCTAGTAAAATTATAGCGCTGCTGGAAGAGGGGTGTAGCCAATGTTACGTCTCACAGCGGTTAAACGTGAGTCGTTCAACCGTACAAAGAACCTGGACTCGATACCAAGAGACAGGTTCCGTTCAGAGAAGGCAAGGTTCTGGGAGAAAACGTTGCACACAGCCGCGAGACGATCGCTTTTTAGTGACTCAGGCGCTGAGGAACCGCAAATGCAGTTACATAGACCTCAAAAGAAACCTTGAAGAGGTACGAGGAGCACAAGTTAGCCTATGGACTGTGAGGAGAAGACTTTTAGCTGCTGATATACGTAGTCGACGACCAGCGCGGGCCCCCAAGTTACTCCGTGAGCACCGGATTGCGCGGTTGAGGTTCGCTAGAAATTGCCTATCTTGGACACCAGGTAACTGGAGTAGCGTACTCTTCTCCGATGAGGCTCGAATTTGTCTGCATGGTGAGGACCGACGTCGGCGAGTGTTACGAAGACCAGGGGAACGCTATGCCGATGTGTGTTTTGAAGAAATCACCCCTTATGGTGGAGGGTCCGTTATGTTTTGGGCGGGCGTAACTTCCAACTATCGTACCGAGATAGTATTCATAGAAAATGGCTCACTAAATGCGCATAGGTACATAACAGAAATCCTTTCTCAAAATGCACAACCCGCACTGACTGTAATTGGTGAAGATGCCATTTACATGGACGATAATGCTCGGGCCCACCGTTCTGGCGACGTAGATGCTTATATGCAAGAGGTCGGTATTCGTCGTTTGGATTGGCCAGCGCGGAGCCCCGACCTTAACCCCATTGAGCATGTTTGGGACCTCCTAAAAAGGCGAGTACGATCTGTCCAACCACCTCCACAAAACATCAGAGAGCTTAAACGTGTAATCTCGACTGAGTGGGAACACATTCCACAGGACACCATCAAAAGCCTGGTGGGAAGCATGCCAAGACGATTACATGCCGTAATCGCTGCAAGAGGAGGTCATACTCGTTATTAATTTTTATTTTTTAATGTCTCTTTTATTAAAATACCATAAAAATACTCGTAGTCTTAATTTCATTATACCCATAAAAATGTCCATTTTAACACGGCTCTCTGTTTACATTGACTAAAACACCGATACCAGGATAAAAGTGTTAAAAAACTAGATTCTCATTGATAATAAGAAATTTCTAGTCATCCAAGCTAATGACATACTAAAAATATAATAATATTTACCCATAGAAAAGCTAAGGTAAAGTGTGTGTGTAAGGTGCCCGTTTTTTTTGCAAAGGAGTTTATAATACAGTGAAAAAGGGGAAAAGATTGATTCGAAATAATTTTCGATTGTTAACGTGAAATTTTACAATTTTACATCAACATTCAAAAAGATTTAACTATGTTTCTAAACATACATTGATCTATAAGCAATATTTCCTTATAGTACTATAGGTACTTAATATACTTTTCACAACTACTTTTCGTATCGTAACATTTTCGTCGGACCTTCATTAGCCTTTAGCGGTCGCATCGACAGGACAGGGTAAAATGTTTCACATTCCCCTTATACAATCCCTGTTAATTTTATTCATCACCGTAACATACTAAGTTTTTAACTAATAATGTACTGAGTTCACTTCTTAGGGACCTTATGATCCCTAAGATAACCATATTGTTGAGAAAATATGCTGCTGCTTCTGTCTTTTTATATCTCACTGTTGAGCACGGGTCTTTTTCCATAAAATACGCATGCCTGAATCATACTCTACCAAGCTCAAGAAAAAATTCAAGTTAAGTATGCAAATCCAATGTAATGACGAATATTTAAACCCACATTCAATCATGCTAGAGGAGTTCTTAGTTTCATTAAATTTAATTTAAGAGTTTATAATTAAATATTTTGTATCATAATTGAAAATATATTATAGGTAAACCTTTCAATTTCCTGAACATAATATACATTTCTGAAAGATAAAATTAAAATAAAATCAAGTATCAAAAGCTCGTCAAGCTCGTTTTCTTGCTGTTTTAAATAACAATTTCATTCAACAATTATTCAAGCAATCAAAACAAACGCAAAAATTAAACAAAGGAATGTTCAAAAGGCTATTTGTCAGCGATACGTCATTGTACGTGTAACGAGGTACCGTAGCCACAATCAATTTGGCGGCGCGGCTGTCAATTTGCGGCGGGTACCGCTCCTGATGACTTCCGAGTGACCGCCTCCGATTTGCATAAGGGCCAGCTTTAATATGAGATTATTCCCGAGTTAGGGCCATCGCCGGCGAGCCGATGCCAACCCGTTCGTTATTAGTTTTGGAATATTTAGCCCGGCCAATCCCGGACGTAATTATTACGTTTGCCAATTGTATTATTGTCGCTGACCTAGACATTGTTAATTATTACAATTTGTTAATCTACGTGGAATATTACTATATTACATAATTTATCAATAAATGCGTGTATTAGTACTAGAGCAATATTTTAAATGTGTTAAAAGTTAAGGATATGTTTATTTTTTTTTTTCTAAAGTTACATTTGCAGTAAGCATTGCATAAAATAAAAACTTTAAAGAGATCTGCTTTGGTACTATATTAAAGTACATTTAGGCAACGAAATATGTTAGTAAGAAAAGAGGGTAAGTAAGATTACTTACAAAAGACGGACAATTTCATTCACAACAATGTTGCAGAAAAACTGACCGTCAGTGACAAAGGGTCTTCCCTTCCTTCATGCGGTTTCTAAATTAACCCTTAATTCCATAAACGGTGTACTTCAAGACAATATAAGCAAAACAAGTACAATATACATTGTATTTAGTATCTTTGTCAATTTGCGTGCAGTGTGGTGGTAAAGCCTTAAAAACGTGAGAGTTTATGTTTTAAAATCGTGACAGTCATACTATAAATACATATATAGTTGATATTATAACTCAAAATTAGATTTAATCTAGAAAGTTTTGACTACGATGCTCTAGTGCGAGAATTATAATTATGTCTATATAAGTTACCTAATACACATATAGTTTTTTTAAAACACAAGAAAAAAAATTGCAATCGATGGACTAATACTAAATAATACACGGAATTTAAACATACACATGCAGAGCAGAGCTAACATTTACCTACTGGTGACAAAGGAATTCCTTCCCCATCCCTGTCTGCGGTTTCTAAATTAACCCTCAAAATATCCCTACGAATTCCGCCTCGCTTTATACGATTTTTGAGATACTATTGAAAATAACATTAATGAATCTAAATCCGTAAGAGAGTATAATTGAAAGGTAGCATTTGAAAGGTATTAAGATAGAAACAGCATAGAAATATGCTTTAGAATATACAATTAGAGTGAAGCAGTTTTTACGTTTCGGTGAGGTGTGGGTGCCAGCTGATTTACATATGAATCGACCACCTTAATCGTACGAAGTGACTACGCATCTACCATCGGCTTTAAGTAGAACCCCTGTTATATGAAATAGATTAAAGATACTCGTATCCTTAAGTGGCAGTGTCTACTTATCAGGTACTCGTATGTTACTTCAATCCAAAAAATACGAATGACAGATTTAATTTACAATTATAAATGTATTCGTATCTAGTATAGCATCTTGCCACCGGTGACAAAGGGATTACCCTTCCCTCTCTGTCTGCGGTTTCTTAATTAACCCCTAAATACCCCTGCACACGCCGCACTGCCTCGTGGTGTGTGAGATTATTGCCAACGTTACCCTGCTTAATTTTAATGTACAGTATTATTGAAACAAATAGAACTTCACGTCTCGGCGAGCTCATTAACTTAAATGCATGTTCTGTTCGCTCATCGTATTATTGTTTGAATGTTGAGGTATATGCGTGGTAATACTCATGTTAGTGTGTTTACATGTGTTCTAATACAACAAAAGCAACGTCGAGTCGTATTTTTGTCGTTCTTTCTATTACTATTTTCTACAGTTTTAATTTACTTCCATGCTTACTACCACAGCTTAAATGGTCTGAATAAAATTAATTTTAAAAGCGTATTGACGATATGTCACTTATACCTGCTTAAATTGATGACTTCTGTGGCGGATCGACCACTATACCGCTCTGGCATGTAATGGGTTGCGGATTCTATCTCAGGCTACACAGATATTTAAATAATGAAAACAATAAGATTTCTGTTCTGGATTGGGGTGTATTTTGTATTGGTTTTTGGCTCAGCAAAAATCCTTGTGTGAGCCTCCGTATGTAGAAAGCATTTCTTATATTTAATGATAAATAGGGACATACTTCAATAAATTAAGTGCCGGTATCCCTTCTAACATTCACCGGAGTCTGCGTCCAAAGCAATACTCAAAGCACACGGCTAATAGGGTGCGTTATGGATGGTAATGCGCGATTTACATCAGTTGAGTCGGGGCAGCGGGGCAGAAAATGGAGCATCGTGCTTGGAGCTAATACGATCAGGTGGGCACGACACACGCTTTCATCTTCACTCGGGTTCTCATGGCGCTGCGCTCACGCGAAGATGAATCTAAATAATGCCGCACGGAAGTACTTCAATCAGATTTCAGATTCGTCGTGTCTATACCCTCTCCATATGTATAAATATGACATCTATAAAAGTAGACGCATGTGCTATGGAATATCTTGTCCGTAAACATATACTTGCCGTTTGAATATATCTGAGAAATAATAATAAAAATTGCTTCAGAATTTGAGATTACTTCTAACGTAAACAGAAAAGTCTACTTTAATGTCGATTGTAATGTATAAGACAATGTGTCCAATATGTTAAATCTACATACAATATGTATAAATATAAATTACGACAGAAGATATACAGTAATACGGTACTGTCTTTTGCAATTTCTAAGACAATATCTACGCCCATATCTACGGTTTGGTCTCTGGCAATGTCTACGACAAAGTCTACGAAAATGTCTACGAATTGCTTATATAAATCCGATATAGTCGAGTCAAAAGTCTGCAATAAAGACTATGGCGGAGTTAATCAGCATAATTTATTGTTTGTGCCATCATCAGCTCAATACTGTCCCATTGTTAGACACAGGTCTTCTCTCAGAAAAGGAAGGATTAGACCACCGCCCTTGATTCACCGCGTCCAAGTGCGAATTGGTAGGCATCACACATCTTTCAGTCCACACATTTTTTTAAAGAACTCACGCGTATAAGTTTCCTCAAGGTGGTTTCTTTAACCCTTATAAGAAGTGATAATTTGTATTACGCGCATAAATTAAAAAAGCAAAGGTCTTAGCGTCTATAATAGTATAGTACGTAAAACCTCTCTTTTTGTTTCAAAAAAGCAAACAGAATTACCTACTACTCGCACAAGTGTGGGATAAAATAAAAGTAGTGACATCAGCTTCAACACGGCTGTGATACGTAAACAAGTGCGAACGGCAAACTATCACCACAGAGCAAATTTATTCTCCAAACAGTACGGATTCTGCATGCCTCGCCTTGCACCGGGCCACCGTGTCACCCCCTCCGACCCGCCGCTCGCTGAATGACAAATGTTTACTTAGTCAACCCCTGGACAACTACTTCATGCTGAACTTGTGCACTTTACAACACGTTTTTCTACTTTTTATTCATCAAGGATGTACTACATAAACAGCTTGGCCCGGAAATCTATTGTAAGTGGAAATTTTCAGTACAACATTGGGTTTTAGTTATGAAATACCTTAGTTATCTTTATATATATAGAAAGTTAATTAGTTTATCATGAATATCTACGTTAATATGACTTTGACGTAGGTATGCTTAGTGTGTATGGATGACGTCACATGTACAAATATATGTTATACTAGTGGTGCCCGCGGCTTCGCCCGCATTTTAAAGGTATATGATATGTAACATACATAAAACGGAAAATTTGTACCTGCATTGGAATGACAGTGGTGCCATCTGTCCCTCGTGGGCTCTTGGACAACTACTTTGCTAAAGATCATCACTTGATCAAATGCATAGTTTCCGATTCTATAACTACTTACGAATTAAAAATTAATTAAAAAACCTTTTCCCACGGACTAAATTGTGAATCTAAACCATTCTCAAGTCCCCTTGAACACACACAACAAATTTCATCAAAATCAGTCCGGTCGTTTAGGAGGAGCTCAGTGACATACACACGCACATAAGAAATATATATATATATATATATATATATATATATATATATATATATATATATATGTATATATATATATATATAACCAATGCAGGTACAAATTTTCCGTTTTATGTATGTTACATATCATATACCTTTAAAATGCGGGCGAAGCCGCGGGCACCACTAGTATAACATATATTTGTACATGTGACGTCATCCATACACACCAAGCATACCTACGTCAAAGTCATATTAACGTAGATATTCACGATAAACTAATTAACTTTCATATTCAATATTTATTCACATTTCTTATTTAAATATACAAATACATATTTATAGCACTTGCAGACAATAAGTACATAGAAACCAACGCCGTCGAATAGTTTATTCTCCAAACAGCAAGGCGGCTTGCCTTGCTTGTACCCAACAGCCGTCTCCCCTTTGATTCTGTTCGCTGAATGACAAAATGTTTACCTAGTCAATCCCTGGACAACTACTTCATATTCAACTTTTGCACTTCCCAATACTACTTACATTTTACTAAGATTTTAAACCTGATTGAGGAATGAAATGTTTTTCGAGCGTATTTATGTATAGTCTGCGCCAAACTGCTAGTCCGCTCTGAAGTTGTTGCGAGCAGGTGTAGTCATACAATTCACTATGGCGACGCGGTTCATTTCTATATTCAGAGCAGACTAGTAGTTTTACGCGGACTATATATATGTAATTATTCATACTTTGGGACGCTCTACAGCATAAACGGCTTAACAGATTCGTCTAACTTGTGAAAATGACATAGGTGACATTACTTTATCTTTCGGTTAGTTATTTAAATCAGTCGGTTTTTTGTTTCAATAATAATGACTTGTTATTTTCAAATGCCAACTACTCATAGTATTTAAATAAAAGTGAGAACTCGCGAAGAAAACAAAGAGAGCCAATTTGGCAAGTCGGAGACAAACGCATTTAAAATGGGCAGAGTAGAGCAGCAGCCATCTATCTCGGAACTTGATAAACGACGACATTATTCCTTATCGTCCACTCAATTTGTTTAAAAGCGTTCTGCTTTGATAATTTGAGAATTACAAATCGTATCTCTTGACAAAAATATCCTCATAACTGCAGAGTCCCACCGGCTTTTTGATAAGGCCCGCTTGGAGAGAAATTGAAACAATCAATCAACATTTTATTTTTGATTATATAAAATTTGAGTGGAACATTTTCATTAGTACCTATTTTCATCGAAAATGAAAACAGGTGCTAAATCGAAATGAAAGTGATAGAACCCTTTGTGGTTCGACTCCGGCGGCACCACCGCACGATCTATTTATTGCCTCTTAACAGCAGTGTTAATCTGTAAAGCAGTATCTGTGGCCGACCGATAAAAAATATTTTATTTTCATTGTTTCAGTTGTGGAGGAGCCTGAGTTCACCGATGTCATACAAAACGTTACGGTACCAGCGGGGCGTAGCGTACGCCTTGCCTGCTCAGTAAAAAACCTCGGTTCCTATAAGGTAATTACTTCAATTAATATTTCCATAAACAGGTAAGATACTGGTAGATGTGTAAGCAATAAATATAAATATACACATATTAGATACATGCGAAAAAGTCTTCGTGTTGTTCTTTTAAAATGAGTTAAAATAAGTTTTTGACAATAACAATGTATTCAAGGAATCAAACTAAATGTAGGTATTTACATACAACGTACATTAAGAAAATAGGCATTACTAACCATAGGCGTATCACAGACATCATATTTATTCATAAAAAGAACAAAGGATCTGTTTTGAGCTACCGCACTTAACCTTTGACGAAAATACACAAATATACTCCGGAGGCAAAGCACTTACGTGTAGACGCGACAATGCGACTCGGAACGACAGTACGCATAGAGCAGCCAAAGGAAACATAAAATAAGAGCATTTTATCATTTGATTTAGAACGCGCCGTCGTAATAAAGTGTCCATATAAATGGAGGAAAACATGATTTATAAGTCTTATGCCGTGTTTTCACCTTATATTACAGACAAGTAGTTTAAAAACTCGTACTGTTTGAAACGTTGTTGTAAGATGATTCATAGCTAATGATAACAAAATAAGATAGATTTGAAGGTGGTAGAACGTTTTGTGAAGGTGGTAGAACCCTTTGTGGTTCGACTCCGGCGGCACCACCGCCACACCTATTTCTACCTAATAACAGCAGTGTTAGGCGCTGCTGTGTTACGGTTTGAAGGGTGTGGTAAGGGAGACAGACTTTTCTGAGGCGTTCCAGCTTAGTCCTCAGGGGTAGCGGCGCATCTGTGGCCGACCTCAGGTAGGAATATCTAATCCTATCTGGGGTTGATTACAGATGTCCATGGGCAGCAGTAGCCACTTACCATCAGGTGGACTGCATGCTCGTCTGCTACTCTTATATTATAAAAAAAAGATTCAATTTATTGACACATATTAGCACGACGGCTTTTCACAGAAGTAAAGTTTTAATACTTGGATTATTGTAATTTTATTAAAATGCCCAATGTCACTATTAAAGTAGGAGTAAAAGGGAGAACTTTAATCTCTTTACCCCATTCAATGTCACGCCGCATGCCAGTGGCTACGAGGATGATTTAAATTCATGATAAAAAACAATAAAAAAAATTAAAATTTTCGTTAAACAAACGCTATGTCAAAAGCATACTATAGGCTGAGTGATTATTTGATTGACAAAATTGAGTGGTCAGTTATGTTAACTGGATTGTGTAACATGTATATAGCAGGCATGCTTATAAAACGTAATTTAACTAAAGAATTAATTTAATAGTTTATGGGAATCTGTAATAAACGAAAGAAGTTGAAAAGAGCAATTAATTAGTTTCAAATAAACTAATTCACTGGTTTGACCACTACAAGGGAAGTTTTGAGACGGGCGGCGGCGTCAAACCGCAAGGTGCCCTGACTGCTCCCAGGGGTAAGGGCTACACACGATTTTGTAGCTAATGTTCGTAACATCCGTACTATGAATTGAAAAGTCATGCTTAGTGAGATAGTATTTTCGATTGTTTCAGATATTTTGGTTTTTTAATCAAATCAAATCTTTGTTGTGAAAAATGAGTTTTCATAGTTATTACTTTAAAACAAAAGTATTTCTATTTTCCCGCCACACATGGGCACACACACGCATGTATCCACATTCTATCTAGCCTAAACAAAAACACAAACAAGATCATGTCATTCAATATGTCTGTTTGCTACAAAACCAAACCTGGACCCCTCTGTAAGACATGGTGATGATGTAAGAATTATATTCAATCGAGTAATATCATTATGTATCATATGAACCATGAGTACGATATGTAAATGCTTATATTGCAGTTGTTAGTGACAGGGAGAGATTAAACTTCTGCATCCAAATTAAAAAGCAGATTTACATTTATATTTGCGTTCTTTGGCCAATTCAAGGTTCTGCGTCTGTCAAAGTTTGCAAAAGTTAATTTTACAAACTTTTCTTTTTGGTTACCAGATTATTATTCTTATGCGTTAGTACTCTAGATGTTTGATGAAGAGTATTATTATTATTATTACATCTATTTGCCGCGAAATGTTACTTATATTCTGAGAATTGAAGGTGGTAGAACTCGTGACTATCCTATCACCATAACAACTTCTTATATAAGAAATGGATTAAGGTAGACATTTATACATATTAGGCACTTCACTTGATAACGACGACCCCTTAAAATCAACGGTTCCATACTAATTCGATGTACAAGAAAAGATAATGTTGGTAATATACATCATTTGAAACCATCTTATTTATTCATGTAATATAACGTGTCATAACTTTTATTTAACAACGTATTTAAAGAAAACAGTAGAAACTACGATAAAAATTAGATTCATATACTCGTACCTCTATAGAAATTTTATCGATTTGCCGTTTGACCGAGTTCTACTCTCAATTTTATTGCATTTACTCACGGGATGTCTGTAGCTATCTCCGATGCGGGCGCAATAAAAGCCAAGATAGTGTTCTCTTACTTTTGAAATAAAGGCTTAACGGAGGGAGCCATCACGGTTTCCCTGTATTGACAACAAGAAGCGGATTTTCCCGAAAGCCTCGCCTGTGCCATTAGTTTTCCGCATCGGTTAAAAAGATTTGCCTCCTCGTCCGTCTTTTTTAGATTTATTGACTCACGCAAAATATTCCGTTGGAACGACAAAACACGACCCGTCTCCCTTTTACCTGTGTTTGATTAAATTTGTTTAGTGCACGTATCTAATTTTGATGTTTGTGATCATACGCTTTCTATTCAATTTCAGCATGTACATAGAAGATCCCTTATAAAGCAATGATAATATATATTCAAATATAACATGGGCGCCTCTAAGTGGTAGCAAGTTTTATAAATCGGTTTTTGATATTAAATTAATTTCACATCATGTCTAAAGTTATTAATATTTGACTAAAAAAATCAATCGAATCTTTTTTAAGTCGGTTAAAATACTCTAAATACATTACAATTTGAGAATGTATCTCTTACCCGTTGCTTCAATTGCATCTAGTGATTATATTGAGCATTGACATCAACGCATAAATTTAATAGATTGTGGATTAGTTTAGTTGGTAAGGTCAATACACAGTTAAGCCGTTACTCGAGCAATTGAGTTCATTAAGCAGACGTCACACTCCAAGCTTAACAATAATAATTGATCACGATGTAATTTTATAACTGTGGATCACGTAATTTGGGTACTATTATAAAAAAAAGACGTTATACAAGTACTTGGGTAGTTTTGCTCGGCTGCAAAGGGTATTGTTTTTCGAGTGTATGTATTAATGTATGTATGTATTTATGTCTCATTCTTTGCCACGCCCTACAGCCCAAATAGCTTGACAGATTTGAATACATATATCTTAGATGTCGTTGGATTCCTTCAAATGACTATAGTGAGATACGCTATATTTTTATACGGTTTAATTATTGGTTTTATAATAATTCCCTTGTTGCTCTAATTGTTATTCGGTCGTGGTCCTCTCTAACGATGTAAATAGCATACGTCCTAGACGCCTATTCAACATAACATATTCGTATTCAATTATGAAACAACTGAGCAGGTTCGTAACGAAATCCGACCCGTCTAAGAAACAATTGTAGTTATAATTGAAATTGTTATAGAATATACGCTCTGATTACATTCGCGTATATTTCGATTTATGTGTATACAAAGGTCTTTACCGCAAAATAACTTGATTTTTGCGGTAAGGTTTTTTTTGAGGCATTCCAGCTTAGTTCTCAGTAGCCGCTGTGATCGAACTCGGGTGGAACTCTGATCTTATCTGCGGTTGATTACAGATGTCCATGGGCAGCAGTAGGCACTTATCATCAGATGACTACGTGGTTGTCTGCTACTCTAATATTATAAAAGTAGTCCTGATAACGGCCACTGATCATTTCCTACCCCTGATGACTAAGTTTAAACGCCACGTACACACACTTACACTGTACTGACCACAAGTATAATAATTTCAATTTCATAATGCCTATACCGCTCATAACAAATATTTTTCATTAGAAGCGTATATCAGGAAGTATGCACGTAGTCGGTTCATCGCACGTTCATCGGCATGAAATGTCAGATAGTCGGCAGCACGTATGTGGGTTTGCAATAACATGCCACAACGGGTCGCAGCAATGCTACACTCGCTTCCGAGCGCCGGCTGTTCACATTCTGGCATATTTCTCATGCTTTAATATATAAGATGAGGAGATACAAGAGCAATTGTTGGTACGTTGATAGCGATTCAAATGGCTGATTTTCGCTGAATTTATGCGAGTTCGTGCGTGTGATGTAGTTTTTATATGATATGGAGCATCGTCATATAAATATTGACAACTATGCAACACCAAAGGTAAGTCAATTCTTGGATTGATTGGTTGTTAAATTTTTGGATGGACTAATTTATTTTTATTAGCGTTTCATAGTCGATGTTACATTAAGTGGTCGGTGGCACAATAACTGTGTTTTGTGTATTGTGCTAATGACAATAACCTGTCTAACCACTCATCGTGACAGAAAATTATCAACACTTTCGTTATACTTCATTACTGAAAATATTTTTTTTTTATTTCATAAACTTTACTCAATTTTCTAGTTTTAAAAGGTTCAAGAAGGTCTGTACCAATGACAGATTATTCTCTCACAACTGGAAAATATGTATGAAGGAAATATTTTTGAGCAAAAATCTAAGCCGCAAAGCCTTCATGGCATATGTATAAGTAAATCGTCAACCTAAAGCAGCTTACTGGTCGAAGATAGAAAAGTTGAAAGTACTCCATATTAATCTTTTGGTGGAGAAGTTAATCCTTGTCGTGCAACATTAGCGCCTTTTTGTATAGGTACTATTTTTGTTACTTATATTGTACTAGTTTTTGCCCGCGGCTTCGCCCTCGTTTAAAACAAAATAATATGACATACTAACATACATAAAACTGAAAATTCGTACCTTCATTGGGATGACAGTGGCGCCATCTGTCGAATATTGGTCGTACCAACTCTGAAACCTTCGTGGGCTCATGAACAACAACTTTGCTAAAGATCATCACTTGTTCAAATGCATAGTTTACGATACAATCCTTACTAATATCGATTAAAATAATCGACTTTTTGGTCCAAAAGACCGATTCTCCGATCAATCGACCTTAGATCGTCATCCCTAGTTCCCGTGGGATTTCCGGGATAAAAACTATCCTATGTCCTATCTTTGTACAAAATTTCATTAAAATCCGTTCAGTGGTTTAGGCGTGAAGAAGAGACATACAAACAGACAGACGGATAGAGTTACTTTCGGATTTATAATTTTAAGTAAGGATTGAATGATGGGGTTTATTAATATCATACTCTAAACATAAAATAAAGCAGATGTACGTATCCTGTTCCTAGTTATAATTTTTTACCAATAGGCCAAAGTTCTCTTTGGTGTACCAAAGACCTACTTGTACGTGTTGCACCATATTATTGCACTTACTTATTCATAGAATTGATTGAAGCGATTTAAAAGATTAATATTTGGACTAAAGAAATGGTTCACTGCTTAAGATTGTTCTTATAAAAATGTTCTACAATGATTGCATCTTTCATTGAAGACCGCACTCGATGTTGTTTATTCTAATATTATGTAGATTGTACGTATTCAAGCGAGTTCATCTATATCGAATTTAAGAGACGAAGAGTGAAGCTACGGAAAATTGGAATATTAAAAAAACCATAAAAAATACTCTTTGGTATATAAAGCCCTGTGACCGACAGCATCACATTCATATCCTGTATCAGTTACAAACACCATGTTATATTCTCCCTCGTTTCTAATAAAAAATCATCAAATTATTAATGTCCGTGAATTCTGCCCGATAGTCGTAATAATAGTCGTTTTTTATCTGCAACTAACTCTGAGTGGGAAAATCTTGACCTCTATCTGAAGGTCATAGATGCCCTACCACACCTTTCAAGCTAGAATAACATAATACCGCCACACCTATTTCTACCTAATAACAGCAGTGTTAGGCGCTGCTGTGTTCCAGTTTGAAGGGTGTGGTAAGGGAGAAAGACTTTTCCGAGGCGTTCCACCTTAGTCCTCAGGGGTAGCGGCGCATCTGTGGCCGACCTCAGGTAGGAATATCTAATCCTATCTGGGGTTTATTACAGATGTCCATGGGCGGCAGTAGCCACTTACCATCAGGTGGACTGCATGCTCGTCTGCTACTCTTATATTATAAAAAAAAAAAATAATAATACCTTTACACCAATGGCATAAGGCAGATAAAAGTTTTGATTTTAACTTCAATGATCAAAGCACAGAGAGTTCTTATCGCCTACGAAATATTACCAATCTCAATATGAATGTTATGAATGCTTTATATTGACGTATTTGCTATTGCAGGCTAAGTAAAATGTCGATTCTAATATAGCTTACGTTGTGTGAAGATTGGAAAAGTTAAAGGACCATCGGGACAAATCCGCAATCGAAGAGATCTCTAAGTGAGCTTTTAGTGGAGAGAGTTAAGCTGCTGCGCGGCATGCTCTTGTATTTTTGTTTACATCAATGCATTATTACTGGAATCACTCTTGCGAATAGTTCCATTTTGTAAATTTTCATCTACTAACGGCACTGTTAAGTAACAAATGTTTGCTGTTCAATGAATTATATTATGATTTGCTTCTGAAATAATTATACTATTTTATATTAGTTCAGTCATATAAAATTGTAGCTATTAACTTTATATTTTTTTCCTTTGCTAATACTACAAAATAAGAGGTCATATATGTATTACAGTAACAATTTGATGTTTAAAGTAATTTGGGTTACTTTGCGATAAAAATATGTTTTGAAAGTAACTGTAAATGTTATCTAAAAAGATAAAAATATATGTGAAGTCACATTAAAATAAAAGTAGTATTCGTTTATATTTGAACTTTGTGTAGACCATATCTCGCAAAACCCCAAAGTAGCTTATTGGCCGAAGATTCGAAAAGTTGCGGACCTCCGGCGCAAATCCGCGCTAGAAGGGGTGTTTACCTCTTAGTGGAAGTAGTTATTAAGCCATCGTGCTACATACATAATGCATTGCTAGTTTATCTGTTAAATATTTATTTCATTCCCTGTATATATGTAGTGTAACGTTAATCTATTAGTGCTACTTTTTAGCTATTTTCTTTAAAAGTATTTAATGAAACATCTGTAAAAAAATCAGATATCTACGTAAAAACGTAACGTAACCTAACGTTTTAGTGCGCCCCAAAAACAGCTACATATCAATTATTCAGAAAGTTAAATAACGTGAAAGGTCGATTTTTCATATATCTAAATAAAATATTTTTATCGAGATTTACGATTACATATTTACGATACGATATTATATACCCTTCATAAGACCCTAAATTACATCTGTCGACATACATTTCTACACTTAATACGCTGGCCATATCAATTTTTAGCGAATCGTCCCTTTTCGACTTATGGGTTTAATATTACACATGTTTAATTTGTTTTAAAACTGTTGATATAGCATTTAGTTACCGTTAAGTAATATATTCAAAATTGGCGACATAAATGAGTTATGACACTTTAACCGTCTCGCCAGCTAAATAAGAATGTTGGATACATAAAAATATTCAAGGTTTATTATCATCTAGCAACGTAAAGTTAAAATAGCATTTTGAAAACAGCTGCGCGTTTGCGTTGTATGTAAACAACCACCGTAAAAAATTGCAGTTATATTTTCCTAAAATACTCGTATATTCTTCTCCCGTCCTTGAGTATCCCACATCAAACTTTTAAAAAAGTCCGTCGAACAAGTTAGGGCGGGCGGAGTAACGATAATAGCATAAGATGAAGCTTCTTAAACGTTCCATAATTAAATCTGTCGTAATATTATTAAACACGTCTACGATCATCTCCTGCGGCGATGGGGTCCGTCGTTAAGGAGGTTCGGTGCGGTGCGCGGTAGAATGGCTAAAGTTTGCAACGAGTCCATTATAAATCAAACGACGCCTTCCAGGCATGTCCTGAGGGACGAAGCGTCTCCCGCCGAGCCTCCGAACTTCAACTTTGCCTTTAATGTCTCAACAATTAAGATAAAAAGAAAGAAGCCCAAATTAAAGGTGGTTAAAAGATAACGAGTTAATAGGCCCCCAACTTTAACACTAAAACTTTGAAACACGTGTTTTAGGGTAAGTAGTCCCTACTTCATGTTGGCCGGTATCCAAAGTGATGTAGTTATATAATTTCGTACCCTGCATTAAATTATATTTTAACCTTAGATAGTAGAGTAGTACAGAAGGCGCCTTTCAAACGTTGAATCATATAAGGACAGACATTTCGGTGTTATAATAATTGATTGATTCGATGAACTGCCGCATTGGGAAGCTGTCTCCTACGGGAATTTATCAAAATGAAGTTCTGAATTTATTACATAAAATATTATCTTATGCTTATCACAGAATTACAGAATAGTGATAAAAAAGACGGAATTGAAAAAATATGTTTCCTTTTTTATGTCTTAGGGCGGTTACAATTTTCAAAATATTTTATATATTGTTTTAAAATGTTTGTAAAATATTTTGCATGGTGTATTATAATCCTGCAAGAAACTATTCATATTTACCCATGTTAAAATTATAGGTCCTAAAGAGACATCAATATTTCATAAGATTCCAATTTAAATCAGTACAACCATTGCCAATATTAGTCAAAACACATAATATTGTTGTAGTTGTTATATATCGGCCTTAATCACCATAATTAGAAATTCGCCTTAAACAAAATTACTAGAAAGACATCGAATCCTGCACCGCCGCCGTGCCGTGGGAACGCTGACGCCGCACCACCGCTCCGTTTCCACCGTACAGTCCCGAACGTGGGAACTCACTCTGGGTGCTAACATTGCCCCAGCAAGTCACCATTTTAGGTTAGGTAGTTATAATTTAGTTTAGATTTAGTTAAACCTTGTAACATTCGGTTTAAATTAAATATTATACATAAGTAATTCGGTCTTTCTGTATCCTGGCTGCTGCATCCCGACGCATTATATAACTTAGTTACTTCAAAATGTCAAACTGTATATTAATAACATAAAGTCCCATATGTGTAGGAGTGTTAATGTGTAACTAGAAATGAAGTTGTATAGTTACATGTTTGGGGTTAGGATAAATAAATATTAATAATTAATACCCATTGTGAATTCAGTAAATCTGCCATAAAACTAGCGAACTGCCGGCGAAGTAGCGGTTGTGCCCTAACTCGTTTAGGATCCGCAGACGAATGAAATTAGTTAGCCCGTGCCGCCATTTCAAATATCATATTTGCATCTGCCAGCTTCATTACCCACTTTGCGCATTTAGGGCTGGCCCACTTGCTTTTAATTTTACGTCATTTGCTGTTCAAATTATATTATATTATGTTCATATCGTCGCACACACCGGATGATGTGGCGAGCTTTATGCTCACCAGAGTAGAGCCTGACGGGGCAACACGCTTAGAGTACTCCGGTTGCGTTCCTTTAGAGATCCCGGAGTCCTCATCGTAGCGTCGAGGACAGGCACCAGGTGGTTTTAGTGCGGTAAGAATTCCACATAACCCCGTGTCACTCCCACGGCACTGGGTACCTTTGATGGTTTCCTCTCGTCAACAAAAAAAGATCAACAGACGAATGAAAT
Organism: Epargyreus clarus; assembly: GCF_041222505.1. Taxonomy (NCBI): domain Eukaryota; kingdom Metazoa; phylum Arthropoda; class Insecta; order Lepidoptera; family Hesperiidae; genus Epargyreus; species Epargyreus clarus. Next base: position 9,698,995 of record NW_027332211.1, read on the forward strand.
TAGTTAGCCGATGCCGCCATTTCAAATATCATATTTGCATCTGCCAGCTTCATTACCCACTTTGCGCATTTAGGGCTGCTTTTAATTTTATGTTATTTGCCGTCCAAATTATTTTTTGCACCTACCCAAATGAAGTGCATATTTATGTACCTAATTGCTGGAGCTGGATGATGATAACAGTATTGTGATTATGCTACTATGATAGGCGTGGGCATCAAAATAAAACTTTAATATCATCTCAGGCAAATTACATATAACATTAATAAGTATTATGAAAGTTATTAAAAAATAATTATTTTAAGAACGTCTCAAAATATAAATGTTATGTAATTTTGAAGATTTATCAACTCTGTTATGAATTCTTAAGAAAATATAATACATAAAGTAAGTCTTCTTCCATATTCTTTTTCAGAAATACTTTATGCGTAACAGTTTCTCTCATTAAGTTACGCATTTTATCATTTGAATTCCGAATTAACTTGGGACCTTACGAAATATTTCGGACCGACCCGACCGACCAGGCGATGTTAAACTCCCAAAGTTCAACACTCAAAGCTTATCTCTTAACCGCTTGTAAAATTTTGATTCCTCCTTCATTTTATCTTAATTGCTCAAACAATAAAATGAAACTTTCTGAGATATGCCTTTGTTCAATATTAAATGGCAGAATGAGATGATCCTTGATTCGTTTCTTATGCCCTTTTAGCTTCGATTTGTCTTCGATATCTTGTTATTTATGCATACGTTAATCAAAATAGTTAATTTACAATCAAAATATTGTCGTAGCGATAAGGCTATGCATCCAGGTGGCGGTCTGAGGCTCGTAATTCAATCAGCGCAGCGCAGACGGACACACCGCTGTGATTAGATTAGACGTCGGCCACAATTACGCAGATCAGATTTACATTCGCCGCCGTGTCACCGCTTTCCTCACTTAAAAACCCTCCTTCGACACTTTCCTTAATAACTTAGAATAAGTAATTTGAACTCCTAATTTTTATGTAATGCACTTAATTTAATCACTTGCCTACTTGTTAACAAAGTATGATCGACGTTTTGACTTCGGCGGTGGATTCGGTTCGGCGATGTTCGACAAGTTCGGCTGAAGTTATATTAATGTGCCGAAAACAAGCAAGAAAAACAACGTTAGTGCATTCGCATGATATTTTAGCTATATTGCGTCGGTTCAGTTTGATATTAGTTACAATGGCTATCTTACTTTTTAAGCTAAAAATTGTAGTTTCATAATAATAATTTATATAAGAAGTTTACTCACTATTTTTCATGATATTTTTCGCGCTCGGAACCCACCTTAATAATCACCGTATTTTCATAATAACAACAATGAGCATTTGATCACTAATTCACTAATATCAAGCCTCAAAATTAATATTTTACATGCGATACGCCGTACTTATACACCGTGGGTACCCCAGGTTACGACAAGTCAGGTCGTCGTCATTAGAGGGGTTACCATCCCATTGCATAATAAAATGGGCGAAGTTTCCTCAAGTCCATTATAAATTAGACAGCGGCTGAGAGCCGTATCACTTAAGATAGGTAAGATGTGACCCGGCACGAGTTTCAGCTAACAAACTTCCCTCTATATTGCCTCCGCAATCTTGATAAAAAGAACTATCCATGACTCCAACTTAAAGCTGGATTAAGAGATGAGCCGTGTACGAGTAACTTTTCAAATTCACCGCCAGTATTTTATTACTTAAGTTCACTAAATTTTTACCGCAATAAAACCACTTACTTATACCTTTGCTCGTAGTTCTCGTATTTTCGGATCGGTAGGTACGTATTTTAAATTTCTTTTATATTGGATTGTTTGTTTTTCGACAATTTTTGTCTGTCCAAAAGTCTGTAGGAAGTAAGAGTATTTATCAAGAACAGAGTTTTATGAGTTCAAAGTTTTAGTGTTCGTTGATAGAAATTGTAAGTTCGTATTAGATTTCCTTTATAATTATCTACAGGCAATGAAGGTGTCGTATGATACGAAATCATATTCCAACGAAGATATAAAAACATTCAAACACATTACGTAGAAGGACATTATTTTATATTGCCATGGAACATATTTGACACATACCATTTGTAGGTATAAGCACCATAAGTAAGGGTAACTGATAATCTCGGTATCGTAATGATAATTATTTTACTCTACGACGCAAAAAATCTTATTCAAAAATCACTATCAAAAATCTCAACGAATATTTGTAGGACCCGGTGCCGCTTTTTGGTTTTGACAATATGCTATACAGCTGGAATTAAAAGGATAGGATTGTTTTAAGCATAACAATCGGAATGGAACGTTGTAACAGTTAATGCCGCGGAAGTCAGCGGACGCGCTGGCAGCTCGCAGCAATTACACTGTCTAATGTCCACCCGTACAATTTCAATTTCACTACACTTGCTACATCTGGTCAGTGTACGCATATCGATCAGAATAAAAGTATGAAACGAGTCACCTTTTGATCTTTGTCTTTTATACCTTACAAGGACGTAGATTTGTACAATTTTATTTAGAAACCATAACTCAGCATTACTATATGTAAGCTCAGCTTTGTCTGCCAAAACTAATGGGGACAACATATAATGAGTAATACTATAATAGTAGGTATTTTATTCATAAGCTTGTACCGGTTTTTAATACGATATCATTGATTATTGTAAGTAGATATTTAAGGTTCCTTAGAATAATTCGTGTAAGTAGTAAATATATAAATAGTAAGTACTATTATGTAATATGAAAATGAGAGCAATTTTTTCCGCCTACAAACTGCGTAGTTTGGCAGATTATTTATTTATGTTTAAGTTTAATACTGCTGCAAAAAACAATAAATTAAAAAAAAGATTGATGATTTGAATTGTTGAATGAAGTTTTTCAAAATAACATCGATTTTAATGAAACTTTCAACAAAATCAAACTATTTTTTTAAAAATAATTTATTCATGTTCCTATCTTACTATCCTATCCTATACTATATACACTCTTGCTTGGAAGAGCTTATAAAATTACACTTTTACACTATCATAAATTATCCAGGTCACGAAATTCAAAAAACATTTCTAAATAAATTTCCGGTATATTAATGAACAATACACAAAACAGGTAGGTAATCATTTTATGACAAAATGATAAATAACTTGAAAAATACTTTTTATTATATAGCTACCTTTATTTCGAACGAAAAAATATTGTATTTCAAAGGAGACGTCGTCCTTTAATTTCCGTTACGTCACTCGTCAAATTTTAAGAACGATTGGAAATCATTCGAGCTACACATTCTATTTCTTCACACCAGCTGGTAATATCATCTTTGTAATTCAATAGGTCTCTATATTATAAGTTCTTCTTAAATACCTACATTTATACGAAACTATACCTATATATACGGAGATACTGTGGATGTATCATGGCTTAATCTAACAACTTAAATAATACAGGTGTTATAGATATAACTTACACTTATATTATGTTTGGATAAAATAAAAGTTTTACAAAGCATAATATTCTTAACTATTTTATATACCTACTAGTTTCCACAAGTATAGGGAAACAGTCGTGATTTTCTTTGTATTTTATACTATTAGAATGTAAGGATTTCTTGCCATGCGGGCATGTACTCGCATGCGTGAATTTACCCGCTGCCGTTTGTCTTCGTCCTGCGTGTCTGTGGTTAACATAATTTGCATGAGGCAAGCACACGGACAAGAACCGACGCAGATATAAAACTGCGTGATAGGAAGAGGCTCCAACATCTTATCGCTTTATACATTTTTTTTCTTGACTCAGGTGGCGTGGATGCATTTCGAACAATCGGCTATCCTCACTGTACATAACCACGTGATCACTCGCAACCCGAGAGTCAGCGTTACTCACGACAAGCATCGAACCTGGTACCTGCATATCTCAGATGTACGCGAGGAAGACCGGGGACGCTACATGTGCCAAATCAATACAGTCACGGCGAAAACTCAATTCGGATATCTGCATGTTGTTGGTAAGAATTAAACGATTTATTTATTATTGGGTTACACCAACAAAGTGAACAATTATACATTGTCTAGACATATCACATTGAACTTAAATCTAAGTGTCACCTCAATTACAGGTGTAAACTACATGCTGGAAGCAACTACATACTAAAACATGACTAAACATTAATTAAAATGATTGACAATTAAGAAAAATATATACAGGGTGAATCTCCATAAAGTGCACATATTGAAACAGGTAAAATTAAACCGCATCTTGTCGACAATATGGGTCGGACTATACCAGTTTTATTAGGGCGCACGTGCGTCGCGTCATGAGTATCTTTTTTGAAACGTTCCTAGCAAACTTTATACTTAAGTTAGAGGCATGCTTTTTTAGTGTTTGAAAGCTAATACGACGTAGAATTACATTAAATAATAAAAATAAAATAAAAAGCCTAGATTATTTTGAGGAAATTCACGATTACTGAAATTTAACCTAAAAAAATGGTTTTTTTTCACACTAATCTGAACATTTTTTTCTGGGAAGATAAACTTTTTTGTTTTTTTTTTCATGGATCAGTACGGCCTATAATTGGCATTCATTGTAATTTTTGTTTGAACATGATAACTCTTTTAGTTCAAAAGTTATAGCGATTTATTTACTTTAGGTGCACAATTCCAAAAAAAAAACTTCAAAAGGTCGTAAAACCCAAAAAAAATTTTTTTATTATTTTTTATATTTTTTTTGTCGACAAAATGCGGTTTAGTTTTACCTGTTTCAATATGTGCACTTTATGGAGATTCACCCTGTATAAAATACGATAGGAACAATAATAATTAGATCTGGAATTAAAACAATCACATTAATACTCTAAGAATTCAAATTCTAAAAATTTCATGTCCTAAGTACTCAATTTATTATAATACTATTATAATGTAATATGAATAAAATATTATGTTATAAAACTTCAGTGGTTTCAATTATAATTCAGTTCAGTGGTTTTAATTATATATTTGTAGGTATTTAATTTAAATAATAATAAAATAAATAATAATTGAAAAATAATAATTTAAGTGTTATTTTTAAATGCAGTTTTTATCGATTCTTATGTAAGTTATAAAATCAAATTAAAGATAGCTCCATCTGATATTAGGTGCCTCTACTCGTGAACATAATATAACCGGATATAAATAGTTCTACAGTATAAATTGACCAAAGATACGGTGCTTCGTTTGAAGATTAAAACGGTCCATCATATAATCGTCATCATATAATCCTCAATAGTACACGGCATTTCAGTTGTTGTTACTGAATAGTAGAATTAGATGTGTTGGTTGGTGACGTTTCAAAATATGACGAGTTCTGCTACCCTTACACCCTTCAATATCCTAAGTATCGCTTAACCAACCACTTAATTTATTAAACTTAGATTTTATGTTTGAAATAGAAGTATTTTCACATTTAATATTTACAGTGCCGCCGTCAATCGACGACTCGTTGAGCTCGAGCGACGTTATCGTCCGGGAGGGCGCTAACGTCACTCTGACGTGTCGCGCTAATGGCTCTCCTAAGCCCACCATCAAGTGGAAACGAGATGACAACTCAAAAATCTCCATCAGCAAAGGACATTCGGGTAGGATTTGTTTTATAAAAAGCCTAATATCAAGCAATCCAATTACATTTAATCTAATGTGAGGTTTCAGTTTCAGAATGGGAGGGCGAAGTTTTGGAAATGGCTCGCATTTCACGGCTGGATATGGGCGCCTATTTATGTATCGCTAGTAATAGCGTGCCGCCAACAGTTTCCAAAAGAGTGAAAGTTAGCGTTGATTGTAAGTTCTATTTGATTTAAAATAGAAACATAAATTAATAACTGTTCCCTACTCATAGCCATAGTTATCAATATTCAGTATGCTGTAGCATTTAAACCCCCAAATATTATAATATCCATGAATATGTTCTAGCAATATTTATTGTCCCTCAATTAAGCTTGAAAAAATCTTAAAGTTATTGATATCGTATTGTTAATTTTGTATTGGTGAATTTCATATAATCCGTGAAATAAGTTACCTTCGTATTGGTACTTTCATAGAATCCGTAAACCAAACTTAATTTCTTTACAGTTCCACCAATGTTGTGGATACCCCATCAACTAGTGGGTGCTCCGCTTTACTACAACGTGACCTTGGAATGTTTCACCGAAGCCCACCCCACCTCCTTGAACTATTGGACTAGAGATGATGGTCATATGATTCATGAAAGTTCTAAATATCACATGGAGAACACTGTGGGTATACCAGCTTACAAAACACACATGCGACTCCTTATCAGGCATATTATCACCGAAGACTATGGAACGTATAAGTGCGTGGCGAAGAATCCGAGAGGGGAATCTGATGGAACCATACGATTATACAGTAAGTATCTTATGAATGTCATAGCTACTTACATAAAAATTACGTGACATAAAATCGCCTAGTCATGCCTTAAACAACAGCTGTAGATGAAACGACAACTGTATTGGGTGGCATCCAATCTGGGAGTATATTAAAAATATTTATTGTTGAACTTTTTGCAATGGCTGGCAATTCGAATAAAAAAAATAACAGTTTTTTAATTAATGTATGTTGTTTATATCGCAGCCTCATCACCACCTACAACTACTCCAGACCCGCGAATGATCACCGTTCCGCCGCCTTCGCGACCACCACGTCGAGATACTCCCGTAGCAGATAAAGGTAAGGATGACAGATAAATAATTCACAAAGTACCAGTCGAACTCGCACATGGGGGCTTCCGTACCACCAAATGTTCATTCTTTTTTACGTATTTTTATTCATTTTGTTATTTTCAACAATACTTAGTTATATGACACAAAAATGATTTACTAAGTAAACGGATTGTAAAAATTTCAACCGTCTTCCTAGTACGGTTTAACAGTTAGATCGAAAAATGCCCAAAAAATCCGGTTTGTTGTATGGAGACCCCCTTTAATATTCAACTTTATTCTATTTTTAGTATTTGTTGTTATAGCGGCTATCGTTAGGCATCCTCTGTAAAATTGCATGTGTCTATCTATTACGGTTCCGGAGATATAGCCCTGTGACAGACGGACAGACGGACGGCCGGACAGACAGCGAAGACTTAGTAATAGGGTTCCGTTTTTACCCTTTGGGTACGGAACCCTAAAAATATATATGTTTAAAGTACGTGTTATAAACTCAATTTGGAATAATAAGCAATACCGCGGGCCAAAATTTGAAACAGATATACATTGTGAAATATTATGCAAACAATTTAAGTGGATAAAATTAAGGCTCAGTATGATAAATAATTGTTTTAAATAATCCTCATAGGTAAACGTTCACTCATTATAATGCATTGCAAATAAACATATTTTCCCGACACTAATGAAAGTATCAACAAATTGTGCGGCCAAATGAGTTCATTAATAACCCATCCATAGTTGCCGATAAATTGTATTGAAACAAGATTTTTATATCAGCGATTTCGTTTATTAAGAGATAATAATACCTTTATGAGTTGTATCCCTCGAGATCGTTCGGTTTATTTTCATTGTTTGCTGCTGTTTCAGTTATTAGTGGTCGTTATATTTGTTTATAGATCATAAACTATTACGACGCTCTGCTTGCCGCCAGTCGGCAGGTTGTTAACTGGCTTCAAATGTTATGTTGCTCGTAAAGCACTAGCAAATCGTTTATAAACAAATGTTTTATGAAGTGGTGCTATGTTCGCTTCTATAAAAGTGATATGACCGTTTTAAAGAGCTATAATTGCCGTATGGTAAACATTTGTATAAGACGTATTCAATTTTAATATAGACTTTCAATGTAAACAGATAAAGAATTAATACAGATGAAACGTTAATAAAGAGGAGGCAATTATGTAGATAATATCAATAGATTTATTCGGTACGTCCGGTTGTTGTAATATCGTGGGCTCATAAGTTGTTTGGCGCGCGTCATTACGCCGTTATTGGAAGTTGGGCATTTTCCGGACATGTCGCTCGGCTTCGGAGCTTCGGACAACAACATCTTGCGCTACAAGCTATTACTGCCAAGTGTCAGCCACCCGCTCACTTACAAACTATGGCTATATCCTTTGAACGTTGTTTCATTATTAAAATTGAGTAATGAGTGCGACCTTAATGTTAGAAATATTATAGAGAGGTATTTAATTTGTAAAGTGCTGATTGACTGACTAACTCTGATTGATTAATTGATTCATATTCATGTTGTGATTGAATGGTTTATGGAATAAAACTAGTCTTTAACTCATTTCATAATCTTTAAAAAAACTTTTATAAGTAACTGAAAAAAATCAAATAGTAGAATATAATTAATATCTTTCACATATTATCTGTTAAATTGTTTAAAATAGATTTTGTTCATGTACTTTTATGAGTTACTTCTTATTATTAATGTCGTACGGGGGTATTGAAAAATGTCAAATACCGAACTTTACTTTTATCATTAAAAACTAACTTTCAGTTACGAGTAAAGTTTCCAGATCCGTATTTATAACTTAACGTTTTCTGAGCCAGCGTAAAATTTTGATAGTCTGAACGAACATGCATTAAGTTTTGTGGCTGGAGGTTTTTGTACGGGATGGCGCGACGCAGAGGACATTGACCATTGCTACTGTTTTATTTTTTGCGTCCATTACGAATTTACGGCTGGCCGGCCATATTGCGCAACTTTTCAATAACTGCCGCCCGACCGCGCCGTCCGTCCCTACCCATATTGAATCCTTTTCTTTGCCTAATGAGTTCGCGTATATCTACTTACAACTTTTACTTTCATCCATATTATCTGTTTCGTTTACGTATATTACTTTCCTTATACTAGAGCGTAAATAACAAATACGTGTAGTAACTTTTTCATGGAAAAAATGCGAATAGGTATCACTAATTAATTTTCACTTGCTTTAACAGTAAAGGATATATGATAAAGATACATAAAATACTAGCATGAATTCTCTATAATGTATTAGTATGATGTTTACGAATCCGCATTTTGGTAAGAGACATTCCCAATCAGTGATAGCGCTGCGCTGAGTCGAACTTAGGTGCACTAAATTATTTTGACACGCCATTTGTATTATCGGGATGTTCGTAGTTTCGTAGTTCTGTTAATCTGATCGATCGCTGTCTAGACCTGGTTACAGGATGATCGGAAGTCGCATGTTAAGCAGTAGGTATTATAATAACAATTAACGCATTTATCTGAAAGAGCCTCTACGTTGGGATTGTTTCTCCACACAAACTTCCTTTTGACTAGGTTGAATGTGCTTTAAACCAATGAACATAAAAATATATAGTGCGTTGTTAATAGCTTACTTATACTTTTTTTTATCAGGTATATAATCAACGTGAAAACTAGACCGCTAATTATTGTCAAAGTGTTTCTTTGTGGAAACTCCCATTTAATATTTTTTTCGAAATGATTGTCCAAATATGAAGCGCCGCTGTTTCAGACTAACTCCTATTTCTTTTATGAAACTAAACGTATTACTTATTTTTGGCTGTCGAAAAATATTACTTACTAAAAGCATTACCGTCGATATTGTTTTATATATCTTAAGAGGTCATGAAGCGACAAACTTTTCTGGCATTCAATTTTCATAAAACCTGTTACCAATTGCAATGTATACGACTCGGAAATGTCCACATAAGTTCCGTAAACTTTCTCTAGCGTGTTTTCTCAACTTACTTAATTTAACTAAAATGTCTGGAAATCCAGGTACCAAGTATCAATCGAACCTGAACGAGATCGATAAGGGGAAGCAGAAGACAGACGAGGGTGGCGGGAAGACACATCTCAACTGGGTGGGAGGTGCATCGCAAGTTAAAGGTAAATAGGTTGACTTTCATTAACTTATGTCAAAGACTTCGTAACTGTAAAAGCAGGTTTGTTTACACATTACGTTATTTGAACGAGACAAAAAATATTCACATTGAAATAAAGCTTATTTTGTTAACAAAGTGATTTGAAAAAAAATCAGCTGTTGACACTCGAATTGGGTATATATGAAGAGCTTGAGAAAATATTCTGATAGCTGAAACAATAGGTAAATGTAAACTTAAAAAGTATTTAGCGTACTCTGTGGCTACCCGTAAGCATTATTAATATTTTTATGCTTCCATCGTAGACAGATTAAAAATTTGTGTTATCTTTTTTCTCAGCTATTCCTTTGCGAGAGGTTCGTGCCCAGTAATAGGGCGTGTAGAGATTGTAGCTAAGCAATTATAATTTAAAGGCATGAAAATATCACAAACAAGCTCTCTACTGTGGTTATACATATCTTGTATCTCGTTCTCATCATCTCGTCCAAGAAAATTTTCACAAAGTTAAATATTTTTAAAATGACGTAACATATTTTATTCCGCTGTTATATATAAAAAAAAATTAACAAAAAATACAACCGACTTCTATGTCACTACAAAGTAAAAAATAATTCAAATAAATGTTGGTTTAGTACATATTTCTGAAGTCGGCGCTCAATATATTTCGTTGGATAACGATGTAAACAGCGTGTCTTATATTCAATTCTTTTTCAGGTGACGCCGACTGGAGTAGAAGCCCTCCGTGGATTTTAGTTTTATTATGTTTAATTATTTATTCTTAAGAAATATACTTTGACAACACTTCTTGCAAATGTAGTCCCCTATGTAAGCTATATCACTTATGTTTATAACTCTGACCGAAATAAAGCTCATGTAGATTATATAATTTTAGAATATTAATAGATTGCTTCTAAGACGTATTACATATTGTAAGCACTTATTTTAATAATTTAGTTATGTAATTTCTTAAGAAGTGTTATAAATTGGCATTCGCCTGGCTGTCTGTATTATTCGAGCCACCTCATTTAGAAAAAGACTGCACTAGTAGCTAGCTCTTCAGGAAAATATTAAAAATAAAAAGAATTTAACCGCTAGCTTAATACATACTTATTCGTGTCCTAATTAACGGTTATGGTTTTATATCAAAATTTATATTCTGGAAAACAGGTAACGTAGAATAATAATATATCATATTATAAAATTAGGCATATGGTTTAAAATAATATTATATACTAAAGTATAAATTATATTGAGTTTTCATACAGATAACAATATTTATGTATATGTAAATGTCGTTGTTAATTATGTAAACTATATTTATTGTAATGAATATAATGTATAACAGTTCCTTGGAATAAGTGTACAATCGCGGTAGAGCAGATTTAGATGAAAACGAATATTAATAAAGATATATTGATGTTGGATAATATAATAACACCTTTAAGGCCCGGTTTTGAATATGGATTTGGTAGTTAGTAGTAAATCTGCTAAGCCGTGATATTATTTAAAGTTACTGCACATACATATACTAACGTAATATAAGTGCACAGTCATTATAATGATTATTTTATAAAATAGATTAAGACTGAATGAATTGTGTGTTTTTATGTTGGCATTATACATTTTTTCAATCATATTGTCCTATTGTTCACTATTTTTTCACGTTTTTTTGTATTTTAATCTAAATTTTGGTAACTATTTTTCACGTTTTAATTTTTAATGTAGTAAAATATTTACGAATCGATGCAAAAAGGAATTGGCGTGTAGAAAATTTAGGCGTTTTTATCAATGAATTGTATATAGGTAGTTGAAAATCCCTCCAGATTTTATCAGTTTTCCAGCAAATATAACCGCTAAATATTTTTTTTCTTTTTGTACCAATTTTAAAGAAAACTTTTGCCTTCAAACAAAATCTTGGCAATAGAAAGCAACTTTATCAACCTGGCATAAATATCTAAGTTTATAGAACATTCTATACCTTATCAGAAATTGATCTGAATACTACAGCTTATTTGTTTCTCATACACAACAAGCATTTTCATTTCTATCATTTTGTGTATAGTAGTGAAATTTCTTCTGTCAATTACTGTGTAGGTAGTATAGTTACCTACATACCTTAGTATTTATGAGTATGTGAATGTTATCGTTATCATGTTGCCAAATTGCTATTTATAAGGTAAATGCTGCATCTAGATAATATTGTAAATATATTCATTAAGCCAAGCGATGGAGTGTGTTTTAATAACAGAGTATTTAAATCGAGCAATGTTAGCGACTAACTTATATTATTATGGGCATCATACGTATTCTCGTAATGACACTATATATGGATGAGTAGGTTATGAAAATAAAGCTTGTTTTAAATAAATGTATTTCTTTTTATCCACTTTTTAACAACTATACGTGGTCTACCTAGACGTGGAAAAAAAATGTAACAAATATTTGTCTATTAATAATTGGAAATAGATGATTATAGAACCCTTGGAAATCGGACCTTAGACTACAAGTAAATAACCCTTTAGATTCTTTATACATAAATAATAAGGTAAAAAAGAAAGTGATAAGTGCAAGGAAACGAGAGTTTTCCCGTAGTTACATAACAAAATACTCTAATCTCTATACATTATGATTACAGGATTTGCAACGCAATTTTAAAGAGAGTATTACAAATAGTAAAACAAGAGGTCTCATGATCATTAAGGATTCTTTGAATTAACCTTGAAGCATATCGCACGTTAAATAACAATTTCTGGAGAAAATCATTCAACAGCTTTTACCTCTGTAATTTGCACTATGAATATTGCGAGTATAGAATCAAACCTTTGTTTTCATTAAGTATGTTTGTTTGCGGGCCACTGTTATATGTAGAACATACTCGTACTTTGTCATTTACTTAAAAATACGCAACAAATACTAATCACGCACAGTTAAACCAAAAAAAAAATTTGTTCCTATCCAAAAACAAATATGGTACCCTCATCCTATAAACTCCATTAAAATATTTATTCGATTTCGGTATATACTGTAAACCAAGCAATAACTTATTTCGTAAGTACTCGTACATCAATAATCCTCAATCATAGTATTAGATACAATCTTTTTATAAATCCTCGATGAAGAAAACAGGCTTCATTTGGAGCTTTAATAATTTATGTAGAGAAAGTTCCGCATAAATTGTTGATGGACCAAAATGCTTGCAAACAATCTGCGGCGGATCCCGAAGATTAGGAGTGGCTTTGGAGCGCCGAAAAGGCTCCAACTACGTATGGCCGCACGCCAACTCCGGTAAGCCAATCTAACTTCTTTTAAATGTGTTTTTGATGTAAAGAACACATTACGCTACGCACCGCTTGCCTCCCAAATCTTGAACCAAATTAGCTTTTGATTTATTGGTCTATAAGTTCAGTCGCGGTCCAACTTTATAAAAATCTTCCAAATTAAACTTTAAAAATAGATTTCGTGCGAATAATTTATTGCCGTTTTGATAATAGGATTGGTAATACTGAATAATCGTGCAAAACAAGCATGGAATACCTACTAGTTATGTTCCGATTGTTACACATATTCGAATGTTACGTAAAGGTTGTTTTTAACCTGATTTTCAAAGCAACTTTTGCATTTTACGTTATTTAAAGCAGTAGAACTGTTACGGGCTCGACAGCATCAGTACCATCATTCTACTCATTAGTCCTAAGTTAGACTTCTAGGGGACGCATATGTGACCAATTTCAAAAAGGTTTGTTGTTACCATATCACGAAAACCAATTTTACTTAATAAACCAATAATACCAATATTACTTAATAAACAAAACCTTTACATCATTAACCAAAATACACAGCAATACCCTTAAATATTAACAGGGATAATTAAAGAAAAAGTAATGTAAGGCTTGTAATATTAAGCTCATTACTTAGCGGCGCAGTGGGTGTGCCGTGTTTTCACTGCAATCGGATATCCTGGGACATTCAAATAAAATTAACGCTTATTGCACGTAGAGAGCCCTCAAATTACACCGTCGGTAAACACTGCGTTGCCCTAGGGTTCGTAACTTTCAAAACCGGAACATTTAATCGTGCTCCGAATTTCCTGTAAGTGACGTAGCTCGGGGACTTGTTTTATTTTTTAATTTGGGTTACGTCAATAAGCCGATAATATAATTGCAAGTGTACTAATTCATATTTTAAAATGATAAATCTTTGAATGATTGTTTTTATAAGACCTGTTATTGATAAGATTTAAATAACAAACGATAAATACGAAACGATAATGATAATCTTTAACTACCTCCATATAGAACAGAAATTTTACCTGAACCCGATCACAGTTGCCACTCATAAGGTGGTTGTCTCATAAATCTAAGTCAGCTAACACCTACACCTTGCTATTGAAATTTCATAAATGCTTTTAGAGACAAAAATTTGTGGCAATGGCAAACGTGGTTCAATGTTTAGCTTATGTAAATCAGAAATTCGTGCGTAAAGATACAGTTAGTGTTGTGCGTCGTGATCATGAACCTAAAATTAAAACCAAGTGGACGCAGGGTAGATAGACCAATCTACCACTAGTGCTTGTCAACTGATCTCACCACTGAAGTGTCGCCGTGATCACGATCCATGCAACTGGGCCGATATATCGGCAATGAGGAAATGCAATCTGCGTGTCGTAAGTACCCATAACATATTATATTGTCTCAATTCCGTGATAATGTTAGTCATCAAAATATTTTTTTTATAATATAGGAGTAGCAGACGAGCATGCAGTCCACCTGATGGTAAAGGGCTACTGCCGCCCATGGACATCTGTAATCAACCCCAGATAGGATTATATATTCCTACCTGAGGTCGGCCACAGATGCGCCGCTACACCTGAGGACTAAGCTGGAACGACTCGGAAAAGTATATCCTTACCACACCCTTCAAAACGGAACACAGCAGCGCCTAACACTGCTGTTATTAGGCAGAAATAGGTGTGGCGGTGGTGCCGCCGGAGTCGAGCCACAAACGGTTCTACCACCTTCATTTAAGACTATAGTAACAACTTCTTGGTCGTGATTTTTTTAATTACACTATCTATAATATTCCAATAAACAGTAAAGTTATTACAATCCTGTTATTGTATTCGTTCCTGTTATAAATAACGTTCCTGTAGTGTGTAAACAAAATGTTATAGCATCTATAACGAGCACTAAATATGTTATCTTGAGAGGCCGACTTGACTTAAGTTTTTCTGACATAAAAAAAGTTATTTTACAACCTTGTTTGTGGTTTCCATCATCTATCAGCGTACGGCACATATAACGTTATTATAAATCGATCTTTTTTATTTCACCCAAAAGTTTTAGTGGTTCCTTTGCCGACGACATATAAAGAAAACAGATTGTTTTATTGCATGAAATATAAAATATATCCATATAAGAGCATTTAGTAATAAGGAATGATATTAAGAATTTATTGCAATACTTCTGTAGATATTAGAAATTGAGTTTATTTGGAAGAATACTTATCTGAAATAAAGCATGTTTGTATTAAAAAAATAGTCAGCTGATACACCTATATATGACGTAAACATCACCAGTCCTCCGCCAGGTATAGTAACGATCAACAAATATTATGTAGACTTCAAGTAGGAGCCCAGTCTATATGGAGACTGTTACACATGTCCATGAGAAATGGTTACTACTAATAACAAAACTATTTTCTTAATCCAATTTACAATTTTTATTATTCCCGCGTAAAATACAAGTCTCGCGCCAAGCGCGTTCTTTTTCTTTTTTTTATGCTAATGCACACAATCGTATAACCCATACAGCCAGTGACTATATAAATGGTCACTTATTATTATAAAAATAACACATCATGAAAATAATACAAAATAATACTGTACGTAATAAAATTATTTGAATATATTGCTAACACTAATTTGTATCAGAGACTAACTAGACTGCACGCTCGTTTGTTGCTTCAATCTTATAAAAATATAAGTCTGCAACGCTTTCAGACTTAAAGATCTCTTTCTGAATACTTGCTTTAATGAAAAGGAAGCATCAACTCACAATGGATATGTAAAGTTATAATGCAAATTGACTGTTGTGAAACCGGGTAACGGAGGCACGTTGCCTTCATCGAGAAGGCGGATTAACCGAAAGTGATCCGTTATAATTGTGAGAGTGGGCAGTAGCGGCTGGTAGGCACAGATTAGCCCCTCCGATAAACAATAGCATTAGTATGCGAGGACGCGCTGACCGGCGCCGATCGGCCGCCCGTGCTCGGATTAATTTGCCTTCTGGAAATTATGGAGGCCCGTGTGGAACGAGGCGATCGCACCAACAATAATATCGCTTTGTTTTCATACTTACAAACTAAATTAGAAACTGATACGTAAGGTGGAGTGTATTAGAATTATTATCGCTTGCTACAACGTGCACGATCGGAAAACGAGACGTCTGAAATTCCTCAAAAATTCTTAAAAATATTTTCAAAGATGTTTGAAGTCTACCAATCCGCGCTTAGTCCACACGGTGGACTTAGTGCGAATGGACTTCAAACTTCCAGCCTCGGCTAAGTCTAAGAAGAAACCCATGCCCAAGGAAGTGGAAGAGTGGAAGACCCGTGGAAGAGTAAGGACTTAATTACATAAAGTAGTACGCACATTTTGAACATATTTGTTATATGTACATGATAGATTAGTAAAGATTACTCGCTCCTAACAAGAAAATGTAACCTTTTGATAATTGTCACTGTCAATTATTTTCGTGTTTGAAAAATATTAAAAAAATGTAAGTAGTTTTTAGATCATTTAGGAATGAAACGATATTTCTTCGCACTTTCTCTTCGATTTCATGTCTTAACTACGCATGTCGGCATTATTCCGCGTAAATTACACCATGATAGCCATTAAACGGCTGACAAAATAGTCGGCTGTTTAAGTCGTTTAATGGCTTCCTTCGATTACAAATTACAAGATATCTATACTTATCTATGCTATACATAATAACTTAATAACTGTACTTGCATAAAAATTGATTTTAGGACTACATAGCCTTGAATATGCTGTGGCTTATGAATATTATCTTTTCCAATCTCCCGTAGCAACAGTGACCGCGTACCCTATACAAGAATTATAAATATCCTGTGTACTTTTAACGTACTTTACATATGCGTGAGAATTTCTTTGAAATCGATTACAGATCTAAGTCGTAGCTACATTTTTTTATATAATATAGGAATAGCAGACGAGCATGCAGTCCACCTGATGGTAAGTGGCTACTGCCGCCCATGGACACCGCTGTTATTAGGTAGAAATTGGTGTGGCGGTGGTGCCCCCGAATTCGAACCACAAAGGGTTCTACCACCTTCAAACATACATCTAAGATTAGTAAAAGAGACCGGTGAGAAATTAAAAAAAAAATGGTTGGTAATACAAAAGTTATCAGCTTAAAAGCTGTTTTAAATTATACGTAGATAATTCAGTATAATTTATTTGTATAGTTATAAGTTTCTTCTTAATAAAAACATTCTTATTATAAATAATCAATATTAATGATTGGTAAATTGTGAATCGAAATATAGCAACGAATATAACGATTATCCGTCGCTATATTTCGATTCATAATTTGATTTTGAATTTTGTAGGTAACATTTCAAAGTTACTTAAATTCACACATACCTTTTATAATTTAGTAAACAGTTAAGTTATGTCAATAAAATATCGTACAAAGTAACCTGTCCCGTCCATCATACACGTGTAAAGTTGTAAAAAACTCGTCCCTCACTGAGTGATAATAAAGGTAACCCTCTGCGGCACCTTTATTGTTATCGAATAAAAATAATCCCGGGATTTTGGGGGATGATCGTAAATTATGACCGAATCCGTAGGGCGGGCGGCGCCCATGTGCCTTCTTAAAACCTCTACTAAGACCTTAGCATCTTGTTGCAAAGGACCCTCAGGAAAATAAAAATCTTTAATTATTGCATTTACACAGCGTAACAATATTTTATCATAATCATCAACCCATTATTGTCCCACTGCTGGGCACGGGTCTCCTCTTTTTTTTTATAAATCTCTCAGGTACGCAGGTTTCCTCACAATGTTTTACCTCACCGTTTAAGCAAGTGATAATTAATTTCTAATACGCACATAAATGTAATAGAGGTGCATGCCTGGGATTTGAACCTCAGACCCCTCAATCGAGGGGCCGAGTTTCTTAACCACTAGGCTATCACTACAATATTTAATTTGAGTTTATTTACGCAACGTACGTAATCATATTTAATTTAAGTAAAAGTTAACACAAATAATGCCTCCGACCCATATACCGTTGTTCCACTGGAGTGTCGTCGACCTATCTTAACGCAGGTCGACCTGGATTTCAGCCATAGTTTTGTCATACATACTTGGCTACAACACACATACATTATGCAATTAGAAAACTTTCTTCGCAACAGGATAGCAAATTGGGAATGTCACATTTATTAGGAGTTCCAGCAGATCCGACTATTTAGCAGTTTTCCGGAATCTAGATGCAGCAATTAACCGCTACATTTGGCATACATTTGAGCACCAGTCGCAGCTACACGAAGCAGCAACCCGACAAACGCAATGCAGCATCGATGCAATCGCCAAAACGAGCCTCCGGTGCTAAAAGTAGCATGTCTACTTAGGCCGTAAGTGAGTAGCAAACGGTTGCAAAGATGCAACCTTTTGGTTCGACTCCGGCGGCACCACCGCCACACCTATTTCTACCTAATAACAGCAGTGTCAGGCGCTGCTGTGTTCCGGTTTGAAGGGTGTGGTAAGGGAGACAGACTTTTCAAAGGCGTTCCAGCTTAGTCCTCAGGGGTAGCGGCGCATCTGTGGCCGACCTCAGGTAGGAATATCTAATCCTATCTGGGGTTGATTACAGATGTCTATGGGCGGCAGTAGCCACTTACCATCAGGTGGACTGCATGCTCGTCTGCTACTCTTATATTATAAAAAAAAAAATGCAATCTCTCTAATGTTAAGAGGTCATTGCCCTCCACTGGTAGCTGTCTCAATTCTAAATGGGGCTGTTTAAATGTGAAATTTCTCACACAACTGCCCCTGGGCCTAAGTTAAATAACACTAAACAAGAATATCTACGTCATACTACACTCCTTAAACCATAACAGCAACGCGACATTGATACATCTATAGGTACATATAAATAAAATAGGAGTGTCTGTTTTTAATATTGAAAGAACCGCTTTTTACTACATGCATATGAATATACGGTATATACAACCAAATAACATTTTTTAAAATTTGTCTGTCTGTCTGTTTGTTCTGGCTAATCTCTGAAATGGCTGGACCGATTGACGGGACTTTTATTGGCAGGTAGCTGATGTAATAAGGAGTAACTTAGGCTACTTATATTTTAGGATATGTTTATTGTTAGATTTCTCTTTAACGCGAGTGAAACCGCGGGGCACAACTAGTAATAGTATGGTTTACAATTGAACCGTGAGTAGAAAGTTGTAACCATATTCAGAAAAAGAAGCTTTTTTGTAACGTAAATGTTCGGTCTTGTAAAAGTCTTCAACGTAAATACCTTTTTATTAGCCGCATATCAGAAATGATTGATAAATGTTGAGTAAAAACGTAGCTTAACGCAACTTGACGTTTATTATTTATTATGCAATTTAAAAAAGTACGACACTTGTCTATTACCGTTTAACGTGAAGCGAATAGCCAATAAACGCGTCGGTATTGAACTTAAAGATTTAAGTTAACGAGATGCCGATGCAGTGGCGTGTGATAATAACGGGGCCCTAACGCGCATTTTTAACGGTGTGAAGCGCTGAAAAGCCACCGATACCAACAAAAGTGGCAACTGAAACTAATGAATTATTCATAGCGGTGGTGCGGTGCATGTTCTATCACTGTTTTATCTATTGCGGGGCTCACGGCGACCGCGGCCCGCGCCCCTCACTTACTCTCCTCCCACAAGGGTTAACTACCTTGCAACCAACAATTTTAGAGCCGTTTGAGAACACTAGATAAGCTCCATCCTCCAAATAAACATTACCGTAATGTGACCGCTAACACAATTACTGTGGAACAAGCACCCTTTATTTATTCATTCTGATCTGTTTCTGCGAAGCCCCGGATCAATTATGTTTGAGAAGCACCGTCTTGCTGGATACTTGATAGCGTGACGACGTAATATTAAAAAGTTTTTCTGTAACCATTGCTTACTATGTGTAATATATATGCAGACTCCGATACATACTCAGTTTGCCCTTTATGCAATTACCAGTTAGACTAATGACTGAGATGCAACTATAGTGTTCATGGGAATCGATGTACCATCCATGACAAAGAATAAGATGGAAAGTGCTTTAAAGACCCTATCCACACTCACATCCCCAGACTAGTATTTCCACAAATGGACGCACAAAGACGAATGTATTTGTGCGTCCAGACCAGAACAGACATCCACATTCGTCACTCAGATGTCTAGCTGGGGATCGAACCCGGAACCCTTCGCGCATCAGACCGGTATGGTAACAGCTCAGCCACGAGGGTCGTCAACTAACAAATAATTATATGTTATACAATTTAGAATAACATCAAATGAATCTGCACATCTATTAAGTATCAGATACGTCGATAACTCAAATAATAAAATGATATTAAGTAAAAAAGTAGAATACCAATTTCTGTTTTCGAAATTTGAAAAGAATATCCCGTTTGATATGGATCGCAGACAAATTAAGCTCATAATGGAAAGAGAATATCAACGAGCACCTTTATCTAAAGACACCTTTTAGATTTTAAACATTAAAGTAGTTTCAGTGAGAAGACTGTATAAATGACTTGTATTTAAACTTATCTGAAAAGGGAAAGGACTGAGGCAAGGAAATACTTGCACCTTTTAAAAAGCTAAGTTGTCATAGAAGCATAATATCTGAATGCAATATAAAGCAATCAAGACGCTATCTACAATCTAGATGGCTATCTAGATATTTCTAGCTAGAAACGTTAGTTATTGCGCATAAATCTACGTGGATTCAATGGAATCATGTTGACCAAGTCAATGGAAATGTATGCAAGATATCCTAGTCGTCACGTCTTCTAAGGAAGACATAGTGAGGTCCTCCGAAGTCTACAATAACAGACTTTATGTAATAACGCTATTTAGAGTTGCCTACATCTGAGTGTATACTGCATCTATGACGATTCATTAACAGCCAAATAATTAAATGATCATTTTGGATTTTCATTTAGGTTTGAGTAATCAACTTAACCACTTTCGACATGGCGAATATTAGGTCCCAAAAAGCGATCTAATTATTATAGTAAATTAGACCACATGCATTAATTGAAACTAGTTATATTTGCCACTTCTTTAAAAACCTTGTAGAATAATAAAAGCATAATGCTTATATTTTTTTGAATATTAAAGAAATCTTTGAATGGATGATGAATTCAAAATATTTTAATCCAAGCGACGATTAAAAAGCTAGCTACGAATGACTTAATGTTCTACCTACTCCAATAATCTCAATACAAAAGACGAAATATTCATTTATCTACCGCAGAGATGACCAGTTGGAGCGCGCCCCATAACGAGATAATCTTCCCAGTAACCCACAATAAGTCTACAACGTACAAAATTGCTACGCTTTTATCACATTACGTCTTTTGACACATTTAACACTTTTATGTCTAGAAATATAAGAGACTCATTGCCATTACATTCCTAAGAATTTAGTACCTACTATACGTTTACGTCTTAAACGCATAGTAGTATGTTTTATTTTTATGCAAGCTCTTAAACTTTTTTTTTATAATATATGAGTAGCAGACGAGCATGCAGTCCATCTGATGGTAAGTGGCTACTGCCGCCCATGGACATCTGTAATCAACCCCTGATAGGATTAGATATTCCTACGTGAGGTCGGCCACAGATGCGCCGCTACCCCTGAGGACTAAGCTGGAACGTCTGAAATGTCTGTCTCCCTTACCACACCCTTCAAACCGGAACACAGCAGCGCCTAACACTGCTGTTATTAGGTAGAAATAGGTGTGGCGGTGCTGCCGCCGGAGTCGAACCACAAAGGGTTCTACCACCTTCACCACTTTTGCTTGCATAAAACATTTGTACCTATTTATTTAAGTAAATATCACATTATTTAAATAGGTATAAGTATTTCTTGTGTCGGTGTTCAGAGATATAGAATAAGCGAAAACATAGCTAAACAGTACCTAATAATAACAATTACTAATCTAAAGAGGATGAAATTCGTACCTGCACTCTATTACAGACAACTTTTTGCTCCTGAAGACTGAATTTATCGCTTTGTTCTAATATTTCGACCTTATCAAAGCTGTTAAAACCTTGATCTCTCAAACGGGAAGTCTCAAAGTCCGAATCTCACATCCGCAATTCTGAGTTTTCAAACTTATGTGCATATTATTAATCAATTCACTTATTTAAATAGTAAATAAATACATTGAAAGGAAACCTGCACGCCTGAGATGTCATAAAAATAGTTCTGAAAAGTGTGCGAAGTCTACCAATCTGCACTTTACCTGTCCGGTAGCGTAAAACTTGTCGCTCTGAAAGGAGGTCTGTACCCAGCAGTGGGCCAGTAATGGGTTGTCGACATACACACCTTAAATTACAGTTGCTTACTGCTAGGTAGTACTGGTAAGCCCTATACAATAAGTGTACTTATTGAAAATGCTATTATGAGGCGATTTAGCATCTACGAATTTAGTACAGAAGGTTGTTAGAGTTAGAAGACAAGTCAGATTCAGGTCGCCTCTCCGTCTGCGCACTACAAACAACTTTTGCAATTAAACTTTTATTCTGAAATCGATATTGCTTTGCATTAGTTTATATTTTGTTCATAGATTACTACGACTTGGACTTTAAGTTCATAAGACGATACACAAATAAGAATATGAACGAAAGGAACTATAAAATAGGACTTAATAACTCTATATGCGATAATTACTATATACGAGCAATTTAAAGGTAATAGTTTCGACATAAGCTTGCCATACCTAGTATATCTTTGTGAGAAGTATATATGATATGGACCTCTGTATTCAATTATACTTTTTTAACTTTGTTTATATTGTTTGAAATAAATGATTATTATTATTAATAAAAGATCGTAAATAAATACAAGAAATATCAAGTACCAGCGCAAATACTTCAAGGAATTCTAAATTTATCAAGGAATAGCAAAGTCATTACTATATTAATTATTATTTACTCAGATATTTGATTCTAGCTAAGTCAAGGATCAAGCCAGGAACTGCTTGTAAATAACACACCAATTTTGACTCAGTATCTTGCAGTATCATTCAATAAAATACGTTTTATTAAAATCAAAAGCAACGTAACGTAGAAAAACATGTATAAAAACGGGAAAGTTTTTTTAATTAATTCCCTTTTTATACAATAATTTCTCTTTAAGGCAGAAGTTTGAGATGTTATTGATAAAGTTAGCGTATTACAAATTTTATGTTTATGAGAATATGCTTTGCAAACCGCAAACTTGTTTACATAGAATTGGGATAGCGTTTTAGTTTGAATTATACAATAGTTGGTGCTGCCAACTGAGTACTGTACTGTTTTGCGTAATAAATACGTAGTTAGATATTTTGTTTCGTTCCCAAAACTATGCATTGGCTCCGACTGAAACGAGTACTATACAATAATAAGTTTGTACGGAATTTGGTACTCGGAACAAACGGCTTTCCAGGCAAATATTTATACGTTGTTTTTATACGTGCTATATTAAATCTTGTAAAAGTTTTCAAGTGTGAAATACGCTTTCTAATTTGGATAACGATTTTTTTAGTATATTTTATGTACTATAAGTAATTATTATAGTAACTGGTTTAAGAGATTACTGCCTTCTTCAACTATGAGCAATGAGCATGTCATTATATAGGTGTACGATTTGTGTTGTACCGTGACATTCTTCACAAGAGGGTAGTATTAAATTAGTTAGACACAAACATGTTAAAAGGAGAATTGTATTCTAAATCAAGTAGTATAATACATTATAACAAAATATGGTAATTTTTAATGAACATTTTTATTTTATGGAATAGATCAATTTCTCGTTTATTGTAGTAATTATGATGCGCTTCGTTTGTACACTTCGGACCTATTTACACCTAGGGATATTGAACGTGTCGTACCAGACAAAATCATTTTTTTCTATACAATATTTTGACAAGAACGATCCATGTCTGCGCGGTCGTTTCACGGAAGATATTATGAATACCCATACACATTGTTTAGAACACATTCAATGTCTGTAGTAATACACGAGTTATTGTACGGAACTAATAATCAAGTTCAAACGCTATCCATAACGCACTACCTATAGCTCGTCCACTTAATCATACATAAGTGTAAGTGGAACGCGTACCGGTGTCCGGCTATAAATCTGGCGGCAATATGAGCCGCCACAATATCACAATAACCCGTTCCTGCTGCGACGCCATCGATCTACACGCTCCAACCCTCGCGTTCAAATTGTTATAATAAATTCCAACGAACTTATATGGAATCATTTTAGTTAGATGTACTTCGAGACGAGATATTTTATTCATGTCCTCGAAATCTTACAATTATTTATACTTTGATGTTTATGCCGCAAACATATAAATATAATAAGATTTCGTGAGATATCATTTATTTGTAATGTTCATATAAATTGAGTAGGTATTAGACGTTACATAAAATACAGTTTGTGAAACGATATACCAAGTATACGAGTACTAAAATAAATTATGTAGCAAATGTATTGGCGAATTGACGTGAAATGAAAATTGTTATGTGTAATGTTAAATTGAAGCGTCACAAGTTAATTATTTGAAATAGGCTTACCGAATGCATCCGCGCATCGGTTTCCGTTCTTATTGTATAAAAAATACAATCATATAAGTAACACTATACTGTCGAAATTATTTAAGTATAGTATATATGTATTAGTATACCTTGCATTTAGTAATAATTATACTACACAATATTAGTAGACATTTCCAATTTTTTCAAACTTTTTCAAGCAATCAAACCTTTTTTCCAATCGTTTTTAAACACATGATTATAAGCTTATAACTCAATCACAGTCACATCAATTATTTTATACAAAATGCCGAAAAATTATACTTATCTCCTTTATTTTTTGTTACCTTCCGTAATTTTATAAAACATGATTAAAGTAAGGCAAATCGCGGACTCGTATTAATTAATATTGGTGAAACAGAACAGGTTTACAGATTACCATAATTTGCTTCGATGCATTTGAATAATGAGGACGTGCTCGCTCCGACCCTCCTTTCACCCTTCGGATAACTATCCATTCAATCCTGGATATCTATTGGATTGTGAAATGTATATCATAATTGATATATATTTCTACTGAGTTCAGGGTCAATATTTCAATAATTGCGTTGTCATTTAAATATGTTTTATATAAATAATATTATAATTATTATGTAAGTATAGCCTAGCCTAGGTATAGTCGTAAAAGGAGTAGGTAGTAGCCTAATCACAGACCTGTATTGTACCTAAGGACTGTGAGCCTAATCATTTGAATCGTCTCATTGGTTAAATGGTTTTGATCGTCTAATTGTTGCCTCTCAATCAGTAGTCTGTTGTTCGAATCCCAGGAACACTCTTCTAATTTTTCAAAGTTATGTTGTTATTATAAATTAATTATAATCAATTAAGTGCTGTAAGAAAACACTGTGCGGAAATCAACACGTCTCTTTTGAGAGTTTTTAAGGCGTGTTAAATCTTTATAGTCCTCACGGTCCGGGTCACTTTAGAGACCCCTGCCCAGCAGTGGATGAGCAACACCTTAAAAATCCTTGTCATCTGGTTATGACCTATTTATTTTCTTACTACCTAACCCGGCAAACGTTGTACTGCCTCAGAATTTATTTATGAAATATATTTCATATTTACGCACCTTTTAAACCTTCCCTTTACTCCCACAAATTATTCTTAACTAAAATTAGCCAAATCGTTCCAACCGTTCTCGAGTTTTAGCGAAACTAACGAACAGCAATTGATTTATATATATATATAGATTTATGATTTATAATCGTTCACTAAACAGGAAACGCTGTGAACTAATCACACATCACATCACATCCAATTTCTATCCTTTAAAAAAAAACATATGATTTAAGTTAGTACATCTATTAATAATAAAAGGAAAAACCAATTTTCACTCATAACGATTTGTAATAACAGCAAAACAAATATGTTTTACCGAAAACTTCTATTGATAGAGGTGCTATTTCCGGTTGTCATGTTTTGACTTCTGACATGACATGTAGTTCGACATATAGGCAGCTGTAAACCACTTGTTCGATAGAGATATATTGAACGATAAACGTTGGACAAGTTTACAGTTGTAATGAATAAATTTGTGTATAGTTCTTAAAATCAAACATGTTTTATGAAATTACATTTATAGACTTGAATAACACTTTAATAACAATATATGCTCGAATTTACGTACAATATTTACATAAGACGAAATACGAATTGTTTATTGTAGATTATTTTTGTTAGATATTATGCATATTAGGTTTCAAAATTTTGTATATAATTTTTGTATTTCCTTTGAAATATATATATTACTCTTTACTCGTTTTGTCGTTTTTATGCAATACATCCCTTTAGGTGCGGTTTTGTATCCGGCGTCCGGTAGTAAGCCGCTGGTACATGTATGTTATACACGTTGGCCGAATCTGGACACAATGGTAGAGTTTATAGTTACAGTTTGCAAACAAAATTCAATTAAAGGGGAAAATATAGTTCAACACTTATTTATAAACTGATTACCTACTTTATTTATATTTGTCTTACGTGTGTACGAATTTTAATTGAATTAGCTATTTAGTTTTTATATCGTGAAATTATTAAGATTAATTGCATTAACTTTTTGGCGACAAGTCGTCTTACAGTTCAGGTATGGAAAAATAACGACTCAGTTATTTATACATCTTAAGCAACATCAGAATCGTTATCCAACAGAATTTCGATTGCTTAAGACCTTCTGTGAAACGTGAAAATTTCCAATTTTTGTAAATTTATTTTCGCACAGTCGGAAATTTAATGCGGCTAAAGTAATTTTCCGCGAGAACAGAGCGGAAATTACCACATAGTGTAGTGACGTGTTCGACAAACGTCACGTAGCCGGATGCGAGCGCGCAGATCCTTATATCCAATTTCCGGGGGTTTTTGTTGGAAATGAGAATTAGCTGACGTGATGTGACGGAAGGCTAAATATCAATGTCGATGGTATCGGGGATTGCCGGCGACTACCGATAAGCGATTAACGAGAAACGGCTCGCTCCCTCGGTTGCATAAGTGCTGTACGTAGTTAGCTGTAATCGCTGTAGTTTCTAGGGATACCATTTAATTGAATCTCGTCGAAATGCCTGTACATATTGGAATCAGAACAATTTACAAGTACTAATAGTGTTGTCAAGAATTTGAAATAGGCAGTTTGCCTACATATTTTTTTCTTAAAATATATTAAAGATACTTAAGTCCACACAATTAATCCAGTGAATACTTAAGAATATAAATGTACCTAGTTCAACAAGACGTTGACCAATTGTCAGTCGAATTAAATACAGACTTAATTAACTTTTACGGCTTATTTTAAGACATTTTGCACACTTTAGTAACTTTATTCATTGTTAAAATACTATAACAGTGTTTTTGAAATAAAATGAATAGTACAATTTCAATCTTCATAGACATATCATTATAATATTCAACATTAAACAATATTTATATAGAATTCTTTGAGCTAAAATTGAACTACAAAACCGAGATATGAGAACACGCTCAATATTGCAAAAACCCTCGCGTAATGACCCTTTTGATGGTGGGAACTACTGTCAGCGTTATAATGATATTTTGTCCCCTTGAACTCGTTGAGAAAGTTGATTTTTTATTTAATACATTTTGTGGCGAGATTTGGTCGTGGAGAGGCTCGACGGTGTCACTCGCAAAGCCACCGGAGCGGACGTAACGAACTCGCTGCCTACTCCTTCGCGCTTCGCTCTGAGGGTGCACTTACCTCATAGATATTCCACATCGTAACTTACAATTATTTTTTAAAATTGTCGCAGAAAATATTATGCCTAGCAAAGAATTCTAAAAATATATTTTGCAAAGTACTATAGTTTTAGACGTAAATATCTCATTAGTGTTTTTCATAGCAGATATATGGAATAAAAGTGCGTAATCGCGTACGCGCGTATCGCGTAGATATATGTATGTTTGTTACTTGTTGTTACGTGTTACTTAGTTTATAAATTAGGTACAATTTCAATTATGGGCTTAACGGCAAAGGGTGAATTAATAATAAAATGTTTGATGCGAACTATTGGCGGGGCAGTGACGTAGAAGAGAAATACATAAAAAGACGCGCCTTATAATATTTTTTTTTAATTAAATCTATTATCTATAGATTCTTATCGAAACCATTATAAAAATA
Source organism: Epargyreus clarus (assembly GCF_041222505.1). Lineage (NCBI taxonomy): Eukaryota > Metazoa > Arthropoda > Insecta > Lepidoptera > Hesperiidae > Epargyreus > Epargyreus clarus. The sequence continues at coordinate 9,727,368 of NW_027332211.1, forward strand.
ATATATAATCAAAAATACGAAATTTTGCAATTGCACAAACTGAACTAATTACGAATCTAAGTCATCTTGTTAACTTCGCAATAGGTTTAATATTTTAAACGAAACCATGTTTTAATGTAGAACCTGTACCTAATAGGTTCATAATTTTTACTGGTACCTTAACTAAAGTGTAAAAAAATACATTAAAAAAAATTGACCATAACTTGTTTATACTTGCATAACAATGAAAAATATTTGTATAAACATCTCACAGTCGTTCGCAACCCCTAGCCGGCACTCCGGTGACGTTTTATTGAAAACCAACCTCAATGCTTATGAAAAATTACTTTTCGTCTCCACGTGCGTTCCAGAGCTCCTTTTCATTTTTTCCATTCTTGAATGCAAATACAACATTTCCTGCCGCTACAATAAACGTAATGCTGAACCTTTGGAAATCCTTTGGAAAACGTGAACTTTTCCGTCGATTTAGACCTCTGGTGTGGGTATTAATTTTACAAATTAATTTTCATGTTTTCTTTTCTTTTATATTTAAGCGCAATTTAATTTCAAAGAGAAAACTTGCCTTGTGGTAAAGTTAATAGAGAGGCTATATAAATTGTAATTAACCGTTTTCATTAATTTAATATAAAAGTATTTCAAGGCAAAATTACGTAATACCCATTCCAATCTGTTAAATATGCAATAATGAATTCAAATCACAAATTTACGTGCCATTTATTATACACGCTGGGTAGAGCCGCGGGCAAAATCAGTCAAAAATAAATCACAACAATTCCTAAGAATCTTTTAACGTTACATTCACTATCATATTGTTAATATAGCAAATAAAGCCAAGTTGACTTGATACCGGGTTTGTGGAGTGAGGTCGGCGGTTGGTTAATGTGCTAAGGGTAGGAAAAGTTTCAGGTAAGCGTCTTCTTTGCGACGTGAGCTGCCTGAGCAAGCGCTGAGCTCTGTTCAAACTGGAATAAACATAAACGCATGGTGTATTTGATGTGAAGTTTCTTTCATCTAGTCATGAGGTATTACGTCAGATTATTATCGTCTTAAATGTGTTGTGAATGGTCTGAATTTCAATTTTCTAGAAGTTTTGGCACAACGTATAAATACGAAATTCCCGAAAATGTTATTCGAATGATATTACGTTGTGAAATCAGTGTTAATATGCATACATGTTTAAGGAAAATTGTTTGATCATTGTCATCTATTTGCGAGTATTATTTAAGTAACATCTCCTTAGTTAATACTGTTAAGTTAACTGCAATTCACAAATAGCAAATTATAAAGATGGTCACTACAAAAACAAATATAGCAACATATAAACCTCGATCATAATGGCGAGGAACAAAGGCACCTATAATTTGAACTCACTGTTTATTAAGTAATAGTATCACACAAATTAAGTTAATATGTAATTTACATGTGATGTTAGATTTACATTTGACGTAATATTAAATTCGGATAATAAATTTTCGATATTTATTATTCTTGCAAATTTTCATAGCAAAAACCAACATTCAAAAACTCATAATTCAATAAACTAACTTCTAATTTCTTTCAAAGTTATAAAAATACTTACGATCGCGTTTAATATTCATGTTATCCGCCGAGAACCGAAATCAAAGTTTAAACGTGACGAAAAAATCAAAGAACTACGTAACCTCGTATATTACCTACGCGGCGCAACTCCCAGTCATGGGACCTGCTGAAGATGAAAATATAATAATAGAGGCGCATCAAACGTGATGTTATTAAGGGGTTCCGTGACCGGCGTGGCGATGGCGGAGGGCGGCGGAGGGCGGCGGAGGCCGGAGGGCGGCGGGCGCTGGGCGGCGCGCACGCACCACGCGTGCATCGAATACCAACCCATTCACATGCAAAATCATCTACCTAAATTCGATAAGAAATTCTAAAAATAAAGCACCTATAAATCCACTTGGCAGGCGACGCAACGCATGAAGTTTCGTTTTCGTAAACCTTATATTGAATATCGATATTGTACCCCTTTCACTGAGCCTAACTGACAGGTACGACAAGTCTATATTATGAGTATAAATTTAACTATAAATTGACTTAAAAGGCACTTCACGTATTTGTTAACACCTATTTTAGGACTCATCAGCACAATAGTTTCTTAGGAGACACGTGAAACTATTTACTACGGACTCTACGAACTAACTACAGTCAAGTTCTACGTCTAGACAGTTAGTTAATTGGTTCGTAGTTAGTGCCATCAATGAAAATGTAAACAGTAGGTATGTGGCAAGTTAACATTTAGTGTAGTCAGTGACAGTAAAATATTCAAATGCTCTCACCGCTTATAATGCATAGATGGGGCGATGTGAGAAATATCATAGGAATTTTTAGCGCTCTTTCTACACCCAAAGCGCTACACTAGGATTTTTTGTGTCGAGAGTGCCATCGTAACACACAAACACGATTACATAAACACCCAAATCCAGAAATGGAATCGAACCCGGAACACACTGCATATCAGACAACTATCTAAATATTTTATATGATACTTAACGAATACTATTGTATAAAAGCAAATTAAATTTATTTTCCCTTGCTCAAATATATACCGTTGATTAAAGCAAGCATCTCGAAACTTATCGAACTAGCTAGTCCATCCTAAAAGGTTTCTTCAGTTGGCCGTAAAGAGAAAAATACTTTTATTTGTTGTAGAAGCAACGGCCGTCGGCGCCTAATCAAGGAGTTGGCCGGGACTCGCGCCGCTAACGAACAGGTGTACCTATAAATACTTTCCGGGGCGATTGCTCCAGGCTTTAATCAGCGCCACGGCACCACTTTACCGCTTTTCATTGACTCCCAACTGACCCGCCGGCGCCGATTGGAAACCTACACTCCGGGGAAATACTGCCAAAGAAATTCGACGTGTATTTTCAAATTCTTCACGGCGCGACGTCGCTGAAAGAATGGCGTCAAATCCGATTCCCTTGACGCACTTGACAGCTTCAGCATATTGTATCTTAATGTATGTTATATGGCTTCGAAATCATTAGCAAACATAGTTTTGTTAACATTTAATGAAATTCTTAAACAATGCTTCTTTTCAATTAGATCGCTAAAGCGGATAGCTTAAAAACTTGTCTGAAATAACTCTCGTATGAACCGCCCGTGTCGTGTGAAATTTGGATATGCAGAATATGATTCTGTAGAACGTGAAAGCTTTACAAATACAGGGCTGATTAAGGTTGGCACTAAATAATAAACGAACGCGACTATTCCCCGCACGTCGCAAGCGCACGCGCTTTGTGCCAAACTTTGACTGGATCGAATTAAAAATGAATGTCATGTGCAAACCTAGGGTTGTACGATCGGATGTAATTTCTCTAAATGAATTTATTCCTTTTTGGTAAATTGTTCCCTAACTGACACAGGAATGCGAAATAAAGTATTAGCCCATTCGTTTATTGTTGCTTTTACATTATTTATAATTAACGACAGGAACTTTATATGTAAATCCATCATCTAGAGTTCTGTCTGAATAATATAAACATATCCTAAATATCTGGTTATGTTTATATTAATGCCCTCTTTGAATACTTTGAGTTAAAAATTATATTTATTTGCAAACGAAGTGTTAAGGAAATAGCGTGAGCCAAAAATATTAAAAGAAAATAGGGAAAATATTTAATATTATATTTAACATTAATAAAAAATGTTACATTTATGTTATACAATTTTAATGATGTAATTCTTTTTTAAAATTCATTATCCGCTATTACTTCATTCATATTTTGTGTTACATCACTTCCAGACATTAACAAGAATTCATCATTTGTCAATTGCCATTTACATGTTTAAGAGAGACAACCCTTCCCCAACATGTTCCAAGCATAACATACTTTCCGCGGCTTTTCAATACGGAGCGAAGTTGGCAGCCGTTAATTGGGCGCGCGTCGTCTCCGAAATCCACCGACAAATCAACAACTTGCACCATGATGCTCCTAATTAAAATTGCCAATTGATTTAGTAATTACCAGTAAGTATCGATATATATTTGTTGTTGACGAGTGGCGGTAATTCGATTCGGTATAGTGATACTCGTAGTCTCTGGATAATTCGATTGGGTCATTAAATCCTGTAATTTGATTTTATTATTAACAATTAATAGGTTTTTTTTTAAATGATAAACAGCAGGAAAATATTAAAAAAACACTGTCAATTTTCTATAATGTTAAAAAATGTACCTATTTACATAGCCATAATGTGATAGGTATAAAGTGAATAATAATTATAAATGAATAAAAGTTGCATAATAAAGTTGAACCGATGTGAACACAAGCAGTTATATAATTAGGCATTATGAGTATAATTAATGAATGAAAAAACAAAAGAGCACGTGAATATGCACGTTGTTAACACAATTATTATTATTATTTTTAGTATAGGTGTACCGCCATTAATTTTTCTGCACATCCCTAAGGTTGACTGGGAGAAAATGCTATTTAGCATTAAGTCCGCCTTTTGCACCACATTGTTTTTAACGTGGTCAATAAAGAGTAAAGAGAATGTGCTTATGTAGTACCGTTGATATTCGAAAATTTTCCATTTCACAACATAATTTTTTCGATACATAGAAAATAACTTTAATGAAGTAGTTTAAGCAAGGGCAATCAGTTTGAATCACTAACTATGCTGGAAAACGATAAGTCTCTGCATCTGTTGCTGCTAATTAAAACATGTTTCCAATGACTCAATGACATTCATATTTTTAATGATGTAATACAAAGTTTGCATTTCAAGAGCTTTTATAAAACTCGTAGAATGTCATGTTAATTGTAGATAAATGTGGAAAATGTAAAGTTCATATCACGTTGATACTGTAATACTTAATTAGGTATGCATTCGGTGCTTTTAGAACCAACATTTCTTTTTGGTTTCCAAAATTGATTTTTTAGAATATCCCAATATTATACGATTAGAATATAATCACCGTCGTCGTCGTCGAATCCGTATTCCCTACAAAAGGCGTCCAGAGGAACATCGTGGGGTTTTAGTTTGTAGGAGTCCAGTATATCCACTTCGCTGCACCCGTGGCTGAGAGAAAAATATGCAGGGCATTTCCAACGTAAATAAAAAGGGTTAGAATATAATTTGTCGAGAAAATAAATATCTGTTTTGACAAGCGTTTCGTTTTTGTAGTAATTTTTTTACAATCGTTTACTATATTACGTTTACTATATTGAACTCATTTAAACCTAGCCATCACTAGCTCGTAACATATATACGTAACCGTACTAGACCTTTACTCCATTGCAATACTTCCCGCGACTTTTCAATACGGTCTGGAGTCGGTCGCCATTAATTAGGTGCGCGTCGCTCCGCGCGACTTATCCTCGCGACTCCCGCTGAAAACGAACAACCTCGGCGCTGTTGCTACTAATTAAAACTTCCAATTGCAGTTCCCACTAATATTCTTTAAGTTACCGATGACATTTAGATCTTAAGTACATATTTGTAAAGTATATTGTAAATATACTTTTTGCCTGAGAGATCTGTAATGTAATGAGGAATGTAAGAAACGGTGCACTATAAATATTAGCAAAATTAGCTAATTGTTATATTAACGTATTATATTGAATTCATATGTTTAATTAATTTATCATCGTAAAAATATCCATTTTACTCATTTAGTAATATTCCTATGAAAATTATGAATTTGAATGGAATGTAAAAGGTGCCATACAAGGAAAACGATATGTTACACATTTGGTAATTTTATGTTTGCTTAATCATTCACTAACGCTTTTTCTTTCTTTTTTATAGTAAAGAAGTAGCAATTTGACACTACTATTATAAAACAGAAATAGATGTGACGGTGGTGCCTCTAACCTTCAAATTGTCCCAAACTAGCTTAAATCTTGAGATAATTAATAGTCGTACTTAGCTGTTTTAATGCTTATAATAACTACTTACATAAATTCCGAATTTAGATTCCAGCATAATATCTCATATTATTGTATTAGAAACCGAAAGTATATATATCTATATTGAATATTAATAAATCAGTAATAGCAGTTCTGAAGTTTAGAAGTAAATTAATATAAACTTGTGCAATCCTACGTGCATTGGTATTCAGAGAGTACGTTCATATAGCAGGGAAACGAAAGATTTTAATGAAAACCGCCATCTCCGGATTCATATAGAGCTGTTTTACCAACATCTCTAATTAATGTATTTCGCGTTACTTTTCAAACTAAATTTAAGTAGTTGTTTAGGTTTAAGGCTTTGTTTCTAAGCCCAAACTGTAATCATTAAATATATCTCGTGTATGTACCTTACTATAATGTTTATGATGATAGAAAAAAATGTAAAAGTATTTTTCACGATGTCATTTTGTATCATTGTATTTCGGGCAGTAATTATGTAGATTATGTATCACTTGATTTTAGCGATAGCTGTGGTAATTAATTGTGAAAATAACTTAGTTGGAGAGACCCTAATCCTATGAACAATCTGATTGCGAATTGAATCCTATGAACGATCTGCGTGTATAATGATATATGTTACGCGTATTATGTAAGAGAATAAAAGAATACTCATTAACCCTGTTGATGTATTTACCAATAAGACATAAAAAATAATAAAATCAATAAAAATAAAGTGAATTACAATTTAAAATAATAAATGCATATCATATTTTTTTCAATATATAACTTTTAACAGTGGTATTACCCTGTTAAAGGTACAACTCTATATAATTACCTCTCAGGCCGCCACTTGCGCTCACAGCAGTCGCAACAGCTGCTCCTTTAGTACTCCTTCTGCGGCCAACCGCCCCCCACTCCTTAATTATTTGCTCTACCCCTCTTTCATTACAAATTGGCAATCATCTTTCGGAAGTGAAAGTTAATTTCCCAGTCATATCTGTTCAAGTAACAGCACCTATTACGAGGTTTTTATTGACTAAGATTTTTTCGGGTAGAACTCTGAAAACCTAATTAATCTAAAATTTTAAAATATAATTGTTTGACACGTCAAGTTTATTAGGTTTTAAGCTTAGGTTAATAAGTAAGTTATGTTAGTTAAATATACCTACCTACTTAACCTCATAAATCTGGTTTTTGTAAAAACTAATGGTATATTTAGTTTTCCAGTCTTGATTTACAACTGCCAGATAAGAAAGATATTAAGTACAAATTATTAGAATCTACGAAATGGTTCATAAAGGCTGAAAATATCCTTACCAACTACTACTTATTAGTACTACTAAACACATAAAAAATGCAATGGAGGAAAAAACATTTCTTTTTTGCCGTAATATTTGCAATATATATGCAATATGCAAATATATTGCAAATATTACAAAATAGTAATATGTAATATACGCCATGATGTCAGTAGTAATAACTCAAAACTCAATACACCAATCAAGATCTTGATTATGGTGACTAAAATTATGATTAACGATAGTCACAAAACAATAATAATATAGTACTTAGAATAAAATCAAGGCTTTTGACTATAGCGCTCGTTTCGATAACTGTAGTCGTATCTCATTAAATTCGTCTGTATGTTTAGGACCGCACCTCAAACCACTCCGCCAGGTAACAAATTTTACGGTTTTAAATATTAAGTATCTTTAGGAGGATACATTTATGACAACAAACAGGTTTTTCTCGCTTCAAAAATTCAACGTTCGGTTACGGTATTGTCAAACAATTTTGCTATAACGCTGTTTGCTCTCAAACATTTTGACAAAGCTTGTAGGTTGAATCGAGGAGGATCAACGATGAAACAGTATGATATAAAAAATCGGAGGTCGTTGCGTCTGAAGAGTTTCTGTTAGGATTTTTTCATATTGCTATTTATTTTAAAATATGTCTGTTTATCACCCCACAAATCAAAACGGACGGTCAAATTTTATATAACCTTCATAGTACACAAGAAGTAGTTTCATTCTACTCTCGTATTCATCTCTTGTTTAATATTTAGCAACACAATTAGTTTTAATAAGCTAACTTATACATTCATAATTCGTAATAATCAATTAAAACCTTCAATACATACGTATAGATAGTACTCAATAGGTAATATGTTTGCAAATCGTCAAAATAATGTCAATTCCATATAGATAACATTATCTTGTTTCGTTAACTCCAAAGAATTGTTTATGTAATTGTCAATCAACTCATATTTATAATCACTAGTATCTATCTTATCTATCTTAGTATTTAATTGTATCAATTGAACAGAGATGCATTATGATTTATACATTTTATTAATCTTCCTTTACATATTCCGCAAAATATAATTCAATCAAACAAAACATATTTAATAAGAAGTTACGGGCATGACTTAGTGGTGCTAATAAACCCGTGTAACACCATAATTATGCCAGTTCGCAACAGAATGCATGTGGAGTCGGAAATTTTCATTGCAAATTCTGTCATCGTGCTCCGTACAGCGAGGGGCTACACAAACAGTCGCGTTATGGATGTCAAACTTAAACGAACCGAAATCGACTCCGTGCCCGAACCCACCTATGACACTACAGGGTTGTCCGGCATTGCACTACCCTAGTTATTTATAAACGTATCATTTTTATTTGAATCAAGAAAAAAATCGATGTAATAATTTTCGGCTCGTAAATTAGATAAAACGGTATCTAAGATTTAAAATACCAAAGGACATAAAGCAACTTTTATCTTAGAATTCTCGTTGGCAACATCCCAAAATTATAAGTTCTCTTATTTTAGAAGTGGGAATAAAAATCTCGGTCCGGTGCCACCCCTGCGTATTTCCCTCGTCTCGAGTGCGCCGTAACGAAGCACACAGAACACGTGTGTTCTCACTGAGGAACTGTTGATCCATGCTTAGCTTACGGAAACAACTCCAAGATTTTTCAAAAGGCAAAAATGTGAATAAAATGCAAGAAAGGAGCATACGATATTTCTACTTTACAGCTTTAAACAAATAATGAGTAATTTGAATAAAGGCCACAAGGTTATCGTTTAATTGATAACTTTTAACTAAAAATCAAAAGTATTCTGAATAGGCCCCAATATCGGATCATGTACCTAACTGATGATGGTGATCAATGTAGACAAAACTCGTTATTTATCTTTCAAAGGTGGACATTTGATAATTTCTGTCTTTTAGATTAATTAAATTTTTTTTTTTGGCAAATAAGACATTGGACTGATTGATTAATTAATAACTTTTCACCAATTAATTGTTTACAAACGCACCTTGCGTTTATAAACACACGTTAATTGTATTTCAAGAACTACCTCACACACGATATAAAGATACGTGACTTAAGTAGTATTCTGATCATGTTTTCAATTACTAACACTTACACCGTGTTCATCTTGCAAAGCTGTCTCTCATAGTTACCCCGTATTAAGAACGCTCGCAATATATCAGCTAGATTACACGGCTGTAACGAACCAAATTATGTATTGGGTAGCTCTACGAAATATTATCTTGTCGGCACTTCTCGATGTCGAGGCTAATGTATATAAATGCTGGTCGATTGATACTGATTGTATCTATTTGTATTCGGAGGAAGTAACACTAATAGAACTTTGGGGGCATATTAAACAAGTTATACGCACCTTAAGATTTACGTTTCATTAAGTTGTGATTTACTTAGTAATCCCTTTTTTACTTTAATCTTATCATCATCATCAAACAACCCATTAAATTAAATCTCTCAGTATGCAGGTTTCCTCACGATGTTTTCCTTCACAGTTTAGCAAGTGATAATTAATTTCTAATACGCACATACCTTTGAAAAATCAGAGGTTCGTGCCTGGGATTTGAACCTCGGACCCCTCGATCGAGAGGCCGAGATTCTTAACCACAAGGCTACCACTGCTTTTTACTTTAATCCTAGTGTAGATGGTTATCCTGAAAACCTGCACCACTTATCATCATGTTAACTAACCTGTAATGGAAACAGGATATTTCAGGTAGTAATTAGTGGAAGTTAGCTACGATGTATTGATGGAATAATCGATGCGACAACAATTTGCCGCTCTGTTCGCTACCAGTGTCACTATGCAAATAGCCGCGCTCCCATTTTCCGCTGGGCCGGCGGCTGCGGCGGAGAGCCTCCGTAGACCCGGGGAGCGGGGAGGGGATGTTGCATGCCGGATGTTCCGCTGTCGTCGCAGGAAATTGAGAGCGCTGCATAAATCCTCATCCTACAAACCAAATTTGATTCGCCCTAATCCGGATATTGATACGAAACAAACACCGCCGACAGACATTTTAATGATTTCAACCCGGATCTCGGTCTGTCGTCGCCAGAACGCATTTTCGAATCGAAGGTCTTTAATTCCATTTCCGTACGAAAATATTTTTTAGACATTCTTGTGAGAACCGCACGACGCTCGTCGAACGCCAGTAGTGTGAAATATTGTCGAGAAAATTGAATACGTGAAGGTATTCACAGTCACTTTTGCCCTTTGGAGGTTACTAAAAGCTTTCGTTACAGATACCTCACATAGTGTGTACTGACACGCGATGAAAAATATAATAAAAATCTCTCCAGCGAGATTGAAATTCGGGCGTCAAGATATGCCACAGAGACGTAAGTTTCGTGATATTCACATTTATATTTTGAAAACGTTCGTAAAGTCCGTAGAGCATTTTATTTAAATAATAATACATTCACAAAGCTCGGCGCTCGCGGCTTTAAGGGAATATTTTGTGTACCAATCAAGATTTTTCCCACTTCTTTGCTTATTTCGGGAGTAAGCGTGATTTGATCAGAAATTCCAATATGAAAATTGCTCAGCGTCTCTTCCCACCTGTTCTCTGTGATTAAAGTGCGTTTCGCGCAAACACTGTCGAAAGAAGGCGTTGCGACGGCAAATGTAAATGTTGGCCCAGGAAAACCTTTTGCGGGAAGCCAAAGAAAATTTACACATCGACTTTAGTTTTCGTGATTTTTATACGCTAAGTAAATGTGTTGACTCACAGGTGAAAATACATCAAACAGATTCATTTGGAATAAATAAATCAGATTTAAAGCTACGCTATTACAGCCCGTGGGAAATGATTAGGTACATTGCAACCACTTTCCTGAACTTGACACATTAGTAATCAAATGTTATTTTTGCTGAGAACTGAAATATCAATCATACCTATTTGGTCTATGAAAATTTTGGTTAAAGCCCAAACACAACCTCACAAACCATTTATAGATCGAACAAGTTGACTGGCTGACATACTGACGAGTATTTTTAATTAACTTTACTTTAAATTTACTAATAAATCTATATACCTATATGTTTGTATGTCACCAGCCAGCTACCACCACTTAGGTAGAATGCATATGCAATTACCTGTATCTTTCAAATAAAAAGTAAATACTAACTCTCGTTTTAAGACCTAAAGTACTTGGAAGTAGAAAACAGTCTAAAAAGTCCAAATGATTTTATCGACACGGAATAGAACTAGGTACGGGGAGGGGTACATTAAATTCAATAACACGAGTTACGGAGTTCGACGCTGCTCCGACCGTCCTCAAATAAGTAAAGAAGAAAACTTTTGAAAAACTTCCCTCAACTTGTACTGTTGTATGTATAAATTTTTGCAAGGCAAACTAAAATAAGTATGTTGTGTCACTGGAACCCCTTCGCGACGTACCTATCTATGCGATGCATCTACGATATCATAAACAAGAGACTCAGACGGCAAACTTTTTGTGCGAATGTTCATTTTATAATATTTTCTGTTCATGCTACATAAATGCTTCAAAAGAGATTTAAACGACAACTTCTATCAAAGTAACAACTGCTCCTTTGAGGTCGTAAATAATGTATTTTATTAACATCATCATTTTAATTGATATCATCATCATTCTAATTGGGTATAATTAAAATATGTATGTTGTGTAATTTGACAGTCTCTAAAGTAATAATGTAATACACTGTCACCGTTGTCACTTATCATTCATTTCTGATAATTATCTTCGGACATCATCGCCATTATTTGTAAGGTGGTAGAGTTCTTTGTGGTCAGACTCTGGTGTCACCACCGCCACACTTATTTCTGCCCTAATAACGGCAGCATTAAGTGTTGTTGTGTTCTGCTTAGTAAGGTGCGGTAAGATCGCCACCGCCACACTTATATCTAGCCTAATAACAGCAGTAATAAGCATTGGTGTGTTCTGCTTTAAAGGGTGCGGGTTTATGGGAGACATACCAATACGAAGTGTTCCAACTTAGTCCTCAGAGGTAGGAATACATTCGTGGCCGACCTGGGGTTGTAGACAAGTGTCCATGGGCAGCATTAGCCACTTACCATCAGGTGGACTACATTCTCGAATTCTACTTCTCTATTATAAAAAAAGTCACTGCTAGACACTAGGCTCCTATCAGAATGCGAGGGTGTTACATCTCCTACAAAAGGAAGTAAAGGTGAAAGTAGCACTTCTGTCATAGTACATACAATAGCTAAAAACTTAAATTTAACACCTCAAATACTAATCGATTATGAATAGACATAAAATATTCTAACAAGTAGCAACTATCCTAAATTCAGTGCATTTACAGATGCACCCTTGTATCGCTTAAAGACATCGGGGAAGTTCTGAGTGTCATTACAGTTCGTAAGGCGTTGTCGCTCTCCCTGCATCATTATTCACGGCGGCCAGCTCACTTGTTAGGATGTTCTAAACTTGTACTAACTCTCTGGTGACAATGCCTTGGCTAAGTACTAAATTTTAGTCTTAACCATTAAACCCAAGGTTAACAGATGCAACATTTCTAGCATACTTCATGGTTATAAGTGCAATTGCGAATTGGTAACAATTAACTCGTGTATTAATGTTATTTGTAGGTAAAATAAGTTATTGTACAGAATATACATATTTATTTTAAATGTATGTAAAACTGATAACGGTCATTATTGATACTCAATCTTTACTAATTATAGCCTACCAAAGTTCAAAATTGTTTTATGGGCGTAAACAACTTCAGTAATTAGGTGAACTATTGCAGGTAGCTAGGTATATACACACTGAAACTTGCGTGTAGTATATATACAGTACGGTGTGTATTACTGGAATTTGGTAACGCACTCCGTGCTTCTTGATACTGAGGTCTCTATTTGTTGCAAGATCCTGACTCTCATATCATTTCTACGTTCTATTTATTTCTTAATAATATAAATATGACAAAGAGCATGTAGAAAATAATAGAGTAGCAAGTAGCAACTCTATTTTGATGCATTACATAATTGCACACTTGTATCACTGAAAGACGTGCAAAGTTGTGAGTGTCGTGTCGCAGTGGCGGCTGCGTCTCGCGCCTCGTTATTATTCGCGGCGGGCAGGCAGTTCACTTGTTAGGAGCGTTAGGACATTCTCAACTCGCGGCGACCAACTCGCTCTTACCGCCAATGACACAACTGCCAAGTGTTCACGAGTTTCTCTAATTTTCCTCAGCTGATTCTCCTACACAAAAATAATAAAGTAAGTTTTAGGTGCAAAATAATTTACGTAATTAGGTGTGTTCTTATTGTAGTTATATTGTAAGCTCACCATTTATCGTAAGATCGTCACTCTCAAAACATATCTCAGTTATTTATCTGTTTAAAGATACAAATAGGTGACAAAGAGCATATAGTAAATAATACAGTAGCAACTATTCTAATTTGATGCATTACAGAATTGCACACTTGTATCACTGAAAGACGTGCAAAGTTGTGAGTGTCGTGTCGCAGTGGCGGCTGTCTCGCGCCTCGTTATTATTCGCGGCGGGCAGGCAGTTCACTTGTTAGGAGCGTTAGGACATTCTCAACTCGCGACGACCAACTCGCTCTTACCGCCGATGACACAACTGCCAAGTGTTCACGAGTTTCTCTAATTTTCTCCGGCTGATTCTATCGCACAGAAATAACAATATAAATTTTAGTTTGTAAGCTTAGCGAAAATATTCTAACTCTATGATTCTAAATAATTTAAGTAATTAGGTGTGTTCTTACTATTGGTATATGCTGAGGTCATTATTTGTTGTAAGATTGTACCTCTCACATAATTTCTACGTTCTATTTATTTCTTAAAAATATAAATAAGCAACAAAGAGCATATAGTAAATAATACAGTAGCAACTATTCTAATTTGATGTATTAAACAATTGCACACTTGTATCATTGAAAGACGTGCAAGGTTGTGAGTGTCGTGTCGCAGTGGCGGCTGTCTCGCGCCTCCTTATTATTCGCGGCGGGCAGGCAGTTCACTTGTTAGGAGCGTTAGGACATTCTCAACTCGCGGCGACCAACTCGCTCTTACCGCCGATGACACAACTGACAAGTGTTCACGAGTTTCTGTAATTTTGCTCAGCTGATTCTCACACACTGAAATAATAATGTAAATTATTGTAAGTGTAAATAACTTTTAAGTACTTAGGTGTGTTCTTACGGTTGGTCATTATTTGTTGTAAGATCCTAACTCGCAAAACATTTATCATAAGGCGTGTTCTTACTGTTGGTATATGTTGAGGGCATTATTTGTTGTAAAATCTTAACTCTCACATCATTTCTACGTTCTATTAATTTTCTCTTATATATTTATTTTTATTTATTTATTAAAAATATAAATTATTTTTACTATAATAAATAATACAGCAGCAAACATTCTAATTTGATGTATTACAGAATTGCACACTTGTATCGTTCAAAGACGTGCAAAGTTGTGAGTGTCGTGTCGCAGTGGCGGCTGTCTCGCGCCTCGTTATTATTCGCGGCGGGCAGGCAGTTCACTTGTTAGGAGCGTTAGGACATTCTCAACTCGCGGCGACCAACTCGCTCTTACCGCCGATGACACAACTGCCAAGTGTTCACGAGTTTCTCTAATTTTACTCCGCCGATTCTATCTCACTGAAATTTACATTGTTATTTCAGTGCGATATAATCGAGCGCTTCGTATTGTAACTTGAATTAATTAATCTTGTTTTGTGTTTTACAACATAAACACAATTAGCTGTATATATTTATGTATTATTTCGTACGTTGCGATATGTAATCGTGGCTAAAATTGTACTACTCGCTCACCTTATACATCACTACTATGTGATTATTGCGACCATCATCATGAACAGCCAAGTTAACGAGCTTAGCTCGATGATTCTCTCGTAGTTATTGGACTACAACAGAATCATCAATGAACGAGTGATTTTGCCCAGCGGTGGAATTTTAAGAGACGATTGATAAATTAACAAAAACTTATTTTACTATGTATTTAACTTTTCTTATAATAAACGTATATAACATGAAAATAAAATATGATATGAGTATGAAAAAACCTTTAAAGTTAAAAAAAAAACATTAAACAACTGCGAGGCATGTAGGCATTTTATTTAGCTATTTATATGAAAATAAAACCACTACGTCTTATGGTATAATTATTTTATTTTATAAAAGGGAAAGGAAGGGCGTAGATAGTTTAATGTAAATGAAACCGTTAAGCAAGTTATCAACCATTCGATCAGCGCACGGTGCGCAGGCAAACAAGCTTCACTTTATCTTTGGACTTCATTTACAAAAAAATCAAAGTAGCAACATTTATTTAGGTACATATTATAATAAGCGAGTGCGAGAATATTCTAAAGATAAATAAAGTTAGTAACTGGGTTATGTAAATCTAATTAAAGTTAAATGAGTTACAGATTTCATTTCCATTATCCTTTTTCCCAATACGTTTCAAAAATGTTATATTATCAAACTAATTTTTCAGAAAAGCATTAAATGTAGGTAATTCATTTAAACTAAGTCCTTGGCAGAGCTTTTAAAGCAGTTACATAAATTTTCTCGTACTTTTATCTGTGCATTAGTCATACTCGGAAAAGATTCAATGCATCCATTATATTACCGCCGCTTCTAGAATGCCTTAAAAATATTCCTATTATGTTTCGTTACGAAAATCAGTTTATTAAACTATAAAGAGACACTACCTGCAACCGCTTTTGTGCAACTTCTACAAACTAGCTTCACGAATTTCACATGATATAAGTTTACAAGTCACAGCGTGGATGTGAATAAAGTTTAAGTATTGAAAATTCAATAATTCAAAAGATTTACCGACAGTTTCGTTCGTGATACTATTATGGTAAGTATTTTGTCAAAATAAATTACATTGAACTTGGGATATTTTCCGAAAAAGTGCCGTTCATATTAAATTTAATACCCTTCCTTTTACTATTTAGGAAAATTAAAACATGTATGTTGTAGGTATTGAGTATTTTTTACTAATGACACTGGTAAAACATGTCTCTTAACATACTCGTACGACTATGATAATGACAAAAGACAAGACTATGATAATTTGATTGTTTCAAATTTCTAAATATATGCAGTGCATATAGAGTTCAACAGCTTTATTTGCTTTCGTTTCGAAGGATGTGGGGAACGAGGTTTTTTGACAATGGAATCTAACTCGAAAATATCAAGTTTCGTTTAATGTATTGGCCAGAATCGCAGACAAGCCCGCGAGGGTGCAGCACTGACGCCTCTCATCAAGCAATCATTATGGACGCGCCATGTTTTTAAAACGGCTTCGGATAGCACATGGCCCCGATTCAAATTAATCCCCTACTACTATATCGTTTCGCAAAATTAGGATAATCAGTACCCTTAGTATGAGTTTTTTCGTTTTTACAAAAATGACTGTTTTTGTATATATTTACGTAGTTGCTGTTTTTGTATGGGAAATACGTAAACAAATACAAACACAGTCATTTTTGTAAAAACCATAGATTAGTAAAGATTACTCACTCCTAACAAGAAAATGTAACCAGTTTAGAGAATTGAAATAGTTGCGTAAAAAAGTTTTGCCACGTCACCGTGCTAAAATGTCCCTAAAATATTTGAAATTATTATTTATTTATCATGTAAATTACGCAGTATTAGTTATTTATTCGTAAATTTTCTCTAAAAATATTTTTATTTGTCAAGAATTCAAAAAAAGAACTTACTAAAAAGCCGTTCGTGGCTTCATTCAATTTCAAGGCGGCGAAGTATCTTTACTAATCTATGGTAAAAACATAAAAAATCATACTAAGAGTACTTTTCGAGAAAAATACGTCGTTGCAATAAATATGAAAATTGCCCGAGTTACGAAGCCTGCAATATTAATTATTCCGTCCTCCACCTCTATGGTAAATCGTGACTTCCGTCGTGATTTCGCATATAATTTTCAGCTCAATGGACGGTACGTTTACCGACCTGTCAGAGTAGGAAAAAGATTGTCCTCCCTTTTGAGTGACTGTTTTAAATTATGATGAAGTAGGGTAAAATTTTAGCCGAGTTCAATATGGGATATTTGCACATAAAACAGAGTTTGTAGGCGTATGCGAAAATGTGTTTTTGATAAAAAAAAAATGCTTACTAAACATTTTTCAGAATAGCTGCCTTAATATTTTTTTTGCAGTACACGTCCATCTTAAAAAAATAACAATCTTATTCTGTCTCATTAAATAATCGGTTTTTTTTCTTTTTTTTTTCTATTAAAATTATATGTAGGCATATAGGTTTTTATTATGTTTTTGTTTCATAAAATTAATAACTTCACTTTTTCTGTTATTAGCTAGGTTATCAGCTTTATCATATAGGTACGGCTCGCATGAGGTGGTCGTAATACTGGTCTAATAATACACTAAGAGTCCGGTTTCGAGGTACGGTCGGGTACACAAATAAATTGACTTAATTTTAGTATTTATGCCGTCACCTTGTGGGTATTACATATACAACTAATATAATCCTAATGAGCGATTAAAAATAACCAACTATTATTTATTTCAAGTAATATTAAAATTTTACTATAGGAATTATTTTAAATATTTTCAAACTAAAAAAATAGTTACAAAAAAAAGAGTCCATTAATCGCAATGCAACATAGGTAACGAAACGCTGGCCCGTTGGCGGTAATAAGTCGCGGTTCCCGCTTGCAAGTCACGCGCGGTATTACCGCCACATCCCGATCTCGGTACAACTGGATGTTCGATTACTTGCCCCTAACCAGTTAATCTTTAATTAAAAATAAATGTAGGTACAAATCGTTCGAGTTTACAAATATTTTATGTTATCCGAGTTCGTTCTTTCAATATTCGGCTGGTTTTACAACTTTTTGTTTGAACTTAGTAGCGCCCTGTAGCTCGACTCCAAAAAAAACACCGCCACACTTATTTCTAATAACGCCGGTGTTAAGCGCTGCTGTATACTGGTTGGAAGGGTGTGGTAGGAGATAAAAGACAAATTTATTACGATCGTGTCCGTAGTTCTGGTCCTCGTGCTACCTAGGTACTAACTACGAGCGGGGTTTGTCAATTTTTACGTAGGATCAGGATCACTAAATATTTCCGAAGTAAAAGTTCTATTATCATGTCTGTAATTTTTTCTATCCTCATACTACTAGGTATAAAGGAGCCGCATAAATTGAAAGTATATTGAAGCATATATGTTTTTGTGTAGTTGAATAACGGAAAATGTAATAACTTGTAACGAACACAATTTATCGTTTGGTACGATTACAACGTATAGGTTGCTGCACATTTAAAGGATAGAAAGTCTATTTATATTAATTTAGGAAAATGTCGTAATACTCGCAATAAGCGGGTGCATCCCGCTTGCAAGTCACGATCAAGATTATCGTCGCGACAGCCGAGTCGCAACCGGAGAATAACCAATGTTCATTACTTATCTCTGGCTGTTAAATATTTATCCTACAATTAAACCAACCGGTATAGCTGTTTACCCATATTTAAATACGATGATAATTTATTTGTTACAGAAAAAATATTCATTTATTATGTTTTAAAGATATGTACAATTTATATTTACAATATTAAACCGATTTATAAAAACATACAATACTAATAATATAAAAATTATAATAAAAATAGTAACTAACAATATTTTAAATATCTTTTTCGGACGGCCCTATGGCAAGTAAAATTGTACTTTTGCTAAATAATTAGAATTATTTACAATACAACAAGACATTAAATATCACTAAAGGATAATAAGGTAATATTATTAATATTAGGCCGTGTACCATTAATTGACATGTCATTTAAGCTCATAATCCTTACTAATATTATAAATCTGAAAGTAACTCTGTCTGTCTGTCTGGTTGTCTTTTCTTCACCCCTAAACCACAGAACCGATTTTAATGAAATTTTGTACAAAGATAGTCTGAGACCCGAGAAAGCACATAGGATAGTTTTTGTCCCGGAAGTCCCATGGTAAGTAGGGATGGCGATCTAAGATCGACTAATCGGAGAATCGAGCTTTTGGACCAAAAACATCGATTATTTTAATCGATATTAGTAAGAATTGAATCGTAAACTATGCATTTGATCAAATGATGATTTTTAGCAAAGTTGTTGTCCATGAGCCCACAAAGGTTTCAGAGTTGGTACGACCAATTTTCGCCAGATGGCGCCACTGCCATTCCAATAAAGGTATGAATTTTCAGTTCTATGTATGTTAGTATGTCATATTATTTTCTTTTAAACGCGGGCGAAGCCGCGGGCAATAACTAGTGCTGAATACGTTACGACAACCGCCCGTCGCGTAAGTCGCAATACTCGCAATAATGGCAACCAACCCGCGCATCCCACTTGCAAGTCACGGATGAGATTACCGTTGTAGTCACCATATCACCGTTAGGTTCACTGACTGTTATTAAAGAACTCATAAGCTGCGTTTTGGTATTAGCCCATATTTGTGTAAAAATACTGAGATTTTTGTGTAAATAGGTACTGTATAGGTAGTTCGAATACAGCTATTTATGCCGACTTATGAAACCCATCGGTCTTTTGGTTAAAGGTGTGTAAGTCCTATATTAAAATAATTAGGGTATTACAATAATGGCTTCAAAATGGTCATAGATAGATCTATATAAGTATAAAATAATTTCAATACGTTTTCGTTAGCAAATTTATTTATCATTCATTAAAATCCATTATCATTTAACTACATCTCATCATCACAAAACCAAAATCTTAATTACTAAAGCCTATGGTTTACAATACAATTAGATAATACGACTAAAACGAAGACAGACTTCTTAAATCCCAAGCTTCGTCGGTTAAATTCGAAATTGTTAAGCTTGCCGAGGCAATTCTTGCGGTGAACAAACATCCCTTATAAAGGTTACTGTTACGGCCATTCAGGATTCTCGGTTAATGGGTGCCTTCCGTTCCGAGAACGTATTAGGGTTGGCAATCTTTATCTTACAGTTTCAGGTTTTAGTATTATTACTGATTTACTGACACTTTATTTAACCTCCTCAAAGTGTTACATTTTGATTTCTTCGTATCATATTTTAACTTAAACCTAAATTTACACATGTTTTTTATATTTTCTACATTTTGTACGTTCATTTAATAGAAACATAAGTTATATTTACAATATACTTATAAGTATAATAATTTGTTTCTGATTAAGGTCGGCCATTAAATATTATGCTAAGGGTTCAATCGTTGGTACATGTAGCGAAGAAATTAAACAAAGGTATACTTTTTAAATTTAGAAATATTCATTACAAAAAACTTGTAACTAATTATTGTATTGGCATGATATGGCTAGCCTTGTACAAATGTGTAGAAACAGTTAACGCGTAGACGTTACGTAGCCACATTAACTTGATTATTTGGATTAAAAACTGACTAAAATAAAGCTTATAGTTAATATAATCTATAGATACATCTATTTTTTTGGTGCATAATTTATAATGTACCTTTAGACTTTATCACAATATTCTACACTAAGTAATATGTGCGCAGGTGATATATCCAAAATCCTAATATCTAATTTCAACCGGAACCGAAGTGCACTATTACGAAAACAGGCAGCATCTTTGCAAATGAAAAGTAGATAAAGAAAAGGCAAGTTCTATCAATAAGTAGCGGTGGAGTTGGCAAATTGAATTGAATAAAACACACAAGTCCGCTAACGAGCCGGTGTTTACCCAAGTGGACACTAATTGGCTTAGCCAGCGGTCGCCGGCGTTGTGAAAACAAAACGGCACAAACTTCGCCGAAATGGATGTGGCAGTGCTTAAACAATGTAGGATTCAAGTTAAAAGCTATCACTTAGGAATATCTATGTTGTGGGTATTGTAGGAACTTTTACAAATTTATAATAACCATTTCTCCTTTTTTATTTCTTAAATATTTGAAACTTTTGAAATTTGTGTTGGCATGTTAAACTGATAAAAAATGTAAGTGTACCTACACAAGATTGGATGAAATTACATGGAAATAAGTTTACAATGTTTTTAGCAATGTAAATCGGCGGCCTTTTCACAACTTAATATTTTAATGGAACTTTTTTAGGAATTTTTAAA
This sequence comes from Epargyreus clarus, assembly GCF_041222505.1. Lineage (NCBI taxonomy): Eukaryota > Metazoa > Arthropoda > Insecta > Lepidoptera > Hesperiidae > Epargyreus > Epargyreus clarus. Next base: position 9,748,702 of record NW_027332211.1, read on the forward strand.
TTGGAATAAAAATGACAAACATTAATAAAATTAAAACAAGATCTTTTTATTCCTAAATTAGTTAATATAATTCATAAAATAACATACAGGTATTTCCAAATGCCGTATCCAGAATCAAGTAACTCTCATGAAAGACCATTTGGTCAGGGTGACTCTTGAATGAAGATGCAATCACTGTAACTAGACACGTGACTACAACATTCTTAACATTATACCAACGAAAGTAAAGAACCAGCAAAAATATAAAGCGCTTGCAATTCTATAGCTACTTAAACTACACTTAATCATTATATTAAAACGTAGCTATAAAGAAGCAAAAGGTTTAATAAACGCCGAGCAATCTTGTAGTTGCCTGAAGGCACTCGCTAACTTGAGTATACACCTATCGTTATTTTCCCCAGAAGCGGGGAAAGTAAAGGAAAAATTTAAATAAACAGAAGGTGGTTTTCAGCGTCGAATTGAGCTCGACTGAGGGCAAATATTTCTTTAGCAGTTAAGAATGAAACGGTACATTTTTTTCCTTACCTACCTTAATTACTATGTACTTTTGCTAACATTAAAGAAAGTTCTAAATTAGGAGACTTAAAACTGCTGTCAGATTTTTACTTTTTTGCTATAAAGGTACATTATATTCAAGAGACCTTTTTTTTTTTTTTTTGTTGACGAGGGGGAAACCTTCAAAAGGTACCCGACGCCATGGGAGTGACGCCGTGTTATGTGGGATTTTTACCGCACTAAAACTCCCCCGGTGGCCGTCCTCGGCGTTTCGTGGAGAACTCCGGGATCTCCAACGGAACGCCACCGGAGTCCTCCTAACGCGATGCCCTTCTATCGGGCTCTGCCCTGGGTAGCAATTTACGCTCCTCTCACATCCCCTGGTGATTACAGCGATATGCGACCACACAAAACCGCTCAAATTCAAGAAAAATTCAAGAGACCTTAAAAGTACCATATTGATGTACCTCTTCACTTCCATATATTACTTTCTATACTACTTTCATTCTATCGATAGATTATTTATGCATAGCCGATATTTGTATTCACATCTCCAACAATATTATAATAAAAATGCAAACAAAATACGTGAATGTCGCAAGTTGTGAGGTATGCGAAAGTAATTTTAGTAGTGCTAATACAAGTCGGGTGTGTCGCCGCGTAGCCGCCTGTATCGGTGGCTTGTATCTTGTGTTCAATTTACATATAAATTGTGTCTTCCGGTCAGACAGCTCGCCAAGATGACACACGTCTATGATGTGTCCCTACCAAAAGTCTATTACTACATTTACAAGTACGCGATACGATCACGTTCTATGTTATGCATAAATTTTGTAACTTGGTGGCTTCTGTCTAGTAGCGAAATGTAGTGAAATTGAATTATATGCGCAGTTTATATTAATTTACTATTTATATTATACAGTATTTTTCAATTAAATTGTCTGTAAATTGTCGTCGATGCTGACGAAATGAACATGATATCTTTGATCTAGGAATAAAAGATATGATTTTTACGTTGCTGTTACATTTGCCATTATCATAATCTTGAAATGGTGATAGTATTGTTATCAACAATACAAATATGATACTGACATATAGGTAAAAGATATATAAATACAATCAAGTGTATAAAATGTAGGTACGAGAAATGTCGGCAGCGGCTTATTTTAAAACGATATTGTTCATATTGGGTCCTAATAATTACGCAGATTTAATTGAACACACACGTTAATAGCGCTCATAAATCCATCTTTTATCATTACTAAGTAAAATTAACGTCTATATTAGTCTTCATCACTGCCGGTTCGCAGCGGTGCGGAGCAATAAAACGATGAAACGAAGCTAATTTTTCAGCAAATCATCTCCGGCCCCCATGAAGTCATCAATATTCATTTCGCGGCGCGCCTCCGAAACAAACACCTTTGCGAAGTAGCACAACACGCTTTGAAAGGAACTATGACGCGGGTGACGGCTCCGGACACCGCAGGGTGGGGGCTAACTCAATTTATTTGGATAATTGGCTTGTTTCACGAACGTGCTCTATACCAATAAATTGTTTCACGTTACTGCACAGATTACAGAAATGTCATAATTGGTTTTATGCAATTGGGTCCGACACAGCCATAAATATCTGCAGGTATTTTGTGACACACACGAAACCAGATTAAGTGATAATTGACGCAGTATATTTTCATTTCGTGTTCGATGTCAATTTCAATTATCACTTATTTTAATGGTGTATAAAATATTGTGCGGAAACTAACAAAATTGACAATTCGCCACAAAAATATTTCAACCATTACTTAGCATGACTTAAAACCTCACTCTCATACTCTTTACCAGTGATAGAACAATTTGTCATAGGTTCACAAAAAAGATTTTTGTTTTTATGTATGTCAGTAGGATTTCTATAGGTGAACAGATACTTTCCAATTTAAAATACATACTTTGTATACATGTGTGTGTGTTTGTCTATACTAATATTATAAAGAGGAAAACTTTGTTTGTTTGTTTGATTGTAATGAATAGGCTCAAAAACTACTGGACCTATTTTAAAAATTCTTTCACCATTCGAAAGCTACATTAACCATGAGTAACATAGGCTATATTCTATATGAAATATATTTGATAAATAGAATTTGAGGCGGCACAAAGTTTGCCGGGTCAGCTAGTATTCTATAAATGTAGCCGACTAATATACCCACAATATTATCTAGTAAGGCGCATCTACGTAAAAGTTATGGAGGCGTATAATTCAAAGGAAGGTCCAGAGAACTCCGATATCGCCGAGTACTTCCCGTACCACTCCGTAGCGCCAACTCGCTCCTCGTATTTACATATAAATTGTGTCCCACATGCGGAAAAGAAGATTGCACTAAGAGACCACGCTACTATAAGGGCGTTGTGACTTAAATAATCGATTATACAATGTTAAATTCTAATTCTTGGAAAACCTACGTTAATAAACTGTATATTAATAAGAGCCCAACCCAAAATAAAGTTAACCAAGTTTTTTATAGAGTAAGTAAGCATTATGCAGAGAAAACTGCATATAATTTATGCTTAGTAATTTTATAAATGTGATAATTACTAATTCATTAATATTTTATATGCATGAGCAAATGAGCATATATTGTTTTATGTGGATAATTTGAGTGTTTTGTAGAGATTAGATTAGGTATAACCGCACTTTCCTTGTGAAATGCAATGTGAAACTTGACTGTGATATCAAAAAAATGGTATTATATATCGATCGACGATAATTCATGCAGCTGTGTTGTCATATATTCATTTTATTAAATAATATAAATTACCGCTGGAATTTTGATAGGTGGGTTGTTAAATTTTATACTAATCAATAAATCCGATTTAGCTTTCGTTCAATAGCTTAGCGAGAAACTGACAGACGTTTTCATGAAACTTTCCTGTATGTTATGTACTGATTCGAACGATTCCAGGAAGGACCCAGAGTTCGCTGATAAAGTGATAAGGTAAGACGAGTGTTTGCTTTTCGTAGAACGCTGTAGCGTAAACTTGTTTTTCCTATTTACATATAAATTGTGTCTCACATGTGTGAATACATAAATATGTCAGTAAAATTATCTATTGTCTATATTGCTATATGTATAAACTACACATATTGATACCATAGCATTAATTTTTTGACTTTGTTTTACATAAATAGTATTGTTAATTGTAGTGTATTGTTTTATTGCACGACTCATGATGCGAAGCATCAGAGAGTGCTTTACGATCGAAAAATTTTTTTCGCTTCATTTTGGCGGCTATTTTTATTATTATAGCCTTGATAGTTCACGGAATCTAGATATTTTGCATACTATTGTCGAGATAATTTAATGGAGATTAATTCCATACTTTTTAATAATTGATTTACTGCAATAGAATTGGAAATAAACACCAAAATAGGTCAAAAAATTTTCCTGTCCGTCATGTGTGAAACCTGAAATCACTGTAACTTGTGAAAAAATCCATCATTTGAGTTAAAAAAAATTTTAAAAAATTCTAATCGACGATTGTAGGTCACTGAATGCGAATGATTAATTAATTCAGTGTCGTTTAATTGCAATTAATAAAAAACGAAAACTACAAGACTGTATATCTATAGATATTATGTACATTTATTCCACCAGGGGCGCTTGTGCAGTACCTTCTTCCTACTACAGCTGTTTTTTCGGCAATTAATTTTGAACGACTTAAGTTTTTTTTTATTTCATAATTAAATGAGCATTATGAGTCGTGCACTTTTGGATTTTCCAAACTTTATTTTTCTTTTTCAACGTTTAAAATGAATTGTGATGGTTATAAAAATAACTCCAGTCAGCACCTTAATATCCGGGTACATGACACAAAAACGTTACAACCTAATTGATTTAAGAAATATTTAGATTTTCTCATACCTATTTAGTACTTTCAAATACAATAAAAAACCTAACCGTAAATAACGTTACGCTAGATTCAATTACGTATTTCAACGTGCAACGTAAACGTACAGCGCTAGTGGCTCGATTTTATTGATAAAACAGCTATATTGAGCCCACAGCTTGATGAGCTGCTTGAGCTGACCGCTCAGGCAGCGCACGTGCCGCGGCCGCGTCCAACTGCACGTCGTTACGCCGGCGCAGCGCCAAATTGCGACATCCGCAACCTTTAGCCGTCTTACCCACTGCTTTACCAATTTTGTCGGCGCTTTAGAATAAAGGGTAATTTAGTGTTTAACGTTTTTTGTGGGATCTAATAAAATAATGTTGAAATTCTTATTGAAGGAATGATATGCACATATACTAACATTACCAACAAAGTCATGTCCGAAAGGATTTATATTTCCTTAAACCTATTTTAGCATGTTTAAATGTAATAAAAAGCCTAACCGTTGAATAAAGTTACGCTGGATTCAATTACTTGTTTCAACGTGCAACGTAAATAGAACAGCTATATTGAGCCCACAGCTTGATGAGCTGCTTCAGTTGACCGCCCAGGCAGCGCACGTGCCGCGGCCGCGTCCAACTGCACGTCGTTACGCCGGCGCAGCGCCAAATTGCGACATCCGCAACCTTTAGTCGGCTCACCCACTGCTTCACCAATTTTGTCGGCACTTTAGAATAAAAGGTAATTTAGTTTTTAATTTTTTTTGTGGGATCTAATAAAATAATGTTGAAATTCTTATTGAAGGAATGAAATCGAATAGCACATAAACAAACCAAGTCATGCCCGAAAGGTTTTATATTTCCTCATACCTATTTTAGCATGTTCAAATTTAATAAAAAAAACCCAACCGTTAAATAAAGTTACGCTGGATTCAATTACTTATTTCAACGTGCAACGTAAATAGAACAGCTATATTGAGCCCACAGCTTGATGAGCTGCTTGAGCTGACCGGCCAGGCAGCGCACGTGCCGCGGCCGCGTCCAACTGCACGTCGTTACACCGGCGCAGCGCCAAATTGCGACATCCGCAACCTTTAGCCGGCTTACCCACTGCTTCACCAAATTTGTCGGCGCTTTAGAATAAAAGGTAATTTAGTTTTTAACCATTTAGTGTGGGATCTAATAAAATAATGTTGAAATTATTTTAAAGGAATAAAATCGAATAGCACATTAACAAACCAAGTCATGCCCGAAAAGATTAATATTTCCTCATACCTATTTTAGCATATTCAAATGTAATAAAAAACCTAACCATTAAATAAAGTTACGCTGGATTCAATTACTTATTTCAACGTGCAACGTAAATAGAAAAGCTATATTGAGCCCACAGCTTGATGAGCTGCTTGAGCTGACCGGCCAGGCAGCGCACGTGCCGCGGCCGCGTCCAACTGCACGTCGTTACGCCGGCGCAGCGCCAAATTGCGACATCCGCAACCTTTAGCCGGCTCACCAACTGGTTTACCAATTTTGTCAGGCTATAAAATAAAAGGTAATCTAGTTTTTAATGTTTTTGTGGCTTCATAAAATAATGTTGTTGAGAGAACAAAATTATTTTAATATTAAAATATTTAAAATATCTTCATCATCATCAACACGAACTTCAATTGTTTTTTTTTTTAATTTTAATTGCACACAAACAAGCAGTCCGTAATTCTCCGGCGGCACCACCGCCACACTTATTTCTGACTAATAACAGCAGTGTTAGGCGCTGCTTTGTTCCGGTTTGAAGGGTGTGGTAAGGGAGATATACTTATCCGAGGCGTTCCAGCTTAGTCCTTAGGGGTAACGGCGCATCTGTGGCCGAGCTCAAGTAGTAATATCTAATGCTATCTGGGGTTGATTACAGATGTCCATGGGTGGCAGTGGCCACTTACCATCAGATGGACTGCTTGCTCGTCCGCTACTCCTATATTATAAAAAAAAACTTATTTCTGCGTAGTAACATAATCTTTCATGTTTATTGCACTTTAAAATGTAATAAGTATTTAGATTTTTTAAAGATTATTACATTTCATAAAAAAAATACCGCATAAAGGACGGCCATCGGACCATAAAACTGAAATTAGTGTGATTTATAGATTACAAGTTCAGTGGATCTGCTGTGGTTATAAACACGAATAAACACACAATAAGTTATAGAGTTAAAACCGTAAAATTGAAACTAAAACGTCGGATAAGTCGGTGGTTTAGCCGGCGCACGTCCGTGCCGCCGCAGCGCCTGTCGTTAGGTTCGCGCCAAATTCCAACATCCGCAGTCTTTAGTCAATTCGCTTAAGTTTACTCAACATGCTCTGCCTTACTGATGATACTATTGTTATAAGGTAAAAGCACCTATCACTAATATTATAAAGAGGAATACTTTGTTTGTTTGATTGTAATGAATAGGCTCAAAAACTAATGGACCGATTTTAAAAATTCTTTCACCATTCGAAAGCTACATTATCCACGAGTAACATAGGCTATATTTTATATGAAATATATTTGATAATTAGATTTGGGGCGGTACAAAGTTTGCCGGGTCAGCTAGTATATTATATAGTAGTAGTACTAAATTCAAAGAACAGTGACTTAGCTTATTGGTTAAAAAGCTGCCTTCTCATTTGGGAGCTCTGCCCTCAAGTCTTGAAGGTTCGAATCTCAGACATGCACACACCTCTAATTTAAAGGGTATGTCCGTAGGAGGTAGGAATAAATTATCACTTGTTTAAACGAGAAAGAAAATCATGAGGGAATCTATACAACTGAGGGTACAAAAATAGTTCTGTAGGGTATGTGAAATACTAAACCCTTCTCACTCTGAGAGGCTATTGGTCACATACGAATTAATCAATTACATATACCTGTGAAATTTTAGGGTTAAATCTTCGTTATGAATCGTGATTTCCTTCACGATTTTCTTTACTGTTACAGCAAGTTATAATTTATTTCTAATTCGATGTCATGAAATTCAGAGGCGTATGAAATCCGAACTTCAAGTGAAAAACCCGAATTATTAACGTTATCGTATTTTAGATTGCGTATAAGGTCAATGGGTATTTTCTTTTTTATAAAATATGCTAACATTCTGTTTGTAATAAGTTTTTATAAAACTCTTGTAAGAACAATTTCAAACTTTTCTTTAAAATAATTAAAATGTAATGACACCAAATCTATTCAGGTATTTATACAGGTAACAACGACATATAACTGAGTTTATTTAATATCCTTACGGCGTATAAGTTCAATTCTAACAGTACTCCTAGAGTTACAGGGCTCGTATTCGTTCCTTGTTACACTGAATACAGTTATAAAACGAAGAATAGTAAAGCTGAAAAGTTTTGAACCAAAACCATTATGTTTCACGAAGCACCAACAAAGGGTATACTTAAAATGACGTGAGCTAGTGAGAACTATGTTCAAACGGGACCAGTAAAGCCACCGTTTCAGCGACAGTAGCCGCGCACAATGCGTACCCGGCTTCCCGAGCACGCGCTCCGGTCACAGTAACGAACCACTCTTGTTTATTTTACCGCAATGAATTTCTTTGCAATATTTTCTTCGTTTTTTAATTTTGAATACATTTGAGTACAATTCTCGGTGGCGGTTGCGCGCCCCCGGCAATCTCCAAATTGCCTCTTTATGTGCAGATGTTCCGACCCTCGGTTTTTCCGTCTTTTGAATGTCGTTTTGCTGTTAAATAACGTGCTCTTTTATTGTAATTTGGATCTTTAAGTTCACTTTCTACTCACATCAGTGAACATTAACTGAACAACCAGAAATAAAGCATGTTTTATGGCTCGTAAAATAACCGAAGATTAGTAGAACGAAGTGAAAACACAGACACTGTAGTTCATGAATTAAGTGATAATAATATACATATTCCAATATTAGATTTACGTATCGAAGCATAATATAGATACATTAGGAAATCAATTTAATAGGTCATGTTAAGGATTGGTTTTAAACTGAAATAAGTTCACTGTAAAATAACTGGATTTAAATGTCTTATAGGAACATAAACCTATGAAGGAAGGAAAGAAGAATTTAATAAAATTGATTGCAAATTATTTTAATATCGCCTTCTATTAATTTATGAAGAATCTACTGTTTTTATTAAAAGGAAAGGAAACTCGATTTAAAAAATTAGCTTTGCGAACGGAGTTCCTTTGAATTTAATTTCACTAAAGATCACAATTACACGTTTTACAAGATTCGAACTCATTTATTTTTCCTCCGCGAAATTATTTCCCGTGAAACAAATTAATTCCTTAGCATTATACTTCTTTCAAAATCTGAATAAACTTGAGAAAGATTTCATAAAAAATAGACGGACCTTGAGCCCGCGGCTACCGCCAAATTACGTCGTTATTTACAAGTATTTTCTTCCTGCTGAGTCGTACGGATAATATTACCACGTGATATCTCGGAGAGGCGTAGGAAAAAGAAAAGTATTTACTTAAATACTTCTCAAATTGAAATGTGTCATGATCCTAAAATATCACTACCTTGTAGGTACGTACTTACTTTATACGAAATAAGAAATAATAAAATTATTGTGCATCATCTAAAAATACAAGGTAAACGAGTTATGGCAATAAATTTAAAAATTATAGTGGGTATATCATAAGTAAAAGGAAAAGGTATAAAAGCTTTTCTTCAAAATATTTTGTGTTTGATTAACTAGAAGCTTAGTCTAGTAGTACCTACCTATGCCTAGACATAATACAATAAGGGTTTCCCCATACATATCAACTGGGAACCATATAACTTCATTTGTAGCCTTATATCTAAGTTTTTCAATTAAATGGATCCAGCAGTTTCCGTGTCGATATATAGGAAAACCAAGAACGGAAGTATTAAATGAAACACATAGTTGTAATAAACAGTTTAATTATTTAAATACTCTTCTCGGTGTCGTCAGCAGGCCCTTATACTTAGACTAAAATAAGAAGTAAAACTGAAAAAGAAAAAATATATGTTTAGTAACTTTAACAGATCAGTATCAATTTAAGTGTTTTTCTACGATTACTTTAAGTTGAAATTAACGGTTTATTTTAAGTTCACCTTTTTTCGAAATAATTATTATTTTAATATAACTGACTTGACCTATTGAATTTAGTGTGTTTCGAAGTATTTATCTTTATTGTGTTATGAATTTATCTTAAACTTACTTCAAGTGAACAATACTAAGTAAATATTCTGAACATGTTATTGGGAGGCCTATTTATAACTGTATTTAAGGTACATTCTTACATTCGGATCCTTTTCGTAAGAACACTTGTGAACGTCGAAGGCTCTTTGACATTTATCTTTGTCCGGAGTATCTAAAACATTAATATTTAACAATAGAAAATAACATCTTATACAACTAGGAAAGTATAAGACAAATCATTCTCAAACAGAAAAAAGGTTTCTAAAACTTAAGGATTGAACTATTACTACTAACTATTATAAAACCGTAGTATGTAATAAAATTCTTTAACCGGTCTTTTTTTTCTAAATATCGGAGTAGCTAGTCGCTGCTGCCGTCCATGGACATTTGTATTTAACCACATAAAGGATTAGATTCCCACCTGAGGTCGGCCACAGAGACGCCGCTACACCTGAGGACTAAGCTGAAACGCCTCGGTAAACTATGTCCCCTTACCACACCATTCAAACGATAACACAGCAGCGCCTAACACTATACATTTTGTAACAATCTTACCCAAGTGTTTGCAAGCCATTATCATGTTGGTGACTCTATCTGTATACTGCTCGGGAATGAGGCTGATCATCATGTCATAGTCCACGTTGCCGTCATCATCCACCTAAAAAATAAAATAAAATAAATAAAAGCAAAAAATACTATATATATGTACCTATATGGTACATATATTTCAATATATAATATTTGAACTATGAGATGATAAACCGTAAATTTTCAATTAGAAATCATTAACATTCATATATTCCCTATATTTCTCTGAAATCTATTCGAACTAAAACACACGCAGCAATAACAATTATTTATTCCATTAATTTGACAATTATTTACAATTGAGATTAGAAGCGTGTAATAGGGCAAATAGAATAGGAGATTAATTTAAAAATAAATTACATCGCACACGGGAAGGGTGAAGAGAAAAACAAACAAAACAAAAGACAGATGACTCACAAGACTCCCTTCCTCCAGTAGGCAAAACATATAGCACTTCAATTTCTTGTCCTCCTTAAATATGCCGTTTTCGCAATTCGCTATATCCTCTGAGGGCAAGTAAGAATAAAGACTTCTAAATGTACGCAAACATAAGACTTGTTTGTCATACCAAAGGGTACGTGACAAAGTATTTTAATGTTAGATAAATAAAAAGTCATTATTGTGATACTTTTTTTAAATCTCTCAATTGTAACATTTATACAGCTTATCAAATATACTATATATAAGTAGGACAACTTCAAATTTAACCTTACGCAAAAGCAAGACTTTAGAATAAAATAAGTATGTACTTCAAATCAGTCTGGTATTACCTATACGGAAATAATAACACATAATTTACATTTACGTTAATATGTTACAAATTAATATTTAGAATAATAAAACAATTCGATATTCACATTTCTATATGAGTCAACGTTTACTAGCAGCTCTATCATTCATAACGCTATGGCACAAAGCTTAGCCCCCCGAATGTTTCATGTCATACGCATGCAAAAGAACAAAGGTGAGCGGAAATAAAATTGCCGTCAACTTACCCTCAGCAACCCCGGTGTTACCGACGCATTGGTTGTGAACATGCTGTATTATTTCTTTGATTTCCTCGCTAAGTTCCTGAAATGCGATTTAGTTGCGAATTGATATAGAATTTCCTTCTGTGATCTCAAAATGGTTTGCCACTTTTGAAGTAAGTTTTTCTAAGCGTGTATTTTGTTTTACACCTTTTCACACTCCCAACATTATATGGAAATATAAGAGAAAACGGAATATTATAGAGCTTATAAATCCTAAAAGTAACTAATGCGCGATTTCAATATAGTTACATTATTCAGTCCCTTAGTCTTCTGATCTACATATGTTACCTTTGAGCGCTCGGAGACGCAAAGAAGTCGTTTCAATATTAAAAATGAGATAACGTTCTCAAAGAAAATTATTAAGTCGAGATTCCCCGGGGACCAACCCAATGCGCATCAAGTTGTATCATAACGTTAAATATTCATTTAACTGATGTTGTCCTGTCTCCATTGCACCACTCTTAAACTACTTTACCGTACAGTTTAATACGATCATTGCGCGCCATAAAGCGTAAATTGTACTTTTCAATGTTATAAATGAGTACAAACTTTAAGTTTTGGTTGTAAGTGCAGCTGTTATTAAAAAGATTTTGTATTGATTTAAGCCTCATATTAAATGGAGTGTATGTCTAATGTTATGGATTATTTCATGTATTTTTTAATTAAAGTTCCTGTGCATACCAACAATGTTACATACACATCGTGTGCATAAGCATAATAAGCAGTATGGGCTATTAATACATTGAAAAGTAGTTCCGATTTTTTTCTTTATAAAATTGTACGAGTATTAGCTAGCGAACTTGCAGTCCACTTGATATTAGTGGTCACTGTCGCCCATGGACATCCACATATAATCATTTACATATAAGAAACTCGCCTCATAAGGCAGCCTTTTTTAGTTATCAAGCGTGAATATAGAGTCTATCAATGAAAAATAGGACTCCCGTCTCCAATACACCTAGTTTCCGGAGGCCAGTTACGTTTGTAGTGAAAAAGTGGAACCGCAGCGCGTTCCCCTATGCATCACGTATTCAAAGACGACGTTGAGGGATAGTGTCGCGCGCCGTCGCTGCTCATCTATCACCCGCGCCCAACATTTACCTCCGAACCTCCGAACGCACTACTTAAATTGTGTATCCACTTCTCCATGACAAATTGACTTGGTTAGTGTGTTACGATTGGTAAGAATCTATCAGTCGTATACAGACGGAATGAGTATAATTTGGTTGTTACAAATGATTTTTATTTACGCCACATATTAAGCACATTGTGGAAAAAAGAGAGCTACGTAAGTTATACTTATATAAATGTCGTATAAGTACACTTATTATTGTAATAGTATTTTTTTTACTAATTTACCCGTACTTCAGAAATCTTTAAATTTTTCTTATTGCAATTATTAGCATGTAATTTTTCACATGTTCGTGATTGGAGGACAAAGAGAGTCCTTCAGCGACTTCAGTGAGCAATAAGAAATGTGCTTGTGAGAAGAGTAGATCTTCTTCGAAGAAGGAAACACACCTACGCAAAGTTCCCAAACTTTGTTTCACTGCTTCTCTGTTTGTTACTTCTACAATAAAGATAGATTTTTCTTACCGGTTTCTCTTTAGCGCCGTGTCCGAAAGCAACCAGCGCAATTATCAGTGGCAGCACCGCCGTGGCCATGGCGCCACCTCTGCTCCGATGTAATACATGACACCTTTATATGTGACCGCGCAAGTCAAATCACAATAAGGTGACCATGGCTAACCGTCCTACGTTTCCCAGGACAAAGGCGTCTTCAATATTTTTGTGTACGTTAGAAGTAGAAACGGGAAACAAACTAATTTGAAATGGTCGCTGCAGCCCATGTATACGTTAACATCGAAATCGTAGGTATGAAAAATTTAAACATGCATTGCTACATCATCTATGCCTACATCATGACTTGTGTAACTTTGTACTTATGATATTTTTACCCGACTGCCAAGGAAGGCTGAAGGGAAATTATAAATCATCTGCCTATCCCAATTTTTAAACAAGGATACCAGTGAAAACGACAAAAAATAGAAAATTGTGATATACTTACTCAAATCTTTTTTTTTTTTGTTTACGAGGGGGACACCTTCAAAAGGTACCCGACGACGTGGAAGCGACGCCGGGTTATGTGGGATTTTTACCGCACTAAAACCCCCCCGGTGGGTTCTCAACGCTTGGTGGAGAACTCCGTTGGAACACAACCGGAGTCCTACAAGTGCGATGCCCCGTTCGGGCTCTGCCCTGGGTGAGCAGTTTTCGCTCCTCCCACACCATGTAGTGTTTACGACGGTATGCGACCACACATACCGCCGTCCTACCCGGGGTCGCTTGCAACCCCGAAAGCCCCCTTTTAGTCGCCTCTTACGACAGGCAGGGGATACCGTAGCCCTATTCTAGTCCCGGGACTACAGGGACACCGCGCCGGGGGGCGCTATCTACGCCTTCGGCGTCTTCTTCTCCGCGCGGGATCGGCGCGATCCCTAGCCCATTCGGCGTCCTCTTTTACGATCATAACGCGGTCGCAGAACGCAACCACGCTATCCCAGGCTTCGCCAGAACCGACCATCGCCGCAACAACAGTCTCCGGGGAGAGGTCCGACCCTATATTCTGCACTGGGATCTGCCGCTCAGGTTGCCACGCTGGGCGTTCCTCGAGCGTGCGCTGCGCAGAATCCTGGGCATGTCCGCAATGATGGCACTGCGCTGAGGCCTCCCTGCCTATCCTGTGCCCACCGAAGCAGCCATGTCCGGTGAGCACCAGTGATACATACTCAAACCTATAGAAATTATAAGTTCAACTCATGCTCGCCACAAAACCAATGAAATGAAACCTTTAGCATTGTTTGCTCGTAGAAATTAGTTGTGTAGGTTGCTCCGGTGTTCTACTGCAAAATTTTAGCACAAAATTTGCCCTCAAAAGCATGGTAACTACGAACTAATATTAATTACAGACTAAGGTGTAATCGTCAGTAAAGTAGCAATTGTCACATACGATGACACGGTGATGATTACAGAGGTGTAATTATTCGATCATTATGAAGACAGGATACTCTCAATGACTACATAAATGTAACATAAGTGTTTAATTACTCATACGACGAGTAGATGTAGATGCGCGTAAAGAAACATAATTATGAAATATGTATTATAATCCCACCATTCAGCGTGTAATTTATACTTCAACACCACAGAACAATATTTATGCTTTTCCTGTAAGATATTGTTATAAAAACGACAAACACGTCCTAAAAATCTGAAATAAAATAAAATACTCAGAGTATATTTCTATTATTTGTAAAAATGTAAAGCCTAACCACATTTTAAATTATTTTTTTTATTTTTTTTATTTATTTATTCATTTATTTCGGACAACAAGGTCCATATTACATATACCTTACAGACTAACATACATACTAATATATACTTATAACTAAATCACGTATTTGCGGCGACGTGAGACGCGAGTCTGGTGACTTCCGGGGGTCCTCTCCGTCCACGGAACTTCCGGAACACAACTCCCTTCGGCCACAGCTCCTCCTTCAGGAAGGTCGACAATTGCTCAGTTGGGACGCGTACAACAAATGAACTAAAGTTCACCGCGTTACGCGCCTCCAACTTTTCGACCACCAATCGGAACTTGGTTTTTACCGCCAAATACTCCACTATGTCAGACGGCTTCGTGCTGTAGTGGAGCCGTGAGACATACACGTGCGACACAGGAACGGCAGGACGCAGGAGATGGTTAGATCCCGTCGGTGCTGTGCCACATTGGTTACGACAAGGAGGCTTTTTCTTCTTACGCACCACCTTGATAAAGCCATCCTTGTCCGCCGCATGGTTGGACACCGCACTGCGAGGGGGTTCATTGCGGGGGTTCCCACTTTCCCTCTCTGGCCTCATTGTCTTCCGCTTCCCGGGTAGCTGGCGGGAGGCAGCTGCAGCGTAGTCACGTTGAGGCGTAGACATGACGACGCACGGCGACACCTCGGCGGGGGGAGGTGCGGGGCGGGTGACGCACGTGTCACCACATGCGGGCGCAGCGGTCGGTGTCGTGTCAAGTTTCGCCGACTCGAAACTTGCTGACGAGGTGTTACATGCCCCACGACGCGTGTTGACGTTATTAACCTCTGGCGACCTACTTACTGCTAGCGTATTGCGTAATATAGCAACTTCAGCCCGTAGGTCGCTGATGGTGTCTTGCGAGGCTTCTAACTTCAGCACTACTTCTGCCAGGCTTGTCTTTAATGTTGTGATGTCCTTCAACAGCCTGGTTACATCCACATGGTCGAACGTGACGGGCGGCAGCTTGTGGATGTTCTTCACCACGAATGCTGGTATGTCATCAGGATCAGTCACCTTAAGAAGATTGATGATATCCTGGATTCCTTTCTCTCCCTTCTCGTCTTTCCTGCGGGAAGGCATACGGTCGCTCATCCCGAGCGACTCAAACAGCAGGATCTTGGCACTGCCGATCTCCTCACGTGTGAAGTTGGTCTTGCATATCTGGATAATGCTGACCTCATCCATGGTGTCGATGGCGTGCTGTAGAAACGCCAACACCTCATTGGCTATGAGTTGTTCAGATCTCATAGCCATTTTAGCCGTGCAGCGGCGATCGCCGCGCAAACCGCGAATATAAAATAGAGTATATTCGTAAGCGCTGTGTTTGCGTCCGTCACCGAGCGCATACGACACCCGACCGCAATTATGGGTCTTTCTGAAACAATAAATAATATTGAAAGATAACAACATAAGGAATACAGGAAAGCTTTTCAAAATCATGTTTTTCATTTATATAGCTACTTAAGTTACATTTATTTATAATATTGCTTAGGTATCTAAAAATATAATCGTTAAAATATTTAAGTTTTATACGACCTTCCTATTATGTTGCTTATTATGTTGTGCGCAATTACAAAATTAATACCAAAAACTGGCACGTGACGGGCTCACAATGAACCGCGACGATTTCGGTCTAATCATTATTAATGGCACCAAGACAGATTGCAAAATCACGCTCTCCTCACAATGCCGCAATACCGAAGTTTTTACATGTACTTGCTTCGAATAAAATTTCGACCCGTTTTAATATGCGAAAAGGGTGATCAGTACCCCTAAGTAGTATAAATTTTTACGTTTTTAAAAAAAATACTGTTTTGGTATTTGTTTACGCCCATACATTTCCAATCAGCGCCCCTAGCGATTCTATCAGAACTGATTGGAAATATATGGGAAATACGTAAACCAAAACAAAAACAGACATTTTTGTCAAAACGTAAAAACTCATACTAAAGGTATAGAACAAGTATTTTACGTAATTATGATATGCTGTACTCACACAGTACTGCTCTATTATTGTGTACAAGTCTCTACACAAAATAAAAGACACTTACATAGGTACCCCACGCAATGTATTAGACTTTACACATCTTTAATAATGAAGAAGACACTTTAATTTTAATGTTGGGAAACCTGCGTCTTATCAGAATGTGTTCTGTATGGAAACCTAGACTTCGAAAATGGTACTTTCTTAATTTTATACCTAAACAATCAATATACTTGAAGAGTTTTTGGCTCGACATACTGGTTGAGGCTACATGAGATTTCAAGACAAGATTCTATCTATTAAGTGACAATGGATCAAAAGTCAACAGTTACGAAATATTATTATTTAATAATAATCGATCAGAAGAACTTACTGTAAAGATAATAAAAAGAACAATTTCAAAACAAGTTACAAAAAAGATAATTTATCGTTTGTTAAAAGTAACGATAAGCCCGTTAGAGTGAAAATAAACTATTTTTTACTTGGATTGTTTTACTACTTAATACTATTACAAAATATACCAGGTCAACATGAATTACCCAAATCCGGCAAAAATGCAGACAACCTCTGATAATCTCGCACGCATGCTAATACGGTGTGATATCGACATGAAAAAGCCATTAGATGATTTTTCGCGTGGGCAAACTGCTGGCGCGGGAACGGCGGTGCAGTGACCGTGATAAGCGGATTTGCTGCAAGCCTGCATGTATCCGCCTGTGTCCGCTGGGATCCGCCATCAGCTATTACCTTACGCTTGCGTCCTCGCTGGTATTATACCGATAATGCGCATGCCTATCGATTGATTGCTTTGAATCCAATCAACTTGTTAGCAAGCCTCTGATATTATGAGCTCATAACTGTAAGTTAATGTATCATAGTTATAAAATTCTACATTATTGAAAAATTACAATTGTATTTACTCCTGGAATAACCCACTGTATAAGAAGGAAAACATATTATTTATTCCTATAATAAATCCTAATCAATCAATCCTTAAGGCTGTATGATTATATTTAAAAAAATGTTCAAAATGAAAAGAAAAATACTTGTATCATATTAACGCTATCCTGTGTTTTGTAAGGTTAAGGAGCTCCAGAATCATGAAATAACCCCATCGATAGAAAATACCCGTTAATATAATTTGTGTGTATAATAAACACAGAAAACATTGCTGTAGGCTATACTACTTCCTGAAGACTATGCTTACCTTTTATTTTACTTACCTTGCTTGCATCTTACATAATTTGTCGTACATCATATGAAATACGAAAAATCTATTAAATTCAATTTTCAGATGCGAGCGGAGGATTTTTATAGCAGCGACCGTACTAAATGAATTTGCAACAGCATGCAAACATCCGCCATTCTCTTTACGCTTGATAATCAGAACGCATCATTGGATACCTCATAAAAATGTTTTCCGGGTTTTTCGTGAATCTCTCTCAATGAAAATGGTGCATTAAAACTTCAATTTGTACCTACCCTGAAATACTCGTAAATTATCTTATTCGATATTTCCAGAATATAGGTATTTTAACAGGCAGTGGTGGTCTCCGTGGTATGACTTAAATAGTACCACCGCTTTCTTCTCCGTGTCTACTTGGCAGTTTTTGTCCTATTGTGTTCTACTTTAACGCATGTCTTTACTTATATCATTATGTAATGCATGGCTTCATCCCGAGATAGGTATGCTAAACCAAGGCAAACAAATGCCTTGCCACTCATCATCCAAATCTCCAGTACAACCACAGTTTTATAAGTCTCTCGTATGTAAAACAAAGCCGCTTATTGAATATTATAGACTACTTGTCAATAAAAAGGACAAGAACCAGCCAAAACGTCCGATAATCCCATACGCGTGCTTGATGCAGAGTGCAATCGACGAGAAAAATCCATTAAAGCCCGACATGGGCGGCGTAGTGACCGTACTAAGCGGATTGCTGCCCGCATGCACTCACCATCCGCCATTCGCCAAGAATTACTCATATCATAAAATAAATAAATATAACAAAAATACTAGGTACGTGATGTTTTTGCTTTGTAAGTATAATAGCAGTTTTTTTTTACTAAAATTCGTTATAACATACAACTAATGTAATAACGTTGTATATTTTAATTTTGGCCTATTAATTTATACTTGAAATTTAGATTGTCGAACGTTATTATGAAAGACCTTACTACTACACAATGTAGTCTTCTCTAATTCAAATCTATATACAAAATCCCATTGAAATAGATTATTTTTTCATAATCATTAGGGATTTTGTTTGTCTATCATCATCATCTACATAAACTTTTACCTACCTACCAAAAGACTTTAGGAAATTACAATAATTAAAAATTAATGACACAGATACCTACTTTTGCCTTATCTTTTAAGTTTCATTGTATAGTAACTTTTTATCTCAACATAAAGTACGTACCTACTATGTCATAATAGAAAAAATAAAATGAACAATGTTTTCAGAACAATAGCGATGTGATTCATACGTCGCGGCGAATAAATCGCCTGTAAATAGCAATTTGTGGACATGCCGCCGCCGGCAGGAAGAGCGATCGGCGTGATCGCATCGCATCGCTCAATCGGCAAATAACTTAAACGCAACTTGTTCACTCTATTTTGTGCTCTAATCTTTGAGACGGATTGGCAAGTCTGTAGTAGCTTAATCAGATTATTTTAAAACAAAATTACTAAACTACAGCGATTTAACAATATCCATTAAGAGTTATAAATACCGTATAGAAAAGTTCTAAATTTTCATAACTTATTACCGTGCCCGATAAAATCCAACGGATATTTAAAAAAAGCGTTTTCGTGTAAAATAATCGTAGTAAGATACAAAGTCGCTTAATTAAAAAGATGCCGTGTATTAATTTGTAAAGAAATAATAATTTGAAGATAGTGAAGAGAGATGAGTGGAGAGCATAGTGGGGACCGGGAGAGACGTCATTACCGCAATCAAAGCACCAAGCCGCTGCAAGCCCCCGCCCTCCGCTAACGACGAGTGCTCTCGATAAAAATTAAAAACACGTGCAAGCCCAGTCTGAGGAAAGTTTTAATGAGACTACACGATTCGCGCTCCACCGGCAGATATTATACTTATGGGTGCTTCGTGTCGTATGCAACCTGTTTCTAAATTGGATGTCTCTCCATATAAACATACAGCCGGTGAACTCGAGCTGTCTACTTAGATCAAAAGTTACATTTTGAAACATGAATGTGTTTAGATAGTTAGGTAATATAATGACTGCGGAAATGCAAGTTGTACATTGCGAATAAAATTAGGTAGGTACGTAGATAGGTAGGTAGGTACTACATATCATGTTCCTGTAGTCCTGGGACTAGAATAGGGCTACAGTATCCCCTGCCTATCGTAAGAGGCGACTAAAAGGGGGCAACGGGATTGCGGGCGGTAAGATTGGGAGGTCGAGCCGTCCGGCAAACAACTCCGGGAAGGACGGCGGTGTGTGTAGTCGCATACCGTCATAAATACCAGACGGTGTGGCGAGTCCTGAAGCTCACCTAGGCGGAGCCCGAAAGGGCAACGCGTTCAGTGGACTCCGGTTGCGTTCTGTAGGAGATTCCGGAGTTCTCTTGGCAACGCAGAGGACGGCCACCGAGGAGGTCTTATCAGGCTAAATTGACTCTACAGCGATAACGACGCTACAATTTCTAATGTTGTTTCAACCGTCGCAGAGTCAACTTACACCGATGAAAAGGTACTTAAATGAATTAACGGCAATTGTTACACAGTTATTTTATCATCGGTATTTAAAACATTTTGATCTTACACCTATATGGATAACACGAGTACATGTAATATAATTAATTAGTGTAAAATTCGGGAAATTTTCTAATATACTTTGTTGTATATTTTTTTCTCACAATTCACACTACATCAGACTTCGACATATCGTATTGTTAGAATGGTAAAATGATGTAACCTAATTAAAATGCATCTTTTATAACATATAAATCTGTCTCTAGTGTGAACATGCTTTGCTGCTTGTCTTCAAAATAAAATGCATTTTTTGTGTCGTGCATTCTACCTATCCGTAGTTTTGAAACAATTTTAACGGGACTTTAACCCTATACTTGGCAGAGAATTTTATCCTAAAAAAAATATACTTTTGCTACTTCCCTGCGTTAATTGGGTTACAAGGATATTAGGAAAAATAAAATAAAAAATCTCTGAATTTCAGTTTTCAGAATATAGTATGTGTCTTTAAGTGCACACTGCCAGGTTCACAAGAAAAAAATATGTGTCTTTAAATGCACACCGCCAAGTACTCACTAAACTAAGAAATAATTAAAAAATATAAAAAATATCATACATTTTGAAAATACTAAAGATAAAAGTCTCGGAAGTTATGACATGTCAACAAGTTTTGAGATATTTTAGTTGAGTTGAGAGATTAGAAGACCTCCTACCAAAAAAAGGCTGTTCTCACATAAAGCGACTCAAAACTTTTTGAGTGGCAATAATTTTTGTTTACCGCAGTTCCCATGACGAAACAGTAACCAGGAATTGTAAACGAAGATGTCCAAGATCTGTGAAGACAATACTAACGATGGCCTATCATATTTGTACGCTATAAAGCGACTTGTCTGTTTAGACCTTCATCTATGTTTCCGTTAGAATGTTGTATTAAACTTGAGCATGTGATTGGACTTTATTACACTTGTTTGAAGGATGTGGTAAGAAGATATACTTTTCTGAGGCATTCCAGCTTAGTCTTCAGGGCTAGTGGCGCATCTATGCCCGACCTCAAGTGGGAATTTGGTCTTATCTGGGATTGATATTGTAGATGTTCTGGAATTATCATTATTGGAGATGTTTACATTTTTGACAGAAGACGCTATTGATTGGACAGAACTTGAGTTCAGGGACGTCTTGATGAGCCCTAGACATCTGGAATTCATCTTTCTAAGATTTGCTGCATTCTACATCAGATTTAATTACGCAATTTAGATACCAAAGCTAGAATTTTTCGGCCTCCAGTCATCCGAAAAAAATATTGCAAGCTAAGGACTGGGAATTTAGTGGAAACGGGGAAATATTAATTTCAGTCATGAATTATAAAAAAAAACTCTGTTTGAACTTTGTTCACGCTACCCCTACCTTGTGTGCAGAACCTTAGTATATAGTAGCAAAGTTGGCAGTGTGCATTTAAAGACACAATATTGACAAACAGTAATATTGTATGTCGTTGGCAGTGTGCATTTTAATGCACACATAACAAAAGTCATGAATTACTATATATTCAAAACATTATATCCCAAAAAAATATCACTAAAACATTGCATAAAGCTTGCAGAAAGTAAGATTATATAAATTTCGTACATATAACTTAATTTCATTCAGATAACATAAGATACTTAGAGAGCGTTGTGTAGGCGCTGACCGACGGCTCGCTATTTTGTTTACCACTGACAATGTGTGAACGAGACAGATATAGATTTCATTTTCTGACGTAAAGAAACGTTTGCTAAGTCGCTTTGAGTTATTATTAATAAGATTCTATGTTGCATTTTCGAAAAAAAATTATCTGATTTGAATGTGCATTTAAGTGCACAATGTCAAGTATAGGGTTAAGGAAAGGAAATTAGTTTAGTTATAAGTATTTATCATAGAGTATACGGAAATATATAAAGCATGCACATTGCACAATGTACATAGGTACAGGGCTACAGGCACATCGCAAGCAATACATTATTATAATTAAATGTGCATTTTTAACATTTTATTAAAACATTTTTTTCTAAAGTTATAACTGGACCACAAAAAATAATCATTCTCATATAGACAATTGAATAGTAACATACTACCCTTTTTTGGCAAGGTTCGTAATGCATTTCGTATGGATATGAATGCTTTTTTGGCAACATAAAAGTCCACTACATTTGTGAAGTGGCCTCGGACAAGCGCGACGCAAACAAGTTAAATCAGTGGATGGGTTCGGTACCTCCGTATCGGTTGATAAATTGATTTATAGCGAGCTAACAACTCCCTACGAGCGTCAACGGTGAAACATACGCACGAATAAATACATGTTTGGCATATATCCACACATGTTTATCGTTATTCAAATCAATATTAGTTAGTCATATCAGGATATTTTAATGTTAGAGAGTACAGTATAGAGTGGCTCAATCGCTACTGCATCGATATTGTTGTGTTAGTAATTTCACTCTTTGTAATAGAAAATGGGCCTGTGTGGGTAAAACGGCATTATTTCTCATATTGCCTATACAATTACCGGCACAAACTTCTGGAATGCCTCGAAAAAGTATGTCTCACTTACCACACCCTTAAAACCAGGTATAGCACTGCTATTATAAGGCAGCAATAGTTGTGGCGGTGGTGTCGCCGGAGTCGATCCACAGAAGGTTATGCCACCTTCAATTCGCCCCATATACTCGTATGTATATAATTTAGGCAACATCTACCTTTATGCGCCAAAACACACGATAGAACTAAGGCCTGGTCGAAATGTACTGTCTGTTCTGTCTTTTAAAAACCTTTTTAGATTTGAATGATAACGTTGACGTAGTAATTATTACGAACTTTGTACCGAATAGAAAGATGTTATTGTAACAATAAACAACAATAACAACAATATTGTTAACAATAAAATCTTAATTCTGTAGACAGCCCCAATTTGTACACAAAATACAAAAGCTTTTCATTTTATCCTGAATTCCTGACCAAAAAAACAGATGTTTTATTGTTCTCAATAACCTTCCCGGCGCGATGCAGTCTAGTAAAAATAGGAATAAATTATGAGGATCTTTGCAAAACAATAGTTGAAAATGGTCTGCGCGAGAAAAAGCCGGATGCAAATGCCATTCATATTAATTAGCAAAGCGAGACGGGGCTTTTACGAAATTAGACCGTGATTTCAGTGAAGATTTATTGTTGTGTTTGAAATGGTTTTCGGAGCAAAGGTAGCCATTTAGACGGAGGCAAATTGGCGTTGTCAGACTGGGTTTTAAATTGAATTGACTGGAGTCGTTTGTTTACTTTGGACGATGACTCACGGACAATAGGAAGACGTTAATAGTTCCAAACGTGGGGTGATAAGGGTAAGATAATAATTTATTGAAGGGAATAACGAAGTAGCGGACAATTGTTGATACACGACAATAGTAAATCAGTAGGTCATAATTAAATGTATTTATCTAAGATTAGGTGTACGAAAATATATAGATACAGTTTAAGTTTGTGTATGTACTAAGCCTATAGATACTTAACTATGTAACAGTAGATCCACGACAACCATATTGCACCGTATGTGGATCAACTCCGGCGGCACCACCGCCACACCTATATCTACCTTATAACAGCAGTGTTAGGCGCTGCTGTGTTCCGGTTTGAAGGTTGTGTAAGGGGTGTAAGGGAGACAGACTTTTTTGAGGCGTTCCAGCTTAGTCCTCAGGGGTAGCGGCGCATCTGTGGCCGACCTCAGGTGGGAATATCTAATCCTATCTGGGGTTGATTACAGATGTCCATGGGCGGCAGTAGCCACTTACCATCAGGTGGACTGTATGCTCGTCTGCTACTCCTATATTATAAAAAAAACTACTTGCGTTATGGTATGGTCTATAATCTCGATTTGAACGGCAAAATATGATCCTTGTGTGTAACGCCGTTGATATAATTACTAATCTGTAATTCAATTGTTCTATAAATCACACTGGTTGATTAATGAAACGCCCGCCTCTAATTATGTAGATAAAAGTGCGCAACCAGATACATTACATTAACATCGGTGTGCTATACGTAACACGAAAAGCAAAGCTGTTACCGTCTGTGACCAAAAGAAACATGCTTCACAACGACACGGTGCCAAATTCCAAATTTAGAAGTTTCTAGAGGTAAAAAGTCGACGCGAAAATGCAAATTTCAATAGCGGGTACAGAACACTAATTGCTAGAGCCTAACTTTACGCTTGTAGTTTTTATGACGATAAATTTATGATGTCATTTTTCCATGCGTTTTACTTTAAATATTACTGTAATCTAAGTACCAAATTGTAGCGATAGGTACCTAGATATTCAAAGACAGTCAGCCTTAATCGCGAGCATTTATAAAACAGGCGCCATCTGTTGTAAGTAAGATGCATTTCAAAAACCCGACCCGCCACCATACCGGACTGACGCGCAGGGGGTCCCGGGTTCGATCCCCGGCCAGACAGAATCTAAATGTTGAATTTAGATTTCTGTTTCTGGGTCTGGGTGTTTGTGTATTGTCTTTGTGTGTGTCCATGGCACCCACGACACAATGAATCCTAGTGTAGGGCTGTGTAGAAAGCGTTTATTATTATTATTTATTAAAAAAGCGTTCGTGCCCTTAAATTTACAAACTTGCAAAATACTTTTCTGTAAATAAAAATATTTAACTTGTTACCTATTCATTTTAATTTAAACATAATAATAGTAATTTTGGTCTTAAAAACAAATCGCGTGCCTTAACATACATTTTTTTTGCAAAACCATCGGCAAAAATTGGCGTGGCATTATAACAAAGTGCAAATTAAAGCTTGACTTTTGTAGTCCAAGATTTTTGAAAAAAATGTCTGGATAATGTTTAAAAAAAATTGTCCCAATTGTTTAATTAAAATCTTTGATAGACAAAAAAATTATAGATTGCTTATTAACTACAGGCAGGTTAGTAAATATAGGTGCTTACGTACTTGTTATATATTGGCCTTAACCACCATAGTTAGGCCGCCTTATACAAAATTATGAAGAAGTCATCCGATCCTGCACCGCCGCCGTGCCGTGGGAACGCTGACTTCGCACCACCGCTCAGTTTCCATCGTATAGTCCCGAACGTGGGAATTCATTCTGGGCGCTAACATTGACCCAGCAAATCACTTAATTAGTTATAATTTAGGTTAGATTTAATCCAAAACATGTAATATTCGGTTTTGATTAAATACATAATATATAAGTAATTCGGTCTTTCTGTATCCTGGCTGCTGCATCCCGACGCAAAACATAACTTACTTCTGATGACACTTGGAAATAAATAAAAGAAGATACCCATTTAGGTTCAGTTTATTTCTTCGAAAAGATATTTACATTGTTACTAAGTTAACTTATGTCTACGCGATCGGCAAGTTTGTCGAGTATCTTACTAATTTCATTGGTCATATTTTGATAATTTCTTTTGGGATATCTCATTATTAGTAGTGAAATACCGTGATCCCTACAATCTAGTGATGAGACAAGTGTAAACAATTCTTACGCCTAATCAATAACTCAGTGGCTGAGACTTGAGAATTCACGGAGCGTTCTTTTTTTAATTGTGTGGAATAGTTAACATTTGTTTTAATAAAAAGAACAACTATCAAAGTTACATATTTCACATTACGCGTGCGCGTTTTTTCAAAACATAACAGCTACTCCGAGTTGCTGAGGCGAAATAAAAACATCCCGTGAGGTCTAAGCCTAAGCCGGTCAGAATTGAATGACTGGCAAAACCCAAGAATTACTGATTATAGTGCAATCTGTTACATTGGCATTGAACATAATAAATTCCTTTCTATTTCTTTTTCTAATTAAGAATCAAAACAAATTATGTATATAATAAATTACAAGTCTAAACGCTATACATAGGAACCTTATAAAAAACAAATGCCTCAAATGGCGTAGTAAAATAAAGGTTAATAGAACCCCTTATTTGGTAAGATTTTAAAATAATAAAAAGAACTACATTTATTTTAGACAAAAACAACTAGAATTACAACCATATCGTTGTTCTTAAACAGTGAGTATCAGAAAAATAAAGTTAATGAAAAAATCAACATTTACTTAGGACGAGAAATATATCAAAATATTGTACAACAATATGTCCAAAATCGGAAGTTTGATATGTATATGCCTAATTAGTGTTTCTGATAAATATACATGTAAAAATCACTCTGTTATTACTTAAAAAGGAAAATTAAAATCTAACACTGCCAGTGGAAGTAAACATTTTTGAGATTAACTCAATTTTCAACAAACAATAATCTCACAATAAATCATGATAGCAGATTATATTCAATGTCTTATCTGATACTTAAGACTATGATGGGATTATTTCAAGGCTATCTAAATAATATATTTTTAGAAATATTTCATGAGTGGTATAGACATTTTGAGTACATTTTGCCCGTGGACGACAATATATGAGCTGTACATTTTAAGTATAACATTACAGACCTAGTCAACATAAGTAAATAGTAATCTTATATAAGGTTAATTAAAAAGACAGGACAATCAAACATTGTTCAAATTGATAACCCAAATTATTATTATGATATATTTAAAAGCAAATGTCTTCTGAGGTTTTTTATAAAATCCGGTGTCAATGCATATATCACTTTTACTTCATACAACTCAAATATAAAAACCGGTAAATGTATAACAGACGGACATGACGTAAAACTCAACACTAAATCGGAAACTTTAAAAAAAATGCATTATTTTGACTTTCTGCATGTTATTTACTACATAGGAAAATTTGTTAAAATTTAATAAATTACTTATCCTTCATCAAAGTTTTTGAAAACTATTTAATTGCAATTTTCTTTCATCATAACTCAAAAATTCTCAATGATATTCTTTTACAAATGAAAAAATAAACGCTCCATAATAAATTTGTCATATTATTAAATAAATAATCAAATTTCCTAATACAAGTATATACCTAATTTAATACTTTGATTTGGACTAAAATTTCGATTCTTTAACTTATAATATTATAGAATAAATATGAGATAAAGTTATCTATATTATTAATGTCCTTGGCATGACATTTGCAGTGTTTTATTTTTCAAAAATTAAATAAAGTATTTAGTTTGGTAAGAACCAAAAGTGTAAATGTAACTGTAACATACTAACTAAATGTAAAATTATCTTTTAACAAAGAATAGCAATATATGAGTTAACTTATTAAATAATTGTTGTTAGTTCAGTAGTCTTACAAACAAGGTGGAGGCAAAGGCATGTCTATCATCTTGCATATTTGTAGAAGGAAGTTCTTCAATATAGCACCTTGGTTTTCTTTGGAGCCATTAATTGTAATTGTTGGAATAAAGTGAGGTTTCAAAATGTTTGTGTCGTCACCATGTTTCTTGAGCAAAGCTGATCCACGTTCATTCACACTGCAATTACTTATAGGTTCTGGATTCACTTTCATTTTTTTAGCGCACTGAAACAAATAAAAAAATTGCCTTTACTTACTTTACTTTACTTAATTACTGAAAAAAAAGTCATATATAAAATGTAAATTAGTGAAATATGTCATGCATGCATTTTTTACATTGAAATAAAATAATAAAAATATGTAGTTCTTAAGGCTTTAATATTATTATTGCTAAGGTTATCAGCAACCTTAATTAGGGTTGCTAAATGTAGGTGTACATATTATAGTGTTGAGTTTGTACTCACACTAGTCACTAGAGTATTATTTCAACAATAAAGTATTATGTCAGCTTGTGTCCTATACACCCTTTTCAAAAAATATATAGCAAACCAAAATACTATATTTCATTTGAATAGAACTCATATTTACTGGTCACGAAAATAATAACTTATTCATTCAAAATTACGATCTTTTTACACTATGTATTACTTACAATATACCTTAAAAAGCTGTATAACTGAATGCAAAACACTTACCCTTGCAAGTGCTTTATCTGCATCCATGTTATCAACAATCATGCATTCGGTAAATTGCACAGATTTCACCATATCACCAATTATGTCAATAGAGCACGCATGAATTTTGTTTGCATAGCACTCCTCTTCCCCATGTTGGCACTTAAAATAATACTGTCCATTTATCTCTTCAGTCTGTAAACACAAATAGCATATTATAAAATGCTTTACGCATAATAAATGAAAGATTATCACAAATACAATTCACATTAGAATTTAAGAAAACACTAAGTTTAGGAACAACAAAATGATTTATTAGATTAAATGCTCTTCAATTGTTTTATTTCAGTATTTAAACTAGTTAATCTACATAAATTAGCATATTGAACATCAAAAGGGTTTAGAGCAAATGGGTAAATAACAATAACTCTATGATATTGAACAAAATAACTTTAAGGATTAAATTAGTATACAAATTGATGCAATTTTGATTTGCTTTGGTGTGGATTAGTCACATATTAGGTAAATGTGATGGTTCATTTAGAGCTATTACTATTATACTATTTAGAGCTAGAGTAAACACAAGAAAACTATTTTTATAGATAGTTATATGATATTATACTTACACTTGCTTTTCCATAAGGAACTAATGTTACATTAATAAATTCCGACAACTTCTCAGTCACTGGCCTTAAATGTTTGATAAAGAAATATTTGGAATCCGGGCACAGTGCCTCATAATACACTCTTACTTTTAGCTTGTCTACTTTGTGTTTATTGAACTTATCATCCTCTAATTCTACTATGTCTCCCTGAAAAGAATAATATTGTATTTTATGTCTGTTCATTAATATTCAGTATAAATATAAGATGGGGAAATACTTGAGGAAAAGTCTATGTGTAATTAATAGGAATATAATTATTAGGTACATGTTGTTCATTATTAATATCAATTTGTATTTATAATAAAAGGTATTATAAAAATGGATTTACAAACTATTTAACTTTAATAACTACATCTATACTCTGAAGATGTGTGGAAAACCTCAAGTTGGTTTTATATCAGATATACTTATTTAGAAAGAATAAACAAAAATGGTGAAACTTGGTACTTTCAAATGAAATAATTTAAGTGATTCCTGAATTATATATTAAATATTTACTTACCACTGATAAATTTGGTTCTGAGATAGGAGGATTATTGAACAGTCGGTAAAGCTGCCACATAATCAACCCCATCAACACCAAAACTCCTAGTTTAAATTTATTAAAAGTATAAAAAGCCATTTTGAAGCTTTTTCTAAATTATTTACAAATGTCTCAATACTTAATATTGGACATAAAATATTAAAATTAATGTCCAATCGATAAATTACTAATTATTATTTACAAATTCATTTTATATACTAATTGATTGATATGGTCAGAGAGCCTGCATCACAACTATATAAAAATTAAAGGTAAGTTCACTGAATGCAAGGTTTGTACCAAGATTTTAGCAAACCTTTTATTTGGGTTGATCAGATTTAAAGTTGTATTGAAGAAACAATATAATGTAGAGACTGGAATAAATCAAAATCTGTGTGCGTGATTTTTACTTTTTTTGAACTATGAATGTCAAAGTCAATTAAATCAAGACATGAAATTGAAATGATTTCAAACTTTTCAGACGTCAAGTGTCAAATTAATTCGACATTTTACGTCACTGTCCCATGCACTCAAGCACGCAATAAATTTGTCTATGGTAACAGATCACGATAATCTAATCAAAGCATAAATAGTAATCTAATCTTCACATTTCGTCGCCTCGTCAGTTTTGGAGATTCTTAACTTATAAATTGGAGAAGCAAAAACGTCTGTTAAAAATTTACAGAGATTAATTTAATGCAACTCTGTATAGTATGTGTATAAAGAACACAAAATATTCACGATAATATTATGGACTACGTAAATCTTTCGCCATTTTGCTCTTCACATTATAATAACCATTCTGAGCAATCGTCATCTCCGACACTAATGTGAACAAATTATGGCTTAGCATGAATAACAAGACCAGGTAGTCTATGGACAGTAAAACTATCGGCCCAAAGAAGTGAATTAGCAATACATTTACTATATACAATATTTAAATATCAATTCCGATATAGTAGGTATCTTTTACGTGATCCATGAATTTTGCATACATTGCAATTTCTCCAGAAAAAATAGGTCAATAATCTATAAATATGTATCTTCATATATATATTTCTGAACTCCTCCTAAACGACTGGACTGATTTTGATGAAATTTTTTGTGTGTGTTCAAGGGGACTTGAGAATGGTTTAGATTCATAATTTAGTCCATGGGAAAAGGTTTTTTTTTTTAATTAATTTTTAATTCGTAAGTAGTTGTTGATTTTGGAATGTTTTACATTGGATTCGATAGACTTCGCTACCATCGTAGTTTCAAATATTATATTTATTTTTCAAACCCGTAAGTGATAAGGGTTGTTCACCCTTAACATTTTTTCTATTTATATGGCAACACAACGTTTGCCGGGTCAGCTAGTATATTATAATAAATCAGTGAGGTCTAAATAAATACAAGAATTAAAAATACTATTCATTTACTCGAATTTAATTTATTCACTTAACTGCAAGGCATTAAACTTTTCTACAACATAGAATCCAGCCTTAACTTGTCTTCCTCCAAAAAATCGTCCATTCAAGTCCACAACCGCTTTGATAGCACTCTCTATCCTCTTAAATTCAACAAATATCCGAACTGCTTCATCAGCTGGCATGTTCGGCATTTCGAAAATCAAGACCTTTACTACATCGCCGTATTTGGTGTTACATTCATCTTTTACTTCAGGTTCGAGTTCTTCATCCACGTCGCCGGGACCCACCATATTCTGTAATATTTTTTTTTTTATAGTATAGGTGTAGCAGACGAGCAAGCAGTCCAACTGGTAGTAGGTGGCTACTGCCGCTCATGGACATCTGTAATCAACCCCAGATAGGATGAGATATTCCTACCTGAGGTCGGCCACAGATGCGCCGCTACCCCTGAGGATTAAGCTGGAACGCCTCGAAAAAGTCTGTCTCCCTTACTACACCCTTCAAAACGGAACACAGCAGCGCCTAACACTGCTGTTATAAGGTAGAAATAGGTGTGGCGGTGGTGGTGCCGGAGTCGAACCACAAAGGGTTCTACCTCCTTCAAATTAGTAGTAAAATTATCATATCTTAAATTATAGCGCGTGGCGCCGGCATCTCATGCGCGTGTTTGCTAACAACACAAGGTAAATAAACTGTATGATTTCAATACTTTATAAAATATTTGTAAAAGATTTTTTATGAGATAACATAAACTTGCTACTATTTGCAGTGATTTACAGTACTTAGTTCAGTTCACTAATCTAAAAATGATGCTTATTACTTACTCTGAGTAATACAACTTTACTAGGTGATTTCATAATCTCTGTAATGGAAGGCTCAGATTTTCCAGGTTGTGGCGAATTGGAATTTGTGCCGCCAGGCGAGTCTGAAAAAGCGAAAAATACACTTAATCATAAAACATTCAACATGATCAGTAAATATAAATAAAAATAAGCAATAAAGTAGTATTTGTTACCATGTTTATTATACAAATGTATTTGTAAATGTAGCAGTAGCAGTAAATGTATTTAAAAATACAGTGTAAACTCCATGTAACGTCACTCGATTTAACGACAAACTCTCTAAAGCATCGAAAACAATTGGCTTAGTTGGTTTAGCTTGTATTCCATAAAATGATTCACTCTACATAGCATTACACCCACTCTCAATAACGACCACAATTGAGTTACTTTTAATAAAAAGTTTTTAAAAGTTAAATAAAATTGTTACTAATTTTAGCAACTTAAAAACCTTTTAAGTTGCTAAAATTAGTAAAAACTGCGCACCTGTGACTGTCGGCATCATGCATACTGCATACATACAAAATTACTTCCTTTGTCACCAAGATGCCTCAATATCAGAAGACATGAATAAAATAATTAAAAAAATACAACAAAATTCCTGGTGCAGCAATAGCGTTCAAATAAGATTCTTTTTTATGTACATAACTAGTAACACTAGACTGAAATAAACTTTTTCTTTTTCTAATTCTGATTTTTCTTCTCTCCATTTAACGACCACTCTCTATAACGCCATAAAATGCACAGTCCCTTCAGTGCCGTTATATAGAGTTTACACTGTATAGTAATATGAAATAAGTAACTCAAATTAAACAGTAACATACTTTGAACATGCTGATCGAATCTATATTTCTATAATTAAGTTACCAGGTCCTGGTAGCGCAGGCATAGCAAATGCTGGAGGTGGCATCACAGAGTTATCCTTCTCATGTATGATGCGTCCACCTCTCTTAGAAGTCTTCTCTACTTGTAAAGCCACTGACATCCCTTGTTCCTTTTTACCTAAACCTTGACCTTCCTAAAAACATTTTTTTTTAACTTTAAGCAAAATACATTTTTTATAAAATAGGTTATTAAAACATAAAGCATTAAAATGTTAAAACATCATTACTTTATTTCAGTATTAAACTAATTGTTTCAGAGGTTAAAATTATACATACGGTATACATTACTTTAGCATTACAGATTACTATTTTCCAAAAGTATTAAATGCATTCATCAGCTTAAAAATAGATACACATACAGTTGCACATCGTAAATAAATTTTCAATTCATTGCCAGTTAATAAGTTACTGAGAAATATCATTATCAAAGTCATAAATATTTACTGTACTACAAGTATACTTTAACCTTCTCTTATACTCACTTTAAAACCATACTTCGCCATAATCTTAGCAGCTATCGAACTGGTACTGTAGCCACCAATGGAAAATCCAGCGGATGGTGTTGTGGGTGCCGGCGGTGGGGGTGGTGGTGATGGTGTTTCAGTTGTGAGTGACGGTGGTGGGGCGATGGCAACACCGGTTGTTCGTTTTGTGATCTCCTCTGCCTCTTCTTCTTCAGGTTGCTAAAAAAAATTATTGTTTCTTCTATAACTAAGTACAAAATTATTTTATCTTCTTTTTTTGTAAATAGAATGTAGTAAAACCCTCCCTCATTCATCTCTCGAGGGATGCCTCCAGACGTGAATAAGGAAGGTGTGGTGAAGTTTTTCAACTTCAACTTACTTTTGGCTATAAAATGTTCTCTTCAGCCGTAGCAATGCATGTGCATGAGCTCTATAACTACAATTCTATCTCAAATTGATTTCAGATGTCCATAATAGGCAGTACCAATTTACCATTAATTGGACTGTAACCTTATTTGCTATTTTTATACTATAAAAAAAGTGTTTTAATTAATTTATTACTAAAGCAGTTTATATTAAATACCAATTTATGTTTTAATTATGGATAAACAAAAGGTAATAAAGTGCATACCATAGGTACCAGTGTCTTTTCTGGTATTGTATCATCATCATCCCCAAACCTTGACTTACGCTTCCTATCAGACCTGTCACTTCGATCTCCACCGTCCAGCTGCAATCTTTTGCTTTGCAACTCTATAATAAGAAACATAAAATGAGACTAACTTTATGTTACTGGCAACTTTTACTTAATTTTGCATATTTGAGTAACTTATTTTATTTTTTTAAACTCAATTAAATGTATTGAATTACTAGTGTAGTATCAATATTAAGATAACCTAGGGTTATCAATTTTCACAATTAATATATTAGCCTTATTTTTTTAATGTAATCTGTAAAAATAGTAATAGACTTTTAAACACACAATTATTATAAGTGAACCGTAACATTGAGGTTCACTTATAATCATTGTAATTTGCATTTATATAACGAGTTCTAGCACTTTATTATAGCCGTTATTAAGTTTCTTAGCAATAGATTACATTTTATCACATCCTTATCAAAATAATTTATTTATGAGCCTTGATATTTAAACCTATTTTTTGCAAAGCTTCTAAATACACACATAATAAATATAATAATTATTACCTTTGGCAATCTTCTCATAGTCATTAGGCCACAATGGATCATACTCATTAGCTACATTCCAGTCAAAATCTCGAACATTTGTTGAAGACAATGATTTTGAATTCCTATGGGGACTGTTTGAATTGGATTCATCATCATCTCTTTGCTTACTTTTTAAATCAATAACTGGTGTTAGCACCTGGAGAACCAAATTATCATAACTTACAACTTATTATCATAATATTAATCGCAAAATATGTTTTTTCTGTGGTGTCATGGTTTAGTAAAGATTACTCACTCCAAACAAGAAAATTTAACCAGTTGCTTAGTGCTCAATGCCCTTTGGGGCAACAGGGCAATAAATTAACAAGGCAATGTGGCCAGAGACCCTTCCAACAAGTTTTAAAGCTATAGCTGTTTGTGCTAGCCAAGTTTCAAGGGAATTTTCTGTTTGAGAGCACTTTCATCAGCATTCAAATGATAATTAAGAATAAACACACTATGCCATCACTGATATTGCTATCCTGCATGAGTATTCGTAATTTAAAGGTCGTGACTGATCAGTGGTAACAATAAATATTTTGAATGTACCTGTGTAGAACGCCGCAGAGCCTCTCTTTTAGGTTGTGTTACAGCTGCTTTTTTAAGTTGCAATTGAGACTGTAATAACTTAATACCCGAAGACCACCCAGCTACTTTTTCAGTAGTCCGAGCTTTTATAGTATCCAAATCATCATAAAGTGACATTTTAAAATAGAGGCTGAAAAATAGCTAGATAAATAACTATTTTTAAGTAAACAAAAAATTTTAGCAAACGTTTTTAATAGTACACAAAATTAAAATAACTCTATCGTATTCAATGAAATACATCACAAATACTTAAACCTTAAGCTTACCCAAGAATTACACACGATTTCTCGATTTTATGGATGAGATTTAATATTATTTATCAGAAATTAAAATAAGTAACTCTGACGTCTGACGTCTCTGACATTGCTGTCAAACCTGTCAAGTTTATGTCATAGTCATTAGCCAATTAAAAACTATCCCTAGCATGTGTTGCTAATTTAAAAAATCAAATCGCTAGTCTTGAACAAAGAGTATAGTAACCTACTAACCTATACAGGAATCAAAAATCGCGAAGGCGAAAGAATAAAATTATAGAGTAGATACAGAATATAGGTACGTGGAGAATAACTTTTATGTACTAAGAGGCTAACACCAAACAGTATAGTAACCTATACAGGAAGTTAAGACTATAACAAAACTTAAAGGAATATAAAAAAATCGCAGTCTGACTTCAGCATAATGCCAGAATGATTTTTAAAACCAACCCCGTTTCATAAATTTAAATCTTTGATTTTTACCACTTTCAAGGATCTTTCATCAAGTATATTAAACTCAGTACCACATTCACCATACCATATAGAATACCCCAAAAGTACAATTTAAAACTGTCTGGCTTACAAAAAGTACGACACAAAAAAGTTAGTTGACAAACAAAAATAATATATTTGGCATGGCAGATCATCAAATAAATTGGATTTTAAGTACAAATTTATA
Organism: Epargyreus clarus; assembly: GCF_041222505.1. Taxonomy (NCBI): domain Eukaryota; kingdom Metazoa; phylum Arthropoda; class Insecta; order Lepidoptera; family Hesperiidae; genus Epargyreus; species Epargyreus clarus. The sequence goes on from NW_027332211.1 coordinate 9,784,423, forward strand.
ATATTTTACCAAAATGGGGAGCAAATCTAGCAAGGACACGCGACGTATTAGCATTGATAACACTTTTGCTATTAATTCAGCAGTAGCTATCCAACAACCATTTGAAGATGATTCTATTATTAATGCAGACGACTTACAGACAGTAAGTGAACGTTAATAAGATTCAAATATTAAAAGATAAAATTATTAGAAATTAACACAATGTAAGAAATAAGTAACATGCTGTTAAATGTGTTGCGTGATGTTCTTTTTTTCATTTTAACAGGATAATAGTAATGATGTTCATTATAAAGATACCAACAGACCTACTGATAATGATGAGAACCGCGAGTACTGGGTACAAAGAATTGACTACCTAAAGCATGAGCATCAATTAATTAATAAAATAATAGAAAGCGAATTTGAGAAAACCATTAACGAAAATAATAATTTACTTCAAACTTCTACTGTGACTCAGGATAAACTGCAAAAAATGAAGCCATGTTTTGACTGGAGAGCAAAGGTGAGAACCAAATTATTAGCTGTAAAAACTTTCTGCACGTTCCAAATAAAAAATGTAAAATAAATGAAATTGCAGATTTTACAGTGTTACGAAGCTAATCCTCATCAACCATTGGTGTGTTCTACAGTAGTGCAAGCATTTAACAACTATGTTACATCATGCAGGATTGGAGAATAACCTTTGTTTTATTGTATTTTTTCGTTTTTGTAGGTTAATGCTTCAAAAATATATTATGTTTAAAATCTATTTGACTATTCTTATACTTATACTTAATTTGTAAAAAAATATTTTTTGTATAATGTGTGTAATATTTGTGTGGTATTGTAACAGATTATCTGTTAAATTTATACGCTTTGTAGGTCTGGAAAATCATCTTCTGTGTTATCTGTACAAGCACGTTTCTATATTGACTGTGATAAAAAAAAAGTTATTGTCAAACAATTGTCACTTTTGACAAATTCAAAGTTCAAACTAATGTATTGGCTAAAGACGGTTTATTTGAATCACAAATTCATAGCTGCCGAGTAATAAGTTATTTCCTGCCTTTAATTGATTACTTTTATCGAAATCAGTGCGAATAGATTGTTGAAGAGAGTTTAGTTCATCTATTTATTCAAAGTGCAAATGACACCCGCTGTATCCCTTCTTTCTTAAATGCAGCTGCGTTAATTCGGATAAAATCCCTTTTAAAATTAAATTCTTACCATTATAATGACCTCCAATGATTCAAAAACGGAAGATGATTCAATCTGTCATACAATTTTGGACAAAATTAATGCAAACAACCCAGAAGTTGTCGCTAACAAGGTATTTTTACGTTCTGTTTTTGCTTACTTTTTATTTATCTTTTATCCTGGGTATCTTGAGGGCAGCCTATTTTGCTTACCTCAAAAGATAAACAACTCGTCGTAGATACAACAAAAACACCATGTGTTAATATTATAGTAGTCACATATATTTTGTCTTTGTAATAAAAGTCTTCGGGAACGCGTATATGAAATCTTACCCAGGGCACTCATGACAATGCAATCTTGGACTCCCTTATGGTTGCGATCCTCAATCATGAGGAATTTACTAAGCAAAAGAATCTCTCTAGAATAAAGTGGAGATTTCCAATGTACTATTATTTACAGTTAAGTGACACTGAATGTAAGATGTATATCAACATATAATTTCTTGTTACAGGCACCAGACATAAATGATTTCACAATTATAAAGCCAATAAGCCGTGGGGCATTTGGGAAAGTGTTTCTGGCACACAAGAAGAATAATGAAGAGCTAATGTATGCAATAAAAGTAATGAAAAAGTCTGACATGATCAACAAGAACATGGTCACCCAAGTGGTGACAGAGAGGAATGCTCTCGCTCTCTCCAGGAGTCCATTTTGCGTGCACTTATTTTATTCTCTGCAGTCAGCATCATCTGTATATTTGGTAAGATATATTTTATACATTACATTTATTGTGTTCACTTAGTTTCATGCTGTGTGGTGGCTGTCTAGAGAAGAATACATTAAATGGATCAATATCAGATGGAAAGTAAATTTTTTGAAGTTAGTCTTCTAATGCACTCTCAATAGACACAACCACAAGAAGTTACAATGATGACTCTCTCTTTTAGAAAACCCCCGATGAAACAGATGGTCATTTAATAACTTTTCTATATGACTTAAAAATGTTTAGTTCCATTATTTCACTAACCATGTCCTGTAATAGGGCTAGAACTTTACATTTATAATTATATCCTACTTACTTTTTATTTATTGGTTTTATTATGACCACACTGAAATATATTTCAAATATGATGTTATTTACTGTCTCCTGTGATTGGAAATCATAGGTCAGTTACCACACAATATTTATCCAATAAAAATTTAACTATAGAAATATAAATATAGTCTAGTAGTAATATTACATGTGTACTTTATTAACATTTTCAGGTGATGGAGTATATGGTAGGGGGTGATTTAAAATCACTATTAGGAGCTTATGGATTTCTAGAAGAACCAATGGCTGTTTTCTACATTGCAGAAGTAACTCTAGCATTGGACTACTTGCACAAACACAACATTGTCCATAGAGATCTGAAACCAGATAATATGCTTATTTCGAAGACAGGCCATGTAAAACTAACTGATTTTGGGCTATCTAAGATTGAAATACATAGAGGTAATGTACATTAGCATTATAACATCAAACATTTATTGATACAGGAATGCCTAGTGGATCATTGTGGATTTGTGTTCCTGTAGAAAGCTTTTGGGTAAACCTAAGAGTGACTTTTAAGACTTATGGATGTTTGAAAATAACACTGGTTGATTCAACTATACAATGTTCTGAATTTTTATTTGATGATTTATTTTTATTTTCATCATTTATTAAGTTTGTCTATTGTTAAACAATGCCATGATTGGTACAGGATCCCTAGTATAGTTTTCATCATTTATTAATAACAAGCTGATTTTTCGTGAGTAGCTTCGTTTCGACAAGACGCCCAACATTTTTCCTTACAGCAATGTTGGTAAATGGTAGCTTGATGGGGCAGCAAGGATAAAATATGTTGACCGGACGAATTCTAAAAATTTATTACTAACCAAATTTTTCTTTGTTAATTATCAAGATAATTATTTAAATAACGTGAAAAAAATATTTGTCCTACAAAATATAAGGTTTTTATTAAGGCGTCCCCCCTCTCCAACATGTATCATAAACAAGGCCATGAAAAATAATTACTAACCAGCTGATTTTTTTTTTATTGGCTGTCTACCATTTACATAGTCTACCATGCACATTGTCCTACAAATTACATGGTATGTCATCTCGGACCTACGCTGAAAAGATGTTAATTCCGCAGGATTATTTTTTTTATTAGTAACTGTAGGACAAAGGTATCACGTGATAGGATAATATAATTTTTATCTAAATAAAACAATGTCCTACAAAAAAAAGGGTAACTTTTATTAATCCTACAAGATTTGTAATTTAACTATAATATAATATAAATAAACTATAAAACTGGCGGACTGGAATAACGTACTTCGCAATTTGTAGGACAATGTGGGTAGTAAGCTGTGTAAATGTTAGACAGCTAATAAAAAAAAAATCAGCTGGTTAGTAATTATTTTTCATGACCTTGTTTATGATACATGTTGGAGAGGGGGGACGCCTTAAAAAAAACCTTATATTTTGTAGGACAAATATTTTTTCACGTTATTTAGATAATTGTCTCGATAATTAATAAAAAAAAATTCGGTTAGTAATATTTTTTTTTGATTCGTCAAATCAACATATTTCATCCCTATTATTTTAGTTATAAACCACAATCGAGAACTTTCGTACGAGAATTTGTTGGGCGTCTCATTGAAACGAAGCTATTCTGGAACACTCAGCTTGATACTAATTATTTTTACATTAAGTATTAGTACTACAACTTTTAAGTGTAGGTCCGAGATGACATACCATGTAATTTGTAGGACAATGTGCATGGTAGACTATGTAAATGGTAGACAGCCAATAAAAAAAAATCAGCTGGTTAGTAATTATTTTTCATGGCCTTGTTTATGATACATGTTGGAGAGGGGGGACGCCTTAATAAAAACCTTATATTTTGTAGGACAAATATTTTTTCACGTTATTTAAATAATTATCTTGATAATTAACAAAGAAAAATTTGGTTAGTAATAAATTTTTAGAATTCGTCCGGTCAACATATTTTATCCTTGCTGCCCCATCAAGCTACCATTTACCAACATTGCTGTAAGGAAAAATGTTGGGCGTCTTGTCGAAACGAAGCTACTCACGAAAAATCAGCTTGTTATTAATAAATGATGAAAACTATACTAGGGATCCTGTACTAGATAGTATATTTCATAACATACAACCATGTCACACTCAAAAAAAAACCTATTACCAAAATCTTAATAAGACTGAAATTATCAAATCAGAATTGTTCAGTTTTGTCTATGGTTCTACGTATTAATTATCTGTCGTTGGTATTAATTTTAATCTGTAGGATTAAAAGCATAGAGATTTATAGTTTGAAATAGTTCGTTGTAGTACCGTTGTCGTCGTGTCGTTCGCGGTGGTGTATGCCGCCACCGGGATAAAACTTGTTCGAGAAGCTTCGGAGTCGTCGGTCGCGCTCGCGCATATTTGTCGTTTTAGTTATACTCCGAAGTAGAAGCCACTATTCGTATTCGTAGCGTTTCCTTTAAATTCGCGTTAACTTCATTGTTCGCGGTGCAACGTGCTGTAAGATCGACGCCACGTGAGAAGAGGAAGAAGGTAGAGGTAACCGGTAGACCATTCCGAGGTAAGACTAGCTAGCTCGAGCTTAGGGTGAGTTGAAGGTGCCTTATACCTAGTACAAGAGGCTGCGCCCATCAGCAGCAGGTGAGTGCGTGACCCTATAGCACTTTGCATCTTAATTTTTCGTATATACAGTCCACTTAACCTTCTTCGGGACACGATCATCTTGTCCATCGAAGAGAGGAACATTCGGTTCCTTATTTGTTCTAACGGCCGCGGAATTCATAATATTTTCGGTCTCGGAGCCGAATCTAACATTTTGGCCATCGTGCCGGATGTATGTTTAACATTTTTGGTCTTCGAGACGTATTCACCACATTTTTGGTCACTTCGGCGGATCTTAATTGTTCCATCGTCCTAAACACCATTTTTGCTATTTTCCGTCGACCGAACATAACGAACATTGAAATTAATTTTATCGTGTCGTATTTCGCTAAAGGAACGAACATTTACGTAAAGTGGCTTCTAAATTTGTCGTTTCGTGTCGTATTTCGTATTAGATTTGCTATTTTGTATTGCATTTCTATAAAATTTCGTAATTTTCGTTTTGTCGATTAACATTTTATGTTGAGGGTGGGTGTGATTCTTTACACCTCATCACTTTGTTAGTTGTACTTAGGTCCCGCCATCTTTGCGCTATTTTTATTAATAGTCGTTGGTTGTCAGTATTGCATTGCGCCATATTTATTTGTCGTTGGTCATATTGTCAATACTGTCAAATTGTATTAGACTTTGACGTATTATAGTGTCGAAGTCAGCTGTCAGTGACATTGCAATTATTTGCTATTGTTGTCGATTTCGTTAAGTTTATAAACTTATGCCATCAAAAACACTGCTTGTAAAAAAATCCAAGCCTCGCCATTCAGCTCTTCCACCGTAAAAAGTCGTAAGATCCATGGAATCCAAGTCGGCTGATTCATACAGACTCTACTTAAGAGACCTTCCGTCTTAAGGTATTATCTCACTATCTAACCTAACAACATCTCATGGGACCATATCAATATTAAAAATATTTTATGTTTCAAATAAATAGATTGGTTTTGGCAATCGTACTAAACAAAATAATTTAATTTAATATACTTGTGATATACATTATTTTTTTATAATATAGAGGAAGCAGACTAAGCTGGAACGCCTCGGAAAAGTATATCTTCCTTACCGCACTCTTGAAACTAGAACATAGCAGCGCTTCAGACGCAAAAATTGATCTAGCGGTGGTGCTGCTGGAAGCGGTGATACCACAAACAGTTCACATTGTGTTTTAATCGCATCATATCGCAGCACACGAGTAACATTACTACGATTGCCAAGTCCAATCTATTTATTTGAAACATAAAATATTTTTAATATTGATATGGTCCCATGAGATGTTGTTAGGTTAGATAGTGAGATAATACCTTAAGACGGAAGGTCTCTTAAGTAGAGTCTGTATGAATCAGCCGACTTGGATTCCATGGATCTTACGACTTTTTACGGTGGAAGAGCTGAATGGCGAGGCTTGGATTTTTTTACAAGCAGTGTTTTTGATGGCATCTCATTCCTTTTTGTAGGTATGCCTACTTTTTTTCCTTTCCGGAATTTTCTATTACTTGAATGTCAACAACAGATTTTTTTAAAGCCCCCTCACTGTCTTACGAGAATGAGCGTTCTTTTTTGTAGGCAATATTTGTAGTTATTGTAAGAATTATTATTTGAAGAGTATATTAATAAAACATATTTTCCGCTAGACCACGTTTTTATTAAGTTCTATTTTAATCTTGAGTCACCGAACAATATCATTTTATACACAACCAGTAATATAGATTACAATTTATATTAAAAAGGTTCTTACAATACGCCCCCTTTATCTATATTACCCACCTATAACAAAACTCTACAAAAATACTACCAAACATAACTGTTTCGTGGAACTGGCTAAATAGTTGAATCTCTAAACTCTGACACGGTAGACTACTGTTACTATCTGAGTTACCTTTTGTTTATTTCAAATCAACCTCCATTGAAGTTGACACGGACTTACAAACGGACATACCAAACGCTTGCAATAATTTTAAAATACATTGTTTTTAGTCTCAAATAATCACTCAGTCATCTATAAGCATGTTATCACGCGGAGGTCCAACAAGAATTCAAGTTTGATTTTATTTTAGCACAAATTACGATCAGGCCTACACTCAGGCCGTTACAGGACCACTCTCTGAAATTAAATCACATGTTAAAAAGTTGTAAAATTTAGTTTATTTCCTCTCTCTAACAGGATAACGCCTATTACTATCATTACTTATATCAACAGATTCACGTTCCATTACTTCAGACTCGCTTACACCCGTCATAGCATTAGTCATATTACTTACTTCACTTGTATCTGTAACCACAGGCAAACGTACACCTATATCACCTGTAACACCCGCATCAGTCATGCACTCTCTTCATTCATCATCACTTTCATTCGATCATGACAATAAATTAAATCGAAAAAGTTAATATTTTGACAACTGGAATTACTCCCGTTATCCTCAAGAAAAACATCGTCTAAAAACTTAACAACTCGACTGATTGTGATTTCACGTGTCTTCGTATTAAATAATCGATATCTTCTTATGAATATCCGACAAAAATCATTGGTATTGACTTTGCATCCAATTTTCGTCTTTTCTGTTTGGTATAAGAGTATACGCTGCACATCCAAATAAGCATAAATGGGTAACATCTACTCGTTTCCCAGACCATTTTTGTAGTGGAACGCGGTCTTTCACTGCCTTCGTCGGACTCCGGTTTTTGATATAAATCACAGTATTTAACGCTCTTGCTCAAATTCGCTTCAATTTATAATAGACTTCTCGATTTTTCGATAATAGTTCTGTTAGCTCTCTCAACCATACCATTCTGTTTGGTGGTATATACTATATATCGCCTTCTGATGTAGAATTTCATTTGTTGACAAAAAATATCGTAAGCTCTATTACAAAACTTCGTTCCACCATCTGATCTCATACACTTGTTCGACTTGCTAGTTGCCTTTTCAACGCGAACTTTATATTTTTTAAATTTCGTAAAGTCTCACTCTTATGTTTGAGAAAATTAACATGTGTCATTCGAGTATATTCGTCGATAAATAATAACATGTACCTTGAACCGTTGAATGAAGTAGCTTCCATGGAACCACATAAACCTGTATATACGATCTCCAGCATATCGTTCGCCCACGTTCAGAGTTTTGGAAATGGTTTCTTACTAGTCGACATATCCGTCGTAATGTTCACATCATCAAGACGAGTCACAATATTCTTTAAAATTCGCATATATTCCGGATTAGTACGGGCTAGTCTTCTATGCCAATATTTATTTGACATTGTCAAATTACATATCGGTGATTTGACAAATTGTTTAAATTTATGTATACCATGTACGTTGTGGCCAGTTGCGATGATATTATCTATAGAGTTACTAATAGTGCAACCGTTTATCCGGAAATTAACAGTAAATCCTTTTTCAGTAAGTTTACTCACCAATAACGAAATCATACTTAAATTATTAGTCTGTATTTGTCTTCTGCATTCAACCTGTAGTTATTTTTAAAATTATTACTTGCAAAGTATATTCATAATACATATTTTCAGCTAGACCATATTTTTCACCGAACAATATCGAAAAGTGCATTAGCGAAAAGTGCTGAAAGGGGTTACGAGGCCGATTTGGATAAAAACTATAACTGCATCATTAGTTTTTAAAATATCTTTTTCCTTAGCCGGGAATCGAACGAGTTCAGTTTTTAAAAAATACACCCTCTATATTATTCCATTATATGATAGTGTCGCGTATAAGGATAAAATTCTGGAAAGTAATGTTATGTGACAAATTAAAGTAAAAGGAAAATTTTGAAGAAAATACATATATATTCATACCTTGGCATACTAATCCTTAAGGATTATACATATCATATGACTTATGTATAATTCTTTAGGACTATACATAAGTCATAAAATTGAAGAATTTGTTGGTTAATCAACTAATTCTTCGATGTTATGGCCATGATTTACGGCTTAGTATGAGAAAGTAATAGGTTGGCAACTAAGTTCCCGCCGAGGATTTATTTTTTAATAAAAATAGAAAACTGATTAATTGGAAAATTCTTATTTTTCGTTGTTTACAACTTCGTAATAACGTTGAATATGATTTTCAATATCTCTTTGTTAAGTAATCACTCGGATTTGACTCGAAAAAGTCATTCTCGCAAATTGTCAACTTTACATCTGTATGTAAACTCTGCATACGCATAGCAAGTTACAAACGCACAGCAATTTAGAAATCTAATATAATGGTCCTAAAAATAACCTTAACTAAGTCGAACATAAAAATATAAATACTTGGAGAACAAAACGTCCGCTTTCGAATGATTTAAAACATAAGGCCAAAAAATTGTTAATATGCGAAATGTTTAAATTAATGAATGGCGGTAACTTAACTGCCAAATTATGAAAAAAATTGAATTTTCTTAAAAATGAGGCTTTTCCTTTACTTTGTCATTTATCATTACTTTCAAGAATTTTATCCTTATAAGCAACACTATGAGGTAGTGGAATAATATAGAGGGTGTATTTTTTTTTCAAATATTACGTAAGTTGAAAACATGATTTTTTGTATGATTTTAGATATTGGTTTGTCTTTAATGCTATTTGGTAGGTTTAGGTCTAAAACGGATAGGGCAAAAGGAATTGTGTAATTAGGGTAATCCGTTTAAAAGTTATTAAGGATTTTACATTGTGAACTTTGTAAAATTTTATAATTATGTATGCTTATTTTCATACAGACATTTATTTTAGCGCAACAAGGGCGAAATTTGCCTAAACATTTGTTTCCTTGGAAACAAACTTATTATTATTTTATAATACGGTGACAGTTGCTTTACCTCACGACAGTTATTGTATTTTGTGTATGTTACCGTTAGATTGCAGAATACGTTAGCATACACATTAACTAGTTAGTCTCAAGATTAGCTAGAAGATAATAATATGCAGATTAACTATGTAGTAAAATTCGAAACATCTTTTCAGACTTGTTCTTAGGGCTAAAACATATGCCTTTTTACGACATAACGACGTATCGTGATACATAGCGACATCATGCCGCAAAACGATATTGTTTCTTGAAAATATGCAATGTTTGTCGTAAATTCATGACACGACGACGCATCATGGCATGCACGAAACGACGTCAAGGGTTGAAAATTGATACAATCTTCGTTTTGTACTTTAATACAAATGTAATGGGCAAGCTAATCTGCGTTTTAACTGATTAGGCACATTAGCCGCAACATATAGTTTTATTCTCATGACATTTGTCAGAAATTCGGAATGTTTTTGATATTATATTACTTTTTAGGATTCCGTACCTAAAGGGTAAAAACGGAACCTATTACTAAGCTGTCCGTTTGTCTGTCTGACATAGAGCTCTATTTCTGAAACCTTAATAGATAGAAACTTAATTTTTATACGGAATATGTATAATGATGGCCACTTTAACAACAAGTACTAAAAATAAAAATAAAAACTTTCAAATAAAGAGAGTTTTTTTTTCTTTATAAGGAGGAAATCTTCAAAAGGTACCGTGACCGATGACGTGGAAGTGACGCGGGGTTATGTGGGACTTTTACCGCACTAAAACCCCCCGGTGGCCGTCCTCAATGTTTGTTGGAGAACTCCGGGAACTCCGACGAAACGCAACCGAAGTCCTCCAAGCGCGATGCCCCGATGGAGCTCTGCCCTGGGGGAGCAGTTTTCGCTCCTCCCAAACTATCCGGTGTTCACGACGGTATGCGACCACACATACCGCCGTCCTTCCCGGGGACACTTATAGGACGGTTCGAGCTCCCACTCGTGCCACGCCCAACTCCGGAAGCCCCTTTTAGTCGCCTCTTACGACAGGCAGGGGATATCGTAGCCCTATTTTAGTCCAGGAACTACAGGGACAAACATATAAGGACCTGCTATTTTTTGGCGTTTTTCACTTTATCTATTGAACCGTAATAGATGTTACAGTTGACATTTTCACAATGCATTCTATGGCTGCTATAATATCAATTAGTAAATATAAAAAACACATGTTTTTTTTGGTACGGAACCCTCAGTGTACGAGTTCGATTCGCACTTCACCCATTATATTGAACCACCCATTGTATTGAAGTTAAATTAAAGTTGGAATTGAAAACTTCTTTTGTCTTGAGAATAAAAACAATTGACGTCGCCAATAATAGTAGGGGAGCCCAAGAGGGGATTTCGAGAGTGACTCGAACGCGGCAGATTAAGATATGGGAAATACCTTACATCCTATAGAGTATCTTAAACAATCCATTTGGGGGGTTCGCACGGGGAAAATATCGTGAAATCTATAGTAGCTTAATTACATGCTGAAAACAATAAATTTATAACAATCTGACGATTTGAGGGTGGCGTTAGGGAGTAATAAGGTTGCAAAAAAATCGTTACTTATAGAGTCACTTATTAGCATGAATCCCTGGAAAGTAATGGTGTATAACAAGCTAAAGGAAAAGGCAAATTTTATGGAAAATACATTTTTTTTTCAAATCGTCGGTATAAAAAGACCCCTCCACTAAATCGTCAGATGAAGGGTTATGAGAAGTAAAACATCAGCTGGAATTTCCTGTATAATAATCTTACGCCCTCGAGTGTGTCAAGATAACGATTTTTTTTTTTTGCATTTTCAAAGAGTGACACTGACAGTCTTTCGAATCGAATCGTCAGTCTTTCGAATGGGCGACTCATCTGTGGTAACTTAATATCCCCTTTTGAAAATCAAATGCACTGGTGTAATTATTTTTCTCCATTTTTACTTCTCGTATGGCTGCAAACCAGCAGATAAACATATTTCTGCTGCGCCTTGAGTATGTCCGTCTGACTCATTTTTTTACATCTTTCGAATCCTCTAGAAGCTATTCCCACCGTGAATCGAAAAATATCATACAAACTTTTCTTCACTCACTAAAGTGTAATCTATACAATCGTATAGGTCCAAACGACGCTCGAGTTTCTTCCCATTAAGCATCATGGGCTCCCCTACTACTCGTACATTTCGCGGACAGGAACACAGATTCATTAACTGCAAATGTAACTTTGTAATCCTATATACTTATATAGGATACAAAGTTATTTTATGTAGTTGGTGTATCTAGATAACCGGAAAGAAATTGCAAAATACATATTATAGTTTTTCCGTGAGTTATATACTAAACACTAATTGTATTCTCAATCTTAACCTTCTATGTCTGCTAGAAGTGCCTTAACATTTTGATGATCGGTCAGTCAGTGAGTGACAAAATTACGAACTTTGACTACTTGTAATTCTTAAACTACTGGTTCAAATTAAATGAAATTGGTAATACACCGTGTCTATACAATGCTTGCTTGGCTCCTGAAAATTCAGGCTTCTAGCTTCATATGCAACGAAGTTACAGGGGGTCAAAAATGGGCCGAATTGCTTCGGGAAAAGTATGGTACGGCCGTGCCGCTTCTTTTGGCTCGACTTGGCGGAGGCACTGCCGTGCCTCCAGATATCAATTAATGACAATGTCTACTGGGAGCAACGAAAGTGGCGCAAGTGATGGGGACGTTAATAGGATTGCCCGGGATTACAGTATGATGCGATTGGAGTATATAGCGGAATCGGATATGACAGGCTGCGTTGAGGAGGACCTTAGGGAACTTACAAATGAATTCCATAAAGCGCAAATAAATTTATTGCGTTCATTAAGTGCTGCCCAACGCCAGTCTGAAATTGGTGTAACTGCATCATTTGATACAAAATTTAGAAGTGTTTTGGCCCGTCTGCGGCATTTAAATAGTGACCGTCAGATTAAACAAGAAGTAGTTTCGGGTTTTGCTAAGCTGCCTAAAATTAACATTAAGCCATTCGATGGTAAGCTAGAAAATTGGTTATCTTTTAAACAATTATTTGAGTCGTTGATCCATAATAGAAATATTCCTAATGTGGAAAAGTTACATTACTTGTTAACTTGTGTCGAAAATAAAGCGTATGATTTAATCAGGAACTTTCCACTCACGGATGAAAATTATATAGACGCGTATGATACACTTAATAAATATTATAATAAGAAGCGCTATATAATGGCCTCCTATTATCAAAAGTTGTTGTCATGTGAGCCAGTGAAAACAAAATCAGCTGTAGAACTTGAGCGTGTTCATAGAACTTTTGTGGAGAATTTAAGTGTTTTGGAAAAGTTTGGATTACCAGATAAGAACTTCATGTTGTTCCATTTATTTTGGTCAAAATTAGATCGGGCCACAAAAGAATCATTTCAATTAGAATTTAATTCAGATGAGATACCAGAGTTCACTCAAGTTCAGGATTTTGTTGAGAAACAAGTTAGGGCATTAAGTGAGGTAACTCCGAACCCAATATTAAGTAATGTAGGAATATCAAAAGAACCGAAACCAAGTAACTTTAAAAAGTCCAAATCCTCATTTGTCGTGTCGGGAGTGACTTGTGACTTTTGTACTGGCCAACATAGTCTTTCATCATGTAAGAATTTTCTAAATTTAGATATAGATTCTCGATTTAAATTTATTAAAAATAAAAATCTTTGTATCCGCTGCTTTTCGAAAACTCATAGGGTAAAAACTTGTCGAGTCCCTATAAGTTGTGGTGTATGTGGGTGTTCACATAACACATTGTTACATTTTAAAAAATCGGTTACACCGTCCGCTGATAGCAATTCCCAACCTGATACTGAAGTTGTTAGTTCCATTAATAATAATGCACAACTGAGTAATATTGTTTTAACTTCTGTCGGTGGTAAAAGTACAATCTTGTTTTCTACAGCTAAGGTTCTTATAAAAGATAGTTGGGGAAACTTTCAACCTGTAAGGGTGTTGTTGGATTGTGCAAGCGCTTGCAACTTTATTTCGGTACCATGTGCAAAGCGCCTCGGGTTATGTATTAAAAACACTAAACAATCAATAAATGGAATCGGATCTTCTGTTGCTGAGTCTCGTGGTTCACTATGTTGTGAAATAAAATCCTATAACTCAAATAAAATCGATTTTAAGTTTGAAGCTTTTGTTTTGTCGTCGATATGTAGTGACCAACCTGCACATTTTGTTGATTTTTGTGGTTGGTCACATATTAGGAATTTACCTTTGGCTGATCCAGACTTCGCTCGTCCAGGGGCTATTGACATGCTATTGAATGCGGATATATTTGCTTCATCTCTCATACCTGGTCTGAGACGAGGGAGGCCGGGACAACCAAAGGCTCTAAATACTATATTTGGTTGGATTCTAATGGGTGAGTGTGAGGTAGATCACACACACAACTGTCGTAATGGTAAACAGAGTGATTGTTTTTTCGTCGATAACTCTTATTTATCAAATATAAAATTAGATAACACTTTAAAAAGATTCTGGGAAACAGAAGAGGTTCGCACTCCTGTCTGTAAAATCTTTTCGAAGGAGGATCAAGCCTGTGAAAATTATTTCACTAATAATTATAGTCGTAACGATGATGGTAGATTTGTGGTGCCTCTTCCATTCATGAATCCTGCAGTAAAGCCATCGTTCTCACATTCCCGTGAAATTGCTTTAAAAAGATTTCTCTCTCTCGAGCGAAGACTTAATATAAATGTTGAATTTAGAGATGCCTACGTTCGGTTCATGAATGAGTATGAGGTTGCCGGTCATATGGAGCAGGTGGATCCCCCGACTTCAAGCGTTGGGAAGTTTTATTATATCCCTCATCACGGAGTATTGCGACCAGATTCTGTTAGCACCCCACTTCGTACTGTGTTCGATGCAAGTTGTAGAGATGCTAATGGATTGTCTTTGAATGATACGCTACTTGCTGGGCCTAAACTGCAAACTAATATTTTCGATTTACTTATTCGGTTCCGTTGGCATGCTGTCGTTTTTACTGGTGACGTCAAACAGATGTATAGACAGATCTTGGTTTGTAGAGATGACACCGAGTACCTACGCATTCTGTGGCGCCCATCTGCTGACGGTCCTATACGTGACTATAGGCTTCGCACGGTCACTTATGGCGTATCATCTGCACCGTTTCAGGCTCTTCGTGCGATCGCTCAACTAGCAGAAGACTCTACCCAAGAACTTCCGGCTGCTTCTACAGTTCTTAGTAGAGACATTTATGTCGATGATATCGTGTCGGGCGCTGACTCGGTAGAGCAAGCTCTACAATTGCGCTCGGAACTCACCAAAATTTTGTCGTCTGGTGGTTTCCATTTAAGAAAGTGGACATCTAATTGTAGTGAGTTTTTCGTTGATCTTCCATCTTCTGACTTATACTCAGAAGAATTTAAACATTTCCAAGAGATGTCAGACCTCTCCTTAAAAATTTTGGGACTTTTATGGCATCCGCAATCGGATGATTTTAGATTTCGTGTCGTCAACCCCGATGATTCTAGGTGCACCAAACGTACCATACTCTCCCATATTGCGCGGATTTATGACCCTTTGGGATTTCTAGCGCCGATTACGTTTTATGCTAAATATCTTATGCAACTTCTTTGGACTTCGGGAGTTTCATGGGACGATAATGTGCCACCTCACATTGCACACGAGTGGTTGCGATTTAAGTCTCAATTGTCGTCGTTAGTTTCGATTACCATTCCTCGGCGTATGGTAAATTCTTTCGTGTCGTTACAGTTGCATGGCTTCTGTGACGCTTCAGAACGTGGCTATTGTGCTGTCACATTCTTTCGTGTCGTTGAGGCGGATGGCTCTACATCCATTCATTTTTGTTGTGCAAAGTCGAAAGTCGCGCCTTTGCGAAAATTGTCGATTCCAAGATTGGAACTTTTAGCTGCTGTCTTGTTATCTATTTTAATGGAATCGGTGGTAGAGGCTTTAAAACCATTTCATGCAGTTCAAGAGTTCTACGCATGGTCTGACCCTACTGTCACTTTGGCTTGGATTAAATCTTGTCCATCCAAGTGGAAAACGTTTGTGGCGAATAGAGTCAGCCACATTCAGATTAGAGTAGGTCCTGAACACTGGCGTCACGTGAGCTCTAGTTCGAATGCTGCTGATATTGGTTCTCGTGGTACGCTTCCAGCTGACCTCGTTGACTGTTCCATGTGGTGGAAGGGCCCTTCATGGCTTGTAGAGCCAGAGAATGATTGGCCTTCTTCATTATTGGTAGAACAGAACACAGACTCTATCGCAGAAGAACAAAGGATTCTTAGCCTTCTGTCACCGGAAAAGGTGAATCTCGTTAGCGATTTGTTAAATCGTTTTTCGTCGCTTTCGAAAGTAAAGCGTGTTTTGTCATTTTGTTTTCGTTTCGCTCATAATTTGAGAAATTATAAAAATAAATTTGTCGGTGCATTACAGCCTTGTGAGCTACGTCAAGCTTTTGAGTTGCTCATAAAGCAACCACAAGTAGAGTCGTTTTCGTTTGAATTGGATTGTCTAAGTAAAGGTTCGCCTAATTCGCTACCCAAAGCCTTGCGTAAATTGTCCCCTTTCGTTGATGACGCGGGTATTTTGAGGGTGGGCGGTCGGTTAGCTAACGCTAATGTAGAGTTTACCGTTAGACATCCTATTCTTTTGCCTCGTAATCATAGATTAACATTTCTTATTATCGATGAGTACCATAAGAAATCCATGCATCCTGGTGCTCAAACTCTACAAAATTTACTTTCGCAAGATTTTTGGATTCTCTCGCCTAAACGAGCTATTTGTTCTGCAGTTGTTGCTCTCTGTCGTGAGCGTGGTGTGCGAATCTAGAAGTATTTCTTATCGTTTTCGTAAATTAGTTTCGTTTCAACGTAACTCTTTCTTGTCGTAGGTTATTAATTTGTGTCGTTTTCTTAAGTTAGTTACATTTTCACGTAAATCTTTCGTGTCGTAGTTCATAATCTGTGTCGTTTTCGGAATAGTTACGTTTTAACTTAACTCTTTCTTGTCGTAGGTTAAGTAATTTGTGTTTTATGTTTGTGTGTTCGTAAATACGTAGTATTTAGGTGGGCGGTATGTTCAGTTTTGTCTATGGTTCTACGTATTAATTATCTGTCGTTGGTATTAATTTTAATCTGTAGGATTAAAAGCATAGAGATTTATAGTTTGAAATAGTTCGTTGTAGTACCGTTGTCGTCGTGTCGTTCGCGGTGGTGTATGCCGCCACCGGGATAAAACTTGTTCGAGAAGCTTCGGAGTCGTCGGTCGCGCTCGCGCATATTTGTCGTTTTAGTTATACTCCGAAGTAGAAGCCACTATTCGTATTCGTAGCGTTTCCTTTAAATTCGCGTTAACTTCATTGTTCGCGGTGCAACGTGCTGTAAGATCGACGCCACGTGAGAAGAGGAAGAAGGTAGAGGTAACCGGTAGACCATTCCGAGGTAAGACTAGCTAGCTCGAGCTTAGGGTGAGTTGAAGGTGCCTTATACCTAGTACAAGAGGCTGCGCCCATCAGCAGCAGGTGAGTGCGTGACCCTATAGCACTTTGCATCTTAATTTTTCGTATATACAGTCCACTTAACCTTCTTCGGGACACGATCATCTTGTCCATCGAAGAGAGGAACATTCGGTTCCTTATTTGTTCTAACGGCCGCGGAATTCATAATATTTTCGGTCTCGGAGCCGAATCTAACATTTTGGCCATCGTGCCGGATGTATGTTTAACATTTTTGGTCTTCGAGACGTATTCACCACAAGAATATTAAATTAATGTTAATTATTTATTTTGAATATTTTTTCTAGATCTGGAGATATCAGACTTTGTAAATCGGACCCCAAGTCTAAACATGCGTACTCCCGGTCAGCTGTTGTCCCTCACATCACACCTCTCGTTTGGTTCTGGTGGAGGCGACAGCGCCCACAACTCAGTCATTGATGCCTGTGAGAACCTACTTGATGAACTTAAAGAGACTAGTATGAAATTATAGTTCATATTCATTTCATTAATTAGTGATATTAGGAACACATAGATTACTTTCAAATTGAAAAATTAAGCTTAAATGTTGATATTTTAATTGATAAAGAGTACGCCTTCTATGCTAATTATCTAAAGTTACAATCAAATATAAAAGACTGTAAGCCTTTGTATTCCATATGACTTTCATCCTTTACTGTGTAAAAGTGTACATTTTCTTCATAATATTCAATTCATAATCTATATGCATATCTTTGTATTAGAATAGTACAATGTCCATTTGACATTATATCAAGACTCGATGCTAATTGCACATAGGAGGTATGTAATAATTTATTATTGATGTTTCAGCTAAAATGAAGGGTTTTGACAATGCCGGTGGCTTAGACAGTTCACCACTGCAGGAAAAATCACAACTCTCTGGAATACACCCTTTTTTGAGTGCCGAAAGCATTAATCTGGATGACATACCTGTAAGTACATATGTTTATTACTGATATAGTCTATACTTCTATGCCAATATTATAAAGAGGAATACTTTGTTTGTTTGGTTGTAATGAATAGGCTCAAGAACTACTGGACCGATTTTAAAAATTCTTTCACCATTCGAAAGCTACATTATCTATGAGTACCATAGGCTATATTTTATATGAAATATATATGATAAATAGATTTTGAGGCGGTACAAAGTTTGCCGGGTCAGCTAGTTATTAATAAAATAATTGCTTGTTATATATTTTCACATATTTTCCTTAAATGTTTCAGTCTCTAGACTCAGGCTCTGAATCTTTAAGTTCATATCACACTTGTGAAAGCTCCAAGACAAGCAATAACTCTAGAAGCAACAAATCCACCGACATCAGTACTAATGGCTCCTCAATGGAATCAACTGTCCTCAGTGACTCCCAGCATGACCATTCTACTTCTCCGCTTTGTAGAGGACAGTCATTGAAAAGGATACCAAGGTAAGCTTAAATTTAACTACTGAAATAACTAATAAACTGTTAACAATACTGAATAGTTTTAGATTACGTGAAAGATGCTCCACTAAAACTACCGCTTGGGCATCAGCTTCATGTGGCGTGCGACGCGCGGTTAATAGCAGCAGTGTTGAACTTATTTTGAGAAATAGTATATGAGAGGGTACCCGATGCGCGTGAAAAAACACGCCGCACTGCGCTACTCGTACTATTTTCAAATTCAATACAAACACGCGAACATGCACACACGCTAATTTTACCAGACAACCTTGAAGCTGAGTGTTTTCTTCAAATAAAACTAGTATTTCTTAAAATTACATATCCTTCGGC
This sequence comes from Epargyreus clarus, assembly GCF_041222505.1. Taxonomy (NCBI): domain Eukaryota; kingdom Metazoa; phylum Arthropoda; class Insecta; order Lepidoptera; family Hesperiidae; genus Epargyreus; species Epargyreus clarus. The sequence goes on from NW_027332211.1 coordinate 9,803,464, forward strand.
TTCTAGTGCCTTATTGTAGTTGTTCGAACGCCAAAAAAATATCGACGTTCATACTGTCTCATTCAATAACATATTGCTACTAAATTTTGTTCATTAATTCCGAATTTAATTTCAGTTTTCGAGCAAAGAAACGCAAGCGAATTTTAGACTGTGATGGGGACACTCCAACCGGGGTGTCCAGCCTTGCGGAGTCCAAGGAGAACCACAGTGGGCTTACACAGGAAATTATGGCTTTGGAGCTAACCCAGAATACACCGAAACGAATGTCAATACATCCAACGCCGGAGAGGCGTAAGAACCCTATAAAAGGCGTTTTGAAAAAGAGGTACGTCATTTATTTATTTAAAAAGAAATTACTATTTATCACCTCTTTACTAATTTTTACCTAGGTTCATAATAGCTGAATTACAAGAGACACAATGTCTTTTCGGTTGAACATCTTTGGCTCTTACCAACCACCATAATTTCTAATAGTAATAAGCTCTAAATCAAAATAGACAAAACAAAATATCGAGAAAGTTGATATTAAGTACATATTTTTGTAAATAAATTACGCCTTCTACACTCATAACCCTAGGACACAGGATTTATTCTGTGTTGTGGAAGCCATGGATCCAATGACAAATACATTATGTAGGTTTTACAAGCTTAATACCTAATCATAATTATTATTACCTCCAGATGGGTGTCACAAAACGATAGCCACCATTTCAATGTAGGAGTGATATTCTCGACGCCAGTATCGAATAGCAAATCGCCAGGCGCTAAGAAAAGGCACAAGGCAACCAGATTCAACCTGCCACTTGATGATCCCGGTACAAATACAGAGGATAAATCGATTTCCTTCAGCAAACATGTATCAACTAGTTTAGAGATATTTCCAACAAGAAGAATGAGTAAGGTAATGTATATAAGACATTATATGTATTTTATATTTATGAAATGGTACAAAAGGGGGCTTTATGCTAAACAATGTTATATTTGCTAAAACTACAATTATTTCTTATTACCAAGTTGCATCTTACTTTAATTTACGAAACAAATTGACTATGGTATATTTTGTTGATTTTTGAAATGTCTGAATTCCTCTGCTTTAATTTTTTTATTTTTAATTCATGAAAAGTAAATCATAGGTTGAAAGTAATTGCAATTTATGGATTAGATTTTTTTCGATATAGGGAGAAGGCAGCAGATCACCTACAGAGTTATGTAAGACGCCCTTAGCAACAGCACATACGCCGTACAGAACCCCAAAGAGTGTAAGAAGAGGGAACCAAATCTCAGATCAAAGAATACTCGGCACTCCTGACTACTTGGCTCCTGAGCTGCTATTAAAGTAATCTTTTGCCTGTTAAACATTTTTTCTTAGAACTTAAAGTTTGCAATTAATAAACAACACATTTTCATAAAAAATACCTACAGAAAAGATTGAAATTATGATTAAAATAAACGAAATGTCAACTCTAAACTCTATTATTGTTGTGCAAAGATCGCATTTAGTCTGTTTAATATTCATTGTGCAAGACATAAAAAATAGAATTAAAATAATATGATGACCATTTTATAAGTAGAATAGTGAAGTTAAACATTCTTTAAGCATATGGTTTTATTTTTCATTTGTAATTTTCAGGCAAGGCCATGGCCCACCGGTGGACTGGTGGGCATTAGGAGTTTGCCTATACGAATTTATGACAGGAGTGCCTCCTTTTAATGATGAAACGCCGCAAGCAGTATTTCATAATATTCTATCTAGAAGTAAGTAATTAGTTTAAAATAATGTTAAAGTAAAGCATGAATTAAATAGTAGAGTATATTAAAATCATTGTCAGGTTTTCAATTATTTTAAGTATTAAGTGTTTCAGTTACTCAAAAAGCACTTATAAAACTGGAGGGGTCAATACATAATAGCATTACTGAAGTGTCAAGGAGGCCGTAGAGCGCTTTTACCAATTTTTATATATAATTTGAAATTTGAATACGTAAATTTATACTTTGTTACGGTTGGAGTCAACGATTTTGGTGGTGCGGGATTGAAGCGTTTTTAAATAAGTCTGCTTTTCAATTTCAATCAGACTTTTTGTGTCTACTTTGTTGTTAGGTTTTATGTTTATTTTGTTATGGTTCCAGACATAGAATGGCCGGAGGCGGAGGAGGCGCTGTCCCCGGAGGCGGTGTCCGGCATCGAGGCGCTGCTGACGATGGAGGCGCGCGCGCGGCCCGCCGCCGCCGCCGTGCGCGCCATGCCGCTGTTCCGCGACATCGCCTGGGAGCGCCAGCTGGACGCGCCGCCGCCCTTCGTGCCCGCGCCCGACGATCTGCACGACACTGGGTACTTTCAAGGTAAGTCGTTTTAAATTATATATATATAATCCTGAACTTACCACTGACTGACTGACATGCCGTTCTCCATGATGCCGTCTAGGAGCGACTTTGTTGTCTATGGCGGGTTTTCTCCTCTCCCCCCCGAGGCAAAGGGAAAAATATGAGATGCCATAGATTCAAGATGGCGGCCGATTTAAAAATTTTAACTTTTTTATTTATTGACTTTATGCTGATGTTTGTTTCTTTTTCGAATAATATTCGGGTGGGTATTACGATGAAATTGGAAAAAAATGAAAAACCAAGATGGCCGCCGAGATATTTGAGTTTGAAATTTTTCAATTTTCGAGGTGTTTTTAAGAGGTCGTATCTCTTGGGATTTTTAATATTTTGTTGCCATTTTTTAAAATTTTCTCGGATATGTCCTCGATTTTGCCAAATTGGATTTAATTTTTTTTTTCAACAAGATGGCGGGTCGTCTGTTAGGCGATTTGTAAAATGTACGAAAAAACGGATTTTTTGAAGTGAAATATTCGGAGGTTGGCAACGTTTGAGCGATTTGGTTTGTTCGGGGCGGTCGTGGGGCTCGGTTCGAAGTGTTGCCAGGTTTGAGTTTTTTTCTCCCCACTCTTACAATTTTTCAAACTTTTCATTCAAAAATATGAAAAGTAGAAGGAGAAATATTTCTGATGAACATTTTTCACAGGAATATTTTTTTTGGCTGCCGTAATGACATTTGACCATTTTCGTCGATGTCGACTGGCAACACTGGCCGCAGGAATTTTTTTTCAGTTTTACGAAAAATCGACTTCCTCGACCTGAAGGAGTGGTGGGGGGTGGGTTTGATGTATGAGTGGAATTTTTTATTAGCCTCCGTGTCTATGGGAAAAATCTGAAACTTTCAAAATTCAAGATGGCGGCCGAGCTGGATTGGGCAACTTTTTTTTTTTATTTTGCACCTATCCAAGATCGGTATCGTTTCCGGCTAATTTGAGGGCGACTGATACGATGAAATTAGAAAAATTTGAAAAAACAAGATGGCCGGCGAGATACTTTAGTTTGAAATTTTTCATTTTTCGAGGTGTGTTCGCGGGGTGGCACTGATGTGTTTTTTTAAATATTTTTTTGATTTTTTTCGTTTTTTTTCTCGGATATATGCTCAATTTTACCGAATCGGATTTTTTTTTTTTTTAACCAGATGGCGGATCGTTCGTCAGGCAATTTGTAAAATGTATGAAAAAACGCATTTTTTGAAGTAAAATATTTTGAGGTTGGCAACATTTCAGCGAATCGCCTTGTATGGGGCGGTTGTGGAGCGTGACTTGAAGTGTTGCCAGGTTGAGGTTTTTTTTTCTTTGTTCATACTTTTTTTGGAACTTTCCATTCAAAAATGTAAAAAGTAGAAGGAGAAACATTTTTAATGAAAATATTTTACATGGGTATTTGTCAGGGGGGTCGTAATGACATTTGACCATTTTCATCCAAATTAACTGGCAACACTGGGATACAGAATTTTTTTTCGCGATTTTCACTTTTTGAGTACTTGGGCGGAAACCGTAGACAGAGCATATAAGTAATGTATGGAAGATATTTTTTATTTCAAATGGACCCTATGTAAAAAATCGAAAATCCAATGTTGCCATATACAAAAAAAATGTTTACATACAAATGCATTTTCTACAGGATTATCGAAGATTTCAGGCCGTTACCACCATTTGAGGTAATTTTTTTGTATGAGGCGCTTAATGGCAGTTATAGACTGTACCAATGTGTAACGAAATATTTCAGTGTTGCCATACAAAAAATAATAATTTTCAAACATGTGCATTTTTGTATGTCACATTTCAAGCTGTTGTAAATTTTTGACAACGTTATAATGTATGACGCGTTTGTATGTACTAATAGACTGCACATTTTGGTAAAAAAATATTTTAGTGTTGCCATACAAAAAATATTAATTTTCATACATATGTATTTTTGTATGTAATATTTCAAGCTGTTGTCTTGTATGGGTAACATTAGAATGTATGAGGCGTTTGTACGTACTAATATTGTGCACATTTTGATTAAAAAATATTTTAGTGTTGCCATACAAAAAATAATAATTTTCATACATTTGTATTTTTGTATATGGTGTTTCGGGCTGTTGTCTCCCTTTAAAGACCACCACCACCATGCCCAGCATCACTAAACGTCAGTTTTCTGTATGAGGCGTTTAATGGTACTCATAGACTGTACAGATTTTTGGAAAAATATTTCAGTGTTGCCATATAAAAAATAATAATTTTCATACAAGTGCATTTTTGTATGTCATATTTCAAGCTGTTGTTTCCTTTTGATGTCATTCCAATGTAAGAGGCGTTTGTAGATACTAGCAGTTTTAACATTTGGGTAAAAGAATATTTCAGTGTTCCCATACAAAAAATAATAATTTTCATACATATGCATTTTAGTATGTCACATTTCAAGCTGTTGTATATTTTTGACAACCCTATAATATATGACGTGTTTGTATGTACTAATAAACTGCACATTTTGGTAAAACAATATTTTAATGTTGCAATACAAAAAATAATAATTTTCATATATATGTATTTTTGTATGCAATATTTCAAGCTGTTGCCTTCTATTGATACCATTAGAATGTATGAGGCGTTTGTAGGTACTAATATTCTGCACATTTTTATAAAATAATATTTTAGTGTGGCCATACAAAAAATAATAATTTTCATACATATGTATTTTCTATTAAATATTTCAAGCTGTTGTATATTTTGACAACATTAAAATGTACGATGCGTTTGTAGGTATCAATAGATTTCACATTGTGGTAAAAAAAAATCAGTGGTGCCGTACACAAAATAATATTTTTTATACGCATGCATCTTTGTATGTAATATTTAAAACTGTTGTCTCCTTTTGAAGTTATTACCTAATACGTGGCGTTGTTAGCTACTAACAGTTTGAACCCTACGTCAGTAGGATAATATATCTATGGTTTGAACATTTGGGTGAAAATATATTTCAGTGCTGCCATACAAAAAAAATGTGAGCCGTCACGGGACGCCTGGCAGATGTGAAACATCGACATTATTTTGTAAAAGTAATATGCAGAAAAGAACATATTGTGATAGGAACTAAATATGTCATGATGATAAAATAAAATATTACGATTTTTTTCCAGATAATGATGACTATTTATTGAATAAACATTTATTTTCATTAAATATCGCAGTCGATTGCGCATGGCGACGTGTCGCCACACCGTACACACTACTGCATATAGACTGTATATACAGGGTGAATTTTTAAAACGGGCCTTCAGGGCCAAATCGGAAACTATAAGGATTAGCGAAAAATGCTGAAAGGAGTTACGAGGCCGATTTTGATAAAAACTAAAACTGCATCATTACTTTTTTAAAATAACTTTTTCCCTAGACGGGAATCGAACGAGTTCATTTTGAAAAAAAAATGCACCCTCTATATTATTCCATTATCTGATAGTGTTGCTTATAAGGATCAAAATCTGGGAAGTAATGTTATGTGACAAATTAAAGGAAAAGGAAAATTTCATTTCACCACGGCATGCGTCGCCACGCCAGAAATCGGTTTTACTCGTACGTGCGGCTATAGATGTTTCACATCAAAAATCGGTTACAGGGTTTATAAGTATATATTTCGGAATTAATTTATGAGTCGTTTAAAAATGTATATGATTTAATCTTAATGAGCTAACTTATTGGTATGTTGAGAAAGCAATAACTGGTTTGAATTTTTTTTATGACTTGAGTTTTGGAGTATTCTATTTATTTGAGTTTAATTGGTTGTATGTGTTAAATTGTTTGTGGCTTAAGTTACCTATATGAATTTTACCCGTGATTATTCTTTTTGGAGTGTAGCCCTACCATGCACATAGCAGGAAGGGGCGTAAGATGTTAGATTCTCTTCTTACGTATTAATGTATAATTATTTATTAACAGACACAGACTTTGTGGATGTAGTATGTAGTCAAGTAAAGGATACAAAATGTATTAATCTTCAACATTTTTGTGACTTTAAAAGAGGGGTAAAATATAAGATTTACTAAAGAAGGGCCATAATCTATTAGGTATATTTGGATATTTTCAAAGGATGGACAGGATAAATATGATATACGATTTACAAAAGAAGGATATAATGTAAGAGGTATATTTTCTGCACTGCTCTGCTCCTATTGATTGTAGCGTGATGAAAAGTATACTATAACCAGCTCAGGAGTATGAAAAATAATTGTATCAAGTTTCGTTAAAATCCGTCGAGTAGTTTTTTTTTTCTATAACGGTTATATAGACAGACAGACAAAAATTTTAATGATTGCATTCTTGACATCAGTATCGATCCCTAAATACCCCCTGATAGTTATTTTGGAAATATATTTCTTGTACAGAATTGACCTCTCTACAGATTTATTATAAGTATAGAATTAATATAGATAATATAATATATAGAAATAATGTATGACGCGTTTGTATGTACTAATAGACTACACATTTTGTTAAAAAAATATTTTAGTGTTGTCATACAAGAAATAACAATTTTTATAAATAGTTATTTTTGTATGTAATATTTCAAGCTTTTGTCTCCTTATTATGTCTTTAAAATGTATGGCTTATAGACAAAAAAATCACGACCATTCTTGGTATTTTGCAAATATTAACTCATATCTTTTCCAAACAGCCCCAAACAGAATGAATAAAACTTCAATATAGGGGAAAAAATGTAAAAAAATTTTGCACGCAAAACTAAAGAAGACAACCGTTTCGCGAGCTGCTTTAGCAGCGAGCGCACACAAGCGATACCTAGTATAACTATAACTATAGTCTGATTCATAATTAGGTGTCCAAAATGTAAACAAAGAAATGTCACTGTCAAAATTAACAAGAAACAAAAACTTTAACAAATATACACAATTTAACAAACGCGTTATGTAAACAAGAAAACATTCCACTTCGATCACAATCACGAAAATGAATAATATCAGCTACGAAACTTAAAAATGACGGCACAAGAAATGTTTTGGATTCCGATTGTGTTACCATTATCACATTTTAATTTTCTACCATAAACTTTGTTTTTTATTATTATTACTGTATGGAACGAAATTGAGGTGATACAAATATTAGAAAATGTGAATTTATCTTAATTTATTTAGATTATTGTTTTATTATTGTTGTATCACTTTCATATCGACAAAAATAAGAAACTACCATTTCAAACGTATTTTCTTGATAGGTCAACACCTTTGTTTACATTTTGGACACCTAATTATGAATCAGACTATTCTAACAACTAGTTCTATAACTGTATAGTTATATTTAATGAGAGAGAGTTATACTATAACTATACAGTTATAGAACTGTTGCTGTACCTAATTGAGGGTTCCAGGTGTACAGATTCAAAACAACCAAATAGAAATAAATGCTTTATAAACGCATTCTACACTCACAGCCCCACACTAGGTCACTGTATCGTGGGCGCTATGGACACAACAGAGACAAATACACAAACACCCAGACCCAGAAACAGAGACCTAAATTCATCATTTAGACATCTGTCTGGCTGGGGATCGAACCCGGAACCTTCTGCGCGTGAGACCGGTATGGGGACCGCTCCGCAACGCGGGCCGTCAATGTAAATGTTGATTTTCGATTAAAAATTGTCATATGAAGGGGGCAAAAACTTTACCTGACAATTATTACCGCATTTTACCGCAAGAACCTTTGAAAATTTTCGTTCCAATAAATATATTTTCATTCATGATGTTTTTGTTAATTTTTTCTTTCTAAATTTGTCCAGTTAAATTTATTGTTTGTAACGCTTTATGTATTTCATTTCAGCTCGCAACATCCTGCAACAGCTTCAAGTATCTAATTTCGACATGTAATACGAAATCTCAAAAATTATTAATTTTCATCCCACATTGTAGTGGTACGTTCGAATGTAACTTTATGTAAGACCCTTATAGCCATACTACCCTAATTCCAACGGTAAAATTATAGCCACACGATTCTTAGGAGATTTAACTCGCCTTACGATAAATAATTTACGATAAATAGCTTTTAAAGTAAGCTGTGTCGTTAGTCTACATTTGTGTTTTTAAGATATTATGAAGTAAATCGGCGCTGGATCTAGGGCTGAAATTAATATTGATCCCTAGTCATTTTTATTTCTATTAATTAATTATGTTCATGTGATATATCTATTACTTTTTAGATTGTGTATACAGCACATATTTAATAAATAGTATTAGTAATAATTTCCTATATTCGCGTATTAGTCTAATTTAGAGGAACATGTTATGAGAATGTATTCTTACCAAAAATAATGGTGGATTTCGATAGAAATTACCGTAATTATGTATTTTGTGATATGAAGGATGTTTTAAATAAGAAAGATTTTTTAAAAATATACTGTTTTATTTATAAAATACATAAACCTTATATTAAATTGGCACAATTTGATCGTTTTCGTGAGTTTACGCGCTAAATATTAACACCAATAGTAGAGTGCTTGGGGAGTTTGACCTCGGACTCCAATTACTGTCAATGTATTAATGTGAGACCTTCTGCATTATGTTTTACACATAAATTACTAAAAAGTTTACCAATTTTTTTTCGTTGCTTTTTTGTTTTTCTTAATTTGACACTAATTTCAAGAAATTGTCAATTTTTCCATTTTAAATCAAAATATTTTTATAAAATATTCATAATTTAAGTAAAATACATTTTAGAAAACATCTTTCATAGATACCAGATAGTCAAAAAGGGCCGTAAAAGCAAGGAGCAGGTAGAAAAAAGGTGAAGGGGAAGGGCAGCGGCAGCTGCTCGGTACGGTTAGTCGATTGAAAAACGTGTTTCGGTACTGTTGTGTTCTTTCTGCTGTGCATATTTTTCAATTTAATAATTATTTTTTCAAGACGTTTCGATACATTTTTGTTAAATAAAAACATTACAATATCAAAAAAATTATTGCTTTGTAAAGTATTTGTTTAAAAACAAAAGATCTCTGCGTTTCAGTAGGTAATTCATCACCATACATTTCTTTGTATAATATTTTTTAATTCTATTAATGATTTAAGAAAAGAAATTACTAATTATGTGAAATTATGTTTTATCTTCCAATTATTAAGAGTATTTTTAGGAACTTTTTGTTGAAACATACATTTTTCTGTATTGCAGAATTTAAATGAACCATGGAAGATTCAACTCACAATGAAAATGATGATACAATCGTTTGTATTATTTGTGATAAATTGGGTTCTGGTTCAGGCTGTAGCACAGATTTAGGAGATGTAATAAAAATTACCAGAGGAGTCGCAACTTTGAGAGCTACTTCAAATGAGCGACAAGATGGCTTAATTAGATTTTTAGAATCTCAGTTTGTATATGCTCATGCAATATGCAGACAGAAATATATTAATAAAAAATATATTGAGATTCAAAAAAAGCAGGCAAAAGAAGATTCTGCTCAGTCTCCACCTACAAAGAAACTGCGAAGTAGTATCTCCATAAATTTCGACTGGGAAAAAAATTGTTTAAGTTGCGGTATGGAAGCAAATGAGTCGAAAGAGAAAAAAAAAATAAAAGTCAGCGCCAAAAAATTGCATACGTCAATAGTACGTCTTTCAAGGAAAATTTAATTAGTTTTGTAGCATTACAAAAAAATGATTCCTGTAGAGAAATTCATAAAAGAATTTCTGGAGTAATCTACAGAGTCTTGGTGCAAAATATCATTCACATTGCTATCACTCTCTCAAAAATGCTGCACAAACTCATAATGCTGAAAAAAAAGTTCATCCTCGAATTCTAATGGTGGATATAGCAATGGAGAAAATTTATAAATATATTGAAGAGAATGACGATTGTCAATTGTCAACGAAAACGGAATAATTGAAGTTTAATCATTTTTAAGCATGTATGAGAGGCGAACTAAATAAATATTTTTTATAAACTTTTTTTTGTTACACTTATTGTTTCATACTATTACTTTTTAATATTATATGATAGAAATGTATTTATAACACGATTTTGACACTACATTACTTAGTTAAGCTCGTAATATCTTATATTATATGCCTTAATTTATTTATTTTATTATTAAATAAAAAGCAACGATTTTTAATTGGTAAACATTTTAATATACCTTATCAACAATACAATCCAACAGGTCTCATAATAATTCGTTGACAGTAATTGGATTCCGAGCTTTTTCAATTCTAGATGCTTAAGGCACTCTACTACAATTTATTAAGAAAGGCAAGAATTGAGTTGCCTTTCTCAAAATAATTGATTTTTAATGATAAAAACTCGAAGATTGGATGTTATAAATTCGTTTGTAGGCTTGTCAGCTATTGGGAATTCTTCTGAATCCAGGGCAAGAAGGCGGTGACTCGCGTGTAGACGCCGGGGTACTGTCCCTTGCCGCAACCGATACCCCACGAGACCACGCCCACCTGCGTCCACCGACCACCCTCATTTATCATTAAGGGACCGCCGCTGTCGCCCTGTTCAAAACATATTTTTTATATTATTTGATAATATAACTACATATAGTCTACAAGATAATTGTTACAAAAAGTATTTGTTAAACTAAGTAACTTAACCTTTTCTTAAATAACAGGTTGTGACGAAGAGACCGAAAATATATACTTTATTATGAATATACCAATGTTTTATAGTTACCAAATAAGTAATACATATAATATATACATGACATTATTACACATATTATGTGACGGACTCATAGACTTCTCCACGGCCTTATTTAAATTAGTCATTTATATCTTCATAAATTCATTTATAAATAGACAGGAAAGAGGATTATGTGCAAAATCACTTACACTGCAAGAGTCCATGCTAGCCTTGCCAGCGCAAAGCATGTGATCGACGATGCCACCGGGCGCGGCGGAGCCATACTTCAGCCGGCACTCGGCATTAGTCCACACTGGTATCGACACTTCTTGGAGCACTGATGGTTGCGCACCGCCTGAAAGTTGCCTAATATTAATATGTGTATCGTATCTATAATAAAATGCAGCGGAACGAGGTTTGTTTGTATGTTCATGGATCACGCCAACTAGAAATTAAAAACTAGGTTAATCTCTGTAGTAGAAAGTGTCTGACAACAGCGCGGTCAAATGAAATGGAATTTAGTATGTGGACTTGAATATCTGTGTCATGGATGGAGTTCAGTGTAAAAGTCTAGTATTTATCATACCTATGATAGATAGATACTGGATATTGTTGTAGGGCTTATCGAATAAACAGTGGTGATTACATTGCTACATATACACTTTGTTCTTCAAAAAGTACCCAGTAAATACGTTGCTTATGTCCTCACCAGATTTATCAAGGAGATTGCAATGAAGATTATAATGTATTTTTGGTTAACTTTGGTTTTTGATTGATCTAATTACGAACAGTCATCTTCGATATCAATAAATTTGTTAATCGAATTAAAAATTTCGTGCAAATTTTATATGGTATGCTTTTGTTCGTATTTGGTGTTACAATACCCGTTTATTTAAAAATATATCAATTTCTTATGAATACTGACCCTCTCGCAAACTTCCCCAGCCGATGACCGTGGCAATGAGGCCAGCGTAGGCACGACTGCCGCCAGGCAGGCAGACGGGGCGGATATTCTTAGTGAATGTTATGGGTTGGTCTAAAGTCAGGATCGCAACGTCATTGTACTGAAATTATTGTAATACACATTGTTGAAATCCTTATCTATTTCGGGGAAAGGTAGTTATATCTTGTTACGCAACTCAACATTGAGCTAAAATATTGAGGTAGATTCAGATTAATAAAATGTAGGTTGACATTATTTCAATTTTAATTAAATTTGAAATAAAGTGCTCCCCACAATAATGGTGGAAGCGGAGCACCACGTTACTTCTATGCGGATTCTTAATAGTTTCACGTAAATTTTGCTTATAATTACACGAAAATGTTATTTTACTTACCAAAGTTCTCATGTCGAAACCACGGTGCCTGACTACTCTCTTGATCTTCCTCTCAATGTGTTGCGTTTCAGTGTTGATTTTAATGTTGTAATCACCAAGCCTGGCCGTCAAACGGGCTACATCCCATGAAGTCATACTGCAAGGAAAGTAAAGGGTTTCATTTACATTTTCATAACATTAATGTTTGAAGACGGATTTACAGTTTTTGGTAAGTAATCACTGTATTTAGTATAACTCATTTCAAATCAGGCTGAAGGACTGTCTTCAGGGCGTATTGCCATCATCGCTTGACTGTTAGGTAATCTTAATTTTTTTTTTGTCTAGTACCTATGTATTTAAATCGTAGAGGACCATATATGTATAAGCAAATACCTGTGATATCAGTAAACTCGAGATAGAGTAAGGAAATTCGTCATATTTAGTGATGAACGTGTATAAAGCAATACCTACCTGTTTTGTAGATGCAGAGTGAATCACCATCCTTCCCAAACGAAACATACCCAAAATTATCTATTTATCATTAAACTCATACGTACTTATGTTTTTTGTTTTAAAGCGAGATATCAATCTAATTGGCAACCCTTGCCAAATATGGAAGCATTAAGTATAGGATTACGATAAGATTCAATTAAACCGACATTCTTAGGTAAATTATACTATAATAAATAAGTAGTTAGCATAAGAGCCTACTTAAACCTAAATGCCTGAAAGTTCTTTACAAAAAGTTCTCAAAGGTGTGTGAAGTCTACCAATGAATACTTTGCTGGTGCGGTGGACTATACTTAACCACCTCTTTAATAGGAGACCCGGTGTCCAGTAGAGTTCAATGGGTTAACCACGACATTAGGTTAAGAATTGGTTACTAATACCCATAGATTAGTAATCTTTGCTAATACCTTAAATAATATAATATGGTACCTATAGTCCGCGTATAACTGCTATAGATGCTGCTGTCCGCTCTGAATATAGAAATGAATCGCGTTGTCATAGCAAATTGCATTAGTAAACCTGCTAGCAACAACTTCAGAGCGGACTAGCAGTTTGGCGTGGACTATAATAGATATCATATTATCATATATGAACTCACTGTGCCACACAATGCGCAGCGGAGAGCACGTGTCGGTCGTCGATGAGGGAGCCGCCGCAGAACTGCCGCCCGCCGTTGAACAGCGCCACGATCCACGGCCACTCGTTCAGCTCTGCGTTGTGGCCGCCTACGATGCGCTCCTCGTCTTGCAGCTCGTATGTGCTCTCGTATGTCTGGTATAATAAACAATCATTTTATAGGATACTATAGCTTTATTTGAGACATAAAAACTCTTTCTATATATGGCTCCATAATAGGATTACCTGTGTCGTGGGTACAATGCACATATACATAATCTAGGGATGATTACAAATGTCCATGGGCGGCCACTTATCATCAGATGGACTGCATGCTTGTCTGCAACTCTTATATTATAAAAAAAAACTCAGACCCAAGACAGATTCATTTAGACATCTGTATGGCCGGGGATCGACCCCGAAACCCTCTGCGTGTGATTGAGATACGTCTATGGCGAAGATACGAAAGAAACTTTCGAACATTTACCTACTGTATTTTTAACAGTAGGTAATGGTAAATGTTTAAAGGTGGTAGAACCCTTTGTGGTTCGACTCCGGCGGCACCACCGCCACACCTATTTCTACCTAATAACAGCAGTGTTAGGCGCTGCTGTGTTCCGGTTTGAAGGGTGTGGTAAGGGAGACAGACTTTTCCGAGGCGTTCCAGCTTAGTCCTCAGGGGTAGCGGCGCATCTGTGGCCGACCTCAGGTAGGAATATCTAATCCTATCTGGGGTTAATTACAGATGTCCATGGGCGGCAGTAGCCACATCAGGTGGACTGCATGCTCGTCTGCTATTCTTATATTATAAAAAAAAAAGGTACGTCTTATCAACGTTTTTTTTATAATATATTGTGATTGTGATTTGTGATTGTGAGTGATTTCTTTATACTTGCCTGAGGTCCATTTTTCATGCCACACGAACGGTCTACTGCGGGGGCCGATGGTGGTCTTGTCGGTTGAGTAGGATAAAGGGGTGGCCATGTCTGTAGAAATAAATAAGAAATTAATAGTTTAATAAATAACAATATATTTTTTTATATATCTCGTTCTGTTGTTTACCTGCTTAGTAGTACTCGCGGGAGGTTTGGTTGCCCAAGTGGTCGATGGAGTGGTGGGAGCAGTTGGGTGGACACCTGCAACTATAAGCCAAGATTATCAAACCGATTTTTACAGTAATAATTGTGAAGATGTCAAATAATATGTACCGTCGGGTACTATTGACTGTGACAAACTTTGGTAGTTCGACTCCAGAAGCACTACGAGAACATCTATTTCTTCCTTATAGCAGCAGTTGCTGTGTTCTGGTTTTAATGGTGTAGTATTGAAGGGGTACCTATACAGCGATGTGCATCTGTGGCTTACTTCTACATTCTGCTCCAGGTCATCCCCAGGTAGGATTGAAATCCTAAGAAAATAGATGTCTATGGCCGGCAGTAGCCACATAAATCAAATGCACTGTATGCTCGTCTCCTGCTTCATGTAATAAAACAGTCTCAATCCATAATGAAATAATGAGCTTAAATTACTCCGTAAATTTATTTACTTCTGTTAATGAGTTATGAGGTATAAAATCTTTAACTTATTTATTGTTCTTACTAATGGATGGTGGATGTGTCGGTGCAGTGTGGTCAGGGGGGTGCGTCGGCAGCGGCGGGATGGTGGGCGGCCACTGCGCCGGGATCTGGCGTTGGCTGTTGAACAACCACTGGCGAGATAGTGATGAGAGCGGACCATTCGGAAACCTATGAATGTATGTTATTTGATAGGTTCTTTTACTTTCATAACTATTAACTGAATAAGATGATATTCGAACCTGGCAACCTGTGGTTTTGTGGTTGGAAAGATTGACTATAAAATATAAAGAATATGCTTATTGAAGCAAACACATGTCATAGCGCTTCGATTTCATTCCATATATTGCACTCCGTGGTTTTTAGATTTCCATTTCATTAATATTTTTCTTAAAATTTCAACATTCATTAACTATAAAGAAACTTAAAATTATAAAGGAACAAGTTTCAAGCCTGGTAAATACCTAATTGATGTTTACGAGTATAAAATATGTAAGTATATTTTTTTATAGTACGTACGTAGTAACTACTAGTAACACAGGAACATACAATACTATCAAAGTATTGTATGTTCCTGTGTTCCTAAATATGATATGAGTTTAAATAGTGGACTCTACATTTATTTTAACTTCAGAGCTTTAATTTACTTTATTATAGATATAAATTTAACGACTATAGAAGATTTTTAAGAAGACATATAACGATTATAGATAACATAAACAGTTATAATCAACATACCCAGATAGTGGCATCGGTGGAAAATTCATAGGCACAGCAGACGGAAGCAAGCCCAGGCGTTGCACGTCGGGCTCTTGTTGTGGCGGCGTGCCTACCGGTTCCGTGCAGCATACTCCGAAAACCTGCCACGTATAAATACTTGTACCTATCTCCTTTTTATTTATTTTAAAAGTACTGTATAATAGTCTCAAGCACTGTACCCTGCGTCGGCGAGGAGCGTGAGATGTAAAAACTCTTGTTCGAATTAGGTAATTGAGTATGTCTATTACAGTGTAATCGGATAGAAATTTGTACAACTGTATGCCTAAATAACATTTCAAATTATCTATTGACTTTAACTCGTGTATACCAATTATATTTAACTTAGTATCAAATTCATGAATGCAATCGCTTTTAAAATATCCCATTATCCCCCAATCCCTTAATTTATTAAATAATAGAGGTATGGTCCATACTTTCGTAGCGGTTCGCTAGACAGAAATATGCGTGACAGTGCCCATAAATAACGAATAGCCTATACCTTTAAAATATATAACTTTGTCGCTTGCGACCAACAAGTTATTGGTGGGACAAGTCATTTTATAGACGGGAATTATAGCGACACTTCCTACATGTCATCCAGTTGTAGTTACTTGACATCCGTGCAAGGCAAACAACTCAGTGGAATGGGCAGACGAGCGTCCCGATAATATTCCGTACGTACATGCGATATAAGTTTTATAAACTGGCTTGGATTACTTTGTGAAGAAAAAGCTGTGCAATGCAGAGCAAGAAAAAACGAAGAAAAGTGTAGGTTACTGATTACTAAAGTACTGTTTGTAGGTTATTTATTGCAATAAATTATGCGCCCTTTCCTTGTACAATCTTTAAACCGCAGGCTACTTTATAATTAACAAATCGTCATTAAAGAACTCACTAACGATTTTAAAATTAGTACGATCAGTGGTCAGTAACTCGGCTTTAGTTAGGAGATCTGGGGTTCAAATTCCAGGCACGCTCTCACATAACTTGCTTGTTATAACGGTAAATGAAAACATCGTGAGGAAACCTGCACCCCTGAGAGGTCTGAACAAAGGTTTCAACGTATGTGAAGTCTACCGAGCAGCGAATGGCCAAAGCGGTAGACTATGGCGTAAACCCAGCAGTACCTAACTACCTACCTAATTTTGTAGACGACGGCTATAGAAAAAAAAAGAAACTAAAAGTTATCCTTTCCTCACCTCCAAACTATCGGCATTGACATATTTACAAGTGTCATAATGCCCCATGACCCAACCATCAAATCCAGTTAAGTCCACAACCTTCAACAAAGGGTAGCAGTCGTGGTAACTCTTACAGGTTCCCTGTTTTCCCATTGTTGTTACGCAATTTGCTCCATCACTTGACACCTGTAGGTATATAAAAAAAAATATTTTTGTTATATTCAGTTTAATCATTCATTATTTACTTATGAAATAACAAACTTATATCGCTTATATACACATATCGCTTGCTCTGTATGCCTGAAGATTTCACACTAACTTTTAACTAACCCTTATTAATGCATATTTTTGTTATTCAAGAATAGTTATCAAAATCCACTGGTTGCTAAAACAGTTTAGTTTTAAACGAGCTTTATCTATCCATCTATTCGTAAAGTCATAAACTGAGTAACTCACTTGTCTGGATTGCAGCAGTAAAAGTTGCCTCGCATCTCTTGTGTTATTCGGTTCTGATCGCTTTACTCTCTCAACCACCGCTGAAACAAGAGATTTTATCTTAGATCTCTTAATGCATATTTATTATAAAGACTGTTATCTCAGTTACTTATTACACATTAAAATAATTTGTATGGCATTTTCCACCTTATTTAAAATGTGTTATATAATACAGTTATAATTATAGCATTTTCGGTGTAAGCGACCTCGGTCAGGTCTTACGTTAACCATTTTCATGAGTATGCTTTTTACACATTTCAGGAGCACCGTACTACGTTGCGCGCTTTATGCTTTTTTGGAGGCCTTATACTTGATGGCTAAATCCTAAAACCACTGCTAAAAGCAATGCCAGAGCTGTTTAATAACTTGAAATCAGTAACAGAGCTGTTTAATAACTTTATAGTCATATGATGTTAAATCAGCCATGTTGTTGGCCCAACCGGATCATGTTACCCAGCGATGTTTTTTATCCCTAGGGATAATATTTCATTCTTATGGCTTATATTGGCTTGAGTTCAACCTCACACCGGTCTGATGTTGCTATCCGTTGTCGCATATGAACATAAAAAATATGTAAATGCACACTTAGTTGTTATTGTTTCGATAATCTTGTCATAGCATTTTTGTGGAACCGGTTTATAACATTTACGATCGTGACAGTGATTTAATAAAGCTTAAAAGTCAAAAAGCTTTTGGTTAAGCTCCTTCCATTGAATGGTCGTGAATCGTGATAAATGGAATGTCTGCTTTGATAGTTATTTCATTAATAATTATAAACAATTGCAATGTATCTACTACTAAACTGTCAATTTTATAGGAGACTTTGTCTCCAGTGACAAAGAAAAAATTTGAAGAGTAAACTACTGGAAAACTTCCGTCGATTGTTAATAACTTTTTAATGGCTAATTGAACCTATATCATGCCATTTCGGTGCCAGTACCCTTACTGTTTTGGTATTTGTTTACGTATTGGTCCATACAATTTCCAATCAGCGACCCAGTGGATTATATCAGAACTTGGAAATAGTATAGGCCAATACGTAAACGTGTTTTGGTATTAAAACAGTCATATTTGTCAAAACGTAAAAACTCATGGTAAGGGTACAGAAGTGAACTAATATGAAAATATATCTAAGTTTTTAATCAATTTTCAAACGAAAAATTATAATGCAGTCGAGAAGACAAAAGACATCAACGCGCGCTTAATGTTTTTATGCAACACCCTTTGCATTGCATTAGGATTAGGTAACCATTGTGATTTTCTGTAATTTAAGGTCAGTAAAGATTTACATTATATTAAAAAAAACACTTTAAAAAGAGTTCATAAATTTTATTGAATCTTAATAGAATTGTGTGTGAAACTTGCTTGTGTGCGGACTTATCGAAAGTACCTACTGTTTACTTAATATTATTATGCCTTAAGTTTTACTGAATACTGTGGCTAATAGAAATTATTTAATGCAATTCTTTTTTGTTGATTGTGTTAGTCTTTAAACATTTTAAAATTTAGGCATCGTAAAAGTATTTTAAGATCACTTATAAATAAAGTAAGTAAAGTTATTGTTTGCAGGAAAGATTATCGATTTGTTATTCTGGGGACGTTCAAAAAGCATTGGCCGCACCGTGCACTTATGTTGGTTTTGGTGACTGTATAACGGTGCTTGTTTTGACTAAACTACGATTTCCTTTACATTCTGTTTAGAAAAGTGTATACTTATCTGCATACGTCATTGCGTGCCGTTATTTTATTTGAATCGCATGAAGTACGCACATTTTAGCTTACGTACAAAATTTTTTACTAAAGGCAGGTTGAGGCAAAATCACATTTTATAAGTCAGATGTCAGGCTAATTTAATTTTTTTTTATTAGTATAATCGTGCTTTGAAAATTAAAAATACCCAATTAGCCTGTAATTCGATACCGACACAATTTCGCAGTCTCGACCGCTATAATTTTTGGGATCACTTTGGGTCGACATTAATCAACATTCCACAATAAAATAAAACTGAGTGGAAGTAAAACATGAATTAATTAAAAGTATTTATTATTTTATTATTAATTAAGTGATGCACAAATATAGGTAAACATGTCAACCGCTAATGTATGCGCAAAGTCCGCAAATGAAAAGAAAAAACTTAAAAATGTAACGTAAATAACCGGCCTTGGAGATGGAAGTAAGCTCGATTTGCCAACGAGCATACAACTTGGAACCAAAAGTTCTCTGTGATTAAACTTGATTTTGTGTGAGTGACACCTTAATGAGAATGCACCAGCTTTAAGCATTCCTAGAATTTGCATATAAAAATGTACTAAGAACCGATAGTAGTGAAGGAAATTGACTTTTAAAGTAAAGTAAAGACGACGTTGCCTAGTGAAATGTCGCCAACACACTCCAAAAGTGCGCTTGTGGTAGACGAGGTATGTGAACTTGGTACGCAACTTGCGAAGATGGTACGAGAGCTTTTTGAATTGCTTTTTTGTGTGAGAAATGTTGAATTAAAAATACAGAAGCGTATATAATTTTGCAGCATACGTTTTAGCACTTTTGTCTTATAATTTATTTGACAATTCCTACTTATTCAATTTTATTGATGAACATTGATATTTGATGAAAATTTGAGTGAATAAAATATTTTATATTGATAGAATTTGATTTCATTTTGTCGTTACGTTGCAGATTAAATACTTTGTAAGTTATTATTTTCAAATAAAGAGGTATAACCTTTAAAGATATTATTATTATGATATTCGGAAGTAATTTTGCCTATTGAAAAAGTCACGGCAAATGCAGTTTTTTATATAGCAGTAGAAGTATCCATAATGTCAGAGCAGTGCATTTAATCTAGATTAGACACATGACAACATTTAAAGGTCTTGGTCGTTAAATACGTTGAATTGCCGATATTACAATTAATTGTTCAAAGGATTCCGGGTTCAGTGGTCCAATGGTGGAAAATGTCAGCAGCGTCAGCCGCTCCGATGTTTCTTCGGAGATCTAATTAATACCTTCGAGTGAGTGAGCAAAAAATGTAACAGGCAGGTACTATTAGGAGCAGCGAGTAGTGAGGACAATGATTGATTGATATGGTCGCTTGCCGGCGTGTGGGCGTGTAAGCATTTGCATTGAATTGATCTCGCAGCGTCTTCCGAATAAAGACCCACGTGTTTTAGGTAATAGCCGCACCGTACTCTGGGTTGATGACCACGGACATCACGAAAATCGGTTTATTTTTAAACATTATTAAGTCGTTGACATTTTTTCATTGAATACATATAAAATTGTGTATATTGCCGTATGTAGGGTAAAGTTGCAATATTAGGTGTTTGGCGTATCGATACACTAATTTCGATCCAAGTTTAGGCCTTAACATGGCTCAAGATTGCAAATTTTAACTTTCTCTAGCCTCAAAACCTCATACTCGCATGTGTCACGCATTGTTTTGAGACCACACTATAAGAATACTTGATGGATAACCTCTTCATACTAAACAAATGTAAACAAACGATTACGGTATAATAATACCGTGTAATGTGACTAATGTAAAGCTATTTTGTAAAGTTAACGGCAAAAGCCAATTTGAATATTTAATTTGAGATTATCACTACTGTAAAAAATATCAAAAGTAAGTATTAAAAATATGAACTATTTTTTTCTTATATTTCGTGTAAATGAAATTTTATTTAGTATAAATATTTGGACGCAGGTATTATTATATTATAGGTATTATTATTTTACAATTTGTGCTTAAACATTTTGCTTTTCATATTTTAAAAATACCTTTTGACTAATTTAGTTAAAATGATGAAATTGTCTAATCTCTACTTTTATAAAAAAGTAAAAATAAAAGTCTCACCATTTACATAAACTGCATCGTCCGTATAAAAAGCGCCGTCTTTCGCTGAAAATCCGTTTTCATTTTCAGTCACACTTCCGCACGTCAATGCCGTCAAGCCGAAGCAGAAAATTATTAATTGAGTCCTTATTGACATTTCGAATTTTAAAAAGCATTCACTGTCAAAGTATTGATTACAATACGGTGCGCGAGCGAGGATGTGCGTCTCGCAAGGAGACACTCCGCAAAATGCCTCAACGACTTTACGTCGCTCCTTTATAATAAATGTTTACAGTGTCGCTCTACATTAGGTTGAAAGATAACAGAGCTTTTTCTCCTTTTGTATGGCCTGACATTTGCTGCCATTATAAACGAGCTTTATAAATTATGACAATCATTCGATTTGGCGTGCCCGAAAAGGTGATCTTCGATTTATATGGTGTTTATTTTTGCATTTACATTCGCAAGGTGCCGTAACAAAGGGAATTTGGGATTACTCATTTTTGAGATCAACGAACCCCACTGGAATTTGTTCATTAAATCCCGGCCGAAATTAAATCGGGCTCGCATAAAACATAATAAATCGAGGGGAACAGACGGTATGTCGAATTGGGCGATACCGGCATTATCAACCATCTTTAATAATTCTGACAGAACACAAAGTTAACTTACGATTTTAAATGAGCAGTTTTGAAATATAAACATAAAATAATAAAACAGGCTCGTCAGAAATTTAATAGAATACCTATTTATAAAAACTTAATTGTTATTTGTGTAATAAATAAAATTATATCTGGCCTAATATTACTTTATTATAGGAAATTCAGCGGCGATAATATGAAGACCAATGCTCGATCACACATGCAAAACTGCATTACGATAAAAAATACATTTAAGTATACATGAAAATGAGTATCTAATCACGATAATTGCACTGTTTTTGGTTGGAAAGAAACCCAAAATCATTAAAAATTTAATAACTGATTCCCTTATACGATTGGCCTAAAACGTAGTTAACATCGTTTTATGTTT
This sequence comes from Epargyreus clarus, assembly GCF_041222505.1. NCBI lineage: Eukaryota > Metazoa > Arthropoda > Insecta > Lepidoptera > Hesperiidae > Epargyreus > Epargyreus clarus. The sequence continues at coordinate 9,825,766 of NW_027332211.1, forward strand.
TCGAATATATGAATACTTATAAATTATTTTAAACATCGACCATAATATGGTTTCCATTAAATTTTAGCATTTGTGATAAAATTTGTAAGTTGATAAAATGTATAAACATAATATTGATTGATGTATTAGTCGTATTACTTGAAAAGGATGACAAAATGTATTTCATTATAGATGATTACAATCTACATTTACATTCATTTTTCAAGTTTTTTTCTCCGGAACCATAATTAGTTCAAAGACGACCAATCGTAGGTGGCGCTTATTTTATGCAATAAATGAATTTATGCAATAATTAATCATTTTTTGCAGAAAAAAGCTTTACTTATAATAAATCGGTTCTCAAATTTACATCATTAAGTATTATTTTGACTAGAACTGTTGATATAAATTACGTCTATGTGTGTTCGATAAAGTACCGTAACAAAATTCATACTCCTCCCATAACTAACCACAGAGCTAAATTTAAATGTCAATAACCTTTTAAAAATAAGAGCCTCGTTAATTTGAAGAACTATAGACGTGTGATTGGTGTTTGACATAATGTAGAGCTGGAACTACCATTAACTTAGTATCTCACGGTACTATTGTATGCTTGTTGTGTTTAACTCTATATTATATAGAGTAACTCTACATTGTCAAACTTTTTCTATGGTTATTTATGTGAAGAATTTTTCTCATGATGCGACGAAATGTATACAAACTTATTTCATACGGTGTAAAATTTGTACAAACAAAATACTTTAGTATGTAATATGTACATTGTATCTATGTAGGTACCCCCGTAACAAGTATACCTTATAGCATATTTACGAAAAGGTAAACTATTACAAAAACAAAATAATATAAGAAAATATTGTTACGTGTTGTATCGTATCGTATTTATTATATCATATCATATAATTACTTTGTTGGTAGCCTTTTCGGCAAAACATTTACGAGACCAATTTATAGTTTTATAATTTACTAGTGGTGCCCGCGGCTTTGCCCGCAATCCAATGTGAAACATTCTAAAATCAACAATTCTCAAGTCCCCTTGAACACACACAACAAATTTCATCAAAATCCGTCCAGTCGTTTAGGAGGAGTTCACATAAGAAATATATATATATATATATATATATATATATATATATATATATAAAGATAGTGTTTATTTTCGTTGTCATTTTTGTAAAAATCACTCGTGCGCTTTTTCCCAAAAGAAGTAGGTATAACATTAAAAAATATGGTTTCTTTTCAAATACTTACAATATTGTTGGGTATTTTTGTAATTACACGTATTATAAAGTCAATGAGCCGCAAACACCCACATTCTCCTATAATTTATCCCCTTCATTGCATTTTTTGCAAACATTCTGGTATAGAATAATTAGCTTACGGAGCTTTAGTGACAGTTGCAAATTTAAAAAATCGACAGACAAAAAACTAGTTTGAGTTTTGGTGCCGGGAAAATAAATTATTTGCTAATAAATAATACTCCTAGGCAGTTATTTCTTATTATTTATCATGTCTGGATGCAATGCCACGTCTTTGGTTAAATGGGATATTACGACTTTTTGCGGAGTGTTTGAAATTATTCTTAGAAAAATCTACTACTAGAAATTTTGTTTAAATTTTATATAACCATATAAAAGAAACTGAGATCTAGTATTTTGAACTTTCGCGCGAAAACGGTAGCCACTTCTCTGATTGAGCAGAGATGTTTTTGTGTTAGTAAACATTTTATTAAACTTACATTTTAGTGGTAAGCCAGTATATACATTTCGTAAATAAAATTCTCGAAGATCTGTATAACCATTTGCCGAATAAAAACTAGATCCGAATATCAGCATCAAGTATCTAATCATGTAAGTCGCACGTAAGAAGATTAGACTTAAACGTGTACATAGCCTCATTAATCTTTAGAAATACCGTTATGTTTCGAGTGTCAGTAGTTTCTGTGACTTAGAAATTATACTGCATGTATAATTGCTGTATATAAGCATTATGTTATTTAGCAGTATTTTTAAATTCCATAAAAAAAACATTTTTTTTAACATTATCTATCGATCCTAGATATTATAGTGAAAAAAGTGAAAAATATAATACTCCTCCATAAGAATGTTGATTTTCGGAAAGTGATCCGCAAATTTCCATTCCTCTTCAGAGCGCATAAAAAAATTACTGTCCGATACGTATTTTGCAACACGATTAATTAATTATCCGATTTTATTCTCAATAACTGTGCCATTTAAAAATGTATTATCTGTGAAGCTAAAAAAATGATTTGTATAATTTATAATATATTGATTATATATTCGTAAATTTAAGATACATAAGTGAGTACGCAGAAAGAAAGAGATACTTCCTTATAGAATTTATATCTGAGTTAAAACAATGTTCAGTTACTCAAGTTCATTTTTGATAGTCATAAAGATTCAGAGAAAACTAACAATGGAATGACTGAATCAAGATACGTATTATTCACATCTCATTATTGGTCATAATAGGATAAGATGTTTTTTATAGGTATAAGGGTTATATTATGTTAACCATATTAGAAGAGTAAGTAAGTAGGTATTAATAAATAAATAAGAAGATAAGCTCTTTTTCTTTTATCACATTTATGACTGAAATCATTCAAATTTGATATTAGGAATTTTTGTTAAAAAAATCTATAATATTATGTCGTACATTGGTCCATCTGTGTGTTTGTCTGTCTCATCTTTAAAGGACTGTATCTTAAGCCCGCTCCACATTCTCGCGAGAATCTGGCGAAAGCGCGAGAAAAACCCGATTTGTATCGGCTCCACATTCTCGTTTCTCGTTCATTCCTCGCGTTCTCGCGAGATTTTCGCGAGAATGTGGAGCGGGCTTAGATCGCTGATAGAAAAAAAAAACAAAAGAAGAAAATTAAGGTGTCCTAATAAAAAATACATGTTTTGTAGGATATTTCCTCTAACATAAAAATGGTAATATTTTTTCATGTTTCTGCAGTAGGTATGTACCAAAAGCTATTCATCATCATTCTCATCATCAACCCATTTTTGTTAGACACGGGTCACCTCTCAGAAGAAGAAGGATTAGGTCATAGTCCACCGCGCTGTCCAAGTGCGTATTGGTAGACTTACATTTGAAAACTTTTAAGATTTCTCAGGCAGGTATCTTCGCGATGTTTTTCTACACCGTTTGTGATAATTAATTTCTAATACGTGACATCTAATACGTAACAACTTTGAAAAATCAGAGGTACGTGCCCGGGATTTCAAGCTGGAAACCCTCGATCTACAGAATATAGCTAATAATTACCTACGTGCATCGAAAAATCTGTTGTTAGATTCCAACCACGCCACGGCGCATCCTTATTTTGTGAATACTAAAAAGTATTCCCTTGCACTTGACATTTATTACCGAACCCAAATAGAATAAATAAAAGTACCACGTAAAGTACCTAAATCTTAAATACATTAATTACTCCAGCGTTCCAGTTTTATAAAGGATCATAATATCTGCATCAAGATGCATCTATCTTTTTATTTATCAATAAATTGTTGTAAAGTATTCTAAGTTATTACAGAAATCACAGTGTCTATTATTAATACGCTTTTATTAGCTTGGGTTGTATCTATGTATGTAACGGAATATTTCAGATAAATTTTCACCGATTTCCACAATTCTGATTAATTTGAAACTTTGCACACGTATCAAGGATCGATGACAATGCAGTAATTTGATAACAGTTCCCAATTATCTTTATTACATTAATTAATCCCCCAATTTATGAGTTTGTCACAGTTAAAAAAAAAAACTAAAAAACACTCTTTCATTGCTAATCGAAATAAAACTAGAAAATAATTTAAGTTATTAAAATAATAATTCAAATATGAGTAAAAGCTAACGAAGTTATGAGTATTATGTACTTGACGTGTACATAGAAAAATACGTTAAGTAAATTATATCACTAACTGCACGAACTTCTGTGATTGATGTCTTTACTTATTGTTTGTACGATCGTTATTGTATGTACATAAGTAGGTATATGTTTCAAAAGATCATTCATGTAAGTACGACTTTTTTATTACTCGGTAGCGATGTACCTACCTATATCGTTTTACTAAAGGTCAGGTCGTCTTATTTAGTGCAATATCATAGCTTAGTAAAGATTACTCACTCCTAACAAGAAAATGTACCCAGTTTTGAGAATTGAAATAGTTGCGTAAAAAAGTTTTGCCACGTCTCCGTGCTAAAATGTCCCTAAAATATTTGAAATTATTATTATAAATTATTTAATTATCATGTAAATTACGCAGTATTAGTTATTTATTCGTAAATTTTCTCTAAAAATGTTTTTATTTGTCAAGAATTCAAAAAAAGAACTTACTATAATAAGCCGTTTATGGCTTCATTCAATTTCAAGGCGGCGAAGTATTTTTACTAATCTATGTGCAATATAAAGAAAAAATAAGCTTTAAACACACAATCAATTTATTCTATTTTTTTGGATATTTTTAATGATTTTGTATGAAGCAGATGCAAGTTTACATTTTATTATTACGTAAGTAATTTGTGTAAACCAAAATTTGGCGTGGAGAGAGTATATATAGGTAATTTGACATCTTCATGAGACTGTAATTTGTAAAAAACATCAATTACAGTTTTTGAAGTATAATTTAAAAAAATACATTCGTACTTTTAAGCAATACTAATAACAACGTATAGGTAGATATATTATACAATAATACAATACATTACGCTTCTCATATACCACCGTGCATACCATTATCAACATTTGTTTTAACACTTGTTGAAGCACTGTCATGGCAATTGAACTCTACGAACGTTATTTTTAGGAAACAATTCCTGAGAGTATTTTGATTTTTATTGTAATTACTCTATATGGATAAAGTTTCGGGCAGTAGCTCAGAGCAGCAGTCGACAACACGAAGCTCTTTTCTTGCGACCAGGGGGCCTACCATCTTTTAAGAATCATCATAGTTCAGGAAAGTTTTCTTTCAATATTGCATCAAGATCCTGTAAATAAAAGAATGAATAATTTCGACCGACATAATACAAAACTTTAACCTTAACGAGGTCGTGGTACGAAATTTCAATGTATGATTCTAATAATATTGTTTTAAGAGATGTTAGTAATCCCCCTGAGGACGTGTGTCGTCTTCGAGTTTTTTATGGATCTATGGTGCCTGTCTTGTCTTAAATGCAAAGACGTAGTTATGCTATACTTAAACGTTCGAGATTCGTAGTTATGACTAAGAATAGCTTCAGCCTTCACAAAATATAACACAAAGGTGCAGTTACGTATACCTATAGATTAAATTTGTTTTATTAATATTACTAATATATGCAATATTAGTATTATTAGTGTCTGAAAATCTATAAATAAAGCAATATTATTATGTTGTGCGCCTTCTGACACATCAGTAGCAAAAATCAATTCCTGACACGAAAAGGTTCTGCAATCAGAATAATTGTTTGTTATTATGTTACTGAGGTTTTCCATATTTTTTCAAAATTTATAGTATAGATAATATTTATTAATATAAATTTTATACCAAGTTGTCTATCCTGTGATTTAATGTTTTCTGTGAATCTGTTCTAGGTATATTTTGTCACTACATTCCAGTATTATCTTTATTAATCGAAACTATCTGATGGTGCATAATACAGTTTGTTATAATATGTTTTTCAAAATGATCTATTTGCCATCCACGCCTGATTGAAAATATCATCCTTTATATTACAGTACAATACATTCCACAAATAACAGGAACTGGTAACTACCGCAGTTTAGAGCGGAACTCTATTATATTTTTCGTGTGGTCTAATTTTATTACGTTTATATGTTCATGTACATAAAGTAGTTCTGTATGCTTAGAAAAACCTTAAGATCCTTCGTACGGAAAAATATTGATTGATATTGACCTAGAAATTTTTATTACAAAAATCGTCGAACAATATTCATAATTAAGTAGATATTAAAATTTTATTAATGTAATCTGGTTATGACGTGCGCTAAATTATGCACCGGATGTTCCGTTGACCGTGGAGAAAGATAACACTGAGAAATGACAACCAAATATACACTTATTGGAACTTACAAAATAAGAATATTTAAAAACTGATATAGGTACTTAGAATGGTAAAGGTTAGAAGTTTTAATAAACAATGAATTGCAAAGGAAAAAAGATCTAAAGAAGTAGGTACGGTACCTATTACTTCTTTCCCTTGTATAATTTTTATAGAGAAATAGCGAATATTAAATAGAAATACGTTTTATATATATGTATAGATATAATATACATATTACGTGAATATGTTAAAATTATTGATATAGGTTATTTATTTTACAGCATTTACAGACTACAGAATGTGAAGGATTTGGATCACCGCTCTGGAGCTCAGGAATTACTCCAATACATTGTGAAGAACTTTAAAACTCGTGAAATTTACATTCCTTAAGACAAGTAATAATTAGTTAGTTAGTGGTTAAAGCGTAATTGACTTGTGATGTAATATCCATTTGAGTCCCTGTGTATTCTATCGTGTTGCTATACATTCGTAGTGAACTAAAATTATTACACACTTTTTATGCCTTATATAATGATACGATCTCTAGCATTGCGATTAAATCATTTAATGTACATTATACATATAAGTAAATAAAATTTAACCGGTTTTAGCACTGCCTTCACTTATTAAATTCAAATCATTTATAACATTGTGTTAGTTAAATCTACTTATATTGTTAAACACGGTAAGTATATATCGCATGTTCTAAGTCTTCCGATGTGAAAATCTTATTTGGATGACTTCAACGGAGCACAAACGGCATCTTATGAGCGTGGTGCTCTTATCAGGATCTACCTAGGTAAACATTTACGTCCACTACACCTTTGGGTGATCCCGATCAAACATACCTACATCCTTTAGCGGATCAAACTGCCACTTTTGACACCTATATCCCTAGAAGTCCCCCTTTTAGTCGCCTTTTACCACACAGTGCATACCGTAGGTCTATTCTGGTCACGAGACTACAGGGACAAATCATTGAGACTAACCTAGAGTCTAAAACTTGTAGATTTCTACGTACCGATTAATAAGCTCATAGATAGGTAGGGTGGATACCTGACTGCCGTCAGGGATTAAGATTAATCCAGCTAACTACTAAGTGACACAACACTTTTCTAATTTAACCTATCCTAGGTTCAATCAGAAAAAAATGGGCTTAACAAAATAAGATATTTGGCTAACGTGCTGAATTGCTTGCGTGTTTTACGGTTCGACGCCGGAGGCACCATCGTACGACCACACCTACATATTTTTACCTCATAGCAGTGTTCATGTATTCTGGTTTGAAAGATGTGGTAAGGTTAGTCATACAAGGCGTTGCACATGTATATTGTATATGGCGTTCTAACTTAGTCAACAAAGGTAGCAACGCATTTGAAGCCGACCTCGTGTAGGACTCTATCATATCAGGGGTTGATTACAGACGCTATGGCGGCATAATGGGTGGTAGCTGCAGTTTACCATTAGATGGACTGCATGGTAGTTTGCAAGTAGCTATATTATAAAAAAAATGTAATTCCTATTATTACAGTATTACAAAAATAGAAAAGACAAAAAAAAATAACTTATGTTTATCACAACACAGAACATTAAAAGGAAGAGGTATCAAAACAAACTCAGTTAATATTTTTTATAGTTACTTACCACAGCTGAAATCATCTTAATTAGAGTAATTGCAACTGTTTTCCGTGAATACAAAATAATAACAAAGCGAGGCGAGATTTAAGTTATTAAGTATTCATCATAATATTCCGAAGAACAAGCAGGTGACATTGAGAGCGAGTTGGTTTGTGCAATCTCTGCTCACTGTTAAACTGACTGCCGAAGACCTCGCTGCGTACAAACGATGCGAAACCACATCGCGTAACAGTTCCATAAACCACTTTACAGAAGTTATATAAAGTATTTTAATAATTTAAGTAACACTCGGCAGTATTTACCACGATGTCGTTGCGTACAGTCTGCTTGCTGTTAACAGTATTCTCCACTTCCTATGGATATATCGATATCGGTGAGTAGTTTTTTGTTTATTTTAATATAACAGTATAAACAAATATATTTTCTTATTTTTTAACTATTCAAATGTGTAATTGGCGTAACAATATTCATGGTATTAACTTTTATTTTGTTGTATATTTAAGAATATTTTTCCAATTATATTGTTACACCGAAAAAATACGTTGTTATACATATTAAGTATGATACGGTAATGTGAATGTTTCTTTTATATGTTTTATATACACACTTTACGTAATAGAAAAGTTTAAATAATACCTAATACGCATAATAAATACGATAATTATATCGTAATATATGTGACAAAAATATCCACTATAAGAATTTACTGACATATTTTTTCGTTAAATTTGTTTAGAATGTGCCATTTATTAAATTGAATAATAAACTAATAAAAGCTAATATTAGAAAATAAAGAAAGAAAATATTATATGCCAGATACATAGATTAGTAAAGATTACTCACTCCTAACTAGAGAATGTACCCAGTTTTGAGAATTGAAATACTTGCGTAAAAAAGTTTTGCCACGTCTCCGTGCTAAAATATCCCTAAAATATTTGAAATCATTATTTATTTATTATGTACATTCATGTAAATTACGCAGTATTAGTTATTTATTCGTAAATTTTCTCTAAAAATGTTTTTATTTGTCAAGAATTCAAAAAAGAACTTACGAAAATAAGCTATTAGTGGCTTCATTCAATTTCAAGGCGGCGAAGTATCTTTACTAATCTATGGCCAGATAAGAAAAAATGCATAATCGCAGTACCAAAGTAATCAATTCAGATGTAGTTTTACAAAAGTAACTGGAAGTAACATTTACTATTACTTTAATCGCCTGCGCGAATCTGTTAAAGACGTTATCTTTTAAAGTTTAATGTTTACACGCACAACTGGAGCAGTAGGCAAAAAAAAATTTAAATTATACTTGAACTACCTCGATCAACAAGTATGTGAATAGGTATCGCGAATGTCAAGTGAAGGTACCTACTATGTACAAGGTTTGTAGAATTGGTCAAAACAGTCATTGAACTTCTAATTAATGATAGAGCGTATAATTGTATTACGAGTATATTAAACACGCATGGATTATTTCTATGAAACTCTACTTTGTTTAAATAGACGAGTTGTCTTATGCTTAAACATAGTAATATGTATAACGTTAGTGTTGGAGAAAATATTTAATATTTTTTGGGTTCTTCGTACTCAGGAACTTCGTGCTCAATTGCAGAAATTAGGCAATTATTCACAATGAATTAAGTATAAATATCAGTATCACAGAACTGGCCCTATAATTAAAGCGTGGTCAAGATGAATATTTATCATTGAAAGGATTGCCTATAAACCCTAACGGTGGTTGCCGTAATTAATTTATATTTATTTAAGATGTTTTACAAACGTTTTGTGTTAGAGTTATTGTACCAACATATGAGAATATTTCATTTACCTATTTTTTGCAATCTGAGCTTTTTTTATAATATAGGAGTAGCAGACGAGCATGCAGTATACCTGATGGTAAGTGGCTACTGCTGCCCATGTTTAGATAATCCTACCTGAGGTTGGTCACAGATGCGCCGCTACCCCTGAGGGCTAAGCTGGAACGCCTCGGAAAAGTCTGTCTCTCTTACCACGCCCTTCAAACCGGAACACAGCAGCGCCTAACACTGCTGTTATTAGGTAGAAATAGATGTGGCGGTGGTGCCGCCGAAGTCGAACTACAAAGGGTTCTACCGAAGTCGAACCACAAAGGGTTCTACCTTCAAAAGCTTGAGCTTCTCGAATAACAATAAAAAGTATAAAAAAACATTTGATGTGAGAAGTGTAACTTGACTGACCGACGTATAATAACTAAACAGTTTCCGTTGGGTAACATTTTTTATTTACAAGCATTAACATTATAAATCTTCTAACTAAATTAAAATTAAATAAAAGTAAGTCAAATTAAATAATTAATAAAACTTATAAGATAAAGATGTCGTTCAACTCGCCCACTTGTGGCATAGTGCCCAGAACGCTGGCAGCGTTACCTCGGTGTACAGCGAGGCTAATTTTTTAGGCAAAAAAGCTGCCAGCTCTCTGGTCACCCGAAGCGAGGATAAGCCTGCGGGACATATCTTTCATCAAAAGTTTCATGTCAGCCGACCATAGACCAAAGGTTTCATTCGCAAGCGCCGCAAATTGGTAATCTTTTATAATTGAAGAATATTTACGGCGCTTGAGAAACTGAGCGCGGTCGGTAGCAGCCCCAAGCTCCGTTGGGCCCTTTCTTCCGGGATAAAAGATAAAAGTGTCCTCCTCGTAGTGTAGGTAGTAATCTAGGTAGTGTGTATCACAATGCCCGCTTCAATATCCGTCCACTAGTAATCGCGTGACTCCTGAATAGACATGACACCATTACTCTTTTATTATAATCATAATTGACTATGACCCCGGTTTTGTACGCTGGCTGACGAATTCTGTAGAGATAATGCTTTGAAAATTTTAAAATAAACTAAGTACATCTTACCTTTGTTAATGCTCGGAGTGCAAGAATTTGACAGGCGGAAAATCTGGCCATTTGATAGGATCCATGTTGTATGATAACATTGACAATGTGTTTTATAGAGACGTCAAACTATCTAGTTATATCAAAATGCCTATTAATTTTGCGATTTTAATAATACAAATTTCATATTCTATCTACTTATAAAAAAATGTTGTAGTTTTACTGAAATCTCCTCAATAGGTAGGTATAATTTGTCACTGTAGGTCCGGGACTAAAATAGGGCTACGGTATCCCCTGCCTGTCGACTAAAATGGGCTTGCGGGGTTGCGGGCGGCAGGAGTGGGAGCTCGAACCGTCCAGTAATTGACTCTGGGAAGGACGACGGTATGTGTGGTTGCATACCGTTGTAAAGACTGGCAGAGCGTAAAGGAGCGCTGAGGACGCCCCAGGGGAGGGGGGTTGGGTAGTTAGTGCGGTAAAAATCCCACATAACCCGGTGTCGCTCCCACGTCGTCGGGTACCCTTTGAAGTTTCCTCCACGTAAAAAAGGTAGGTATAAGTACATAAATCTATTGTAATCTAAGATCATTAAAACTGGACACATAGTATGACAAAATCGTAATTTAGCGTATAAGGTAGTCCTCAGGTAGGAATCTAATCTTATCTGGGGTTGATTACAGATGTTCAATAGCGACAGTATCAACTTACTATCTGGTGGACTACAGGCACTTCTGCCACTACTATATTATAGAAAACAGAAAATAAATTCTTTAACAGACATGTTAAAAAATGTTTCAAGTCTTTAAAAACTTTAGAAAAATCCTCAGATTCTTACTTATTTTCAGTAGCGTAGCGTGGGTCGTGAAACAGTCGGAGACACCTTATATAATACGTGAAAAACTAATTTTGCCGCCTCCCAAAATGTCCTCCGGCGCCCTCTACGAATTAATAATACTATATTTTATGTATAGACTGATTTTATTATATAAATAATAATCATTAGATTTAATGTGTTTTTCCGAAGGTCCGCGTTCTAGTAAAACGTTTTTCTATAATTGTCCTCTAATGATATTGCATTTTTGTGCATATCTCCAAACAATAAGTTTTGTAGCTAAAATAGTAATTATAATATTTGTACACTATAAAAAGATCATACAAAAACTTATTTGTTTATCTATCCTACTTGATGTTCATGTTTTTTCAAGTACCTACCAATACCTACTGTAGTCTGATATTTCATATATCTATTCATATGCCATTAAGAATAATAAGTAAATAGGTATGTTGTATTGGTAAGCATATGGAATTTTAATTTAAAAAGGATTTAGAAAGATTTTTGATGTGAAACATCTATAGCCGCACGTAAAACCGATTTCTGGCGTGGCGACGCATGCCGTGGCGAATTCAATAAATAGTCATCGTTATCTGGAAAAAAATCGTAATATTTTATTTTATCATTATGACATATTTAGTTCCTATCACAATATGTTCTTTTCTGTATATTACTTTTACAAAATAATGTCGATGTTTCACATCTGCCAGGCGTCCCGTGACGGCTCACATTTTTTTTCGTCGTTTAAACAAGTAATAAATTGATAGGAATAACAAAGTTAAGTACATATGTGAATTTTAAAAATTAACATGAACACGGTCATAATTATAATTGATTAAATTTATTAAATTTGTCCTTTGAACTCTATCTACCAACCACTTGGCCAGTGTGAGCTCCAATCTCATCTTGTACTTATTGAAAACAAGCCATTTCCGGCAATAACGTGATAAGGTTTGATGGCTTCGGTATATGTCACGATTAATTGTTAGGATAATTACTTCTAGAACTAATGTCGCTTTTGAGAACATTTATATCATCATAATCTGTAATTAATGAATCATAAATAGCACATGACAGACCATAATAACAGTTTGTGAATAAACAAGTATGAATATCTATTAACCTTACGTTAATTGATATAATAAGACTTATTGTTAGTTATATAAGAATTAATGGATGTAAACATTAATAATTAAGGTTAATTTTAATGTTAAATTGAGTTTAATAAAGTATTGAAAGTAGTTAATGTAGTAGGTATGTAGTAACAAAGTTATTAGCATTTGATTTAACATGTAATTACTGTAGACTGTTCGTTACATACTTAAGCACTTAATACTGAGGATTTTAAAAAATATTATGTTCTTACAACATTTATTTTCCTCATGTTTATGTTAATTAATTAATTAATAATGTGGTTGGTATACCTAACTTAGTGCGAAAATCTCAAACAAAGATTTTCCGGGTTACCTACTTTAATTTTTATTTTATTTATTTTATTTTATTTTATTATGGTAAGTGGTTTTTGCCACCATGAAAGTCTGTGACCAATTCCAGACCAGTTTAACCTGAAAGCCGATCATTGATGCGCTGCATCTCTTGAGAACTACGTTTCCTGCCTCATAATACTCGTAATATGTAAATCAGCCAAATTTGTGTGTTAATCTAAATAATTTTCATTAAATTAGTTTTATAACTGTGGAATCAAAATAGAAATACCTAAACTCTACCTAGTAGGTACGCAGAAGTTACTGGCACAAAACTGAACTGAAATTCCCGAGTCGTATTTGATTGACAATGAATTTAGGAAGTCAAATTCTTTATATATCAAGTAGTTGATTGGTTGGTTATTGGTTAAGTGGCTAGCTGATAGTATGATAGTTTAGGTAATGGGTCTTATGCTCAAAATTGTTAATGTCATGGATTATTTCGGCATACAATTGCACATGAGTAACTATGTAGAGTATACCTTTATGCTGTGTGGTAGGTACCTCCATGCATATAAAAAACGAAGAATGGACGAACACATGCTACATTCTAATAGAATGATAAATATAAGTTACAAAAACATTGTCTTTTTTTTCTTACTTATTGCAGAGGTATTTTATGTCATGTTTGTTTCCAAAGGTACGCAGTATGAAGTTTACCAACTGAACTTTGCTTGGCATGATGGTCAGTAACCGTCGTAGTCAGGTGGACTGCAATCGTTTGACACTTCAATCTTATAAAAACATGAAATTTGTGATATACACATTAAAATATTGTTTAAATTTTTTTTTTGTTCTTCATTGCTACCAATACGCACTTGACCAGCGCGGTGGACTATGGCCTAATCCTTCTCATTATGAGAGGAGATCCGTGCCCAGCAGTGGGACATTAATGGGTTGTTGATGTGATGTGAACTTCATAAATTAATATTGACTCATTTTATTAGTGCCTCTTGAACACCTACGATTTCATAATATAAAGGGTTTTTTATATAGACGCATTAATGTGTTTATTAAATATACGTTCCATTTTCCTTAAAGTTTTAAAGTAATCGTTTTTTCGATAGTTACAGTAGTCGTGCAATTAAGGTAATGGTCATAAGAATTACTTAAAAATGACCTTGATAGAATTACGTTGGGAAATATATACGTCCAAGTTACTATTCATATTTATAAGTATTAAAATGTTTACTTTTTAAGAGACCTACATTACATCCGCACTTTTCGGTAATTGTTTAGTTTAAATTGTTTTATAGATAACAAACATTTGTCATACTCGATGAAAAGTTACTATCCATGTCTCATATAAGAAAGATATGATGTGATACTAAATTAAATATTTTTTCCAGAAAAATATCTCAATGTGTGCGACAGAAATTCGCCTGATGTCAACGAATGCCTAGTAGACGCCGTGCAAAAAGGTCTGAGTGACCTCGCAGGTGGTATAAAGGAGTTGGGCGTCCCCGCAATAGACCCCTACCACCAAAAGGAGTTAAAAATGGAATATAAAAATAATCAAGTTAGTATACATTTACATTTTCCTTTTTTATTACCGACACTTACTCGTAGTTATCGAAGAGTTTCAAATGCTATTCTATATGCGCTATTTCTTTAACAAATAAACACTCTTAAGATACTTTACTTTCATGTCATACTTAAATAGTGTTATTTTTATTTTATATTTTAATAATAATGTAGTCATGTGTGACAATCGGATATATATCTAACCTAACCTAACCTACTGAGTCCCCATGGGACTGTAAATACTTACCATTTTTATTTATATTACGTATTACGAATGACGCTCTACATTTTTGATCCATGTCTTTAGATTTCTGGTAGTTTTAAATTAAGGTTTTCTCGATTTTCATACCTATTTATAGGAATCTATCAAGTATGTTTGAAGAAAATAGTCTAGGATATAGGAGGAGTATAGGAAGTAACTCATTAAGTTTAAGAAAAATAGGCCATGACAAACACACAGCAGGTACTTAATCTTATACGGTTCCGGTAATACAGTGGTATCTATTCAATCAAAAAGTTGATTGTTATTGTTATATCGTTTAATGTATGTGTGTAATAATATGACTTTAAGTAGGTATAATTCGTTTACATCTGTAAAAAATGTTGTTATAATTTAAGAATAGATGTTTAACATAATTCATCTTTTAAACTCTACCACCAATTCCTTAAATTATGGGACTTATGTAAAATAGAAACTAAACAGAAATCGTAAATCGTTGGGGACTCTATCTTATTTAAAAAAAAATACTATTGTTACTTGCAGTTAAAATGTAATTAATGCTTAAAAATTGAGAGCAAAAATGTTAGTTATAGTTTTTTTACTTAGGAATTGTATGGGAATAAAATTAAGAGAACTTAACGATGCAGTGAAGAGGTTTTATTAATTAATTCTAACAATATGTTTTGTGTATGATAATTAGATGACTTGTGTATAATTCATAGGTTATTTTGTTTGTACCAATAGTCGAATCAAGGTTTGAAAAAAAACATGGCTTAGTATATTTTTAGATAAAAAATAAATAGTAATATAAGCTTTACACCACAACATCACAGTCTACCGCATGTCGTTAGGCATAATGTCACGATGTAACCATTAACTATGTCAAAGGTATATCATTAAAACGTATTTCCCCGCCTTCAAAAACATACTTGTATTGTTCTCATGGACTCGTAATAGAGGCCACAGAGGTAGTAGGTACCCACCATTTGTTCTCCCTGGGCAAATTATCTCACACAATTACATGCGATCCTTGATAATCTGTAGCATGCACATTGCACATTATACGTATGTAGGTTTTTATCTATTTTTAATAAAAATAAATATTATAATTTAATGCATTAACTCGCATACAAAAGTTTCAATTATTTTATACACCATACGAGTACATCGTACCTTTAAAATTATAATGACAAAGGAAGGTGCAAATGCCGTGCATGCGAAATAAATTTGAATACCAGAGTCAATTTTGCATTCGACATTTTAGTAATTTTGTTTGTAAGTACATAAGTTATTTTGATATTTTTTACAATTCTGTGCTTACGTTATTGCAATTACAAATTTTGCATGTAACATGTAAAAAGGTAGTAGTATAAAAAATATTATACCTATTAATTATACATGTTATTGTTTACAATTTTATGCATATCATTTAAAATGTGAGTAAGATACTATACAATACTTTGCCTTGGCCATGAGCTGAAATTTGCTTGGTCAAGGCTCAAGTATGGATAGAGCTTACATCACGAAGCAATAAATTATTTATACATTAGCAATATATCACCACTACATACCTAATATATCTTCTTTAATTAAATTAAATGTAAAATCATCACACGTTACCACATATTTCACTATAAATTAATTATTTTTACACAGTATACCTATACTGAATTCAGAATTCAAATATTTCTAGGAGATATAATTCTAGATCTGTTTGAATAAATATTTGTTTTTGTTTACAGATAATGGCTAAAGTCATTATAAAGGATATTTACGTGTCAGGTCTCAAAGAATCTAAAGTGCGCGATGTAAGGTAAGATCTAATCATCACACTTTTCTCGGAAACATGTTACTAAGGTACATTTTTTTTTGTTTGACTTATAATGGTGTTCTCATGTGTATACATGCTACAAATCTACAATGACTCTAATTAGAATTCATCGGGTAATTAACACATAATTTTCTTAAGTCGTTTATAATGGTCGTAATACTCTGAAGTACTTGTGTACTATCTTAAGTAGTTCTAATTTATTACAGCTGAAATAGCAATTTATTAAATTGATAAACGTGATAATTCATTATTCACGCATTCCCTAATGTGCATTATGTTTAAATGTACATTACCTTTTTTACTTAAATATTAGAGTCCTCGCCAAACTGCTAGTCCGCTCTAAAGTTGTTGCGAGCAGGTGTAGTCATACAATTTGCTATGGGGACGCGATTCCTTTCTATGTATATTGTATATTCAGAGCGGACTAGCACTAGTTTTACGCCTACCTACACAAAACTAACATACTTACTTACCTAAGTAGGTATCTTACACACATTGTATTCCTTTAAGTAAGTACTTATAGGAATACGGTGTGTGTAAGAATTTCAACTCAATCCATCGACTAGTTTAGAGTTTTTTGGGTACGGAATAGATATACGACAGCTGGAATAATTATTCATATTGGTAAAGATTAATATTGTATTATTTTTTGTGGAACAGATTAAAAGCAGACGAAGACAACTTCCACATGGAAGTCGATATGTTCAGCCCAACAATAAAGGCGAAGGGTAAATACAGTGGCGGTGGAAGCTACAACTCCCTGCAGGTCAATGCTAGCGGAGACTTCGACACCATTATGAGTTAGTATTTTGCTATTTATAATATAGAAGTGGCAACTGAGCATGCATTTCACCGGAGAATGAGACCCCTGTCGCCTATACACAACTGTAATCAACCCTAGATAGGGACTGAGTTTGTCCCTGTTGTTCCGGGACCAGAATAGGGTTACTGTTTCCCCTGCCTGTCGTAAGAGGCGACTAAGCGGGGCTTCCGGGGTTGCGGGCGGCAAGAGTGGGAGCTCAAACCGCCCGGCAAGCAACCCCGTCGTGTACAACAGACTGTGTGGCGAGCGGTATGCTCACCTGGACGGAGCCCGTCGGGGCAACGCACTAAGGGGACTCCGGTTGAGTTCTTCTGGACATCCCGAGTCCTTTACGCAGCGCCGAGGACGGCCACCGGGGGGGTTTTAGTGCGGTAAGAATCCCCCACGAATAAGTGTCGCTTCCACGGCACCGGGTACCTTTCGTACGTTTCCCCCTCGAAAACAAAAAAAAAAGATAGGAACTGAGTTGGAACGCCTCGGATACCCAAGTATGTCTCAATTTTCAAACCCTTCAAATTAGAACAGCGCTAAACATGGTGAACTGAGAAAGGTGTAGCAGTGGTGTTTCCGGAGTGGAACCACAAAGGGTTCACCACCTTCAAAAAGAATGACATAATGTACCAAACGTGAGGTTGACAATAATAGAATACGAAATACAATGTGATCGCCTTGGCAGAGATTTTTTGTTGACCTAGAATTAAACTTCCTAGTTGCCTTTAAAAAATAAGTATATGCAACAGCAACTTCTAATATTATTTTATGTAAATTTTAGTCGGACACGTTTCTTGAATGAACAATGTTTGCATTTATATACCTAATCAGTAATCACTATAACCTACCACATTTTTTCTTTATAAAAAAAGACATTTCGTTCTTTATTTTAAACGTAAAAAAAGGGTCTGATATGCGTTAAGGTTGTAAGTAATTTTTATTGACCATTAATTAACTGAATATGAAATCCGTTATTTAATTTCAGTGATGAATAATTCATTAAAGTATCTTATGATGTCATATATTTGCGTTAGTACATTTATAATGTATATTTGTATATGTACATTATTACATGGCATATAATAATATAATATTGGGTTAAGGATTTCTTGGAAACATTACCCCTACTAGTTTCCTACGGCTTTAGTGGTAGGTATATCTAAGCGTATTGTTCGATTACTACAACACAAGGGAATGAGCGTCAATGTTTTATTTTAAAAACTTATGGGCCCATGTTTGTTACTTAATATATTTCTATGTCTTATATGATTATTTATATTTCAGCCGACTTAACATATACCTGGAAGTTGGATGGAATTCCTGAGAAAATAAACAACGAAACCCATATACGAATCAACTCCTTCTACATGCGTCCCGACGTCGGTGACATGAAGTCAAAACTAACCAATGACAACCCTGACAGCAGAGAACTCAGTAAGTGATGGTTATGAACGTATTTCGATAACCGATATTGTTTGTCCATTAAGGATTTAAAGGTGGTAGAACCCTTCATGGTGCCACTTCAGAGATATCAATCTTATCTGGGGTTAATTAGAAATACCTATGGTTGGCAGTCGCCCCTTACTATCACGTGGACTGAAAGCTCATTTGCTCCTGCTGTAAAGTAAAATGAAAAAGATTTATATATCTTCATTGGTGGTCCGTAGTAGGTCTGTACTATGTAAATATCTAGGTGTGTACTCTTATTAAAATAGTTGATACGTATATTGACATATACGACAAAAAGTATATTGTTCTAAAAAATATATTTTGATATTTTATGATTGAATTGCTGAATTGCAAGAAAATAAAATGTTAACATTACATATGATAGAAATCTGCTTTGAACCAAGCAGATTGCTACAGTGACATCAAGATACATGCTTCGTTTTTAACAGCCGTGTTCATTCTAATCTCTTCTGGTCTTTATGAATTACTGAGAGCTCTATCCTAATTAAACTATAGCAAAATTTTATTTATCTATGTTTTAGCAACTCTGGCGAACAGAATCACAAATGACAACTGGAGGACATTATACAAAGAGTTGTTGCCATTCGCACAAAGTAATTGGAACAAGATTGGTATACGTGTTGCCAACAAGATTTTCCTGAAAGTACCTTACAATCAACTGTTTCCTGTTAAATCATAATAGCACATTAGAATAACTATTATTACACATAGAATAACCGGATATTAAGTGTTATTTTTTTGTATTTGTGATATTAAAGTGTTGTATACTATATAAGCCTACATAAGTATAATTACAATGTTTGTATAATTGTCGTCATCGACGTCACGAAGGCTTAGAATTCACGGAGCGGTTTGCAATAGCACTGTTGTGCGAATGCGTAACAGTATTTTTTTTACTCACGAAACCGCAGTTTTGTACGGTTACGCCGCGGTTGCGGAAGTATCCGAAAACTCCGGAATGACATCGATAAATATTTGTCCACTTGTGCAACAAAAGCCGCAGACTATCATTCACGCTGCGGCTATGAACCTATATTAAATTTTAACTATATTTTCATTTTTCAAATTCTACGCTACGGCTTTAGACCGCTCCGTGAGACTATAATAAGTCCTAATATTATTACACTACTATATACTACTACAAGTATACTATTCAAGTATATTAGAACTATGTATATCATGCACCGCAAGTATTATGTTTACCTATGTAGTGTTATATTTTTAGTATTTTTACGTATGTTAGGGAGTAATTTTGAGGATTTTAATTAGAGCTAACAATTTATAACCAGACATATTATCCAAATAGTTTCTTAAATAATTGTCACAATGTCGATTGGCGAAAGAAGCGCTACATATGAGCCCGATAATGATTAGTTAATGTTGTGATATAGGTGATAAAGAAAGAAATAGCAAATGAAAGTCCGCTTCAGGACTGGCTCCGCACAATTTCTGATTTGCATTTAAAATTTAGGATTTTCATTTACATTTTTTGCAATATATCACTACTAGTAAATCCATGTATTTTCAAAATTAAAGACTTTGTAATTTTCTAATAAGGGGGAAGGGAATGGTAGGTTAAATTTCTTTTAAGCTAAGTAATAAAATAAAAATGTACCCTGGTTGTTTTGTTTTATTATTTTTATAAATATGCTCTTTAATAGATAGACACCATTGACACCACGGGAGTGACATTATAGTGAAGTGATTCCGTTTTAAAGATCTACCTACTAAAATCTAAAAATACTACTATTATGTTATACTAACGTCACTAGGAGATAATTATGTCCGGCAGTTAGGGTGTTTTTAATATAGTGCGTGTTTCACCACGCAGGCTTGATTGCCCCGCACGCGGAAATTTTCACGCAGCGTGAGACATGCTAGTCCACGATCTAGTTTTCTGCGGGCTGCTGTGCTATGTGGTTGTGTACAATAGACAACAAACTCAAAAAACGATTGATCATATACTTAATTTATAAAAGACGAAATAAGAAGACAAGGTCGCAATATGGCTTGTTGTTTGAAAAGAGGATTCTTGCTGGAACGTTTGTTACACATTATAGCATGTACACTGCTCCCATAGAAGCGCGCATGCGGGGTCCCCGCGCGGGATCTTGCCCCGCGTCCCGCGTGCGTATTCAACGCGTTACAATAAATACTTGTATGAAAAGGACATTTACGGGAATTCCGCATGCGGGGCCATCCCGCTTTGCGTGTTGAAATCCGCACGATATTAAAAACACCCTTTGGGCTGGTATCCACCAATGCAAAGGTGAAAAAGATTATACTAAATAAAATGATAAAATATCGTTGTTTTCAAATTCTCTACCTACTTTCTTATTTTGCATTATTGAATATTCCATCTCCAGCTTTCATATAACATACCTACATAGAATAGATGGAAATAGTATAGGATAGGACGACGTATCAAAGTAGGTTTAGTTTATTAACGAAATACTAAATTTAAAAAATGAACTTAAATTCAACTATCTCTTGCATTGAATAAACGGTGATGAAATTTTAGTTTTACATGGAAAAGTAGGTTAATGAAATCATTCTTGACACTCGAATGCGAAGGTAATGTCAATCATTAATTTTATTTACTTACAACGTAAAGTTTTTAAGTGACTTATAAACATATATTTAGGTAAGAATAATACTATGAACATACTATGAATAACAATTTCGTACAGTTCAATCTTAGTTCAACAAACAAATAGGTAAAAAAACAGAAATAGGTATCACTCACCTACATATTATATGGGATATGTCCAATGAAAGACTTGAATTCAGATAATTATTCTTATTTTTAATTAGGTAATTCCAAAACACCTTACAGTGTGCTCTCATTGTCATTTCCAATTCCCGCCAATGCCGCCATGCCCCCCTTTTGGTACTTTTTTTAGTTCACAAATGCGGCCAATTAAATATATGGCCAGCATTATGTTTGGAATCAAAGGTTTGACTATTTTTATATTAATATAAATAATTTATTTCATAATGTTTAAATAAAGTATAATAAAAAATGTGACCTTTGGTCAAAATGTGCTACTTGCAGTTTAAAATGAAACGCCTGAAATATTTTGTGCATGAATGCCTTAATCTTGATCCGAATTTTAGACAAAAAGAAATATGTGAGGCTAACTTAAAATAAAATTCAATAAAATAATTGCAATTACCTAACGAAATAATTATGATAATTTTAATTTCTTATTCAGACGTTTAAACTGAATGTCCTTATTATCGTTTCATACATTAAAGAAATAAATATGTGAAAAGTCTATGATCAACACCATAGATAATAAACATAGATAAAAACCATGAAGTTATAGGTAAATATGGAGGCCACACTTAGAACAAAATCTTGAGGCAAATACCTACGTATCTCCATCCCGCTTTCTGTGGGCCGACCTCTCTTTCTAGTGTGGACTATAGTATTGCTATCTTCTTCTTTAAATCTCCTAGAAAATTCTTAGAATTAGTCACCACACTAGCCTTACCAGAAGTTAAACACTGTCAAATAATTTACCTTTAAATAAATACTTGAACTATGATTAGTTCAATTGAAAATCCCAAAATCGTAGGTCACGTATGCATATCTGGGTTGGCAATTCAACGAATTATAATCCCATTTCTTAAGGATTCGGTAATGTGGCAACATTGGCCCTATGTGCCAAAATAAATAAAGGTTACCCTACTTAGACAGAGAGGGTCTGCCCACAGAGAGCGAGATGGTGATACATAGGTTTTGCTTCAAGTAGGTATTCGAAGTGTGTTCTCCATATTTACCTATAACTTCATGATAAAAACCGAAGATTGCGGACTGAAAGGAAAGAAAAAATGACATATCGTTGTTTTCGCTTTTTGGTGAAGTGAAGATAAACAAATTCCATTTGAAAATGATGATTTAGTTTTATTTACAAAATGGCACTTATATTTAAATATTTAATAGCCGGTTTAGTGAGATATTGGTTGATACATATAGATTACTGGCAAACAATAGCAAATAGAGTAGAAATAGCTACGCCTCTGAACTCCTGGAAGAGGTTAATTGAAGGTGTATATTTGTATGAAAATGGTATAAATCCATATGAAGGAGACTCATTTCATGAATCACCAATACTTCTTGTCTTCTTCCACTACTTGTTGAAGAGAACGCCGTATCTGTTACCGTTATTATTTACGATATTGGATCTTCTAACAGCATTCCTGTTATATCGAACGTCGAAATGTTTTATAAAGATGTTCAAAGAATCGCAGGAGATGACTAAGAAGGATGTAGCTGAGGAGTCAAAGGACATGTTACTGAGTGATGAGCAGTTCAATGCAGTACCAGAGTATGTGCTCTCAGTGTACCTGTTCAATCCATACTCAGTGTTGAACTGTGCTGGCATGACGACTACAGTTGTACAGAATTTATTGGTAGCTACGTCCTTGTGGGGAGCGTGCAGTGGCCGCAGGGTGGTGTCCTGTGCGTTTATCGCCCTCGCAACTCACCAGGCATTGTATCCAGTGCTTCTCATTGTGCCAATATCCATCTTACTGGCAGACGTGAACAAGGGTTGCAACAAGTGCTCCTACATCAGAACACTCCTAGTGTTTGTACTGTGTTGGGGCTTCTTGATATACATATCAGCATATATAATGGATGGGTCTTACAAATATGTGAACAATACATATGGATTCATGTAAGTAAAAAATCACTATCTTTGCTACATTATGGTGCTTCTCATTACACTAAAAAGCCTCTTCAGCATAATGGACATTATAAATGACTGAAGAAAGCCTTAAAATAAACCATGAACCTCAAAGATATTAACATGGTATGTAAAAGCATATTTTACATGGTATGGTATAGTAAGGTATGGTACTTCAGACTTCTTATCAAAGACAAAACATTTACCTAACTTTGAGTCAGTAATACTTTGATGATGAACATATTTTTATTATTTTACTTTTTTTCTATTGACTTGAAGTTATAGTTTCTGGTGAAAGATATTATTGTGCCACACTACAATACATTTGATACAACATGGTTGCCATCATATAAGTATAGGTTTCATATCATCATCACAATAAAATCCGTACCACGCGTGAATATGTTGATATGTCGATCTACTGTAAATATATTTATGTACATTATTTTGTTTTAGTCATAATAAACTTTAGGATTGTTTAATAATTTTAATTAATAGGGTGAATAAGTAAGTTAACGGGTCTTAATTACCGTACATAAACAACTTGTCAAATTTTAAAATAATCCTCTCACCAAAGAGTACAAATAGCTGCAATGAACATTGTGCATTTTCAACGTATTAACTTATTCACGCATGGTATGGAAATATTATGTTTCTAATTAAATTGATTCAACCAAATATATCAAGATGGACGTGCCCATTACCTCAAAGCTGCTAAGCCACATTAATTAATAATTAATAATATGTGTTTTTATTTTCAGATTAACTGTGCCAGATTTAAAACCGAACATTGGGTTATTTTGGTACTTCTTCACGGAGATGTTTGAGCACTTCAGATTGCTGTTTGTTTGTGCTTTCCAAATTAACGCGTTGGCACTATATGTGGTGCCTCTTACCCTGAAATTTAAGAGGGAACCCATGTTATTAGCAACAGTGCTTATAACATTGTCAACTATCTTCAGATCATATCCGTGCATTGGAGATGTTGGATTCTATTTGGCTCTTCTGCCAATGTGGAAACATTTGTTCTCATGTAAGTGTCCTATATATGAACTATACAATATAGAATATTATATTATAAACTTCTATTTCATTGAAGTAGTAGTATTATTTGGAATTGCACTAAAGCCCTATTTATTCATAACTTATTAAATCATGTAGTGTTTGTTCTGAATAGCAATTCTCTCTTCATGTGAATCCATACTATGTGAATATCATACAAATAATAATAGCAATATGTATGTGAATAGAAATGGCAAAGGTTGATGGCTATGGCAAGATATGTATATGGAAAATACAACAGACATTTTTTTTAAACATAGCTTACATACTTGCAAAGCCTCATTGCATATAATTATAATAGGAACACTAGTTTTTATTAAAGTTATATTTACAAAAGTTAATTAGTTAGTTCACAAAAGTTCTGATTTGTTTGTCTGTAATGAACATTTCAATATGTAATTGGTATATAAAACATTTCTTTCCTATTTACAGTTATGCGTCAGAAGTTTATAATCGGCTGTGCTTTCATCATCACGTCTGCTCTTGGACCTACAGTTTGGCATCTCTGGATATACTCCGGCTCAGCCAATGCAAACTTTTTCTTCGGAGTAACTCTATCCTTTGCAACAGCACAGATATTCCTCATAACTGATTTACTATTTGCATATACCAAACGTGAATTTACTCTTAGGCATGGCACGTCTCGGCAGATTGATGGAAAGCCCGCAAAGTTAGTGCTGCGATAATGCTGAGATATTGACTGTGAATATATTAATAAATGTAAAATTTTGCATTTAACTGAACAAAAAAAATATTCCTGACTGTTGAGACACCATAGACAATTTTCTTTTTCTAATATAAGTACTTCCAGCTTTGTACAAAGATTAATTATTATGCATTTATGTTTTTTTATTGGTTGTGTTATTGTACAATAGTGTTAATGATTTATGTCAACCATATAATTTTAAAGGTAAACATGAAGTTAAGGGAATTCTTTTTACCTTTTATCAACTATTTCATTTCTTAAAAATTGTTTGTGACATTATACTACTCGTACATTTATAATATCTTTATTCAGCTACAGTAGTTCTGTATGTGAAGTACATGAGATAATATATGCATATTTAGAAGATAATAATGATAATATTAACCTAAATTGTATTATGTTAGTAGGTAACTTAAACGTAAGAAATTTTAGGATTTCAACTTATCAAAATAAACATTGATAGCTATTATCATTTCATTTGATTGGGTTCATACAATATAACTATGTATATTCATTTTCATGTTGGTAACATATGGTACGTTATGTATGTATGGTGTGTATGTTAGCGTATACATTGAATAAATAAGTAGTTTCGAAAAAATAAGTAAAAGGAATATTGTAACATACAGATAAGTAATTAGTATTATTTGTATTTTTATGCTACGATATTACCCAGGAGATTTATAATTTATTTTATATATTGAATTGAAGAAGATAAGTTCTATTGACTTAATTTTGAACTAAATAAGATTTTTTAATTTTACTCATATTATAAATGCGATAGATTGGTAGGTAGTGGTAGATGTTTGTAAATTTTAACACAATAACGGCTGAACAGAAATTGGTACACGACCTCTATTATAATATAATACATAGAATACTCTTTATTGTGGTAAATCTTGGTACATGTGAGGAGCTTCGGGCAAAATTTAATTTATTCTCAAACTATTAACAACGCCAAATTTATAATTGGTAACACCAATAAAGTAAACAGTAAGGATACTATACAATACATAACCATTCAAGAATATTTTCTTGAAGTGTACATATAAATGTACACTTCAAGAAAATATATAGTGAACAAAATATATAAATATTCATTATGTATATCTAAGTGCAGACAAATCATTCCTAAGGAGTAAATTTACTACTCTCTACATTACACTAAGACATTCTAAGCTATTGGATTACAAATATTCAGTATATTAATGTATTATTATGGTATTTTATAACATATTGTTACCATACTAACATTAGTTTTGAATTCAATTGAAGTAATTACATACATTCTAATATTAACGGTGTAAATAAGATACTAAATACATTAAGCAATACATCACACTTTTACTTGCTAATAATGTTTTAGTTTATAACAAATTGTAATTGTTCGCAAAACTATTCCTACATAAGTCTATATTATTTATGTTAATGCCCATGTATAGCAAAACTTTCTAGTATTGAATTTTTGTCGATTATGAAAGTCGGGTTATGAATGTTCTTTTCTGTTAATTCAAAGTTATATCCGGAGTTGTGGCCCTACACGGCCCTAGGAATATTGTCAATAAAATGGTGATTATTTTTATTTTGTCTTTTAATCGGTGCTACCTGTGTAATTTCAGGAACAATGTATAAGGATAACACGCCCTAGTTAACAATGAATCATTATCTTATCATACCAACTATCTAGTTCCTACGCACATTGTTATGTAGTAAGTGCACGCCGGCGGTGACAGCAAATAATGTGATACGGTTTAGAAGCAGTTTATTGTGACTACGGTTATTATGAAGCGATTAGTATTTATTTTTATGGCAGTGCTCTGTAAGTACACATTTCTAACGACTTACAAAACTCAACTTTGGTTGAAATAAGTTTGATTGACCGAATTCAGTGCTTAATTAAACTCAAATTATTTCGATTAATTGTTTATACGCACCTGATTATTTTTTCTTTTCAAGTATTATTCATACAATCGACAGTATTAGTCATTACTTTAAAATATTGAGATACAAAAATAGATATTAGGACTTTGGGGCAGGAGTTAGAATAGAAATCATTAATTAGGTTTTCGTCTAGGTTTTTATTTTTTTACACAGAAACGAAATATTGCTAACTATGTTTTGGAGGTAAAGTCTGTAGACTACTAAACCACATATTAATAAATAGTTACTAACTAAACATGGATTTCGACAAAAAAGTTCCGATTAAATCAATCAGTAGGTTATAGATTTATTTGTTTTAAATTTACACACTAATCTATACCTGGTTTATTTATTGCATACATAGATACAGACGGCTAAATAAATGAAATTCATAAAATTTCATTTATTTAAATAGTGTAGGAAATAAGTTATATTATATCTAAGGTTTAACGTAGTTAAAGCATTGTAAAGCTTACAATATGCATTTTATGTGTGATAAAAGTGTGAAAAGGTCATCTGTATTTAAATACTTTCCTGCTTTCGGAGTGACTTGAGCTCTTAGTCCTGGAACATACAACACACAAACAACTAGATATAGAACAGAAGTAGGTAAGTATACGGCCGATATAGACTGAGAATCGAACCCGGAATATTGAGTGTTAAATCTGTACGATGACTGCTTTACCACGCGGGACTATACATAGTAATATAAATTTATGAGCAGTTAAATATTATATAAAATTGAATAGTCTTCTAGGTTCAATGTCCTTTGTAGGTACCGAATGTGCAATCCTGTCGAGGGTGCCAGCTCATCTGATAGAATGTTACCGTGGCGGTGGTCCTCCGCTCAATGCACCAAGACGCCTCGACGTGTTCCTCTCGCTTCTCAGACGATTGGAGTCCAGCTCCTCACTCGATTTACGGCTTTTTAGTGCTAATTTACTTAGAAGGTATTTCAAGTGTAATTAGGTATTATAGTTACATTTTAGTTGTTTTTATTTCGAGTAACGACTAATGATGATTAAAATTTTGGGTGCAAACTATTTGATTAGTAAATGAGTTACTACACATCGATGATCACCAACGCGTTGGTGATATTAAAATTTTAGTTTTATTTTTTAATTTTAATAAATCTTAATTAGGAAATAAAGGCTAAAGGCATAATTCTTGTGGTACAAATCTGCTTAAAATATTTAAAATAATTTCGAATCCCATCCATCCCACCCATAAATCTCGATTTAGTTACATAGGTATTTTATTGTATTATTTTTATTTTTTATAAATTTATTGTACAATTTAATCTAATGTTACCTATGAATTTAGCGTACGCTTGGATGGCATAGAAGAAGCAGCTAATGTTGTCGAAACAGACTTTGTATTGCCCTTCAGGGCATCCGCCTTTCAATTCCATAAATACAAATTATTGATGGATGTATTCATACCAAGCCAAGATCTGCTCAATGTAGACGAAAGCCTTTCGATGGTGGAAAAATGTCTCTTACATAAAATGATGAGTTCTACAGTACAACCATGGGAAAGAGGTGACGAAAACGTTCAGTGCCCGTTGTCAATTCAACAGAGGCAAAGCATGACACAAAGAAATCGAAGGTACGTACAAGTCCATGTATAGGTATCTCTATCTATGTATATCTATGTATATATGTATGTCTATCTATTCATACCCACCGTTTACTATTCTACCTAATATTAGTAATATAAAACCTTTTATCTTTAATCCATGCAATAATTTATACTGAACGATTTGTCAACGTAGCAAAACTGAAAATGAAGTGATCACTGCTATACCGACTTTAAGATCGGTAGTCAAGGCTATTAAGCCTTGATTGATCTAGGTCTAAACTGGTCTAAAGATCTAGGTTTTAAATCTGAATTAATTATTTTGCAAACATTATTTTCCAGTTCATACGATTTCTGTACAAAATCTACTTTACTCGACCAGAGTAGATTAGCTTTAGTATTAGGGTTTACGTAAACTCTGAGTATCAACCCAATGAGAAAAAGCACTAAAAGAAAAAGCAAGAGCACTAGCAGAATAAAAAAATACATAATATGTACCTTTAAGCTATTATACGTTTTATTACTATTACTCCATTCCAGAGCTTACAGCAGATGCCCTATAGAAGATGGCGTTATTCAAACACAATGGGGGACGATATCCCCGGGAACTGTTGTCGCAGCTATTGCAGCTTCTTTAGAATCCCAGCGAGTTTTGGTCACTGATATACTTACCGCCAATATTTATAAAGAGGAGGTGTCGCAGCAGTTAATGGAGTCAGCTCTGGAGGAGTGGACGAAAAGAAATGAGAAGTACAGAGAGGATGATGAAGGGAAAGAAGAGGAAACTTTCAACGATGTGGATGTTCAGTCATCGGGTGCTGATATCAGTAACATTTGGGTTGCTACGTTGGCTGGTGGGTATAGGTGCATTATGATTTTTTAATAATTAAATAACAAAAATAGCAGCACCTAAATGATATTGATCTTATAGTAGGTGGGTACATTATAACCGCGTATTTAACTATTTACCACTTGGTCACTACTAACCATTGGCAGGTAAGTTGCCCCTGGGAACTAAGATATTTCGCCTCATACGTACTCATGTGTAGACTGATAGAAATGAATATATGTATTTTCTAGGTGATTTAGCAGAAGTAGTCGTGAATCAAGGTCCAAGAGTAGGAGCGGTGAGCCAGCAGCTCGTGGTGGGCAGCAACAACAGGTGGAACGACACTCTGTTGCCCAGAGACTCCTACTTGTTAATACGAAACAGTAGCGCTGTTGAGTGGCACTTCACTGATGCTGAAATATTAGCGGGCATAGACGGTAAGACATCTAGGTATTATGGTAGTCTATTTATAAGGTCAGTCTAAAATATCGGTTAGTCTGGTCCAATCTTATTGATAATTAAACGGTTCAAATTAATAAATTATTGTTGAGCCGGTTATAGTAGAACTGTCATCTAGAGATAAACAGATAGACCCTTACGAGCAGTCGGAAGGGTAACTTTTTGTTATGAGAAAATTTTAGAAGGAGAACACATCTCTGTGTTTGGTTTGATTGCAGTCAATATCCCAGATAAATATTTTACTTACCATAACATTACGAACTAAATATCATTATAAATTACTATAATAATTTCTTCATTCTTAATGTAATTTCAGGGCTCATATTAGCGAAATACGTGCCAACTTGGGTAGCACAAAGAGGAACACTGCGGCTCTCCCAAGTTATAGAAATGTACTACTCAAACGAAGGGGTTTCATTCGAGCCGTCAGTACGAGCCTGTAACAGACTTGCACTATTCCTCGAAAACGTCGATACCTCCCAATTATACATCGAAGCGTCGAGATTCGCACATATATTGGCTTTACGGCAAATCACTGTGTACATCCCGGTTGAAGAAATGCAGAGAATCACTCAGGCGGCTGTTTCGACTTTCGTTAACTATGTTCGTGAGTATTATGTACCGTGGGTTATCATATTATATATGACGACCCGCGTGGCGGAGCGGTCACCATGCCGGTCTGATGCGCAAAGGGTCCCGGGTTCGATCCCCGGCCAGACAGATATCTAAATGATGAATTTAGATTTCAGTTCCTGGGTCTGGGTGTTTGTGTATTTGTCTATGTGTGTGTTCGTGGCACCCACGACACAGGAAATCCTAGTATGGGGCTGTGAGTGTAGAAAGCGTTAAAGCGTTTATATTTGGAGGAAACATCTGTTACACACGTCTATGGGCATCCCCAGTTCTACTTCGGTGGCATACCCATCATACATATTTCTACCTTACAATAGGGTTTAGTGGTCCTGTTTTATCGTTCGAAGTGTCTGGAAAAGACACTTATACCTACGAAGTGTTCTAACTTAGTTCTAAGGGGTAGCAAGATGGGAGCGCCCATCGCTGATTTCCGGTATAAGATTGACTATTATAGAGGTCCATAGATGGCAGTGACTACTTACCATCAAGTGGACTGAATGCTCGATGGCTACGTCATTTAACAAAGCTTTATAGCTTTAACCAGGGCCGGATTTAGAGGTCTAGAGGCCTTGGAGCAACAAACGTGTGGAGGCCCCCTGTGTTGTGGGGGCCCCTCTTTTGTGGAGGCCCCGGTGCGGCCGCCCCGGTTGCCCTCCCTTAAATCCGGCCCTGGCTATAACTGAAAATACAATAAACTATTTGCAGCATCGTTATTGAGGCAGAATCACCGCGAATGCCAAGTGACCCGGAGCTTGCCTGTGGTCGACTTGCTGGTGGCGACTGACGGCGCTTGGAAGGGATATGATGTGGAGCAGTTTATGTCGTGAGTATACATCTGTATATTATCTACTTTGTTACTTAGTTCTACTACTCAGTTACTTAGTATCTAGTACATATAATATAGGAGTAGCAGACGAGCATGCAGTCCACCTGATGGTAAGTGGCTACTGCCGCCCATGGACATCTGTAATCAACCCCAGATAGGATTAGATATTCCTACCTGAGGTCAGCCACAGATGCGCCGCTACCCCTTAAGACTAAGCTGGAACGCCTCGGAAAAGTCTGTCTCCCTTACCACACCCTTCAAACCGAAACACAGAAGCGCCTAACACTGCTGTTATTAGGTAGAAATAGGTGTGGCGGTGGTGCCGCCGGAGTCGAACCACAAAGGGTTCTACCACCTTCTGTAAATATTTTATAGCTATTATACTTTTCACTATGTCGTTTTGAATCTATCTCCTGACATGTAATCGTATGTTGACTATCTTGTAAATGTCAATAAAGGTCAAAAGTGGTATATTTATTTGCAAAGTATTATTACTTATGCAGTTATTTTGCAAAAGTAGATTCGCTCCAAGTTAGTATTCAAACGCCTAACGTGATCGACTTAAGTTATGACCCGGCCGGCTCTTTTCCTAAAAATTACGTACCCTCCATTCACAATTTTTAGCAACCAAAATGTTTTATCATTTTTTTCAGATGGATTGGAGGGGCCCTAGAAGTGGATGCACGAAGAAGTACCATATCGCTTCTCCACGGGAACACCGGGCGATGGATCGTACCTCCCTCCAGCAATCTCACTGCATTCTTTCAACATCTTCACAACACTACTATTGAATGTAAGGATACTGAAAAAAGTACTTTGATATTGAAATAAAGATATAAATGTGTATTACAACAGGTGCATACTATTGCTCCAAAATATTAACATTATCAAAGTAGTTGGTTAATTGCAAGGTGAAGTTAATTCTATTTTACATTTTTATCAACTATGAAGAATTATATTATGGTGTATTATTCTGTATCGTATCGTGTATAATAAGTGTTTATTAGCACCGAAACTCTCAAGAGTTACTGCACTTGGCTGATTTTTAATTCTAGTTTCTATACATATTCCAATTTTTTTGAGAAGAGAGGAAATGCTGGTATTTTAAGCCAATAATATCCACAATCAACTTTTTCAAAAAAGATTTACCTAATAGATACTCACGAAGTCTGTTAAGGAACGCCATATCTCAAAACCTGTACAAATTCTTTTCAGGGCCAAATAGCCTCAATCTTCCGAACATAATATCAGCGGTGATCCGACACTCCCGTAACCAGACCCTACGTGACATAGAGGAGATGGCTAGCGCAGGACATAGTACATTAGTCCTCATCATGAGCCCTAGCGACAGGCCATCCACCACAGAACTCGACAGAGCTCGGGACCTCATGACGTCACTAAGGAACAGTTTCTTCGATGTATACTTTGCCTACGCAGCACAGGAGCTGTCAGACTTTCAAAATATTAACGAGTATCTTGATTATTCTGAGATCTTTTTGCGGGTATTTTTTTATAATAGCTTATTACAATACGTATTTTTAAGGACTTATAGGTTTTACAATTCTGTTTGCTGGTATCCAAAATTGGTTTCCTTAAAAGTGTTGTATATGGTTTATATTTAATCAAATAACTTAACTTTTATACGTCAATTATTAAATATTATTTCTTTTAGCTGACGTCAACAGCAGTTTCAGATGCAATTCATGTAGTGGATACCTATATAGGAAATCGTGATGTTCCTATGAGAATCTTTGGGCCACAGTGCCCAGTAAATGGCACAGTATATGAACAGGTCCCATATGAAGATTACATTTTACCTGGCAGAGAACAAAATTACCGTATACATCCATTCTACTTGAGGCTACAGCCTCTCATTACTGTGCAGGTAAGTAGCGACATCTGTGTGTAAACCATAACATAACATTGTAGGGTGCCATCTTTATGGTAAGTAGCGCCATCTATGCTGAATTGATGATAAATAGCGTGATGTATGAACCGTGAACGCCATCTGTTAGTATGTACAGTAATGTTTGTGTTAAATTATTGTAACAAATTACTAACAAGAGACCATAATATTTTATGAAAAGTTTATAATTAACTTAACTTGAATTTTTGTATGTCTAGATTTTATAAGTTTAATTAGACCCTCTTCTCGGTATCAGCATAGTAAAATAATTACTATGGTATAAGCATGGTATAGGCTGAAAAGAAATTTACATATATTATATAAAATTTAAGTTAAAAATGCATTATAATTTACATGAAATTACTCAAGAATAACTTGACTAACAGAAAATCCCTATCGAGTTTACAATACTTTATTCGACTAAAACTCTTTTGTAGAAGGTGATTCAAATGAAATGTTCTCGTTCTTCTTGAGTAATGATATAAATTGTGTTGGTTTTGATCAATTTAACATGATATACTGGTACTGGTACTACTCAAAAACATGATATTGGTTTTGAGTTTGATTATTCCAACCATAGATTTATTAGTAAAGATTACTCACTCCTAACAATAAAATGTACCCAGTTTTGATAATTGAAATAGTTGTGTAAAAAAGTTTTGCCACGTCTCCGTGCTAAAATATCCCTAAAATATTTGAAATAATTATTTATTTATTAAGTAAATTACGTAGTATTAGTTATTTATTCGTAAATTTTCTCTAAAAATGTTTTTATTTGTCAAGAATTCAAAAAAAGAACTTACTAATACGCCTTTGTGGCTTCATTCAATTTCAAGGCGGCGAAGTATCTTTACTAATCTATGGTTATAATATAACTAGTTTTAGTTACCATTTAGATGATAAAATAGGCTGATCTATGATTCCAACATACAGTTCCGTAACGACGGCCAAGGCCGTATCCTGGTGTGCAAGTGGCGCGGCGCGGAGGAGTCGCACGGCTGCCAGACCGTCACAGAGCGGGACACGTACACATTCAACCTCACCGCCCCCTGCCCCTCTCCGGACTTCTGCCCGCCTGTGCATTTCGTCGTTACCGCGCTCTCTACGCTCAATCTTTGCGCTCGTAAGTTATTTGATTTGTAAGTTGATAGATACGTAAGTATTTATTATTAGGTTGGCCAACGACTCGCAAAAAGTCCGCACCCTTCAAACCAGCACATATCAGCGCATAACACTGCTGTTTTAAAATAGGTACCTATAGATAAACATTCATAGAGGTTATGATGTCGCAGTCGGATCACGACAGATCTTTCATTTGATTTTAATAGACCAATATTAAAAAAATATATTAAAAAATTAATGAAAACCAACGATTATTACTTCTAAGCGATTTTTTTTATATTGGTTGTGATAAAAAAATCAATATATTTTCTATAAGTATATTAGACCAGTGTATATATTTTTTTCTAAACAATAAGCGACAAGCATAGATGGCGACAAGTAAATTGTTGCAAAGTGTAGGAAATATATCACAACTATTTAGAAAAATCGATCCGAGGTATGAGCGAGGTGGGGTTGATATTTAAGGGTGGAAATGGTTTTTCACTATTTTTAACCTAAGTTGACTTATTATCGGAGTCGGTAATAAAAAGGTCTATAACTTATGTATTTACATTTTTTTCACTTAACCTAATTTATCTGTAAAAAGGACTGATATTCTGGATTTTGATTTCCCAAAAACATAAAATTTAGTGCCAACTTACCGTTCAAATACGCTATGATATTTTTGATTTTAAATAAAAAGACCCGATTTTCAGTTGAAATTCATTAAAGTTAAAAAAAAAAACAAATGTTTGAAAAAAAAATTATCGTTTTATTCCAAATATTCAGAAAGTAAATTTCTGTACTTTCCTAAAATATTTAAAAGAAAAAAATATACTATTTAATTCACTGTAGGCCCCGGGGGGATTCGAACCCCCGATCTCCTGTTTACTAGACAGGCGCTTTAACCAACTAAGCCACGGCGCCTCTGTCCAAGTTGTCGAAAATATAGAACACATACAATGTAAAGCAATAAAATTAAAAAAAAAATTGTATTAGTATTTATTTCATTGCATATAAATATTGCATTGCATATAAATTTTAGTTTTATGTCTTTCACTACCTATAATATTTTTTTATACAAATTATATATTGCACTACCTATTTGGTAGAATTTTTGCGATAGTCATACTTAATTTTATTTCAGCCTTTAATTATAAGTATAATAAAAAAGTAAAAACTACTTTTTAAATTGATTGTAACATTTGCAGATAAGGATTGTCGCCTACCTGCTCAAGTAGGTTACTACATACGTCACACCGGTACCCGCTGTATTCCTCTGCTGGGTTCAGCGGCTACAAAAAAAAATATTTGGAAAGTGCATCTCGGACTTTCACTTGTGACCTCATTACTATATCATTATTTAATTAAATAAAAAAATGTATGATAAAATAAAATATATATTAATTAAAAATTTAATACATTACAATTTTGCCAGTTTTATATTATATAAGATTTACTTATACAGTATACAAAAGAAGATACTCCTTAATCTCATACCCCTGGTGGGACTCGAACCCACAATCCCCGGCTTAGGAGGCCGATGCCTTATCCATTAGGCCACAGGGGCTTGTATCATTTGGTATCAATTTAACATATACAAAGGCAAGGTATTTATTATTGTAATAATTAAAATATATTATCGTTATTTTTTAATCATTTTCATAAAATAGGTTTATATTCGCCAAAATCAATACATTGATAGATATTGAGGAATAACTTTAACAATAAAATTATTGGCTACTACATGTATAATTTAAACATTATTTAAAACATTAAAATATATATCTGAACTGAACTAAATGTGTAGTCTAATTTATCAGTTATACGCAGTACATAATCGCTACAACAGTAATTTCACGTAGTGTCGCCCTCTATCCGCAATAGTTAACATTATATATTTAAGTGTATCATCTATGGTTACCAAGCACAACGAAGAAGGGATCATTTTATTTTCTCTCTGCTACGACAGAGTGCGCTGATGGTTCTTCACTTTTATAAAGAAGCACATGAAATTATGTTATTTTAAATGATTTCTTGTTTTTTTTATACATTTGTTGTAAAATTTATTTCATTTAATTGTTAGCTAAAATATAAAACAAAAAAAAATATGAAAACTCATAAGGCATTTAGCTTATATAATAGTTTTTCAACAGGCACTTCAATGACTCCGTGGCGCAACGGTAGCGCGTCTGACTCCAGATCAGAAGGTTGCGTGTTCAAATCACGTCGGGGTCAAATGTTGTTTCTTTTTACATTTTCTTTTTTTTTATGTATTACATTAAATTTGTGAAATGAAGATATAATACAACAAATATATTACTATTAAATAAGATATTATTATTAAGTACCCAAAAGCTCAAGCTTACGGTTTGAGTACGTGTGGTATTTAATAGGAATATAAATGTAAGATTCCTTTTAGGCACATCAGTAAAAATAATTCGCCAAGTACGAGTAGAACTCCCACTTGGAGGCTTCCGTACCACAAATTGTTTATTTTTACCTATTTTTATTCATTTTATTATTTTCAACAATCCTTAGTTATTGCGTTGGCGTTGACGGGAATAATACGTAAATAATGTCTAATAAAATTAAAATAAATGTATTAAAATATGTTTTATGGTTCTTATTTGTATTTATTATAGTACCAGTTATAGTAATAAACTGATTGTAAAAAAATTCAACCATCTTCCTAGTACGGTTTAACAGTTAGATCGAAACATGCCAAAAATACCGGTTTGTCGTATGGAGACCCCCTTTAATATTCAACTTTATTATATTTTAGTATGTTGTTATAGCAGCCACTATTATGCTTCCTCGGTAAAAATTTCGTGTGTCTATCTATTACGGCTCCGGAGATATAGCCCTGTGTCAGACGGACATACGGACAGACAGTGAAGTCTTATTAATAAGGTTCCGTTTTTACCATTTGGATACGGAACTCTAAAGAAGTGTCGCAGGACTTGAGGAAGTTATTTTGCCTATTTGGACAAAATCATCTTTATATGTGGCAAACACATATTTTGTATAAAAATGTTGTATGTAACACTTATACACATTTTTTACCACATTATTCGGATTTTATTCAATACATTTATCATACTAAAATTTCTTAGTCACCCGACATTGTTATCGTGGACCTGGGGGAGTGGCTGCTACGTCACATTTGTTGTTACAAAGCGGTATATTTTAAAATAAATATCAACTGTCTGCTTTTATTGAACATCTAAAAGTTGAATTTAATGTAACATCGATTATAAGATACGACATTTCAAATCTTAACTGGAAAATCCTCATTCCCGGCCGAGTCTGCGTTGCCGCAGAGACGAGACTAGGAATTTAAGTTTTCAGTGGTGATTGTAAGGCTTCATTTGGGTTGTTTCAGAAATATTTAATAGCGTTTCGTTTTTGTGAGCTCACTCGCCGAGTCGGTCAGGTGACTGGCATACGTGTCTGCTGGCGCCTTTTCAAATGAATCGCATTCTTAGAGCTGCATACACGCACAGTTACGCCTGTGTGGTTTTCTGCATAAATACAACCCGTTACGTGCACGTATACGAACACGCCTACTATCTTTGTACGTGTGCGTCCGAAGGTTTATTTGTGTTTATCGTGGAGGTCATACTGTAGAGATTGGAACACAAAGTCATTACATTTTTTTTTATGATTCGTCCGTTCAGTTAACACTTATTTAGAGGTACTCACTTTACCCGTGATTGTTTATCACGTTTTATTTTCAGCGATGTAGTCATTTTTCATGCGGCAACAATTCTCAGTAATATGAACTTCCAAGTAGTGCAAAGTTTTGCACGCAAACATAAAATAGTCCTTGATTACCAATGGATCCAAGCCTTATTCAGCGCTACGCCGTATTTTTTGTAAGAATTTGGAGCTGCTAACGAGCTTGTAGTCATATTATAGAAATGGTTCTACCTGAAGCTGATCAAAGTTGTATTGCGGATCCGGAGACCAAAGAAAATCGCCATATTATATGTAAGTCACTGCTTCATGCCAATAAGACGTGTGGCCGTGGTACCTACCTTCCTGGTCTAACCATACTGAATTCTTAGATATTACAAAAAATGTTCTTTAAATTTTTTAAAACATAATAATTATTGCTTGTTGCTATATAAAGTGTTTTAATTAAATTCCGGTTTTGCTATCCGAATAAGTTGGTATATATTTTGTGGTGTCGGGCCGAACGATTTTCAAAGATATTTAGCAAGCGTCAAAAACGATCGATATTAGGTTTATAGATACCTATTTTAGTTTAATAATAATATTTATAAAAAAATACTTAATGCAATTATTATTTCTCATATTTTTTAAATTTAAAAGCCAATCCATCGGCATCGGCCAGAAATCGACCTTCATTCGGACACTCATATTTAGTAATATACTGGAGTATACTGGAGCTCCCCTACGTGGTTCCGCTCGCGTACACCCTAGCGCGCGGTCTTTCGACATTTAATTTACGTACAAGTTCTAGTTATTATTGGGTTGAATAAATAATAGTTTAAAAAACTAAAAAAACACGCTTTTATTGCTAATCGAACAAAAAAATAGAAAATTATTTTTAATTACAAACAATTTAATATATTAAATTATTAAAATAATAATTCGATTCAGAGTAAAAAGCGTGGGGTGCATTTTACTGCGGTTCATAACTATTCTTTCATAGATAATTGCCAATAGAATGATTATAACATTTAAAATGTCAAGCACCATTATTTTTTTTAGTCAGTGAATTGTATCAGGCGTTACTTTGCGAAAATCCATGCTATAAGTTAAGATTTGCAACAATCCGCCACAAATACCTATGTATGATGGTATATATTTTAAACCATGCAGTATGTACCACCCTCCCTCCCACAAAGGATGCGTGCATATGCAAAAAAATAATATGCACCACCATACATACCACCACCAACCCGTATTTCGCTCCAAAACGGAGCATCTTCAGGGTAGTTGTTTTTAGTCTGTGACAAACTCATAAATTGGGGAATTAATAAATCTAATAAGAATTATGGGAAACTGTTATCAAATTCTTGCATTGTCATCGGTCCTTGATACGTGTGCATAGTTTCAAATTAATCAGAGTTGTGGAAATTGGTGAAAATTGAGCTCTAAGATTCCTTTACATACATATATACAACCCAAGCTAATAAAAGCGTGTTAAAAAGGTACATGATTTGGAGATTCGATATGTAGAACCTCGTCTCTCAACACTTGTAGCAAAAGAGAATGCACACCTACAAAATGTAACCAGGTTGGTGGATAAATGTTCATTAGTAAGTCTAACATTACTGTTATATAAGATTTCCACTCATTTCTCTGAGGATACTTTAGTAGATGTTCTTGGATCGATATTTGTACAATATTACCTACATAAAGTAAAATTTAAAATATAGAGGCATCTATATGACGAAATTTTAGTGTAAGCTGCACGGTAGAGGTGTTGATTTATAAAAATCGAATGGAAGTTAATGATTCTAACAGTAGTACATACATGTGTGTAACATGTATGTACTACATGTACACACATGTAGGTACACATGTTGCACATTTATATAACCACGCTATTTAGTTAGTTTTTAGGGTTCCGTACCCAAAGGGTAAAAACGGAACCCTATTACTAAGACTTCGCTGTCTGTCCGTCTGTCACAGGGCTCTACCGCTTAAACCGTAATAGATAGACACATGAAATTTTGACAGACGAGGCATAACGGTGGCAGCTATAACAACAAATACTAAAAATAAAATAAAGTTGAATATTAAAGGGGGTCTCCATACAGCAAACCGGATTTTTTCGGCATTTTTCGATCTAACTGTTAAACTGTACTAGGAAGACTGTTGAACTTTTTACAATACGTTTACTACTGTAACTGGTATTATAATAAATACAAATAAGAACCATATTTTAATATACTTATATTAATTTTATTATACGTTGATTACGTATAATCGTCGTCCCATCGTCACCCCAACGCCATCTATTGTTGTTTCATATGACTAAGTATTGTTGAAAATCATAAAATGAATAAAAATAATGAACATTTGGTAGTACGGAAGCCTCCATGTGCGAGTTCGACTCGTACTTGGCGAATTATTACATTTATCACAAGTATCTACTTATCGTCTGTTTGTGAATGAAACAACATGACATGGTGATTTATTTGAATATAGTTTTTTTACTCGGTTTTTACACCTGCTTGTCATACGCAAATACAAAAATCATTGACATAAATAACAAAATAAGTACTACATTTATTTGTGTATTGACAATACCTTGAAAATGCTTATTACTGTTGTGCCTGTACAATAGGAAGTCGTGAGTGAGTCCGTACTTCAAGCTCACGACTTCCTATTATGAAGTCGGAATCGGAGTTCAAACTATTTGTCATATTATTATATAAATATGCTTATATCCAAAAAAACATCTTTAGAATGACTCTATTATGTTTTGTAACCTTCAATTATGGGTAAAACACAAAATGACTTCACCTCTTTTTGTTTTTAATTGTTTTAAGTACCTATGTAATAAGTAGCTATTACGAACTTTGGTCTAGGTTGAATGCTGAAAAGTAGAAATACAATGACACACTTAATAAAATATTTACAAAAAACTTATTTCCTACTTGAGATGAAAAGGTTGTCTTTTAAGCAGCCTTCGTTACTCCATTCGTATGTTAATAAATATAGTAAATTAATCCGATGTCTTTCTTAAAGAGACCCACATTTTACAATTCTGCCTAGTACAAATTATAAAATTACAATCTCAGATAGTCAAAATTTGGATAGATTGATATTACTAATTACGACCGTTGGCCGTTTATATAACTAGCCTACCTAATCTACCTATAGGTAATACCAATACCTACCTATTGTGATTTCATGTGTTAATAAGCATGTAAAATATACTGTAATTACTTTTACGATTAGCACTTAGGATAGCATTATATTATAGGATACTTAGCATTAGCAGATTAGGTATGTACCTACAATGCACCCAGGGACCAGAACACACATCTAAATTCAAATTTCATTTGTTCATAACTTGAAGATATCATTTCAAATTTAGTTCTTTCCATTTAAAAACGTAAGTATTTTGCACAAGATTGTATCTTTAGCCTGCTATTAGTCTGAAGTAATTTAACATATTCGTTATAAATATATGTAGATTATGTAATATTATCTGGCATTTCTCGAAATGATTGGCTATAAGGACCTTGGTGAAACCTAGAAGACCAATGTTTGCACGATGACGTCAATGAAATTGTTGACGCAAATGTCTGCCATGGACCTAATGCATCTTTATTACTGTCAATTAAGTTTTTTGTGAACTTTTCGGGCCAATTGACCCTCGTTACGGAGCGCGCGTGAGCATTGTCACACACTACACCAAGGAAATCAAGCGAGTACCAACATTTTTTATTTACATCGAACAAACAAACACTTCAATTTGTAAGGTAGAGGTTTGTCGCCTCTTGTGAATTTACTAGAAATCATAGAAAATATTTGGTTGATTTAATTTATGGTTCCTATCTAGCTTGATGATTATAATATATTGTTTAACATTGACTAAATTACAGGAATATGTTAAATTTATAAGTTACAGGGACATTCTACAATAAAATATTAGAATATTCGTAAAATTTTCCATGTATATTGGTGAACATACTGAAATTTAAAATCTACTTTATTAGTCATTATCATTGGTAAAACGCAACGTTTGTTCTCCATAAATTTTGCTTCGTCGATATGATTAAAAATAAACCTTGCTGAATTGTTATTCTGTAGAAACCACCTTCATTATTTCTCGGTAATACAAACAACCAAACGAAAAATCAATTCATTATTTTGATAAGGTTATCTACACATTTTTATAGTTTAAAAATGCAGATTTGCGTGTTAATAGTCACGTGCTTATAAATATTTATCTATTTTTTGCATCTACACATTAGTCTACAAAGTATTTTGTTTTTACATCTATAAATATTTTTAGATACCTATTACACGAGAGCTAGGCACGTGTAAAATATAAAATGTTAATCAATAAAGCATTTT
The DNA here is from genome assembly GCF_041222505.1 of Epargyreus clarus. NCBI lineage: Eukaryota > Metazoa > Arthropoda > Insecta > Lepidoptera > Hesperiidae > Epargyreus > Epargyreus clarus. The sequence goes on from NW_027332211.1 coordinate 9,868,289, forward strand.
TTGCTTCTTATGTTGTCTTTGCAGGTATAGGCTAGTGATTTGAAAGTCGACCTCGCAATCTAGGGGTTCGAGGTTTGAATCCCGCATCTTTGAAGTTTCGAAGATATGTAGGTATACCTACTTAGAATTTAAAGAATATGTATCAATTACTTTAATGGCGTAAGAAAAGATCGTGAGGAAATCTACACTTCTGAGGGTTCTTAAAAGAGGTCTGTGAAGCCTATCAATTTGCACTTAGCCAGTTTGGTGGAGTATGGCCCATCCCCCTTCACTCTGAAAGGTGCCTAGTAGTAAAACTGTAATAGGATGGCGACGATGTCATAAATTTGGGTGTAAACCGTTATTACCTTTTAACATTTTAACACAGTAAGGTAGAGTTCTGTATCCCGGCAGAGGATACCTCTGCCGTGTGCAAATCAGAATTTTGTGATGAGTCAGACACATAGTCCTCGGCGTTCGTGACTAACCCCAAGTAGTACAACTATTTTATCAGGAGGTTCGTAATGATACGTAATACACATGCATGTGTTGCAATATTAGCTCTACATCATTACACCTTTTAGAAATTTTCTTAGCAGACCAGACCTTCTAAGGGAAAGGTTGTTTTAATTATATGAAATTCCTTCTCAATAAAACCCCCTTGGTGGTCGCAATATCCATATATGGAAGTTCCGGGACCTCAAACTCATGTGGAATGAACCGTGTCATGCCCTGACTACGAAAGTGGAAGGTGGTAGAACCCTTTGTGGTTCGACTCCGGCGGCACCACTGCCACACCTATTTCTACCTAATAACTGCAGTGTTAGGTGCTGCTGTGTTCCGGTTTGAAGGGTGTGGTAAGGGAGAAAGACTTTTCCGAGGCATTCCAGCTTAGTCCTCAGGGGTAGCGGCGCATCTGTGGCCGACCTCAGGTAGGAATATCTAATCCTATCTGGGGTTTATTACAGATGTCAATGGGCGGCAGTAGCCACTTACCATCAGGTGGACTGCATGCTCGTCTGCTACTCTAATATTATAAAAAAAAAAGTAAAGGTTCTTTATGGCTTAAATCGTTACACTTGTTTCTTCATTATTGCATCAGTATTTGCACTGATGTAATAATGAAAAATTAACTAAATAAAACATCAGTGTGAATGATTGTTGTATTCTAAATATCATTACAGCTGTCCTTAGGCTCTACGAATGGACAAGCTATCTAGCTTCTCTATTCGTAGAGCGTAGGGTTTATCTAAACCCTTAGATATTTTTATAATTTTATAAAAATAACAAGAAAAAGTACCTACCTTGCTCGACAAAAAAATAACTTGCATTTGTTGTTGCTAATTATAAATTAACCGACAAGGTATCGGTTTCGACGATTCTGTAAAAGAAGCAGAAAATAATTCAGTTATTCACATTTGCGGTTAGAATGGAACACACCCACGCGGTTTTTTATATTACCTACTTAGCTATCTGGCGTGTACCGTGTCAGATATCGTCAAGGTCATATATTCAGTCACGTGTTCACTTTTATACAATTAGTCCACACATGTAGCGTTAATTATAAGTAATTAATATTTCGATTCTGTATTGTTTTAGTTTTTATTGCACGCGGTAAGTAATAAAAATATAAATTAAATGGTAATATTATGTCTTGCCTAAATAAATACTTATTAGCTAGACTGAGAACTTAAATATAAGCGGACCACCGTTCAAGGACAACTACAAACAAGTTTAATAAAATGAAATACCTACATATTTTTGCGACTGACTTATTAACATTGCCATTTCCGGAGTGTAAGGTCTAAGTTCAACGACTATTATTAAAAGACATCGAAGTAAAATAAAATATAGTAAATACGTGTCATTTTTAAATATGGCGAAACAGTGAATTGACGTCAACATTATAATAACAGCGCTTTCTCATTTGTACCTATCTAGAAACGAATATTATCTACTGAGTAAATGTTTACTATATTATTATTATATATATATAATCCTGTAAGGAATGGCGTGCGTTCTCCATGTTGCCGTCTAGGAGCGACTTTGTTGTCTATGGCGGGTTTTCTCCTCTCCCCCCCGAGGCAAAGGGAAAAATATGAGATGCCATAGATTCAAGATGGCGGCCGATTTAAAATTTTTAACTTTTTTATTTATTGACTTTATGCTGATGTTTGTTTCTTTTTCGAATAATATTCGGGTGGGCGTTACGATGAAATTGGAAAAAAATGAAAAACCAAGATGGCCGCCGAGATATTTGAGTTTGAAATTTTTCAATTTTCGAGGTGTTTTTGGGAGGTCGTATCTCTTGGGATTTTTATTATTTTGTTGCCATTTTTTAAAATTTTCTCGAATATATCCCCAATTTTGCCAAATTGGATTTTTTTTTTTTTTCAACAAGATGGCGGGTCGTCTGTTAGGCGATTTGTAAAATGTACGAAAAAACGGATTTTTTTGAAGTGAAATATTCGGAGGTTGGCAACGTTAGAGCGATTTGGTTTGTTCGGGGCGGTCGTGGGGCTCGGCCCGAAGTGTTGCCAGGTTTGTTTTTTTTTCTCCCCACTCTTACAATTTTTCAAACTTTTCATTCAAAAATATGAAAAGTAGAAGGAGAAATATTTTTGATGAAAATTTTTCACTGGAATATTTTTTTTGGCTGTCGTAATGACATTTGACCATTTTCGTCGATGTCGACTGGCAACACTGGCCGCAGGAATTTTTTTTCAGTTTTACGAAAAATCGACTTCCTCGACCTGAAGGAGTGGTGGGGGGTGGGTTTGATGTATGAGTGGAATTTTTTATTTGCCTCCGTGTCTATGGGAAAAATCTGAAACTTTCAAAATTCAAGATGGCGGCCGAGCTGGATTGGGCAACTTTTTTTTTTATTTTGCACCTATCCAAGATCGGTATCGTTTCCGGCTAACTTGAGGGCGACTGATACGATGAAATTAGAAAAAGTTGAAAAAACAAGATGGCCGCCGAGATACTTGAGTTTGAAATTTTTCATTTTTCGAGGTGTGTTCGCGGGGTGACACTGATGTGTTTTTTTAAATATTTTTTTTATTTTTTTCGATTTTTTTCTCGGATATATGCTCAATTTTACCAAATCGGATTTATTTAATTTTTTAACCAGATGGCGGATCGTTCGTCAGGCAATTTGTAAAATGTATGAAAAGTCGCATTTTTTGAAGTGAAATATTTTGAGGTTGGCAACATTTCAGCGAATCGCCTTGTATGGGGCGGTTGTGGAGCGTGACTTGAAGTGTTGCCAGGTTTAGGTTTTTTTTTCTTCGTTCATACTTTTTTTGGAACTTTCCATTCAAAAATGTAAAAAGTAGAAGGGGAAACATTTTTAATGAAAATATTTTACATGGGTATTTGTCAGGGGGGTCGTAATGACATTTGACCATTCTCATCCAAATTAACTGGCAACACTGGGAGCTAGATTTTTTTTTTCACTTTTTTGACATTTCGAGTAGCCCAGCCTAAACTATTGGTGGGGGGTAGTAATAATGTATGAGATATTTTTTCGGTATATTATGGTGGTTATGGGAAAAATGGACAACATACAAAATTCAAGATGGCGGCCCTCCTGCGATTTTCAACTTTTTTTTTATTCTGCGCGCCTACCTGAGATTGGTGTCATTTTCGGCTAATTGTGGGACGACTGTTACGATAAAATTAGAAAAAATTGGAAAAACAAGATGGCCGCCGAGATATTTTAGTTTGAAATCTTGCATTTTTCGAGGTGTGTTTGTGGGGCCGTAGCGCGGTGGTTTTATTAATATTTTTTCGACATTTTTGTTTTATTAGCCGGAGTGTAGCCTCAATTTTATCATATGGCAATGTTATATTTTTTAAACCAGATGGCGGACCTTGTATCAGCCATTTTGTAAAATGTACGAAAAAATGCGTTTTTCGAAGTGAAATATTTTGAGGTTGGCAACATTTGAGCGAGTCGCTTTGTATTGGGCGGTCATGGAGCTCGGCTCGAAGTGTTGCCAGGTAAAAGTTTTTTTTTCATCGTTCATACATTTTTTGGAACGTTTCATTCAAAAATGTGAAAAGTAGAAGGAGAAATATTTTTAATGAATTTTTTTCACAGGACTATTTTTTTTGGGTGCTGTAATGACATTTGACCATTTTCGTCTTAATCGACTGGCAACACTGGGATACAGAATTTTTTTTCACGATTTTCACTTTTTGAGTACTTGGGCGGAAACCGTAGACAGAGCATATAAGTAATGTATGGGAGATATTTTTTATTTCAAATGGACCCTATGTAAAAAATCGAAAATCCAATGTTGCCATATACAAAAAAAATGTTTTCATACAAATGCATTTTCTACAGGATTATCGAAGATTTCAAGCTGTTGTCACCATTTGACGTCATTTTTTTGTATGAGACGCTTAATGGCACTTATAGACTGTACCAACGTGTAAAAAAATATTTCAGTGTTGCCATACAAAAAATAATAATTTTCATACATGTGCATTTTTGTATGTCACATTTCAAGCTGTTGTAAATTTTTGACAACGTTATAATGTATGACGCGTTTGTATGTACTAATAGACTGCACATTTTGGTAAAAAAATATTTTAGTGTTGCCATACAAAAAATATTAATTTTCATACATATGTATTTTTGTATGTAATATTTCAAGCTGTTGTCTTGTATTGGTAACATTAGAATGTATGAGGCGTTTGTACGTACTAATATTGCGCACATTTTGATTAAATATATTTTAGTGTTGCCATACAAAAAATAATAATTTTCATACATTTGTATTTTTGTATGTGGTATTTCGGGCTGTTGTCTCCCTTTAAAGACCACCACCACCATGCCTAACATCACTAAACGTCAGTTTTCTGTATGAGGCGTTTAATGGTACTTATAGACTGTGTAAATTGGTGGAAAAATATTTCAGTGTTGCCATATAAAAAATAATAATTTTCATACAAGTGCATTTTTGTATGTCATATTTCAAGCGGTTGTTTCCTTTTGATGTCATTATAATGTATGAGGCATTGGTAGATACTAATAATCTGCACATTTTGGTAAAAAAATATTGTAGTGTTGCCATACAAAAAATAATAATTTTCATACATTTGTATTTTTGTCTGTGGTGTTGCGGGCTGTTGTCTCCTTTTAAAGACCACCACCACCATGCCCAGCATCACTAAATGTCAGTTTTCTGTATGAGGCGTTTAATGGTACTTATAGACTGTACAAATTTGTGAAAAAATATTTCAGTATTACCATATAAAAAATAATAATTTTCATACATTTGTATTTTTGGATGTAAACTTTGAGTCTGTTGTTTCCCTTTAATGATCACCACCACTATGACCGGCATCATTTGACGTAATTTTTCTGTATGAGGCGTTTAATGGTACTTACAGACTTTAAAAATTTGTGGAAAAATATTTCAGTGTTGCCATACAAAAAATATATTTTTTCATACATATGCACTTTTGTATGTAATATTTGAAGCGGTTGTTTCCTTCTGATGTCATTCCAATGTATGAGGCGTTTGTAGATACTAACAGTATACATTTGGGTAAAAGAACATTTCAGTGTTCCCATACAAAAAATAATAATTCTCATACATATGCATTTTGGTATGTAATATTTCAAGCTGTTGTATATTTTTGACTGCCTTATAATGTATGACGCGATTGTAGGTACTAATAGACTTCACATTTTCTTGAAAAAATATTTAAGTGTTGCCATACAAAAACAAATTCATACATTTGTATTTTTGGATGTAAACTTTGAGGCTGTTGTTTCCCTTTAATGACCGGCACCATTTGACGTATTTTTTCTGTATGAGGTGTTTAATGGTACATATATACTGTACAAATTTGTGGAAAAATATTTCAGTGTTGCCATACAAAAAAAAAATACATATGCATTTTTGTATGTAATATTTCAAGCTGCTGTCTCCTTCTGAAATCATTCCAATTAATGAGGTGTTTGTCGATTTTAACAGTTTGAATATTATGGTGAAAAATTATATCAGTGTTGTCATACAAAAGTTCATATGCATGTATTTTTGTATGTAATATTTCAAACTTGTATTCTTTTGATATCATTACAAAGTATGAGGTGTTTGTAGGTATTTATAGTCTGAAAAAAAATCATTTTGTTAAAAAAATATATCAAAATTGTCAAACAAAAACGTATTTTTTCATACATATGCATTTTTGTATGCAATGTTTCAGGCTCTTCTCTCATTTTAATGACCACCACCACGATGACCGGCACCATTTTACATTTTTTCTTAGTATTTATTGTAAGGTCACATTTATTATTATACCTTACTGCGTTAGTTCAACATTATAAAAATAAATAAAATTAAAATAAGTTTAAAACCTTTCACTCGAAAAATAATGCTGACCACATATTTAATTGGCTGTAACGCTGTACTCGTGATTTAAAAAAAAAACAAAAGGGTATTATGGCGGGAAACGGCAGATGTCAAGGACGATGTTTGTGGAGGTCTTGGAATTAAATAAAAATAACTAGCTTGATTCAAGCCTTTCATTGGAGACACCCCCAACAATTTAGCCAGTGGGATCGCCTGCGTAAAACTGCGTAAGTTAATTTATTGGATATATTTAAATACAACAAATTAAGAATCGATACAAATGTTGGTTGGTACAGATTGTCTTAAGTTTGCTATCTGAGTTTATTAAATAGGCATGTAGTAGCCTAGCCGGCCGTTTTACAGGAATTTGATTGGGTCAAATATTTATGTGTTCATTTTACCTTATTTTGATATAAATCATAATTTAATTTTTAAATATTAATCATATTAGAAGTTCTTACTTACACAGTCGAGATATAAAATGGCAGTACCGTTGTTATGAACAAATGTTACATTTGTTTAGAAGAACTTTAATGTTATAAGGCAACTTTTGCATGCTTCAAATTATTAATATTTTGTCATACATTTAACACTTAACGTTTCGGTGTTTATGTTAAATATTTATACGTATATTACGAATAATTATAAACAGTCCTATATTAGTACTAGGGCTTATTGTGCTGATAATATTCGAAAGTAATATTGATTTTTAAAGTTATCGATGTTATATTGTTTAACATTATATTATCCGTATAATAATAATAAAGGGATTAGGTTATTGAATTTTTGTTCTATTTGCGTTATTCCTAAGTGTCCATTACGTTACTAACAATTGGAAAAGTATGGTTACAGCTTGTACTTACTTAGTTACATTTTTAAATAAAATTAACTGTAAGATTTATTTTTGTTTTCATGTTTATATTGGATCAAACAATAGAGAATACCAGTGGTCTTTGGAATGTAATAATAATGGACTGGGCATTCAACACTAAATTATTTAAATCACTTGTTACCATTTCGGAGGAGAAGAATTCATAGTCAGAGTTCATAGAAGAGTCATAAGATATGAAAGAAGAAAAGTAAGTCAAATTGTTTAAATTATTTGGAGAGAAGTAATGGTTATCGATTACAGGGTTTATAAGTATAAGTATATTTCGAAATTTATTTATGAGTCGTTTAAAAAGGTACATATATGATTCAATCTTAATTAGCTAACTTATTGGTATGTTAAGAAAGCAATAACTGGTTTGAAATTATTTATGACTTGAGTTTTTGAGTATTCTATTTATTTGAGTTAAATTGTTTGTGGCTTACGTTACCTATATGAATTTTACTCGTGATTATTCTTTTTGGAGTGTAGCCCTACCATGCACATAGTGGGAAGGGACGTAAGATGTTAGATTCTCTTCTTACGCAATAATTTATAATTATTTATTAACAGACACAGAGAAACAGATTTTGTGGATGTTGTATGTACTCAAGTAAAGGATATAAAATGTAATAATCTTCTGCATTTTTGTGAGTTATTAAAGAGGGTTAAAATATAAGATTTACTAAAGAAGGGCCATAATCTATGATGTATATTTGGACATTTTCATGATGCCGTAATGACATTTGACCATTTTCGTATTAATCAACTGACAACACTGGCATACAGATTTTTTTCATGATTTTCACTTTTTGAATAGTTGAGGGAGAACCGTTGACAGAGGATAAACTTTTTACTTAAAATGATCGTTACGTAAAAAGTACAATATCCAATGTTGAGTGTTGCCATACGAAAGAAATATGCACTATGCATATGTAATCTCTTTTTTTGGGAAGCGTATATGCTGTAAACATCATATTTTTAAGTCATTGTTACTTTAAAAAGCTATAATCCGATGAGTTTATTTTTTTTACGCGAAAAAAATGCTGAAGTTGTGGCATAAACAAAATTAATATTAAAATAAAAAGACGTATTTAGGGATCTGGTCTAAAACTAAAACACTTTAAAATCTTACTTTATTTTTTATTGCAGGTAATGAAAATGTAATTCTTTAACGTTTTAAATATAATTGAAATAACTTAAGAAAAAAATCGTACATTATAACGGGATCTTAAAAAACTGAGATCGTAATTTTAAATAATTTTCACTTATAATTAAACTTTTCTGATTTTTTAACGCCTCAACTCAACTCATAAAACCTTTCATCTCATCATTGTTTAATTTGTCTCTTACGTTTTCACTCTTCTTATACATCAACATCTTCGTCGTATGTTTCTTCTAAACAATATTTTTATTTTAGTGCAAGGCTTTATCAGTCCTCCTGATGGTATGTGGCTACTGTCTGGACTGCATGTTCGTCTGCTATATATTACATAAAAAGGTACCTATTATACGTCCCTCAAGATAAACCTTTTTTGTTGAGAAGAGGGGAAACCTTCAAAAGGTACAAAACCCTATGCCGTGGGAACGACACGGGATTATGTGGGATTCTTACCGCACTAAAATCCCCCGGTAGTTGTCCTTGGCGCTGCGTAGAGGACTTCGAGATTTCCAAAGGAACATAACCGGAGTCTTCTTAGTGCATTGCCCCGTCGGGCTCGGCCTAGGTGAGCATGACGCTCACCAGTTCGTTTGGTGTACGACGGTATGCGACCACACATACTGCCCTTCTTCCCGGGGTCGTAACCCAGGCGGTTCGAGCTCTCACTGTTGCCACCCGCAACCCCGAAAGCCCCTTTTAGTCGCCTCTTAAGACAGGCAGAGGATACCGTAACCCTATTCTGGTCCGGGCGAATCCTCCTCCGAGCTGTGCGCTCCCTGGCTCGCTCGGCGTCTTCCTTCGTTTACATGACAATGTCGCAGGTAATCATGCTATATCTTGGAGCTATCCAACAATGGCGCTGGAAACAGGTCCGGTTCCACTTTTGACACGAGGATCCGCCGCTGAGACTCCCTCGCTGGGCAGTACTGCAGCGTGTGCTATGCGGAATCCTCGTAGTGTCCTCAATGATGGCACTGGGCCCTCATCTCCCTCTATCCTGTTTAGATACTCACCGAAACGGCCATGTCCGGTGAGTATCTGGGTCAACCGGTATGTTGCATGACCTTTCGCGAAGAGCCAAGCCGAAAGTTCAGTACGATAGCATTGACCAACTTTTCTTCCTCAGCCGAGAATCGAATGAGTTAATTTTGAAAAATAGTACATGCTCTATATTATTTCACTACTGAAAATATTTTTTTTTTCATATATTGGCATACTGATCCTTAAAGATTATACATAACATATGACTTATATTTAATTCTTAGGAGTATACATAAGTCATAACATTGAAGAATTTGTTGGTTAATCAACTAATTCTTCGATGTTATGACCGTGACATACGGCTTAGTATAACTAATAGGTTGGCAACTAAGTTCCCGCCGTTTTTAGGATTTATATTTTAAATAAAAATCGATAATTTATTAATATGTAATTTATTATTTTTTATTTTTTACAACTTCGTTTCAACGTTACTTATGATTTTCCATATGCCATTGTTAAGTGACTAGGATTTTACTTCAAAAAGTCATACTCGCAAATTGTCAATTTTACATTTGTATTAAACGACACTCCGCGCAGAGCAAATTGAAAATCTACTATAATAGTCCTAAAGATAACCTTAACTAAGTCAAACATAAAAATATAAATTCTAGAAGAACAAAACGTCCGCTTCCGAATGATTTGAAATATTAGACCAAAAACATTGTTAATACGCGAGATGTCTAAATTAATGAATGGCGGGAACTTAACTACCAAATTAATATGAAAAAATATGTACATTCTTAAAATTTACGCTTTTCCTTTAGTTTGTCATTTATCATTACTTCCCAGAATTTGATATTCCAGAATTATCAGAATTGAATTTGACGTGAAGTTCAAAATACAGTTTAGATTTTTACAGGTTATATAGATTCGATGGTCCGATATAATAACGAAAGTCGAATAGGTAAAGTAAATCCTTTAGTTCATATAAGAAAAACAGTGGTTGTGGATATCCAATAACTTAAACCTTTTAATTTTTAAACAATAATTTTTGAGGTTTTCACCAGACTTATATATTAGCATCTGGAACCAACAGCTGAACGTAAATTCAAAAGAACGAAAACGTTTGAGGAGACAAGTAACATTACGTGGCAATCACCCGTCCATGTACTGACCACAAATTTAACCTACTCAACCCTGTTAATATACAATTATTTTCAACTTAATAAAAGTAAGTTATTTGAGCTTGCAATTCAATATCAAATTCCTTAATCCTGATGATACAGGGATACCACCTGTCTATTCGGCCATTTAGTGCTCACTTTTTTACACTTCACAATATGGGAGTAACGGACGAGCATGCAGTCCACCTGATGGTAAGTGGCTACTGCCGCCTATGGACGTCTGTAATCAACCTCAGATAGGATTATATATTCCTACCTAGAGTCGGCCACACGTGCGCCGCTACCCCTGAGGACTAAGCTGGAACGTCTCGGAAACGTATGTCTCCCTTGCCTACACCCCTCAAACCAGAACACAGCAGCGCTTAACACTGCTGTTATGAGGCAGAAATAGGTGTGGCGGTGGTGACGCCGGAGTCTTACCACAAAATATTCTACCACCTTCAATCACTATATATATTTGAATCATGATAAAAAAATAATCTTTTACTTTTGTAACATTAGTACAGAAAAATATAGTAGGTATGTAGAATTTGTTAGGTTAGGTTAGGTTAGAACATAAAAGAAAATAAAAAACAAGTAATATTAAATTAAAAAATCACTAAAAAGGCTATGTTATCCTCGTAGTGCTCATTTAGTACGCTATATAAAGAACCTATGAGTAAAATTCCAGCACTCTAAAGTTCAGCGGTTTCCTTTGCGTAGAACTCTGGCACAGTAACACTACTCATTTAGTCAGACTGTACAGTCATAATGTACGTGTAATTTTGATACACTATTCGATAGGTTTGGTTAACTTTTTTTAACACGTGTTACTATTTCGCGAAAAAGAATCACCATTTATGCTCTATAAAATATATAACTTCAGTAATTCAAAGTTCCAGACATTATTTTACCTCTTTAGGGGTAGAATTTCATTATTTTTATCCAGCAAGCCAGATACAAAATTTCATAGTGTTCGCTTCAAAATTGACGGTTGTTCAAATGAACTTTCAACCCCTATTTTACCTTCTACGGGGTTTATTTTTAGGGAGGGGATAAATGGGTATGTCCTTGTTCCTATCCAGGAAGTCAAATACTATTTTTTTTAGTAGTTGCTTCAAAATGAAAGGATTTCAAAAAACTGACATCGCCTATTTTACCCTCTTAGGGGTAGAATTTTCAAAAGGCCTTTCTTAGTACTTATTTACGCTACGTAGAGAACCTATATAAGTGGCGATACCTAAGTAGGTGAAGTCCCTGGCGAAGAATACAGTTACCCGGGGTGAGGATATGTTGGCGGTATCACTTGATATGGCCAACATGTTCCCCCCGGAGAAGATTGTTGGGGACTACTTATTTAGGCGTATGGTCAAATACCCTGGCCAAGACCGGTGGTGTCGGCGGGAAATGTCGTGCGGAGTTCCACAGGGTTTGATGCTGGGTCCTCTATTGTGAAATATCGGCTAAAACTGAGTGCTGCAAAGAGCTCCCCTTTCCTAATGATTGCCTCTAGCGGAAACCTTGGGGATGCTTTCCTGCGCGTCACCGCCAGTACGGTATTCATAGTGGGCTGCATACGGCGGTTGTGTTTAAAAATCTTGAAAAATCCGAGGCTGTGCTTCATGGCAATCATGGCGATGCTTCATGGCATGGCCCTCGAAAGGCGCCGCCCCAGGGTGCTCATATCGTGTCCGGAGCTCGTACCGCCGTGAGGCCGTTGCGGACGTATCTGAGATTCATCCTGGATAGCCGGTGAAATGTCGGACCCCGCTTTGGATGGACCCCTCAGCGCCTAAGGTCGGCGGCGACCTTGGGTAAAATTTCATGTGAGGCAGCCTACGTGTTGGCGGGAAGTTTGCCCTGGGATTTGGGAGCGAAGACCTTTGCGTCGCTACGTTAGTAGCGCGAGGAAGCACACCGATACTGGCCGCCCGCCAGTGCGACAGGAACTGAAGAGACACAGAGCTGAGCTGCGCCAATGGGTTACCGAGACGTGGAACTCAAGGTTGGTGCGTCCTAGCGCCGTCCTGAGGACTATTGAGACAATTCGTCCGTTATTGAAGTAGTGCTTAGGTAAGCGCGAGGGCGTCCTGTCTTTCCGTCGGACACACGTACTTTAGGTATATGGTTGTTTCTGGAATTATCTGTGCCGGATCGGGCGGGTGTCGATGGCCAGGTGCCATCACTGTGAGAATTGCCTCGAATAGACGGCCCGGTTAACGTTTTCTCGTGACCCGCCTCTGAACGTCCTGAGGAACGCCGCGGAGTTTTACTTGGTAAGAGTCTGACGTACCCCCTCTGTTCCTCCGATCTTCTGAACTGATATGCAATCCTCATGGATGCTCTTCTGGATTTCCCCGCGTTAAAAAAATGGATAGAAACAATAATTTTAAGTATACCTAGCGCTTTTTCCCTTTAATCGCGTAATTTTTTGCAATTTATTTATATTCAAAACAAAGACTGTAATTATAATATTCAATTTATACCTGAAATACTACTACTGTAACTGAGCAGGGACTAAAATTCTCGGACCGCGACAACGCTGTAACCCGTGCTGTGTTTAAATGTTCTGATAATGAAATTAGTGTAATAGGCGCAGTACAATAAAACGAAGGATTTTTACAGGGTTACTGCATTTTAAGGTCGAAAAAAAAACATTTCATTGAAATTTTCTACGCTGTAAATGAATTTAAAATGCTCTTAGAGCTACGAGTGTTAGATCATTCAACACAGAAAAAAAATCTGATTCCAAATATGTATATATAACGTATTTCCAGATTTTTTGGAGTAACAGCAATAACGCATTCCTGGGTCGATTTGAACTATTTTTATGTAATTTTCAAGTTGCTGTATATTTTTGAACGCCTTATAATGTATGACGCGTTTGTATGTATTAATAGACTACACAAAATAACAAGTTTTATAAATAGGTATTTTTGTATGTAATATTTCAAGCTATTGTCTCCTTATTATGTTTTTAAAATGTATGGCTTATAGACAAAAAAATTCTTGGTATTTTGCAAATATTAACTCATATCCTTTACAAACGGCCCCAAAAATTAACAAATTTTCAATAAATATATAGAAACAAAAATTGTAAAAAATCTTGCACGCAAAACTAAACAAGACATTTCCCCGCGAGCTGCTTGCAGCTCGCGCACCCACGCGATACCTAGTTTTTATTATAATTGTACAATATGAGATGATAAATATAGGTATAATACGAGTATAGTGTAGTGTGTGGTTGTAGTCACGCGTTTTCTGTTATGGCACCGCGATATCGTATGACGTCGGGGGGCTTGGTAGAGCCCACCAATCAGCGCGTGCCAGCGGCTGGCGCGTCAGCCAAGGAAAATGTGAAACATTTACAGTACAAACACGGGCCAAATTATTTAACGAACTAATGAAAGGAAAACCCGTAAGCGATATTCTACCTACGCATGTTTGTGGTTTTAAAATTGCTCAGTTACATATTTCTATGTACCAATTAGAGTTATAAGACTCCGTGTATACATAAATATGTACATCTTGTTCTTAGGTATTAATGATTAGTCATTGTTACGTAACACCAAGGCTTGTGTTTTTTAACAACAGCATGAAGCTGGAGGTGACCAAAACGTGAGCTGATAGAAAAAAACGATATACAATTAGGCAAACGCGATAAAACAGCGATATTTGATGGTTGATGCAATACTGCACAGCGGTTGCTGTTAGCGTGAAGGAATTATTCGCGCACACACCTACGGGCAGTGCGCGTATCGACGAGCGCCACACCTCCGCCACTCGCGCAGATACCACGACCACGAGACTAGACTTTCTAACGCTGACGTCATTGACCTCCACACGACTTTGCACCATCATACCCTATTTCACGTTTAAATGGAATTTGATGAAATTTTCCGATCGACTAACTAACCAACCTATACTTACTTATTTTCCCAGTGTAAGTGTTTAAAAGACAAAGTTGTTTAATCTCAATCGTTTCGCATTTCATCATACATAATTAAAATTTGCTTCGGCAAGGTTAGCATAATATATATTTGGTAATAACATAATTGTTCGTTGAATTGTATTATTTCAATTAAGTCATGTAATTGAACTATATGAAGTACCTACACTTTAGTAAACATTTGTAATTAGGACAACGACTGTATCTTAATGACGTGAAATGAACCCTTTTGAACTTTATTTACTTAATTAAAATGTAGAGAATATAGAGTTTAGAATATACAACGTCCGCAAATAATGTAAGTACATAAATAGATAATATTCGTAATAATATTTTAAAAACAGATTTTAAAAAAGGTTATTGTGCTTTTAGTCACAACTGCCTTATGTTATGTTATGTTATGTTATGTGCTTTTAGTCAATCCATGCCTTAGTTGCCTGTTTTATCATCTAAATGGTAACTAAAAATAGTTATATTATACTATCAAATTGAAGGATAGAGGTAATTGGAGAACGTTGAATTGAAATGTAATGCGTATAATATCCTCGTTAAGATTAAAACTGTATTATATAACAGTCTACTTCTATTTAATTAGCGTTTTACGATAAATAAAGCATTAAAAGGAATATAATTAATATCCCCATCGTAAGTCAACATCATTTAGTTATTAACGTTTCTAGTTTTAATTGTTTGACGGCAATTTTCCTATTAGCAAAGACATTATTACCATATTTAAGTTAATTCTAATAGAATTATCTTTGTTGTTACTTCAAAATTGGCATTAAAATTGCTGTATAAATTGCCGTTATTATAGAATAACTAACTGAGTGACTACGTGACGGCGTCGTTGACAATTAATCTAGGAATAGCGTTGCCACAATGTTTAATTTAAAATGAGGATTGCTTAAATATAGGATAATATATGAATACATATAGATGCTTTGTAATGGTAATCATTTTCAGAAATATTTACTGGTATACAAAACAAAACTTCACTCAAATTGACTACGTTCGGAAAATCTCTATATATTTTATTTAAATTTGTATTAAGATATGCGAGAAGGAAGTATATGTCATTAAACTGAATTTAAATTACTGTAATGGATATCGCAAAAAGTACCTACCCATATAATAAGCGTTTTTGTATTCATAATTATAATATTGTAAATGGGATGTTATTTTAACCAACGTGAATACTGTTTTCAGTTATAACAACTTTACCATCGTAATATTTTGACATCACAAACATTAAATAAGCTTTGCAGGTAAAACACAATGAATTCAAAGGAAATATTAATGGGTTAAGTTACATATTTTATGTAAATATATGTGCGCTGATGTAATACCAAGAAAGCTGAAGAAAGTTTGGTGGTGGCAAGATTATTCTTAGTTGGATTGCAGCGGCTGTATTGCACACCTATTTCTGTCTTGTAGCAGCTGGCGTAAGACACTTACTAACGTCATGAGACCTGCTAATTTTAGTCTCAATACCAGCAATGCAAGTAATATACGATCGTATTTTTTAACCGACTTTAAAAAAGGAGGAGGTTACTCACTTCGACCGTATATATGCTTTTTTTTATCAGACGGGCTGCCTGATGGAACGTAGTCAACCCCCTATGGGTTTTGTATAATCGTCTGATGTTACAATAAATACTAGAGGAGTAGGAGGAGACAATGAAATAGGAATAGTCCCATATCGTAAAGCTTAGCAAATATCATGAGAGGAAGCTGATTCCGCATCTTGCAAGTTCGGGGCAAAAAAGTGTAAACCGAATAGTAGAGCATGGTCAATCTGAGTAGAACCTCATCCTTTTCGTTATACTTAGATGTTAGTAACGTAGTTAAATCCTATAACACCATTTTATTTAAACGGAACCTAAGACTCGATGGTGTCCGGAAATAAAAGAATGGATGGAAAGCCTATTTTAAAGCAGGCGCCGCTGCGGCCACGGGCTAGATTGATGTAATTGTTACCGATCAACAGTGGAATTTTCCGATTGTAACTAAACGGTCCATGTAAGGCTTACATATTACAATATTTATTATATATTACGATACTACACGCACGCTCATTACTGACAGGTGAGACCTACGCCACTGTTTATTCAAACTAGATGCAAAGTAGGATGAACTTTGATACGACGTCAAGTTAATAGATGCAAAAAAAACATTGGTGTATTTAATTACTTTCTATTTTTTAATAGAATTGTTACTATCTAAACGGGCGTATAATGTATGATTAATAGGGTAGAACCCTTAAATTCATCGTAAAACTGATATATTTTACCCATTTTTCTGATCCTTTATCTTGCAGCTCTCTAGCTTGTTAGCAAATTCACAGAAATATTTCCTTTTTGTCTTGTCTATAATTTCAGTCGGTCAGAATGCGATACTAATATTAAAAGTATGAATACATAAATGCGACATTAACGATAATGCTTTCCATTTGGCCATTATGATAAGATATCGGGACATTTTATTCATATCACTAGGATCAATATAATGAATTGAGCCGCTAACGTTAAAACGAGTCATGTTTTTTTTATCAAATTGGTTGGTTTCAGCCATTATTTTCATGTTATGCTCGTTTTGTTTGCATATTGTTTAAGTCACGTTTATTGTTCTAATGTCAAGTTAAAAATAACGTTATCATTATGATATTATATAGCGTACCGACTGGGTAGCAGGTAAATTGCACAAAAAAACTTGATACTTGTTTTATTGTTACATCCTGAACACTAAAATACTTTTTGGCATAGTAACACAATAATTGTTTGCATACAGATACTAATAAAATTGTCGACTCACCTTGTAGTCCTATCTTAATTCACGAATTACCCGTTTTTTCTCCGTGTCCTCATTCCATCCGGCCAGTCAAGGTAACTAACGTTTTCATATTATTTTTGGGTTTTCGTAGACAAATAACAAAAATAGGAATTGTCACTTCACACGGAATGTCAATATATTACTATAATAGGACTTCTGGTATAATATATTTTCAACGAGCTTTTGCCCGCGGCGTCGCTCGCGTTACGAAGTAATATTTTCATCCCCTATTTTATCCCCTTGGGGGTAGAATTGATCAAAATCCTTTCTTAGCGGATGCCTACGTCATAACATCTACCTGCATGCCAAATTTCAGCCCAATCCGTCCAGTGGTTTGGGCTGTTCGTTGATAGATCACTATGTCAGTCAGTCACCTTTGAGTTATATATATTTAGATAAATTTTATCCCCTTGGGGGTAGAATTGATCAAAATCCTTTCTTAGCGGATGCCTACGTCATAACATCTACCTGCATGCCAAATTTCAGCCCGATTCGTCCAGTGGTTTGGGCTGTGCGTTGATAGATCACTATGTCAGTCAGTGACCTTTGAGTTATATATATTTAGATAATTATAATTATGATTACCTGGTGGCACCGCCGCAACTCCAGAAGGTGTGGCGCCGGTGTCGCCGGAGTCAATCCACGGTTCTACCAAATTTCAAATTACGAAGGGTATCATTGAATAAGTCCAGAATATTTAAATGTGGATTTCATAATGCCCGCTTGCCGGTTGTCGCTATATTTGTGTCACCCACTATGAAATGTTTCTGACGTGAGCGATTTTTGGGGATATTGTGAAATACGAGCACAGTTTTGCTACCGATATAATTCATGTCTATCTGAAACATTCCTTAAAATAATTTATAATATTTATATATGAATAATAAATATAATGTTTAAAGAGCAAGGGTTTTCGTATTTTCTTTTGAATACCTATATCCTTTTGTTTGATACCCATGTCCCATTGCCTAGGGATAAAAAAAGATGGAAATGGAGAAATAATAATTAGTCAGTCGTTCGCCATGTTCGATTTATAATGTCAGTGTCGTCACTTAGGTTAGCGACATTGTCATCTGAACTAAAAGTTAATGCAAAATTTCAGCTCTATTGGTAAGATTAGGTTCTACTTACAATTCAGTACCCTTAGTATGAGTTTTTAGGTTTTTACGAAATGTAAGGGACATACTTAAACAAAAACAGTCATTTTTGTAAAAACGTAAAAACTTATACTACGGGTACAGATGCAAGATTTATCTCTCGGGTAGATACGACCTAACAAAGCAATTTAAATAAAAGATTATGATATGTAAAATATAATATACCTACTGTTTTCGCATTCGAATTACATTCCTCGGAAAAAGGTGTGTGAATTTTAGATGCAAGATAAAAATATAATATCAGTTATCATTATCACACATCGTAAAAATTGTAACTCTGTAGGTGTATAGCATATTATTGCTTTTTCCTTATAGCGTAATGTTAGTATAAGAATCTAGTTGTAAAATACATAGTGGAATTGTAACAAAATATTTACCTCTCGCAGATTAGCGCTCCTTTAAACAGCATTAAACCCAATGAATGTTTATATTTGTAGTATTTTCACAGCATATCTTAGTCGCTTAGCTTAGCTTTATCCTCGCAAACAGCACACTGCTAAGCCACATACATTTGTGGAAGCACCAGCTATGAAATATAATGAGACGTGACAGGTAGTAGCTATAATTGAACACCACACTTTTTGTTCGCGCGATACTGCCGAGGGACTATTCTGGAAAGGTCCTTCTGTAGTGCGTTACACACTCCCACTTTTGACCAGGATAGGAACCCCTGACAGGTCAAATAATAAAGGTAACGTATTCGAGCAACTCCATCAGAGATGTATCAGAGGTATATAACATTTTCATTTGTAGTTTCTCTGTACACACGTAATATTTTACTTTTTGATTTCTATTCGATTATATAAGATGTTTTCTGTTTAACCTGTAAGTAATTAGTTTTAAATTAAAACGCATTTTCGGTCGACTCTCCATGTTTATAAATAAGTATAAAATTATCTATTGAAGAGAGGGCATGAATACTTACATAAAAAATCTAAGAGTATCCTCCTACTTATCATATTATGAACTAATGTTCATAATATGAACATTAAATGTAATATTATGAAAATTAAATGTAATATTATGAACATTAGTTCATAATATGATAAGATTTATCCAGCGTAAGCTAATTTTCAATACAGTTTTGTATGTTTATGACACCCGACGTTCTGAATACGACATAACTAATTTCTCTGCACGCGAGTAACGCTTACAATGACACAATTAAAGTGTGGATTATGATCAGACATGAACAGTTTCAGTCCAAGCTTAACTGAAGTCAATTGGCAAAAATTGTCATTTCTAAGAAAATACTAAAGCTGGAATAAGAATTATTACGAAATCTTTAGCCATAAACTATATATATTGGTAAAACTTTGGCTTCGCAATTATCGCTTCATGTGCTTTTGTTTAGATCCATGTCTTCACTACAAAACTTTTTCACTGTACTATTCTACATGGGTCTACTTATTTGAAACTTGGTGGAACCTATATGAATTGACCGGGGAGGTAATCACTTCTGCGTTTCGGTGGAAGACTGGATGTTTATATACGGCGGATGTTCTATATCACCCGTATATAAACATCCAGATAACAACACACATACTAACACATAGATGTGTGTCGATCATCTTCGTTTCGAGCAGTTGAAACGCATCAATGATCGGTATCAGGCAGAACTCCAGATGTAGAGCTGTTTACAGACGTCCTTGGGCGGCAGTAACCACTTACCATCAAGTTACCTTCATGCCACTTTAATCCTGTAAAACTCATCACACACATCATTTCCAATATTTTAAATAAGAAACTAGTTTATGTATGTATTTACTTCGATGTCACTTTAGGATTTTGTATGATAATTTGACAAACATTTAAATATCTTTTAGTGGAACAGTTTTGTATATGATTGCAAACAAGTAACTTGCGGTGAGCGGATATTACGACATACAGTGTAACCGATGGCATATCACCGACTAGAACATTCGCGCCTCAAACAAAGAGACCTACCCAAGGTGTCGTATTGCTTTCTCGAATGCAACGGACGAATTTTCTGGTTCCCGGGTCGGATTACAATTGTATACGGATCCCTACGCATACTGTTTCATAAACATCGATTCAGTGCACTGACGAATGGAAATTTACTGTAGGTAAAGTGAGGTACCGTCTGAGAATGTCTCGTTCCATTACTCGGCCCAGCGCACTTACTTTCTAATATGTACTTGACATGAAAGTAATAGTATTTGCGTTTCTAAAATATTCCTAATTCGATGTATCATAGGTGTTTTTTGTTATAATTAATAATGTTACATAATAATACTTACAATGCAAAAGTTAATTACTAATTACGTAAGTATGAAAACGAAGTAGAGTCTGTAATTAATTTTAAATGTAGGTAGAGTAAGGAAAAATATTTTATTTAAAAAAATGGAACAATGTTTTTTTATTAATGTAGAGAATACAAGGATATTTAAGTTTAATTATAATTCGAATACCTACTAAGTTTCTATATTAAGAGTAGCTGGTATGAATGTTTTCTGTCCTAACAGGTATACGATTCGATGCAGTTTAAATTTAGGTATTAAATAATTAAATTCCACATTTATTTCATGGGTACATATGAAACACTCTACATATGACGCACATTAATAGATATAATGGAAAATAAATACAGCTAAAAATAGTTCAATTGTTACCACCGTTATTCACAATAAAAAGATGTTTACCATTTGAATATTTTTTTTGAGTTAAAATAATTATTCCATTTTTCTTTGCAAATTAAATAATATGTAAACTACATGGATTTAGTATTTGTCACTTAAATTTATTAAACGGAATCTTAAATTGTTGAAAATTGACTTTAACAGTAGGTAGGTATTGGTTCTAATTAATGGATTTATTATGATGGCCTCGTTGTTCAATCGATTGCAATGGGTAAAGAACATCGGATTAATTAGTTAAGAACTTTGGTCAGCCATGCGATAATTAAAGGTTAATTTTAAAAGGCTTTATACAGACTAAACTAACAATTCAACATGTGAATGTAACAAATATTTGTTTAATAATTTATGTACACTAAAACACTATAATTATCATAGGTGCTAATTAAATAATCATATCTATTGTTAAAATTGTTGGTTCACGAGGCAGAGGATGTAATACTATATAATTAGGCAGGAAAATTGGAGTTCATTACGAAGTTAATTGGGATCTGAATTAATTTGCTAAATATAGCACCAGATATCGAAAGCCACTAAATACCTACATATTGATAATGAATAATAAAATGCATTTATTTTCCTGTGTACTTTTATTGGGTAAGTTAAGTAGGTATATAATATAGAAGTAAGTAGGTAAGTTAAGTAGGTATATATTAAGGTGGTAGAACCCTTTGTGGTTCAACTCCGGCGGCACCACCGCCACAACTATTTCTACCCAATAACAGCAGTGTTAGGCGCTGCTGTGTTCCGGTTTGAAGGGTGTGGTAAGGGAGACAGACTTTTCCGAGGCGTTCCAGCTTAGTCCTCAGGGGTAGCGGCGCATCTGTGGCCGACCTCAGGTAGGAATATCTAATCCTATCTGAGGTTGATTACAGATGTCCATGGGCGGCAAGAGCCACTTACCATCAGGTGGACTGCATGCTCGTCTTCTACTCCTATATTATATAAAAAAAATAGAGTTTAAAAAACAATAATTCGTCTAGGCATGCAAAAATCCACTAAAATTACCTAAGTTAGCTATTTTATCTGTAAATCGGTTTAATGATTAGATAGCCTTAGATCCGAAGTCATCGTTGGCTGACGCAATGATTATTTCCAACCAAGGCTGAATAAAGTCCAATGCATCGAAAGTACTGATTACAGTTTGCGGTGGAGCCTTCTGATTGGTTGGCCGGGGAGGCCTGGCCGGGTGTGGCGAAACGTGTCGCCGCTCGGCCCGATCAAATGCCACTCGAGTTTCAAGGTACTTGGCTGCCACAAAAAATGAACTACCAGGAACTCAGTCCTCATGTTTAAATGTCAATTTATCTAAACTTGATTTCTAAAGACTTGAAGCTTTTATTTTTTCGATTCACCGAGTTTAAAAATAGCAATTGAGATTTTTTTTCTCTCACTCCAAGAAACTCCGAGGTTGTTTAGTTCTTAGATTTCTTAGTACACGTAACAAGGTTTTATACGTGGAATTCCGTACGGACTTACGGAGGAGCCGGTTCTTTACTTTAAGAGTAGGTTTACTTTAGAGCCCTTGTAATAAAAATTATTAAATACTTCAGAAGTTTTTAAATTTTATATATTCAAGGCCTCTGATAAGTGTTACTTAAATGCGTATAATTAAACTGACGTAAAAAATATTTAAATGTAAAACAAATAGTACTGTGCGATGGTTTGTGTTAAAGTATGATTTGGTAGAGACACTCAGAATAATAATGGAGGACTCTTAGATATTTATATTTTTATGATATTTTCGTTTGTTAACATCTTGTGTTTAAAGAATTCAGCACGAGATGTTAACAAACCACCTTTAATTGAGACTATTAGTCTGGCGCCCAAGACCACCGTCAGATGCGCCCTAGATTGCCTAGACTAGAACCAAGCAATCATTGTTTATTACAACAGGCCCAGTTTTATGTGTTTAAACTACGGCCGTATCTAGATCTAGGACATATCTCACGTTTCATAATATAATCATTTTACAATGATTAATTTATTGTTATTTTTTTCGTGGTAAAATAAAATATTTTGCTAATTTCTTTAGTACCTAAGTTGATATAGAGATTGTAGGGAATACGTCCTACTTCATGATTTTTATAGAGATACAGTTTTACTACGTTTAGTTTATAGTTAATAAAACATTTAAAGTATGTGGATTTTATAAGACAACGTTTACACTTATTGAATTCCACATGAAATAAAAATGCAGGATTTTTTTCATTTTTTTTTCGTAACTTATTAGCAGTTTTATCTTCGAGGCAAGTTGTTGGTGAATAACAGTAAACGATTATTTCATGTACCTATATCTTTATTTGTATCTAGAGAAGAGTGTAAAATTTGATGGTGATATAACCCGTTATGGTTTAACTCCGGCGGCACCACCGCCACACCTATTTCTGCCTCATAACAGCAGTGTTAAACGCTGTTGTATTTTAGTTTGAAGGATGTAAGGAAGACATACTTTTCCGAGGTGTTCCAGCTTAGTCCCTAGGGGTCGCGATGCATCCGTGGCCGACCTAAGGTCCGATATTTAATCCTATCTGGAGTCGATTACAGATGTCCATGGGCCGCAGTAGGCTCTTACCATCAAATGCACTGCATGCTCGTCCGCTAAGTCCAATATTATAAAAAAATGTTATTATATATTCAATAGGTAGGTACATAAATTTCATCACGGATCTAGATTAAGACCTGTTAGTTCATATCTAAATAAATGTATTTTCGGTATGTTATCTATTATAAGATTGTTTTTGACATGTACTTAAGCGGTATTGTTTAATTCAGCATTACATGCACGTTTTATATCGGAGCTAAAGTTGCCAACTCGATATGATTTACAATTTGGTATTGCTTTTTTCGATATTAAATTATTTTAAAATGTACCTATGTACCTATTACGAAACTATTATTGAAATAATAAATAAGTTGGGATTTATTCTCTAACTCTGACATTTTTTACTTTACGAATTTCGATTACCTACTCGTTGACACAAGCGAAATAAGCTAGAATGCACAAACAAGTCATAAAATTTTTGTTCATAGCAAATTATGTTTTTGACTAACTTGCAAAATAATCTTAAACGTTTTTTTCTTTTTCCAAAAAATAAGTTGTATAGATGAAATTTATTATTAATTTTTACACAAGCAAATGTGTACCCATCCATTACCCGTATAAACAAACGCAGCAACCTTTCCGTCTCCACGCCTCTCGTCGCTTCTGTGTGGTCTGCGCCATTGCGGTAAAAATCAATAAAAAGTTTGGAAAATCCAAGAGTGCACGACTCATAATGCTCATTTAATTATGAAATATAAAAAAAAAAAAAAAAAAAAACTTAAGTCGTTCAAAATTAATTGCCGAAAAAACAGCTGTAGTAGGAAGAAGGTACTGCACAAGCGCCTCTGGTGGAATAAATGTACATAATATCTATAGATATACAGTCTTGTAGTTTTCGTTTTTTATAAATTGCAATTAAACGACACTGAATTAATTAATCATTCGCATTCAGTGACCTACAATCGTCGATTAGAATTTAAAAAAAAAAAATTAACTCAAATGATGAATTTTTTCACAAGTTACAGTGTTTTCAGGTTTCACACATGACGGACAGGAAAATTTTTTGACCTATTTTGGTGTTTTTTTCCAATTCTATTGCAGTAAATCAATTTTTAAAAAGTATGGAATTAATCTTCATTAAATTATCTCGACAATGGTATGCAAAATATCTTGATTCCGTGAACTATCAAGGCTATAATAATAAAAATAGCCGCCAAAATGAAGCGAAAAAAATTTTTCGATCGTAAAGCACTCTCTGATGCTTCGCATCATGAGTCGTGCAATATGTGTCATCTATTGCAAATAAAATATTTATCTTTGGCACCATCGGTTGATTTGATGATTTCAACGCAATTGTTGACACGGGCTTAAAATAGCTATCGAATAGAGTAGAATAGATAAGATATTTTTGTAGCAAAAATAATAACAACATGTGAATAATTCTAGAAGGAATTATTTTACGTGTCAGAATGTTTTTCTGCCTTATAACAGCCATAGCATATCGTAACTCTGTAAACTAAACCGCCTATGTATTACGGTTTAAGAGGGACCCTGTTACCGACCTTATAGACGGTCAGACGGTCATATAGCGGAGCCTTAGTAATAAGTTTCCTTTTTTAACCCTGTAAGTACGGAACCTCAAAAATTGGTTAGATCATAGGTACATAATACTTTATTTTTTTTGTAACAAATTGTTGACTTCTTTACTTTTTTATCGTCTTCGAAAAAAGGAGGTAGGTAAGAGCTATGTTCGGTTGTGTGCATTATTTTCATATTCAAAGTTTGAAGCAGCCAGGTGTAACTGGCATGATGGCATCATTTGTTTGTACAATGGCTGTAAAGATATCGACGTATATTTTTTGTATGCAGTAAGTGTTAGTAGGTGAATATTTATTATACAATCATACAGGTAGTATAAGCCAAGGTCAACTTAGGTACTGCTTTTTACAACTCTCTGAGTTATGCGCTTAATAATATGCTTGTAAAAAACCAACGTAGTAATTTTTGAAAGTATCAATTTAATACTTACCAACATAATTCGTTCATTTCTGAGAATTCGCGATTTTGCGTGTTTTTTCGACAACCATTATTATTATGAAAAGTGGTATAGTTCGACGGGGCAGGTATCACCGGCACACCCATTTTTATTCAAGATAGGAAACGAGTTCTTAATTAATTATTGACAACGATAAATTAATTCTAGATTGAATTACTTGGCACTGTGGAAATTATTGAATATTTATGTCACATATTCTGTATAATATCATCATCCTACAGTCTTTAGTCACTCATAGTGTATTATTCCGGTCGATATAATGACATGTTGTCGACATTTCCAGTACCTTCGTTCTTCTAAAGGACAAGAGTGCACTGTATTTTCATATCGAGTAAACAAATTTACGTTTCTATAGCAAATTAGTACAGGCGATAAGAGATCTTCAAGTTATTGAAACTGAAGTCATCGGCATTGGTTGAAATGCCTTCCCTTAGACAGTGTAGAATATTCTAGACTAGCTGACCCGGCAAACTTTGTACTGCCTTAAAATCTATTTATCAAATATATTTCATATAAAATATAGCCTATGGTTACTCGTGGATAACGTAGCTTTCGAATGGTGAAAGAATTTTTAAAATCGGTCCAGTAGTTTTTGAGCCTATTCATTACAATCAAACAAACAAACAAAGTTTTCTTCTTTATAATATTATATTTTAGTATAGATAGTCCAAGGTGGTTCTTCTGCTTCATGTGGAACCTATTCTTTTAATAATATAGGAGTAGCAGACGAGCATGCAGTCCACCTGATGGTAAGTGGCTTCTGTCGCCCATGGACATCTGTAATCAACCCCAGATAGGATTAGATATTCCTACCTAAGGTCGGCCACAGATGCGCCGCTACCCTTGAGGACCAAGCTGGAACTCTTCGGAAAAGTATGTCTCCCTTATCACATCCTTCAAAACGGAACACAGCAGCCCCTAGCACTGCTGTTATTAGGCAGAAATAGGTGTGGCGGTGGTGCCGCCGGAGTCGAACCACAAAGGGTTCTACCACCTTCAAATTATTCTAACTTCAAACAATACTACATGATCGTTTACTATTTAATTTTATGAAATAACCTACCTATTTCAAGTTGACATAAAAAATGAGCAATACACATACATAATGTACATACTACACAGACATTCAAAATCTGCGTTACTTACCTAACGTTGATATTGACTGGGTTATAAAAACCTCTACAGACAAATTGTATCACATAGATGTAGGTGCCATGCGGAAAAAGGAATAGCCATAAGAATATTTCGAAGTTCGTTGTTGATTCCAAAACGAACCTGTCCTCAAGGTTTTGGAGAGGTCGCTTAATTCCTGTTTTTCAAGGCAATAACTACATAAACAATCGAAGATGTGCATATGAGATGAATTCATCAATTTTCTTAAAAGTTTTTACTTTAAAGGGAATCGAAAATTTATTGAATTTTTGTCACAAGCTTGATTTATTTCTGTTGTCTTAAAAACTACATAAGTAGGTAACTGAAAGTTCTTCTAAATATCCTGCTTAATATTGTTAAGACTCTTGGATAAATTATGCAATAAACCTCTTTTATTTTGAAAGGCTTGTTCCAGGCCAATGATTACTTCTGCCAACTTATTTACTTTTTCTACTTCTGCAATGGTTACGGTCGTCAATGGAGAAACTAAATTTTAATATTTAAAATGAGCGCCATGTCAAAATCTAGAGCTTAACTATTAAGGTATCCAGTATCCACGCTTTTATTTTCAGTATAAATTTTATAACTTGTAAGTAGTTACTTCGCTTTCAATTTAGTTTTTTTAAATTTTAATTAATATGCTATCAATATTTTATTGCTGATTAGAGGACTTCGATTGCGGTTCTTTGGAGGTCCCGGAGACCTCTACGCAGCTTACCGGTGGGTTTTTAGTGTTGGTATTGCATATGCCAGTGGCGTAACTGGCAAAATGCCATGGGCCCGCGGCCTGACGGGGCCCCTGGTCCGAAAGGATGTGAACTCAAGTAACCATAAAACTTCTAAAATGTGTATAAACCATCGAAAAATAAATTCTCTTTAAATGTAGGTATGTGCACGAAAAAAGGTTGCCAGGACCTTTTCTTTGGGCCCAGTAAAGTATAAGTAAAGGTTCCAGTTTAGTCCTCAGGGGTAGCGACGCATCTGTGACCGACCTCAGGTAGGAATATCTAATCCTTTCTGGGGTTGATTACAATTGTCCATACGACAGTAGCTTACCATCAGGTGGACTGCATGTATGTCTGTATTCCTATATTATAAAAAAGGACAATGGGGACAAAATGATATAAATCATGTATTGTCATCGGTTTTTGATAATTGTTCAAAATTTTGAATTAAACTGACCGTTCAAAGTGGGTAAAAATCAAGTTCAAATATTAAGTTGGTTTCATACGGTATAATTACGCCACTGGCTGATGCTAGCATTGCAATGATGTGTTGATAAATTTCCAGACAAGGAAACTGTTTACCATAGTAGTAGTACCATAGTATAGTAGTAGTTTAATGAAATGAAATGAAATATATTTATTTTGTATAGGCCAACGGCGGCACTTGCAAATTGTCAGTTACAATATTTTCTTAAACTACTACCGGATCGGAACGCGACCTCAACTGAGAAGATCCGGTAAGAAACTCAGTGGGTTTGTCTTTTTTAATTTTAAAAATAATTATTCTCTTTTTCATTTTTTTTAAATGCCATTATTTTTACATATAATTAATAAAGCATTAGCTCCAGTATCTTGCTTTACATTTATCTAGTTTAATTAACTTTGTTTGGTTATGATAGTGGTTGTCGTTTAATTACGTAAATACAAACAGTTTGAACATGCGTAATTCATTTCACTCTAATCATGATGAATGACTATTTGGACTTGTGATTAATTACCATCATTAGTTTTCAGTTTATTGTAATATTTATGACACTGTGAGGCCAGCGGAAAGCTCTGGCCAATACATTATGTATTTATATGACGATTATGTACACAGCTGTTTAAAACACGTATCTAATCACTTTTTAGAAATTTATAAACCTGAAGTAATTGTAAATAATTATTTGAATTTGAATAACTGATTAAAAGGATTTTATGATGGTGAGTGACCCGTCTCTACTTTTGGTAACAAGATAAAGTAACAGGACTTTTCTGGTGAGCCTTAAATCATAAATGTCTTCCGTGTTTGCATTACGTATTTTCGTAATACAACGGCATTGTTAAGGGTTTAATTAAGTTATGCACAAACCAACAAAGATCTGAATAATATCCGAAGGACCGCATCATTCCGTAAAAGCCAGTTTTAAGAATAACGTATAATAAGTACCAGTTACGCACGTCGCAGTGTATAAAATAAGTCAAATAGAAAGTATTAAATAAAAATGTATAGAGATTTCAGTGATTTATTGTAGTATTCACCTTGCGCGTGACGATGTAGTTCAATGGCCATTCGCAACACCTGTTATATTGCGTAATCACATCCACAAATAAATAAGTAGACTTTGCCAACAAATATCTTTGCTTTCTCAAGTTGGTACACACGTCTGTGCCCTCGCCTACAGCAATACTGCTATTTATAAACATGCGTGGGGAGTAATGTTCTAGCTGCTAGACCTAGACTTAAAGTGCTAATTATAGCCCCTATCTCTTAAGTCGTGGTGATAATTATCATAATTAAGGGCCTTGACTGGCTTAGAGTATGCGGCAAATTCTTTTAGTAAAGAGCCCGCAACATTAAGAGTAAAAGGGACATATTATGGTATTTTAGACTTTTTATTTTTAACATTATATGATAAAAAGGAAAACTATACGATTTGTAAATAACGTACAAAAATGCCTGAAATTTTGTTTGTGTGTTTTATGTATAGGCGATTTCTTAGTTAGAAAAAAAGTTACCATTTAACGTACAGTCCATGAAACCGTACAGAAATGAACTAACAGTCAAACGAAAAGACCCCTTCGCTATAAATTGATCATAACGAGGAAACAATATTCGAAAAGCTATAAAATAATACCGCATGATGTCGTGCGTTTATACATTTCCTTATGGCTTTCCTCATCACAAATACCTAATTAACACTTCCCGCATAATACGCAAACTATAAACTGTAGATACTTACAAATTTCTAAAGAAAAATGCGGAGTTTACAAAATACAATTGCTAACTCAATACTATTGATATCTTACATTGCCTTCTACGTTTCAAATCCCATTTGAGATCCACCCCCAAACCCTGAGCAGCGGAACTGTGGATCATTTCATGTAGGACTTTAATCCTGACATGGCTCAAGGACATCTGTAATTAAACAGATGTCCTTGAGCTAGCCACTTAGGTACCATCAGATGGGGTCGTTTGCTGTATCTATATTTGAAAGAACCCTTTGTCGTTCGACTCCCGAAGCACCACCGCTACACCTATTTCTACCTATAACATATAATAACTATTTCTACCTATAACAACAGTGTTGGGCGCTGCTGTGTTCCGGTTTGAAGGGTGTGGTAAGCGAGACAGACTTTTCCGAGGCGTTCCAGCTTAGTCCTCAGGGGTAGCGGCGCATCTGTGGCCGACCTCAGGTAGGAATATCTATTCCTATCTGGGGTTGATTACAGATGTCAATGGGCGGCATTAGCCACTTACCATCAGGTGGACTGCATGCTCGTCTGTTACCCCAATATTATAAAAAAAATATTATAAGAAAAATGTTGTATAGGTACTATTATACAACGAGACTGTGTTTTGAGCCTGTGGACGTCATGGAAACACAAAGGCAAGTAAATTATTCACTTTGGCCAGCAATTAAAGCCGTCTTTTTGCGCATTATGTCGCACGAGCGTCCAATAAATTTTCATTGCCTAATTTCAAACATGAACACTGTAATGAAAACAACATAGGTACCTACACAACCAATGATTTTATTACATCATTCCTGAATTGATTACATCATTGAAATACTCGTATAGTAAAACCCTAGCAAACATAATTTTTGAAGTATCGGCGTTCGAAGATTTGTATGTTTTTGGAATCTCTATGTAGCGATTAAAACACACGATTAATCGCCCATCGCAAACGCAAAAAGCAACTTTTTGGGCATCACTGCACTCTGAACGCGAAAAACGATACAACTTCAATGAAGTTGCCTAAACGTTTTCCATACAAAATATGATGCAGATCTGTGCAATCGTTAAAACGCGAATCGCCGATACTTAAAGTAGCTAGTCTGCTAGGACCGTAAAAGCTGAGATTTTTAAGCATTGGTGATTCCTAGACGCCGAGTTTATTTGCCCATGCGCTGGATGGACCACTCTTGCTGGCACAGCGGGCAGCGGTTGTTCTGCTTCACCCAGAGCGACATGCAGCAGAAGTGGAAGCTGTGGTTGCACTCGCCCCACACGACCACGCAATCTTGTTTGCCGTACGAGTCCTTCTTACTTTCACCTTGACACCTGAGGCATGCATCTGTAACAATAAATTATTCATTTAATTTTCCATTCTGTTTTTCAACCTTTCGTCTTCGTTTGGAAATTTCGATTTGTTAGGCCTTTTCTGTATAGGTAGGTATTTATATAAGTTATAAATCATATGATTGTTCCGAGGTAAGATTTAACGAAAAAGATATAACATTCTATCTCTACTAGTCATTGTCCACTAGTTTCCGGCCGAAGGTAGATTTCTGGCCGAAGCCAAAGCCGAAACCAATTGATCGGCTATCGACACAATCTTCGGCCGAAAACGAAATTTTGGCCGGACACTATTGTTCACACACAATTTACATTTTACCAAATAAGAGCATAGAAAAATAACCCTGTACCTATATTTGAAATTGTTTTTGTAAAATCGTTAATTTCTTCAGTATCATTAGACATGCATACAACGTTAAAGATGAGATATTACATTGCTTGCTTCATTAATTAATAGGACAGGTTATCGATACTGATCGGCAATAGCAGTAAATATTCCGAGTTCAATGAATATCTAACAAGTCACGTATAAGTGCACGATTAAAATATTTCCGCACGTAAAACTTCCATTTCCATAGCGAAACTAGACGTGAATACTGGTACATTATGTAATTAAATATGAGCAATCGATGTTAATCTACCTTTAATAAAATCTAAAATATTCCCTAGTGGAAATATCTGTAATGTTCGCTGGTTATATTTGCATTCATCAAACATATCGATTGGAATGGTTTATGTTCGTAATCCTAAGCGTTATTTTATTGCAACTTTAGATTTTCGTCTAGTTTTATGGTAAACATCAGTAAATAGTTTTATAGTAAATATCAGTATATATTAAAGCAAAGGTCAGTCCTTGATACCTTGTGTTAAGTATAAGCGAGCTTACAGCTGCATTGTAAAAGCTCACTACTTAAACTTAACGCGAATTTTCACTACATCGCGCTAGACAATCATAGCCTTCCTAGAGTAGACAACCCATCGACGAGACATAATTTAGTGAGTGAGATACATTATATAACTAAAGTAAAAGAGGTGGAAAGGAAAATCTAAAATTTTAACAAAAAAAGAATGAAAATGTAAACGTAAACAGCTACTCGTACTACGGACAGAAAAAAACTCTGAGATAGACAGTTAAGCAAAAAAGAAATGTATAACGTAAATATCTTCGAATAAATAACATAATTTTACAAAAAATACAACCATGATCATGATGGTGATAAGCGAAGAGGGACAAAGTAAACATTCGTGTTACCTGCTGCCCTTGACTTACTCATAGAAATGCAAGCGATAGGGCTTGTTAAGGATATTCAAATTAAATTTATGTGCACGCAATCGTTACAGTAGGTAATAATTAGACTTCCGATTCGAAAATACATTGGTATGAGCGATCGGCTGTTCAGAAAATAATTGGCAAAGTGCAAGGCGAACTCGCACACCGAGGATTCCGTACCCCTAAAATGTTCATATTTTTTTATTTTTAGTTTTTGAAGTAAACGCGTTGTGAAAATTTGAACTGTTTACCTATAACGGTTCAAGCTTAGATAAGTATAGATATCTCACCGCCTTGTAGTTGAAGGAAGCCATTAAATGACTTGCCGTCTCTGTCTGCCGTTTAATGGCTGTTATGGTGTAATTTACGCGGAACAATGCCGACATGCGCAGTTAAGACACGAAATCGAAGAATAAGCGCGAAGAAATATCGTTTCATTCGTAAACGATCTAAAAACTACATTTTTTTAATATTTTTCAAACACGAAAATAGTTGACAATGACCATTGTCAAAAAGTTACATTTTCTTGTTAGGAGCGAGTCATCTTTACTTATCTATGGGTTTAAGAGATAAAGTGAAAAACATCGAAAAATAGCGGGTTCTTTAGTATTTGTTGTTATAGCGGTCACCGTGATAAATGTTCTGTAAAAATTTCAAGTGTAGTGTCTATTACGGTTCAGGAGAGAGCCCTGTGACAGGCGGACTGACAGCGGAGGCTCCGTTTTCACCCTTTGGATACTGAACCCTAAAAATAAATCGATTGCTAACGGCGCTTTTCAGTCTCGAGCTGTGTAACAAACAATTACTGTGAATATTAATGTGACATTGCCGGATGCCTGTCTGTCTGTCCTCGCGCGGTTGACCTACCAAACTCAGTTCCCATTCTAGCCCGAGGCGATAATTTTTTGCGTCTTCAAATTTGCTAATTTGTCATAAGGAGTTTCTATTGAGTATTATATGAAAGTGATTTTGTAAGTTTTCCCGCGAAGCCTGAATATTCTACTCTAGTCATCAAATTGTACTAATCACAAGTAAAATGATCGATGTTCGATATAATTTTTGTATCCACTGAATTTCATATAAAATCAAGATCCTATATGAAATTGGATTATGACCATGTACCTATTTGAAATTGGTATACGAATCGTAAAAAATCCAGAGAAGGTGCTAGAAGATTTTACCAACCTTTGCTTGTGCGTCATTTGAAACGCATGCTGCATGACACATGCTTAATTATAGAAAGTTTAGCGTTCACAAATCATGTTCAAAATAGAAATTACTCCCGATTTATAACGGAAACGTGTTACACTGCACCCGATAAATGTTCACAAACACGGTGAACGCAGTCCTTGAAATTTAACGTTACGCGTGAGATCACTGTAGTTCCAACGAGGAAATACGCAAATATATTTTGAAAATATTTATCCCTTATGATGGATTCATAAGACGTCAATGAGTAAGAAAACAAACAGTTTGTACTAGATGGTAGGTAATGCGTCAATTCTATTAGATAATTCATGTAGGCTTTAGTTCCGTACATGACAGATAGGTACAACGAGTAAACGTTATAAAAACAAAGACCGCGAGTGCCTAAAAATATTTAAGTGAAAAAGGAAGTAATGTAGCCTATGCCACTCCCACAATTTAGACGAATCTAACGACACGTCATGTTTTAAAATCTGTTAATCCTTTTAAACTGACGTTTTAGGCGTGCCAAAAAATGTGACATGTTGCATTCTGTGCTCGAAAACATCACCCTCTGCAATTGAGTAACAACCCAAGCTAATAAAAGCGTGTTAAAAAGGGAACCGATGGCGTCGTGTTCACTTTTAGGAAGGCAATTTTATCTGTGGAACATAAAGACTTGGGAAAAATGGAACTTAAAATCACCACAAAATTTATATACGTAGCTTATTTATTAAAATGTAACGTAATTTATCTTAATTATGTGTAGTAACTGACAGGAAGTATTAACGTTGCATAATAAACATAATAACTGCGTAGTTTCTCACTTGTCTAAACTCTGTATGTCTGTATGTAATGTGGGATTGTCAATATTTATTAAAACGAAGGCGCATTAGATTGTTGCATCCATATGCAAATATTCACAATGCATATGCAAAATCAATTCAACAATACACTTATGTAACGCTAATTTGCACAAACTTTGTATGCCGTAGATAAAACCGGTATAGCTAACAAACACCATCACGCCATAGATTTATAATTCTGTCAACAAGTATATTAAATGGTAATAAAGTTAGCACTTAATAAAGAATACGTAACGCTGGGTGTAAATAATAAATTTACACATAATGCAATCCATTGTAAAGGATAAAAAATAAATATGTCATTCTAATCATCATCATCAACCAATTTGTTAGCGCTGCGTTGCCGGGTAAAGTTCTTTTATCAAAATGTGTACATTTTAGGTCATAATTAACTACATTTGGTAACTACTTATTGGGTGAATTCATACATTTGTATCAAGAATGTTGGTTTTTAGCAATATTTTTCATAATAATAAATTTAAGTGGCAAATAGTTACTTATTAATAGTCCTACCTATGCCATCAAAATTTCAGGGGCCTTTTATTAATCTACAGAGAGAGCGCTAGTAAGTGAGGCTGAGGAGAAAGACTAACCTAAACTTATCATATTTTTGCAAAACAATAATGATTTTAAACAAACCAAACAAGAAAACAATCGAATAACTTTCCAGATTTCCCAGACAGCCATTAAAATTTTCTGGAAACTGAAAACATAAACAGGTAGAGCGTCTTAAAAAGCAAACTCTACATACAAAAACGCAAACGTGTTAAAAATAACCAATTACCTTTAGGAATATTGCTGGAATATACGTAAAGTTATGCTATAGCTGCACGATCGTATTATAAAGAAAACAACTTTAAACATCGAATATAAGAAAACCAATAACATTCAGACATACTGAGAGATGTTTCATTTAATTATTCGCGAAAAATTAATTGTGAAATGATGTTGTTTTATTAATTGAAAGACTATTGCTTCATCCTGAGATATTTTAATTATATTTCTCAAATTCAAAACAAAATACATTAATACTTAGTTTTTTTTTTCTATTAAAAGTAAGTTATTTTTTGAATCAGTACTAAATTATTTAAGTTCTTTTAAATTTCCTTGACTTTTATTTAAGTTTCCTTGCATTTATGAATCTAACTATTATTTATGAAAATTATCAATATACTATATACAATATATGTATTATATACATTATGCAGAAGCTGAGAACAGTATCATTTCAGCAAATATTTAATGACGTGGTATACCTAAGTCAGTAAATATGCTTATTACGTCAATTCAATTATAACTGACTTTAATACTAATATTATACATTAGATATAGTGATTATTGGAAAATACTATATATTTTTTCTATTTACTAAATGCTGAATAAGGTAATAAATAACTAGCTAATTGAAATAGGGTAAGGGGAAAAGTTAAAACTCTCAAGACATATTACTTATCATGATTATTTTGAGTGGCTAAACTATTACCGTTGAAAATTTTGGAGTGTGCTTACGATGAGATGCATGCGTTACGAACAAAAAAAAATTAATTGTGCAAATGTGCATATTTGTTATAATATATGATTGTCTCCTATATGATAATGGAATTAGATGAAAAAAAAAACTATGGATTAGCAGAGCGGCCTAAGTTTTCTTCAAAAACATTTCATTATTGCATTTATTTCAAATTATCAATTGTGTTGTACATATTAATCTGTAAACTTCAAATATATCTGAAACACAATTTTTTTCGACCGAGATTAGTGCTTTCTCTTTGGCATTCGTCAGAGGAGTGCCAAAATCTATATTACTTACAACCAAAAAGTTTTTTTTTGGTATAACAACACGGAACAGGTAACGTAAATGTTTAAGTGGAAAATAATGCATGCAATAACACCTATTAGATATTGCGATGTAATTCATGATAATAGGAATCTGAGTAATTATTGTATTAGCACATCTAATGCTGCGCAATACGTTTGTTTGTATGTTTTAAAAGGATTATAGAATAATTAAACCACCTATCGCGAGATAAACAATTAAGTGGAAGGTTTATGTGTATTTCATGAGAAATTTACAATAATAAAGAAATAATTACTTTATTGTGTCTTACATAACAAGAATTTGATTTACATCAATTGGCATGATAATTAAATCAAAATTATTAAAATACAATTAAAACTATTCTAAGGCTTATTTTGACGTTTTGAAAACATGAATATATTGTATTGCTTCCTTTAAGAGTAGACTAGCTGTTTTTATAATCGGTGTTAGATTTTTATCTGCTTTTTGGAAGTAAGATCGCAACTACTTTTGGATGCTCGATGCAACAACTATTGTAGGCGCTAAAAAGCGCTTTCAAAAATTCCCAAAACGTGCTGCAGCATTGATACAATCGTCAAAATGCGAATCGCCGATACTAAACGTATCAAGTCTGGCTGAGCCGTAATGGTGAAAAATTCCTGAGGAAACATTATTCTCCAAATCGAACAACAACTCAAATGCATGTTACTTTCGAGTATATACTTCAAATATACTTAAAGTTTAACAAGCCGCACTAGCGCACGTATTAGACAGTAATGAGTTCATGATAATGATCTTTGAAAACTTGGTACGTTAATTAGCCTTATGAATAATCGTGATAGGAAACTGAACATTCCCTTCTACTTATTAAACTACCAATTTCACAATAGCTGTAAAAGATTACATTGGAAGGATGCGAAGCCTTTATATAGACACATGTGCAGCCGCCCTCAACCCAGTTGTATCCACTGCTGGTCACGGAACTCCTTTCAGTGTGAGAGCCTCTTCGCTGGTCAAATGGGGATTGGTAGACTTCACATACTTTTCAACTGTTTTATCCTTCATCCTGATGTTATCCTTCATCCTGGATGCAAGTGATACCTAACTTCTAATAACTTCGAAAAATCAGAAGCTCATGTCTGGGTTTCGAACCTCGGATTCCTGATAGAAAAGCCGAATTTATAAAAGGACTTATAGTGGTTATTAAAGTATCTAACCATTGTGAATCAGCCTCATACAAATGCAATTTTTTCTTTAATAATAATAATAATAATAAATCTTTATTTGCTTAAATAAGGTACAGCAAATTAGGTATAATAAAGAATATGACTTCCACTTATTTAAACTTTAAGGCATGCAAAATTACAATTTTATAGTCGCTAATTTTAAGCTATTATACAATATATACAAATTATTACAATCATGAATGTCAAAATTTACAAATTACATATTACAGCAATCATAATGTCAATTTACCCTTTCTTAGTCTACATAAACCTATTTTCCTAGAAATTCATCCACTGAGTAAAAAGGTTTCGTAATAAGCCAATTCTTAGCTAAGCGCGAGCGCGTGTTTTAATCCACATGAGGTGATTGATCTCGTTGCGTATATATTTAGAACTTTTGTAGATCACACACTCGCCTAAGTCACGTTGATGAGTAATTATCACTCTTCAAGGAGAGTAAGCGTTGCTCTGATCTGATGAGTTTGTAACTTATAGCATTAGTTAAGTAATATAACATATAGATATTGTTTTATACCTAATAGTTTATTGTTAACTAGCTGATCCGGCAAACTTTGTACCGCCTCAAAATCTATTTATTAAATTTATTTCATATAAAATATAGCCTTTGTTACTCGTGGATAATGTAGCTTTCGAATGGTGAAAGAATTTTTAAAATCGGTCCAGTAGTTTTTGAGCCTATTCATTACAACGAAACGAACAAACAAAGTTTTCTTCTTTATAATATTAGTATAGATAAGACGTAATTTTCAACTATTTATATAAAAAAATCCTTTGTTTATCTAAATCAAGAAGCAGGAGTTATATAATGCGTCGGGATGCAGCAGCCAGAATACAGAAAGACCGAATTACTTATATATACGTATTTAATCAAAACAGAATATTACATGTTTTGGATTAAATCTAACCTAAATTAAAACTAACTATCCCAAGTGGTGACTTGCTGGGGCAATGTTAGCGCCCAGAGTGATATCCACGTTCGGGACTATGAGGTGGCAACGTAGATGGCGGTGAGGAACCGGATTTCTTCTTGATAAATTTAGTTAAGGTGAATGCCTATTGTTGGTTAAGACAATATATAACACAGGGAGTGCGTCCCCAAATTCCGTAATAAGAAATACACATAACAAGTCACATTAACCTTATAAAACCTTATCAAGTTTCGAGAGTGAAAAGAAAACGTCCCAAAATGCATGTAAGTATTTTCGTAAACGTTGTTATTTTACGCATTACTTTCGTTATTTTATGGTTAAAAATAACGGCGACCTTGTTACCGGTCAGGTTCGCAAGTGGCAGACATGCGCCGGTGCAGGCGCCTCATCGATAATGCAATCTGTACCCTTACCATGAGTTTTTACGTGTCGACGAATATGACTGTTTTGGTATTTGTTTACGTATTAGCCCATACTATTTCCAATCAGCGCCCCTAGCGGATTGTGTCGGAACTTGGAAATAGTATGGGCCAATACGTAAACAAATACCAAAACAGTCATATTTGTCGACACCTAAAAACTCATGGTAGGGGTACTGCTCCGTGAGGACGTGGAATTCTACTTAACGGGAAACATTCCATGAAGATTTAACTGCCACAATGATCGGTCAAATTCGAGAAAGGTCAGTAAAAGTTAATGCAAATGCTTTTATGGAAAGTATACACTGCATTGATAACATTAAGATCATAAAGTTTGTGGACACTCAAAATTGGTTAAGAAAATAAAATGGATCTTCTTAATAGGAGTAAAAGTAAACTTCGTCTGAAGCTGAAGAATACATATCGTAAGATTCAATGTCTTGGGATCAGTGCTGCTGATGGTCGAAATGGAGAATCAACATCCGAAGACCTCTGTTAAACAACTATGGAATAGATTAGCATGATACACCAAATACTTAAGACAACTATTTCCTATTTCCACTGGATCTATGAATTTTCAACGCAAATGACGCTGAGAATCTAAGAGTATTTAAAACAGAATTCAAACTTTATTATTTTTAATAATTATTTCAGAGATGCACTCGTGTAGTACTCTCACCTACACATAGCTGTGAGCTTGTACGAGTAAATTAAGCACCCAAGGCGCCTCGATTTACACTTCCACACATTGATAACCGTGTTTGTGTGTGTTTGTACGTATTGCAGAATGTTGAGAGTGTACATTTCATGTCAGTGTGTAGATCCTCCGTCTGGCCAATGGTACTTTACTGAAAATACCCACAAGGCCATTTACACGAAAATGATTCAATTATGTACTTAAGTGATAAATAAAATTTGTTCAACTAACAAAAACAAGGTGTAACCATAATGGGCGCGAACTACGTAGGTACATTTGGTATTCCATAAGGCATATGGGAAATTTCCATGGACGCGTGCATGGACGTGTTGCATGGATATACGGCCAACGTAAAATTAACTATGTTTACGACATTTTCGCGTGTAATCACATTTCTACTGGGAGACAAAGGCGTTTTGGACTAGACTACACTGAATTATGAATCGGCGAGATTCAGGTGCATGGTATGCTCAACTTCTTTTCGCGCAAACTTAAAAGGGCCTCATAGGCAATTTCTACTTTAATACCTGTATAAATTTCATTATTATAGTATTTCTATTTAGTTGATTTTCCCTTCAGTTAATTACTTTTATTTTTTTGTTTTTATAATGATTTCTAATTGTGGTGATCACTTGAACACTTTAAACTATTTATGAATTTAATAAAAGGAAAATGTTAAGGATACCCGACAATGATTGAAAGTTTATCTGCATACTTTTCCTTCTATTAGTACTTTTCCAGTAGAAACTTGGTGCAATTCGAATGATTGCTTAACTTGTCCTGATAAAAATCTCTAGAGCACACGTTAATCCACATTGATGGTGCAACGATAAAATGCAATACACCAATTTTAAACTATATTTAGATTGCAAAAATAAATAATTGGATGCTTCTATGAATTTAATTTAGGATCGTAATGAAATAAATATTTATTTGCCAGTTATTATTGAACACCTAGGGATAAACATAAACGCGCTGCGGCGCGGCGCCGCACCACAAGGTGC
Organism: Epargyreus clarus; assembly: GCF_041222505.1. Classification (NCBI taxonomy): domain Eukaryota; kingdom Metazoa; phylum Arthropoda; class Insecta; order Lepidoptera; family Hesperiidae; genus Epargyreus; species Epargyreus clarus. The sequence goes on from NW_027332211.1 coordinate 9,908,859, forward strand.
CGCTGAGAGGTGCATAGCGACACCGCGCCGCAATAAAATACGACACGTCACAAGTAACGTAGGTATCGTTTCATGTAGGTAAACAATAAAATTATCTGCAAAACTTACAATATTTACTAGCCAACTTTATGGTGTCGAATTGTATCGAATTGTTGGTTTTTGTAAAAAATCCCTATTTTTTTCAAACCCCACAAAAGAAATACAAAAATATAAACAAAAAATACTTTCATTAATAAAAGGCATCTGGCATAGGTACGACAAATAAATCCATACATTAATATGCGTAAGAAATTCTTAACCGGCATTCGACCAATGGCGCCATCACCAGTCGAGCGATCAACGCGGTTCATTAATAATTTCAACTGAACTGACAACTTTTACTTTATTATTCGTAAATAAAGGATCTGCATGCCGACTGCGGGTTATTTCCATCACAATTAGTGCGCAAGTAAAAGATTAATAGAAGCCTTCGATTGCTTACAAGTGGTGTCACATTTCGCTATACCAATGAGTATCTTTAACGAAATCACGAATAAAAACCTTCCCTTTGGAAAGATAATTATTTATGGTCATAATTTTGCTTTAACTATTTTGACGAGGAATATGCAACGCAGTCAAATCAATACTTTGTTGGACACGCGTCTATTCTCAGAATTTGCATGGTTAACGCCTTCACGCTGACCAAATGCACGTAAAATTCACACATCTATGATAATATTGCATTACCACATCTGAAAGCCTGTACGTGTACACACACAGGCCTACGAAAAAATAATAGCCACCTACACGAATTTTGCATCTAGCTCGGCAGACCGAAATTCATTCTACTGTAATAATATGGCTTTGAAAAAGCTATAGATACCATTTGCATTTACTTCATTAAATTTTGTTTCACCAACGTTTTTTTAAATAAACGTAAGCTGTTATAATAATATAAGATGTAAAAGTACACAGGTAATATACAAATAACAAAGAAATTAATTTTAAAGAAACACTACTACTCTTCTCCAAATCAATCCAATAACAAAGCATCGCTATAAATAATGAAGTATTACTTTAATAGAACCTACTTTGTAAAAGAAAACGGCAAACTAAATTTCATAACTAAACCGAAAATGCCAGACAAACTCACAAAAGCTTACTTCGCGATATCTATTTTATTACAACTACATAACAAAGCTTTACTAAAATAATTGACACAATACACTATGGATGGCGATCTGAGATCGTTTAATTGAAGAATCTCCAGTGAATGGATCTTTCATCCTAGAATGTTGAAGTTGGTTAAATGTGTTAAATTTATTTGCTGACGAATACGTATTTTAGTGCTTGTTAGGTCCTGATGACCTTTTTTAACTATCTACGCCCTGTGACAGCTGAAAAGATCGAACATCGATTTTTGGAAAATCGATTCTTTGGGCCTCGATTATTTTGTGAATCGATTTATTCCATTTCGATTCGAATCGATATTTTTCGGAAAGAATCGCCATCCCTAATATCTATTTTATTACAACGACATAACAAAGCTTTACGAAAAGAATCAACACAATAGCATTGCATAAGTAACTGTTGCCACATAAAATTCACAGTGGAGCTTGCAAGTAGGAAGTAATTTTTGCAAACATCTCTCCTTTTGATCGCTTGAGAGCTGAACAATGTGTAATTGCAGCCTTGTTGACTCGGGCACCTTTTTATTCTAGGCACCTTAAGGTTTTTTATTCTAGGTACTTACATAAGTAAATCTGCGTCTTCCAGTTCGGCTTGGGGGATAGTGTTAAAGTATTTAAGCCGAGTGGCTATTGCCGTCCATGGATATCTCTAATCAAAGATTAGATTCCTATCTGAGGTTAGTGACATATGCGTTACAGATATTACTCCTAAGAATAAGTTAGAACGCTTGGGACAAGAATGTCTCCCTCACAACGCCGTTGGAGGGAGACATACCTTATAAAGAGGAATAATATTAACTACTTTTATTACGCAGGAAAGGTGTGGCGACGTTGCCTCCGGAGTCAAACCACAAAGGGTTCCACCACCTCAAAACCGACAAACTATTACGACCCTGATGTAATATAAGTTTTAAAATAACCCGATAGGCAAGTACAGTCAGAAATAGCATCGCGTTTGCCGTTCTAGCTCTTACATCCTTATTTAGCGAGCAGACGAGCGTCGACTGGCGCCCTAAGAAACATGCCCTGAAGACGAAGTTTTTTTGTCATTCCAGTGCAACCAGATTATAAATAGACGCATAGGCTTCTTGATATATTTTTGTACATATAAAAAGTGGCTACATCGCTCATGGCTGTGATATGCATTGTAGCATCCATAATTTTAATTCTGTCAGTTCACAAACTTCCTTAGTAGGTATTTAAAAAATCAAGTATTGATAAAAACAAACAAATTACGTTTTACGGTATAAAGAAACCTAATATTGTATACTTCAATTATTTCTCGTAGGTAACTCTAAAAATAAATATTTGTAGCACGTGATGTCATGTTTAATTTTCACATTGTAAAGCTAATTTACAGAGCTTACTTTGTAAAAGGTAGTTATTTACATTCGACTTAATTTCAATAAGACTGTAACATGCACGTAATGAACTAAACTAGTTTACATCAGGTTTAAAGTTACAACTTAACGATCCCGAGAATAAAGCTATTATTTATTTTAATGATAGGTTTCAAAATGTCTCTATGATAAACGTTCGACATCGAACAAATTGATATAATGTATTAGTAAACATTTTTTATTATCACGAATGCGACTACACACCAATTCCGATCATGATCTTTTGTTTACAAACAATGTAGATGCGATAACATTCAATGTGAAGATGCTAAGAAGCATAACAATGAAACGGTTGAGCAAACTGGTAAAATGTGATTAAACTTTAAACATTTCGCTGGGTTATCTTATCGTTGAACCCGCGATTAAATCGTTGTACGTTCAATTAAAACAATCGTTTTAACGTAATCAACGCGTTTGGGTAGGTACGTGTTGAGGAACTTGGTGTTCGACCTTCTTCATTACGCAACAGTGCACCTGACACAAGGGCGGCCGTTGCCACACGTCCAATATCGCAAACTAGTGCCACCAGTCCAGCTGCCAGCATAACTGTCTCATCTACATTTCAATAAGCATGAATTAGACCCTTACGCTTGTTTACGCACTTTTGACGTCACTGCAAAGAATGGCACATAAAGATTCTTGGAAAACGGCAATTTTATAATTCGCCGTGGATTATTCTTTGGCGTCACAGTAGCGTTAAACTTGTTGTTCTTGTAAAGACAAACAAGGGATTATTAGCACTATATTACACCTGTATATTTGCTGTATTTTAAAATCAAGAGAGATGAAATAGTGGAAATAAATCCATTAATATAAGTAGTATTTAATTGCATCTCATGTTTTAATTAATGTACTGATTGATAAATTCTGCCTTTTTCTGTTATGTTATTACTATAAGGTCTTGTTAAGTTGTTACTATGTCTTGTTAAGACATTCATAAGATGAACATAAACATAACTTCCCGGAAAAACACACATCAATAGTACATGCTGATTAATAAATTGATTATTTCACATGAATGTTTTCGTCAAGTCTCAGTATATAATTAGTCAATATGAAGCCATTTGAATTCACCGAAATTTACTGAGGCAATGCATGCATTAATATAACCTTCAGTATAAACGATTGATTTCATGAAGTGGTTGGTGATGAAATTGAGACAAATCAATTAAGGCGCGATTATCTTAGCAATTAAAAGAAAATATAATTAACTTAAAACATGCATGCTTTGGGATGCAAATATCATGGTTTTAATAATAGAAACATTAAAAATGTAAAACATTTCTATCAATAATCAAAGCTTCGAAATATTGAAAAGAAGTTGCGTCATTATTGCTCTCAGCGAAATATAGCCTAATCAGTACTAACGAAACAGTTTATCAAAACATGAAATAGATCTTCCATAGTTCGATCACAATCACTAGCGACTCAGGTAATAGATTGGCACAATATTCGGTATCGTATTAATTTTCCCCTTTTGCGAAATGTTAGAAAACCAACTCGTGTTCAACACCTAGTTAGTTAGGTTGCCATGTTGCTCATAAATTATTATTTAACGGAAAGTTTTAATCGCCATCTTATCTGAATTAAATGATAAGATAACAGTCTCTTTCAGACGGACGTGTGACACACCGGCATGTGCATATTGTTATAATAATCTGTTATCTGAGCATCTCGGAAAGTAACCAAAACTGTGACGTCCTGCTTCATTATACAGACGAGTGCATGTAGAGTGTGCTATAAAAGATTTTAACTCTACGCACTTTCCATAATCATAGATTTCACGTAGGTAACGCAAGTATACTTTACCTTTTCATCACTTTCTTTCGTAACTTGCTCGTAAAAACAAAGGCAAAGTAAGGAAAATGTATCCATAAAAAATTGTGAAAATGAAATAAACAATTTTTGAGGTTCGTTGTTTCATTTTCGAAGAAAGTGGGGGATTGGCAGGAGCTGGCCACAATTTAATTATTTTTCAAAAAAGTTAATTAACACTATCACAGTGTTCCACTAGTAGAGTGCTACTTGACATTAAGTCTGTCTATTGACGTAAACATGGAAACAATAAGTAAAGATTAAATAGAGCTGTCACCTTATTTTTATGTTACTTAAATCTACAATATTTTTGTGTACATGTGTGTGTTTTTGTATAAGTAAATTGAAAAATAATTGGACGAGACTTCCCTTCGCACTTGGTATCACCAAAGGACAGAGGACTACACAGAGAGTAACACAGATTACTTTTTACCTAAAAGTAATTATCCAAAATAGACTTACTCTTAACTCTACATTACTACTCTACTACTCTACAAAATTAAATGAATATTAGAAACCGTACTATAAATAAATCACTTCTATGTCATACACAGCTACGTTCGACAAAAACCTAGCAATATGCGTTGGTAAAGCTTTTAAGGTTACAGATGCGGTTTGAAGAGACGCCGGCGAGTTGCAGCGACTTGCGCACGCGCATACATTCCTTCAAAGAACGTTCGAGAACCGGTGCCCGCCTGGTGCTAGTAATATTCCACTGACATTTTTGAATCGGTGACGTATGTGTGCGTGAAAGACGAATGTATGGTAAAAGTGCGCGTACACGAGTCAGCGCATAGCCTAAAATACATACGCCGACTGAATCACCGGTCAAACTATGGCGTAATCAAGGGAATAAATGCATAAATTTAGAAGGATTTTATTTTAAAAAAAATAACTCGTATTCGATAGCAAGCACTTGCATTTTAAAATAATAATACAATTTCCTCATTTCAAGTTCTACTGTGTATGCATGTAATTAAATTTCAAGTTGCAGATAATAGTTTGTTTGCTAAAAAATAATGTTATAAATCTGTAAACATATTTTAGAGCCGAACATCGAATTATCATTATTCTGGTTAATGTGCGTCATTACCGGTACGGTTATTTACTTTTCTATGATCATTACATTAAGAAATGTACGTATCCATCGTCGCTCTAATATCTTATCCCAATAGCTTGATTGAGTAAATATTAATTGTATATTTACTCGTAAGTAAATCGCACAAGATACTCTTTGCAATGTTACTTGTATAAACATAGGTTGTTTTGAACATATTTATGTCTTATTTCTCCGAAGAATCCGAGTTCATGTTAAAATTACATTTATGGTAATATGAATTAGGAATGATACCTTAATTCATTGCTAAGTGTTGCCATTAAATAATTCGTACCTTTAAAATAAAGATTAATAAAATTCAATTTTTTTAAAACTAAATGAATATATTTCTAACATATCTTTAAGTAGGTAATTAAATATGTAGATATAATCACGATTTTCTTTTATTAAAGACAGTTTTTTTAAAAACTTTAGTTTAACTATTGTTTTTTGTGCAATAGGCGAATCAAGTTAATAAATGGTTGTTAAATATTCAGAATCATTGTTTTTAATAATTATTAATATTTATGGCCATTCTTTGAAAGTCATATGGAAGTAAGAATACCGTTTTCATAATTGCACATACATATCTTCTATATATATAAAAGCGAAAAGATACTCACGTTCAAAACGTATTAATCAAGGTTTTGACTAAACTGCTGAAGCTACAATCATGAAATTTGGAATATAGCTTCATTTTATAATGTAGATGCGCACTAAGAACGGATTTTTTGATATTCCACCGTTAAGAGGGTTAAATGGGGGTTGAAAGTTAGTACGAAAGTCGGTCAGTTTTAAAGCAAACTGGATGAAAATTGGTATTTAGCTTTCTGATTTAAAGTAATAAAAATCTAATCTAAGGGTTTTTCCAAAATCAACCCTAAAGGTGGTTAAATAGGGGTTGACAGCTTTTTTTTAATTTTTCCATTTTGGAAGCCAGCGCTATGAAAGTTAGCCATTGCTTTACTGGTTAGATATAATAGAACTTTAGTTCTACCGTTTTTGGAAAATCAACCCTTATGTGGGTAAAATAAGGGTTGTAAGTTTATATGGAATTCCCCCAGTTTTAATGTAAACTGTATGAAAATCGATATTTGGGTTTTCGATTAAAAATAATTAAATACCTATTTCACCATTTTTGGAAAATCAACCCTTAAGTTGGTAAAATAAGGGTTGATAGCTTATTTTAAAATTTGCCAATTTGAAAGCTAGCACTATGAAAGATAGCCATTGCTCTACTGGTAAGATATAATAGAACTTTAGTTCTACCGTTTTTGGAAAATCAACCCTTATGTGGGATAAATAAGGGTTGTAAGTTTGTATGAAAGTCCTCCAGTTTTGATGTAAACTATATGAAAATCAGTATTTGGGTCTTCGATAGAAAATAATTAAACACCTGTTTCATCATTTTTGGAAAATCAACCCTCAAATTGATAAAATAAGGGTTGACAGCTTATTTTAAAATTTGCCAATTTGAAAGCCAGCACTACGAAAGTGATTGCCTTACTGGTTAGATATAGTGGAACTTTAATTCTACCGTCTTTGGAAAATCAACCCTAATGTGGGTTAAATAGGGGTTGAAAGTTTGTTGCGAAGTCCGCAGATTTTGAATCAAAGTCTACGAAAATTGGTATTCAGCTTTCTGATTGAAAATAATAGAACACCTATTTTACCGTTTTTGGAAAATCAACCCTTAAGTTCGATTAATAGGGAATATAAATTTATTTTAAAATCCGTTAATTTGGAAACAAGGATTGTAAAAATAGAATTTAGCTTTCTGGTTCAAAATAATAGAGCTTCTTTAACACCGTTTATGGAAAATCTACCCTTTAGAAGGTAAAATAGGGGTGGAAACTTCGTTTAGAAGTCCGCGGCTTTTTAAGCAGTCTATTAAAATGGTTATTTGGCTTTCTGATTCAAAATACTAGGACACTTATTTGACAGTTTTTGGAAAATCAACCCTTAAGGTTGTTTAATAGGGGATGGAATTTTATTTTAAAATCCGTTTATTTGGAAACAAGGACTGTAAACATAGGATTTAGCTTTCTGGTACGGAATAATAGATCTTCTTTAACAACGTTTATGGAAAATCTACCCTTAGGAGGATAAAATAGGGGTAGAAACTCCGTTTAGGATTTCGCAGATTTTAGAGCAAATTGTATGTAATTTAGTATTCTGCTTTCTGATTGAAAATAATAGAACACCTATTTCACCGTTTTTGAAAAATTAACACTTAAGGACGTTTAATAGGGGATGGAACTTTATTTTAAAAACCGTTAATTTGGAAGCAAGGACTGTAAAAAATGGTAATTGGCTTTCTGGTTGGAAATGATAGAACTTTTTTAACACCATTTATGGAAAATCTACCCTTAAGAGGGTATAATAGGGTTCGTTTAGAAGTCCGCAGATTTTGAAGCAAAGTCTATGAAAATTGGTATTTTGCTTTCTGGTTGTAAATAATATATCACTTATTTTTCCATTTTTTGAAAATCAACCCTTAAGGTCGTTAAATAGAGGTTGGAACTTAATTTTATAATCCGTTTATTTGGAAGGAACCACTATGAAAAATTATCATTAGACTCAATAAAGCATCTGAGTCACTGTTTTGTTTAGATCAACCCTTAAGACGGCTATAAAAGAGTGTATGCATTATGCCTTTCTGTTTACACATCTGTTTCAGCATTTTTAGCAACTTAACAATCAACCCCATTAGGGTACTATTAGTAAAGAAAGTTTCTTTAAAAACCGTTATTGGAGTCACTTCCTTTGGCGTGTCTAAAAAAGAACATAGAAGAAAAAAGCAGAGAAGTTTAGTGTAGGACGAAATTCCATGGGCCGACGTAACATATATTTTTAACATGGGAATGTATTGCGCATGCTGAAGTGCAGAACAGCGGTTTTTTAAGGTTCCGTACCTAAAGGATAAAAACGGAACCCTATTACTAAGACTTCGCTGTCTGTCCGTCTGTCCATGTGTCACAGGGCTCTATCTCTGGAACTGTAATAGATAGACATTTGAAATTCTTACAGAGGATGCATAACGGTGGCCGCTATAACAACAAATAAAAATAAAAAAAAAGTTGAAAACAAAAAGGGGTCCCCATACAACACAAACTGCTATTCGATATTTTTCCAACTAACTTTTGAACCGTTAAAGGTAGACAGTTCAAATTTTCACAATGTGTGTACTTTAATGTCTGCTGCAATATTAAATACTAGAAATTTAAAAAATGAAAATTTTGGTTGTACGGAACCCTCCAGGCGCGGGTTTGACTTGCACTTGGCCAATTATTAGTAACGCGCAGACCCGCGGGCCAAAAGGGAAAGTCGCGGGCCACACGCTACCCACATAGGAATGTTTTTGAAATTCTACTAAGGAGGTAAAATAAGTGTTATATGTATGTATACGGGAATCTTTTAGGTTCGAAGTTAGAAACGTGAAATTTCAGATAACGTCTATTCAGACAAATACACGACAACGTTGAAGGGGTGCAAATTTCATATATGATAATGCGTAAGTGTATTCAATTTAGCCTACATTTTGGTATACTGATTAGGTACATCGCAACTACTTTGGACACACTGCGTGCCAACATTTTGTCCTGCCGTGGGGTATGGTTATGGTAGGTATGCGTGGATTAGTGGTGGTGATGTGGTAGATACATAGACCTTGGATTAAAATTTTGGGCTAGAACAGGGCTACAGTATCCCCTGCCAGTCGTACGAGACTAAAGGGGGAAGGCTTCTGGAGTTGCGGGCGGCAAGAATGGGAGCTCTAACCGCCCAGCCAGACACCCTGGAAAGAACCGCTGTATGTAAGGCCCCATATAACATGGACGGTTCCTATGGAATAATGTAAATAATAATTATTGTATCCTACATGAAACTTATATGTTAAAGAAAGTTTCATTACAGTCCACTTAAAAAATTTGTGTATATTTCTGAAGAAATTGACCAATTTAGATACACAGTGACGAAAAAAGAAAGCTTTTATTAATTAAATATTAATGCTTCTTTATCGTTAAAATTGTTAAAGGTACATATTTACGATTACAGTTATTTGTATGTCATATAATATTGTTTTACGCGGGCGAAGCCGCGGGTTCTGCTAGTTATACATACTTGTGTGTAGTAAATACAAGGAGAGAAGATGATTCCACAAAGGTTATTTGAGATCAAAGACAAGTCGTATTCTTAGAATACAGTAGGTGTGACATTTGTTGGGCAACAATGTGAAACACGCGGTATGTCACGCGCACATTTATTTTAAGACACATTTTCAGTACTGATTTAACAATAACCAGTATAACCATAATGTAGGGAAATAATTCCGGATAAAAAATAGAAATTCTGTTAGCAATGCCAATCACAGCTCTACTACTTACTAAGCGTCTAAATCATTAAGGCTTTTGTGCAAAAACTTTTATCTCGATTAATTATGCTGTAGAAATCTTAGATCTGTATGGTTGACAGTTGTAAAATAAAAATAATGTCTATTTTAACGACAAGATCCTATGCATATTATCTTGTTAGAAAAAAAAATTGCTCTACATTTTTTCAAGTGATCTTGATAGTTTTTACAACTTGCACGTTTAGCTCTCTACAAATTCCAAATATTCTACAATAGGCTACAAATAGATAATTTTGATACATCTTCAATACCAACACCTACGTACCCAAGAGCCATTCGTTATTGCTTCCATAATTAATCTAACGTCTCATCTTTACATCTGAGGGAATGGACCGGGCTCCCCTAAGCTAATATAATGGGGGTCCTGCCCGTGACGTATCGATCGTTGTGACGCAGCGACGCTGTTTGGGTGTGTAGGGGCGGGGCAGCCCACGGACTTGCGTCCACCACCGACGGCACGTCTCGACGGTGCCAGGCGCACGTGACTTCACGCACGTTATAAATTACTAGAGCTAGCGTTTATGGATACAAAATTAAGGAAAATAGTATTATTATGTCTTGTTATATACGTATAATAATATATATAATAAGCTTTTGTTTAAGAATAGGTTTAAAAGTGGTAGAACTTTGTGGTTCGAGTCCAAGCACTATGCCTTATAGTGCCAGTATGTAAGGCTGACTTTGTATTCTGATGTGCAAATAATCAGTAATAAAAATGGTTTAAAGAGTGCTTTATGGCACTTTCAGCCGTTTATCCGAGTAGAAATAATGGAATAGCAGTCGTTAAGCATTGGTAGAGGCCTTAGGGGCGGAATAAAACATTTATAACGGGTTTCGTCCTAGCCCATACTTTTCAATACAAATCTACATGGAAGTAAAATAGCAGAGTGATTCTCCGAGTCCCTATAATTCTTCGAAGTACTTGTACCCAGAAATGGACGTAAAGAGCGTTATGAGTTATCATATAATAAGCTTATAGCGGTTATGAATCTCATAATCTCAGCGAATTATGAGAATATATTCATAATGAATCAAATTTGTGCGTAATGTGTCAAATAATGAAACTAACAATGTTAAAACCCCGGAACAGAAAGTTGAAACTGTAACATCGTGTTATACATTTTCCATTAATTCAGTTTTTCAACTTTAAACGTGTCATAATTTTCAAGACTGCTCTGGAAGTGAGACGAATTATTTCTTAACTCTACACAGTAGAAGAATACATTGAACAAACGTTACGACGTTATATAGATGTCATAATACAATACTACAATAAACCTCTGTTTCCGAAATAGCACGGTGTATGTGTGTGTCAATGTCTATTCACAGAGTGGTTTATTCTGTAAAAATACATACATGAATTCGAATCCCAATATATTACAATTTCGAATGCTCTGAAAGGATGAAGATTCGGATATGTAACAATAAACATGTGATAAGTGTTTAAAGAAAAAGAAACCAGATTCTTTTTATAGAATGCTGTCAGCAGTTCAACTCATCTCGTACTCGAAAGTGCGACTCTACCAACTTTAAGGAATCGAATTATTTCACTCCGAATTTATTTTTCGATTTTAATGATGTTCCAGAATATACCGGCAGTTTTTGTTTGAAGAAACAAAGATGATTTCGTGTTTGTCAATTGTCAGGGTCACTTTTTGTATGTATATCTAAGAAGTACTGAAATTGGCTAATTGATGTCATCTAAGTACATTTTAAATAAGCGTGAAATTGCTTTATTACACAGCTTAGCAGAATATTTATAGATTAGCGTGAACATTTTTTATTAAATAAATAAATCGCCATACAAACATTTTATTTTATAATATAGTGGAATGTCTCATGCGTATACGGAAACAGTGGAGTTCTTCAGTCTTAATGAATCGCATGTATAAATGATCAAGATAATTATAAGGTATAAGGAATATGATGCAAATCGATAAGCAATTGATTCAGTGATAGCTAGGATATGTCCTGTCATAGTGACGTCACTGCATGACTAAGACATGCGTGCTTACAATTCAAGTGGTTATCTTGTTATTGGAGGCGCGGCTCCGATATGAGTCCTAAATGTATAGCGTGATGCATTCTATTCAGCCGAATTGGGGAAGTGTACTAGGGTTGTCACGTTTCCAAACTTAATAAGTTATAATACTCGTAGTTACACAACTTAAAGCAACAAGAATTTTGCTCGACATAACGTCTTATAGGTATCAAAGGTTTTGTAGTTACGTCGATTAGAATCCCTTTTTAACTTTTGTAAAACAGGAAGATAGATAAAATTACTTTTATACGTAATCAAGATTATTTGAAATCCAACCGTAATATAATAATAATTTTAAATCCATACATTTAATATAATAATAATATTAAATAAGGATTTGGACATTTAGCAACCTCAACCCCACAATACCTACTTGTAGCAAAATGCCGCGCCCATTTATGACGTTAGCAACACATCCATATTTTTGTGTTTTTTCCTTAAAATAATAAAATTTCAATAAGCTTTGTAATAGAAACAACTATAACCATTTTCAACCATTTCAACCACCTGATGATCTCTTAAAAGTTTTCAAAAAACATACATCAATTTTATTTAACCAAATAATTACTTTAGGCCTTAGGCTTTTACATACAATAAGTATACGTGACAATTTCCGATGATCTAGCAATAGTGGGAACACGCGCTGGCAGCAAACAATAGGTACGAGCGACGCAAGCTGTGACGTGTGCGACCCGCCTACATTCCGAACAATTCACCGATACAGCAAAACCGCAAAAACAACAACCCACACTTGCTACTGAAACTTGCACACGAGGACGGACATGTACATGTACTTATGCGAGTTAGTTCCCAATGAAACGATTCTGGAATTTTATATTTTATTTTTTTATTATGGAATTTTAGTAAAAATACCTACTCGCAAAGGACCAATGGTGCAGTATCTACTGACACAATTAATGTTGAATAAACATGCCTGTATTTAATAATAAAAATATTTTTCTGGCCAATTTTGTGTTTCATTCGTTATTTTAAGTTACCCTACTTATAACATTCCACCACCCCTACGATTTGATCCGAACAAATTCTACATTATTCATCGAAGAACATCGAGAACGAGAACAACATTAAGTATAAAATTTGCTATTCACCGCCGAACTATTTCTTATGCAATAAATTCTTTTTAGTGCCGATAAGACTATACGAACTCGTCTGAAAATAAAAATCCGGTTTGGGACGAGTCTAGATCCCTAGGTCCCAACTATGACTACAACGACGCCGTAAGGAACCATAAGCAATGTCATGTCAATAAATTTTATCGATCCCTTTCCTCAAGCTTACAAAGGTACAGTTAAAAGTACCGATAATAAATTATATCAAGGATGAAACAAGGTACAACAACTTTTTCAACAAGGTGTAATGGCATTTTAATCATACTATTCACCTACTTAGCATACCTACAGCAGTATAAAATTGTAGGTATATCAATATAATAATAAAATAAATATAGTCGTTACAATAATAGAACCAATTTAAATTTTCATGATAAGTAGGTATGAAGCGGATACCGTCTGAAACCGATACTATTCGGTTCGAGCGTTTTGTACTTTTTGTTAAATAAATATCAGAAAATATGACATGCAAAGTCCAAGTAGTTGACTAAGATAATTATATTCTAACATTTTATGCAAATATTTAAAGTAATTCAGGTACAATGGCGAAGGTTTACATGTGTGCACACACACCAAAAACGGTTCACCCACATACGTAGCGCGTATCGCGACGTCGACCGTCACGGAGGCGCGACGGCGCGGGGTGCGGGAGGCTCGCCGCCGACCACTGCCAACCTTCCTATAAAACACTGCGCTGCCATCTGCAAGTTTCAATAGATAACTTGAACTCTGAAGAAATCGGTTACGCGCTGCCAACATTTTCCTATGTTGTGCAGATTTGAAAAAAACTGAATGTTGTGCACATTGTAGGAAAGCGCGCGAAACAGATATTTTGTTTCACGAAAACACTTTTTCGTCTTTGAACACGAACTTGTACGTTAAAACGTTCGGCGGCATAACTGTGTCGAATCGCGTTTGTAATCGGCAGACTAGCTCTACAGCTGGTCGAAATAGGCATTATTTATTTAAGACTTTTTAATGGACGAGTGATGTATATTGAATATTGGTGATAATCGCGAATCTGGATTATAAAAAACATTTAAAATTTAGACATAATACCGTTATTACAAGTGTTGTTTATTATAGACATTACCACTTTGACGTTCCTTGATAAAGTTTAATTGAACTATTAACTCTTAAATATTACTGTCGGAGCAACTACGAAGTGAAGTGATCAAGATGAGCTTCAACAAGAATAATCCAAACCCAATGGGGAAGATAATGGGATATTTGAAGCAGCTCTCCACCGAGATGGTAAGTCATTAATATTAATTTATTTACATGTAAGCATATGCACTGTAGTAGTAGTGTGCAGCATATGTGCTTCCAGAGCTTATGGAAAGTGTCACAATAATCATAAAATAGTTGTCAATTAAAGATTTTTAAATTAAACCTGTCATAAGAATAATGTATACTGTGTTATTTTGCGAGTCTACCTTAAGGTTCCGAAAGCTCTGGAAAGTATTGCGCGCGGCACGTCCCGCCTCGGTGCGTCGCTTCCACCGGTTGCCTGGCAACCATATGCATCGATCTATAACTAAAGATGCGCCACAAGCGGGCAAAACTTGAAACAAACAAAATACGTCATGTGGTGTAAAACGACTCCAGCCAAGTCCAGTCGCTCTCGCGCCGCGTAGTAATATCGCACGCGAATATCACTGAAAACGTTAAACGTCATTATTTTGGAATTTGAAGCCTCAAGATGCCTTTTTGTGTAATGCGTAAATGCACAAATTATGGCCGAAAAAAAAACAAGCTTCTTGGAATCACTTATCACACGTAAGTGAAGAGAAATTATTAAATTTTGTTTATTTTTCGTGTTCAATCCGCCATGATTACGTGAGTAACCAGAAAGAGACAAAGTATTTTTTTGGCAATGAAAGTGATAACGACGCAAAATGTATGGTCATAGATCAACAGAACAGAAGTGACATTTTATTGAAGCTGACGATGTCCATATGTCGTATGTTATAGTTTAAGATCCCACTGCTTAATTTTTATATTAAGTGTGTTTTTATTCAAAAGATAACTTTTTTTAGTTTAATTTAAAAAATAAAAACGATATATGGGATATTCTGAAATCTCATTCCCATTTACGTATGAAACGTGATTTATCTGAGCTTATTATTGAATATTGATTTTTTTACATAAATTAAATTAATCTACCTTAATTAGTAAATTATCTACCTCTGTTTATCTATCAGAGATCAAATTATAGCCGCAAATATTTCAATTACAATGAAATATTTAATAAAACCAAAGCTGTCAAATGTATGGCCCGACATATTCATAATATGTACATTTTGTTAACGTTCTAGATTCCCATCAAATGAACTAATGCGCCAAAAGTGGATTGCAGTAGTTCGCAAACAAAGAAACGAACATGATTGGGTACCATCGCAACGTACCACAATTTGTTCGGAGCATTTTGACGCAGATAGTAAATATACTTCAGCTAAAGGTCGTGCACTTTTGAAAAAAATGGCCATTCCTTTATTAAAGGTAACTGTTGCAAAATGTAAAATCCATATATGTATGTCGGCGTCATCGTACGTCTAATATTTTTATTTTGTTTAGGCGGGGGAAACCTTCGAGCTACGGCTCTAGCCGCCTCTTACAACCGTAGCCATATTCTAGTCCCACTACTACTACAGGGACAACGTCTAGCATCTATCTTCATTCCTTTTTAGGGTTCCGTACACAAAGGGTAAAAACGGAACCCTATTACTAAGACTTCGCTGTCTGTCCGTTCGTCACAGGGCTCTATCTCTTGAACCGTAATAGATAGAAACTATGGTTCAGTGTATTTATGTGACCTTAACTCTGAACAATTTAATTTCACAGAATTAAGAACTGTTAAGAACTCTCTCTGAACGATACTATAATATCCTTTGCTATCCTCTTAATACATCTATATATTACTAAATGTTGCACCTTTTATATTTATTTATCTTTATTAATCTCGATTCGGCCATTTTCAATAATTCTGGTTTTTCTAAATTTTTAATATTATAATTTATTTCTGTTTTTAGAAATGTGAGAATGTGTCTCACCGGTATGACTCTCCTAACAGTCTTGAAGACATGGCTATTTCCGATATCATCAAATCGTATCTAAATGAAAATGGAATAACTATTACAAACAGCAAATGTAAAGAAGCGTTAAGAAACCGTATTTTAGAAATGTTTGTTCATACAAAAGTTTTCAATTCTACTAGTTTCATAGAACATTCTAAAAGACAACCACCCATTTTAAATCATCGTCTAAATCTAATAAAAGTTATAATAGAAACATACATAGACGTGCGTATGGAATACCTCACACGCGTGAATGCGTGTGGGTGTCATAAATTCTCGCCTTGCACACTATAATAGCACACTTAGTACTCATTTAGTATTGTGATTGAAAATATTAGGTATATATTCTTTTGTATGATTTTTGTTGTGAAAATTCTTCTTTCAATAAAAATACATGTTACGTTTTTTTTTAATTAGTAGATTTAAGTTTTGTTGTTTGTTTGTTGTATACGGTATTTTAAAATTTTATTTAATTGAATAAATATTTTAATCATTAAGGTCGTATTTCTTCCTTCACCTAAACATAATTTAATAAACAATCTTTGTATAGCCGGAAATAAATCCTCAAAAATACCACAGTGAAATAAATTATAATACATTTATCAAATTTACACAACTTTGCAATTAATGGTCTTGTGCAAAATAAAACTGATAATAATAAATATAAACTATTTTTAAATCATATATTTTAAACCAGTCGATACATCTGTATAGATACATTCTTTCAAATTATATTTTTATTTAATAATTATTTATTTAGTTAAACTGTACTATAACATTTTTACGTAAACGACGTACTAAAACTATTATCGACAGTTTTGGACATTTTTTACCTTCTGTTCCATTATTTCTTTGTCTTTGACAAGCATGCGCATCAATGGGAAAGCAAAAACCATACGTCTCGTTTTTAACAGGACAGTCCCTTTTTCCGATGCTTCGTGCCGTTGTCTCCGAAATGAACCGTTGCCATTGTCAATTAAGTCACAGTATATAGTATAATTGTGAAAAAAACATGGGGTGCTCCATTTACCAGTTTTCAAAAAGCGCCCCACATTTTTTCCACAATTATACTATTTACTGTTCCTTAAATGATTCATAGATTGAAAATTATTTTCTACTTTTTAGTTAATTTTATCATAAAAGCGTGTTTTTAAGTATTTAACTATATTTTTTCAAGTAAAAAGTATTTGACAAAAAAAATCGATGTCCCGTTTTAACTGAAGTAAGCATTGGTCACTATATTCCATGGTCAATATTTACGTTTGCGTAGACTTGAAACGCAAGGTCAAACACTAGTTGTCTTTTTTTATCACATTGTTCTAATAGCTCTGTCCCTTATAGAATATTTGTCTATGTAGTTAAAGGTAAGTAAAATAAAAAACGTGCATGTGTGCTATCAAAGCAGTTTCGCTCAAGTTTTCTCTTAAGTTAGGCGTATAACCTGTCTAGTATAAAATGTCATTGAACATATGCTAAAAGCTTTAATTGGTATACTATTAATATTTTATGCTACAATTAATGGTTCCAATTATTATTATACCTGTATCTTATAATGCTATAGTAATATTTAGTGTTGATACACTATATAGGAGTATAATAGGAGTTATACGTTTCTTAGCATGAAACTTCATTACAGCTCATTAGTATATTAAAAGTTATGAAATGATTATAAACTTAATCGAATGAAAATGATTTTTCAGGTTTTGAAAAATAAAATGTAGTCATATGAAAATCTTTAAAAACATTAGCCTGAATTTGAAACAGAAATTAAATAAGCAAAATGTATGTACATTTAAGCAAATATATTATAAAATCATACAAATATAGTCCCTATATTATATCAGAAAAATAAAAGTTCCTGTTTCTGCCATCGCCACACGTGGCGACACTGTTCACATTAGAAAGAACAGAAAGCGCCATCTTTTTAGTTGTGGAATTACATACTCAACTAGCTCAGCAACTGTTTTCAGCACACACCGACAGAGGGCACTCATGATAATACTTCGAAAAAAATTATATGCGTTCATTTAAAATATCGCAATTGACAAGGATGAGAACACCATTGTTGCAATTTAAAAAGTTTTGTTTGGGCACGACTTATTTAAAATTGGTTATCATTGCAATTGGTAGATTTGTAAAATGAAGAAAATTTCTTCAGATGAAGTTACATTTTTTTCTCTAAAGAGTTTTAACTTTTACTTAAGTGACTATCATTTATTAGTACAAAAAATAAACTTTGGATTAAAATGTAAAGCATAATCGATATGCGCGACGCACACAGTAACAATAGTCTCCGATTTTTTATTGCACATTTTTAGTAGTTAAGTATTTTTTCTACATACATTTGATAGGGAAATAAAGGGTGAACTATCTAAAAATAATTTAGATCGATGGAATGGTGCCATAAGGTTCGCGTTGTTTGCGATAAGGCAACGGGTCAGCCAGTTATGGCAGAGGTAGGGCATTTCCATCGATAACTGTTTTCAATAACAAGTTCAAGGTTACAAGCTATATCGAGACAGTTACGATACATGTGGCAAGCGAAGAAAGAAAAATTAGATTTTGCAACATAACGATGTTAGTTGCTACACTAATTTCGAACATTAATCTTTATCGATTCAAAAGTGTCAGTAAACAAGTAAAGCGGAATGCCTCAATTTGTCCTGAATCTATCTCAGAAACACGTGATGCATTTCTTGACCTTTTATTTTTCAAGACACCAATAACAAATGCGTAATAGGCGTTAAGTAGGTATCTTTAGGATGTGCCAAAAAAATAATAACAAGAATTTCAAATAACATAAGGAATTGTATTAAATATGAATATTTAGTAGCTTTGATGGGATAATGCAAACGTATGATCACGCTTTGCCAAAATATTAGCAATATTATCAAAATTCGATAATTTGACAAGGAAACTTGCAAACTATCATAGTATCGTAATTCGTTGGCAATGATGAAAAACAAAAAGGCTGTTAGATTTTATGGGATAAAAGTGATAGCGCCAGATCAGTGAATCAAATCTTAAGGGTAAACGTAGTAATAACCTGACACCCCAAATGCAAAGAAGAGGAAGTTATTAATTAATTTCTATAGAACATATGCAACGACTGACTTTAATACTTTTTCAATATCGCAGGATCCAGTACGACATTCATAAAGCAATTATATTTCACCTAATTTGGACACCAGGAACTAAATTGACTTCGATAGTAGTAGAGATAGTATATAATAATAAATACACTTATTTAAATAAATAAACTACATAATGCTGTATAAAATAAAAAAAGGAATTTCCAGAACATACTTATGTTTTACTACTACATTTGTCTACGTGCCTTTTTAGAATTAACAAACATGGACGTAATCTTATTATATTGGTTAAACATAACAATAATTTATTTAAATGTATTGGAACTCATAACCATGTCGGCACTTTAATTATTGACCATAGATAACCTATTACATAATATTTTTATTTAAGTCATTCAGTTTTGATCCGTGACGTACAACAATGTGAATTGTCATAACAATGTCGACATAAATTTTACAGTTTATTATCAACAGATTATGATAGCAAAATATTTGAAAAATTATAATACCTTTCATGACGAAGAAAAGGTAAAATATACCAAGAATTCTACAGCCGCTACAGCAATCCTGTCGAGTACCTATTAAAATGTTTTGGCTAAAATGTACAATGAACCTACAGCTTGCTTTCGGGCAAGTATTGATTATATCGGATATAATATTTAATGAAATGTTTACGTTTATGTAGCTATGTTTTATAAACATCGTTAAAGGTGCTGGACAGTCGTATGATAACATCAACAATCGATCGGAACACCACCGCCGACTCTATTATGAAAAGAGTGTGTCTTCACACGAGTTTCATTGAAATGAATTATCTACACTTAAATATCAAAGCGTTCTTGTTGATCCTGAGTGATGTCTAAGACAGGAATTGACGTGCTGATTAGGTCAGGGTGGGCGCTATACATATCATTAGGTTATCGAAAACATGCAGTGACCATATGTATAGTGGTCAATAAGCAATGTTTTCTCTATCTGACCTCAGATTCTCTGAGTTCAACAGTTCTTATCGTCTTGACAGACTTACGCACATAAGATAGGGAATATAATAAATGGACCGTGTTTGCGGATGTATAGTTTAGTATTGAATGTTAAGTGTGCTAGCTTAAACAATATTCCGGTGCATTCCACGGGTAACGTGTATTTTAAGTTCCAGAAAATTATTTTCTTTTGGATCTTCAAGGATTCACAGTTCGTGTTTTAATGTTGATATGTGTTTCGTTTGCAGGGTGGAAGCGAGCAAAGTCGCCGTGGGCAGAACGACGAGGAGCGGTTATACCGTACTCGCGGGCCCAAATACGCACGGGTGCCGTCGCGACCGACACTCTCAGCATCTACGACCTGCACCTCCCTTGCTACCTCCTGTGGATCCCAAGGCACTCTCGCGCCTAATTACGCAACAATCCCAGAAAACGTCTCTACGGAAAGTAGCAGCGAGGACGAACAGGACTCATTCGAAAAAACCAGACGTCACTTTCAACAATTACGTCAAATCAGTCTAGGAAACGAATTCAAATACAAAATGGAGATGGAAATTAAAAGCGCAAAGGAAGAGAACTTGCGGAATTCCGTGCCATACGTGAAACAGCTGAGCACGGAAAATAATAAAATCAAGGCAGATTACTCAATCAACGGAGATGCTCAACCTTACGGACCTACAACACAGCGGCTGTATCTGTGGACACAGGTTGGTCTTTATTTATTGTGTTTGTATACTCAATTAAAAACAGTCTGTAAAGTTTACTTACAACATTACATAGTCTTCTATGCCTTGAATATTCTTTACCTAGCATTTTATTGCCCACGGTTGCAATAAAATGGAAAGCTATAATTTTTCAAGAAATTAATGATGTATATTTCCTTAACGACTTTTTTATTTCAATTAGAAACTTGCCAATTATACAAGGAATATAAATATGCTACAAGTTTCAATGAAATTTCGGAAGAGCCATATATCCATTGTGAGTGAAGATATTTTTGCGTCCATATTGTTTGCATAGCTTACTGGGTAAACTTTTCAGTATTAACTTCCTTGTATACACAACACAAGGGTGAAACGTCAATCGTATGCACACCCCATACTTATATAGAAACAGGCAACAAGTACATAAATGGACCGAAACGCTACTAGAACTCCAGAGCTTTTCTGATGGGGTTTGCGCGACAACGCTTCCGGACTAGTGAATAAACTTTGTATCGAAATACAGAAACCATGTTAAAATCCGAGTTATTTCAGGTCCTCGTTGTAGGTTTCGTTAAGATAAGAAGACAAACGTATGTGATAATAATTAAAAATATATATTTCCTTACAGATAATAGCAACATTTGCTGTGTCGATGGGTTCCCTCATCGTTGGATTTTCGTCCGGTTACACGTCCCCAGCACTTCCAAGCATGAATGTTACATTGAGCCTCACAACTGAAGAAGTAAGTTATACGTTTTATTAGCGAGAAAATATGTAGAGTAAAACAGTGTAATACAAAGGCATAATTTCTAAGACAATTTTCTGTCCTATCTTACTTTAACGCATTATGATATGAAATAAATAAATGATACCATGAGTTTTAAGCGTAAAAGGCGTACCTATCAAAGACCATCATAATTTACTAAATATTTCTCAGGAGTTTTAAAGATTTTGATATTATTCTCATCGCCATTTTATCGTTTTACCTCCCAAATTTTAATTAGACCTGTATTGTTTTGTTTACAGAATAGCTGGATTGGAGGCCTAATGCCCTTGGCGGCGCTGGTTGGCGGTGTTTTGGGCGGACCACTAATAGAATATCTGGGAAGAAAAGTGACAATTATGTGTACAGCAGTACCATTTTTTATCGGCTGGATATTAATTGCAAGTGCACCCAACGTCATCATGGTTTTAATCGGTAGAACCTTCTGCGGAATATGCGTCGGTGTTGGATCCCTCGCCTTCCCTGTGTACCTTGGTGAGACACTACAACCTGAAGTTCGCGGAGCCCTCGGATTACTACCTACAGCATTCGGTAACACGGGAATCCTCCTGGCATTCTTTATTGGAAGTTATCTCAACTGGTCGCATTTAGCGTATTTAGGCGCAGCACTTCCAGTTCCATTCTTTATATTAATGCTTGCGACTCCAGAAACTCCTCGCTGGTACTTTACCAAAGGCCGAGTCGAAGATGCCCGCAAAGCCCTACAGTGGTTAAGAGGAAAGAATACAAACATTGAAAAGGAAATGCGTGATCTAACAAGATCTCAAGCGGAAAGTGATCTTGTCCGTGGAAATGCGTTTGGACAACTGTTTTCAAAAAAATATTTACCAGCTATACTAATTTCACTTGGACTCATGTTGTTTCAACAATTGAGTGGAATTAACGCTGTTATTTTCTATGCTTCGACGATCTTCAAATTATCTGGAAGCAGTCTCGATGAAAATGTATGTAGCATAATTATCGGAGTTGTGAACTTCGTATCGACGTTCATTGCTACGGGAATCATTGACCGCTTGGGAAGAAAGATGTTGTTGTATATTTCATCAGTATCAATGATCATCACATTGGTGGCATTGGGAGCCTACTTCTACGTAAAAGATGCTGGAGTCGACGTAAATAGTTACGGATGGTTACCATTGGCCTGTTTGGTAATTTATGTATTAGGATTTTCGATTGGTTTCGGACCTATTCCATGGCTTATGCTTGGAGAAATTTTGCCCTCAAAGATTAGAGGCAACGCAGCATCACTGGCCACCGGCTTCAACTGGACTTGCACATTCGTCGTTACGAAGACATTCCACAATATAATTGATGCTATCCATATGTATGGCACTGTTTGGGTATTTGCCGTACTGTGTGTGTTAGGACTATTCTTCGTTATATTTTTCGTACCTGAGACGCGAGGCAAAAGTCTAGAAGAAATTGAGAAGAAACTGACGGGTGGATCGAGAAGAGTGCGAAATATAAACGGCAACAAACAGGGGCAGAATGTTTGTTGAAATGGGTAAGGGAGAGGAAAGCAATATACATTCCAGGGTACAGCTTGCACGTGCCCTGTGCTGTCCTACAAGAGAAATAATTAGGTACAAAAACAGGCGGTGCAATGAGCAACACGCTGATTGTGATATTCACCGTGTATGCTGAAGACTGATTTGGATTGTATTTGTAGGTTGAACATTTTGTAAATATAGCAAATGCCTTAATTTGTATAGGTAATTTATAGTTCCTTTAGATATAATATATAGATATATTTTATTAGCTAAATTGTGAAAATTCTTTATTGTAATTAAAGTGAGATCTGTAAATTATGAATACATCTATCCGATCATGACAAAGTATGTAATACTATTGTAACCAAATAATATAATGTATTTTAGTGTTGAACTAAACTATGGTATTAGATCCGTAGATTAATTTAAGTATATTACTTTATAATTTGCATATGACTTCGTATATTACGAAGGCTATATTTATTTTTATTTGTTATTTTTTAATATAAAACAAGTAGTAAACATATTTGAGTTTTTTTATTACCTCCGAATTAATTACCCACTTTAGTTGATGGAACAAAATCCCATAATCCCAGTTTTATACTAAGATTTTAATTTTGTTCATTACAAATAAAAACACATTTACAGTTATATTACACATATTTACAGTTACACACACACGATTTTACGACTAACCAGAACACAACCAAATTTGGTATTTTAAAAAAATAAGTCCTAAATTTTTATTTATCTTATTTACATTATATATTCATATCGTCGATACTGAACAGGATAGTTTTTCAAAGGAACAATATCTTGGATTACCTATACACAGATATAAAATTTAATCCTAATCCATTGACTACTAATAAACCTTATAACAATCAAAAAAATACTCCTCAAACTCAAGTTATTAAAGTAAAATATATGCTCAGAAATATTTCAATTACACGACTCGTCTCGTACAAATTGCCATAATGCTAGTCTATAATGCAAAGGGTTGCAAATTCGATTTCGTACTGGGTACATTAACTTAAAATTTAAAGCTTTAAGTTTAGGGTTTATTCAAGGGTAGTATTCAATCACAAAAATACAATAAATACTATTAAAAAGTGCAGTTTTCTTTTTGTTGCCATGTACAAAAAAGTACCAAAATATTTTTTTGTATAAATCTAATAAAATAATGTTGAATGAATGGAGTAAAAAAACGAGATGGTTTATAATGATGAGATGTTTAATTCTAAGTATGGCTACACATTATTTTAATATGTCAAATTAAATAATATACTACTACCTAGTTACGATAAATATACCATAATAATAGATAATATACTAGATACCTAGTTGTTTTTAATCATTCCGCAAGTAAAAAAATAAACATTTTATAGCTATGCAAAATTATGTACATTATAATAAATAAAGACGCTAGGCAATATTCTAAGGTTGATGTATCAAGTTATTTTTTTGTCTATTTTTTAAGAACTTAAAATATTATTCCTAATGTAGCAGCGCTGTTTAATAGTGTCTACAGTGGAGATTTTAAAGATCTGTTAGGGTAAAAGCATAAAATATTACAACCAGTACTTTTCATCTTTATGGTATGAAATAAGGAAATAAGTAGAAAATAAACATTCTTATATATGCCTAGAATTATTTACGATTTCTCTGTAAGAATACGAATTTTATATATGAAACGAGGACTTCACTTTTTCTAATTTCTTAGTCGGGTTGTTTGTATAAACTATAAAGGATTTCATTTATCTATCGGTAATTTAAAGTAGACAACAACAACATTTCAGTTCACAAATAATTAAATACACGTACATTTAATCGACACTATCCGATGGCGCGATAATACAGATTATGTTATTTTTTAGGGTACCGTACCAAAAGGGTAAAAACGGAACCCTATTACAGAGACTTCGCAGTCTATCCGTCTGTCACAGGGCTATATAAAGGGCGTAATAGATAGACACATGATTTTTTGTCTATTTACTACTATAACTGTTATTATAATAAATACATATAACAACCATAAATCATATTTCAGTATAGTTATTTTAATTTTATTAATAATATTATACGTTGTTCATCACCCCAACGCTATCTATTTTTGTTTCTTATAGCTAAGTATTGTTGAAAATAATAAAATTAATAAAAATAAGTAATAAATAATGAACATTTGGTGGTACGGAAGCCTCCATGTGCGAGTTCGTGTCGTACTTGGCGAATTAATTTATTTCAAAATTAACTCGTTCGTTTCCCAGCTAGAAAAAAAGATTTAAAAGAAAAATCGAACACTCAATCTAACTAAAATCGGCCTCGTAACTCCTTTAAGCATTTTTCGCTATTTCTTATAGTTACGGTTGTCCATTTTGCATATACTTTTTTATATCTTTCATTGTGTTTATTTATTGTAAATTCGCTTATGGAATTAATAAATAATTGAAAAATCAAGATATAAATTATAAACTGTATATGTAGAGGTATGTAAGCAAACCAAAATTGACCAACACGTGCAATTGATGATGTGATAAAATTGTGACGTGCATATACAGAAAACACGCAAAGATGTTATCCATGCATTGTATACATACATATGTATGAAGTATCGTTGAACGACTTTTTCATCGTACATCCATCTAATGTAGTGAGCATTAACGCCTTTGATTTTCTTATCTACAAATACATCTTTATAATCACCTCAATATGTAAATACATTTTAAAGACAATATAACATAAAGTAAAAAAACTATTACAGTTTTAAGATTTTATATGATATTTTATTTATATTATTTTTACATTGAATCGTTCAACGATACATTTAACAGTAGAAGGTGTTACACTTAATTAAGCAAAAGAGTAGGAATAAAATTAGTTTTGTAAACCCTTTCATAAGGCGCTACTTATACCCATCAGTACCTAATAGTCGATTTTTGTCAACCAAAGCTTGACAATTGATGCCTACTTAAATAGTACTTTAACTATGTTTGACAAGAATAATCAAGATTGATTTACCGACTAACGGGCCTCAGGGAATTTGTAGATAATCTTCTCTTAGTGCTCGTTATAAAAAATACTTCACTATAAACTTTCTTATCTATCAATCAATGCTGAAGTTTCATTAAGTAGGATTCATAATTCTTGTACTGAAACAATTACGATGATTAAAATAGCTGAGACATTAAATTATTTAACGCTGAAGTAAAACATCGCGAGAAAACTTTTAGACGTAAAAGAGTTCAAAAAAAAATTCTCAAAGACGTGTAAAGTCTACCAATTTGCAATTGGCTAGTATGCTGAACACTTCGAGTATATATTTGATCGAAGGGTGGACATAACTGAAACCCCTTTTTCTCTGAGGAGAATTAATTCTCCTATAGCACCTTACAAACGCATTTACGTCATCGCAACTTAGCCCCAGAAAACATATTATTCCATCTTACGGTTTCCTTGATATTAAGGAAATAATAACATTGGTAGCTGTAAGTTTATGTCTTTATTTGTATAAGGACGTTATTATAATACGAACGTGAGTGTTACCTTGCTTTAGAATTAATTAAGGTTAAATTTGAACATAAATCAAATTAATATTATTCCTACGACTTGAAATTAAAATCAATTTGCGGTTTTCTTATAAACGAATTCAGAATTAAAGACGCCGTTCCAGAGGGTACTCGTTAGACATATATAAGGAATTAATATTAGAAATGTAACGTAGAAATAAAGAATTATATTGTTTTGAATCACACAACCTCGAAAGCCAATCAGTTTTGTCAATCAATTTGTGCTCATATAAATCGCGCCATCGCGGCGAGATGTTCATTTCTTCAGTGACTTCCTTGGGTTCACTCTCAGTGCGTCATTTTCAGGTCGTTTTGTGTTGAAATTTTCATGTTTCGTGAGATTTAATTACTTTTACACCATGAAAATCTTAATGAGAGCAGACACACACTACAGTATCACTGTACGCGGCAGTGACTATGAAGAGCCCAAATATACTTTTTCACAGGTGTGTATCGATACTTTCAATTATTATCAGTGCTTTTTGATTCATTGTATTTTAAATCATGTATACTAATAACAAATAACTTGTTAAAAGTGACAACTATAATTCAATGCTCTCTTGCCTACCAAAACTGTGTCTTAAACCAAAAGTTTCAAATCCACTAATAAATTAAAATATTTGGCGATTCTTGCTTCGAATAAGAAATAAAAGCAGTATACCGATCTACCTTATGCCAAAAGCAAATTAAATCAGTACTACTAATAATAATAGTAATAAATAGTTTCTTAATTATTTATTAGAATTTATTTAAAAAACAGAAAAGTGTAACTAATTGCTACGTAAGATTTTAACGTCAAGAAAAAGTTATTGCCGCCATGACTTCATAAATGTTTGCTATGCCACGCTCCATTACATTATCAACCTTAGAAAATTCGAGTTATTAACGGTATAATAATTGCCCTTGTTCTTCATTGTTTTATTTAAATCAGCGTTTTCTACATTTTTCATGGCACGACCCCCATAGTATGTGATAAAATTGCATTTAAACTGTATTTCATTCTGTTTTAAATGACATATCGGCATCGCTTTAATATAACGTTACATAATTAAGTTCTTACAAATTCTAATATTCATTTAATATCAGTAATAATTTATTAATATTTTGTTAGTTAGTGTTTAAAGTTTATTACTTTATTGATTTTTGTCTTTTTACTGAGGCTCCGCGTCCCATCGCGATATTTTACAGGCATTTCGACCCCACGTTGAAAAAGACATAAATTAATACCATTACCATTTTAATAGGCAGTTAGATAAAATGTGCGATAGGAAAATAAATTAAAACACATAATACCATATGTGATTTGCTATGTGGACGTGTAAGTGGAGACAATCATAGTTGATGATTGCTTAAATTGGTCGTAGGCGGTCCGCGCACACCTCCCTGTAGTAACGTCACACATTCATCGCGTAAAAACAAAACGCGTACGGCTTCTTGCTCTTGTTGCATACTTCAACCAATTCATACAGTTATATGCTGAATAATGATACCACTTAAACGTTGTCCTGGTTATTGGTGTCATTTTTGTGGAGTTCGAAGAAATATAGCTATATGTTGAACAGGTTTATGTTTAGTTTTTTT
Source organism: Epargyreus clarus (assembly GCF_041222505.1). Classification (NCBI taxonomy): domain Eukaryota; kingdom Metazoa; phylum Arthropoda; class Insecta; order Lepidoptera; family Hesperiidae; genus Epargyreus; species Epargyreus clarus. The sequence continues at coordinate 9,937,195 of NW_027332211.1, forward strand.
TTACTTGAAATCTAAATCAATCTTAAAATTGCGGATTGGTAAATGTTTTGAAATATTATCGTAAACATTTTATGCAATTAATTATGTATGGGATTTATATAAAACAACTGACCAAGCATATGAAAAGAAAAGTTCTGCGGCTTATTTTTTTATAATTATAGCGATAAGTCAGATGGACTTCGACATCTTGCAAGCTCATGGAAAAATTACAAGCAGTTTTCTTTCAGAGATTGCCCGTATGTTTAGAGTACCTACTGTATTCCAAGCTTTGTTATTACAGGTGCTTGCTGCCGTTGCCGTATCTATGGGCTCAATGATTGTAGGATTTTCCTCAGCCTATACATCACCAGCTCTAGTAACGATGGAGAATAGTACAAGAATATCTGTGACCGAAGAACAGGTGGGTATAAAACTTGTGAAGATGAAAATCAACATAAATATTGCACAATGCCATGTTCTAGTCTAGATCAATAACATAATAATTAGACCTTCACAAGAGTTCGTCTTCTCGGAAAATAATTAATCGCAAAGCTTATTTCAAGGACTATGCGGGCATTAATTTGCATGAAAAACTAGAACAATTAATTCTACATAAATTATATTTATATGGCTTGCGAAGACTAGTTACGATGTAGATCGAGGCAGACGAGTTCAATTGTTACTGACAAAAATTGGGATTGCTCATGCCCAGTACTATAACATACTGTCTGTTATACCAAAGAGTTATACGATAAATTCTTCTAACAACCAAATACATTAATATGCCACTGCAGTATTATTTTAAATTCCATTATCTTATTAACGTGCGTCATGTTATATCATAAAAACTTCCACATCTTCAGTCTCGTAAAAAATGACATAAAAATATTTAAGATGTATAATTATTGCCAAATTTCAGTGTTTTATTTCATATTCTATTTCTGTATTTATTTACAGGCAAGCTGGGTTGGAGGATTAATGCCTTTGGCTGCTTTAGCCGGTGGAGTATTGGGAGGACCTCTGGTCGACTACATGGGTCGCCGTAGAACAATATTATTTACTGCAGTGCCATTTTTCATTGGATGGATTCTTATAGCTACCGCGAAAATTGTTCATCTTGTACTGACGGGACGAGCTATATGTGGATTATGTGTTGGCGTTGGTTCATTAGCATTTCCAGTATATCTCGGAGAAACTATTCAACCAGAAGTACGAGGAACATTAGGATTATTTCCCACAGCAATTGGTAATATCGGAATTCTAATATGTTATGCTGCCGGAAAATATCTGGACTGGTCCCAACTCGCTTATCTTGGCGCAGCTCTGTCGGTACCTTTTTTCCTTCTTATGTTTATGATTCCTGAGACGCCTCGGTGGTATATATCTCAGGGAAAAAACGATGAAGCACGAAAAGCTTTACAATGGTTAAGAGGAAAGCACGCCAAGATTGATAACGAAATGCGGGATATCGCATTAACGGACGCGGAAATTGAAAGTGATTCTTCAATAAGTGAAATGTTGAAAATGAAATATCTTAAAGCAATATTGATTTCACTTGGATTAATGGCTTTTCAGCAATTATCTGGCATTAATGCAGTTATTTTTTATACAGTCAAAATCTTCCAGATGTCAGGCAGTTCCGTAGATGAAAACTTATCAACAATTATTGTTGGAGTTGTTAATTTTATATCTACATTTTTAGCTACAGCTCTCATAGACCGAGCTGGACGTAAATTACTTTTATACATTTCTTCTGTAACTATGACAATAACTTTGGTAGTATTAGGAACATTCTTCTATGTGCGAGATAATCTTCACTTAGATGTGTCAAACTTAGGATGGCTACCACTTACTACTCTCATGATATATTTGTTAGGATTTTCTTTAGCATTCGGACCTATCCCTTGGTTAATGATGGGTGAGATATTACCCGCCAAAATAAGAGGTGCAGCTGCATCAATATGTACTGCCTTTAATTGGCTCTGTACATTTGCAGTAACGAAAACTTTCCATAACATAATAGTCGGCATTGGACCAGCGGGCACGTTTTGGTTGTTTGGATGTATCTGCTTTATTGGGCTGTTCTTTGTAATAGTGTATGTACCAGAAACTCGTGGAAAGAGTCTGGAACAAATTGAAAATAAAATGACCGGACGGCAAACTCCTAGATCTCGCAGAATGAGTTCCATAGCGAATATTAAACCATTACCCAGTGGATGCTAGATAAAAAGTGGATGCTAGATAAAAAGTGCGTATTTAAAACGAAAGTCGGATTTATTTGCTTTATTACAGCATTAAAGGAATAGGTTCCGTGCCTATATGAATCTCGTAAAAATCTTATAATGAAATATTTGGATAAGCACACAATTTTTTTTAAGAAATCTCCTGATCCTTTTCTGGATAGGATATTAGGAAGAGTAGGTATAGATGTTAATCCATGTCAAAAAAGCACATATGAGCTCTCTTACATTCTATGTTAGTTACTTAGGTGTGTCACTGAAAATGATATTCTAACTGTTATTCTGTTGCTGAATACACATTCCTAAGGAACTATTTCCAGTATTATCATCTTATACTTAGTTGAATGGACATTGTGTTTCATAATAAGATAATATTTAATTTCCATAAATTTGGGGAAATTAAATGGATATGAAAGATACTACAGTTAAAAACATTTTTACTTTCTAACATGTACATTTGTATGGCATAAGTGTAAATAGACCTGTTGTTCCATCAGCATATTATCAACTAGTTGACCCGGCAAACTTTGTACCGCCTCAAAATCTATTTATCAAATATATTTCATATAAAATATAGCCTATGTTACTTGTGGATAATGTAGCTTTCGAATGGTGAAAGAATTTTTAAAATCGGTCCAGTAGTTTTGAGCCTATTCATTACAATCAAACAAACAAGCAAAGTTTTCCTCTTTATAATATTAGTATAGACAATGCAAGAAACTATAAACATAATGAGGCTAGAGCAGTGGTCAACAAACTTTTTGACTACTTAGACCACAGACAGTTACATAAAGTTATTGGGCTGCATTCAGAAATAGTCTTTGAAATTCAGTGACTAGGAAAAACACATTGTCAAGTAATAAATATTGACAATAAATTGCATTAAACACGTGAAGTAACATGGGTAAGAAATAATTCTAGGTTCCATGTTCAATGAGCCACAATGAGGTTCTAGGTAGACCCGTCAGACAGGAGAGAGGATTTTATACCGCGGTTTGCTGACTGCTGGCTTAAACCGAGTTCAAGCATTAATTATCCTCATGAGTTCTTTATGTACCTTCAGTGCCAGAAGTAAAAATGTATGATAAAAATATTCATTAATTAAACGGTCAATTATAATACACGACCACATTTTCTTAATTGTTTAAGTATAGTAATTAAGTGTAACATTATGTGATATTCACATAGTTTCTTATCCTCTGGTAAACTTATTAGCAATTTTTAATTACTGGCTTTATATATTTCCTTTAATGTTCCTTATGATAATTTTACTTTCATGATTTACATTTTTTCTTTTATTTAAAGTTGAAGTATTATTAAGATATATTTAATTAGTATAATAGTATTAGTTTTAATATAATTATAATTTTTATGTTTATATATGATGGATTGTAAGAAAATATAATTAAAAAGAATTGGGCACTTCGTTTTTTTGATATTTAATACTCATTCTGTTGGCTTATTGTGTGCTGAACTTATCTGTTATAGTTCGCATTAAAACTGCTAGTCCACTGTAAATAAATAAATGAATTGCGTCACCATAACAAATTGTATGACTACACCTGCTCGGAACAACTTCAGAGTGGACTAGCATTTTGGCGCAGACTATAATAAAATGCTGAATTACAATTTATACCCAGAAAGTGTAATTCTGTGTACCATGATGGACTGCGAGGGAGGCTCGGCTTAGTTTTAGAGACATATTTTAGGGAGTGGACAAAAACCTTTTACATTTCATTGATCTACTCTCAGCGAGACGCTTATATCAATATATATAACAACTTACACAACTTACAACATTATTACTTCCTATGGCCCGAGACTTTGTTAACATCAGATTAGGCTGGCCAGTTTGTAAAGTCATATAAGATTTAAAGAATCAAAAACATAAATTGAATGTCTGGCATTTCCCAACAAATAGTAAAAGAGTGCATGTATCCTCATTTAAGTGGTTGCAATCGACCAGGAGCATTTGTAACTAACTACTAAAAATAGGGGTCCTGAAGACCATAATAAACGAATTGTTAATACATTTGGCTCTTAGAGCACCTCATAAAAGTGTCCTTACTACCATATAAACTATAATACATTATCCTGAATTCGAAGACAAGACGTAACTGAGGAGCAGACAAACAAGACTCTACCAGCTACACATATTGGTAAATATTAGACTTACCCATGACTTGGACGCGACATATAGCACAAGTATCACATTCTACATCCCAGCTCCACATGGCTACGGCATTCCACTTCTTTAGGGTGAACATTTTATCCGACTTCTGCCCATCTCCATCACCACGCTCCAGAGATTCATAATCTTCGCTGGACATTTCCAGAGAAAAGCTTATTATTTTTGTGTACTAAACCAATATTCAATATTATTTTGCGGGCAAATTCATTTGACAATTATCTGTTTGTTTACTCTGATGTTTACGAAGTTAGATATAATATAGAAATGAAATTTCCAATTGCATTTTGTCATTTATTACGAATTAGTGTTTGGCACATTACTTAATATTATAAAATAATTCATTGAATTCTTTCATTGTAAATTATTTTTTGAAATAATTTCAAATTTGTTTGTAATTAGTGAAAAGGAAAAAAATGTTGTACATGTAACGTAGGTGTTTCCATAAACGCAAACGTCATTAAGCTAATGTCACTTGAGTTGACATACCTGGTCATGACATTAGTTATCGTTCATGTATAATGCTTCTGACATAACAATAATATTGATCATACAGACAATGTATGTCATTCAATAAATTTAAATAAATTTCAGAACTCTGTGGTTTGACTCCAGACTACTCCAGAGCCAACACCGCACACCTCGAAGGGTATGGTAAAAAAACATACTTATCCAAGGCATTCCAAATTTGGGGTTACAGTTGTAAATGGGTGGTTGTAGCCATTTCAATTAGGTGAATTGGCTACTTGACACTTTTTGGGAAACTGTTTTAATGAATTCATATACGTATTATATATGCCTTTCATTGATCATTTTTTCGAAAAAGTGGCTATTTATTAATAAAAAACATATTTTTATTACGGTAAACGGAACGTTACGCCAAAATAGGCGGTCAACTGTCATTTCGTAGCGTGACGTCAACACATTGAAAATATAGAAATAAACTTCGACGCTACACATACTTCAGGGGAAATCTTGGGAATTATTTAACTTTTATTAGTACAATTGCAAGAATGTCAAATTACAAGGCGTGTGCAGTGACGATGTGTACAAGTACGATCGCTAAATATCCTAACAAATTTGCTTATACAAGTTCCTAAACCCAAATCTCATAAACGTTAAAGAACTTGCAGATTCTTATATGTTTAAATCCTCTGTTTGCAAGCAATGACATTTTATACTATCTATGTAAGAGAAGTATTATTGAAAAAAAGGAATAAATTTAGTAACTCTCGAGTGATTCGTCAATTCCAAATCATTGGAACGGGACGTAATCAAAACAAAACAGCAAGTGGAAGTATTCATATATTATATAGATGTCTATGATAAGAATAGAATTATAAGACGTCTATGAGAATTCTATTTTAAGGGTCCATTCTGTAATTAATAGGACACAATTAAAATATTTCATGACTGTGTTATTATTGATGGTGCATGTGCACTGATTAAGTTACAGGACTGTATAATTAAAAATACATGATTTGCTAATATTAGTATTTTATTAACCGATTTCTTTGTTTATTTGGTTTATATGGTTCTATTAGTGAGTACACACAGTAGAACTTTTGTATATATTTATCATATGTTACAGTTACAATAATTACTACAGATCACCTAAGCTAAATTTTTGTGCTGCTTGCGTGTTTGCTTTTCTTCATTACTAAAATTATTTTCCGTAACAAATGGATATATATTTTTATCACTGTCATTTTCAGAATTAAATTGCAATGCAATAATAGGAACTGTATGGTCACTTTTCTTCCTTCATCTTGTTGGGTAGGTTACGCAAGTAAAGAAGTACTATTTCCCGTGTACTTTACTTTATGTATTTCAGACTGGTGCCTACTTTCGAAACTTTTGACTCCTCACTTATTCTAGGCAGGACAGTCATCACATTTTCATTTTCATTGATGTACCTTGTGTTCAGGACAACTTTTACTTTTCATGAAACACAAACTTGCCTTCCTCTTAAACTGCACATACTCTATAACGTCGTCACGATACGATTGTCGGGAAGATCTGTAAATATAAATATAACCAATTAATAACCTTAAAACAGTTCACATAAGAATATAAGTATATTTAAAAAAATATTAATAATCACTTGAAGACTTCAGACAGAAGAAAGGTTTTTTCTGTCTGAAGTCAGTTAAGAAATGTTTTAATTGTCCGATATGATTAAATGTAAATATAAAGAATGTTTTACTTACGTTATTTATTTGATATTTCCATAGGTTATCTCACGGAAGTTTTTGTATCCATTTTGATTTATTGCACTGCATATATGGATCTTTAAGCAGGTTCACGCTATCAGCTTTAATATAGTATGGCTTCATTTCGGTTCACAACATAAATTCAACCAACTCTAACAGCAAACGATTTAATTATTATTTGTCTTGTTTGGTTTCGATGTAGTGACGTCACATGACATTTGAGGCAGCACTGTCGCCGTTTTGGGATTTAAAATCCACAGATAAAAAATCGAAAATTTCTTTTTAAAAATTAAAATACTTAGAACGTATTAAAAAATAAACGAAATACTGCATAATTTATGTTTACTTATAAGCTATCATATCCAACATATTTCATATTTTATTGTTATAACTGTCAAGTACCCAATTACATGTTCGTTTGTTTCTTCAATATTATAAAAAAGATAATGGAAAAACAACATTCCCCCTATAATATAGTAGAATATCTTTGGTATTTTAGTATCCAAATAATAATGGACTCAGTCATGAGTCATGAGTCACTCAGTAGTAATAGCACAGTATAAGGATATTATACTGTGGTAATAGTCCTTAATAATTTAAAATTTTGTCCTTCTCACCGTGATCTTAAAATCATCCATAAAATTAAGTAAAAAGTCATGTAATCTTTCTATATTCAATTTATTACTTAAAAAATAATTTCATCATCTTCACATTATTACTTTCCTGCACATTTGTGTATCGTAGTGTGTAGTTTAAAAATTGTTGGTTTAAAACAAGTAGTCATAAATATGTCGTAAATATAGGTACCTACTAATCTTATTAAAATAATTTTCTATTTTATAAATAAACATGTAATAAGGATAATACACTAATAACAATAAATGCAAAAAAGTTCCGTTTAAGCAAAAATTAAGTACCTATGGTTAATCCGATGGAATACCTACCCTGTTTTATTTCCGTCAATTACTTACTTATATAATATAATTGTGTAGTAAAAATGCTTTGAAACGCATTTAAGTACTTTCCGCCACAGTAACTTATGCGCTTAACCTTATCAATACAAATTAGTTACAAACATTTTATCAATACAGTAATACTCAAACTTATCTACTTAATATAAGACTCCATGAACAAAACAACAAAATAGTTATTTATTTAAAAATCGATGGGCGAAACTTGTTCATGTCGTTGGTACATCTAAGATACAATAGAAAATTATAACATTATAAATATATGAACCTATATACTTTTTCTTATACCTACTTCGCTGTTACTTTACAATTGAATCTCACGACAGCAGATAGCAGCAATATTATATTAACCATAAAATCTTAAGTGATATCCTAAAGTCGTAAAACTTGGAACAAGAACGCAGCAAACAGCAAAGCTATGCTGGCCCCAATACTGCTGGAACTGCTAAAGCACCCGAAATCTTGAATCTGTACTTGATACCTTATATCGTAGGGGAACCTGCAGTGACTCTCTGTAACAAAAAAAAATCCGAATTAACAAAATTCGTACCATATTTTACAGCACATGCTTGCATACATTCTGGAGAACATAAATCACTCCTGTTTTTATTCGTTTCATTAATTATAATTATTAGTAAATCAACTATTAGTCAATTGTTTTACCAGTGCAAGTGGCTGTTAACGTTGTAGGCCCAATAACCGACGACTGGACGGATATGTAGAAGAACGGACACGAATTGATGGTCCAGTATCCGTCGCACGCGTTCTGCAGACTTATTTCCACATTACCACTGCCAGTTATTGTTTGACAGGTGATTGCATGGTCATCTATTCCTATGATTGTAGCGTTTTGTCTGAAAGAATAAGAATATTGAAATTGAATAAAAAATAACCTATTTTATTCTAGTTAAGTCTTGCTTCTTTGAGAAATATGAAGTCTTGAATTAATTTAAATAATTGGCAAAGTGCAAGTCGAAGTCGCACCCGGAGGGTTCCGTCCGACCAAAATTGTTCTTTAATTTACTATTAGTAGCAACTACCATTATAAATACTTTGTAAAAAATTCAAGCGTTACGGTTTAGGAGATAGAGCCCAGTGACAGTCGGACAGACAGCGGAGGCATAATAATAATATTCTGTTTTTACCCATTTGGGCACGGAACTTTAAAAATCGATTAATGTTCTTCAACCAAGAACCAAGTCTGTTCATATTTTACCTCGGTTGCGTTATGGCACGTGAATGGCAAACGACAAGATTCCCAACCCCAGTGCCGGCTCTAGAAATGCGCACCCTTCTGTTGTCGTTGTTGCTGTAAAAGTAATTAGGACTGATGGAATAGAAATTGATGTAGCCAGGTTCCACGAAATCGTCGAATTGCCGTGTTCCTGAGATTGCATCGGATTCATAGGTCGAGCCGCAGTTAGAGTTAACTATTCTTCTTCCAGCTGTAATGTAATGTAATTTACTGTTATGTTTTTATACATCCAAAAAAACGTTGTTCTGATCGTACTATGAACTGAACCAACTGAAACGAGATTTATCTTAAGTTTTCAGGACAAAGTATCATATCAATTTACATCAATTGTGTCGACGTCGGTGGAATAGGTACAATAATTTCGTGCGTAAATATTTACGTCAATGAACGAATGAAGAAAGAAGATAAAAGTATAATGTATTATATGTTTTAAATTGAAATTATAATTCTTAAAAAATATTATGATTACTTAACGACGAAAAAATGGAAAATGAAAAGATCCAATGAGATTCAACAAGACGCCTAGTTAGATACACAAAACATTTTGAAAAATACTCAGTAATGCTGTGTTTTATAAAGTTCTAGTGTTATCAAATAAATTATGAAATATTTGTATGTGTACCTTGTAAGACACGATCAAGTACTGGAGCCATGGTCAATTCAACATTTGTGCCCTCAGAATTCAAGGACACCACTCTAATGTCGTTATGCATATCTCGTACTAAGTTCCACAGATTGTCGAACTGATTTGAGGCAGTGGCAAAAACTATCCTTAGATCTGAAATATATATATATATATAAAAAATGCTATTTTATTTAAACGAAGTCGGTTAAAAAGGATTTCTAAGGAAATATTTTGAATAATTCTCAATTGCAAAGTTGACTTAATTTTTAACCGACTTCAAAAAGGAGGTGGTTATCAATTCGGCCGGTATTTTTTTTTTTTTATGTATGTACACGAATTACTCCGCCGTTAGTGGACCGATTTTAATAATTCTTTTTATATTGTGTATTAGACACGTTATATTAGACACGCTGTTTACATCGTTATCCAACTAAATATATTGAGCGCCGACTTCACAAATATGTACTAAACCAACATTTATTTCAATTATTTTTTACTTTGTAGTGACATACAAGTCGGTTGTATTTTTTGTTAATTTTATTTTAATTTAAATACTTACCCGGAACAGTTTCGTTAAGGATTCTTGCTTGTTCCCAAACTTGCTGATTATTTTGCACCGCGGAGTTAAGTAAGAATAAAAGGACAGTTGAGCTACCGCCAACAAAGTTAGTAGCCCTTTCTTGATTCAGCTGATTGTGCATCATTACTCGTATATTTGTTAGAGTCCGCTCGAGATTTACGCCAGATAACACTGAAACACATTATTTTTTTGTATATACCTACTGAAATCAAAATGAGTGTTGAATAATAATTATTTATTAAGACCGTTGCTATGGGGTTCCACATCTAGAGTAAAAATGATTGGTACCAATGAATCCAATGATAAAACGTTTTATAAAACTCGCCAGACTTCTAAATTTGTGTCGGAATGTTCAAAACCAAAAATAAAAAATACAACGAACCTCTTATCAAAGCTATTTGACACACAATCGTAAATTCGCAGTAGAAAATTCTGCATTTTCCAGATAGCGGATCTAGAAAAATTGTAATCGCGCGCGGTATAGTCAGCGTCACTAAGCAAGAAATTTTCCTCACTATAGTAAAATCTACCTACCTAGATACATAGACTTAGAATTTTTTCGCTATGACATCCTATATTTATGGGTAGATATAAATTGACTTACTCGCTTGATGCCTGGTCAATGTATATTCACTGTGGAAATCTGCTAACGAATTTGTTGTATTGATAATCACACTGCCATCTAAAGCGCTCATCAATGTTACACTTGATCCAAATTTGCCGACTTCAATGTTGTCCAAGAGGTACGAAACAGCTGGATATACCGTCTGATACGGCCATGTGGCATCCAGCACTAAGTAAAGATTGGCCTTCACTCTGTAATCGTGGGATGTGGCATCACTGGTGATACAATTAAGGTCGTTTAGGTTGCTTGCTGGAATAAAATAAAATGTAAATTACACTAACATCATAATGAACAAAGTGTGCATTGAAAATATGAAAATGAAAATATTTAATAATGCTGGCACATGTTTATGAAATAGCAAATCTTAATTGACATAGACCACAAAATAGTCTTGGATCTGTTGAATCATAGATTGAAGGCTAGTGGCGATTGTTAGTATTCTTTGACGTAGGTAATCATTGTGGAAAATAATACCATCACTAGATATACAACAAATGTCAGTCCCAACTATTGTTATTTAGAATGAGCTGACTAAGCTCTGAAAAGGATAATTTAAGCAACAAAATTCTAAGCCTCTTGTACTTAGGAAAAGTCCGGGAGAAACATGAAAATATGAAGTGCACCTGTAAGTTACTTGCATTTGTTATTAGAAACTCGTAGTATTTAATTCTACTTACAAGCGTAAGTCTGGAAGTTGGTAACAGCACTAGTAACAAGTTGATCGAGGCCACTAGTAATAGTACCACGTAAGGGCATGTTCGTGTCCAACGCTGCAGCAAATGTGTATGTTTCTGTTATGAGGTTTGTATTGACTACGAGTTGCTGACTTAGTTCTCGACGGTTGCAAGCTCTCAACACAACACTGTATACCCCATTCTGGAATAGACAAGTATTTTCTTTTACATTAGCACGTTAAAGTTTAAAAATATACTAGTCTATTTAAACAAATGGGTGGATAAACCGACCACGTAAGTTAAAATAAAAGTAACAATCTATTTCTTTAGCTAGGCATATAATGTACCAAATAATCTGTAATATCTGAGTCATATGTGTAGACATTTGCACATTTGCGGAATGCGGAAACGGATGTATTATATACAAACATAATACATCCGTCTATTTATCTATAATTATACTATCTACAATTACTTATCGATAACATCAATATCATATTTACCCTTGGTGAGTAATACATGTCCAAGAGTTGTGACAATTTCAGCGTATTGAATGTTCCCAAAACTGAAGATAAACTGGATCCCAAAACGAAACCATCAATTCCACCACGGATCTCCGGATCCGTCATCTCAACGTTAACGCGGCTATGCAGCATGAAGAACCTGGGTGCTTGAGTGGTGTTCCAATTGCCTGCTGTACCTATTGAGATAGACGTTGTGCCTCTTTCCGTACCCTGAATAAGCACAGCTTCAGCTAAATCACCTAAAAGAAAATTATTTATTATTTAAAAATGTCAAGTAAATGCAAATAAGATTTTTGTCTGCCAACGGTAGACTTCTCAGGTATCTACTGACGGTAAAAGTATACATGTACAATTGTACATACTTTTAACAGGCTGGTTAAATACTTATAACAAGCTATTAAAAGTGAGTAAATAGTTTTAGGATACAGTACTGTATGGTTTATACCGTACTGTTTAAAGGTAAATAATATACCTGATAAAGTCGCCGGATAAATAGAAGTCACAGTTTGTTGCACGTTGGAGTAATTCAAGATTGAGCCTTTAGTCAATTCTAAAACTGGTACTTGTTGGAGTTCTGCGCCAGCCGCTATGCCAGCAATTAGATTTCCAGCCGAAATGGCTCCCCATCGAGAATAGACAACACCACCCAACAATGGACACGTGCTTTCTCCCAATACTTGACGTTCAGATTGTGTTCCTTCAACGTTAGTATATTCGACGTCATCATTGGGATTAAATTGTCTCATTTGGCCATTTTTACCAACAGTTTTCCTGAAACAATTTAATTTAATTTAATTTAATTCAATTTAATTTAATTTGAAGGTGGTAGAACCCTTTGTGGTTCGACTCCGGCGGCACCACCGCCACACCTATTTCAACCTAATAACAGCAGTGTTAAGCGCTGCTGTGTTCCGGTTTGAAGGGTGTGGTAAGGGAGACAGGCTTTTCCGAGGCGTTCCAGCTTAGTCCTCAGGGGTAGCGGCGCATCTGTGGCCGACCTCAGGTAGGAATATCTAATCCTATCTGGGGTTGATTACAGATGTCCATGGGCGGCAGTAGCCACTTACCATCAGGTGGACTGCATGCTCGTCTGCTACTCTTATATTATAAAAAAAAAATATATATATTGGTATTGTTCTTCAAAATACTGACGTTGATAAAAATACTACTGACTGGTGAAAGACGAAGTTGCTATCAAACGAAATGCTTACATTTTAGATAAATCTAAAAGTTCCACATCGTCCTTCATGAAGCGTTTTGGGATACTTCTAACGGTTCTGAGGGCCCGGTATTGTGAAAGTTGATTGCATTGGTTCTCGTTCCCTCGTACACGAGCGTCAACAGTCGTTGACAGCATTTGGTGAATTCCACACTGCAATGAAACCGATTTGTTCAGTTTTGATTATAAATCAATTATTAAGTATCCCGTCGTTAATAATCAGTCTATTCAATGTTTTGTCTCCGAAAGATCGATGTTTGAGAATCTCTACATACTAAATCGTGACAAATTTCGATTTCTGGTAACTAAAATTTGGATAGATTTATTATTAATAATGGGCAATAATGTGATACCTTTAATAAATGAATGAAAAAGTTTAGGTACGACACAGAACATTTTATATACAAAGATTTAAAGTAATAACTATTTTTATATAACTAACCTTTAGAGAAGAATTAATAGTGTTGTTTGGTAAAACTTGATTATTTCCCGGAATAATTCTTGAAAGTAGCAATCGATGTCTATGGAAAGAGTGAAAGGTGGGTGCAAAAGGGAGGATATTAGCTGATGCTGCCACACCAATTCCTGGTTGATGGAACTCGATGCCATCCTGACGGTATCTGTGAAATTGTACGCCTCAATTTTAGTAAATTAATGATCAAATTATTTTTGGAGATTATTCAAATATTTAATTAAGTTACATACTTGTTTTCTATATATTTACATACATATGTATATTAAAAAATATACTCACGTATGCAGCAATAGAACTGCAAGTTGCCTCAAGTCGACGTTGACATTAGGGTTGTCTTCGATCTTCTGGATGAGATCGATAAGAACATTAATAGTCATCGGTGGTAAATTATTTCTGTCTATGAGAGACCCGTTGGTGTAACATTCCCGCAGATCAGGGGCCACACTCGACTGGGTTGTCAGCTGAGCGCTAACGCATCCAGCGGCAGCTACCAACAGTAAGATCCAATACATGTTGGTAATCTGGAAAGAGTTTATTTACATGATACCGATGTAGACTAGAAATAAATACTTCGATTGAATGTCTTGATCATATTTTTGTTAAGCGTTTTCTTTTTACGTCAGTATATCACAGATTTCTGTTGTTTGAAAGCAGTGAAGTCCTTAGGGCTTACACATCGATATTATCAGGAATGAATGTTCTACTTAGTGTCCATTACAGATATCTATGGGTCTGTAGTGGCCACTTCATAAAAGTAGGTACCTACGTATACGATCGATTGCCTACTGCATTTGTTAGGTACAAATTAAAAAAAAAATATTTGCCTTCCAGTCTGGACAACAAAACATGTCTCATTTGCCTGCTGAACTCGAATCTTCCGGCAAAAAGCACTTTCATGTAAGATACACAATAAACAACTTATACGACCATTTGAGGCCCATTGAGGCTTTCACTGTATTTCCTATTACTAAGAAATAAATATTGATATGATAACAGATATCAGTGACGATATCCGTATGGTATTTAGTGAGTAACAATGCTTCATGATATACCTAAATGAATTATCAGTAAATGCAGGGAGCGGTCGAAGAAACTTTAATCCTGATTAATGTCATATAGAATAATAAGTAAGTAAAATGTACACATGAAACAGTAATATATGCATGTAGGTAATTGCTCGCTGGGTCAAGACACGTTGTATGTAAATATTGCGTGTAAGTAAATATTTATCGACGTCCATAAATTAAACAATTGTAAATTAAGTTTGTTGACATATTTATAAATTTGATTTACTTATGCCTTTCGTTGATTACTACGTTGATTACTATTACTATGATTTATTGTATTCGGAAGGTGCATAATTAGGTGCATAGGAATTATTTAATAATGTTTTAAAGTAAATATTACACAAAAGTGTCTAATAATGGCTCTTTTGTCTTCTAACATAAGATATATCGAAATATTATTCATTTTAACTCCACACAATTAAGTTCATATAGTATACCACTTATTATCGTTATCTTTAACGCTACGCCGACCTCTTTAATGAGAGACCATAGATATGTATTTGTGTCATCTATTTTATTACCCGTTTTATCATTGCCTATCTACTGTTTAACTTTTGCGAATCGATCCTAATGCTTAATTAAATTTTCATAATGGCTGTCACGTGTAAGTTTGTTGTGATTCAATATTATAATAACATCATTGTAGGTACTTATATAACAGTTGATGTATAACTTATTTGGCCTAAGGTAACTCCTTGGTGGAGACCTCGAGATCATAAGACACCACTTTCATAGAATGCATGTGGATGGCGCTACATTCACACGTCTAAGGATCGATTGGTGTACGGTGTTGCTTAATCTACCTACCGCTTTCGATGCCACGCGTGAAGTCTAAGTTATGAACGCTAGTCCAATAATACTATTAATTAATACTATATGTTGTATACATATCGGAACGTATGTGCCCATTCACCTACTACACACAACTTTGTAAGTTATAATACACACCTAGTGTTCTCCTTTGAAAATAAATCCTTGGTATTGCCAATTTACACTGCACTATATACCAAAACTTCCACGTAAGTCAAAGCTACATGTCAGCACTTAATTACTAATTAACAGTCTTCACAAAATTTTAGTTTGATTTATAACAAAGAAAACTTTTTTCTAGAACTGTTGGATTCGGTCGCGCCCAACATACACATAGCTCAGACTTGTAAAATAAAGGGCACCAGCTATTCAAGATAAGATAATAAAAGCAGGTCTAGATAAATTCGTAACGGATGATAGCTATACGCCGTATGCGCTGTTATCAGCTATATCTGTTTTTGCTGGCGATTACAGTGATAACGCCGATTGTGGCAAGCCTTATTACTCAGTATTACATTATTCTTATAATTATCGAGCTATTCGGATCGAATTTGAATTTTCTAAGGAATTTACCTTCCCTCCATACCTACTATTGTCATGTACACTTTTTTATAATATACCTGATGGTACTGTGGCAATGGCTACTGCCGTCCATGGACATCTGTAATCAACCCCAGAAGATACGATTAGATTTCTACCTGAGGTCGGCTACAGATGCGTCGCTACCGCAGAGAACTAAACTAGAAAACCACAGAAAAGTATGACTCCCTACAAACCATAAAACAGCAGCGCTTAGCCCTACTCTTATAGTGTATAGAAACAGGTGTAGCTGTGGTGCCGCTGGATTCGGACCATAAAGGATTCTACCAACTTTAAACCTTATTCCTACAATTATGATACCTACAGGTATAAATACAAATAATATTAACAGTTGGTAAGTATACTAAACCAAGTACACATTTCAATCAGGCATAATAATTTATAAAAAATTGCTAGAAACTGATCATTGATACAAACGTGGTCGGACAGTTCACACTCAATAGTACCTACTGTGTAATATTTGAATGAATAATGCAATGCTCCTAAAGTGTTATCATCAACAATTTACATATAGGTAATTAGCATTCAAATAATATCAACAAACTACGTAAATAGTAGGTCGATGTTTATTTTAAATATTGACATTCTTAATAAAAATTCCATTATTGTAAAAGAACATAACTTTTTTTATTTACTATTGCTCCTTTTTCGAGTTTTAATGATTAATGAACTTTGAATAAGACTGTTGTTTTCTCTATAATATTTATTAGAAGTTGAAATAAAAGTTAAGGCATTTAATGAAACATATCAGGACCAAAAACTATCGACGAGGATGGGATTCGAACCCACGCGTGCAGAGCACATTGGATTAGCAGTCCAACGCCTTAACCACTCGGCCACCTCGTCTTATAGCCAGGGAGCTCAATTTTATGACTAGATAGTTTTTATTCTAAATATATGTATAAACATATTAAAATATTAATAATTTCTATAAAATTACTTTTTTAAAAATACCATGTTACTTTATATTGCCTTAAAACTCAAAATAATTATAAAGCAAACGACATCCGTTATTAGACCTTTGATATCGTTTTATTTTACAATTAAAGATAAGAAGGTAAGTGTTATAGTAAACTTTTTTCAATCATAACATTACTATTTCCAGCAACTTATTCGAAAATGTTTTGTTCCAAAAAGTGTGTTTGAGGTTACTAGCGCCACCTATGCATCCTATATGATACTACTAAGAACCTGTCACAACATCTTTGTCAATGACGCGAAGAAAATGTATATAATTTTAATATACCAATAAAGTAAATTACAAGAAATATTATATTTGTTTATGTACGGTAGCTATAATATTTATGAATAACACAAATTAATGAAAATAAATATAATTTGCCGCTTCGTACAGCGACATCTATGTGCTCGTTCATTAACCTGGTCGTGATACGAAAACAATCTGTAACAACACCGTGCGCCTAGATGTCGCTATAATGGAGTTAATAAAAATTACCGGCTTGCTTGTTTTAAAAACAATATTAACGTTATACATACAGATAGCATTAAAATTACGATACTTTATGAACTTATTTTATCAATGGTAATACAATTTGATCACATATGGTACGTCGAACCATTGTCCCAGTTATTATTATTGGAAAGAAGTCGTATGACTTATGGGCGCTTTACAAATATTATACAGGTTGGCTAGAGCACAGTATAAGGGTAGATACTTATACTGCGGCTAGAGATTTGTTGACCAGAACCCACCCAGAACCAGAAACAGAAATCTAAATTCATCATTTAGATATGGCTGTCTGGCCGGGGATCGAACCCGGGACCCTTTGCACGTCAGTCCGGTATGGTGACCCTTCGCCACGCGGGTTGTCTCACAGCCACCGGTCTCTCAAATGCCGCGTCTGCATTTGCAATATGGGGGTGGGTAGGAATTATTCGGGTCTCGAGTTCGGTGGTACGTTTGAGCCCTTCCTCAATCGTTTAAAGCTGTACGTAGTAGAAAACAATAAGGGTTTCGGCCGTAGCAGGTAAGTAGAATTTGCAGCTAGGGAAAATAAAAACGATAAACATTGGTCTCTTACATAAATATTACAAATTCTCGCATTATTAAAGACATCAATATAGGATATATATTGATGTCTTTAATAATGTGAGAATTTCAAATCAAATAGATACCTAATTGTGTTGAATTCGGTAATGAAGCGGTGTCCATTCCGGTCCTTCAGCGCAGTCTAGACTACCTTTCATTCAAATTGCTCCGGTACACCACTTCGTATTGTTTTACTCTTATTATTTATTTATGGAAACAAAAACTTCGGAAAACTGCCGCGCAAGGTAATAACCTTCGGAACCTAAACAATCAAATATGATTGTTTAGGTTCCGTTAACTTTCTCTTGATAGACGTAATTAACTTTAGACGGTTTTCCCAATTACAATTTTTATCTTATTACCTAACAATAAACTTTTGGTACGGAGGAAATCATAGCTGTGTGCTAGTTCGGGATCGTTGTCATATTTAAAGCTATTTTAGAAAAGTGACTGATTTTAAAACTTATTAGTTAACATACAACATCCTTCTCATTTCGAGAGGAGACCCGTGCCCAGCAGTGGGACGGTAATGGGTTGATGATGAATACGACGAATTAACTAAATCGCCTTCTAACGCTACACATATATACCTATATTGTCATCCAGATTCCAGATAGCCATTTTCCCAAGCTTTTGTTCAATTATGCGGAGAAAGTATGGGCACATCCATCATAATTTCAACTAAGTAAATTAAAGATTATGTGTTACCTAACTACTTCTGCAGTCAGGACATCGCTGCCAAATAAAAAATAATAAATGACGAAGGTCAGCCATGATCAGTATGAATATCGGATATGCATGAACGCTACAGTCAGTTTGGCTTCGTTAATGAAGTGGAATCCATGGATCCATGTTGAGCACAGTCTAGACGGGATCGCTGCATCGCACCGGCACTTTACATTGATTTGTACGAATGGTCTGTCTGTGTTATTATCATGTAAATCTATGGAAACTAAAGCCTTTTGAAAACACTTTATTTTTTTGTATTTGTATTGTTGCATTTGTTTCGGAGGACTCAAGACTGGGAAAATATAAAATCGGCGTTTTAAGTGTCGTTGTAAAATAAATTAAAGATAAGTCATACAAATAATGTGATATGATCGTTTTAATGTCAATATTTCTACAAGAAAGATTATTATCGTTCTGAAGCATCGAAAAAGTAGGTAGGTTAGGTACCTACTTGTTGTAACCTACTACTGTAATAGATTACAAAGGCTGCGCTTTCAGTGTTCCATAAATAAAATTAAAATGTTTCTCTTTCTAAATCAAGTGTATAATTTACATTCGGTTTGACACTTTAATTTGCATCGCAATCTGCAACACTAAATCGCGAATCTTAATGATTCAGATTTCAGTTATCTTACAGGAATTGAATTTCATTTGCATGCGTACCTATTTGAATTTATTTTTTATTGAAATTAAAAATAATAGTCAATGGTTTTTGGTTTGGCATATAATCAATTAAGTAAGAAAAAGCATGGTGGATATATACCACCTAGTATGTATTAGGTGCTTTGTACAACGTATGGAGCAACGTACCATACATACCCATGCGCACTTAAGGCGTTCCAACTTGAGGACAAAGTAGCAGCGCTTTGATCAACTCCGATGTAGGATTCCTATCCTAGTAGTTATCATACTTGTAGTAATGACTTAAAACAATGTAGATTACTCGAACATGAATTAAATTTGACTAAGGACTAATCTGCAACGTTTCGGAAAAGTATGTCTCCCTTACCACACCCTTCAAACCAGAAAACATTAGTGCTTAACACTGCTGTTATTAAGCAAAAATAGGTGTGGCCGTGGTGCCACCGGATTCGAACAACAAAGGGTTCTACCGCCTTCAAAATCTCACCTATTTATATATAGACCAAATAAAACAATTTTATCACACACACATTGTATTTTTAAAATTAAATATCATAATAGCTGTACCCCAAGTATTGCACACATAAAGCAACTTTATCAAAAACAGTTTTTGTTTATTAAAATTATTTTATAAAAGCACCTAGAGCTGGGTATTTATTACGTTGAACGACTACAGACCTCGGCTCGGCACTTTACGGCAACATGAAATTTATGGAAACAAAGACTTTGGACTCTCGACGTCGGATACTAACATTTATTATACAGTTTTTATAACATTGGAGTAGCCAACGTGTTTTCAGTCCACCTAATGGTAAATTGTTACTGCTCTTGCATCTATGTGACTACATATAAAACATGATCTACTTGAAGCCGATGACAGATACGTTGCCATTCGCAAAGGCCAAGATTTTTGCCTCGTATATAATTGCCGGTATCCACATCCTTCTACTTAAATGCACTACTGCTTCACGTTAGAAATGTGTGGTGTTGGACATCCCCAGTCGATTTAGGTACACAGACTCTACCACCTCTTTAAACCTACTTTATTGTTATAAGTTATAAGAAAACCTTGAATAAAAATACATAAACGGGACGGGTCGGAATTTACTTCAGTGCTCAAGTACGATATTTTGTTCTTCTGACTTTTGTTCGCTGAAAAAAGCTTTCAGTACTTTTCGAAATAAGTTTCGGTAAAACAAAAAAAGAGATTTCATGTTATACGACTTGTAGTGTTATATGGATCAGATAATATTAACGATTTACTTTACTTAAACTATTTTCGTATTTTTTACTTTTAATTAGGTATAATCTCTACTGTAAAATTGCAATCCCTACTATATCTATTATACGTCTAACCACGAGAAAATCTAAAGCTACGGGTCTGCAAAATTATATTTCACAATATATCTCTAACAAATAAATCATGTTTACAAAGGCTGCTATTTCCGATAATTCAATCTATTAATTTTAGTCAATGTAAAAGTTATTTAAAAATACGGGTTGGTTAAAAAGTTATTTCCCGTTTAACTCGTGTTTGAAAGAAGTTATTTCCGCCGGTGTCCTCGCCACGTAATTGCTGGAGGGTAGCGGTGTCAGCTAGACTTTCATCTCGTCCTTTGGGAGCGGTCTTTGGCAAAGTTAGTAAACACTTGCTTGAATGCTGGATAGAGCTTTTATTGCATGGAACGCGTGACAACCTTATCATCCGTAAATGTGTATGGTGACAATTTGTCGCGATATTGCGACGTTGTAGGACTTGAATGTAATTACTTTTTGAGGCTTGTGTTAAATCTACTAAGAAATCTGATGGGAACTTTATCGGTTTTGTGTTTTTCGTGTTATTTCTCATTGTGTAAAAATCTAACGATATAAATAAATGTAATTCCAGTATTTATAATCATAATTTAGAACTTTACAACCAACCAACAAACGAAGCTTGATTGCCAAAATTATGTTTTGTGCGAATAAATGTTGTTTTTTAATTAATGAAATATGTTTACCATTTTACATAACTTATTTTTAATAAGCGACATGAACTTGTTAGTTACTTAAACCTTGGATTGGCCGCTATTTATGTGCCGCGGGCATACGTCATAACTCGAGGAAGCCTTAAATATACTAAAGCACAATGCTTAGTATTAGTACCATAATTCAAAGTGTTCTCAAACTACGACACCGATGCTCAGAAGTTTTTTTTTTATAACATAAGAGTAGCAGACGAGCATGCAGTCCACCTGATGGTAAGTGGCTACTGCCGCCCATGGACATCTGTAATCAACCCCAGATAGGATTAGATATTCCTACCTGAAGTCGGCCACAGATGCGCCGCTACCCTTGAGGACTAAGCCAGAACGCCTCGGAAAAGTATGTTTCCCTTACCACACCCTTCAAAGCGGAACACAGCTGCGCCTAACACTGCTGTTATTAGGTAGAAATAGGTGTGGTGGTGTTGCCGTCGGAGTCGAACCACAAAGCGTTCTACCACCTTCAAAATTTAAACGAGGTGTTAATTTTTTTCATTGTACTACCATTAATATTACTATCAAGTTATACTTATACGTTATAATTCTATATGGGTATATTCGAACATATCGAACTATCTCCACTTCGTCAGCAGTTTCAGAAGCTCCCCTTCGCGTAATAGGGAAGTTCTGAGGACTCGCCATGTTCATTATACCAGATCCTAAGATAGCGTCTCTAGTCTTGTTATTCGTAACTTGCTAACATAAGTTGAGTGTTAACTTTGTTGTTCAGAACCTATTAGCGTTGTCTAAGACACGCTTCCGGTAGACAGCGGATTTAAGCTTTTAGCTATGATTAATTAGTAGAGAGCCGAGTTTAGATTCTAGCTTTGGTTATTAAAGGGTATGGCTGCGATTTTATATTTATGGTTACAAAGGGTACCTAATTCTTGTGAAGATATTTTTAAAATACGTATCGTGCGGTGGTACACTGGTTGGATAGAGCTCTACGTTTGACTCCGGTGGCACTATCGCCACTGTTTCAGTCTTTTGAGAGTAGTATTACAGCACTTCTGTGTTCTGCTTTAAAGGGTGGGGTAAGAGAGTCACTTATATGAGGCTTTCTAACTTAGACCCCAGGAGTATCCTTGGGCAGCAATGGTCACACACCATCACATAACTGCATGCTCGTTTATTACTTTTTATAATATAAAAAAAAGACTTCTGATATGCCTACTAAGTTGAAGATATTATCTATATGATAATGTATCTTGTAACGAGTATGTATGTACCACGTGTCAATGTACCGAAGACTGGCCCAAAATAAATTTGGCAATTAGATAAACTAACAGCAAGTAATTAAGGAATTCAAATTTTATGTATTAATATAGGTACTTATACGAGTATATTTATACGGTTGCTTTAGTAGAATATGCATTGAATAGCATAATAATATCTGTGTTACAGGGAAGTCTTAAAACTGCCAGGACTTAACTTGCAAATAGCGGGATTGGCGGGCGTCGCAGGTCTTCTGGCTCGCTCAATTCGTCGGATTACGGTAAAGTTTCTTTTTTCACTCGCCTTATGGTTTCGTTAACGAGAATTTCAGCTGTTTCACCCGAAGTCTGCTTTCAGACTTATTTGGAATCTACAGTCGTTATGTCGTTTTAATATTTTGTGCTACGAGTTTATATTTATTTTTTGGAACAATAATTCATGTATATAGAAGACTTGTCAATGGTAGAACAAAGGTAGGAGAATTTTTTTTTTTCGTAGCAGTGGGTCAGTAATTAATGGGTTAACAATGACTATATCACCGTAGACCCAATGAAATTTAACTAAGTGCTGCCACAATTTAAGCCCTCATATTACAATTTTAATAACGTTCAAATCTTGTTCAGTGCTTACAGAATCAACTGATTTTTGTTTTGTTATATTTTAAATCGTTGTAACAACATGTAAATATATCGAAGTTATTATAGGTACATCACTATATTTTCCTGTAGCTCCGATGTGTGTGATCCATGTGTGAGCGTAAACTGCTCCGCCCAGGGCAGAGCCCGACCGGGGCATCGCGCTCGGAGGACTCCGGTTGTGTTCCATCTGAGATCCCGGAGTTCTCCACCAAGCGGTGAGGATGGCCATCAGGGGGGTTTTAATGCGGTAAAAATCCCACATAACCCGGCGTCGCTCCCTCGTCGTCGGGTACCTTTTGAAGGGTTCCGCCTGGAAAACAAAAAAAAGAAAAAGGTGCATCATTATAAATGTACCTATAATAACTATGATATAGTTTTTGTTCAAACAAATAGTAGCACATATGTACCTAGTACCTACAATAGCAAAATGTTGGTTCTAAGGCAATAGAGCCCGGTGCGCTGCGGTTTGGGTTTCGACGACAAATGTAATTAGCCGGTGATTTAATGAGTCCATCGGCATTGATTATGCCCATAATACAATTAGTCTGGCAAAGGGATAATATACGCTGACAGGAGTAAAGTATTGCGATTGGAATTTAATTAATCAGTTTACGTCGGACGTGATTTAAATACCTGTCGATGACATTTTGTGAAGTGATTTTCGAAAATATTGTAATTTTATACTCATAAATATAAGGAGTATAAGTACACTTCTTTGTTCTTACTGTACCATCCTTTTCTGTTCTTTGTTCTTTTATATGTTTGTAATATCGTATCAATCTTAATAGCATTAATTAATAATGTATTGTTTTATATCTTATTACCTTACAAATCTTACATTTGTTAAAAATAGGTGCTACTTACAACATGCCCACAAAAGTTAAGTACAAAATTATGCACGAATCATGACCACGTATTCAAAATGTCCACCATTCTACAGATCAATAAATTAATTACTTTGAATGGGAACAAATTCGAGGGAAGTTTGAATATTTTTAAAGAGCTTTCAAAGTTTCAACATAATTTGATATATTTCACCGAATTTCCCCTCGGAAACAGTAATTAAATACCCATTGTCGACAATGGAGTGCCAGGGTGATACTTCAAACTCATTCATTGTGGGTGCAGAAAAATTGTTCGAAATGGGGTGGGCTTAAGACGATAGCGGGGAGCTTTGTAACAAGATTTACCTGAAAAAACGTATTGTAACAGAAAGAAAAATCCAAATACATTATTCCAAATGAAATAACTTTAAAGACTCTACAAGTTATGATTTGTTATGAAATATTTACGATTAAACGTACAAATAAAAATAATATTTTGCGCATTGTTTATACGCATTTTAGCGGATTTGTATGCTTTTTAAGGATAAATTAAATATATACATGAATAAGAAATTATTTTTATAAAATGTATTGGGATCTTATATTAAATTTCTTGTCTGTTACAAAAGAAGTATGTGACTATGACAATGGAGATGTAACGACGTCATTCGACACTTTCTTTCTTCTGAAACATATATGTTATTCACAAAAGCACACTTGGTGCGCATGGTGGACTGTGCCTGAACACTTCCACGTTTAAGAGCGGAATGAACTGCGGCTTGCAACTCTTCTTTCATGCAAGGCTGATGGCCGAAGACGTTTCAAATGGACAGTATCGGCTTGACGATGAAGATGACAGAATATTTATTACCGTTAAGTACATCGCTTAAGCAGTAATAGTGGTTAAGAAAGTCGACCGCTTGATCGAGGGGTTCGAGGTTCAAATCCCAGGTACCTCTGATTTTTCAAAGTTATGTATATGTGCATATCAGAAATTAATTATTACATGCTTAAAAACGGTGAAGGAAAACATCATGAAACTTGTATACCTGAATTTTTTTTTTAAAAAGTTTTCAAAGGTATGTGAAGTCTACCAATACGCATTTGGCCAGCGCGATGGATATGGCCTAGTCCTAGTCCTCTCATTCTGAGAGGAGATCCGTGCCCAGCAGTGGGACAATAATCTGTTGATGAAGTACATCGCTATGAATGGACGTGTAATTGGCAGGGTTATCCCGTTGCGGCTGTGATGCGCTGTCTGGGAAGGGATCGGGAAACGTCGACGCCCACCGAGCACAATGCCAAGGAGCTTATCTCTCACCACTAACGAGAATACGACGGTCTCGTGACGGATTTATCGCAATATAATGTTGTACAACATTATTATAAAGCGAGCTGAAGATGTATTACGCCTACGGAGATGGATAAAATACATTAAAAGTTTTAAAACTAATCAAACAGGTAATTATTTATACCTACTACTGTGAAACACTCTACTAAGTACTACAAGAGCAGTAATGACGATGAACATGCCGTCAACCCACTATAGTCCTACTGCTTAACACGAGTCTCTTCTCAGAATTAGAGAGAATGGGCCATAGTCCTCTGCGCTGGCCAAATCGGTATACATAGTCTGCACACACCTTTAAGAACTTTTTTAAAGAACACTCAACTGTAGGTACAGATTTCTTTGCAATGGCGTTGGCGCCTTACTCTCAGAAGAACTCAGTACTTAATTAATATTTTTAGCTAAATTTATAAGGATATAATAAAACTCAATTACGACAGTGCATGACAATTAAAAGCTCCGGACTTACGTTCACAAACTAAAATCTGCAGCAGAGCTGGTACGCCAATTACTCCCTTTGTGTCTGATTCCTTCCTTCGCATCTTCTCTTGCAAGAAACGAAAAACTCTCTGTTTGACTTTTTATATAATGTTCAATTTTATTACAATGTTCACGTAAGTAAAGTCTAATTTAGATTAAAAAATACTTATTCTCGTATATGGAATATATTAGTAGAAAATAAATTTAGTTTTCGAATAATCTCTTGTTATTACTTATTTACTAACTGATTAACTTACACTTTCTAATAATTATGTTCTTATATAAGTATATATCTTGTTTACTTATCAGGACGAGTAAATAATTTTAACGAATGAAGAAAAACAAAAACAAACGCATGCCATAATCTATTAAATACCTGCTAAATGTTCATTGTTATACGTCTACAATTAATCCTATATTCCCCATTTCCCCAGCTTACAAAGCAGAGTAATTTCTCAAACAAATTAAATAACGCCTTTATAATACGAAGTTCCTGTATGCATTTTCCAATTTCCCACGTCTGCATGAAGCTTTCATGAAATATTATGAATATGAGCATCTCGCTCGCAAATGAGTTTACAAGTGGAAAAGTTCACAAGACTAAGGTTGTTGGGAGAAGAACTTTGTGCGAAAGCAATTTTCATTCCTTTAGATTATACACATAACGGAATTAAAGAAAATCAGTATGGAATTTGAAATTTATGTTTAGTATATAAGATTTTGTAGTACTGCTATTATATACTACTCATAAAGAGAACACATGTTTGTTTGTTTGTAATTTATTTTGTTTATTTTAGCATGAAAACATACAGTGAATAGTTACATTAATATCATTTATCATCAAATATAAAATTGCACGCTATTAAGTTGTTTTCGCTAAACTTAATCGTTAAACTTTACATGTAAAAAAGTTTTTGAAATATTTTTTATTGTTCAGATAAATTACCTGAAAGTAACATAGATTTTACTGTCCTGGCTACTGCTACTGGCTAGATTTCACTAACCAAGTACCCACCACTGTACAATGAATATGTCTATTATTCGTATCATCTAATATATAAAATTCTTGTGTCACAATGTTAGTAAGCGTACTTCTCCGAAACGGCTTTACCGATTTTCACCAAATTTTATATGCATATTCAGTAGGTCTGAGAATCGGGTACGGGTACTATCTATTTTTCATACCCCTAAGTGATAAGGGTTGTTCACCCTTAACATTGTTTTATTTATATGGCAATACAACGTTTGCCGGGTCAGCTAGTATGTATATGTGAAGTGAAATGAAAAAAACATGACACTGAATAAATAACGTTCACTGAAGAGATTTCAGAATTTTACAGATGGAAGTGAAATATGTCAAAAAGATTTAACGGAAAAAGATAATCCCAAAAGCAAAAAGCAATCGAAACAGTGCGATGCGGATTTCACCCAGACACGACAAAAAAGGAGAAAGGCGAAGTCCGATTAATTGCGACAATTCTACAGTCATGGTTACTGAGATTAAATGGTAGGTAAATAAAAATACTTTAACATTGTTTTTAAGTACACCAGCTGTCTTATATTTGTGGCTACTATTAGGCCTCATAAGTATTCAGATAGAACATACATGATTGGTTACGCATGTCCACAAAAGTAATGGCCACTTAAGGAAATATCATACGAGCAACATACACTTATACACGAACGACAGTCTGCGATCGTCGGCGACGGTCGCCGGTAGCAAAAATGAAACAATAGAGTAGATCTAGATTTCTTATGAAATATATATTTCATTTCATTTTATTCGCTTCAATTAAAGTGCATTTCTTTAAACACAATTAAATTGTTACTGAAAATGTATATTACTCATAAAGTATAACAAAGTTATGAAATGTGGCTGAAAATATAAGTTCAAAGAAAAGGCTTTATCAAATTACGCCTGAACAAAACAAGTTAAATATTCAAGTTAATTGCGTGTATCACGCACATTGAAACTGTAATTTGGTTTGTTTTAAAAATAATACGTATTTAATAGTTCTGCGTGACGGAATATCAAAGTGTGTAGATATGTAAAGATCACGAATGTGTACATTATGGCTTTGTTAGAGCTTTTAATAGACAACTGAATAGTAGTTAAGGTTGTACGAGGTTAATGGAAAAGTTAAATGTGAAGTGTACAAAAGATGGTAAGGGTGGTAACACACGAGCGACTGTGAATACATGATCAATAGTTCGTATCGACCGTTAACGGCACTGTGAACTAATGCATGCATCAATTGTTCGTGTCGTTACCGACGATGGTAGTCAGCGGTGGTCGTTGTCGACGGGTCAAAAGGCGACTGCTAACGATTGTCAGCTAGCCTATCGTCGGTTGCTTATAACGGCGGCAGTCGATTGACGTACGCTGGCGACGCTCGTGAGCTTCGGCCGTCGCTCGTCTGTTATTACCCTTACTGTTATTTATTAACAATTTATGCTGAAAAATAAAACGTCTGAAAGTTACTTGACCTAAAACTTAAAACAATACTTTACACGGAATATGAAAAAGTTATAAATTACGCAGAACCTTACTCAGAACGAAATATTCAAGCCTCAAGCAGCACGTCCTTGTTCTTATGGCCATTAACCTGAAAAGCGTCATGTCGAATGTAAATGAAAATGCTAATGTCAAGGTTTTCCTCTACAAAGAAAAGATAATGTAAAATATTTACAGCATCTTCCACACGGGTTGAGGTTGATGCATTAATAAGTAGAATGCGACCCGCTACTTGACCCCTCTTTTTAATACAGCAAGAGCTTGCCTTAAGAGACCAGCTACCTAGTTTTCGGTATCTTTTATCTAAACCATTTTATAAACTTTTTCTATCCAAGCGAAGAAAGGAATTCCCATCGGACAATAGTGCTTTCGTTTCATTTATAGTTCTATTTCTGTCTGCAGACTTTAAGCATCTTAACAAAACACGCTTTTTCAAAAGTAACTTTATATTATATATCAAAGTATATTTTTCATAGCAACACCTCTTAGCCCCACTGTTGGTCATGGATCTCTCCCACAAAGGGAAGGGAGCATATTCTTCTCAGCTCAGCAGCAAATTGGGGGAGAATGGTACACTTCCCTAGCCAACTCACGTCAGACAATTTTAATACCGTAACGACCCCAAAAATATTTTAAGATTAGTATCCAATCTTACTAGGACCCATAATAGTCCATCTCACGTGTGTCCTGCAGTAGGACAGTAATGAGATGATGACAATCCAATCCTAACAACTGATACCGCCAACTTACTCTACAAAACTAGAGATCGTTTTCGTTTCACTTGAAAATCCGTAGCCACTTTTAAATTCAGTTATCCACGAAAGAACTGGAATAGTCTATAAATCTTTCAATTGCGTACGCTTAGAAATATAAAGTTAAAGTTCGCTTTCAGATACAAAGACGGAATGATAAACCGGAGGTATTTGTAACCACACACGGCTACTGCGATTCGTCTACGTGCAGACATCGAGAGCAAGCACTTTCTGAGACTTATGGGATTAATGCTCCAGACTGCAGACGAGTCAGATGCAGAGGTAACCGACCTATCAAGATTCGATAACCCCGTGATGAACCCGGTACAACAAAACCGTCTCGTTACGAGCTCGCGACGAAACAGGTGCATGATATGACATTTTTATCTTAAAGTTATGCGCAAAACGAGCTAAGCTACATTTAATACTTAACGTATAAAAATAAAATGTATTCAACTTGAAAACTTGCAGCTTAAGCTTCATATATTAATATGTTATTTACGCATTCATTTAATTTTTGCGTAAAATGTTTAAACGAAATTATTTTAACAATTTTTAGTTAAGTAACGTCGTTTAAATCGGAAGTATCTGATCATATCCAGTTTTTTCAATTAGGGTATATATTTCAATATAATAATATCCATGTGCCTCATTTGATGATAAATGGCGCTTGCTGATGTTTACGAATAAATGAAAAAATATATCGTTGGTAAAATAAACCGGCTGATATTTTTTCACTCGAATATCGTAGAACGTTGTATATTTCCAGACTAATAAACTAAATATCACTCCAGCGGAAAATTGATGTGCGCGTGTTAGGAAAATGAACGGAGGCAGTATATAGTCGTACTTACTTATATTTCGTTAGACGGGAAACGCAATCCTATGGGACGGCATTCGGTGGAAGCTGAAACTCTTCTGCCTCAATTCATAAATAAACACGTAGCTGAGGCACCTCAGAGTTATATTTTCTGATCTATACGTTAACTTTATATGTGTACGTATATTTATAACGGGTAAGCGTATCATATAAGTCGCCATCACTTGGTATTTTTATCTTGAAATCCCATTTTGTCTGCAAATAAGAATACCAATAATAATACATCGTTACTCAATCACAGCATAGCATGCCCAATTGCCCATCCATGGCTTATGTCCATCTAGAAAATCGTAGACACTGAGTCAATTATCTATTATAAAATAAACTTCTCATTTACACTATCAGATTATACTCAATTTCAAACAAATTTTAGATGTTTTATTCTTTGTTAGTTTTTAATATTGTCTTATATATGGGTTCGTTTACTTGTTTCTTCTTTATTCTATATCATAATGTTGCTTATAAAAGATATTTCTTACCCATTATTGTAGTGTAGTTATAATGGTTATATCTTGATGAATGTAAATTTACCTATGTAACTTAATATTAAAGATATTAAAATACTTTTTCTTTTTCATTACAAACCCTTCTCCTATATGCTTTTGAAAGCTCATTACGGGCACAATAGCGAAACTGGTGGTCAAGGAAATACAAAAGCAGTCTTTGCGTCGTGTGTTGGCGCTGTATGAATAGTCTCTATTTTTCTTGTAAATATCCTCGCTTATGCTGTTGCATGTCGTAAAGCTTGCTTTGGGGTGAAAAAAGATATTTTTTACCTCGTTTGCTGTCGGCGCGAAACTCGCTCAACGGAAGCTAGCCCCCGGCCTTTGATAACTCATGAAAAATTCAAGTGTTTTCACAGAACGATACCTAAAGTGGAAACGGTAGATGCAGTAGGTAAACTTAATTTAGTGCAGGTAAACAAACGAAGCTTTTACGGGGTGAATGGTATTAGATAAGTAAGGGAATGCGGGATTATTTTAAGTTGAACCAGGAGTGGTTTGCCCGACAGCTCATTTTGATAGTAGCAAACGGATAGCCCACATGATGATTAATAGTCACTAATGTGTGTGGACATTTGGACCAAGTTCTACTAGGACAGAAATATAATAAAAATAAAACAATTAAATATGTACTTAATAACCCGGGTTTCTTAACCACTAGTCAGTAATAGCTTAGTGGTTAAGAAACCCGGCCATTAATTAAAAAAATAAAAAAGTCAAAGGTATGTGAAATCTACCAATACGCACTTGGCCAGCGCGGTGGACTATGGCCTAATCCACCTCATTCTGAGAGGAGACCCGTGTCCAACAGTGGGACAATAATAAGTTGATAATGAACTCTGTAGTTCAATTTTTTAGTACCATTTTTACTTTTAAGTTAGAATAAGCAGCGCTTTTGTTGTACAAATAGGTATAGCAGTAGCGCCAATCAAATCAACAACGAGTTCAACATTTAAAAGAACATTACAGTGCGTATTCATATTCATGTAACGTGATACGAGAAACTGAAGCAAGAAATAATAAGACGTCATTACACGAACATTCATGAAATATGTATTACTTTCTCTGGCGAGGGATCAACAACGTTTTCCGTCAATTTACCTGCGCGCCTGATATGACGCAATAATTCAGCGCTATCAACGAAGGGTATACAGATTTCACTATACGATAACATTTTATTATAGAAGGTATTTCTTATTGCCCGTATTTGTCATGCCGAAGTAATCGATGTTCGTTTCTCCATCATGTTATCGTCTTTTCGTGGATACGGGAAGTTTAATAGTAGGTATGTGTATATGTCCCTGTAGTTCCGGGACTAGAATAGGGCTACGGTATCCCCTGCCTGTCGCAAAAGGCAAGGGGGCTTCCGGGGTTGCGGACGGCAAGAGTGGGGCCTCGAACCGCCCGGTAAGCGACCCCGGGAAGGGCGGCGGTATGTGTGGTCGCATACCGTCGTACGCACCAAACGGTGTGGCGAGCGTCAAACTCACCTTAACGGAGTTCGACGGGGCAACGCGCTAAGAGGATTCCGGTTGCGTTCCTTTGGAAATCCCGGAGCCCTCTACGCAGCGTCGAGGAAGGCCACCGGGGGGGTTTTAGTGTGGTAAGAATCCCACATAACCCTGCGTCGCTCCCACAGCATCGGATACCTTTTGAAGGTTTCCCCCTCGTAAAGAAAAAAAAAATCATGTGTATGTGTATAAAAACGAAAACCTGAAGTATCTGCCGGCTTCAAAATAATTGCTATATTCGAAGCTCAAAAAAGAGACTTACAAATGCTTTTTCTCTTTTATCTTTTGTCTTTATTCATATCGACACACGATGTAGAGACTTCTTGGAGACTTTCATCTAGATACGAGTATATGCTTTACCAGAGATTAAACTGGAAATGTTGTACTTAGTAAAGGATACATAAATATGTGACACGCGGGTCATTAAACTTCATGTACCTACATTGTTGTAACATTATGTAGAGTACTTACTCTACAAAATGTTACAACAAACCTAATAAAATGAAAATTGACAACTATTAAATTTCACACTTGCTTGATTAAAACCGTGATAGCTTTTGTAAAACAATGTGTACAGTTTTCGAATATGAAATGCATATATACATAGTTCCGATCAACCCCGGTTTACTCCATTCTCTGCGGGGAATGTCTGACTCAGGTCAAACATTGCTCCCCACGGTTCTTTGTTTTCTCCCTACCCGCCAAATATATGGAGCTTTAAAATTCATGCAAAATGATAAAGCTGGACACAAAATGGTTGAATTCATTTATTACAAATTGATTATTATCAAAGGGTACATTGGGGATTCAGTTGAAAGCGATTTCTCTT
Organism: Epargyreus clarus; assembly: GCF_041222505.1. Lineage (NCBI taxonomy): Eukaryota > Metazoa > Arthropoda > Insecta > Lepidoptera > Hesperiidae > Epargyreus > Epargyreus clarus. Next base: position 9,970,180 of record NW_027332211.1, read on the forward strand.
TATTGTTTACTTTATGGAGAGTATGGCGATAAAATATGAATTGTTATTATTTAGTTTTAATTAATATAATAAATTTTACAAAAATAAATACCAACGTAGCAGTGATAGCCCAGTGGTTAAGAAACTCGGCCTCTCGGTCCGAGGTTCAAATCCAAGCACGCACCTCTGATTTTCTAAAATTATGTGCGTATTAGAAATTAATTATCACTTGCTTAAACGGTGAAGGAAAACATCGTGAGGAAACCTGCATACCTGAGAGATTTATAAAAAAAAATCTCGAAGGTATGAGAAGTCTACCAATACGCACTTGGCCAGCGCGGTGGACTATGGCCTAATCCTTCTCATTCTAAGAGGAGACCCGTGCTCAGCAGTGGGACAGTAATGGGTTGATGATGATGATGAAGTACCAACGTAGATAGTTGGATACACAATTTTGATCTTCATATGTAGACACAAACTAATTGATATGCCATATAATAATCTAAAATATTATTCTTGCTTCGGTTTTTTAATGTTTCTAGTGTCGTGTCATGGTTATTACAATAAAAGTGCGCCAGCGGACAGAAAGCCCAGGAGTCCTATTTTACAAGATAAGATTTTTATCTTATCTTATTTAGGTTATATTTTTATAACCTTCACAGCTGAATGTTAAGCGAAATGTTTTCGAAACTCGAAATAAATTATTAAAATTTCATTATACGAGTGGCATTCAAGGTTATGATATATCGGCATCGAACTAGTGTTTGTATTTTACAGAATAGCACTACAGTACCCTTAGTATGAGTTTTGACAAAGATGACTGTTTTCGTATTTTAAAGGTGGTAGAACCCTTTGTGGTTCGACTCCGGCGGCACCACCGCCACACCTGTTTCTGCCTAATAACAGCAGTGTTAGGCGCTGTTGTGTTCCGGTTTGAAGGGTGTGGCAAGGGAGACATACTTTTCCGAGGCGTTCCAGCTTAGTCGTCAGGGGAAGTGGCACAACTGTGGCCGACCCCAGGTAGGAATATCTGATCTTATCTGGGGTTGATCACAGAAGATGGACTTCTGGGCGGCAGTGGCCACTTACCATCGGGTGGACTGCATGCAAGTCTGTTACTCCTATTTATAAAAAAATTGTTTATATTTGTGGACTGTATCAGAACTGATTCGAAATGTATGGGAAATACATACATTCTGATACAGCCTGCTAGGGGCGCTAATTGGCAATGTATGGACAAATACGTAAACAAATACAAACAGTCATTTTTGTAAAAAATTAATACCTCATGCTAAAGGTACAGAGCGAGAATACGTGTTTTTTCCAATTCTGGATAGGAAACACTATAACGATAATGAGACTACAATGTAATTTCAGTGCGAAAGCCAGAGGTAATCGTTAAACTAGATTGTAAACCCTTGCGCCTACATCTGCCTAATGCGATTTTGTTCCAATTGCCGATATTACCGCCAATTCTCCGGAGGGCCGCAGTCCTAATGACGACATTAGCACTTAGCTTTATGTATCCTTACGGTATAATAAAAGATTAAATTGTATGTAATGTCAATCTTGTACTATTTTAAGTATCATGTTAGAATCAACTAACAATATCGACTTGTAATAACATCTCTATTAAAGATTCCAATACACATGAAATAAAATATTAGTAAATGGGGTATGTTCATGTTACGTTAATGTAGATATATAAAATTATTATATACTCGTATCTATTAAACGGTGATTTATTCTGCGTGACAGTAGTAACCGTTCTTTAAAATAAAGTATTTCAATGATAACAAAAATACTTATTAAGTAAATTCGTATTGCTACTGTTTTTCAGTTACTTCAAGTATGTTTCTGTGTACTGTAATTACTGTATTACAAAATTTTCCTTTACACATTTTTATTTAATCAAGTATACCGTAAATCAACAACTAGAGTGCTTTTGGTGTAGAGGCCATTAACAAATTAATATTTAACGTCGATTGGGTATCCACCCCCGAGGAGGTATTGTGTAATACCCGGATAGCGTGACGTCTACCTGCATCGCATGAATTTCTCGTAAAAATGAGTTGTTATTTTAACATTCATATTTACGTGTAATATTTTAAACACCTAGAACAATATTTTATAATATGGTAGCAAATGAGCATATAGTCCATTTGATGGTAAGTAGGTACAGCAACATGGACTTCCGTAATCAACCCCAGATAAGATGAGACCTATCTGAAGATAGCCACAGATGCCTTCTGACTAAATCGCAATGCCTCGGTTAAGTACCCATGTCGCTTTTACCACAGCTACACAACTTTAATCTCAAAATTTTTTATCACTAATAATTGAATATGTATTACCATCACGCTGTAATTTTCTTTAACGATAGCCTCTATGACACTTATAACTGCCTACTATAACTTAAGCTATAACTTTAAAACTCCCCATAATTTTTTATCAAAATATTTTTTGTATTAATTACCATTAATCCATTTAAAAGCAGATTGCGTGAGAGCATTCACCTGTAAGGAATTACACTTGTATGGCCAGTAAAATATGAGAACGCGGTCTGTGAGAACTTTTTCAGTTTTCGTTTTAATTATTTCAGAAAATTCCACCAATATACTCTACAGCCCAGTTATAAATAATTATTTCGTGTTATTCTTATATTATTTATTTTCTAATAAGCAACATAGTAAATTCCCCATAAAACACATAAGGGCTATTTGACTTTAGAGATTGATTCAATCCTTTCAATAAATAGTTTCAGGCATGTTTCAGGTATTTTACAAAACGTCCACAATTAACGACCATAATAATCATATTTCTCTCTTACTGGTAGACTTTACAGATTGCGTATTATTATGTAATGAGGCTATTTCCACGTAAACATAGCTATTACCAAAAAAGCTTCACAGGAACAGGTTTTATTTTTGAGCCGATTTTTGTCACTAGTAGTTTCCTTCTGAAAGGAGGCATTTCATAGACATTTGCACTTCATAAATAAAGAAGGTGGCACCGTAACCCACTAACCGTGGAGTTATGTGTAACCGTGTGATGCTTGGAGCCCTTTTATTTAGAGAGCCTTTACATGTCTTGAGAAAAATAGGGCTTTTATTTCTCTTTGCGGACCGGCGTGGCATTGACACTGCCTTGTGTCAATACGGACGTGTTCATGCCCTATCCCTTCTGAAAAAGTACACGAAAGTTTACTAGATTCCGTTTTTAGTACTTACTTCATAAGGAGAATTATTTCTAAAATATCAAGTTGTTTTCTGTAATTCGTCTGTAAATTACATCTCACAAACATCTGTTTAAGTTTTATAGAAATGGTTATGAAAAAGCGATAAAAATACATCCAGAGACTTTCTCGTAATTTTCCTTAATTCTCATTAATGATTTGATTTTCCTCATTTTATTTAACCGTCAGAATTTTATCCTTACACACCCCAGACCGTGACAAAGAAAGATCCTGTGGTTGAAACAAGGGTTCAGAATCGGAGGGGTCCGAGGTTCGAATACTAAGCTAAATATGTGATTTTTCATAATTATGTGTGTAATAGAAATGACTTATCACTATCAAAACGAAATCATCGGGAGAAAATCTACACTGATACTGTCTCTATCAGCATTGAAGCGGCGTGATGGGGATACTACAAACTTGACCCAGTTAAGCGGAACAACCCATTCCCAATGGGAAATTTAAAATAAATTATACTAAACATAATATTATATATTTTAAAAGTAAGTAATAAAATTTAGATTTTATATAAACATCATAATACTATATTTATCATTTTACGCGTAAACGTATACGAAAACGTTTTCTGTTTTTATCCACGCTGTTTATATGCTGCCTCTCGAAGAAAAAAGTTGATAGAAACATCGGATAGAGAACAAATCAATGATTTAAATTAGATCCGCTATCGTTGGAACCGAGGTATGGAGATGCAAATTGAATAGCTGTTGCAAATAAAAGAATGCTACGTCAAGAACAGAACAATGATACAGTGGCTGTGTACGAACAGGTGGCACTGAAAATTGAATTTGAGTCGTGATCTATCGTCTGATTCGATCTCGGTCTGCCTATCAGATACCATGAAGCCTCTCAGCGTATAGTGACTCCAATTTGCCGGCACAACTCCTGAATCCCGATGAACGTTTCATCAAGATATAAGGAAAACATCGGATCGAATTGAATACGAATGCAGTTTATGAAAGGTTATGTTTCAGTCTGTACAGACTCGATACAAATTTGAAAGCAAATAGCATATTAATATCATTTGTTCGTCTAATGGATTTTCGTCAAAGGTTTAATAGATTCCTACCAATATACTTGTTACGAGTATGTCCAGATTATTACAAGTATGTGTATTGAGAAAAAAAACCATTATTTACAAATTACAAGATGGACGCGCGGTAAAAAAAACAAGAATAAATACAGACAGATGGCCAGCGTATCGTTAAACAATGTCCGGTACCTACATGTCTAAAGCGAAATGAAAATTGAGTTTTATTTGCTCAATCTAGGTAGTATGGAACGGCTATATATAACCTATTATGTGTGCTTATAACATCTTTAAACGTTCAGGTATAAACGTTTAAATGTCTTTAAAGCTAATTGACTACAAGGCAAATAAATAGCCCTTGCGTTTCTAATGGGTGTGATTAAAAGCATGTGTTTCTAATAGCTAAATTAGAATGTATCATGTTACAGTTCTCTGTAAGGAGTTAGGATCCAGAGATTTGTAGTAAAACCCTTTATGGTGGACTCCGGAGGAACCCCCGCCTTACCTAATTCTACCTAATAACAGCAGCGTTACGCGCTTCTGTATTCCATTTGAAGGGCGTCGTAAGTGGCGTTTTAACATCTTCCTAAGGGGTAGCAAAGCAACTGTGACCGACCTCAGGTAGAAGTGTTATCTCATCTGGGATCGACTTATCGAATATAGTAACCACTTACCATGAGATGGAGTGCATGCTGCTTGGGTAGTTCTATATTAAAAATAGTTTTAATGTCGATACAAAACTAAATTAAATCCTACTAGGACATTTTTTACATCAGCTGATAGACTGCATGCAGTCATAAAAATGCGAGAACTAAATTATTAACTAGCTGTGAAGCTCGTTAATATTTGCGACCGTAAAAAAACAGTTTCGAAAGGCTCGGGGCGCTGAGTCAACTGAAAGGGCAAACAATCGGCTAATTGCAATAATCCTGATGCCGGAAATTCTAAAGGGTGGGAACTCACCGGAGAATATTTGATTATTGTCTGTAAATTAAATGTAGTTGAAGCTTGTTACATATTATTTACTGATTACTTAGTATTTGTATTTGTTTTCGGCTATATACAGAAACATGACTTGTTCGAATATTATTCATGTATTGTTATGCTCGTCTCTACACAGTCACTATGAATGTTAATATTCTGGGTTAAAGACAAATTTAAATATTCTAGGAATAGCATAGCATAGCTTTAGCCAACTGTTAAAAAAATCTTATGATTATATCACGTCTGTAAGCAAAAAGATAGAGGATGGATGGTAAAATTAACACTTATGTTCACAAAACTAATTTCATCCATGTCCAGTCTACCTGATGATAAATACGTAATACAATACGAAACACATCTGTATAGTATAGTATACATATAGTATAGTCTCGCACAGATTTATTACTACCATAGAGTTCTTTATGGAAGTAAATAACACTACTATTTTACAGACAAATAAAACACCATACACGTGGGCGCCGGCAGGGAGATGCAAGGGGGTGCACTTGCATTTCCCAGCCAGAAAGAAAGTATATATCGAAGAATCTCAGAAATTTTTACCAGCAAGAAAAATAAAATCGTCGGGACCATAATCGGTGAAATGTGTATTAGCGAAAGACAAAATCAATAGGATTGACAATGAAGATAATTCGCCAAGTACGAGTCGAACTCGCACATGGAGGCTTCCGTACCACCATTCATTATTTATGACTTATTTTTATTCATTTTATTATTTTCAACAATACTTAGTTGTATAACCCAAAAATAGATGGCGTTGGGGTGGGGTGATGATGAATAATACGTTAACAACGTACAATAAAATTAAACTAACTATATTAAAATACGTTTTATGGTTCTTATTTGTGTTTATTATAATACCAGTTATAATATTAAACGAATTGTAAACATTTAAACCGTCTTCTTAGTACGGTTTAAGAGTTAGATCGAAAAATGCCGAAAAATACCGGTTTGTTGTATGGAGACCCCCTTTAATATTCAACTTTATTTTATTTTTAGTATTTGTTGTTATAGCTGCCATCGTTATGCATCCTCTGTAAAAAATGCATGTGTCTATCTATTACGGTTCCGGAGATATAACCCTGTGACAGACGGACAGACGGACAGACGGACAGACAGCGAAGTCTTAGTAATAGGGTTCCGTTTTTACCCTTTGGGTACGGAACCCTAAAAAGGTCGCCAGGACCAAACAATCCATATAAGGCAATTTCGATAGTACGCGCTACGGTCCAAATGGCTATGCACCTCCATGAAAATAATCCTGGAAGCGCCCATGAGCATACACGATTACAAGTTACAGCTGATCCATTACAAAACTAAAACATATATAATGTTTAACGTTCATGCGACATACATATATATTGTTCTACAGAATATACAGAAAAATATAAGTTGGTAGGTTAAAAGTTTTTTACGGCAATAAACTGTCAACTGTAAGCCAGGAAAGTTGACACGAAAGCGACGGTTGCCGGTATAAAATCGAAAAAATATCCAATTCACCTTTGCTCTGAGCACTGACCCGGGTTGTTTATTTTTATTTTTAACCCATAAACCGTATAAAGGGCTTTTTAGGAGGAGGTAGAGATATTTCGAGTATGTATTTTCGACTGCTGTGATTAACTAATTTATATACATCGCCATATATAGAAATATAGGTACATATATTATTATGTAATTACTGTATTTAATTTTATAATATTTAATTAGCTAAAGAGCATGCAGTTCATCTGATCGTAAGTAGTTACTGCCGCTCATGGATATCTGTAATCAACTCCGGATACGATCAGAGCTTAAGAAGGTAGGACACTTGAGGTTGCCCACACATACATTACTACCCCCAGAGGACTAAGCTGGAACACCTCGGGTTATTATATCTCCCTTACCACACCCTACAAACCAAGCCGAAGCAGCTCTTAGAACTACCGTTATTAAGCACTAGCTGACCTGGCAAACTTTGTACCGCCTCAAAATCTATTTATCAAATATATTTCATATAAAATATAGCCTATGTTACTCGTGGATAATGTAGCTTTCGAATGGTGAAAGAATTTTTAAAATCGGTCCAGTAGTTTTTGAGCCTATTCATTACAATCAAACAAACAAAGTTTTCCTCTTTATAATATTAGTATAGATAAATAGGTGTGGCGATGATGCCTCTGGAGTCGAACCATAAAGAGTTCTACCACCTTAAGGTCCTACTACTATTTATGTTTAGAACTTAGCACCTTCGTATCGTGTAAATATGTTTTAGCCGTATTATATTCTACCTTATATATTCATCCAGTTTTTATTCTTAATGACTCCGCTCATTTCCATGCAAGGAGACGCTTAGGTAAAAAGTAAATAATTACCGGGTATCGTGAAGTACGCAATTAACTCAATCCGTTTACGGCCACGGCAAGCGATAAAATAAGCAATAAATCATTGAATGACTTAGATTTATCATTTTTTATTACCGACAGCTGATAGGATTTGTAGGTTTTCTTTCCTTTCTATATTAGATTTTAAAAATTACAGATACATTATTTATTTTAAGTAACATTCGCCCAGTGCTCGAAATTCGAGCGAAGTCATTTATATGTATATATTTAAGAAAATAAATAAAGTTGCTTGTTTCCATTTTATATTTTTATTGAATACGTTTGAACTCGTCAATAGCTACTAAAATTGAAAATGTGCTGACAAAAGAGAAAATATAGGTATTAAGTAGCCACAACAAAAAAACTTGTCCCTTCTATTAATTTCTACCTTGTAGTAGGTACCTATCCGTATTTGCGATGAAATAATACCGTGAAAAATGTGTATGACAAATACAAACCACGCAATTTCTTTAATTTAAAGCATTTAAACGTAGTTTCATTAAATATTTCTTTGACATTCAAACACAAAGTGTACAGCAATTAATATAGTAAAAGTGTGAGAGATTTAAAAATTAAATTGCATGTTGTTGGTATGCCCAGAATCCGCTGTTTTACGCTAGTTTACTTCAGAAACGAGAAGGTACATTCCTAAGAGTTTTCTCCTCGTTTTATGCGGTACCAACAACCTTCACGAAATTAACAGTGTAAGAGAAATTTAACTCAAAAATAAAACGAATAAGAGGTATTTTCTACTTCTCCGCCTCTTTGATGCACCAACTTTATTTCTATGTCAATGTTATTCAGTGAATTTTAAACGTAAACTAAAATAGGTTTAAAGATACTTGTGATAATCTTTTTACTACAAAAATATCAAACAAGCCGTCTGAAATTAAATAGTCACTACCGCCCATAGGTAGCTGTTACCAAGTCCATGTAGACCAGGTCTTCTGTCAGATGGTAGCTTCATATCCACACCCTTTCATTGAAGAATGTTTCACGTTAAAAATAAGTGAGGCGGTGATACCCCCCAGTCGAACCATACTTACCTATATCATCTTTCAAATATTGCTTCCATTTGTTTGAATAATGTAAGCGTTTTCTCATATTCACGTAAGCCTAGTCAGCCATCCTTAACAGTTATAAATAGGCAACATATTTCTGACACGAGCAATAACACATAATAATTTCAAGGTTCAATGCCCCAAAGAATACATGTAAGAGTGAGATTTCGTGAGTACAATTTGTGCCTTAGAGCGGTGGATCTGAAATCGAGTGCCACTTTCTAAAGGAGCAACATTGTACCGAAATAAACATATTGAAATTGTGACACTTAATCTGGGCCCATCTGGGGGATCAATGTCCTAGGGACGCAGGCATTTCTTTTAACGAGTTGCTTTAATAAATTAAGGAAAGCATAAGAAAGTCGACTCACCTAATCGTTAGAAAAATGCGCGTGAATCTTCCAATACGCAATTGGCCAACGTGGTATCCTATGGCCTAAACGCCCCTCAGTCTGAATGACACCCTCACCCAGAGGTGGCACAGTACCTAATGTGTTGACGGCAATACAGTTTACATGACCATTGTAGCTGGAAACTAAACAGTTCCACAGTTACGCACGTTCAAGTAAACAAAATGAAAGGATAAGTGAAGGAGCTACGTACTCGTACTCTTACTTAAGAGTACCCACACGTTACGGGAACACAAATGGTTGTAAAAGCGAAAAGTGTGTAAGAAACAAGTCGTGCAAGTGGTAAATCTGGCGGATTTCTTTTTGAATTGTCGCATTTCGTATTTAGTCCGCAATGTTTTTGTTCTGTGATAACTGGGATTCTGGGAGTACTGGGTATTGTAAAAATTGTCTTAGTGTTAAAAATCTGTTATAATAAGTGATATTCTTGTATGTCAATAGAAAACTGTTTTTCTTAAATCTATTTTTAGTAACATACAAATAGCAGATAAGTTGAGAATACGACTATTTTTAAAATTCCAGTGAGACGTATCAATGTTATTTAGATGGCCAGGGTTTCGACATACATATTAAGGCACATATCTTGTTTGAACTCATACATAAGTGTAAATGCGTTGTAACAAACAAATGTATGTGATTACAAGCGTAATGAAATTATAAAAGGGTATGAACTCTACTCGTACATACCTATATAAATGTACGATATCGTTTAATTGTCAGTGAAGCGAGAACGATGTTGCCTTCCAATCGCGTTCTGTTTCAAATTTCTATTGCACTCTGTTTTATTGCGAGTTATAATGGAGGTTAGTTTATATTTTATGTGAATATCAGTGATATTGTTTCGAATATTTTACCTTCGTGTATCCTATCTTTAATTTCAGAAATTGTATCAAATATAAATGTGCAGCATATTACAAGGAGCGATAATTATGTGCGTAGACACTATAAACAGGTAAAATAATTTTTATAGCGGCATTTATTTTAAAGATCGTTAAAAATATACAATGCAATTTATTGTCATAAGAAATTGTATTCATATTTTTTATTCCAGCCTTATATAAATACAGGAGATGTAGTAAACATACAATTATATTACGAATGTTTATGTGGGGATTGCAGACATTTTGACACCACACAATTTAAAACTGTGGTTGTACAGTTGAACAAATATTTAAATATTCGAACCTACCCGTACGGAAATGCCATGGTAAGGCAATTGATATCATGTTATTTAATTTCTCTACTATAATTATTTTAATAGATATAAAAATGCCTTGCTACCAGTGTTTATTAAGTTGGAACGCCTCATAGTTTATATATCTCTCTATTCAAATGAGAACACAGCAACGCATAAAACTTATGGTATAAGCATAGATTAGTAAAGATACTTCGCCGCCTTGAAATTGAATGAAGCCACAAACGGCTTATTAGTAAGTTATTTTTTTTTAATTCTTGACAAATAAAAACATTTTTAGAGAAAATTTACGAATAAATAATTAATACTGCGTAATTTACATAATAAATAAATATTTATTTCAAATATTTTAGGGACATTTTAGCACAGAGACGTGGCAAAACTTTTTTACGCAACTATTTCAATTCTCAAAACTGGTTACATTTTCTTGTTAGGAGTGAGTAATCTTTACTAATCTATGGGTATAAGATAGATATTGCTGGCGGTGGTGCCAAAGTCGAGACAGAAAGGGTTCTACCACCTGCATAATATGGTACTTTGTATTACATATTTCATACTTTCATCTGTAGATAATATAATAACGTTCAAAATATTAATCTTTTGTCAGTAACGTTTTGTAACGCCAAGTAGGTTTCAGTTAAATGTAATTATAGTAGCACGATTATTTTTCAGACTATTGATGACAATGGTAAATACAAGTTTAAATGCCAGCATGGTCCGAGCGAGTGCTATGGGAACATGTTACATGCATGCGCTCTTGACGTCATAAAGAATCAAACCCAGGCTCTGCTATACAACTCGTGTATGATGGACTTCAATCAAAAGAATCGCGGGTCTGACGACATCGCAGCTGAGGAGGTAAATAAGTTTTAGAAATAAAAATATCACTTTAAATGAACAAAGTATAATCAATCATTAATTTCACAAAAAATAAGTTACATTATTTATCATCTCAAAGCACCACGAGATCAATTGATGTGTATGAAATGGTCAAGTGTGAAACGGACACGGGTAGAGATTTCTTACTATGTTTCCAATGGGGATGTAAATGTCAAAAAAATTCGTTTATGTCTTGTGCAATATATGTAAAAGATAAATCAGTTTTTTCCAGAATTTTATATTTTTTCCCAATTATTGAAGAAATATTATGTATTGTGGTCTAGTACATACTTGTCTGTATCGACTGTATACTGTTCCTATACTGTAGCCAAATTCTCTACTAAGAAAGAACAAAAGCAATGCAAGTACAAAAATGAAATTTCAAAATAAAGATGCCCGTCTTACGTCACCAATGCAGCTGGAAGCTGAATGGTTCCTCAGTTACACACGTTCAAGTAAACAAGTGAAAGGATAAGTGAAGGAGCTGTGAGAACTCTTGCCTTCAGAGTGCCTTACGTTATGCCTTACAGGTTGGAAATCTGGTGTATTCCGTCTTGAACCATGAATGTCGTATTTGTTTATGTCAAGTATTATATAAATGACAGAACTTCTATGATATACACGCTTCGGCAATTTTCAAATATTTTTCGAGACAAAGAGATGAAATACGTAGGGCAGACAATGTCAAGATTTTAATACCATTTTGGATTAACTGACGTTTGGAATATATTTAATAGTGGAATATATTTAATTTGTGAAGGTGGTAGAACCCATTGTGGTTCGACTCCGGCGGCACCACCGCCACATCTATTTCTGCCTAATAACAGCAATGTTAGGCGCTGCTGTGTTCCGGTTTGAAGGGTGTGGTAAGGGAGACAGACTTTTCCGAGGCTTTCCAGCTTAGTCCTCAGGGGTAGCAGCGCATCTGTGGCTGACCTCAGGTAGGAATATCTAATCCTATCTGGAGTTGATTACAGATGTCCATGGGCGGCAGTAGCCACTTACCATCAGGTGGACTGCATGCTCTCCTGCTACTCCTATAATATAAAAAAAAAGTCGCCATCCTCCCCACATTCGGCCTATTAATACTGTATGATCTACTATTTTATTTTTATTTATTTATTTAAAAATTTTATTGCATCACCTCTAAAAAGAAATGTACAAAAGGGCAAACATAATGCCTGATGGCATTTTCTACCAGTCAACCCTGGGTGGATGAGGAGAATTTGCAGCAGGTGTTATGCGAAAGTAACAAAGAACGATAGACAATAATAGAAACAGCAGATATATCAATATGTATTAAAAATAAAGAAATATACATATTTTAACAATAAAATAAATATACATTATAATATACCTATATACAGATACACATAAATAAACTAATACATACTATTTATCATATATATAAATATAAATAACTAAATAAACAACTATCGACTGTTATAATTAAACAAGTTATACCTTTTCCGCCCTCATTAAAAAATTGAGAAATAATAACGTGCGTAGATATTATAGTTGAATGTCTTAGGTTAGATAACATTCAGAGTTCAATGACAGATAAATAGACCAATAAGTATCATCTTTAACAATAAAACAAAGTTTATATCGGTTAAAAAATACTAACAGGTACGGTACGGTCAGTAACCTTTTTATTTGCAATATTTTTATAAATATATTAATTTCAGTGCGGTGAATCTATGAAAATAGACGCGGACCCCATCAAAGCATGCGCAAAAGGCGATAAGGGTGCAAAACTTCTTAAACATTACGGAGATGAGAGCCAAAAAGCACATTTCCAGTACGTGCCGTACATCCTTGTGAATGGGAAGGAGAGCAACGGCAGTAACTTCATGAAGGACGTCTGCGCGGCTTTCGCCGATCCACCTCCTCCGTGTATTGCGGTTTTGTAATATTACAAAAAAAAAAGTAACTAAGTTATATGACATTGAAATTAAACATTTATTGTTATATTTAAGTTCTATCAGTCTTTTTCCTCCGTCTTGTGGTCTACAGTCATAATGGATAGTCATAGGAAGGATAGCAGTCATAGTGATATTAGAGGCTCAGTATCAAGTAGTAAGTGTCCGAGGATCAAATCTTATGCGAAGTTATGTGCTTATTGGAAATCAAATACCATTTGCTATATTATATTAATAACAAGGGAAAATATTATGAGGAAACCTTCGCGCCTTAGACTTGTTTAAAAAAATCTGAATCGTGTAGTCTACCAATCCGCACTGGGCGTGGTCGAGTATGGCCTAAACTCGTCTGTGGAGGAAACCCGACCCAAGCACTAGACAGTAAATGCAATTGTCTGCTGCTTCTTTCGTCATAACATTTCAGATTATAAATTTATAACTTTGTAGGATGAATCCATTGATATGCCATTAGTTAGATAGATAGATAGATATTCTTTATTGCACACTTCAACAGAACATAACAATGATATACAATTATATAGTTAATCGTATGCAATAGGCGGCCTCATCGCTAAGCAGCGATCTCTTCCAGACAACCTATGCATGGAAAAGTAAGGAAGATAGTGAGGAAAGTGGGAAGTGTGTATGAAGTTGGAGAAGGAATATGAAAGGTAACATAGTTAATATAATACACAATAATAAATCAAACAAAAAGAAAGAAAAAAAAAACACAGAAACAAGCACAGACATAGTAGTTAGTATGATTTTCTAAACTTTGGGAAGTTCGCAATGTTTTATCATGTTGTTCTAATATTAATTAGAATAGGGATTTGACATGATATGAATAGTTATGTACAATATAAAATAAATAGATTAGATTACAATATAGATAGAATAGATTTCTAGAAGGGCATCATCATTTTTTCATGCGAACATTGACTATTCATTTCAACTATTCACTGTAGTATTATCTTTTAGCTCGAAACAATTATTCGTTTATTAGATATATATAGAGTGCAATATAAGGAAAAAATATGTTTTTTGTAACCTCTGAACTCGCCTATCAGTTCTGGATTTAACCAATTGTTTGGCGTGATTTTTACATTACGGAATACAACTTATAAATATACAATGTAGGTACATTAAATAATGTTAGTTACCTAAAACAAAGTCATTAATTTCTACGAATTTATGTTTGTATGTACATAGTCCAGCAGATTGTAAAATATTTATTGACGTATGCGTGCCTACATTATATTAAAAAATGTGTTATTGTTCTTGACATACAAATAGCTACACATACAACAAAAGTAGATTATATATGTTATCCAAAGTATATTTTTAATACTTGTTATAATTTGATAAAAAGTTGACAGGTAAATAGTTCAACTCTGTGATAAATACACTTATGAAAATCTAGCACAAAAAATAGTTTTAGGAAATTATGAATTTATATTTTAAGTTTCATTAAACCCTGTATACATATAACCCTGTATATGTAGCTACATAGCCACATACAAGCAGATTCAAGACCTTAAGTTCGTAAAGCGAAGAAATTCCGATTTTTCGTCAACATGAAATCTTTCGACCAAAAAATTCGTCTGAAATTTAATAAAGTGCCGTGACATGACTTGACGCCTTCCCCAACCGAGGCACATTCCAAATTTGCATACATTTCAAGCATATAACTCTCGACCGAGTGCCTCCAGGGCCGTGTTGAGAGCCTATAAGATTTTAGAACTATTTTTTGCAAGTCACATGCAAATTCATAACCTTATTATTCAAATTGAGTGTAAAAAATGAAGAGCCTAATAACAAATTTGCTGTGATAAATATTATGAAGCTATGCAAGTATTCATTTATTAATTGAAGTGTATAAGTAAGATACTATCATCAAGTCCCAGTGGTGAGAAACTCGTCCTCTCAATTGCGTATTAGAAATGAATTATCACTTGCTTTAACGGCGTATGTAAAAATATCGTGAGTAACCCCTGCAGGCTAACTGAACTCCGGTCCTGAAAAAATCTTAAAGATGTGTCTACCAATCCTCTAAGACCCTTCTCACTTTGAATGAGACCCGTGCCTAGCATTAGGATATTAGGTATAGATTGACGACGAAGTAAGGTTGATTCTTGTGATAGAAGTCTAATAAGTATATCACTTATGCCTAGTAAAAACCCAGAAGTTGCAATAGGCAAAATTGCCTATGCACATTTAAAACGCTTGTTTATTTTTTTACAGAACTCTATAAAAATCGTTATACATTCGTATTCAATGTCTTTAATACACCTGTAAGTATAGAAATTCTCAACTACGGTCTGCATTTCCTGCCTTTGAGACTTTGCGACCATTAAAAGTGAGATTTACCTTTTCGTTATTTTTTCGGTAGAGTGTAGTGCCGTATGACTGTTGCCTGTTATAATTACCTCTTGTACGTCGGCGGAGAGGCAACAATTACTGCACAATTTGCGCCGCGTCGCGCGATCCGGACGCTTCTGTTTCAAATAATTGGAATGAACGCTGGTTGTACACTTGGTTCACGTTCATAGTCGTTTCAATACAATTATATATGTATGTTGAGGAGCCTGCACGCCTGAACGCTGTTCTTAAAAAACTTAAGGTTGTGTCTACCAATCCGCACCTGACCAACATGGTGAATTATGACCTAAACCCTTCTCACTTTGAATGAGACCCGTGCCCAGCTTTCGGACAGTAATAGATAAGGGGCGAGTAAGCTGCTCAATTCTAGAAAAACAATCAAATTCAAGACTGTGCTAATCCAGGCACAGTCTAAAAGTCCACATTAATGACCAACCCCAAACACTCCAAGATTGCATATTTTTATGAAACCTTATAAAAAATATTATAGACACCTGTAATTATAGGTATTCTCAACTACGGTCTGCATTTCCTGCCTTTGAGACTTTGCGACCATTAAAAGTGAGATTTACCTTTTCGTTATTTTTTCGGTAGAGTGCAGTGCCGTATGACTGTTGCCTGTTATAATTACCTCTTGTACGTCGGCGGAGAGGCAACAATTACTGCACAATTTGCGCCGAGTCGCGCGATCCGGACGCTTCTGTTTCAAATAATTGGAATGAACGCTGGTTTTTAACTTGGTTCACGTTCATAGTCGTTTTCATACAATTATGTTTTATATCTAAATATTATGTATGTTCATTTATATTCAAGCGTTATTTACGTCTTTCACACCAAAATATTCCTACCGAATATATGTTGACATGTAGATGGGTATATTCTACTTTGTCACTAAATAAATAATGTAGTGGAGCTTCCCGTTATTCAAAAAAATTGGTTTTATCCTCCATATATTTATTATCAGTTCTATTCTTTCTTCCTACCATTTCATCCTAAAAATCCGATCCCCTACAACTCATAAAGCAAAAACCTATTTACAAATATGACCCTTAAACACCCTTTGAATACTTTGTCTGCTTGCATCCTAACTTTCACACTTATACACAGAATTTCAATTTTTTTTCGAACTGTAAACAATTTAGAAATAAATCCCTGCCGCGGCTTGTTCCTCTGACTAACTTTACATGAAAATCAGTTCAACCTTTCTAAGAGACGGCCGGATATTTCAAACACGTTTAAAACGCTTCTTAGATTTATCACTCTGTATGCACCCCTCGAAGTCAATAGCAAGGGTATGAGAAACAGAGGCACTGAGCTCCTTAAGAGTTATGACCTCCTCTTTCTCGACTCGACCGATATGTGGCTCCAGGCCGTTATTGAGGACAGGCAAACGATACGATATGTGTTACACTCGGTCAACATCACTACTCAGTACTTACTGCTGCAAGTGCATATATTGCAGCCAACGATGTTATGGTTTCAATGTATATCGGCCGAACTTTAATATAAGTAAGCCAATAACATCCATAGACATGATTTTACGTGAGATATATTTGACTAGTATATTAAGAGAAAATATTGTGTTAGTTTATTGCTCAAATTATTTTAAATGAGACTTTTGAAAAAAGACTCATTGGACGTGTCAAAACGAATGATATGAACTCTAACTTCATGGGGTTTATAAGTAGCTTCTGAAGAGTTCCACTATCAAATTGTTAGCATTGTTATGTAACAAAGTTACGTTAAAAATACCTAATGTAAAGTAAAATACCTAATGTGTTAGTATGTAACGTCTTGCCTTCCACACCGCGCAGACCAGAGCATCTGTTCACTATTCTCAAATTCTCAAACGTGTTCCAAAATTAATAATCCTAAAGTTTTAAAATCACGGGACTTAAAATCTGTTCCACGTGCGGCTAACACAAAGCCCGGTATAAACAAAAGATAACAGCCAGGATACAATTCCCTTTGTGTAACGGGTCCCATTTCCCCGGCTACCCTGCGATAATCGATTTGTTGCACGGAATAACATATGTGATACGCTATTTATTTAAGAAGTCCTTATTTAAGCGGTTTGGGCGTTCACAAAACCGTTGATATTTGGTATCATCAGCATCAGCATCATTATACTCCCACTGGTGATCACGTTACTCCTTTGAATATAAGAAGATATTAAGTGCGGATTGTTCACCTATCTAATAACAATCGTAAGATATTCTAGAGTTCAGGCCAAATTACAGCTTTGAACTGATAAGAAGATAGAAGGTGGGAGAATATGTATTGTTTCACCAGAGAAGTAAGTAATACCGTCACTCCGGATTGCTATTCCTGGCGCTGTTCTGCGTTTTAGTGGAAAGGTTCCGAACGGAACCGTTGGAAGAACCGTTCAAATGAGGCGACAATCTTAGTTCTCAAAACGTCAATGTATCTGTCAGCTCCAAGTAGAACCCCTGTTCTATATGGAGTTGCTAACACATCTCCTGGGCGGCGATGTCCACCTACAATCAGATATACCGAATGCTCGTTTGCTACTTTCGTCTTATTAAAAAAAACGACCAGTTTTCCTTAGATACAGACGATCGAACGACCATAAAATCCAAATGTTCTGCCATATTAAAAACTATACATAATGAAGCCTATTTGTAAAGTAATAGGCAACGGATATCCACAATTGAAATACAAATGTAATTCATGTTATTCCGGTCTATACCGCCTGCCAGTCGGCTGTCCGGTATTCGGTATCTCACACACGACAATCAATTTGCTGTCGAGACACTTGTATCTGCTATTGTTCTGTCTGATATGATACAGTAAATTTATTCTCTACATATCTAATACGATAGAATTACAATTATAAGGGTGACGGTGACTCACTGAATTAAAATTAAAAGAGTGGTTGTAGTTATATTATTTAAAGATGTTGGGCTTAGAAAGAAAATTATAGAGTTTATCGAGAATTTTACTAAACGTTTAGGTATTTATTAAGACCATGAAGATGCGAATTTACTTAAGTATTTATTAAAACTAGTCGCCCGTCACACTCGTCAGATTCAACTGTAACTAAACCCAAATAAAAACTTGATATTTATCCAAGTACACAAAAATCTCACAATTTCATTACTTTATATTTTATTCTTAATAAGATACATAATTCGAAAACAATTTTTATATTACATAGCTGATATATTTTAAGTACCTGCATCTGTATTTTCTTCTAGGTATTATTTTTATGTGAAAAACGCCTATTATAAATTTCACTTAACGTACAAATGTGCACAAAGATAAGGAATAAAATAGAACATTTTGCTTATAGTCCATTCGAACACAATCGACATCAATTTCTATAAACCTGCACTTCCACAAGCACATACAAATCTTGAAGTTAGCTGTAGACGCTGTAGTAGAGTTCAGTGTCGCTATCAAAGATAATCGATTCGCCGTCCGACACTCGTACACTAAATCCCAGTGTAAATGGTTGCGACTATTGTTCACTCGGCGACAATCCCCACGAAGCGTTGGCAATTCCGCCGCATGTGGCCGTTCTCCCACACTCGCTGTCAGGGTGTAACTACTGTTTCCACACGTCCGAACTAACCGAGACGTTGTATATTTGATGTAAGATAGCATTGTCACTTCCGGGAGGTGGGAGACGCATTCCCACCCTACATGAGTCTATAGAGGCTAGCCTGTTAGTTAGTCTAATAAGTTAGTCCCGAAATTATAAGTAGACGAAGAAAGCTGACAAAGTTGCTAAGTTCGTTAGGATATTAGCGATTACCATGCAATTCCATGGGAATTTAATATTTTATGTGGCAGTGGCTGTGGCAGTCTTTCACTAACGGAAGGCTCAGCTGAAGCTAATTAAATTACAAATATTAAAAGCTGCAAAAATTAAAAGCAAGTCCTACTCAAAAACCCTAAGTACGCCCATGTTTCTTTACCTTAGTTTAATTGGCGGCTATAATTTCTAGACTTAACAAATCTTTCTACTTAGATTATACACTTTCTTTAATACAAAAATTATCTCCGTAAATTGTAAAGTCCAAATAAAACATATCAATGCTTCAATATTATGACTTTGTGACACAATGTTTGATGTCTAATTCCTACGGTAACTTCATAAGAAATATCTTTGTTTTAATGCTAGAAATTTGGTCACCCTAGATGTCACACCAAACTAACAGCATTTATTGTTTCCGAACATAATTACACATTCAATTACATGGCTGTTTATTAACACGAAACTTTATCCCAACTGTGTTTGCTGCCATTTGTAAAGTAGTTATTAGGTTTGATTTAGTAAAAGTTTAACCTACAATTTAATTGCCAATATTTTTCTATAACAGAGAAGTAACAAACAAACAAGCGGTTCATCTGATGGTAAATAGCTACTGCCGCCCATGGTCATCTTTAATTTAAAATCAGATAAGATTAAAGTCGTACCTGAGATTGGCGACAGATACATGGTCCTTGCTAGCCCGAGGACTAAATCGTGACGTGTCGAAAAAGTTCACCCTTCAAACACACACCCTTCAAACCGGAACATAGCCCCGCAAAACAACAACAACAACAAACAACAGTTGTTACTAGGCTGAAATAGGTGTGATGGTGGTCTAAACACCAACCACAAATAAATCTACCGCATTCAAAATGATTGTTTAAAAGTGCCTGTCAGTTGCTTGGGTCCATCTCTGTTGTTTACCACTTACTAACCGGATACAAAATATTGCTAACTTAATATAAGCAGGCGTTCCGATTTTAATATTGCGTCTAAAGTTATTATTGCTATGGATTTACTAAATGGCATTACTGAAACGTTTTTATATATTCGAAACATACCTTTGGGTCTGCAAATTCAAAGTAATCGAACTTTAGCTCACGTAAGGTGTCTTAATTGAAATAAAAAGTAAAGGAAAATCTAACTTCCTTAGGCACTCATTATATTTTGTTGGTGATGATTTTCTTAATCTATAATCTGCCAATATTTATAAAGTCCACATATACTTAACCTAATTAAGACATTTCTGCAAATTCCTAATCTTATCCACTATCCGATTCGGTTATCTATAAAGATTACATTAATTTTGGTTATTTAATTCACATTGCATACCTTTTGACCTCGTTCTATACTACCTATATACGTTGGTACTTACATAAAAACTGTGTTACTCTGCACTGATGAGTACTAAAGAAAATATTTGAAACATTCGATTATCTTATGACTAAGCTTGGAATGGCCGAGTAACCGTACTACAGATCATAATGGTAAAATATTGAATTTAAGGGCAATGATCGATTACAGGTCATGTGGTATGGGAAACACGTCACGTGGAACGACAAACGAGGATAGAGGAAAAATATTTCTAATTTTATAAAATGGAAACCGAGCTGTTACTGCACGTAATTATGTTTTCAAATCAGTAACTATTTTGTAATTGGTTTTTCCTTGTCTTTTTTTATTTGAGTATTTTAAATGTAATAAGCCAGTCTGGATTTGACCACAGATATCCCTACAATTCCTACATACAAGTATTTCTAGCATGAATATGTCCTGCGTTTTAGTGAATCTGAATCGTATCTGAAGCTGACTGAATGAACGTTAGTATCTGAAGCGACTAAGTCCTAGGAAGTGGCAACGCAATTGTAATCAGCTTCAGAACCATGGGCGGCAATGACTACCCATCAGGTGGACTGCTAGTTCGTTGGCTATTCCACACTTATAAAGACTTATAAAGCTATATTGATTTTTTTCGTATTTTAACTCATTAAATTATGGTTACATTATGGTAACAGTCAACCATTTTTTAATCCGGCAATATTATAATACTACGAAGGAACTTGTACAGAACAATCAGAAATTCTACGGAACAATCAAATGATGCTAATTCTCAACATCGCTTGAACATTGTTGCAAATGCCCAGAGGTCCAATTATATCAGACAATGCATACACAGAGCGGTCCCTGGCTTATGATAAGCAAATTGTATCTATAAGAATAGACTACACAGTGTATTTGTAGGTGTTTTATATATACTGGGACGGGAAACGACGTCTTAAATGGTCTTAACGATCACTTATTGTGTACTTTCTGTGTTAATTAATAACGACTCTATCTGAACTCTACTTTTATAAGTACCTTCCGTAGCCGATGGATTTCTATTCAACTATTTGATATGAAATAATTAATAAGACTATTTTTTTCCTATTAATAAGCCGAACCTATTGTACAAGGTTCTTTAAAATTCCGGATAGTGACAGGGTATCTAATCATTGACCCAACTCAGCCCAGATTTAAAAAATCAAACAAAAAATTGAACTGGTTTAGAGGACCCGCATATATTACATGATAACCAAATTCAATTAATTTAATATGATAGAGGCTTCAAATGGAATCGGAGCGTAATTATACCAGTAATAGAGTCGAACTGTTAATTTACTAAAATCTTCAATAACTACGTAAAAATTATTTCGAACTATCTGAATTTGGGTTTTGAATTTTGTTACATTTTTCCCGTTCGTGCATTTAGTTATCAAAAACTATTTGTATTAAAATCAAATCAATTATTTCTTTTATCTACCAGCCAGTATGTACAGATTTAGCTAAAATATATCTATATAAGCGGATTATTGAAGACTACATTGAGGTACCAATCTAAGACAATGTTATATCTTAAGTTTTTATGAAAACGCGTCGTTTAAGTAACCTTCTCACACTCTTAAAACCAAAATATAATTATGACGTCATCATAATGAAGAAACAAAACAAAAAGGCTATAATTTATTCCTGAGGATAGGACTCATCTGCAGCCGACTACCGGCTTCTATCCTTTTTTTTTTGCTTACGAGGGGGAAACCTTCAAAAGGCACCCAGTGTCGTGGGCGCGACACGGGGTTATGTGGGATTCTTACCGCACTAAAACCCCCCTGGTGGCCGTCCTCAGCGTTGCCAAGAGGACTCCGGGATCTCCTAAGGAACGCAACCGGAGTCCTCTGAACGCGTCGCCCCTTCGGGCTCCTCCTAGATGAGCTTCAGGACTCACCACACCATCTGGTGTTTACGACGGTATGCGACCACACATACCACCGTCCTTCCCGGAGTTGCTTGCTGGACGGCTCGACCTCCCAATCTTGCCGGCCGCAACCCCGGAAACCCCCTTTCAGTCGCCTCTTATGACAGGCAGGGGATACCGTAGCCCTAGTCCCGGGACTACAGGGACAACCAGCTTCTATCCTAGTAAGAGTTAAAGGTTTTTAAACAGTGACCACTCACCATAACTGGATGTTTATTTTCTACTTTAATTTCATCAATATATAAATTAATGGTAAACTTGTATATGTAAATGGTATTTTTTTTTTATTACTAAGAATTACAGTCGAATTACTCATGGGACATTCCAAATCTTTGCAAAGTGTTAGGCAATTGAATGCCAATCGAATGAGTAGGAACGAATGTGAATAAATATTCTTGTGACATCGTATTACATTCATTTCACGCGCCAAAAGAGAATCTGGTAAAATGTCGATAAAAGATTGCATTTACCGTAAGCGTTTTATATTTATAAAAAAATATTACCTATCAAGTATCTAAAATATCTGAAATAAAAACTACGTTAAACGGTATTCACAATTTTTCAATGCGTCTAATACATTACAAAAAAATATATTTGCGTAAAAGTGTTGGCAGAGCTACCGTATTTTAATGACTGGTATGAATGGAACTATGGAACTATTTCAAAAAGCGCTCGGGTCCTTATTTTGTAGGCTGCGTGCACGATTTTTTATTCGTACCACGGCGTAAGGCGCGTACTCAATGGCCGTACTAAACTGTCTGGTTTTCGTGTATTGGGAGTCAATGTTAAGAGCTTGGAATAAAAAATACTGGCAAAACTTGTGTTATCGGTAATGTCTGTTACAAAAAATATGTATAATGTTGAATCTGTAACTCTACCTTGGGAAACCGTATTTTTAGCAGTTTTTATACGCTATCTCTACCTATACGCTACATTGCTACCTCAATGATAGCAAATGAGCTTGCAGTCCACCTAATGGTAATTGGTCACAGCCAGCATCCACAACATTGAATCGAAAAGCAGAATTACTAGAACATTACAAATAGTTGCAACGGTACCACCCTTGCCTCCTGGGGTGAACTTTTAGTTCTACAACCCACGATGGTTTTCATTGCCGTTTCAGTTGAAGGATCAGTACTCACCCTGGTAACATACATTCAAAGGAATGTACTCACAGCTAATTAATTAATTGTAATTGTTAATTTGATCTTAGAAATTTGAAATTTAAAGAAATCGACCACATCCAAATTCTAACCTATGCTCTAGATGATCCGTACTGAGCTTAAATTATACAATGATATACATATTTATTTCTACCCCTTAACTATTGGCGTTTAATTAACGACGACTAATTAACTATTATGATTATAACCTTATATTAATTCTTTAAAATAATTGATTGATTAATTATTTCTTGACTATGTTAGTATGTTTATTGATATTACTATTAATTAAATTAAAAATATTTGTTTAATAATGATAAAGATATTTCGTGTTAAAGAATAAAATTGTAAATATTATATTGCAATACCCTAGCAGGGTGCATGCTTGCACTATATTTAATTTGTAAGACCTATGATAATAAGCATGAGCAATAAATCATTTGAATTTGAATTTGAATTTAATTCATATATCAATCAAATATTTGTTCGCAGGCAACCCATACAACAAAGGTTACATTTAAATAGTTAAGTTGCGCAGTATACATTTGCCCTATGCACTATGTGCTGGTATCGTGCGTGCAGCAAAGAATTTCCGCGGCGTGTGTCATGTCATGCGGATGCATTCACAACATTTATCATTAGCTTTGACAACCCTTGCGTATTCCCACTAGAATGTAGGTACAATTTAATTTTGCAAACCGTATACCGATAGGAGATACGTTCCGTTGGTTTATCAAAAAGTTACAGGAGCTTAAAGTTCACATAGTTATGTAGATGCTACAATCCACATAGGATTAAGAACGTAGAATTTGAGGACGTTCGAATAGTGCGGTGACACTACCACCATGAATTTTAATAGTTATAGGTGGTATCTAAATTTTAGTTTCAAAGGACGATTATTTACATGAGTTATTAGGAATAGAACGTGTGATTGACTTTAAGTAAAACATTTTTCTTATCTGATTTCGCTGTTAGGTATTTATGTCAAACAATGCGCAGTTAACACAAGGTATACGTATGCGAATTGTCTATTTCCTACGCAGTATTGTTCATTTAGATATTTAATTAGTACAAATGATATGGGAACGAATAACGATTAAATCATGCTTAGTAATTGCAATAAGTAACTTGACACTATCAATCAAACATATAACCTATGACGCAAATGCAGTTGATCTCTGCAGTACATGTGATGATCGTAAACACGAGATGGGCTGATAATTTGATCTGTCTACATGACATTATTCCATGAAGTGAAGATGTCTTATGTTCGCAAACCACTTTACACCTTCAATGAACGGCTCATTGGGTCGTTTGTCGGAAACCTTGAGGTCACGGTAGAAATTCGACCCTGCCACCGCAAAAACACAACTTCCTTTCCGCCTCATTTATCTTTATTCTACACAAATAAATATAATGGTAGTGTCTGTAGGTATTTTCATGTATGGAATGTGTTAATAGTCAGTGCAATCTTCAAATGCCATGATCATTTGTATGTACGTACGTGGTTATCTTTCAATCTTGTATTTTACTATACACTACTTTATACTTACAAAATATATACAATTTCTGGGCAAAAATTAAAATTGTCACGTACGTGTGAACGAGTGTAGTCGAAAAATCTCGTAAACACTAAGTATGAATAAACAAACATTGAACAACTTCTATAAAACTTAGATTAATAAACTTATCTAAGTTATCAAATTCTATTTAGGTTCATTTTAAAATAATTGGTACGTAAAGTATTAAATTATTTGGAGATAAATTGTAGTAAATGAAATACAATGTCAGGAATAACTTTATAAAGAATTTGAATTTGAATTTGAATTTGAATTTAGTAAATACCCCTATTAATAAACTTCCGACAAAATAAATGACAAAATTAAAATTTATTAAAGGTATTATTGCATAACGTTACAGGTAACATCACCAACATTTTTTTATAATAGTCCAACTGATGGTAAATGGCTACTACCGCCCATGGACATTTGTAATCAACCCCAGATAGGATTAGATATTCCTATCTGAGATCGCCACTACCCCTGAGGACTAAGCTGGAACGCTTTGGAAAAGTATGTCTCCCTTACTACAACCTTCAAACCGGAACACAGCAGCTCCTAACACTGCTGTTATTAGGTACAAATAGGTATGACCGTGGTGCTGCTGGAGTCGAACAACAAAGTGTTCTACCACCTATCATTACAATCATTACATCGTATAAAATAGAAACTTTAGCAGTTAAAAATGCATACCAACGTGCATACCCGCTATACCCACCTTTACCCTAAACTAACGCAATCTTTTTTGCATAGAACAGTTCACCTCCCTTTTCCCTCTCACTCGAATTTTGTAGGACAAAAGCTTTAGGCTCGAATAAACGAAGGGTCTAGTACGCTTGAATTTTTGCATCAGGAATGAAAGGGTTAAGCCTCCCCCAGAATAAAGCGTGTTTCGTCTTGCGTCTCTTTTCTGTAAAACGCAAGTTTTTAATAATAACACCGTTTATTAACTCTGTTTAGTAATTTATTAAAAAAAAGTAATAGTAAACAAAATTTTGCTTCCGTTTTTTTTTTTTAATCTTACACGTTAATTAGCAAAATAATTGTCAAAATTCTAACACTTCTTTGCCACTGATGGAAATTATTTTGCATTTAACATTTCTTTCATCATGATTATCATCAACCCATCACTGTCCCAATGCTGGGCACCTGGTCTCCTCTCCGAATGAGAAGGATAAGGCCATAGTCCACCGCGCTGGCCAAGTGTGAAAAATCAGAGGTGCATGCCTGGGATTTGAACTTCGGACCCCTCGATCGAGAGGCCAAGTTTCTTAACCACTAGGCTACCATTTCTTTAATACATAACAAAATTTGATTACCTCACGGTTTACTTATATTTTTCATTTTTAATTCATTTTAATGTGTATTATTTTTTATATATAAGTATGTACGTATCGCACACGTATTGTAATCCTCTTATTGTTAAGTGTTCACTATAGGCCATGAATATTTAACACTAAATCTAAATAAGACGAGAGATCTATCTAGATTTGCTCATAGTTAATACCTGAGACGTACTCTACAAGGTCTGATATTTACCATAAAAATGTTTTAAAGTGGGCATAAATAATTGTAGCAAGTAATTACTAATTCAAATAAGTTATTATTTGTAAATATTTAATATGTATTAAGTATTATTGTAGTTTACTATAGATAGTTACTAAAGACGAAACATTCTAAAATCCACGAAGTTTCAAAGCAACGTATGTAAAAAAATCATACTGTATTTCTCAAATTTTACACCCCTCTTGTTACGGAGTTAAATTTCTCTCAAATAAAATGCTTGCTGCACAAAGCGGGTGATTTTCTGACTGATGGTAAACTTTTCTCGATAATACAGACATATTCTTATTTATGTATACGGCTTGTATTTATGTGTTAAGCGCTCCAGAGTAGTTTCTATGAAAGTCTCTTAATACTTAATAGTAACGCAGGTAATGGGAATACATCTCATTAGGAAGAAGGTAATTTTATATCTCAGCTCGGTAATGATTTTTAAAATACATTTTTTCAGTAATTTATGTATAAGATCCCGGGTTTCAGGCCAAGCTTAATTAATGTTATACACTTATTTAATCACTAAACTAATGCAATTAATCTAACTGAAGCCTTCCCTAACATATTTTTCTTATATTATGTGTGTGATGTTTGCAGCCTCTTCCTGTTATAGTATTCCTTAAAGCATATGTATTCAGAAGAGTGACAACCAAAGGCTCAGCAAACCGAGGCAAGGCCAAGGCCCACTATTATGTAAAGAGTTGTCGCGCGGTCAGCGCTAATCGGCGCGCTAATGCGGCGACAATGCGCGAGGTTAGCGGTGACCTGCTCCGGCGCGTGGTCGGTACGAGCGGCTGCCGATCCTATGCCGATCGCACCTTTATGTTAATATACAGAGATTTTGTGAACAGCAATCCCTAAAATACTTTCATTAAAATGTTTTCAGCTCTTTCTGAATATTATTTAAAACACATATTTATTTAGAAGAGATTTAGAAGCTCAGCATATTAAGGTAAGGCCAAGGTTCGCTATTATGTAAACGGTGGTCGCGCGGTCAGCGCTAATCGGCGCGCTAATGCGGCGACAATGCGCGAGGTTAGCGGTGACCTGCTTCGGCGCGTGGTCTGTACGAACGGCTGCCGATCCTGTGCCGATCACACCTTTGTATATCGTACGCATGTAAACAAAAAATCTTGGAGTGTCGGGTGAAATAGTACTGTCTTAATGTGTAAACATGTAATCGATGTTCTTCGGTATGTAAGGTTGTAAAATAAAATAAAATAAAGGAACACTCAAAGTCGAAAAGCATTTACTTGCACCAGGTTGTTTTTTTAATTAATAAAAGCTTACCCTACGGGAATCCAAATATCATGTTTTTAGACTTTTTTAAACCGTGTTTTTTTAAAACGCGATGCGTAGTTACCTCTAGGACACAGACACCATTTTATATACAAATCGAATAAAATGTGAAGTAACTTATTACTTAGTAAGTTATCGCGTAGTTAGCAGCATGGAAGCAGTTATCTATGCATCTGTGTGTTCACCCTGACCACTACCACATCGGAATTGAATTACGACTGTGCGTTACGAAATACGAACGCGACAACTGAGTAATGGCAGCGTTAAAACTAATGTGTCGCTAGCTACTGAAATTGCTGAAACGCATTGTGTGGGCAGCTCTCAATAGTTTCAAGGAACACATTTTCCACAAACTACTCACAATGAAAACCTCTTACGTGTTACATTGTTGAATTTTCTGTAAATACTTTTAAGATTTTAGAAATATGACGTTTAAAAAATTGCTGATTTTTACATTTACGCAACGTTAACGCAGAAGGGCTACCTGACGGAAAGTTGTCATTTGCAACTTCAGAGGACTCGTCAATTCATTTCCGGCTTTGGGCTCGAACACAAAACTGCGATGCGACGCGATGCGAATTCGCAACGCAGAAAATTGCGATGCGAATTGCTGCGATGCGATATCGTGCGGCGTAGCGTCTCTCAGGGTGACCAACAACAACAACCACTGTGCGATGCGAATCAATTCGCAAGTTCTTGCGATGCGTCGAGGGAGCTCGCAGATTTTTGCGATGCGACGTCGCATCGCAGTTTTGTGTACGAACCCTTTGAAGGAAAGCTGTATTTTAATATTTTAGGAATGATTAAAATTTTACATGAAATACGCTCCTTTATCAGAGAATTCTGTATTACAGTCATACTCGTATTTCTCTGCCTCATATTAGGCATAAAGAAGTTTTATTAATTTACCATCTTGGTCCTCTGTGATATATTTCCTAGTTCAAGTGGACGGTGCTTCTCTTTATGACTGAATGCATAGTGACAAACAATGATCACTTGACCACATATGGAGATAACCTATTTACCTACATAACAGCGCTTCATTGGTGCTATAAAGTAGAAAGAATTCGTGCAGTGAGTCCTAAGGGCAGAGATATCTGTCATATACATAACTGAGGACAATTCTACCTTTACGCAGGACGGTACTCTTGCCCATATGCCGTATCTAAGTATTATTTTTTCCCTGTTACAGTTCATAGTATTCTGCAACTTTTATCGCTATATGACCTAGTTGTGTGAACACTGGATCACATAACTTTTATCCATACGTTGTAAATGTTTTATTTTTTGTAACGATATTTATTAGACTTTACGTTTCTAAAGAGTTATAACACAGCCATAGATTAGTAAAGATTATTCACTCCTAACAAGAACAGAAGTTTTGACCATTGAAATTGTCACTGTCATCTATTTTCGTGTTTCAAAATATTAAAAAAATGAAGTTTTTAGGTCATTTAGGAATGAAACGATATTCCTCCTTCTTCGATTTCGTGTTTTTGCACCACTTAACTGCGCATGTTGGCATTGTTCCGTGTAAATTACACCATGCCATTAAATGGATGACAGGATTGTCAGTCGTTTAAGCCATTTAATGGCTTCCTTCAATTACAAAGCGGTGAGATATCTATACTTATCTACGAACACAACTATACATTCACATATCCTAATAAGTACACTGAATAAGCTTTATTACGTATATTATT